>NC_084479.1:0-2455659 GCF_027409185.1 Cynocephalus volans
CCATTACACCCACCATCCCATCCATCCATCCATCCATCCATCCCATTAACCCACCCAACCCCAACCCACCCATCCATCCACCAACCCACCCATCCATCCATGAACCTACCCACCCATTTACCCATCCATCCATCCATCCACTCAGCCATCCACCCACCCACCCACCTTCCCATCCATCCATCCATCCATCCATCCATCCAACCACCCATGCACCTATCCATCCATCCACCACCATCCACACATCCACCCACCCACACATCCACCCACCATCCAACCACCCCATCCACCGAACCATCCACCCAATGTCCCATCTACTCACCCGTCAATCCACACATCCACTCACCCATGCCCCAATCCAACCATGCACGCACCCATCTTCCCATCCACCCCTACACCCACCGACGCACCCACACATCCATCCATTCATTCACCCACCCACCCACCCACCCCACACTTCCATCCACACGTCCAACCAACCACCTATCCACCCACCCCACCCCTACACCCACTCACCCACCCTCCCTGCCATCCACCCACCCACCCTCCCTGCCATCCACCCACCCACCCACCCTCCCTGCCATCCACCCACCCACACCTCCCTGCCATCCACCCACCCACCCTCCCTGCCATCCACCCACCCACCCTCCCTGCCATCCACCCCACACACCCACCCACCCTTCAATCCACCCATCCAACCACCCACCCACCCACACTTCCATCCACCCATCCAACCACACACCCATCCACCCCCCCCTCACCCACCCATCCAACCATTCATTCACCCAACCACCAACCCGCCCATCCATCCACCATCCATCCACCCACCCGCACAGCCACCCGTCCTTCCACCCATCCACCCATCCACCCAACCGTCCTCCACCCATCCACCCACCCACTGCACCGCATCCAACCGTCCACCCACCCATCCACACGTCCACCCACCCCATCCACCCGTCCACACACCCATCCACCCATCCACCCATCCACCCATCCATCCACCCATATACCTATCCACCAACAAATCCTCCCATCCAACCACTCACCGAAACTTCCATCCACCCACCCACTCACACTTCCATCCACCCATCCAACCACCCCACCCATCCAGCTCCCCTCACCCACCCATCAAACCATCCAACCATCCATTCACGTACCCAACCACCCACCCACCCATCCACCCACCCACCCCACCCGCCACACCCATTCTCCCATCCATCCATCCATCTACCCAGCCATTCCACCCACCAACCCACCCTCCCATCCATCCATCCACCCACCCATGCACTTATCCACCCATCCACCCACCACATCCACACATCCACCCACCCACCAACCCTCCCATTCAACCATCCACCAATCCACAAACCCACCCATCCATCCATCCAACAAAACATCCACCGACCCGTCCATCCACCCATCCACCCTCCAATGCACCCATCCAACCATCCACCCAGACATCCACACTTCCGCCCACAAATCCACCCACCCACACATCCAACCACCACCCCAACCACCCACCTACCCACCCATCAACCCACCCACCTACCCACACTTCCATGCACCCATCCAAACCCCGACCCCATCCACCAACCCTCACCCACCCATCCAACCATCCATCCACCCCGCCCATTCATCCACCCACCCACAAACCGCCCATGCCATCCACCCACCCACCCGCACACCCATCCGCCCATCCATCCATCCCATCTACCAGCCTTCCACCCCCCCCACCCAGCCTCCCACCCACCCACCCACCCTCCCAACCATCCATCCACCCATCCATCCACTCACCCATGCACTTATCCTCAGATCCACGCACCCATCCCTCCCATCCACCCACGCATCCACCCATACATCCCACGAAACCATCCACCCACACGTCCATCCACCCCATCCACCCAGCCATCCACCCATATATCCATCCATGCACAAATCCTCCCACCCAACCACCCATCCACGCACCCATACACACACACCACCCACTCATCCACCACACCATCCATCCACCCACCCACCCACACACCCATCTACCCATTCACCGATCCATCCATCCATCCACCTACCCATCCACCAAACCAACCACCCACCCATTCATCCATTCAACTACCTATCCACCCACCCATCCATCCTCCCACCCACCCATCCATAGTCGCATCCAAGCATCCATCCATCCACTCAAGCACCCATCACCCATTCACCCATCCGCCCACGCACCCACCCACCCATACACCCATCCATTTCATCCACCCACTCACCCACCCATCCATACAACCACCCATCCAGCCACCCACCCAACCACCCTCCCACCCATCCTCCCATCCATCCAACCCACCCATCCAGCCACCCACCCAACCACCCTCCCACCCATCCTCCCATCCATCCAACCACACAACCAGCCACCCACCCATCCACCCACCCACCCATCACCCCACCCACCCTTCCATCCATCCATTCATCCACACACCCACCCATCCATACACCCACCCATCCACCCACCCACCCATCCACCCACCCACCCAACCATCCATCCACCCACCCACCCATCCACCCACCCACCCATCCACCCACCCACCCATCCAACCACTCACCCACCCATCCAACCACCCACCCATCCAAAGACCCACCAATCCACACAACCACCCCCCACAAATCCAACCACCCATCCACCCACCCACCCATCCATCCATCCATCCATCCATCCATCCATCCATCCATCCATCCACCCACCCATCCATCCACCCATCGACCCACCCACCCACAGTTCCCCCCACCAACTCATCCGTCCATCCACCAACCCACCCATTCATCCCCCAACCCAACCACCCTACGACCAGCGAACCATCCATCCCCCCTGCCACCCAGCCATCCAACCTGCCATCCGTCCACACACCCATATCCATCCGTCCACCCACCCATACATGCTTCCAACCATCCACACATCCACCCAGCCACCCATCCACCCATCCATCCACCCACCCATCCATACACACCCCCACCCATCCATCCACCAATCCACCCAACCATCCACCTGTGCTTCCATCCAACCACCCACCCACCCATCCAACCATCCATCCACCTATCTACCTAACCGCCCACAAATCCAATCAGGAAACCACCCACCCACCCACCAATCCACCCAACAACACATCCACCCACCCACCCACCCATCCACACATCCATCAACCCTTATACCCATCTACCATCAAATCCTCCCACTCAACCACCCAATCAACCACCCCACCACCCACACTCCCACCCACCCACACATCTACCCATCCATCCATCCACCCACCCATTCAACCACCCACCCACACATCCATCCACCCCCCCACCCCCCCATACACCCAACCATCCATCCACCCACCCATCTCCCCAACCATCCAACCATTCACCGATACACCCACCCATCAACCCACCCATCCACCCTCCCAACCACCCATCCACCCATCCACCCATTCATCCATCCACATACACATCCATCCACCCGCCCATACACCCATCCCACCCACCAATCCATCCATCCATCCAACCACCCAACCACCCACCCACCCACCCTTCCTTCCACCCATCCAACCACCCACGCATCTACCCATCCATCCATCCACGCATCCTAGTATCCGTCCATCCACCCATCCACCCATACACCCATCCACCCACCCGCCCATCCATCCAACCAAATACACATCCACACATCCGTCCACCCATCCAAACTTCCATCCACACAACCATCAACCCACCCACCTATCCACCCACCCAAATATCCATAAACCAACCCACCAACCCCTCCATCCATCCACCCATCCAACCACCGACCCTTCACCCCACCAACCCACCCATCCATCTACCCACCCACCCACCCAATGACCACCCAACCATCCATCCACCCAGAGACCCAGCAATCCAACCATCCATCTTTCCACACACCCATCCCACCACCCACCCACCCACCCACCCATCCACCCATCCACCCATCCACCCATCCACCCATCCATCCACAGACCCATCTATCCATCCACCTATCCATCCATCTACCCATCCACCAATCTACACATCCATCCACGCACCCATCCATCCATCCACCCATCAACCCATCCACCCACCCATCCATTCACCCTTCCATCCATCCACCCATCCACCCAGCCTTCTATCCAACCACCCATTCACCCATTCATCCACCCAACTACCCACCCACCCATTTATCAATCCAACCACACACCCACCAACCCACCCATCCATCAACCCACCCACCCACTCATCCAACCATCCACCCACCAACCCACCCACCCACACATTCATCCAACCGCCCACCCACACATCCTACCATCCACACATCCACCCACCCACCAACCCATCCATCCACCTGAATACCCACCCATCCAACCACCCACCCACCCAAACACCCAACCATACACCCACCCATCCATCCTACCACCCACCCATCCAACCATCCACCCAAGCACCCATTCATCCACCCAACAAAACACTCATCCACATAACCATCCACCCACCCTTCCACCCACCCACCCATACACCCACCCTTCCACCCACCCACCTAGCCAACCACCCAAACACCCATCCACCCACCCACCCATCCAACCACCCTCCATCCACCTAACCCCACGTCCACCCATCCTTTCACACATCTAGCCATCCAAACATCTACCCGTCCATCCACCCACCCACCAACCCATACACCAAACCATCCATCCAGAGACCAATCCACATACCCATCCATCCATTCACCGATCCACCCACCCATCCACCAATCCATCTACCCACCCATCCACCAATCCATCCACCGTTCTACACATCCACCCACACACCCACACACCCATCCACCCACCAATCCATCCATCGATCCAACCATCCACACATCCACCCATTCATTCACCAAACATCCACCCTTCCATCCTTCCCCAATCCCACCCATCCCTCCACCCACCCACCCAACCAACCATCCACCCATCCATCAAACCACCCATCCATCTATCCACACATACACCCACAAATCTATCCATCCACCCATCCACCATCCACCCATACATCCACCCATCCATTCATCCGCCCATCCACCCATCCATTCATCCACGCATCCAAACACCCACCCAACCACCCATCTTCCCACCAATCCACCCGTCCACCCAACCATCCACCCATCCACCTATTCATCCACCAAACCATCCACACATCCACTCATCCAGCACCCACCATCTATCCAGACATCCACCCACCCATCCATCCAACAATTCACCCACACATTTACCCATATACCCACACATTTACCATCCATCCAACCACCGAGCCATCCACCCACCCATTTACCCTTCCATCTACACATCCACCAACCCATCCATCCACACATCCTAGTATCCATTAATCCACCCATCAACCCATACACCCATCCACCCACCCACCAATCCATCCATCCATCCATACCTCCATTAACCCACCCAACCCCAACCCACCCATCCATCCACAAACCCACCCACCCATCCACCCATCCACCCATCCTTCCATCCATCCACTCAGCCATCCACCCCCCCACCCACCCTCCCATCCATCCATCCATCCACCCACCCAGGCACCTATCCATCCATCCACACAACCCATCCACCCATCCACCCACCCACCCATCCACCCAGCCGTCTGACCACCCACCCGTCCATCCACCCACCCGTCCATCCACACATCCACACACCAATGCCCCAATCCAACCATCCACGCGCCCATCCACCCATCGATCCCTACACCCACCCACCCACCAACCCACGCTTCCATCCACCCATCCAACCACCCTCCCATCTACCACCCCTCAACCACCCACCCGCCCATCCATTCACACTCCCACCAACCCGCCCGACCATCCAACCACCCACCCACCCGCACACCCATCCACCCATCCATCAATACATCTACCCAACCATCCACACACCCACCCAACCTCCCAACCATCCATCCAGCCATCCATCCACCCACGCATCCACCCATACATCCACGAAATCATCCGCCCACCCGTCCATCCACCCATCCACCCAACCACCCATCCACCCATCCATCCACCCATATATCTATCCACCCACAAATCCTCCCACCCATACACACACCCACCCACTCATCCACCAAACCATCCATCCACCCACCCACCCACCCAACCACCAAACCAACCACCCACCAACCCACCCACCCTCCCATTCATCCATCCAACTACCCATTCACCTACCCATCCATCCTCGCATCCACCCATCCATCCACGCATCCAAGCATCCATCCATCCACTCAACCACCCATCCACCCATTCACCCATCCGCGCACGCACCCACCCACCCATACACCCAGCCATTCATCCACCCACTCACCCACCCATTCATACAACCACCCATCCAGCCACCCACCCATCCAGCCACCCACGCATACAACCACCCACCCACCCATCCACCCATACACCCACCCACCCATCCACCCATCCATCCAACCACACAACCAGCCACCCACCCATCCACCCACCCACCCATCCACCCTTCCATCCATCCAATCATTCACCCAACCACCCACCCACCCAACCACCCACCCACCCATCCATCCATACACCCACCCATCCAGCCAACCACCCATCCACCCACCGTCCCATCCACCCACCCTCCCATCCACACAACCACCCACCCACCCATCCACGCAACCACCCACCCACCCATCCACCCACCCATCCACCCATCCAACCACCCATCCATCCACCCATCCATCCACCCGTCCATCCATCCATCCGTCCACCCACCCATCCATCCACCCATCGACCCACCCACCCACACTTCCCCCCACCAACCCACCCATCGATCCACCAACCCACCCAGCCATCCACCGACCCAACCAGCCTACGTCCCAGCCAACCATCCATTCCCCCTGCCACCCAGCCATCCAACCATCCATCCGTCCACCCACCCATATTCATCCGTCCACCCACCCATACATGCTTCCAACCATCCACACATCCACCCAGCCACCCATCCACCCATCCATCCACCCAACCATCGATCCACACCCCCACCCATCCATCCACCAATCCACCCAACCATACACCTGTGCATCCACCAACCCACGCACCCACCCATCCAACCATCCATCCACCCATCTACCCAACCACCCACAAATCCAATCAGGAAACCACCCACCCACCCACCAATCCACCCAACCACACAACCACCCACTCACCCACCCATCCACACATCCATCAACCCTTATACCCATCTAGCATCAAATCCTCCCACTCAACCACCCAATAAACCACCCATCCACCCACCCTCCCACCCACCCACACATCCACCCACCCACCCAACCACCCACACATCCACCCACCCACCCACCCACCCAAACATCCACCCACCCACCCACCCACCCACACATCCACCCACCCACCCACCCACACATCCACCCACCCACCCATACACCCAACCATCCATCCACCCACCCATCCCCCCAACCATCCACCCATTCACCGATACACCCACCCATCCACCCACCCATCCACCCACCCACCCATCCATCCACCCATCCACCCATTCATCCACCCATCCACCCATCCATCCACCCATCCAATCTCACAACCACCCATCCACCCAAGCACCCATTCATCCAACCACACACACATCCATCCACAAACCCATACACGCATCCCAACCATAATCCATCCACCCACCCGTCCACCCACCCACCCTTCCTTCCACCCATCCAACCACCCACGCATCTCCCCAGCCATCCATCCAGGCATCCAAGTATCCATCCATCCACCCATCCACCCATCCATCCATCCACCCACCCTCCCATCCACCTACCCACCCTCCCATCCATCCACCCACCCTCCCATCCATCCACCCTACTACCCATACACCCATCCGTCCACCCATCAAAACATCCATCCATCCACCTACCCCGCCATCCACCCACACACCCTCACTCTAATCCATCCATCCACCCATCCATCCACCCACCCATGCAACTATCCATCCATCCACCCACCCATCCACCCATCCACCCACCCATCCACCCATCCACCCACCCATCCACCCACCCATCCACCCATCCACCCACCCATCCACCCATTCACCCACCCATCCACCCATAGATCCTTCCAACAAACGATCAAACCACCCGTCCATCCAACCATCCACGCACCAATGCACCCATCCACCAAGCCACCCACCAATCCAAGTATCCACCCACCCATCCAACCATCCACTCATCCATCCACGCTTATACCCATCCACCCAGAAATCCTCCCACCCAACCACCCAACGACACATCCAATCATCCATTCACCCACCCAACGTCCCACCCATCCACCCACACATCCACCAACCCCATCCACCCCATTCATCCATCCACCAAACCATCCAACCACCCCTCCATCCACCCACACACCCACCCATACAACCACCCATCCATCTACCCACCCATCCACCCCTCCATCCATCCAACAACCCTCCCATCCATCCACCCAAATACCCATCCACACATCCGTCCACCCATCCAAACTTCCATCCACACAACCATCAACCCACAAACCCATCCACCAAAACAAATATCCATAAACCCACCCACCCACTCCTCCATCCATCCACCCATCCAACCACCGACCCTTCACCCCACCAACCCACCCATCCATCCACCCACCCACCCACCCAATGACCACCCAACCATCCATCCACCCAGAAATCCAGCAATCCAACCATCGATCTTTCTACCCACCCATCCAACCGACCACCACTCCACCCATTCACAGACCCACCCATCCACACATCCGCCCACCCGCCCATCCATCGACCCACCCAACCACCCACCCACTCATCCATCCATCTACACACCCACCCATCCACCCATCCATCCACAGACCCACCTACCCACCCACCCATCCATCCATCTACCCATCCACACATCTATACATCCATCCACGCACCCATCCATCCATCCACCCCTTCAGCTATCCACCCTCCCATCCGTCCACAAATCCATCCTTCCACCCATCCACCCACCCTTCTATCCATCCACCCATCCACCCATCCATCCATCCAGACTCCCATCTATCCATCCACCAATCCTCCCTTCGCCCACCCACACATTCATCCAGACAGGCACCTTCCCATACATCCATCAAGCCATTCACCCATCCATCCACCCACCCACCCATCCACTCATCACCCACCCATCCACCTAACCATCCATCCACCAAACCATCCACCGACCCGTCCATCCAACCATCCACACACCCATTACCCATCCAACCATCCACCCAACCATCCACCCATCCACCCACAAATCCACCCATCCATCCATCCCACCAAACCATCCACCCACCCGTCCATCCACCAATCCACCCAACCACCCATCCACCCATCCATCCACCCATATAGCCATCCACCCAAGAATCCTCCCAACCAACCAACCATCCACCCACCCATACACACACCCACCCAATCATCCACCAAACCATCCATCCACCCACTCACCAACCCATCCATACACCCACCCATCCAGCCACCCACAGATCCACGCACCCAATCATCCACCCATCCATCCAACAACACATCCAGCCACCCACCCATTCATCCACCCACCAATCCACCCCATCCATTCATCCACCCACCCACCCACCCATCCATGCACCAACCCAACTAGCCAACCACCCATCCCCCCACCCAACCATCCACCGACCCAACCATCCACCAACCCTCCCATCCATCCAACCACCCACTCATCCTACCCACCCACACAACACATCCACCCATACTCCCAAACGTCCATCCACCCACCAAACCACCCACCCAGCCATCCACCCGCCCAGCCATCCACCCACTCATCCACCCATCCAACCACCCATCCACACATCCATCCACCCAACCACCCACACATCCATCCACCCACGTACCCACCTAATCATCCACCCACCCACACAACCATCCATCCATCCACACAACCATCCACATATCCACCCATCCACCCACCCACCCACCTAACCATCCATGCACCCAACCACCCAACCACTCACCAATCCATCCACCAATCCAAACAACAATCCACCCATCCAGCCAACCAACCGTCCATCCACCCACCCGTCCATCCACTCACCTGTCCATCCACTCACCCGTCCATCCACACATCTACCCACCCATGCCCCAATCCAACCATCCACGCACCCATCTTCCCATCCACCCCTACACCCACCCAACCACCCACACATCCATCCATCCATCCACCCACCCCCCATCCATCCACACTTCCATCCACACTTCCATCCACACATCCAACCAACCACCTATCCACCCACCCACCCCTACAAGCACCCACCCACCCAACCCTACACCCACCCACCCACCCACCCCTACACCCACCCACCCACCCACCCCTAAACCCACACACCCATCCACCCAACCACCCTTCCATCCATCCATTCACCCACCCATACATACACCCACCCACCCACCCATCCATACACCCACCCACCCATCCATCCACCCATCGACCCACCACCCACACTTCCCCCCACCAACCCACCCATCCATCCAGCCATCGACCCACCCACCCACACTTCCCCCCACCAACCCACCCATCCATGCATCAACCCAACCACCCTACGACCAACTCAACCATCCCTCCCCCCCCTGCCACCCAGCTATCCAACCATCCATCCTTCCACCCACCCATATCCATCCGTCCACCCACCCATACATGCTGCCAACCATCCACACATCCACCCAGCCACCCATCGACCCATCCATCCACCCACCCATCCATCCACCAACCCAACCATCCACACCCCCACCCATACTTCCACCAATACACCAACCATCCACCTGTGCATCCATCCACCCACCCACCACCCATCCAACCATCCATCCACCCACCCACCCATCCAAACATCCATCCACCCATCTACCCAACCACCCACAAATCCAATCAGGAAACCACCCACCCACCCACCAATCCACCCAACCACACATCCACCCACCCACCCACCCATCCACACATCCATCAACCCTTATACCCATCTACCATCAAATCCTCCCACTCAACCACCCAATCAACCACCCATCAACGCACTCTCCCACCCACCCACACATCCACCCATCCATCCATCCACACACCCATCCAACCACCCACCCACACATCCAGCCATCACCCATACATCCTCCCATATAACCATCCACCCACAAATCCTCCCCACCCAACCACCCACCCAAACATCCATCCACCCACCCACCCACCCATACACCCAACCATCCACCCATCCACCCATCTCCCCAACCATCGACCCATTCACTGATACACCCACCCATCCATCCACCCATCCACCCTCCCAACCACCCATCCACCCAACCACCCATTCATCCTTCCACACACACATCCATCCACCCACCCATACACCCATCCCAACCACTCATACATCCATCCAACCACCCACCCACCCACCCTTCCTTCCTCCCATCCACCCACCCACGCATCTACCCACCCATCCATCCACGCATCCAAGTATACATCCATCAACGCATCCACCAATACACCCATCCACCACACACAGATCCATCCATCCATTAACCCACCAAACCCCAACCCACCCATCCACCCACCCACCCTCCCATCCATCCATCCACCCATCCATCCACCCACCCACTCACCTATCCACCCATCCACCCACCCATCCACACATCCACCCACCCCTCCACACATCCACCCACCCATCCACACATCCACCCACCCATCCACACATCCACCCAATCATCCACGCACCCATCCACCCAACCGTCCATCCAACCACCCGTCCATCCACTCATCCGTCTATCCACACCCCCACCTACCCATGCCCCAATCCAACCATCCAAGCACCCATCTTCCCATCCACCCCCTAAACCCACCCACCCTCCCACACATCCATCCATCCATCCACCCACCCACCCACCCATCCACACTTCCATCCCCTTCCATCCACAAATCCAACCAACCAACTATCCAACCACCTAGCCCTACACCCACCCACCCACCCACATCTACACCCACCCACCCACCCACATCTACACCCACCCACCCACCCACCCAACCTTCCACCCACCCACACACCCACCCTTCCACCCACCAACCTCCCACCCACCCACCCACCCACCCACCCTTCCACCCACCCACCCACCCCACCCACCCTTCCACCCACCCACCCACCCACCCTTCCATTCACCCACCCACCCACCCACACTTCCATCCACCCACCTACCCACCCACCCTTCCATCCACCCACCCACCCAACCACCCTTCCATCCACCCACCCACCCACCCTTCCATCCACCCACCCACCCACCCTTCCATCCACCCACCCACCCACCCTTCCATCCACCCACCCACCCACCCTTCCATCCACCCACCCTCCCATCCACCCACCCTCCCTACCATCCACCCAACCACCCTTCCATCCACCCACCCACCCACCCTTCCATCCACCCACCCACCCTTCCATCCACCCACCCACCCACCCTTCCATCCACCCACCCACCCACCCTTCCATCCATCCATCCACCCACCACCCACCCACCACCCACCCCCCACACACCCCCACCCCCCACCCACCACCCACCCACCACCCACCCACACTTCCATCCACCCATCCAACCACCCACCCATCCACCCCCCCTCATCCACCCTTCCAACCATCCATTCACCCACCCACCCACCAACGCACCCCACCCCCCCACCCATCCACCCATCCACCCACCCGTCCTCTACCCATGCTCCACACATCCACCCACCCATGCACGCATCCAACCGTCCACCCACCCATCCACCCATCCACACAATCATCCACCCATCCAAGCATTCATTCACCCAGATACCTATCCACCCACAAATCCTCCCACCCAACCACCCACCGAAACATCCATCCACCCACCCACCCACACTTCCATCCACCCATCCAACCACCCACCCATCCACCACCACTCACCCACCCATCCAACCATCCATTCACGTACCCACGCACCCACCCACACATCCACCCAACCACCGACCCGCACACCCATTCGCCCATCCATCCATCCATCTACCCAGCCATCCACCCACCAACCCACCCTCCCATCCATCCATCCACTCATCCATCCATCCACCCATGCACTTCTCCACCCATCCATGCACCCATCCACCCATCCACCCACCCACCCAAGCTACCATCCACCCAACCATCCACCCATTAAACCATCCAACCCACCCACACACCCAACCATTCTAGCATCCTCCACTCAACCACCCACACATCTATCCACCCACCCACCCACCCATACATCCATCTATCCATCCATCCACGCACCCGCCCACCCAACCACCCTTCCTTCCACCCATCCAACCACCCACGCATCTACCCAGCCATCCATCCAGGCATCCAAGTATCCATCCATCCACCCATCCACCCATCCATCCATCCACCCACCCTCCCATCCATCCACCCACCCTCCCATCCATCCACCCACCCTCCCATTCATCCACCCACCCTCCCATCCATCCACCCTACTACCCATACACCCATCCGTCCACCCATCAAAACATCCATCCATTAACATACCCGGACATCCACCCACACACCCTCACTCTAATCCATCCATCCACCCATCCATCCACCCACCCATGCAACTCTCCATCCATCCACCCACCCATCCACCCATCCACCCACCCATCCACCCATCCACCCACCCATCCACCCATTCACCCACCCATCCACCCATAGATCCTTCCAACAAACGATCAAACCACCCGTCCATCCAACCATCCACGCACCAATGCACCCATCCACCAAGCCACCCACCAATCCAAGCATCCACCCACCCATCCAACCATCCACTCATCCATCCACCCTTATACCCATCCACCCAGAAATCCTCCCACCCAACCACCCAACGACACATCCAATCATCCATTCACCCACCCAACGTCCCACCCATCCACCCACACATCCACCAACCCATCCACCCATTCATCCATCCACCAAACCATCCAACCACCCCTCCATCCACCCACACACCCACCCATACAACCACCCATCCATCTACCCACCCATCCACCCCTCCATCCATCCAACAACCCTCCCATCCATCCACCCAAATACCCATCCACACATCCGTCCACCCATCCAAACTTCCATCCACACAACCATCAACCCACAAACCCATCCACCAAAACAAATATCCATAAACCCACCCACCCACTCCTCCATCCATCCACCCATCCAACCACTGACCCTTCACCCCACCAACCCACCCATCCATCCACCCACCCACCCACCCAATGACCACCCAACCATCCATCCACCCAGAAATCCAGCAATCCAACCATCGATCTTTCTACCCACCCATCCAACCGACCACCACTCCACCCATTCACAGACCCACCCATCCACACATCCGCCCACCCGCCCATCCATCGACCCACCCAACCACCCACCCACTCATCCATCCATCTACACACCCACCCATCCACCCATCCATCCACAGACCCACCTACCCACCCACCCATCCATCCATCTACCCATCCACACATCTATACATCCATCCACGCACCCATCCATCCATCCACCCCTTCAGCTATCCACCCTCCCATCCGTCCACAAATCCATCCTTCCACCCATCCACCCACCCTTCTATCCATCCACCCATCCACCCATCCATCCATCCAGACTCCCATCTATCCATCCACCAATCCTCCCTTCGCCCACCCACACATTCATCCAGACAGGCACCTTCCCATACATCCATCAAGCCATTCACCCATCCATCCACCCACCCACCCATCCACTCATCCACCCACCCATCCACCCAACCATCCATCCACCAAACCATCCACCGACCCGTCCATCCAACCATCCACACACCCATTTACCCATCCAACCATCCACCCAACCATCCACCCATCCACCCACAAATCCACCTATCCATCCATCCCACCAAACCATCCACCCACCCGTCCATCCACCAATCCACCCAACCACCCATCCACCCATCCATCCACCCATATAGCCATCCACCCAAGAATCCTCCCACCCAACCAACCATCCACCCACCCATACACACACCCACCCAATCATCCACCAAACCATCCATCCACCCTCTCACCGACCCATCCATACACCCACCCATCCAGCCACCCACAGATCCACCCACCCAATCATCCACCCATCCATCCAACAACACATCCAGCCACCCACCAATCCACCCATCCATTCATCCACCCACCCACCCACCCATCCATGCACCAACCCAACTAGCCAACCACCCATCCCCCCACCCAACCATCCACCGACCCAACCATCCACCAACCCTCCCATCCATCCAACCACCCACTCATCCACCCAACCACACATCCATCCATTCACCCATCAACCCACCCATCCATCCATCCATCCATCCACCCACCCATCCATCCACAAACCCAACCACCCTATGACCCAGCTACCGTCCATCCCTCCTGCCACCCAGCTATACAACCATCCATCCATCCACCCACCCAAATCCATCCGTCCATCCACCCATACATGCTTACAACCATCCAAACATCCACCCAGCCACACTTCCACTCACCCACCCAAACACCCACCCACACATCCATTCATCAAACCACCCACCCATTCACCCATCTATCCAACCACCCATCCATCCACACCCCCACCCATCTATAAACCAATCCACCCAAACATCCACCTGTTCATCCATCCAACCACCCACCCACCCATCCACCCACCCACCTATCCACCCATACATCCACTCATCTTCCCATCCACCCACAAATCCAATCAGGAAATCACCCACCCACACACCAATTTACCCATCCAACCACCCATCAACACATCCATCCACCCAACCACCCACCCCTCCATCCACCCACGCATCCACCCATTCATCCACCCACCCACACACCCATCCAACCATCCACCCAACCACGCACCCATCCACCCATCCACCCACCCACCCAAGCAACCATCCACCCAACCAACCACCCATTAAACCATCCACCCACCCACGCACCCAACCATTCTAGCATCCTCCCACTCAACCACCCACACATCTATCCACCCACCCACCCACCCATACATCCATCTATCCATCCATCTAGCCAGCCATCCACCCACACACCCACCCCCCCCATCCATCCATACAACCACCCACACATCCACCCACCCATCCATCCAGGCATCCAAGTATCCATCCATCCACCCATCCACACATACACCCATACAATGAGACCCACACCCACCCATCCAGCCATCCTTTCACCCATCCACCCACCCAACCACCCACCCATTCATTCACCCACTCACCCACCCATCCACCCATCTATCCATCCATCTAGCCAGCCATCCACCCACACACCCACCCTCCCATCCATCCATCCACCCCTCCTTCCAACCAACCATGCACCTTTCCATCCATCCACCCACCCATCCACCCATCCACCCACACATCCACCTATCCATCCTTCCAACAAACCATCCACCCTTCCAACAAACCATCCACCCAACCGTCCATCCAACCATCCACCCACCGATCCACCCACCCATCAAACCACTCATCCACACACCCAACCATATATCCTACCATCCCCCCATCCGTACACCCACCCATCCATCCGTCCACCCATCCAACCATCCACCCATCCACCCATCCACCCATCCACCCACTCATCCATCCATCCATCCACCCACCCATTCACCCATTCACCCATCCACCCACCCACCCATCCCTCCACCCACCCACCCATCCTTCCTCCCACCCAACCATTCACCCATCCACACAAACATCCACCCATCCACCTATCCACTCAACCAACCATCCACCCTCCATTCCACCCGTCCACCAAAAGACCCACCCACCCACACATCCACCCACCCACACACACATCCACCCATACTCCCAAACGTCCATCCACCCACCAAACCACCCACCCAGCCATCCACCCGCCCAGCCATCCACCCACTCATCCACCCATCCAACCACCCATCCACACATCCATCCACCCAACCACCCACACATCCATCCACCCACGTACCCACCCATTCATACACCCACCCACACAACCATCCATCCATCCACACAACCATCCACATATCCACCCATCCACCCACCCACCCACCTAACCATCCATGCACCCAACCACCCAACCACTCACCAATCCATCCACCAATCCAAACAAAAATCCACCCATCCAGCCAACCAACCGTCCATCCACCCACCCGTCCATCCACTCACCTGTCCATCCACTCACCCGTCCATCCACACATCTACCCACCCATGCCCCAATCCAACCATCCACGCACCCATCTTCCCATCCACCCCTACACCCACCCAACCACCCACACATCCATCCATCCATCCACCCACCCACCCATCCATCCACACTTCCATCCACACTTCCATCCACACATCCAACCAACCACCTATCCACCCAGCCACCCCTACAAGCACCCACCCACCCACCCCTACACCCACCCACCCACCCACCCCTACACCCACCCACCCACCCACCCCTACACCCACCCACCCACCCACCCCTAAACCCACACACCCATCCACCCACCCACCCTTCCATCCATCCATTCACCCACGCATACATACACCCACACACCCACCCATCCATACACCCACCCATCCAGCCAACCACCCATCCACCCACCCACCCTTCCATCCAACCACCCATCCAACCACCCAACCATCCAACCACCCACCCATCCACACAACCACCCACCCACCCATCCACCCACCCATCCACCCACCCATCCACCCACCCATCCACCCACCCATCCACCCACCCATCCACCCATCCACTCACCCATCCATCCACCCATCCATCCATACATCCACCCACCCATCCATCCACCCATCGACCCACCCACCCACACTTCCCCCCACCAACCCACCCATCCATCCAGCCATCGACCCACCCACCCACACTTCCCCCCACCAACCCACCCATCCATGCATCAACCCAACCACCCTACGACCAAGTCAACCATCCATCCCCCCTGCCACCCAGCTATCCAACCATCCATCCTTCCACCGACCCATATCCATCCGTCCACCCACCCATACATGCTGCCAACCATCCACACATCCACCCAGCCACCCATCGACCCATCCATCCACCCACCCATCCATCCACCCACCCAACCATCCACACCCACACCCATACTTCCACCAATACACCCAACCATCCACCTGTGCATCCATCCACCCACCCACCACCCATCCAACCATCCATCCACCCACCCACCCATCCAACCATCCATCCACCCATCTACCCAACCACCCACAAATCCAATCAGGAAACCACCCACCCACCCACCAATCCACCCAACCACACATCCACCCACCCACCCACCCATCCACACATCCACACACCCACCCACCCATCCACACATCCATCAACACTTATACCCATCTACCATCAAATCCTCCCACTCAACCACCCAATCAACCACCCATCAACGCACTCTCCCACCCACCCACACATCCACCCATCCATCCATCCACACACCCATCCAACCACCCACCCACACATCCAGCCATCCACACATACATCCTCCCATATAACCATCCACCCACAAATCCTCCCACCCAACCACCCACCCAAACATCCATCCACCCACCCACCCACCCATACACCCAACCATCCACCCATCCACCCATCTCCGCAACCATCGACCCATTCACTGATACACCCACCCATCCATCCACCCATCCACCCTCCCAACCACCCATCCACCCAACCACCCATTCATCCTTCCACACACACATCCATCCACCCACCCATACACACATCCCAACCACTCATACATCCATCCAACCACCCACCCACCCACCCTTCCTTCCACCCATCCACCCACCCACGCATCTACCCACCCACGCATCTACCCACCCATCCATCCACGCATCCAAGTATACATCTGTCAACCCATCCACCAATACACCCATCCACCCACACACCCATCCATCCATCCATTAACCCACCAAACCACAACCCAACCATCCACCCACCCACCCTCCCATCCATCCATCCACCCATCCATCCACCCACCCACGCACCTATCCATCCATCCACCCACCCATCCACACATCCACCCACCCCTCCACACATCCACCCACCCATCCACACATCCACCCACCCATCCACACATCCACCCAATCATCCACGCACCCATCCACCCAACCGTCCATCCAACCACCCGTCCATCCACTCATCCGTCTATCCACACACCCACCTACCCATGCCCCAATCCAACCATCCAAGCACCCATCTTCCCATCCACCCCTAAACCCACCCACCCTCCCACACATCCATTCCATCCATCCACCCACCCACCCACCCATCCACACTTCCATCCCCTTCCATCCACAAATCCAACCAACCAACTATCCAACCACCTAGCCCTACACCCACCCACCCACCCACATCTACACCCACCCACCCACCCACATCTACACCCACCCACATCTACACCCACCCACCCACCCACATCTACACCCACCCACCCACCCACCCATCCTTCCACCCACCCACCCACCCACCCACCCTTCCACCCACCCATCCTTCCACCCACCCACTCACCCACCCACCCTTCCACCCACCCACCCACCCACCCACCCCTTCCATCCACCCACCCACCCACCCTACCATCCACCCACCCACCCACCCTTCCATCCACCCACCCACCCACCCTTCCATCCACCCACCCACCCACCCTTCCATCCACCCACCCACCCACCCTCCCATCCACCCACCCACCCACCCTCCCATCCACCCACCCACCCACCCTCCCATCCACCCAACCTCCCTCCCATCCACCCACCCACCCTTTCATCCACCCACCCACCCTTCCATCCACCCACCCTTCCATCCACCCACCCTCCCTTCCATCCACCCACCCACCCACCCTTCCATCCACCCACCCACCCACCCTTCCATCCACCCACCCACCCTTCCATCCATCCACCCACCCACCCTTCCATCCATCCATCCACCCACCACCCACCCACCACCCACCCACCACCCACCCACCACCCACCCACCACCCACCCACCACCCACCACCCACCCCCCACCCACCACCCACCCACCACCCACCCACACTTCCATCCACCCATCCAACCACCCACCCGTCCACCCCCCCTCATCCACCCTTCCAACCATCCATTCACCCACCCACCCACCAACGAACCCACCCCCCCACCCATCCACCCATCCACCCACCCGTCCTCTACCCATGCTCCACCCATCCACCCACCCATGCACGCATCCAACCGTCCACCCACCCATCCACCCATCCACACAATCATCCACCCATCCACCCATTCATTCACCCATATACCTATCCACCCACAAATCCGCCCACCCAACCACCCACCGAAACATCCATCCACCCACCCACCCACACTTCCATCCACCCATCCAACCACCCACCCATCCACCACCACTCACCCACCCATCCAACCATCCATTCACGTACCCACGCACCCACCCACACATCCACCCAACCACCCACCCGCACACCCATTCGCCCATCCATCCATCCATCTACCCAGCCATCCACCCACCAACCCACCCTCCCATCCATCCATCCACTCATCCATCCATCCACCCATGCACTTCTCCACCCATCCATGCACCCATCCACCCATCCACCCACCACCAACCCTCCCATCCATCCATCCACCCTTCCATCCACCCACCCATGCACTTATCCTCCCATCCACCCACCCATCCTCCCATCCACCCACACATCCACCCATACAACCACGATACCATCCACCCACCCGTCCATCCACCCATCCACCTAGCCACCCATCCACCCATCCATCCAACCATATATCCATCCACCCACAAATCCTCACACCCAACCACCCATCCACCCACCCATACACACACCCACCCACTCATCCACCAAACCATCCATCCACACACCCTCCCACCCACCAAACCAACCACCCACCCACCAAACCAAACACCCACCCACCCACCCATTCATCCATCCAACTACCCATCCACCCACCCATCCATCCTCCCACCCACCCATCCATCCACGCATCGAAGCATCCATCCATCCACTCAACCACCCATCCACCCATTCACCCATCCGCCCACGCACCCACCCACCCATACACCCATCCATTCATCCACCCACTCACCCACCCAACCATACAACCATCCATCCAGCCACCCACCCATCCACCCACCCACCCATCCGCCCATCCATCCAACCACACAACTAGCCACCTACCCATCCAACCACACACCCATTCACCCACCCAACCTTCCATCCATCCATTCATCCACCCACCCACCCATGCATACACCCAACCAACCAGCCAACCACCCATCCACACACCCACCCATCCACCCCCCCACCCAACCAACCACCCACCCACCCATCCACACAACCACCCACCCACACATCCACCCACCCATCCACCCATCCACCCACCCATCCACCCATCCATCCCTCCATCCACCCAACCATCCATCCACCCATCGACCCACCCAACCACACTGCCCCCCACCAACCCACCCATCCAACCACCCACCCACCCATTCACCCTCCCACCCATCCGCCCACCTGGCCATCCACCGAACCACCCAACCACCCACCCACTCATCCATCCATCCACACACCCACCCTTCCACCCATCCACCCACAGACCCATCTATCCACCCACCCATCCATCCATCTACCCATCCACCCATCTACACATCCATCCACGCACCAATCCATCCATCCACCCCTCCACCCATCCACCCACCAATCCATCCACCCATCCATCCATCCACCCATCCACCCACCCTTCTATCCATCCACCCATCCACCCATTCATCCATCCATACTCCCATCTATCCATCCACCAATCCTCCCTTCCGCCCACCCACCCATTCATCCAGACAGACACCTTCCCATACATCCATCAAGCCATTCACCCATCGATCCACCCACCCACCCATCCACTCATCCACCCACCAATCCACCCAACCATCCATCCACCAAACCATCCACCGACCCGTCCATCCACCCATCCACACACCTATGCACCCATCCAACCATCCACCCAACCATCCACCCATCCACCCACAAATCCACCCATCCATCCATCCCACCAAACCATCCACCCACCCGTCCATCCACCCATCCACCCAACCACCCATCCATCCACCCATATAGCCATCCACCCACGAATCCTCCCCCCAACCAACCATCCACCCACCCATACACACACACACCTAATCATCCACCAAACCATCCATCCACCCACTCACCCACCCATCCATACACCCACCCATCTAGCCACCCACCCATACACCCAAACAACCATCCACAAACCCACCCATCCACCCATCCATCCAACCACCCATCCATCCACCCACTCATCCACCAATCCAACCACCCATCCACACTTCCATCCACCCAACCACCCACCCATTCATCCACCAACGTACCCACCCATTCATCCACCCACCCACACAACCATCCATCCATCCACCCCACCATCCAGACATCCACCCATCCACCCACCCACCCACCTAACCATCCTTGCACCCAACCACCCAACCACTCACCCATCCATCCACCCATCCAAACACCTATCCACCCATCCATCCAAACAACCGTCCATTCACCCATCCGTCCATCCAATCACCCGTCCATCCACTCACCCGTCCATCCACACATCTACCCACCCAAGCTCCAATCCAACCATCCACGCACCCATCTTCCCATCCACTCCTCCACCCTCCCACCCACCCACACATCCATCCATCCATCCATCCACCCACCCACCCATCCACACCTCCATCCACACTTCCATCCACGCATACAACCAAACACCTATCCACCCATCCAGCCCTACACCCACCCACCCAGCCCTACACACACCCACCCTCCCACCCACCCACCACTACACCCACCCACCCACCCACCCACCCCTAAACCCACACACCCATCCACCCAACCACACTTCCATCCATCCATTCATCCACCCACCCACCCATCCATACACCCACCCATCCAGCCAACCACCCATCCACCCAACCACCCATCCACCCACCCACCCATCCACCCACCCACCCATCCACCCACCCACCCATCCACCCACCCACCCATCCACCCACCCACCCATCCACCCACCCACCCATCCACCCACCCACCCATCCACACATCCACCCACCCATCCACCCTTCCACGCACCCATCCATCCATCCATCCATCCATCCATCCATCCACCCACCCATCCAACCACCCATCGACCCACCCACCCACACTTCCCCCCACCAACCAATCCATCCATCCATCAACCCACCCATCCATCCCCCAACTCAACCACCCTACGACCAAGTCAACCATCCATCCCCTCTGCCACCCAGCCATCCAACCAACCATCCGTCCACCCACCCATATCCATCCGTCCACCCACCCATACATGCTTCCAACCATCCACACATCCACCCAGCCACCCATAAACCCACCCACCCATCCATCCACACCCCCACCCATCTTTACACCAAACCACCCAACCATCCACCTGTACAACCATCAACCCACCCACCCACCCATCCAACCATCCATCCACCCATCTACCCAACCACCCACAAATCCAATCAGGAAACGACCCACCCACCCACCAATCCACCCAACCACACATCCACCAACCCACCCACCCATCCACACATCCATCAACCCTTATACCCATCTACCATCAAATCCTCCCACTCAACCACCCAATCAATCACCCATCAACCCACCCTCCCAACCAACCACACATCCACCCATCCATCCATCCACCCACCCATCCAACCACCCACCCACACATCCACCCATCCACCCATCCTTCCTCTCATATAACCATCCACCCACAAATCCTCCTACCCAACCACCGACCCACACATCCATCCACCCACCCACCCACCCATACACACAACCATCCATCCACCCACCCACCCACCCATACACACAACCATCCGTCCACCCACCCATCTCCGCAACCATCGACCCATTCACCGATACACCCACCCATCCACCCACCCATTCACCCTCCCAACCACCCATCCACCCAACCACCCATTCATTCTTCCACACACACATCTATCCACCCACCCATACACGCATCCCAACCACCCATCCATCCATCGAACCACCCACCCACCCACCCACCCACCCACCCACCCACCCTTCCTTCCACCCATCCAACCACCCACGCATCTTCCCATCCATCCATCCACGCATCCAAGTATACATCCATCCACCCATCCACCCATACACCCATCCACCCACACACCCATCCATCCATCCATTAACCCACCAAACCCCAACACACCCATCCATTCACCAACCCACCCACCCATCCACCCATCCACCCACCCATCCACACATCCACCCATCCATCCACCCACCCATGCACCTATCCATCCACTCACCCACCCATCCACCCACCCACCCAGCAACCGACCCACCAACACTTCCACTCACCCACCCACCCTTCCACTCACCCATCCACCCACCCGCCACCCACCACCCACCCAACACCCACCCACACTTCCATCCACAAATCCTCCCACCCACCCTCCCAACCATCCAACTACCCACCCACGAACCCTTCCATCCACCCACCCCTCCACCCTTATATCCACCCACCCACATACCCACCCTTCCATCAACCCACCCACCCAACCTTCCATCCACCCACCCACCCACCCACCGTTCCATCCAACCACCCATTCTCCCATCCACCCACGCATCCACCCATACATCCACGAAACCATCCACCCACCCGTCCATCCACCCATCCACCTAACCACCCATCCACCCTTCCATCCACCCATATATCCATCCACCCACAAATCCTCCCACCAAACCACCCATCCACCCACCCATACACAATCCCACCCACTCAACCACCAAACCATCCATCCACCCACACACCCACCCACCAAACCAACCACCTACCCACCCACCCACCCACCCATTCATCCATCCAACTACCCATCCACCCACCCATCCATCCTCCCACCCACACATCCATCCACGCATCCAAGCATCCATCCATCCACTCAACCACCCATCCACCCATTCACCCATCCGCCCATGCACCCACCCACCCATACACCCATCCATTCATCCACCCACTCACCCACCCATCCATACAACCATCCATCCAGCCACCCACCCATTCACCCACCCACCCATCCACCCTTCCATCCAAACACACAACCTTCCACCTACCCATCCACCCACCCACCCATCCACCCACACACACTACCATCCATCCATTCATCCACCCACCCACCAATTCACACACCCACCCATCCAGCCACCCACCAATCCAGCCACCCACCCATCCACCCACCCACCCACTCATCCAACCACCCACCCACCCATCCAACCACCCACCCACCCGTCCACACAACAACCCACCCACACATCCACCCACCCATCCACCCTTCCACCCACCCATCCATCCATCCATCCATCCATCTTTCCATCTACCCACCCATCCATCCACCCATCGACCCACCCACCCACACTTCTCCCCACCAACCCACCCATCCATCCACCAACCCACCCATCCACCCACCCATCCATCCACCCATCCATCAATCCACCCATCCACCCACCCTTCTATCCTTCCACCCATCCACCCATCCATCCATCCATACTCTCATCTATCCATCCACCAATCCTCCCTTCCGCCCACCCACCCATTCATCTAGACAGGCACCTTCCCATACATTCATCAAGCCATTCACCCATCCATCCACCCACCCACCCATCCACTCATCCACCCACACATCCACCCAACCATCCATCCACCAAACCATCCACCGACCCGTCCATCCACCCCTCCACACACCTATGCACCCATCGAACCATCCACCCAACCATCCACCCATCCACCCACAAATCCACCCTTCCATCCATCCCACCAAACCATCCACCCACAAGTCCATCCACCCATCCACCCAACCACCCATCCACACTTCCATGCACCCATATAGCCATCCACCCACGAATCCTCCCACCCAACCAACCATCCACACACCCATACACACACCCACCCAATCATCCACCAAACCATCCATCCACCCACTCACCCACCCATCCATACAACCACCCATCTAGCCACCCACCCATACACCGACCCACCCATCCACCCACCCACCCATCCACCCATTCATCCAACCACACATCCATCCACCCACCCATCCATACACCCACCCATCCACCCATCCATTCATCCACCCACCCACCCACCCATCCATGCACCAACCCATCTAGCTAACCACCAATCCACCCACCCAACCATCCACACACCCACCCATCCACCAACCCACCAATCCATCCAACCACCCACTCATCCACACATCCACCCACCCACATATCCACAAACCCACCCATCCACCCACACAAACATCCACCCAACCTCCCATCCACCCATCCAACCACCCACCCAAGCAACCATCCACCCAACCATCCACCCATCCAACCATCCACCCAGCCACGTACCCAACCATTTTAGCACCCTCCCAACCAACCACCCACACATGCATCCACCCACCCACCCACCCATACATCCATCTATCCATCCATCTAGCCAGCCATCCACGCACACACCCACCCTCCCATCCATCCATCCAACCACCCACACATCCACCCACCCATCCATCCAGGCATCCAAGTATCCATCCATCCACCCATCCACACATACGCCGATACAATGACACCCCCACCCACCCATCCAGCCATCCATTCACCAATCCACACACCCAACCACCCACCCATCCACACAACCACCCACCCACACATCCACCCACCCATCCACCCTTCCACCCACCCATCCATCCATCCATCCATCCATCCATCCATCCATCCATCCACCCACCCATCCATCCACCCATCGACCCACCCACCCACTCTTCCCCCCACCAACCCATCCATCCATCCATCAACCCACCCATCCATCCACCAACCCAACCACCCTACGACCAAGCCAACCATCCATCCCCTCTGCCACCCAGCCATCCAACCATCCATCCTTCCACCCACCCATATCCATCCGTCCACCCACACATACATGCTTCCAACCATCCACACATCCACCCAGCCACCCATTTACCCATCCATCCACCCACTCATCCATCCACACCCCCACCCATCCTTCCACCAAACCACCCAACCATCCACCTGTGCAACCATCCACCCACCCATCCACCCATCCAACCATCCATCCACCCGTCCACCCAACCACCAACAAATCCAATCAGGAAACCACCCACCTAACCACCAATCAACCCAACCACACATCCACCCACCCACCCACCCATCCACACATCTATCAACCCTTATACCCATCTACCATCAAATCCTCCCACTCAACCACCCAATCAACCACCCATCAACCCACCCTCCCACCCACCCACACATCCACCCATCCATCCATCCACCCACCAATCCAACGACCCACCCACACATCCACCCATCCACCCATCCATCCTCCCATATAACCATCCACCCACAAATCCTCCCACCCAACCACCGACCCACACATCCATCCACCCACCCACCCACCCATACACACAACCATCCATCCACCCACCCATCTCCGCAAACATTGACCCATTCACCGATACACCCACCCATCCACCCACTCATCCACCCTCCCAACTACCCATCCACCCAACCACCCATTCATCCTTCCACACACACATCCATACACCCACCCATACACCCATCCCAACCACCCAACCATCCATTCAACCACCCACCCACCCACCCAGCCACCCTTCCTTCCACCCATCCAACCACCCACGCATCTACCCACACATCCATCCACGCATCCAAGTATACATCCATCCACCCATCCACCCATACAGCCATCGACCCACACACCCATCCATCCATACATTAACCCACCAAACACCAACCCACCCATCCATCCACCAACCCACCCACACATCCACCCATCTACCCACCCATACACCCATCCATCCATCCATCCACTTAGCCATCCACCCACCCACCCTCCCATCCATCCATCCACCCATCCATCCACCCACCCATGCACCTATCCATCCATCCACCCACCCATCCACACATCCACCCAACCATCCAACCAACCATCCACCCAACCGTCCATCCACCCACCCGTCCATCCACTCACCCGTCTATCCACACACCCACCCACCCATGCCCCAATCCAACCATCCACGCTCCCCTCATCCCATCCACCCCTACACCCACCCACCCACCCACACATCCATCCATCCATCCATCCACCAACCCACCCATCCACACTTCAATCCACTTCCATCGATACATCCAACCAACCAACTATCCACACACCCAGCCATACACCAACCCACCCAACCATCCCTAAACCCACCCACCCACCCACGCACCCACCCACCCCTAAACCCACCCACCCACCTACCCTTCCATCCACCCAACAAACCACCCACCCTTCCATCCACCCACCCACCCTCCCTTCCATCCATCCACCCACCCACCCAACCTTCCATCCACCCACCCACCCTCCCATCCACCCACCCACCCACCCACCCTTCCACCCACCCACCAACCCACCCTTCCATCCACCCACCCACCCACCCTTCCATCCACCCACCCACCCACCCACCCTTCCATCCACCCACCCACCCTCCCTTCCATCCACCCACCCACCCTCCCTTCCATCCACCCACCCACCCACCCACCCACCCACCCATCCACCCACCCACCCATCCACCCACCCTTCCATCCACCCACCCATCCTCCCATCCACCCACGCATCCACCCATCCACCTAACCACCCATCCACCCTTCCATCCACCCATATATCCATCCACCCACAAATCCTCCCACCCAACCACCCATCCACCCACCCATACACAATCCCACCCACTCATCCACCAAACCATCCATCCACCCACACACCCACCAACCAAACCAACCACCCACCAAACCACCCACCCACCCATTCATCCATCCAACTACCCATCCACCCACCCATCCATCATGCCACCCACCCATCCATCCACGCATCCAAGCATCCATCCATCCACTCAACCACCCAAACTCCCACTCACCCATCCGCCCATGCACCCACCCACCCATACACGCATCCATTCATCCACCCACTCACCCACCCATCCATACAACCACCCATCCAGCCACCCACCCATTCACCCACCCACGCATCCACCCATCCATCCAACCACACAACCAGCCACCTACCCATCCACCAACCCACCCATCCACCCACCCATCCTTCCACCCATCCATCCATCCACCCATCAACCCACCCTTCTATCCATCCACCCATCCACCCATCCATCCATCCATACTCCCATCTATCCATCCACCACTCCTCCCTTCCGCCCACCCACCCATTCATCCAGACAGGCACCTTCCATACATCCATCAAGCCATTCACCCATCCATCCACCCACCCACCCATCCACTCATCCACCCACCCATCCACCCAACCATCCATCCACCAAACCATCCACCGACCCGTCCATCCACCCATCCACCTAACCACCCATCCACCCTTCCATCCACCCATATGTCCATCCACCCACAAATCCTCCCACCCAACCACCCATCCACCCACCTATACACAATATCACCCACTCATCCACCAAACCAACCACCCACCCACCCACCCACCAAACCAACCACCCACCCACCCACCAACCCACCCATTCATCCATCCAACTACCCATCCACTCACCCATCCATCCTCCCACCCACCCATCCATCCACGCATCCAAGCATCCATCCATCCACTCTACCACCCATCCACCCATTCACCCATTCGCTCACGCACGCACCCACCCATACACCCATCCATTCATCCACCCACGCAACCACCCATCCATACAACTACCCATCCAGCCACCCACACATTCACCCACCCACCCATCCACCCATCCATCCAACCACACAACCAGCCACCTACCCATCCACCCACCCACCCAACCACCCCCCCACCCTTCCATCCATCCATTCATCCACCCACCCAAAAATTCATACACCCACCCATCCAGCCACCCACCCATCCACCCACCCACCCATCCACCCACCCACCCATCCACACAACCACCCACCCCCACATCCACCCACCCATCCACCCTTCCACACACCCATCCATCCATCCATCCATCCATCCATCTATCCATCCACCCACACATCCATCCACCCATCGACCCACCCACCCACACTTCTCCCCACCAACCCACCCATCCATCCACCAACCCACCCATCCACCCACCCATCCATCCACCCATCCATCCATCCACCCATCCACCCACACTTCTATCCATCCACCCATCCACCCATCCATCCATCCATACTCCCATCTATCCATCCACCAATCCTCCCTTCCGCCCACCCACCCATTCATCCAGACAGGCACCTTCCCATACATCCATCAAGTCATTCACGCATCCATCCACCCACCCACCAATCCACTCATCCACCCACCCATCCACCCAACCATCCATCCACCAAACCATCCACCGACCCGTCCATCCACCCATCCACACACCTATGCACCCATCCAACCATCCACCTAACCATCCACCCATCCACCCACAAATCCACCCATCCATCCATCCCACCAAACCATCCACCCACCCGTTCATCCACCCATCCACCCAACCACCCATCCACCCATCCATCCACCCATATAGCCATCCACCCACGAATGCTCCCACCCAACCAACCCTCCACCCACCCATACACACACCCACCGAATCATCCACCAAACCATCCATCCACCCACTCACCCACCCATCCATACACCCACCCATCTAGCCACCCACCTATACACCCACCCACCCATCCACCCACCCACCCATCCACCCATCCATTCATCCACCCACCCACCCACCCATCCATGCACCAACCCATCTAGCCAACCACCAATCCACCCACCCAACCATCCACCCACCCACCCATCCACCAACCCACCCATCCATCCAACCACCCACTCATCCACACATCCACCCACCCACATATCCACCAACCCAACCATCCAACCACACAACCATCCAACCAACCACCCACACATCCCTCCACCTATCAACCCACCCATCCATCCATCCATCCATCCACCCATCCATCCACCCATAAGCCATCCACCCACGAATGCTCCCACCCAACCAACCCTCCACCCACGCATACACACACCCACCGAATCATCCACCAAACCATCCATCCACCCACTCTCCCACCCATCCATACACCCACCCATCTAGCCACCCACCTATACACCCACCCCCCCACCCCCCCACCCTTCCTGCTACCCATCCAACCACCCAAGCATCTACCCATCCATCCATCCACGCATCCAAGTATACATCCATCCACGCATCCACCCATACACCAATCCACCCACACACCCATCCATCCACACACCCATCCATCCATCCATTAACCCACCAAACCCCAACCCACCCATCCATTCACCAACCCACCCACCCATCCACCCATCCACCCACCCATCCACACATCCACCCATCCATCCAACCACCCATGCACCTATCCATCCATCCACCCACCCATCCACACATACACCCAACCATCCAACCACCCATCCACCCAACCGTCCATCCACCCACCCGTCCATCCACTCACCCGTCTATCCACACACCCACCCACCCATGCCACAATCCAACCATCCACGCACCCATCATCCCATCCACCCCTACACCCACCCACCCACCCACACACACATCCATCCATCCATCCACCCACCCACCCATCCACACTTCCATCCCCTTCCATCGACACATCCAACCAACCACCAATCCACCCACCCAGCCCTACAACCACCCACCCACCCATCACTAAACCCACCCAGCCACCCTCGCACCCACCCACCCCTAAAACCACCCACCCACCCACCAACCCTTCCATCCAACCACCAACCCACCCACCCTTCCATCCACCCACCCACCCACCCTTCCATCCACCCACCCACCCACCCACCCTTCCATCCAACCACCCACCCACCTACCCTTCCATCCACCCACCCACCCTTCCATCCACCCACCCACATACCCAGCCTTCCATCCACCCACACACCCACCCTTCCATCCACCCACCCACACACCCAACCTTCCATCCACCCACCCACCCATCCACCCACCCACCCATCCACCCACCCACGCATCCACCCACCCACCCATCCACCCACCCACCCACACTTCCACTCACCCACCCACCCTTCCACTCACCCATCCACAAACCCACCACCCACCACCCACCGAACACCCACCCACACTTCCATCCACCCAACCTCCCACCCACCCTCCCAACCATCCACCTACCCACCCACGAAACCTTCCATCCACCCACCCCCCCACCCTTATATCCACCCACCGACATACCCACCCTTCCATCAACCCACCCACCCAACCTTCCATCCACCCACCCACCCACCCACCCTTCCATCCAACCACCCATTCTCCCATCCACCCACGCATCCACCCATACATCCACGAAACCATCCACCCACCCGTCCATCCACCCATCCACCTAACCACCCATCCACCTTTCCATCCACCCATATATCCATCCACCCACAAATCCTCCCACCCTACCACCCATCCACCCACCCATACACAATCCCACCCACTCATCCACCAAACCATCCATCCACCCACACACCCACCCACCCATCCAACCACCCACCCATCCACACAACCACCCACCCACACATCCACCCACCCATCCACCCTTCCAACCACCCATCCCTCCATCCATCCATCCATCCATCCACCCACCCATCCATCCACCCATCGACCCACCCACCCACTCTTCCCCCGACCAACCCATCCATCCATCCATCAACCCAGCCATCCATCCCCCAACCCAACCACCCTACGACCAAGCCAACCATCCATCCCCTCTGCCACCCAGCCATCCAACCATCCATCCTTCCACCCACCCATATCCATCCGTCCACCCACCCATACATGCTTCCAACCATCCACACATCCACCCAGCCACCCATTTACCCATCCATCCACCCACTCATCCATCCACACCCCCACCCATCCTTCCACCAAACCACCCAACCATCCACCTGTGCAACCATCCACCCACCCACCCACCCATCCAACCATCCATCCACCCGTCCACCCAACCACCAACAAATCCAATCAGGAAACCACCCACCTACCCACCAATCAACCCAACCACACATCCACCCACCCACCCACCCATCCACACATCCATCAACCCTTATACCCATCTACCATCAAATCCTCCCACTCAACCACCCAATCAACTACCCATCAACCCACCCTCCCACCCACCCACACATCCACCCATCCATCCATCCACCCACCAATCCAACGACCCACCCACACATCCACCCATCCACCCATCCATCCTCCCATATAACCATCCACCCACAAATCCTCCCACCCAACCACCGACCCACACATCCATCCACCTACCCACCCACCCATACACACAACCATCCATCCACCCACCCATCTCCGCAACTATCGACCCTTTCACCGATACACCCACCCATCCACCCACTCATCCACCCTCCCAACCACCCATCCACCCAACCACCCATTCATCCTTCCACACACACATCCATACACCCACCCATACACCCATCCCAACCACCCATCCATCCATCCAACCACCCACCCACCCACCCAACCACCCTTCCTTCCACCCATCCAACCACCCACGCATCTACCCACCCATCCATCCACGCATCCAAGTATACATCCATCCACCCATCCACCCATACAGCCATCCACCCACACACCCATCCATCCATACATTAACCCACCAAATACCAACCCACCCATCCATCCACCAACCCACCCACACATCCACCCATCTACCCACCCACCCACCCTCCCATCCATCCATCCACCCATCCATCCACCCACCCATGCACCTATCCATCCATCCACCCACCCATCCACACATCCACAAAACCATCCAACCAACCATCCACCCAACCGTCCATCCACCCACCCGTCTATCCACACACACACCCACCCATGCCCCAATCCAACCATCCACGGTCCCCTCATCCCATCCACCCCTACACCCACCCACCCACCCACACATACATCCATCCATCCATCCACCAACCCACCCATCCACACTTCCATCCCCTTCCATCGATACATCCAACCAACCACCTATCCACACACCCAGCCCTACACCCACCCACCCACGCATCCCTAAACCCACCCACCCACCCACGCACCCAACCACCCCTAAACCCACCCACCCACCTACCCTTCCATCCACCCACCAACCCACCCACCCTTCCATCCATCCACCCACCCACCCACCCTTCCATCCATCCACCCACCCACCCACCCTTCCATCCACCCATCCACCCACCCTTCCATCCACCCACCCTTCCATCCACCCACCCACCCACCCACCCACCCATCCACACACCCACCCATCCACCCACCCACCCATCCACCCACCCACCCATCCACCCACCCTTCCATCCACCCACCCATCCTCCCATCCACCCACCCTTCCATCCACCCACCCTTCCATCCACCCATCCACCCATCCACCCATCCACCCACCCACCCATCCACCCACCCTTCCATCCACCCACCCATCCTCCTATCCACCCACGCATCCACCCATACATCCACGAAACCATCGACCCACCCGTCCATCCACCCATCCACCTAACCACCCATCCACCCTTCCATCCACCCATATATCCATCCACCCACAAATCCTCGCACCCAACCACCCATCCACCCATCCATACACAATCCCACCCACTCATCCACCAAATCATCCATCCACCCACACACCCACCCACCAAACCAACCACCCACGAACCCACCCACCCACCCATTCATCCATCCAACTACCCATCCACCCACCCATCCATCATGCCACCCACCCATCCATCCACGCATCCAAGCATCCATCCATCCACTCAACCACCCATACACCCATTCACCCATCCGCCCATGCACCCACCCACCCATACACCCATCCATTCATCCACCCACCCACCAATTCATACACCCACCCATCCAGCCAACCACCCACCCATCCGCACAACCACCCACCCACACATCCACCCACCCATCCACCCTTCCACCCACCCATCCATCCATCCATCCATCCATCTATCCATCCACCCACCCATCCATCCACCCATCGACCCACCCACCCACAATTCCCCCCACCAACTCACCCATCCATTCTCCAACCCACCCATCCACCCCCCCATCCTTCCACCCATCCATCCATCCACCCATCCACCCACCCTTCTATCCATCCACCCATCCACCCATCCATCCATCCATACTCCCATCTATCCATCCACCAGTCCTCCTTTCCGCCCACCCACCCATTCATCCAGACAGGCACCTTCCCATACATCCATCAAGCCATTCACCCATCCATCCACCCACCCACCCATCCACTCATCCACCCACCCATCCACCCAACCATCCATCCACCAAACCATCCACCGACCCGTCCATCCACCCATCCACACACCTATGCACCCATCCAACCATCCACCCAATCATCCACCCATCCACCCACAAATCCACCCTTCCATCCATCCCACCAAACCATCCACCCAACAGTCCATCCACCCATCCACCCGACGACCCATCCACCCATCCATCCACCAATTTAGCCATCCACCCACGAATCCTCCCACCCAACCAACCATCCACCCACCCATACACACACCCACCCAATCATCCACCAAACCATCCATCCACCCACTCACCCACCCATCCATACACCCACCCATCTAGCCACCCACCCATCAACCCACCCACCCATCCACCCATCCATCCAAACACACATCCAGCCACCCACCCATCCATACACCCACCCATCCACCCATCCATTCATCCACCACCCACCCACCCATCCATGCACCAACCCATCTAGCCAACCACCAATCCACCCATCCATTCATCCACCACCCACCCACCCATCCATCCACCCACCCATCCATCCACCAACCCAACCACCCTACGACCAAGCCAACCATCCATCCCCTCTGCCACCCAGCCATCCAACCATCCATCCTTCCACCCACCCATATCCATCTATCCACCCACCCATACATGCTTCCAACCATCCACACATCCACCCAGCCACCCATCCACCCATCCATCCACCCACCCATCCATCCACACCCCCACCCATCCTTCCACCAGCCACCCAACCATCCACCTGTGCAACCATCCACCCACCCACCGACCCATCCAACCATCCATCCACCCATCTACCCAACCACCCACAAATCCAATCAGGAAACCACCCACCCACCCACCAATCCGCCCAACCACACATCCAACCACCCGCCCACCCATCCACATATCCATCAACCCTTATACCCATCTACCATCAAATCCTCCCACTCAACCACCCAATCAACCACCCATCAACCCACCCTCCCACCCACCCACACATCCACCCATCCATCCATCCACCCACCAATCCAACCACCCACCCACACATCCACCCATCCACCAATCCATCCTCCCATATAACCATCCACCCACAAATCCTCCCACCCAACCACCGACCCACACATCCATCCACTCACCCACCCACCCATACACACAACCATCCATCCACCCACCCATCTCCGCAACCATCGACCCATTCACCGATACACCCACCCATCCACCCTCCCAACCACCCATCCACCCAACCACCCATTCATCCTTCCACACACATCCATCCAACCACCCATACACCCATCCTAACCACCCATCCATCCATCCAACCACCCACCCACCCTTCCTTCCACCCATCCAACCACCCACGCATCTACCCACCCAGCCATCCACGCATCCAAGTATACATCCATCCACCCATCCACCCATACAGCCATCCACCCACACACCCATCCATCCATCCATTAACCCACAAAACCCCAACCCACCCATCCATCCACCAACCCACCCACACATCCACCCATCCACCCAACCATCCACACATCCATCCATCCATCCACTCAGCCATCCACCCACCCACCCTCCCATCCATCCATCCACCCATCCATCCACCTACCCATGCACCTATACATCCATACACCCACCCATCCACACATCCACCCACCCATCCACACATCCACCCAACCATCCAACCACCCATTCACACAACCGTCCATCCACCCACCCGTCCATCCACTCTCCCGTCTAACCACACACCCACCCACCCATGCCCCAATCCAACCATCCACGCACCCATCATCCCATCCACCCCTACACCCGCCCACCCACCCACCCGCCCACCCTTCCATCCACCCACCCACCCACCCACCCTTCCATCCACCCACCCACCCACATACCCACCCTCCATCCACCCACCCACATACCCACCCTTCCATCCACCCACCCACCCACCCACCCTTCCATCCACCCACCCACCCACCCACCCTTCCATCCACCCACACACCCACCCACCCTTCCATCCACCCACCCACCCACCCTTACATCCACCCACCCACCCACACACCCTTCCATCCACCCACCCACCCTTCGACTCACCCACCCAACCTTCCACTCACCCATCCACCAACCCACCACCCACCACCCACCCAACACCCACCCAACACCCACCCACACTTCCATCCACCCATCCACGCACCCACGCTCCCAACCATCGACACTTCCATTCACCCACCCACCCACCCTAGCATCCACCCACCCACCCACCCTTCCATCCACCCACCCACCCACCCTTCCATCCACCCACCCACACACCCACCCTTCCATCCACCCACCCATCCTCCCATCCACCCACGCATCCACCCATACATCCACTAAACCATCCACCCACCCGTCCATCCACCCATCCACCTAACCACCCATCCACCCTTAAATCCACCCATATATCCATCCACCCACAAATCCACCCACCCAACCACCCATCCACCCACCTATACACAATCCCACCCACTCATCCACCAAACCAACCACCCACCCACCCACCCACCAAACCAACCACCCACCCACCCACCCATTCATCCATCCAACTACCCGTCCACTCACCCATCCATCCTCCCACCCACCCATCCATCCACGCATCCAAGCATCCATCCATCCACTCTACCACCCATCCACCCATTCACCCATTCACTCACGCACCCACCCACACATACACCCATCCATTCATCCACCCACGCACCCACCCATCCATACAACCACCCATTTAGCCACCCACACATTCACCCACCCACCCATCCACCCATCCATCCAACCACACAACCAGCCACCTACCCATCCACCCACCCACCCAACCACCCACCAATCCACCCATCCAACCACCCATCAACAGAACCATCCACCCAACGACCCACCCCTCCATCCACCCACGCATCCACCCATTCATCCACCCACACACACACCCAACAACCCACCCATCCACCCATCCACCCACCCACCCAAGCAACCATCCACCCAACCATCCACCCATCCAATCATCCACCCACCCACGCATCCAACCATTTTAGCACCCTCCCACCCAACCACCCACACATCCATCCACCCACACACCCACCCATAAATCCATCTATCCATCCATCTAGCCAGCCAGCCATCCACACACCCACCCTCCCATCCATCCAACCAACCACCCACACATCCACCCACCCATCCATCCAGGCATCCAAGTATCCATCCATCTACCCATCCACACATACACCCAAACAATGAGACCCCCACTCACCCATCCAGCCATCCATTCACCCATCCACCCACCCACCCACCCAACCATTCATTCACCCACCCACCCACCCACCCATTCATTCACCCACCCACCCACCCACCCACCCATTCATTCACCCACCCACCCACCCACCCACCCACCCATTCATTCACCCACCCACCCACCCACCCACCCATTCATTCACCCACCCACCCACCCATTCATTCACCCACCCACCCATTCATTCACCCACCCACCCACCCACCCATTCACCCACCCACCCTCCCATTCATTCACCCACCCACCCACCCATTCATTCACCCACCCACCCACCCATTCATTCACCCACCCACCCACCCATTCATTCACCCACCCACCCACCCATTCATTCACCCACCCACCCACCCATTCATTCACCCACCCACCCACCCATTCATTCACCCACCCTCCCACCCATTCATTCACCCACCCTCCCACCCATCCAACCATCTATCCATCCATCGAGCCAGCCATCCACCCACACACCCACCCTCCCATCCATCCATCCACCCATCCATCCACCCAACCATGCACCTTTCCATCCATCCACCCACCCTTCCACCCTTCCACCCAGCCACCCACACATCCACCTATTCATCCTTCCAACAAACCATCCACCCAACCGTCCATCCAACCATCCACCCACCGTTCCACCCACCGTTCCACCCACCCATCAAACCACCCATCCACCCACCCACCCATATATCATACGATCCTGCCATCCGTACACCCACCCATCCATCCGTCCACCCATCCAACCATCCACCCATCCACCCATCCACCCACCCATCCACCCATTCACCCACCCATCCACCCATCCATCCTTCCAACAAACGATCCAACCACCCGTCCATCCAACCATCCACCCACCAATGCACCCATCCACCAATCTACCCACCCATCCACGCATCCACCCACCCATCCAACCATCCACTCATCTATCCACCCTTATACCCATCCACCCACAAATCTTCAGAGCCAACCACCCAACCACACATCCAATCATCCATTCACCCACCCACCCTCCCACTCATCCATCCACCCATCAACCCACACATCCACCCATACATCCATCCACCAAACCATCCACCCACCCGTCCATCCACCCACCCATTCACCCATTCACCCATCCACCCACCCACCCATCCCTCCACCCACCCACCCATCCTTCCTCCCACCCAACCATTCACCCATCCACCCATCAACCCAACCATCCACCCGTCCACACTTCCACCCACCCAACCACCAAACCATTCTTGCACCCACCCATCCATCCAACTCACCATCCACCCACCCGCCCATCGACCCATCCACCCGGCAACCCACTCATCTACCCATCCATCCACCCACCCATTCACCCACCGATCCACCTACCCAAAGATCAGCCCATCCAAAAATCCACCCATCCATCCAGCTACCCAACGATCCACACATCCAACCATCGAGCAATCCATCGATCCCCCCATTCATCCACCCATCGATCCACCCACCTATCTAACCATCTATACACCCATCAACCCATCCATCCATTCACGTATCCACCCATCTATCCACCCATCCACCCAATCACCATCCATCCAACCACCCATCCAACCACCCGCCCATCTTCCCGTCCATCCATCCATCCACCCATCCACCCACCCACCCATCCACCCACCCATCCACCCACTCACCCATGCACCCACCAATCCTCCCACCCATCCACCCATCCACACAAACATCCATCCACCCACCCATCCACCCACCCATCAACCCATTCACCTCTCCATCCATCCGTCCACCCACCCATCCACCCACCGAAACACCCACCAACCGACCCACCCAGCCATCCATCCACACACCCATTAACCCTACCATCCATCCACCCACACATTCAAACACCCATCCATCCATGCATCCACCCATCCATCCATCCAACCATCCACCCATCCACCCATCCACCCACCCATCCACCCACTCACACATGCACCCACAAATACACCCATCCTCCCATCCACCCATCCATCCTCCCATCTACCCATCCAACCACCCACACATCCACCCACCAACCCATCCGCCCACCCACCCAAGAATTCATCCACCCACCAATCCACCCAAACATCCATTTACCCACCCATCCACCCATCCATCTATACACCCACCCACGCACGCATCTTTTCACCCAACCACCCACCCACCCATCCACCCACCCATCCACACAAACATCCACCCACCCACCCACCCATCCATCCATCCAACCACGCATGCATATTTCCACCCAACCATCCACCCACACATCCACCCATCCATCCATCCAACCACACATCCACCCGTCCATCTATCCACCCATCCACACATCCATCCAACCAAACACACAACCACCCATCTACCAGTCTACAACCGCAACCACCAACCCACCCATCCACTCAACCGCGCACACAACCATCCATCCACCAATCCATCCTTCCACCCACCCATACAGCCACACATCCACCCAACCATCCACCCACCCACACATCCACCCATCCATCCACCTATCCACCAATCCACCAATCCACCCACAGATACACCCAACCATCCATCCACCCAACCACCCACACACCCACCCATCCACCCATACACCCTACAACCCATTGACCCACCCAGCCACCCACCCACCCACAAATCTATCCACCCAAGCAACCACCCATTCAACCACCCATCCATCCATCAACACATCCACCCATCCACCCATCCATCCATCAACCCATCCATCCTTCCACCCATCCACCCACCCATCCACACATCCAACCATCAGCACATCCAACCATCCACCCATCCATCCATCCATCCATCCATCCACCCATCCATCCATCCACACATCCACCCACCCATCCACACATCCATCCATCAACCCACCCATCCAACCACCCATCCATCCACCCATCCAACCATCCACTCCTCCATCCATCCATCCACCCACCCATCCATCCACCACACCACCCACCCATCCATCTATCCACCATACCACCCACCCATCCACCCATTCATTCATCTTCCGATCCACCCCTCCATTCATCCAACTATGCACCCATCAATCAACCCATCCACCCACCCACCCACCAAACCATCCATTCACCCACCCACCCACCCGTCCACCACCCCATCCACCCATCCACCCATCCATTCATCCACCCACCCAACCATCCAACCACAAACCCAGACATCCATACACACACCCACCCACCCAAACACCCAACCACCCATTTATCCATTCACCCAACCACCCACCCATCCACCCAACAACCCACACTCCCATCCACCCATCGACCCATCCATCCATCCACCCACCCAACCACCCATCCACCAACATAGCCATCCATCCAACCACCCATCCACCACCCAACCATCCACCCACCCAACCACCTATCCACCCATTTATCCATCCACCCACCCAACCATCCACCCATCCACCCACCCACCCATCCAACCACCCATCCACCCACCCATCCAACCACCCATCCACCAACCGATCCATCGATCCAGCCATCCACCCACCAACACTTACCCCGCCAACCCACCCATCCATCCACAAACCGAACCACGCTACGACCCACCCACCCATCCATCCCCCCAGCCACCCAGCCATCCAACCATCTATCCATCCACCCACCCATCCATGCTTCCATCCATCCACCCTCCCTCCCATGCACCCATCCACCCAAGGACCCATCCACAACCCCACCCATCCACCAACCCACCCAACCACCCACCCACACATCCATTCATCCAACCACCAACCATCCAAACATCCATCTACCCACCCATTCATCCACCTACCCATCCACACACACACCAATCCACCCACCCACAGATCCATCCACCCACCCACACATCCATCCACAAATCCGCCCAAGCATCAACCTATGCATCCATCCACCCACCCACCCATCCATCCACCCTACCACACCTTCATCCACCCACCCCCCTACCCATCCACCAATCCATCAACCCACACACCAACCAATCGGTCCACCCACCCACCCAGCCACCCACGCATTTACACATCCATCCACCCATCCAGCCACCGACCCTCCCACCCATCCATCCACCCATCCACCCACCCATCTACCCACCCACACATACACCCACACACCCACCCTTTCAATCATCCACCCACCCATCCATCTTTCCACCCACCCACCCATCCACCCACCCAACCACCCATCCAACCATCCACCCAACCATCCATCCACCCGCCCTTCCACCCGTCCAGCCAACCATCCAAACACCAACACATCCAACCACCCACCCACCCATCCATCCGCCCACCCAACCACCCATCGACCCATCATTCCATTCTCCCACCAACCCATCCATCCACCCATCCTCACACACATCCACCCATCCAACCATCCACCCTTCCTCCCAAACATCCACACACCCATCTACGCATCTACCCATCCACACACCCACCCATCCACAGACCTTCCCACCCATCTATCCACACAACCCCCCACGCAACCCTCCATCCACCAATCCATCCATCCACCCACCCATCCTGCCCCACATCCAACCAACAATCCACCCACCCACACATCCACCCATCCATCCACCCATCCTCCAATCCACCCATCCACCCACCGATCCAACCACCCATCCATCCACTCAACCACTCACCCACCCATCCATCCACCCATACACCCTACCAACCATCGACCCACCCAGCCACCCGCCCACCCACAAAACTATCCACCCACCCGTCCACACATTCCCCCACCCGTCCACCCACCCATGCACCCATCCATCCACCAACCACACAACCATCAAAAAACCAACCCAACCATCCATACACCCACCCACCCACCCAACCAACCATTTATCCATCCACCTACCCACCCGCCCTCCCACGCCCCCACACTCCCATCCACCCATCCACCCATCCACCCATCCATCCACCCACCCAACCACCCATCCACCAACCCAGCCATCCATCCAACCACCCAACCACCACCCACCCATCCAGCCACCCAACCACCCATCCAACCATTTATCCATCTAACCACTCAACCACCACCCATCCACCCACCCATCCATCCATCGATCCATCCACCCACCCACCCATCCACCCATCCACCCATCCACCCACCCACCCGTCCATCCACCAATTCACCAACCCATCCATCGATCTACCCATCCACCTACCCACACTTCCCCCTCTAACCCACCCATCCATCAACCAATCCAACCACCCTACGACCAACACAACCATCCATACTCCCAGCCACCGAGCCATCCAACCATCCATCCATCCTCCCACCCATCCATGCTTCCATCCATCCACCCTCCCACCCATGCACCCATCCACTCACACACCCATCCACCGACCCACCCAACCACGGACCCACACATCCATTCATCCACCCACCCAACCATCCATACATCCATCCACCCACCCATGATTCCACCCACACATCCACACACCCACCAATCCAACCACCCACACATTCATCAACCCACCCATCCTTCCATCCATCCATCCACCCAACCATCCACCTATGCATCCATCCACACACCCACACATTCATCCAATCAACCACCCACCCATCCACCCACCCATCCACCCATTGACCTATCCATCCTTCCGTCCACCACCCATCCACCCATTGACCTATCCATCCTTCCGTCCACCCATCCATCTACCCTCCGACACACCCACCCACCCACCCACCCACCCAAGAATCCATCCACACACCCATCCACCCAACCATCCATCCACCCACACATCCAACCACCCATCCATCCACGCCTCCACCCATCCAACCACCCACCCATCCACCCATCCACCCATCCATTCATCCACTCACCCTCCCAGCCACCCAACCTCACACCCATCCACCCAACCACCCAATCCTACAACAATCCACCCACCCACCCACCCTTCCTTCCTCCCACGCACCCACCTCCCCACCCATCCACCCATCCATCTATCCTCCCATCCACCCATCCATCGACTCAACCACCGACCCACCCATTTACCAATCCCCCACCCACCCACACAACGAACCGTCCATCAAGCACCCACCCACCCATCCAAACATCCACCCACCCAAATATCCATCCAACCACCCGCCCACCCACACTTCCAGCTACCGGCCGACCCAGCCCTCCATTCACCCGCACACCCACCCATCCACGCACCCGCACACCAACCCATTTATCCACCCGCACACCCACGCACCCATTCACACACCCACCCTCCCACCCACCCAACCAACCAACCATACACCCACCCATCCATCCAAACCCCCATCCACCCATCTATCCCTCCACCCAATCATCCCTCCACCCACCCATCCACCCATCGACCCACCCATTCACCCATCCATCCAGCCATCCACCCATCCACCCACAAATCTACCCATCCATCCACCCACCCGTCCACCAACCCAATGATCAACCCATCCACCCATCCACCCAATCATCCATCCATCCATCCACCCATCCATTAATCCATCCACCCATCCATCCACCAATCCATCCACCAACACACACACCCATCCACCCACCCATATACACATCCACCCACAAAACCTCCCACCCAACCGGCCACCCACCCACCCAACCACCCACGCTCACACCAACCCACCCATCCAACCATCCACCCATCCACCCATCCATCCGCCCATATACACAACCACCCACAAATCCTCCCACCCAATCACACACCCACACATCAATCCCCCCACCCACCCAACCATACACCCAACCATCCATCCACCCACCCATTCACCCACCCATCCATCCACCCACCCATCCATCCACCCACCCATCCATCCACCCACCCATGCCCCCACCCATCCACCCACCCACTCCTCCACCCATCCACCCACCCACTCACCCACCTACCGACCGTTCCATCCACCCATCCAACCACCAACTCGTCCACACACCCATCCATCCACGCATCCATGTATCCATCCATCCACGCATACACACATACACCCATCCACCAACCCCTCCACCCAACCATCCAACCATCCGGTCACCCAACCACCCACACACGTGCCCATCCATCCACATACCCACACACCCACCCATCCACCCGTCCATCCATCAATCTACCCACCCAGCCATCCACCAACCCAACCTCCCATCCACCCATCCATCCATGCATCCAACAAACCATCCACCCACCCGTCCATCCACCCATCCACCAACCCAGGCTCCCATCCAACCATCCACCCACCAATCCACCCATCCACCAACCCATCCACCCATCCATCCATGCACCAAACCATCCACACACACGTCCATCCACCCATCCATCCTCCCACCCATCCACCCACGCACCCATCCACCCATCCACCCATCCATCCACCCATATACCCATCCAACCACAAATCCTCACACTCAACCACCCATCCACACACCCATACACACATCCACCTACCAATCCACCCAACCATCCATCCACCCACTCATCCACCCACCCATCTACACATTCACCAATCCATCCATCCATCCACCCACCCAACTACCCACGCACACATCCACCCATCCAACCACCCACCCACCCACCCATAGACCCATCCACCCGCCTACCCACTCACCTACTAATCCATCCACCAACCCAACGCTCAACTCATCAATCCCATCCACCCATCCATCCATCCACCCAACGAACAAACCCATTCAACCATCGACCCATCCATCCATCCAACCATCCATCCACCCATCCATCCACCCACCTATCCACCCAAACATCCACCCACACCTCCAACCACCCATCCACCCATCCAAACATCAATCCACCTACCCACCCATCCATCCATCCACCCATCCATCCACCAATCCATCCACCAACACACACACCCATCCACCCACCCATATACACATCCACCCACAAAACCTCCCACCCAACCGGCCACCCACCCACCCAACCACCCACGCTCACACCAACCCACCCATCCAACCATCCACCCATCCACCCATCCATCCGCCCATATACACAACCACCCACAAATCCTCCCACCCAATCACACACCCACACATCAATCCCCCCACCCACCCAACCATACACCCAACCATCCATCCACCCACCCATTCACCCACCCATCCATCCACCCACCCATCCATCCACCCACCCATCCATCCACCCACCCATGCCCCCACCCATCCACCCACCCACTCCCCCACCCATCCACCCACCCACTCACCCACCTACCGACCGTTCCATCCACCCATCCAACCACCAACTCGTCCACACACCCATCCATCCACGCATCCATGTATCCATCCATCCACGCATACACACATACACCCATCCACCAACCCCTCCACCCAACCATCCAACCATCCGGTCACCCAACCACCCACACACGTGCCCATCCATCCACATACCCACACACCCACCCATCCACCCGTCCATCCATCAATCTACCCACCCAGCCATCCACCAACCCAACCTCCCATCCACCCATCCATCCATGCATCCAACAAACCATCCACCCACCCGTCCATCCACCCATCCACCAACCCAGGCTCCCATCCAACCATCCACCCACCAATCCACCCATCCACCAACCCATCCACCCATCCATCCATGCACCAAACCATCCACACACGCGTCCATCCACCCATCCATCCTCCCACCCATCCACCCACGCACCCATCCACCCATCCACCCATCCATCCACCCATATACCCATCCAACCACAAATCCTCACACTCAACCACCCATCCACACACCCATACACACATCCACCTACCAATCCACCCAACCATCCATCCACCCACTCATCCACCCACCCATCTACACATTCACCAATCCATCCATCCATCCACCCACCCAACTACCCACGCACACATCCACCCATCCAACCACCCACCCACCCACCCATAGACCCATCCACCCGCCTACCCACTCACCTACTTATCCATCCACCAACCCAACGCTCAACTCATCAATCCCATCCACCCATCCATCCATCCACCCAACGAACAAACCCATTCAACCATCGACCCATCCATCCATCCAACCATCCATCCACCCATCCATCCACCCACCTATCCACCCAAACATCCACCCACACCTCCAACCACCCATCCACCCATCCAAACATCAATCCACCTACCCACCCATCCATCCAACCACCCACCCAACCATCCACCCATCGATACACCCACTCAACCCCACATCCACCCACCCTCCCACCCATCCATCCATGCACCCAACCATACCTCCATTGGCCCAACAACACACCCATCCACCCATCCATCCACCCACACAACCATCCACCCACGCACCCATACATCCATCCACCCAAAAATCTACCCATCCATCCACCCGCCCGTCCTCCAACCCAATGATCAACCCATCCACCCATCCACACAATCATCCATAAATCCATCCACCCATCCATCCATCCATACACCCATAAATCCACCAATCCATCCACCAACCCACACACCCATCCACCCACCCATGTACACATCCACCCACAAATCCTCCCACCCAACCAGCCACCCACCCACCCAAACACCCACCTTCCCACCAACCCACCCATCCAACCATCCACCCAACGACCCATCCATGCACCCATATACACATCCACCCACAAATACTCCCACCCAACCACCCACCCACACATCAATCCACCCACCCAACCAACCACACACCCAACCGTACATCCATTCACCTATCCACCCACCCAACCACCCACCTACCGTTCCATCCAGCCATCCAGCCACCAACCCGTCCACACACCCATCCATGCACGCATCCAAGTATCCATGCATCCACGCATACAGAGATACACCCATCCACCCACCCCCCCAACCACCCATTCAACCATCCATTCACCCAGCCACCCACCCACACACCCATCCATTCACATACCCACCCACCCACCCATCCACCCATCCATCCATCCATCCATCTACCCAGCCATCCACCCACCCACACTCCCATCCATCCATCCAACCATCCATCCACCCATCCACCCACCCACCCGTCCACCCATCCACACATCCACTCATCCACCCACCCATCCACCCAATCAACGATCCACCCATCCACCCATCCACCCATTCACACATCCGTCCATCAACCCAACCATCCACACACCGAGCCATTGATCCACCCACCCATCACTCCAGCCATCCATCCATCTATATATCCATCCACGCACCCATCCATCCTTCCACCGATCCCCCCATCCGCCCATCCATCCATCCACCCATATATCCATCCACTCATCCACCCACCCATCTATCCATCCACCAATCCACCCATCCACCCATCCATCCACCCATCTATACATCCACCCATCCAACCATCCACCCATCCATTCATCCACACAACCACCCACCCACACATCCAAACACACATCCTCCCACCCATCCACTCATCCACCCAACCATGCACCCATCCACCCATTCATCCACCAACCCATCCACCCATCCACCCACCCTTCCACCCACACACCCAACCATGCACTCATCCACCCATTCATCCACCAACCCACCCACCCACCCACCCATCCACCCACCCATCCAACCATCCACCCAACCATGCACCTATCCACCCATTCATCAACCAACCCATCCACCCATCCACACATCCACCCACCCATCCACCCATCCACCCAAACATGCACCCATCCAACCATTCAACAACCATCCCATCCACCTACCCACCCGTCCATCCACCCATCCACCAACACACCCATGAAGCCACCCACCCGCCCATACATCCACCATCCCACCCACTCATCCATCGACCCTTTCCATCCATCCACCCCCCCATCCACCCATCCATCCTTCAACCCACCCATCTATCCGTCCACCAATCCACCCATCCACCCATCCATCCACCCATCTATACATCCACCCATCCACCCATCCACCCATCCATTCATCCACACAACCACCCACCCATCGACCCACCCTTCCAACCATCCACCCAACCATGCACCCATCCACCCATTCATCCACCAACCCATCCACCCATCCACACATCCACCCACCCATCCACCCATCCACCCCAACATGCACCCATCGACCCATTCAACAACCAACCCATCCTACTACCCACCCATCCATCCACCCATCCACCCACACACCCTTCAAGCCACACACCCAGCCACCCATCCACCCATATTTCCACCCACTCACCATCCATTCAACCAACCACACAACCAACCATCTACCAATCCAAACACCCATTCACCCACCCACCCATCCCCCAACCCACCCATACACACACCCACCCACCCATCACCCCCCCATCAGTCCACCCACCCAACCATCCATCCACACAACCATTCACCCATCCACCCACACATTCAGCCACCCATCGACCCACCCATCCACCCACCCATCCGTCCACCCATCTACCCATCTATACATCCACCCATCCACCCAACTACCCACCCATCCACACATCCATCCAAACACCCACCCACCCATCCATCCACCCAACCACCCACCCAGCCAACAATCAACCCTTCCACCCATCCATCCAACCACCCACAGATCCGCCCGTCCACCCATCCACCTACCCAACCTTCCATCCAACCATCCTCCCACACATGCATCCATCCACCCATCTACCCATTCATCCATCCAACCACCCATCCACCCATCCACCCATACATCCATCCATCCACAAACCTATCCTTCCATCCTCAAACCCACCCATCCACCCACCCATCCACCTACCCATTCAACCATCCATCCATCCACCCATCCATCCATCCAATCACCCACCCATCCCCCCCACCCATCCATCTACCCACCCACCCACCCATTCAACCATCCATCCATCCACGCATCCAACCATCCACCCACCCACACACGCATCGTTCCACCCACTGACACACCTACTCCCAAATCCACCCAACCTTCCAGCCACCCACACATCCACCCCTCCATCTATCCACCCATCCACCCATTCATCCACCCAACCACCCAACCACCCATCTACTAATCCACCAACCCACCCACCCACCCACCCATCCATCAACATAGCCATCCATCCAACCACCCATCCACCACCCAACCATCCACCCACCCAACCACCCATCCACCCATTTATCCATCCACCCACCCAACCATCCACCCATCCACCCACCCACCCATCCATCCATCCATCCACTCACCCAACCATCCACCCATCCACCCACCCACCCATCCAACCACCCATCCACCCACCCATCCAACCACCCATCCACCAACCGATCCATCGATCCAGCCATCCACCCACCAACACTTACCCCGCCAACCCACCCATCCATCCACAAACCGAACCACGCTACGACCCACCCACCCATCCATCCCCCCAGCCACCCAGCCATCCAACCATCTATCCATCCACCCACCCATCCATGCTTCCATCCATCCACCCTCCCTCCCATGCACCCATCCACCCAAGGACCCATCCACAACCCCACCCATCCACCAACCCACCCAACCACCCACCCACACATCCATTCATCCAACCACCAACCATCCAAACATCCATCTACCCACCCATTCATCCACCTACCCATCCACACACACACCAATCCACCCACCCACAGATCCATCCACCCACCCACACATCCATCCACAAATCCGCCCAAGCATCAACCTATGCATCCATCCACCCACCCACCCATCCATCCACCCTACCACACCTTCTTCCACCCACCCCCCTACCCATCCACCAATCCATCAACCCACACACCAACCAATCGGTCCACCCACCCACCCAGCCACCCACGCATTTACACATCCATCCACCCATCCAGCCACCGACCCTCCCACCCATCCATCCACCCATCCACCCACCCATCTACCCACCCACACATACACCCACACACCCACCCTTTCAACCATCCACCCACCCATCCTTCTTTCCACCCACCCACCGATCCACCCACCCAACCACCCATCCAACCATCCACCCAACCATCCATCACCCCTCCCTTCGACCCGTCCACCCAACCATCCAAACACCCACCCATCCATCCGCCCACCCACCCACCCATCCATCCGCCCACCCACCCACCCATCCACCCATCCACCCACCAATCTACCCACCCACACATACACCCACACACCCACCCTTTCAATCATCCACCCACCCATCCATCTATCCACCCACCCACCCATCCACCCACCCAAACACCCATCCAACCATCCACCCAACCATCCATCCACCCGCCCTTCCACCCGTCCAGCCAACCATCCAAACACCAACACATCCAACCACACACCCACCCATCCATCCGCCCACCCAACCATCCATCCACCCACCAATCCATCCACCCAGCCATCCACCCACAAACCCATTCACACACCCACCCACCCACCCATCCCCCCACAGATCCTTCCAACCACGAACCCACCCACCCATCCACCCAGCCACCAACCCATCCATCCTCCCATCCACACATCCACCCATCCATCCATCCTCCCATCCACCCAACCACCCATTCACACATCCATCCATCGAGCCACCCCTACACCCAACCACCCATCCATCAATCCATCCACCCACCCATCCATCCATCCACCCACCCATCCATCCATCGACCCATCATTCCATTCTCCCACCAACCCATCCATCCACCCATCCTCACACACATCCACCCATCCAACCATCCACCCTTCCTCCCAAACATCCACACACCCATCTACGCATCTACCCATCCACACACCCACCCATCCACAGACCTTCCCACCCATCTATCCACACAACCCCCCACGCAACCCTCCATCCACCAATCCATCCATCCACCCACCCATCCTGCCCCACATCCAACCAACAATCCACCCACCCACACATCCACCCATCCATCCACCCATCCTCCAATCCACCCATCCACCCACCGATCCAACCACCCATCCATCCACTCAACCACTCACCCACCCATCCATCCACCCATACACCCTACCAACCATCGACCCACCCAGCCACCCGCCCACCCACAAAACTATCCACCCACCCGTCCACACATCCCCCCACCCGTCCACCCACCCATGCACCCATCCATCCACCAACCACACAACCATCAAAAAACCAACCCAACCATCCATACACCCACCCACCCACCCAACCAACCATTTATCCATCCACCTACCCACCCGCCCTCCCACGCCCCCACACTCCCATCCACCCATCCACCCATCCACCCATCCATCCACCCACCCAACCACCCATCCACCAACCCAGCCATCCATCCAACCACCCAACCACCACCCACCCATCCAGCCACCCAACCACCCATCCAACCATTTATCCATCTAACCACTCAACCACCACCCATCCACCCACCCATCCATCCATCGATCCATCCACCCACCCACCCATCCACCCATCCACCCATCCACCCACCCACCCGTCCATCCACCAATTCACCAACCCATCCATCGATCTACCCATCCACCTACCCACACTTCCCCCTCTAACCCACCCATCCATCAACCAATCCAACCACCCTACGACCAACACAACCATCCATACTCCCAGCCACCGAGCCATCCAACCATCCATCCATCCTCCCACCCATCCATGCTTCCATCCATCCACCCTCCCACCCATGCACCCATCCACTCACACACCCATCCACCGACCCACCCAACCACGGACCCACACATCCATTCATCCACCCACCCAACCATCCATACATCCATCCACCCACCCATGATTCCACCCACACATCCACACACCCACCAATCCAACCACCCACACATTCATCAACCCACCCATCCTTCCATCCATCCATCCACCCAACCATCCACCTATGCATCCATCCACACACCCACACATTCATCCAATCAACCACCCACCCATCCACCCACCCATCCACCCATTGACCTATCCATCCTTCCGTCCACCACCCATCCACCCATTGACCTATCCATCCTTCCGTCCACCCATCCATCTACCCACCGACACACCCACCCACCCACCCACCCACCCACCCAAGAATCCATCCACACACCCATCCACCCAACCATCCATCCACCCACACATCCAACCACCCATACATCCACGCCTCCACCCATCCAACCACCCACCCATCCACCCATCCACCCATCCATTCATCCACTCACCCTCCCAGCCACCCAGCCTCACACCCATCCACCCAACCACCCAATCCTACAACAATCCACCCACCCACCCACCCTTCCTTCCTCCCACGCACCCACCTCCCCACCCATCCACCCATCCATCTATCCTCCCATCCACCCATCCATCGACTCAACCACCGACCCACCCATTTACCAATCCCCCACCCACCCACACAACGAACCGTCCATCAAGCACCCACCCACCCATCCAAACATCCACCCACCCAAATATCCATCCAACCACCCGCCCACCCACACTTCCAGCTACCGGCCGACCCACCCCTCCATTCACCCGCACACCCACCCATCCACGCACCCGCACACCAACCCATTCACCCACCCGCACACCCACGCACCCATTCACACACCCACCCTCCCACCCACCCAACCAAACAACCATACACCCACCCATCCATCCAAACCCCCATCCACCCATCTATCCCTCCACCCAATCATCCCTCCACCCACCCATCCACCCATCGACCCACCCATTCACCCATCCATCCAGCCATCCACCCATCCACCCACAAATCTACCCATCCATCCACCCACCCGTCCACCAACCCAATGATCAACCCATCCACCCATCCACCCAATCATCCATCCATCCATCCACCCATCCATCCATCCATCCACCCATCCATCCACCAATCCATCCACCAACACACACACCCATCCACCCACCCATATACACATCCACCCACAAAACCTCCCACCCAACCGGCCACCCACCCACCCAACCACCCACGCTCACACCAACCCACCCATCCAACCATCCACCCATCCACCCATCCATCCGCCCATATACACAACCACCCACAAATCCTCCCACCCAATCACACACCCACACATCAATCCCCCCACCCACCCAACCATACACCCAACCATCCATCCACCCACCCATTCACCCACCCATCCATCCACCCACCCATCCATCCACCCACGCATCCATCCACCCACCCACGCCCCCACCCATCCACCCACCCACTCACCCACCTACCGACCGTTCCATCCACCCATCCAACCACCAACTCGTCCACACACCCATCCATCCACGCATCCATGTATCCATCCATCCACGCATACACACATACACCCATCCACCAACCCCTCCACCCAACCATCCAACCATCCGGTCACCCAACCACCCACACACGTGCCCATCCATCCACATACACACACACCCACCCATCCACCCGTCCATCCATCAATCTACCCACCCAGCCATCCACCAACCCAACCTCCCATCCACCCATCCATCCATGCATCCAACAAACCATCCACCCACCCGTCCATCCACCCATCCACCAACCCAGGCTCCCATCCAACCATCCACCCACCAATCCACCCATCCACCAACCCATCCACCGATCCATCCATGCACCAAACCATCCACACACGCGTCCATCCACCCATCCATCCTCCCACCCATCCACCCACGCACCCATCCACCCATCCACCCATCCATTTACCCATATACCCATCCAACCACAAATCCTCACACTCAACCACCCATCCACACACCCATACACACATCCACCTACCAATCCACCCAACCATCCATCCACCCACTCATCCACCCACCCATCTATCCATCCACCAATCCACCCATCCACCCATCCATCCACCCATCTATACATCCACCCATCCAACCATCCACCCATCCATTCATCCACACAATCACCCACCCACACATCCAAACACACATCCTCCCACCCATCCACCCATCCACCCAACCATGCACCCATCCACCCATTCATCCACCAACCCATCCACCCATCCAACCACCCTTCCACCCACACACCCAACCATGCACTCATCCACCCATTCATCCACCAACCCACCCACCCACCCACCCATCCACCCACCCATCCAACCATCCACCCAACCATGCACCTATCCACCCATTCATCAACCAACCCATCCACCCATCCACACATCCACCCACCCATCCACCCATCCACCCAAACATGCACCCATCCAACCATTCAACAACCATCCCATCCACCTACCCACCCGTCCATCCACCCATCCACCAACACACCCATGAAGCCACCCACCCGCCCATACATCCACCATCCCACCCACTCATCCATCGACCCTTTCCATCCATCCACCCCCCCATCCACCCATCCATCCTTCAACCCACCCATCTATCCGTCCACCAATCCACCCATCCACCCATCCATCCACCCATCTATACATCCACCCATCCACCCATCCACCCATCCATTCATCCACACAACCACCCACCCATCGACCCACCCTTCCAACCATCCACCCAACCATGCACCCATCCACCCATTCATCCACCAACCCATCCACCCATCCACACATCCACCCACCCATCCACCCATCCACCCCAACATGCACCCATCGACCCATTCAACAACCAACCCATCCTACTACCCACCCATCCATCCACCCATCCACCCACACACCCTTCAAGCCACACACCCAGCCACCCATCCACCCATATTTCCACCCACTCACCATCCATTCAACCAACCACACAACCAACCATCTACCAATCCAAACACCCATTCACCCACCCACCCATCCCCCAACCCACCCATACACACACCCACCCACCCATCACCCCCCCATCAGTCCACCCACCCAACCATCCATCCACACAACCATTCACCCATCCACCCACACATTCAGCCACCCATCGACCCACCCATCCACCCACCCATCCGTCCACCCATCTACCCATCTATACATCCACCCATCCACCCAACTACCCACCCATCCACACATCCATCCAAACACCCACCCACCCATCCATCCACCCAACCACCCACCCAGCCAACAATCAACCCTTCCACCCATCCATCCAACCACCCACAGATCCGCCCGTCCACCCATCCACCTACCCAACCTTCCATCCAACCATCCTCCCACACATGCATCCATCCACCCATCTACCCATTCATCCATCCAACCACCCATCCACCCATCCACCCATACATCCATCCATCCACAAACCTATCCTTCCATCCTCAAACCCACCCATCCACCCACCCATCCACCTACCCATTCAACCATCCATCCATCCACCCATCCATCCATCCAATCACCCACCCATCCCCCCCACCCATCCATCTACCCACCCACCCACCCATTCAACCATCCATCCATCCACGCATCCAACCATCCACCCACCCACACACGCATCGTTCCACCCACTGACACACCTACTCCCAAATCCACCCAACCTTCCAGCCACCCACACATCCACCCCTCCATCTATCCACCCATCCACCCATTCATCCACCCAACCACCCAACCACCCATCTACTAATCCACCAACCCACCCACCCACCCACCCATCCATCAACCCAGCCACCCAACTATCCAACCACTCACCCACATACCCACCCATCCTTCCACCCGCCTGCCCAATCATCAAACCCTCCACGCATCCACCAACCCTTCAACCCATCCATCCACACACCAACCTTTCCATCCCCCCACCAACCCATCCATCCACCCGCACAACCACCCAAACATCCACCCACCCACCCATCCACCCAACCAAACACCCACCCATCCACATATCCATCACTCCACCCACAAATCAAACCAGCAAACCACCCACCCACCCATCCACCACCCACCCACCCATTCACACATCCATCCACCCATCCATCCACAAACCCAATGATCAAACCATCCACACATCCACCCATCCATCCATCCGTCCAACCTCCCATCGTCCCAACCAACCACCCGTCCACCCATCCATCCACCCACATATCCACCCGCCTAACCAAACATGCATCCATCCACCCATCCATCCATCCATCCACCCCCCCATCCACACATACACCCACCCACCCAACCAGGCCACAACCCATTCACCCACCAAACCATCCACCCACCCACCCATCCACCAACCCACGCAACGACCCACCCACATACTCATCCATCCACCCACCCATTCACCGACCCACCCACACACCCACCCACCCACCCATCCATCCACAAACCCAACGATCAAACCATCCACCCATCCACACATCCATCCATCCATCCAACCTCCCATCGTCCCACCGACCCACCCGGCCACCCATCCATCCAGCCACCCATTAATCCACCCATCCATCCACCCATCCATCCATCCATCCACCCATACACCCACAGACCCATCCGCAAACCCATCCACCCATCCATCCACCCACCCATCTACCCATCCACCTATCCATCCACCCACCCACTCACCCATCCACCCATCCTTCCACCCACCCACACCCCCATCCATCCCTCCCACCTCCCACCCACCCATCCATCCACCCACCTATCCACCTAGTCACCCATTTAACAATTCACCCTCCCACCAAACGATCCACCTATCCACCCACACACACATTCATTCACCCTCCCACCCACCCACCCATCTGCACATCCACCCACTCATCTATCCATTCAACCACCCCCTATCCATCCATCCACCCACCCATCCATCCTTCCACCCATCCATCCATCCATCCCCCTCACCCATCCATCCACCCACCCACCCATCCATTCACCCATCCATCCATCCACACACACATCCATTCAACCATCCAACCACCCATCCACCCGCCCACCCACCCGTCCAACCATGCATCCACGGAAACACCCATATATCTACCCACCCACCCATATATCCAACCACCCATCCCCCCATTCGTCCACCCACCCACCCTTCCGTCCACCCACCCATCTGCACATCCACCCACCCACCCACCCTTCCAGCCAACTACCCACCCACGCAACCATGCACCCATCCACCCATCCACCGATCCACCCATCCATCCACCCATCCATCCACCCAACTATCCACCCATCTATCCACCCAACAACCCATCCATGCACCCACCCATCCAACCACCCACCCAGCTATCCATCCATCCATCCATCCACCCATCCAACCACCCGCCCACCCAACCATTCACCCACCCGTCCACCCACTCACCCATCCACGCACAACTACACCCATCCACCCATCCACCCATCCATCCTCCCATCTACCCATCCATCCACCCACACATCCACCCAACCACCCATCCGCCCACCCACCCATCCAGCCATGCACCCACCCACGCATCCATAAATCCTCCCACCCACCAACCCACCCAACAACCCACCCATCCACCCTCCCCCCAAACATCCACCCGCCCACCCACCCATCCACCCATCCACACATCCATCCATCCACCCATCCACCCACACATCCACCCACGCACCCATAAATCCATCCACCCACACACTGACCCATCCACACACCCACCTACCAATCCACCCAACCCCCCATCAATCAACCCACCTATCCAACCACCAACAAATCCACACATCGATTCACACATCTACCCTTCCAACCACCTACCGGTCCCCACACCCACCCATCCAATCACCCCCCGGTCCACGCGCCCACCCATCCGCCCACCTACATATCCACCTACTCATCCACCCATCCACCCATCCATCCACCCTTATACCCATCCACCCACAAATCCACCCACCCAACCACCCACCCACCCACCCATCCGCACACCCACCGAGCCATCCACCACCCACCCACCCATCCACACATCCATCTATCCACCCAACCATCCACCCATCCACCCACCCGTCCACCCATCAATCCACCCATATACCCATCCACCCAAAAATCCTCCCACGCATCCGCCAACCCAACCACCCATCCACCCAAACCCCATCCCACACACCCATCACCCCAACCATCCACCCATTCACGTATCCATCCATCCACCCACCCTTCCATCCACCCATCCAAGCACCCATCCATCCACCCATCCACCCATCCACCCATCCACCCATCCACACAGCCTCCCACCCACCCGCCCACCGATCCAACCATCCACCCACACACCCATACACCCACACATCCATAAAACCACCCATCGACCCATCCATCCACCCACCGATCCACCCACCCAGCCATCCACCCACTCACCCATACAACCATCCGACCATCCACACAAACCTCCATCCACACGCCCTTACACCCGTCCACCCAAACACCCATCCACCCACACACACATTCACACACCCACCCACACATCCACCCATCCACCCAGCCCTCCAACCTCCCACCATTCCACCCACCCAGCCATCCACCCACCCACCCATCCACAAACCCACCCACCCATCCACAAACCCACCCACCCACCCACACACCCACCTACCCACCCACACACCCACCTACCCATCCATCCACCCATCTATCCACAAACCCAACGATAAAACCATCCACCCATCCACCCTTCCTTCCATCCATCCATCCTCCCATCCTCCCACCCATCCACACATCGATCCACCCACCTATCCACCCACCTCTCCCCCCATCCACACATCCACCCACACATCCATCCACCCACCCATCAAACCAACCATCCATCCCCCATCCATCCATCCACTAATCAATCCACCCACCCATCCATCCACCCACCCATACACCCACCCATACACCCACAGACCCATCCACCGACCCATTTATCCACCCAACCTTCCACCCACCCATTCACCCATCCATCCACCTACCCATGTACCCATCCACCCATCCATCCACCCACCCATTCAACCATCCACACATCCTTCCACCCAACCATACACGCACCCACCCACCCATCCATTCATCCACCCACCCACCCACCCATCCATCCAACCACCCATCCAACCATCCACCCATCTACACATCCATCCACTCTAACACCCAACAATCCACCCAACCACCCACCCATCCACCCACCCACCCACCCATCAACCCGTCCATCCACCCTTTTACCCATTCACGCACAGATCCTCCCAGCCAACCACCCACCCACCCACCCATCCAAGACCCACCCACCCATCCACGCATCCATCCACCCATCCATCCATCCATCCACCCTATCATCCATAGAACCATCCGCAAACCCATCCACCAATCCATCCACCCACCCATCTACCCATCCTCCCAACCAACCACCCACTCACCCACCCATCCACACACCCAACCACCAATCCATCCATCTATCCAACCACACTTCCACCCACCCACCCATCCATCCACCAATCCATCCAACCTTGTACCCATCCACCCAAAAATCCTCACACCCATCCACCCACACACCCACCCACCCACACATCCTCCTAACCATCCTCCCACCCATCCATACACCCATCCGCGCACCCATCCATCCAAGCATCCAACCTCCCACACATCCACCCATTCTACCACCCGCCCAGCCACGAATCCACCCATCCACCCAATCACCGAACCACACACAAAATCATCCACACATCCATCCACCCACCCATTCACCCATCCTCCCATCTATCAACCCTCGCATACACCCTCCATCTATCCATCCAACCACACACACACCCATCCATCCACCCACCCATCCAACCATTAACCCATCTACCCATTCACCCACCCACCCACACATCCACCTATCCAACCACCCACATATACAACCCCCACCCACCCACCCACCCATCTACAGAACCACCCACCCACCCACCCACCCATCTACACATCCACCCACCTATGCACCCTTCCAGCCACCTACCCAACCACACAACCATGCACCCATCCACCAACCCACCCACCCATTCATCGACTCGCCCACCAACCCATCCACCCGCCCACCCATCCATCCACCCACGCACCAACCCATCCATCACCCATCCATCCACCCATCCATCCACCTACCCATCCACCCATCCATCCATCCACCCACTCACCCATCCATCCACCCACCCCCCATCCACCCATCCATCCACCCATCTACACATCCACACACAAATCCACCCACTCAACCACCCACCCACCCACCCATCCAACAATCCACCCACACATCCAACCATCCTCCCACCCACCCTTCCATCCATCCACCCACCCATCCACCCATTCACCCACCGTTCCTCCCACCCACCCTTCCATCCATCCACCCACCCATCCACCCATTCACCCACCGTTCCTCCCACCCACACATCCACCGAACCACACACCCACCCACCCATCCACCCATCCGCACAACCATCCACCTTCACTCCCATCCATGCATCCACCCAACCCCCCAAACATCCACCCATCCACCCACCCACACATCCACCCAACCACCCACCCACCCATCCACCCACCCAACCATCCACCCCCGCACCCATTCACCCATCCAACCATCCACCCGCCCACGCACCAATCTAAACATCCATCCAACCACCCATCCACCAAATCAACTATCAAACCATCCACCCATCCACCCATTCATCCATCCATCCAACCACATATCCACCCATCTATCCACCCGTCCACCTATCCATCCACCCACCTATCCATCCATCTATCCACCCATCCACCCACCGACTCACCCATCCATCCACCCACCCCCCATCCACCCATCCATCCACCCATCTACACATCCACACACAAATCCACCCACTCAACCACCCACCCATCCACCCAACCACACACCCACACACCCATCCACCCATCCGCACAACCATCCACCTTCACTCCCATCCATCCATCCACCCAACCCCCCAAACATCCACCCATCCACCCACCCACACATCCACCCAACCACCCACCCATGCATCCACTCACATATCCACCCAACCACCGATCCAACCGCACACACACCCAACTGCCCGCCCAGCCATCCATCCAACCTCCCACCCACCCATCCACCCGTCCATCCACCCATCTGCCCGTCCATCCACCCTCCCATCCACCAACGCAACGATCCACCCATACACCCATCCACCCATCCTACCATCCATGCATCCACCCAAACATCCACACACCCACCGATTGACACACCCACCCACCCATCCACCCAATCAGCCACCCTTCCTCCCAACCACCCATCCTCCCATCCATCCATCCACCCACCCATCCATCCATCCAACGTCCCACCCACCCATTCACACATCCATCCATCCACCCACACAACCATCCATCCAGCCATCCACCCACCCACACACCCATACACCCACCCACCCACCCATCCACCCATCCACCCTCCCATCCACCCATCCACACATCCATCCATCTACACATACACCCATCCATCTATCCACCCACCCAACCATCCAACCACCAACCCATCCATCCAACCACCCACCCACCCAACCATACACCCAACCATCAATCCACCCACCCATCCACCCACCCATCTACCCACCCATCCACCCATTCACTGATCCACCCACCCATCCACGAACCCAACCACTCACCCATCCACCCACCCATCCACCCATTCCCTGATCCCCCCACACATCCACCCACCCAACCACCCACACATCCACCCTACCATTCATCCATCCACCCGCCCACCCACACATCTACCCATCCATCCACCCACCCAACGATCAACCCATCCAACCAACGACCCATTCATCCATCCACCCATCCATCAACCCCACCATCCACCCATCCACCCATCCCGCCACCCAACCACCCGCCCATCGACTCATCCACCCGCCCACCCACTCATCTATCCATACATCCACCAACCCAACGATAAACCCATCCACCCATCCATCTACCAATCTATACACCCATTAACCCACCCACCGAACCACCCACCCAACATCCACCTACCCGCCCATCCACCCATCCACCCACCCACCCAACAATCACCCAACCATCGACACATCCACCCGCCCACCCACTCATCTACCTATCCAACCACCAAACCAACGATCAACCCATCCACCCATCCTCCCATCCAGCCATCCACCCAACGATCAACCCATCCAAACATCAACCCAACCATCCATCCACCCATCCATCCACCCATTCATCCACCCACCTATCCACCCAACTTTCCAACCATCCACCCATCCATCCACCCACCTATCCACCCATCTATCCACCCATCCACCCACCAACCCATCCATCCACCCACCCATCTACCCATCCATCCATCCATCCACCCATCCAGCCACAAACCCATCCACGCTCAAATTCATCCATCCACACATCCACCCATCCATCCTCCCATATACCCATCCATCCACCCACCCATCCACCCACCCATCCATCCACCCACCCATCCAACCACCCTTATACCCATCCACCCACAAATCCTCACACCCAACCACCCATACACCCACCGACCCACCCATCCATCCAACCACCAACCCAAGCATCCATAAAACCTCCCACCCACCTACCCACCCATGCACCCGCCCCCCCACCCATCCACCCTTCTATTCACCCATCTAAGCATCCATCCAACCACCCTTCCTCCAAATCAATGATCCACTCATCCGCCCATTCACCCATCCACACATCCATCCATCCACCCAACCATCCACACACCGAGCCATTGACCAACCCAACCTCCCATTGACCCATCCATCCACCCACCTCTCTACCCACCTATCCACCCATCCACCCATCCAACCATCCATCCATCCACCCATCCACACACCCACCCAAACACCCATCTAACCACCAATCCACCCTTCCACCCAAACATCCACCCATCCACCTATTCATCCACCAACCCAACCACCCATCCACTCATCCACCCACCCACCCATCCATCCAGACATCCACCCACACATCCATCCACCAATTCACCCACTCATTTACCCATATAACCACACATTTACCATCCATCCAACCACCCATCCATCCACACACCCAACCACCCATACACCAAACCATCCATCCATCCATCAATCCACATACCCATCCATCCATTCAATGATCCACCCACCCATCCACCCATCCATCCATCCACCCATCCACCAATCTATCCATTCACCCACCCACCCATCCGTCCACCCACCCACCCATCCACCCATCCATCCACCCATCCACCCACCCACACATCCACCCACCAATCCATCCATCGACACAACCATCCACCCATCCACCCATTCATTCAACAACCCATCCACCCTTCCATCCTTCCACACACCCACCCATCCACCCACCCACCAATCCACCCATCGATTCAGACATCTATCCTTCCACCCATTCACCCATCCATTCATCCACCCATAAACCCACCCACCGAACCACCCATCTACCCACCAATCTACCCATCCACCCAACCATCCTCCCATCCACCTATTCATCCACCAACACATCCACCCATGCACTCATCCACCCACCCACACATCCATCCAGACTTCCACCCACCCATCCATCCAACAATTCACCCACACATTTACGATCCATCCAAACACACACCCATCTACCCACCCATTTACCCATCCATCCACCCACACACCCATCCACCCACCCACCCATCCACCCACACACCCATCCACCCACACATCCACCCACACACACATCAACCCACACACCCATCCATCCACCCACTCACCCACCCATTCACCCATCCATCCAACAACCCACACATCCACCCATCAACCCCCCCACCCACACACCCATCCATCCAACCATCCAACCACCCACCCATATATCGAACCACCCACCCACCCATCAGTCCACCCATCCACCCATCCATCCACCCACCCACCCATCCATCCACCCACCCATCCATCTGTCCACCCATCCAAATATCCACCCATCCACCCATCCACCCACCCACCCAAACATCCACCCATACACCCACCCACCCATCCATCCATCCACCCATCCATCCACCCACCCATATATCGAACCACCCATCCACCCATCCACCCACCCAACCACCCTTCCACACACCCACCCACCCATGCACCCATCCAAGCACCCATCCAAGCACCCATCGACCCATCCATCCATACTCCCCTCCACCCATCCACACTTCCACAAACCCACCCATCCATCCATCCACCCAACCACTCATCCACCCATCCATCAATCCAACCACCCTCCCACCCACGCATCCAGGCACACATCCACCCACCCAACCAATCATTAGACCATCCGCCCACCCACCCACGCATCCTTCAACCCACGCACCCACCCACCCCCCCATCCACCCATCCATCCATCCATCTATCCACCCATCCACCCATCCATCCACTCACCCACCGACCCACTCATCTATCAATTCACCCACCCACCCAACCAACCAACCACACATCCATCAACCCACACACCCACCCATCCAAACATCCACCCACCCAATTACCCGCGCACCCACCCATCCACCCAACTGCACACCCATGCACCCATCCAACCAACCAACCACCCACCCACCCACACATATACCCACCCACACATCCATCCACCAATCCACCAATCCATTCTTCCACCCACCCATCCACCCATCCACCCATCCATCCACCCATCTACCCACCCATCCACCCATCTACACATCCACCAACAAATCCTACCTCCCAACCACCCAACCACCCATCCACCCACCCATACTCCCATACACACATCCATCCACCCTTATACCCATCCACCAACAAATCCTCCCACCCAACCACCCACCCACCCACCCGCCTAACCACCCACCCACCCACCCGCCTACCCACCCACCAACCCACCCACCTACCCACCCACCCACCCACCCATCCATCCACCCAACCATCCAGGAAAGCACCCACCCATCCACCCATCCACCCATATACCCATCCACCCACAAATCCTCCCACCCAAGCACCCCCACACATATCCATCCACCCACCCAACCAACCATACACAGAACCATCCATCCACATGCCCATCTACCCATTCACCGATCCACCCACCCAACCACACACCCACCCACCCAACTATTCATCCATCCACACAGCCACCCATTCACCCGCCCATCCACCCATTAACCCACCCAACCATCCACCCACCCGCCCATCGACACATCCACCCGCCAACCCACTCATCTACCCATCCATCCACCAACACAACGATCAACCCATACACCCATCCATCCACCCATCCATCTACCCATCCACCCACCCACCCATCCACCAATCCACACAGCCACCCATTCACCCTCCCATCCACCCATCAACCCACCCACCCATCCACACACCCGCCCATCGACACATCCACCCACCAACCCACTCATCTACCCATCCATCCACCTACCCAACAATCATCCCATCCAACCATCGACCCATCCATCCATCCACTCATCCATCCACCCATCCATCCACCCACCTATCCACCCAACTATCCACCCATCCACCCATCCACCCACCCACCTATCCACCCATCTATCCTCCCATCCACCCACTAATACATCCATCCACCCACCCATCTACCCAACCACCCATCCATCCACCCTTATACCCATCCACCCACAAATCCTCACACCCAACCACCCATCCACACACCCATACACCCACCGCCCCACCCATCCAACCAAATATCCACGCATCCTCCCATCCATCCTCCCATCGACCCATCCATCCAACCACCAATCCACCCAAACATCCATCCACACACCCACGCATCCATAAAACCTCCCACCCACCCATCCACCCGCCCCCCCATCCACCCTTCCATCCACCCGCCCCCCATCCACCCTTCCATCCACCCTTCCATCCACCCGCCCCCCATCCACCCTTCCATCCACCCATCTAATCGTCCATCCACTCACCCATCCACCAAATCAACGATCCACCCAAAAACCCATTCACCCATCCACACATCCATCCATCCACCCAACCATCCACACACCTATCTACCCACCTATCCACCCAGCCACCCTTCCATCCATCCATCCATCCATCCAACCCCATCCAAACATACACCCACCCACCCACCCAAACAACCACCCATTCACCCATCAAACCATCCACCCACCCACCCACGCACACAACCATCCATCCACCCATCCACACCTCGATCCACCCATCCATCTAGCCACCCATCCTCCCATCCTTCCACCCAACCACCCACCCAACCATCTACCCATCCAACCACCTCTCCACCCACCCACCCATTTCCCAACCCACCCATCCACCCACCCCCCCACCCACCCACCCACGCATCAACCCACCCATCCGTCCACCCACACAACCATCCTTACACACAACCAACCACCCATCCAACCACCCATCCACCCACCCAACCACCCACCCATCCACCAAGCCATCCATCCACCCACCCACCTTCCCATCTACTTTTCCACCCATACAACCATCCACCCACCCATCCAGCCCCCATCCAGCCATTCACCCATTGAAACATCAATCCACCCACCCATCCTTCCATCCAACCACCCACCCAACCGTCCACCCATCCATACACCCACACACCCCCCATTCCCCATCCACCCCCCATCCACCCCCATCCACCATGCACCCAAAAATCCATCCATTCACCTAACAACACACCCATCCACCCAACCATCCACCCACCCATCCACTCAACCAACCGTCCACCCACGCACCCATACATCTCTCTACCCACACATACTCCCATCCACCCACCCACCTGCCCATCCACCCGCCCACCCACACACCCATCCACCACCCACCCACACACCCATCCACCCACCCACCCACACACCCATCCACCCACCCACCCACACACCCATCCAGCCACCCACCCACACACCCATCTACCCACCCACCCACACACACACCCATCCACCCACCCACCCACACAACCAACCACCCAACCATCCACCCATCCACCCAAACACGGACCCATCCACCCATTCATCCACCAACCCATCCACCCATCCACCCATTAGCTCACCCACCCATCCATCCAGACATCCACCCACTCATCCATCCATCCATCCAACCCCTATCCATCCATCCACCCACCCATCCACCCATCCACCCATCCATCCATCCATCAACCCACCCATCCATCCACCAATCCACCCACACATTTTCCCATCCCCCCACACATTTGCCCATCCATCCACCCACCCACCCATACACCCACCCATTTACCCATCCATCCACCCACCCACCCATCCCCCCCACCAATCCATCCACCCACCCACCCACCCATTCACCCATCCATCCATCCACCCACACATCCATCCAACCATCCAACCACCCATCCACCCATCCACACATCCACCCACCCACCCACCAGTCCAACCACCCATCCACGCAAACACCCATATGTCTACCCACCCACCCATATATCTACCCACCCACCCATATATCAAACCACCCACACCCCCATTCGTCCACCCACCCACCCTTTCGTCCACTCACCCACCCACCCATCCACCCATCCAATGACGCATCAACCCATCCATCCATGCACTCATCCACCCATCCATCCATTCGCCCAACCATCCACCCATCCACCCAATCACCCATCCACCCACACACCCATCCATCCACCCAACCATCCATCCAACCGCCCTTCCACCCGTCCACCCAACCATCCACCCAGCCACATATCCACCCCCCCCACATCCACCCTTCCACCCATCCACCTATCCATCCTCCAATCTACCCATCCACCCACAATTCCAACCAGCAAAACACCCACACACCTATCCTCCCACCCACACACCCATCCAGCCATCCATCCACCCTTATACCCATCCACCCACAAATCCTTGCACACAACCACCCATCCACCCACCCATCCACACACACACCCACCCATCCAAACAACCCCCATCCCACGCACCCAGCAACCCACCCATCCACCCATTCACCTTTCCATCCATTCACCCACCCAACCAACCACCCACTCACCCAAACAACCAACCTTCCACCGACCCATCCACCCACACATCCATCCACGCATACAAGTACCCATCCATCCAACCATCCACCCATCCACCCATCCACACATCCGCCACCCACCCACGGACCCATCCACTCATCCACGAACACACCAGCCCACCCACCCATCCATACAACCAACCATCCACCCATCCATCCACCCACCCATCCACCCACCCAACCATCCACCCCCGCACCCATTCAACCTTCCGACCATCCACCCGCCCACGCACCCATCTACCCATCCATCCACCCACCCATCCACCAAATCAACGATCAAACCATCCACCCATCCACCCATTCATCCATCCATCCAACCAGCTTTCGTGCCACCAAACCACACATCCACCCATCCATCCACCCACATATCCAACCATCTATCCACCCATCCACCTATCCATCCACCCACCTATCCTTCCATCTATCCACCCATCCACCCACCCACCCAAACATCCATCCACCCACCCACCCAAACATCCATCCACCCACCCATCAATGCACCCATACAACCACACATCCATCCATCCATCCACCCATACACCCACACACCCATCTACCCACCCATCCATCCATCTATCCATCCATACACCCATCCACCGACCCGTCCATCCACCCACCCATCCATCCGCCCATCCATCCACCCATCCATCCATCCATCCAACCATCCACCCACACACACATCCACCCAGCTATCCATCCACCCACCCATCCATCCACCCACCCATCCACCCATCCACCCATCCATCCACCCATCCACCCATCCATCCACCCACCCATTCACTCGTCCTCCCATCCATTCACACACGCATACAACCCCCATCTATCCATCCAACCACCCACCCACCCATCCATCCACCCATCTACACATCCACCCACCTACGCACACTTCCAGCCACCTACCCACCAACGCAACCATGCACCCATCCACTCACCCACCCACCCATTCATCCACTCGCCCACCAATCCATCCACCCGCCCACCCATCCATCCACACACGCACCTACCCATCCACCACCCATCCACCCAACCATCCATCCACCCATCCATCCATCCATCTACACATCCACACACAAATCCACCCACCCAACCACCCACCCACCCACCCACCAATCCAACAATCCACCCACCCATCCAACCATCCTCCCAACCACCCTTGCTTCCATCCACCCCCCCATCCACCCATTCACCCACCGTTCCTCCCACCCACCCATCCACCCAAACACCCACCCAACCACCCATTCACCCATCCGCACAACCATCCACCTTCCCTCCCATCCATCCATCCACCCAACCCTCCAAACATCCACCCACCCACCCACCCACACATCCACCCACCCACCCACCCACGCATCCACCCACATATCCGCCCAACCACCCATCCACCCTCCCACCCACCCATCCACCCGTCCATCCACCCATCTGGCCGTCCATCCACCCATTCATCCACCAACCCATCGATCCACCCATACACCCATCCACCCATCCTACCATCCATGCATCCACCCAACCATCCACACACCCACCCATTGACACACCCATCCACCCATCCACCCAATCACCCACCCTTCCTCCCAACCACCCATCCTCCCATCCATCCATCCACCCACCCAACCATCCATGCAGCCATCCACACACCCACCCACCCATCCACCCATCCACCCTCCCATCCACCCATTCACACATCCATCCATCCACCCATCCACCCACCCAATCAAACACCCAACTATCAATCCACACACCCAACCCCCCACCCATCCACCCATTCACTGATCCACCCAGCCATCTACAAACCCAACCACTCACCCATCCACCCATTCATCCACCAACCCATCCACCCATCCACCCATTAGCTCACCCACCCATCCATTCAGACATCCACCCACTCATCCATCCATCCATCCAACCCCTATCCATCCATCCACCCACCCATCCACCCATCCACCCATCCATCCATCCACCAACCCATCCATCCATCCATCCACGCATCCTCACATCCATCCACCTTCCCCCACCAACGATCCACACATTCACCCATCCATCCAACCACCCACCCAAGCCACCACCCCTCCCATCCATCCTCACACCCATCCATCCATCCACCAATCCACCAACCCATCCATCCATACACCCATCCACACTTCCATCCATCCACCCACCCATGCATCCACTCATCCATCCCCCCACCAATCCATCCATCCACCGACCCATCCACCCATCCGTGTGTCCAGCCACACACGCACCCACCCATCTACCCAACCATCCACTCACCCATCCATCCTTACACCCATCCACGCACCCACCCATCTATCCTTCCATCCACCCACCCATCCAGCCATACACACATCCATCCATCCACACACCCACCCATCCATCCGAACATCCACCCACCCATCCACCCATCCACCCATCCACGCTTCCATTCATCCACCAACCCAAGCCACCCACCCTCCCATCCATCCACCCAACCATCCAACCACCCACACACCCACCCATCCATCCACCCACCCACCCAACTTTCCACCCATCCATCCATCCACCCACCCATCCACCCATCCTTCCACCCATCGACCCATTCATCAACCCATTTACCCATCAAACCACCCATCCACCCATCCATCCACCCATCAGTACATCCACCCACCCACCCACCCAACCATCTAGCCATCCACCCACCCACACATCCACCCACCCACACATCCACCCGCCCAACCATTCATCGACCCACCAACCCATCCCTCCACCCACCCATCCTCCCATCGACACATACTCCCACCCATCCATCCAACCATCCATCCACCCACGCACCCGTCCTTCATCCCATTCACTCACCCATCCACCCATCCACCCATGCACCCACCCAGCCACCTACCCATCCTCCTATCCATCCACCAACCCATACACCCAACCACCCATTCACCTATCCTTCCACACATCCACTGAACCAACCAGCCAACCTCCCACCACCCAACCACCCATCCATCCACCGATCCACCCATCCACAAACCCATGCACCCATCTATCCATCCACCCACCCATCCACCCACCCACCCACCTACCCAAACATCCACCCAGCCATCCACACACCCAGCCATCCACCCACGAACCCATCTACCCATCCAACCATCCATCCTCCCATCTACCCATCCATCCACCCACCCACTCACCCACCCACCCATCCACTTACCTATCCACCCACCCACCCACCCACCATTCCATTCATCCAGCCACCCATACACCCATCCATCCACTCACGCACCCACCCACCAATCCATCCATCCAACCACCCACCCATCCATCCACCCACCCAACCATCCATCCACCCATCCACCCACCCATCCACCCATCCACCCATCCACCTATCCATCCATCCACCTACCCATCCACCCACCCACACATCCTTCCACCCACACTCTAATCTATCCACCCACCCATCCATCAATCCCTCCTCCCCCACCCATCCATACATCCATCCACTTACCCCCTCACCCATCCATCCACCCACCCACCCATCCATCCACCCATCTACCCATCCACCCACAAATCCACCCATGTACCCATCCACCCTTCAAGCCATCCACCCACAAAAGCCACGCAGCCTCCCATCCATCTACACACACATCCATCCACCACCCATCGATCCATCCACCCATCCACCCACCCAGCCATCCACCTATCCATCCATCCACACACCCATCCACTCACCCAGCCATCCATCCACCCACACATCCACCCAGGCATCCATACACCCACCCATCTACCAATCCACCCATCCAACCATCCACCCACCGATCCATCCATCCACCCATCTACCCATCCATCCACCCACCAATCCATCCATCCAGCCTTCCACCAACCCTCCCACCCATCCATCCTCCGTTCCACCCACCCATACATCCACCCATCCAACAACCCATCCATCCATGCACCCATCCAACCATCCATCGAACCACCCACCCATCTACCCATCCACCCATTCCCTCATCCATCCATCCTCCCACCCATCCATCCACCCATCCACCAACCCATCCAACCATCCACCCATCCACCCATCCACCCATCCACCCATCCACCCATCCACCCATCCATCAACCCACCCGTCCATCCCTCCACCCATCCACCCACCCATACACCCATCCACCCATCCACCTATCCATCCATCCACACACCCATCCACTCAACCAGCCATCCATCCACCCACACATCCACCCAGGCATCCATACACCCACCCATCTACCAATCCACCCATCCAACCATCCCCCCACCGATCCATCCATGCACCCATCCACCCATCCATCGAACCACCCACCCATCTACCCATCCACCCATTCCCTCATCCATCCATCCTCCCACCCATCCATCCACCCATCCACCAACCCATCCAACCATCCACCCATCCACCCATCCACCCATCCACCCATCCATCCACCCACCCATCCATCCCTCCACCCATCCACCCACCCATACACCCATCCACCCATCCACCTATCCATCCATCCACCCACCCATCCACCCACCCACCCATCCTTCCACCCACCAACTCATCTATCCACCCACCCAAACATCCATCCATCCCCTTCCACCCATCCATCCTTCCATCCCCCCACCCGCCCACCCATCCATCCACCCACCCACCCATCCACCCATCCATCCACCCACCGACCCATCCACCCATCCATCCATACACCCACCCACCCATACATCCAGCCATCTACCCATCCATTAACCCCCCCATCCATCCATTTACCCTACCACCCAACCACCCACGCATCAACCCACCCACCCATCCACCCATCCATCCACCCACCCACTCATCCATCCACCCACCCATCAATCCATCCATACACCCAACCCCCCACCCATCCAACCACCCACGCATCCACCAACCAATCCATTCGTCCACCCATCCTCCGATTCATCCACACATCCACCCACCCATCCATAAAACCACCCATCCACCCATCCATCCATCCACCCACCCATCTACCCATCCACCCATCCACAGATCCCCTCATCCATCCATCCACCCACCCATTCATCCACCCATCCACCAACCCATCCATCCATCCACCCATCCACCAATCTACCCATCCACCCAGAACACCAACCATCCATCCACCCCCCCAATCCACCCATCCATCCATCAATCCACCCACCCATCCATCCACCCATCCACCCCCCCTTCCACCCATCCACCCATGCACCCAACCACCCAACCACACACACATCCATCCACCCACACACCCACCCATCTACCTATACACCCCACCATCCACCCACCCAACCATCTACCCACCCATCCATCAAACCATCCACCCAATCAACCACCCTCCCACCCACCCACCCATACACCGATCCACCCGACCATCCACCCTCCCATTCACCCATCCACCCACCCACCCATCCTCCCATACATCCAACCACCTATCCACGCACCTATCCACCCATTCATCCATCCATCCAACAACCCATCCACCCACCCACCCTCCCACCCTTCCACACACCCACCCATCCACCCAACCACCCACCCACCCAACCATCCTTCCACCCAACCAACCACCCACCCACACATCCATCCACACATCTATCCATCCAACCATCTACCCAGCCACCCACCCATCCATCCATCGACCCATCCACACAGGCATCATTCCACCCACTCAACCACCCACCTACCCATCCACCCAACCATCCAGCCACCCATCCACCCATCCATTCACCCAATTACCAAACCACCAATCTAACAATCCAACACCCCCAAACACCCACCCATCCATCAACCCTCCTACCCACCCATCCACCAATCCTCCCACCTACCCACCCATCCACCCACCCGCCCACCCACTCATCCAACCCTCCACGCATCCACCCTCTGACCAACACATCCATCCAACCATACACCCACCCATGGACCCACCCACCCACCCATCCACCCACCCACCCATACTCCCAACCTTCCACCCATCCATCCGTCCACCCAACCGCCCAAACATCCACCCACCCACCCATCCACCCATCCAATAACCCATCTCCCCATCCACACACAAATCCACCCAACCACCTACCCACCAACCCACCAAACCAACCAACCCCCCACCCACCCACCCAACCATCCAACCATCCATCCATCCATCCACCCACCCAACCACGCATGCACCCACCCAACAACGCATCTACCCACCAACCCATCCACCCGTCCATCCACCTATCTACCCATCCACCCACAAATAACCGATCTACCCATTCACCCATCCATCCATCCACCCCCAAACACCCCATCCTCCCATCCATCCACACATACATCCATCCATCCACCCACCCATCCATCCATCCACCAACCCATCCATCCATCCATCCACCCATCCACACATCCATCCACGACCCCCCCAACGATCCACCCATTCACCCATCCATCCAACCACCCACTCAAGCAACCCACCCTCCCATCGATCCACCCAACCATCCATCAACCCACCCACCCACCCATCCACCCACCCACCCACCCATCTTTCCACCCATCCATCCATCCACCCACCCATCCACCAATCCTCACAACCACCCATCCACCCATCCTTCCAACCATAGACCCATTCATCCACCCATCTACCCATCCACCCACCCATCCACCCACCCATCCATCCATCGACCCACCCATCCACCCACCCAACCCTATACACATCCACCCACCCACAGACCCACCCACCCACACATCCACCCGCCCAAACATTCATCGACCCACCCACCCATCCCTCCACCCACCCATCCTCCCATCCACCCATACGCCCACCCATCCACCCAACCATCCATCGATCCACGCACCCGTCCATCATCCCATCCACTCACCCATCCACCCATCCACCCATCCACACATCCATCCATCCACCCTAACATCCACCCACCCACCCACCAATACACCCACCCACCTACCCATCCACCCATCCATCCACCCACCCATACACCCAACCACCCATCCATCCATCCACCCACCCACCCATCTACCCAACCATCCAACCACCTATCCACCCACCCAGCCATCCAGCCACCCATCCACCCACCCACACATCCTTCCACCCACCCATTCATCTATCCACCCACCCATACATCAATCCATCCTCCCCCCACCCATCCATCCACCCACCCCCACACCCATCCATCCACCCACCCACCCATCCACCCATCCATCCTTCCACCCACCCACCCATCCATCCACCAATCTACCCATCCATCCAACCACCCATCCATCCATCTACCGTACCACTCATCCACCCACCCATCCACCCATCCACCCATCCACCCACCCAGCCATCCACCTATCCATCCATCCACCCACCCATCCACCCACCCAGCCATCCATCCACCCATCTACCCATCCATCCACCCATCCATCCACCCACCCATCCACCCACCCAAACATCTATCCTCCCATCTACCCATCCACCCACCCACACAGCCACCCACACACACTTCCACCTGCCCAACGATTCATCGACCCATCCACCCAACCATCCACCCAAACACCCACGCAACCATCCCCCCTTCCATCAATCCACCCACCCACCCATCCTGCCACCCACCCACACATCCACACATCCATCCACCCATCTACCCATCCACCCACATATCCATCCGGCCAACCCCCAACCCACCCACACATCCAACCACCCACCCATGCACACACCCACCCATCTACCCATCCACCCATAAATCCACACATATACCCATCCACCCACCCACCATCTATCCAACCATCCACCCACCCATCCATCCATCCACCCATCCACCCATCCATCCATCCACACACCCATCCACCCATCTATCCATCCACCCACCCATCCACCCACCCATCTACCCACCCACCCATCCACACATCCATCCCCCCATTTACCCATCCACCCACATATCCATCCGGCCAACCCCCAAAACACCCACCCATCCACCGACCCACCCATGCACACACCCACCCATCTACCCATCCACCCATAAATCCACACATATACCCATCCACCCACCCACCATCTATCCAACCATCCACCCACCCACTCATCCATCCACCCATCCATCCTCCCATCCACCCATACTCCCACCCATCCACCCAACCATCCATCCATCCACCCACCAGATCATCCACCCCTCCAACCACCCATCCACCCATCCATCCACCTACCCACCGACCGAACAACCCACCCTCCCACCACCCACCCACCTATCCATCCTTCCACCAACACATCCACCCATCTATCCATCCACCCACCCATCCACCCACCCATCCACCCACCCAACCACCTCCCCACTCTTCCACCCACCCATCAACCCACCGAGCCATCCACCCACCCACCCACCCATCTACCTATCCAACCATCCATCCTCCCATCTACCCATCCATCCACCAAACCATCCACCCACCCACCCATCCGCCCAACCACCCATCCACCTAAACACAAACCATATCAACCACCCATCCGTCCACCCACCCATCCACCCACCCACCCATACACCCACGCACCCACCCCGCCACCCACCCTCCCCGCCATACACCAAACCACCCACCCACTCACCCAAACATCCAACCACCCATCCACCCACCCATCGACCCATCCACCTATCCATCCATCCACCCACCCATCCACCCACCCACCCATCCATCCACACACCCACTCATCCATACACCCACTCATTCATCCATCTTCCAATCCACCCCCCCACCCATCTATCCACCCATCTACCCATCCATGCACCCACCCATCCACCCATCCACCTATCCAGCCACCCATGCACCCATCCATCCACCACTCTACCAACCCATCCATTCAGCCTCCCATCCACCCATCCATCCATCCACCCACCCAGCCATACATCCACCCATCTTCCCATCCATCCACCCACCCATCCATCCATCCACCCACCCACCCACCCATCAACCCATACATCAATCCAACCACCCATCCACCCATCCGCCCACCCATCCTTCCATCTACCCATCCTCCCATCCATCCACCCAGCCATCCATCGACCCATCTAGCCATCCACCCACCCACCCACCCATCCATCCACCCACCCACCCATCCACCCTTCCATCCATTCACTCACCCATCTACCCATCCACCCAACCACCCACACACCCACCCACCTATCCATCCACCCATCTACCCATCCACCCACCCCCCCACCCATCCATCCAACCATCCACCCATCCACCCATGCATCCATCCACCCACCCATCTACCCATCCACCCATCCACCCATCCTCCCACCCATCCAACCACCCACCCATCCATCCATCCACCCTTCCACCCACCCATACATCCACCCATACAACAACCCAACCATCCGTGCATCCATCCACCCATCCATCGATCCACCCACCCATCTACCCAACCACCCATCCAACCATCCCCTCATCCATCCATCCACCCATCCACAAACCCATCCAACCATCCACCCATCCACCCATCCACCCATCCACCCATCCATCCACCCACCCATCCATCCCTCCACCCATCCACCCACCCATACACCCATCCACCCATCCACCTATCCATCCATCCACCCACCCATCCACCCACCCACCCATCCTTCCACCCACCAACTCATCTATCCACCCACCCAAACATCCATCCATCCCCTTCCACCCATCCATCCTTCCATCCCCCCACCCGCCCACCCATCCATCCACCCACCCACCCATCCACCCATCCATCCACCCACCGACCCATCCACCCATCCATCCATACACCCACCCACCCATACATCCAGCCATCTACCCATCCATTAACCCCCCCATCCATCCATTTACCCTACCACCCAACCACCCACGCATCAACCCACCCACCCATCCACCCATCCATCCACCCACCCACTCATCCATCCACCCACCCATCAATCCATCCATACACCCAACCCCCCACCCATCCAACCACCCACGCATCCACCAACCAATCCATTCGTCCACCCATCCTCCGATTCATCCACACATCCACCCACCCATCCATAAAACCACCCATCCACCCATCCATCCATCCACCCACCCATCTACCCATCCACCCATCCACAGATCCCCTCATCCATCCATCCACCCACCCATTCATCCACCCATCCACCAACCCATCCATCCATCCACCCATCCACCAATCTACCCATCCACCCAGAACACCAACCATCCATCCACCCCCCCAATCCACCCATCCATCCATCAATCCACCCACCCATCCATCCACCCATCCACCCCCCCTTCCACCCATCCACCCATGCACCCAACCACCCAACCACACACACATCCATCCACCCACACACCCACCCATCTACCTATACACCCCACCATCCACCCACCCAACCATCTACCCACCCATCCATCAAACCATCCACCCAATCAACCACCCTCCCACCCACCCACCCATACACCGATCCACCCGACCATCCACCCTCCCATTCACCCATCCACCCACCCACCCATCCTCCCATACATCCAACCACCTATCCACGCACCTATCCACCCATTCATCCATCCATCCAACAACCCATCCACCCACCCACCCTCCCACCCTTCCACACACCCACCCATCCACCCAACCACCCACCCACCCAACCATCCTTCCACCCAACCAACCACCCACCCACACATCCATCCACACATCTATCCATCCAACCATCTACCCAGCCACCCACCCATCCATCCATCGACCCATCCACACAGGCATCATTCCACCCACTCAACCACCCACCTACCCATCCACCCAACCATCCAGCCACCCATCCACCCATCCATTCACCCAATTACCAAACCACCAATCTAACAATCCAACACCCCCAAACACCCACCCATCCATCAACCCTCCTACCCACCCATCCACCAATCCTCCCACCTACCCACCCATCCACCCACCCGCCCACCCACTCATCCAACCCTCCACGCATCCACCCTCTGACCAACACATCCATCCAACCATACACCCACCCATGGACCCACCCACCCACCCATCCACCCACCCACCCATACTCCCAACCTTCCACCCATCCATCCGTCCACCCAACCGCCCAAACATCCACCCACCCACCCATCCACCCATCCAATAACCCATCTCCCCATCCACACACAAATCCACCCAACCACCTACCCACCAACCCACCAAACCAACCAACCCCCCACCCACCCACCCAACCATCCAACCATCCATCCATCCATCCACCCACCCAACCACGCATGCACCCACCCAACAACGCATCTACCCACCAACCCATCCACCCGTCCATCCACCTATCTACCCATCCACCCACAAATAACCGATCTACCCATTCACCCATCCATCCATCCACCCCCAAACACCCCATCCTCCCATCCATCCACACATACATCCATCCATCCACCCACCCATCCATCCATCCACCAACCCATCCATCCATCCATCCACCCATCCACACATCCATCCACGACCCCCCCAACGATCCACCCATTCACCCATCCATCCAACCACCCACTCAAGCAACCCACCCTCCCATCGATCCACCCAACCATCCATCAACCCACCCACCCACCCATCCACCCACCCACCCACCCATCTTTCCACCCATCCATCCATCCACCCACCCATCCACCAATCCTCACAACCACCCATCCACCCATCCTTCCAACCATAGACCCATTCATCCACCCATCTACCCATCCACCCACCCATCCACCCACCCATCCATCCATCGACCCACCCATCCACCCACCCAACCCTATACACATCCACCCACCCACAGACCCACCCACCCACACATCCACCCGCCCAAACATTCATCGACCCACCCACCCATCCCTCCACCCACCCATCCTCCCATCCACCCATACGCCCACCCATCCACCCAACCATCCATCGATCCACGCACCCGTCCATCATCCCATCCACTCACCCATCCACCCATCCACCCATCCACACATCCATCCATCCACCCTAACATCCACCCACCCACCCACCAATACACCCACCCACCTACCCATCCACCCATCCATCCACCCACCCATACACCCAACCACCCATCCATCCATCCACCCACCCACCCATCTACCCAACCATCCAACCACCTATCCACCCACCCAGCCATCCAGCCACCCATCCACCCACCCACACATCCTTCCACCCACCCATTCATCTATCCACCCACCCATACATCAATCCATCCTCCCCCCACCCATCCATCCACCCACCCCCACACCCATCCATCCACCCACCCACCCATCCACCCATCCATCCTTCCACCCACCCACCCATCCATCCACCAATCTACCCATCCATCCAACCACCCATCCATCCATCTACCGTACCACTCATCCACCCACCCATCCACCCATCCACCCATCCACCCACCCAGCCATCCACCTATCCATCCATCCACCCACCCATCCACCCACCCAGCCATCCATCCACCCATCTACCCATCCATCCACCCATCCATCCACCCACCCATCCACCCACCCAAACATCTATCCTCCCATCTACCCATCCACCCACCCACACAGCCACCCACACACACTTCCACCTGCCCAACCATTCATCGACCCATCCACCCAACCATCCACCCAAACACCCACGCAACCATCCCCCCTTCCATCAATCCACCCACCCACCCATCCTGCCACCCACCCACTCATCCACACATCCATCCACCCATCTACCCATCCACCCACATATCCATCCGGCCAACCCCCAACCCACCCACACATCCAACCACCCACCCATGCACACACCCACCCATCTACCCATCCACCCATAAATCCACACATATACCCATCCACCCACCCACCATCTATCCAACCATCCACCCACCCATCCATCCATCCACCCATCCACCCATCCATCCATCCACACACCCATCCACCCATCTATCCATCCACCCACCCATCCACCCACCCATCTACCCACCCACCCATCCACACATCCATCCCCCCATTTACCCATCCACCCACATATCCATCCGGCCAACCCCCAAAACACCCACCCATCCACCGACCCACCCATGCACACACCCACCCATCTACCCATCCACCCATAAATCCACACATATACCCATCCACCCACCCACCATCTATCCAACCATCTACCCACCCACTCATCCATCCACCCATCCATCCTCCCATCCACCCATACTCCCACCCATCCACCCAACCATCCATCCATCCACCCACCAGATCATCCACCCCTCCAACCACCCATCCACCCATCCATCCACCTACCCACCGACCGAACAACCCACCCTCCCACCACCCACCCACCTATCCATCCTTCCACCAACACATCCACCCATCTATCCATCCACCCACCCATCCACCCACCCATCCACCCACCCAACCACCTCCCCACCCATCCACCCACCCATCAACCCACCGAGCTATCCACCCACCCACCCACCCATCTACCTATCCAACCATCCATCCTCCCATCTACCCATCCATCCACCAAACCATCCACCCACCCACCCATCCGCCCAACCACCCATCCACCTACCCACAAACCATATCAACCACCCATCCGTCCACCCACCCATCCACCCACCCACCCATACACCCACGCACCCACCCCGCCACCCACCCTCCCCGCCATACACCAAACCACCCACCCACTCACCCAAACATCCAACCACCCATCCACCCACCCATCGACCCATCCACCTATCCATCCATCCACCCACCCATCCACCCACCCACCCATCCATCCACACACCCACTCATCCATACACCCACTCATTCATCCATCTTCCAATCCACCCCCCCACCCATCTATCCACCCATCTACCCATCCATGCACCCACCCATCCACCCATCCACCTATCCAGCCACCCATGCACCCATCCATCCACCACTCTACCAACCCATCCATTCAGCCTCCCATCCACCCATCCATCCATCCACCCACCCAGCCATACATCCACCCATCTACCCATCCATCCACCCACGCATCCATCCATCCACCCACCCACCCACCCATCAACCCATACATCAATCCAACCACCCATCCACCCATCCGCCCACCCATCCTTCCATCTACCCATCCTCCCATCCATCCACCCAGCCATCCATCGACCCATCTAGCCATCCACCCACCCACCCACCCATCCATCCACCCACCCACCCATCCACCCTTCCATCCATTCACTCACCCATCTACCCATCCACCCAACCACCCATACACCCACCCACCTATCCATCCACCCATCTACCCATCCACCCACCCCCCCACCCATCCATCCAACCATCCACCCATCCACCCATGCATCCATCCACCCACCCATCTACCCATCCACCCATCCACCCATCCTCCCACCCATCCAACCACCCACCCATCCATCCATCCACCCTTCCACCCACCCATACATCCACCCATACAACAACCCAACCATCCGTGCATCCATCCACCCATCCATCGATCCACCCACCCATCTACCCAACCACCCATCCAACCATCCCCTCATCCATCCATCCACCCATCCACCAACCCATCCATCCATCCACCCATCCACACATCCACCCATCCACCCACCCACCCATCCATCCACCCGTCCGCCCACCAATCCATCCATCTACCCATCCACCCATCCATCCACCCACCCACCCATCCACCTATCCATCCATCCACCCACCCATCCACCCACCCATCCACCCATCCACCCATCCACCTATCCATCCTCCAGGCACCCATCCACCCACCCAGCCATCCATCCACCCATCTATCCATCCATCCACCCCCCCATCCACCCACCCAGCCATCCATCCTCCCATCTACCCATCCACCCACCCACACAGCCACCAACACACACATCCACCTGCCCAACCATCCATCGACCCATCCACCCAACCATCCACCCAATCACCCATCCTTCCATCCACCCACCCATCCACACCTCCATCCACCCATCTACCCATCTACCCAAATATCCATCCGGCCAACCACCAACCCACCCACCCATCCACCCACCCACCCATGCGCACACCCACCCATCTACCCATCCACCCAGAAATCCAAACATATACCCATCCACCCACCCACCATCCATCCAACCATCCACCCACCCATCCATCCATCAACCCATCCACCCATCCATCCATGCAGACACCCATTCACACATCCACCCACCCCCTCATCCATCCACCCATCCATCCTCTCATCCACCCATACTCCCACCCATCCACCCACCCTCCCACCACCCTCCCACCCACCCACCCACCCACCGACCGATCCTTCCTTCCACCATCCCATCCACCCATCTTTCCGTCCACCCACACATCCACCCACCCATCCACCCACCCACCCACCTACCCACCCTTCCTCCCACCCATCTTCCCACTGAGCCATCCACCCACCCACCCATCTACCTATCCAACCTTCCATCCTCCCATCTACCCGTCCATCCACCAACCCATCCACCCACCCACCCATCCGGCCAACGACCCATCCACCTACCCACAAACCATACCAACCACCCATTCGTCCACCCACCCATCCACCCATCCATCCATCCAACAACCCACTCATCCATCCACCCAACCACCCACCCAACCACACATCCACCCACCCACCCACCCATACACTCACGCACACACCCCGCCACACACCTTCCCCACCATCCACCAAACCACCCACCCACCCACCCAAACATCCAACCACCCACCCATCCACCCTTCCATCCATCCACCCACCCATCAACCCATCCTCCCTTCCACCCATACACCCACCCACCCATCCATCCACCCATCTACCCATCCACCCACGCCCCCACACATCCATCCACCCACCCACCCATCCACTCATGCATCCATCCACCCACCCATCTACCCATCCACCCATCCACCCATCCTCCCACCCGTCCATCTATCCACCCATCTACCCATCCATCCTCCCACCCATCCATCCATCCACCCATCTACCCATCCATCCACCGACCCATCCATCCATGCACCCTTCCATCCAACAACCCATCCATCCATGCACCCATCCACCCATCCATCGATCCACCCACCTATCCACCCATTTACCCATCCACCCATCTCCTCATCCATCCATCCACCCACCCATCCATCCACCCATCCACGAACCCATCCATCCATCCACCCATCCGCCCATCCACCCATCCACCCACCCTCCCATCCATCCACCCTTCCGACCACCCATCCATCCATCTACCCATCCAACCATCCATCCACCCACCCACCCATCCACCCATCCACCTATCCATCCATCCACCCACCAATCCACCCACCCACACGTCCTTCCACCCACCCACTCATCTATCCAGCCACCCATCCATCCATCCATCCGCCTCCACCCATCCATCCATCCATCCACCCACCCCCCCACCCATCCATCCACCCACCCACCCATCCACCCATCCATCCATCCACCCACCCACCCATCCATCCACCCACCTACTCATCCATCGACCCACCCATCCATCCATCTACCCTACCACCCATCCACCCACCCATCCACCCACCCACCCATCCACCCATCCACCTATCCATTCATCCACCCACCCATCCACCCACCCACCATCCATCCACCCACCCACTCATCCATCCACCCACCCATCCACCCACCCATCCATCCATCGACCCACTCATCCACCCATCCGTCCATCCACCCATCCACCCACCCAACCATATACCCATCCACCCACCCACAGACCCACCCACCCACACATCCACCCGCCCAAACATTCATCGACCCACCCACCCATCCCTCCACCCACCCATCCTCCCTTCCACCCATACGCCCACCCATCCACCCAACCATCCATCGATCCACGCACCCGTCCATCATCCCATCCACTCACCCATCCACCCACCCACCCACCAATACACCCACCCACCTACCCATCCTCCCATCCATCCACCCACCCGTACACCCAACCACCCATCCATCCATCCACCCACCCACCCATCTACCCAACCATCCACCCACCTATCCACCCACCCAGCCATCCACCCACCCATCCACCCACCCACGTACCCTTCCACCCACCCATTCATCTATCCACCCACCCATACAACAATCCATCCACCCACCCCCACACACATCCATCCACCCACCCTCCCATCCACCCATCCATCCACCCACCCATCCACCCACCCAACCATCTATCTTCCCATCTACCCATTCACCAACCCACACAGCCACCCACACACACATCCACCTGCCCAACCATTCATCGACCCATCCACCCAACCATCCACCCAAACACCCACACAACCATCCACCCTTCCATCAATCCACCCACCCACCCATCCTGCCACCCACCCACCCATCCACACATCCATCCACCCATCTACCCATCCTCCCACATATCCATCCGGCCAACCCCCAACCCATCCACCCAACCACCCACCCACCCATGCACACACCCACCCATCTACCCATCCACCCATAAATCCACACATATACCCATCCACCCACCCACCATCTATCCAACCATCCACCCACCCACCCATGCATCCACCCAACCATCCATCCATCCACCCACCCGATCATCCACCCCTCCAACCACCCATCCACCCATCCATCCACCTACCCACCGACCGAGCAACCCACCCTCCCACCACCCACCCACCTATCCATCCTTCCACCAACCCATCCACCCATCTATCCATCCACCCACCCATCCACCCACCCATCCACCCACCCACCCACCTACACACCCATCCACCCACCCATCAACCCACCGAGCCATCCACCCACCCACCCACCCATCTACCTATCCAACCATCCATCCTCCCATCTACCCATCCATCCACCAAACCATCCACCCACCCACCCATCCGCCCAACCACCTATCCACCTACCCACAAACCATACCAACCACCCATCCGTCCACCCACCCATCCATCCACACACCCACTCATCCATACACCCACCCATTCATCCATCCACCAATCCACCCCCCCACCCATCTATCCACCCATCTACCCATCCATGCACCCACCCATCCACCCATCCACCTATCCACCCACCCACGCACCCATCCATCCACCACTCTACCAACCCATCCATTCATCCTCCCATCCACCCATCCATCCATGCACCCACCCAGCCATACATCCACCCATCTACCCAACCATCCACCCACCCATCCATCCTTCCACCCATCCACCCACCCACTCATACATCCAACCACCCACCCACCCATCCAACCATCCACCCATCCATCCATCCACCCACCCACCCACCCATCAACCCATACATCAATCCAACCACCCATCCACCCATCCGCCCACCCATCCATCCATCTACCCATCCTCCCATCCATCCACCCAGCCATTCATCAACCCATCTACCCATCCACCCACCCCCCCACCCATCCATTCACCCACCCACCCATCCACCCATGCATCCATCCACCCACCCATCTACCCATCCACCCATCCACCCATCCTCCCACCCATCCAACCACCCACCCATCCATCCATCCACCCTTCCACTCACCCACCCACCCATCCATCCACCAATCCACCCACCCATACATCCACCCATACAACAACCCAACCATCCGTGCATCCATCCACCCATCCATCGATCCACCCACCCATCTACCCAACCACCCATCCAACCATCCCCTCATCCATCCATCCACCCATACACCAACCCATCCATCCATCCACCCATCCACCCATCCACCCATCCACCCACCCACCCATCCATCCACCCATCCGCCCACCCATCCATCCATCTACCCATCCACCCATCCATCCACCCACCCACCCATCCACCTATCCATCCATCCACCCACCCATCCACCCACCCATCCACCCATCCACCCATCCACCTATCCATCCTCCAGGCACCCATCCACCCACCCAGCCATCCATCCACCCATCTATCCATCCATCCACCCATCCATCCACCCCCCCATCCACCCACCCAGCCATCCATCCTCCCATCTACCCATCCACCCACCCACCCAGCCACCCACACACACATCCACCTGCCCAACCATCCATCGACCCATCCACCCAACCATCCACCCAATCACCCACGCACCCATACACCCTTCCATCAATCCACCCACCCACCCATCCTTCCACCCACCCACCCATCCACACCTCCATCCACCCATCTACCCATCTACCCAAATATCCATCCGGCCAACCACCAACCCACCCACCCATCCACCCACCCACCCATGCACACACCCACCCATCTACCCATCCACCCAGAAATCCAAACATATACCCATCCACCCACCCACCATCCATCCAACCATCCACCCACCCATCCATCCATCAACCCATCCACCCATCCATCCATGCAGACACCCATTCACACATCCACCCACCCCCTCATCCATCCACCCATCCATCCTCCCATCCACCCATACTCCCACCCATCCACCCAACCATCCATCCATCCACCCATCCGATCATCCACCCACCCAACCACCCATCCATCCACCTACCCACCAACCGAACCACCCACCCTCCCACCACCCTCCCACCCACCCACCCACCCACCGACCGATCCTTCCTTCCACCATCCCATCCACCCATCTTTCCGTCCACCCACACATCCACCCACCCATCCACCCACCCACCCACCTACCCACCCTTCCTCCCACCCATCTTCCCACTGAGCCATCCACCCACCCACCCATCTACCTATCCAACCTTCCATCCTCCCATCTACCCGTCCATCCACCAACCCATCCACCCACCCACCCATCCGGCCAACGACCCATCCACCTACCCACAAACCATACCAACCACCCATTCGTCCACCCACCCATCCACCCATCCATCCATCCAACAACCCACTCATCCATCCACCCAACCACCCACCCAACCACACATCCACCCACCCACCCACCCATACACTCACGCACCCACCCCGCCACACACCTTCCCCGCCATCCACCAAACCACCCACCCACCCACCCAAACATCCAACCACCCACCAATCCACCCTTCCATCCATCCACCCACCCATCAACCCATCCTCCCTTCCACCCATACACCCACCCACCCATCCATCCACCCATCTACCCATCCACCCACCCCCCCACCCATCCATCCACCCACCCACCCATCCACCCATGCATCCATCCACCCACCCATCTACCCATCCACCCATCCACCCATCCTCCCACCCATCCATCCATCCACCCATCTACCCATCCATCCTCCCACCCATCCATCCATCCACCCATCTACCCATCCATCCACCCACCCATCCATCCATGCACCCTTCCATCCAACAACCCATCCATCCATGCACCCATCCACCCATCCATCGATCCACCCACCCATCCACCCATTTACCAATCCACCCATCCCCTCATCCATCCATCCACCCACCCATCCATCCACCCATCCACGAACCCATCCATCCATCCACCCATCCGCCCATCCACCCATCCACCCACCCTCCCATCCATCCACCCATCCGACCCCCCATCCATCCATCTACCCATCCAACCATCCATCCACCCACCCACCCATCCATCCACCCATCCACCCACCCATCCACCCATCAACCCATCCACCTATCCATCCATCCACCCACCAATCCACCCACCCACACGTCCTTCCACCCACCCACTCATCTATCCAGCCACCCATCCATCCATCCATCCCCCTCCACCCATCCATCCATCCATCCACCCACCCCCCCACCCATCCATCCACCCACCCACCCATCCACCCATCCATCCATCCACCCACCCACCCATCCATCCACCCACCTACCCATCCATCCACCCACCCATCCATCCATCTACCCTACCACCCATCCACCCACCCATCCACCCACCCACCCATCCACCAATCCACTTATCCATTCATCCACCCACCCATCCACCCACCCACCCATCCTTCCACCCACCCACTCATCCATCCACCTACCCATCCATCCATCCATCCACCCACCCCCCACCCATCCTTCCACCCACCCATCCACCAACCCTTCCATCCGTCCACCCATCCACCCATCAATCCATCCACCCTCCCCTCCATCCATCCACCCATCCATCCATCCAGCCATCCACCCACCCACCCACCCTTCCATCCATCCACCCATCCACCAATCTATCCATCCACCCACCCATCTTCCCATCCACCCATCCATCCATCCACCCATCCACCCCTCCATCCATTCTCCCAACCATCTACCCATCCACCCATCCACCCACCGACCCATTCATCCACCCATCCACCCACCCATCCATCCATCCACCCATCCACCCATCGATCCATCCACCCACCCATCTACCCATCCACCCATCCACCCATCCCCTCATACATCCATCCACCCACCCATCCATCCACCCATCCAGCAACCCATCCATCCATCCACCCATCCACCCATCTACCCATCCACCCACCCCCCACCCCCCCACCCATCCATCCACCCACCCTTCCACCCATCCATCCATCAATCCACCCACCCATCCGTCCACCCTCCACCCCCCCTTCCACCCATCCACCCATGCACCCAGCCATCCACCCGCCCATCCACCCATGCACCCAGCCATCCATCCAGCCACCCACCCATCCACCCAGCCATCCATCCATCCTTTCATCCATTAATTTAAATTTTCAATCTAGAGCACATATGGATTACATCAGTGTGTCTGGAATTGTGTTAGGTTTTGGATATAGAAAAAAACATTTTTTGAGATCACCTTTTCTAAAAATGGTCCCTCTAAGGGCTTTCAATTTATAGCATCAAGAGTTCCTCAGTAGAATTTTTGAGACTCAGTGTACAATTCCACAAACAGGCATTTGCTAAATCTTCCTAAACTATAAGGATGGGAAGGGTTAATCTACTCCCTTCTTTAAGTGTGTAACTGACCAAATGGTAACTGGAAAAGGCATAAAAGGAGCCTTTTTGTGTCTTCCCCTAACAACTTTCACTCCGAGCAGTATGCCTGAGAGGCATCTGACCTTCTGGAGCTGGAGGCCTCTAAGTAACTGTTGGAATGATGTGTTAACCGTCTATAGCTGCCAAGTGGGAGACCCACATAAAAGACCAGGCTTGAGGTTTTGGTTCCACAAACCAAACACATGATAGGAGTAATGAGGTGCTTAGCATTTGAAAGGGACTGACACAGCCCACTCCCCAGGCAAGTGAGAGAAGAGGCTTTGGATCCAGTTCTTTAGGAGCTGCTTTTGTTAAAAAGGAATTGTAAGAAAAAGTTGTGATCTAAAGAGGCAGGCAGGAGAGGGAATGCATAGAATGGTAAAATATGGAAGAAAAAGAGGTGAGAGCTGCAGAAAAATATACGGAGAACAAAGATAATTCAATATTTGAAGCTAGTCATAGTTTTAGGAAAATGATTGAAATTCATTAAATCTATAGTCCACTAACTTAACAAAATTGTTAGCTGACATTTGTCCCATTAAGATTAGACATATATGCCTATATTTCTCTTCCTTTTAGAGCTTTCAGAAAAGATACAGGACTGCCAAATATAACAGCAAATATGTCCTGATATAGGCATTAAAGACGTTGATACAGTTTAGAAAATTAGGTTTCTGGAGTAAACCATTTATGGATTTGTAAAAATTTCCTGCTCAGCAGTGTCACTTCTCAGATGGGTGGTTAGGAACCACTGTGTAATGATTTCAGTAGATATTTTTATTGATGCTGCAGTGAGTTTGTAACTTACTGCATGTTGTTGAAAACTCTTGAGATTACTCTCAAATGGCATTGCAAGCAAACATTTCATTTTTTTTTTCTATTGAAAATTGAATTAACTTGTGGGTTCATTATACCCACCAAATTTTCTTGGCCCAGAATAACGTTTGGCTGCATGATAAAGCCAACTCCACCATAAAAGATTAAAGGATCATCACTGTATTAGTCTGTTTTTGTGTTGCTATAACAAAATACCTGAGACTGGGTAATTTGTAAAGAAACAAGTTTCATTTGGCTCATGATTAGGCAGAGTAGTCAGCAGGTACAACAAGATCACATGATGAGAGGAAGCAAAAGAGAGAATAACCTCTCACATGCTCTCCTTTTAAAGCCACTAGAACCACACCCATGACCACCATTAAACCATCAATGGGTTAATCCATTCACTAGAGCATGGTCCTCGCAATCTAATCACCTCTTCAGGGCCCCACCTTTCAATTACCGTATTAGGATTTCTCTACCTCTTAACACTGTCACAGTGGGGGGTTGAGCTTCTAATACGTGGAGCTTTGGGGCACACAATTTAATCCAGAGCAAACATTAATCATATTTTTCAAATGTCCTTCAGATATAAAGACTCAGTAAAAGAGGAGAGAATACAAAAATGATGGAAGGAAGGGCAGCATTATTAAATAAGTAAAGCCTTAAAGATGATTGATTGGATGGATGTGACTGAATTTGATTTGTGAGATTCAGCCTGTTTGCCTAAAAGGACCTCCCTCTCTACCCCAGACACATAATTCTGTAAGTGGTTTGATGTCTTGGTTGTTGTCACGTCATGCTGTGGCATAAACAATAGCTTTCTAGAGGAAACAACCCTGCTGCTCATTTACCTAGATTGTATTCTCAGCTTCTCCCATTCCTAGCTATCTCGAATAGCACCCAGTTGGCTCCACGCAGTCCTCTCCCATTGTCAGCTGGAGAATATGTCCAATCAGTGCTTATAGAAAAAGATAAAGATTTGTCAGATTGGAGAAATGTCTGTGGAAGCGTTACTGAAGTAAACCAATTTTGGAATGTTCCAACTATCCAATGCTGACATTCCCTACCTCAACATTCCACAAATTAAAATTATGCTGTGTTTAATATGGTGACTTTTAGTCAGGTGTTTAGTATTGCATTTGGCTTCATGGTATTTGGAATTTTTATGGCCATCGTTATAGTAGGAAATTTCAAGGGAATCATTTTATGGTATATATTTTACTTCTTACTCAGAGCTTGGCTTCTGACTCTGTAATGCTCACTTCCCTTTAACTTTGTGAATTAACTGCAAATATTTTCAAGCCGCTCTCTGTGTTCTAATTGTTTTTGGCTTCAATAGGTTACAGCAGAGCCAAGCAGAACAGAAAAGTAAGTTTTAAATAAATGTTGGAAACTATTGGATTAGCCAAATGCTTTCCCCTTCATTTAGTGGGAGATAGTCTTGTATTTTGTCAAAATTTGAAACAAAATTCTAATGTTCTCTAATATATCTCTTTTCATCACTTAAGTATTCAACGTTGCTCCTGTGCATTAAAAGAGAGGGAAATGTTTACTTTATAAAAGTAGAATTACATACTGTGGTTTCTACACTTTCAAAGAGCTATAATAGGTTAACAAATTATACTGAGTAGGACACCCATGGATTTTCCTGGTCCATTCAGCCATGATATTTATTGTGGACAGATTAAAATCATGGTGGGGAGATGATGAGAAGGGGAAAAAAAGAACAATACAAGAATTTAATGTTTAGTCTTTGGGAATTTGTATTTCATAGAAGCAAAGACTACAGAATATCATACTTGGAAAGGACTTAGTTTTTCCTATACAGCCATCTACCCAGTTCATGACACCCTCACCAAAATCCGTGCAATGTTCTTCATTCTAGGATTAGATGACTCACTGCTGTTCGAGACAACCACTTACACCTTTGAACAATTTTAAAGTTCCTACTAGTTCTGAAACAAGATATTTCTCTGAAATTCCTCTTCCTGTTTCTTGTGCTGACCTTCCCAGCAATATTGAATAGTTTTAAAGTTTTCCAGATAAAACAGCTTTTGATATTAGAGGATGATTATTGTGTCTCCCACCCTAAGTCTTTGCCCTGTTTTCCTAAATCCTTTTCCAAACGAAGGGATTCTCATTTTCTCACCTTTAGGTTTGTCCTTTTGAACATCTGTCCAACTTGCCAGTACCCATGTCAAATTTGCTTAAAATTGAGTCCAGCACCCTACCCTAGGGGTAGTCTAAAGAGGTAGAGTGGATTCAAGGTGTTTTTTGTTTGTTTGTTTTCCTAGATGTTTGGAGTTCCATTAATGGAGTCAGGATTACATTAGCTTTTGAGACAAGAATTACACTACTGATTCATATTGAACTTATAGTGAAGTAACTTTTAAAGGTAATTTTATATACTACCCTCGTATATCTGCTATTTATGGATTTATCATAAAAATCATGACAATATATTTTGCCATTATGTTAAAAATATCTATAAGTAAAATAATTTTTTAAAAATTTTATTTTATTTTCTCAATATACAATGTGGTTGATTATTATGGACAGTTACCGAAACCTCCCTCCCTGCTCCCTCTCCCCCCTCCCTTCCAAAAATGTCCTTTCTGTTCTCTTGTCATATCAACTTCAAGGAATTGTAATTGTCGTGTCTTCTTCCCTCCCCCCTCCGGTTTTTTTGCGTATTTATTTATTTATTTTTATCTCCCACTAATAAGTGAGAACATGTGATATTTCCATTTCTGTGCCTGACTTGTTTCACTAAATATAATTCCCTCTAGGTCCATCCATGTCATTGAAAATGGCAGTATTTCATTCTTTATTATAGCAGAGTAGTATTCCATTGTGCAGATGTACCACACTTTCCATATGCACTCATCTAATGATGGACATTTGGGCTGGTTCCATTGTAAAGAGTGTTGCGATGAACATTGGAGAACAGGTATACCTTCAACTTGATGATTTCCATTCCTCTGGGTATATTCCAAGCAGTAGGATAGCTGGATCATATGGTAAATCTGTCTGCAGTTGTTTGAAGAACCTCCATACCATTTCCAATAGAGGCTGCACCACTTTGCAGTCCCTCCAACAATGTATGAGAGTTCCTTTTTCTCAACAACCTCGCCAGCATTCACAGTCTTCTGGATATTAGCCATCCTAACTGGAGTAAGATGGTATCTCAGTGTGGTTTTGGTTTGTATTTCCTGAATACTGAGTGATGTTGAGCATTTTTTCATGTGTCTGTTGACCATTCGTATATCTTCCTTTGAGAAATGTCTATTTAGCTCTTTTGACCATTTTTTAATGGGTTACTTGTTTTTTTCTTGTAAAGTTGTTTCATTTCCTTGTATATTCTGGATATTAATCCTTTGTCAGATGTGTATTTTGCAAATATTTCCTCCCACTCTGTTTGCTGTCTTTTAACTCTGTTAATTGTTTCTTTTGCTGTGCAGAAGCTTTTTAGTTTGATATAATCCCACTTGTTTATTTTTCCTTTGGTTGCCCATGCTTTTGGGGTCGTATTCATGAAGTCTGTGTCCAGTCCTACTTCCTGAAGTGATGCTCCTATGTTTTCTTTAAGAAGTTTTAATGTTTCAGGGTATATATTTAATTCTTTAATCCATTTTGAGTTGATTTTAGTATATAGTGAGAGGTATAGGTCTAGTTTCATTCTCCTGCATATTGATATCCAGTTCTCCCAGCACCATTTGCTGAAGAGGCAGTCTCTTCCCCATTGTATAGGCTTGGTGCCTTTGCCAAAGATCAGATGGCTGTAGGTGTGTGGGTTGATTTCTGGATTCTCTATTCTATTCCATTGATCACTGTGTCTGTTTTTTATGCCAGTACCATACTGTTTTGGTTATTATAGCTTTGTAGTATAGTTTAAAGTCAGGTGGTGTTATGCCTCCAGCTTTATTTATTTATTTTTTTGCTCAGCATTGCTTTGGCTATGCGTAGTCTTTTGTTATTCCATACAAATGTCTGGATAGGTTTTTCCATTTATGAGAAAATGTCATTGCAATTTTGATGGGGATTGCATTGAATTTGTATATCACTTTGGGTAGTATGGACATTTTCACTATGTTGATTCTTCCAATCCAAGAGCATGGGATATCTTTCCATCTTCTTGTATCTTCTCTAATTTCTCTCAGCAGTGGTTTGTAGTTCTCATTATAGAGATTTCTCACATCCTTGGTTAACTCAATTCCTAAGTAATTTTTTTGTGTGTGTGGCTATTTTAAATGGGCAAGCTTTCATGATTTCTCTTTCTGCATGTTCACTATTGGAGAATAGAAATGCTACTGATTTTTGTGTGTTGATTTTGTATCCTGCTACTTTGCTGAGATCTTTTATCAACTCCAAGAGTTTTTTGTAGAGGCTTTAGGCTGTTCGATATATAGGATCATGTCATCTGCAAACAGGGACAGTTTGACTTTACGTTTTCCAATCTGGATGCCTGTTATTTCCTTCTCTTCTCTGATTGCTCTGGCTAGTACTTCCAACACTATGTTGAATAGGAGTGGTGAGACTGGGCATCCTTGTCTAGTTCCTGTTTATAAAGGAAGGCTTTTAGCTTTACCCCATTCAGGATGATATTGGCAGTGGGTTTATCATATATGGCTTTAATTATGTTGAGATACTTTCCATCTATACCTAACTTATAGAGGGTCTTTGTCATGAATGAATGTTGAATTTTATCAAATGCTTTTTCAGCATTTATAGAGATGACCATATGAGCCTTGTGTTTGATTTTATTAATATGATGTATCACATTTATTGATTTGCATATGTTGAACCAACCTTGCATCCCTGGGATGAGTCCCACTTGATCGTGATGAATAATTTTACATATGTGTTGCTGTATTCTGTTTGCTAGTATTTTAGTGAGGATTTTTGCATCTACATTCATCAAAGATATCGGCCTGTAGTTTTCTTTTTTGGTTGTATCTTTACCTGGTTTTGGTATCAGTATGATGTTTGCTTCATAGAATGAGTTTGGGAGATTTGCATCTGTTTCAGTCTTTTGGAATTGTTTGTAAAGGATCAGTGTAAATTCCTCTTTGAATGTTTGGTAAAATTCCACTGTGAATCCGTCTGGTCCTGGGCTTTTCTTTTGGGGAGCCTTCTTATAACAGCTTCAATCTCCTTTATTGTTATTGGTCTGTTTCAATTTTCTACATCTTCATGGCTCAGTTTTGGAAGCTTGTGTGTGTCCAGAAATTTATCCATTTCCTCCAGATTTTCAAATTTGTTGGCATATAGTTGTTTATAGTACTCTCGAATGATTTCTTGTATTTCAGATGAATCAGTTGTAATATCACCTTTTTCATTTCTAATTTTTGTTATTTGAATCTTCTCTCTTCTTTTTTTTTTTGTTAGCCATGTTAATCGTTTTTCAATTTTATTTATCTTTTCAAAAAAAACCAACTTTTTGATTCACCGATCTTTTATATTGTTTTTTTGGTGTCAATTTCATTAAGTTCTGCTCTGATCTTAGTGATTTCTTTCCGTCTACTAATTTTAGGTTTGGATTGTTCTTGTTTTTCTAGTTCTTTAAGGTGAAGTGTTAGGTTGTTCACTTGCCATCTTTCCATTCTTCTGAGGTGAGCATTTAATGCAATAAATTCCCCCCTTCATACTGCTTTTGCAGTATCCCACAGGTTTTGGTATGATGTATCATTATTTTCCTTAGTTTCAATAAATTTTTTGATTTTCTGTTTGATTTCTTCTTGGACCCAAATGTCATTAAGTAGAATGCTGTTTAATTTCCATGTGTTTGTATAGTTTCCAGAATTTCATTCATTTTTGAGTTCTAATTTTAATACATTGTGGTCTGAAAAAATAGATGGGATAATTCTAATTTTTTTGAATTTGTTGAGACTTGATTTGTGATCTAACATGTGATCTATCCTGGAGAATGATACATGTGTTGATGAGAAGAATGAATATTCTGAGGTTGCTGGATGGAATGTTCTGTAGATATCTGCTCTAGAAAGTTATTTAGATCTGTGTTTCTCTGCTGATTCTTTGCCTAGATGATTTATCCAATATTGACAGTGCGGTGTTCAGGTTCCCTGCTATTATGATATTAGTGTCTACTTCCTTCTTTAGGTCTAATAGAGTTCGCTTTATAAATCTGGCTGCTCCAACATTGGGTGCATATATATTTATGATTGTTATGTCTTCCTGATGGATCAATCCTTTTATAGTTATATAGTGGCCCTCATTATCTCTTTTTATGGTTTTTAGCTTAAAGTCTATTTTATCAGATATAACAATAGCCAGTCCAGCTCGTTTTTCATTTCTGTTTGCATGGTAAATCTTTTTCTATCCTTTCACTCTTAGTCTATGTGAGTCTTTATAGGTGAGGTGGGTCTCTTGAAGGCAGCATAAAGTTGGGTCCTCCTTTTTAATCCAGTCAGCCAGCCTGTGTCTTTTGATTGAGGAATTTAATCCTTTTACATTAAGAGTTGTTACTGAAAAGTGTTGATTTAATTTTAGCATTTTATTGATTTTGGTTTCGATGTCTTAAGTGTCTTTTGTTCCTTTCTTTCTGATTTACTGTTTGTTTTCTGTATTTGTTGGTTCCTTGGGTTGTAGATAACCTTTTTTTGGTGTTTTTTCTTCATTGTTGACATTTTTATTTTACTAGTGGGTTTTGACTTTTCTTGAGTTTTTATGGCAGTGGTAGTTGTTTTTCAGGTACCAAACCCAGTGCTCCCTTGAGAATTTCTTGTAAGGGTGGTCGTGTGGTTGTGAACTCCTGCAGTTCTTGTTTGTCTGTGAAATATACTATTTGACCTTCATTTTGGAAGGGTAGCCTTGCAGGATAGAGTATTCTTGGCTGGCAATCTCTGTCTTTTAGTATTTTGAATATATCATCCCATTCCTTTCTGGCTTCTAGGGTTTGTGATGAAAAGTCTGATGTTAGTCTGATTGGGGCTCCCTTGTAGGTGATTTGACACTTCTCTCTTGCAGCTTTTAAGATTCTCTCTTTGTCTTTGAGTTTTGCCAATATGACTATAAAACGTCTTGTAGAAGACCTTTTTGAGTTGAATACATTTGGGGATCTTTGAGCTTCCTGAATCTGAAGACATGTGCCTCTTCCAAACATGGGAAGTTTTCTGCCACTATTTTGTTGAATATGTTTTCAATGCAATCTCCTTTTTCTCCCCTTCTGGAATACCCATGACTCAGATATTTGAGCACTTAAGGTTGTCTGATTTCTCTCTTAGATATTCTTCAATGTTTTTCATTCTTTTTTCTTTCTTTCTTTCTTTTTTTTTTTTTTGTCTTCCTGTGTTATTTCAAACAGCCCATCTTCAAGTTCAGAAGTTCTCTCTTCTGCTTCTGCAAGCCTGCTGTTTAAACTCTTTGTTGTGTTTTTAATTTCATTGAATGAATACTTCAGCTCAGCAAGCTCTGCTACATTCTTTTTCAGGGCATTGATTTCCTTGTACATTTCTTCTTTCAGGTCTTGTATACTTTTCTTCATTTCATCATGTTGTCTAACTGAGTTTTCTTGTATCTCATTTAGTTTCCTTAGAATTATCACTTGAAATTCCTTGTCAGACATTTCAAGGGCTTCTTGTTCTATAGGATCTAGGGCTTAAGAGTTATTACCCTTTGGTGGTTTCCTTTCTTGGTTTTTCATATTTCTGGTATCTTTCCTTTGATGTTTAGTCATTGTGCCCGGGGATTTCACAGTCTACTGGTTTGACACTATTGTCTGGCTAGGATGATGCTGGGGCTGCCAATTTGGTATGGCTGCCTCAGTGTCTGCTCGGTTGCCCACTAGTGCCTTGGATGCATGGTCTCCTCAGGTCTTGGGCTTCTCCAGGGAGGTGCCTCTCTGTTCAGCATGCACTCGGCCGGGCTAGGGATGGAGCCGGGCAGCGGCAGCAAGACCTACCTGCTGGGTCGTGTGCCAGCACCACAGGGCATGTGGTCTCTGGATCTTCTGCTTCTCTGGCTGGGCACCTCCCTGATCCAGTAAAATAATGTTTATAAAAATCAAGTCATAAATATATAAAAATTGTGCAGTGTTGGAACATTGGAGGTAGGCTTCTTGTTTATTGTTATTTTGGGTTTCTATTAATATTGATATAATATTTGTGCCCTTGCCTTAAAAAAGAAAATCAAGTGGGTCTTAAGAGCTTGCTCCAAACTGTTGGGATTCAGATTTCCTTTTCTAACCCATGGACTATCCTTCCAGATCTTGTCCTCTGGAACATCCTATCATCACCAGGGTGACCAACAAATGTTGTCCTACAGGACTAACTCAAGGAAAGAACAATTGCCCACCTCTCTGTTTTCCCACATCAGCATCTACTACCACATTGACCTGTTAATCAGCTGTCTTTGATTGAGGTCAGCTAAATATCTATCAAAATCAGTTGACAATATTGCATAACCACTAGTCCAAGGACTAATAGCACTTAGCAAAAATATTTTAAAAATCAATAAATAATTTATTCGGAAAGACCTTATTTCCTAAAATGTATAAGCTCAAAAATGATGACAAAACAATTTCAGCCCAACTTACCTGGGGTAAAAATAGCAGACATCTGCCAGAGCTGTGGGGGTGAGGGAGAGTTGTTGCAGCTACACTGGTGGTGAAGACAGACTTTCCCACCTACCCAACCACAGGTCCCAGCACCCTGCATATTCTGGGGCCTGAGCTCAGAGCCTGATGTGTCGTTCCTCTACTGTGCCCTCTGATATTCACTACAATCTTCATTTTTCTGTTGTATACTTACATTTCCTCAAAGGTCACACACTGCTCAGAGCTATTATGTCCAATTTCTCAGCATTTTGGCCTTTTATTTATGCAGGCCATGTGCTGTGGTCCAATTAATAACAAGTAGGAAATCTCTTAAGATAATTCTACCTAACTTGCTTTATCATTCAGAGAATTTTGGGGGTGGCAAATAACGGACAGCATTACTGCACAATGGCTTCAAAAACACATTAATTTATATCACATATGGAAAATTACAGAGATAAGTGGTTCCTGGAAGTAGTTTACTTAAGGATGTCAGGAGTCAGGCTTCTGCAAATTTCTTGGCCTCTTAATGGTGACAAGATCACAGCTTCAGCTCCAGGTATTGCATTTAGGTTCCATACAGAAAGAATAGGAAGGCAAAAGAGAAAAAGATATATGCCTGCTGGGTCTACCCCTTATAGGGTCAATTTCCAGAAACCCCATCTAGATACATAAATTTCACTTCATTGGCCAGAACCATGCCATATGGACACCCCTATCTATGAGCATGATAGAAGCAATATTTATAAAATCAGGGCTCTGTGAGTGAGCGAAAAGAGAGAACATGAATGTCAAGTAACCACCTCTATGTTTTGTTTCCCACAAAAGACAGAGTGTGGTGGTATTTAAATATATGGCTTTTGATACCAGACAGGCAGATCTATGGGCTCTTGCACATTTTTGTGCGGCCTTTGTAAGAACCACTCTACTCCATCTTCCGTGTTTGTGCAATAAGGATAAATAATCCTCTTGATGAAATAATTTGCTCTGCATAAAGTGTTTACTGTAGAGGTTTAGCTCAATATCTATAAGCCCTTAATCATTTACTCCTCAACCCATTGCAATGCCTCTTCTACCTGCAACCCACTAATATTCCACTAATAACCACACTGCAGATTTGGATTTACCAATCTCCATAATCACCTAAGTCAATTTCTTACAATCAATCTTTTTCGATAGATATGCACACCCTATTGGTTGTTTCTCTGGAGAATCCTGACTAAATACACCTGGAAAACAGATATAGGTAAGAAATCTCCCAACCTTTTGTTTACTGAATGTTCCGCCCTTTTGTGTTCTGGAAAATGGCTTACAACAATAAGACTCACCATCCATGCTTTCTCATGATGCCCGTAAACCTCGTGGGTGACTCCCTTGCTTACCTGTGACAAGGACACACTGGCCTTTCCCCTTTCGACTGAACCTGTTGACGGGTGCAGACACAGAGCCTCCAACTTTCATTTTTTGTCTCATGAATGCCTAGCTGAGATTAGAAAAATCTATCCCCTGAAGCTAGCGAACTACAGAGAAAAAAATTTCCTGTTCAGCTTCCTGACAGAGACTTCTCCCGCTTTCAAAACAGCCCCAACCATAGATCAACCCATGTGCAATATGTTTTCCCCTCCCTGTAGATGTCTAAGGCAGATCCACCTGCAGAGAGACTCTGGCTTCCTGTCTGGGGTGCTCTTCCGATTGCAGTCACCTGAAAACAGCCATCTCCACTGTCAGGTGCATTTTTTCTTTGACTGCATTTTTCTTCATCTTCCATTTTCAATTTGCAATAATCTTGCACATTTCCATAAAACACATGTTTCAGTCTTTATGGAATCACAGAGGGAGAAATAAAAACAGAAACTTTTTTTTTTTTTTTTTTTGGTCACGGTTTAGAAAACTGGTCATTGTCTTTTTTAATTTCTTCCTTTCTTTCTCTTGTTTCCTAAGTCCAGTGAGAAGAAGGAGTGAAGATGCTTCTCTGTCTCCAATGATCTGACTCTTCTGTTCTCTGCAGAATTTTCTACTCTCCTCGGGCTTTGTTACTTTTTTCCTTATTTACTAATTCAGACGTGTACCTGTCGATCATTGTACAACTTGTTGGGGGAATAAACACGCACATTGATAATGATGAAATCATTCTCTCCATATATGTATATAAATTATACATACATAAATATGAGTATAAGATATAAATATACAAATACCAGATATAAATATACCTATATTTATACCTCTGTATATTTAAACAACTACTGAATGAAAGAATACTAAGTGAACTTAGTATAAATAATCAGAGTTGAATGGTTTCTTGAAAAAGACTGAGCTGTGATATTTCTTTCACTCTATACCTTCGCATTACATTCTGATATCTGCCTTGATCTATGCGTTATCACCACACATGCAAAGTTTAATGTAAAAAAAAAATGGAGACATTGCAATAACTATAAGAAATGTGTGTGAGCTAACAGGATATACAAAGTGTCCTCCACTACCCAACTCTTAACTGAACACTCGCCATCAAAATTCATGAACAGACCAAGTTCAGATAACTTTTGAGATAAGACTATTTGGGGAAAATTTTCAAATATATTTTCCCTTGGATAAATAAACACTAAAGATTTTACCCCAGGAACTGAGCAGATTTGGAAAAAAATAATGCCTCTTTTTCACCGTCCTTTAGAGATGGACCTTGGGCATAAGCAATCATTTCACAATACAGTGTTTTTAAACTGTAAAGATTTATGAAAGGCATCAGCACACAGGTAATTTACCGTGTAGTACAGAGGTGAACTAAAGGATTTGGTGTAAAATTATAAAGAATGCACCTCTTTCATGTGGACAATTCTATATACACATTAGAGAATTTGGTTCTGTGGGTAGAGCTTCAGCACCAAAGGCCCCAAGTGTCTGTAACATAAACCAGATTCTATCTTATAGTGCAGCATAGTCACACTCAATAAAAGGTGTTTCTGAGATTTAAGAATCTTGAAAAGTGTGACTTCATTTTTACGAATGCTAGCAAGAGAGATTCTGCCAGAAATGTTTCTAACAGAGACTTCAGCATACAGTCGATGCTGGTTTTGGCACAAGCTTTTGTAGGCTGTCAGAAGTATCTTTTATGGATGTTTTCCCTTTCTTTGTTTTGTTTTCAAATTTGTCTTTGGCTTTTTATTTTTTTAATTTTAACATTTATTTGTACATATTTGTGGGGTGGTGTTTGGTGAGTTAGAAGGAATTGCCTTCATTAGGTTAGAACAATCACAGTCAAGAGGCCGTCAAGTTTCAAAGCCTCCAATAGAGGCCAATGACACTTCACGGGGAAAACGTTATTTATATTCCTAACCATACATCTTTCTATTTTCTGACATTTGTGCATCGCATGTGTTTGAACTTTCTGGTATTTGGGTTTCACCACCAACAACCAAAACAACAAAAGCATGTGTGGTAAGGTTCTACTGATTTTCCTTAATTGAGAATGCAGTAGGTAGGAAATCGTTTCAATCTGATGAAGTGATGGGTGTTTTATCTCCTACAATGAGAAGCATGCAGTGGGGTTGCTGTGCCAGTGGCTGTTCCCAAATATAAATATAAATAAATATAAGCAAAATGCTATGGCTTGTGGCTTTGAGTCAGGTAATGAGTCTACAAGTCAGATCTGTTGCTGTTTAAATACTTGAGTAATGTAAGAAGCCTAGTACTGTCTCTACAAAACATTAGGCAGATTCTGTTCTTGGGGAAGTAAACTGATAGAAGGGAGCTGTTAATCATTTGTGGATTGATGATTAATACAGTGTGGTTCAGAACTCGTTTGGCCATCCTTCCTATTTATGAGCCACAGTTTAAAAATACGTCTGCTTCATTTCACTATGCTAAGTGGCTAGGTCTTTTCCCACATAAAATTTCATCAAGTTTTAAAAAATATCATCTCAGAAAACCTCCTTGCAATGTACAAATGGAGACATGGAAATATTAAACATGGCAATTTTCCTTTTCTTTTATTAAAGTAGGCACCAGGGGAAGCATATTCATGATTTTGGTCATTAGAAGACTTTTTACTCTTCAGTCAAAAAAGAAAGAATCAAAACCCAGTATCTTTGGCCATCCTAGTTTATTCTGCATCACAGCAAACTGGCTGAGGTTTCTCACACTTGTAGATGTGGTTGAAAACAGAAGCCTTTTAAAACATGTATTTTAAAGTGTGTTCAATTCATTGTTGCAGGGAAAAAAAAAAACAGTTGTAAAACATATTGCCCATCAACCTAATGGCGTATCATATCATGGACCTTTAGTTCTGTTTAAGCCTAAAATACAGAGATTCTCCTCACGGTAGATGGGGCAGCATGCAGTGGTTTAAGCCTAAGATACGGAGGTCTTCCTCCCAGTAGAAGTGGCTGTATACGACGGTTTGCCTTTACATTAAATAGACCCCAACGCCTTGTTTGTTGAGTTACTGGTTTTATTTTATAGTTTTCCTGTTTCCTGTTTTACTTTCAGTCCACAGATTGCTATGTTTTTGAAACTGAGGGAAACTGAAAGCCCATGTGGCATGCTAGTATATACTTTTTATCACTGTTTATCTGAAATTCAAATTTAACTGGGAATCCTGCAATTTACCTAGCAGCCTTAGCAAACCCACTTTCAGTAAACCCTAAAGACTAGAACCTTGCTTCCGGGACAAATCCCAAGGGAGAGAGCAGGCAGCATGGGACTCGAGGGAGTCTCATGAAGATTCTTGTGCCCAGCACAGAGAAGGCAGAGTGTTCCTATGTTCTCCAAGCTATGAACGCCAAGAGGAGTGATTACTCCAAGTCCAGAAGGAGAGAATTCATGAGAGTATTCATGAGAGTAGGGCTAGATTTTTTAAGTAATCTCCTGGGTGGGTCCACACCTGAACCCAAGGCTTCTGTGTCAGTTAGCATTATGCAACAGGAAGACACAAATAGGTGTAGCTCGAGAAAGTAAGACTTCATCCCAACTCACATGAAGTCTGGAGGAGGCAGTGAAGGATGATATCGTGGCTTCACCAAGGACCCAGGTGTCTTCAGCTGTCTACTCCATCCTGCCACATGCACTGAGGTGGCTACTGGAGCTCTAACTGTCACATATACATTCCAGGTAGCATGATGGAAAGAGAAAGAGGAGGGATGCCATCCCTTCTAGCCCACTGAAGCTTCTATCCAGAGTGACACTTTGCTTCCACTCATTGGCAAGAACTTAATCAAACCGCCTCATTGATTTGCAAGGGAGGCTACGAAATGCACTCTCTTTGATGGGAAATTTTATGAGCTTATAGAGATTCTGTTACTAAAATTTAGGGCAAAAGTACTAGAAGCCTCTGCCATATGGTTCTCTGTCTTGGCTTTGTAGTGTGCAAATGTGGCTAGGCTGAATTACATCTGCCAGAAATCTGTTTCCTCTGTATTTCTCATTAGGATGTTCTGCAGGGGAGGCTTTCAGAGGATTAGAAGGGTTGGGGAGAGGAGCAGCCCTCTTGCTGGTCATGTACATAGCTACTGATCTGCTGACTCACCTTGCTGGCAAAAACTAGGCATGAAGTAGCATCTGGGTCTGCAACTGCCCCACCTGCCCCTGGTCCTCTTTTAGCTTTCCCAGCTCCCAGGCTGGACACATATGTTATCTCGATGCCAGAAGGCCCTGGATTCTGCAGGACACCCTCATCACCAAGGGCAGAGGCAACCAGAAGTGATGTGGGCTTCAGTCCTTCCCTGGGTGGCTCCAGCTCGTACTTGCAGGCTCCTGCCTGCTCCTCATCTCTCCCACTGAATGCTCCTCCTCCCTTCCTCACCACCTGTCCTGTGGACTTCTAGCAACAGCATCAAACACAATGACAGCAGCCTTACGGAGACTGCTCAACCCACTCCACGGTGTACAAAGTCAAAGCTCTGTAATAAAGCCCTCTGACTGTATGTATAAATATACAGTAGTTGCACATAGGTATAGATAGGCAGATGCACATCTTTATCTGTTAATTAGTTTATTTACCTATAGGCATACATTCATATGTTTATGTATGCGCTATTGGATAAGGAGATATGTGTATGTGTGTCTGTATGTATGATGTAGATATAGAATATATAGGATATACACATATTTTATTAAAGATCAAATACTTATAGGATGGATAGATGGATATTTCATATTTTTATATATGGGGTATATATAATATTAATATCTTTATATATCATATGTGTCTATCAATCTATATAGCGATTGATATATCAATATGGTATACATAATCAATATACTATTGATATAAATAGCATATATAATTATATATATATTTATATCTTCCATGGATTTAATTTAAATATAGATATAGTTGTCATATGATGCAATTGAAGATATTTAAATTGTACAGGCTCCGTGGCTTATGATAATTCTCTCAGTGTCCCTTATGGCTGAGTCAATGGTGCTTCCCATTGTGGTTGGGGTGTGTGTGTATGTTTCTCAGTTTCTCCTGACTGTAGAGTCCAGTATGTGTGACTGTGCTGCACACTCATGACCTCATTCTCTCATGTGTCTGCTCTCTCCTGTCGAGGCTAAGAAGTCGCCAGGGTGGTTGTGAAGCCATTGACTGAGGGCCTGCCACAGGCTGCTGCCCCCATTGAGCCGGTCTCCCGCTGCTCAGCAGGTACCGTCCTGGAGGACAATTCTGGGTGACAGGTGTGTGGCCGAGCAGGGCTTTCTCATTAGGTCCTGCACGGACAGTGCTCCTTTATTGACAGCCCTTATCAGAGAGGGATCAGTAAACAGGGCAGATTCCAGGGCTGAGCCGGACAGCATGAAAGGTTCATTAGAAGAAGACTGATGACACTGGCTCTCAAAGAGCTCTCCTTGGAAAGATGACAAAAGGATTGCATTTCAGGAGTCTGAAGCCGTAGGGATATCTTTCATCCCTCCACCCCCCCCAACCCCCCCCCCCCAAGCATTCCCTCTTGTTACACTCAGCAATTCCTCACTTTTGAGAAGAAACCATTGAACATCAGAAGAGCAAAGAGCCCTGAGACCTCCTTCTGTTCTATCTTGCCTTTGCTGCTGAGACCTTCCTAAAAATCTCCATGGCTATCTCATTTGCTGTGACGTTCTCCTCAGGAAGCTGCATTGAGAGAGGAGAGGGGTTAGATCACAGCCCATCTAAGGAACAACAGACCCACCCCCTAACAACTACATTGGATCCTGCACATAATATGATGCCTGCTCTGATGTGATTCACAATGAGCACAGTTCAGGGCAGACTCAGAGAGGGCACAGAACTGAGTCCCACAGTAAAAGAACGTAATGCACAGATTGATTAAAATGAATAATCCTAACTAGATTGCCAAAACCAATCCAGACATTTAAGCTTCTATGTTTGATAATCATAGAGGATGGTTAATCTGGCAGTTTGTGTACATATCATGGCAACAGTTTGCAACTTCTATAACCAGGCTAAGGGAGATGGTTAATTTAGTAACTCGATATTCCGATAAGTCATTTATGAGCTTCTGAATCCTTACGTGTTGCACAACACAATTGGAAAAACAGAGATTGAGTTGATGGATGCAAGTGAGCCTAGAGAAAACAGCCAATGGAGTCTAGGAAGGTTATATTTATTTACTTCCTTCTTACTTTCAATTTTATAAGTTCTTACAGAATAGTTGGGGCTACACTATTGAAAACACATGAAACTGGTAACAATACACAATTGTTTTGCAGCACGCAAATACGTAGTATACCTGTGGCTGTGAGAAATAGCAACACAAAGCCATAGCACCTTGAAGGAGCAGGGCTTTGTTCTATTTTTTTCTTCGATAACACGAACTTGGGATGTAGATAGCTCAGGACTGCTTTGCAAATCATGACGTGGGGCCTTAGACTCGGAATTTTCCTGCTTTGGCCCAGTTGCAAAGGAATCTAGCATGGTGACTATTTTAATTGGGCACCTGGTCATCCTCAAAGTCATGGTTCTGATAAGGAAGAAGGGGAGGCTGGATGTTAGGTAGGCAAGTAGCAGGGTGGGTAGTGCCATAGGATTTCAGCAGGAGGATAGGAGAGCATTCCCTTAATCAGAAAAGACTCCCCCACAAAGGTAGAACTTAAAAAGGGCTTTGGGGTATTTACACAATTTCTGGAGACAGAGAGATTTTTAAAAGCAGGTGTTATGGGGACAAACCTGTTAGACAGGAAATCACTTTATACCAAAGGCACAAGGCAAACCTCCTCCCCAGGATAAAAAAATGAAGGATTTTGTTATAATGAGGAGAAAGCTGTAACTGGAATAGAGGGGTAGGGGAACCACAGGGACATTGTTAAAGGCCTTGAAGGACAGGCAGGGGTACGAGGCTAGACCGAAGAGGGAATGAAGTAAGTGTTAATTCAAGCCTTCTGTGGGTGGGTGGGCTGGGGGAACAGCATACAGACTGAGGGGACAGAGTGGACTGTTTAGAAAATAGAGGAAAAATCAATCAAAGGGATATTCCAGAGTATCTTGCCTAGTGCCTTAGCAGGTATGCACCAAATTAGTGCTAACTGAAGAGAAAGAAAGTAGAACTGTCATAGATAGCCATTCATTCTAAGTTCCAACAGCCTAGCAAAATTGTGTTGTGGCCAGCAAAATAGTTGGAAAGAAGCAGCACATTTTGGGAAAAGAGGATGCTTCCATCTGAGATGTGCTCAAGTCAGTAGAGAAAGAGTCAAGCGGCTGTGGGCACAGAAGATCTGAGAGCAGAACAGGGAAGGATGAGGTCTGCAGATATTGGATGGGATTTAACGTCATGGTGGCTGCCATGGGAGGAAAAGTGGATTTGCTTTCTAAGAGGCTGAATATAGAGAACAATAGAGAATACTAAACACAGAGCCTTGGAGACACTCAGCATTAAGGAGCAGGTTGCTGAAAGTGAAAGGCAGTGAGGAGAGAGAGCAGTTATACGGGGTCTGGAATAGTGTGAAATTGTAGGTGCCAGGAAAGGACAGGGTGCAGGGTGAAAGGCCAGCAGTTGAATAAGGACAAGGGACCAAGAGGATGGGCAAGATCAGGCACCTGGATGTGAGCCAGGGAGGCAATTCCTAACCCCGGGAATTGGTGTCAGAAGATGAGAGGTAGAAACCGCACTGCAGGCATTTGAAGAGGCCAGCACGGGAGGTCAGGAGAGGTGACAGGCTCAGAACAAAAAAAAGCAGAAAGCTCACCTGGCAGCTTGGAGAAGCGGTGTGGTGTCAATCTTCTGTGTTCTGCTCTTCCCTTAAGGCAGGGGTGATCTGAGCATCCTTGAAGACGGGAAAGGCCTGTGCAGAGATACTCAGTAGACTTCGCTACATTTTCCAGTATCCTGGCAGGCAGGCGATGTATGCATATGTTAACTATGGCGTTGGTCCTATGGAATAGACAATTCTTATTGCATTCTTTTTAAAAAATAAAGATGGATTTCCCCCCTAAAGATGGGAAATTATATTTTTTTCAGAAGTATGTTTTGCTATTAAAAAAAAAAAAAAAGCACTGTCTTCCTGGAGACTGCCAATGGTATTTCCTATGTGCAGAATTTAACAGCTAATATATGCATCAGCTAGAAAAATGGCATCATTTAAAAATGTGTGGCATTTTTGAATGTGTAATTAAAGCAGGCAAACTCACTGCAAGCATGCAGGGACCGTATTTTTTTTTCCCAGTTGTACGCATGGGTATTATAATGCAATTTGTTTTGCTACTGAGAGATGCGGTTTTTAACAGATACTCTCTAATGCCATGAGGTAGGACAGGAATGGGAAGAATTGGAGGTGTTCTACAGTGTAATCATGACAAGCAGCATACATTCCTGTGATGTGCTCCTACACATAGAGAACAAAGCAAGTATTTACAATTTTTAGAATCTTTATGAGGGGAGAAGAATATGTACCCAAATATTCATGTTTTTAAATATTTTTAGCTCATATGAGCATGTATATCGTGGTTCAACACTCGTTAAATGGAAAAGAGCCAGTGTGTTGCTTATTTGTTCTATTTAATTGGGGCCAAATCACATCTTTGGTTTATTTTTGTTGTTGAAGTATCTTTCATGTTGATTTTGCAAATAACATATTTATGTCACAGAACTGTAACACATAAACTTTACTGCGATGTTGCTTCAAACCTAGGTGAGAATGTAAGAAGCACACAGGTCTAGACTGAAAAAAAAACAAACAAACAACAACTAACAACCTAAAATCCCATGGATTTAATTAAAGTGAAAGTAATTAAAAGCTCGAGAGGATTCAAAATTCATCAGAAAAAGAATCAGGTACTTGAAGACATGCATCTGAGTTTTTGCTTTGTCTCTAAAGGAATATAGAATTTAGGATTTCATTTATCTTCCGAGATCCTCAGTGTTTTTCATCTGTAAAATAATTAGCTTGAGAAGATGATCTGTAAAATTACTTTCGGCACTGAAATTATATGGTTCTGTGAAAGTAAAGCCATTATTTGATGAATGCTGCCTTCAATAATCTGTGTAGACAGAAGAGAATGATATTGATCGCATTGATGAGAATGTTGACTGGAAGCTCTGTGGCCATGATCTCTGCTAAATGAATTAGTAGTATACGTAAGCAGCTTGCAACACTATTCCTGGCTGCTACTTAGCACCGTCACAGAGGTGGGTGGACAGAGAACTTGATCATCAAAATCTCTGCCCTATTTCCAACAGTCTTTATGAGCTGTTGCTGATTCCGTTGAGGCTTTGAATTGCTTTGATTTGGTCACAATATTAAAAACTCAAATTAGATATACATATATCTGAATATTTAATGATGCACCCGTCATTCATATGTATTGACTATCTCTTCTGTACCAAAAGGTCATTTTGTTTGATAATATAAACTTATAAGAGGCACACATCTGGTAACAAGACAAGTTTCTGTAAATTCAGAAAAATGAAAGTTAAATGTCGACCACGCCAACAGACATGGAGAGGACATACCCTCTTCTAGGGTCATTAGAGGCTAATTTCACATTTGCTCTTTCAAATAGAAATGAGATTTATAAGGCAGCTGAATGCATGTGCTCTTCCTACCTCTTGTGATCTTGCCATTTGAATCTCAGCAGCAGTTGTCAGCTGGATCCTCCCGGTATGGGATTTCTCCTTAATGATCTCTGCAGTTATACTTAGGACACTGTAAAACAGGTATTAGGTGAGCAAAGCTTTCTAATGAGCTCACTTAAGCATAGCACAATGTGTGCATGTCTACACACAGCTTATATAACACAAAAACATAATGCAATTCTCTTGCTCCTTTTTAAGGAATTTACAAACACCTCAGCCAAGTGTGATTTGCAGAACATTCTGATTGTGGTCCCTTGTGCTCTAAGTTCCGTGAGGGCTATTTTATTCACCATTGCATTTCAGTTCTTAGCCCAGCACATCAGACCTTTGACAGGGATCAGTAGAAGGGAAAGGGGGAGGGGACAGAAGAATAACACGTCCTCTCTTATGTGTCTCTATGAAGTCAGGCACTTTTCTGGGACATATACCTCTCCATTCCATTTATCCCTTTGTTACTTCAGGCTGATATCATCATTTCTCAGAACTATCCATCCCTATCTCTGTTCAAGCATTGAAGGGCAGACTCTCCACTCAATGCATAGCTGTAGCTCTGTCATATTCCTAGTAGCATCTGTACAAAGACACCATGCAGGACATAAGGAGGACCAGCAATGCATGTGTGCACAATTATGCGCTTGAGATACCTGCTGCTACAGGGAATACTTTCTTCTCTCCATGCGCTGTTGGAAGGTGGAAGAAGAGGTTGAGATTAGGGAGATGGAGGATTTATAGAGCACCCTTCCTTTTCTATTGGAAAAATCAATTTATAGGTTGAATGCCCACTAAAAAGTATTTTCCCGTCATTCCAAAGCAGACATGTTGCAGGTTGTTTGTGATGTCGTCCCATTGCAAGGCTGCCTAGTCCTTCCAACACTAGGTCTTCCTGCCACGTGCTGCTGCTACTAGGTGGTTTTATGACCAGGAGCAAGGGACACCTTCATTGTTGCTTTTGAAGAAAAATTTAGGGAATAGATTTTCACTGCTCCAATGATGCATGGTTTGCATTCTTAGTAGGTTTTAGGGCTTTTAACATTCAAATGTACTAAAGAATAGAGGCAAAGACCTTGTCAGGATAATATATATCTATGCTTTTGAACATGACAGTTTTTTGTTTTGTTTTTTTATTTGTTTTTTTTTTTTTACCATGGGAAGAAAAAATAGATTCATTTCTTAAACAATATAAGTGCCATGTGGTCAGTTTTCTTCTAAGCTTCTCAAATCTCCAGTAATGTTGGACAGCTTGTTAGAAAAGCTTAATTAGTTTAATGTAATCCAGGCATTTGACCCTGAAGGATGGTCTCTGCAGTTTACATTAATATATTTATATAGGGTTGGGAGATAATAACAGTACCGGCACCGGTAACAAGGCAATTGCTTTTTTCTTGTACTAGGAACTGACCTGAAATTTAGGGCTAAGTGCAAATACCTACAGCACACAGATCTCTCCAAATACAGCCCTGACTGAATGGACAAATTAGGCTATCTTTTAAAGTGGTAGCTATAGATGGAAGATTAGAGCAATGCTTGTAGACAAGTAGGGACGGGCAAAGCTTAAGAGCCAAAAACTGAGAAGGGAGTACATTGTGTTTATTTTGACTGTAACTGTCGACAGCCTCGTGCATATACAGAAGTACTGCTGACTCCTTAAGAAGTCTGGGAAAGAGGCCGAAGGGCATTCCTATCTTGGCTCACAAAGGTGATTGCTTGAGAAAAGTTTAGAAAGTTTAGAAAAAGTCACCTCCAGCTCATGCCCTGTGCAGTAGGCCTTGTGATACGCTGGTGAGCTGAAGAGTCAGGGCCAGATATGGTGATGTGCCCACAGGTGGACGTTTGGCCATGCCACGAGGACCTTCCCAATCTAGGACTCACTGAACTTGAATTCATCGGCAGCAAAGGGAGGCAGGTCCCCAGTACAACTCCCCGGTACCCAGAACTCCAAAGTATACACTGTGTTTTCTTTTCCTGCCCAACATGTACACATGACAACTCTTGTTCAGAAAAAACAAAAAGTTGAGATAAATGCATACTTACTTTTTTAATCTCTAAAATATTTCTGAGGCCTATTCTTAAAATTTTGGAAGAAGGTTCTTTTTAAATTCCTGGTTAATCTAGAAATTTGAGAGTGTCAGACACCAATTTTATGTGGCAGTAAAAGAAATCTTTGCTATATATATATATATAAAATCCTAATTTTATTTTTCCATGTATATATGCACATACATACTAGAGTACTTCAGAAAGTTCATGGAAAAATAAAATTATGATAATACGGATCTTTCCATGAACTTTTGAAGTGCCCTCATATATATATATATACGTGTGTGTGTATCATGATAGCAATTTTAACATAGAAGGAATTCACAGTCCTAAGCTATTTTTACAAGTGTATCCTAAAGGAACATGACCACTTGTCAACCCACTGTTACAGGATACAGGAAAGAACACGGTTAGTTATGTGTGTCAGGCAGACCTGGGGACATGACTTCTCTTCTTCCTAGCTGTGTGATGCCATTTTGACTTCTGTGAGCCTCATTTTCTTCACCTGAAAACTGAAAAACAGAACATATACAAAGGTGTTGCAGCTTAGCAGTGTTCAGTAATTGCTGAGTTATCTTGTTTGTCTCTGTCTCTCTCTCCCTGTCCATCTACATATGTATGGCAGTCTGTTGTTAAGACAAACCCTCAGTAAGAGAGCCAGTCATATGTTAATATCAGGTGCAAGTTATTTATGGAGCCAGCAATTATTAATGAGTATCTACTTTGTGCAAAGCTCATAGCAGAGGTTACTAAATATTACCCCCAATTATCAAAGAATTATAGTGTACATTTTCTAAAGACATAACATCCAGACAGCAACCCAGATTTTGTAATTGTTTTTCCTTGTTTTCCTTTACATAAGTGTATTTTCTTTGTTGCCGAGCAATTGGAAAAACTAAAACGTGAGTTGAAAAAAAAACTAAACTGAGTTGAAAAAGCATAAGTTATGCAAAAGATGGTACCACCGTTTTAGAGGAAAATTCAAGCCCTAAACCTAGCTTCAAACATAAATGAAATCACTGTGGTTTTCAGTAAAACCAGAGTCAGAATTTTTTTCTCAATAAACATGTTTGGTTTGGTTTGGTTTCTGTTAGACTTCTCTTTCACATTTATTGAGCAGCATGCTATATTTTTCCTCATGTGACATGATACGCCTGCTGTTTGAAAAAGCATCCAAAAGAACACCATAACCTTAAATGCTTCTGTGTCCAGAGGGACAAGGGTTTCTGCTAACTTAATCTCTCAAAGGCTTCTTTGGGAAAGTGAGGATGCTTTTTTAATCTTTGTGCTGTGAACTCTGAATTAAGGACTTACAAACAGCTTTGTGACAGTCAAGAGGGAGCATACTTTTATTCCTCAGCGGAGTAAAGAGAAAATGTAAAATGAAAGGTCAAAGACCCGAGGAGGCTTGTTACAAGCTGCTAGAAGGCAGAGGTCAACTGGGTCTCTGCAACAAGGTGACTGCCACATTTCCAACAGGGACTGTTAATGCCTAAGTCTCATCAGAGCTGCTCTGTCTTTTAGGAATGCCTTTTAGGTTTAAAAAAATTTCGTGTGAAAGGGACATGACATTCTCCAGGTAGCTTATAATTCAAGACAGTTTGATCCATGAGATCATTGTGCGTTCTTTAACGGGGTTCACGAAGCATAACATGGGAGAAAAGATGAAAAAAATCAGAGCTGGCCTTACTCAAATTCAGAGCTGGCCTGACTACTTTTATGAGTGCAAAAAAAAAAAAAAAATCAAACAAAAGTAATTAGTGAAATTTTAAAAATTAGCCTGGTCTGATGTTTATTTCATTGAATGTGTTGTGTTCCAGAAGGTGCCATGAGTGGATAAAGTATTAATCCATTGTGATGCAGTGATTTTCTCCTATAAGCAGAAAAGCATTCTGAGGAAACATGAGACAATTTTTCTCATTCTGCACCTGGGATTAGCAAATTGTGGCCTGTGAGCCAAATCTAGCTACTGCCTGTTTTTGTGAGTGTAGTTTTATTGGAACACAGCCATGGCCACTCACAGAGAAGCATCCATGGCTGCTTTTGTACTACGACGGCAGAGTTGTGTAGCTGTGAAAGAGACTGCTTGGTCCACAAAACCTACAATATTTACTGCCTGGTTCTTTACAGAAAACTTTGCTGACATCTGAAGGACCCTCATACTACCCAGGATCCCCATTAAATGGTCTCTTCTGTGAGTTTTTCCTTGGCAGAATCTCACCTGGCGTCTCTTTACCAAAATTTCTTCCATGTGCGAATGTGGCTGTAGAGTCCTTGAAATGTAACTACAATAACTAAAGAATGTAGTTTAAAATTTTATTTAGTTTTAATTAATTTAAATTTAAATAGCTACAGGTGGCTAGTGGCTACCATATTGGATTCATGAAATTGTTCTTTGGTTACGTCATAAACCAAGAAATTTTGCAAAATGATCCATGTGCCTGAAGAGAGATTTTTTTCCTCTTATTAAAAACTAAAGTCAAGTTATAAAATTAATGTACTTGGCCCTTGGATGTGTGCAGAATTCTCATAGAATATGTATACATAAATTATCTTCTCATATGTCTGTATGATGCTGAAACTTTTAATTTGTTCTCAATTAATATGTTTTTAATTGTTCTTGAGCTCTTAGGAGGGACAAGAAAGCACGTCACTAATTAGTATGGGTTTTCCTTGCAAAGCATGTTATTCATTTGTTAAAAACCTTTGTGTGGTTGGTGTGTGCCAGGCACGGGCACTATGGGTGCACAAACCTTGGGGAGGAGCTAACAGCTCAGGTCTAGAGCTGGAGATTCTTCCACCCGTTGTCATTGGTGTCACTTAGTGGCGGCGTGACATAGGACAACCTATATAAACACATTTTTGTATCCTGTAAAATAAAATAATTCCTACCTTATCATAACGTGGTGATACCAAAATATAATAATTTGCAAAAACATGTGCCTGATGTTAAGTACGGAAGGCATGATATTATTTCTCAGTGTTGTTGTGCATATTACTTTAATTTTATGTTGATGATGACGGTGATCATTAAAAGACATGGCAGTTGTCTATGACGATGATAGAATGAGGAATTGTATATAATATTGTCAATAAAATCCAACTGCATATTAGATGAGGGTTTTGTGCAACATATTGGGGCAGACAGCAGAGGGATCCTTTAAACATCTTATTTCTTCCCAGCAGAAACTTTTTGTTCTAACCCAATCTTGACATATGTCAATCCATAACAGTCTCATCCTCAGTGACCAAATAACTTAGTAAACTATGTTGGTGAATCTATTTAACTAACTTTTTGCTTCAGAGAAATTATAAAGTTAATGACACAGTAACATGGAAGGCAAAAAGGTGTATTAATGGAATAATTAAGCATACTAAGATTCTTATCTAAAAATGCATGAGAAAATACCACAGTTTAAATTTTGTGTGTACCAGATAGCTTCAGAAAGGGTTAAAAAATGTCAAGGGTAAATGAACCACACAGATAGTTTGAACACACACACGTTAAAAAGTCAGATCCCCTGCCCACCTCTCTCTCTCAATCCTATGTGTGCATACACCCCACCCCCACACAACCCTACATTTTCTTTGACCCAAATTAGGATATTTACATAAACTCAAAGAGATATGTATATGGAAATTCAATGTTTAATTTTGTGTGTGTGTGAGAGGTAAAACAGGAAACTCAAATTCCTATTAATGAATAAATGGCGTACTTAGGGTATATTCATACTGTGTGTTACAGTGTAACAGTGAAAATGAATATACTGTATATGAGGAAAGACCACAAAAGCATCATGAGAAGCTATAAAATGCTAGTTGCAGAACAATATCTGTTGACTACCAGTTATGTACATCTAAAAATGCATAGAGCATTATATTGTTTGTGGTGATTGTTATTTAAGAGAAATTTACTTTCAAACAAGAGACTGGTTATATACTGCATTTTTTATGGTGGTGACAGCTGGAGAAAAAGAGTAATGGGATGTGAGATGTTATCACAAATGACTTCATCTTTACATGAAATGTTTTATGCTGTTTTTAAGTGTCTGAAACAAAAGCGACCGTGCTATGGTTAATTTTGGGTCACATGTACACAAACATATGTCTTAATGTGTTTTATACTTTTTGTGTTTTCTTTTATTAGAAATCATGAAGCAAACCTACAATAAATTAAAAGTAGACTCCCAGAAGATGATGTTATTTAGAGGATCCAGCATCACTGTATTATGAGAAGAAATGGTTTCAATGTGTTTGGAAAATTAGACTTTATTTTTTAATAATCTAGAGGAAATATATATCTTCTCATTCCCGGATGGTATAAATATAGTAAAATCACAGCTAATTGAGTTGTGTAGGTGATTTTTTTCTTTGTGGAAATTGAACCATCAGAAATTTCACAGCGTATTGATGACCAGCATGCAATCCTGGTTCATTCTCGACCCCAGCAGTTTTCAATAGCGGCAGCAAGCTGTTGGCATCTGCTCAGTACACTTTGTTCATTACGGTGCACCACGATTTGGGGGCAGGCAGAAGATAATGGAGCATCTGGGCATAAAATTCTCCATCCCTCTTCACAATTAATATTCACTTGGAATTTCCACCAATAACAGACAGCGATAAGAAAACTCTTCCTCTAAATTATTCAGAGCAGTAGGCCTTGAATATTAAGGAAGGAGGAGCAGAACTTTAACATTAGTATAATGAAAAATTTAAACAGAAAAATAATTGTTTAAATTAGCTTTGTTTTGAGATATTGCAAATTGTCATACAGTGATCACATTGTGTCCAGGATAAGTCTTTGGTTTTCTTAGTTCCCTTTTTATTAGTTAGAATGATCATTGTCAATGAATAGAGTACAAAATAAAGTACATTTCTTTAGCTGCTTACACATTGATTGTAGTCGACATTTAAGGTACAAGGCTATTCCATTTCTTGAGTTCTTGGTCCTGAACCTCCATTGCCTAGGTTGATTTAACCAGACGTTGCCCATTTACTGAAAAGTCATCTTCTCTCTGCTGAGCTACATCAGCCATCCCCTGTTACAACAGCCCACTCACTCCTACTACTGACTACAAGGAAAGCAAACTTGACAATTGGTCACATAGGTTTGCTAGAATATGCACTTGCGTGTGTGCCTGTGTGCACCAGCTTAACTGTTAGCTGCTTGAAGACAGGAGTCAGGTTGTATTAGTTATCCCATCTACAGCACATCCACAATATCCACAATACTTAGGACTATGACCAACCCGTGACCAATAATTGATGTGCAATTGTGAAATGATTGAACAACACAAAAAATGTTTTATACAAAACTTCAAAGTGAAAACAGACATCAGTCAAGGCAAGTTTAAGTAGGTTGACTCAAGACATCAAAGCATGACTGAATCTGGATACAAGAGATATGAAGGGCTAGTAAGAAGGATGTGCTTAAATTTTTTTAGTTTATTATGATGATGAAAAAATTTATAGATATAGAAGTATAAAATAGTGTAATAGTATAATAAACTTCCAATCGCCTGGCTTCAAAAAATATCTACTCTTAGCCAGTCTTGTTTCACCTGTATCACTCCTTCTGCTATGGTTTGAATGTTTGGTTTCTCCCAAAATTTTGTATGTTAAAATCCTCACCCCCAAGATGGTGGTGTGAGGAGGTGCGTGGGGCCTTTGGAGGTGATAAGGTCATGAGGGTGGAGCCTCAGAAACGGGGTTAGTTCTCTTATTGAAGAGGCCCCAGAGAGCTCCCTCACACCTTCCACCCTCACCAGACACTGAATCTGCCACGCCTTGATATTTGGCATCAGCCTCCAGACTGTGGGAAATAAGTGTCTGTTGTTTATAAGCCACCCATTTTGAGGTATTTTTGCTATAGCTGCCCAAGGGGACTAGGAAACCTCCCTTAAATTATCTTGACGCCAATTGTAGACGCACATTATTTCATCCATAAATGTTTCAGTATTTATCTGTAGAATATAGAAACCCTTTAGAGTCATGTGAATGTGTGACTTTGGAGAGGAAACTGGGGCTGTTAAGCCTGATGTTTGTGAGGGACATAGCATGGTGTGGACAACAGACAGCAAGCATGGCCTGTAGACAAAGCACACCTTGAGTGGAAAGATTGATCTGATGAAGCAGTACATTGCATTCCTTGATTAGCAGAACACAGAGTACATTGCTTACTCTACATTACCTTGGAAGGCTCATTCCCTGCTGGGGATACCTTTCTTAACAACTCCAGCCATAGCTTATTGGCATAGCCTTTTTATCAAAACAGTATTTTCCACACACCACAACTTAATTATACAAAACCTTACTTTAATATCTATGTTTGTGACAGGTCTTGAGCAGATCAGGATAGAGTAACAGGTAGCTCGGTCAAATATCCCTGTTTGTCCAGGGACAGTTTTTTCACTTTTTGCCTTTATGCTCAAAAGATGTCCAGGATAGAATCATATGGGGACCCTAGATATAACTTGCTGGAGACCAGCTCCAGTCGAGTTGTGGGTACCTGAAAAGGGAGAGGGAGGGTCAGCAAAAATAACAAACACAGACAGACCTCAATGCATCAGTATGCATGTTCTCTGTCTCTGGGCTGTCAGCGTATTGCAGCTGGAGCCCAGTAGAGCATGAGACAATGCCTTTTATTTAGATTTTTCTCTGCAGGGGGGTTTTGGGGTATTATTTTTATTGTATCAGCAAGCTTAAATCAATAGTCCAAAAAGCAGGGAGGAAGCTTTTTTATAGGTCAGCACGTCTTAGGTGATCAACTCATGCTTCTTTTTCCTGGAATCAGGTTTATCAGATTCAAACCATCCCTTCATTGTCTTGAAGTTATCTTGTGACCTTTTTCTGTTAGCAAGCTGTGGTTAATATCCACCCTGTTGACAGGGTGGGAGCCAAATGTAAAAAGAGCAGTGGCTATTTGAGCAGCATTATCATGCACATTTTAAGGATATGCATTGGCTGTGGCCCTGTAATCTTGATCTAAATGTTAAAATGTCCTTGTGCACAGCACCATCCCTCACAAAACTAGGTGTACTCTCTTATTCTTCTAAGATCTAATTTTGCAGGTTTAATAATTTTACAGAATATATTTTTATCTCAACATCTGATTCTAAATGATTTATTTAAAACTGGACACCACCAAGTAAAGGGGGTTCTACAGTTTCGTTCCCATATACTTAAATTATCCCAATTATATAATTTCCCATTAATACCAACCATTCTCTTGCCATTAATATAATCTCCAGTAAATGATGTTTGCCAGCTTACTTTAGGCTGCAGCTCATGTTTAGTCATGAGCAGTGCTTTTGGAACATATGTTGGTGTGGTCAATTTATCCTAAGGGGATAATTTTTAATTGTCCAATTTACTCGGATCCTCTGTGGGAATGTTTAGTTCAATGACTGCATAATCATTTGTGTTTTTTTTTTTTAATCTTTTGGAAATTCAAAGAACTGCCACACTAACCAAAATATCCAAGGAGAAGGCAGTACCACTATGCCAAGGCAGAGATCCTTACAGCGAAAGCAAGTGCTGGTAGCTGTGGTCTTGCCAGCAGCTCTCCCTCCGGCGGCCTTGCCAACTCGGAGAGGGCAGCCCAAGCTATTCCTTTCAGGACTCTGCCATGGCTTGGACCATGCCAATAACTGCCTTTTAAACTAGGTTGAAGGCTGAGAAGGATGGAGAGCCATCCCCCCAGATGGAAATGCACAGGCCAGTTCCCATGAGGAGAGGGAGTTTGCAGAGAAGCCATTAGTCAGAATTAACTACTTCAGGAGCTCGGTATAAGCAGATGAGTCCACAAAGATTGCTAAGGGTTTTTGGTTCACAGAGGCAGAAATAAGCCATCACTATATCCTGGAAGTTAAGGATATAGTGATAGTTTATTATATTATATATTATTATTATAGTGAATCTTCCATGGGGCCAAGCTGCCGATTTCACTTGAGAAATGGCTGGGTCTCTCTGAAATTCTTCTAGTTCTAACTTGGTGGTGGTGCTCAAGTGAGTAGGACTTACTTTCAAAGGAAATTGGAACCCTCTTGAGACAGGAATCACTATTGGCTGGAACTCGTGAGGCGATTCTGAATTTAAAAGGTTTTATTTATTTAGATAGTTTTGTTACCATCTCCTTGGATGTGGACTCTTTCGAAAAAGTGGTAGGTGCATGGTAAATACCTGTTCATTGCCAAATTTCTAGAAATTCAGAATCTAGTACAAAGAAATTTGCTCCAATGTAATTAGATATCTCTGTCATTTTTAACTCTTGGAAAAAATGTTCAATGTCCAAAGGGGGAATATGTAACTTGATATAAATTATTGAGTGTTTTCTCCCAAAACTTTTGAGTTTTTGCTTCCTAAATAGTTATTTAAAGACAGTTTTTATAGATATTTTGTACAAGCTGGATGACTTTGCCATCTATGGCTTCTCAGACGTCCATACGTCTTAATATTGAGAGGTGTCTTTTAATATATTGGATAAAAAAGTGCAAATAAAAAGGACCAGCTGGATCCAGTAGGCAAATTTATTTTACTTTTTCTTAAGCTTTTTAATGACTTTTTAAAAAACTGATATTTCATTCATGTCTGCTTAGCTAAAAACAAAAACAAACAAAAAAATCCTTATGTATTCAGGTATAATTTTCATCCAATAAAATTCATTTTAGGTGTTCAGTCAATGAACACATTTGTGCAAGTACTACCACAGTCAAGTTTTAGGTAACTTCCATTACCTCCCCAGAGTTTCCTGTCCCTCACTGCAGTCGATTCCTTTCTGTCACCTCCTGCCCCCAGCATCGATTGGTCAGCTTTCATTCTCTGTACAGTTTTGCCTCTTCTGAAATTTTCTGTAAATTGAGTCATAGAGTATGTAGTCTTTTGAGTTCACCTCTCACTTGACATGATGCTTTAGAGATTCATCCACATTGTTATATGTTACTAGGTCTTCCCTTTTTATGCATTGTATGGTTTTGCCACATTTTATTTACCTTTCAACTGTGAAAGAAGTGAGCTTGGGTTACGTAGGTTAAACAAAACACAAACCATAAAAGAAAGATAGCAGTCAAAAAAGCCAAAAGGGAGTAGTGTATTATGACGAAGAGAAAGTTCAACCATTTAATAGTTGCATTTATATGCAATATCGTGGGGCAGAGACAAGAAGGAGTGACTGGAAATGTTTTTCCTGATCATTGTTAGAATAATGAAGGACATTAAAAGTAAAATAGCATATCTGGCAATGAAAGATAACATGAGTCAGAAAAATAGTGTGGAGGTTGAATTTGCACTGGCAAAGAGATTTGCTTCAAGAGTCAAGAGACGTTGAAAAGGACCAGATGGATCAGGTCTGTCCAACCGTGATGGCGAAGGTGGGGGAGGCACCGATGGAAGAAGGAAGCAGATGGACAGAAGCATTTTCCTGTGGTGTCCAGCAACATGTAGTGAATATTGATGGAGGTTTTTGTCAAAGATTGCTTTGAATAGACTAGAATGGATAAAGCTTCAGTGAAACGAGGCTAACGTGGTTTAATCCAGAAGGATATGTTTCTTATGTCACAAGCCATCCGGAGATACATCTTCCAAGGCAGTGATGCCTGTTGCACCATGCCATCCTGTCCTAAGATCCTTCCATGTTTCTGTTCTGTGCTTCCTAGCATGTGGCTTTCATCCCTGTTGCCTTTACATGGATCTTGTGGAGACAAGCATCGCTTCTTCAGTCCAGGCAGAAAGGAGGAGGGAGGGGAAAAGGGGGAAAGGAAAAAGGCCCCGGCCAGCTGCATGTGCCAGCTTGAACAGAATTTTGTAGAAGCCTGCCTGGCCCTCTTCTGGAATTGTTTTCAGCCTTTCTTTTAATAGTATGAACATTTGTGGAGAGATGATTTGAACTAAAGCAGAAAGAACTTTTATTTTTCTGTTCCTTCATCTACTGCTGCCTCACTTGAAGAAACATATTTAATAGATGCTTAATAAATATTTCTAGATGATGGGTGCACATAACTTTACCAGTGACAAGGGACTGTTAAGTGTTTTCATTTTCTTCTAATGTCCATCATGGATGGCGAGTTATCACGTAAATTTATGCTATAGTTCAAAAGGTTTTATATTTATATATTCAGAGAAATATATTGTATATATATATGTAAATATATATACATTCAGGTAGGTATTGTTATTGCTCACACTTGTATAAGGGATCTTCAAAGAGTTCATGGAAGGATTTGGATTATCTTTTAATTCTATTTCTCATGATCTTTTTGATGTACCCTCATATGTACATATATATAATTTTAGATACTAATATTGATGATATTTAAATAGTTTATATAATGATATATAAAAATATAAAGTATTACATAGGTTGCTATGTCAGCTGTCTCTTAAGTTTCTTTTAATGTATAGCAACCAATGCAACAAGCAGAACTTGTTTGGATCCTGATGTAAACAAATCAATTGTAAGAAAGAAAGAGGGAAGGGGAGAGAATTGGAGAAATTAAAACATGTTTAATGTTTGATTATACTAAGGAATTATTATTGATTTTTAAAATGTGATTATATACTGCAGTTATGTCTTCTATAAAGGAGTTCTTATCTTTTAGAAACATACTGAAATACATACAGATGAATGCTAAAGAAAAAAGAATAACAACTACTTCATTAGGCTTTTGTGAGAATTGAATAAAATAATGCATATAAAAATAAAGCATTATATAAAATACTATATATATAATTTTATAATAATACTTAAATTTTAAATATTTGTATAATTTTTGATATACACAAATATACACAGAGTCTAGGGACATGCATTCCAGGAACAGCCATAGCAAAACAGAATATCAACCTCATTAGGTACAGGTATTGAACAGATGAAAACATTAATGTGGGATTTTGTTATGTGAATTTTTTAACCATAGGTCAATATTTTCTGTTACTATCCCTGTATAAACACCCACCAAAAAAATAAAATAATGCAAACAGATACCCAGTTATGTGTAAAATATGGTGAAAATCCTCTATAACCCAGTGGGTGACATCTTGCATCCTTCTGTGTCACGAGCAGTCTAAGAACTTGCTCTGTATTCATGGTGGCCTGTGCCTAGACTGCCTAGATTTTTTTTTTTTCCCCCTGAGTGAGAACTAGTAAGACAATGGTTAATACAGTGGTGGATTTTGATGAGTTTTCTATTTAACAAAACAGCAGATGGCTGAAATACATTTGAATTCCTCAGACAGAATGCGTGAAACCAGGGAAAGTGTTGGTATTCACCTATTTCACAGAAAGTCGTAAACTTAGTCTTCTTCCTCCCGGATTTGGCCTCAGTTATAGAATGCGGTAGATTAGGTGGTGTATAAACCTAAGATGCCAAACACTGCAGGACCCCGCAGGGTGCTTCATCAATTAGATTGTGGCCACGTAAAGCCGCAGTCCTGTGATGAAAATGAAAGCAAGAAAAGAGTGTAATGAGCTGTCTGTGTGTGGCTCTGCTGGCGTGGGGAGCAGAGGGACTCAGCAGGCTGGGACAAAAGCCTTAGCCTTCTGCAGTCAGTGATGCCTAAAGGGGTCAGAGGGGTGATGCCTTCATGGCATCACCATGGTGACTGGTACAATTCACCCAACCTGACATAATTTAATGATCCCTTTAAATATCTGGCCGTGCTCCTTAGAATTAGTGTGTTAAGAAAAGTTAAAAACAACAATAATCAACCACAATGTATATCGACAAAATAAAATTTTTTTAAAAAATTAAGTTATAAAGTTTCTAGAAGAAAATACAGAAAAATGTCTTATTGATCCTCAGGTAGGACATTGAATGCACTAACCATTTAAAAATGATTAAATTTAAAAATGACCTTCATTGAAATTAAAAAAAAAAAAAACACACACCTCAGATGTCTGGCAGTTTCCCTTTTCTCATGTTGTTGAAGAAATTAAATCTTTACAGACGTGCAGCTTTTCCTAGTCTATTTTTCCCCCTTTTCCATTCTATCCCATGACTCTTGCTGCTCACGGCATGAATTTGCTGCATTGTCTGAAAGAAGTGTTAACTCCCGGCCATCATTCATAGCCATGTGCACGAGAAAATACTGTCTGGAAGTGACTTTTATCAATCAACACTTTCTTTTAGTATACACTAGTTTTGTTTTGTTTTTTCCATTTCTGCATTAGGCCTGTGTTGGGAAAGTGAAGGAAAATGATCAGGGCCTGTCAGATGTTCAGAATTTTGCCAAGCATTTGATGTAAATAGGCACATGTCCTCAGGTGTTCCTTGGTTATTGTCTAATGTAATCGTGCATGTGCACCCAGGTGTCCTGGGTTACGACTTAAGTGTAAAGGACAAGTGGCTCTGATCCATAGTGCCCCCCACCCCCAGGATGCCCCCAGGGGGGCCCTGGGGAGGCTGCTACTGCTACTGGAGGCTTTTGCTGCCGGGGCCCCCAGGACTCTCCAAGAGGCTGCCGCCACCACTGGACCTGTAAGCTGCTGGAGCTGCTGCTGAGGACTGAACTTGTGTCATCTGCCAACGACTCCCAGGATTTTCCCAATTACCTAGCAGGGACCTGCATGTGAGGGGTCTGGTTACCCAACCTGGCATGTGGGGGGTCTGGGGACCCAGCCTGTCATGTGAGGGGTCTGGTGACCAGACTGTACAATGGGTTTGAAGGGTCTGAGCCCTAGCTCTGACAGTACAAACGGTGTAGCTATTGCTGGTAGCTTTACAGCCTGTAAGTCACACTCTCACTCATTAGAGAGTACACCAGCTTGGAAGTTTTTGTCAGGAGATATGCCAAGCTGACTTCCTTCCAGATAGTGCCTATGACATTTTATGAACATAGCAAAAGGGATTTTGCAGATGTAATTAAGTTCTCTAATCAGTTGACCTTAAAATAGGGAGATTATCAGAGTGGGACTAAAGTAGTCACATGAGCTACATAAAAGCAGAGTTTCCTCCAGATGGTAGCAGAAGCAGAAGTAGCAAAATCTGAAGCCTGAGGAGGGTTGGGTGTGGGGGAAGCCCTCTGACACTAAAAGACGTACAAGGATCCGAGGGCAGTCTCTAGGAGCTGAGAGAGACCCCAATTGACAGCCAGCGAGAATTTGGAGTCGTCAGTCCTGTAAGCACAAAGGACTGGGTTCTGCAGGCAATCTGGATGAGCTGGGGAGGGATTCTTTCCCAGAGCCTCCAGGTACAAGCCCTGTCGTGCTAAAGCCTTAATTTTGGCTTTGTGAGATCCTGAGCAGAGAAAGTTGCTAAGATTGTGGTAATTTTTTATGCAGCAAATAACAAAACAAAACAAAAACCAATAGTTTTCTAGTGGTAGACAAGACTTTTACCATCAAAAAAAAGAAGTAGCAGCGGGGGGTGGGGGAGAGAAGGAGAGACTAAGTGAAAATATACTAGAGTGTTAAGTCTTGCTATGGGACACAACTCTAATTCAGATAGGGGCTCTTTAAAGCAAAATATGTCAATGGGCAGGAGTACAAAGAAAGTGAAGTCTTGGGAAGAAATAGGAGGGAACAAAGAAGATCCTACACTATCTCCAGACCTTGCCATGTGCGTCAGCTCAGAAGAAAAGGAGGGTTGCACATGACACCAGGTCACTGGGGAAAAGCTATGTTTATGTCAGGGAAAGAAGGTAAAGATAATGTTCAGAGACGATTTGGGGATGTAGAGGAGTTTTCTGAGGACACACACACACAAAGGCAATGCAGAGGCTCAGTAGAGGAGTGTGGAAGGAAGGGGCAGGGAGGGAAGAGGAGGCGTGTTAATGGGGTGGTGGAGTAGTGTGAGGTCCAGGGACAGGGGTCGCCTGCTGGGCCAGCCCCTGGTGGTGCCCGAGGGCATTGGTCCTCATGGCCCCTTAGGATGCAGCAAGGGAGGGACACTGATGACAGTGTCCCTCAGACCATGTCCCTGCCTTCATGGAATTGATGTTCAGGGGCTTTGAAGCCACAAGGGCAGGGACATGGTCTGTTTGTTCATTGCTACCTACAGCCCTGAAACAATGCCTGGCACATCACAGGTGCCCAATACATATCTGTTGAAGGAACTATGAGAAGTTTCTCTTTTCTGTGTCCTAGTGTTAAATCACCTGGACGGAAGGGAGTTCAGAAACTGCCTCTTCTTCCAGGCATGTGACTATAAATTAAGTCAAGTTACCAAGAAAGTCTCAAAAACCCTTAATCCTTATGCTTATATAAAAGAGATGTTTGGATATATATATATTTTTTTCTTTACAGGGAGAAAGTTGTCCATCTGTGAGAACTTTTAATTTCTACCTCCTTCCCACCTCTACTCCCACATAAGAATCTTGATCCTCCCACAGCCTTCCCCATTTTAGCAAAGGGGCAATTTTTTTTCTCAGTTGCTCAATCCAAATAGCTTGGATCATTTTTGAGTCTCTGTTGCCTTTACACTGTATATCTAAAGCATAGACAAGTTTGTAGGTTTTGTCTACCAAATACATGCAGAATAAGACACTCCTCACCGCTTCTACCGCTGGCACCCTAACCAAGTTAGCAAACAAACATCACAGCATAGCTTGGGAGCTATGAAGGCAGCTTAACTGGTCCAGCTGTCTCCACCAACATATCTACAGTGGACACAGTGGTTCTAGAGACATGCAAGTTATAACAAAGCCCTACATTGACTTCCCCCTCAATCAGACTGAAATCCAAAGTTCCTGCCGGTGTCTGCTACTTGACCTTGTTCCCAACTATCGTTCCAGTCTCATTTCACATCCCTTTGTCTGTTGTTAAGAGGTGGAGACAGTCATGCTGTCCTCCAATTGGGATTCTGGAGGGTATTTCTGCTTCCTGTGAACAAATGCTCACGATGGAACACAATATGATATGTTATCTTATGGTTTTCGTGACTGGTGAAATATCTTTGGTTTTAACAAGGAACCTAAGGGTTATTAATAGCTAGATTTGAAGAGATAAAATATATATTAATGTTTTCACAGCATAGCATTGAACAAATAAACATAAATATTAAAAATAAAATTTTAAAACAATAGTGTAACATTAGGGGGAAAGGTTTATTTATGGTAACAAAACAAAGAGAGAAATAAAACACTAGATAACACGTGGTGAGATTACTATGCAGTGTAAATGATACTTCATGAAGAAAGCTTTAAGTGTAGGTGAAGAAACAAAAATAATTTAAAAAGCAATCATAAAAGCGCATAGGGAGATCAGCCAAAGTACAATTTCAGCTAAGCCAGCCTCACGTCCTGTCCCCTTGAGTGACATATTTACATTCTCTGGTCCACTGCAAGATGATTTATATGCATAAGTCGTACTTGGCATCTCCTGACAATGCATTGCCTCAGATTAAAATATAAACACTCTCACTCCTTCCCTGTGGTTTTGAAGTATCTTTAACTTCACCTAAAAGCATAATTTGTTACTAGCAAATAAAATCCCTACCTGTTGTATTTAAACAATGTTTCAACGGTACATCATGCTCAGCATATTCCCCCTTATCTGATTGTCAGATTGGACAAGCTAAACTCTAACAAGTGGGACTCAGCCAGATCAAATTAACAAAATGTGTATCTCCCACCACCCCTTGCATCTGGGCAGCTGATGTTCGTTTCAAACCTGCCTCTTCCGCATCCCTCTCTCCGTGGTCTCAGAACTTTACATGCCCACTGACTGGCTGGAGTCTCTCCACATTGCCTACTTCTCTTTTGCAACTTTCAATTGGTTATTTTGCAGTTAGCCCCTTCTTGAATGCTCAGAATTATCTCAGTTATCCTCTCCCTTCTTCCCTGTGCCTTTCAGTGGCAAAACCCTTCTGGTTATACCACTTGGGTACTTACATGATCTGCTCCTACCTTCACACGTCACCATCCACACTTTCCAACTTCACTCTAGAATGGTCATATTAACTTTCTGGCTCTTGTTTCTGCCTCCAATCTTTCCCCACTCTAATCCACCTTGAATAAAACCCAGAGTTATCTTTGTGTGCTCAGCCCTTTAATTGCTTGTCACCATCTGTCAAATAAGATTCAAAAGTTCAACTTGGCTGTGGACTCCCCAGACAAGCTTTAGTGCATCCTTTACCCCCATCTCACACCCTGCCTCCCACATACTCAGCCTGTCAGCTTCACAGAAATCTGTCCGTCCCTCAAATCTTGTCCACACACGTTCCCACTTGGGTGACTTTCTTCCAGTGGTGTGACACTTTTATATCCCTGCTCAAACCTCATTTCTATAGTCAGTGCTGTGTCTCAGCTCTTCCTAACCTTTTGTTTTTAACTGAATTACAGCACTGTCAGAATGCACGCTGTGCCCTGCCCATTGCATGTGTTCACCTGCCTTGCCAGATGGCTACGCTCTAAGGTGTGTGCTCTATTATTCATCCTGTTACTCATCCTGTACTTCACAGGATGCCTTCTGCATAGAAACTGCTCAATAAAATATTTATGCTGTTTTCTTTTGATTCAGTGACTGAGCTTTGTTCCAGAAAACAAAATACCATGTGTCACTGCTCATTTTCTCCATAATAAAATACCCTTTGTCCAATGTTATCGTGGCCTTAACTAGTAACCATTTGAATTGGGGATTAACTACTTGGACAAATCAATTTATTGCAAACTCAACATCTGATAATGAAATCATGTATTATCCCTTACAAGGATTAGTTCCATGTTAGTTTGATTTTTTACTTAATAAATTCAATAAGTTGCCCGTGAAAATATCAGACACACAGCCTGGGTGAGGATGCGATATTCCGGGCCTGGGGTACTCGAGGAACCCCTAAACCACATCACATGGGTGGTTTCAATGGATCAGGGTAGCCGTGACACGGTTGATCATTTTTCACTTCTCATTCCATTTCCTTCATGATCTGAAGTAAAACACTGGTCACTTTTCTGAGCCACATAAACCCAAGGAGAATCATACTTCAAGCCCGGGGCAGGTCTTAGCACAGTTTTGAATACATGATGTGTCCTTGTGTTGATTAACCAACTGTAGATTGACATAATCCAAGCTTGTCTTCTAAATTTACCAATTTTCACAATCGGTAATGTCCTGTTCCAACAACCCAGTGACCACAAATTTTCCCTTGGCTTTAAAAGTCTTCCCAGTGGGGTGTAATGTGGTGTTTTGCTATATGTAAACAATGTGGAATGACTAAATAAAGCTAATTAACAAATTCATCACCTCATATCATATTTTTTGTGGTGAGACATTTGAAAGTCATTCTTAGTTATTTTGGGAACTTTTATTTTTTGGAGGCTGGCCAGTATAAGGATCCAAACCCTTGACTTCAGTGTTACAAGGCTGTGCTCTAACCAACTGAGCTGACCAGCCAGCCCTCTCTTAGTTATTTCGAAATAATGTGTCACTTAATGAAAAGGATAAGTTCTGAAAAATGTGTTATTACACAGTTTCACTGTCATGGGAACATCACACAGTGTATTTATACAGACAAGGATGGTATAGTCTACTGCACACCTAGGATGTATGATGTAGCCTATTGCTCCTAGCCTGAAAACCTGCGCAGCATGTTACTGGATTGAATACTGTAGGCAATTGTAACACAAAGGCATTCTTGTATTCAAACATCTCTAAACATAGAAAAGGTACAGTAAAGATATGGTATTACAATTTGTCATGTATTTGGTCTGTTGTTGACTGAAATATTTTGTGCTGCAGGTGCATAACTGTATGCATTATTACTGACTTTAGTCACACTGCTGTGCAATAGATCTCAAAACCTATTTCTCCTGTCTATCTGAAACTTTGTTCCCTTTAACAGACAATTCCCCATTCTCTCCCTCCTGCTCTTGCCCCCCTACCATTCCATCCTCTGGGAGCCACCATTCTATTCTCTGCTGTTAGAAAGGTACTTCAGAAAATGTTCATGGAAAAATAGAATTAAAAGATAATACAAATCTTTCCATAAACTTTTAAAAGTACCTTTGTTTGAGTTCAACTTGTTTAGATTCCACATATAAGTGACATCATCCAGTATTTGTCTTCTTGTGCCTGGCTTAATATTTAAAGAATAAAATTTAATAGAAAACTCTTCCCATTGCATTACAACCCATTGGAGATTTCTTATGGCCCCCTTTGTAAAAATTCCATACACTCTGAGATTTCTTGTGACCCCTTTTTGTAGAAATCCCATACACTCTGAAGCCATAAGCTCAACTTTCTGCTAAGTGGTAGCAAACCCAAGCCTGTTAACATCAGTGCCTTAATGAGGGGTTAACGCCTGTTCTTCCTTGTCATGAGGGTGCTGATGTGCAATTGGTAGATGCTCTTTGCTGACATGCAATTGGTAGATGCAATTGGTAGATCTCTAGAAGAGATCCTGACCTGTGCCTCCCAGGCCTGCAGAGATGTGTGAATTCCTTTCTTCTGCTGAACTTTGACCTCACACGAACCCACCATAATTTGGACCCTTTCTTTGAAATTGTGTTTAATACCAAAAGGACAAGTTGGAATTATACTGCATGATTCATCCTGTTTGTTTCAATATCAAAACAGTGAGAAAAATATTTTTAACCTTGAGTAAAGATGAATATGCCATATATAACCTTGCCTCCTTGGGCTTCTTTCTTCACTGTCTCTTATGCCATGGAGTATATTTGTTATAGTTTGAGAATCGAAGCCCCATTGCTTTGATAGGAAAGTCCCACAGAAGATATGTACTGTATAGTGCCATGGGGTCTATGGTGGAGACTGTCACGTCCACCTAAGTCCATTCTCCCACTCTAGTCTGTTTTATATGACTTCCTTGTATGATATGTGGCCACGGGGGATTTTGTTCTCTCTAACAGAATGTGTGCAGGAGCATGTTGTACATATACATGCTGCTTCTAGGCCCAGTCCATAGACTTCCCATCTCCTCTTTCTTGTTCCTTTCCTTTATGTTCACAGAAACAGAAAACCGTGAGACCCTAGGAGGTGACTAAACCACACAGAACAGCAGTTGTCAGCCTTGGGCCCTGAATGAACACAGAAAAAGAGTTGTCCACTGTGTCTGAAGAATGCCCTCATCCCCAGAAACCGTGAATACATTACCTTATATGGCATAAGGGACTTGGTAGATGTGATAAGCAAAAGATATTGAGATTGGGAGATTATCTTGGATTACATATGTGCATTCAGTGTAATCACAAGGGTCCTTATAATGGAAAGAAGGAGGCTGGAAGGTCAGAGTGAGAAAAAGAGGAAACAAAGATTGAAGCTGTGCACTTTGAAGATGAAGGAAGGAGCCACAAACCAAGAAGTGAAGGAAGCCAATGGGACCTGAAAAGGCAAGGAAGTGATTCTTTCCTTAGAGCCTCCAGAGAAACCAGACCTTCCTACACCTTAACTTGAGTCCATTGAGACTTCTTAGGCCTTCTGGTCTCCAGAACTGCAAAAGAATAAACGTGCGTTGTTTCTAGTCACTGCGTTTGTGGTTATTTGTTTCAGAAGCAGTAGAAAACTAAAACGTTTGCCAACAATTGCATTTGAGCCATTTAGTTTCGTGGTCACATGTTATCGTAGCTCTTTCTATACACTAATGGGGAACCCACGTAACCCTCCAAACTATACTCTAGAGGTGATAAGCTATTTCTTATCTTATCCAACCAGCAGTAGTTGGACAGAGAGTGATTTTGGTAGGGTCTGTCTTCCAAATGTAAACTATGCAGAATCAGAGAAAAAGAAGAGTTTAAAAAAATGAATTCCACATGGGAGTGAGAAAAAAAATCATCCAATGAATTATGATCCCATGAGAGACAAAGCAACTTAGTGGCATGAAAACCGTCTTTCTTCTTTTTTATGCCTCTGGCTCTCTGACTCTTCCTGGTAATTGTGTTTCTGTAAGATGGTAAATAAATAATGCAATAAAAATTTTAAAAACATTGATGTTGATAGAAAATAATTTATATATATATATGTGTGTGCATATATATATAAAATAAGATAAAAGATTTAGATTATATCTGCCTTGATAAATAATACCATTATAATAATTCAATAATCCATTTACATATAATTAGTGATTGCTTCTATGTTTAAGAAATTAAACTACAGAAATTCAAGTTAATGTGTTCTTCATTACACTGAGGTTCTATGTCCACATATGTACTAATAAAGAGTGGATTTGGGGATAGCCATTTAAATTCTGCACAATTTCTCATCTCTGAACATAGACTTCTCATTCAGAAAAAAACGTATTAAATTCTCAAATTTCTATTCATACACATCAGAAAGAAAAAAGTAGTTAATTTTAAATAACTATTTTGCCAAACATGATTTTTTTATATAACCAATATGTAAGAGGATTTTTTTCTAAAAGTACCTTTTCTTAGTTCCCTGTACAACATAACAAATAGTGACAAACTTAGTGGTTGAAAACAAGACACATTTGTATCTCATTGTTCCTGCAGTTTAGGAACCTGGACTTGGATTAGACCTCCACTGCTCAGTCTCACAGGGCTGCTGTCATGGTGTCAGCAGGGCCCTGTTCTCACCTGGAGGCTCAACGGGGGGAGAATCTACTTCCAAGTTCACTTAGCGTGTTGGCACATGTCATTTCCTTGGGGCTAAGAAGGCCCCAGCTTTCACTGGCTCCTGGCTGGGAATGGACCCTGGAGGCTGCCTGCTGGTCTCCAGCCTGTGCCTCTCTCCCTTTGCACTTCACACTGGGCAGTTTCCCACTTCGAGACCTCAGGGGATTCTCTCTAAGATTCTAAGCAGGTGCAGTCCGCTAAGAGGGAGTCTTACATAATGTGATCAACAGAGTGACATTGCATCATCCTCGACCTACTGTTTCGGGTACAAACAAGTCACAGATCCTGCCCACATGCAAGAAGAGAGAAACTCACCGATCATTAACACTGTGGAGGCCATCATAGAATTCTGTCTACAATAAGCATATTCTTAAGAGGAATTTCTCTCTCTCTCTCTCTGTTTCCATCTCTATCTCTCTCACTTTGCCTCTCTCTCTGTCTACAAATAAGAGTATATATAGTATTTTTTGTCTAATATGTATATTATTCTTTCTAAAAATGGTCTATTATTTAATTAAAACCTTGATGCTGAGTTTTTCAGTATGGTAAATATGTTTCCCTGGCTACATCTTGACACTAAATTTAGTCCCGTAGTCTTTTTCATCTTTGGCTTTTCATTTTATGAGCACTCCATCAACTCTGCTTTTTTGGGTGTTTTTTGTGTGTGGATTGCATATTAAAAGAGCACTACCAAACTATCTGGATGTTTTAATGACCTAATGAAAGGAAGATAAAAGCAAACTGATGAAACAAAACAAAAATGGCTGCTACCCAAAAAAAAGTTGCTAATTCAGACTACAACTAATATTTTCCTTACATGACAAAAACTTTCCTGAGAGTTGAGCAGCCTTGATTATTCATCTTTAAATCCAGACACTTTTTACAGGAACGAACTGCATCAATCTAAATGAAACCACGGAGGAGATATTTTTGTTTAAAGATGACTGCATCCAGCCATAACAAACCCATGGAAAATTCTTATGAATAATAGTTCCTCTCAGGCAGACGCTCCATTTATGGGTACAGTGCTTTAGATGTGATTCAAACATGATGAGAAATGGGAAGTGATGTATGTATGTTTTCTACGGTAGGATAACATGTTTTATACAATGTACATATGAAAAAGAAACAAAAAAAGTTTTGTGTATCTTAGCTATGACTCCAAATTAAGCTCCCTTACTTCCAGGGCTATTCCAACAGTGTTTTCAGCAGGTCAAGGATTTCTCAGGAACTGGTTTTTACCCAGCTCAAAACCAGGGTTTACATCTTTGACATTAGACCAATCTTAGTTCTACTACTTTGTTCTAATTTCTGCTTCTCCTCCAGACACACTTTCTCACTTTCTTCATGGACTGCTCTTTCCCCTCCACCCTAAACATTCATCCAAAACATTCATCTGGGAGATCTCAGTTCCTTTCATTGTTTTTGTTATGCATGATGTGCTGCAGAGCTTCAAATTTGATGTCCAACCCCGCATAGCTTCCCCATTTTTCAGATACAGTGGTAGGCATAATAATGTCCCCCCACCACTTCCGCACCCCCAAGATGTCCACGTCCTCATTTCTGGAATCTGTGAGTGTGTGACTCTGCACAGCAAAGGAGAATTAAGATTAGCAGTGGAATTAAGATGGCCAAGCAGCTGACCGTGAAATAGGAAGGCTATCCTGGAATATACAGTAGGATCCAATGTCATCACAAAGATCCTTTAATATGAAAGAGGGAGGTGGGAAAGAAGGTGACAGTGATGTGATATGAGACAAACTTGAGGAGCCATTGCTGGCTTTGAAGATGGAAGGAGGGGTCAGAGTCCGGGAATGTGGCAGCCTTCAGAAGCCAGGAGAGGCAAGGGAACAGACTCTCCTCTGGAGCCTCCAGAAAGGACACAACCCTGCCACACCTTGATTTCAGCCCCGTGGAACCCATTTCAGGCTTTTGACCTCTAGAACTGTCAGATAATGAATTTGTGTTGTTTTAAGCCACTGCGTTTGTGATAATTTGTTGCAGCAGCCATAGGAAACTACTGCAGATGTCAGCTCTCTGACGGCCACACCTATTTGGTCGCATGACAGACATCCGACTGAATTTTCCCACTACCTAAATTAACACAGTCATTCTTTCTCCCCTGACCTCCATATCCAATCAATTGTTGTTTCCAGTGCATTTTTCCTCTTAAATGGTCCCTGGATCTGCATCTGACTCATGTCCCTTCTGGTGTTGCTTTATTCCAGTCCTTATTGTCTCTCGTCTGGAACAGGCACTTGTACTACCTGGTTTCCTTGAATATATTTTTGACTTAGTTAAAACACTGTTGTACAGAGTGATTAGTAATCTGTCCCAGTCATAAATAGGACTGTGTCACTGCCCTTCTAGTCCCCTTTTGTAGGCCCCATCATCTAAGGAACAGAGAACAGGCTTGCTGGCCTGCGCAGGAGGTGTTCAGTGCCCCACGCAGCGCACCTGCCTTCCCTGTTCCCTTGCCTGCCATTCCCCATATCTGTCGTGTTCCGGCTAAAAGCACTTCTTAATTCTCCTCACAGACCATGCTATCTGAGCTCTCTTTGCACTTCCTCAAGTGGTTTCCCTGCCTCAGAATTCCCTTCTCATCTTCTCTCAAGTGGGTAATGCTCACTGTCCTTCAAGTAGCTCAGGCACCATTAACCTCTGGAAAGTCTTCCTACACCCTCCAGTCAGGGCTAGTATCCCTCGTTTGTAATCTGGTATCACCTTCTCTGTATCATAGCATATTTGCCATTTCAGGTTAAAATTTTAGCTGAGAAAATTTTTTTAAAAGTTGTCTTTGTGGATCAGAACATGGAATAGTTAAACTAAATTCATTTGCTAATAAAACTTTCTGTCATTTTAATGAAGAGATGAGAGGGCACTTTAAGGCCATTTCTATACTGGAAAAAGCAAAGCTATTTGTGGACCTTCAGCCAGATAGCAGTCACCTTTATCTAAGAAGGATTGCTTCTTTATGTCCAAGGCTGCCAACATTGGTGGTCAATCCTGGGTGGACATTAAATCACCTTGGTAGACTAAGTAAAAGTAGCTGGCAGTGGGACCCAGAATTATTTCAAAATGCCTAGAATGAATCTAATATGCATCCAGAATTGAGAACCACTGCAGGAAAAAAAATGCTCATTTAGTGGGAAAAGATGAATGGAATCCCATCTAACTGTGCATAACATTCAAAATGTAAAGGAAGGTGATGTTACAGACACAGTTTCTTCCTTCAGCTTCTGTATGTGGTTCCTGGTTCTGCATGGTTTCTCTTTGTTTCTGCTCTCTCTTTGTAAGCTATCTCATCCACTCTCCTCACCATGAATGCTAACTCGTATACGTCTCTCCTGTGAGCTTCTGGTGCATATCCAACCATTTATTTGTTTTTAATGTTTTTGCTTAGATGTATCCCAAATTTGTGTCCCAACTAGTCATTTAATTTTACCTTAGCAAACAAAACAAGACCAAAAATGTCCTTTCTCAGTTTTCTAGATCTTCATCCAGATTCTCAAGCTAAACATCTGAGAGTCATGCTTTAATCCCTTTCCTTCAACCCCCAAGTCCCATCTTCTTGGTCTTTCAAGTGTATCCCACTAGATCCATTTGTCTTATCTCTACCATATCTAGTTTACGCCTCTGTCATCTCTTGTCTAGACCTAATGACAACTTCCTAAGCTGCCCTCTGATTCCCTCCTGCTTTCCTACAATTCATTGTCCACTCAGTAGGCAAAGCATCCTTAAAACAAATAAATGAATATATTGGATAAAAAGCTACCTCTTCTTAAAGCTTTGATGACTTTCTTTGGCTCTTCGAATAAATCAAGGCAGCTTACCCTGACCTGCAAGACTATAAATCCCAGCTCTGCTGAGACATTCCAGCCCATCTTCAGCTGCTTCATTCAGGTAGTTTATGAATGTGTTTATTATGGATTTTCCCCATTGGCATGTACACTCTGAGCACAGGAACCTTCTCTGTTCTGATGCTGTACCTCTCTGTGTCTCTGGGAAATAGTCAGAATTCAAGATAAAAAGCCTTTTTGTGTGGGCTTTAACACTGACAAGTAGTGCATGATTGAAAAATGTGGCATTTTAAAAAGAGAAAAATCTTTCCATGAAGGGAAAATAGCATAGCATGAAACTATGAGAAATAAATTTTGGTAGTTACATAAATGCATTAGCAGTGTAAAGACACAGACTATCTGTCTTTTGAATGCATAGGGATTTACATAAGGGATAAGATTCTTGAAAAAAGGAAAACATAGTACCCGAAAGTAGTCGAAGGTACTTAACCAAATCAAAATCAAGGAAGGCTTTGGTCACAGCAAGAACTGAGGCTCTGTTGGGAATTGCAGGTGGCCACTCTCTGAGTAATCACCTAACTTTGGTTTTTCTGAGTAAGATGTACAAGCTGGAAGTGGAAACTGAGTTATGAGTAAACGGTAATGATTTGGGGGAAGCTATGTATAAGGAGAAAGCAGAGGGGAGATCTGGAAACAGGCGAGTCTGGGCATTGAGGTCAATATAGAGATGCTAAAAGAAGACATTTCCATGTAGTGTATCCTTTTACTTTATCTCCCCATGAAACCTTCGGCATGTCCTCTGTTATTGGATTTCTTTGGGAGCATCCTGTGACATAATGACTTTACCTTAAGAGAACTCCTTAAGGGAGTTCTAATACTTTTTCAGTTCCATTTGGGAAAAGATTTTTAAAAATGCACATTTTTAAAAATGTGGACTCTTGAATAAGTGCAATGAAAGAGACTTTGGGAATGTTCTTTATCAAACTCCTGGAGGAGACAAACACCACACCAGTAATCCAGGAATTTGAACAGGGGAAATTACACATAAGGAATTGTTAACTACTGACAAAGATTGCTACTAAGAAGAGATAAAGGAAGACTCTAAAGAATACCATAGGGCTGAGGAAGACTACTGACGGAGGGAGTGAAGTTGGCAGGGCGGCCCCTCCCCAGGGATGGGATTTAGACCTCATTGGTGAGTCTGTGGTTACAGCCTGATGCATGATGGCTAAGTCTGCTGGGCTGTTGCACAAGGAGCTGGTCCACAGTTACAGGTGGAGGCTGTGCTCAGAGACCCATGGGCTGAGACTGGTGAGCAAAAGTCGCTGGAGGGAAGAACCACCGTGTATCCCTCACATACCCCCTTGAAACCATGTTATAAGAACAAGAGAAGAGGGGCTCACCAGAAACAGAAGGGAAAGCCCCTTTATTTCTGCATGTCCCTCATTAACTACAACTGACAAATTTGGCATTGTGCCTCCTGCCAAAGGAGAAATGTTTGGAGGGTCCAATTCTGAGCATCAGAAAGCAGGGCAAAGAAGGATGCCTTGGACCTGAAAGACAAAAAAAAAAATTGAAAATTGACATAGAGTGCAACCAGCCTCGTGCCCTCAGGCCCAGGCCCTATCAATACCAGGAAGACCTCCCTCTTACACTGCAGGGGACTGCCCAAAGTACATTACCCTGTGTTAAGGTAGTTGGGGTCATTGCTCAAATGTAATTCTTTGGGGAGAAGTAGCATACTTACAATTAGCACTTTGTACTTTATGGCCAAAAGGGAATAATTAGTGATACCACAGCCCCATAATATGATTTTGAAAGATTGCTTAGATATGACCCATATCCAGGTTTTCTGATGATCTCAAAAATGAGCATAGAGCAAATGTAAGCATAAGATAGGGGTTACAAACCCAACTGCCGTGCAGGTTATAAGGTAAGGGCTCTTCCGTATGCTGCGATTACTTTCCCATCTGGCTTCCTTGCAGCTTTTCTTTAGTATTTTTGTCACAATAAACCTTCTGGTTAAAACTACTGACACAGTTTTATCCTAAAATGAGGGCTTTTGGATTCTAAAACAGTATCCATATATTTATATATGTAAACTCCGTAAGATTACTTGCCAAAGCTATAAATGTTTTTAAGACCCAAGTTTATAAATCTGGGAACAACCAACTGCTCCAACTGAAATAAACATAAGCCAAACACTGGCCCATTTAAATAATGTCTTTTAGAAAAAATGAAATATTGAGTCTTGGAAAGCATGAGTTATTCAAAGTTTGCTGTTGATCTTGTTATATTTATAGCTGTGACTGTGGATGGATGGATGGAAAGACAGAAACATGATAAATGGATAGGTAATAGTGATCAATGGTAAATGATAGAAATAGATGGATAGATAGATGAGTGATGCATAGAGTAGAGTATATGTATATACATACATAAATATACACACTTGTGTCACCTCTTTCGGGGTGACAGAGATGCAAAGGATTACTCAAAGCCCATTTCTCCCAAGCAACAAGAGGTCCGAAGCAGTTATTCCCGGGATCTTTCTTCTCTTGAAAGATTTTTTCCTGGGAGTACCACTTCGGGCCTCTCATTGCTCTGGAGAAATGGGCTTTGAGTAATCCTTTGCGTCCCCATCACCCTGGGAGAGGTGACAACTTGTATATGCATGGTACTTCGAAAAGTTTGTGGAAAGATTTTATTATCTTTTAATTCTGTTTTTCTACAAACTTTTTGAAGTACCCGAGTTTGTGTGTAGAACCATAACATATAATAATAATAGATAGCCATTTTATATATATATATATTACTGATAGAGTATATTTTCATATAGTTTTTGTAGACGCTACATTGATCTTTCATTGTTACATATAAAATTTAGTTTGGAACTAGTAGGTTCAGGTCAAAATAGCCTTGTTTCTTTTAGTTTTCAACATTGCCATAACTTGTACGTATTTTATGTCAGACCATATAAAGGATCATATCAGCAGATGAATATTTATTTAATGCAGCCAAATTAATGCCAGTGCAAAAACCATCTGCCTTTTAGTATAGACTCTAAACGCCTGGGCTTCGGATTCAGAAGAGGAGAAAAAAAAGTTTAAAGGGAGGAGAGAAAACCTTTTAAACTCCAGCTGTACAGGAAAAAGTAACAGTACAAACACTTCAAAGATTATTAACTTCTTTCTGCTTCTCAGGGATTAAAACCACCCACTTTAGCAAAAACATGACCTTCACCAAACAGACTGCTCAGCCCTTTATGGAGAGAAATGCCGCTGCCTTTCTCCCTGATTTCGTGAGGGATTTGTTGGTAATCACTGTTTTTATGACCTTCACTCCATCCTCATATTTAATATTTTCTAATTCAAAGATTCCAGTCTATTTTTCTCTTTAATTGACTGCTGTAATCTCTTTGCTTTCAGAATCTAAACACTGCACGTCTACACTTCACTTATAAAAACATAATTGTGTAGAAGGGAAAGAGAATTCTTGACTTTTCAGGTCATAAGTTCCTAACATAACCACATGTAGGAGTGGCTGTTCAGCTTAGAATTCTCTCAAATTGGGGTCTTGTAACCCATTTTAGAGGAGAGCTAATGAAAACATCCTGGTAACTTTTCAGAACAAATAAAGAAAGAGAAAGAAGACCTAGCCAGTGTTCTAATTGAATAGTTCCAACCATTCCTGTGTCTGCGGGCCATTCAACATTTATCAGGTGAACTTTTGTTCCTAATCTTCCTCTTAAAGAGCTTCAATGCCCACCACACACGAGGGTTCTTTGCTGTGTGCCTGTGAGGCATGTCCTCACAGTGGGGACCTTTGATCTGGAAAGGACTGGAAAATAAAAGCTTCTACCAAAGGTGACTTTACCTAGACAGATCTTCCTGTTGCAGGAGAAGAATAACTGCCCTGTGTGACAAATGAAACTCAGAATGAAAAATGGCTGTCACCTCCAATTCTACACACTCAGAGTCTCCTGTGAAAATTGACATTCCTTCCGGTCTATTCCTGTGTACAGTGATGAACAGCTCTGAATGAGTGCATGATTCACTGTAGCTCCTTCCTCCTGGGAAGGAACTCGGAAGTAGGATAAATAGCATTATTCCCAGCATCTAGGCCAATTTGAGATTGCTTGCACGTTTTATTAATTCCTTGCTCTTGGGACAAATAATCTATTTGGCCTCATGAGCCCTGAACTAATGAAAAGCCAAGGTTTTCCTTTTGTGAATTTGCTGGTATGTCAAGGAAACAAAGTAATAGAACTAAAGATATCATTATCATATATCCAGGCTGGCTGGATTCAGGTCTCAATTTACTTGAAGAAAGATTAGACAAATAAAACTATTGTTGTTTTCGGGGAACATTTAAAGGTAAGTCTGCCCTTTTATGCTATTGGGAGTGCTGTAATGGTTTAGTTCCAGAATGGCAACTAATGAGACAGAACATGTACTTGTTTTTTCCCCCAAATTCCAGAATATTTGCGATGAGTTAATCTTCCCTACGGGAAACCAAGAGTTTAATGATTCCCTACAGGTGATTGAACGTGCGGCATGAATAAAGAGGTGAGTCAAAGTGAAGCACAAAGTGGGAGCAGTCGATTCCCAAAACGCAAACCTCTGGCAAGGCAGGCGGCTGCACCCGCATTCCTGGGATTGAAGGCGTCATCAGGTTAATGTGCTGCTGGAGTCTATTTTTGTAACAGCAGCCCGACATCCTCAGCATGAATTCCACCTCTGAAATATAATTAATTACGGGGATGTGAAAAATGATGGAATTCACTGAAATGATAAAATAGCATCTGTGAAGATAATTTTTGGCAGGGTTCCCAGCTTTTCATTACTTAAGAAAAATAATGGTACGTTAGTCACTGTGAAAAAAAAAAAACTCTGAGAAAATGTTAATAATGACTACAGTGTAAGATCATCATATGCATCCGAGAATATCCAATTACAATTTTTTTTGGCCTTTATCAGCAATTTCTTGTGAAACAATTTAACAGTGAAAAAAAAATTTTAAGTACATAGTTCACTATTAGCCAGTATATTTTCTTTACAGTTGATTCCTTATCATGTAAGGACAAACTCAGGGAAGTCAATAAAAAGAATAAAAACTGGTAAAATTATATATTTTAAAGTAACGTATAGAGGAGGAACACAGTGGAATGAGAATTCAGGGGCTAAGAATAGATGGTTTAAGTTTTCAGAATGGTGCCCACGTGTGGGAGTCTGCCCGCACCAACTCAAGATAGTGGAAGTTTCAATTATCATGCACTAAATGCCGTATCTCGTTCGTCTTTTTCTTCTAAAGCATTTAGCATTGCCAGATACAATGCAGGATGCCCAGTCACATTTGAATCAGAAAAACAAGTTTCTTACTTGAGCAAGGGACACACATACACTAAACAATGATCTCTTTATCTAAATTTTACATTATTGTGATATCCTGTATTTTTATTTGTGAAATCTGCTTACCCTAGAAGGATTGCATATTTTTACCTATATGAATTTATTTGGTCAATAAAAACAGAGAAAGTTAAATTGATATCACAGCCTAGCAACAGCTTACCATACTGGAAAACAGTACAAAGTAATACTTCGGAGGAAAAAGGTTGTATAAGTTTGGGAAGTAGTATGTACTGTATTCCATTCTTGAGTCAAAATTCACCTCGGTATATTAGAGTCTATAAGAATCCCTAAACTGGAGAAACTTTTAAAAATTGTCTTTAGCCCAGAATTGCATATTATTTTACTACAGAACCAGCTCCATGGGGCGGGGAGGGGTGTACTTTGTGTGTGTATTTGTGTGTGTGTGTGTGCGTGTGTTTGCGTAACATGTCTCTGTGAAAGATTGGGAAATAGGAATGAATATGAATTCTAAGATTATAACTTCTGTTTATTCCAACATAGCACTGGAAAAATATCTACTGCCTTTAATTTCTATTTAACCAGGTATCTCCCGCAATCTTGGCATTAATTGTTCCTGAAAAAGGAAGAAATAGTTTCATCTGCATTTTCAGTTATTCTTAGGATGTATATAAAATAGTGATCTTATTTTAAAATATTTTTTCTGGTAAATACTGACCTTTTGCTGAAGATTATGCACACTATTTACAGTAAGAAATGTTACTTATTAATAAGTTAGGCAATTTTAAAGGTGCTTCCAAATAACAAGTGTCAACTTCAAGAAGACTCGACTCAGCCTTGTAATTTGACCAGGGTCTTATACTTTTTTGTGTGATTCTCCACACCTGTATGCGTAGTATATAATTCTAAGATGCTATAAATAACTCTGTTCAAATAACTTTCTCTGCTCATTTCCTGGGGTTTGAAGTTCAACAACTCTGAGTGCATCCTGTTCGGTTTCATTTTCAGTAGTGTTGTATTTGTGGATCTGGACCCAGTCCTCGATTCAAAGTTTGGTTTTGCCACTTACTTGCTATGTGCCCTTGAGCAACGTATGAGATTTCTCTAACTCATTAGCTCATCTGTAAAGTGTACATCATAATGGCACCTCCCTCAGAAGCTTCTGTGAGGGCTAGGTGAGATAATACATGTAAAGCGTTCAGCCTTAATAAAAGGACAATATCGTTATTGTTGTGTTGTTTTGTTTGTGTTGTTGCTGCTGCAGTTGGAACTGTCAAAATTCAAACACTCTTGTGGGAGTACCACACTGGGAATGGAGACATTTCTTTCCAAGGGTTGTTTTGAGCATTTAATGAGATGATGTAACCAAAAATACACTGTGCTTTCCACATCAAAGGTGGTGTTCTTCTAGAAAGTTCATTTGTCCTGCACTCTGCCAGGTACAGGTTTTGGTTGACATGCAGGGTTTAGAAGAGCGAGGGTGGAGGAGATAAGGAAAGGCAATGAAAGGAGGTGTTAAGACAACTGAGGCTGAACGTTTTCCATGTGACCGTTTTGCCAAGCAACAGTCATGCCTCCATATAGGCTTTCACTCTCAGAAATTCTTAAAGAGATGTCAACAGTTTCAGTTCAGTGCAGCCCGTGTTTGTTGTATGCCTCCTGCACCTCAATACCCCCCCGCCCCCCGTCTAATGGCAGCCTGCCTCACCTCTCCTTCCTGTATTTTTTGTCTTCTTCAGAGCATTTGTCTGTGCTGGATTGTAGTTTCCCAGCAAGACTGGAAGTCCCATGTATGGAGTACTTTCTTTTGTTCATTACTGTATCCCCTTCACCATCATAGTGACTTGTGTGCAGTGGGCACTCAGTAAGTACTTGTTGAACAAAAGAGTGAATGAATGAATAAATAAATGAATGTGTTAGGCATTGGACTCAATTTACACATGAGCAGTGCTGGAATAATTTAACCAAGAATATTCTATCATTTCTGAACCTGCACTTGCAAATTTCAAGGGAAAATCTACTGTATCTGCTGTCTATCTGATGCTATCTGTCTATCTATCTAGCTAGCTAGCTTATCCATATGTACATCTATATCTGCATCTACATCTACTTGTACATCTATATCTTATCCGTATCTATGATATATAAAGCAAGAACGGAGAGTCTTTCTATTAGGCCAATCATTCACTTTTCCTACATAGCTGAATGTTTCAGTAAACCCTAAAAATGTAGCTGTGAAAGTCTTTAATAACGCACAGTTACTAATTACTTACTATGTACCTATTGATTCTATATGCTATGCATCATTATAGTATGCATTATATGTTATATATGTGTACATATATAATTTCATGTTATATAATATATACAATTCCATGGTAGTGAAGGGTAGCAGAATATGCCACCTCAAAATATGCCACTTTGGCATAAGGATTATTTTGAGTTGATGGCAGTAGAGAAGAAACAGATGAATAAAAGCTCTCTGCTTTCTTCCAACTTGCCTAAAAGCAGGGCATAAATTTACAAAGGTGCCCCTTCCAGCTTCTCTACCAGTAAAGACAAAGGTTCATCATCTAAAACAATTTTAGACCCTTGTCATCCTGCAGACAGCACCAGAGGAACCTATATTACACTTTACTGGTTAACTTGCATCTACCATTACTTTCCCATTTATTTGCCTTCCCACAATTTACAGCCTCTAGAGACTTAAGGTTCTTTTACTTCATCTTGTCACTTCTCTAAAATTGTATTATTTATTGAAATACTATGTAAGCTGGAATTCTTAGCCACCATTTTGAGATTCACTTTTTTTTCTTGGGTATCTGCCATGTATATGTGAGGTCTGTTTTTCTCTTATTTGTCTTTTGTTACAATGGGGTTGCTGCTAAAAACAAGAAGTGTAGTGGGAAAATTATTTGTTTTTCTCCTAGAAATAGCTGTGTGTGTGTGTGTGTATGTGTGGTGGGGGGTTGTAGCTGAACATAGAGGCACCCTTAGGGATCCAAGGCACCCTTAGGGATCCAGAATTGGAAGTTGCAATAATCTTAGTGATGGGATTCAGGGCACATTGCCTCTCTATATTCTGACTCTCTCTTTATCGCTCTCCTGTCTTTTATTCTCTGTCTCCGTCTGTCTTTTCTTTTAAGCATTGATATAATAATTGTGCACAGTTATCAGGTTATATACTTTTATCTGAATCCATGTGATGGAGTTTGGATTATTGTCCTCCCAGAACTCATGTGGAAATCTGATCCCGGATGTGGCAGTGTTGGGAGCTGTTTGAGTCATTAGGGCGGATACTTCATGAATGATTAATGCTCTCCCTGGGGGGTGGGGGTAGTGAGTGAGTTCTCACTTTATTAGTTCCCAGGAGAGCTGGTTGTTTAAAAGACCCTGGCACCTCCCCTCTCTCTCTCTCTCTTGCTTTGTCTTGCCATGTGATCTGCTTATACCCGCTGGCTGCCTGCCACTTTCCTTCATGAGTAGAAGAAGCCAGAGGTCCACGTCAGATGCAACTGTCCCAGAATCATAAGCCAAATAAACTTCTGTTCTTTATAAATTACCCAGTCTCAGGTATTCTGTTATAAAACACAAAACAGACTAATACACCATATTTTATTTTATTTTTTATTGATATCTGCTCTGATATAAAGTGAGGGATTTTTTTTTGGCCTGTTTGTTTTTCCCTCTGAGCTGTAGGTGGAGGGCTCTGGCCCACCCATTTGATCACAGGCAGCAGACATGGAGGGTCGGAATGAGGTTAGCTCCAGCTGTGGGTCATCTTTCTCAGAATACTGGGCTGGGTGCCTTTTCCTGGGAATATGTTAAATATCCCAGGGGCATGTCTATCCTGTGTCATCCCAGGGCACATCCAGACCTGTGGAGTGGAGAGTCTTCTCTGTCCCAGTAGACTTTTGCCACCCCTCATGTGGTGGCCCTGGAGTCATCCCTCCCTGCGAGGCAGCTCAGACTCACGTGTCTTCTCTGACAGCCTTTGCTTAACTCCTTGGTCAGGAGGAGTTTCTGTCCAAATGTAGGGGGTGTCTGAAGACTGCTCAAGGACTTGTTGACTCTCAAATATGTTCTGTGAGAGGTGGGAATGGGTGAATAATTAGAAATAGTCCTGTTCTCTTCCAAACGATCTAGTTTCTTTTTATTTCCTTGTCTAGTCCTTTTTGAATGTTTGTAGCATAGCTTTGGTCAATTGGGAGGGGGTTAGTTCTCAATTATTTTTGGCATACATGATTAGGATTGTGAATAGGGTAATTTTGTGATATGACTTCATTTTATCATCTTGACCTGGAAGGAAGGGATGTATATTTTTTAAATGTAAATAATGAATTTATGGATTTAATGCAATTCTTATTAAACTCAACATGTTCCAAACTGCATTCATGATCTACCTCACCCCCCATCTACTCTTTTTTTTTCTCCCTCATCTCAGTTGGAGGAACACATTCATCATAAACATCCAAGGTCTGTTACTGAGAGTCATGTGATATTTATACAGGCACTAGGGTATGCCCAGATTTTTGCACAAAATAATATACTTGGAGGCCGACCCCATGGCTCACTTGGGAGAGTGCAGCGCTGGGAGTGCAGCTGGCACTCCCGCCGCGGGTTCAGATCCTATATAGGGATAGCTGGTGCACTCACTGGCTGAGCGCGGTGCAGGCGACACCAAGCCAAGGGTTGCGATCCCCTTACCGGTCACAAAAAAATAATAATAAATAAATAATAATAATAATAATAATAATATACTTGGAAATGGTTTATTTGTGAAAACATGTTTGTTGAAAAATAGAAATTTTCCTTTTTTCTGAAATACAGTATAAAAAACACAATAAATAATCCTTATACTTATGGTAGCAGTTCAGTATATTGTTAAATAAGCTATGTATATTCAAGAGGGTCTTCAAAAAGTTCATGGAAAGGTTTGCATTATTTCCTACTAACTTTTTGAAGTACCCTTGTATGTATACACTGACCAAAAGAAAAAAAGAAAAAAAACCTTATACTTAATGTACAATTTATAGGTATTGTTAAACAATCCATGCATATATCGACCAAAAATTATATTCTAGCAATTTGTGGACAATAGCTTCCAAAGAGTAGCATGTTTTAATTACTTAAGCACTATATACTTGATCTGTGGAAAATTAAATTCATTAAGGCCTGTCTTTAGCCTGAAGTTTGGACTGTGAAATACAGATCAAAACACAGCCTAGAGAGACACACAGAATCTAATTAGAGGTCATTTAGATGATTCAAAAAGTGGTGATTCATCCATCAGACAAAATCTAAAGAACTGAGAACAAAATTGACACTAAATACACGAGTTATCCTAGTGACACAACCAGAATGGGTTGTCATAAATTCTAGCAGAGTTGGACATTTAGTAATCTGTAGTTTGGATGAAGTAATTTATAGAGTGTGTGAGCACAAAATGTGGAGAGCTCAGTTTCTAATTACAAGAGGAATTAAAAAGTTTTGGGGGAATAATAACTCTCTATGTCTGTCCTCCAGGTTTTACATAAACACCTGCTTGCAGAGGAGATACCTTAACTTGCTTTTAAAAATAAGTAAATTTCTTGAGTAGGCATAATTCCTTTCAGAGTAGGTGTTCCTTACCCAGCAAAGCTGAATATCAAGTATATAGATGATGAATTATAAAAATCCATTGTACTCAGATTCATTTTGTGTTAATTTTTTCCATCGGGGTAATGTTTAAAAGAACAGTGAATAATAATAAGTTTAGCATATTAGCTCTATAATTCCACTGTAAAATATATAACTGAGCAAAGAATTTAAGATGAAAGATATAAAAGTATTTTACCAAGTTCATAAAAAAATATTGGAATGATGACACATCTGAGATTTCTTGGGTTTATGATTTATAAAACTTATTTAACTCCTTATAGACTTTTTTGTTAAAGTATCAAAGTAATTTGAATTATTCAAATATTAATTTTATAAATGTTGGAAATATTCTGATTTTGTTTTTGCTTTTTTTTTTGTCCAGAGAAAGCTGACCCGTAAGATCTCAGATTCACATCAGCAGTCCTAATCCAGGCCCTGTATGTTCCTTCAAGGTTATCTGAGGTCACCATCTACACCTTGCCAAAGCCGGGACAGGAAGACCCATTCTTGCTTGGTTCTTTCTTCCCTTCAGCCACCCCACCCCCAACATAGACCCATCAATTATCCTTCATTGTCCCACAGTAATTTCTCAGGAATCTGTTCCCTTCTTTTCTTTCCTTTGCCCATTTCTTGGGATGTAGTTACAGCCTGATAACTACGCTGGGACTACAGACTTATCCTCTCCAATCTACTGGGCAAGCAGAGATAGACAACACTTTCTGGAAGATAGATTAGGCAGGTCATAGCATCCCCAGTGTGTGTGCCTTCAGCATCTCCGCATGAGAATGCCAGTGAAGTCCACACCTCCAAATGCCAGTCTGGCCCTTACGTAGTGGCATCTTGGGTTTGCAACATTTGTTGTCTTTCTCTTCCTGTAAATGGTATGCTTTCTGTGGGTGGGGGAAGAAAAGTGTCTTGTTTACTGTTGTATCATTTGTACTTGACACAGTGTCTGGCACATGAAATATGTTCAGTAAATGTTGACTACATTTACGAACTACTAACTAACTAACTGATAGATTTCCAACTCAGACTTTCCTATTTGTTTATTCATATAAGCCACTATTTCTCAACTGCGGGTGATTTTGCATCCTCGAGAGACATTTGTCATTATCTGGAGGCACTTTTGATTGTCACAACTGGGGAGGTGCTACTAGCTTCTACTGTGTAGGGGCCAGGGATGTTGCTAAATATCCTGGAATGCACAGGATAGACACCACAAAGAATTATCTGGTGCAAAGTATCGATACTGCTGATGTTGAGAAACCCTGATATAGACCAAATGTAAAATGAAAACTTGCGTAGTATTTAGCAAATTATGTTGAGTTGTTATTCCACCCCAAAATAGTTCTTTCTATTCAGGTTGACTGAGATCTCTCCATGTTTCATAAATAACTGATTAGTGGAATTTTCAATGTGTAATCTTTTTTATGCCAAGTAGTAAATGTGGAGAATTACTGTATTATTTCAACGTTCCAATTAGCTCCCCAATAAATACTGAAATGCATTGCAACTTGTGTTCTCTATTTATTCTCTAGATTTACAAGCAAAATAGGTTTGCCTTCTTTTTGATTTGGGAAGTACATTAAAATTAAGCCTATGAAGAACTACTTATCATCCTAGTAGATTTCTTCTCTAGGGAATTTACTGTATGTATCTGATGACTGTGAATTAGCTTACAAAAGTCGAGGAAGTTCAACGATGTTGAATACCACCATGAAAGCAAGTGAAAAAGTGGTTGCCATCAACTTGGAATTCAGGGCTCAGTATAAATCCTTCAACCGACCTATTAATTCAAAAGAATTGGCTAGCTTGCATAAGTGGAGTTCCACACTGTCGATTTGTTTATGTGGTGTGAATGATTGAGACTGCATGGGCTCAGAGCCACACACACAAGCAGATTGATGGGGCATCTGTTGGTATCAACAGCATGTAGTTGACTTATCACCAATTGATCCAAGTTGTGTATCTTTGTGAACCAGTCACACCTAATGATTAAACAATTTTGCTAGAAACAGGCATGTCTTGCAAGGATCACTCATTCAAATAAATGGGCTAAGGTGATTTGGGATTTATTTTCTATGGGAGCTTAACAAAACACAACTTCCTTATGGTTTGTGAATTCCAAGTACTGATTTAGGCAGTGGCCCAATTCTTGCTGAGAGTGGTGATTGTTGGGGGTACCAATGGACTACCTGTAAGTGAAGGACTTAGACCATGATTTATTTATTTAGGCCTCCATGATCTTGATGCAAATTTATCTTCCTGGGCTTTTCATGATTTCTTCTCTTTTACCAAAGTACTGCTAACTTGGTAGAGCAATTCCAGTCATTAGCCAATCTTATGGCTAATATAGGTGCTCAGGACATGAGTAATTAAAAAGTAGGAGCACTTTTGTGCTATTGCATCATAATTGATGAAAAGACAACTAGATAGCTCTGTATAACACTTTATGTGCAGCAATGTGTAATTCTGTAGATGAAGGCATGTGTAGGTATGCAGACGAATATTTATAGAAGAGTTGGCTTTGCATTTCTTTTCTGTTGCTGGTTTTTATGAACTGCCCTAAAGAAGCTGGTTAATGTTTTCCCTGTATTTTGTGTGTGTGTGTGTGTGTGTGTAAAATATAGAAACAGCATTGGGCTGATCTACCAATAAATTAAAACCAGGTACTGCTGATGTTGTGGTTACTTGTTGTAGTCGCTGTTCTTTTGGATACATTACACTTTAAAAACTTAAGTTTAGACTGAGCCCTGCCACTCCAGTGTTCATCACTTGAGAGGAAAGATAAATGATCTCCAACAGTTGATTGATATAGACCAATGTGGGATGACTGCGGGCGTGTGGTAATTAAAACTCATGAATGCTGCTGCACCGTTTGGAAAATCATTAGGAAAAACAGTACGTGGATGAGATCTTGTCATGCCTGATTGCTGCAGCTGCTTTGGTTTATCTGAGTCAACTCTTTTCCAACTTTATGAAAAAGGTGTAAAGAATTAAGCCTCTGGAAGTTTCATGGTCTTGTTTATTCCTAACCTTTTAGAAGTGAGGTAGATCCCACTACTTCTCAGATGGAGCAAGAACACCAAAGTAGGCAAACCTAAAAATATGGCAGCAGATTATCTGAAAAATACTGTGTCTACATCTGTGAGTGTGACAGAAAGTATTGGGAGAAAAGCAACTGCTGGCTAAGGATTAAGGACTGAAACCAGACTGAAGAGTCAGTCCAATAACCACCATCTTGAATGACCAAATTTGCATGGGTCCTGAGGTGTTTAGAGTACTACGAATAAAGGCAGGGCAAAAGAAGGTAGTCACATAAACAGAAGTTGGATATTAGGTTGCTAAAACTCAAAAAACATTTATACATTGGGACTTTAAATGAGCAATTGGGATACCAGGACTTTTTAGGCTATGCTGTCTTACTTAACAGCAATTTATCTTTACCATGTAATGTCAGATGTCAAAACAGCTGTTGAAGAAGCACAGAAATAATTTTTACACTTTGTTGCCGTTTTGAGAAATAAAATTGAGCCATATATGTTAATAGCATTGAACAATATAAACATTTGGCATGCATAAATATAAAATGTTTTGGTATTAGGGTACAAGATACAAAAGAAGGGTAAGTTTGGTTCATTTCCAGATGACTGGTAGTATGCCCTATACACTTGGTTATCTAATTTGTTGGTAGAGCCATTTTCCTGGTCTGTGTGCCTTTTCTTTTTCTCTGGTTGGTTTAGTTAATCCTGTATGTTAAGTTTAATCTCCTTATATATGTAATACCATTATGGTACCTAGAATCAAGTTGCTATCTGCTAGTATAACCCTGGTTCTGTGCAAAAGATGTAATAACCAGATTCCATTTTTTTTTTTTTTTTGAGATATGCCATCTACCTTTTCTGGTTCTGGTGACCAAATCTATGGTGTATGGCCTCACTAACCTGCCTGATACCCTAGCTCTCAGAATTTGGAAAATATTCCAGTACTTGCCTTGAGGGTGAGCAATGAGGGAAGCAGCTTCCAAATGCCCATATTCGTTGTAGGGTCTTGGGCAGTGGTTGGCGAGGAAGGAGCAGTGGGCGCTCTGAGAGGGACATTTGCCTAGCTTACATGCATCTGGATTTGGATTTGTTTACTTGGAGATATTGTAGGCAACCCTTGGTACTTTTGCTAGTGCTGGTAGGATTCCACCTAATGCTATGAAGCACTGTTGTCTGCTCATAGGCATGTGTGATGCCTCTTGTCTGCCCCCTGTTCTGAAATATCTTTTCCTCCCCTGGTTTGCACTGGTATATTGATCTCTGAGACCCACAGTGCATCTTCATTAATGATATTACTTGAGAGACTAATAATGAGTCTCCACAGTGCACCAGATACCCAGCACACCTCATCCAGCCCCTTAGTCTCTGCAGCAAATTTATCAAATTGAAAGTATTTTCATTTTACAAAAGAAGAAACTCAGATTAGAATTTTGAAAACCTGGTGTGGGTTACATAGCCATGAAGTGGCGGAGTCTGAATGCATCCCATGACTGACCCACCTGAGAGCCTGTGTGTCAGCCCTGATGTCCCACCACGGTCCTGTAGACACCTGTCGACTGTCCTCATGCACCTGCTGGCTTTCATCTGAGACAATGTCCCCATCTTCTCCTGGCTGCAGTGGGCATCCAGTCCCTGGGGATGTGAGCATCTCACCTTCTCCAAGTGGACAGATGTAATTTTCAGTCATCTATTAATCTAGTGCCACCTTGGTTAATCACACACACCTAGCCGAGTCCTGAGATGTAATGCAACAGTCTCTACTCCCATACCCCATACCCAGAGGAGAGTGGGGTTCCCAAGTACATTTTGATCTGGACTTTTACTTAAATAGGTGTCTTATGGACTCTTCAAGATAAGTGCACTTCTTTGTCCTTTTCTGGCTCTGCAATATTCCTGTCATATGGAGAAAGCACCTGGCAAGCCATCTCTCTTGCTTCCTGTAAAAAACTCCTGAAGATCAAACACATAAGGCAGACCTTTACCATTTTACATGGGTTTCACTCCAAAGTATCCACAGTCCTACTCCTAATACCACATGGCTATGCAAGTTATATTATCACTGAAGGTGATGATTTCAGAGGGCAATAAAAGACTCTCCAGACAGTAAGCAAAAGTGTATGTTGTCACGAGGATGTACTTATTATATTAGGAAAATTCCAAAAGTCCATTTGTACGTCATTGTTGGGAACACAGAACACATCTCTCTGCATAAATTATGTTTTAAATTCTAGAAAAATTCCCAGGATGGCACATACATTAAAAACCTGTGAAATCCTTATGTAACTGTGCTAATGGTATAGGAAGAATTAATTTCATCTAGTTCCATTATGTAAACCTTGTGTTCTAAATGTAAACATTATTTTGAGTAAATTATGCCTACCCTTGATGTAAAAATCATTAATATATTTCAAGCCACTTGGGTTATTATATTTTTCCTCTACAATATATTTAATTCTTTCATTCCATTTTAGAGTGCTTTGCCTATATGTAGGGGTTGGTGCCCACCCACATGGATACGTTCACTACATGTTATTAACATATAACACCTGAAATCAGTCTCTTAAGAATGATACAGAAAGAACTGATTTGGAGCTTGTGTCTGAAACCACTGGTTTCCCTGCCAAAATCTTATTCACACATCTGTGCTCATGTTGTGCTTCTCCATCTATTGTGTACACTAAAATCATTTGGAGATTTTGTTCAAATGTAGGGTCTGATTCAGAGAGTCTGCTATAAACGTAGGTATCCTGTATTTCTAAGCAGCTCTCAAAAGAAGCTGATGATACTAATTTGCAACCACATAGGGGTATCCAGGCCCTAATCAACTGACATGTAGGCTTCAAGTTTAACCCAGGACTTAGCTGTTCTGGAAAGGGAGTATCTAGGTCCTTGATTTACCCACATCCTAAAAGACTCCTGAGGAGAATTTCCCCTACACTTGTCAAAACCGTATTTTAGGACTTGCCATTCAAATACACAGTGCACATTTGCTAATAATCCATCCAAATTTTTTTTGTCATATGAAAATTGAGAGAAACTTAATTAATAGCGATTACCTGGAAAATGCACCAGTTTTATAATCCTACTAATCGCACTGTGCTCTAATTCAGGATTAATTTCAGAGCATTTTCTTGCTATCGCACTGCCACTGTTCACTGCTAAATGTAGAGCTACCTATTTCTGGAAAATGGCTGTGATAGTTTTATTTGTGTTGGACAGCAGAGGCAGATTTCTAAAGATAAGCTGGTCATGGGCATGCTGCCAAGGATCCTTGGCAGCTCCAGACACAAAGACGCAACACATTTTTTCTTTGTGTGTTTTCCTTTCCTTCACATCAAATAATTAACAATCAGTTATTATGCACCCAGTACCTGCCTGTGACTACACTTGACCATGGGAACAAACACACAAAAGAGTAATATCTTCTATGCCTTCAAGAAGCTCAATGTTTATGAGAAATTAAAACACATATAAATACAAGCCAAATGTGATACAGCATGATGAGAATTAGAACAGAGATAATATTAGCTCTGTGTGTGTGTGTGTGTATGTGTGTGTGTGTGTGTGTGTGTGTGTGAGAGAGAGAGAGAGAGAGAGAGAGAGAGCGCACAGATTCTGTTCCACGTACTGTGTGAAAGTCCTTACTTGCTGAATAACTTTATCCCACAGCAACCCTACACGACAGGTATGATTGCCTTTATTTTTTATCACATTTTTTAAAAGAGGGAACTTGCTCACAGTCACAGCAAAACAATAACAATGCCAGAATTCCAACATCATTCAAAAGCTATGCTTTTAATTCCTCATGAACTTTACCTGCTGTTATAAGATCAGAACTCAAAGGAGGCTGCCTGCATCTGCATGGGGATGTCATGGAAGTTGAGTGAGAATTCAGAAGTCACACTAGGAGGACAACTGGTTAAACCAAAGGAATTCCACTTGGACAGGAAGGGAGACTCTGAAAAGCATCTTGCCTTCAGACAGGAGCCTGCATTTCGCAGTGGCTGGAGTATCCACTGATTCAACAATACATGATGTGCAGGTAGGGTGGACAGATCAATGTCTTCCTTCTGGTCCACACCAGAACATTCTCTTTGTCCTTTGCTAAAGAGTGTGCACTGAACACCCCATGAGGAAGCCTCAGGAGGTTTTCACAGCGAGAGACGCCACTGAAGGTTGAGAGTGGCAGTGACTGGAGTGGGGGAAGCCTTACGGGACAGAGCAGATACGCAGTGATCGCCACAGCCAGGCAAGGACAGACAGGAGGTGGATGAGGGGAGCTCTGGGACAGATGGAGCATAGCAAAGCATGGAGGAAAATGAAAGCCTGTGCATCTGTGGCACTGATCTGAGATTACAGTGGACCAAGGAGTACGCGAGGATCAGTGGGCTACCTTGTGGAATGGGTGAATGAGGGAAGGGGATTAGTAAAGCCTTAGATTTTTTCCTGCTCTAAAATGCTAAGTGTACCATTTTCCATAGAGGCTGCACCATTTTGCAGTCCCACCAGTAATGTATGAGAGTTCCTTTTTTTCCGCGACCTCGCCAGCATTTATCGTTCAGAGTCTTTTGGATTTTAGCCATCCTAACTGGGGTGAGATGGTATCTCAGTGTGGTTTTGATTTGCATTTCCCGGATGCTGAGTGATGTTGAGCATTTTTTCATATGTCTGTTGGCCATTTGTATATCTTCCTTAGAGAAATGCCTACTTAGCTCTTTTGCCCATTTTTTAATAGGGTTGCTTGTTTTTTTTTTGTAAAGTTGTTTGAGTTCCTTATATATTCTGGATATTAATCCTTTGTCAGATGTGTATTTTGCAAATATTTTCTCCCACTCTGTTGGTTGTCTTTTAACTCTGTTAATTGTTTCTTTTGCTGTGCAGAAGCTTTTTAGTTTGATATAATCCCATTTGTTTATTTTTCCTTTGGTTGCCTGTGCTTTTGGGGTTGTATTCATGAAGTCTGTGCCCAGTCCTATTTCCTGAAGTGTTTCTCCTATGTTTTCTTTAAGAAGTTTTATTGTTTCAGGGTGTATATTTAAATCCTTAATCCATTTTGAGTTGATTTTAGTATATGGTGAGAGGTATGGGTCTAGTTTCATTCTCCTGCATGTGGATATCCAGTTATCCCAGCACCATTTGCTGAAGAGGCAGTCCCTTCCCCAGTGAATAGGCATGGTGCCTTTGTCAAAGATCAGATGGCAGTAAGTGTGTGGGTTGATTTCTGGATTCTCTATTCTATTACATTGATCAGTGTGTCTGTTTTTATGCCAGTACCATACTGTTTTGGTTATTATAGCTTTGTAGTATAGCTTAAAGTTGGGTAGTGTTATGCCTCCAGGTTTTTTTTTTTTTTTTTTTTTGCTCAGCATTGCTTTGGCTACGCATGGTCTTTTATGTATACCCAGAGGAATGGAAATCATCAAGTTGAAGGTATACCGGTTCCCCAATGTTCATTGCAGCACTCTTTACAATAGCCAAGAGTTGGATCCAACCCAAATGTCCATCATCGGATGAGTGGATACGGAAAATGTGGTACAGCTACCCAATGGAATACTACTCAGCTATAAAAACGAATGAAATACTGCCATTTGCAACAACATGGATGGACCTTGAGAGAATTATATTAAGTGAAACGAGTCAGGCACAGAAAGAGAAATACCACATGTTCTCACTTATTGGTCGGAGCTAAAAATTAATATATAAATTCACACACACACACACACACACACACACACACACACACACACACACACACACACACACACACACACACAAACCGGGTGGGGGGGGAAGAAGATATAACAACTACAATTACTGGAAGTTGATATGACAAGCAAACAGAAAGGACATTGTTGGGGGGGAGGGGGGAGAGGGAGGAGAGAGGGAGGTTTTGGTAAGGGACAACAATAATCAACCATGATGTATATTGACAAAATAAAATTTAAAAAAAAAGATTGAAGGCAAAATAAAATAATAAAATAAAATCCTAAGTGTATAGTATATTTAAAATAGAAAAATCCTGAGTTAATTTGTAGAACGTGAAAAAGAATTGATGAAGTCATTTGCTTTTATCTGCATTCAACTGAAAAGAGTTAGAAAAAAACAGATGCTTTTGGAGAAAATATCCACAGAAACTCTTTTCATAGTTGGACATTTTGCATTATATTTCCTCCTTGAATTAATATTTCCATTTACTCTTTTTTATATAACTTTAACTTTAACATTTACTTGTACATGTTTGTGGGGTACAGTGTGTCCTTTCAATACATGCATACGCAGCACAATGATTCACTTAGAGTAGATAGCATGACTTTGTACCCATTAGTCCACCCCTTTTCCTCTCCCCCTCCTGCTCCTTCTCCCCTCCTGTCCTCTGGTAACCATTATTTTACTTTCTACTTCCCTGGGAACCACTTTTCTTCTTTTTTTTCTTTTTGTCCTTTTCTTTTAGATTCCACATATGTATGATCAAGCAGTATTTGTCTTTCTGTACCTGACTTATTTCACTTAACGTGGTGGTTTCCAGTTCCATTTAAGTTGCTGCGAATGATAGGACTTCATTTCTTTTTTACAGCTGAATAGTGTTCCATTGTGCATATATGCGACAGTTTTTTAATCCACTCATCTTTTGATGGGTATTTAGGTTGATTCCATTTCTTGGCTATTGTGAATGATGTTGTGATGAACATGGGAGTGCAGGTGTATTTTGATATATTGATTTCATTTCCTTTGGGCATATACCCAGTAGTGGGATAGCTGGGTTTTAAGGTAGATCTACTTTAAATTCTCTAAAGAAACTTCATCCTGCTTTCCACAGTGGCTGTACAATTTACACTTCCACCAGCAATGTAGGAAGGTTTTTTTTTTTTCCCAATCCTCACCAGCATTTGTTATTTTCTGTCTTGTTGATAATAGCCATTTTTTTTTTTTTTTTTTTTGTCTTTTTCGTGACCGGCACTCAGCCAGTGAGTGCACCGGCCATTCCCATATAGGCTCCGAACCCGCGGCGGGAGCGTCGTTGCACTCCCAGCGCCACACTCTCCCAAGTGCGCCACAGGCTCGGCCCGATAATAGCCATTCTAACTGGGGTCAAATGATAGCTCATTGTGGTTTTAGCTTGCATTTTTCTGATAATTAGTGATGTCAAGCATTTCTGTCTTTTGAGAAATGACTGTTCAAGTTCTTTGCCCATTTTTTAATTGGGTTATTTGTGGGGGTTTTTTTGCTTTAGAGTTGTTTGAGTTCCTTATGTATTCTGTATATTAGCCCATCTTCTGATGAGTAGTTTGCAAACACTTTCTCCCATTCTGTAGGTTATATCTTCACTTTGTTGACTAAGTCCTTTGCTGTGCAGAAGCTTTTTAGTTTAATGCGGTCACATTTGTCTAGTTTTGCTTTAGTCGCCTGTGCCTTTGTAGTCTCATTCAGAAAAGTGCTGCCCACTCCCATTTCATGTAGCATTTTCCTTGTGTTTTCTTCTAGTAGTTTCATATTTTGGCGTTTAAACTTAGGTCTTTAATCCATTTTGAGTTAATTTTTATGTGTGGTGAGAGATAGGGGTCTAGTTTCAATCTTCAGCATGTTGGTATCCAGTTTTCCCAGCACCATTTTCTTTTGTAGGAAAGAACAAACTTAATAATTTTTATTACTGTATTTATCATTACACAAAGTAATCATTTCTGTGGCCCTTTACCAATTTCTTGCTACCGCCCCCCCCCCACTCCCTGTTCCCCTTTTCTACCTCTGATGACCTCAGCTCCTTTCTCTCTTTTTGAAAGTTCAATCAGTTATTGTGGTTGCTGTATCTTTCTTTCTTTCTTCTTTCATTTGTTTATTTTATTTTATTTTTTAGCTCCCACTTATGAGTGAGGACATGTGGTGTTTCTCTTTCTTTGCATGGCTTATTTCACTTAAAATAATTTTCTCTAAGTTTATCCATGTTGCCGTGAATGGCAGAATTTCATTCCTTTTTACAACAGAGTAGTATTCTATTATGTATATATACCACATTTTCCTTATCCAGTAGTCCAATGATGGATGTTTAGGTTGGTTCCAACTCTTGGCTATTGCAAATAGAGCTGCGATAAACATGTGGGTATAAGTGTCCCATCAACATGTAATTTCTATTCCTTTGGGTAGACACCAAACAGTGAGATTGCTGGATTGTATGGCAGTTCTATCTGTAGTTGTTTGAGGAACCTCCATACTGTTTTCCATAGTAGCTGCATTAATTTACAGTCCCACCAGCAGTGTAGGTGGGATCCCTTTCTCTGCATCCTCGCCAGCATTTGCTATTCTCTGTCTTTTTGATAATGACCAGTTTAAGTGGTGTTAGATGATATCTCAATGTGATTTTGATTTGCATTTCTCTGATGCTGAGTGATGTTGAGCATTTTTTCATATGTTTGTGGGCCATTTGCATGTCTTTCTTTGCGAAATGCCTATTTAGCTCCTTTGCCCATTTTTTAATCAGGTTACTTGTTTTACTGTTAAGTTGTTTGAGTTCCTTGTATATTCTGGATATTAATCCCTTGTCAGATGCATAGTTTGCAAATATATTCTCCTATTCTGTAGGTTATCTTTTTCCTCTGTTAACTGTTTCTATTTCTGTGCAGAAGCTTTTTAATTTGATATAATCCCATTTATTTATTATTTCTTTTGTTACCTATGCTTTTGGGGTCTTATTCATAAAGCATTTGCTCAGTCCTACTTCCTGAAGTGTTTCCCCTATGTTTTCTTTTAGTAGTTTTATAGTTTCAGGTCTTATTTTTGTTTTTGTTTTTGTTTTTGACCAGTAAGGGGATTGCAACCCTTGGCTTGGTGTTGCCTGCACCATGCTCAGCCAGTGAGTGCACCGGCCATCCCTATATAGGATCCGAACCCACTGCCTCAGCACTACTAGTGCCGCACTCTCCTGAATGAGCCACCGGGCTGGCCCTCCAGGTCTTATGTTTAAGTCTTTAATCCATTTTGAGTTGATTTTGGTATATGGTGAGAGATACAAGTCTAGTTTCACCCAACTTATAGAACCCATTTTTCCCAGCACCACTTACTGAAGTGGTAGTCCTTTCCCCAATATATGTTCCTGTTGCCTTTGTCAAATATCAGCCAGCTATAAGTACGTGGGTTTATTTCTGAGTTCTCTATTCTGTTCCATTGGTCCGAGTGTCTATTTTTATGCCAGTACCATGCTGTTTTGTTTACTATAGCTCTGTAGTATATTTTGAAGTCAAGTAGAGTTATGCCTCCAGCTTATTCTATCTATCTATCTATCTATCTATCTATCTATTTAATTAATTAATTTATTTATTGCTTCGGACTGCTTTGGCTGTTTGGGGTCTTTTGCTCTTCCATATGAATGTTAGGATTGTTTTTACTATTTCTGTGAAGAATGTCATTGGTATTTTGATGAAGATGGCATTGAGTCTGTAGATCACTTTGTGTAGTATGGACATTTTCACAATGTTAATTCTTCCAATCCAAGAGCATGGAAGGCCTTTCCATCTTTTTTTGTCCTCTTTAACATCTTTCAGCAGTGATTTTTCGTCATTGTTGTAGAGATCTTTCACTTCCTTGGTTAAATTGATTCCTAAGTATTTTACTTTTTTGGTGACTATTTTAAATGGTCTGGCTTTATTGATTTCTTTTTCTGCTTGTTTGTTATTTATTGAAGAGGCTTTTCTTTTCCACATGTATATTTTTGGCAGCTTTGTCGAAAGTCAGTTGGATGTAGATGTGTGGGTTTATTTCTGGGCTTTCTATTTTGTTCCATTGGTCTGTTTGTCTGTTCTTATGCTAGTAACATGCTGTTTTCATTACTATAGCATTATTCGGTATTTTGAAGTCAAGTAGTATGTAATGCCTCCACCTTTATTCTTTTTGTTTAAGATTACTTTGCCTACACAGGTTCTTTTGTTGTTTTATACAAATTTTAAGATTTTTTTTTTCTATTTCTGTGAAGAATATTGTTGGTATTTTAAGAGGGATTGTGCTGAATTTGTAGATTGCTTTTGGTAAGATAGACATTTCAATGATATCAATTCTTCCAAACCATGAACATGTGAGATCTTTCCATTTATCTGTGTCCTCTTCAGTTTCTTTCATCTAATGTTTTATAGTTTTCATTGTAAAGGTCTTTCACTTCCTTGGGTAAATTTACTTCAAGGTATTTCACTTTCGTGATAGCTATTTTAGATGGGATTACTTTCTTGATTTCTTCTTATTTTATGCTATTTCATTGTTGGCATATATGAATGCTATCAATTTTTATGTGCAAATTTTGTATCTTGCCACTTTAATGAATCCATTTATTAGATGTAGTAATTTTTTTGTCGAGTCTTTAGGGTTTTCTATGTGTATAATCATGTCATCTGTGAAGAGGAATAGTTTGACTTCCTCTTTTTTGAGTTGGATGTCCCTCATTAAACAATAACTCCCAATTCTCTCCTCCCTCCAGCTTCTGGCAACCATCATTCTACTTTCCAACTCTATGAATTTGACTACTCTAAATACCATATATGAGTGGAATTATACAGCATTTGTTCTTTTGTGACAAGCTTATTTCGCTTATTTTAATTCTTCTTTTGCAGAGCATTCATGCAATGCTCAGGTTTGAGAAAGTCTGTCGTAGCCTGTAAAGCATTATTCTTAATTGCCTTTTGTCAGATATTCACAGGAATGTGTGATTGCCTGAGAAGGTGACTGATTGCAGGTCACATGTGGCAGACAGTGGAGAATGTCATCAGCTTGGTGATTTGAGGGGAGAGAGTAGGCGAGGTAGTCCTGTCCTGCTGTTTGTATTTAATTTGGCAGGAGAGGTGGGGCTGCTGAAATTCAGCTACTGGCTAGGGCAGGCTATCAGAAGATCAGATTTCATACTCATGTGGTAAATTTCAGAGTCCCTTGGTTGTATCTGCCTGCTGCTGGATTTGGCACCTGAAGCTCAGTTGCAGGCAGACTGTCTACTCCAGCTGCCAAAAATGGGCGAGCTGCTCTGTGCTGGAGCCCAGGCTTATTAGAGAATCCCAGCGTGATGTACTGCCTGGCTGTCTGCTGAGAGAGAGTGGTGAGTGCTTCCTACAGGTACACTCTCCATAATGTCTGGAGACTCTCACCTCCACCAACCCTTTATCACAAGTGATGATCATGATGACCACGCCAACAGTGGTGGTTGATCTTTTCTGGAAGAAAGGACACATGTGGACTCATTCTCACCACCGCAGATGCATGCTTTCCTCTTTATAAACGACTATAGTTCACTCAAACAACATGCAATGAAGTCATGTATTGTGCACCAGGATGAACACATTCTTCATGTACCTGGCCCGTCCCTCTTTTCTCAGAAGGGAACTGCTTGGTGCCAAGGCAATTAGAAACAACGACAAGGGCCAGGTACTGAATGCTTCTGTCGGGTCATGCTTAAGCCGTTATTACTTCAATAAACCTTAATTAAGAAGGGAGAATAGAAAGTCATCTTTGTGGTGACTTTTTTTCCTGCTCTAAGCTGATTGCCTTCTAAGTGCAATGAGAGTCACCATTTACTTCCCTATGATGTACGTGGAAACTTTTGGAATTACTTCTGACCATGTTTCTCTTTGACCTCTCTTAGTCAGTTACTCTCCAAGTCCCATAGTCTTCCTGCTCAGTGTATCTTGTAGTGACCATTCTGTTATTTCCCGTTTCCCATATCCTGTCTTTTCATTAGACTTTGGCAATAGTTTCTAAGCTCATATTGTACTCCATCCCCCACCTCTTTCATTACATGGCTAGTAGGGTTGATATTCCTAGATGAGACTCTCTTCAAAACTTCCATTGCCTGATGTAGTAACAGGTAATATTTAAATCCCTTAACCCATCTTAAGGGGCCACCATGAGAAACTGTTACCTGCCACACAAACCCACTCAGGTGATTTTTCTACTTCAACCCTCTCATAGCAAAAGTCATCATATGCAAATTTATTGTCTCCTGGCTCTTGTGGCCTCAAAGTTAGCTAGAGTTGCAACACCTTAGTAAAACAGCCATGATGAAGGTTCATGCAAACATTCTGTTTACCTTCCATCCACTTGCAAATGCAAGAACCTTGTGGCTTTTTCCACTTCCTTCTGTACAAATTACATACTCCATGTTTTAATTTACCCCGTATTACAAATTTACCAAGTATTCTTAAGGTTTGGCCAAGGTCATCCATTTTCTTGCCTAAAATATCAGTTTCTTTGCTGCCTCCTCCCAAAACATAAGCAATGCTGCTGTTGTTTTCTACTGCCATACTTCTGGTGTCAATTTTCATATTGGTTAAGACATTAGTGAAATTCCTATAAAAGAGAGATCCAAAGATACAGCAGTTGAAACAAGATAGAGCTTTATTTCTCTCTGACCCTGTCCAGATTCTGTATATTCAGGCTCTATTCCATGACGCCATCGAGAGATATTATCTATGTGACTGTTCTCTTTCTCACCAACAGGCTTCTTGTTACAGAATGGGCATTTTATTTCTCATTCAGCCCCATCTCTTGGTGCCTGATCCTATCCAGGAAGACTTCCACCTCTAGCCCGATCTAACTTGCTCCCAGTCGTCGGAAGAAAGGCTCATTGTTTTAGCTGTCTGTGGCAGGGGAGGGGAGGGGAGCTCCATTCGGGAGAGCTGACCTCTGCTGACTTAGCTGAGATCTATTGATGCAGACGTCTTCTTCTCTGGGCATCTTCCTACCCCCACATTAACCTTCATTCCATCTGGTAACCTTTTCTTATGCATTGTGTTTTGATGTTATAGATTTTTCCTTTAGATTTACCAAAGATGGCACTTGCATTTCTGCTTCTCATTTCTCTGATGATTTGATGGTGATTTCCAAGGCACAGTGTTCTGGGAATCAGATGAGGACAGGAGTAAATTATCTCTTTGGCGTAAAGGTAATTTCAAGCATCAAATGCTTTGCGGCAGTGAGGCGATCATGTATAAAGGTTTATGCTGAACAAGAACAGAATAGGGCCAGCTACCTTCTACCACATGCGTTTAATTTTTCTTATTTTTATATGTGATCAAAGAAGGAGCAACAATTATATACTGGACAATTTAGATATGGAATCCCATCTGATGTGCTACAAATACAAAAGACAAATGGAGAAATTACGACTTAGCAAAGTTAAGTAACTGTGATAGTCAATTTTATGTGTCAGTCTTACTGGGACATGGGGTACCTGGACATTTGGTTAAACATTATTCTGGGCATGTCTGCTAGGGTGTTTCTGGATAAGATTAACATTTGAATTGATGGACTAAGTGGAGTAGATTGCCCTCTCAATGTGGATGGGCCCATTCAATCCACTGAAAACATGAGTAAAAGAAAAAGGCTGAGTAAGAGGGAACTTCTGCCTGACTGCTTAATTTGGAACATCGGTCTGTTTGGCTTTCAGATTTTGAATAAAAAACTGGCTGTTCTTGAGTCTTGAGCCTTCTTGCTTTCAGACTAAAAACTTACACCATCAGCTCTCCTGGGTCTTATGCATTCAGCTTGGAACTCATACCACTGGCTCTCCTGGGTCTCAGGCCTTCAGATGGGAACTCATACCATGGGCTCTCCTGTGTCTCAGGCCTTCAGATGGGAACTCATACCATGGGCTCTCCTGGGTCTCAGGCCTTCAGATGGGAACTCATACCACTGGCTCTTCTGGGTCTCAGGCCTTCGGATGGGAACTCATACCATGGGCTCTCCTGTGTCTCAGGCCTTCGGATTGGAACTCATACCATGGGCTCTCCTGGGTCTCAGGCCTTCGGATGGGAACTCATACCATTGGCTCTCCTGTGTCTCAGGTCTTGGGATTGGAACTCATACCATGGGCTCTCCTGGGCCTCAGGCTTTCAGACTGGAATTTACACGTAGGATCTCCTATATCCTGGGCCTTCACCCTGGAACTCACACCAAGTGCTATACTGGGTCTTCAGCTTGCTGACTATAGATCTTGGGACTTCTCAGCCTCTATAATCACATAAGCTAATTCCTTATAATAAATCTCTTCATATGTATGAATGGGACATGACGGAATATCCTAAGGGATGGGAGTGTCCAATATTTTTATGTGAGTGTTGGCTACAATAGCACAAAACTTTGCCAGAATTATTTGAGCTCTACTTTAAGATTCCTGTATTTTACCTCACTCAAATTACATCCCCTTAAAGCTCTGTTAGCATATTTTTAAAAATCTCACAATTAGTTAAGGGTAGAGGCTGCATTCTAACAGATTTCTGCATCCTTGACTGCCAACATTATAAATTTCAGCTCTTGCTTCCTGCTGTGTCGTTGTATAGATAAGCAGATAGATATAACAATATAGTCTTATGTTCGGGGTTATCAGGACTTCAAGTTTTTTTTGTTCTCACATGAAGTGGCAACAAGATTGCTGAAATTCACTTTTTCCTCTCTTCTTTAAGTAACAGAACATCACTTCTCAATTTTCTACACTGCCCAGTTGACTGGCTTCCCCGTTTCATTTATTGTCTCTTATAATTGCACATATCATATCAGTACATCCCATAATGGAAAATTCTCAGTGGCCATAATGATAAGTCACACACTGATCCTTGTACAGTGAGCTTTTCTTTCTAAATTCATACCAGCCATTTAACTTGAACGCATCATACACTTTTGAGGACTGATAGGTTTGAGTTTCTTGCATGCTACTCATATAGTCTTTGGACTTTGAGGTCATAGCTTTACAATTTATATCTATGTGGAAAATGGAGAAGTTGAACAAATCACAACATGCATAAAATGTTGTATTTTATGTGGCACGTTTTACTTTTTGTGCCATTTGGTGGTTTCCCATATGATTCTAAGCCAGATTCCTATTGACTTTCAGAACTTCTAGGCGGGTGGGGCCTTTTCTGGGAAAAAGTTTGCATGAAGAACTAATCTACAGGAACTTCAGGGAATGGAAGAATCAGAAAGATAAATTTGGACCAGTCCAAAGCCATAGTCTTTCAAGAGAAGGCAGTCATCAGTAAAGTAGTATTTCCTGATTCAAATCTGTCACCCAGTCTAGTGAACCTAAACTTATTTCCGTGGAGGAGGAAGAAAACAAGTATAAACAAAACAAAAGCAAAAAATAAATAAATAAAAGACGTCATGGAAAAGACAAGGGTCCTCCTTTCACTCTGTGCACAATGTAGCCGGGCATCCCAATTTGATGTCTCAGAGGACATGGTGCAGATGGTACCTTGGAAACCCAGCACACCAGTGCTCAAATGAGAGGTGTCTGGCAGTGGTCATGGGTAGGCAAGTGTCATACCCGTGCAATGAAATATTTTAGTGTGTAGAACAGCATGTGGAGCCATGAAGATAGCCCTTATTTATTTCTTGAAGATGATGGTACTTTCTCTTGGTTTTATTATCTTCTCATAGGGTTACATGGTATGTGCTCAATAAACACAATGAACTCTACACGTTTTCAAGAAAGTTATTCTATAATACTGGACTAATTTTCTGTTGGGAAAAGTTGGGAAAATCTTCTGATTCCACCAAATATTGTTGACCTTTAGCAAATAGCTAAATCATTTCATATTTGAAATAATATCCTGCCAGTGTAGCTGGAAGTTTGTTGAAAGAAGCCAATAGTTTTGGCCGACAAATCAAAAGCTGTGAGTACAGCAGAAATGGAATGGAAGATATGAGTTAATTCCAAATGATCAACTCCAAAGTTGTAAATTGATAGCCAGAGTGTAACATCTTGCTCTCAGGAATGGTTTAAATGAGATACAAAGGCATAGGCACAGTTCATTAGGGTTTGCGGAGCATAGCGATAAAATTTCTCTGTAGAAATAATGTTTCCACTGGACTGCACCAAGATCCTTGGATTACTTTGGGGAAAGTGGATAGTTCCTTTGAGTTTCTTCCTCTATAAAAGGATGTGGGAATAAGGCCTCTCCCTGCATAAGTTTCATATCTGCTTAGCCTTTCTTAATATAGAGGCTGCAGAAGATTGTCCACTTCTGGTTGTTGAAAAAGACGTTAATCATGGGCATATGATTTTCAATGTGAATTTCAAATGATTTTAAAGATGAGTCATAAACAGTTTATTTCCATCCTATTACTTTGTGGTGACTGGCATTATCCAAAACCAGGCAAATATTTTCTAAATGAAAACTGTATCTATTTAGTTTTCCTAATGGGAATAATTTATGTATACAGTAAGCAAAGACATTGATTTTCTTCTTTTTAAATTTTGGTATTAGACTGGTAATTCTTTTTGTTCTTTCATGTCTAAAATTCTTAAGGATTGACTGCAGTATTTATTTCAAAGGTCACTATGGTGCCTGTCCAGCCAGATTGGCTAGTTGTCTTTCTTTTACGTTCCCAGTTGACTCTATGATGTGAATTTATGGGTTGTTTGTTTTGGACACAATTTTTATAACAACAGGAGCTCAAGCTTATTGTTAACTGCACTTTTTGATTTTGGAAATTTCCCATCCTATCTTGACATTTTGAGATGGATTTTAATAACTTACATGTGTAAACAATAGAAAATATAACTCATTTGTGACCACCAGGAATAATTGCAGGCACCAACGAGGTGTTGGTGGGAGAGTGGAGCCTTCTTTAGAGTCTTGTATTTCCACAGGAAGAACATCTGTTAGCACAAAAGTGCCAGTCTCTCTGAGCTCCACTCCCTGGTTCCTGTTGAAGAGACAGCTGTACCTACTGTGAGTCTGGGAGAAGGAATTTGGTGGCATGCAAAGATTTGTTTTTTCCTTCCTTCCCTTCACTTCTGGGAGCCAGTTTGCCCCGCAAGAGCATGTGTTCTGTTCTGATCCTCTTTGATCTAAGTTTTACAGGGTCATATCCCCACACCATATGGGGGATCTTGGGATCATTTAGCATTGCCCTTGGTTGGGTAGGAAATTGAGATATCCTTCCAGGATTCGATTTTAGCCCAGCATTGATAAACATCAAATATGCATCTTATAATCTAGCTTCTTTTGTCAGTGAAGGTGATGTTTAGCCATCTAACTTCCCAAATGCTTGGCAGAAGAAAAAGGAGTCTGAGTGGAGAAGGCACAAATGCTAAACTGTGGCACGTTGTCTGTGAATCTTGAGGAATAGACAGGGATTAGAATTTGGGGACCACGCCCACAAAAAGTAATTGAGGCTTTGGGTAGGGGTTTGGCTCATGGCCTCAGGCCAAGTAGCTTTGCTGCAGTTTAAATTTTCCCTTTGCTGAGTCACTCCAGTTTTGGATATATTAACCATAGACAATGAAGTATGTTTATAGTGACAGGTTACCTTAGGCCAAATAAAAGAAAATGACAGCCTCAAGAAAGACACCAGCCTTAAGCATGCATGTGTGAGAATCAACAAAGATATAGGCCTCAGGATTTAGGTAGAGGCAGCTTCACCTTGAATTACACAGGCCCTGGACATGCAAAGGTCTCCATACAGTTACCGGGGGCTCGAAGACTTCCAAGTCATTATATATGAAGAAAAGACTTGGTTCCAAGAAGATGCATTTATTTTTCATATACAGGATTTTCAGATATTATGGAGCCCAGATTTAACAATCATTTGGGTTTTTTAAAAAAATTTTAAAGCCAGGATTTCCTGCCAGGACTTTAAATTGCACCTAAGCTTAATTGTGACACTGCATGTATGCAGAAGAGCATAACTATGTGAACTTCAAGTTTAAAAAACTGTTGAGGCCAAGCTGATGTTGACAGAAGAATAAAAAGTGGCTGCAACAACCTCTATTGCATTTGTAGTTGTTTTGAACTACAGTCACCCGAAGAAAGTGTGGAGGGCAAATCTCTTGGATTCTTGTCTTCAGTTCAGTCACATCTTCTTAGCACCATGTGGACTGAGTTGGCTCTGGGTTTAAATATTATTTCCATTCATAAAATGACTCTAGATGTCAGAACCCACCTGTGGACAGGTGGTAGATTTGAATGAATGAATAGTTATGTTACCTTGATTGAAGGAAATAATAGAAACTACTTAACTTGGTCATTTGCAAACCAAAATATGGCAATTTACAAGTCTGTGTCTGAGCAGTTCTTTGGGAATCTGATCTGCTCAACAGAACAAGGAGCTGGAGAGTTTCAAAAACATATGCTTCTTGCTTACTGTCAAGATGGGAACAGCGAAAATGAAAACGAAATAAAGGAAGGTGGACAATTTAAGCTGGAGGAAAGGAAGAATTTATTTAGAAGAAATTATGCTTTTAGGGGATAAATTAAACTTGTATAAAATGGGCAATGAGATCAGGAAAGTTACCAGCAGAGCCAGAGAGAGTAGAAATGGAACGGAAAGAAAGAAAACGTGTCTGAAAGCAGACGGCAGTGAGTCTCTAGAAGTGCAACCAGTGCCAAGGGACCCTGATGGATGACCTCTTATGGCCACAGTTGAAGAATTCAAGTTATGAGTAATTAGGGAACCCCCATTAAAGATTGGAGCCACTATGCCAAGTGGGTACAGCAACCTGGACAGGACTGAGAGAAAAGACGACATAAAACCCTCAAGGCAATATTCTGTATGTTCTAGAATGATGGAGCTGTCGTAAGGGAACGTGCAGATACTGCCTGTATCCTAAGGAAATATTCCATAAAAAGGTACGGGTTTTGGACTCTAAAGGAAGACATGGCATAAAAATGTAAAAATTGTAAAAATAATGATTTTAATATTTTATTCATAACCTATAAATATACTATACATATAACTAACAAAATATTAATTCGTGATAGATGAAGCCCAGGAAAGAGTTAGATGTGGGGAGGAATTAAAAGGAATGTATTGTTGAATTGAAATTTGGAACATTCAAAAGCAGAGAAAACACAGTTATGAGTAGAACGAGACAAAGGATGCAATTTCTCACAGACCATTAGCCAAATAGCTCCAAAATCATCCTCAGTGATTGCACTTAGAATTCTGCCAAGGGTATCTCCAGTACACGGCATGAAAAACCTGAATCCCGGTGGGGGTGGTTTAAACATGTGAAACTTTTGGAGTGCACAACAAGAAAATAGTACAAATTTAAATATTTAAAATGAGGTAAGAAAAATGCAGTTATTTAGAATGAGAAAAGAAATCACAATAAAATGCAAATGTTAGAAATCTTACAAATACCAGAAACATCCTAAAATCCAGAATAAAATAGGCACAATAATTTTTCAGTTAAGTACTCAGATATCCACTCATAAGACTTTTTTCCATATGTTTTATTACTTCTTTATATGACAAAATGACATTTTATAATATGACAGTCTGTAAAGAGAATTCAGTAAAAATTTAGTCTTTCTTCTAGCATGGTTAATTACATTTTTAAAATTACTGAGAGCTTTAAATAGTTTCTTTTGCCTTTAATTTTAAAGATTGTGTCAAATTTAGGACAACATGTAGCAAATTTCTCTTATATGTGTGTGTGTGTGTGTGTATGTATATGTGCAGTAAGATTGAAAGAAATTTCTACAGGCTAGCTTCTAATTCCATCCAGTTTCAAATCTTGTTTCTTCTGTATTTCAAACATACTTGTTGGGAAACATAGAAATTTTCATGTAGAGATAGAAGAATTCCTGCAAGCCATTCCTATGCTAGGATGTTGCAGTGGGCAGAAAAATGCCCCCTCCCCCCAATATGTTCGCCTGTCCTAATTTCCAGAAACTGTGAATATGTGATTGAGAATCTTGAGGTGGGGAGATTATCTTGGATAATCACAAGGATCCTGGTCTGCCAGGAGGCATGAGGATGAAAGTGGAGGTTGGAACAATATGGGCCACGAGCCAAGGGAGGCAGGAGGCCTCCAGAGGCTGGAAAAGGCAAGGAAACAGGTTCTCCCCTTGAGTCTCCAGAAGTTTGGATTTCTGACATCTAGAACTGTAAGATGTGTTGTCACTACGTCTGTGGTAATTTGTTATAGCAGTAAAAGGAAACTAATATAGCTGGCTAGTAATACCTTAAGTATAGAAAAACTTGCTGAAATCCAAGAAAAATGTTCTACTAAATTGAAACTAAATGTTATCCCAATTCATCCATCCCTCAACATGCACTTGGGTAGTCCAACCCTACCTAATCGGAAGGGTAAAACTATGGGGGAGAAATGGACACCAAAGACACATAGAGATCTTAATTCACTGAAGTGAAAGTATCTGACTTTTCCAATTATTACAATAATGTGGGCCGGGTGAACTGAACACATTATTAGGGCCCATGGCCAGGATTAATATTAAGTACATGAAGTGATTCACTCAAGTTCAAGGTTGGATCCTATTTAACATGTTGATATGTTGTTCATTGTGGGACTTTTTGCATTAATTTAGATTTTTAAATAATGCATTAAGATATCATTTATTTGGATTACTTGCTTCTTTGGCACTCCCTTAAATTTTGACTAGCACCAAAGTTTCAATGCACTGACTCACAACACGAGGTGGGGGTCCATTGCTAGACAGAGGCCACCCTGAAGGCAGCCATGGTCTTCCAGAGACAGGGGACTCAGAGGGCAACGTGGAAATGAAAGGCGGGGAATATGTCTGCAGGAGGGGTTGATGGCTGGCTTGGCACCTCTGTCAGTCTGCAGATTTTAGAGGATAGATGTCTCAAATCTGCATCCTTGAGAAAAAAATCACAGCCTGAAGATTTTGGATATGACTGGACGTCCATATATTTGTTCGTCAGTGTGTTATTGCATACACATATGTATTCCCAGACCTCATGTGACACACAGTCATACACGTCACACATGGCAGATCCTCAGGGCCAAATTAAGTTCGTGATGTGTATCACTCCCGATGGAATTTAGGCGTATAGAGCGTAGGCCGTGTGCATGCCAGCGAGACTGAAACCAGATCTGCTGTCTCCTCTCCCCGCCTCTCTATCCCTTCTTACTGTCTCTGCTGTAATAGTAGCAGCCATATCCGTATCTGGTGAATGGCTGCCCAATTTCTGAAGCACAGTCTGAGAAGAGGAGGGATGTGCATGTGTGGTAGCTTTGAGACAGAGAATTGGGTCCTTTTTTTAGCGTTTTCCTTTCCTCCCTTTCTCCAAGGGAGCAGGCATTCTGATTTCTCTTCCTCCCCATAGCATCGGGGGGTCACACATAAGAAGGCTGGAGGGCAAGGCGTAATCGGGGGGGTGGGGGTTGACTATGAGGATGTCCATTTTTCTGCACACATAATCTATATACTTCAATCCAGTGTTTGCCAGGCACAAATTGTATATTTTGGCTTTCAACTGCCTGATTTCTCTACTTATCTCTCAAATGTTTCTAACTTCAGGTAAGGAAAAGCTGATGTTGATTCAGTAGAACCCCCTTGTTTTCCCTAAATAGTGGAGGGGCAATAAATATTTACTGAATAAATAAACAGCCTCGTTTTTGTAGTTGGCCTTACATTTATGCACTCAAGTAGTCTCGAGAAAGTGTGAATCATTTAGCTAAAATTACCATAGGGGATAATAGTAAGATTGCTCACTAATATTAAGTAAGTTTTATATTCAAATTTGATTCACCTTATTTTTTGGTGAATACAATGAAACCATTCACATGTTCTTTCCCTATTTTTAAGAAAGGTAAGTTTTTTAAATGCATCCCCATGCAGTTTGTGGGTGTGTATGTGTATGTTGGTAGTGAGGAGAAGACATTATGTGCATGTGTGAGGGTCTGTGTGCAGTCAAGGACTTTTGGCATGCGCTTTAGTTTGATTTGAATTTGATCTGTTTTAAATTCGGGGTGAAAAATAAAATGCAAGTTTGACAACGAAAAAGAACAAAAGGCACTATAAAAATTAGAGATTGTCAAACACGTCCTCCGTTTGGATATAAACTCACGACAACAGTGATTCAAGCAGACAGGTCGAAATTGATTGGTTTGGTTTCAGATTCCAGCAGATTGTCCAGACTTGGAGCTCTTTGCTTGTCAGGCAGCCTGTTTGCTAAGTAAGAGACATGTTGAAAACCAGAAATCCTTTCACAGTGTCTAGTTCAATCAGTGTAACAAATCCGTATTCCACAAGTCCAGGTCAATAGTTTTAACCTGGCATCCATGGCTACAATTTGAACCTAAGACCCGAGTGTTTTTCATTACTGCTTTTCTATTTCATATCTCAAGGATCCTCTTTTCTGGGGCATTCCACTGCAATGCCTCTCTCTGTTCATAGCCGGTCCCCTAACCGTGTGTCAGGATCTTATCTGGTATCTATTTGTGGTTCTCAATTCAACATCCTTAAGGACTTCAGAGTCTTAAAGAAAAAGTTTTCCCGTCATAACATTCAGAAACTTTAAATGGTTATGAATCTAAATAACATCACAGTTTATTTGAAAAAGTACAGTCAAGATATTGAATATTATTGTAAGATTCTTTTATGCATTGATACGTGTGTTAAACACAGAAGAGTGACACTATTTTCATTTAGTTTAGCGGTTCATGTTGCCCTCTTGCCCTGGCCAAGATTTGCAGACGTTTTTAGAGAGGGGGGTGTTTAGGGGGCTGCCATTCCACCCTGTCGTGTGCAGGCAGAAGTCAGACTCCTCACCTGCGCAGGTCCCCAGCACCCTGACTCACAGTGCTCATGAGAACACACAGTGAAGGACCTTGGTGTGTCTTCTATGGGGAGTCAGACTTTTTAATTTTTGATGTTGCTTCTTCAGGGTTTGCTCCACTGGGTCTTCCAGAACTTTTCCTGCTTTCTCGGTGATGTGTGAGAAGCGTGCCTCACCCTGTCTTGTCAGGTAGAGCACATCGCAAAGGCTGCTAGAGCATGACATTCTTCAGAATGAAAGAGACTTTATTTTTGCTGTCTACTGCCATTATTGTTACTCTGATCATTTTACTGTTGGGAGAACTGAGAAAGGCAGTTAACATCACTTCCCGATTTGTATCACCCCCTTTGAATACGGGTTTGGGGTCAGAGTTCACCAGTGAGGGGATCTTGCGTGGGATTTGGGAGGTGGAAGTGAAGTAGAAGACATTATTTTCAGAAGATACTGACAGCAGTAGGCAGCACCTTCAAAGAGCTTCCCCCAATCTCGCAGCTCACCATTGTGATTAAGCCTCACATGTTGCTAACATTTTTAGCAATTTTCCTTTCTGGACTAAACCCAGACTCAACCACACAGTCACAGAGCTCTGATAGTTTCCTCAACCACAGTCAGACAAACTGTGGGCTCCGAGATCATGTCCCTTCTCATTTAGGAAAACAGAAGAGAGAAAAACAAACAAACAAACAAACAAACAAACAAACAAACAAAGCAAACAAACAAAAAACCCCACCTCCCTAAGTAGCATTCTTAATTCTCAAATCTTTTGGTCATCTCTCTCACTGTCAAATGCACAATGGTATGAATTCACCTATTGATTTACATTTCCTCCTGTTGTCTACCTTATGAGACTAAGGTTCCAGAGGAAGCTGGCCAACTTAGTCACATCTAGTCTAATAACACTGTAATTAATAAGTAATGTAGCTCTGGGATAGGGTTGCCTGACAGGACACAGGATAACCAGTTAAATTTGAATTGCAGAAAAACAATCAATGACTTTTTAAAAGTATAAGTATGTCCCAAATATTGCAGGGGGTAACAGAGTTATTCGTTGTTTATTTGTAATTCAAACTTACCTGTGACTTGTAATTTTATTTGCTAAATCTGGCAACCGCAGAGCATTTTGATTGACTGCTGAGTGCCAGTCTTCTTACTTCCAGTTTCCTTCCTATTCTTTCCCACCAATCCTCTGTGTTACAGGGGGCCATGATCCTGCAAATACATTTCCCAGTCTCTGGAGCCTCTGAGCATGGGTGTTGGGTTAGAGATTACCAGTAAGAAGAACTTGCATGAGATTTGAAGGGAGAAGTGAATTTGCATGAGATTTGGAATGTTGGGAAGCACAGGCAAGAAATCAAAGACCTTGAGCTCCTTCCCTTTTGTTTTAGCAGCAGCAGCAGCAGCAGCAGGTTGCTGCCCTCTCCCACCCGGTGCCCAGGCAGTGTGGTTGTAGTGGAAGCCACCACAGCAGCAGCCTGTGGATCAAGGTACGTGGAGGTTCTGGCTTCAGCAACCACATGAGGAAGGATGACGGTTTCAGGCTCCCGCATCCTGAAGCATCAGCACCACGGGCTGCTGCATTCCTGTAGGGGGTGGTCATGGTTGAATATTCCTGGAGCCTCGGTGGGCAATCACAGGCTCTTGGTAAAACCATTTTCTCCTTCACTCATTCCACGTAGGGATGGTAGAAGCCTACTATAGCTGTTCATCTCTGAGCAACCTTACCTTCCCATTTTACCTTCTTCTTTGGCTCCGACCCCTTTATAAATTATTCATTTTAAATAAGTTTGTTCTGTTTGAATGCCTAGAGTGGTCCTGTCTTCCCACTGGACCCTAGCAGGTATAGTGAGCTAACTCTGACCTCATTCTCACCATCTGTAGCCATGGAGAGCCTCCCCGACAGATTTAGAGGCCCTTCCCCTCCCCCGCCACCTGGACACAGGACAGGGAAGGCACCAGGGACAGTAGTGACTAAAGGAAGTTTTAGGAAACCAAGTGGTTTTAAAATCTTTTACTATGGCTTACATAAATCCTAAAATTATTTTCTAACCTTTGAGGAAGTTCGCAAAACCAGGAAGGAGCAAGAATAAGAATTATATTCATTTTGGTGACAATAGGTTCCCTGGGAAATTTTTCACTAAGGCATTTTTTTTTTTTTTTAATTTTCCAAGTGCTGAAATGGTTTGTCAGCTTTATTGATTGTTCCTCTAACACTGCAGTGAATTATATCCATATCTGAAGTGGAACATAGGAGATGCCCCTAGGTTCTCGAAAATGTTTTGTAATGATCTAGAGTAAGAACCATGTCTAATGGAAATGACAGGCATAATTTATTTATGAAAGCAGAGATGAAATTCAACCTTGACTACACATTGGATATTTTTTTCCACAGTGCTGAGGAACTCTAATGCTTATGAGGTAGATAAAATTGTGAATTTTGACTTATTGTTCAGAAACAGCCGTTCAACTCTAAACAATAGAATTACTCAATAGCTGTGTACAAATGTATAATAAAGATAATAAGATATATTAATTATTCCCTCAATCTACATAAAACTGTCATTGCTTTTTATGTCAAGCTTGACTTTTGTTCAAATAGAAATGCAAAACTCATGCGTGCCTTAAAAGGCAGTGATCGTTTAATGTAATTGTCACATGCAAATTTCACATATGAGATTCACATGAGTCATTTTGTGTTGACAGCACAGCTCTAAGCATAATGATATGTAGAAATGTGTACACAGAATATTGGCAAAGAAGAATCTGGGTGAATTAAGTGATGTGGTAGGTGACAGGTGGGATGTGTCCTGCATCACCTTATTCAACACCAATCCCAACTGGTAAAAAGAAAGATTAAAAAACAATATATTTGCTGTATATCAGAAAGTAGCAATTTTACTCTGTGCACTTTGCTGGATAATTTTACATATGTACTCTGGTCAACATTTTATCTGAAAGCTGGGACAGGTATTATGCAGGAGAGGTAAAATGCAGACTGTGAGGTGAAGCTCACCTGCCCAACAGCGCACACCTGACCAGGAGCCGGGCCTCCCAGATTCCTGCCCGCACAGCATGGGTGCCCACACACCCCCTGCTGCTCTGCTCCTCACACCATTAATGAAGTACATTTTCTCTTATTCAACAGCAGTTTTCATGTTAAAGAAACATGACAATTGGGAAATAAGCTTCTACATAATTAATCTCGACTAAGCCAGTAAACCTTTACTACTTTTTATCAAGGCTGTATACTGAAATTTATGCCTTTTCCACAAACAAAGGGGTTTGTATTTCTCTCATCATATTGTCTCAGAACAAATCAATCTAAGATAAAAATGCTTATTTCCAAAAGTCTGCAGAAAATGTTGATATTATTGGAATTCAGGCTCCTACCAGGGACATGCAGTAGAACCTTCAATAGAAGTAAAGCTGCAGTTCTGTCAACCACAAAGGCAGAACTAGTTAATTCTGACAGCAGCCAGGGATTTGAGGTAAGCTTAATAAAGGAGATAACATTTCAGCTAAGCCTTGAAGGAGAAGAGGGATGTTGACAGAGGAGAAGACAGGAGGGTATTTTAGGGAGAGAGCAGTGTGATTAAAGCCACAGGCTCAGAGAGCAGGGTAGGGTCATTGGAAGGAAGGGGGATGGTGTTCTGGACAGGGAATAAGTTATGAAGCTGAAATAAAGGCTAAAGCCCAACTTGGAACAACCTTGAACACAACAGTAAGAGAGACAGTATCTGATCTTTATGTAGTGAGAAAGTATGGGGATTTTTAACTGGGAAACTGACAAGCTCAGAAATTTGTTTAAATAGATTTACTGACAGTACTGGGGATGTAGCTGAGGTGATCATGTAGGTGATACACATATCTCAAAATGTGCATTTAAAAAATACCGAACTTATCACTCAGAAGTTTCCATATGTCTCCATTTGTACATCCATTCTGACCAAGCTTAAGGTAAAATGTAGGTATTGTAGAACATACTTCCAAACTCATCTCAGAGACAAATTGCTCTGAGCCACTTTCTATTTATTTTTCTGTTACATTTATTTTTTCAAAAAAAAGCCTGATATCATCAAAGTATTGGGACTGTTTTAGAAAAAAAATCATCTCACATGGTTTCTGAAAATTACAATATAATGTATAATAATTAGAAAATCTTTCTTATCAACCTATTAGTTTTCTGACTCCTTTAGCTATCTTTTGCTTGCTGTCTGCTGCGCAAATATTTCATGTTTTTACATGGAAAAGGTCAGGGAAGTTGTAACAGAGGGGCCATGATAAACACTTTCCTGCACCATAGAGAACAGCTCTAATTTCATGTGTTAATGACTTGCACACTTTAATGATTTGAGAGCAAACCTAACCTGGATGTAAACAAGATGCCAATTCAAGTTCTCTTCCCTCTCATCAGTTTTCTGATGACCTCTTATAGATGGTCTGTGTTTTAGATAGAAATCAGATCCATAAACACCGTATGCATCATTGGGGAAAAAAGGTCTCATGGTGTAACATACATTGTTATAAATCATATCTTGACCAAATCCATCCATATTATCCTGTAAGAAAGGATTATCTGAATCTGGAGAGGTGCAGGTGAAATGTCAATTTCTATTCTTCCCCAAATATAGCTAAAGCTCTAGCAGTTAAGGAAATGATGCACAAGTTAAAGAACAGGGACAAAAAAAGCCACTCTTCCTGGTAAAGGTATTTCTAAAATAAAATAGGTCAGAGTCCTTTTTAGTATTAAGTCCCCTCTATTTTTTGTGTGTTATGGCTACCCTTGAGCTCAAAGTGTCAGGCCTCGGTGGCACTTAACTTCTAGATGGGTAGAGATCTCAGTTTTTACAAGGGAAGGGGAACTTAAGTAGACTCTGCTGGGGAAAACATCAATAAAAACTTGAAACTGAAAGCTTTTGAAATCATTTTTCTTTTTTTGTGAGTTATAAGAAGTGTGAGACGTCGAAAATATGAAGGATCATGCATAAGGCAATGAGAAAACATTCCATCTAAGACTCTGAGGAAAGCATAAATGATCTGTCAGCTACCAGCAGGCAGGAGAGTTGACGTTTGTGAGGACGCTGCAGAAATTATAATGCACACTGCTATGCCAGAGAAGCTTGTTCTTCTTCAAATCGTAAAACAGCAACCTCATTTTCTATCTCAATAGAGTCCCTCTATTATGATGATTATACATTTTATAGATATAGAAAGACTTTAACATGATCTTTAATGGTCCACTTGGGTGGGTCTGGCTTATGCCTTTGCTTCATTTCAGAATCTGAGAAGTATATTTATTCATATTCATCAGCTTTGCTTGGCTCCTTTTCTCTTAAGAACCCAAGGTGCTCTTGAGAGATGCTGCATATAATCAGTACGTAGTGCCTCTTAAACCAGAGGAAGGAGGCAGTCAAGGAGAAAGGCAACTAAATGAGGAATAAAACGCCTTGAACATAAAAGTGATTTGGGTTGTACAGTACTACAAACTTTGCATTCCTTGTGCAATTTTGAGTGCACTAAAAGCATTTTAAGATCAGTAAGACTGAGCGGCAATAGATAGAGAACACCAGCTATTTGATTCCTGGGACTTTAGGATAACCCTTATCTCCAAGTGCCAGTAGCATCATTGTTAATATAAATGATTTCTCAGGTGTTTAAATCTAGTGTTGACTTTCTTGAACCCCAGACATTCTAGAAACTCCCATCCTATTTTCTCAGCAACTTTCCATTCAGCACCTTTTCCCCACCACCACACTGACATGAGATTCTTGACCACACGTCTCCTTTCTCTCCTTAACCATTCAGTTTTTCCAACCTGCATCTTCAGAGCCCCGTCCTCCTGGTTTCTTGTGCCTCTTCAGCTCAGCCTCTTTTCATTCCTGTTCCATGATTTTTTTCTCCAGAATTCCCTGTGTCTCATTCTGTTATCTATGTCCTGCTGAATGGTCCTCTCTCTGTCCTCTGTCAATTCACCTGGAGCCCCTTCGTCATTTCTTACTTTACATCATAAAGTTTATTATCCCCCCACTAGGTATTTTTTTCCCCCAAGTCTAGGTGACCATTCTCCATTCTTGATACCAACCCTTCCCTACTGTAGGATCCTCTGTAAACGTGGCAGCTCTGTCTCCCTAGCCCTGTTGCCAGACCTCTGTCTCTCTAGGGTGAAGGACCATGCTACTGAGGTTTCTGAGAGGTCCTGAATGAGGATTGGCATTTTCTCATTCACAGGATCCTGATTTCCAACTGGAAACCACGGAAGCCTGGGACTGAATTGTGCCCCCCTGCCCCATCCATATGTTCACATGATAGGATTGGTGACTTTCTGAGAAGAGGATGAGAGAGGAGATTAGTCTATCTCTCTGCCCTGTGAGGACACAGGGATGTGCAAGCCAGGAAGGGAATTGAATTCCTCATGAGGAACTGAATTGGCTGACACCTTGATCCCAGAATTCCAGCCTCCAGAACACTGGGAAATGAATGTCTGTTGTTTAAGCCACTTGCTCTAGGGTACATTGTTACGGCAGCCCCAGCTGACTTCATACAGAGAACTCAAAGCACAAGGTCACTGTTTCATAACACGGTGTCCCAGGAGAACGTGTGTTTCCTGAACAAAAGTTTATAAACTAACAACTCTTCTCAGTCTTCCTTCTTTTCAGAATATTCTAAAAACCAAGTGAATATGTTCTCAAATTATTTATGGTAGGCGGGGGAAAATTAGGAGGTGATTTATATGCAAGGGACAGAAAACCTACACTGAAAATTTACTGAGTAGTGTTTAGTGTTTGAAAGGTTTTTGTACTTCATAGATTTTTGTAAATTTGCAAACAGTAATCATGAGGTGAGAACCATCACTGGTAAATACTGACTATCTCTATAGGATACAACAAAACAATTATGTTAAGACATTTTTCCCATTTTCAAGTCTGCCTTTAAGAGAGAATAAACATGTAGAATTTTATAATTAGCTTTTTGGTCACATGATTAAATTTAAAAATGCTTTGGGCCTGGTGTTATAGGGAGAGATATCTTCTTACTGGTAGTAACTCATTTTCAAAAATTAACTTTGCTTTTCACTTGAAGAAAACAGATAGGCCTTAAGTACTTGGTTTTCTGGTTGACTGAAAGATCCAAAAAGAGGATTGTGCTATAATTGCTTGGTATTTACTTTAAATGAATTTTAATACTAGTTGAATGTGCGATCAAAGAAGATTTAGCTTCTTCCAAGCAGAACAGTACTTTATTCCTAACCCATTTTAATCTACTCCAAGCAATTAAGCCTGGCAGAGAGGTGAGCCCAGGGCATTAGCTACTAATTAGACAGGAGAGCCTGTGGAATATAAAATTTAATGCATTTTACCTCTGTTATAGGCACCCAAGTTTACAATCACATTTTTATTCAAAAAAATTCTTATAATCTCATAGAATGTTTGGCATCCAGAATATTTGTCCTTGAAAGTGATTGACAAGATTCTAAATATCAGTCAAAAAGCAATTCATAATTGTTTATATTGTATTTTCAACAGCAAGACTGAATCCCAAAGTCCATTAGATTTCAATAATTGTAGTTCTCTAAAAATATGAAATAATTTCTTTGACTTCTATTTTAATTAGAGTGAAATAGAGATGTCACTTTTTTTATAAATTTGGCTCAACTATGGATAGCCTAAGAAAATTATTATTTCTTAAAGTTAATAGGAGATGGAATGAGATATATTTAAAAGCTATTTCTAAAACTTTAGCAAAAATTCCCAAGGACTTAATCAGGCGATTTGTTGCACAAACTTTCCGTGTAAAGGGGATTGAGAAAGATTCCAAGAAACTCTTCCAGGTGCCGTGACTCACACTTTGTGAACGCAAAAGATTTCTGACTCAAGTCAACCGATTTTGAAGTGCGTTTGAAGTCTAATGTGCTTTACTGATGACTATAAAACATCAAATGGAATCTTCCAGGCGAAGCAAGTTATATGTTTGAAACCAAATGCTTAGGAGAGCTCTCTGAGGCATTAGCATCTCAGATGCCAAAAAGAAAAAGGAAAAAGAAAAAAAAAAAAACGTCATTTCATCTGATGCTTCTCCTATTTGCTGATACTTTGTAAAGGTTTTAGTCCTTTCTGAAAACCCAAATGGGGAAGCGAGTGAAAATATATGTTTTAGGCAATGTTCAACTCAATTCTACAAATAAACGTGGCTTCTGCTCTGGGTGGAAACATCACGTCAGGCAGCAGATTAGGACAGAACAGGCCTTTCCTTTAAGATTTTTCCAGGTGTCTTTGGGCAGAGTTGCCGGGTTATCAGAGAGCAGCAACAACTGTTGTGGTTTGCTTGTTTCCCCAGAAGATGTCTGGAAAGGCAGTCGCGTGCCTGTGAACCGTGCCGGCCTGGGGCTGTACTTGCTGCAAGCCGATGCACCCGTGTGCTGGACCCACTCGCCCTTCTCACACGTCAGCCGTAGCTCTCGGGGACCCGGTGCTTGGGTAGGGGACTAGGGACAGAGGCAACAAGGCAATAGAGGCAGGAAGAGGGCAAGAGGTAGAGGTGGTGGACACATAGGAACTTGTGGCTACTGACATCCTTGGCAGACACAAGGCCTGCGATTGTAGCGGGGCAGGTGGGAGCGGTGCAAGCTTGGCAAACCCAGAGCAGAGGAGGCGCACGTGGCAGGAAAACTGAGAGGAAGCTGGAGATGGAGAAGCCGCGTGCTTGTCCTCTGGAGGAAGGCAAGACCTGCACAAGAAAACTGGAGAGAGAAAAGTTGGGAATTGAGAGTCAACATGGGGGGCCCCTGGACTTTGTAGTCAAACAGAGTCTGAATCCTGACATTGCCAGTTCCTCCTTGAGGAGATCTGGGCCAACTTGCTTACCTTGCGGGCTTCAAGGTCCTCACTATACAACAGGGATAATAATGACCACCTCGCAAAACTGATGACATTTATCACACAGAAGGTTGAAGGCATCATGTCAAGGGGTGGTTAAGATTATGGGGTTTCGAGGCTGACTGTCTGGGTGGGAATTCTCCAGCCCCAAAGCTCTGTGTCTTATCTTCTCTGCAGTAGATGGCAAATATAAAATGGGGACAGTACTGTTGTTACCCCACGGGCCTTAATAAGTCATGCACATAAAATACTTAGCACGGTAACTTTCCCACCCTAGATTTGGAATATATTTTATCTGTTAGCAGTCAAATAAAAATGATTTCTGAAGGACCACAGGGAATTATAAACAAAGGAGGATGACATTCAAAGGGATCCCCATTTCATTTATCTATCAATATTCCATAAGGATTTGATAAAGAAAGGACTAAGAGATTAAAAGACACTACTATTTTCAACCAATAGCACGGTGGAAATGGTAATACCAGACAACTGTGTAGATGCTGTACGTTTAACTACAAAAAATGCCGCTGGTCTTTGTGCTGATAATTCCTGTTAGGAATGGAAACATTCTGTTGATTTAGGAAATGTGGATTAAACGGCTTCTCTGTGCTTAGCTCTGTGCTAGAAACTAGAGATACTAAAGCAACGTGTCCCCCCTAAGGGAGCATATTCCAAACTGGAAGGGTGACAAAGCATTCAGAACAGGAAGGCAAGAGACAAGAGAGCTATTTGTTGGCCTGTGAAGAGCTGCTGCGGGGAAGACGCTCACCTGTCCCCTTCGCCAGCTCTCTCGCTCCTTCCCCGTGGTGGAGGACCGTTGACAGGACACACACACAGGCCAGGACGTGGCAGGGTTGTGGGGAGAAGGGAGGCAACCATGCTCTCAGCCTTTTCTCCTCTCTTGCTGCTCCTGGCTTGCTGTTTATCTTGTCTCCAAGTGGATAAAGTGAGAGAGGGCCGGTGGGCAGGGGAGAGGCCTCCCAGACATTAGGTCACCTGGGAGGTGTCTGTGTCAGCTAAAGGGCGACCTTTCCGTGTTCCAGTCTAATAGATGAGACTGGATGGCATGATAAGTCCAAACCCCTCTTCTTTTCCCAGACTCCTGTGTCCTCTTTCTCTGACACAACAAAGCAAGAAAATTGGATCTTCAATGTGTACTATTTAGAGTTGTAAAGGTAACTGTGTTCACGTGCTAGGGCTGCCTTGACAAAGTACCGTAAACAGGACGGCTGAAACAGCAGAAGGCTATCGTCTCACGGTTCTTGAGGCTTAAGATCTAGGTGTTGGCAGGGAGGGTTCCTTCTGCGGGCTGTGAGGAGAGCGTGTTTCATGCCTCTCTCCTGGCTTCCAGTGATTTGCTTGCAATCTTGCCATTCCTCAGCTTTTAGAAGCCTCACTCCAATCTCTGCCTTTGTTTTCACGTGGCCTTCTTCCTGTGTCCCTTCACATTCTGTGGCCTTGGGTACATCTGTCTCAGTGCCCAAATCCCCTTTCTTCTAAGGATACTAGTCATATTGCGTTAGAGCTCATCCAGTTGACCTCATTAACTTGATTACTTCTGTACACTGTCTCCAAATAAGGTCATATTCTAAGGTAATCGGGGTTAGGATCCCAATATATGAATTTTTGATGTGGACAATTCAGCCCATAACAGTAACCAATATAGAGAGAGTCTATATAGTGATATAATTATAAAAAATAATGGAAAAGGGGAAGAGGGAGGTATTATAATATAAGCAAATTTCATGTGTCATAACAACAGATCATTATATAGAGTTGATAAGTTACAAAATAGCAGTAGAAATGTATCCTTTGATGATACAGAGGTAATTATTCAATGAAATGAAAACAGACAAATGGTGATGAATTTTCACACTTGAGTGTTGGAACTGGAGTTGGAGAAATTGAGTTCAAAAACTTCTGGATCTAATTATGAAATCTGTATTTTAGTGTTTGTATTAACAGAACTCATGTATCTCTTCTCAAATTGTACCTATCTTCTCATTCAGTGAAATTCAATCTTTAGTGAGAACTTAAGGCAAAATTAATTAAATCAACCAATTTATTAATTTAAGCAAGGAACTTTCAATGGAAAGCAACATGTTCAACTCTACCACCATGCAATGTCCAGTGTATTAGTTTCCCATGGCTGCTGTAACAAATGATCACAAACTTAGTGGCTTAAAACTACATGAGTTTATTATCATACACTGCTGGAGGTCAGAGCTCTCACTGGGCGGAAGTCGAGATGTTGGCCGGGTGTAATTCCTTCTGGAAGCTCTAGGGGAGAAATGTTTCCTTGCCTTTTCCAGCTTCTAGAGGCCACCTGCATTCCTTGGCTTGTGGCCCCTTCCTCCTTCTTCAAAGTAAGCAGAAGAGCATCTTCAAATCTCTCTATGACTTTCACCCTATCCTGCCTCCCTCTTTGACTTACAAGGGCACTTGCAATTACAGTGGTTCGATGGTATAATCCAAGATAGTGTCTCACTTCAAGACCCTTAACTCGATCTGGAATGTCCCTTTTGCCGTGTAAGTCAACATATTCACAGAATCTAGGGATTAGGATGGAGACTTAGGATGGGGAGCCTGTATTCTCCCTGCCATACTCAGTAAAAGAGAAATGCTGTGTTAGGTTGGATATAGGAAAAAACAGTGGAGGACAGCAAATATTCTGTTGAAAAAAGTCACTGGCTACCCTCCCACAGTTTTGCCAGCAATGCTAGTGAACTTGTTTTCCAGTGGGGACCATTTATCAAGTCTCCTGGTGAAGAAGAATAGAATGTGGCAAGATCGAACTACGGACCCATCTGACCTTGGAAATCCCTGCAGGGTTTTGCTCAGTAGCCTTACATTGAGGTGGGCACATGATAATTATTCCTCTAAGCAAGAGGACAAATGATAATTGATGAAATTCCAAATTAAAACTGTAAGCATGTGTCATTTAATCAGTTATTTATAACCTTGCAAAACTTTACAGGGAAAATCTTTGAGTTTTAGTTTACATCCCTGCTAAAATGAAGCAATTTAATATGCAGACACTGACAGAATAATTAAAATGAAAAAAAAAGTTATACAGAATTTATCTAATAAATAGATTTAAGGAGATGGGGGGAAAGAAAAATATGAATGCTGAGGGTATCAAATAAGGAAAAGCCATAGTGCCCAGTGGACTGGATTATCTATATGGCAGAATGAAATTGGGCACAATTGATCTCTGCTGCCAGAAGGGTACTAATTTAGATTGAAATGACAAAGTCAGTGAATTTTCCTTCTACTTACAATGCTGTCCTTGAGCTATAGATTCAAACTTAGTGATAAGTCAATTACAAAGGAAATAATTTCTAAATTAAATCATCTTTATATGAGTCCCATGCAGATACTTATGGGGATAATTACATGTAATTTGATGTCAAAATAAGGCAAGCCAGGAAGTTAAAAGATGCCTATGGTGCTTTATGTTTCTAAAATAATATACTATAGCATTTTTTCTAATTAAGATTTAAATAGGAGAATTATATGTCCCGACTTACTGCTCTCATGTTTATTTCTGCAAGAGGTAAAAACCTTAGGATTTATAATTGAAACTATTACAGAGTTTTATATCAGCCAAGTACCAATGCTGTCAGTTTCCTGATCTTAACCAAAATAAAATTCATGAAAACATTTCCATGGTTTTTATCCTAATTATACCAATGTCGGAAGAAAAATATTTCTTAATTTCTCCCAGGTTAGTTTTTATAGATAACAAACATTTAATCATAAAAGGAAAACGTGCTCTCTATGGAGGACTAATTAAACATGTAGTGGTAAATGTGGGAATATTTTGTTTCAAGTGAGTGAATCCAGTGCTGGTCACCTGAAGAAAGAAGAAAGCACTTGATTGCCGTGATTGTGAGAGGCACAGGGAGACACAAGACCCCAGTGGATGTCGTCAGGAGAGATCTTCTGTGCTCTGTTCTTTAAATCAGCCGTGTTGACTTGATACATCAATGCCCTGGTTGTCTATATAGCATTGAGACTATTTATTCCTGAATACTTTGCCTTGCGTATATCCCCCTGAGAAATTATCAACACTTGCAAGCTAACTACCACCAATTCCTTGTCATTTTAGTGCCTCATTAACCAAAATTATTTAGTGTAATCTATCAACCTCCCAACACCCAAAAGGCATTTACTTGGCTAGCTGTTTTATTAGAACTTCATTATTAGAAAGGAAAAATAAAAACATGAAAATGGTGCAGATCTATAGCAATGAAATGCTGAATGTCATGTCAGTGTCAGAGCTGATCTTAAAACTAAATTGAATCTGTCAGTGTGTCACTTAAATAGTGAGAGACACAGCTCACATTTAAATATCTTTGCCCGACATGTGTCAAGGAAACATGATTTTGATGTTTGTTTAATAAGAATCTTTTTTCTACAAAACAAAACAAAACCCACCCCATTTTTTCTTTTTTTTACAATCAAGTTGTTTATTTCTAATTAGACTAACAATAAGTTGAAACTTTTTAAAGATATTCAAAACACTGTCTTAATAAATTGAGCAAATTATCAAGATCCACATCTTTATTTTAGGATCCATTGGAATTTAAAATTATTCTAAATTTAATATTATCTAACATTTATTTTAGCTGTCAGTTTTGGATTGAGGACTTAATTTTGGGCATTGAAATGGTTATCATCAGCTGCATTTTGTCCTTATGTTAGAAAATTATATACATGTTTTTCTATATATTTTTTCATATCAATCATTTAGTTGGGTAAATTTTAAAACATGCTGATTGAATTTATGCAGTTAACTATAATTTCTTTAAGAAGACATTCCAAAATTCTCAGAGGATGCAGAATTATTGATAATGCATATTCTTGTTCTTTAAGAGGTATTACACGTTCACATTTAATGCAGCAGGTTCAGGCATAACTGTGCCTTATCACTGGTATATTTTGTAAGGATACTGTTAACAGTAGACTCTTAAATTCAGTCATTTCAGCACAATATCAAGGAGTTGTCTTTGCTTGGTACATTAAAAAGAATGAACACTGTTAGGCAAAAATGGTACAACCTTAAGCGTGGTGTTAAGGACAAGATGTATTAGTTTTCTGTGTTTTTAGTTGGTGTCAGGCAACGTATTAGGTCAACTCCATTTGTCCCTCTTTTCACTTTCTATGTGTTGGAGACTTTGGGAATCTTACTACTAGCCTACTTGTTCTGTGCTCATGAAGCAAATTAGGTCTGGTACACAGAAGCCTCGGGTTAGCACAATCTCAAAATTGTGTCTCCATCAATCCCAAGATCTGGACTAGTTCACACCTCCAGCATCCTTCGCGTGAAAGGGAGGCCAGGCCACCTAGACCAGGTATCTGAGATGACTTTACATGCTTGAATTACGAATCCTCCTTCTGGCCTTCCCCCAAAGGGCTGGTGGGAGACTGAGAACTACAGAAGAGAATAGACTGCATCTAAGATTTGCTCTGAGTGGATTCTAACCCCCAGGATGGTGTAGTACTCATTGTACTACAGAGAAATTCAAGCATTCTATACCATCCTAGTATGAACTAAAGGTATGCTCACTCACTTCCATAAATGACAACTCATGCAACACTAGGTAGGTGTAAAAAAGCTCACAGATTATTTAGATAATCTAAAATTATATAATTTTTATTGTTAAAATGTTCTTTAGAAACAAATGAAGAAGAGTAATTTTGTGGTGGAGAAACCTAACACTTCATCAGCCAGGTGGTCAAGGTCGACGTAAAAAATGATGTCACGTTGACAGTAGGTACCCTTGTTGTGATATGATGAGAAGGGCACATTATCTCCGTGTTCTTCTTCCCAAATACCCAAACTCCAGTCTAATCATGAGAAAAGCATTAGAAAACCCCAAATGGAAGGATATTCTACTGACCAGCATCCCTCGAAGCTATCAAAGTCACTGAAAACAGAGGTTTGAGAAATTGTCACAGTCTAAAGGAGACTAAAAAAAAAAAAAAAAAAAAAAAAGACCATTAAATGTAATGTAATAGCCTGGATGGGATCCTCGAGTAATAAGTGGACATTAGGGGAAAAGTAAATAAATCCAAATAAAGTATGTAGTTTAGTTTGAGGGATGAAGTATGACGGTACTTCAACCACTTGCATTTCCAACCACTAGATTATGACAACCAGACTCTTGTTGCATTCTTCAAATCAAACAAAAGCCACAAAATGATTGCTGTCAGACGTTTAATTGTCCCAATATTATCTTACCCCATTATAAGTATTTCATTAGGCTGAAGACAGTAGAGTTCTTCAAATTCCATAGCCCACTGTAGCCCTCAAAAATACAAGTACACTGTGATACACCAATAGATGTGTTTGAAATTTGGATGTTGAAAGAATGTAGGTATATTTTTAAAAATTTGTTCATCTTCCATGTCTCTCTTGACATATCTATAAAAGCAGATTAAATTAATTCTCTTAATCAAAAATATTCTGAAAATTAACTTACTTTACTTTATAGAGTAAGAAGTCTGTTTATTTTTCTACAATAACAAGTGTAGAATGTTACTTATGGGAATAGAATGTAATCTCCTTGAGGAAAAGGACCATTTCTTTGATTTCTCCACCCCATATTATCATGTTAAAATATTTGGAGAATTTTTGGAAACACAGATAAGAGTAGCATACTCCCAGTGTTATTGTTGTGAATCTGAAGGATGAGGCTATGGCTGAAATTTTGTAATATAAAATCCTGAAACAAATAGATATTTTGTTGACTTCAGGATTATTTTTTAAGATTCTTCATTGCTTTTTATGTTTTTCCCCCCTCATTTTCCCATTTCACTCTATCAGTGCAGCAAATGCTGACTTCTATGTACATTGGGTGCTGACCTGAAAGCAGTTTGTTCTGCATGAACCATTATCTTAGTATCAAAAAACAGTATTAATTAAGTTTTAGGGGTAAAATAGACGTGTTGGTGAATATACTCAGGATGTATCAATATCAGTTTATTATTTTTGACAAATGTACCAGCCTAATGTAAGGTATTAAAAATAGGGAAATTGGGGTATATACAAGGACTCTCTGTAATATTCTTACAACTTTTCTGTAAATGTAAAACTATTGTTACTAGGTGTTTAAGAAATGTTTTTCCACATTCTCTCTCTCTGTCTCTCTTCCTTTCTCTCACTTAGAGGTGATTTCTCTCAACTTAACAGTGAGGTTCAACAAGAGGTGAGGAGTACAGAATGCTGACATAGGGAATCCCTAGCTATCCGGAGGAAAAGTTTGGGAAGTAGCTAGAACTTGAAGGACACGTTTTGTTTTATTTTTTAAATGAGTATATTGAAATGTGGGTTAACAAAGAAAGCATCGAAGGGAGAGGACAAAAGTCTGGAAGGAGAACAGATAACGTATCTAGTGAATATCTTGAGAAGTCAGGAGTCGGTGGGATGCAGAACTCAGCATGGAGACCTTAGGAAGAACATTCTTGAAACTGCAATCAGAGATAAGTAAGAAAAGATTGCCCCTTTTGCAGGTAAAAAATATAGTTTTCATGCTAAAAAGTTTCAGTCCATGATCTTCTATTTTCTCTTTCTACAGAAAAGTACATAAGTTGGCTGAGATTAAGGAAAAGAGTCAGGGGACTTAAGGTTTAAGTATTAAGGCCTGGCATCTACCCAGTGACTCAGAACAATACAGGAAATGCGAGATGTAGTAAGTCTCTGAGAAAGACTCACATACCTCAAGGGTTTACTCTCCCGATATTTTGTATCTTTCTCTCTGATTGTTGGTTTAATTTGATATACTGGCTACTCCAGTGCTCCAGATATGGCCAGTAGGGCTCCTGCACTCACAGATTCACTGGGAGAGAGGCATTTCTTCTCTTTATAGAGACGGTGAAATGGAACAGCTTGGAGTTTGGGCTCTGAGACCAGACTGCCTGATTTGAGCCCTTGATGTGAACTTAAGCAAGTACTTTGCTTCTCTGAGGTTCGGTTTTCTCATCTGTAACTTGAAGAGAGTACATATCCACAGGAGTTGTGATAATTAAACAATCTAAGGGATGTAAAACACAAAAGCTAATATTCGGCACACGGACCAACCCAGTATTGGAATTTTGATGCAAAGATGCTATGTAAAGCACCGGACCTCAGGAGTTGAAGACGTTAGTGGGACACATGGAGAAGTACAGGTAAGAGAAGGATGCTGTGGGTGAGAAAATAAAGGGGTTAAGGGACTTCAGATTGAAGATGTTGTCTGAGGGCATCAACTAAAGGAAAGGAACACTAGTGGCCAGAGATGGGAATATTTGATGTTCTATCTGAAATAATGACATCCCAAGTAATGACAAGGACTGAGGAAAGGTAGGGAATATTTGGAGCAGTCAATGCTTGGAGACACCCGTGGGATGGATAGTCAAAACAACAAAGTCATAATGGGTCTTTGGTTTCATAAAGAAAAAGTTTAAAAAGGTGGAAGATGGAAAAAGGAACAATATTCTAGGCATGACAAAGAGGGCTTCTGTCTTAGTCTGTGTATGATGCTGTAACAAAATACTTGAGACTGGGTAATTTATAGACAGCAGAAATTTCTTTCTCACAGTCTGGAGGCTGGGAAGTTCAAGATCAAGACATGGCAGGTTCAGTCTGGTGAGGGCTGTTCTCTGCTTTGAGATGGTTCCTTGTTACTGTGTCCTCATACTGTGGAAGGCAAAAGGGCGAAAAAGTGCCTAGCTATTTCCCCCCAGCCCTTTTGTAAACATTAATCCATTCAGGACTTAATTACTTCCCAAAAGATTCCATTTCTTAATTACCAGCACAATGGGGATTAATTTTCAGTATGAATTTTGGAGGGGGCACAAGCATTCCAACCACAGCAGCTACAAATTTATGAACAAACAGGGAAGGTGGGAAAAGGATAAGACATAGGAGCTGGTGACCAGAGAAGAGAAACAATACCATTGAGATATTACAACTGTAATCAATGCAACATTAACATATTTTAACAGTATCAAAAAGAAATGAAATTACTTAATATAAAACCATATCAAAGTAGATTACTTTTTCTGAACCGGCTTGGTTCCAGATTGCCATCAAAGCAAAATATAAATTTACATATAGATGTCAAGGCATAATGTATGACTTTGTATATGGTGTTGGATTTATTATGGCTGACAAGTAATGTAACCAATAATTGTGCCTTTCTGAACACTGATGTATTACATTTGAAGGTCAGTGTAGTCATTTTTGCTTCGATTCGTGATTATGCATTAGAATGCTGCTGGGTTTCAGAGGGTTCTTTCTCATCTGCACCAAATTTCCCATTGTGCAAGATGCCAACCATCAGAGTAAGAGCATGTTTTACAGAGACATGATGTAGTTGCTAAAGCAGAGTGATTATAACTGAATTGTGGTTCCTTCTCTTTTAACCTGAGTGTACCATTTTGTGTTGAAAACGTGATAAAATATGAATCCTTTGTTAAGTGATGGCTTCAGCATTCACACATCTTATGACGTTTTTAACCTTCCATTACATTTTTTGTTTCTTTTAGCTAATTGCGAACTTGACCTCAGAACTGCTATTTTTTTCTTTGTCTTCTTTTTAAAGATGGCAACCAAGTATGCTTCTCTTTTAAGGGACAAGAGTTTTGGAGGAGGCAAAAGTTACTAATCTGGATGGCTCTGGAATTCAAATTGAGCATGCATTATGGCTGGATGTGACATTTAAGAAGAGATCTCATACATTGTCACAGTTTGCAAAGCTGTTACACAATATAATTGATTTAAGATCATGTCTTAAAAAATGTATCTCCTTTTTGCTAATGGAATAATCTTGATAATGTGGTATTGCAAGTCCTTTTCTAAATAACAGAATATAGTTACAGAAAACAGAATCACCACTTTACTGCTAGAAAGTTTGTTTACTTTTTAGGGTTAATTTACACTTATTGAATTCTCTTGAAATTGTAAGCAGCTGGTGACTAGATTTTGCTGAGAGCTCCAACTTTGCAAGCATGCTTGGAAAAAGTTCCGTTTCTTCTTGAAGTCAGAGAATGGACCCTAGAGTAGTGGGGAAATATGCATTTTTCATCTGCCAGGTGCTTAGAGGCAAGGCGACTGGTTAGAGGTAAGTTGACCTCTGTAATTGATCTTTTCTTAATCATGCAATTCTAGAATTTCTATAACAACAAGATGTGACCTGAAGACCCCAGTAGTTACAGAAGAAATCTGGGCTTTTAACCATCTGCTACAATTGACTCTAGTTCTATTCCACGACAAGCCATTTAACCTCTGATATAACATAAACTCCTCACTGGTAAGGCAAAGGATGTGGGTGATGAACTATAAATGAGAATATTTTGTGATGGATAATGCTTAGTAGATTAAAGGTGCAATGAGAGTTGCTAATTCAGCAGCATATAAGCCATTTTATGGTATCATTATTTAGGCAGAAGAAATTGATATAGCTAAGGTGAATGTTGTTTCTACCTATACCAAATCTCTCATACGGTTAACTAGGGGTTCTCTAAGGGTTGTCCTTGGACCAGCATCATCATCATCGCTTGGGAACTGGTTAGATATGCAGACTTTTAGGCCTCACCCAGAAACTACTGATGGGGTCCAGCAATGTGCATTTACAAACCTCCAAGGATTCTGATGCATGGTCAAGATTCAGATCCATGCTCTAAACCAGAGGTCAGCAAACTTTTTCTGTAAAGGGCTGGATAGTGAATATGATCAGCTTTGCAGGCAATGTACCTCAACTTCTCAGCTCTAACGTTTTAGCCTGAAAGGTGCCATAGAAAAGAAATAAACGAATTGGGTGTGGCTGTGTTGCAGCAAAACTTTATTTACAAAAAGTGCACCTGGACTGGGTCATTGTGACATAGTTTGCTGACCCCTACTCTAAAACCCTTCTTACTAATTTTAAGCCAATTGGGCTTGTTTTCTGTCAGTTGGTTAAAAGCATTCATTCACATATGACATTAAAAAAAGATCCTCTTTATTCAAAACATATGTGTATTCCTGAGTGCAAATTGAAAACATGTTTTTTTATTATTTGGATTTGTAAGGCTGTTATGTGTAAAAAGAAAGAATGATGCTTATGATAAAATTAATTTAGGGAAGATATATTCACTTTATTAAAATGTTAATATTCTCTTTGAATATCATTACTAGTACTAGTACATAATGAGAAAAATCTTACCTCAGATTTTACTACATATTTTAGAACATTTATTGCATATCACAATCCTTGCATTACAATAAATGCATTTTAACATCTGAACTAAGCACAAGAGAACACCACATGTATCATCGCCCTCACCATACAGCTAATAAATAAATGCTGTTGATTGTTTGAGAAATCAGGCATTTGAAGCTGCAGCAACACAAACCATTCATCATTACCGATGTTCCCGATCACGTAGATGCTATGTATCAGCAATTTGAACTTAGAAAGTGTATCAGTCAGAGAGCTACATGATTGTGCAAACTTAGATGACTCATTCTCCAATATTTTCATGTTGCAGCCCTGTGTTATTAATACACGTCATTTTCAATTTACTGCTAATCGTAGTTCAGTAAATTGTTTCTCTCAACTGCTGTCCAGTGTTTTGAATTGGTGCCATCCTAGGTTTCTTTTCCTCCAATCAGTCTAGATACCTGTGCTTATTTCTAAACCTCATCAGCTGCCACAAAGGACCAGGAAGCAAAATCTAAGCCACTCCAAGTGGTTTCAAGTTATTCTTTGATAGGTTTTTGGAGTAGAGTTCAATGCAATCTCCTGGCTTTTCCAGCCACAGCAATTTGGCCAAGTTATTCCCTTTTGGGCTGTAATACTGTTTTGTCAAACACAGAAACACTAACATACACAGTTCACACTTGTGGTTTCCAGAAATTTTTTAGTACAGGAAATTTTCTTATAATTACCTTTTTTCTAAACCCATAAAAATGATTTAATAATGTACCACATGTGAATTTTAATGCTATATAGTAAATATTTGCACATGTATATATATGCAGTATATGGTCAATGTAAACTGTTTTCTGTTCTCTTCCATTCCTTAAAATTAAAGCTAATTAGAAACATTTTAAGTGCATGATGTAATTTATTGATAAAAGAAATTTATTTCCTACTCTTCTATAAATTTACAGAACCCAGGATTTTTATCAAATACGTTTTGAATATCTTATAGCACTAGCATAGTCCTGTACGAAGAAGAAAGCCACTGTAAATATTTACTGAGGTATTTAGTAAACAAATGGCTTAATGGATGAATCAACCGATTAGGAGTGTATAAATTTAGGAGAAATTCTTGTCTTCAGGAACATTAGTTAAAATGTGCTTTAACTAAACAGCCCCATGCAACTGCTCCAAAATGATGGATAATTGTCGTATGCCCATATATGAAAAATGTATATATTAGTTTATAGTATGTGTGTATGTGTATATATAGTTGTACATTTTTTTTGCAAAATTACTGTAAAAGCCCATTTCATTATAATAAAATTTCTATTCATACTAAAACCAGAAAAACAAATTAGTTCTATCCCTATTTACTTCAAAATTTAAAAATTGTTATTTTTGGATCATTGTTAACCAATTGTTAACTTACTTTTTTTCTAAATTTGACTTTGTTAATTTTTTTCAAGTGTGCTTTTTATTTCTTGCTTGCAATTTTAATTTTTTGTGTTTTAAAATTGATTTAGAAATGGTATAACCCATAGAGACCTCAGCCAATTTTTAACCATTGATGTAACAAACACTCCGATAACTTTCTATGGTGCAGGCATGGGATAAAGTGCAGGTAAGAGAAAACGAATAAGATTGAACTTGTATTCTGGAAGTGGAGAAAATGAAGGACCCTGGCCATCACAATAAAGTGTGAGAAGTGTTAAGAGAAGTGTATTTTCTGGACCTCCTAAAGGCACATGCCTGTCCTCCTAGCCCAGCCCAAAAGGAATTGTCATGGAAGGAATCCCTCCAGCAAGTAACACCTAAATCAGCTCCTAGAAGATGACACATGATTAGGGAAGAAGCATATTCCAGGCAAAGGAAGACTTGCAAAGGCACCAAGTTATTGCAATATTGCAAATGACTCTGGCATGTTTCTAGTACAAGTGTGAATTGGTACAACCCTTGAGGAGAAATATTTGGCAATATCTGTGGAGTATACCAGCATTTGTGGAGCAGGTGTATTTTACAGGGCCTAGTTTTCCAAAGCGCCATAGTCTCAGGTTCAGCCTAACCTTTTGGAATTACATATAGAAATGTTAACCTTGCAAAAGACAGGAAACTTTCCTCAGGCTAAAGTCTTTGTAACAGCAAAGTTGCTGGCTCAAGGACAGAAAGATTACTTGATTGATATGTAAAATACTGGAGAAATTGCTGTAGGGAAAAACAGTGTTTGCTAAGATCAAGCTTTTTTTCATGGATTGATTCAACCTTTTGCAAATTGCATTATGGAATGTCACTTTGCTTGTTTCACTGATGTTACCAGCCTCTATTGTTAAACCCCACCTATGTTTTTTTCCTGTGACTTCCTGGTCTGGAGAATAAATATGGGAAGAGAACCCCAGTACATGGTTAATTTCCAAAGGAAGGAATGCCTCTCTCTTGAGCGGTCCAGGAAATTAACCCCTTTGGGGTCTCTCACTGCTCAGAAGAAATGGGCTTTGAGTAATCTTTTTGTGGCTCTGTCACCCAGGGGAAGAGAGCTGACAAATCTGTGTGAGGCAAAGCAGCAAATATCTATCAAAATTTATAATGTATTGATTATTTTGATAGTGACACTTGTCCCAGCTATTCCATCGTGAGAATTTTTCCTACAGAGACATTTACACATGGATGATATGGCATGCATACAGTTTTATTCATGGCAGCCCTATCAATAGCAAAGGATTGCAAACTACATAAATTTTCCCCCATAGAGGAAGGATTAAATAAAATATTGTATGCACAATTGATGGGAATTCCACTACAATATAATGACAAGAAAAAATTTCTAAGATGTGATAAGTGAGTTATGCTATATACTCATACTATGTAAATAAGGGGAAAAACAAAAAGCATTCATTTTTTCTTGTAAATTTATATAGTCATCTCAAACAATCTGACAGAAATGCTGTCTTAGTGTGTGGTGTTGGTAGATTGAATTAGGTACTGAATTTATGGGTTTAGGGATAGGAAGGAGAGAATGGTACAGTGAACTCCAGACTTCTCTACAGTGATCAGATTAAGGCAAGTTTGTTTTCAATACACCTTCTAGCCATCAGCCCCTACTCCAGAGCACAATATAATATTAATATATATGTATATATAAAAATGTGTATTTATATATATATAATTGTGTGCATATATATATGAACATACACACGTATATATACACGTGTGTGTGTATATATATAGACATACAGGGACAGAGAGATAGATAACATATACACATGTTTGTTTGCTTGACTAAGGTCCAAATAAGAGCCATGCATAACAATTAAGGGTGTAAATTTCCTTTTAAATATGTATGAGTCAAACAAATAAGTAACATTTTTATTATTAAGCTCTCTAGGCAACATTTTATTTTCATTGTGATTTCTCTTGATTTATAGGGAGCTTAGAAGTGTGTATCTTTTTAAGTTTTTAAATAAACAGGTCTACCATGTTTTCTTTTTATATTTATTTTGTAATTGTTGTGTTATAGGTAGAAAATTGCAGATTCTTTGAAATTTGATGAGGCATACTGTATGTCAAGTGTGTGACCAAGTTTTAGAAAAGTTTCTGGCATGCTTGAAAGAATGTGTGTTCTCCAATTACTTGGTGTAGTGTTCTATGTATATCCATTACATGGAGCTTATTAATTAAACTATCAAAATGTTCTGTATCCATATAATTTTTGATCTCTATGTGAATCATAGACCGTTCTCTCAGCTTGTGGGTAGTTTACTGAATTCTCCCAGGATACTGGTAGATTGCTCATTTCTATTTTGCCCTATTAATTTTTTTCTTTTGTATGTATTGAGTCCATTGATTTAGATACATAAGTATTTAAACTTTTTATATCTACCTGAGCCCTTGACATATATTCCATATGGATAACTGCTTTATACATAAGATTGACTTTTGCTTCAATGTTTCATTTGTCCAGTGTTGATAGAATTATGCTTATTTTCCTTGGTATATGTATTTGGTATGCAGTTTTCCGTGTTTTTTCTTTCAAGCCTTTTGTGTCTTCATCTTTTCACTATAGAGTTTAATCTGTTCATATTGATGGTGTTTACTCACTCATTTCTATCACCTTATATTGTACTTTCTATTGGTATCACCTAAAAGATATAAAGGTATGTCTTTTTGTTGCTGTTGTTTTTGTTGTTTGTCTTTAGCTTGATTGAGCATGTACATTCTAGTTTTTCCTTTTTTGGGTTAATTTTACAAGCTCTAATTTTATTATTTTAGTGGATATTCTAGAAATGTTAACGTAAATATTTTCAACTATATGCACATTTAAGGTGAGTGAATAACCTGTCTCTTCTCCAGAAAAATGTAAAGAGCACACGAAGTGGGCACATAACTGATGAAGGACTGAAACTTAAGTTCTAAATGTGATGATATGATACATGCACTGTCCACATGAAGCTGGATATCTTCAACTCATGACGCCTCTCTATGTGAGGGATGCCTGGGCACACTAAAATAAAATAAAAATTGTGTGTGTGTGCAGACACGTGTGCATGTGTGAATCTATGCACATCATTATTATTTATTGACTGAGTGCACAGCTTTATTTTCAAAGGAATTTATGACCCAAAGAATATGACCCATTCACTGGATACAGTAAATATCTTTGGTCCATCTGGAAAGACTTTTTAAGGTAGCATGTCATCTTCTTCACAAATTTAGTCGCTTCCTACATTTGAAAAAACTAGATTCCACTTTAAAACTTCTCCAGCCTAGTACACTGTAGTGTAGCTGGATCAATCCCCATAGAAACAGGATTAAACAGGCATGTCCTGATCTTATCACTGGTGTATAGGACCACTTTAAATAGCCAAATTCTGCCCATGTTTATAAAAGCAAGAAAGGAGTTGTGAAATACCCAAACTCTTAAGAGGAAGTAAGAGAAAGTTCATATGGAGGAACACTGAGAAATTGCTGCAATAATAAATAATAAAAACTTTAAGTTACGGATGGAGACAGTGCAACATAGACTTCTACAGAATACAAAAAGAAATCTGTTGACCATTCAAACTCAAGACAATGGAGAAGTAGGAAGTCTGACCAAAAACAAGGATACCTCTACTTCCATTGTCTATATCTACCTAAGCATTTCATTGGTTCTTTTGTGAAAAGGGATTTGAATTAAAATTTGCATCAACATGTAGTTATGTCTCTCTACGCCAAAGCCAATCATTTAGCAAAATCTTTATATTGAAAAGATTAGGTTCAGTGTAGGTTCAGTCACTCCTAAATAATATTTTCTGTTGACTTCATACATTTATGAAATAAAAATGTATCAGTACCAAAAAGGCAAAGTCAAAATTCTGTAAGAGTTTGGTGCTGAGCATGGGTTGACTAGATATACCTCATTAATTTTGGAAACAGGTCTCAAACATTAGAGGAGAATATTCTGGAATAACTTGCTTTGCCATTATGTGAGGGTTGCCAGTCCCCAGAAGCCACAAGCCCTGGTCAGTTTCCTGCACACAGGCTGAGAAGATTCTGATGCTATTATGCCAAGACCACAAGCATGGATGTACCCAACCGACCCTGTCGTTAGAATATCCAAAGATGACTTGTATGGGTTATGCTACAGTAGAAAGTGAGGGAGAGAAAGTGTAGAATTGAAAGCATAATCAAACTTGATTACAATTAATGCAAGGAAACAATGCCTCCCTTGTATTCAATAAGTCATTTCTTAAAATTTAAATGTATAATTATGTACATCATGACATATGAGGATATTTTTAAAAGTTAATGAAAGAATAGAATGAAAAGATAATATTAATCTTTCCATGAACTTTTTGAAATACTGTCTATGTAGTGTGTCTTTGCCAATTTTTCTTTTTTTCACTTACTACAAAGGGGTTGGATATACTCTATTAGGAAAAAGAAGTGCTGAAATGTTTATTGTGATGGAAATGTTTAAATCATAACAATTAATTATGGCCGCAAACCAGATGTTTCTAGCCCTACCTATGAAGAATCATGATGCTATTCTGAGTGTCTTAATTATTTATCTGTCCTTGCTTACTTAATTAAATGATTTCTTAATTTCTCTCTCTCTCTCAAAATACCTGGGCTTAATGCTACCAAATGGATATTAAGGATGTGTGATATATTAAAAAGCAATTGGTATGTTGGAACACAATCTCCCTACCTACTTCTATTTAAATTAGGCACTATACAATAAACAGAAATTGAGAAGTGGGAGTCATTTCCCTTTCTTAGTGAATACTAACATTCTTGAATTCCAAGTGTACTTCCAGAGCCCCTAAAACAACTTCTGGTTCAGAAAAAAGAGCAGTCAGGGTAGTGTTCTTGCTATGGGTTAAATGTGTCTCCCAAAAGTTCATGCATTGCAAACTTAATCTCCACTGTAACAGGGTTAAGAAAGTAGGAAACCCTATTATGGTAATTGAAAGATGGGGCCTTTAAGATGTGATTAGATTGTGAGGACTGTGCCCTCATGAATGGATTAATCCTTTGATGGTTTAGTGGGTGGTAATAGGTGTGACTCTGATGGCTTTAAAAGGAGAGCACATGAGGAGGCTAACTCCGTCTTGCCAGCACCATTCTTGCCATGTGACACTCTGCATTGCTGTAGAGCCACCACCAAGAAGGCCCTCCCCGGAGGTGTTTCCTGGACTTTGGACTTCCCAGCCTCCAAAACTGTAAAAAGTAAATTTTATTTCTTTACAAATTACCTAGTTTCAGGTATTCTGTTATAAGCAAAAGAAACAGACTAATACAGTTATAGATGACTTCTTTCCAAGAGTTGTTCCGTACAGCTTTTCCCCAGGACCCTGAGAGGGCCAGCTGCTGTCACTGCTTTTGAGATATACTTATTTGTTCTGATTTCTTTGAGGATCACTGGGGGTTTAGCCTCACTTGCATTTTCTATGAGGCCACCCTGTTTCACCTGCCCTCCAAGGAGGAACAGAGTTCATTGGTTGGATAATTGGAGCATCTTCATTTTAAATGCCATGTAGGACATTGTCTTGTCCTATGGGACAAGTGAGCTGTGTGGCTCATTCAGTTCCCAAAAGAGAAACCAAAGAAAAGAATTGATGTATCACAAAATAAGAACATTATTCTAGAAGAAAACAAGGGTTTTTTTGTTGTTGTTGTCATTTAATGATATTTGCCTGATGGCCTCCTGGGCCAGAAAGAATCTCTGAGAGCAATTCTGAAGCGGAAGTTAATAAGGTCATGAATGGGAATCTTTCAGGCCTAGAAGACCTCCTTTCTGGAAATTGTTGATTATCATAATCAATATTAACATGCTTGGGGGAAATTAAAGAATTAATTTATTTTCAATAAACATATAGGAAAATGCTTTCTCAATAAACCAAGTGACTCTCCATCATTTCAGCCACATCTCCTTTGGAAAATAACACAGAAATTAAAAATGCAGAAATAAATGAAAAAGACACTAAGGAGATGATTTCTCCAAAGTTCCCTTAATTTCATTCAATAGGTAGAGATTATACTGTCTGAACAGAAATTAATTTGAACAGTAATAATAACTACAAATATTGAATAAAAATCAAACTGCAAACCCTGTGCTAAACACTTTGTGGATATATAGATATGCATTCATATATTAGGTAATCCTTGTACGAAAAGGAATAAGTAGAATTTTTTTCTTATCTCAAATAAAAAGTAAAGTATAATCCCTGCTTCAAAAAATACTTGTATTTCAGGGCCTTAAAGAACTTGCTCAAATTTACAAATCAATTATGTGACAAAGTTGGAATCTGATTTGAACTTATCCTTCACCACTACTGTGTACCTTCCCAGGTTTAGAAAAGTAATGAAACCAAGGGAAAAAATACTAATAATTGAAATTGGCCGATGAAAGAGAAGCAATAGAGTTATGAGTAAATGTACTTGTCATAAATGCCCCCTTTACATCATGCAGTGTTCTGCTTAACACATGAACAAGGTCCACTTCCATTGCTGGCTCACCAAGTGAAATAGTTCATTTCACTGTTCTTTGAGGGTTTTCTAAAAAGAAAAATAAGGCGGTGGGGACCAAGCACAGAATGCATTCTAATCACGGATGTAGATTAGGAGGTTCTTTGTAAATGGGTATATGCATTTAATAGATCTGTTCGCATAGTTATGTTGATGCTGGTGCCATATATTGACACACAAACTGTGACATTAGCATCTGTAATTTTCCAATTACAAGAATAATTTATAGGAAGTTATTCATGAATACATTACCTATTTCAATTGTATGCATTTCACTCTATCAAAAACTAGATAAACTTAATTATGATTGTAATAAAGAACAGAGGACACAGAGGAATTTGGGCAGCACTGGAAGTCTTTGGCCACTGGGTGTCATGGTTTTCCTCTGTAATGGTTAACCCTTCAATAGTAAAAGGTCCTGCATTTCAGGAACAAAACTATTCAGTGTTACACAGATTAGCATACTAAATGAAGTGTTATTAAAATATGATGCAATCCTTTTTAAGATTATTATGCTGTATTTAAAATACATCATTGGTATCATTTTGTACCTAAAACTGGCCAACAAGTATGAAACCTTCAAATATTTTAATGTCAAGGAAGTACAATTCTGTTCATCATCCTCAAGTTTTATTGTATCAAAGTCACTTCTGAAGAGTTTGTACAGTGCATTTATGCATGTGCTCAGGCATATTTTTCAAAGAATTCTTTACTTGATCGAATGTCTGTAGTACAGAGGTTAGCCTTAGATGTAATTATTGTATTTTAATGTCTGTTGGCTTTTACCCATGCCTTGTGTGTACATATGTGATGGCAGATGTATTATAAAACCGTACCATTAATTAGAACCAGACAGCTTTGTTTCTCCTTCTCTGTGAATATGGTCCATTCTGCCAAGTTTGATGGAAATGAGTTGTTGTGACAATTAAAACCAGTTGTGCTTGTTCTACAATAGAAGTGCTACTGATCTCATAGAAAAGACCTGTAAAGACACAATGAGAAGATGCAGCCAAGTGCTCCAAGAACACCACTGGAAACTTCCTCACATTTCCTCTTTTTTATTTTCAGTTTGAAGACTAGTTATTATCTAAGTGTCAAAGGCAAATCTGATGACTAGTTTAGAGGTCAGTATTTGAACTCTGTGATTGGATATGTGTAGGACAAGAGTTGGAAAAGGTGAAATTGAGGTCATGGGGCTCTTTTATTTTATTTTATTTTTATTTTTGCTGCTGTTATTTGAAACCAAATCTAGAAAATATTCAAATTACGTTTGAGTGTGTAACACTAAATATTTGACTGAATATTGAAACAATAATTTCTGCACATACTAATTGTTATGGACACTTAATAAATTTCCTTTTACTAGTCGTGGGAATATCCTTGCTTTTTAAAAAGACAGGTTGACGGTGTTGTCGTGATTCTCACTTAAGAATTACTGAGAAAAGTACAACAGTAGCAGTTAGCAAAAAGTGTGAATTAATAGAAGGCCTTTACTCATTGGAATAAAAGTATTTTTCTGTTTGATTTGTAGAAAACAGCAAATGCCCAATTAACTCAAATCCATGTTCAATTTAGTTTATGGAAATGGTGACAGATTAAGAGTGAAAGAACAATGTCAGAATCAAAAGATGCTGTTCTTGGTTTACGGCTTGCAATAGAATTTGTTTTTAAATGAGATAAAAACAAAGAAAAATAGAAAAAATATATTAAAAAACATATTTTAGAGTACTTACTGTTTGAATGAAACTGAACACAAAGACCCTGTCCTAAGGAGCCTGAATCTAGTGGGGTAGTCTGATACTAATCAAATTATCACAAAACTATGTCATTAAAAATATGACACATTTTGTGGGAAGTTGTGCTAGGTCTTGGGGTTCAGAAAATGTTTCTCTGATGAGCTGACGTTTGGTCATCAGACCAGTGGAAGTGGGGGTGGGGCAAGAATGGTATGGTTGTCCAGGTAGCACTGTTGAGTAGAAGGTACACAGGATAATTGAGGAGCTGAGAGAATGTCACTGCAGGTAGAACTTAGGAGATGAGGGCAGGGAACTGGGTGTTACAAGGTGGAGAAGTAGCACATGACAAATCTAGAGAGAAAAGGAAGAAGAAGGTATCTTGCAGAGTAATTTAAGATGCATTGAGAATCTTGGCCATTCTTTGACAGCAAAGGAGAGAGAGAGAAGAGAATGAAAGAGCAGCTAGAAGACAGTCATGGTAATTTTGGTTAGAGATGATGGTAGCTTGCATGCGGGTGGTGTTGGTAAAGACTGAAAGAATTAGATGAAGTTCTGAGATATATATACACACACACTCACACACATATACTTACTGGTTCTGTTGCTCTGCAGACCCCTGACTAACACAGGTGGTAACTGATGTGTTGATGTCATGGGTATTATAATTAAGCTGTTTAGGTAGAGAGTGCAGAGTGAGATGACTGGAAATCAAGGCAGGTCCCTTGAGAAATTCCAGCAATTAAAAGCTCATGTAACAAAGTTTTAGTGTTGTTTTTGCTCAGCACTCCTGCTTCTCTCCCTGCATTGCAAAAAATTACTCCTGTGCACAAGTTTCTTGTCAGAAATGGATTTAAACATGTGGTTTTCTTGTAGTCTTCTGTATTGTCACTAGACTCCATCATCCTGGCCACAGGTGACAGTGGCAGGGGTTCAGTATGATCCAAGTGGACAATCTTAAAGCTCACTGTGGAAAGTTTCAAACTGGAGCTGAGAGAAGACTTCCCCTTGTGTTTCTACTTGTGGATTTGGAGACATGAGGGATGGGAACTTGAAGGTAGGAGGCATCTGGGCCACCATGTTTCTGATTGGATCTGTTCATCTGTGGAGAGAAACAGACTCCTGTGCTCTTGAAGTGTTAAGAGAGCAAGACTGGAGCAGAGGGACAGCACAGACTGACCCCTGGAAGAGTCTCATCTCCTGCTTCCAGCTAAGCCAACTCTCTTACCCCCAAGTAAGGTTTCATTTCCCCCAAACACTCTCGTTTGACTTCAGTTACTCACAGCTGGCTTCTGTAATTTGATATAAATGAAGGTTGACTAATAGGAACGGATGGAGACTGCCACGCCAACAAAGTAAATGAAAGGGCACTGTCAAAGTTGGGGGAACAATAAAAGAATTCCTAGTGTCAGCGATGTCAAGGAAATAGAGTATTTCAGACTGCGATGAATGCTGTTGGTCAGAAAGGAAGAGAACCGAACACTATCCGTTCAATTTTGCAGGGTGACGACCGTTGGTAAGCTTCATAGGATCCATTTTATGGAGTGACAGATTGAAAGACAAATTGGGGCAGTAGGAGGAGCACTTCCTGAAGTGAAAAAAAAAAAATTAATTGAGCAAACTATTCCAGGAATTGATACATTGCTGGAGAAGTCAAAATAAAAGAGATTTTCCTTATTTTTAAGAAATGTTCTTTCTTTTCTCATGTTTTCTTCTCTTTTCTTTTTCTTTCCCTTTCCTTCCTACTTTCCTCCCTCCCTTGTTCCCCATCTCCTCTCCTCCTCTTCCTTTTCTCTCTCTCTCTGTGATCCTTGAAGATGACAAAATTCTGTCATGAATATTCTGATAGAAAAGGAATGACTGAATATTAAAAAGGTGTAGTAAAGAGTATAATGTTCCTGAGAAGGAGAGAATGAGGTCCAGAAAGCAATGGAGGGGCTGCTCTAAGTATGAATCAGGAGGGGATGAGGAGAGAATCTGCTCCAGTTTGACTGCTGATTGACTTGGAGTTAGGAAGCAGATGGAATTCCTACCTAATGGATGACTTTTATCCGTGATGGAGGAATTGTGTCCTCTACTGGGAATAAGGAATGAGGCAAGAATAGACTGCAGAGTGGTGAATCTTCAAAAGAATAACTGTAGAAACTGGATGGTGAGTTGAACTGAAAAATGTGTTAGGTTTTTATGGATATTTTAAAAGACCTAACTGGTAGTGGTAATCAATAATGCATTGATATCCAACTGTCATTTGGGTATGGTTTTTGCCTTTCTGGGTGGAAGGAACATGAACAGAGAAATTTGAGGCATGAATGTTATGCTTGTTGAATATGATAAAAATACAGAGCCAAGGATGTTTGGCTTATTGGCAAGGAAGTTATTAGAAATATGGGACATTTTATGTGACTAGAGGATATGCAAGCACAAGAGGATAGCAAGGGTGGTGGATAACAAAAATAAATAGGTGCTAATGGATGTTTAGACCTCATGAGCTTGAACAATGTTTTTTAATGAAAGTAGTGAATCAAGCAATCAGCAAGAATAGAAAGTGGTGGTCTAAGAATGAGATATTTTAATTTGCTCTTGTACAGAGGAAGCAGTAACAGAAAATAAAATTAAAAAGTTGGTGGGAGTGGATGAAGTGTTTAAGTCTGGGCAGCTGTCTGGAAGAAGTCAGCATGAAATGGGTACATGAAAATGGATGTGCTCTCAGTTCAATAAGTGGAATATCACAAAGCTCTAGCATGAGGCTAGCACCCAATGGGCCACTGTCCAAGGCTTTTCTCCCGTCACTTCTCAGTTGTTTTGGAGGGACGTGGAGCATGTGACCTCATATCTGATTAATTAGCACCTACCAGAAGAAAATACTGAAGTACACAACAGTGGAGCTTGATTTTTGCAGCATGGCAATGTTTTAACTCAAAGTTTGTTGAAGTAGTTTATTATTGTACCTTTAATTAACTGTATTTCAAACCAGGTAGAAATGTCAAAGTTATATCCCTCCCCATGATGGCAATTGAAAGACATGGGCAACACTGGAGGTGAGCGATTGCTGGGCTTAATTCTGACAAATATTTTGGTATGTTTTTTGTTTTCTAAGATTTATTTTGGAAGAATGAAAAAAAAAGACACGATATACAATCTGACATTGAGGGCACCTAATAATCTTAGGTCTAGATTATTTAAGTTCAGCAAGGGTATTTCATCGAACATTGTGTTGAAATAATAATCTGTCCAATAGGAGGAAACTCAGGCTAAAATCGATTATGTACAAATCTAGCAATGCACGTGAGATCATCAGTTATTGAAAGATAAGGCACCAATTACCTTAATAATTGTTGCAGTGTTCATATGTCAGTTCCATCTTACCAATTCTTACCTATGGGGTGGGTGGGTGGGTGTCTAGGTAAAGACCCACTTATAATGATATCATTTTTACTTATCCAATTTTATGGTTGTTTCTTTTCCTCCCAAAATAATTATAGCCCTACTAAGCAATTTGTCACATAAAATGCATTCCCAAAATATGTTATTTTTAAATAAAATCTTGTGTTTGTGCACTAAAAACTATTGTCCTTTACTAGTGGTCTTTTTATTATTTTTTAAAATTTTATTGTGTATATTTGAGGTTTGTAACATGATGTTATGAGGTACATATATCTGCCTATTGGTCTTGAAATCAAATGTCAATTATTTTCTTCTTTGGAAACTCTAGCTGCTCAACCAAATGGTGACCCACTGAGGAGTGAAAGATTTTTATTCCACTGAGTCATTATAAATGTATTTGGGGCTTCCAGCTGAGAAGTAACCTCATCAAACAATTTCTATAGACTTGTATCCTACATTTCACCTCTACACAATGAATCAAAAGTAAAGACCCCAAGAACAGCTTTCCTTTCTTAGGTCATAACTCCACAGGGGCAATTGTACCATTTCAAAAGGCAGACTATGCTTGCATCTGTTCTCAGAGTTTGTGTCTGTTGTAGCAGGGCTAAGGCATTTTACAGCCCAGAAATAAATTCTAATGACAAATTACTTCATGTACCTCTTTATAAGAGTGTCTCAGTGAATTGAAATGGAAATCCACTGGCACAGTAGGAAGGAGGCTCTTCATCAATAGGGGTCACACTAGTGACTGACAATTATTTCTGCTGCATGTCACTTTGAAATCTAGAGGGGCAGAGCTGTTTGGAGTACACCTAAGCCAATCCTGCAGCGGTTGTGTGCATAACAATGAAGCTCACCTGGATAACAGGTGATTTATCACTATACATATATATTTTTTAAATTATGTTTTAGAAGTGTCAGCTTTAATTTGACATCACCATCAAATATTCTAAAAAGCTAAATACACTTTATTTAAATATAGTCAATAATGATCAAGGCACAGCAGAAAGTCTGAACAATCATGGTAGGACAGGTTTTGAAGGGCTGTATGAACAGCCATACCAAGTGGCTTGTGCCATCGTCCCATTAAGTTTATCTGTTGTCTTTTCCATACTTTCTGGAATTTTATCCTGGAATGCTCTGGCTGCTCCTGAATTCATATCTGGGTGTACCTTTAGTCCTCCCCCCAAGTCAGCTAAAGTACAACCTGTGAAGCACAGCAGGGAAGGGCTCAGTCTTCCCAGTCCATGCACAGCCTGGAAGCATATCTCCAGGAGGGTCGAACTATCCTCGGATGCCTGGAATCCTGGGCTGGATGGGGGCTGCTGTGAGGCTGCATTATGTTCATGGGAGGGCGCAGGATAAGCCTGCAGAGAATGGGCCATCAAAGATGTAGAAGAGAATTTGAGAAGAAGCAAAGAAGAGAGAGGGTTAAACACAGAAGGCAGCTTGAGCAGAAAACTGCAAAAAGAATAAAAGAATTTGGTGAGGAGATTAAGGAAAGCAGAAGATAAGGACAATGAGGCAAGAGTGAGGGCAAGAGAGAATGAGTGAGAGACAGCCAGAGAGGAGATGCACACACATGCACCACACACACACGTCCACACATATACACACAAATACACACATTCATACACATGCACACGCATACACACATGAACACACACGTACACGCTCAAGTGCACACACAATTGCACACACAGACACGAGTACACAGACATAGACACATACACATATCATGCACACATACACACAGAAGTACACATGCATACACACACACCCCACACACAAGAAAGTTACAGAAAGGAAACAATGTGTGTGTGTATGGAGAGAGAGAAATAGAAAGAGAGAGACAGAGACATAAAGAAAGGGTTTTGTCAGCTTTACACCAAGATATTCTTGATTCCAACCATCAAGTCTTCACTGGGAGATACTAAAAAGTGGAAATTTCTACATACCATGCTATCCATTATATCAAGACTGAATGGCACCAAATTATATAATTAGGAGGAACCATTTTTAATTTTCTTCTGTAGTGTTGTCCTATGGAAATTGTAAGAGTGCATAGTTATTCTTTTTTTGTTCTTTTATTTTTTTACTTTGATGCTTAACAGTTTTGATATAAAACTATGCAGCACTCATTTTTCAGTACCCACCCTAACTTTATGCAGACCCAAACGAGTTTCAGAGTTATCTCAGTGCTTAAATTAAATGTACTTCCCAGTGTGCTGACTAAATGCCTCGAATGTGTCAGGCATGGAGAGATGCTATAGCACAAGGCCCCCAGGCATCCAGGAACCTCTAACGTAAGTGACCTAGAAGGCACGTCCACCAGTCATTGAAGTATGGGGGAGAATAAGCCACATGCTCTGACCTGGATGCATTCAGTGACTCAGGGGACATTTGCATTAGGGGACAATTACACATGACTCTAGGGAATCAGGTAGTCCTCCATAAAGAAGAGAATGCTGAGATAGGTAGGGAAGGGAGCAAAGTTTCTGTTGGCTTAGTAAAGGCAAAGACCCCCTGCCAGGAAAACTTTGGTCATATCTGGAAGAGTGACAACCCCACCTGGCTAGAGCACTGGGTGAGTGTGGCATGGGGATGGAAGACTCATGCTGGAGGTGCGGCTTGCAGGTGTCTGGGGAGGACTCACGTGCCAGCTGCAGGAGTGCTTAGGTACTGGGTGGGTCAGGGAGCCACTGAATGGTTCAGAGCTGCCCTGCCCTGCAAGAGGGTGGCAGTTTGCATTCTCATGACAGCGATTGTTCCTAACTCTGTAGGATACAATCTAAGGCTCATCCCACATGACACAAACTCAAGTCTTGAGACTTATCTGCAGCTAGGATATTATCATATGCAGCAGCACGGTCAGGTGTCTCCGTGCCTGTACTGACCAATGTGGTAGCCACAACTGGTTACTGACCCCTAGACATATGGCCAGTGGGAGTGAGAAATTAATTTTTTAGTTTTTAGTTTTAATTCATTGAAATATAAATGCAAATAGCCATAGGTAGCTACTGGCTACTGTATTAGACAACACAGCTATATAAGGATGTAGAATGAAAAGAAAAAAGGCACATAAAACATGTTAAGTTGTATAAGATTCTGGCTCTTTGAGGTCCAGGTGTTTTTCCTGTTTCCTTCTCCAATACCCTGTCAGGCTTATTATCAGGAATTTTCCACCTTATTATGAAACTTGATGTTGAGAACTTTGTCAAGGACACCCTAGAGGGTGTAATGAACCAATAGTCTAAGGTCTAATCTAATTTAGCAAATCCCCACATTCTATTTTTCTATTTGTTACAGTCACTTGACCAATTTTAATTGAACGTTTTCGTGTAGTGTTTATCAAATACCTTCATCCTTTTAAAATGCTTTCCTCGGTGATAGCTCATTTTTGAGGGAGCATTTCTTTTGGTGACTGAGAGAAACGCAGCTCCACAAAGTCATTTCATGCTCGGAGATTCGTGCTGCTATAATTGATTCAGGTGTTGGGCAAAACCGTCAAGGTGAGAAAACACAAGCACAAAGAAAGGTCGCCACTGCAAATGAGAGGGGAAATGCTCATTAAAACACTGTAAGCAAGAACAGAAAAAAACAAGGCAGGTGCTTTTTAAGGACAATCCCATCAAACCAAGGCATTCCAAATAGCCAAGTGATGACTTTCAAAATTATGTCTGTCATAGTGGACTGAAATATTAATAGTCTTTGAGCTGAGCATTAAAGTGGTGACTAATTCATCTGGAGACACACATGTGACTTTCTTGTCCCCAAACCCCGCTCTGTATTAGCCTGGAGATGCTTTACTGGAGCCCTGCATCTAGAGAGAACAGAGTTGGAAAAAAAAATACTTGTGCCTTAAATGGGACGAAGTGGCCTCAATGCTATGTTGGAATCAAGCAGCAATTCCTGTGCTCATCACAGTTACCAAAAATAGAGAAGGAACCAACACGGGCCATTCAAAGGTGGTGAACAGCAAAATATACCATCTTGGTTCGTGCATGAAAATCTAGAAGTATCTAATTGCATTTTGAGATGCTTTGGGTTTAGGTTGGCATTTGATAAGAAAACTAGTTATTTATTTATGTGTACCACACATCCCAGTGGCAAAAATAAAAGGAATTAAGTTCTTATAGATGAAATAAGAATACGAATTTTTATCAAAATAACCTTAGTATTTTAACAAAAAATTAAATGTCTTCATAGCAGAGATCACTACAAAGAACCCAAAGAACAACCAGCCCATGGCTCACTCTAATTCATCCCTCTAAGTGTCACAGATGGGAACTGAAACTCTGCTTCGTGGGGTTTGTACTCTCGTTTGGGATATGTGTTCAAGCTAATGGAAAAGGCTTGTCAGGTATAAATACGAATTCAGTTCTAATTAATCTTAGGCCTTCAGCAAGTTACATAACAGCTTCTTCTCCCAGAAGCATATTGAGAAAGAAAGGAGCACTCATTGGAATATTTGAGTGTACTTTAAATGAAAATCTAATTTCCACGGACTTAGTCTTGGTGTTTTTGTGGTACTCAGAAGAAGATCATTTTTTCTTTGGAAAATATCTCAAAATGTTGATTTTTTGTTGACGAAATTCTGAGAATGCTGTCACCTGTCGCAATCAGGACTTAAAGCACACATACTCAGAAGGGACAGTGACTCGTCGTGTGATCTGCCTCAACAGCTTTCCTCAGATTGTCTCAGGAAATCGCTGGTCTTCGCTAGCCTGGATGGGTCATACGGCATCAGGAACCAATTGCTTTCAGAGGCGGTGGACCCTGCCTTCTCTGTTTGCTTCTTTGACTTTTCAGATGTCTGGTGCACATAGACAGTGACACCCGTGGGGCACACTGGAGCGATCTCCTGAGACTGTGCCTGACCTCTAGCCAACCATCCTGGAGCGACTGGCTACCGGTTGCGCTTTCCCATGGAAATCCCTGGCCCACACCAGTCCTTATTCAAATTAGACTCATGACTGAGCCTGGGAATCCGTCTCCTTGCCCTGAAGTCCAGGGCTGAGTAGAGCGAGGGTAAATACCCCTGAGCACAGAGAAGAAATGGGGTGGAGGGTAGCAGAGCAGAGAAGTCAAGGGCAGGTAGACACAGAATACCCATTGAATTATTTTTCTTACAGACACGTCTTCCTGAGTCACTTTTCCCCCTGAATCAGAATACAATCTTTTTTTTTTTTTACACAAAATACAATTATGGTAATATAGTTTCTTTTGCAATAAAATTTGCTATGTCTTATTAGAATGCATAGAGGCATAAATGACATCATTTTGTACATGAATTACCTGTCTCTGGCTTCCATGAGGAAAATGCTGCCATCTTTGGGAACTTGGTGAATAAACATTCCCTAACATTGTCCTCAAAATGTGAGCTATTTATTTAAGGATATATTGGAAGGGACAGTGAGTTGCTATCTTGTAGGACATTTTCAGTCATTTGAAAAATTTATTACGGCAAAATATGGAGGATTTCTACTTTATTCAAATGCATTATCGTCATACTACAAAAGCACCGGGTGACCACAATATCTTGGAATTGAGAATGTTATACTTCTTTAGGGAGCCTGATACCTATCTTTGCCTGAAATCTTACAGAATTCTTTTTAGTTTATAAGGATATATGATACCTCCTCCGATCTTAAGTAATATAGTCATTAACATGTGTATTAAAACATCCTAAGTGTTTTCTTAAGCGACATTGGGTAACAACCTAATCGTTCTACCTGGATACTGAGTTATATCAGTGCATGTTATAAACGGATCATTTTCTAGAAACACAAAAAGAGCAGGAATGAACTTCAGTGCCCCTACTCTAATCACCAGAGACCAAAATTGCCTTCCTTCAAACTTTTGAAATCCCGTAGAAATGCCTACTCGTGAGTTTAGGGAATTATTTGTTCTAGATTTAATCTTACAGATACTTAGGGGGGGAAAAGCTTGAACTTAAAGGTAAAATGTAACTAGATGTATTTTCTAATCATTCTCAAAGCATGACTATTCTGTTTAGGCTTAGTTAACTGGAGAACAAAGTTTTAATGCTTACTTCATATTCCCTGAAAACTGCCTGTATATTTCTCTGAGATGGCTATCCTGGGAGAAAAGGAATATTTTTTTTTCCATCCTGCAGCTAGAAAATTAGGAATAACAATGGGAGAGCTGCAGTTGAGGCAGACAGCTCCTTCAGACATCAGTTTGAGATTTGTAAGTCCTACGGTATTAAGGTTAATCTATCAGGTGTTAACATTACACATCTCATGTATAACTGAGAAGAGCCATAAATGTGGAAAATAGGCACACACCATAAACCACTGAACAAACGTAACCAGTGCCATTTAAAGCAAAGGAAGTAGCTTCAAGATGTACAAAATCCTGTGAGGTATTAGCACAGGGGGCCCAGGTTGTCATCCACAAGTGTTTCAAAAATAGTTTAATGGTGCAGTCTTCTCACCAACCTCTAACAACGCATTTGGTAATAGACGATCAATATTATTTCTTCCGTTGATTTGAATCGGGCATATTCCTGTGCAGGGATGATAAAATATGGATAAAACACACTCTATTCACTTAAGCGGAATGCAAGTGGAAACAGAGACAAGACAATAACATGAAAAAGAGATGGCCCTACCAGGTTGTATGTAATACTTGCCAGCTGGGTGGTGCCCTCTAGGTACCATGTAATTCAGAGCAAGGAAGTACAGGGTGGAGGGAATGGCTGAGCCCCCCTGGGAGCCGACATGGAGGTGAGAACTCTCAGGGCCAATGCAGACAAGGAATAAGTGAGTCACGGTCTGCGGGGAGAACTTCACAGTATTTTATTTTGAGATAAAAATTAGAGGAGAAAAAATTATTTCTTTCTATGAGTGGTTTCTATGATAATGAAACAGATTTTACCAAAGGTTTTCTACCCTGGTTCTTCTCTGAGAACTGACTTCTAAATAAGTAGAGGAGCAAAGCAAGGTTTTGAATGGTATTTTAGGTGGTGTCCTATAGCTTTGGAATAATGTTTCGGTTTTGGTTTGTTTGTTTGTCTGTTTTGCATATTTATTCACCTTTGCACAGAGCAGCAAGAAGTTCCATGGAATCTTCCCATCAGGAAATCGTAGTTTCCTAAACTGATGGTATCTCCAGGCCTCCAGATAACTCAAGGGCTGTGGGGGGGGGGTGTTGGGGGGGTCAATTAAGAACAAAATTTAACTCCTACTATATGTTTGTGATAGATTTTCAGATGAAGATGTTGTTTAATCAAATTACCAATCAAAAAGTGTATTGAGATTTCAAAAATGTTAGGACTTGGTGGTTGACCATTTGACTCACTAAGCAATAATGAGGCTGAGGTTTATGGAGCTGCTTTGGGCAATAAGGAGTGCCTGAGTACTACAGATTAAAATGACAAAAGATGGAAAATATAACTGGTTGCAGGGACACAATACTAACAATGAAATTTACTCTTTGTCTACAGATTATGGTCAGTGCCATATTCAGAATTAGATTTATTGTATTGTGAATTCTCTGGTATCTTTAAAATTAATCTTTTGCCCCATCTTTTATCAGGCTTTCATCTCTCTTAGCAATTAAGATGCTGAGACATAGCTGGAGGTCAGTCAGTTGAAGCTAATGCTCTAGTTTATTCGATAATATGAGCATGAACCAGCTCCTGTGCACCCACAATCCCCCATCCCCCCAAGGGAAAATAAAAGTCATTTCACAGCACTATCTTTATGCAGGTATTTTCAAGATATGAACTTAGTGTGACCTTGGCACTTACGAGATAATACGAGCCATTATATAAATGAGAACAGATTGTGAAAACATACAGAAGACAGACAAGTCATAACTTTGGCAAAAGCTAATTGCTTCATCATAGCTGCATTTTTTCTCATTATTTGCCAGAGGAAATAAATATTGAAGCCAGGAATAACAAACTTCTTTAAAATTAGTAAAATGTCAACTGCCCCACTAATATGTCTTGTAATAAGGAGCTGGGCTGCAAACTCTACAGCATGAGTTTCACTGAGGAGGTAGAAAACCACATTCACCCTTAGGTAAGAAAGTGACGCTGCTACTAATAATTTTATAGAATGCCTCATATTCGTCACAGCTCTGCCATTTTTCATGTGGAGACCACATATTTGTGAACAGATGCTGCCTACCTCTTTTTCATCTTTTGCAGACTTGCAAGTTCATTGGAGGCACTGGAGCATAAGAAGGCCCAGGACCTCCTAGGAATGAATGCCTGAGGGGTGTGAGTCACAGCGCAAGCAGGTCGTGTGCCTGCAGGTAGGGGGTGAAGGTGCGTCCAACATACAGCAGTTTTGCAGCAGGTTGCGGAATGTTTGGGAGATGACACTGAAACTCACTGTGCGTACCTGGGAAAGAACCCCCACTCCTTGCAGGCTCTATATGCTGTGTTGTTTGGAAAGCCTTAGGGGCTACCCTGGGTTTTAGGGTTTCAGGTTATTCAGAAAAGCCCTGTAGTCTGCAAGGCAGGCTGATAACTCCCTCCAATATGGAGACCGAGCACTCCCTTAAAGGACAATGGACACGTGTTTTTTTCACGTAAGATATAAAGATGGAGAATTCCTAGAAAAACTGAAATTCAGATAATTCTGTCTGTCTTTTCAATGCTATCTTCCTGCTGAATAAACAGTGCTTTTACTTGCCCTCCCCCCAATATTGATGTGCTGGAATATTTAGAATATAATGTAAAGATTGTATAGGAATACCTAGTATCTTGATAAATTTGCTATATTGTATTTGTAAGTTTTCTGTGAAAACTTAAAACAATACTTGAAATGATACTTGAAAATTGTCTGTGGTTCTTCAGAATTATCTTTGTCCTGAACAGAATTACAACATAAGCCGAAATGTGAGGTCCCTGTGTAATTTTTAAAGCTCTAGTAGCCACATTAAAAAAGTAGAAAGAAACTAGTGAAATTATTTAGTAGTATATTTTATTTAACCCAATGTATTTAAAATAGTGTAATTTTAGCATGCAATCAGTGTAAAATTATTAACGAGATACTGTAAATTATACTCTTTTCATATTAAATCTTTGAGATCAATGTGTATTTTACGCTCACAGCACATCTCAATGTGGAAATGCCACACTTCAAATGCCAAATTACCACATGTGGCTAATGGCTGCTGTGTTGGACAGCGGGCTGTCAGTATAGTTGGTGTGGCTGAGCAGTGTCGAGAGTCTGGACTTTTCCTGGGCCTCTGCATCCACTCAATACCACCATTAATAGAGTCGATTCTCCATTAAAGGCCCTTTTAGGATTCTATACCACTGGTTCAATGCTGGTCTAGAATAACAGGTCCTTACCTAAAGCAACCTCTAGACCCCAAGATCTTCATCCAGAATTCCTTCAGTCACTGCAGTCATTCCTCAGAACTATTTGGGAAGGCAAGGTTTTTGAGAAAGAAATGTGTATACTGAATGAATTTAACCTCAGAGACAAATGCTGTCATTTAGGATGAGTTGACTGGAAGTCAGTCTACTTCAGCAGGCACTAATTGTCAAAGACTTCAAGTCTTCTAAGGACAAACCACGATGAAACTTCTAATCCAAACTTTCTCATCGGCCTCTGTGGAAACAGAGCTGGCAGAGACCTAATATATTATTTAACAAATCCTCCTTTTCTAATAGGTGAAGAAACCAAGGTTTGGGGAATGGACTCAGGTCACTTAGGACTTAATATTTTTAAATAAACCAAGATCTTCTTGTCATTAGAAATATTTATGTGATAAGATGAAACAAAACTACGTAAATAAATAAGACAAGGACTTCAAAACTTACTTTCATGTTTTTTCCCCTCTGTCTTTTAAGATCTCCTTAGATTTATATGTGAGATCACAAACTTAATTCAGAATTTTTTACTTGATGGCTATAAATAGGTTGATCATAAATTTGGGATAGGACCACACTAAATATACTGATGCTGTTTTGTCAGATACTGAATTCACATAAAATCACCTTGCCACTCTGAAATATCCAAATACTGCAGAATTATACACAGTAAAATGGATTAATCTCCTTTCTTTCTTCACTCTTCCCAGACCCAGTCCTGTCTCCCTTTTTAACTGTAAACAACATTACCAGCTTGGTATATAATCTATGATTTTTTTCCCATAAATTTGCATGTATGCTCTCACACACACACAGAGCTCTTATTTTAAATAAGCTGTCTATTTTAGGAGAATTTCAGATTTACAGAACAGTCGTGAAGGTAGTACAGAGAATTCCCATGTATCCATATAACTCATACCCTGTTCCCAACATTCTTAATATCTTACATTAACATTGTACCTTTATCACCATTAATAAACCAATGTTTATACCCTCAGATTAACTGAAGTCCAAACTTTTTTCAGATTTTCTTACTTTCATCTAATGTCCCTTTCTGTCCCAGGATAACACACTACATTTAGGTGTTATGTTTCCTTAGGGCTCTCTGGCTGTGCCAGTTTCTCAGACTTTATTTTGGGTGACCTTAACAGTTTTGAGAAATATTGCTCAGGTATTTTATAGAATTTCCTTTAGTTTGTTCATGTTTTTCTCAGCTAGGCTGGGGTTATGAGTTTGGGGCAGGAAAACCCCAGAGACGATGTGACATTCCTACTATGTGATTCTTCTTTTAATTATTTGGCAGCAACTTATACATTTCCCCTAATGGAAAACTGACATAAACATCACCAGATAAAACACAGTTTTTCTTTCTATGTGGCATTTTTATTCAAATATTTTTAGTTGTAAAAATGGAAAGCATCTCAAAAAATGGAAATTAACAAGTTTAACTTCTCAGTGATTCTTCCAGGAATTGCTCAAATATTTTCCTTCCAACTGTCAGCTATGGCTGTCACCCCAGCCAATGTACAGGGAGCTTTTGTTATGTGTTAAACATGAGTCGATGCCGAGCTGTTTCTAAAAAATGAGCTTATCACCCCAAGCAGAATGTCATTGCCTTTGCCTTTTAGTTCGCATCATGCTTGGCGCCCCAGCAAATGACAATGCTGACACCCACCATCTGTGCCAACACCATTTGTGAAGACACACTGATACCCCGAGGCACGTCTCAACTCCACAGACTCTCACAATCTGAGTTAAAGAAATGGGCAAAGGAAAAAAGGAAGACTTCAAGAGAGACTGTATGGTTAATAAACTTTATAATAAAGATATCTTAGAATACAAAAGTAAATATACAAGGGCACTCAAACAGTGTGTGGAAAAATAGAATTCAAAGATAATACAAATCTTTGCATGAACTTCTTGAAGTACTCCCTCTCATAAGGAAATACTGAGGAGTGGGGGCTCAAGCAAGCTCTCTCAAGTGAGCTCACCTTCCTGTGATTATGAATCATTGAAATGAGTTCAGGGAGTGTCATAGCATGGTGCTTCTACCTGGTGGGAAATAAAAATTCGACTTGACTCAACTGTATGGCTTCTGGAGAAGGCAGTCCATTCAAAGATGCAAAGCAGGGGTCAGCAGACTTTTTCTGTAAGAGACCGTAGAGTAAATATTTTTGGCTTTGTGACCGATACGGTGTCTATTGCAACCACGCAACTCAGCTGCTGTAGCATGAAAGCAGCCGTAGACAACATGCAAATAAGTGGGCATGGGTGTGTGCCAATAAAACTTTATTTTAAAAAACAGGCAGTGGGCTGGATTGGCCCATAAGCTGTGGTCTGCCAACTCTTGATATAGAGGCAAGAATGCTAGACTAGACTTTCTCGTTGAAATAGGGAGGGAAGGAGGGGAAGACAGTCTGAAAAACAAACTGAAAGAGAAAAGATAACCTTTCCTAAATCTCATTTTCCTGATTTCTACTGTATTGGTTTTCTATTGCTGCATAACGAACCCTCACAAATGTAGCAGCTTAAAGCCACATCCATTAAATAGGTCACACAGTTTGGTAGGTGAGAAATCAGGTGGGCTTGCCTAGTTGTTCTACATAACGCCTCACAAGGGTGAAATCAGGTGCTGGCTGGCTGGCCTCTTATCTGAAAGCACTAGGAGAAAACATCAAATTCTTCTTATGCTGCAAATCTCTTTGACTTCTCCTTCTGCCACAAGCAAGAAAGTTCTCTTCTCTCAAGGGCTCATGTGATCAGATCAGCCCACTCAGATCCTCTCATTGCAGTGTCAAAGGTGCCATATAACATGACACAATCATGGAGTGATATCAAACTATGTTCATGGGCTCCAGAGATTAGGGTGCACACTTTTGGGGGCCAATTTTAGAATCTTCCTACCACAAATACCTCATGTGTTTGTTGTCAGAATCAAATTGAATAAACCAAATCAAACTTCCCAGCATTGAGTCTGCAAGCGAAAACATGGCCAAAAATGTTAAGTTAAACATGCTTAGAAATTTGCAAAATATAGAATTTTGTTTTACATATCTTACCTGTAGTTTTTTAAGTTCTTGCTCATGTAAAATTATATATCTCCAAGTATTTCACAGGAAGTATTTAATGTGGACACTTGAGATGGAAGGGCTATGGATGTCACAAGTGCTAAAGCACTGAGCAGTCTTAGTTGTGTTTTCCTAATCAGTAATAAAATTTAAACATTCTAGACAGGCCAAGGGAAGTCTGTCACCCCTCTGTAAATGGGTTCACAGTGTGTTGTGTATATTACACAAGAGTCTTTCTCCGGAAGTGGACTTGCGGCCTGTTGAAATCCAAATACATTCATTCTCTCTTTGGCCCCATGTCCTTGTCACGTTGTGTGAGTGTCGGCTCCAGCAGGGCGGCACTGGCCTACTCACAGGCTGACAGGCATGAGACCCCGCGGCAGGGAGCACTGTGCATTTGTCAGGGATATCACAGCGTCCTGGCAGGCGGCCGGCCTGGCACTTCATCAGGCAGACATCTGTGGGCTGATTTCTCTTTCTGCTGGCTTTATGACACACAGAAATCGTTTACAGGATGAGCCTGTCAGCTCTTCCTTCTGCCAGGCTCATCTTTAATAGTTTGATAGAACTGAAATGGTGGCATATCAGGTTTCACAAAGACAGTGCCACTTCTGGAGAGGCTTTTGTAATGTGAGCCCTGGATCCTGTGGGGTAACTTGGTGGGAGGCGTGGGTCTCTGTCAACACAGAGGATGGATACTGGGGTGTGATTCTCCAAGTGGAGCGCGGGTGTTCTGCCGTGACAATCATCTAGGCTCTTCATGAGCCCCTTCTTTGGGACTTATACTCCCTGCCAAAAATAGCTGAGGTTTATGAACAGGAGGCTTCCCAGGTTTGCCCTCGGTCCCTGAGGGAGAGGGTAGTAAACACACAGCAGCAAACTTTCTCTGATTCTGTGTGCCTATTGACTTACCGCCCAGAATTTGCTCAACCTACTGAAAATGTAGCCAAAATTATTGGAGGGACACTGGGTACCACTGGACCTATCATTTGTTAAGCCTGGTCTTCACCCATATGGGCACAATGGGTATGAAGATCTGCACAGAAGCATTTCTGCGTGAGGAGCATTGCATTGCTGGTTTCTCTACAGTAACTTGAATCTGCCTCTGAGATGCCCGTGCCCGTCTCACTGTCATTGCCTCAACCTTCAGCCCCCTGTTCAAACGTGACTGGGGCTCTTTCCAGGGCTACGCCAGCATCCTCAGGCTTTGCCCAGTGTCAACATGTGTGGTGGCTCTTGTTGCACGAGTCACACAGGTGACCCGGAGAGGTCCCCTCTCCTACTTATCATGGTTCTTCTTATCCAGAGATCTCTCCTTTCACATAACATTTGATCCCTCCTGCCCTGGGGTCTTCTGCTGTCTGGCCTGTCCACCCGTGTCTTGAGCTGTCCTCAGGGCTCCACTTGCAGTCTTGTCACCCCTCCCTGTCACCCTCCAGCTCGCATAGGCTCTTCAGGAGCTTACACTCTCACATGGGACAAAACAACATGCTGACCTCACGCAATGTCTGCTTTCTTCTATGCAAAATCTCTGAGGCAATGAGAACCCAGCAACCTCCACAGAACACGAAGGATGCCGGTTGCGGGAAGTGAGGCAGGACATGGGGAGGGCTCACGCAAATTAATATCTTTATACATTATCCTGCCACACCTGTGAATAAAGGTGTTTTCATCATTAGCATTTGTGGGAAAAGATAGGTCACATTCTTGGATCGATAAAATGGCAAAAGGTCAGTGTCGTGAGGAAGCAGATAAAGTACGAAACATTGTAGAAAGAATAGCAAGGAATTTTCACATAGACTTTAAAAAATTTTTCTTTATGTAAGCATAAACCTGTTCCTTAATAACCAAGGTAAAAAATAAAATTTGTCATAAGTACGTGTAAAATGATGGAGATGTTTTATGACAGTAAAGAGAACTGACCATTGTAATTAACGAGAAAATAGCACCCAGAAGAGATTAGATGGATATAAATTTCAAAATTGTCAAGTCTATTGATGTTCTACTTTGTTGTTTCCCGTCCTAAAATTCTCGAAATATTTGTTACAGTTTTGTTTATCGGGGAGATTCCTAAAAATCACATGTAACCTATTCTTCCCTTCAAATTATTACAAAATGCGCTATTTGCATATCACTTCAAGCAGTCAAGAGGAAGGAAAGACTGTTATTGCTTGTGTGTGTGCCCTTTGCTTCCTGAACAGTAGCTCTCAGAGACAACTAAGTCAACAGTTGGCAGGTGCATGTCTTACTCTGGTAGCCCTCCCAGCAAGCATCAAGCATTAGAGGATAAAATGTCATCTGTGTGGAGACTTGTTTAGAAAATATGCTTTATTTGGAAGAGGAGGAGGCTAGTCCCAGCTCAGAAGCCTTGGGGAAAGCTTTACAGGTCAGGTAAGTTTTGGACCAGACCTGGAGATGGGCAGAATTGGGGTATAGTGTGGTCCCTGGAAAAGAAATAACCACTGTTAAGGAAGGAGGTCCTAAAAGGGCGGTGCTTGCTGGGAGAGCAGTGGCGGTGGAGTGACAATTGTGTGAGGAAAACTTTTCAGAGCCCAGTAAAAATGGCAGCAGGGATTGGCATGAAGGGAAGGCTTCATGCTGTTTGAATTTCAAGATTAATTTGTCATTTTAAAATTTTTCTTTTACCTAACAAAGCATGCAAGACATATAGCAAAATTCAATTTTTTGATAACGTTAGGGGCAGGAGACATTGGGATGTTGTGACTGTGAAACTTTATATTTTTCTAGTTTTTTTTTTTTTTTCTATTTGAATTGGATTCATAGCCAGGTGTCTAATACTGTAGAGACTTATTAAAGGGATGCAGTTCTAAGAACAGGGACAGCATTTGAATCAACATCAGGATTTTTCAGGGCTAAGTGAGCTGGAAATTTTTGATATTTCTACATTCCCAAATTTTTATTGAAAGCTAGGAGCTGTTCTGTGGTTGTCCTGATTTTAATTCTGTGTCAGAGATACAGCGGATGAAATACTGGGAGGTCTGTGATGGCTGGACTTCCAGCTTAGGAAAGGAGGCCCCATGCTGCATCCTACTGAGAAATACCTCTCATACTGTGCCAGTCATCAGAACTCATTTTCCCCTATAAACAAGACAGATGGACTTACTAAACTCATGTCTTATTCCATTTCCCAAAGTCAAAGAAACCCTTGATCATAAAAGCATCTGACCTTAAGTAACCTTGTTTTGCCATCTCTGTCTTCTGTGTAGTCTGTGTGGTTAAAGGATAGATGTAAATCATGAGAGGGTGGCAGGGGAACCCTTCCACGTGTTCTGTTTCACAGTGGCCCCTCCACTCCTGTGAGCCGTTGCTGCAGGGCTCCCTTGTAGGTACGCAGAGCAGCATGTTGTGGCAATGATGCTGTGTGAAGCCATCCAGAGGACAAGAGCTCTCAGCTTGTTACAAATGTCTTCCCCTTCCTGGAAGCCCCACGTGGCAATCTGTCCATTTTGAAGCAAGCAATTAACTAAGTGTTTTGCATGCTCAGTGCAACTTGTAGCATTTTCTTAAAAGACCAAAACCAGGACTCAAATTCTTCTCTAGTTTTTCCATTCTTAAAGCTGCTGTTATGACTGATACCATGATGAATAATGACATTAGCTAAGCCTTAAATATGTGTAGTGGATCGGGAATTTCAGAGCAAAAACTCAGTTACATAAAAAAAAATTTCTATTTCTTTGTAACTCTAAGTAAACTAAGTGTTGAGTCCCTATTCTGCCAAATGGTAGACGATTAGGTATAGCGCAATTCTGGGTAAAGTCACTGACTTCAGGTTAATTAAATCATTTCCTGCCCTCTTCCTCCCTTCCCTGAGATGGCATCTCAAATCCTGGGCTATTTATGGGGTGATCGAACGGGGATGAAATGCCACTTCTGGTCATTGGCTTGTCTCTATGTTATGTTCTGTCCCATCTGAACTTAGCACAATGTCTGCCTACTCATGGCAGCTCTGTCCCAGTTGGCATCTACACCATTTTGAGGAAATCAGAAATTTCTACTGCTCCTCCTTGCCTTTTCGAGGCCATGAGAAACATCAGCACAAGCCATCAGTGGCATTGTCAAAGGCAAGGTATTGAATGAGCTCATGTGACGGATAGAACAAAACCACGGAATGTTTCAATACTTAAGGGTTGAGTCAGCAGGGGTGGGGGTAGTAAAAGAGAATAAGGAACAGTGGCCGATAGCCCAGAAGAAACCCAGAGAGGGTGATATGAGAAAATCCAAGAGACAAGAAGGCAGTGACCAAACCTATCAAGCGCTGGGATAGGTTGCATAATAACAAGAGCAAAGAGGGATGCATGGATAAGCGAGCGGGGGAGCTGGCTTTGACCTTGGCAAGAGCTGTTTCAAAGGAGTGTGCGGACACAAGTTGTATTAGTGAGGACTGTGGAGTGACTGGAATAAGATGCGGTAGTGACAATGAATATTGACATGGATTCACTAGCATCAAAACGGAAAATTACAAAAACGTGCTGCCAGAAAAGCAAGTTACAAAATGCCAAGTATGCTATAACTGTATGTATGTAAATTTTAAAACACAAAGAACATATATTGTTTATAGTTTTGTATGTATGTTATAAATTTTTTTAAAACACATGGGAATAGTACATATGTCAGGATAGAGGAATTTGGGGGCAGAAGTGGAGGGGGACTATTAGATTTTATTAATGTCATAATATTTTACTTCTTTTAAAATGAGAGATCTAAAGTGAATTTGGAAAAATATCAATATCTGTTCAATCTTAGTGGAAGTGACCTGCGTGAGTGTCTCTTCTATTCTTTTTCTGGACTTTTCTTTAATTAAAATAGTTTAGATAGTTTGTAGGGGTCAAATTGGATGTGAGAATTGAGGAATAAGTTGATAATTCTTTTTAGAAGCATTACCATGAATTGGTCAGAGAAATGTTGGGAAAGCTGGAGGGGATATGGGATCATGTGGGTTTCGGCTGTTTCGTGTGTGTGTGTGTGCACGTGTGTGTGTGTGTGTGTGCGTGTGCGTGTGCGTGTGTGTGTGTGCACATGTGTGTGTGTGTGTGTGTGTGTGTGTGTGTGTTGACTTAATATGGGAGAGAGGGAAGTTTATTTGTAGTCTTGGGGAAATGTTCCAGAAATGAGGAAAAACTGATGATATGAGAGAGAGAGTGAGAAAAAATGGAGATCTTAGCCCTGAATGAAGCACATACTTTTCAGGTTACAAATAGAGCATCCAGAACCAAGTCTGGAAACAGACGGTGTTAATGATTCTTATAGTAGGAACGTGAAGGAGTGAGAGGCTGATGGCTTTGTATTTTCTGACTGAAGTTAGAGGTGGGGACTTCATTTGAAAACAGGATTGGGGGAGCATTGAAGACAAATCATGCAAAAAGGATTCCAAGCGTCTCAGAGCCGGATACATCACAAGGAACAGAACACATTGGGGCAACTTGAAAAGTCCATGGGGTAGCACTGAACTCCTTTCAGGGAATATACAAGTAGTTGTGGGCTTTTCTCCAGGAGAGCCAGGAAGCTTTGTTCCCATTCTGGTAAAATCGGTGACAACTGCTCAAATTCTGTAGCTAGATTCCAGCTCAGGAGAAAGATAACTATAAATTGCTTTTTGTTTTTTAATTTTTCTGGTTCGTATTTGAGGACATAGCTAAGAGTCCTCATTCCAGAATGCTCTGCACCCAGGGTGGGCATTTCTTTCCTGGATGATACGTTATTTCATTTGGTTTGGTGGAAGTCACTGGCCTCAGCTAATGTCTGCATTTCAAGCTCTTTTTCATTTTCAAGGCTTCCCTGACAAATCAGCCACACCACGCATTGTTTCAGCCCCAGTCCCATTAATCAGGCTTTTGCCAACTCTTCACGGCTTGGGAAGAATTTTTACTTAAAACATTCAAAACCAGCATTTCACGGAATTCAGCAATGCTGAACAATGGGATGCCTTGTTGATGGGGACCACATTCAAAGTTAATGGGCTTGAAGGAGTTTTGCAGAGCCTGTTGGAAGAGACGGAGCTGGCGCCCAGGCCGCTCCGTGAGCAGCCTCTGGGCGTTCAATGAGGACGCTCGGGACCGACTCCTGGGCCTCACAGACAGCTCGATTCTCAGGGCCTGAGATGGGGAACGAGTAAATGTATCTCCACACAGACCATTCTGAACACTCCCTGTGAAATGCGTGATGTGCCATGAGAATAAATCGGGGGATTGTGCTGCTGGAGCTTTGTACTGCCCTCAGACTGAGGTCACACCAGCCACAAAGCACTCTAATAAATTTATCAAGTCTAAGTTATTTGCAATTCATGTCTCTTTGCAAATCCAGAGCAGATTACGAGGATGATGCCTTCTTTACACAAAAGATTTGAAGCTTAAGGAGGAACCCAGGCAGCAAGTGAGGACAGCCCTTCCAAATACCTTAAAAGCACTTACACAAATCCTGTACGAGGTACTTCAAAAAGTTCATGGAACTTTTAATTCCTGTTGCCTTTTAATTCTATTTTTCCATGAGCTTTTAAAAGTGCCCTCCTATAACACTCACTGTGCCTTCACGTTTTGGAAAACTTTATATTTTTGCGGCTTCTGATTGTCAAATTCAAAATCATATTTTACGAACTGTGAGATATTGTGTTATTAATTTAAAATATCTTGGCAAAGTAGTGATTAAGGCATATATTACATTTTTTTCTGCCATCATAGATATTTTGTTTTCTGAATGCTGCAGACTGGATATTTTAAATTAATAGACTTTATTTCTTAGAGCATTTCTGGGTTCACTGAAAAACTGACCAGAAAGTACGGAGTTCCCATGTGCATTTTGTCCTGGTACCCCCACTCCAAGTTTCTTCTACTATTAACATCTTGCATTAGTAGGTCCATTGTTACAATTGATGAACCAATATTGATGGATCATTATTAGCTAAAGTTCATGGTTTAGATTAAGGTTCACTTTTTGTGTTGTACAATTTTATGGGTATTGGCCAAATGCATAATAAAATCCACCATTGCCATGTCATACATGTCCTAAAAACCCTCTGTGATTCACTTATTAATCCCTCTCTATCTTCTCCCAACCACTGATTTCTTAGTGTCTCTGTATTTTTTTAAATTTTTAAATCTTATACATTTTGCCACTGAATACCTTCTTTTATCAAAACTGTATTTTTACCCCTGAAATTGGCCAATACCAAGAGATTGTGACAATAGTTTTAGGTTCAAATCATATATTTAGTTGTCATATGTAACACAGTTTGTCAGAAAATCTACTTTCATGAAATGTTAATAGACTCTTTTGTTGTCCTAATAATAACAAAATCATTAAATATCCCTAGACAAAGATGAAGAAAAACACATAAGGAGTATTCTAAAAATGAAATATATGTTACAAAGTTATTTGTGATTTTAATTTAAGATATATTCTAAAGCACTTAGGTAAAGTATGGCTAAAAATTATCTGCATGAACTGTTGTATAAGTGCCATCGGGTTTAGCAAAACACACAATTCTAACTCACCTAAAATAAAAAAGTATACTCAGGCACTTATAATTGAATGACCGATGGCTCTCAGAATGTGTCATCATTTTAAAAACAGATACGACATCGTCTTGCCCTTCCTGGCACCACTGGTGTGGGTTGGAGGAGGATGAGTGGGTCTCACAATGCTCATGTGGGAGTGAGGTCCACTTGTGCCTGCCCCTTCGTCTTGTCTTCAGAGGCTTATTGGACCAGTCCAGGCATGATGTGCATCTGGGGGTGGTGGGGGTCCATTTGCTTCTCCTGATCCACACTCCGCTCTTCTCCTCCTGGCTCTGTGCCTTGACAAGGGACAGGTGCTCTTCACAGGTTAGGCACGTGACAGTGGTGGGAGCCAAGTAAGCCCCCAGGAGAAGTCCACACTGCTGAGCCCATGGAGGGCCTCCATCCCTGCCATGATGGCTGTCTGTGCATGATGGATCCATGGCGCCCCCTGTGGCTGGGGAGGAGGCTGGCTGACACCACCTGACTGCTGAGGGTCTCCTTTGCAGTAAATCCCCCCCCCAATGCACCCCTTGCCATGAGCATTGACTTGGAGCTGGAGTTTGTGCACACTCTGTGCCATTCTGACATATCCGTCCACACATCTCCTCCCCAGGTGCCCTTATCACAACCTTCCAGTCTCGTTCTCCCCAAGAACAGGAGCAACCAGTCAGGCCAATAGGCACTGCCAGTGAGTCACACTGGTCCACACCTCAGGACATCTTTCCGTCAAAACACAAGGGACAACTGGATGTACCGATTAACATCCTTTCCACTTGGGAGGCTCCCTTCAGCCTTGTATTCCACAATTTCCATTTCATAGAGAAACCACTGTGCAGTGTTTAGTGTCAGGATTTGTGGGATGGGGTGTTTGAAAATGTAGGTTTTATTGTTATTCAGATATGCAGACAAGTGCCATTGAATAGATAGTTTGTTACTCACAGTTCCTAAGAGGAGGGAGCAAGCCACACCACTCAGGGCCACACGGGGAAGCACCAGGTTGGTCAGGCGGCAGAGGGAGCCAGGGGAAACTGTGAGCAGGAGACTTTCCTGTGGTTTTCGTGGGAATGAGTGGGCAAGGCGGGGTAATTAGCTTAAGCTAGCTTATGATGGACTATTTTGAATAGTTTCAGCAGGCTCTGGATAGTAGGGACTACCCTTGGGTTTCTGACTCTTGGCTCTGGGGTGACTAGAGCAGGGAAATGATGGCCCAGAGTGTAAGAGCCCAAAAAGGAGGCTGTTGGGGGGTATGGACTGTGAATGGGTTAGTATGCATATGAAAGACATGCTCCATGAATCATTTACTGTCTCTAGAACTTGGCTAGTCCAGGGAGGGGCACCCCAACAGAGATCAGCAAAGCCTCAGATGTCAAAGCCCCAGAATACCGAAAACAAGAAGGCATGATTAGTACACAGGCAGGGTCCAATGGCACCCAGTTTGTGGTGGATATCTGATAGTCACTTGCCGTAGCATGACAGGAGTGGTAATGAACAAGTCCTGTGCAATTCCCCTTCACTATCAGCCAGCATGTGAAAGGCTGGCTTAGTTGGGGGATCCCTGACCCATGTGGGTTCAAGTGCTTGCTGCTATAGGATCACTAATCACACTCACCAGACAGAACATAAAGGAAAGGCTTTTTATTTTGGAAGACATTGACCAGGAGACAGAGGGTGAAGTCCTAACTGCCTCCCCAGTTGACTGAGGGCTGGGGTTTGTACAGGTAGATGTATTAGGGAGACAGGATGTAGGGGCCTCAAGCATGATGGACAGCTGCTTTCCAGCATTATCTACAGCACCATGGTCTCATGTGGTTTCCGTTAGGTGATGCTATCTCTGAGAGATGTGTCGGGCAAGACAAGATGTAGGTTCCTCAAGCATGATGGACAGCTGCTTTTGATGCAATCTTAATCGTTAAGGACTAGCTACGAAGGGAAAACAAATGTAGTTCTATGCTAAACGTATTGTTAAATAGTAGATTGTCTCCTACATTTACAATTATGAATTACAAATTCTGGGTAGTTAGCACCATAATTGCCCTGTCAAAAAAATTGACACTCACTCTTTATATACATGAGTGTAGGGGTTTCCTGTGTTTACAGGAGTGGTTCTCAGATGCATGAAAACTATAGGCAGAAGAGGACAAGTGGACTCTAAAACACCCCTGAGGTTCTGCAGAAGCTTCATTTGACATAATCATAACAAGCAGCTAGAGAAGGACAGAGAGCAGTCTGCACAGAAGGAGCGGTGGTGCACCAGAGAGCACCAGGAGAGGCACTAAGACAGCCCCCATTTTTTTCTCTCTTGGGGTCCATCCATTCAAGTCTTTTTTTTTTTTTTTTTTTTTTGTCGTTTTTTCGTGACCGGCACTCAGCCAGTGAGTGCACTGGTCATTCCTATATAGGATCCGAACCCGCGGCGGGAGCGTCGCCGCGCTCCCAGCGCAGCACTCTACCGAGTGCGCCACAGGCTCGGCCCCGTCCATTCAAGTCTTACACAATCAGGAGAAGAATATGGCCAGCTCGATGTAGGTCAGTTATCTAGCCCTGCACTCATCAAGTGTGGCCATGAGGACATGGTGATGGGACAGTGTGCTGGCCCAGAGTGTGAAGCTTTCCATTGTTTCCAATGCTTCAGAAGAGTGTGTGTGTGTGTGAGTGTGTGCATGTGCACGTGTGTCTGTGTGATGTATATCACATATCATGGGAATTCGCCTTTCCTCGTGCTACGGATTGATGTCCCCCCAAAACTTAGTCCCCACTGTGACATCATAAAGAGGTGTCAGAGTGTAAAGAGGGTGGGAAATGCTATTGTGGGACTGAAAGGTGGGGCCTTGAAGAGGTGATTGGACTGTAGGACCATGCCATAGTGAATGGATTAATAGTGGTGGTCATGGGCATGGTTCTGAGGGCTTTAAAAGGAGAGCACACATGAGAGTCTCTCTCTCTCTCTCTCTGCTCTGCTATTTTCTGCCATGTGAGAAATCTGCATTACTGTAAAATCAAAGAAGACCCTCACCAGATGTGTTCCCTGGACTTCGGACTTCCCAGCCTCTGAAACTGTAAGCAATAAATTTCCTTTTCTCACAAATCACCCAATTCCAGGTGTTTTGTTATAAGCAACAGAAATGGACTAATTACCTTATATATTCGAATTTTAAAAGTCCGTAATAATGTCAGTATTCAGCTCAACCATCTTCCCTCCCCACCCTCCAGTGTAGCAACCCTGGTTGGACCTCTGTGTTTGGTTCCACCATGATGTGGACCCCTGCTCTGGAAAAGGACTGTGCAGTGTTTCTACCTCACCAGTTCTGACTCCAGTGTACAAATTCCCCATCTTCCCTTTGCAGTTAGATTTGGTCATATGACTAAGTTGCAACCCTCAGGATAGGTAGAAGGGAGATTAGTCACTTCCAGGCCTGCCCTCAAACAACGTCCTGCAGAATGCTCCAGCTCTCCCTGCTTGGTGAACCAGGAGGCCAATGTGTTCCAGACATCACAACTGGTAGACAGAGGAGGATGACCTGACTGTGGTTGTGGGCGAGAAATAAGTCCTAGATGTCTTGTTTCACAGAAGTGTTTGGCTCGTTTGGAACCATGTCTATTCTATCCTGAGGAATCATACTGTAATTGGTATCTTTGAGGGTTTTTTCTTTGTATGTTTGCTTTTTTGCTGATGTATTAGTCTGTTCCTGTTGCTTATAAAAAAAATTCCTGGAATTGGGTGATTTGTAAGAAAAGGAAAATTATTGTTTACAGTTTCAGGGGCTGGGAAGTCCAAAGTCCAGGGAAAACAGCTGGTGAAGGTCTTCTTCGGTGGTGGCTTTGCAGCAATGCAGGCATCTCACATGGCAGAAAATAGCAGAGCAGAGAGAGAGCGACTCACATGTGCTCTCCTTTTATAGCCCTCAGAACCATGCCCCCGACCACCATTATTAATCCATTCAATACAGCATGGTCCTGCAATCTAATCACCTCTTCAAGGCTCCACCTTTCAATTACCGTAATAGCATTTCCCACCCTCTCAAGGCTGTTACAGTGGGGGTCAAGTTTCCAACACCTGGAACATTTGGGGACATAATTTTAGCTTCAACGAGTTTGGGTGGGTGACATTCAACCTACAGTAACTACTCTACTGTGATAACTTGAGGATGGGTTTTTGGGTCTCAGGAACTTGTGAAGTGCTTTTCTGGTCTTCACTTAGTAAAGTCTGGGCAATAAATTAGTGAACAAATCCAATGATAAAAGTGTGATGATTTAACATGTAATGTAGATATTTAGATAAATGTGTGTATGTGCATGAGATGTATATATACCTCATAAAGAAGACAATATATATGTATTTCCTCACAAAGTAGGAAATATATATAAACATTTATTTACATATATATATATATACATATGGAATTAAAATGATGAAAAGTAGTGGATTAGTTGCTTGTTCATTTTTTTTCCTTTTTCTGAGTTTTTCAGTTATTTTTTTCTAGCTCTTTAAACTTTAGATTGAATCTAACCAAATTTTAGATTAAGTTCCTATGTTTTTACAGAAATAATTTTCACTGTAATAGATTTTTACAAAGGTAATAAACAGCAAATTGAAAATATATTGCCGTGTGCATTGAAACTTGGTCTGTGGCCTTAATGTTTAATACAACCCATATGCGTTATCAAATTGTGCTAACAAGACTGAGTAAAACAACTTATTCAGGGGGAAAAGCATCGAACTGTACTGTACCTAGTCTAATGTTTATAAGACATTTTACTTTTGCATTACATCTGTGATGAGACACTTAGCAGCAGCAATAAAATTATCAACATGGGTCCCATCTGGAGATGGTAGCAGAAGAGGGAGATGTGCTGGTGAAGGAAAGCCCAGCCCCCTACATAGCAAGACTGACCAGGTCACCTTTTCCTGACTTTCATTCTACTACAAAGGCAGAGCTCATCTTATTTGGGAATCACATCCCCACAGTGGGATAGGAAATGACAATTAGTCTATTCACACTGTCTATCTGGTTGAGAAACCAGTTGAAAGTCAGATCTTTATAAAAATACAAAATATAGCCTCCCATCAACTCTGTTGGGTATAAATGATTAGACCATTTTACAGGTGAGAAAATGGAGTGCTGTGGAAGTCAAGGAAATGTCCCTGCTAAAAAAAACTTACCGCATACTTTCCATATCATCGAAGAAACAAAAATCAGAAAGAAAAACTCAGATATACACCAAACTCTACAAAACAAAACAACAAATTACAGCATATGAAATAGCACAATTTAATCTAACCACCTTATGACAGTGAATGTAAATAGGATCTCAACTAATATGAGTTAAAATTAAAATCCAGTGATAAATTGTCTACCAGAGACACACTTGAAACAAGCTGCTTCAAGCACTTTTAGTGAAAAATAATGCAAAATATATTGGGGAAAAATTTAATATTAAAAAGAATGAAGAAAAATATAGATAAATGCCAAAAGCAGTGAATGTTAGGAAGTGTTCACAAATATAACTAAGTTTAAATGTGCTTAATCATCATGAGTAAAACTGTCAGACATACAGGAGAAAGGAAGACTTTGACACACTCCTCAGACCTCAGAGATCAGGGAAACAAAATTTTAAAAATTTACAGAAGAACCAAATAAAATCACGAAGATTTGACATATATGTCTATATACTTAATACCTACGTATACATGGCCCAAAGTTAAACAGACCATGCTTTTTTCCCCCAGTACTCAGAATGCATTTGTGCAAGTTGTCTTTATATTTAACCACACACACAAAAAACCCCAATATATTTTAAAAGGAAGCAATAGTAGATGCCACATCTTATGACTAGGGATCTATAAAATTAGAACTTACTCATAACAGCAAAAATGTAATGAAGTACTAGATGGACGGGTTTTTATTTTAAAAACAGCACTCTTTAAATAATGAGTTAAAGGGGACATTTAAAATGCAATTGCAGGTAATTTAGAATATAATGCTAATGTGCAAAGTACAAATCGAAACACACTGGAGACCGTCAGTAGTGGGTTGGTAAGCATTTAACAACTGAGTGTAGCTCTAGCGTGCATGTTGTTTGATGTATTTGTTACATTAATATGTAAGACAAAAGTAAAACAGTGAAGATATACACAGAACCTCACTTGTGCAGCAAGTACTGAGCAATTTCTGTGCTGAATTCAGTAATTAATAGATGTCTGTACTAGAGGAATATTTTCTCCATTTTTTGTGCTATTCACAATATAAAGGCTACAGACTAGACACTCCTTTAAGGTTAATCTACATTACTGTCATTTTCTCAAACACCTTCTTAAGTTTACAAAATCAATTAAACAATAAATTAAAACCTGATTTGCAGAATTTACTGATTTCTGTGGTGTAAATACTCACACCATTCAATCTCAAGCTACCCTTGTAGGCAATTTCAGCAAAGAGATGTGAAGAGTTGAGCGCTATATAGCTTTTCCACCTTACACATCCAATGGATGTAACTAAAATAAAATACGAATCTTATAATAATTAAACTACTCTGTGGAGTATCATAACATTTATAAAGCAAATGTGTTTCACAGGGCCTAGTCTTCACGTATAACCTAACCTTTTAAAATTACATATAGAAATGTGAAGCTTGCAAAAGACAGGAAACTTTCCCCAGGATAAAGTCTGTGTTGTGGATATAGAATTGTAACACAGCAAAGTTGCTGGCACAAGGACAGATGCCCGTGGAGCAGGTTAACCTACTGATTGATATGTTGGAAAAATTACTTTACTGTTATGTAAAAGTACTGAGGAAACTGCTGTAGGAAAAGATAGTATTTGCTAAGAATAAGTTTTTGTTGGTGGATTGACTTAACCTTTTGCAAATTGCATTATGGAATGTCACTTTGCTTATTTCACTCATGTTACTAGTTTTCCATTTGTTAGCCATAATTCTGACCATATCCTTGTGTTTTTGTAATGGTTAAATCAACTGAATTTTCTTGTAAAACTGCCTTGTCTTTACAATAAAAGGGAGAGGCTAACTTTGGATTGGGCTGCCACATTCAGTTTTTCTCCTCCTAATGGGGAAATTATTGAAGGGCAATCCATCCGGGCCTCAATGCCTACATAATGCTTGAATAATCACATAATTCTTTTTTTTTTTTTTTCATCTCTGTTACACAGGGAAAAGAAGTGTAACACTACCCAACCTAAAAAGAGAAGGAAGGAAAAATTAATCAAAAACCAAAATAATAGTTGGAAAAATAGGAAAAGAGTAACACTTAGATATCAAAATTATAGCAGTTTCTTTGGACAAACCTGCAATATATTCGACATAAACCTGCCAGTATGATAGAGTCATTCCAGTTGACTCTGGTCCTCCTGAGAGAGAAGTTCCCTGACATGGAGAACAGAACACATAAAACCAGAGCAGGAAGAAGGGGAGTGTTTGTGGAAGGTTGTGGGGATTCAGGCAACTCCGAATGGTCAGCTGCTGTCCACTTGCTCTGGAACTAAAGCCAGTTTGAGTAACAAGAATTTGGGCCCAATTTGGAGGACTTGGGAATTATAAAGTTCTCCTCCAGTACAGCGTGACAGCATTAGATGTGGCTCTGTGTGGCTACACCTGGCCCATGCTGGAGACATTTCACCAGAGCATAAATCCTAGAGCTGCTTCCAGTGATGTGGAAAAATCTCGCTACACCAGTAGTAAGATCTGTTTATACTTATCTGGCTTGTTCAATCCATCCACGTGGGCTGACCAAATTAAGTATTTTCAGGAATCCATCTCTTTGCCCCTAGTTATCGATTTGGGTGCAGGGGAAAGAGGAGGAGCAAATGGGCTTGAATCCTCATCTTCCCTTCTTAACCCCAATGCTGGGCACCCTCATGACCCAGCCATTCTACAACAAACCAGAAACATCCACTGCAGCAGTCTTGGTTCTGCAAAGAGCTCGGTGTGTTTTTCTGCTGCTTGTTTTCTCAGTTCTGGTCATCAGGTGTGGTAGGTTGCGGCTCACTGGCTTATTCCACGATGAGGTTGCCGTAACAGATATGGTGATTGTTTCACATCGGCTCTAGTACGTTTCTTGGTACAATTCACAATAAGCTGAGGATTAATACATAATTGCAGAGGAGGAAAAGACTTACCTTTGCTGTCTTAGAACTGACCTTGTAATCTAGAAACAAATGTGAGGTTTACTCTGAGGGTCTGATTTCTTGAGGCAAGTGCTCACCACAGAACTTACATAGAAAATTCTGTGTGCATTAGCCTAAGGGAGGAAAAAAAGGGGGGTGGCAGGGTGAAGGAGGAGAGAGGGAGGGAAAGAGAGAAAATACAATTATATTTTATAAGCATAAGGAGGGATGTAAAATTGACATAGGTAGGGAAAACAATAGAATATGTATAAGTAAGTATGAGGTGCATCTTGGTGAAATTTTGAGAAACTATAAACAAACCGAGTCATGGACTCAATGTAAAAAGAAATTTCAAAGACTCCCTCTACCCGCCCACAAAGTGGAAGATGAATATTATTTCACTGGTGATTTTTTTCCCATCATTTAAGGGAAGTGAAATTTCTATGCTATTGAACTTTAAGGGAACAATTAATCCCTATGGTATTAAATTGACCAAGGCCATATAAAAAGGAGGAATACTGTATTAAATTTTATAAAGGTATATTAACTCTGATACTAAAATCTTGCAGATATCACTAAGTAAAAAGTTGTGTGCAGACGTATGTGTCATCTCAAGTATATAAATATTAATGCAAACTCTCTTTCTAAGTGAACATTTAAGCTAGAAGTATATTAAGAACTAATACCCCCTGATGAAATAATATCTTTTTCAGGAACACCAGAATGATTCAATATTTGAAAGTGTAGTAATGTAATTTGTGATATTATTATGTTAAATGAAAAAAAAATAGCTTTACTATTTTAATAGGTGCCAAAAAGAATTATATAAAATTCAGCCATTATTTCTGATAAAATTTCTGAGTAAAGTATAAATAAAAGTAATAAAAATAGTTTCAGCCAAATGGCTAAACATGTCTTGAGGGCGAGACACTAGGGACATTCAAATGGTATCTATAAAAAGGGTTCCTGCTGACATCTTTCTTACTAACATCAGTGTAGAAGAGCTAACCAATACAATTTTTTTAAATTTTGGAAATGACTCAAATTTTGAGATGGGAAAGCCAAGCAAATTAGTAATAATAATAAACTAGTAGACAATGTAAGTATGTTAAATAAGGTAACCAGTTACAACATCAGCACACACATGTAAGTAATTCTCCAATAGTCAAACCATATTGAATTCATTACAGAATTAAAATTCCATTTATAATAGCATCAACTGTTATCAATATTCCAAAACTCAAGGAACTTTATTCCCAAAGGTCTTTCCTGAGGAATCTATGGGTGAACAACCTCTAGACAACAGGAATTACAAAAGACGTCAACTTAAGAATAGTATGAACCAATAAATACAGAGTAACTTGGAAACTTGTAAACCCAAAATCTGGGTTAAAAGAGAACAGAATTAGTGCAGTTGCCCGTAATCTGACACTGTGGATATAGTGCAATGATTAAAAATGGGAAGAAATGGTAATTTCACATGCAAAATATTTAACTGCTGTTTTTAATGATGATAATTGCTCTTTGTACTGTTGTACTGATACTGTTGTTTTTATAATGTGGGATAAAGTCAATGAGCAACTGTGAGGTATTTTAATTCTGTCATCCCCTGTGTCCTTGACAATGAAGATTTTCAATGTAGAACAAAGATGTAATACTGAGATTAAGTAAAAACCTTGCATTCCTAAATTTGCATTGGAACTACTAGCATAAACTCTTAAGTTTTGTATATACTCTTCAACTACATTGGAAATTCCCGGAAACTAAGATCAATGTGGTGGAAAAGGGATTCCTCACTTCCAGATTTCGATCTTGATATACATTTTCTGTTTAAAGAAACCAAGGTTTCTTGGGGAAGTGAATGATAGCTGGTCAGGAGCAGGGGATGGAAAGGATTAGACTAACACATCTGGACAATTCAGAACAAGAAAAATATCAGAGACTACGAGAGCCATGTCAGAAGGACTGAAAAAGCTCACACTGGCTGAAGCCAAGACAATTTGAGCTCCAGTGTGGATTAGATTTGAAATCAATCATACCCATCAGATATGCTTAGATCCACGAACTGATAAAGATATTTTAAAAATAAAGACAATTGTTTGCATTGTGAAGATGAGAGATGCTTAACTTGAAAAGCTAGCATGTTCCTCAATTTTTCTATGTAAGCAAGAGAATGCTAGGTGATAGTTATAAAGCTACTAAAGGTAAATAAATGAATAAATAACATGACTGACTTAGAACATCACCATTTTGCACACCTCAGTGAATGGATGGATGCAGGCACTGAGCATGAGTCTGATAACAGGAAAGAATGAAAACCAGAAAATATGTGCCTCCTATTAAAAAAACAACTCCAAATGGATCTCGATCAAGGCTCTGAACTGAGCTGCTGCTTATCAGGACATGCAGAGAATAGAACATCTGATAACCACAATATAAATATGCACTAAGTAATTCTCAGACTGTGGAAAACACTACAATTCAAACAACCCAGGTTCCTCAACAGACAAATCATAATGGGACAAAAGGGGTAGAATAAGCAAGACTGAAATCAAAACGCACACAGACAAACCAAAAACTAACCATACAACTCTGGAACACCAGCAGCATCCAAACAAAGGAAAGGATTTATGACCCGCATGTATCTGCCCTGACATTTGCAAGTGTGTGCAAAGCTGAGCTTGGTGCAGTTCCAGGCAGCTTGTTTTTCCTTCCTCCTTGGAATCTCCATAAGGAGAGAAAACCTAAACATGTTGAGTGATTAGCAGTTGCCCTCCACTTTTAAGTGTGTTGTGAGGATAAACAAAGGATTTGGCCCAGGATGGAGTGATGGATATTTTCCAAGAAGACAAGCCCCTTTCTGAAGATCCACATTCTTTTGGAGACATGAAAAGACCAGGCAAATACACAGTAAGAGGAGAAAATGGGAATATATTTCTTTCCTTTTCCTTTCGTTTTCTAAGTATCAGGAATTAGGGGGAAAGGAAGACTAAAGAAAAATCAAATTATTCAAGATCGTCCATGTAAGCTGGCCCTGCCAGAGAGTCCCATGTGTAGTTCACTCCCTGTCCTTGGACACTCAATGCTGGGACCAGATACCTCTTCTCACCCACCTTTTCATTTTCTTCTGGGGCATGTGGAAATGGCTTAGGCAAAGCAGTTGAGCCTGGCCCAAAGAAGAACCAAGGTGCCTTTGTGATGGAAATAAAGGCTCCAAGATTTTAATTCGAATTTAGAGAATAATCAGATGCCTGAGAGCAGTATCAACCTGGAAGAGAAAACATCTACAGAAAGTGGAAAGAGAGGAATTCTGCCACCCAAGGTATGGCATTATATATTAGTCCCTTTCTGTTGCTTATAACAAATTATACCAAACTGGGTGATGTAGAAAGAAAATGAAATTTATTGCTTACAATTTCAGAGGCTGGGAGGTACAAAATCAAGGGAACATATGTGGTAGGTGTCTTGGTGGTGGCGATGCTGACAGCAGGGTATCACAGTGCAAAAATGGCAGAGCAGGGAGAGCAGAGAGAGACAGACTCTCCTCTCCTTTTAACGTCCTTCAAACCACACCCCTGACCACCATTTTTAATTCATTTGCTGCAGCAAGGTTCTACAATCTAATCGTCTCTTCCAGGCACCACCTTTAAATTACCATGATAGGATTTCCCACCCTCGACAGTTACAGTGGGGATTAAGCTTCCAATAAATGAACAACTCAATCAATCCATAGCAGGCATGCTCTAGAAGAGTACACCCAGCCCTCTCAAAACCAAGGGCTCTAGAAATGTTAGTTCTTAAAGCACACACCATAGCAAAAACAAGGGGAAGGGTGTCAAGAAAAAACTGTTCTTGCCACATCAGTAAAAGTAAAGTCTCCGGACAGGATTCACCAGGACAAGCATGATGAAGATAAAACAGTAAACCTGGAAAATGTGGAAGGCAACTGCTCTCAGGGTGGAAAAAACGATGACCCATGTTATGTAGTCACAACATATTTGGTAAAACTGTGGCCTCTGGTAACTTTGGAAAATAGGAAAATTACCTAACAAACCTCTGTGCTAGGACAAAGTAATCTTCATGCAAAATGCTGCAAGTGTCATCTGGCTCTTACTAGTTACATGTAATAAGGTGCTATAATAAAACGAAATGAATGCAGAAAGAGCAGACCAATTTGGAGATAAAATTTGGAAAAATCAAATTCCAAGAATAACAGGTTTGAAAAACAAACACATACCTTAACCCCAGCTACTTTAATGAGAAAATGATTTGCAAACTAAGCTAAAATCCTGTGGGAAAAGATCAAATCTAGTGAACTGTCAGAAACATATGGGTTCAGGGTAAAGATCTAAGCAAGAGTGTTGCAGTAAGGCCGTATTAAGACTTCTGAAATTGTTAGGACAGTAAACAACAGTGCCCTGACATTCAGAGGAAAGGGCTTTGTTGTAGCACAGCCCTACACACCCAAAGAAGCTGTGACTACAGAGGAAGCCATGTGTCATGAAGAACTGTGAATTTGATTCCAGGACCAGCATGAAATCAAATTCATAGGAGACCGTCCTACATTTTGAGACAGTTATATATTGGCAATAGCATTAGTTCAAAATATAAATGTGAGTTTCTTGAGTCCCCAACTATGTATACGCAGGAGTCAGGCTGAGAGGTCTGTTCAAAGGGCATATTTTCTTCTTACGGAGAAGTTAGGGAACATTTTGGAAAAGAAAGAACATCCGGGAAGGTGGAGCCAAGACCCTTGGAGAACACGTAGACTAGGAAGCCACTCCCAGGAAGCTGATTTAGTCTAGGAATATTTCCTCCCCTTAGAGAGAGTCCTTCAATATTCACAGCCAGTTAATGAGTTAGATTTTCTTTTTTTTTTTTTTTTTTTGTGTGTGTGTGAGCAGAGACTTTATTATCTTAGTGGCAAAGGTAGATATACATGAATTAATTATTAATTAATTAATTATTAATTCATTTATTTGGGTGTCTAATGCAACAGAAGTTCTTTTTTTTTTTTTAATTTTATTTTGTCGATATACATTGTAGCTGATTAATGCTCCCCATCACCAAAACCTCCCTCCCTTCTCCCTCCCCCCCTCCCCCCCAACAATGTCCTTTCTGTTTGCTTGTTGTATCAACTTCAAATAATTGTGGTTGTTATATCTTCTCCCCCCCCCCCGGTTTCTGTGTGTGTGTGTGTGTGTGTGTGTGTGTGTGTGTGTGTGTGTGTGTGTGTGTGTGTGTGTGTGTGTGTGTGTGTGTGTGAATTTATATATTAATTTTTAGCTCCCTCCAATAAGTGAGAACATGTGGTATTTCTCTTTCTGTGCCTGACTTGTTTCACTTAATATAATTCTCTCAAGGTCCATCCATGTTGTTGCAAATGGCAGTATTTCATTCGTTTTTATAGCTGAGTAGTATTCCATTGTGTAGATGTACCACACTTTCCGTATCCACTCATCTGATGATGGGCATTTGGGCTGGTTCCAACTCTTGGCTATTGTAAAGAGTGCTGCGATGAACATTGGGGAACAGGTATACCTTCGACTTGATGATTTCCATTCCTCTGGGTATATTCCCAACAGTGGGATGGCTGGGTCGTATGGTAGATCTATTTGGAATTGTTTAAGGAACCTCCATAACATTTTCCATAGAGGCTGCACCATTTTGCAGTCCCACCAACAATGTATGAGAGTTCCTTTTTCTCCGCAGCCTCGCCAGCATTTATTGTTCATAGTCTTTTGGATTTTAGCCATCCTAACTGGGCTTAGATGGTATCTCAATGTGGTTTTGATTTGCATTTCCCGGATGCTGAGTGATGTTGAGCATTTTTTCATATGTCTGTTGGCCATTTGGATATTTTCCTTAGAGAAATGCCTACTTAGCTCTTTTGCCCATTTTTTAATTGGGTTGCTTGTTTTCTTCTTGTAAAGTTGTTTGAGTTCCTTATATATTCTGGATATTAATCCTTTGTCAGATGTATATTTTGCAAATATTTTCTCCCACTCTGTTGGTTGTCTTTTAACTCTTTTAATTGTTTATTTTGCTGTGCAGAAGCCTTTTAGTTTGATATAATCCCATTTGTTTATTTTTCCTTTGGTTGCCCGTGCTTTTGGGGTCATATTCATGAAGTCTGTGCCCAGTCCTATTTCCTGAAGTGTTTCTCCTATGTTTTCTTTAAGAAGTTTTATTGTCTCAGGGTGTATATTTAAATCCTTAATCCATTTTGAGTTGATTTTAGTATACGGTGACAGGTATGGATCTAGTTTCATTCTCCTGCATATCGATATCCAGTTATCCCAGCACCACTTGCTGAAGAGGCAGTCCCTTCCCCAGTGAATAGGCTTGGTGCCTTTGTCAAAGATCAGATGGCAGTAAGTGTGTGGGTTGATTTCTGGATTCTCTATTCTATTCCATTGGTCAGTGTGTCTGTTTTTATGCCAGTACCATACTGTTTTGGTTATTATAGCTTTGTAGTATAGCTTAAAGTCAGGTAGTGTTATGCCTCCAGCTTTATTTTTTTTGCTGAGCATTGCTTTGGCTATTCGTGGTCTTTTATTGTTCCATATAAATGTCTGAATAGTTTTTTCCATTTCTGAGAAAAATGTCTTTGGAATTTTGATGGGGATTGCATTGAATTTGTATATCACTTTGGGTAGTATGGACATTTTCACTATGTTGATTCTTCCAATCCAAGAGCATGGAATATCTTTCCATCTTCTTGTATCCTCTCTAATTTCTCTCAGCAGTGGTTGTAGTTCTCATTATAGAGATTTTTCACCTCCTTGGTTAACTCTATTCCTAAGTATTTTATTTTTTTGGTGGCTATTGTAAATGGGTAGGCTTTCTTGATTTCTCCTTCTGCATGTTCACTATTGGAGAAAAGAAATGCTACTGATTTTTGTGTGTTGATTTTGTATCCTGCTACTGTGCTGAAATCATTTATAAATTCCAAGAGTTTTTTTGTAGAGGTTTTAGGCTGTTCGATATATAGGATCATGTCATCTGCAAACAGGGACAGTTTGACTTCATCTTTTCCAATCTGGATGCCCTTTATTTCCTTCTCTTCTCTGATTGCTCTGGCTAGTACTTCCAACACTATGTTGAATAGGAGTGGTGAGAGTGGGCATCCTTGTCTAGTGCCTGTTCTTAAAGGAAAAGCTTTCAGCTTTTCCCCATTCAGGATGATATTGGCAGTGGGTTTGGCAAATATGGCTTTAATTATGTTGAGATACTTTCCCTCTATACCTAACTTATAGAGGGTCTTTGTCATGAATGAGTGCTGAACTTTATCAAATGCTTTTTCAGCATCTATAGAGATGATCATATGGTCCTTGTGTTTGAGTTTATTAATATGGTGTATCACATTTATTGATTTGCGTATGTTGAACCAACCTTGCATCCCTGGGATGAATCCCACTTGATCGTGATGAATAATTTTTCGTATGTGTTGCTGTATTCTGTTTGCTAGTATTTTAGTGAGGATTTTTGCATCTATATTCATCAAGGATATCGGCCTGTAGTTTTCTTTTTTGGTTATATCTTTACCTGGTTTTGGTATCAGGATGATGTTTGCTTCATAGAATGAGTTTGGGAGATTTGCGTCCGTTTCAATCTTTTGGAATAGTTTGTAAAGAATCGGTGTCAATTCCTGTTTGAATGTTTGGTAAAATTCTGCTGTGAATCCATCTGGTCCTGGGCTTTTCTTTGTTGGGAGCCTTCTGATAACAGCTTCAATCTCCTTTATTTTTATTGGTCTGTTCAAATTTTCTACGTCTTCACGGTTCAGTTTTGGGAGCTTGTGTGTGTCCAGAAATTTATCCATTTCCTCCAGATTTTCAAATTTGTTGGCGTATAGTTGTTTATAGTAGTCTCGAATGATTTCTTGTATTTCAGATGAATCAGTTGTAATATCGCCTTTTTCATTTCTAATTTTTGTTATTTGAGTCTTCTCTCTTCTTTTTTTTGTTAGCCATGCTAATGGTTTGTCAATTTTATTTATCTTTTCAAAAAACCAACTTTTTGATTCGTTGATCTTTTGAATTGTTTTTTGGTTTTCAATTTCATTCAGTTCTGCTCTGATCTTAATGATTTCTTTCCGTCTGCTAACTTTAGGATTGGATTGTTCTTGTTTTTCTAGTTCTTTAAGGTGAACTGTTAGGTTGTTCACTTGCCATCTTTCCATTCTTCTGAAGTGAGCATTTAATGCAATAAATTTTCCCCTCAATACTGCTTTTGCAGTATCCCACAGGTTTTGGTATGATGTATCATTGTTTTCATTAGTTTCAATAAACTTTTTGATTTCCTGCTTGATTTCTTCTTGGACCCATATGTCATTAAGTAGAATGCTGTTTAATTTCCATGTGTTTGTATAGTTTCCAGAGTTTTGTTTGTTATTAATTTCTAGTTTTAATCCATTGTGGTCTGAGAAGATACATGGGATAATTGCAATTTTTTTGAATTTATTGAGACTTGATTTGTGACCTAATATGTGATCTATCCTGGAGAATGATCCATGTGCTGATGAGAAGAATGAATATTCTGAGGTTGTTGGATGGAATGTTCTGTAGATATCTGCCAATTCCAATTGGTCTAGAGTCTTGTTTAGATCTTGTGTTTCTCTACTGATTCTTTGCCTAGATGATCTGTCTAATATTGACTGTGGAGTGTTCAGGTCCCCTGCTATTATGGTATTAGTGTCTATTTCCTTCTTTAGGTCTAATAGAGTTTGTTTTATAAATCTGGCTGCTCCAACATTGGGTGCGTACATATTTATGATTGTTATGTCTTCTTGATGGATCAGTCCTTTTATCATTAAGTAGTGTCCCTCATTGTCTCTTTTTATGGTTTTTAGTTTAAAGTCTATTTTGTCAGATATAAGAATAGCCACTCCAGCTCGTTTTTCTTTTCTGTTTGCATGGTAAATCTTTTTCCATCCTTTCACTCTTAGTCTGTGTGAATCTTTATGGGTGAGGTGGGTCTCTTGTAGGCAGCATATAGTTGGGTCCTGCTTTTGGATCCAGTCAGCCAGTCTGTGTCTTTTAATTGGGGAATTTAAGCCTTTAACATTAAGAGTTGTTATTGAAAGGTGTTGATTTATTCCTAGCATTTTATTGGTTGTTTGGTTGTCTTAGGTGTCTTTTGTTCCTTGCTTTCTGATTTACTGTTTGGTTTCTGTGTTTGTTGGTTCCTTAGGTTGTAGATAGTGTTTTTGTTAGCTTGTTTTCTCTTCATGAATGCCATTTTTATTGTACTAGCGGGTTTAGATTTTTCTTAGGTTTTTATGGCAGTGCTAGTTATTTTTCAGGAACCAAACCCAGTACTCCCTTGAGGATTTCTTGTAAGGGTGGTCTTGTGGTAGTGAACTCCCGCAGTTTTTGTTTGTCTGAGAAATATACTATTTGCCCCTCATTTCAGAAGGATAGCCTTGCAGGGTAGAGTATTCTTGGCTGGCAATCTTTGTCTTTTAGTATTTTGAAAATATCTTCCCATTCCTTTCTAGCTTTTAGGGTTTGTGATGAAAAGTCTGATGTTAACCTGATTGGGGCTCCCTTATAGGTGATTCGACGCTTCTCTCTTGCAGCTTTTAAGATTCTCTCTTTGTCTCTGAGTTTTGCCAATTTGACTATGACATGTCTTGGAGAAGGCCTTTTTGTGTTGAATACGTTTGGAGATCGTTGAGCTTCCTGGATCTGAAGATCTGTGATTTTTCCTATACCTGGGAAGTTTTCTGCCACTATTTTGTTGAATATGTTTTCAATGGAATCTCCATTTTCCTCCCCTTCTGGAATACCCATGACTCGGATATTTGAACGCTTGAGGTTGTCTGATATCTCTCTCAGATTTTCTTCCATGTCCTTGATTCTTTTTTCTTTCTTTTTGTCTGCTTGTGTTATTTCAAACAGCCCATCTTCAAGTTCAGAGGTTCTCTCTTCAACTTCGACAAGCCTGCTGGTTAAACTCTCCGTTGTGTTTTTTATTTCGCTGAATAACTTCTTCAGTTCAGCAAGTTCTGCTACATTTTTTTTCAGGACATTGATTTCCTTGTATATTTCCTCTTTCAGATCCTGTATACTTTTCCTCATTTCATCATGATGTCTAGCTGAGTTTTCTTGTATCTCATTCAGTTTCCTTAGAATTATCACTCAAAATTCCTTGTCAGTTATTTCAAGGGCTTCTTGTTCTATAGGATCTAGAGTATGAGATTTATTAACTTTTGGTGGTGTACTTTCTTGATTTTTTGTATTTCTGGTGTCTTTTTTTTGGTGTTTATTCATTGTGGCAGGGGGTTTCACAGTCCACCGGTTTGAGACTAATGACTAACTAGGATGTTGCTGTGGTTGCCAATTTGTTATGGCTCCCGCCGTGACTGCTCAGTTGGCCTCTAGTGTCTTGTGTGTGTGGTTGCCTCGGGTCTTGGGCTTCTCCGGGGATCCACCTTTCTGGTCAGCTTGTACTCTGCTGGGCTGGTTGATCACGTACCACAGGGTGTGTGATCTCTGTTGAGCTTTCACTTTCTGTACAGGACTTCTCCCCGTTCCGTGTGCTCTGGCCCAGGCTGTTAGATCGTGCAGTGGCGACCCCAGCGGGTGTGTGGTTTCTGTCGAGTCTCCGCCTCCCTGGCCGCACGTCTCCCCCCTCTGTGCACACTGTGCTGGGCTGGGGTGTGTCTTCTGCACCCCTCGTCTATCAGCTGGGCCTTCAAGACCCTGCTCAGCACCGCCTCGCCCAGGAAGTCTACCAGGTTTCTGCTAGGCACAGACGACCGGTCTCTCTGGGTGCCTTTGTAGCACTGTGTAGATCTTTCTCGGGTCTTGTTCACCTTTGTATCCCCCCGGTATAAACCGAGTCTAGTGCCCGCCTGCAGCCTGCTCTCCGGCAGGTTCAAGCGGACCTGGGAACTCTCCTGCCACACTATTCCCAACCAGAAATTCGTTAGGCTTTTTTCCAAACTGGTGGTCGCAGAGATGGTATCTGCCTCCCAGTAACAGGAAGTTTACCGGCCGGAGTCCAGGGTGTGGTGGAGTGACAGTCGGCCCGCCCATACTTCCTAGCCCTCCCAACACTGGTTGGGACGCCCCACACCCCCAGCCCCGCCAGAGAACCGGGGAGGGAGTGGGAGAGGAGGCCGGCCGGCAGGGTCCAGAAAGCCCCGCGCCAGGCCAAGCAAATGGGCTCAGTGATGGCCGAGCAGGGCGGAGCTGCCCGCACCTGGGAAAATGGAGGCAGCACCGGGGCAGTGAGTGGCCTGGTGGTGCAGGCGGGAGCCGCGTGGGCATCCACCCCCCGAACAGAGCTGTGCCAGGGATCACTCACAGTGCTGTGCCAGGTCGGGCGCTCGCTCGGTCTCTCGAGTTAGATTTTTATATGCTCATGCAGGCAAGTCTCCAATCTGTATTTTTATGAAATGGCAGAGAAGGAAGTTATCATTTGTCATTTTGTATCTTTTATTTGTCATCTCATTTGTAATTTTGTATTTTTCAGTGTTTTATGAATTTTCTGAACACATGTCCATTCTTTTTTCAGTGTCCATGGTGTTATCTAGAAGGGGATATGAAGAATCATTTTCTGTTTTCTTTGTATATTAAAAATAAATTTAAGATATTGTTAAAGAGTATCACTAATGTAACAGAAATTCTACTGCTAGGGTCTTCTAACACTGCTTTATTTAAAGAAAAAGAAACTCTTTATTACCCCAAAGTTCAGGACCAGCATTTTTTGATTTAAAGAATACATACACAAAGTACTCTGTAGCCATTAAAATGATCTAAGTGCATTTAGCTGTCATGAGTTTTTGTTTGCAATATCATACTAAATGGTAATAAAGAAGTTTATCTGTTAGCATATATAACTATGATTCAGTTTTTGAAATGTACATATTTATGTATGTGTAACTACTCAGGCAATAGTTTGATGCGCAGAAAAATTTTCAGTTTTAAAAGTGGTTTGCCCTTAAAGAAGGGACTGAGGCTATTTGCATGTTTAGTTTTTGGGTTTTTGTATCTGAATACATGTGGAAAAAATGAGAAATTTCCTAAGTACACTTCAAATTTAATTATATAAAAATAAGTCTATTAGATAAAATGTGTTATAATATTAGACATACTCAATAAAAGTAAAACAAATCTAATTAAATTAAATTTCAGTCCTAAACTTTACCTATAAATGTAAGCCAAAATTAATATTAAAAAATAGATGATAAAAAGAAACAATTCACATATTAATTTTATAGTTGAAAATGAAAAATAGCCCAATTTGAAAATATAAAATTTAGTGTTAGACAAATTTGATGAGTTATTAAGGGTTAATCTATGCATTTATTAAAATGATTATTAACACCGCCATCTAAATGAAGCAAATATTTATCAGACAGTGGTTAATTCATTGGGATTTTATTTGACCCAATATAGTTTCTCTATACGTGAAGATACATGGAAACACATCTACCTACACAAACATACAAACACACACATGAAAGTATATCTCAGTATATGAAGATACATGAAGGTGTACTTCTATATATGAAAATACAGCTACATGTAGATATATCTCCACATATAAGGATATACCTCTGTATATAAAGATCGCACAGATTTATATTCATCCATCAACATATACATGTGCATTTACATCTCTACATATGAAGATGTAGTTTAATAAATAAAGATACATAGACATGCTCCCTGCATGAAGGCATAACTTGCTACTAAGAACAAAATCTTCATTCATTAGCTTCCATCTTATCTGATATTTAGTGCCACTTAAAATTATTGGAAGGTCCCTGGAACTAAACTTAGTCTAGTGGTTTGTTATATAGAAGACTCTTAAAGGTGAAGCAAATTCAAATCAGTCATCTTGGTAAGGTGCCGTCTCCTGCCTGGGATAAAGAATCCTTTTCTTCCCCCGCCCCAAGGACTGGGAGAAAGAGAAAGAAAGAAGGGGTCGGACTGACATGGCCTTGGTAACCAGGATTTGGAGGGCCACTGGCATCCTGACCTCCACGTTGGGCAAGCTGCAGTTTCATACCTTCGTCTAATGACAAAGAAACAGAATGGAGTCAGCTGGCATTGTCTCTACTCATAGTAGGGGCAGGAAGGGGGGGCCTTGTGGGCCCTGGATGAGGTTAGCCTAAAGCAGTCATTTCTTCATCAGAAGATTCAGTGACCTGCAATTTAGTGAACTGTGGTGAGTGTTCTGAATTTTAGATATTTTTTTATTTCTGAGCAAAATAATTTCACTGTTGAGACTAAGTAGGCAGTATCCACGATCAAGCATGATTCTCTTAGACGATATAGAGATGGCATGACACTCTTAAGGGGATGACAAGCAATGTCAGCCAGCATTACCATGGCTCTCCGGTCCTCCAGTTATGCGTGAGAAACAGTATCTAAGTGCTCAGACTACACTGCCCCCATTCTTCCCTCCAACTTGTCCTGCACTGTCACCACCACCCCTACTCCTCCACTCAGCATCCTCTGGCATCCTTCTTGTTACATCAAAATCATCATTACTATGAGTGCCTAACTCCCACATAGGCGTAATTGTGGAAATGTGCTCTAACTTGGAAATGTCCATCACAAAATATTTTTTCATTCATATTTTTTAGCCCAGCTTAAGGCTCTGTTTGCACTAGTGGGGTCCTTCCTGCTACACAAAATCCCAGTCTCCTCCCAAACACACAGAAATTCATTTTTATTTACTTTTAATTTCATTATACTTATAATTTCATTATAATTTCATTATATTCAATTTCATTTACTTTTCTTTTTTCTTTCTTTTACTTTTAATGTCTAAAATTTAAAGCACAAAATTTCCTGTGTTGCAAATCTCCTTCACTTCCTACATCTCGTTCTAATTTAATATTTCTGATATTAATATTGCCACTATCCGTATCAGTAGCACCAATCTAACTATTCAGTTATGCTTGTACATTAACATCATTATGACAAAGTCCTGGGCATAATTTATTTCCTTAATGATTACTGAGAACAATGGATAGTATCCTTTCATGTAAATGAACCTAGTCTTTTTGTGATGGATGAGAAAAAATCAACTCTTTGCTTCTTTGCATATGGTGCCCCTTACCTAGTGCATGTTTGCTGTGATACCAGAACTAAGAAAAACACACAGCCAAATTCTATAGCTACTTACCCACAATGATCTCTAAATAAAATATGACTATGAGTCACACAGATCATTATATCCAAGGAACTGAGGGAAGAAATGAGCATAGGTATAAGAGGTAATGCATGTGTTAATTAGCTCAATTTCGCCCTTCCACAATGAAGGTGACCACGGACAGCCATGAAACCCTTCTCAGCTCCTACCCCAGGTCAAGATCTTTGTATATATCTTGGAAGGGCTGGTGGATTTCCCACAGCATGGACATTCATGTCTCCATTGCTATAGGGCAGGAAGTGGAGGGACTAAAGCAAGTGCTCCTAGGGCTTCTGAGTGAAACCCTCTTCGTATTCAAAGAATATGAGGCTTGGAAACACCACATATCTTGAACAAGCTGCAACAGTTAGGATGCAGGAGAGCCTGAATTTGAACCCATGTCATTCTGATGCCAGAGCCTACATCCTAACCCATCCCAATGTTTTTATGGCTGTCAGTTCTCTTCGGTTTTGTCCAGTTGCATGAAACTCCCAATTAGCAGATTTCTACGTGGTGTGTGAGCCATGCAGGCTAAGTATGCAAAGTGAAATGGTTAAACGACCCCCTGAGGATTCCTGTGCAGTCTTTGTAGCAATGCACAGACTACACATCCTGCAGGGACAACCGTCATTGACAGATAGCAAGTTTTCTGTTTGTACTTTTTCGCAGGAACTGAGCAGAGCTTAAGGTTATATTCTCTGCTGGGAAGCTGGAAGGCAAAAACATTTCTTCTTAATTAAGAACTGTGCATAAATGGTCAACTCCATGAATGTTAAATTTAATTTTCTTATAATTCTGTTATAAATACAGTATTAATTCAGCTGAAATGATAAGTATATAAAAATTACTTGACTTCCCACTTAAAATTACAGTCACAAAACTTGTTTTATATTCCACAAGACAAATACCCTGAAGAGCTATAAATTCTTATTGGAATTTCTTAATAGAAATGTCTTGCATGTTAACAATGCACTTCCATGATTATTGCATGATCATTTCAATCCAATCCAATTGAAATTTTTACCAGTAAGTAGGCTCTTCCACACTTTGCAACTTAATGTCAGGCACAGAGAGAAAAGGTGAAAAGAGTTTCTGGTGTCCCAGGGAGTGAATTTTGTATACAGATTATTCAGAAGTTTCTTTGGTTTTAAATATTAATATTTAATTTATTATGGTTATATATTCAAAATCTTGGTTTGCCTTAAGCAAACTTATGCCTTTATTTCAGGTCATAAATATTGTTTTAAATAGAAATCTAGCAAATTTTACAATTATCCTTAAAGGAGACTTTCGATTATGTCTGCATTAACAAATGTAATTATTTATTTATAAAGCATTTATTAAATGGTTTCAGCATCATTTACAATTTTAATACATTAAAATCCTTCAGTTTTCTGATTATTGAATGTACTTTCTCAGTCACTTAAATCAGTTCTGTAAATTTAATAAATACGATATATACATGTGTATACATACAGATACACACTCATACACACACAGTGGTCCTGTCTATCCACTCTAATCATAATGTCCTGCCTGACTTTTATAGTAATGATATCCTTGCTTTGTTCTATGGCTTTAATCCCTATAAGTGCCTCCTTAATTATTGATGCTTACTTTTACTTGGTTTAAATATTTAAATAAATGGAATTATAATGTATGTATTCTTTTGTAACTCTGTTCTTGGGCTTATCATTAGATTGATAAAATTCATCCATCGTGTGTGTCAACCTTTAATGTGGTCTCTTACATTGGTCTATAATTACAAATTGCATGAATATATGAGCATCTCTTTTTCTATCAATGGATACTTGGATAGTTTCCAATCTGGGGCTGGAAATTGAAAATCCAAATTGAAAACTCTATATCATGTTTTTTCTTTTACCTGCTCTGTGACTTAACAATGACAATGACAACAAAATACAAGTAAATGATGGCCAGAAAAATGAGGTGTGAAGTTGAGGATGGAGAAGCAGTCATCCAGGATGAAGTTTTTCAAACCTTCTTTGCTATGCTGAGCTGATTTTCGGAGTCAGTAGTTATAAATTCAAATGCTTTAAAGCAAGAGTGGTCATAGTCCATATGCTGTGTTCAAGTTGCATGTTAACTAAGTATGCAAGTCAAATCCATGACGTTCGTGCCAATCAGGGCACCATGTGATAGATTCAACTAAACTATGTGCAGCATCATTCTCTTCTGAATGCTTTTATACATTCTTCCCATCTGTCAGGACCACAACTTATACAGACACTTAAAAGACCTCTGAGACGATTCTGTAGAAAAACTATGCCTAACACTAAAATCACAGCTTCCAAGAGTATCACTTCAGTGGCCACATGAATTAATTCTGCTCATTTTGGTCTTGGTTGGCAGTGAAGCTTTCTCCACTCCCCTTGCTAATTTACAAAGTGTGCAGGCTGAGATGGTGACCATACCTCACAGTCTACCATTAGAAGGTTCTAAGGACTAGTCCAAAATAACACTCATATCCTGACTGTAATTCTGGACCTACATGAAAGAATTGTCTTGACACGTCTTTCAACAGAAGCCAAGAAAAAGTATTTTCAGCATTCTGAAAAGTAATTTCAGAATTCTGGGTTTGTGTAGTGGCCTACGTGTAAATTTCTTTTTAAGTTTTGAATTTCATCTTCTCTCGGGACTAAAATAACAGGAAATAACTAAGAGGCCAAGAAATGAACACTGCCCTGCCAATTAATTTGCTTCTTGTTTTGGATTTTCTTCCTAGGATTTGTAAATTCATAGATGATTGCCACCGAAGGCATGTTAAGGGATCATATTCTCCAAACTCATCTTTCAGCAGGTAAGGAAACTTATAATTCAAAGAAGTTACACTGGCAATCCCAAAATGCAAAGAGTGTTTATAACAGAAGATACGTCACATTTTCCAACCTTTAAGTGGAAGAAAGAAACACGTATTAATGACCTTTTTTGTTTTTTAATCATGTCTAAATTAGATTCTTTAAAAATTTTTATTAAGTTCAAGTTAAACACAATTCACATTGGTATGAGCAATGTTGAAAGCTATAGAATATTTCAGTTTAAAAGCATCATCATTTTTACACCCTAAAATCACATTTTTATGTTTTTAAATATTACCTCAGAGTTATGTTTCATGTATTAGGAATTACATTCTTGATGAAGTGCTTTAGTCGGCTTTTTCATTTAACACTATATCAGCATCATTTTTGTAATGCCAAACGGGTTTCAGAATTATGAATTATAAATTAATCGTTGTCTTTTGATCAACATAGAAAAACCTTATCTATTAATCCCTTTGGAGGGCACTTTATGATTTTTACTTCTGTGAATATCTCCATGCACATAGCTTTTGATTTGTTAAAATAATTTATTTTTGATTAAGTTCAGGAGGGAGATTATTGGAATTGGTGTTTCAAAAACATGAATAGAAGAGTGTGGTATAAGACAGAGAAACTAATAGGTAAAGAAGGGCCTTACTTTCAGGTCCATCTCGCCTTTGTACATTTGTGTGACCTCAGCAAATTATTAGCCTTTAGAACTGCAGATTTCTTATTATTAAAATGGGTGCAGACACACCTAACAGCAATGTTATTAGGACAGTTTTTCATAAAATATTCTGCCCAGTGGTAAAATATAGTAAGTTCTCAATTAATGATGTTTAATATTTTCTTCATAGTTGTTGAAATATTTCTTTCCAAAAATGTTATGATATTTTCTTCTCCCACTGTCCCCCTGAATACATCTCTTTTTAAAATACTTGGCTTATTTTTTGGGTCTAAAATGATACCTTAAGTTTGCTTTACTTTTTGATTCCTGTAATTTTTTCTGATTTCTTTCTTTTTACGTGAATTGACTAGTATTATCTTAGTAAAAAAAAGTGTAATGCACAAAGAGGATTTCTATACTATTAATTAATCAAGGCACTGGATTTTTTATGCATATTTATTAAGTTTAAGTGGCTCATTAAAATCTCTACCTTCATATGTCATTTCTTAAATGATGGGAAGTAAATCTATAATACTGGATTTTAGATATTTAGAATTCTCCCCAAAAAGGGGGGCGGGCACACTTAAAAACCCAGAGAATCTGAAGCGATCTTTGAGGATTCTCTCCTTGCATTTAAAAAAGTTGGAGATACTGTCATATGATGGGTGACATTGTACTAAATTCACTCTGGCTATTCAGATCAACTATGTAAAATGGAAGTTTCAAGAGTTGTAGCTTGATTTTGTGAACTAGCCAATTCCAGCAATGACAAGTGAATGACACTGGTCTCCCACAAGCTGAATATACACTACTTTAACTCACAGCAACCAGTCCTGGTGCTTTCTTAAAAATAATATTTTATCTCATTAAAAGTGACATACGATAATTAAATACAGACAAGAAGAACAACTGGCAAGTTACCCATGGTCTTGCCCCCTTTAGAATTATGTATATTTCTCTTCTATTTTTAAAATATGCATAGGTTTTACCAAGCGGGCTTGTGTGTGGTCACAGTTATTTGGACCTCCTAGAACAGCGAAAGAACGGCTTTCACCTGAACACCACTAGGCAAACAATGTCTTGTATGGACAAAGTACAATGGCAAGCATGGTGCTTGTTTGCTTTTTTGATACTACATTTGATATGTTTTCTTGTGGAAATATAAGGCAAAATGTATTTGAATATTTAGTTGAACATGTGTATACAGTGCAGTAAGACACATGCACAGTTACTGATTTTACTCGTAAAATATCTGATCGTAATTTGTAGTTCTTCCCGTGGTCTACTGAGTGTGTTTTGTCATGTAATGAATTTCATGCAATGCACCTTTTTCAGAGAGTCATTTTATTTCAAAAAGATACACAGACTGTGGTACTGTGTAGTAAGTTAAAGTAGAAGAATTAAGCCAGCAGTCAAATGAATAATTACGTGTTCTTCTTGTATTTAAATATGCAAAAGTACATAAAGATGTATGGCTTTCATTTGAAATAAGAAAAAATAATCTGCCTCATGATGCTCATGAAAATAGTCATTTTTCCTTTTTGGCAATACCTTGTGGGTGGAAGCATATTGCTGTCATTTCTTAAAAGAATTAAATACAAAATGGAAACTAAGTGAAGAGGAAGAAAATGCCATAGAAATTGCAAATAAAGATTTAGAACTTAAATATAATGGACAATGTTGCTAAACTTTATGACCTCTGCATTCTTTAGTCTATTTTTGGACAGAGCGTAGCTGTGGGCCTCAAACATCTAAGATTAATTGAAATAAATTTGGGTGGTAAATTTCAGAAGAATCACCCTAGAGATCCTAAATAACAGTACATGTGCAGGACACATTACCATTAAATGTATCGCTGACTTAAAAATGTTCAGGTAGGTGCTGAAAACGAATGTTTTACTAATACCTTCCAGTGTGAAACATAGAGGGGAGAAAATAGAAAAATAAGCAAAAAAGACTCCTTTGATCTTTTCAGATAACGTGGAATGCTTGCTTTAATGGTACTATAATTAAACTGCACTATAACAATTGGAAATTTTTCCAACATCTAATTGGCTCTTGATCCCAGTTCTCACAAGTGCAGTTTAATTATAGCACCATTAGGTCAAAGGATATAAAATTTCAGTTACAGAGAAGAAATAAGTTCAAGAGATCTATTGTACAGGATGGTGACTTGTATCACCAACAATGTATCAAATTATTGAAAATTGCTAAGAAAGTAGATTTCAAGTGTTCTCACCACAAAAAATAAGGTTGTGTGATGCATAAGTTAATTAGGTGAATTTAGTCACTCTGCAAAATATACATATTTCAAAACAATATGTGCTACATGGTAGATATACAACAATTTTATTTGTCAGTATAAATAAATAATATTTAAAAATTTGGATAATCTGAAGCTATGCCAATAATGAGAGAGATGAAAAAGACGTGGGAAAGTTACTCAATTAAATTTGCAACGTGCACTGAATCTTCTACAAAATACAGCAGTCTCAAGAAGATTTTATTATGAAGAAAAATGTTCCAAAATCCAGAAAATAATTAGATCTTTGGAGACGAAGGACCAAAATGGGAAAATATTAGGTTGAACTGTATTTTTACAAGGCCCCACAATTGGAAATCAACTTTACTTCTCTGTGATGCTTGTTACATTGTATTAATTCAAGAAAGGGATCGATTAATTTGGAAAATGATTTTAAAAAGGGATTCAAACAGTTTCATGAGTTTTTTTTATTTGAAAGAAATATTTTTAAACCCTTGTAATCCAATTCAATTTTAATAACATTAATTTGTGTGCATAATTCTAACTTTATTCTTAGGGAGTCCAATCTTCTAATTTGTTAATAGGCCCAGACATGCCTATTACGTGATTACAAGTCACTTTCACTGGTACATTTTAGAGCAGGATTTAGCAGTATCTATAATAACATTATGGATCAAGTGTAAAGTTAAGGGCAAGACATTAAACATAATGACAAGACAGTTCTGAGCAAAATGGTGTTACAGGTATGATGGACCATGGCCAGATAATCAATTTTCCCTGGATGCTGTATCACATGCATAGAATCTTAATAGCTGAGCTGCCCAGGGTTTGTTTTTCTTCAGCCAGTTCTACATTAGAATCAGCAAAAGAGAGTTGTTTCTACAAATACTCTTGGTGGGTCCTCAGAGATCCTAATTCAGTGCAGGTCAGGGGTGGAGGAATGAGGACAGCTTCTCCACCTTTGAAAGTTCTCCCAGTTGGTTTCAGTATGAATCCAGAGCTGAAACTTCTGCTTTGGTTCATAATTAGGATTGTGTTCAATACTTGTGTCCTTTTCTATTTCCATTTCTGTGAGATTAGCAAGACTCGGTTTAATGTTTAAGGTAAAATACACAATTACTTTCCGATATATTTCTAAAACTTCTGTGAATATTGCAGTTTAATATCACAGCACACATACTGCATTCTAAATGAGCGTATTCCCTGGGAAGCAACCCATAATTGTGGTGTTTAAATGTTTCATGCCCTCGCCTTTTAAATGGATAAAAGGTGGCTGCAGAACCACAGAAGAACTGGTATTGACTTTCAACTAGGGATGTCAACTGGCTGTTTCTTGTTTCTTACAAGGTAGCCAACATGTGGTTTGGAGATGTGATTATGGGAAATTCTGGTAAAATTAAGAAACCTTCTCCTGCTTTGTAACAGGACAGGAATGTATAAATAAAACTCAAAAGCCAAAAACAGTTTAATAAAATGTTCTAAAACAAATACCAAGAGAAGCATCTTCTCTCTGTTGCCTTCAGCTAGTGTAAATCAATGTACATAGCTAGGATTAAAGTAAATTAACATGCAGAAAAAGAGAACAGGAAGCAAGCTATCAATTGAACGTTTACAACGTGTCCAGAAACGATAGACATATAAAATACGTAATTGCAGCATTCCTGGCAAGTATGTGGCATTATTCTCTGTTTATAGACACACCCTTTATAATCAGCTCCATGAATGCATTTATTTATCCATTCGTTTTTTCAGCCCCTTATTAATTCCTATGTATATTTGTATTAGTTCCTTATGCTGCAGTAACAAACACGTACTTGGTGGCTTAAAACAACACATTGTATTATCTTACTTTTCTGCAGTTTGAAATGGGTCTCTCAGGGCTGAAATGTGCTTGGCAAAGCTGCATTTCTTCTGGAGGCTCTGGGGAGGGGGGGATCCTTTTTCTTGCCTTTTCCTGCTTCTAGACGGCAACTGCATTCCTCTGCTCCTGGCCCCTTCCTCCATCTTCATAGCACATCACTCCAGACTTTGCTTTCGTCCTCACATCACTTTTTCCAGTTTTGACCCTCTTGCCTCCCTCTCATAGGGACCCTTGTGATTATATCAGGATAATAATTTTAACACCCCTACTTTTTCTGCAATTGTTATTTCACCTTCTTCCTCTTGGAGATAAGGACTGAATAAGTTATAAATGGGACTTTTTCTGGAATTTCCAATTGCCTTTGCTTCATGTGGTGAGAATAAGTACATACTTACATGAAATTATTTATTCTTCTATTCCTTGTATGAATTTTGTGGAAGCCATTTCATTTTTCTCTGAGTCCTTTTTTTCTTATAGGTCAGTGAATTTTTAGTCCTAATTTGAACTACTTATTTCTTGGAGGGCTTCTCAGTTGTCTTTTTTTTTTTTTTTTAATTTTTTTTAGATATACTCTTGGTTTAGTTCAACCAGTTCTAAAAACCCATGCATTCTCTCCTTTATATTTATCACTTACTTTCTCGAAATACATTTCTTAGTTATAGCATCAAAAAGTATGTTGGACATACATTTTATGAAGCCTCAATACATTTATGTTTTGCCTCAAACTTGATTAATAATTTGACTGGGTTCATGTCATATCTTCCTAAGAACTTTGGACAGCACTCCTTTGATTTTCTACAACCAAATCACCCACGAAATGTCTAAAACAAATCTTTATTGGTCTAATTTGAAAATAATCTGCAATGACTATCTAGCTCCACCATTTATGAGGCTACTTTCATTCTCGGTGTTCTGAAATTTTACAGGAATGTGAAATCTTTTTCATTCGCCTTAACTTTAATCTAAAATCACATGCTTCTAATTTTACATTTTTAAAAATAATTTATTCCTTTTTGTTTACTTTTTCTAAAAGTCCCAGTAGGGTGATGAAAACTCCTTGACTGAACAACTAAATCACTCTTGTCTCACATTGTATATATTTATTTTTTTTCTTTATACTTTAGGGTTTTCCTTATGTTGTCATCCAGTCCTTCAATGAATTATTTATTTTCATCCTTAAATTCTTACTTTTCAAGTGTTCTTTCTGGCTTTCCCATTATTTTCTTTCCATATCAATGTAATATGTGTTAACAGATACTACATGATTGAACGTTGCTGAGGGTTATTTTGCATGCATGTGTTTGTGTGTGTATTTTACATTTTCTTTTCTAAATCATCTCTATTTCCTTTGAGGTCAGTTTTATTTTTAATTTAACACACACTCCAGGTTTTCTTGCAGCTTCAAGAGAGTGGAGCCCTTTGCTTTTGTTTGTTAGGCCAGTTGGTTCTTTGTTTTTCGTTGCATGCAGGCATGAGGAAAGCAAGTTGAGAAACTAGGAAATCTCCCCCAGAGCCAGATTTAATTACCCACCCCCTTTTACGTACCCACTCACCTCTTCCTCTTGTCGTCTGAGTCTGAGTGGTGATTAGATAACCAGACACACATTTGGGAAGGTGGTTTGCACCACTCAGTCTCTTACATTATTAGCCTTCCAGAAATCTATTGAAATCAGTTGTTTGGAGTGGACTTTATTTCACTTTTCTTTACAGTGATGGGTTGATGGGTTTCTTTCTTTCCTTTTTTTTTTTTTTCTCATGGGCGTCTGAGAGAGAGGGAAGTCTTATAACTTTTCTCCATCTACAATGTTGAACGGGAAGAGTTTATTTTAAATCACTTAATTTAACAAAATCTAGTGATTCCATCAACACATTTGATACACGTAGTGCATTATGGGGATTCAAACCTAAGGCACAGAAAACACAATTTGCACAATAACCCCAGATTTCACCGATTTTTTTTTCTTCTGCTGTACAGTGAAGACATTGGATAAATGATCTGTACTATTCCTTCTACACTAATATTCTATATCATTCTCCTCTAATACACAATATAAGAAAACATTTTAAGGGAAATGTATTTTATTATAAAAAATAAAATGTCATTTTTGTAATTTGATTCACAAACTATAAAATATAATTTCTAGTGACAGCCCACTGCTATGAAATCTTTCCCTGTTTATATGACATTTACTTTAATTACTTATACTTTGACTTTATTTTGTTGAAAATAAATTTTAAAAATTAAATATAGAAGAGGCTCTTCTTTCCTCATTGCATGTTCTTGGTGCCCTTGTTGAAGATCAGTTGGCTGTAAATAAGTGGATTGATTTCTGGGTTCTCTATTACTTTCCATTGGTTTGTGTGTCTGTTTTTATGCCAGTACCATGCTGTTTTTGTTACTATAGCTTTGTAATATAGTTTGAAGTCAGGAAGTATAATGCCTCTGACTTTATTTTTGTTTTTGCTAAGGATCGCTTTGGCTATTTAGAATCTTTTATTGTTCCATATGAATTTTAAGATTTTTTTTTCTGTTTCTGTGAAGAATGTCATTGGTATTTTGATGGGAATTGCATTAAATCTGTAGATAGCTTTGGGTATGGACATTTTCACTACGTTGATTCTTGCAACCCACAAACAAGGAGTGTCTTTCCATCTTTTGGTGCTTTTGGTGTCCTCTTTAATTTCTTGCAGCAGTGATTTGTAGTTCTCATTGTAGAGATCTTTCACCTCCTTGGTTAAATTTATTCCTAAGTTTTTTTGTTTGTTTGTTTGTTTGTTTGGTGATTACTGTAAATGGGTTTGCTTCCTTATAATGGGGAAAGGAGAGCTTCTTCAATAAATGGTTCGGGGAAAACTGGATATCCTTATGTAGAAGAATGAAACTATATCTTACCTCTTGCCATACGCCAATATCAACTCAAAATGGATTAAAGACTTAAATATAAGACCTGAAACTTTAAAAATCCTTGAAGAAAACATAGAGTCAACACTCCAGCATGCAGTACTTGGCAAAGACTTTATGTATAAGACTGTAAAAGCACAGACAACAAAAGAAAAAATAAGCAAATGGGACTATAGCAAACCAGAAAGCTTCTGAACAGCAAAGGAAAAGATTAACAGAGTGCAGAAACAACCTACAGAATGGGAGAAAATATTTGCAATCTATGCATCTGATAAGGGATTAATATCCCTAATATACAAGGCATTCAAACAACTTTACATTAAAAAAAAAATTCAAATAATCCAATTTAAAAATGGGCAAAGGAGCTGAATAGACATTTGTCAAAGGAGGACATAAAAATGGCCAACAGCTATATGAAAAATGCTTAACATCACTAATCATCAGGGAAATGCAATTCAAAACCACTTTGAGATATCACCTCACCCCAATCAGACTTGCTGTTACAAAAAAGACAGAGAATAACAAATGCTGGTGAAGATGCAGCGAAAGGGCAACTCTTCTACACTGTTGGTGGGACTATAAATTAGTGCAGCCGCTATTGAGAACAGTATGGAGGTTCCTCAAACAACTACAGATAGAAAAGCCATATGATCCAGCAGTCCCTCTACTGGGTATATATACAAAAGAACGGAATCATCATGTTGAAGGGATACCTGCTCTCCCATGTTTACTGCAGCTCTATTTACAATAGCCAGGCTATGGAACCAACCTAAATGTCCATTGATGGATGACTGGATAAGGTAAATGTGGTAAATACATATAATGGAATACTACTCAGCCATAAATAAGAATGAAATTCTGCCATTCACAGCAACGCGGACGAGCCTGGAGAAAATTATGCTATGTGAGACAACCCAAGTGCAGAAAAAGAAATACCACATGTCTTCACTCATAAGTGGGAGCTGAATTTATATAAATAAACAATAAAAAGAGAGAAAGAGAGAACAATCACAATAATTTGTTGAATTCTTAGAAGGAGAGAACAGAACTGTGGTTACTAGAGTTGGAAAGGGGCGGGGGAAAGTGAAGGGGGTTAATGAGAAATTGGTTAACAGACACAAAGAACGATTACGTATTTTAATGGTGAATAAGCTAACTATCCTGATCTGACTTTCACACATTGTACACAACTACTGATAGTCAACTTTGTACCCCATAATTATGTATAACAGAAAACAAAAACAAAACAAAAATGATACCTCAAAATTTTTTTTTAATAAAAAATATAAAATGTTATTTCTGATAGGACAAAATATTAAAATTTTTTGCATGGATATCAAGAAAAGTATTTTAATTTTGTAAATGTGAAAGCATATCTCAAACAACTACTTTTTCAACAGGTTTATTTTAAATGACAATTGATTTGTTTTCACTATCTTCCGTAATGATGGACATGGAAGATTAGATCCTGCCTGATGAACTTAAGACCACAGAATTATGTCACATTTCTTCTTAAGCAAAAGCAAAGAAAGTCCTTTCCACATAAGGATTCTTACACTTTGGAGTTTGCAGTCGCTCTACTTTCATCTGATTTGTTTCACATCTGACCCCTACTGTTTGCCTAAATTAGATTGGAAATTAAAGAGCAAAGGACGCCTGCAGCAATAAACAGCACATTTTTTGAAGTTGGAGAAAAATAGCGGAGGAAACATCAGCGGGTCATTTTGACCTAGAACTCATTAAATCAGCTCGGGGATTGCTAATAGAAATAGCTTACTATGTGAAATAATAATAGAAACTTAATTTGTGAAAAGTGTGTAACATAAAAGTAAGGTATTTTATATTTCATAGAATCCACTAACAGGACATATCCGTTTTAGCATTTTGTATTTCTACACCACTTGCATCCAATTTTCCTTTATTATTATCTTTTTCTTCTAAAAATGAACAACCACCACGACAAAGAAAAACTCAGATCAACTTGTGCATGATGTTCTGTAATCGAGCATCTTTTTATTTACACACATTTTACTTATGTATTTTGAGGAGACTGTCATATTATTAGATATTCCTTACTGCTTGCACAAGTTCACCATTTTGGGGAATCTACATAACATAAGGCATTGAACCAAGTGCTTTAAGGAATACACTAATGAATATAATACATATGCTACCTTCTAGGAGCTTACTGGGGCTACAAGACAAATAGTTCAATCACGAGGCATAGACTTACAAGGGCCATATGCTTGTGCCATGGAAATTCAAAATAGAAAAAGACACTCCTGCCATTTGAGAAGAAAAACACTGCTACCTGCTACTCATGTGGTAGATAACATCTGAACTGAGCTCTAAAGAATAAGCAATATCTTCATATGCATACCAGGGACACCTGTGCAGAGGCATAGGTTAGAACATGTTATAAAATGAGCAAATATCGGTTTGACTGGAAAAACAGAGTGTGATGTCGAGAGAAGGGAAGTAATGCTAGAAAGCAAAGGAGACAGGTCTTGGAGAACTTGAATTCCAACAGGAAGTTTTTATACTTAATGAAGTAGGTAATGATGATTCATGAATAGCTTTTGATTAGCAGAATAACATGGCCATGGCTGTGTTTTGGAAGATAAACCTAGCAGTGAAGTGTGAAAATGAGCTAAGAGAATAGGCGGAAGGGCGAGGAGATTGGAGGTCAGGAGAAGGACCTTTCAAAAGCTTAGACAAAAGTCACTAGGCTGAAAATAGAAAGGGAGGGATTTGAGAAATGCCTAGATGGCAGAAGCAGTTTGACGTGCTGCTGTGAGAGAGAGGATAGAGAATTAATCCCCAAATGGCTATTTATAGCCCCAGATGATCTCAAAATAGCAGATCCTCAGTTTTAATAGAAGGCACGAGTGTTTATTTTCTATTGCTGTGTAACAAATTACCACACACTTGAGACTTAAAACAACATCTATGTATTAGCTTACAGTCTGTAGGTCAGAAATCCAGCAAGTCATTGCTGGATTCTCTGCTTAGGGTCTCATGGGGCCAAAGTCAAGATGACAGGCAGTCTCAGCTCTTATCTGAGGCTCTGGAGAGGAATCTGTCTCTAAGCTCTTTCATGTGGTTGGAAGGTTCCAGTTCCTTACAGTTGCAGGATGGAGGTCCTTACTTTATTGCTGGATGTCGGCCAGGGTTCACTCTCAGTCCCTAGAGATCTCTCACTTGTCCTTGCGTAGTCCCTCTCTGTCTTCAAAGCCAGACATGATGCATTGACTCCTAATCTTGCTTAGAATACCTCTGACTCCCCTCTGTTAACAGCCAGAGGAAAAAAATCTGTTTTTAAAGGACTCCTGAGACAGGCTTAGACCCACATTAGGATAATCTTCCTTTTAATTAACTCTAAACCAAATGAGTAGTAACCGTAACCATATTTACATCTTTAAAAACCCTTTTGACTTTAAGATAACTTAAGCAGGGAGTGAAATCTCATACTCGCAGTTCCATGCACCAGGGCAGGGAACTGTGGGCTTGGGACATGCTAGATTTCTGCAAACCACAGTATCTCTTAAGGAATTACTCTAATTCAGGAGCAACTCAATGTTTCTAACACTTTCTTCTTTGCACCATCTGCCTACTCGATGGCCTTTTGCATTTTAATTCAAGAAACAAAAGCAAAGGAAATGCACAGGTAAGGAGATAAAGAAAAGGGCTGAAATGAAGCAAAATCCGTGTCTTAAAACAGTTCTTTCTTGGAAAAGTGTGGGATGAGCACATATGTCGCGAGCTGGCGCAGAACCGAGCTTGTCAGGGGCTGGGACGATATTCAAATAGGAGGAAATCTGTCACTACTCAACTCATGCCAACAAAAACTTCAGGCCACATCAGCAATGAGTATGTGAGAATTTAGTGGCAGTAATGTGATAAAATAGAGAATTAGAAATGCAGTAGAAGATTTTAAAACTGGCTACTCTACAGTGTTTGTTTTATGGCTACAAGATCAAAAAGACAGTCACTTGAAATTTATAAAAGTAACAAGTGTAAAATTGTAGGTATAACAGAATCTTCTCTCTCCTAGAGATGAATTAAAACCCCTGGACTACCTGCCTCGTCTGCCTGTGTCTGGGCTGATTGTGCCGCATAAAAACTGTGTTTCGTCGAATCTTCATTTTGTCACTTTTACCTTCTTGCTGCTCACATTACGAAACATTGCAGAACTAAATTCTGGGATGTGGAGTCAACTTAACTCCCTCCATATTTAGAAAAGCAAAGGAATTAGATTAAAACAATGGAATTTATATGGAACAGAAATTGGATTTCTAATGGGATTTGTTCCATGGGACTGTTCTTGCCACTGTTACTTTAATCACATAACACCCCATTGCAATGGTAAAGCATGATGTTAGAGCCACTGCTATAAAGACAGCCGGCCATGTGGCAGTGAGCTTACAGGAAGGTCATGGGGCTTTCCAATAGCATGGGGTAAAATCAGAAAGCAGATACGCCACACTTATAATTTACTTTTGTTCTGTCTCTCTCATGCTCTCTCTCCCTTCTGCTGACCTGATTTCCTGATGACCCTTTATGTTTTAATTGTTTAGGTTTTTTGGAGTTTAAACAAAAACAAAAATCTCATAGAAGCTTCAGTTTTTCTTTGTCACAGAGTTATGTAAAATATCCTACAGTTCTTGTTCTGATCAACATGGCAATATTTATTTTCAATATATTCCTTCTGGGGCCCGTAATTTTATTGCAAGCTATGGCTTTCAACTCTAATGCAACTATACAATGACCTTGCTTCAAATCAGTTCAAAGTGTTCTAAAATTCCAGGTATGATATTAATAATAAACCCATACGTAATGACAGAACCATTATTTATGCATTTAAACTTAGTTTACTAGAAAATAAATATGTATAAAGACTGAGAGAGTATAGAAGTCATGTTAACCTAAGACACTTTTGAGAGATGTAAATTTTTCCTCATGGGAAAACAAAAATCAGGGATGTATACAACGGAGTGAGGTATTTTTAAATAAAATATAGCTTTATGGTCCATTCTCCTCAATATGAGAATGTTGTACAATTGATAACATTATGACATTTTAAATTTAAGTCACATTGTTCTTGTCTTATATTTTAGGCATTAAATATTTTATTGGATGAGAGAAGAAGCAAATTAGTTAAATATAGATAGTTTTCATACAATCTCTAAGTAAATTCATAGAGGACAGCATAAAAGTGACATTTGTTAGGTATTATAAACATGCTATGTACAGTATTTCTTAGTTGTCATGAAATTAGATTTGGTATAAATTTCCAACATTGAAGTTGAAATAATTTCCATGCTGTGTTCTACATTTGTTCTTGGCCCAAGAGAAAATCATGTTGGAGTCAGTTTTTTACTTGTGGGTTAGGAAAGATGTGTGTAAGGATATTTGCCTACATTTTCACAAAGTAAACTTCGAAACCACAAATGTAGCCTCCAGCTAGTGGCCGTGTCAATCCTTTAGAACTAAAGCACAGATAAATTGTGAACCCGAGAAGGCTTTCTTTATCCCCAGAGAAGAACTGGCTCAAGAGCTTGGGAATGCCCTGGAATCCACACTCAGATGCCTGTGGTTGGTAGAAAGAACATGAAAGTGAGACAGTAGAAGGGAAGATTCCAGCTCATGGAAAAACCAGTGTGCAATGACCAAGTGGCAGTCGACTCTTTATTTGAGAAATGATTTTACTGCAGGGAAAAATTAAATTTATTTCTCTCCACAGCATAGAAAAATAAAAGCCCTGTGCACCATTCTCCAGTTCCAGAGACTTTTTTTTTTTACTTAAAATAACACAAAATTTGTCTTAGTAGAGATAACCACAACTGTGTTTTCCCTATGGTGAGGGGAGCCCATAGGTAACCTCACCGCAAAGAGAACAAGCAGCACTTGGAAGTCAAAGAGGGATGAGGAAGTAAGTGTGGTCATCTTACAGATAATCAGCACCGCAAGGGACTGGACAGAGTCCAGGATTGGCTCACATCCTGAAAAGATAAGGATACCCAAAGTGTCAATGAGAGATTCAGACATACAGAAGACAGCACAACTCCCCCAAACAGGTACACTGTGTAAAGAGAAACCATGAGCTCAGATTCTTTAGCATACTCCCACCTCCCATATGGAAGTAAATTACAATGAATAATGCACACCCTATGCACGGATTTAACATCATCTTGACTCTCAATGACTGTAGATTACCAGGTTACCTTTGTTATGTAATCTCTCAGTTGGGTCCTAAAAATTTCAAAGCATCACCTCCTCAAGAGTGAACCATTGAATACGACAGATGTTTCATAAGTGATATCTAAGCTTCTCAGAATTATTAGTATTCATTTAAGAGAGATGACAGCATCTCTAAATAATGTTTGAATACAACTTTTGAAGTATACTTCATAACCTGAATATTTCGTGGTATACACCGCAGATTATGTAACGTCCCCTTTGATGGGCTCAAAATGAAGCTGAGGGTAAACTGGGTATATTTTGGCCCCCCTTCAGTTCCTGGCTCCACGTATGGGCCCATGGCTCCCAACTCTGTCATGAGCAGCACATGTTTTATACTCTTTTCCCCCCATTTTATTGCTCTAATATCCAATTCAGTGTACTCTGTATCTTATCTTTCATGAATCTGTCAAAATGTCTAATTTCCCGATACCTTCTCTAACTGCTTTGTCAGTTGCTATTATGATTTTAAAAAGCAACTGTACAATCTTTTGTTGTTGTTGTTTTGGTAGAAGAATGGGTTGATGAGTGTGTTTAGTCTATCAAATTTATCCAAGCTCAGAACAGACCTCTGTAGCTCTCCTTCCCTTGCATGTTTGTGCTGTCGAGTCTCACTCACCTGGCCTGAAGTACTCATTGTGTTAGTTTTCAATTGCTGTTAGAAAATTACCCCAGTTGAATATATTCTTACTGATCCCATTCCATAAGATTTTAAAGTGTGATTTGAACTTGTTCCAAGGAACGGGTAGATCCAAGTCTGAAAAGTCACTGTGGGAAGGAGTAAGAGTTGCCATAAACTTATAAAATTTATTTATATAAAGTAATGGTATAGATAGTAATATTCGATTAGAAAATACAACCTGAACCACCACTATGCACCAGTCACTGCTTGAGGATTCATAATTTTTTTTTAAAAAAAGTACAAGAACTGGCCACTTACATGGAGCATACGGTCAGCTTGAGGAGAGAGATGTGACTCAAATCATGATTCAACTCTGTGTATAACTGAACATTGTGATAAACACTGGGACGGAAAGATACACAGGACCCTGCGACACAACCTCCCGGTGGATGTGAAAGACCGACACGGGGCGTGAAGGGTAAGTAGACGCCTCCCTGTTGACACAGGTGTGGCGGGCAGGTGCACTCCAGCAGAGGGAAGAGTTGCCATCGCTGGGTTTTGGAAGGGAAAGGGGCTAGGGTGAGAGGGATACGTACAGATGAGTATAGACAGAGAGGAGGGGCCAGATCAGAAACGGTCCTCTGGCCACTGGAGAAAGTTTGGACTTTTTGTATGTGTCATGAGAAATGAACTAAGATCCCAAGAAGCAAACAAGCAAGAAAAGAATGAACAAGGTCTGATTCCCGTCTTGGATAACCTCAAATTGAGGGACAGAGAAATCAAGTAAATATGTAGCTCTAGAGGGAGTTGGCAGAGGTTTCAATAAAGACATATACAAAAGGAGCTGGGGACAAAGAGAAAGATGTGCCCGAGAATCTCAAGGGCATTGGGGCTACAAAGATCTACCAGAAACTCACCACCTTTTTCAGTAATTTAAACAAAAGTCAGGCCTGATGAAATGCCAAGAAACATTTGAAACTGCTAGAATATCATGTTTTTAGAGAGAACTTTCCTTCCTAGGGAGTTATATCAACATTCAGCTTAATTTTTATAAATCTCAGTTTGAATTTTATTACTCTAATTTTAAAGCTATTTTACCTGTTTTCTATTCATTTATTTATTTATGTTTGTTTTCTTGAAAAGGATTTATTTGTTTGTTTATTTTCTATCTTGTTTGTATTTGTGTCTTGTGGGGTACAGTGTGTTGTTTCAGTACATGCAAATACCACACAGATTCACTTGTGGTCGATAGCATGGTTTTGTACCTGTTAGTCCACACTTTCTTCTCCCCTCCACCCACCATCTTCCTCCCCTCCCAGGCTCTAGTAACCATTACTCTACTCCATACTTCTATGAGAACCACATTTTTTTTCTTTTTTAGATTCCACATACGAGTGAGATCACGCAATATTGGTCTTTCTCTGCCTGACTTACTTCACTTAACATGATGGTTTCCAATTCCATCCATGTTGCTGCAAATGATAGGATATCATTTCTTTTAATATCTGCATAGTATTCCATTGGTATATATATCACAGTTATTTTATCCACTTATGCACTGATGGGCATTTAGGCTGATTCCATCTCTTGGCTATTGTGAATAGCGTTGCAATGAATATGGGAGTGCAGGTGTCCTTTTGATATATTGATTTCATTTCCTTTGGGTATATATCCAGCAGTGGGATAGCTGAATGATGAGGTAGATCTATTTTTAGTTCTCTAAGGAACCTCCATACTGCTTTCTACAATGGCTGTACCAATTTACATTCCCACCAGCCATGGGGGAGGGTTCCCTTTTCTCCACGTACTTGCCAGCATTTGTTATTTTCTGTCTTGTTAAGAATAACCATTCCAACTGGAGTGAGATGACATCTCATTGTGGTTTTAATTTGCATTTCCCTGGTGATTAGTGATTTTGAGCATTTTTTTTTTTAATGTGCTTGTTGGCCATTTCTATGTCTTCTTCTGAGAAATGTTAGTGTGGGTCCTTTGCCCATTTTTTAGTTGGGTTATTTGTTTTCTTGCCATTGAGTTGTTGGAGTTCCTTACATTTTCTAGATATTAGCTCCTTGTCTGATGTGTAGTTGGCAAACACTATCTCCCCTCTGTAGGTTGTTGATAGTATCCCTTGCCATGCAGAAGCTTTTTAGTTTGATGTAGTTTTTATTTTCTTTATTATTTTTTCTGTTCCTAACATTTTATTGTAATTTTGAAAATAAAATAAGTGGCACCATCCAGGAGGAAACCATCTCAGGGGTAGGAGTCTTCAGGGAATAGTCAGATAGAGACCAAGGAGGACTCACAGCTATATCAACAAGGAGGTATTTATTTGTACATTGTCTTCATTGTTTCATATGCCTTGGACTCAAAATTCAATTAGAACACAATAGTCCTTGATAGTCTTAGCCGTGAGTTGTCTTGTATGTAGTTATTGCATGAATCTGTGAATCTCTCTGTGGATAGAGGCTGTCTATTATTTCTTGATATGCCAAATTCCCAGGCATATGGCGGCTTTTCTCCAAAGACTTGTCAATCAAATTTGGCTTCAGACACAAAATTCTATCCAATTCACCGGAAGCTCTTTGGAAACCTAAGAAAAAATCATCTAAATCTTTGCACAACCACAGACTAGCAAGGGTAGCCCAGAATGATGCTTCTCCAAATTGACCAGAATTTTAAGGAAGTCTCAGGTATTTTTAATTGGCAAAATAGTCTATAATATATAAGCATGCACTTATTAATCTGTAGCCAAGAGAGCATTTCTTGATCTCTCCTTTTCTAGCTCAAGTTGGCCTAATATAACAAAGGAAATAGCCAGGAATTAAACAAATGTCAACTTGTATACTTTTTAAATTAAAAAAACAGAATTCACATCAGTGTTTAATATGAAGCTAGCCTACCATTTCCATATTGCAAATATAACTTGAAATTGGAATTGTTTAGTCTTTTTCTCTCTCTGTAGGATTTTTTCTTTCAGGGCTGTGCATTTGAATGTTGCTATCTCACTAAGAGAAGATGGTCTATCTTCACAAATCTCTCTTTGGAAGACAAAAAAAGTTATTAAGTCTATTCAGTTGAAAAAACTTAAAATGAATTGCTTGGTCATATGTACTACGATGAATATATTATACTTTTTATTTATCAAAGGAGAAATAGATAGTTATTTTTCTCATATTATCCATGTCTGTCTTGAAAAAAACACACATATTAGAACATAAAAAAGATAGATTATGAGTAGATGGATAATTTTTAAATTATGCAAGGAAAACCTAAAAGTAAAGAACAGAGATACCACCAGCTACTTACATTAGAATCCAACAGAAGGCTATTTGAAAATACAGATTCCCAGGCCATAGGCCTGGATGTTCTGATTCAGACAGTCTGATATAGAGCCTAGGAATCTACATTTTAAGACAAAAGCCAGCCCTTACGCTCATGCGACTTTGGTGTACTGGCAAATTTAAATGTCACTAATGTAACTCCAAGTTCTCCCTTTACAGAATAGGAAACTGAAACCATACACACTCCCTGCTTGTTCAAGATCATTTACGTTGTTTGTCACAAAACACAAAAGCAGGTTTTAAAATCCTAATGTTTCCGGTTGATGCAGCAAAACTCCAGGAGCAAACGTGATCACCTAATTGCTATTCTGAGCATAACGTAACAGTAACTGCTATGAAGGATATAAAAGAAACAAAGACATATCCCTCTCCACTTAAAATTCTACATAATAGCAAATGAAACAGGCACATCCCATGCAAAAACATAATATAAGTCACAAACTGCTGTCTGAATGGACGACAGGGAAAGTTTTGACGAGGATTGGAATCAGGTATAGCTCACGTGTGGAAATGCAGTAATCTGAGTCTTGAAGCAAAAGGAAGACGTCCATAAAGGGAGTGTGAGGAATGAAGTAGCCAACAATGGACAGAGCAAGGGATCACGTTTCCTCTATGCTCAGGAAGGTGTTGATTTTAGCATATTGTAACAGATGTTTTTAAAAAAATGTTGGATGATATATCTTTGAGCAATTATGTTATGGTGATTAAAAGCAGAGCTGGAAATTCAAGTGCCCACAGGGACCAGGGAGGTAAAAGAAAGAGAAGAGTTAGTCAAGCTGGGGGTGGCATTGGGAACTGGGGGGACTGTGGTAAACCAGAGACAGCATGACACGTCCAAGGCTGAGCAAAGTTCACCACTTCCATAATGCCCTGCTGCCAAGGGAGACACGTCTGTGACACAGACGCTGGCCTGGATGCTACTCTGACATCCTGAGAGCAAAGCCCGTGACTGGAGCTCTCACCCATGCTGCGTTCTCTCCCACGTGGTGTCTGCCATGCCTTGGGCTTCAACTGCTATCACTGCTGGGAATATACCCAAGGAATGGAAATCATCATGTCAAAGGGATACCTGTTCTCCAGTGTTACTGCAGCACTGTTTACAGTAGCCAAGAGTTGGAATGAGCCCAGTTGTCCATCACCCGATGAGTGGATTAGGAAGCTGGTTTATCTACACAATGGAATACTACTCTGCTGTAAAAAAGAATAAAATACTACATTCACAAGAACGTGGATGGACTTAGAAAAAATTGTATTAAGTGAAATAAGTCAGGCACAGAAAGAGAAATACCACATGTTCTCACTTATTTGTGGGAGCTAAAAATACATAAATAAATAAATATACAAATAAACGGTGGTGGGCATGGGGACAGGGAAGAAGACACAACAATCACAGCATTTCCTTGAGCTTGTTAAGACAAGTGAACAGATATGATGTTGAGGGGGGAGAAAGGGGAAGGGGCAAAGAGGGATTGGTAAAGGGACACGAAAATCAACTACATTGTATATCGATAAAATAAAAAATATAAATAATTAAATAAAGTAAATACGTAAGTGTTGACAGATGTCCCCAGAATGTATTAACTGCCTTCCTGACTTGCCGCTGTCCCTCAGACTATACTTTCCATCTCTACATCTCAGTGGCCATGTCAATGGCCCGTGGAACTTGAACATAACTGCATGAACTAATGTCCCCCCTCAACGATTTTGCCAGTCATATTGCGTCTATCCCCTAGTCCTGCCGGTGTTTCTTGACAAATCTCTCTCAAAGCCATGTCCTGCACACCATGTAGGGTCCAGCTCTAGCCTACTTCCCTAGGCTCACCTGGGACAGCTTTTCTGCTCTTTCTGGGCAATGCCACTGAATTTTTTTTTTCAGTTTTTGGAGCAAATCATGCTTTCCCTGGCCAAACCCAATTGTAAGCACTGTTCTTTCTACTGGAATATTCTTCCTTCCCTTCTTCTCAAAGTTTAGTTCTGTCATCCATCCATCAGGTCTCAGATTTAAGGTCAGGGTCCAGTAAAACTAGTTCCTGATCTCATAGATTCAGCTGTGAGGCTACATGCCTTTTGTCAGCACCGTTAGTTTCCTTTTATACAATTTATCACAATTTACATATTTTTCTGTATTTTATTCTTTTTTTCTTAACACCTGATTATTACTATTCTGTGATAGAAATTGTGCCTATAGCCACTCAGCACTTTATTTGAAGGAGTTAATGAATAAATAAAATAAGTGTGTTGACTGAAAAGCTGCTGCACAGCAAAGCACAACCAACAGAGTGAAACAACAACCTACAGAGTGGGAGAAAATTTTTGCCAACTATGCATCAGACAAGGGATTAATATCCACAATATGCAAGGAACTCAAGCAATTATACAGTAAAAAACAAACAAAAAAAACTGAATATCCCAATTTAAAAATGGGCAAAGGAACTGAATAGACATTTTTCAAAGGAAGACATACAAATGGCCAATACGTACATGGAAAAATGCTCGACATCACTAGTCATCCAGGAAATGCAAATGAAAACCACATTGAGATATCATCTCACCCCAGTTAGACTGGCTGTAATCAAAAAGACTGAAAATAACAAATGCTGGCGAGGAAGCAGAGAGAAGGAAACACTCCTACAATGTTGGTGGGATTGTAAATTAGTAAAACCACTATGGAAAACAGTATGGAGGTTCCTCAACTACAGATAGATCTTCCATATGATCCAGCAATCCCACTTCTGGGTATATACCCGAAGGAATGGAAATCATCATGTTGAAGGGACACCTGCACTCCCATGTTCATCACAGCTCTGTTCACAATGCTAAGATGGAGAACCAACTTAAATGTCCATCAATGGATGATTGGATAAGAAAAGTGTAGTATATATACACCATGGAATACTACTCTGCCATAAAAAGAATGAAATTCTCCCATTTGCAACAACATGGATGAGCTTGGAGAAACTTATGTTGAGTGAAATAAGCAAAGCACAGTGGGATAAATACTGCATGTGCTCACTCAGAATTGGGAGCAAAGAGATAAAGAAGAAAGGAAAGAAAGACCACAGTGTGCATTGGACTTGCACAGGGAGAGCACATACCTAGGGATACAAAGTGAAGTGGGGAGAGGGGGATGGGGAGGTTGGTCAGGGATAATTGAAGGGATAATTGGGGGACACAGGGTATAATCACAATTTGTGGTAATGGATATGCTGCCAGTATGGATCTGGCCATAACATCTTAGGCACGAGTGGTGACAATTTGCTTTGTACCCTATGAATATTCATAACCAATAAAAACAAAACAAAACAAAACAAAACATTAAAAAGATAAAATGAAAGCATATGTCCATACAAAGAGTTGTACAAATAAATAAATTAATTAAATAAAATAAGTGTGTTGGAGGATAGTTAAGTATTAAGCTAATGAGTTTCTATTCTATTCTGGAAGTGAAGTTTTTCTTTGTTGTTGCTGTTGTTTTTTAACAGGACGATGGTTTGATGTGGCCTTTGGGAGGAGGTGACAGAGTTTTGTAGAGAATACGGAGCAGAGTGGGTGCTTGGAAAGCCCAGGCAGGCTCTGATATAGGGATGAACTGCAGCAATGGCTGGCGGGAGAGACAGAAAGGACAGATTTCAACGAAACAATGAGGTTCAGTTGACAGAACTTGATGACTCTGTGGATTTAGGTGGCGAGCAGAAAGATGAAATATGAATCAAAATGGCTTTCCAATGTCTGGGCTGGATATGTAGAAAATTACATGGCACCATAACCTGAATTAGGAAAATCAGAAGGAACTCCATGACTGGTCATTCCAATGTCCTCTCATAATCATAGCTAAGGAGATGCATGTTGCTAAATCTCAAGGACACCAACAGTTGTTTCCCATTCAGTTAAAAAATACACCAAGTGGTCAAAACCAGCATATGTCACCAACTTGTATTTTCTAAGCACATAGGCTAACGGGGTGGCTCCATACAGAGCAAACTATGTAGAGGTTTGTGTGATTGGAATTATTTTACTACTTTACATACATTTTACATTTGTATACTGGTAGCACAAAGACACTTTAGATATTCCCTGTTTTCAAAAATTTATGTAAGCGAACCAGATAATGTTGTAGAATATAACTTAGAGCTGGAATTATATCAATTGTTTTAGGGTAGCTGTAGGACTAATATGGGTATTACTTTCAGGATACTTGGTAAGCTTAAAAATGTTTGGATTGGTGGATGTGATTCCTGTAGTTATTGAGAGTACAGAAATGGAGAATTTTGTTAATACAATTAACTACTAAGAAATTAGAAAAGGTAATAGGTATGAGCAGCAGTCAGACCGTGAGATAACAGAGTAGAGATTTGCTAACGTCCATTCTTATCAAGTCTGGAGCTGGCTTGTTAGTGTGGCAGGCACTCGCCACATGTGAGCACATTTGCATAATTTAATATTTAATAAAATTTAATAATCAGTTCCTCAGTTGCACTAGCCACATTTGAAAATGTGATTGCATCTTGGAAAGTCCATTTATAGAATATTTCCATCACTATAGACGTTTCTACTGGACAGCCCCTGGAAGGGTTTCTTCAACATCCAACTGAAATATCCAGTGTGTTTGGAGCTAATATTAAAAGGAGTAATTACTTTTTTTCCTGTTAACCCAACCTTCTCAACCCAGTAGTTCTTTTAAGGATGGTTTCCCTTTTTTCTAGTTTCAGCACTTTCATAAAAGGTCACTTCTTGCATCATGAGCCTCAGATTCATAAACCAAACCCTTCTAGCAAGTAGACCCCCACTCCATAACCAGCCCAGGCTCGTCCACAGCCCTGTTGTCTGCAGGGGAAATGAGCTGAACATGTATCATGTGATCTTTTCCTTAAGTAAAGAAATATACATTTCTTCAAAGCGTGATTGTTAATCATATTATTATAAATGAATTATGTCTAAAACGTTGGCTAACTTTCTTGGTTTCATTTGAAAAATGGAGATTACAATGATTATCTATGAAAAAGTATCCTTATGATAAAATAATAGGAAAGTTAAAAAGTTACATAAGGAGTGGCATTTTATAAATTATATACGTGCTATATAAAATATGGTTAATTAATATCACTACCACCAATAATATTTATTATAACAGTGGAGGATTATGGCCTACAGTGGCCACGTTCTAATTATTATGGGGACTTTGGCCTTTTTAATAGTTGAACCAAATATTATGTGGAATTCTTCGGCCAATTATTTTTCATGACTTGTAAAACCCAGTTTATTTTGGACATTCTGCATATTTTCAAATTCTCTTGACCAGCACAAACTTATTCACTTGGGAATTTCTTGCAATTTGTTTTTATTCAGGACATCTTTTTTCGATGTTTTGTAAAATCTTAAAAATACATCCTCGTGGTTACAAAATAGCGCTTTATCCGAATTGTTTCATCACAGAATGACAAAGGTAAACATCCACTGTGAGCTGTACTAAATAACATGAGTTGTTGCAGAATGCAAGCAAGTCCCAAAAGGATAGATTGATCTGATTCGCAGCATCCAGAATTGTGTTTTGATCCTATGAGAGGCAGGGCAGCTAAAAATGAAAGTACAACATTACCTTTTGCCTAGTTTTCCCCCCTTCTCCATTTCAATGTATTAAAAGGTTTTTTCCAAAGTGCCTTGCGATGCATTTTACACAGTGAATATTCACGATTTTCCCCGTGATTTCACAGGTTGAGAAAAGGAAGGGAAAAGACGGATAAACAAATCTTATCTAGTTCCCAAAAGGCAAAGTGTGTGCAGGTACTTTTCGTATTGGTTTTAACTCATTTATTCAACTAGCTTTAGTTAGCTTGCCTCGCTCTAGAACAATTAGTGGTAACTTAGAGAAACACTTACCATAGTCTAGGGAAAATAGATGTAATTAGGGCAGAGGAAAGTAAGGTTAGGATAATAAACCCAAGAATGAGCTAAATGCATGTTACAAAGGAAGCCAGGCTGTCAAATTCTCTCTCTAGAACTGGGAGCCAAGGGTAACCCTTGAGGCACAGAGAGCTTGTATATTCTTCAGTGTGTCCTCATGAATATTAATATTCACAACCCAGCTTTGGTGAGAATTACACAGCAGAAAGTGTGATGTTAGCCACTACGGAGAAAATTGCTGGGAGTATTTTATGTTAACAATTTACCATTTGAACTGGTGCACAGGACACCAGTCTGTATGACTTGCCTAACTTTGACACAGTGGGCCAAGTTGTCACATTCTAAAGAAAATTAAGGAGACTGGTTATAAAAACGTACAACTTTAAATAAACACCTACTCCGGGGGCAGCTCACCAAACCTGCTGAAGGATCATTTTCAAACACTGTTCTTTTGGGAGAAACTGTCATTTGTAATTGAATGGTTTTATAATTTATTTCCCAATTACTTATGGTAATATTGTAAATTAATTTATCATTTTCCCCAGTGACATATATACACATCTATGTGTAAATAATTAAAACTGTTTTCCTATATTGTAAGAACTGTTGTCTCTAAAAAGTATGTTCCGAAACAGCTGAAATTAAAGGTGCATTCTGTGGCTATCAAATTTCAAAGCAAAATTAGCCACATACTTGAGGATTTAACCTAGGACCTTGACCTTGTTAGCACAGCTTTGTGATTGACCTACCTACCCAGCAGCAGACAGGATATTCAGCATGGCCCTGCCATTTGATCTCTTTGTATAACTTATCTCTCCACATCATTACATACCAGTCTCTTTCAAACAAAGCAATCACTTTGATAATTTGGGTCAAATTTTGTTTTTCCTGTTAACTAGATAATTACCTTCTTTTCTGTTAAGTAGGCAGTCCAGTGTAGATGCTGAACCCTAGAACTAATAGGTTACAGGCCACCTACATGAAGCTGTATGTTCAGAGATCGTCTCTGTTAGTGCAAGCAGAAGACTGCCTGGGGGTGATTTGAAAACAGGAACTCATTTGCTGTTTTTGCAAAATCTAAAGTGACAGTGGGGTCCATGAAGTTAAAGTTACATTAAAATATGTCTTTATCTTCATGAGAAGATTGCATCTAACTAGCTAGCATATATTACAAAACCACATGATTTAAAACTTCAAGCTTATAACATTTCTCAACATGTAAATGGAAACTAGTGATTTCTTAAGAAAAGGGAGCATTGCTTTCTACATACATATCAGCAAATTGGCTGGTAAGTTTAATAAAAAGTCATTCATCATTTTAACATTCAGGAATGTTGCCTTAAATGACTACTGACTCAGAAAGAAGTGCACCATGGATTGGAGTCATAAAATGTCATTACAAGGATCAAGAATGTGAGTAGTGAGTAAATCTGATTTTTTTAAGTTACAGTGATCTTTTCCAAGAAATGATGATATAAAATAAAATCATATAAAAATAAAATCATCGTTTAATCCAACAACATCTTTTTCCACAATAGAAAAAAAAGCTATTTTTGAAGACAGAATCTTTAGTTTGGGGGCTAATTTCTTCATCAGTGTTGGGCAGACCTAGTTGACTTTTGCCAGTTACTTGAGAACCTAAAATCATGTAATTTAAAGGAGTATGTTTTAAAGATGTTAGGTAAAACGAGGACCTTTTTAAATGCAATTACAATGCCCTACTATTAAAAACATTAAAAATAAAAAATATATTTTCCTTACCAGTAAGAGACGGTATGCCAAGTTAATCATAATAAGTTTTATATGTATAAATAACACATTTTATTTTGTAGAATAAACACGTCAGTAAATTTCTGGTTGAAACACTTCCTTTTAAACACTTTGATTTATGGCATTTTATTTATCTGAGAACGTTCAGTGTGGATTTCACCACAGTCACATTAATCACATGAATTGAAATAATTTTCACTTCCGTGTTGTACTGCATGAAGAGCTGGTGTTTACGTCTGCTTTGCCGCTGATTGCTTCATGACTTGGAGCAAAAACTTTTGGCCGTTTTGTCTGGAAAATGAGCTGTTAGAACTGAAGGATCTCTGAGGTCCTTTGACCCTTAAAATTTCTACAATTCTAAATAACGATAAATGGAATCCACTTTTTAGAACAAACTGCCAGTGAGACAATAAAGTTGACAATAATTCTCCCCATTAAATTAATTTATTAAGTGCAAAACACTGCAATAAAGCAAACCTTTCAGAGATCCAGTGGGGCAGAGAGAAACGCAAATAAATACATTCGAGCACAAAGTGGATTATAAAATTGCTATTGCTGATACAGCATCCCACAGGCAGTAACAAAGAGGGAGGAGATAGGGAGAGATGGATTCAGACTATGGAGATTCGTGATTGCTTTTTGGAAGAGATGGGAATTGGTGGGGCAAGTGGGGAGACGCTTTGAATGTCAAGTTAAGGGGTTTAAATTTCAATCCATCCCTGCAACTTTACAGGAACTATCCTGTGTACTTGCATGATGCAATAAAATACAGAGCCCTGTGCTTTAGGAAGGGAACCCCAGGAGAATGGTTTAGATAGAATTGTGGCAGAGAATGGTAGAGCCAGGTAAATCAGAGGCCCAGGTAAGAATGGGCAGGCTTCGTCCAGATGAGCTCTTCCCAGTATTTGAGGTTGCCCGGGACTTCTCTCCCACAAGCCCACCCTCATTTTCCTTGTTGCCTATTTTTATTGGGTTTTTTTTTTTTTTTTTTTCTTCTATCTCTTTGGCTCTTGCATCTCGATTTTTCTTTACAGGATGAACTTCCTTGAGAAGTTTTAGAAATGTTGCTTTTGCATGGGTGGTACTCTCAGTTCCATGTTTACTTCTAAGACTGAAAAATATCATCTATTCTCATTGCTTCTGAAAGCACGTGCACACCCACGACTGATAACTCCCAAATGTCTAACTCCATCACAGAGCCCTCGATGTCCTGATCCTCGTAACTCACAAATGTTACACTTTACCTCTGGCCATAGCAAGAGCTTCTTGAATTAAAGATGCTCAAAATTCAATATGTTATTTCCCTCAAAACTTTACCCCCTTCCACATCTGTCTCCTCTGTCAAAGGCATTATTCAAGCCCCTAGTCTTGCCTGCGACCTTCTATCTTACCCCCTCCTTTTGATAAATTGACATTAAATCACATACCAAGTCCTGATGATTCAACCTGCTTATCATCTCTCAAAGTCATCTCTTCATTCCAGTAGTCTCTGCTTTTTTAAAAAAATTATTGCAACAAACTCTGAATTATTTCTTCTATTTTTAAACTAGCCCCATTCCAAATGATACTCTAGACAACTGCTGGAGTGAAAGAGAAACTGATGACATAAATACCATTTGTTAAAATCTTCCAATGGGTCTTTATTAACTTTAAGAGAACATCCAACTTCTTGAGCACAGTGGAGAGGACGTGTCATAATCTGGCCCCTACCAACCTCTAAATTCCTACCTATCCCCACTCTTCTCTGTGGCCCTGGGTCTGGCCATTCTTAATGACCTGCAGTTCCCCCAGTCTACCTGTCTGTGGTGACTCCCACATCTCCACTTAGATCTCACCTCCCCTGGGTAGCTTTCTTAGGTACACAGATATGCACACATGTGTCAGTATTGTCCAACCCGTGTGTCCACCAAGCATGTATGCCATTGCGTGTTCACTTGCCTGTGTCCCCTCCTCTCTCGTGTATCCTAAAGCTCTCCCTTATATGGTACCCTCTAATACTGGGCACCTTCTTGGCTCTCAATTAATACTTGTGGGTGAAAAAAAAATCATAAATAAGGAATAGCCGAAGAGCGTAGTAATAAATCCTGAATGGGCATTGTTAGAGTAGATGTGAAATACGATGAGAGAAGTAAGAGATAGGCTTATCTAACCAAGTAACTTATCTAACTTGACTAACCAGTCAGGCTAGTTAGAAATTGAAGGGGAGAAGTTAAATTGATGCAATCTATTTTCTCTTTTGGGCTGGAGGGTGTTTAATGGTGCTTGCATTCAAGGCATGCACCAGGAGGAGAAATGCATTTGGACAGACAAATATGGAATTCTCTCTTCAAGAAAATGCATCTCAGCCATGTGGGGGACGTCCATATGGAAATGTCCAGGAGGCACTAGCAAAGAGAAGTCTGGAAGTAAAATCTGGGACTTAAAAGACAAAGTGATCGGCCTAGAGATGTAGTTGAAGCCGTGGAGGTAGGTGATGCTGCCAAGGTGAAAAAGATGTGGACTGATTATAAAACCTGAATAAATGCCAACAGGGAGGGACAGGTGGAGGAGGAAGAGGGGGCATCCAGGTGAAGGGATTGAGAAAGTGCGATCACAGGGAGAGACAGAGCCAGGGGAGTGGAGAAGACCAGACTTCGAGGCGTGTGGTCTGCAAAGCTGACAGGTTAAAAGCAGTAGAAAAGATCATCTGGGAAAGCCAGTTCCAAGAACAGTTTCAATCCGTAGTAGTATGGGAATCAGCATTGCAGGAATCCACAGGAAGTCAGGAGCAAGAAGAGGAGGCATGCTACAGTGTTACCTCCTCATAATATTAGTTTTCCCCTGGAGGGAAGAAGACTGAGTACAAAAATATGAAGAAAAGAAAAGGGTAATTGAGGTGCAGTTTCTCTGAATGGGGGAATGTTGAGCCTGTCTTCAGACCTGGGGGAAGTTAGCAATGGGAAAGTAGAAACTGAAGAGAAGAGAAGCCAAATTATAAATGGAGCAAAATGCTGGAGAAGACTGAGAGACTAAGAGACAGAGATGAAGGTCCGGGGCTTGAAATGGAGAAAGCATGCAAATTTCACTCATACATGAATAAAGGAAAAACAATATAGGAAGCATTCAAGGTAGAAGGGGTAATACTGAGTGACTTTGTGCAGGATAACAATCGTAATATTTAAATACAAAATCAAAATATGAAAAATGCATTTCTTATTAGTGAGAGACCCATATAAAAAGAATATTTTTAGGCATAAGAATAGAATTAGCTTTGTACACAGAGTTTAATACTAACATTTAACACTGCATATGCATTTATTCAATGATGTAAAAATTGTTAATTATTACGCCATGAAATAAGATATAAACAACATATGCACACTTGAAAAGTTAGGTTAGCAATACAGAGAAAAGCCGGTAAATGGTGAACTTCTTCAAGGATTATTAATTTTTCCACTTGACATGATTAAAGCAAGCAAGAGTAGGAGGAAGTTGACATACCCTTCATTAAAAAAGATGTACAAAAAGTGTTGCATTTTTTGAAAAAATGAAGTAGATAAATTGAGTTTATTTTGATATTTAAAAATGTGTCATTTTCTTAGCCATTTATCAGTCAAGTGATAACTGCATATTTTTGGTTCCTTATCACTAATTTGTATGAATAATCATGAGTTAGGACAATAAAGAGATTCAGTCCCTCATTACAAAGGAAATCATTAACCTCCTACACCATGTAAACCTAATGTGGGAAAAAAGCAAGTAATAGCAACACAGCCTCGTGCACCGTCACAGAGAACAGTGCTGCAAGAACCAGCATTCTGGAGAGGAATAATGAAATGTATTGAAGTACAGGGTCTACAGTGTGAAAAGCAAAACTTCATAGCACTGCAACATTAATCAGTAATACATATTACTATAAGAAATCAGAGGATGATACGTATAGTTCTTATTGCTTCTTAGCAGGAAGCCACCAATTTCTACCAAAAAAAAAAACCTCTTTACAACACATGGAATGATTTTATCCATCTCAAATATTCCCTTTACAGTTATTGCATTTCCAAAATTATTTTTGTATGATATGTTACAAGATAAAATAGATATGTTTATGTTTTCATTCATGAACAAAGAAATATATGATTTACTTTCCCAAATTAAATTAAACTTTTTTAAATTTAGTAACCCACATTACGTTAAAGATGTTATAATCTAATATCTGCATTTTAGAGATTAAGAAACTAAGGCCCATCGAAATAGAGACTTGACCAATGTTGTAATTCAACAGACAAGATGGAAATCAATTCCTTTCCATAATTTTGTCTTTAGTTTTGAAGTGTAGTGGCTTACTGGCCCTTATTCTATCACTTTTATGCTAACGTGGAGTGCATTCATTCATTCCTTAATTCATGAGGCATTGTTTTTATATCTACTTCTCTGTCTAAATATGGTGTTAGGATCACATTATCTCCAATGGGATAGACAGGTAGGAATGTGCTTCAGTATTACTTTGAATATTCCAAACTGGGTGGATATGATTCCCTTATTAAATGCTTGATTAAATTTTGTAGGAAGGAAAAAGTCAGTAATATTTACTGAGCACCTACTTAATCCTATTCTTTAAATATGCAATTAAATATTATGTCTCGATTTTACATATCAGAAGACCATGGGTCAAAGAAGGTATGTTATTTACCAGAGTTTCTAGCCTAGAAAAGATGTAGGTAGGATTAAAATCAGAACTCTCTGCTTTCATTGTCAATCTCCTTTCTACTACCTTCTTCAGTTTATTAAATATTAACTTTATCCTGAAAGACAAAAGTGTATGAGGTTAGAACAATTCAGGTGCAAGGAGATTGAAGATAGTGATTAATTCTGTGTTTCATTAAAATAAACACACAAGAAAATTACCTTAAAGTAAACACTAAAATTATAAATATAATAATTTATGTAACTGAAAGATCAAGGAAGCAAGAAAAAGAGAAGAAAATGAGACAAAGAGAAGTCACAAACAGTCATGTGGTTTCATGCTCATTAACTAATAATCAATACCATGATTTTGATAATTGATGTCTCTCAAAATAAATGTATGCATCTGCATAAAGAAATAAAAAGCACTGAAAATAATAACTATTCTAGTAAATATATAATATTGTACTTATAGTTTACTGATTTAACTAAGGTAATAAGAATATATTGTGAGAATTTTAACCCCTGGAAAAGTAAAATGCATGCCAAAAGCATAGATTCCAGATGGGAAATGGAAGTCAAGTATCGCAAGGTTCTTTCCTTAAATGTGAAGTAGTATAAAATCAAAAAAGGTAGACTATCATAAGTTAACGATGCATAATGTGAATCCTAAGGCAACCACTACAATAAAAAAAACATAGCTAATATCCCAAAAAAGGAGGTAAAAAGAAATCGTAAAAAATAATCAAAAATGAAGCAGAAAAGGAAACAAAGAATAGATGGCACAAATGGAAATAGCAAGATGGGAGCCTTCACCTCCACACACGAATAATCACATTAAATAGAAGTGAATACATGGTCGTATGCACTTGTCGAAATTATTGGAGCTTTGTACTTCAGACGGATGAATTTTATTGCACATAATGTGTGTCTCAACTTGAAGATGATACCACCAAAGAAACAAAAACAGAACAAGCCGAGAGAAAACATTTGCCATACATATTGCCAATAAAAGGAGTATTCATCAGAAATGGGTGTATGCCTGCAAATCAATAAGGAAAATTCTAACAAACCAGGAGAAAAGTAGGAAAATACGTGAGAAAATATTTTATAGAAGAGAAAGTACAAATTGCAAATAAGTATATAAAAAGATACCCGTTCTTGTCATTAATGGGAGAAATGCAAATTAAAACCAGGGTGACATGCCATTTTGCACTCATCTGATTGACCGAAATCTAAATGTCTGATGAGCGTGAGAGAAGGTGTAGAATAAGGAGACAGCACTGCTGGAGGAAATAAATTATTAATAGCATTTCGGAAAAAAATTTTGAGTTTTGTAGTGAATTTGAACAGTACATAAAGTACTACAAATTTTATTCTACTACTTAAATAATTACTGTGTATGTGCACTAAAGACATTTGTACACATTTTGTAGCACTATTTATAACACATAAAAATAGAAAACAACTCAGATATCTATTGGCAAAGAGAGTGGATGAATTGTAGTATTTTCATTCAAATGAATATTTTACATCTGTACATATCAACATGGATGAATCTCAGAAATTTTTAACTGTATAAAAAAGCAAACCAGAAGCAAACCATTTTTATTTACATACAAATTTCAAAAATCATACGAGACTAAATACAATATTTTAGTAATACATGAATACATAGTAAAATAATAAATAAAAAATGAGGACTATGTGCTATAATTTTTAGAAAATCAATATAATCACTACTCCTAAGGAGCAGGAAGAATCATTTTCATAGTCTATATAATTTAATTTTTGCCTTTGTGTGTACACGCATGTGTGTGTATGTGTGTGTGCACATGTGTGTCCATGGGCTTAAGACTCAGTTGTTGAAATGGAAGGAAAAGCACAGTGAAATAAAAAATTATTTAAGTATTTAGCATGAAATAAAACATTTCAAGTAACTAAAAGTTATAAGCATGCCACAGCTATTAACTTTATAGGTGGGGCCAGTTTATACAGGTTTAATGAATATCTTTCTTCCTTGAAAATACACATCTAATGCCTCTTGTTACAAAAATGTAACCCAGAAATTCTTTTTGGATGGTGAGCAGAGTTCAGTGTGCAGAATTCACCCATGTGCTGTGGTGCAATAGTAATAAAGTAATGTCAAGCAAATCAGATTCCAGGATATGGGGAAGAAAAATTTCATAGCCAGTTACATAAGTTACATAAGGCTTAGTTACATAAGTTGTCTCAGAGATGAAGGAGGCAGTTTATAATTTCATGTGACAATCTCCTTGTACTCATTTGGCTGTTAGTCTTTTTTTTTTTTAAATTGACACATTGTCATTATACATACTTATGGGGTACATTCTGATGTTGAGATACATATTATATGTTGTATAATAATCATGTTAGGGTAATTAATGTTATCAATCGCCTCATGCATTTGTCATTTCTTTGTGGCAAAAACGTTCAAAAGCTTTTCCTCTAGCTATTGTGTAATATACAAAACGTAAGGGTGAACCATAGTCACCCTGCTGGCGGTACACCACCAGACTTACTCCTCCTGTGTGACTGAATTTGGTTCACGTTGGCCAGACTCGCCCTGCCTTCCCACCCAAGTCTCTGGTAACCCCTCTCTGCTCTGCACTGGCTGTTGTCCATGATGACTACCTCATGCACTGCAGGAGAGCTTGTCACAGCTCAGGGGAAGAGGAGAAATGGCCTTGCTGCTGTTTGCCTACTGTCTTGTCTACCCATTTCTTATGTTTCATCAAAATAAATGAGTGATATTATAAATCCCAGCTTATAAGATTTGCTGCTCGTGATGACCTTGCACACACACACCCAATTCAGGATGCTTTCACAGCATCATCAGTCTTTCCTGTCCTTGAGTCATGTATTCAGTACTTAACTTGGCAGGGAAAGGGAGCACATATTTAACTCATTATTGAACTTTTTAAGAAGGAGGTGAAACCTTATGCTTATGTGCAATAAAGCTTTTATGGATCTAAGGAAAATAAAGTCACCACGTTTTTGCAATTGCAAAAAATTCCCTGGTTTTGAAATGTTCTCGCTTTATGGATTACAACATAATAAAAACATTTTAAAACTTCAAGTTGACAACTAGTAATACAGGGAACTCTTACTATCTAGCATTCTGGTTTTCTGTGCCTGTTCTTAGTTATATTAACTTTATTATATTATATTACATATTATATGAGATAACTATATTCGTCAGTCACTCCTTGTATCTAAGCACATGTTGTATAAACACCCTCATCTTTCTGGCTCTGATAATGTCACTTTCCTTCTCAAAAAGAAAAATAATCCCCTTGTCTATAAAATAATTCCAAACTCAGCCAAATTCCGGCCCTCCCATACTTCTGCATGCTAACGCCCCAAGACTGAACTCGTGTATTCTCAGTTCAGATCACACAGTGTACCCCGGACCTATCCAACGATTACCCACCTCTGCACCTTTCTTTACCTCACTCCCTTTACCTGGAATATGCCCTTTTGCCAACCCCCTAAAATCAGATTGTCCAAGATGCAGTGCCCTCGCCAACTCATTTTCACCAGCGTGCTGGTTGCAGCCTTGCCTTTTGAGCTGGTGCGATTGCTTTATCTACTAAAATCTCATGATGGTTAATTTTATGTCAACTTGGTGAGGCCCAGGTTTGGGCCAAACACCAGTCTAGATGCTGCTATGAATTTATTTTTAGATGTTTTTGACATTTAAAACAATACAATTTGAGGAACTTAGATTACCCTTCACAATGTGTATGGGTCCAATCTACTCAGTTTAAGGTCCTGCAAGAAAAGACTGAGTTCACCTGGGAACAGGGGATTCTGCTTATTTCCTGCCTTCAGACTCCAAACCTTGTATGTATATGTACATATAGATATGTGCGTGTGTGTGTATATATGTACACAAATATACGTACATATGTACATAAATATACACACACATATATGTACACACATACACCCACAAACACATATCCTGTTGGTTCTGTTTCTCTGGCAAACTCTGACTTATAAAAATCTTAAGTCATCTAGCTGGTGCCTCTCTGGTGTTACACCTTGTGTTCTGTATCCACTCCTGTCCTTCCCTCCCCTCAGCCCAGTTAACTTCTAGTCTTACATTAGGTCTCACGTCAACGGCATTTCCTAACTGGATGCTGCTGGGACATCCCTAACCAAGCAGTATCTTTCCATCCCATGCTGTCAAAGTACCTTGGACCTGCCACTATGGGGAATTTATCCTGGTTAGAGTTTCATATTTGTAAATGGTTTTAGTAATGTCTACTTCCTCTGTTACAGTGTAGCATCCAGAAGGGTGTGGTCCAGGTCTGATTTTTGCAGTTTCTGCCGTGTAATACGTGGTATGTATCTTTATAAATGTGTGTGTAGTAATGAATTCTTAATTGTCATATATAATTTATTATCGTTACATGACAATATGCTTTATGAGTTTAATATTTATCTGATTTATCTTTTGATTCCCAGTGACTTAATATGTTTCAACACAGTATCTTTCTTTTACCAAGTAGAATTGGTAAAGGTATCAATGTAAAGTAGGTGTTAGATGCCATTTAATCTTCTGGGTCTAAGTTAAGGTGGTATTCAATGAATAAGTGGACGAGTGGATGAATCACTTAAGGCCCTGACTTAAGATCAGATTCTGAGGTCGAAGGTATTGTCATCCTACCTTGTAGAAATGATGATTGAATTATTCATTAAAGGTCACCAATATGGGGGACAAGAACATGGTTGTTAGCCTTCAGTCAACTCAACAGCAAAGGGTTTCAGGCTTTTTATGCATACCCACAACACACCTTAATGTTTCCCAATTATCCATGAAAGGTCCACTCCATGGCGGGAGGAGAGTCTTCCCAGAAATAATAGTGGTCAACGGTGACGAACTCCAATGAAGAGATATCAAGAAGAGAGCTGGCAAATGTCCATTAGATTCAGTGAAGTAAAAGACACTCATGATGTTGGGGAGACCTGCATTGGCCCAGAAATGGGGGCTGAACTCAGACTGGATTAGGTGGTAGAAGGGAGGAGATACAGCTCGCATGTCTGGATTGTACATGCTTTTTTGAGTAATGTGGGGGCAAGGACAGGAGTATGTGTTAGTTGCAAGAAAAGGAAGCACTTTGTGAGGTTTTGTTGATGCTGTGATTTTAACTGAAACAAGCAAAGAGAGTTTCATTATCTCTGTGCACATGGGGGTGGGGAAGGGGCGGTTCTGGCTTATGTATCCCCTCGTGATACTGGAAATAACAAGGTCAGTTGTTGGAAATGTGTTGCAGGAAAGATGTAGAGGTTCACCCTGGGAAATCCATCACCTCATATAAAGTAATCTTATGATGTTTTCACCAATGTGAAGAAACATTTTGAGATACCGTAAATGTTCCTTGTTTTGTTTGTTGTTTTCTTGTCTGGTTTTTGTTTGGTTGCTCACAAGAGCCAGCCTGCAAGATGCAGCTGAGTTGTTGGTGAGTGAGTCAGTGTGTGTGCCTCCACAGAGACACCGATATTTAAAGCATGTCCTCAGGATGTTTGCACAGTATGCACAAGCAGATTCAGGAGAGTAGGGGTGAAAGCAGAGGCATCTTGGAAATCTTACAAAATCTGTCCATAAACGAAAGAGATAATCTCAAAACATCATTATCATGAAGAAATTGGGTGGATGAGCAGTTCACCCAGCTAAAAAGGACACGTCAGCAGAATCTGTGCAATAGGTTGTATAGTTGCCATATCACAACCAGAAAATGAATTATGAAACTTTTCAATGTTTTCCAATTGAACAAATGGGGTAGAAATTTTAAAGGAAATCATAGTTGATAAAAGACTATATGTTCACAACTTTTATCACCTTTTTATTTGTGGAAAAGCTTTAGAGGTCTTCTTTTTGCCTATAAATATATACCAAATTGAATTCACACAACTTAAAGGCTTATAAACCTGCTTAATCCACTCACTTAGATATTGTCAAAGCAACATTTTCACCAGAAAGTTAAATCTAGTTCTTGAATTTAAAAAGGTAAATAATGTTATAAAGATCCCACTTCTGTGTATATACCCAAAGGAATGGAAATCATCATGTAGAAGGGACACCTGCACTCCCATGTTCATTGCAGCTCTATTTACAATAGCCAAGACATGGACCCAACCTAAATGTACATCGATGGATGACTGGATAAAGAAAATGTTGTATATATACACAAGGAATACTACTCTGCCATAAAAAAAATAAAGAAATGCTGCCATGCACGGCCACATGGATGAGCCTGGAGAAAATTATGTTGAGTGAAATAAGCCAGGCACAGCAAGAGAAATGCCACATGCCCTCACTTATCAGTGAGAGATAAGAGAGAAAGAAGGAAAGACCACAGTGGTGTGTTGGACTCACAGAGGGAGAGAACAGACCTATGGTTGTGGGGGTGGGGGGATGGGGAGATGGAGATTGGGGATTAATTGGGTCAGGGACACAGAACAATTGCAATTTCTGGTACTGGGCATGCTGATGGTATCTGGCCATCACATTTTGGGCACAGGTGTTGACGGTCAAATTTGTACCCCATGAATATGTATAATCAACAAAAAATGAATGTAAAGGTAATGAGAAATGTGAAATTAGAAGGCCCAAATTAGACCTTCTTAAAGAGTTTTTATAGTTTTCACGTTGTCTAAAATAATCAAAAAGTGTTCTTGCACACTTTTAATACACAATATAAATTGCACACATTTATATTGTCTGGAAAATATATTTCCACTGAAGTCTTAACATCAGTGAAATATTGCTGTTAACAAAAATAATTAAAAGATGTTTAGGATAAAATAAAAATTGCTCATAAGTAGTTGCATTCGGATATCTAAGGTTACATAGTAACTTTTGTGTAAGTTCCCTTTTTAGAAGATTAAAATTTTGAAGCAATTTATGGTAATACCTAGTACTTATCTTTTTAGGTTATTTTAATTAACTGGATATGACACAGGGCTGGACAGCTGTTGTATCTTCTTGGACTCTAACAGTTAAAACTTCTGACTTAAATCAGTAAATGCCCTTTTATAAATCATTCCAGTCAAGTATAAATTCAAGCCATTTTATAAAAGGCCAAAAGGAAAAGATGAAAAATTTACTTTTTCTTTTAAGTTTTAACCCAATATATAATTCTATTATTCACTCCCCCTGTCATTCAATCCTACCTGTCAATGAGATTAATCCTAATAGTGTGGGCAAAGGAAAGTTGAAGTCCAGTACCTTTTGAATATTTATAAATAGTTGATATGTTATAAATTTTTGATTTAAAAAAGTCACAAATATAAACATTCTATTTTGAAACTTTTTTTGCTGTAATATTACAGGATTATGCTCATTTCTGTGAGTTCTGTGATAGAGACAGATAGATAGATAGATAGATCTGATAGGTCACATTACAGACTGACTATTAAATAGTACAAAGAGAATGGCAAAAATATACTTGGTATCGTAAGTGGTGATGAAATTTTCCAAGGACTATTCCATTGCAAAAGAAAACAAGCATGATTTACAGCCAGAGTTAGGGAACAAAGGTCTCAACAAAAAGTTGCTGGATGAGATAGTTTTCCTAAGGGTACATGCAACAGAAGCTAATAAACCTCAGGCTGAGGAGAGGTAGGGAAGTTTTACCTGTGATTTCCATGCTAAGCCAGATTCCTAGGAAGGATATGTAGAGGTTGCCAGATGTGTGTTACTCCTTGACCACCATAGAAATAGAGGCATATTTCAAATTAAGCCTACAGGAGTCCTAATATTAAGGTCAATGGTGAGTTCATAATCAGAGATTCCTGAGGAAATGCAAAGGAAAGCCACTCTCATGGGAGTCCAGAGATACAATGCATTTGGGAAACTTTAAATACAGAATAAAGAATAGATGGGTATAAAATGTTTTTAAAAAGAGAGAGAGACCGTTCACAAAAATATGCATGCAACTAGAGGTTATTACGAATGAATTTGAAAATTTTTAAAAAGAACTTCTAGAAATGTAAACAATGATGGCTGAAATTTTTAAACAAGGAGGAAGTTTAATTTACAGATTGAAAGCAGACTTAATACAACTGAAGAGCAAACTAGTACACTGCAAAATGTGTTTAGGAGAATTCCTCCAGAATGCATCTCAGAAAAAAAAGAAACGGAAAATATAAAACTCATTTGAGAGATTCAGGGAATTAAATAAGAAAATCTAGCACATATAAAAGTGGAAAACTCAGAAGGAAAAAGTAGAGGAGAAATAATATTGAAAGAGATAAAAGCTGCAAATTTTCCAAAACTGATTTTACAGATGCAGTTTCTTTAGAAGTAAATAACAAAAAGTTACATTCAAAACCACAAGTATATTTGGAATTTAAAACACAACCACACACATGCATAAACACCCCCTCCTCCCCACACACCCTAAGTAATACAAATACCAAATACACACAGACACACACACACACACACACATACTAGAAATATTACAGGTGCTAAAATAGTAAAAATATTTTTAAAAATATATATGCTAATAAGATTTACATTTTTGATGATATGGACAAAATCCTTAAAAATGCAATTTACTAAAAGTAAAGGAAAGGGAAAAAATGAACTCTGAATATTGTTTTGTTAAACAAATTGAATTTAAAAATTAGGGGAAAAAAACCTTAATTTAAAAGTATAGGTCCAGTCTTCAGAAGCGAACTAACCAACACTTAAGAAAATGATAATATCAATCATTTACACCTTCTTTCAGAAAATAGAGAAAGAGGAATTCCTAACTTGCTTTATGAGATCAATTGAAACTTGATACCAAAACTTGACAAGGACTTCACAGGGAAAAATAAATTATAGACCAATATCATTCATGAATTTAGATATAAACATCTTTCTAAAGAAATAGAAGAATGAATCTAGTGATAAATTTGAAGGAATGTATTATGACCAACTGGAGTTTATCCTAGGAATGCAAAGTTGGTAAAGCCCTTGAAAATCAATCAATATAATCCATGTCATTAAAAATTTAAGGAAGAAATTCTCAATACATGAAGAAGAAGCAATTGAAAAAAATAACACCTTTTTATAAGATACATTCTTGGAAAACTAAGAACAAGATAATTCTATCAAGATGTCAAAAAATACTCTCATATGCAATGTTAAGATATTAAACATTTTACTCTTGATGAAGAGAGGTCGACAAGAATATCTGCTCTTGACACTGCTATCAAACGTTGTATGCAAAGTCCCAGCCAGGGGATAAGGCAAGAAGAAAAAAGTGGATGGCCAGATTTATGAAAGAAGCAAAACTGTCATTAACTGGTGTTACCCACAGATGTGCCATTATACCTGTAAAATCTTACTGAATATATATTAAAAACTATTCAGAATAATAAACAAGATCAGAAGATACAAGATCAATATGAAGTATCCATTGCTCATCTATGCAGTAGCCACACACTGTTGGAAAATGGCTTTAATGTGCTATTCAAAAAGAATACCATTCAAAATAGCATCAGAATACATTAAGTATCAAGGGTCAAATTTAATGGAAGATGGCAGGGTTTCCACACCAAAAATTATAAGACATGTTAGGGATTAATTAGAGAAGACTGAAATAAATGTAAAGATATGAGAATATTCAACTTTTTATAATGCTATTTCCTTTCCAGTTGAGATTCAAATTCAATGCAATCCCAATAAAAATTCCAACATTTTTTAGGACAATTGACAAGCTGATGCCCAAATTTATACTGGAACTGCAAAAGAACTATTTCAGCCAAGATGACGATGAAGATGAAAAATAAAACTGGAGCATTGAGATCATCTGATTTCAGGACTTATCATAAAGCTACAGTAATAAAGACAATGTGGTGTTAACCTAAGGAATAACAATAAATTAAAGCAACAGAATAGATAGTCCAGAGGTATAACTGGTTATATGAGTATATAATGACTTGATTTTTTTAAAAAAAACATAGAAATTCAATGGCAATTGCAAGATCTTTTCAACAATTGTCATATCAAAAGTAGATGCCCATATGAAGAAAAAAGTAAACTCTGACCCTAATCCATAATCATTAATTTGAGATGTAACCAAGACAAAAAGGTAAGCAGTGATGCTATAAAGTTTCTGGAAGGATGTAGGAGTGTTATGTTGTTAACCTTAGCATGAGTGATAATTTCTTCATCAAGATGAAAATTTCACTATTTAATAAATAACAGTAATAGTAAATTGAACAACATTGAAATGAAAAATAGCTCCTTAGAAAAGATACAATTAAGGAAGTAAGAAAATAATTCTCATACCATGAGAAAACATGCACAATTCATATGTCAAACAAATGACCTTTAAACAACATTTATAATAAAGTTATAAATCAGTAAAGACAAACAACCCAGTTTTTAGATGAGCTAATTTTTAAAAAGTAGACAAAAGTTGTTATCAGGCAATTCATTTAAGAAGATATCCAAATTTCCATTAACATAGAAAAGGTGCTTAACAATACTCATCAGAGAAATATAAATTAAAATCACAAATACCAGAACATGCATAGCAGAACTAAAAAAAAAAAAAATTAATTGACAATATGAAGTGATGATAAGGACACCGAATAACTGGAACTCTCACACTCTGCTGGTGGGAGTGACAAAAAACTGACAAAATGTTGGAAAATGGACTGTCTCTGATCTAATTAAACATATGCCTACTAAAGGATCCAGTAATTCCACTCATAACAGTATACCCAAAAGAAATGAGTGCATTTCTCCACAAAGTTGACCAAAAAAAATTGAAAGAAACTTAATTCATAGCAGGTAGAAATAAAAGCAACTGAAATGTTCATTCTCTGGACACTGAATAAAGACATTTTCATATATTCATACAACCGAAGACTATGTAGAAATACAGAGGAGCAACCTAGCAATACTTGTGACAACGTTGATGAATACCAAAAATATTGTATTGAGTAAAAGAAGACAGACATAGAAGGATACATCCTGTGTGATAAACATTTACATCAAAAACTACAACAGGCAAAATTAACTTATGATGATGTAATTCAGAATAGTGAGTGGTACCTCAGTGGAGAGATTATTGATTGGGTAGGGGCATGAAAAACCATTTTGTGATAATGGAAGTGTTCTGTACATCTTTAAGTGGGTGAAAGTTGCTTGTATGTGCTCCTGTGTAAAAAAATTACTGAACATCATACTCAAGACTAGTGTATTTCACTTTCTGTAAATTGCACCTCAGTAAAAATGCACATATTTAATTAGTATGCAAGATGGAAGAAATGAAAGGAAATATATTAGCTATCATTCTAAATGTGAATAGAATGAAATTTCTAAAAGCAAAGGAAATCAGATTAGGTTAATATATTCGATCCAACAATGTTCCTTCTACCAAAAAACAATCGCATCTAATGCCAAATGATGAAAAAAGGCTAAATAGAAAGGCACGGACCAGTTTATATCAAGCAAAGGCAAACCCAAGGAAACCGAGAACAGCAATACCAACATCAGCTGAAGCAAAATCAAGCTGAAAACAATATAAAAAACAATGAAAGAGATTAATAAAATAAAAATATTAAGTATCAAATTTAATTCAAGAAGTCAAATCCCTGAATAAATCCATAACAATAAAAGAAACAAAGGCTAAATAAGGACTCTCTCTCCCAAACAACTCCAGGTCCAGTGTCGATAAAAACAACCCCTGAGGCATATCTTTGTATATAACTTGTTCTAGGACAGTAATTAAAACGTCAGAAGGCTGCACACATAAATCATAGAAACATCTCACATAAAAACAATGGAGCCATCTCACGTATGAACACGGATATGGTAGGGACGTTTAAATCAAAACAGCTGATAAGTCTACCTAGACTTGAAAATTCTGCATACAGTGTCCATGTTGTCAGCAATTTTCTGCTACAAATCTCCTCTCATGAGAGAGCCTCTGGAAACCCCCAGGCATATCCTGCATTATTTTCCTTTCCTTCATGCAATAGATGGAATTGCCTGAGCAAGCAACTCCAAAGATTTGTGTGTCCTCTTCTACAAAACAGAATAATAAAGGAGAATAATGCAACAAGAAAAGAATGTGTGTTGTAAATTTCTGTGGGAAGTGCCTTCTTGCCAACAGAGCATGCATCCTTGATGTTCGATGATTCTGTGGGAGAAGACAAAATGTTGTTCCTTGATGTTAGAAGGATTCTAACTGCTTAGAAGGATTAGAAGCTTTCTTCCAGTCTTGCCCTGCCCTTAGAGATTATTATGTGAATACTTGTGGATGAACTCTGAGTCAAACATTCCTGAATGGAATCACAATCACACCAATGTCAGACCTCCACCTTCAGCAGGGATCTGAAGTGGCACAGGCACCGGGTCCTAAATCCCAAATATAGAAATCACTCAATTATATCCAGACACCTAGTTTCAAAACTTTCATGTCTGTCCAGGAAGGGAAGGCATTTCTAGTTTTGTTAAGTCCTTACACTTCCTCATTCCTGAACTATTTCAGGTGACTGAGAATTAGAAACAGCAGGAAGGTTGGACGTCTCACAACCGTCCCTTTGAATGCCACAAATACCACACACTAATCAGTTCATATCTACCAACAAGGGTTCTGGAATGCAATCTACCTGACATGAAAAAAATAAGGTGAGAACTGGTCCCCTTTGGTGGCTACACATGTATCACCAAAATGTTAACATGATGCCAAACAGTGTTGAAACCTTTTTTTGTTTGTTTGCTTTTAAAACTGGTATCAGAACCAGTTTATGAGTCACATTAAGGAAAAGATAACTGATATTTGCTGGAAAAATAAGTCCCAGATACTGTTGAAATACTTTCACACAGAATATCAGAATGAAGTAAATATTATTTTCTTTTTTTCTGCAAATGAAGAAATGGATCTCAAGGCTATAAGTAAATTGTCCAAAAAGTCAAATGAAATATTTCACAATTAACTCCTTTTCTGTTAGCAAAATCTCAAAATAAAATAATTTCTTAAATACCACGTGGACTCATATATATGTGAGGTAATGCACATGTTAATTAGCTTGATGTGGCCATTCTACAGTGCATGCCTATTTCAAAATATCATGTTGTCCACCATAAATTTATACAATTTCATTTATCGATTAATTTTTTATATTGCTTTCTTCATCTACCTGTCTTGATGTGAAATTAGCTATGTCTCTTTTGTAAATCTAACATTGGCTCAAAAGATTAAGATTTTCACTGTTTTGATAGTCAAAAGAATATGCCCCATAAACTTCAATATGATATTTTGTATAACTAGACATAATTTATTGAAAAAGTATCCTGTTAGGGATACTCCTTTACATCTGGACTATATAGAGCATGAGCTGTGGATGTAAGAAATGAGGACTAAAAGATATCTCAGGTCAATATGTCATTGTGAGTCTGGGATTTATTCACCGGCAAGGAAACCATTGAAGGATATAAACAAAGAGCAAGATGTCTAGTGTAGAATTTCAGAAACATGGCACTGTACGCAACACCTATCACAGGATGCAAGGTGAAAAAATTGTATAAAAGGAATTTGCTTAGGAGGCTGTGTCATTAATGCAAGTGAAAGATGAAATTTCAAGCTAGGATGATGCCTTGTAGGATAGAAATGGAAGGGTGTAGATTCAAGCTATAATAGCCCCCCAAAGCTATTTGGGGGGTTGGGTATAAGAAGGCAAACATGATGGAGGATGACTTCTACCTTTTATATAATGTGAAAGAAAAGGTCAAAAATGTAAGATGATGAATGTAGATGTTATAGCCTCTAATGCCAATAACAAAAGAAAATTTTTAGAAAGTATTGATTTTGTATCACTGACTGATAAAAACCTAGTCCCTGAAAACAAGCACCCTATATTTACGTAATCATTTGGATCAACAGTGTGGGCTGTGCTCAGCTGGGATGGCTCATCTCTGCTCCATGTAGTGTTCCCTAGGCTCACCCTCGTGTTTGGGCCCCAGGACCAACACTGGGACAGGAGCCATCTGGGATGGTTGAAGTCTTGCTCCACGTGGTCTCTCAAACTCCAGGAAGCTGGTCTGCTCACCTAATGGCAGGTCAGTTGCCAGTGTGAGGGTAAGCTGCAAAGGCTAGGAGAGTAGGTGTCACCTTTGATAAAGGGGTTGCAAAACCACGTGGCCACTTCTGCAATCCATAACATTGCTATATATATTAACTGAGAATATTTCAAAAATGTCACACATGAAAAAACAACATTGTTGGAGGTATCCATCAATGATGTTTCTTCATCCAGCTGAGTCTATTTCATTCTGTGGGAAAAAAACAAGGTTAAAATAACAACTTCCCTTGAGTCATACTGAGACTAAACTTCATCAATTTCCCTAATCTTATGTAGTGTAGTCATAAAACTAAAGCCATTCTAAGAATATAAAAAAACTCTCAAAACAAAATATAAATTTTGTACAAATGCATAGCATTTTCAGGTATATTAGAAGAAAATAAGTTATATTCCATATAGTTTCTCAGTCTGGAAGAATGCCATGTTTTGAGCCTTTAAATACAAACCAATTGAAAAATTGAAAGGAAGACAACTGAAAACACTGACAAAAATGAGAAAGTAACAACTATTTATCTTTATCTTTGATGCCTTCAGATCCCTTAAGATTAGTTATGATGGTTTGGATTTATTCTGAATCATGAATACTGCTTTAAACAAAGTTGGGCACTCCCATTGCAGAAATTCTATTTACTCAAATAGCTTAATACATGGAAATATTTTGTAAGTATTTTACCTTATCCAGTGATAGTACTCGTATTTCAATCTAGCATCCAGTTTTTCCTGACAGCATATAAATTTTAAAATATAAGTTATGTAAAATGACCCATGTAAGTTTTTTAAAAAAATACTTTGTTTTCTTCCCAGACAGCAATTTGGAAAAAAAAAAAATGTGAACGGTGAAAAAAATTTATTCTTCATTTTTATCAGTGACTAAAAATTATTTTTATGAAATGAAACATGGAAAACCAAACTGCAAAAGCTTCTTGTCCTCTTACAATCCCTGGATAGAAGGGTTTGGGGGCAAAAATGCTACTCTTAAGGCATTTATTATTTACTTGTTCTTTGCCATTGTGGAGGATGAAGTAGTTAATCTTCTGTCACTAATTTATCTATTTTCATAATTATTGTGTATGTAGAATAACTGAATACATTAGTGTGTTCCTAAAACATTAACAATGCTGTGGTAAATCACCCCAAGAGCCCTGCTTCTGGTATATACACATCTTCTATTATCCCAGTTAATCCATCTAGGTGTTATTGTGAAGGGACTTTGCAGACATAATTGAGGTCCTAAATTAGTTGACTTCATGATAGGGAAATTGTGTAGGTAGTCAGACCCAATTGGGATGTGTGGATATTCTTTTTTGTTTGGGGGGAAAGCACCTTTTGAAATGCATTGACTGGCCAGCATTGCCATGGTCTCCTGAATGTCGTGCTAAGATGTTTTTTAAGTGAAGTCCGTAATAACATGGTCCTGAAGCAATCCTAGGAGTCATGAGGAAACTGTGCTATCAACTACACAGAAGTCAAAGACAGGCAATTAGTTGCAGTGGGCTTTCTTTCACACCATGGAGGAAATTAAAAAGGATTCAGTCTTCTGAGACTGTTGACTAGAGGCTGTACGAAGGAACTCTGGCTAAAATCCTAACATCCCACTTCCAGGAACTGGTACTTTCTTAATACTGAAATTAGCTTGGCTTTGCTGTGCTGTGAGAAACAATCTATTTAATCATAAAATAATAAATCATGTTTTTATGTAATGAAAATGATACCAACTCTGTCATCTCACAGTAGCAGCAGCTTGTAACAGAAACTCAAATCTGCCCTGAGTAGTGATGTGAATTCTCTGAACAGGGATTTAGTCCTCTGCTACAAAGGATTCAACCAACATTTTACACAAGACATTTCGGGAACTTTCCAAAATTATTTCTTTAATCTTTAAGACTACTGAGGACTCGTTTGCACCAGTTTACACAGATCCTAAGCAACAGAGCTGATAGTTATTTTCTGACTAGTTGGCACCAAAGTTGGAGATTTTTCATCCATTATCTAAGGGGGTTTGGCTAATGCTGCATACCAGGGGAAAATCAATGATTAAGGGGAGATTTAGGGAAAGCTGTGGTGGTGGTGGTGAGGAGTGGGGATGGGTGGGGACGGATGTGGCTGGGTTCACACAAGGAGGGTTCATCACCACGCTCAGTTTTCCCAGTTCCACGGGCTTCTCTCTATCGAAGTTTTCTGCATTGTTCATCTTCCATATGGCATATTAAGGGGTAAAATGTAGCTGATTACTCCTACATTTGGTCAGTCCCACTCAGAAGACCACAGCATCAAATCCAACCTATAGAAACTCATCTATAATTACATTGGAAGCACGGCTACCTTGCTGGCTTATCCCATTTGATGTCACAAAAAGTTCCCTCAAAAAAATAATCACTGATTGCATTTCAAAGTACGTATTTCATAGGTTAAAACAACTTGTAAACTCTCAAAAGAATGAGGGGGGGAAAAAAACCCAGAAAATTACAGAATAAGAAGTAAAATCCTTTCCAGAAAATTAAGACTGTTGGATATTTCTATTTATTTCTCCCTGGGAGAAGTACATTTTATTTTAAAAACTTTTTAAAAAAATTTACATTGTGATATGAAGGGGTTGGAAAAGGTCACTTCCACTTGTCAACTCATATAATTTATTCAATTGAAGATTTATGGAAGTATTAAAATGTTTCTTCCCCCTCCTAAAAAGATTGCTCTGGAAATCTTTATTTTCATATTATTTTTCCTAATTGTGTCATCTTCTGAAGGAGTTTTAATACCAGCAAATGCCATTCGAACCATTAACTTGGTTCCAAAAATAGTACAATTCGAAGTCTCATTTGTGTTGACAGAGAGCGGGGAGGTGATGACTAACAAAAAGAAAAACAAAAAGGTTACTATTTACTTCATAACACACCATGTGGGATGACTTATTCAATTGAATTTTATATTAGTTCTCTTCATTAAGTTCTAAATTTGTACCGCTTTTGAGACATGATTTTCTGTTCCATTTTAAGTTATACATACTTAATTTCAGAGAGGCTTAAGATTAAATTGAAGCCATAACATGCTATTTCTTTCTTTATTACTAATGATTTCCCTAGTTCCATGAAGATATGAAACTCCTTGTTTTTCATACATTAGAAAAAACACGCATGAAAAAATTTTACGACTCTTTCAAGAAAGTCATGGAAAAGTCATGAGTATTCAAAAATAAATGTATTTTTGGATCCATGGAAAGAGAACATGTCTTCACATTTTAAAATGATTCCATCTATTGCATTTTCCATTTGTAAGAGCATATATTTTTTGACCCTACTGATGAGAAAAGGTAAGTTTCTTCTGATCTCCTGTGCTAAGGAAAATACAATCGGCCTTATGGTTTCTGACTTTGAGGAATAACATGACAATGCTCTTAAGTGAAGATTAATTACAGCACTAAATCATCATGTACCCTGACTTCAACAAAAATCTGTAATTTTGTTGTGGGGAATTTGTCTGGCATAATAATTCACTCTAAGGTTCATAGCCAAACTTTTCTCTAGAAATACCAGGTATTTTGAAATAATTGTCAATTTAATCTTTGCATGATGATCTACTTTACCTTAACATGCTCAAATATACACCCCACAAAAAGAGAATCGTATTAATTTAACAAGTTTTTGCTTACTTTCCAAAGAAAGAAAGAAATACACTTAGTAATAATCTGGTGCCTCTGGTGGAAAATATAAACTGAAATATAAACTGATGGGCTGTATGCAAGTTTATGTGGTGAGGCTTTGTGCATGTCTTTTTTAGTTTGTTTTAGGATGTGCGTGTGTGTTTTTGACACTAGGGTTATGAGTTTTGTGAGTGCCCTAAAAACTCTTCAAAAACAACCAAGTAAAAACACTCCTTGATTTCATGGTTCACACATCTTCTTTTTAAAAATGTATTTGTATAGCACAATAGAGAATTCTATCCACTTTATGTGCCATAGTAATGAAATAATAATTTATTAACAAGACAAAAAAATGTTGGCCCCTGACTGAGATTCAAGGAATATTCAGTGTAACACACTTGGTTTTGAAAATGCTATTGATTCAATATATGCTTTCCCCTTTCTCTGACAAATTTCTCTTTGGCATTTACCCACGTCAGCTGGCAAACGTTCATGCATCAGAAGCAATTGGAACCAGCCCAAATGTCCATCATCAGATGAGTGGATACGGAAAATGTGGTACATCTACACAATGGAATATTACTCAGCTATAAAAACGAATGAAATACTGCCATTTGCAACAACATGGATGGACCTTGAGAGAATTATATTAAGTGAAACGAGTCAGGCACAGAAAGAGAAATACCACATGTTCTCACTTATTGGAGGGAGCTAAAATTAATATATAAATTCACACACACACACACACACACACACACACAAAACCGGGGGGGGGGAAGAAGATATAACAACCACAATTACTTGAAGTTGATATGACAGGCAAACAGAAAGGACATTGTTGGGGGGGGGAGAGGGAGAAGGGAGGGAGGTTTTGGTGATGGGGAGCAATAATCAGCCACAATGTATATCGACAAAATAAAATTAAATAAATAAATAAAAAATAAAAAAAAAACAAAAAAAGATAACAGATTCTGAAAAAAAAAAAAAGAAGCAATCACACAAGTGTTTTACATTTGGTAATCCTGTGGGAGGCAAATATCTTGACATCTTTAGGAAGCAGATGGATAACTTACTTCTTTCAAAGTGAGTTGTCTCCATTAAACACATCAGGGAATAAAGGTGTAATTGGTACTTGGTAGTTGCTCATTGTAGGTACATGCTTAAAGGACAGCAATTTTGCACCAGGTAAACCCAGCTGACCTCAATATAACTTTGAAGGCTTCTGTGGTTCAGTGGAGGCACACACTCTACTTTTGAAATCGTTTGTTACCGTTTACTTGTTATATACTTGCACATAAAATTCTGTGTGTGATATTTCGTGGTACAAATGAACAATCTCATCTCTTCATTCCCCAATACTCAGTGAGAGTTCCATGACCCATTTTGTAATTATACTTGTAGTTTTATTCAATTAGTTGAATAACTGGCATTAGTCATGTTAATTGAAAGTGCCCGACTTTCAAGCCGTGCTAAGCATACCTCGTAAAGCAACACTATTCTTTATTATAACAGTTAACCTTCAGCAACGCATTTTATTTAAAGTTTGGCATACTTTAATGGAATACATATTTATTTATTTGTCGTCTTTGTTCTCCGAGAGCAAGAACTGTGCTTTATTAAAAGTCTCCATTTTCCTATTTTCCATTTTCCTTATTTTCTGCTCACTCGGTGAATTTTAGTTGAATTGGCTGTGCATAACCAATTAGTCACAGTTTAATCTAACCCTGTTATTAATGCCATGCTCAGAGTAAAATTATTTATTTTCATGTAACTAATTTCATCTTTAAGTCAAATCCATCCTGAGATTGATGTATAATTTGAGACCTTGAGGGAATGTGGTGTCTTTCATATTTGCCGTCATTTAAATTAGATTGAATTGACTGGGCACACTTTTCAGAGATGGACTTTGCTTCCTTCTGGAGCTATTATGGATGAGTTAGGCCTGAAGCTACAGATTGCTGCCAACACAGAGCAGTGGTTCCTTTGAATTTCATAGAACTCGAGCTAATAATTTGCATGAGATTTAAGGAACCTGGTCTATCCATATTATTTTCAGAACTCTATAGATTAGATAGATTGTCCCATTTGCAAATAAATTCATAATATCTTTGCAGGAAGCAAGGAGGTAATTTAGTTTGACTTATTTTATAGTTGAGGGAACTGAGATCTAGCAAGGTGTTAGAAAATAATGTATCGTATGGTAGTTCTATTTTGGTTTTTTTTGAGGAACCTCCATACTGTTTTCCGTAATGGCTGTACTAATTTGCATTCCCAACAAAAGTGTATGAGTTCCCTTTTCTCCCCATCCTTAGCATGCGTTCTTTTTTCTCTTTTTGATAATGGCCATTCTAACTGGGGTGAGATAATATCTCATTGTGGTTTTGATTTGCATTTCCCTGATGCTTAGTGATGTGGAGTATTTTTTTTCATATACCTATTGGCCATTTGTATGTTCTCTTTTGAGAAATGGAGATAATATTCTAAAGGAAATCGTTACGAATAAGCAGAGCACAGAGAACTTTTAAGACACTGAAGCTATTTAGATAACTAAAGCTAGTTAGAAGCTATTTAGATATTTAGAAATCAGTTCCATGAAATTAGTTACATTAACATCATACATAGTGTGTAATGACATGTACCCACCATTAAATGATACTTTAATACTTTAATGGTGGATACATGTCATTGTACATTTGACCAAGCCCATAGAATGTACAACACCAACAGTGAACCTTATGGAGACCATGGTGATAATCAAGTGTCAATGCAGGTTCACCAATTGTAACAAATGCACCACTGCGGTGCAGGTTATTGATAGTGGGGGAGGTTATGACTCGGGGGAGGGGGGCAGGAGGTATATGGGAACTCTCGTTACTTTCCACTCAATTTTGCATTATTAGAAAACCTAATACTGCTCTAAAAGAATTAAGTATATTTAAAAAAAGAAAATAATTGCTATTACGATTCATAGTCCTTTGCCATCAATAGCTTCTATTAAATGTAATTAACTTACTCAGTCTCTTTGGGGCCTTCTAAACACAGCTTTCAACATTGAAGTTGGTTGTTGTGTGACCTCACTGGTAAGTTTTTAACTTCTCTCTGAGCCTCCGTTTTCCTAACTATACAATGGGAACCTAGCTTGCAGAAGTGTTAACATGAGATGGAAATAAAACATATGAAGTCATTTTGAATACCCATGGCAGGCATTTTTGAATAAATGATAGTAGTTCCAATTACTGGGTTTTTTTGGATTAGATGTTTATTCTAAAATATGCTAACTTTCCTATCAATGCAGTCTTCCTCACACCCTGATCTGGGCTCAGGGATTCCTATAATGGACTTTTGACCTTTAGAACTGCAAGATTAAAAATGTATGTTGTTTTATGCCACTACCTTTTCTGTAATTAGTTATGGCCATGATGATATAACAGACATTTCATTCATTAATTTAATGAACATTTTCAAGTGTTGGATAAATGAAACACGACACCTACACATTTAATTATGTAGCATGGTAGGTGTTAAAATGGAAATATGACAAAATTGCTGTGTGGTTCAGAGAACAGACTACCCTTAATTTGGACAGTAAGAGAAGATTGGACAGAGGAACAGACTGTTTATTTGGAGCATTGTTGCCAAGTGGAGAAGAAAATAACTAAGTTTGTTTTTTTCTTCTTATGCCCCACACCTAGAATAGTCTGCCATTCAGTCATGCTGTGTATAACATGAATGCTTTAGTGTAGTATAGACTGAGGCCCCCTCAAATATTCTTTTAACCACCTCAGAAGCCATGTGCATCTTGGTGGAAATTTCTGCACACGCCTGCAGCTTCATACCTCACGTACCTTTGTCTCCCAGCCCAAGGACCTTCTCTGGCTGCTGGAACCACACCTGGCCCATGGAAGTGCTGGGGATTCAAGATCCTGGCTGGATTCTAATCTGGTAGTAACATTCAATTAAAGAGGGATGAGAGTTCTTTATGTCTGGTGGAAGAAAATCCCGACGTGTGATCCACCAGTCTTGTAGAGGTTCCCTAGTGGGATTGAGCTCATGTCCATGGCAATTTCCCACTCATTAACATATCGGCTATTAATTCAGCTCTTTTCCTAGTCATCATGTGTCTCATGACCATTTCCGGAAAGAACTACTTGCCCTCAAATCTTCATTTCAAGATCTGCTTTGGGGAAAACCCCAACAAAGATGATCACTGGACATTTTTCTAACCCATGGGAGATTGACAAATAGTGCTAAAATTTAGTGGTAATAATAATAATAAATTACCTATTATTTAGGGCTCATGTCATGCCTCTGAAACCAAAAGAACTTATTCCTTTGTATTTTTCGGTACCTGCAACACCCTCTCATAGTGCTAAAAGAATTTGAGAAAAATCTCAGGAATTATAAAGAAGGAAAGTGAAATCTTAGACACTGATGCTTCAGGACACTTGACTATAGACTAATCTGGTACCATTAAAAAACAAACAAACAAAAAACAAAAAACCCCACTAGGTTGTGCATAGGAAGTGAGTGCATGCCAACAAACTGTGTTGTGTAGAACTGCTTGGAACGTTACTGAATGCTGGAACATACCCGTCTCTGAGAGTAGTGCCTGAGGGAACTCAGCCGACTCAGACATTTCACGTGGAAAACACAGGGCCAGCCAACCCATTTACAGAAATACCAAACTAAGTGCCAAAACTCTGTTGATTGATTTAATGTTCCAGAAACCATAATTAAAGCATTGCTCTTATACCCTATTTATTACAAATAGGAAAAGTAATAATTATATGGGTTTCTAAAATAAATTACAACAATATGTATAGAAGCCAAAAACTAAATGGGACCTCGAAATGTCATTCTCTGTATTTCTTTGCTGCAAGGCAGAAATGTTTTACTCTTGGATTATTATATTTCTCCAAATCTTGAAGATTCACAGACAAAGAGCTTCTAACATCATCATTTTGCTTTTGAATTTCAATGGAGAACAGATGCTCACATTTTATGATAAATGCACGTAAGTATATGAGATAATTTTTATATCATGCCAGTCTTTTAAAATCAAAATAATGCCAGTACTTTATTTCTTATTAATTTTATCACTGCTACATATTTTTCATGATCTCTTGATTAATGCATAGTGCCTGGCATCCTGTGTAGACAAATCCTTAATAAGAACAAAAAAATGCCTAATAAGTTTTGATCTTTGGAAGAATATTATTAGTCTTTCTATTTTCAGGTGATACACAAAGTCGTGTCAGTCTTCCTGGCTGTTGGGTGGAGTTTGGAATAAACCCCACATATTTGCTCTCCTATTTGAATTCTGAATTTGAAGAACAGACCAATGATTGTTACACTTCTTACCAGTCTATCAAAAATGGCATAATAAGTATGCCACTCATGTCAGCAAACGGCCTAGGTAATTACAGATTAAATACATTTATGATGCAGATCAGTTATCTGGAGACATTTCTAAAGATATAGATGACTAGAAAAGCATACTTTCACCTTAGTTTTCTTGGTGCTGGTGGACATGGCTTAGCTGTAATGGCACGGCAAACCTTCCCAAGGTCCCCTGGTCTCTGACTTCTCCAAATTGTGTGGGAAATCATCCTGTGAATGATCATGAAGAAATGAGCTTCAGCATGCAGTCTTCGTGCCAAAACCATTGTCCACAGGAAAAATACCTTTCAGAAACCAAGAAATGTACATCTCCACATCCTGTGTATCCGAGCCTTCCTTTGGGCAGCTACACCTTTGCCTGCCTTGCCTGCGGGCCCGGCTGCTGTTGTGGGGAGGAGTTGCTCGCAAGTCTGATCCACTTTTCCCTGACAGCATCTCCCTTCAAGTGCACGCTGGACCTACTCCAGCTTGGTGAGACCTCTGGGTGTGTGTTTCAGTCCAGAAACAAAGCAAATTAGCTTCCTAGGACAACCACCCTCAGGCGACAGGAGACGATGCTGTTGGACAAATACTTCTGCTTACAGTGAAATTCCCAAAGTCTTTTTACACACTTCTAAACAGAGAGGGAAGGATTGATCCCGTTTACCCAAACCCTTTCACTCTTCCATTCTTTGCCTGTAATGCCTGAGGTCATCACCTCAGTAAACTACCTGCTGTGCTTGTTCCAGGCTTTGTTTTTGGAAGAAACCCAGGAAAGACAACTATTTTCTTTCTCTCTCTCTCTCTCCCTCCCCCCAACTATCTCTCATCTACATCAAACATGATAGAAACACAGTGACTTCTCAAGAGTCATTTTAAAGGAATGTATGAGTATTAAAATCAAATTCATCTGAATCAGTAAAAGCAACTTATTTCTAATCAAGAATTCTTTCTTTTAGTTACTGAAGTTTATGAAAGACCAAGTTTCTCTGTCTTTGAAGAAAGTTGGCATGGCAGTCATGACAGGAAATTTTCAGTAAGTTCAGGAACATAAAGTAAATGATAGAGCCTCTTTAAAATATAAACTGGATTACAAATATATGTCTGTTTTTTAAAGAAAAGACACAAATAAAGCAGGCTTGTATAAGGTACACTCTTTACTCCCACCTCGTTCTGAAAATTTGTTCAGTGATTATCATTAAGGAGCTGTGTAAATACTTTTCTAGATGTTCTATATCTTATAGATTTCCCTTATTAAAAACACAATCCTGTATTATTTTCATAGTAATAGTGCTATGACTTGCTGCTTGTTTTTTTCACTTAATGATTACAAGAGATATCTTTTTCTTATTTGATTTTTCTTCAAATAATGAGCTGCCTATTACATCTCGTATAAACATGGAACCTCAGCCAAGTCTAACTCAAATTAGATCATCCTTGGCATTTCCCTATGCTAAATGTTATGTCTATAAGTTCATCAGAAAGTAGCATCCAGTTCCATACAATGAGCATACATTCCTGGCTTCCATTTAACAGTGATTGGGCAGGAAGCTCCAGTACATGAAATCACTTACCATGAATCCATGTCCAAACACTGGCCAGTAACCTCCTGGGAAGGTGAGGTATGGAAGAGACTTTCAATTTGGAACTGGTTCCACTCTGCAAGCTATTTCATCAAAACATTTATTCAGCCTGTATCGATGGTCTTTGAAATAGATTTGCCAGACTGGCTGTGGGTGGGTCATAAACACCCATGGGAGACGTCTTGCAGTACTTCCTCTCAATCAGCGTGGACAAACACTAACAAGAAGAAATGCTGGAGGCTGTCAGTGTAAACATAAATGAGCTTACGTGTTTAAGTTATTTTCTTGATAATATAGCATAACGAATAATTCCAAAATCATGAGTTTTAACTCTTTCCATATGTATGGGTAAACTCTCTATTTCACATAATCCTGCTGTGAATCATCCCATAAAATAAAAAGTCATTCTTTCAAGTAAGTGATCAGTCTCTCTATGTGTAAACCTTGTTTTTGTCCCTACGTATTTTATTTTCCTAAGGAAGAGCTGCTTGAAAAAAATCATCTGATTTTAATAAGCTCAAAATTGTTTTTTTCCATATCGGAAGAATTATTACTTTCAGTTTGATAGATGTCTCAAAGAAATAAAAATCTCACTTTTGTAAAGAGGGTATAGTTTTATTGATGATTAAATTGATGGTATTTGATCAGTCATTTTTACATGAAGCTTGTAGGACTCCCTGTACCCAACAGGCATCACCTTCCAACACCACCCTACAGGCCTGGGTCACACCTGCAATTCGAAAACGTGCACATGGATCTTTTACCATGACATTATCAATGAAAATGTAAAATAAATACATAGTCATTAGCAATGATTACACAAATGCTGAGAACTTTTCCACACAGAATATAATGATCATGTTGAGATTAGATTTACAAAAATGAGATACGTTCTTTGGAACAGTATGTGTTACAGGCAGTGTCTACTGGTAACTAACGTGGGGTTGGTATAACTTGTATATCGTGTTTATTAAAATCAGAAGAGAAGGAGGACTGTGAATTGGCCAGCTGGTGCAAACTGTAGAGAACAGTCTCCCTCTCTCTCTGTCTGTCTTGGTCTCTCTCTCATCAAAACAAAATGTTTGCAGCTCATTAGTTTGCCGTATCCATGTGGATTCAATCTACTACTTGATTCAATAGAGAATACACTTGACAGCTGTCTGACCCAAGATGTGTAGATTGCTTGATCTTCTTTATTTTTTTTTTTCAATTTTGCCATTTTGAAATCTCTTCAGGACTGTGCCTGAAGCTATTCTTCTGCAGACTTTATGCTGTGATACTCTGATATATTACTGCTCTTGTGTGGAATTAAAATGCTCCATGGGTTAACTCAGAGTTCAAAATCTCTCACCCAAAGACATTTGTCGATAAATCAGGTAGCATAAAACCAGTTGCTTTTCAAATATAGGTAAGATGTATAAATAACCTCCCTCTTTCTCTTTCACCTATTAATTTACACCTACATGTATATGTATGTATCTACGCTCAAATAAATACTTAAAATCAAATATTGGGTCACTCATATCTGAACCATTTCAAATGGTTTCATCATAAGCAGAACATAATCATTTTATTCGCTATGGATATCTAGGCTGACTCAGTTCAGAGGCATGAGCTTCTGCATAATATTGACTCTGGGACATCAGAGTAGCCAAACCTAGCCCTGGTCCCATCATATGGCATGACCTCTGTACTATTTACACATTTCCTATTTTGTAGAACTCAGGACTTGCCAAAGGTCATAAAGAATAACACCTCCTTCCCCTGCTTAAAACTTTCAGGGCCTCGCCATCACACACAGAGTAAGCCTCAAACACCAGGCATGGTGCAAGAAGTCCTGAACACCCGTGCGAGCCGACTTTGTGGTTTTGCTTCTGCCACCCCACTCTCATCTCCACATCTTCTCACCATGCTCCTATGGGCTTTGCCTGGAGCATCCAAGAACTAGATGGAAATACCATATTCTGCGAGACTCCTGGGGTGTTTTAATCGAGATGTTTCCTGTATCTGGAATCTATTCCAGTCCCTTCTTGGCAAGAACCTAGAAAACCCAGCTCAAAAGTCACCTAAGCCTGTCACTGGAGCCTCTAAGCTAAGCAGGCCACTCTCCCCTGATTTCCCCATCATTTCAGGCAGTAGCGAGTGAATGGGTTTCTCCCTGTCTCACACCTGTTCACAACAGGGCAAGAATTTCAGTCAGACTCATACCATGTATCTGTGTGTATGGCTCCATGGATTCTGTATCAAATAAACTTAAGGGTATATTTGATTGTATCATCATGCTGCAAGCTGTACAAACTGAAAGAGCAGTAAAAGTTAGTATGGTATTGGCCCCTTGTATGAAAGTTTTCTCACCATGAAATGAGGCCCAAATATATCATAAGCAAATTTCATAGAGTTGCAGTTTTTTAATTTCAGTGAGCCACCTTTTTTGCATTGTATAAAATGTAACGAGATCCAAAAAGTCTACAAACGGTATAATTGGTTTAATCTTTTCCCTAAAAGAAATAGCCATAAGTATACATCACTGGTAGGACCCTCCCATGGGTTAATGGAGTAGGTCTTATCAGCAAACTGCCAGTGAGGTTGATTTGAGGGACACACAAGACAGTTCCCATAAAAAATACATTTCCCCCCTTTTGCTGGAATCCCACAAACATTTTTGAGTCTTCCTGAGGTCATCATTGCCTTTCCATTAAAATTTCAATATGCATATGGCCTTATTAACCACAAGGCCAGAGTCTGAAAATGTGGGAGACATTTAGGTGCATTGGGACAAAGGATGTTTCCCTTTTTTGCACGGAACCATTTTTGTAAATGGGCTCTAATGCAGGGACATATAAAGTAGAGCTGTTCAGGCTAGATTGGAAGGGCCATTCCATTGCATTCATGGAGAGTGCAGCATGGATAATGGTGCTCCTTCTGTGTACTGGGTATTAAAAATCCTGCCTCTGTGCCTCATCCTCGAGCCAACCCTTATGCAATTCAGGGTTGCCATGGGGACAACTCTGTGCAACCCTATATTGCTCCTCCTTACACAGTATAGAAAACTATTGACTCCAGCCTCGCTCCTTTACTTTACCTGAGTCAGATGGAGTGGGTGGATTATCAGAGGCATGCATCCTCCAAAAATGCTCTTGCTGGGGAGTGGGAAAGAAACCTCCTGCTATATTTATACATAAAGGAAGCTACAGTACAGTACATAAACAGATAAAGGTGTATCCGTGGCATTAAAATTTCATGGAGGCTTGATTAGGAAAAAATGTCTCAAAAGCCTTTTTGTAGGGAAATAATAAAAAAAAGGGCTTCTTTGCTCTGTGTCACAGCGGATGCTACAGGCTTGATTGCACAGACGGTGACATGAAATGTGAACAGCAGCTGCTCCAAGTCCAACTAATGGAGATACCAGAGAGAGGAAATATACCCAAGGGTCTGCTAGAATGAAAATGGAGCTAGCAAATTGCACAATTCTGAACTAAGAGAGCATCACAGAGGAAAAGGCTTTATCTTTACCACTGCCTTCAAATGTGTCACATCTGAGGGACCTTTTCCCAACCCTTAGAAACATCTTGGTCATGTCCCACGGCTTCCCGGGCATCTCCAGTTATGAAGAAAAGTCTCGTTGTTGTAATTCAGTCTCATTTTCTGGTATTGAGACCTTATACTTAGTTTCAAATTTTTATCTTCTTTCCCAAACCTGTGGCTTAGGATAGTCAAAAGCAAGGAGAGAGTGCATAGTAAGGATTGGGGAGGTGCCTATGTCCTTCAACTCGATGTGACAAGAACATGTTGAAAGTTATGTGGACAATGAAAAAGGTCACTAGGCTTTGGTTTATCTTAAAGTTAGTATGTTAAGTGGTACAACGTTAGAGAACTTCAATAGTGGAGCCTGGGGGTGTAACACTTGGAGAGAGATCTTGGAATGTCAATGGGAGACCAGTTAGAGAACACTTGCCTGTAATGAGCAGCTGTGCAATTACTGGGATCCTGAGGGTCTCCTAAAGAGCTCACATTGGCAACCCATGAAAAGACCAACACCCAAACACCTGCCACAGAGTCAGCACTGATCACCAGCCAATGTTAGCAAAGAGAACCCTGAAATGGCAACACTAGTTCAATGAATCAACTTTTCCTCTGTTCATAATCCTTTTTCCCGCTCCAGATATGTAAGAGGCAAAGAGGGAAAAGAAGGAAATAGAGGGAGAGTTTTGTGGGTTGCCAGGTCAACAGCAGTTCCCACTCACTGTGCTCATATAGACCCTCAAGCACTCAGGAACATAAGCAAGATTCCTAGGAACTTTCCAACACATGTGGCCATGCTCAAGTGGCAAGAAAATAACTCAAGCTCTGCAAACCAGCAAGCATCCATCCAGAGGAGATGTCTGTCTGTCGTCTCTCACCCCCTGGGGTGGCTCTTTTGGAACCCTCCTTACATAGCATGGAACACAGAAAGCACTCACCTCCCTGCCTCATGCCACAAGACTTCTATCTGGATGGTAACCCACTAAAAGCACACATTCTCTACTTAAATCAAATTCCCTTGAATTTCCAATCTTCTCCTTTTTATGGGCAAGAGGTTGGGAGGTTGTCACAGAACAGGACCTGCCACCTTTATTGTAAGTAATAAAAGTATGTATCCAGAAATTCCTCTTATGAATATGGGGATACTTGGGGAGTCCTGTCCTCAGACCCCACTCAGCTCCTGATGTCATAACATCGACATGTTGCTAAGGACTGTTTTAAACTCTCAGGTTTGGAAAAAAGCCTTTAACTCTGTATTACATAAAATATTAGTTATGAGGAAAAAAAATACCACTTTGGTGCATAAAATTTTTCACTCTCTTTCATATAATTATTTAGGCCAAATGACTTCATCATGAATTTTCAAACTCAGTGTTTAAAAACCTTCATTATGCCACCTGGAAGCACTTAAACCCATGGGGTCAGTAAGTTCTAAATTAGTATAATAAAAGAGCTCAACTATGCCACAGCTAGGTAAACTTCTCTTTTAAATCGTTGAATCTAACATATCTGTGAGTCTTTTTGAATGAAAATAAAAGTGTTCTGTTTATCATGCAAAATGAATTAGGCAGCCAGCCTGAAGTAGCCAGGCCTATCTCTATAGAACATAAAAAGGCCGTAACATTTGGCTCCTCTGATCTCAGAGCTCTGACTCCATACATTTTTCTCTCTAGCACGTACCTCCTGAAGAACCCAGCTCTCCTCAGCTGCTCTCTGGTCTCTCATGCAGTGGGTTGCCTCTGGCGACATATAGCCTCAACTCTCTCAATACTTCAAAACTTTCCTAAATAGGACCCATCCTCTCAGAGCCAACATTTCCCTGTCATTTGCAAAACAACCTTTCAGCTTCCGCACAGAGGGCATTAGTATTCACTGCATCAGTTCTTCCAGAAGCCGCTGTGTTCCAATGTTGGCAGAACTAGTTCTGAAAGACTCCCATCCCAAGGACACCTGTAAGGAAAACTGAGCATGAAATTACAAGCAAACAATCAGGGAGATATCTGGGGAGAGCTTTTCTCAGGGACCCTCAAATTCCATCGAAGAATAGAACTTTCAGCCTTTGTGGATATCTCCTCCCGGATGCACCATTTGGGTCCTTTCCTTTCTCTGTATCCCTTAGGTGTTCTGTTTTGTTTTGTTTCTTGATCTGACTCTAATTATTCAGTTTATTGATTATGCAGTAGGGTGCAATTTTCTTCTGTGCGTAGGATTACTTGTTTACTTTGAAAGAAAGAAGCTGATGTTTTTGGTAGCCTGAAAGACTCCAGAGAATAATGGGTTGAGTTTGGTTTCTTGCTCAGATCTCCCAGCTGCAGAATAAAGAGGTGAGTTTATGAATGTAGCTAGATAAAGATATTATACTCTATGCAGGGATTCCACCATAGATACGGCTCTCTAAAATAAAACCTGTTCTTAGTTACGAGGGTTTTTTGTTTTTGTTTTTGTTTTTTCTTCTCTGTGAACACAGGTTATTCAAGATCCAGGCAGCAAAACATTCTGTTCTGATTCGTGACTTGGGAAATGAGTGTAGCTGCTGCAGAGCCCTTATACGCTATTTGAGTGATGAATTGACTATCATCAACCGCATAATTCATTCCATTATCAAAGTAGAGAAATCACTCTCTCTTGTTGCTTTGTCCTGATCTCTTTGTTGCAACACGACGTGCACCATCTGAAATGTTTCATGAGCTTATTTCAGATGGAGCCGACCACAACACTTTATTCTGGGGAATCCCTTCTGCAATTAGCAGTATTATTTTTGCAATATCGGAGAGTGGACCTTTCCTACTGGAGACCCACATTTACAAAGAGAGAATTTGAATCTTATTTGAGGAGGCCCGGCAGAATAAGGTATATGGTAGGAAGATGATTTGCATGTGCTCTCTATTTCTGCAATTAGTTATTTTATATTAAACCCTGTGTTATTCTGTTTCTGCGAGTAAGAAAAGGAGACCCCAAAAAGTCTGAGTTTTAAGGAGCTGTAAAGGAGTTGTTACAGATGGGCCAAAAGAAAAACAGACGTTTCCTTTAGCGGAAACCATATTTTACTTCCAAGTAAAAAGTGATCTCTTCTCTCTGATTAAAAAAAGGAGGAAAAGACACGCAGAAAGAAGAGCCAACCTGCTATGCTCCACCTCGTCCTCGAAGAGCACTTCCCAGGGTGTGAGTGAGGCCACCCGACAGCAGCGACGTCTACATGACCCACAGCTGAAGGGGGCTCTTCAGAGTTCTCATCAATCAAACCAGATTTGCCTAAAATTGTGGCACGGGAGAGGCCGAGCTCAAACAGACCTAACTGGAAGTGCATTTTGTAGAATTGAACCGCTGCAGCTTGGACATATTCTTAACTGTAAAAGAAGATGCTTTAAACTGTTCTAAGTAGCAACCTGCCAAGTTTAATTGTTGATGGTATAAATAGATTATATGCTTCATTGTAGTTTTTCTTCTGTTTTTTGATGAATGGTTTTTGTGTGTGAGCGCATTTTTACTATTATTTTGTTTTTTAATCTCTTAAATGTCTATAGCAAAGGGTATTTGGCTCCAAATTGCAAATGGTTCCCCACGGCAGATTTCCTGCTAATCTGAGAAATCTTCCAAGTGACTATTCGAAGAGTAAATTTCCATCTGAGAGAAAAGCTCTTCCACAAATCCTGGTCGTTGACCTAAAAATGATAGATGTAAACTGCTACTAAGTCTTTTTCATTTTGCTCTAGTTCAGGTATTCTGGCATCCGTAGAACTCTCTTTTTTTCCTCCGTAACTTTGGAAAGTTCACATTCTGAGCACCTCCTCTCCTCAACCAACAATGATCTTTTGTATCTTCATCCCAGTTGAAGAGCCTGGCACACAAACAGCCTGGCCTATTCATTCCTAGAGCAATTTTGCATATGCAAGACTGAAGCCAGGATTAATGTCTTCATCCCAGACGTGCTCAGTCAAACACATTCTGGTTAAGTTCGAACGCTGAGATCATTAAGATGAGAACATGTTCCTGATCAATACGCCTACTCTTGCTCACATAGCTACCCCTTTGATGCAACTCAATTATCCACATGGCATTTATTTGGCCCCAATTGGAGGTCTTCCACTGGGCCAGAGATGGCGTCACCTGCGCGGGTGGTCGTCTTGGCTCCTACGGGGCAGGGCTACTGCCAAGCTGGACAGAATCCCTCACATTGCCTCCCAGACTGGCATCACGGTGGAAAGAAAACTCTAGAACTCTACACTGTCACCAGCCAGCTACTTTGAATAAACTCTATGTCCTTAGTACTGGCAATTCTTCATACTGTTGTTTGGGATTGTGCACAGTGCTACTAGAGAAATGCCCCTTTCATTGGGCACAAAAATGAGGGTTATGCAAATGAATATTATCAGAAGCTGAGAGGTGAAAGCAGAACAACATCGCATATGACATGAGGACTGAAGAAAGGGTGTTTAGGAGAAATAGTTGGATTCAATGCATAAGGCTACGGGTGGCTTTATGAAATGTGCTGGAGGCATACCTGCAACAGGGCCATCTTGTGCCTGTCTACATTGGAAATCGGAAAGGACGAGGGTGATTGAGAATAGTCATGTGGTGGGGTGGTGTAACGGAAGGCTGCCTTTGAAAGAACTGGTGGCTTGGCCTAGTTTCTGTTGTCTGGTGTAGTAAAAAATAAAAGTCAAACCCAACAACTGACACATACTTAGCACTGTTTTTTTCTTTGTTTTTTTCTTTCCAGTCTATTTTGCAGTGATTTAGTCCTTTTCATTCTGCAATGTTCCTCTGTTCCAGGAAACAATGTGACCTTTATTCTATTTAAATTGTACTTTATCATGTAACTTCGAAGATAAACTTCATAGGACATTCAAGCCATGACTCTGTATTCCATTCACATGAACATAAAAATAGTAGGCTATCAAGATGATTTTTCATTGTATCTTTACTTATATTTTCGATCCAATTGAAATAATCTTTCTTCTTGAAAAATTATCGGAAAATTGAGTGTACAACTCTCCTGATGGTATAGAATACTAAACAAGATCCTAGAAGGGAAACTATTTAGCTGAGCCTTTATTTAGCAAATATTATATGGAAAATATGTGGTTGAGGTATACAGAAACACACTGACTCATAACAGCTTTTGCTTTTACTTTTCTCTGAAATACACCTGTTATAAACGGGAGAAATGGAAACGAAATGTTTTGCTTTTTACTGAATTATCTTATATAAGGGATGATAAAGTAATTGCCATTTGAGGAATGACTGCAATTAGCTGCATCCACATCTGCCTGTTTGAATCCAATCAGCAATACCAAAAATACAAGATGCAATTACTAGCTGGAATTTGGATCTTTCACTGGTTACAAAATCAGTGTGCTCTATCTGCTGTGCAGGAGTCAGCATGCTTTTTTGTAAAGGTCCAGACAGTAAATATATCAGCCTTTGTGAACCATACAGTATTAGTTTCAATTAGTTAGTTTTGACTCTGCTATTGTAGGAAAAAAGCAGCCAGAGATATGTGAAATGTAAACAAATAGGTATGCCTCTGCCCCAATAAAGCTTTATTTACAAAACTAGGTGGTGGGCCGTATCTGGCCCAAGGACCAGAGTCATCTTTCCCTTGAATTATTTCATCATTTCTCTTTAAAACAATAAACTTTTCCCCCTCTGAAATATCCACATTTTCCATCTTCGCTGTATGCCACATTATGACTCTTTTTTCTACTGCGCTGTTCTTCATAAATTCCAAAATATAAAACCACCTTCATAAGTTTCTGCTGTCCTAATACTTCATTGCAAGGTGAGTTTTGCTATGTCGGAAAGTTATAATCCTGTTCAAAATTGCCTATAAAACAGCCTGCATTGTGTGTTTATTTGGGAAAGGAGGCCTTGAGGCGTGATTCCTGGAAAGATTAGAGAACTGGAGAACTCATGAAAATGTGTGTTTATTGCAAATGTGGGTGAGCTCAGAGTCATGGAAAAAGTCAGAGTAATGGAAAGTGGCTACTGTTTGGGCAATGTTTCTAAAAGATAAAGGTGAAAAGGGTTTCATGATTCCAGAATTTGAGAAAGAGAAAAGATCCTCATTCTTGGCCCCAATTACTGTGCTGAACTGTGCTACAGATGAGGCTCCTTTTTATTTAAATAAACACAGTTTTGTAAATTCACATAACTCAGGGAGAAATTCCAATTGGCCATATTCCAATGCTTACAAGTTTTGCATTGTGAGTCAGATTTCAGTTTTACAACAAAATAAACCTCCATCCGAGTAACATGATGCGCATGAAAAGGTTGAACTTGAATTTTTGTCTATGTATCACTGTTACGCTCTCGAGTGGTAGGAGGACATTCTGGTTGATGAGACTTAATGCTATGGGGATCTAATATTAAACATGAGGGGACCAAATAGTCAACGGATTTAAACTCAACGAATCAGGAGGAAACACAATACGATCATCCTATGTGTCCAAAAATGCATTAGCTTGATATGTTCCTATATTTTCCTTTAATTGGTCTCTCTAACTGATATCAAATACTGTTGCTATTTCTTTTGCTTCATTCCTATTAGCTTTCAGTCCATCTGCTAAGAATCTAGTGTTCTCTATAGCATGCAAATTTCCTTTAATAAAATCTACGTAAGCAGCAATAACTCTAACAGTTAATATTCTGTGATCAATGAAATACTATGAGGATGTCCACAAATTATCTCATTTAATTTTCTCCTTATAGATATGGGATTGGTAATATAATAACCCTCATTGTATGCAGGAAGAAACAATGGCTGTAAATTGCTCAGGGTTACTGATGTATGCCAAGGATTTGAATCAGAACAGTTTCACTTCCTGAAACCACAGCTACAAAGCTTAATACCACACTCAAGGAGGTGCTGCATCAGAGAATAGCTAAGAACAAGGAAAGCAGAGCACTTCTTTGCTTCTGGCCCATCAGATCATCTTGGGGAAAAAGGGTTGACTTTGTGAAATGGGCAAAGCCATTATTGGGAAGTGTATTAGTTATCTATTGCTGTGTAACAAATTACCACAAATTTAGCAGCTTAAAATACATTGATTATCTCAAAGTTGTCATGGGTCAGGAGTCTGGCCAGGGCTTGTCTGGATCTCTGCTCAGAGGTTCACAAGGCTTCAATAGAGGTGTCACCAGGGCTATGTTCTTGGCCAGGGAAGGATCCACTTCTAAGCTCCTGTGGGTTCATAGTAGGGTCCCATTCCCTGTGGCTATTGACTTCATGGAAGAACTGAAAAAAGCAAAACACAAACACTGAAGTAATGTAGAGGTTGTAATTTCAGCAAGAAGCTACCATCCCCTGGTTAAGCAAATGAAGGGAAATGGTTGGGAGTATTGTTTTAAGCCATTAAATTTGTGATGATGTGTTACCCAGCAATAGGAGAACAAGTGTACGTTTCTTTAGCAACATGGATAGAAATTAAAAGCACAGTTTGGTATGAAAATAAAAACACATAATGGGATATGTTAGTATTAATATTAATTATGTAAGCCTGAAACACACACATAAAACAATACACATTTTGTAAGGACAGAGGAGCCAAAAACCCATAGTAAGCACATTATATGGTTGCCAATGGGACTGGAGGGGAAGTTGGGACGGAGAATAGGAAGAGAAGGGAATGCATGAAAAGAAGAGACACGTTTTACATGGACCAGTGGTGATGATGCAGCATAATCTAAACAGTGTAGGGAATAATTAACTCAACCTTCTGCACCACAGATTCAAAAAGAGAGAGGGGGTATATTTTAAAGTATTAGTCAACGTGTTTTCCCCAAAAATTGATTAAAATAAAAGTAAGCAGACAAAAATAATCCTCTCCTACAATAAATTAATCTGTTACAGTAAAATGATTTTGGTGCCCCCAATCATTGGTACATGGAATTCTGCAGACCCTATAAATTTACATGAAAGAGATACTATCTAGTTCCCCTCCAATTTACTCCTCAACATAGCAGACAGCCCACGCTTCTCACAGCTGGATAGTTACTTTCTACATGATTAGCGATGCTCTTTTATCATTATTTGTCTGTTGTTCCTCTGGGCAGAAAACGGCATGGAGAAGCAAATTTCATTATAAACTAAGAGTTCAGAAAAATGGGGGCCGAGCCCGTGGCGCACTCGGGAGAGTGCGGTGCTGGGAGCGCAGCGACGCTCCTGCAGTGGGTTCGGATCCTATATAGGTATGGCCAGTGCACTCACTGGCTGAGTGCCGGCTACAAAAAAGACAAAAAAAAAGAAAGAAAGAAAGAAAGAAAAGTGGATGGGTGTCAGCCAGCCATGAGAGGAACTTCTTGCCAGAAATTTTAAACTTGGAAACTGAGCTCACTGTTTGGGTTTGATTGTCCTTGCGGATTAAAGCCATCACAACCAAATGTGTTTATGCATTTGCTACATTTACTGAGGCTCTTCTTCCATTGTGTTGAAGGAAGCCAGTTGAAGCAAAAGCAAACTCTCCTGGGAATCCAAATTTGGTTATAAACGCATTCTTCAGGTGGACACCCAGGCTTCTCACTTTCTACTTGCAGTAGGTTCCCAGACACCACGACTCTTGGTTCTTTGATGGTGAATAGAACAGTATTATTTACCCATGGGCTCAGGAACAGAGCATGTTTGTGAAAATGAGTGAAAAACACATGTCTGTGTTTTCCTTTTCAAAGGGAATCTCGGAAATAATGGATCTGTTAGAACCATTCTGATCCCCTTTTAGGTGCCACTCTCAGGAAATGCTTTACCCATTTCTCATCATTAAAGATGTCTTGGGAAGCCAGCTCTGCTTGAGCTCCTGGGTTCGCAGGATTGCCTACTTTACCATAATGACTCCTTTACTAAGTTTAGATGCACACGAAAGGGTTTCCCAATTTCGTGGTTAGAGACCGGGCGCCTTCAGACACTACATTAAATCTCCCAAACAACTCGTTTATTTTGTTCAGTGTTTTGATCTGTAGTGAGAGAGGAAATATGGATAGAGAACACTAGCTTTAACCAACACAAATAATTTTACTCGCGCATCAAAAAGTAATACAAAAAATGAAAGCCCTTTTAGCCATACAGTGTCATCTTTAATGGGATCATGCACAAGAATACAAATAAAATGCAAAATGATAATTACTTAATACAAGGATACTTAAGGTGAAGACAAGTGTGTTTATGTGGGGCCACATAGTCATAGGGAGATCCCCATAAGCGATGGCTTTTTAGCTGAGGATTCAATGTAAGAAGTTGGCCGAGGAAATTGTGGGAGGAGTATCTACACTATCCATTGGACGCTGTCAGGCACAAGAGACTGAGACAGAACTAAATACGTCTATGGCACAAATATACAGGCAGACACACAGCAGGCAAGAGAAGTACTTTGATAGGCCAGTTCCTGAGAGAACTACGCCCTAAGAATCAATGTGAACTTTACCCCTACTGACAGTAGGCTACCACGGAAGACTTGTAAGCCAGAAAATAGCATGGTCATATTGCATGGTCATATAGCATGGTCTAGTAGCATGCTAGAATGTCAGTCTGTTAACAGTATAGAGGATGAGCTAATGAGAAAGGTGGGAGAGCGATGTGAGTCTGGGAGAACAGTAGAGAGAATTACAAGAGCCCTGTATGCACGGGGCAAGGGAATAACGGGGCACATCCCATGCAAAAGTGTAAGGAGGCATGTTCACGTGTAGGGTGAGAAAGTCAAATTAACAAGACTTGGTTACTGATTGGATCTGGACTTGCATTGACTTGTGAGTCTGTGGTGGGCTGGAGATTATCGAAAGACTAAGGAATGACCTACTTCCCTTAGCCTGGCCAAAGAGGGAACCCAAGAAGATAGCATCTTTGATGAAGGGGGTGGAGGTGAACGAATCACTTAGGTTTAGGATGTAATAAATTTGGGAGATCTGTTGAATGTTCAGGTGGAGACACCTAGTTGATAAATTGAACTACATATTGGAAAATCAGGATAAAATTCTGGAAATTCAGATTTAAATTTAGAAGCCAACAGTGTATAGGAAGGGGTAAAAGGTATCTGTGGGTTTATCCATAAATTGTGTAGGATGATAAGAGAATCACATTAGGGACATTGTGTTTTAAATGCTGGTGAAGGGAAAAGAAGTCTACACATAACCACCGAGAAGACGCAGAGAGAAAAGTGAAGACAGTGGTACAGCGAACCCCAAGGTGCTCTTGGAAAGAATGGATTCGTCGTGACCAAGTGCCGTATATTCTAGCAACATCCCTTGATTCCAGCCTTTGGTCAAATACTTACTGTTTTGGCAGGAAATATAGATTCGGTGCCACCCCTAGTCTTTCCTACACTCTGGCTCCTGATACAAAACCACTTAACTTCTCTCAGCCCTGACTCCTCAGGACGCACAAACGCTGGCATCTCTCATCAGAGTATTGCAAATCAAAGGCACTCTGACTTTCAAAATATTGTTTCTGCTATGTTTAAAGATTCAACCAGAGAGTCAAATGGACTCCTGTATACTGCATGCTCAATTTGGCCTCTTGCATTAAATTTCACATACAGAGAAGAGAAGTATGGAAAGGGAAATAAAGAAACATCAGTCGTTTTCACACTTTGCAAATGATTCATTCATTAGTAATTCTTCAGGCATAACCAGCCAGTGTCTGGACTTGGCAGAAAGGACACAGCCATGGACGAGATACTCATAGTTTCTGCCCTCATGGAACTTACTGTCTACAGTTATGTACTATGGAATCCCAAGAATACCACTAATATAGTTTGGATCCCTCAATAGAAGGACCCAAGGCAAGGACTACAGTGCAAGTAACTAATTTGAGATGTGATCTTTTAAGACTGGTAGGTGAAAGGAGAAGGGAGTCTGAAAAAAGGAGGAGACCCATAAAGGGCGAGTTATTGCTTAAATTACACTATGGGTACTGGGACTTACTTAATTCCTCTAAAGAATCCTGACGGTAGGTAGAATGCATATGCCATAGCATTAGCCTACTCCTGGTAGGGAGCTGAGGTATGTATCCTCCCACTTCTCTCTGTTACTGGTTGAGGACCTCTCCCTGGAAGCCTCTAGTTCCTGACACCTGTGGCCTATCCCCCTAATGACTAGAGGTGTGTCAGGTGTGCATAGAATTAAGTGCCAGGAGCGCATGGCAGACCCCTAAGAGCATCTGCTAGGACCTCCTTTAACAAGTACAGAACTCATAAAGCCAATGCCCTTCAAAGCAATTTCCAAGACAAGGTGTTGTGAGAATCAAACCACAGTGGTTCTGCAGCACCTGTTGGGGGGATGGAGTGTTGATGTCAGGTGTAGACTGATAAGGACTAAGCTTAACGCATACCCTATAGAATCAGATATGAGTTCAGACTCACCTCTGCCACTGGGAGGTTTTATGTACTGGTCGAATCCATTCCGTTCTGTCAGCCTGACTTTCCACATCTATAAAATGGGATTGTAAGTGAGAAATGAGTTAATGCACTTATACAATGCACTTGGCCCCTTGCTTGCACATGGTAAGCAATTAAAGTTACCCTTAATAATTAATACGATTATTACCCATTCCTTGACTTAAAGTCTCTTATTACCATCCTGTTCTCATACCATGTTTACTATTCTCTCATACTTCTGAATCTCTCATAAACATTTTTCTCTTCCCCTTACCACTACTCCCTGCTAACTGGCTAATGTGACTAGTACATCTTTTCAAAAGGATGATCAGAGAAAGCAAAGAGGTGGGTGTCCCAAAGAAATGATGAAGAGAAAAGTCCAAAATCTGTAGTGATATGTCTTCAACCTAAGAACCCACAGAGTGCTAAGCACGGTGAATAAAAACAGACTTACGTTAGGCACATCATTGTGAAATTTCTGAGCACCAGGAATGAAGAAAGCACACGTGTGCCCTCATTATTCGTGAATTTTGTATTTGCAAGTTCACCTACCTGAAAATCAATACTAAGGGCAGTGTCAAGGTCATTTGCAAACAAGTGCACAGTGGCAGAATATGTGGTTCGCTCGACACACACGTCCCCAGCTGAGTTCTAACACGGGCATGCTCTGCGTTCTTGTTTCAGCTCCCGCGCTGAAGACAGTGTCCTTTTCTGCAGTCTCTTGAGGGCCATATTTTCACCTTTTTGTGCTTTATTTCAGTGATTCCACCCCCAAGGAGAGTGTTGAAGTGCTGCTAGGGTCCCCACGTGTGAAAAGAGAAACTATGAGCCTTCTACAGTCTTCCTTCAGGCATGAGTTTAGTGTTGTTGGCTGGGAGTTCAGTGTTAATAAATCCGCTTTATATATTAAATAAGATGTCTTTAAATAAAAATACACATAAAGCAAAATTATGTATTGATTGATGCAAGTGTGGTGACCAGAGGCTCACAGGAACCTAGCCCTATAATTTCTCTTTCAGGTGCAGGTCAGTGTTTGCAAATTCAGTGTTTGCAGAAACGTTATAGAACATAACTACTGTGAATAGTGAGAATTAGCCTATGATAAAGAGACAGAAAAAATTTTAAATGTAATAAATACAGGGGAACCATGAAGAGAAGAAAGACATTTAAGAACCCAGGAATATAAAATAAATTCTACCAAAAAAAAATTACATGATCAAATATATTATCTGATGCAGAAGTAAGCAGCATTGATAATGCTAGTGTTAATCATGTGTACTGATTTTCCAGTATAGAATTAATCTACATATGAGGCAGGGGCACTATAATTATGGCTTCAGAAATAAACATAAATGTTATCACAATTGACAGTATTCAAGTCAATAGAGAGATGATAGGATTGTTTAAGTAGGGGGTTGGGATAAAGGGCCTGGAGTAGGTGTATTAATATTCTTATCTTCTGAAGTCAGGCCATGTGCCCCACTTCAGATCTCTATGTGGATTTGGGTGCTGGTCAAAATTTAAAGTTATGCAGGTAACCAAGAGTTACTAAAATTATTGATTGTTGTGTTAATTAAGTTGTAATTATGGGAGGGAATGAGGGATGTATGAGGAAGCTAGGAAGTCTAGAAGTTAGTAGCCTATATCTCCGGAAAATAAATCAAGAAATAGCTATGTCAACATATTTGAAGTGGGGAGATAGAATCTTAGAACTATTAAAATATTAACTATGAGTAGCAGTATTTGCTGTTGGGAGTGGCACATACAGCAGGTGGTAGAGAGCAGCAGCAGGCCCACTTCACTAAGTGATGTTTTTCAGACGTGTCCTGGATCCTGATGAAACAGATTGTATTAGATTAAAGGTGGTTAATTTCATCAGTTTGTCAAAACCAGTACATAGACAATTGCCTTAATTCCAGGTTTAACCAAGTCAGAGATTTCCTTCTGCAGATGCACGAGGCTTTATGAAATGTTGATAACATTTATTTGTGCAATTCATATCATTGTACCTGTAACCTCTGAAGGAAGAAAACATTTATCAAAATCACGCATTTTCCAATACCCTGCACAAGCGATTCCCGAGGTTCCATGAATCTCAGAAGTGTGACAGTCAGCTTTTAATGATATCAACCTAATGTTATTTTTTGTAGTTCTTCAGTGTACACGGGGGAATAAATGCCATAGGCGCTTAGTTTGGAGCTGTGTATGCTTCCAGCAAGGTAAAAAACTATTTTTACGTGTGGAACACACCTGTAAGAGTGACAGTGTTGAATTCCCAGCTGTTCCGCCGACCAGTACAGAGACTGACAGCTCACAGAGAATTCCTTTTACAGACTTGTTTCTTTTCAATTTTCAAATAAAGCATAGCCTAGAAATGGGCTTAAATTCTTGATGTGCATGTTGGTTAGATAAAGCTTTAATGAGAGAAAACATTTTCATTTTGATCACATACATAAACAAACCAAAGAGAAAAACCAATACTTTTATTCTTTCTCCAAAATCCCAAGGATGATCAAAAAGTTTATAAGGAAAAATATTTTTCAACAAAGATGAGAAGGAAAGACTGCTTTCATTGCGGAAATCTTGAAATTTCCTGTGATGATTCTTGTCTTTAATATTTGTGCACCACCTTTTCCCAGTGTAATGGTTACTCTTGCTTTTTTGGCTTCTTTCCCAAGCACAGTGGGGGCTCACACATGCCTGTACTGCCACTACCTCCAACGCACGCGGACACACACGTGCACGGTCACCACCTCGTGACCACGACCTTGGCGAACAAAATCATTCTATTCCCATTCATAAAAGAAAACTGCCATTCTTTATAAGATAGGGTACCCCTCCAGAAAATAAAGTTGGATCATTTCTGATGAGGCTGAATTTCCTGCCATCTCTGGCCTTGGGTTCTGTCCACAGACTTCATATTGGACCTCCTGTTATCAACGATGTCAGGAAGAAAAAGAGCTATGTTTTTTCCAACTACGATGTTCCTTTCCCCCTTTTCCGTGACTGCACATTAGCCACAGTCACCAGGATGAATTTTAACTGTGACTTCAAATCGAATGCCAGCAAGCCTTTGAGATTATACACACGGTCCCCTAGGCTGGCCATTATCCTGAGAATCACTGTGATCATAATAAAAATGGTAAAATGGGGCAAATGGAAAATGGCTTTTTAAACTTTAGATGGCCTGGGAAATGGTATCCCAGTGCACTTGCTCCTGTGGCCTGTTGCCCTGGAAACCGGGAAAGAGGTGCTGCAGAGCGTTCTTATACTAGTCAAAAAGAGCTAAAAATATCACTAGAGAGGATTGTAAGAAAAGTTTACAAACTATTTGAAAAGGGGAATAATTTGCATTTCTCTTTTGTTCTTCTTATTCTTTTTCGACAGAATTCAGGCTGCAATGACAGTGAAACTCTCCTACCTAAAGAAGCAAGAATCAGCCACAGGACCTTTGTGCCCTTGCTGATAGTCCACAAAGATTTCAGGAAGAAATCATTTTTTTAGAAAATATCTCAAAGTCTTTAAGAGTCAACTTCACGTTTAGGGGGAAGAAAACTTTTTTATGTTTTTTTGGTTTTTTGTTTTTAAAGTTGCTTTTCAGTATGCCAACATGGACATGATTGATTTTCCAAGGAAAGGGTCTGACTTTCTACCTGGAGACCATCTGAAATGCACTATGTCAGAAATTCAGCACGAAAGTTCATTGTCTGACGAAACTTCACACTGTTTCTTCTCTCGTGATAGCTCATCAACTGCTTTCGCTTCACCAGAGTTGCAAGGTTTTACTATCCAATGGTTCTGCTTAAGTTCCTCTTTTAGACTAAAATTCCCTAAATGTAAAATTCATTTAGCATAACATTCTGCTTCATTGAACCCATTTTTTTTTTTCCTAAAGCAGGTAAAAGAAAAATAGAGAAGAAATAAATATTAATGATCATACTTTTTACAGAGAATCATACTTAAATTCTCACATACTCTTAAAAGGGGCCTTTCATTCTTACAGGATAATTTTCAATGTATTGCATCTGGACAGCTAAAGGAATATTAATATTTCAGAATCTCTTCTGATCTACTGCTTAAAAATATTTAATATAATTGTTAACATTGAATATGTGTTTAAAAATGCTTACTAAAAGAGATGCTGTGCAGAAAATGCATTTGGTAAAATGTACTGTGCATTCATAACTTTTAAAACAACCTCAAACCAAAGGCCAGCATCATGGGTATTTATAAAATGGAAAAATCATAATTAAAACTAGTAACTGTAAAAAGCAAGTACTGCAAAGGGCAGTAATTACTACTGCTTCATAAAAACATTTTTCTATCAGTAAAACTCCCCCCAAAAAAGAAAATGTTTAAAATATATATTAGATGAAAGAAAGCAAAAATGATCATCATTTGGAGAAAAGACTATGATGGTTAATTTTAGGTGTCAACTTGACTAGATTAAGGAATACCCAGAAGCCTGGTGAAACATTACTTTTGGGAGTATCTGTGAGGGTGTTTTCAGAGGAGATTAGCATGTGTGTATAGTGGACTGAGTGGGAAAGATCCGCCTTCAGTATGGGCAAGCACCATCCATCCAATCCATTGGGGACCTGGAGAGAACCAAAACAGAGGAAAGGGGGAATCTGTCACCCTGTTTCTGCTGGAGCTGGGATACATACACTCTTCTCTCCTGTCTGTGGACATCTGAACTCAAGACTCTTCAGCCTTTGGGTTGCAGGACTTACACCAGTGGCACCCTCGGCTCTCATACCTTCGGCTTTGGACTGAGAATCGTACCATTGGCTCGCCCGGTTCTGAGACTTCCAGATTTGGACTGAGCATCCAGTTTGCAGATGGCCTATTGTGAGACTCCTCTTCACAATTTCATGAGCCAATTCCCCTAAAAAATCCCCTCTCATATATGTATATGCATATCCTATTGGTTCTGTCTCTCTGAAGAACCCTGACTAATACAGTCTCTATTTAAAGAATCAACTGAATATTTATTAAAAGAGTGAGAAAGTTTAGTAAATTGGTTGATGACAAAATGAACATACAATTTCCTCTACACAAAAACTCCCAGTTGTAAAATATGATGGGAAAAAAAAAGTCCCCATGGATAAAAGCAGCAACCAGAAGGGAAAATATAAGTAATTCTCCTTATAGAGTATATGCTGGAACTGTAGAAAGAAAATCTTGAGATTTGACTGAGAGACATAGGAGAAATAATTGGAAAGGTATCCCTGTTCTTGGAATGGAATATTACCATAACCTCCAATGAGCGTTTGCCTTCCACTTAAGGGTGAAAATCATAGAGATCCTGAGTCGCTAATCAAGTATCCCAGCTTTTCCAATCATCATTGCAGAGGGATTTAAAATGCATACCAAAATGCCATGGTTAAGAATGCATAAGTTGATTCTACTGACAAGTATATTTGGGGAACATTTTATAATTTATTTCCAATGAACCTATAAAAATCTTACATTAAAGAATTCACTAGATAATATTTTTTTAAAGTATCAAATTTTCCCAATTGGTTATTCCACTCAGTGTTCTGCAACATTTGTACATCCTGATATATTCAGTAGTTGAAAGGAAATTAACCCTAATTCCTTGTACCCATTACATGCACAGCAGGCTTTTTACTTATGCTTCATGATTTAATTCCCCCAATAATCTCATTATTTAATTCCCATCTAATCTCATGTTAGATGTGCTTATTCTTATTTTATAAATAAGGAAAGAAAAACACTAGAAGGTTAATTAGATAACCCTCAAACAATAATTTTACTTGCTAAGCTGCTGGCAGTCATCTCAAAAAATTATACAAAAATTGTTTTGGATAGAAGTATGTCATAAAATACTGGCCATTTGTTTATAAGTCTGTGACATTTTCAAATACTGTCTCAGGTGAGATTCCCTGATGGCAGAGCCTGAGATGGGATTCTTCTGGGGGTGATTGATAGGAAAGGTGCTCTCAGGGGAGGAGGGACAAGTGACAAGAAGCAGGACAGGACCAGGACACAGTCTCAGCTGGCGCATAGATCAGCAGGTTCCATTGGGGCTCTGGAGCACCAGCTGGAGCCCCAACTGAAGGTCGCTGGTTGTAGGCAATTCAGCAGAGAGAGATGCAGTTGTGAGCTTTGAGCCCACATTACAGCAGCTGGGGAAGGGGACGTACAGGAGGCTGGTGGTGGATGTCAGTAATCCACACTACAGACAACCACAGTGGCACAGTATGCTGGCATTGTCAGCACCGTTTAACATCCAGGATCACCAGGTGCTTAATCGAATTCATAGTAAATGTCAATCCTGCTTATATTTCAGTCAATTTAATGCATAAATTCATCTCAAGGAATAATTAAAAGTATTTTGCATTACGTTAATTAGCTTACTGAATCAACAGTGTATACATATATCAAAATATCATATTGTATCTCATATATATACAAAATTGTCAACTAAAAATAAATTGATTTTAAAAAGATAAACATGAGATTAAATTTTTAAAAATTGTAAAAATGGTTATAAGTTGAAATGGAATGTTTATAATAGTTCTTAAAAGTAAAAATATGCAAAGCAAAAAGCAAAAGAATAATAAACTCTTTCAAAAATGAAAAAAGTGTTATTATTTGGTCTTAAATTGTTTCTCACTTATTAATTTAAGGGGAAAAATAGTATTTTATCTTTAAAAGCTTAAATAAAATGACACACTATTCTCAAACTGAGAGTTTACTTGCATTTTGAAATAAAAGTAATAAAAGCATTATCAAGCAAGATTTAAATATGTATATGTGTTTATATTTAATTTATGAAACATCAGATTATGTAAGGCTGCCAATTAGAAGAAAATATGAAGAAAAAAGTTGGGTGAGCATTTTGCACATATTTTCTATAATGCAATTGAATTTAAAAAAAGAAACAAAGAAACCTCATGCTAAAAGTAATGAAATGCTTTCTAAATACAAAGTGCATATGCAAAAGTATTTTAATAGACTTTTAATTAATTGGGCAATGAGATCAAGCTGAGCATTCAAAGGAAGCTTCCCTGAGAGGATACCAAGATCCCTGAAGCGATTTCTGCATGTACGACACATCATCGCAAAGCCTGGGCAGAAAGGAGGACATGTTCATTTAAAAATAAAAAAGATTATGGAGGAACTCACTCCTCCCATCCTTGCCTTTCTTCTTCGTTCAGCCTAATCTCATCCATTATAAATAGCTACTTTATTAGTTTCTTTATGCAAATATAAGAAGTAAACACTACTTTCTCTCCATATCCACGTGTAAAGATCTTACACTCTTTTGTGTGTGTGTGTGTACAAATGCATGGCATTTGAATGTGTGGCTTACCATATTTAGCAATCTCTGTTAAAGGATACTTGAATTGTCTCCAATCATTTATAAATTCCAAAAATTAACTATATCTAGCTATACTATTGACCATGACAAATCAAGCATTGATGATGAAAAGTAATGCCATCTGTTTTCCTGTCTCTAGTTAAATATAGATCTGTTCCCTCAGTTAGCAACTTTGTTTGGTATGTAGGTGTGAACATTTATCAGGAATATCATTGCTGAACCTGCTACAGTTTTTCAACATGCGTCAATTCTCCCCCAGCCACAAAATGGTCATACAATAAAAATATAAATCGATGCTAATCCATCAAGTTTGATGCTGTTAATTATTAATAAACACCTTTGATGATTTTTAAATCCTTGCCAGCTGTTTAGAAATAGTTGACAGTGGGAAGCATGGAAGACCACAGCCGTTTCTGAGCAAACTGAGTTTTGTTGATAGCGTGTAAATTTCTGTGACTATTATTTTTAGATATGAATCTACTGAAGCAAACTAACACATTTAAATCCGTCTCAATCCAATTTGGAAACAGGAGACATCTATATTCCACACTTGCTATTGAAGTTATTAATCACTAATCTGAACTCCACTGCCTCTTTAGATTTTGTGAAATCTGGGGTGAGACAAAGAATCCTCAGATATATTTAATTTCAGGTCGATCCCTCCTGAATATGCCAGGATGGGTGTACTGTTGTCTATAGCAGACGTCATTCTGAGCTAGGCCGTTCCATTTTGATCACTGCATGCCTTATGTGATTAGTTATTCAATATTTGAAACCACCCCTGCCTATTGGTAACACACTTTTGTGCATATGTTCCCATGTAAACTTTCTAAAAGAGGCCAGATGGGCCCTCTGAGCTCAGAATAAGTAAACATTTCACAGAACAAGTACCCTGAGACACAAAAGTCTTTTGGAACTGGTGGACTCCTCTGAGAAGGCAACTATCCACATTGTGACATTCATTCTAACTCAATTGAGGAAGTTTACCATCTGAGAAGTTTGACTTGGTGGCTGCTGTAAAATTGGTTTATGAGAAAAAATCTATTCAAACCCACTATTAAGGTGGGCTGTGACATAATCAGATTTAGGGACTCTTGGTTTTGACAAAGACAGCTCTCCAGCATGAGCTTTGTCTAAAACAAATGGTCAGGTCGGTGGGAGTTTCGTAGGGATTGCTTCTCCCTGTGCTGACCCCATGGAGGAGCCAAGTTCCCCAAACACGAGCAAACATCAGTTAAAATTCGTACGCACCCTGCCATCATTAACCTGCTCTTCAAAATAGAGATCAGATTTAAACAACTGATAGTCTAATTATTTTCTAATTGTTTCTAACTGCTTATGTCCAATAACTACAGTCCAAAGTCTTCAGTCTTATGACAAACCGGGTTGCACACCATCTTCAACTTGTAAATGAGACCTACAAGCATTTCCAAGAGCAGATGGAATGTTGACCCTGGGTTGAATCTGTCACTCTCTGTTATCACTATGATTTTAGGAAAAGTTCCAGAGTTAAAGGAAAGCAGAAAGAATAATATGTAATGCATTACCCCACACATAAATTGCATTTCTCTATTATTACAAATTTTCTGACATTAGTGGCTGTGTTTTCAGTATTTGAAGGTCATAGCTTGAAGAACACAAGGGATGGTCCCAGGTAGACTTTTGTAATTACTGTTCAGCTCTCAGGTCTTCCATTCACCAGATGACTGACTTCATCTGTCCTCATTTGGTTATTCGGTTTCCTTGAGCCTTGGGCTTCTCATCCGCACAGTGAAGATATGTGGGGTGTAAACTAGATACAGTACGTCATACCTTCAAAAAAGTGTGGACTCAACACAAGTATTTTCTCTTTTGACTCAATCCCCTTAACTACTATAAAATATCGCAATGAATTGTCCCTTTCTCTCTTGGCCTTTTGTTTATTATATCTAACCCAGGTCTTTTTTTCGCAATGTATTTGAAGCAATGTCTAAGACACATGCAGGGATACAAAATCTACAAAATTTAGGATGAAATCTCTGGATTTCATGGGAAGACGAACAGTAACTACAAAGAAATGAAAAGAAATGCTGGATTATTGAGGGGCAGCTGAAAACTTAACTTTGCGTTCCCAGGAACCACCTCAAAGGAGAGAAACGTGAGTGGAGGGGGCTTGCTATCTAGTGAGATGATGACTCTGTGTCATCAGAAGAGACTGATGTTTTCCTGAATCCAAGTGGTATTTATGGCACATACTTTCACATTAATCTATGAAAAGATTTTTGTAGTGATGGTTTTTTTCCAAAAATGTACAATGTTGACTTCCACTGGCTCTTTAACAGAAGCTGTTGCTGCCACATGAGTTCACCTACAGACCAGGTTGTAGAATGACTTTAGTTTCCCGGGCTTGAGTCATTCTTCCATTCTGTGGAAGCGAGCTTCCCTGGAGACTGTCCCCCCCTAGGTGGATTGCCCAGAAAAATAGAGGAGTTTACTGCCCTGAAGCCACTTCAGCCTCCCCACTTTTTGGTAGGAAAACTCTGCGGTTTCTAAGCGCTTTCATTTAGAAGAAGCTCTATATGCCCAGGGCTAGAAACTTTTCTAGCTTTACCCCCCTCTTTATTCAACCTTATTTCCTCAGTGGTGCTTCCTAGGATCCCTTTCCAAAAAACATGTGCCTTTAAGTCCTTCACTCAAGGTGTTTTTTTATGGGAACATAAACTAAGACAGAGCTCAGTAAAAGTCAAGGCACACTGCTAAATTATAGCTTTGCAAAGGCTTTTCTATAGGGGAAAAGAAGAAACCAATATAGTATAATCCACAGTAGTTGTATAGTGTCCCAACCCCCTGCAGAAATAAAATTTAAATAATCCCGAGTAATGAATGGACAGCATGCACTCTGTCCCAGCATAATTCGGTTGACTCACCCAGGCTCATGTCAAGGGTTTAGAAGACTAAAAAGGAAAAGGCATGAATGAGGCTTAAGTAGTACCAACAATGTTCCGCTTTTTGATCTTCCCTTGTTCACTTTATAAAGTTCTTTTGTGAATTTACATTATTAATTCATTGTGAAATTCATGTTTGCAATTTTCTGTATTATGTTACACTTCAATGAAAAGATTACCTTTAAAAATACAGCTACTTAAAAAGTTTTCCAAATTAAGATTTATGGTGTAGACCTAAAATTCAGGCATTTTCTGTTCCTTTTCTGTAAAGTAGAATAATTCCTCATTAGTAGGACTATGGTGAGATATCAGTGGTATGTGTAGAGTATGCAGCCGTGGGTGGACACATGGGAACTCAATCGATAGCCACTTTTGTCCTGTGTTTTCAGGGGGCATCATTCATCTACTCTTAGTATCAAGAAAGTAGGTAGCACAGTGATAATTGATTATAAAACTAAAGATCTTAATGTGCATTCTTAGCCTGGTTGATACATGCTCAGTGTTACAACATGTAAACAACAATTTGACTTAAAGTCCTTGATTTCAATAAAGGTTTATTGAAGGCTGGTGAAGAAACTATGAGGTTTTACAGACAAGAAGTGCCAACATCTGCTCATAACCTGGCTGTGTTTTCATCCTTGGGTTTCTTACAGCACCTGACTTTGAGCACAGCCCCACAGTCCCTCCACAGTGAATCTTTCTTTTCATCATAAATTGATCCTATTGATTCCTGAGCATTATGGAGTCATAGCTATTGAATTCAACTATTAAACTCCTCAGTGGTATCTTGCATTTTATAATTTTTATCTGTCTTCAAACCCTTGTATTTTAAATTGTGGGCACTCATTAGGCTCAATGATGGAAAATGTACTAACTCATAAGAACCCATGGGGTTCCATCTCAAGAGGTCCATGATATGACAGGAACTTTACTTGATTCCACGTTGCTAGTCCATTTTGTGTTGTAACAGAATACCTGAGACTGGGTAACTTATTGAGAAAAGAGGTTTATTTGGTTCAGGATTCTGTTGGCTGGAAAGTCTAAGGTTGAGCGGTACTTCTGGTGCGGGTCTCATGCTACTTGAACTCGTTGCAGGAAAATGGACAGGGGGGAATTGGTCACATGCAAAGAGACCAGACACGAAAAGAAACAGCCCTCTGTTGAGGTAACTAGTCCAGTTGCACTAAAGCAAGAACTCACTCCCGTGAGGCGGCCTTAATCTATTTGTGAGGGATATGACCTCTTGACCCAAACACCTCCCACTGGGCTCACCTCCCAACACTGCCACACTGGGGATCAAATCTTGACATGAGTTCCGAAGGGGACAAACCATATTCAAACCATAGCACACATATAATGTGAAACATAACCTGGGTTAAAAAACACAGATTTTAATATTTGAATTTTTGGTGTTTCAATCAAGAATCAGGTCTTTTGATTACATGTATACACACACTCACATAACAACATAAATATAACAGTATATGTGTATAATAAAGCATGGGTATATGTGTATATATGCATAATATATATTATTCAGTGAGCAACGTTTTCCTCCAATGAACAAGAGAACGGTTCAATAATTTGGCCTGATCACTGGGCTAAGAAGGCAGGAATTTTTCTGATTTTCTCTAATTTTTCTCTAGACCACATACGCAATGAATAAGAAATTCAGCCAAATCACAACAAAGGAAACACCTGGCTGTGTATTTCACATACTTGATACATTCCACCACACAATATTTTTAGTGAACATGTTCTATATATCCACTATGGACCAGGTTCTTGCAGAGGGTGAAAAGACACAGCCCAGGGAGATAGGCTGAGAGTAGGTGCACATTGCGAATAGCATGTCTCTGTTTTACAACATCACTCATGATCAAGTGCCAGAAGGAAAGGTAGAAATAAACCCTACTGGAGACCAGGAAGGACATTGTGGGCCAGAGTGGTTGAAAAAGCTTCACCAAGACAGAGCTGCTCTTTAAAGGGCGGCTGTGTTTGCATCTGGTCAAACATCAGGAGCGTTCTTCATAATGCAGGAGTGCAGTCTGAGTGAAAACACAGAGCAGATCAGAAAGGATGTCGTGAGAGGTTGGAGGATTGTGGAGGTCAGGGAGCAGAAATTAATTCACTTGTGTAGAGACTTCTTAGATTGGTATAGAGATGTGAGGATTTCAGGAGCATGCGGGCTGTGGATTCCAGTGTAGGAAGTTTACAGCAATGAGGTTTTTGATAGCATGATTACCGTCCACTAACCATGTTTCCCTGGCTCCTAGACGTCAGCCTGGTGAAAAGCAGGCCCACAATATTAGTTGCCTGGCCGAATGCCTGAAAGCTAATTTAACAATTTATGGGCTACCATTGTACTTAGGTTGTCGCAAGAAAATATGCAAAATAACAACAATTAAACTAACAATTAAAAACACAGACTGAAGGCAGAAAAACTGTTAGCAGATAAGGGCAAAGGATAAAGAAAAAAACTGATAGGAGGAAACAGTGTTGGATAAAGACTGGGAACTGGATCAGGAATGTAAAGCAAAAGTGACAGAGAGAAAAAGAGAGAAGAGAGAGGAAGAAAAAGCAGTTGTGTGTAAATTATAGAAGCTTCTCTAGGAGATAAACTATTGAGTGATACTATTTCCCACAGTAAGTCTTCCTATAAAGTATCAAGGGACATGTAAGTGCCAGGAGACATTTCAGAGCTGGAGTTCATCCTGAAAACCATTGAGCTCACTCTGCATTTTTCCAAATGAGGTACGTTGGTACTTCCTGAATATCATTGATCAACTCAGGGAGAGGATGGGATGGGAGCCCAGGTATCCCAAATTTGCCACAGAACAAATTTTGTTTTCCCTAGTCCATGTGATCTAAAACTCTTCTTAAAGATCAGAAAAATTATTATACTATTTTACGATGGGAGAATGTAAGGAGAAATATACAATCACATTTATTCTGAAGAATTTTTATTTTAATGGTACCATTTACATAACAAAATATGAGTATATATGAAGATCTGTTTCATTTTTAAATAAGAGAAAAGCTTACATATTAACATTTTGGAAAAATTCTAAAACTAATAGTATCCAGCATTCATTAAGCATTTATTTGCCTACCAGACAAGGTGGTTTGCATGGGTAATCTTATCCAATCCTATCAATACTATCAAGAAAATATTAATTTTTATTTTCTAAACTTTATAGATGAGGAAACTGAGGCTTTGATGATTTAATTTACTGCTGAACACACGGCCAAAAATGGTGAGGTTGAAATTTGAAATCAGGGAATCTCTCTCTAGTGTCCCAGCTCTTAACCGTGTACAAATACTGAAGGGCTTTCTAGGATTGAGCAAGCGAGCTGAGAATGAAAACATTTGCATGGCAGTGAATAATTAATCAGTGCTCTCCTGGGGTGCAGTCTCTCCTGACCATACATCTGTTTCTGCTTACAGGCTTTGGACACTTTCCATTTAATAGGGTTTCAAAACTTCTTATCTGTATGCTGCTTAGTTATTTGATTGTAGTATCTCTCACACTAATTTCCCTGTAACAAGCAGAGTATTTTTACAGTAATAATCTATCTTTACTCATGACATGGATTACTTTTTTTAAAGTTGGCATTTAGTTCTCTTTTTTATTGGGATCTGGTTTTCTTTTTACCTACATAAACTTTTGGTGAAAGTGGGAAATGGGGGGAAACTTTTCTCCACTTTCTACACATTATTCTTTTTAGTTGTTCAGAGGGAAAAAGAAACCCATCTTACTCTCTTAAAATTCTACCTTTCCTGACTGCTCCTCAAATCCACCTCTTGCCCCTTCCCTTTGCCAATCTGGATAGCCAGAGATGTGTTTGACCTGAGTCATCTTAGGAAAAAAGCTTTGGCCTTGGAGACAGGGAAATTTTCTACTTTCATGAAAATGCAAGTAAGGGTACAGAATCCCTGTGTTGAATCATTATAATTTGGAGACGGCATTTCACAAAAGACTGATATTTCTCAGTGTTTTTTGTTTGGCTTGTGTGTGGCTGTCTGTGTTAATTGCTTAGGAATCTTAAGTTATTTTCGAAAACAAGCAAAAAATTAGTTCTGCTTCAATCATTGCCGAAATTTTGAGTTGAACATTTAATTATTCACAAGCTTCTCCTAGGTCATTCTGAAGGTGGGCTTTAAGATGTAGGAAAATTATGTTTTAAGTGCTAAGATTGTGGTCCTGGTGCCTGCGTGCATTGGTTCAAATCCTGGCTTCATCATTTAAGAGCTGTGTGACTTTGAGCTAATTAAGTGAGTGCTCTGTCCCTAAGATTGTCCTTGTGGACAAGGGAAACAGTATTAGTACTTGCCTCACGGTTCTGTGAGGATATATGAATTAGGTGCCTAGCACATAGTAAGTACTCAACAAATATTAGGTGCTTGTATGAAAATTCAGAGAGAATTCTTTAAAGAATTTCAAATATTAAAGCAATGATATGGCTTCCATTTGTAGTATACACAAGCTGCAGAAAATGTAGATTAGTTATAGTCCACACATGTCAAACTCATGGAAAAGCTAATTCCATTTAGGAGAAGTATAGTGAAAGGAAACACTTTGTTATTAAGGTAAGACTCAATAGAGATGTCATGCACAGACAGGGCAGGGAGAAATCGGACTGCCCGATCTATTTTGGATGGCCCAGGAAGGCTTCCTGATAGAAATTGGTGGGCAGCTACTCTTAATGACAACAAACAGGAAATGGGAAGGGCTGAGAGGGGTACGATGTCTAGTGATGCTTGCGTGGTCCTTGGAAGCTGAGAATAAATAGGAAAGCCATCTGGTCAAGCTTCTCTTGCTACAGGCACCACTCAAATCCGGTATCTTTGAGGTCACGGAGTCAATGGGTGAGACTGGAACACACAGCATTGATCGCGAAGTCCAAAGAGACCTACAAGGCAATGTGCCTACATCATGATGTTAGCAACATCTCACTCCTGTGGATGGCTAGTCATACCATGAACAAGTCCAGTGGGCCCCATAGAGAACTTAACAAGATTGCAGACCCCACTGTCCACATCCTGTTTTCCAGGTCCTATCGGCATGACATCATCAATAGAGGAATATAGGTCCACTCTTTGAGGGGAGAGGGCAGATGATCAAAGTCCCAAAGCCATAAATGGTAAAAGTGTCTTGCTATTGTAACGGAAGAGAAGGCTAAATTTGGTGATGGCACAAAACTCTTAACCAGAGATGTGGAGTATGGTTTAGACTTAGCATTTTGATGGTACGAGTGAGTGCTAGGGGCTCATTGGACTTGGGGTATCAGGAAGCCCGTGTGGGGCTTGTACCCATAGGTTGAAATATCTATACCAAGTGTACAATTAAGAAATGGAGAAATAACCACGGGAGGGGACACTTGTCACACCTGACTTGCTGTGAAGCAGACTCAGGTCAAACCTCTATTCTCAGCTGACTCCATAACTCCACATTCGGACAATGGCACTGCTCAGGTGTAGAATCCAAGAAACTCTGAAAAGTTTGGGTGTTTCCATCTCCTCAGTACGCAACAACTCTTTCCGTGACCACACCATTCCAGGAGAAAGATCAGAGTATACACCTGAGAGATTAATGAAGGGTGCCTTTTAAGAATGTTCAGCCTGCCTTTTAGTCCAGGGTCTCCGAGTCCATGGAGTGACTCAGGTCCTGGAATTAGTGAAGTATGAGAACTCATGTTGGTTTGCATGAGGACTCCATCTACCTACCAGCTTTGGATTTTTGTTCGTTTATACCAATCAGTGAGCAGCTTGGGGGGCCATGCGTCTTCTTTGGTGGCAGGCATTTTTGAATCACTCATCACCTCCAAACCTCCTGTGGGGCATGCTCTTCTTAGTTCTGATACCGGTTTTGCAGCTTCTCTGATAACCAGGTTATCTTGCTGTGGATGCTCTGATACTTATCCCCTTCTTCTACAGTGGTTCCCCAACCAGCTTCTCCATTCTGCAGAAAACAAGTCTGCACACAACTATTCCTGGGTGCTGGTACTCTCCTCTCAGTTTGCAAAAGGAGACTATCTGATTGATCATCTCAGGGAAGATAATTATGTGGTAGGAGGCAATTGCCTGTGACAAATCCACTCCAATAGTTCTGTGTCCCCACATTTTAGGCTTTCTTTGTTCTTTGTGGAATTGCTGGTATCTCAGTCTCACATAAGCATGGGACAACTTTAGGTCTAATCAAATCCGCATCTGGGTAGAATGAGTGCCTCATGAGCACATGTCTGCACAGGACATTTGGGCATGGTCCCTACAGGGTCTCTTCCCAAGGTAGTAATGCGTGGTGCCTTGGCTCAGAGGGCACGTTCCAGTTCAGAGGACACTGAACTTCCCAAATATCCCCACATGTCTTGATTTAAGTTCTCAGGTCTTCTTGTTTCCCTCTTCCAGGAGCCTTGCTTTCACGTAAGAGAACCGGTGAAGCTTCCCACTCATCCAGCAATGATGTTCACCTGGGGTTGCCGTTTGGCAACCTGACAGGTCAAACCTTTTGCTCTTCAGCCATCTCAGCTCTTTAGCTGCACATGAGACGATATTCCTCTTACAGGCATGGAGATTCCCTGGATTTTGGTTTTAAAACAACAAAGATGCCTGTGACCCACTTCCCAAGATTTGATTTAATTGGTCTGGGGTGAGATTTTTAAAGACCTCCAGAAGAAACTCATGTGCAGCCATAATTGGTAACCACGTCCTTCAAGGAAGTTTGATATTCACTACCTTCAGCACCAGATAAGGGAAATAATAAAAGTAATTCTAATTGTTTACCACTCTTCTCCCATTCATCTGAAGGGATGTTTCTTTCAGTGATTACTGGCACCTATATTTGAGTCTTTATGCTTCCTAACTGCAAACAAGAGTAGCTGACTTTGACTCTAGATAATTTAAAAACAAGAGAAATTTATTGAAATGGCATTGGATAACTCAAAGTATATTTAGCTGGAAACAGGCTTGGTGGCCAACTTGCCAGAGCCACATCCAAAATCAGGTCACCAGACTACTCAGGTACTGTCCCCAGTGGAGAATCCTGGATGTCCCAGCCTACACCCCAACATCGTGGTCCTCCGCATGCTACTGCTGCCCCAGAAAGCAGGAGTGAAGCTATTCCTTCAAGAGAGGGACATCTTTGCATCATTTGCCCCTTATCTAAAGTCCACAGAAGATGATCTGACATCCAGGCCTAGCTCATGTACTTGCTCTTATGACGGGGAGGGGGGGGAGAGAGAGAGAGAGAGAAAGAGAGAGAGAGAATGTTCATTTCTCTATTACTTGGGTAGGAAGGAAATCTTATGGAAAGAAAGGTTCGTGTCTTGCTCTGTTTCCTGCCGGAGCAGAGTCTGTCTTTGCCAAGAGGAGACCTGCTGCTGGGGGGCTATGTTAGTTTAGGGAGACTGGAACGAAGAGGCCTATTTAATTGTCTATCCACATTCTACTACCAGCTTTATTCGTGGTAGAAGTGATGTTGTGTCATGGGTCTCATTCCCAGTGAAACCGGGAAGAGAAGACGACTCCCTCTGTGGTGTCCTGTCTACAGGTGGACCTGCAGATAAACTACCTGGCATTTTCCACCGCTGTAGTGGGACTGTAGGCTTGACTTGCTGCTGAGATTCACAAGGTCAAGAACCTCCCTTCCACAGGAAAGGCTGTGCTCATCAGGGAGACAGTGCAAAGTGTGTTTGAGTCAAGTGACAAGGAGGAGTGAGCAGAGGGACAGATGAAGAGAGTGAGGTCTGCTGAGATGCAGGGGCTTCCCCAGAGACCACAGCACCATCTCGCCCCACCTGTCAGCTCAGCGTGCATCAGAGGCCACTGGCTGTTCTGTGACATCTTCCTTTTCACGACCTTGCCGGGAGTCTCTTCATCTCAAAACGATGGCATCCTTGATCCCCCCCAACCCCCAAGCAATAACTAGAATCTTCAAGGAAAACCTGAAAAGCAAATCTCTGTGTATGTCGGGAGACAGGGGAAGAGGGTAAAGTACTTGACGAGTCCCCTTCCTGAGAACTTGTCTCTAATATTTTGATTAAGGTTCACGAATGTGCTTGATTCATTGTCGGTTCACAATAAATAAGCTGAGTCAATCTATCAGTCAGATGAATGCACTCGCAGAGGCATAGATCAAACCAAGTGGAAGTGACTAATTTTTCTCTTTTGGTTGGTCTAAAAAAATAATACTTTCTTTCTTTTTTTTTTTTTCACACTGTTCTGTTTTTTTTTCCCCTCCAAGAAGGTAAGAGCAGAAACGGATTCTCATCAAACATATGCTGAGCTTATGCAAGATTCTCTTTGCTCACAGCAAGGTTTTCTACCTGAGTTGCTTACTCTGACTGCCTCTTTAGAGCTTTCTAAATGTTCAATTTAAATCACCTTTGCTATCCTTAGCTTCAATCCAACTCTAGAAAGGAAAGCGCAGGATAATGAACGAAGCCATTTCTTTTTTCTAAGTCCCACGACCCCCTCACCGGAGGCTTTGCCTACGTCACGAGTGCTTGTTCACCTGCAATGGCACCTGGGCTTCCTTCCTCTGACAGCTTTCTGCAGTAGCTTCTCTACTTCACCTGTCTTTCACTTGCATTTTACATTTCCTTATGAGTTACTCGTTTGCATCATGTAGACAATGTCAGCCTTGTGGGGACTGATGACATGTGGAATCCCTGGTGGGGGTTATGCTGTGTCCCCTCTATAACTTTTCTGTTGGTCCCACTAAGTGTATCCTCTTGGCATCACACTCCAGTAGAGTTTGAGGTTGGGCTGATGGCTGTTGTGAAGCAATAAAAATATATGTTTGGTTGCTGTCCTCGTTTTCTGGCACAGAGCTTCTAAAACCCTTGTAATTCTCTGAGCAGTAGGGGTGCAAGGAGAATATTTTGTTCAGATATTTGGTCTTTGACCCTGGTTCCTGACACAGAGCTCCAATCCTTTGGAATCTCCTGGGTTACAGGAGTACCTTTTGTCCTAATGAGGTGACTCGTGGCAGGTTCCTGGATGAGGGCTGCACACCAGAAAGACCAAGCCATAATGAGGAGCATGGGAATTTCAGACCCTTCCGCCATTCTCCAGAGAGGGTGGAGCAGCTACAAATGGAGTTAATAATCAATCATCCCTCTGTGATGAAACCTCCATAAAATTCCCCAAAGCACAGGTTTTGGAGCGCCTCCAGGCTGATGAACACATCCATGTGCCTGGATGGTGCTGACCCCAACTCCATGGGACAGAAACTCCGGACTCTTCCAGACCTCACCCTAGGTATCTCTTTGACTGGCTGTTCTTCTGTGTCCTTTATCATGTCCTTTATTAGTATAGTCAAGTGGTAAACATAAGTAGGTGCTTTCCTGAGTTCTGGGAGCTGCTCTAGCACGTTTAGCAAACCTGAGTAGGGGTCAGAAGCACAGATGAACACCCTGGGGCTTGCAGTCTTGTGGGCTGAGCCCTTACCAGTGGGATTTGACACTGTCTCCAGGTAGATATTATCGTGATTGACTTAAACTGTAGGACACCCAGCTGGTGTTGCAGAATAGCTTCATATTTTGGTGACCAGGAGTGTGTTATGTTGAGAGTATAGTAGGAGAAAACTATTCTTTATTTCCCACCTTACAGCTATATACAATTTTTGGCTGAAAATTTGATAAAAATTATTAGCTCAAATATTTTTGTTTTCTCTGATTATTCCATCCTTGTGGGGGAAAAAAGGCCTCTTCCATTAAAAGAGCATGTATTGCACTGATGAAATATTTCAACCTTCCTTGTAATTCTGAGTGTTCAAGGAACTACCTCAACACATAAAGGTTTGAATCTGAACACTTTTTTTTCATGCTAAACACATCTAGAAACACTTCTGAAACACTGAAGGATCTTTTTTAATGTCTGGTTGTTTCAAAAGACAGATTGATGAACTTGAAATGTTTTCTCACTTTCCCACTCATATGTTTGCAGCTGATGCTTCAAGCAGAGGCATCATCAGAAAAGCAATTCACAGATACAAGGAGGAACTGCTCTTTGAGCTTCTGTTTAAAAGGAAAAAAAAAAACTTTAATAATAAGAAATCCCATTCATGCTCCCTACCTTATCAATGGTGGCTGTTGTATTTGGCTGGCTGGTTGGAGAGAGTTTCAAAGCTTACTGCTGTGTGATGTGTATCATTTAATGTTTAAACTATTAACTTTTATTCCTCACAGGAGTACATCACTTCAAAAAAGGGTTGCTGCCCTGGAAAAGTGACCATCAAAAAAACTTCCCATTTCCAACAAAAACCTCTCTAGATATAAAGAAGAAAAACAAGGTGGAGTAAAATTTCAAACAAAATAATTTGACTGTAAATTCTCTAGTCTGATTTTCAATGAGTTTATAACTTATAAATATATGGTAGCTATGAGCATAGGTTCTATATGGATATAAAATATATAACAGTGCATATGCCACATTTGAAGAAATACTTTCAATTATGTGATGCAAAACTACCACAGACTTCACCTTGCCTTGTGAAGAAGAAAAGAAAAGAAAAAATAATTGGGTTTGGCAGACAGGAGTTTCAGGAAATACCCTGGACCAGAAGGAAACAGCTTGGACTAAGCCAGCAATGGTGGGGACAGGGAACAGGTAAAAGGTATTGAAATGTGAGACTACAGAGCATTTCCTCAGTGAGCAACTAGCCCTCAGAATGCAAGGAGAGAACAAACTCCAGATCCCCAGCTGGGTTTCTGACTTGGTTTATCGCATCAAGAAGACGAACACAGGGGGAAGAGTAGGTGTGGTAGGGCAGAAGAGTGCAGAGTTTAGACCTGCTGAGTTGGACGTGTCTGTGCTGCACTCGGAGTTATCCTGTACACAGCCATGTGAACAGGTTAGCACTTCAGCCCAGGGGTATGAGCTAATGATACAGATTAGAAGTATTCCAAAGACTCCATAAGACTGGGCAAACCTGCTGATACAAACAATGGGAATCACACATTTAGCACATGACCCAACATAAGGAAAGAAAAACAACAACAAGAAAAAAAGGAGCAGAGAGCTTTGGAGCTACACCTGTAGCCAGAAATCTGACTGAGAGACTTGTAATTTGGAGCCATGTAGGGTTGAAAATGCCCAATTATGTCTGAACCATGATGGGTAGTGAATATGTGTAGTGGCTGCAAAAAAGCAGCTCTTAAAAGAATTCATACTGGTGTCCACCAGACCAAGAGTGTACTGAGCATATAATCTTCCACTCCAGCCTTCTGTTATAACTTAACACTCTAGTAGTCATTAAATTGAGATCTACATATTTATGCAGAATATAAGCCTATAACTAAAGGATGAAATTTTTCTGATGTCAGAATCTTAAAAACAATGGAAAAACAGGTGAACAGGTGAAGCTTCCAATAAAGTAGTGCAAACTCCAAACAGATTGGCCATCTTGCAGATGATAAATGTAATATCCTTATCATGCTTTGGCAGAACAAACAGTTAAGGAAAGAGGAGATCATGGGAGCCCTGCCATGCTGCTGCCACTTCATGCTTCTCTCGTCCAAAGGATGGGGCAGCAGAGGAAACAAAGTCAGATGGTCCTGGGGAAGGCTGTACTTCTAAACAACTCTTGGACCTTTCAAACTGTCTGAATCATGAACACTTCTCTTCTGTATTAGTCAGTGTTCTCCAGAGGGGCAGGATCAAGAGGATCTATGTAGACGTATAAGAGCAGATATACTATGGAAATTAGCTCACATGATTATGGAGGCTGAGAATTCTCACAATCTGTTCTCTGTAAGCTGAAGAACTAGGAAAGCCAGTGGTGTAGTTCAGCCCAAGAACCAGGGGCTCCATGTCTGAAGGCAGAAGAAAATGAATGTCCCAGATCAAGGGGAGAGAGAGAGATAGAGAGAAAATTTGCCCCTTGTTTTGTTGTATTTGGACCCTCGGTGGACTGAATGATGCCCGTCCACACTAATGAGAGTGGATTTTCTTCACTCGATCTACTGATTTGAATGGTAATCTCTTCCAGACACCCCTTCACAGATACTCCAGCTATCTGGGCACCCCTTAATCTGGTCAAGTTGACACATAAAATTAACCATCACACCATCTTTAAGGATCCCATGCTTAAAGAAACGTTGCATGAATGGAGTCCACACACATGAAATGATGTTTCCCCAGTGTGCCTTCTCCAGCACTGGTAGAGATCAAATTATGGAGGATCGATGTCCACAAGAAGAATGACCAAATGACCGTTCCTCAGCTCAACAAGGTGCTGATGATTGGCCCTTGCTGTTTGCCATCAGAGACTTCATCCTTTCCCTGCCCCTACTGAGGACATGTTGGGGGCAAGATCCTTCCCTGTTCCTTCTGTCCCAGTACCTATTTCACTGACTGATCCATGAAATGAATGAATGAGGACCTATCCTTCTGGAAACCACAGAGTTCCAACTACTGATGCATTAGCTGCTTAATATTCTTCTCACAGCACACATGAGAGAGTTTCAGTATAGCCAGTTAACAAAGATAGTTACAAAACCCTCTGTAAGCTTTGCTACTTGAGATGCAGAAAGTGGTGGCCCAGTCTTCAAGAATTTTTGCTTTTTATATTGAAGAATTTCAAAGTTCCAGCAAAGGGGATCTTGGGGTATCAGCTGTTTGTTTGAGGGATCCATCCTTAGAGCTCAACAATGCTGTATTTTTGCCATATAGTAGACGTCTTAGCAAGTCAAGCATGAGCACTGACATAGTTCAGATCCCTGAGCTCAGGAGCACTTTCCACAGCAACTCATGTCTACAGGATTCACTCCCGCAAAGGAAAAAAAGAAAATGTTCTCAGTTTAACTAGAGGTTCAAACTCAGACTGAATGTTGCTGTCCACAGAATGAGTCTATGTTCAGCAGATTTTCTTATTTTCTATTGTTTCCAGATGTCATCAGAATTCTGAGGTTAACCAAAATTTTTAGCCAGGATGATGTGTAGGTATGATGATGGTGGTCAAGACAGGCAGAGAATTATGCTGTAAGCCTGGGTTTTCTTGAAAGAAAAGACAGAATGCGAGGGTGTATTTAATGTAGGGTGTTTTGCAACATCTTGTTTTTATCTCAAACGAGTACCAGGCACGTACACTGAGGAATATAAAAGATCACAGAGGAAGTTTCCAAATGTCAGGAAGCCTAAAAATCACTGTGATAATACACAAATATGTCCAGGAAATAAAAGGGCTATCTTATTTCACCTGAACAGCAGGCAAGACAACATCAATAAGGGAAAAGTGATGAACTACAGTTAGATATAAAGCAAGAATTGTTCGATTGGGATGCTCTGTAAATACTATCTCAAGGTCAGGTGACAGATATGCTAATTAGCTTAATTTAATCATTCCACATTTTATGCACATATCATAGCATCATATTGGACCCCATAAATATATGCAATTATAATTTGTCAATTAACAGCAAAAATACATTAAAACGAAGACTGCATTAGGGAAGTTGATTTTTATATATGCTAATTATAAGGAACATTGATTTATATATATTTTTATCTGACAAAAATTAAAATGAATCATAGTTCTCAATCATGTAGTTTATTCTTGCCAATGTAAAGCATAAATGAAATGGCCTCAACTCCAAGAAAACAAAACGCTGTTTCAGGATCGCCCTCGAATATTCATGAATTCACCCACATCTCTTGATATGCTTCCACCCCAGAACAAGTCTCCATTGTCACTGTGTCGACAGTTCCCATCGCTTCCTCACAGAATAGCTCTTTCCCTGGTGCTGGGCTGCGAGTCGTCCTCTACGTGTGTCCAGCATGCTCTTAACTCACACATGTGATCGGGCCATTCCTGGCTCACATCCCTTCATCGGCCTCCCCGTGCTCAGAATAAACTCCACATGCCCCCCATGGTTCCCCTGGCCTCTGACCTCCTTGTGTAACATGTTCTCCTTTGCTCACCACCTCCAGACACACGACCTTCACTCTGCTTCTCCAGCAGGACTTGCCAAACTCTCTCATGCCTCAGGACCTTTGCATCTGCCATTTCTTCTTCTAGGAAAGTGCTTCCTCCAGACCTTCCTCTGCCTGGCTCTGTTATCATGAAGTTTTAACACAGATTCCATCTCCTCAGAGAAGGCTCCCCCGAGCATACAGCTTAACACTCACTACTGCATCACCCTGTCTCGTTTTCTCCACAGCATTTGTCCCTCTGTGAAATCACCTTGTTTATTCACTGAAGCACGCAGCGCGTCTGCTCACTGTAATGCAACATTGATGAAAAATTTGTAATTGTCTCACTTCATACATCACCAGGATCTAGAATATTGCTTGATACATATTAAGACCTCAACAATGAGCATCTGTTGAATCAAATTTCTTTGAGATGATCTAATATCTAATTCACTCTCTGGACAATTATAAAATATGTCAGACCTACCCCACTGGGTAACTGTGAAGAATAAACATGCTACGTTTTGAGGGGACTTTGTGGCGTCTGGCACACAACAGTGATTCAATGAGAAATGAGAGCATAAGAAAATCTATGAAGTTTGCAAGGGTGCATCATTCCAGTTGAGAGAGTGATGATTATACGTCTTTTATGTTAGCTTCAGTCTCCAGAAAGAAGGAACAAAAGTGACCTAGGTCTTTCTGCAGTCTTAACAGGTGAGAGGAGCCTTTGACTCGGGCTGGGTTGAGTAGGTGCTGTCCAAGGTGGGACTACAGCAGAGCAGGAAGAAATGCACAGCTGGAATATGAGGTGACCACTGGGCCAGTCATGGGATTTTCCTTGACATTCTGGATCTCCTTAGCCATTTACCTTAAAGTTTTAAGAAGGTGTGAACACTCAAAGCCAGTGAAGAGTCACCTGATTCTTTCATGGTTAACTATTGATAGACAGGCTTCTATTTTGTTTGTCAGATTCATTAGATTTCCCCATCTCATGACTAAACAAGGAATTGGATTTGAGCAGAAAAACAGGTAGGTATGGAGCATGCAACCACATGTCAATGTGATGGGCGTCTGAGTGAAGGTGCTGGGCAGGGAGTGGGCAGCGTGAGGGCACGTGGACTGGGGGAGAACAGAAAGGCACCTTGTGGGCAAGGGCATGTTTACAAGTTTCAAGTTTACAAACGGGGTTGAGGGGCACAGAGAACAAAGTCACCTTCATCTGCACTTTCCCCACCCAAATCTGACTGAGGCAAGTGAGCCATGGGGGAGCCCAGAGGTACCAGAGACCATAGTCCTGCTCCCCCTCCATAGCCCAGTTCCTACCACCATGTTCAGACAGGGCATCCCTGTGTGACCTGAGGAAGGGGCAGATGACAGAGGGAAAATGCTCTGCAGAATTATCCATGGAGAAACTACCTTAAACCAGACGAGGAGCAAAGAGTTCATGTTGTGACAGACATTGGTGGTGGCCAAGGCATGAAAGGAGTTTAATGTGTGGTGAATAACCACCCAGCTTGCCTGGGACTGAGGGGTTTCCTGAAACCCAGGACTTTCAGTGCTAAAACAGAAAATGCCCAGGCAAACCTAATCGAGCTGGTCACCCTTGAAGGAACCTAAAAGAGATTTTTGAAGGGAAACAGTGCAGTTTGCTTGTAACATGGGAAGAAAGTAGGAGGCTAATTAAAAGACTAATATAAAGCAAGTAAACCTAGATTTAGCTTTTTTTAAAAAAAAAAACACTGCACTTTACTGTGTTGAATAATGTCACCCAAAATTCATGTCTACCCACAACCTGTGAATGTGACCTTATTTGGAAAAAGGATCTTTACCGATGTAATCCAGTTAAGTTGAGGTCATGCTGGACTAGGGTGGACCCTAAATCCGATGGCTATGTCCTTATAAGAAGAGGAAGGTGTGGACACAGAAATACAGACACACAGAAGAAAATTCCATGTGATGAAAGAGGCAGAGATTGGAGGGATGCACCTGCAAGCCAAGGACTGCAAGGACTGGCAGCAAGCACAAGAATTTAGAAGAGGTTAGGAAGAACCCCTCCACCCCACCGAGACCCTTCAGAGAGAGCATAGTCCTGCTGACACCGTGATTCGCACTTCCGGCCTCCAGAACTGTGAGAGAATAAACTTATGCTGCTTTGAGCCACCTCGTTTGTGGTAATGCATTATCGCTGCCACAGGAAACTAATACAAACACAGAAGTTTTCATTCTTACGTGTCTAAGCAGGAACGCCTTCTGGTAGAAGCTTGGGGCCTGGACTCTTCCGTCTTCATTCACGGTTCTCCGTCTTCCTGGCACAAATGGAACGTGAATGAATTGCTCCTTAATTAAATGCCATATCCAGGCACTGTCAAGATGATGAGCGACTCCCATCAGAAGTCTTTTTAAAACACGATTCCATCCGATCAGCTCTGCCAGGGAACCCATAGCCTTCAGAATCCAAGGAGGGAACAAAGTAAATGAGAACCAATTTGTGTTGATGCTATATTCTTGAATGATGCCTATTTTTAAAAAATCAAAAAAAATCCCTTTGACATTAATCAAAATTCAGAGCTTTTTAGGCAATACACAGCATCAAAATGACTAGGATACATCATGGCAATGAGACATATACATGCTTTGAAATGTTTGAAAACTGGGTGTAGAACCCAGCCTGTGGGTAAGTGGGAAAGAAACATAGCCCCTTTGAGCATCGTCTTTCTTATCTCCCAGTGGGGATGACATAAATTGATCCTTTCCAGTGTCCCTTCTGCATGACATATGCATGGCATATGAGGAGTCTGTGACCCAGTCTGTACAACGGGTTTGAAGGGTCTGTGACCCAGCCCAACAGACCTCATTTTAATTTACCTCGTTATGTCTACAAAGACCCTATTTCCAAATAAGGTCATATTCCGCAATTCCGGTAGCCATGAATTTGGGGGGCGACAGTTTAACCCAGTGCAATACAGAAACAGAGCCCTGGCACAACTGGAGGAGCAAAGATTTGACCTGGAAGATCTCTCTGTCTTTTGTTAATGGATGTACTTTGCTTTTTTCTGTTTGTTTTCCCTGTGTTTGCTTTTTTGTTTTTATTAGAGGAAGGCCCTGGGGGTCAGAAGGTTGATTTGATCTGTCGTATTCAGGCTGATGCAAAATTATTAATGGACTTAGTGCAGCCTCAGTTCTTCAATGGGCGTATTTTTTACACATCAATTTCATCCTCTGATTTTTACAGAAGATGTCTTAAGAGGGTGTCCGCACGTGGTAGTTTATCACTCACCTGGAACCAAGAGCATGCACTGAGACTTATCTGCCTTCTCTTTGGGTTTCCATCTTCCCTTCCTCTTCTGTCTCCATCGCTACCCACTCTCCCCACCTTGATGCTAGCCTGCCTTGCCTTTCCTGCTCAGACCCAGGCAACCTCTTTCACCTGCTTGTCGCCAAGGCTGGCCAGACCCATTTGCAGCTGATGCTATTGGATGCAACACCTGTGCATAAGCATCTGCCTCATGGCTCCTGCTCCTGCTCAGAGAGCATGGCCCTGATGCATTTCTACTCTGTAAGATGCCCTCAAATCTAACTGGCAGTTGCTTGACTAGAGCATTAATTGTAGGAGAGGGCAGTAGGAATCTCTGGACTTTGTGTAAACGAGGCCCTACGCTTTATCCTATTGCTTTAAGTCATGCAGAAGAAGCAACAGAGACAGGACAATAAGAAACTCTGATCTGCCATGGAGGCAACTAGAAACCCATAACTTCAAACACAAGCACGCAACTTCTAGGCTGTATCTCGATTGCTCCATTACCCAGACTCACAGCAAAGTTAATTCAGTGTAAGAGCAATGCCAAACCACTGGAAGTGTAGCGTTGGAACACATGGAAACGTGCCCCAACACTGGATAGCCAAGAGAGGTGCTCTTTGCAAAGATCGTGATTTACATCCAGCTATGAGCAGGGACCATGTCCTCTTCGTGTGTCTGTGCCACATATGAGGAACTCAACCACTGTTTATTAAATGAGTACATATGTGGCCAAAAACGAGCTTAGCAAAGCCATTTATGCCACTGCGCTTTTTTCTCTGTTCAAGTATCTTCTTGTGTTATAAATCGACCGCTCCCTCCATCCGGGGAGCATTGTTATCTCTGCTCCCTGCCCTTTCACAGAAACATGCAGAAATCCTGCAGAAAGGAAGCAAGTCAGTACAGACAGTCCATTTTACACATCAGACTTTTGCAATGTGATAGTCTTAAGAGAAGAAATGGTTACGAGCACGTAGATTGCTAAGCAGTAGCTTTAGTAGAAAGGATAGAGGCCTTTGTGTTTTTTTTACTTACATGCTAACATTTTTCTTGCATAATACAAACTGCTGTGGGAGCAGTTGGTGAATTCACATATGATGAATACATGTACACGCACATACAAAGGTACTTCAAAAAATTCACGGAAAGACTCCCATTATCTTTTAATCCTATTTTTCCATGAAGTATCCTCATATATGTATATAGGTTTGTATAGGAATGCATGTGTGTGTATATATATATGTATATGTGTATTTTTAACCATACACATTGGGACACTTTATTAATGCTGTAGGACTAAAAAAAAACCATTAACTGGAATTATCCTGGGGAAACAGGATATTACAGCCACCCTCACTGTTGAGGAGACATAAACAAATATCCAAGCTGGACATGTTCCTAACGACCCAGCATGCCGAACAGATTGAACCATGGGATTTCTCATCTTCATTTCAAGAAACCACACATAACCCCAGGAGCAAGCTGTATCACTGCTGTGCACCCCTAGCTGCCAAGTCACGTTGTCCGACTTTAACAGCTGCTTGCAAACAAATCGCCTTGAGTCCTTGTCTCCCGTCCTCCTCTCCTTCCTACATTTAATTTCTTGGATTTCTTGCCACCGGCACTACCTCCGCCCTCCCGGTTTCTCCAATTTCTCCGCTTCCTGGTTTCCTGTCTGCTTTAGGGCTTTCGGATCAAAGTCCTGAGATGGTTTCTCTGCCACCCTGGGTAAAGTTTAGGTTTTCTCCCTGTGCTTTAGCAATCTGTGCCAGGTCTTTCTGACTCACCAGACTGCCTTGTCCACCTACTTATATTTATTCCCTGGTACACATTACCCGAACAAATTATCCTGTATTTAGCTAATCTTCCTGCCCTCTCCAGAGCTTTCCCCTGGGCTACACCCACCCAAGGCTGGAATATGCTCTCTGAGTCACGACACTGGTTCTGGAGGTAGCACTAAGAAGCACTCCCCTCACTTGCTAATTAGAAAGCAGGGATTGACCTTTACTGTGAAAACATCACCACCTCTCAGAGCACACACAGCCCCTGGACTTGGATTTTGTTATTTAGTGACCTGAAATGTGTTGGTTTCAACAGGAGCTCCGATTCTACGGTAGCAAGAGCATGATGCATGCTGTGTCTTGTCTGGGCCACCCAGTAGCATCAGATGCCAGATCCTTACCAGTGAATAAGATTTCTGTGAGTATCTTAAGACATGCCCTACCTTGGACTGAATACATAGGATGATTCGACCCAATGGAATGTATGGAGATAATTAAAGATCCGAAGCAATTCATTCATTTATACAAGTAATGTGTAGCAAGTGTCTACCATTTGCTAGGCAGCAGGCTATGTGTTGCATATGTTGTGGTAACCCAAAAACTTGGTGTTTCTGCTCTCCTTGTGCTTATAGCTCATCAGGAATCAAAAAGTAATTGTTTAAACAATGCACAAGTACAAAATGGGATAAAGCCAATAGCTGAAGTATAAGAAGGAGGGAGCCATGGTAAGATTCAGAGGAAGAGCATTCCAGGTAGAGGTCAACAGCAGATGCACTGCCACATGTGTGAACTCCACGGTAAGAGAATCATTTTATGCATTTTATTTCAAGCAAAGGCATCTGGTGGTTGGGTTGAGGAAGAGTGGGCTAGGGAAGGGGGACCAGCCTGAATTCCATAAATTACTTATTTGCCCAGACTCATTCAATCGCCACTCATATTTTAATTTTGCTTTACCTATGTTGACATACCCTTAGAGTGTTTGATCACAGCAAACATATCTGCTCAAAAGGTTTTTGTGTCTTTGTTGTTTTGTTTTGCTTTTTTATGAGAGAGCTGAATAGCTAATTTCCACTTTTCCTTCCATCCATAAGATTGTATAAACAAAAATTCCAGTTTGAAAGAGTCTAAGAAAAGGGAAGAGAATACTTTTGTAAGCCTGTATTTCAGGCACGGAAATCAGTGGTTTACATGTGATTTATCAAACTAGCCACAGAAATTGTTGATTCAAAATCAAGACAAACCACGTGTGCTTGTTTAACACAGCAGTCATCTTCCTGATAGAGCTAAATATAGATATTTGTATATATTTGTATATGTGAATAAGCTAAGCATGAATTCTTGAGATGGCAGAAGGTTCATTCTTACCTCTTCTTTTCCCCCATGCACAAATAAGACTGTGATTTGGCACACACTGGTTTGCTGAAAGTAAAGTTGTATAAGGTGTAAACTCACCATGAATTAAGGTCCCTAGCAAGTAGAAATAAGTCACTCATGGGATGAGATTTTGTTCCAATTTCTCAGATGGCTGAGATGGCTTACATGGTTATCAAATTGATTCAGGTTCAGGCTTAGATATATCATCACATTTGATATTATACTCTTCTGTATGCATGAGATTAAACCTGTGAATTTGAAAGTCTTTAAAAAATATATCTTTGGCCTTTAAACAACTAAGAGTTTTGAAAGCCATAATTTTCTACCCCTTCACATATAATTGCCTCTCTGCTGAGTACTTCAGACAGACTTTGTGATGTGCTGTGAATAACAGTACTGACTTCATGTTGGCTGAATTCTTCATGCATTTCAGTCACCCGTTTTATTCCTTGGTGTGGACACAAGCAAGGGAAATCCTCAGCCTACTGGAGGGGGCATTCGTGCTGCATAGATGCAGAGAAAACACGTCGGTTGCTCACCCATAATTTGTCGTTATAAGGCAGCCTGCTGCCTGGGCACATCCAAGCCCTGTATCTTGCTCACACAAGATCAGACAAGGCTGTTAAATCAGTTTATTTTTCTGTAAACCAAAATCATCCCTATGGCTATCCAGGCTGCAGTTTGTTTATTCGTGCCTCTGACATCTAAGCCTCCAACTTTGAGAACATATTAAAGATGTTGGTGGACCCCAAGGTATGGAATCATTGAGGTCTAACAGAGGGAAAAGAAGAGCTGGAAGTATGTCTTTCATCGTAGGAAATATTTCCATGATTAATACTGTGTAATGGAAATATAAACACAAGTGCAAAACTGGACCAGATCCTGAGGGATGGTATAAAAATACCAGCTGGGAAAGTTTAATTCAAGACCAGACTCCAACCAAAGGCTCTCAACTGTGCTTCAAGTGCCTTTTATCAGATCCTGGAGGAGTTTAAAGGGGCACTGGGTAATCCACGGGGACATCAGGGCTCCAGTCCTGACCATATCCCCAACTGTGTGACCACTGGGAAGTCACATGACTTACCTGCAACTCCAGTGCACCATCATCAGCAAAGTGAGTCCTCTGCTGGGATATTCGCCAATATCCTGCTCAGTTCTACAATTCTTCACTCTGTGTGCCATTCATCTCTCCATAGCAGAGGTTCCCTAGTTGGAAATGCTTTCCCCGTTCCGGAATTCCACTCACTTCTCCATGATAAGGTTCATCCCATTAATATGATCACTTGTGTGCCCTCTGGTCTCGTCCCCTGGACTTGACAGCTAGCTTATCCGTGGCTGGCTAAGCCATGTATGCCCACCCATGCACGGCACCCACAGGCACGTGGAAGGGACTGCATAAATGGATCCTAATTGAAGGCAGGCTTGCCTTTCTACACGACAGCAGAGTGGGGTGCTGAGGCAGGACTAAGGGCTTCTCCCATCCCCGTCACAGCCTGTGCCATTTGCGAGGTGAGGCAGAGGTCTGGTGACCAGTACCTGACAACTCAGTGAGCTAAATCGAAGGCCAGACCAGCCTTCCAGCATCTTCACAACGTGTCTCTCCACAAAGGCTCAGCTGCCTCCCCTGAGTGAGTCACGTCAACTTCTCACTCTAACATGTGTGCTTATAGATCTTTGTTGGTGCAGAAGCGCAGTATAGAAACAACTAGGAGAAAGCTCCAGGTTAGGGCCTTTCTAAAAGCCCAAAGCGAGGTCCCCAGACCAGCTGCAGCAGCATCCCCTGGAAGCTTACTTGAAATGCAGCACCTCAGCCTGCACCCAGCCCTGCTGAATCAGCATTTACATTCTAACACCCTCCCCAGGTGTGAGGGTTCATTTTACATGTCAACTTGACTCAGCCACTGAGTGCTAGACAGCTGGTTAAACATCATTTCTGGGTGTGTCTGTGATGGTGTTTCCAAGGAGACTGGCATTTGAGTGAGAGGACAGAGGAAAGGAGATCTGCCGTCCCCAGTGTGGGTGGGCATTACCCCATCCACTGAGGGCCTGAAAGACAAGGCAGAGGAAGGTTGGAACCACGCTCTCTCTGCCTGGCTGCTCGAGCTGCAACAGCAGTCTTCTCCCACATGCTCCTGGTTCTCCAGCCTTCACACCTGCACTGGGGTCTCCATTGGATTCTGGCTCTCAGTTCTCAAACTACACCACTGGCTTTGCTGGGTCACCAGGCTGTGGACAGCAAGCCGTGGGACTTCTCAGTCTCTGTAACTGCATCAGCCAGCACCTTATAATCAATCTTTATATACATGCGTGTATTATATATTATATATGTTGTAGGTATGTAGAATATATAGATATAGATCTATAGCTCCTATGAGTTCTATTTATTTGAAGAACCCTGACTGACACACCAAGTGGTTTGAGTTAGGAAGCACCGTCTCAGACCGCTCCGTTGGTTCATTAGTAGAGGGTCATTGCATACCTTCCCGCCAAGCCTGCAACCAATTTTTGTGATTATAATTGCTTTGGAATCAACTTTCATGAACTTCTCAGTCCAGCTCTCTCTTCTACTTAGTTTGGAGGAGAGTAATCGTGTGGGTTAGGGGTGTGTGTGTGTGCGTCTATGTACACACATGCTGGAGCAGAAGAGGCTGGAGAGAGTGTTTTCTTCCACATAGCCTAACAGATTTCTTATCTATTTGCAAAGGTGGCTACATTGCCCACCCTACAGCAGACACCCCTAACAAATCCTCTGCACACAGTGAAAACAGGCTCACCAGCAGACCTGGGGTGGGTGCGCATACTGACACAGACCTGCACTTTAATTGTACAGCCTGAGGCTCTGTGTCTTCATAACTCTTATGCAGAAAAGCCTATGTCCTTATAACACGCCTCTGTCTCAGGTATCCCTTGTTTGGTTACAGTAAAAGCAATTATGGCATAATAGAGTGTGAACCTATACTATTTTAATAAGTGAGTGTGGACAGATCAGAGAAACCCTGTCCTGAAACCGCAAGGTGGCTATTAAATATCCCCAGACCCCAAGTGCTTACTTTTTTTTACTTTACCTTTTTACTACTTAAAAGAAATCTTGTAATTATCTTTTCATGTTCCTGTTATATCTACAGGATGATGGAGTCTGGGAAGGCAGAGATTATGTCTACTTCTTGTTAGAAATCTAGCATTGCCAGATTTAGCAAATAAAAGGACAGGACTCTGTGGATTTTGAATTTCAGAGAAACAATGTTTTTTTTGTTTCTTTGTTTTGTTTTCATTTTTTTTTTTTAGTATAAGTATACCCCACTCAATATTTGAACTATGCTTTTATTTTTAAACTATTTGTTATTCTCTAAAATTGAAATTTAACTCAGTATATTGTATTTAATCTGGTAACTCTGTCAGGATCTCAACACTCGACTTAGTACCCAGCCCAGATTAGATGTTCAAAGAATTTTGAACATTTGTGTTATCACAGTAATATGCAAGGCAGAGGACTAAATATCTGAAGTATACGAAGGGAGCAGATAATGGAGAAAAATCACTGAGCAAGGAGAAATCAAAACCTAGCTTGTTGAACCAACTTGGAAAACCTTTAGGAATAGCTTATAAAAGGACAGCATTAATGAATGAGGTCACTTCAGTGAGAAAAAAGGGAAAAATACCCTCAGGAAAGTGAACCTGTGCCTTGAGCTCACAGAAGAGTCAAACTTCCTTAAGAGAGATTTCTGTGAATAGAAGATGGAGAGTAAATTAGCTTTTGAAATGTTTTGGTGGCTTCTTAGGTGACATATGAAATTGTTTAATGGCCAAACTGAAGATACTAACAATATATACCTGTTTCTGAAGTGAACACAGTAAATTTAGGCATAAAAAGAGGCAAAGCAGTGGTCTTAGTCTGGTTAAGCTGCTATAACAAACACCATACACTGGGTGGCTTGTCAACAACGTTTATTGCTCACAGTTCTGGAGGCTGGAAGTCCCATGATCAGGGTGTAGCAGATTTGGTGTCTGCTGAGGACCTGCTTCTCACTGTGCCCTCATGCGGTGGAGGGGGCAAGGGAGCTCTCCAGGACCTCCTTTGTAGGAGCACTAATCCCATTCCTGAGGCTCCACCTTCATGACCTCATCCCCTCCCAAAGGCCTGCTAATACCATCACCTTGAGGATTTCAACATATAAATTTTGAGCGGACACAGACATTCAGACCATAATAGTAGAGATTAAAAACAAGTTTTTTTTAAAAAAGTGCACCTCTGAAACAGAAAGGTAGCTGTCAATGAATGTATTGGATAATGTAATAAAAGTACTTAATAACAAAAATATAATAAATTAATAATGTAGTAAATTGTTAAATTGAGGGAGACTAACCATCCAATGCAATGTGATTATTTAATATTTAATCCATGGGTAGTAGATTGCATTGTTATTCCCAACTCCTCATCCCTCCTGGTAGCCTTGTCTTTATCCTGCAACTGTGTGGTCATTATTCTACTGTGTTCTTTCTCACCTTGGACTCTGGTCTTACACATGACTTGCTTTGGCAAGTGGGATGTTAGCAGACCTAACGCAAATGGCACATTGGGAGGTGCACGTGTGATTGGGCTGCACTTCCCTCTCGTGCCTCTGCAAATGGCACAAGGATCCATCTAGGTCAGCCTGCAAGGAGGAGAGAGAGCTGGAGCGCAGCCAAGGCCAGCCAACAAACTAGCCTCTGTAGTTGAGAGTGAACTGACCCCCATCAGCCGAATACCTGGCTGGCCCCCAGCTGTCTGCAGACAGTTGAGTAATAAACACTTAGCATCGTATGCCGCTGAAGTTTGTGGATGTTTGTTATGCAGCAGCATCACGGCAATAGATAACTGATACAAGAGCAGACAGCCTGGAAATAAATTTAGGAACACAACAACAGTTGCAAAATCCTATTTCTCTGTAGGAAATCTAGTTCCTGTCAAATACGCCCCAGTGGTTCTGGTCATCCTAACACATGTTCCTGAGTGGTTGGTGGACTCGTCCTGCTTTCTTCCAAGGCACATTTGCCTCTTCGATCCTTTTACTCAGGTAGCTGTGGGAGGTTTCCTCATTCTGAAAGTGCTGAAGTTTCTTCTCCACGTCTGCTACCTCCCCAAAGACCCCCAGGATTCTCCAAGGATGATACGACCACTGCCGATTCCACCATCTGTGAAAGAGCTGCCCTTGTCTGTTTTCAAGAGCACAGAAGCCACTTGTCCTTGCTGACCAAAGGGCAAGGATGACCATTGTCACCCCAATGCCTACCAATACCCATATGGATGCTGCTGAAGCTTACAGACAACCCCCCGCTCATATTTTTCTGCTTCACCAAGTCAAGAATGAAGTGGTGTGCTTCAGCCCTTTCTCAGATGCATGAGGTAATTTATTCTTTGTCATACATACTTTTAATGAGATGGAATGATGGTGGCTGCTGTAACATATTACCACTAATTTGGTGGCTTAAAACAAGACACATGTACTCCCTCAGAGGTGTGCAGATCACAAGTCCAGTGTGTGTGTGCGTGTGTGTGTATGTGTGTGTGTGTGTGCTTGTGCATGTTTAAGCTCAGAAAAGTTTTCTTCAGTTGTACTTTTGATACTTTCTTTTGTTCCCATTGTTTTCCTCTTTCATTTAGAACACTGTTGGTTCTCAGGTTCAGACACACACATGCACACACACACACACACACACACACACACAGAGTAGCTTAAACTCATCCACCGTTAGAGCAGTGTTATGGCTTTATCCACTTCTCTGTGTGTGTTGCCAGGAGAGATGGTTTGTGCAGGGTGGGAAACCCTTTTGGGTCAGTGTGTACCTTGTTTTACTGTTTTTAAAGAATTTGGAGTCTACTCTCTCCTCTGAGACTGTCTTAAATGTCCTCACTAGATTATTTGTCCATCTGCGAGGAGATAACTTCAGGTTTCAGAGGATTCCCCTGCATTAGCAAACCCTTAAAAGTGGGAAGCCTTGGCAATTGTTTTTGGCCCAGGCTGAGATTTTTTGTCTCACTTTCAGTGATAGGTATCCTCTGCCACCATTAATTGCTTTTTTTTTAATGATTTTTTGTTCAGTTCATCTACTCGCTCCCTCTTTACAATCCTCTCTAAATTGATAGAATTTCCAGGATTTTTGACAGGGCGTTTTTACTGCTCTCCCTTAGGGAAGGAGGTAGAAATGATATCTGTGCCTTTGACACTTCAGGCCACTAGAAGCTTCTTTCTCTTTCCTTTTTTGCCACTGGTTGAAGTTTATAAAAAGCATGTCCATATTTTTTGTTTTTCAGCACCCGCAGTTCTGTTTGTTTCTACTTTTGTTTGCTTTTTCTTTATGGTGCCCGGTACTGGTTTCTTTTCCCTGTCACTCTCACTGCATCTTAGCTTTTACCTAAATAATGCATGATTGAAATAAAAAGATGTTCCTTACATTGACAAAATAAATCAAATAAATAACATTTTAAAAGGCCGTGCAAAGACCAATAATGATAATTTTTTTGGAACGAGGTATATAATTACTCTGGTATGTACCCTTAAGATTCAAGAATATTTGAATCGTATTTAGCGTACAGGTAAGAAAATACCACCTCAAACATACATTTAAATATTGCCTGGCCTAACTCTCAAATTTAATATAATTATTTGTATCCCATTTTGACTGCAGTTAAAGTATGCAAGATTCATACAAAACTGACATAAAATGACTGGTAAGTCCCTTTTTATTTGAATCATAACTAAGATTATATGGTAAGCACATGCGTTATGAAGAGAGTATTATAGTAAGTAATTAGCAAACAAACTTACCAGAGTGAAGAGACTGCATTCTGAAATAAAATACAGCCTACTTAGCACTATAATTTATTCTTATGACCTACTTTGTGCTGTTTGAATTTATTACTGGTCTTAAGGAGAATGACTAAACAATCATCAATCAAATGATTAAAATAATAATATCATGCTTCCCAGCAGGAATCGTTTCTGAAACAGCTCTTACGTTCTTCTTGGTCCACCTTATGGTGCCATCAAAAGAGCACACACCTTCTGGTTGACTATGGCAATGCAGGATATCACAGGGCAAGAGAACAGGTTGAGCAAGAGAGCTCACCTTCTCATTTGCTCTCCTTATAAAGCCATCAGAACCATGATCATTATTCCACGAATGGGTCAATCCATTCATCGGGGCACAGTCCTCACAATACAATCACCTCTTAAAGGCTCCACCTTTCAAATACCATAATTAGACTTCCCACCCATTAACAGTGTTAAATAAAATCAGGCATCGTGACCTACCTACACCCCTCACTAACTTTTTTAACTTTAGGTACATTATTTAACATCTCTAAAGTTCAACATTCCTATCTGTAAAATGGTCAGGAAATTAGCTATACCAGTGGTTCTAGATCTTAAGTGTGCATTGAGGACTTGTGAAACACAGATTGTTGCCCCCCTTCCACAGTGTCTGATCCACAGGTCTGGTTTGGGGCTTAGAAGTTGCATTTCTATTAAGTCCCCAGACAATGCTGATGCTGCTGGTCTGGGGATGACACTTCCAACCCCTGGCCCATTGCTATCGGTTGAATGTGTGCTCCAAAAGTTCATGTGTTGGAAACTTTATCTCCATTGTAACAGTGTTAAGAGAGTGAAGAACCCAACTATGTTTTGAAACCTTTAAGAGGTGATTAGATTGTGAGGCCTGTGCCCTTGTTAATGGATTGATCTATTTATTCATGGAGCGAGGGGTGTGGTTCTGATGCCTTTGTAAGGAGGGCAAGTGAGCAGGTTAGTGCTCTCTTGCTCAGCCCATTCTCTTGCCATGTGACACCCTGAGTTGCTGTACAAGAAGGCCCTCACCGGATGTATTCCCTGGACTTTGGACTTCCCAGCCTCCAAACTATAAGAAATAAATATTGTTTCTTAATACATTATCCAGTTTCAGGTATTCTGTTATAAGCAACAGGAACAGACTAATATACTTGTGCAATAGGGTGGCTGGGAACCTTTTATTAGTGCTGAAGCCTGGAAGAGGAACTTTAAATTGTACCCTTACCCAAGAGATTCTGATTGAATTGATCTGGGGTTGGTGGTGATTTAACAGCCTGCAGGTTGGGAAACCATCAGTTGTGGAAAGCTTTTAACTCAGTGTGTGGTGATTTGCATGGCTCAATACATATCAGTTCTACTTCTTTGCACATGCATTTGTTTTCATTTTATTTTCAAAACTGATTGTCCTAAGTCCCTGAATGAACCTAAATTAGTCAACAGGTGGTTTCCTTGTTTGTTTGATGAGGATGTACATTTGACCCTTGACTAATTGAGTTGAAATTTAGGTCCCATCAGCCTGCAGAGTTTAGTCTAACTGTTTAGGTTAATCGATCTTTTGTTTGTGTTTTCTCTCACACCTGTTATCTATATGGGTCATTTAGGGCTGGGGCTGGGCAAAGGCAGACTTTAAATGAAATTCAAGAAAAAGGGCTTTAAAAAGCCCTTTATTGTAATTTTGGTTGAGGTTTTAGGGTAATTATTTTCTACTTAAGATTTTATATTTATAAATGTTTCACATTTATAATAAATCCGAGATTCCTGGCTTTGATAATCATTTGCATAAGCATTAAAGTGCACTGAAATACTTATGCAAATGTACTGCCAGAAGGGCTTTGAAAAAAGGTAAGAAAACAAATGAAAAAGTTTCCCAAGTCATTATCCACTTTTGAAATGGCCAACAATTCTCCTAAGGCAGACCTAGTCTTATTTTCTTAAACTACAAAGAAATCTCCAGGGGAATGACTCTTTAGGGAATAAACAAAGACTTTATACTTCTCTTGGCATTAAAAAAAAAAATTGGAGGAACTTCTATCTTGTAATTGATAATTATGGGAGGGAGATGAATCTCTAAATAGAAGAGTATTAAATTATTTGCAAAGATCAATTCAGCATACGTTTCTTCAGTAAACATTTAACAGATGCTGACATGTACGAGTTACTGTGTTAGATCAGGGTTACAAAGATCAACAAAACACTGGCTCTGTACTCAAAAATGTGAAAAAAAAATGACTTGATCCTATAGCGAAAATAAGGAAAAATGTGAAAAATGACTTGATCATTAGCCCAGACTTAGTCCTTTAGTCTGGGCTAATGAGTGGGACATTAAAACAAGGGCTAAGAACAAGAGCTGAGAAAACAGAACAAGAGTGGGGGGGCAGGGTATTGACTGAAAAACTGGGGAAGAATTTAAATATTAAGGGCTTAAGAAATCTCAAAAATCACTTAAACAGACTTTTTCTATAGATGAAAAGATTAGATGTAGATGATTTGTTCAGATTCATACATATATTCAAGCGGTTGACCAATCAGCCTGTTGATGAAGACTATACTATATCTGGTGAGGACTCTGAAAGTTAACTTCGTTGATAATGGAAGGGGCCAGAATTTGCAATAAGATTAAACCACCTTAAAGATCAGGGAAGGAAGTCCAATCTAGTCCTCCACAGACACTATGACCTTGTATCCCCATAGTAAAGTAATAGGCAGTAGGTGATTACATCGAGAAGTTATTGCCTAATACAATGTGGCATTGTGAAAACCAGTAAGGCAAAGCTAAAGAAAAGAAATGGGCAAGAGACAGTTGTGAGTTAAGGCAAGTGGAAGTTAATACCAGCAAAACATTCTAGCAAGACGTGGGGTTCCGCTTCCTGTGATGGCATCCCGGTCAGTACACGAGGCCCTGGATGGTGCCTGAGCAGAGCACATCAATCAGCAATACTCAGAGGACCGGGGTGTCAAGTGGCCCTAAGGCCAATGTGGCAACAAGGCAGCCTGATGGAGACCTCAGCGTGTTGAACTGTGGATCCTGCATTCCCTCCGGTCTAAGGTCTATGTTAATGCTAGATACCGAGGCAGCTGGACCTACAGAAGATCCCTAACAGGAGAAGAGAAATAGAAAGTGGGAAACAGGCAGGACCGCATGGATTTTCCTAACTGCATGACATGGATTTTAATTCAATATAAGCAGTCTCTTTCTTATATACTGGTCCTTAAAAGTACCTAATAATGCTACTAAGTACTTAAGCCACAAAAATTTTTCATGTGAAAAACTCATAGAAGCACAATATCACCCCATGAATATATTATCTTGGGGGGCTTCACACAGCATCAGCTGGTTTATTCTATTGCCTTCTGCCACGTGAGAACATAGTGTTTTTCCAGTCCTGGGGATGCAGCTGCAAGGTACCATCTCAGAAGCAGAGAGTAGCCCTCACCAGACAAGTGATCTTACTGTTGCCTTGATCTTGGACTTCCCAACCTCCAGAACTGTGGGGGAAAAAAAATGTTTATGTTCTTTATAAATTACCCCGTGTCAGGTATTTTGTGATAAGAGCACATTTAGACACCCAGTATATAAAAAATATTATAATTTCAACGTAGTCAATATAAAAAATATTAGCTGTACTAAGTCTGGAATCTAGTGTGTATTGTATATTTAAAGCACATCTCGATTGGATAAGCCACATTTCAAGTTCAGTAGGCACATGAGATAAGTGGCTGCTGTATTAGATAATAAAGATAAGTTGCTGGATTTACTGAAAGAAAATATAAAAAAGAATCCAGCAATATATCTGTCATCAGGCCAGACTTGATCAAAAAGCTCATTTAAACCAAGTCACAAAAGACCCATTGTTTTCTCACTGTGGCGTCCTCTCCAGCGTTGGCTTAAACCACAGGCTCCAGCTGGTGGCTCCGCAGTCTGCAGACCGGGCTGTACATTAGAAGGGCTGAATATACACATCCAGTATCAGCTTCAAGTTCTCATATCCACCACGGGAAGAATGAACACCACCTCCTGGCTGGTGGATGCATGTGGTATTCAAGTTCTCCCACGGTCCTCAACTGGGTAACCTGACCATTCCAGGGCTGGTCATTGTGGTTAGTATTGCAAGATCTATTGATTGTATAAAGCACTTCGAATCTACTCCTGGAATTCAGAAGTGGGCTCAAGACTTCCAGACCACATTGTTAAGCACAGGGAAAGAGTCAGTTGCCCAAAAGAAAATAAGAGCACATCTAGCAAGACATGAGGTGAGGAGCAGGTAGAAACAGGGACAAAAACTAACACATGTCCACAACCCACTTGCCTGTGATGAAGTGTACAGGCACATATCTTGAAGTCCGTCTCTGATGTCCTAACCATGAAAGCAGGAGCAAACTGAAGTTGTTAACAAGCTATTAATCTGCAGCCAGAACCACCTACCTAACTTGCAGCTGGGGCTGATCCAATTATTTGTACCTTGAAAGATCTGTGACCCACTTGTAATTCACTAATGCTGTGCCAATGGCCATCTGGAATTTCTACAGACATCAGTAGCATCCTGAATTTACAGAAAGCCAGAAAACGTACTTGAAAATGTACACACTCCTATGTGTCAAAGAGATAACGTTAAATGGAATGTATAATGCGTGCTCACTCACTAAAGCATCACTCAGACTTTTGTATGAATACCGAAATACTTACTATAACCTTAAACTGTTTCTGTTTTTAAAAGACAGAATATAGAATTCTATTTATTCCTGCTGTTTGAGTTAAATAATCTTTTTAGGGAGTATTAAATGAATATGACTGGACTTGTAGGTTTAACAAAATTACTTGAATGCAATTCCTAGTTCTGAAAAAGGCCAAATCAAATAAAACAAATTCTTACCCCCAAAAAGATCAGTTTGTACTACACGTTATGCTATAATTGAGCCAATGTTTTTAAAATTACATATCCATGTGGACAAAGACAAAATGGGAATATTTTTAAAAATTTAAAAAGGGAGATGCTAAGGTTGAAAGATTGTAGGTGGTATTTTTCTCTTCGCACGGCTTATGTTGATATTAAAGCAGCACTTGTACAAGTTTTTAAAAAAGGCGTCTAAAAGCAATGAGTCACAACATATTTTAACAGCTTTCACGTGGCATTTGAGACTGAAGAGGAAAGTCCTCACACAGAGGCAAGGAGAGGAGAAAGACTGTTCTACCGCACCCTATTACCATATAACTTGACTCCTCACCCAAAACTTTCTCAGGAGACAGAAGAAACTCATGCAGAGATGTCTGCAGTACAAATGCCATGGGAACACCAACCATGTCGGAAAAGCAGGCTTCATCTGACCTGAAGGAAATAGCATGTCTTATTCATATAGAATTGATGGTTGGTTGAGGTCCAAATTGATCGCTGTTGGCATGTGAAATGTTCTTCATCCCTTAAGTATATTCAGAGACTCCAAATTCTTCTTCCTAAAGTAACTTTTCTATAAAATGATTTCAAAAAAAGATCGTCTTTCTGTTTCAGCAACAGGACTAGATTCGCATCCTGCTTGTAACTCAACCGAAACTTTCCCAAGCAGAACCAAAATAGCTCCCTTAGAATTTCAAAAGATGAGAATCAAGCCCAGATGGTCCAGACTGAAAATGTTAAATATGATGCTATTACTATGGTCAAGTGAAATGACATATTTGCATTTTTCTGTTTCTATTTAAAATTAGTCTTTTTAAGAGGACCATCTGCTTCAAAATATCTTTTTACTGCCCTGCCAGTGCATGAAGTTTCCACCCTGAGTCATGCAGCTGGGTAAAGGAATAACTTTTTAGAAGACCCTTGTTAAATAATAAATATGTCTGTGGAGTAGATGTCACAGGAACCCAGAAGGACCCAGCACTACATCCACATGAAGTCTTTATTGAATAGCCAAGAGGTACTGAGAGCATGATGCTTAGTTCATTTCAATAAGCCTGGAAAGAAGGGAAAAGAGAAAGCCCTCTCCACTTTTCACGGATACTGATTTTCTGGTGCTAAAATAACAGATAAATTACATGAATTCTTCCTTACCAGTCTACTCTGGGTATTTTTTAAATCTATAAGTGTATTACTCCATTGCTGTTGCTTATAACAATACCTGAAACAGGGTAACTTGTAAAGGAACGAAATTTATTTCTTACAGTTTTGGAGGCTGGGAAGTTCAAAGCCCAGGCAGCACATCTGCTGAGAGCCTTCTTCCTGGTGGGGTGACTCTACAGCAACTGAGGGTGTCACATGGTGAGAACAAGCTGAGCAAGGCAGAGCTCACCTCCTGACCCCCACTCCTTATGAATCCATCACAACCATGCCCATTACCCTATGAATGGATCAATCCATGCACAAGGACATAGTCTTCACAATCCAATCACCTCTTAAGCTATACCCTTTTAAATACCATAATTGATTTCCTACTCCCTTAACACTGTTACACTGTAGATTAAGTTTCTTTCCACTACATGAAGCTTCAGGAGACAGATTTAGCCCATAGCAATAAGGAATAATCCTCCGCTCCTGTAAAGCCTGTTAAGGTTGACAGGATCTTTATCTTCTACGTGAGTCATAAGCATCAAGTCCAGTGTATCTACGTTTCCAGGTAGCTTCTCACATCATCTTCTTTGCATAAGGGCAGCCTTTGTATAAGTCTTTCTCAAATCTCTTTTTCTTACTCTGTGTCTAAAGCTTGGCACTCTGGACAAGGATTCCCTGTTAACATCCCAATGTTGCTACTCTAATTGCCTCAGACATGGAGAAGAGCCTTCCTGTTGTTCATTAACTGAGAAATGGGTGTAAGGACATAGATCCAAGTTTCTTCATAACCCTGCTGAGGTCCAGGAGATGACCTCTGGACCAGCATCCTCTATCCTCAGGAACAGTCCACAGCAGAAGGCCTCCTAAGTGTAGTTCTGTTTGACTAATCCTCCTGTCATCTTGATTCCATAATGAATGGATTTTTGACCCATTTTGGCCTCACACCCATTTACACTCTGCTTTTTAGTCACAAATTCAGCAGTCTCTGACTCTGCAGTGACTAAAAGACCAAGAGAATTACGTCCAACGGTTATAGGCAGCTTGGCTAGCTCTAATAAGCTATGTCTGCAAAATGGAAATGAAGAAATGCATAATGAGACTTAGCAAGAGATCGCCATCAATTCTGTGTGCAAAACGGAGGTTTGAGATTGATAATTAAATGTAAGTATCCAATGATATATAGCAGGTGTGGTGGACAGTTCATCTGTCCCTGTCCGGTTTTGGGGTCTTGGACCATAATGATGCAGAACTTAAACCACACACACACCAGGACGTGTGTGCCTGATTGGATTTGGATTTGTCGCAGTATGGCACTGAGCTAGGCAGACATTTCTGCAGGTCAGTTTCTATTAGTTACAGCAAATCTCCCTTGTCCCAGTCTAACGTGGTCCTTCCTACTTATCAGCAAATGGAAAGTTGTTCTTCTGTCTATTAATTGAATAAGATGTGAAGACTAAACTCAGAACTAAGTGTTCGTGGTTGGATAAAAGGCAGGAGATTTCTCCATCATTGTCAATGCTCCATTTGCCAAGACTTTCACTTCATGAACACTCTCAAATCAAGTTAGAGTTTTAGAACTCTCCTATTTTCACTGTGCATTATTAACACGTAGAGAAAAAATTCAGAAGAATGAAGACAATTTAATGAAAATTAATATGAGTGAAAGTATTTGTAGAACGTAAATGTGTACCTATTACAAACAGGTAACATCCAAAAATAAAATAAAATAAACAGGAATAAGATTAGAATTTAGTCACACTGCTAACACATAAATAAATTTAGAGCCATTATGATTTTTGAAACCATTCTAATTATCCAAGAGTAGCTCACACAGAATCCAAACACTAATTAAATAATTTTTATATGTTGCTACCAACCCTCCCTTCTTTGGGTTCAGAGCAACACAAAATGATTAGCTCAAACAAAGCTAGGTCTCATCAATGTTTTTTCCTTAATTATATAGTAGAATTTAACAGTTTTATCAAGATGTAATATATGATACTGTAAAATTCACCCCTTTATAGTGTAAATTTCGGGGTTTTTTTTAGTATATTTACAGAGTTGTGCAACCTTCACAATAATTTAACTTTAGTGTAGAAAAACCCTGCCCCTTTGCACCTCCTTTTCATTTTTGTCGGTTATCAGTGTGTTGCCCCTCAGCTCCCAATGCACCCCTCAGTATACGTTCAGGGACAATAATGTTCCTTGATAAGAACCCTCTGAAACATCCCTCCTCTGACACCAGCACCTGGCTCTCAGCAGAGGGCGCTGCAGGTATATTGCAAGGGGAAGAAGCTCCTGCAACTTCCGGTGCAGGTGGACGGAGACCGGAAGTGCCCGGAAGTGCCCATAAGAAGACATCCGGAGGAGCCTGCTCCAGCCTTGGGCCCACATTGCAGTCCCTCAGCAACCCTGACACCTAAGCTTGGCCATGATCGTTTCCCAGGCCACTCAGCTCAGGAACCAGAGTCCCACAGAGGCCGCACACCAAGTCGTTGTCCCTCTGCAAGCTCCCCACCTGACTGCTCCCTTTGAACACCTTGTGTTTACTCCAGTGCACAGATTCTCTTTTGGTCACTGGTTGCTAATCACCTGTCCCCTCACCCACACTCCAGAATGGGGCCCAGTTTGCCCAGCAACTCCAGACCCACTCTGGCCTGGCCAAACCACCAGACGTTTCCACTCTTAAATGGCAGTGCCATGTGTTTTCCAAGAAGGAACCCCTAAACCTTTTCCTACTTTACCCTTATTTGGACACTCTCCCTGCCCACTAGGGTACCTTATAGAATTTTTATACATCTTACAGTTACTCTTCCATCACTGTTGATCATTCTTTACATTCAACTTCCCCTGTTTAGTGTACTGCATGGTTTCTATCTCCCACTGGACCCAGACTGCTACAGTATTTCATCCTTCAGGTAGACAACATATTGTTTATCTACTCATCAATTGATGCGCATTTGGGTTGTTTCCATTTGTTCAGCTGTTAAGAATAATGCTGCTGTGAACATTTGTGTGCAAGCTTGTGTGGATACACGTTTTATTTTTTTAGGTTAACTACATAGGAGTTGAATTGCTGCATCACATAATACATTTACCTTTAACTTTTTAAGAAACTGCCAAACTATTGTCCAAAGTGGTTGTACTATCTGTCCTTCCCGTCAGCAGTGTATAAGGGTTCCGATTTGTCTACCTCTACATCAACACTTGTTATGGTCTATCATTTTGGATTATAGTCACGCTTATATATTTTGTATCAGAAATTCAAGGTATTGTAGCCAAAAGTGAAGGTCGAGTGAAAAAGAAAAATCAGAATTGTGTACAGCATTGAAGAAGAAATAGGAAAGCTATGTCTATTATTTTGTTCATGTTCTTATCAAAAGTTAAGGAGCCAGTTCCTTCTGGGCTGCAATCATGGTAAAGAGCCCTTTTTTGGATGCCATGAAACTCACATCTTTTGAGAACAAAAGCAGAAAATTTTATTTCAAGAAAAACTTAATACAGTGTAAACTTCAAAAAAATAATGTGGAGAATTTTGAGCCAAAAGACAATTTGACTTGGTGTCTCTTTATATTAAAGTAATGTTTTCTTTCGTTTTTTTTATGGGAGGAACTTTAAAACTAACTCATTGGTTGGTCCAAAAACAACATTTAACCAGTATTTCCTAGGCTCCACATTTGGGCCCAGTACAACTCCAAGTAATGGAGAAATACTCTGTTTCCATTTTGGCTGTGGTACAGATTTCCTGTTTTCAAGATGGTTGAAATTTGGGCAGTTCAGTCTGTTTCAAATGATGTTAGAGTAGCATTTGCATTCTAGTTAAAAAGCAGGGCTTTGAATTCCCACCCACGCTTTCCTGGCTTCAACCACCGTCCTCATCAGTCTAAAGAAACTTAAATCTTTTAAATAAGACAGGATGAAAGAAAAGTTGGGCTGAAAGAGAAAAATGTAGAAACTTCCCTGATTAAGCTAAATCTCCCTAAGGCATTTAAATCTCAAGCCACTTCCTAGTCTGTCCAGTGTGACATATCGGGCCGGCCCGTGGCTCACTTGGGAGAGTGCGGTGCTGATAACACCAAGGCCACGGGTTCGGATCCCATATAGGGATGGCCGGTTCGGTCACTGGCTGAGCGTGGTGCAGACAGTGTGACATATCATGGCATAATGCACATAGCTACAAGCTGACTGCAATGAACTAGTCAACATCATGGAGTTGGAAAAAAAAATAAAACACTCTGCAAACTGTTCGTTTAAATCTTGCAGAATTTTTACCTGGTTTAAATATCAAACACCAAGTCCAGATATAAAGATATATGAGATTTTGTGGAGGTGGAATCTACCTGACAAACTGATATCTACTGAATCACAGAACCTACCTGACACTGATATCTCCTGCTTCACAGCCACTTTCTTCTGTGGTATTGAAATATCATGTCAATTCATTTTTCCCTTTGGGTTTCAATATATACATATGCCAATAATATTTAAAATGTTTTACAGTATTCTAACTCTTAGTAAATTCTATTTGCATGCTGACTCACCATAACTCTACATTTAGTGGTAGGACTATCAGATTCCCAAAAAATGGCATTTTACATAACTAATTTATGTACTTCTCAAAACAAAATATGTCACCTGAGTATGATCCTTTTAGGTATACTGTTTATAGGATGCATTTATTAAATATAAAAAATAACAATGTAAAATGTGAATTTTAGTGGAAATACTGATTACAAGTACTGATTTCAAAATAGTGCTATTTATTCTTACTAATTGCAAACATTCACTAACTTATTTCAAAAACTCATTTTAGGTATTGCTGAAATTTTTCAATCAAAATATTACCTTGAGTGTTTTTTGGTTAGTGCTAACATTAACCAGTACAGAAGTTTGGACATACATGTACATTATAAGTAATTATAATTCAAGAACTATAGCCTCGGGTGTTTGAGTATATTGACTAGGCAGAAACAATCTTTGGAAAGGTAGCTCAGTGATGGAGAAAGGCACAAAGGGATCTTATTTCAGAGGCAAACTTCCACTCAGAAAGGAGTATCTAAAAGCATCGTGCTTGTGCCCACTTATCTATTTTCTATATCTTGGTTGCCACGTTAGATCATGAGCCAATCTTTATAAAAACAGAAAATGAAACAGATGCATGTTTTCTGTGTTTTGTTCTTTGAATCAAACAGCATTACTGTTTTAGGAGAGAAGGTTAGATCAATAGCTCTAAAATGAAACCAAACAGGAGGGTAGTGAGGAAAACATTCTCAGAGGCTGCGTATTTCGGGAAGATAGCATAGCGATATGTATCAAGCACCTTAAGGATACTGAGCTCAGCGATTCTTTGTCAAGGAGTCTGGCCCTTTTACACAATAAAAACCGTAGATCAAGATTTAAAAGCAAAGGTATCCTCTACATAAAAATGTTTAATTTTTTATAAAGCAAGCAACGCAAAATATCTAACATTCTACAACTAATTAAGTAAAACATTGAAATTATTTTATAGCTTATATAAAAATAGTGCAATTCTACAAAATTTAAAATACTGGGGGAAAAAAGCATTGCAATGACTTACCCCGAATTCATCTCAAATGTAATCAGTGTTAATGTTTAGAGGACATTATTCCAGACTTCTTTTGACGTATGGATATCAGGATATGCAGATAGACATATTCTTTAAGGACCATATTTTTTGAGTAAAAATCACTCAATGTATTTTTCTTAAATTTAGCTATAGAATAGGAAAATGAAGTAATACCCAAAGGATTGCTAAACTTCAAATATTTGAGGTTGAAATGTCTGGGACTACAGTGGAATGTGAATCCTTAAAAGTCAGAGTCAGCCACGTAGGTAATGTGTCTCAAGCTCATTTTATATAGGTATCATTTTTAAAATGATGTTTGGTGAAAGCCAGCAGTAACATGAAAAACGCGGTGTGTTCTTGGATGAAAATAGAAACTGTTGTCTTTCTGTCTGCACCCCTGCCACTTTTGTTACCCTGCCCTCAAGCCATCTCAATCTGTCCTGTTCCCTCTAAACTGCAGTGACCGACTGTCCTTCAGCCAAAGAGTGGAAGGTCCAAAGTCAAAGAAATGAAGTGGCCTAAGGCTATTCATAAATGGCTGTGCATGGTATTTAAACAAACAACCAACCACAAACAGTTATGTATGATATGAATCATATCACAACCCTGAAATCAAGATAATTAGTTCCAATGATTCATGCACGTTCATTCATATTCACTGATGAACTCAATATTCATTCATAGCTAGTAATTTATTATTAAAATATTTGGTGGATAAAACTCTTCTTTGCCAGGAAAGTTGTATCCTGCAATAGAAATTTTATAAACATTTATTTTGTACTTTAAAATTCTTAAAAAGAAGAGTAGAAACAGGACAAAATGAGGATTGTATTCCAATAATAACTCTTATTGAAAGTTTCCCAAATAAGGGGATATAAATATAAAAATTCGAAACGAACACAAGTAATTCTCCTTTAGTATACCCATTTTACATAATGAAACTAAAGAAGAAAAAGCTGAGCTGAGATTTTTGTTTTCAAAATAAAATTTACGACTTTGTTACAATAAAAAGTGGACTCCCGTCCTTCCTACGAAACAATGTTTTAAAGATGTCTTATGCAGTTAAATACTCAAACACCAGCATCCTCAGTTGACTCTGTTATTGCAATCAGTAAATGCCACTGTTGGTACACAGGCCTCAGAGGACTGGTGATGTGAATAACATTACACTTCTCTCCCTTTGTATCCATGCAAAGTACTCTGTAGCAAACTTTAGTGGAAGTTTAGGAATATGTAGAGCTAATTTTAATGACCAGAAAATAAACCTTCCTCCCAACTGGATTTTAAATATTACTGTCCACTGGAAAATTTTTTTTAAAAAAAAAACTTCACATGGAGACACCGCTTGGTATATCCCAATTCTAACCATGTGCAGTAAACCCGAAGACTAGATCTATTTCTTTCTTCAAATAAGGGGAAGAGAGAGACAAAGTGAGAGTTAATGTAAAAACAAAAGGTGAGAACCCGTGAGAGAGAGAGAAAGAAACAGAAAGAACTTGAGTCCTTAGTCCTCTATGGACCCTGCCCTCAACTTAATATCAAAACAACACTACCCCTTCTTGCTAGGCATCTTCCCACCTTAAAATCACCTGCTATTTCTCCCAGGGTGCAGTCCACACGGTCCACTAGTCCAGAGCCTCTCGGTCCATCTCTCTGTGATGATGGTGATGTTCATGCCATGCTGTCCAATATGGTAGCCCTTGCCCAACGTGGCTGTCGAGCACTGGAAAGGTGAATAGAGGGACAGAGGAACTGAACTTCTTATTTTATTTCATCGTAGTTAATTTTAATTTAAGTGACCACATATGGCTAGTGGCCTGTGGACAGGACAACTTCAGCAAGTGTGGAACTACTCCGTGGGTAAGTCCCTCCAAGGTCTCTTTGTCACTGTGAAGGGAGAATTTATCCCCTTAGTCTTCTTGGTCTTTAAGTGGATAATTGTTAGAAAACCAAAGACCAAGCACACATAGATACACACACACACACACACACACACGCACACATATGCACACTCCTTCTGAGGGTCAACAATTCTCAAAGTTAATGCAGTCCAAGTCCATGGTCAGGAAGAGAAACTGTCCTAACTGGAGAATAACCCCCTTCCCACTGAGAAAGTGTTGTCAGATTCCATGAGTTCTCCCTGCTATTTCCATACCCAGCTCTGAGCCCTACCAGTGCTTAAGAAACCAACCCATCACCATGCACTTTCAAACCAACCTACCCCTTGGTCAACAGGTATCACACTCGCTAAAGCTTCACATGTGCTCCTCCTCTTTACTTTATGCCAGAACAATTAATAAGCTCAGCACCCCTTATAAGCCTTTGCAATTTCACTCTGGTCAGAGCACAATTCCAGAGAGTTTAGGAATTTGTTTCCATTACAATGACTCTTTTAGAGGAAAATATTTTGGCCAAACAAAGAACAAGTTATTAGCTGTTTTCAGGCGTTGCAAATATTTTAAAGCAGAATGAAATGAAACAAAAGTCCTCAAGTATAAAAAGAAAAAAATACCAATGTATTTTCCTTCCTCTGAACAAGGGCCAAATTTTCTCATTATCATAGCAATTATTATATTTTATTAAAAGATAATAAACTTATTTGAGTAGGATGCATATTGAATGTATAATAAAATTGAGTACTATGAATATAGGTTAAATTTAAAAGAAAAAATACTCAATATGGATTTCTTAAATTATTGAATAGATAAAAGTTGAGCGATTTTTTGGTCTGTAAATAGCTAGAAGTAAATGTTTTAAGCTTTGCATACTAGGTGGTCTCTGTCACAACTTTACTCAACTCTGCCTTTTTATCACAAAAGAAACCATAGACAATACATCTACAAATGAGCAAGTTTGCATTCCAATAAAACTTTATTGACACAAACCGACCAGTGGGCCTGATTTAAACTGCAGGCTGTGGTGTGCTGGCTAACAGAGTAGATGGAAAATATGAATCAATATTGTTGGTCAATACTGACTGCGCAGAAACTAGAAAAATAAACATATAAATATCTTATTAAACAAGTTGAAAATGTGTTGCTGGCAGCAATGGGAAAGATGAAAGATTCTAAAAGAGATAAACATTCTTTGAACTCTATTCTAGGTAGGAAGCAGTGACCAGGTCAAGGTTGAAATGTAGAGTTAAGCAAGTGTAATGACAGACACTGATAGTCTGGAGGACATTCAATACCATGTCAGGACAGGACACAGCCAGTTTTGGAGCATGACACCTGGGCTTTCATTTCACTGTATCCAGAATTTCCCCCATCATCTTAAAAGCTCACAACATACTGTCTCTAGCTCCCTTATTTATAAATGATGAGTGTGGAATATATATCTTTAAAGGATACTTTTTAAAATATTGGTATTATAGGAATTTTGCACACACATAAAAATAGACAGAATTATATAAAGGGACTACTAACTTCCATTATCAGTCCTGTCAGATCCTCATCCTGCCCGTCACGTTAGGCAGAAGACGTTCTCAGGGGTCCCATCATTTTATCTGTAAATATTTTAGTTGGTAGTACTCTAAGATAAGGACACAGAGCAAACCTGTTTTTTTAGGGTCACCCTTGCATGTTTATGCATTTGACCAAAATCTATCTTTTTATCCCACGTATTAAAATAATAAGAACAGATTTTTGTAGAAAGGAGATAAAGTGTTATAAAGCAAGAAAACAGGTTTTCTTTGATGGAAGTTTTTGTCACACAAATAAATACTATTTTCTGTTCTATCTCACGATCGGTTTGGATTTTATATAATCAGTGAGCAGTCGTGGTTCCCATAGCAAGAAGAAACCTAGGCAGAGTGCATCCGTTCTTAGAACGTGCAGCAGGTGTTCAATAAAAAATCAATATTGGGACTTGTCTTCCCACACTCTCTCGGGAATTTTGACCTGACTCAAATAACAGAAGAGGAAATGGCCTGTAAGTGCAGTCTCAGGAAGTGAGTAACCTCCTTCATTTAACAAGTAACAACAACCCTGTCTTACCTTTTCTTGAGAACAACATAGCAAGCAAATGTAGAAATAGTGGGCTTGAGTCCAAGTGACCTATTACAGATAACAGAAAATGGAGCTATTGAAAATAAAGAGAGTCTACTGACATTGGCCCGTTTATCTGTGATTAGATAGCCCCTCATCCATGAGACGGTGCAATGGATACTAATTCATTTAGACAAGGAAGGGACATTTCCAACAGTGCTGCAGCAAGAGATGTTAATCTTTCCGGATGTGGAGTGTTAGTGCTACACTTCTAGGACTAGGGCGATGGGCCAGAACAAGTTGTACGAAAACAAAAGACTGCAAATATAAAACCGCAGAATAATTTGAAACATCCAAAATGCTAACAAATAAACAAATAAACAAAAACTCTGTAAAATAAGTTAAAACTTTTTTTGCAAAGAAAATGTTGTTTTGTGTCACCTCTACTCCTCCCCACCTCTGTTTTGAGTAGGATTTTTCATCATAGGCACTACTGACTTTTGGGGGCCAGATAATTCTTTCTGATGGGGGCTTCCCTGCACTGTAGGATGTTTCGTAGCATCCCTGAGTTCTGCCCACTGGATGCCAGTAGCATCCCCATCCCCCAACTGTGACAACCAAAACCATCTCCAGACATTGCCAAATGTCCCAGGGGTGAAAGAGGAGACGTAATCTCTCCTGGCTTAGAGCCATCGCTTTAGGGTACAAATATGTGAGGGTTTTTTAGGTGAGATTATCTCAAGCACACCTCATATTTAGATATTATAACTTTACCTTATATCCATATCCTTAAGATAACTTCCAACCAAAAGCATTATTCTTTTTAGCCATTAGTTGTATGTTATAATAGCAACAACAGTTTCTGTCACATTAATAAAAAATGAAGTCTCATAAAGCAAGGGGCAGGGACACATTTCCTAATGAAGAAGATATGTCAATGAGGGAAACAGTCCATCGTGGGTAACGGTGACTGGAAGCCGTTTGCACTGGAGGACTTTGTACTGGCAAAAGGGAATTCCCAGTATGAGCACAAGAGAGGCTCGGCATCGAATCCCTGTTTTGGAAAAGACAGAGCATTCATCCCTCCTTTGAAAACTATAAATAAACAGTCACTTTGGAAAGTTTTAACTGACCAGCCATGAAGCTGACGGTGTCATAGAGCTCCGTGGGGCATCTGCAGGCAGCTCTGGTGGTGATCCAAGGAACACGGTGACTGTCGGTGATTTATGAATGAATCACACAGGAGGAGGACGTATCTATTTTAGTTCTTACAATTCTAGAGTCAAAAAGTCAAAAAGTTCAATATCCTGTGGGTAAAACACAGCTTTTGGCCTCTTGGATCTGCAGCTATTTTTGCTTGTTTATTGAATCAGCTTTTTCTTTGCATGCTCATGACTACTATGATAAAATTAGCTGTGTGGTGGTACCAACGACTGCCCCACGGTCACAGCGGATAGTGTGAAACCTGCACGAAATGGACGTAGATGTGGTGCTACTTGAAGTGAGGTAGAAGGATTCGGCTGGCACACGATAAACCGAAAGTATGTCTCCACAGGATTGGAAGGAAATCTATGGTTTCTCTTGTAGATGAGGCAGTTGAAATACAGAGAAGTGGGAAGGACCACCCAAGATGACTTAACTGGGCAGTCACATTCTCACCTTCTTATCCTTAAATCACTTTTGCATTGACATTGCTTAAACCAATTAACCAGACTGCAGAAAAAATGCACTGCGAAAACTACAAATTCGTTCATCAAACTATTTTGAGATCAAAAATGAAATTATAACAGTAAATCCACACCCCCCAACATCTGCATCCAGCCCAGCCACAAACACCAGGCTGTGGCTGGAAGGGCCCCAGGCTCCCCTGCTGGAATGAGACGGGTGCCACGGGCCTTGACCATGTCCACTCCCTCCTTCCTCCTCCGTCTCCCCTGACCCCTCACCCCCTGACCCCCAGTGGCTCCACAACACCATCTTAGAATGTAAAAAAATAATAATAATAAATAAATAAACAGCAAATCCACTCTTAAGAGTGCTAAAATTTTTGATTAGTTGACTGCCTATTACTATGAACCTTTAAAATATTATTTCTGTCACTTATTACCAGTCGTGGCTGCAGTGCCTTTGGGCGTTTACCTGTCCTTTGTGGACACAACCTTTCAAACATCGGTATAGTCTCTTAAAATTGCAAAATTGTATAATTTGTGTGATTCAAAAACAAAAAAACAAAATGAAAAGAATGCTTAAAACTGTTGTGATGCAAGCTAAAGAAACATATGGAAAATACTATATTTCTTTCGTATTAAATTTTCATTCAAAATTCAGTGCCTTCGCTCTTTTCAGTGAGTTCAGGACAGTAGAAGGAGATACTTGAGGCTGCGTTGGGATAAATATGAAAAGGGATTTCTCAGAAAATGAAGTAAAAGATCCCATGAAGGCACATTCTGTCACCTTCTTCTCAGTCCCTGGGACTGTAGTAACAGTGTTCTGAGGACCAAGAATGACAACAGACACAGTGCGGAAAACTGGAACCAGGGCCAGTGAGTTAAAGTGGCAGGTGAGCTTGTTCACAAATGTTGGCCAGGGTGACAAGAAGAAAGAGCAAATGCTCTGTCCAACTTACCACCAAGAAATGAGTGGGGGCACGTCCTCTGCTCTAAATTGGAACCATCTCAAATGGCATATCCAACAGTGTCATGGCCCGCCCTTCCCAAGGGACACGGTGCTGAGCACTGGAATCTGTGTGCCTTCGAGCTCCCCTAGATTGTCTCTCTGCATATTCATTCATGATGCAAACGTCTTCTGAGTGCCCGCCGTGTGTGTGGAACTGTTGTCGAGGCTCCCAGTGAGTCCTTGGTCCTAGGGATTGCAGGAGAGACAAATCAGAAACTAAAATATAATCAATCGGTTGTCATGAGAACCACACACACAAAAGTGGGCTGGTCAGAGAGTGATGGAGGTAGGGGCAGGGGGGGTGGGGAAATGTAAAGTTTTCCAAGATGAGCAAGGAGGTGAGCCAGGAAGGAAGGTTTTGAGGGAAAGATACTGGAGACCAGGTCAGACAATATGGAAGGCCAGACCATCTAGTGGAGGGGTGACCTTAAGGACTGTGGCTTTTACACAAAATTAGTTGAGAGGTCACTGGGAGGTTTTGAACAGGGAAGCGATAGGATTGACTGACTTTGTAACAGGTTTACTGTGACTATGGGGTGGGGGGTGGATTGAATAGGGTAAGAACGGAGGATGATTAAAGAGCCAGTTGCCTCGGTCCAGTTGAAAGATTTGGATGGCGCGGACTCACCTTTCCAGGAAACCCTTCCTGTGGTGTAGGAATTTCTGTTAAAAGCCAGAAAAATAAAATCAATCTGGATTAAGTTGAAAGCAGAAGGTCAAACTTTCTTGAGCATATTGCAAATGTTAAGACAGAGAAGTTAAATATTCCTAGCGATGTACATTTCTGCTCCATCTCCTCATATATGTGATACACACATATAGACACACAGTTTAAACATCAACTGTATTACTTTCTATATAGTTTAAATATAAACTACCCAGCAGATTAAATATAAACTATGGAAACTAACATGCCTTACAAATGCCTGCAGTCCCATGGTTTGAATTCATTTAACTCTTTATTAACGATTACACATTCTCTGTGTGGCTTTTTGGGCTTCCTGAATAAACTCAGTTTCTCTCTCTGTGTTAGTGGATGCTGGAGATGAAGGTGCTGGCAGACTCTTATGAGAAGTGACGTCGCAGAACAGATAGCACTTGCACCCGGCTGCTGTGGGAGACGAGCATGATGCGAGCCAGGCTGGCATGGAAACCTTGTCCTAGTCACAGCACAGGGAGGCTGTTCTTCCTGTCCCCCTCCCTGGGTCACTACTTGTTCTACAGCTGTACCCTCCCCCACACACACACACACACTGTACCCTAGAGAACTCTTAGGGGATCCCTTGTAATTCTGCTCAGAGTGGCTTATCCGCATACCCTTAAATCAGAGCATGGACAATAAAGCCAATTTTTTTTGCAAAACAGACAAGAGGAGGCAAAAAAAAATGAATGATCACCTTTACCCCCAAAAAGAACAAGAATGTAGTTATTTTAATGAAATAATGAGGCAGCTATGGAGGGGGACGTCTGGGTGAACAGTCCTGGCGTAGGTACTCAATGACTTTGAAGTTCAATTTTGTTCTGCGTCAAATGCATCTCGTAGGTTTAAGAGACGTAATCCCTGCCCAGCATTTAGCATGCCGTAGATCAGCACAATTAAATTGCACCACTCGTATTAGTTTCCCCATTGTTTACCCATTTTGTGAGTTCTTTAGTGAAGCTTTTAAAGAAGAGAACATGATATATAGTTCACTCTGTTAGGTCCCTGGGACTGAGAACCTGACATTTAGAAAGCCCCCACCCTTTGATTTCGTTTCTCTTTCCTTCTTCAAGGTCTCTGCTTCCCTAAGGCTCAGCTCCCCCAAGCAGGCTGAGCAGGCTGTACCCCAGAATGTAACATTATAACTGTTTCCCTATGTTAGTCCAAGCTTTCTGTTTCCCCGAGTCTCTGTTCCCATGAGCAAGCTGTACCTGGAACGAGACATAGAGACTGTCTTCCTAGGCTAGGCCAGATGCCAATCTTAACCCTGCAAAAGAGGACGCCCAAGGGCCTCGCTGTGCAGACACCATTTTTTGGCTCAGCCCAGCAGGTCCGCTTGTCCCTTGCTAATAAAATCTTTTCTTCCTTTACCTGACTAGCATCTCCTTCCTCAGCAACCTTACACATCCATTATATGTTGACATTATTAGATCATCTACAGCATGTTACTATTTCTAAATATGCATTAATCGAAAGCAATAATATGTAGAAAAATATCAAATCTTTTTTAGGGAAAAATGGGGATTAATCATGAAATATCAATAAAGACATAGCACTATGTATCACTGAAAACATTTTATTATGTTGGAGCATTCTTTTCCAAAGAATGCTGATATTCCTGATGAAAATTTAGAGCAGTGATCTTATGTCATCATACAACAGAATCACCTGGAAGGTGTGTTGATCCTAAATCACTGGGTCTGGGTGGGGCCCAATAATTTACATTTCTACAGGTCTCCAAGTGATGCTGGTGCTGCTGGCCTGGAAAGCACATTTCGAGAATCATTAATCTAGAGAAATGTTTTCACTTCTGCCACCGTATAAGAATGTTGGTATTTGCCGAAAAATTAAATGAAATACAGAAAATTGCCTTTCCTTTTGTAGCTGCAGCAGCAGGTATGAGTATTCAGGCTTCAGAAGAGGCTTGCCTTCACTGTGTCCTTCAGTGTGGCAACAAGAAGGTCTGGCTGGACCCCAGTGAGACCAGTGAAATTGCCAATGCCAAGTCCCATCAGCAGATCCAGAAGCTGATCAAAGATGAGCTGATCCTCCACAAGCCCATGACCGTCCATTCCAGGGCTTGATGCTGGAAAAACACATTGGGCCACCAGAAAGGCAGGCATATGGGCATAGGTAAGCAAGAGGGTATGGCCTGTGTACCAATGCTGGGGAAGGTAACCTGGATGAGGGGGATGAGGATTCTGCGCCAGGGGCTAAGAAGATACCGTGAATCTGAGAAGGCTGACCGCCACATGTATTACAGCCTGTACCTGTGAAGGGGAACATGTTTTAGTCTGTTTTGTGTTGCTATAACAGAATTACCTGAGACTGAGTAATTTATAAAGAAGAGAGGTTTATTTGGCTTACGATTCTGGGACACCTGCATCTGGCACAGGCCGCAGGCTGCTTCTACTCATGGCAGAAAGTGGCAGGCAGCCGGCGGGTACAAGCAGATCACATGGTGAGAGGAAGCAAGAGAGAGAGAGAGAGAAGGTACCAGGGTCTTTTAAACAACCAGCTCTCGCAGGAACTAATAGTGCGAGAACTCACTCATTAATCTCCCCTCCCCCAGGGAGAGCATTAATCCATTCATGAGGGATCCGCCCCCATGACTCAATCAGTTTCCAACACTGCCACACTGGGGATCAAATTTCCACATGAGTTTGGGAGGGGACAACACGTCCAAACTCCATCAGAACGTGCAAAAACAAGCGGATTCTCATGGAGCACATCCACACGCTGAAGGCAGACAAGGTTTGCAAGAAGCTCATGGCTAACCAGGCTGAGGCCCACAGATCTAAGAGCAAGGAAGCATGTAGACCCATAAAGATGCCTGCAGGAAAGGAGGAGGAGGTCATCAAGATTCTGTGCAAGGACGAAGAGACCACGGAATAAAGCTCCCCTCCTATTGCTCCTATTGTTTGTACACAGTGGCCTCAGTGACCCCATAAATCAACCACTCAGATAAAACAAACCTCGGTCCACTAAAAACCAAAAACAAACAGAAAAACCCAAAAAACAGAATATTAATGTTGCGGTTGAAACGGTACTTCATGAATTCGGCTGTCTGCATTTCCTAAAAACATGCAAGGAAAAACATTGAAAGAAAGGTCAAGGGGAGATTGGGAGCATCAGACAAGAAACGCTCCTGATACCACCACAGGCATCAATCTGGAACAGAACACTTGTTGTGACATCAGGGGCACCCCAAAGACTCAAGATGTGGAGAAATCTCAGAATTGTGATCTTTCCCTCTTGTGCAGAAGTGGCATGAGTCTGTGTTTCAGTGTCTGTCCGTTATCTCTCAGCAAACATCGCAGATGTAATGAAGGAACAAAGCGCTGTTTCTCTCAAGGTGACTTAGCTGCCTCAATAAATAGGAAGGAAAATCCCAGTTGCTTATTGAAGTATTTGACTTTCCTTATGACAGAGAGAGTTTTAAAATTCCTCAAGGTATTAGCAGAACCAAAAGAGATGGAGGCAAACCTCTCTTTTCCGCGTTGGCCAGTCTCCCTGCAGATGCCTTCTGCATAGCTGTGTTCACCTTGGAGGCTGATAGACATGGAAATGTCACCTGGTCTACTGACAGATGAGAAATCGAAGAATAACAGAGAAGGTGGCTAACTTTAGTCCAGGGAGCATCATTATCCTAAAAGTTCTAGAGTCTAGACGTGCATCATTGATCGGCGTAGCAGCTACTGTCTTTGAAATATATGGATATGGGATGGATTCAGCTGTTTTCCTCCAAACATGAGCAGAATTAAATAGATAGTGAAGCAGTAAAAGTAATTTTCAAATGAATACCCCACAAAGGGGTGATTGCTTAATGTTTATGGCTGTTCTTATGTTGTGTGCTAGACCATCTAATCAGTAAGGTTTTTTTTCCCTTTTGTAATGTAGAACACAGATCACCTGCATCAGAACAGCCTGTATTGGCTGTTTGCAATGCAGATTTCTGAGCCCTGCTGCAAACATAAAAAAACAAAAGTATGAGTGCTGTGGTCTGGAGGTTTGTGTCCTCCCAAAATTCATATGTTGAAATCCTCACCCCCAAGGTGATCGTGTTAGGGGGTGGGGCCTTTGGGAGGTGATGGGGTCATGGAGGTGGGGCCTCATGAATGGGATTAGTGCCCTTATGAAAGAGACCCCAGAGAGCTGCCTCATTCCTTCCACCATGTGAGGACACAGAGAAGCTGCTGTCTATGAACCAGGAAACAGGTCCTCACCAGACACTGAATCTTCCATGCCTTGATCTTGGACATCAGCCTCCAGACTGTGAGAAATAAATGTGTGTTGTTTATAGGCCACCCAGTCTGTGGCATTTTGTTATAGCAGCCCTAATGGAGTAAGACAGTGGAAAACAGGAATCTTCCCTTTTGTAAAATCTCACCTGAGGATTCTGATGGACATTAAAGACAAGAAGCAGTACTCTGAGACACTTGTCTTGGAACAAGACTACCCTAAAATCTTATCCACCAGGCCGGGCCTTCAGGGACCCTTGGAGCCAACATTTCTGACACATCTGAGATTCAACATGAATCCATAGAGTGCCCAGCAAGAACTCAGAAAGTCAGCCTCTGGGTGGATTAGTCCTACTCCCTATGATATGCATTGGGGTCCCTCTGGGAGAAGAGAGAGGACCCCTCTGCAAGCTCCAGGACCCTGACCCTATTTATACTCTGGCTCCTCAGACAAAGGAAGGGAGATTTGAAAGAGGATAAAACAGTACTAAAGTAGAATGCCCCGGTAGTGACTTGGAAAATTGGCCTTGTTTGGGGTGCTCATCTGGGTAATAGGGAGAAAATTATGAGAGAGGTTCTTTAGGACATGCACGGAGAGATGAAACCTTCTAACTTGTGAAACTTATTATCAGCTGAACGTAACAGGAGTCTAGTTTAAAACTCTCAATGCACACACACACACGCACACACAGAAAGCGTGTGCATTCACACACAATCAGCACTTCACAATTCTATTTTGGACCTTATGTAGCTTGAATTCCCTAAAAAGCATCCTCTAGACAAGGACTTGGGTGCAGGTGGCGTATTTGGAAGGCCATCCCAAGAAACACACTAAGGGAGCGGGGGAGGGAGGCGAAGACCAGATAAGTCAGACAGTTGTTTTTGTGCTTCCAGAACAGAGCTGATTTGCAGCAGTAACTGCATGGCTGCAATACCTAAACTATTTCACATGTGGTTGTTTACAGAAAGAAAAAATAAAAGAATTGCTGAGTCCTCTCCTAAACAGTGAAAAACTTTTTCATTTTTTAAGGAAAAAAAATTTTTAAAGGTTTTCTTATGATTATTTCATTTTGAGGGATGAAGGAAGTATTCCGAATATCACATGTGTACACGCGCTCTAAGGACTGTCACAGAGAAGACAATTTGATCTCGTACTCTGTCATAGTGCTAACCACAAGAATGATGCCTGCTCTCATTAAGATTTTGCTTCTGAAGAAAGCAATATGCATCTGAACTAAGAAAAAGGGAGCCCCTACTTGTAAGTTGACAGTCTGGGAAAGGGTCCTTCTTTTTGTTGGCCAAAATGAGGAACGTACTTAGGAGACCTGAACCTGGTGTTAAATGGTCTAGATGATGCCCCGAAGCTCACCTGTAACTTTGAATTTATCTGAACAAGCCACCAAGGTAAAGGTGGCCAAACCATGGTCCTGTGGAGAGAGGGGCTGAATCTCAGACCTTTCTTGAGGGCATTAGATGGTCCAGTTGGGGACAAGAGTGAAGGATAGGCCAGGTGAGGCTGGGCTGCCTCCTTCCCTCTCTGTCTCTGGAGGCTTGTTATACCCTTCTACATGGGAAGAACTTAATTCATTTGGTTCCTGTTGGGGAGTTAGAGAATTGTGATAAAGTGCACAACTTATTTAATAGTTAAGTGTCTTCCAATGGCCTCAGGCAATGAGAGTTGGTTCTAGGGTTGATAATGCCACATCTAGCTTTATGACTTTGGAAGAATCATTCAATTCCACGTTCCCATCTACCGCAGCTATGACTATGCTATGTAAAGGTATTTTCTCTCTTCAAAATGTAGTTTTCATCATTAATCCAGATGTAGTATCAATCTACTATGGGTTTGATAGCAATTTCTATTAAAATAGAAAACCATATCTCTGCAATTCATATTATGCCTATTTCACATAAAGATTTTTAAGCCTAATTAAGTATTTTAATACACTGTAACATACATGATTTTATGTTCATTGATGTGGAAATAAAATTAAAGAGAAATATTTTATTCATTTTAAGAATATGCCCATCAAAGAGCAAAAACACTTATCCTCAAAAAAAACCATAAATTAGAAATAATGGTAATTTACCTAAAACAAGTCATTTAAAAATGCATTTCAATATTGCTCTTGTTTTCTACTTTTAAAGAATTTTGTATATAACTCAAGGTAAGCCAAACTACTTCACATTTTTCTAAAATAAGATAAAAGCTGTCCACAGGAATACGTAAAAAAGTTATGAGAATCCTTTCCCGAACAAGCAAAGGAAATGTAAAGATTTTTGTGATTATGTAGACATTGAAAGTAATAAAATATGATCCTGGTGTTCCAAAGACCAAGACTAATCTCCTAACAATCCATCCTTTATCAAGTTGGCTTCTTAATGAAACAGAGCATAGAGAAACCTGATTCAAGCTGCCAAGTTAGTAGCTGTTTATGTGGCGAAAAAGAATAATCCTCTTTACAAAGAATACTATTCTTTAAAGCAACTTTAAAAAAAAAATTACCCTGATGGATGCTCCAGAAAAAAATGTCTCAATTATAGTGAGTTCTTCCTTATATAATGCACAAATAATTTGTTCCTTTAATATCTACGCACATTAAGGAGGCAAATGATACAGGCCGAATCAGTGTATTTATTTTCTGGCTCTGTTTCTCCAAAATTCTGTAAAGAATCTCAAAGGCATCGTGAGAAATGGTAGATGCGGGAGACTCTTGTCTTTTGAAATCCCAGCAAAATGCCTCAGATCTTCACCATTTACTAGCTCATATGATCTCGTGCGTGCTAGGCCATGTGGTTGTTGAGAACAGAATTAATAATCTATTTGCACAAAGCAGTGGCTCTCCACCAGGGATCATTTAGTGATAACACTGCACCAAGGACCCCACTCCCGCAGCAGACACTTGGCAATGTGTAGAGATATTTTTGGTTTGGGGAGGGGTGTTTCCACTGGCATCTAATGGGTAGAGGCCAAGAATATTGTTAAACATCCTTCAATACACAGGACGGTCCCCCATCAAAGGATTATTCAGTCCCCAATGTCACTTTTGCAGAGGCTGAGAAACCCTGGACTAAAGGTAGGCTGGTTTTTAACCTTCTTAAGCTTTGAATTTTTGTTGGCATGGTCCCACTCCAGCTGGGAATAGATGCTTCAGTCTTCCAGGAAAAAGACCTGTGTGAGTCCAGACCTACCTGCTTTTCAGCTTAACCACAGCAAGAAATGCCCAGCCTCGCTGTAGCTGCGTCTGATGTCACGCCAGCACAGCCCCATAAATCTGTGCCAGGAAGCCCACCTGAGTGGAGCTGCTTTCTGCACAGGGATGCCTGAGCAGACACTGTTGTGCAGCTGTGTTTTTACTCTGTTCTTTTGTTTTCAAGCATTGGCCATTCGTAAAGTCATTCCAAAAGATGGGAAACTACTTAGGTACATAGAAGTGCAATTGGATCTAGTATTACTAAGTAATTTGTATAGAGAGAGACATTGTGGCTGGCAAAATGAGCTTTCCTGGCAGACCAGATTGCTTTTTAAAATGAGGATGATTAACAGATACAAAATCACAGCTAGATAGGAAAACTAAGTTCTAGAGGTCTACAGCAGTGCTAGGCATCTATAATTAACAATAATTTTCTCTGCTCTCACAAGGCTAGAGGAGAGGAGTTCAAATGCTCTCATCACAAAGAAATGATAAATTTTTGCAATGGTGAATATGGTAATTACCCTGATTTGATCATCACACATTGCACACATGTATTGAAATATAACTAACTCCATACCCTCAAAATATGTACAATCAACACATATCAATTAAAAATAAATGTTAAAAATATTTTTAATGAGGATGATTAATAGTCCCTTTCAATGTGTCACAGATGTTGGGAATTTAGGGCAAATAAAGGAATTTGTTTCTGTCTTCTGCAGGCACTACTCTGTGATGTTTTTGGACAAGCACACAGCACAATTTATTAGTTATCTATTACTGCGTAAAAAAATTACTACAAATTTCTACAAATTCCTGAGTCTCACTGGTGATGTAAAAAAAAAAAAAAAAAACCCTCTGGACTTGGGATTTGAACCTTGCTCTTTGGACAGGAAATTCCATGGGATTACAAATTGCTGCTGTGGTAGTCAGACTTCCTACCCCTGTCACGCACCCCTGTAAAATTCCCTCCTCTTGAGTGAGGCAAGACCTGTGTATATGAGGGGATGATACTTCCTCCACTAGGTTACCTAACATGACAAAGGGAACGGGGTGTGCACCCCATGATTCCACTACATTATAAAACTCTACTGGAGTTGACTGGGGAAAGAGTCTTCTCCTGGTTTTGAACCAGTCAGTTGCCATGTTGTGGGAGGACCATGTGAATAGGATCTACAAACAGACTCCAGGAGCTGAGAGCAATCCCTGGTGAACAGCCAGCAAGCGAAGAGGACCCCAGTCCCGTCACCACAAGGAACTGGTTACTGCCAACCACCCCCGTGAGCCAGAAAAAGGACTCCATGCTCCAGAAAAGAATGCAGCCCAGCTGTCATCATGAATGATGTGGTAATTACCATTTGTGGGTCTCAGGAATTGGTCTCCAAACGGACACCTAACTCAGAGGCAGGCTGTGAGCTTTAAATGAGGTGGCACGTAAAGAACTTGGCACAGACCGGGCACTCAGTAAGTGCTAACTCCCTTTACTTCTATGTCCCTCACAGAGGGGCAGGGAGAGGCCATTACAATACAGAATAAAGTTCTGTCCCAAAGTTTTAAATTGCGACATAGTAGATCAGAATGCAATGAAGTGTAATAAAATTATTGTTTCTGGATGCTAAGGTACATTATTGACAACATGAATCATTCGTGCATTTATTCCTATGTTGGTTAAATTTATTTGTTGACTCCCTGCCTGGACTACTTCTATAGGGGGACCTGAAAATAGAACAGTGCTCAAGCAAGCAGCACGCTCTCAAGGAGCATAAAGCCTGGAAGGGAACTAGGTCAGTGAACTGGGAATGGCCACAGGGTGTGGGTGGGACATGACAGGCACTGGACAGTTGCTACAACAGGAGAAGCTTTCCACTAGATTTATCTGGGTTGGTGGAAGCTTCCTACGTAAGCTGAGATGTGAAGGTGTGCATTGGGCAAAAGAAAGGGGTTCAGGGATAGGGTGAGGAGGAAATTATTCAGGCAGAAGCAGCAGTCAGTGCAGAGTCCCAGAGTGGGGCAGAGAAGGTGCTTTTTGTGGCAACTGTAAACAGATCAATGGCTAGATGATGAGATTTTATGAGAGGGGTGGGGATAATCTAAACAATTAGGGACCAGAATCGAGGAGAGGCCACGTCATAGAGAACATCTTGCATGCCATGCTACAGAGTGTGCACTTTGTCCTAAGGATGCGGAGAGGTATTGAGATCTGAAGGTACTTGCAAGGCATGGGCAGCTGGAACTTTAATATGATAGCTCTGGTTGCATTTGGAATGTTTGAAAGCCCCAGTATACTTTAGGGAGCTGTTGCACTCATTGGAGAGAGACAGTGGATGCTGGAGAAGAGATAGAATTAGTGGAGAGAGAGAGAAGAGGCTGGAAACTAAGGAAGTGGAATCTAATGGACTCGGTTCTGGATTAGATGTGTGGTAAAGGGGGCACCCAGGTCTCAGCTTGAGAAGTTAAGCAGATGGCGATGCTGTTTGCTGAGGTCAGAAATCTCAGAGCAGAACAGACAGACAAGGGAGGGGTAGAAGATGAGTTTCATGTGGGGAATGGTGAACTTATATTCCTGTGCTTTTGGAATAGCCATGTAAAGTTATCAGATAGGGTTGAAGAATCTGGTACACAGGAGAAAATCCTGGGCTGAGAATATAAATGTGAACATGTCTAGTTATGGATTGCAATATACTAGCTGAAGTCATAGAGAGTCTGTAAACCACAGAGCTCAACCATAGGTGATTTTTCTCCCAAGGGAACATGGGGCTATGTCAGCAGACATTTCTAGTCTTACACCCAGAGGAAGGGATGCTACCAGCATGTTGTGTGTAGAGACCAGGGATACTGCTAAACATCCTATGATGCACAGGGCAGCTCCTGCACAGAGAGTCACTCAGCCCAAAGGTCGTTATTGCTGAGGTCAAGAAACCTTGATGCACAGCCATGGGAGTGGAGGAGTGAGGTTTGAGAACAGCATCTGTACTAGTCACGGTTGTCCAAAGAGAAAAACCAGTAGGATAGACAGATAATCTAGATCTAGATATATGAGAGGGGATTTACTAGGGAAATGGGCCCACATGATTATAGAGGCTTAAAGGCCTACAACAGGCTGTCTGCAAGCTGGGGACCCTGGGATGCTGGTAATTGGCTCAGTCCAAATCCGACTGCTCAGAACCAGCTGACGGTGTAACTCTCAGTCTGAAGCCAAAGGCCTGATAACCTGAGGGCTGCTCGTGTAAGTCCTAGAGTCCCAAGGCCAGAGAGCCTGGAGTTCTGAGGTCAAGGGCAGGAAGAGGACATTCCCAGCTTCTCTCTCTTTCGCTGTTCTTTCTACCTGAGCCCTGAGCTGCCTGGGTGGTGTCCTCACACACTGAGGGCAGATCTTCCCCACTCAGTCCCCTGACACACACCAGTCTCCTCTGGAATCACCCTAACAGTCTCACCCAGATGGAATGCTTTGCTGGTTCTTTAAGTATTCCTTAATCCAGCCAAGTTGACACCTAAAATTAACCCATCACAGCATCTGGTGATGAAAGGAAAAGTATTAGGAAAGGATCCCACAGAAGTGACTGTAAAGAAACAGCAGAGACACAGAAAATCAGGGCACTGTGATGTCATAGAGGCTAAGGGAAGAGACAAAGAGGACAGAGGCAAACGCCACAGGGAAATCACATAGAAGAACACCAAGAGAACAGGAGCTCATCAGATGCAGTCGGATGGGTGTAACAGACACCACGCCATGCCATGATGGGCTCAGGGATGAACAGAGGTTGGAAGGAGAGGCGGAAAATAGAGACACATCTCTTGAGAAATGCAACCCTGAAGGGGAAAAGAGACGTTGGTTGATCTAAGAGAAGGCAAAGTTGAGGGAAAAGATGCTTTTTATGGAAGATACTTTACCTGCAGATGCTCATGGAAGGGGACCAGAGGAGAGGATACAGGAAAAGCAACCTGGTCCCTAAGGCAGGTCAGGATCACTAGCTGTGGTGGAAGAATTAATCTTCGATTAGAGTTAGATCTCTTCCCCATGGGGCAAGAGGGATCTTACGGAGAGAACCCGCCAATTACTTAGACTAGGAGCTAAGGAGATACTGGGTGCCTTAGGTTCTAATTCCATCCATTCCAAGATGTTTAGGCTGGAGCAGGTGACTTAACCTCTTTCTGACTCCATTCTCTTTTCTACAAAATCAAGCCATAAGAGTAACAAACATTCGGTTATTGTGATGATCAAATATGTAAATATACCGAAAGTTCTTAGAGTGACTCCTAGCATTTAGTAAAAACTCGATAAATGTTTGCTCATTCTCTTTAACAGGTCAGACTGAGTCGATGGAACGTTTAACTGCAGTGATGGAAAGTTTAAAGAGAGCAGGGCGGTTTTAAAATAGCCTCTGGGCTGAACAGAGGAGGTAAGTAAACAAAGAAAGTGAATAATTGGGTTGCTGTGGGTCCCCTTTTTGGGGTGCCCAACTGGGAGCTGGCAGCCAGACACTAAAGCCTTAGCATCCGGCACGTGAGCGCTCTCCCTGGTTGCCTTGCTCTAAATTCCTTCCTGGTGTTCCTGTTCATCTTCTCCTCTTTCTGAAGTCAAACAGACAGACCGCAGGTGATAATCATTCACTTCTAATTAGAAGATGTGCTTGGAAGCCTGAGACTGAGCTGTGCGGCCTTGCACATGCCACTTCCCATCTAGGCACACTCCTCCTTTTTGCAAGTAGGTCTGAAGCTCCTGTTATACACCAGGCAAAGGGGGTAGAGCAGTGATTAATACAGACAGCTTTGCTGATGTCAAGACCATTCCCATCCGGTGGCATGGGACAGAAGAGTGCAAAGTAGACCATGAAGACACAGGGAGAGGAGAAGCTACGGCTCATGACAACGTGTGATTTGTGCCTGGTCTCAGGGATGTGCTGCCTGCTCTGCAGACCCTGCAGAGAGCTAAGGAGAATCCAGTCAGCTGAGGCTCACGTGCATGCTTTGCAAATGCTACGATGGTAAGGAGTTGCTGGTTTTCAAGCTTCCCAGGACATGGACTGGCTTTCAGCTCTCCTCCCCTCTGCATCACACTCAGGCTCTTGTAGGATGCTTCACACTAGTGGCCACCCCAGGTCCTCCCAGACGTTACTGTCTCAAGGGTGTACCTTGATTTCTGAAGCTCTGACTGCCCTCAATACCGCTCCTCCCACACGCTCAGCCCGGACACTCCCTCCAGCTCCACTGAAGTGTGCTGACCCTGCCTGTTCCTGAACTTCAAGTCTTGGACAATCCCAGTAGTATCCAACCTACTCTGGACATGTTTAGATACAGGTACAGCCAGATGATGGAGGGTCTGGATTTAGGATTTGGGGCTTTAGCCCAGAGGAGCCAGGGCTATGAAATGTGAGTGTGTAGGGAGCATTTACGAAATAGCACAAAGACTTAGACTTCTGACCTAATATACCTCCTTGAGGAAATTACCTACCTGTTAAGGGAAGCAGGTTGTCACTCGGTGATTTTAGGTTATTTGAACAGATACAGTCATTTATATTTACCACTTACTGACAGGTTTAAAATACAGACATTTGGTACCTGATAGAAAGAAAAATGCCAGCCACATAAGGTCATATTCAAAAAGAAGTAAAGGAAGGTCATAAAATTGACTGTTTTGTCTCCAATATGAGCAGATAGATAACTATTGAATTTTTGTATCCAGCAACCAATGGACAGTCAATAAATATGTTTTCCTGACATCTTTGACAGCTTACATATTTCCTACAGTTGAAATGACAATTATAAATCTGCACCATGAACTCTAGTTTCACCGTAACGTATTTCTCTTTAGCAACGCATGACGGAATTTTGTTGGCAAATTAGGATGATACGTGCATAGTTATGTCATGATCTGCAATTTGAACCTAGACACAATATGTAAAATAACAGTATATACTCATGGACAGAGAGAAGGAAGTCTTAAAAAATATATATTTATTATTATTATGCTTATGACTATCAGAGGGGTCCAAGGCTCCAGATTTTGCTGGCAAAATCACACACAGTAAAACAGACTTCATACTGATGTGGTCAGGGCTGTTTATTTTGTGTATATATTAGCTCTCCGTTGTATTCAAGGTCTTTTCCCTCTGCTGGCTGAACAGATGTTGGGCTCACCACTCCGGAGGAAGCATTCTTTCAGCTGCCAGTGCTTTCTGTGGGAGGGAACAATTAAATCACCCCAGGGCCCAATTGAATAAAAGCTCATTCATAACAATCCATGGAAGGTGGGATGGACTCACATTCACTCCATTTAAACCGCATGTGGCAAGCTGTGACATTTGCCACCACTCTCTTCTGCAGACCTTGACCTCATGAGTTGACGCCTGCTCCTCCAGCTCTTCAGGAAAGGCAACACGTTCAGATCAATGTTGTCATTTCTCATTACTGCTGGTTTCAACACAGGCTGACACTTTTATTTTTTTTTAAATGCTTCTGCCTCAAACAACTTTGGGTGGAGGGTCTGAGGCTAAATAAAAGACATTGAGAGACATGATGAAGAACATAACATTTACACTAGGAGTTCATCTCTTTGTTTTTTCCTAAAATAGAGCTTTGCCCTAAAGTAGTCACATTCAGTTAAATGTCATTTTTGTTTTTCCTGGTGCCATCAGGAAGACTTCACAGAGAGACTATAATTGTCTTACTTTATTTTGTCACAATAGGGAGCAATCATCAGGGAAAAAGAAATAATAAAACTATCATACATCTATGAGAAAATACACTAGGAAAAAATTAGTAGATTATATTTCAAAGCTTCAGGACATTGAATATTGTTCCTTATAAAATACATTCCGTGGTATTATTTCCTGGAATGCTCAATAAAATTTTTTTAACTACCTGATGGCTAACCACAAACATGTAGCTAATAGTCGTATAAGCTGGAGAGATGACATGTTGTGATTTTTTTCCTTAATTAGGCTTAGTTGTAGCCTCCAGCATTATTAGTGAGAAGTGTTACGTCTCAATAATTAGGTTTTACATAAAAGTGTCATTCGAAGTTTGTAAAATACTGCATAATCTCTGCAGCGCTGACCCGCCCCACTGCAACTCTTTGCAATGAGCACCAGGTTACTACTTGAAATATGAGTGAAGCTGAGATATCAAAGAGAGGAATTTCTTGGGAGAATCAGAAGCGGATGCCGAAGGATCGCCCTCCCATGTAACTTCCCTCCTAAAAGATGCGCTTTTGAAACCAGAAACTTCATGGGTGCCTCATGCCACCGGTTGAGATACAAGTAAAATTTGAGTCACTGAGTTGTTGTTGACCTAATAACACCAGCTCGTGACATCCATGTCCACACTTGGCTGCTGATGGTCACTACCACAGAGTCTGAACCGTGCCTCTGATCTCCACCTGGGGATGGACAGACAAACACCTGGGTGCCATGGCGTGCGCTGCACAGCGGCGAGCTCGCCTTGCAGGGCCAGGTTTTGCGTCCTCTCTTAGCATCTCCTCCATACAGATTCCGGGCTGCCTGCAGTGACGGTGACATCCCAAGCTCAAGTGTGGCCTGGAGGGCGATATTGGATAGAGCGGATGCCTCTCAGTCAACAGGGGACACATGAGTGGCAAAATTCTGACTGTAGGAAAAAAAAAAACTTCCAGAGAATATCAAGCCCCAGAGACAGTGTGATAACACCTTGGGTTAGTCGGTCTCCAAAGGACAGGAAAAGTGTTGCTTTATTTTAAATTTGCTTCAGGTAACTTGGTGATGAGCCCCTCTATTTCCTGAGAAGCAAAAACAGTTAAGTCACTACAAACTTGCAGGACATAATTAGTTTCTATTCACCATGGTGGAGACAAAGCAAGCGTGTGCTAGGAAGGGAAGTGAGGTTCTGGTGCCTTCCTGACTGATGTTTACAGGAAAAAGGCAAAGGATGTTTCACTCACATGGCTCGATTGCACTGGCCACCCTAATCTTTGACTTTCTTTCATGCAAAGAGCTTATTTGTTTGTTTGTCATGAAAGTTGGACCCTCCCTGAAGAAAAGGCAACCTTTACAAACCATTCTGAATTTATATTATCTAAAGTAACAGGATATTATACTTTTTTTTTTTTTTACATTTACATGGAATTCTGGTATATGTGATGCTGTTTAACTGGAAGAAGAGATGTACGTATCTGTATAGTTATAGGTACAGGTACAGTTATAGGACCAGGTATAGGTGCAGGTTAGAGATAGAGGTAGACGCAGACATAGACATTGTAGTGGGTTGAATTATGTCCCCCAAAACTCACTGGCATTTGAATTGTGTCCGCCAACTTTTATGTAGTAGAAACTTAGCCCCGTCTATGACTGCTAAGAGGTGGGAAATCCTATTATAGTAATTGAAAGAGTAATTATAGTACCTTGAAGAGGTGTTTGGATTGTAGGACCATGCAGTAATGAATGGATTAAAAATGGTGGTCAGGGGTGTGATTCTAAGGGCATTAAAACAAGAGCGAGGAAAGTCTGTCTCTCTCTCTCTCTGCTCCACCATTTTAAAAATGTGATACCCTGCCATCACTGTCACCACCATCAAGACTCTCACCAGAAGTGTTCCCTGGACTTTGGACTTCCCAGCCTCTGAAACTGTAAGCAATAAATTTGGTTTTCTTATAAATCACCTAGTTCCAGGTATTTTGTTACAAGCAACAGAAATGGATAAAAATAGACGTAGACATAGATCTGGACATAGATATAGCATAGGCATAGTTATTTAAAGACATTCACGTTTCATTGTTTAACCTCAAAGGAAAGAAGAAACTGTCCACATAATTTACGTTATTTAACTCTCAAAATTCCTTACCCACTTGAGCCCTCTATCAACTCTGTCCTGGATGTAAAGGAGGGGAAATACGGCGTACCAGGTAAGAGCACAAACAATGGCAGTGGACTGTATTCACATCTTATTTGCTGCGTAAACTCAGGCAAGCTTTGTAACCTCTCTGAACATCGGTTTTTTTCATCTGCCATGGGGGAAATGATAACAGTGCCCTATGCATGAGATCAACGTGAGAATTAAACACATAAAATAAGAGGTTAATGGAACACTCCATGACACGTAATGAGTGGTATAGAAGTATCAGCTACGAGAATAGTATTTTTATACATGTACAAAACAATGGTCTACAATACTCTCTGGAGCTCCAGTTTCATAAGCTACAATATGTCCCTCTTGGGCCTCAATTCCCCTATTTGCAAACTCTGATCATAGGGACCTGTTCTCAGTGCAACTCCTATGTTCCTCGGAGTTTCGGTAAGAATCCAACAATCTAAAACAGGTACAAATTATAAAAAGGGTTAGTGGTATTGTGATTTCTCATTTTAGGTAAAAAAATCTTCATTCTGTAGATGCAAACATGTAATATAAACATTGCCCAACACGAAGGTCCCTAAGAGAAGGAAATGAGACATCCGTGGAGATCCCTCAAGACTGGGTCTACAAGATATTGCTTTTTCTTATTTCTTAAATTTTATAGAAATTTATGTTTTCTGGATCGACTTGAGTGTTCTGCTTTTTTTTTTACTTATGTTATACTTAATGCATAGACATCTAAATATCTAGAAAATATTTTGAAAAGAAGTAGAATTGGTAAAGAAATAATGTTAAGCCAATGTCATATTTTCCAAGCAGATAGAAAATATAACCCAGTCCCAAAACTCTAGGCATACAATTTGATATATTCCTGGGAAACATGGCCTCTTTTCCCTAAAAAAATAACATGGGAACAACTTTGGGACATTAATTAGCTTGTAAAAGAAAATATTTGATGAGTTGAGCAAACGACTGAATAAAAGCCACATGATTTAAATTCCTGAAATTTCTTGAGCTTAAAGCAAAAGAAATTTTGACTTTGGCACAGTACACCTCAAAGTTGTCTGAACCAAACATATTTCAAAAGCAATTGGAACTCTCAAGTTGAACCTAAAACAGGTTTTTTTTTAACCACAAGCCTTAAAACTATGTCTTATTTTATCCAGAAATGTCATATGTTTACATCATCATGGAAAATGAAAACATGGGCATTCATGAGAATATATGAGAGGTTTAACATGTAGACGATCTGTAAATATGTTTATAAATGGCAGTAGCCTGTCTTGAAATGTCCCCACAGAACAGTCTATCCTCTCGTGTGGTCACCTCTCTCAGTGTGCAAGGTTTTCATCTCTTTTTTCACGTGTATTTTTGAGAGAAGGGCTCATTTCAAGACAACAGAGACTAATATTTCCAGACAAGGGTCAACTATCGGGTTCCTACTTTACATTTTAAAAATTGATGACTGCGTATAAGCAAAGCAACACAAAGAGAAGCCAAAGGGATTTTGGGTGTTTTTCTTAAAAAAAAAACAAATAATATGATAGTTTAGCAATCTTATCCTTGTGTGGACTCAGCATGTGAAGTTTCAATATTTACATTAATTCTATCCACCTATACCTTATGCTTCTGCTTTACAAATATTGGAGAATACCACCTCTCGAATGGATGTTCCTTTTCGGATCCTTGATGTTTATTAAGCTGGGAAAGATGTAAAAGACAAACAGGCAGCAAAACAAGGTTTTACAGGAGAAACAAGGAAGAGAAAAACCCAAGGCTTCTGACTGTAAATATTCCCATACATAATTCCCCAGTTTGAAACAACCTTTCATTCGCCAGAACTTTAAACATAGCACAGAATTCCTAATCCACACCTACCTAACTGGCAGCATTTTTCAAAAGCTGAACATTTTGAAATTACTGCATGGCAGCAAGTTAAAAAAGTAACATTTTTACTTAAATGACTGCTTTGTAGAAATGAATATATTCATTGTCTCCCTAACTTCAAACACACGGCATAGTTCTTCTGTACCTTTGAAGTCAGACTAATCTTTGGCACCCTTTACATCATAGCCACTGGGAAGGTTTACGTGGTCGTGTAGACACAACTAGAATATTTGAAATCATGATTTTGCCAGACCTGGTTTCCTCAGAAATCTGCGTGCACCCACCACTTCAAGGAAGGATTGTGAATACCTGCATCGCTTGCATTTCATGCTCAAATTTCTCTCCACTTGCTTTCATTTCTGTTAGCTCTATGGGAAGAAGATACTGTGGGTTTTTATTCCCTCACTGGATGGGGCATTCTGTTGATGCTACTCATTAACAAAACCTGTTTTTCACTTTTACTGTGGGAAATTACATTCACCCAACTTGCTCATCCTAAAACTTATATTAAAGAAAATCTCATTTAAGAGAGTAAAAGGTTATATATATTTTAGGAGGGTGGAAGGCAGCATTAAACACAAAAGTAAGTCTCTGTATTGCCCAGAAACTAAATTTTAAGTGCCTGCTTCCTTTGCTTATTAGGTGAATAATTGAAACTCTCTCCTACTCAATTTTATTACCCTTTAGGATAGGAGAAGATTTTCAGGCTCCACATGACAACAAATCTTCCACGGTAATAACGTCATTCTCAGCAGGTGAAAGCTACTCAGCTTGACATATTCAGGGGCTTTATTTTATCATCAGGCAAAAGCTTATATCCCATCAGTTTAAATATGTGTACAAGGTCTTTTAATATGTATTGACAGCATTTTTACATAAAGGTCTCATTGCAGAGTTTTAAAACTATCTTGCTGAAAATAATACCCATCAGCCCAATAATATAGAAATAAATGATGTTGCTCTTCAGACAACATTATCCTGAACTGCCAATTTTGGACCATCAAGCCAAACCTTACAGCATTGCAATTCTTAACTTCCGTAGAAGTCCTGGCAGAGAAATTACTCCCCAAAACACAGAAGAGGCCTGGCAAAGTGCGCATCAAAATTTCTTTCAGTGGTTATTTCCCACCTGGCATGTTGGAGAAATATTTTTGAAGTTTGCATTTTCATTTGTCTTGCAAATGTTTATTTTAAGTAGATATTTACTCTCATACATCGGTCTCTCTCTCTCTCTACGTCATTAGAAATACTGTTCTGCCATCTCCTTGACATATTCACAAATAAGTGGAGGGTTCAGTTTGTTTTTCTGTTGACTCTACCTAGAATACAAACGAAAGATCACAGTATCTATTTCAGCAATTGTAAATCAGATGTATCCGGGTGAGAGTGTTTTGACATTTTTGTTTTGAGGGCGTCACTGTGGCCTACCATTTGTTTATTTCGTTTTAATCACAACTACACTAACATTCATGCCTTTTCATTCAGAAAACATTGTGCAGAGCAACTGCACTGCAGTCCCCGGACTGCTTAGTAAAGCATCTCCAACCTGCAATGGAACCCTCGATCAGTTTTCTGTACAATAGGATGAAACCGGTTCTATTTTCTAGATTTTCATTTTTACTTCAATTCATTCTTTTTTTTTTTTTTTTTTTTTTTTTTTTGCCATATCAAATTTCACCAACAGCTAATTCTAATCTTTTCGGTGTTCATTTGTGTCAATTGTTTATACCAGGTTCAATTTCCTTTGCCAGTGTTTTTGAGATCGAATTCTGTCTAGAAGATTGAATGTCTGTCGACTTTTAGCCTATTACAAGTTTTACCTTAGGCAGTTTTATCCAATATCAATAGATAGATAGATAGATAGATAAAAGATAGAAGGGATTTTTTTAAAAAGACATAAAGACAAAACGGGGGTGGGGTGGGGAGGAATTCTTATAAACTTCCCAAGTCCCCTGCATTGAAACGTTTTCTGCATAAGACAGGTGCCTCCAAACATAGGCACTGTTTACCTGCCCCATCCGTGTTACTTTCCCTTCTTTCTGAGCTTTTGTAGGAGGAAGCAACAAGCCAGCCTTGAACATGAAAGACATCACGCAACGTGGCTGACCCCAATACACTTTTTCAAGACCCAACATTGGGAACTTTCATGGAGATAATAAAATGAGCAAGATTATTTGTAATTCCTCATTAAGTTAACTGGATGTCATTTTAGATAAAGTATCTCCCCCTGAAAACATCAGCCATCAAATAATATGGTGTCAGGTTAAGGGAAAGCACATAGATGACGCCCTCACTAATCAGCCAGCTCTGGTTCTCTCTCTCTCAAAGCTTAAACAAGCTCCAGTATATCCCCTTTAAAAATAATAATAATACCCTCTTGGAATGATTCTTCTAATAGCTGTGCACCTGCTAGCATCCTCTTCACGGCCAGACTCCCTAAGTGAACGCCCCTTCTCCGTGCCTGCTCCAGCCTTGACCCGTCCATCTTCACCCCCTGAAATCGGCCTCCCAGTCTGTCCTCCCCGCCCCTCACTGCACCTGCTTTCCAGATCACCAGTAGCTCCACGACTTTCGTCTCAGCAGCTTTGCGGCCCTTTTTTCATGTGATTTCTCTGCAGCATTGAATGCCGGTCGTTACTGCTGCTTGGTTGCTTGCAGAAACAGAAAATATTCCTCCTGATTGTCCTGCTTTTCTGTCATATCTTCTGTTTCTTTTTCTCTGTTGATCTTTTAAATAGTGTTTCCTCGAAATTCTTGACTGGACCTTCTTTCCCTTCCTTGTTCAGCATCCTGAAAAAAAAACCCATACCTGGTGACAGTTACTCCTCATTTCTCCTAACCCTCTCCCCAGCCCCTGGCAACCACTAGTTTATTTTCTGTCTCTATGAATTTATCTATTCTGGATGTTTCACATAAATGGAATCATATAGTACATGGTCTTTTATGTCTGGTTTCTTTCACTGAGCATAAAGTTTTCATGGTTCATCTATGCTGTAGCATGTGTTAGAACTTTGTTCCTTTCGATGGCCGAACAATATTCTATGTATGCATAGAGCACATTTTGTTTATCCATTCATTCATTAATAAGCATTTGGATTGTTTGCACTCTGTGGCACTTGTGAATAATGCTTCCATCAACATTCATATACAAGTTTTTATTCGAACACCTGTTTTCAGTTTTGGGGGGTATATACCTAGGAGCGGAATTTCTGGATTACATCCTAACTCCAGACTTAACCGTTCGAGGAATTGCCAAACTGTTTTCCAAAGTGGCTAGAATATTTTACATTACCACCAGCAAGGTGTGATTTCTCTAAATTCTCGCAAGGCTTGCTATTATCTTTTTTATTTTACATAGATGGATCTTTCATGTGGCCTTTTACCAAGACTTCCAAGCCCTCTCCCTCCATGCTAAGTTCAGCTCTCTGTCTTCTAGCACACAGGTCTCTCTCAGGTTTTATTTTTTCCCTTTGATATTAGTGGCTAAACATTACCAGCATTTTGTGCTTGGCTCTCCCTTTCCTGGATGCTTTAACACTATTTTTTAAAAATAACTTTTCATTTTGAAATAATGTTAGAGTCATGAGAAGTTGCAAAATAGTAGAGAGAGCCCCTCGGTGATGGCATTTACATGACCCAGTGCATTGTCAACACCAGGAAACTGACTCTAGTACTATTGACCAGACTCACACCCTTATTCAGATTTCACCACTGTTCACATGCACTCATTTTCTGCGGGTTTGTGTGTCACCCTATGAAATCATATCAAACATACAGATTCGTGCAACCACAAGTACAATCGAGACTCAGGATGTCAACACAAAGAAACTCCTTCATTTACAGGCACAACCTCTCCCTTCCAAAATATAATATTGTTTTGTATGCAAAAATTCTTCCTTGTATAATAGCAATGTAAATACCAGTGGGTAAGTTATATTCTGCAATACTGTCTTGCTTAAATTCACAAGCCCTGCTCTTTGCTATGACTGGGCATGTATCCTGCCAATGAAGAAATATACTGTTGCATTATCTTCTCCACTGTTTCTGCTGGTTTCCTGAATTCATGCCTGAGTGATTACCCACAGCTTCAAGCTGGCAGTGTTTGCTGTTCTAACCTCCTGTGTAACAACTATACACAGCAATAGAGGCAAGAAGATTCCATAAAAAATCAGTATACATTTGCTTATAAAGTTGTGTGAAGGTTTAGGAACCCTGAGCCATCCTTCCTGACTTTTTAAGTAAATAAATGCTGAGCCAATCATCTCCTGATCCTGGGTTTGTACCTTCTCCCTCCAGCTCCTGCCTATCTGTGACCAGCAGAGGTAGCTCGGCCCCATCCCAAACCAGGAAGAATCCAGTTTAATCCTCAGAAGAGGGTAAGATGAGGATATAGTCCCACTGGACCTGGGGAATTTTACTGGCAGTTTCCGCATGTGCAAACTGAGATCTTGTCTCTCTATCTGGACCTCCTCATTTGTGACATGTGTTCCTTTCATGTTTGCATGAGAATTATGATTTTTACCTTTTTTAAAAAACTGTCTATTAACAGGAATCCATGGGAACAGAGTTCCAGGTCTCTTGGGAGTTTGCTTATTAATACTGTCTCCCCAGGTTCTGCTGCCTGACTTGGATGTCAACCTGGCAGAGGCCATCTGACCTCACGATGCCCCAATGTGAATGAGTCACTGCACGAACCTTAGAACACAACTGTCTTCACTCATAAGTCTCTCCACGCAGCCCACACTGCTGCCACATTGACAGCCGGGACTCCCTGTGCATCTCGAAGTATGACTGGATGCTGTGAGCTCAGGATCGTGTGGGAGAGAAAATGACAGCCAGCCATGTCCCTGCACGAGCATCTGGTAGGCACCTCATCTGCACTCCTGGAGACTGTGGCAGAGAGTAGACGGGGGGAACTGAGCTCCTCACCAGTGCTGGGCCTCTGTCTGGTGAAACAGCCATAGCTTCAGTTGGGTTGGGAAGTAAAGAGCTGCTCTCCAATTTACACCACAGGGGTCGGCAAACTCTTTCTGTAGAGGATCAGATAGTAAGTAGTTTCAGCTCCGTGGGCCAAGTCATCTCTGTCACAATCATTCAACCTGTGCTTGTGGCGCAAAAGAAGCATACACGATACAGAAACACGTGGACAAGGCTGTGTTCCAATAAAACTTTATGTACAAAAGCAGGAGGGTGCTGGCCACAGACAGTACTGAGCCAGCCTTGTTATGTTATCATAGAACCTAATCTGTGTCCGTTTACATTTCCCCGTCCTCTCCCCTGAGAGTGATTTTTGTGTTTATGTTCTCGAGGTTAGCCCCACAAGAGGATTTGAGTATGAATTTAGCCATTTTTTGTCTTACCTTCTATTATAACCATTGCAAATTCTTTCCAGTGAGAAGTAGGATGCAAGTAAGTTGACCCTAGTACAGATACCAGCACAGCATTATCGGTACTAGCAATGTAACCTTAGACAACATGCTACATAACTAGCTGTAGAAAAAACTGACAAAAGCTGATTGCGTAGAAAGGGACACACCAGTAACAAGACTTTCACTGGAGGAAAATAGACTAGGAAACTTTGAAGATTTAATTCAGCTTCCATACAAGCTTAGAAAACTAAAACACAAGTCATTCATCACTTGTGGTGTAACTACAGGTTGTTGTAGCACTGATTTTACTATAATGATTGATTTCCTGAGATAAAATGTTTTTTTTTGAAATTACCCTTTTCCTTTATAAATATCTCCCAGAATTTGACATAGTTTCTCTGAATCTGACAGACTAAATTGTGTCCCCTTAAAATCTACATGTTGAAGTCCAAACCCCCAGGACCTTAGAATGTGACTGTATTTGGAGATCGGGTCTTTAAATGAGATCATTAAGGGGGGCTCTAATCCAATAGGACAGGTGTCCTTATAAGAAGAGGAGATTAGGACACAGACACACAGAGGGTTGGCCCTGTGAGGGAACAGGGAGAAGACGGCACCTATAAGCCAAGGAGAGAAGCCTCAAGGAGGAACCAGCCTTGATGCACCTTGATCTCAGACTTCCAGCCTCCAGGACTGTGAGAGAATAAATGTGTGTTGTTGGAGCCCCCAGTTTGTGGTGCTTTGTTGTGGCAGTTTCTGCACTTGTATGACCTCTAAAGACATGTCAAGAGAACCCTAAAGAATGTGTAGATGCACCTATTCATGCAACGTAAAATATTTCTGTGATGTGATAAAAATGAGGTGTCTGAGTTGTTGGAGTGAGAGCTTTCTCAGGAATGCTAAGTTTGTATTATGTCTTCAAAAAATATACATATATGAATTGCTACCTCTTCTTTATTTTAGGTTCCAGTGAAATGGGCGGAAGCATGAAATCAAAGGAAAACTGTTTTGTGAACATTATTCTACACAAGATGTATGGCCATTCATCTTGCAGCTGTGTTGCATAGTAAAAACACGTCCACACACTTGATTATTTTATTACAGAGGTCTACAACTTATATTTTGGGAAGGAGGAACTACAGTGACTTGAATATGGTGTCTTTCCCGGCCCATGCTTTGCAGCAATGTATGATCTGTGGCATTATGTGTAAATAAACAAATCAGTGTTATGGTTGAGGCATCTTTTAAAAAGCCATTTATTGTGTTCTTCAAAGCACTCTTTTGGCACAAAACTTTATCTTTCAGTGCATTTAATTATACCATACTAATGCTTCAAGTCACCCATTATAAAAGTGTTGGGTGACACACATGTTCAGACACTGATGTTGCTGCTGAAAAGCTGTTTTGAATAGAGCCCATATACTATTTCACTTGTCGCCAGGATTCAGCATCCAACACTTAGTTATTGCAGTTTACGTGGCAGAACCAGTCTCAGAAAATGAAAGGTCAGTCGGTAAAGAGAAATCGTTTCTTTAATCTGGTGTTGCTTGTGAAAAAGAGAGCTCCCTGCAGAACCCAGCATTCTAGAGGATTTACCACCTCTATACAAAACATCCAGCTGGACTGAATGAAAATGTTATTCCTATACATATGTGCTGTGCTTTCTTTTATTTCTATCCATCCCCTTTGTGGCAGAACCAGAAAGGCTAATAAGACTGTAAATGCCAAAATATGCACAGCAACTTGGCACGCCAGAGAAAGGATAGCTAGTAACATCGCGATGAGCTAGTTGTAAGGTTCTCAGCGTGAATTTATAGATGCAGAAGGAGTCGCGTATCCTCAGTTGCTGGGAGCCTCTCTGAAATCAGCTGCATTTTAGAACTCTCGCTTTTCCTGATTAAAACTAAACAACTGAAGTGTGATGGCAAACTTGAAATTAAAAGGCTGGTAAGACCAGCAAATAAATGTCATTAACAATTTTACTTTAAGTGGAATGAGCAACACTTATATTTTTCTCCTTTTCTCTTTCTAAAATGCCGCATTGCCTTCATAATAAAGAAAAAATATATATGAATCCCGTTTCTATTTAGCAGGCAATTTAATATATTTTTTAACTCGTGGAGTTTGCACTGATTTTAAAAGATTTTTCTTAAAGAGTACTAAATATCTTGCTAATCTTTTAAAAATTGAGCTATGCTATACATACCATAAAATTCACCCTTTTAAAGTGTGCAGTGCAATGGTTTTTTTCGTTGGTGTACAATGTGCTGCAACCATCACTGCTAATCTAATTCCAGAAAGTCTTCATTAATCTAAAAAGAAACCCTGGGTCTTTTAGCTTTTGCTCTCACAAACCCACCTCAGCACTCATTTACTTTGCATCTTCATGACTTGCCTGTTCTAGACATGTCTTATAAATGGAAGCATACAACACATGGCCCTCTGTTTGGGGCTTCTAGAGAAAAGCCAGTCTGTTATCTATAAAAGACAAGAAGGTTATCTTGGAAAACTTCAGGCAAAGGCAAGAAATAAAAATTCTGCTGTCACCTAACCCCAGTTAGGATGGCTAAAATCCAAAAGAGTCTGAACGATAAATGCTGGCGAGGTTGCGGAGAAAAAGGAACTCTCATACATTGTTGGTGGGACTGCAAAATGGTGCAGCCTCTGTGGAAAATGGTATGGAGGTTCCTCAAACAATTGCAGATAGATCTACCATACGACCCAGCTATCCCACTGTTGGGAATATGCCCAGAGGAATGGAAATCATCAAGTCGAAGGTATACCTGTTCCCCAATGTTCATCGCAGCACTCTTTACAATAGCCAAGAGTTGGAACCAGCCCAAATGTCCATCATCAGATGAGTGGATACGGAAAATGTGGTACATCTACACAATGGAATACTACTCAGCTATAAAAACGAATGAAATACTGCCATTTGCAACAACATGGATGGACCTCGAGAGAATTATATTAAGTGAAACAAGTCAGGCACAGAAAGAGAAATACCACATGTGCTCACTTATTGGTGGGAGCTAAAAATTAATCTATAAATTCACACACACACACACACACACACACACACACACAAAACCGAGGGGGGGAAGAAGATATAACAACCACAATTACTTGAAGTTGATACGACAAGCAAACAGAAAGGACATTGTTGGGGGGGGAGGGAGAAGGGAGGGAGGTTTTGGTGATGGGGAGCAATAATCAGCCACAATGTATATCAACAAAATAAAATTTTAAAAAATTTCTGCTGTCAATTTTGAAAAGCAGCTTCCTTTTGGATCCCAAGAAGATGAATATTCAGTGTGACTTTAGTCATTTACATTCACATTATCGCCCAGGATCTCAATATTTCCTTAATGAATAAAATAATCTATAAGCAGTCCGTGAGTAAAGCTGAATGTTATTAATATGGGGCTGAAAGAATAGTTGTTAGACTTGCTAGTTTCTTAGGTCATGCTGGACTTAAATACAATCACAGCACAGAGTGCTGAGGGAAATAGTGACATGATGTTCGCATTTACTAATGATTCATTATGCACGTGACCTTCCACGTGATTATGCATCACTCTTGTAACCCACAGACAGATCAATGGGACAAAATAGAGAGTCAAGAAAGGGACCCACAAAATAGAGCCAGGTGGTCTTTGATGAAGGAGCAGAGGCAACTCTGTGGGCACGGTAATATCACTTGGTTCTGGATGACTAGATGTCCTTATGCAAATAGATTAACCTAGACACGGACTTTCAGAACAGTGACTCCTTTCAAAAGTTATCACAAGATGGAGCATAAACCATGTGAAATGCAAAACTGTAAAATTACTTTGAAAAGGTAACATGGTAGACAATCCAGGTGACCTTGGGTTTGGCAATGAGTTTTTTAGGTAAAAGCATGACCCATGAAAGAAAAAAATGATAAGGTGGACTTCATTAAAATTAAAAACTTCTGCTCTGTGAAAAACACTGTTAAAAGAATAAAAGTACATGTGACAGACTGACAGGAAATATTTGCAAAATTCATGTCTGTTAAAGGACTTGTGTTCAAAATATACAAAAACTCCTAACCCTCAACAATAAGAACACACAGAACTCAATTAAAAACAGGCCAGAAAAAGAAGATCCGAGCAGACACCTCACTAAAGAAGATATACTGATGGCAAATAAGTATTAAAAAGGATATTCAACATCACTTGTTCTTAGGAAATTGAAAATTAAAATGATGTGGGTTGTCTTATACACCTATTGGAATAGCTAAATCAAAAAAAAAAAAGAATCCTGACAATAGCAATTGCTAGCAAGGATGTGAAGCAACAGGAACGCCATTCAGTGCTCGTGGGAATGCAAAATGGTACGGTTTGGCACGTTCTAACAAAGCTAAACACAGGCTTACTATTCGATCCAGCAATGTGCTCCTACGCTTTTACCCAACTGACTTGAAACCTGTGTACACACAAAATCCTGCATGCAAATGTTGACGGCATCTTTGCTTAGAATCGCCAAGAACTGGGAGACTCAAAGAAGCTCTTCAACAGCTGAATGGTAGACTAACTGCAGTACATACACACAGTGGAATATTATTCAGCGATTATTAAAAAAAAAGTGAGTTATGAAGTCACCAAAAGACATGGGTCAATCTTACACGCGTATTGCTAAATGAAAAAGTTGATCTTCAAAGGATGCATTCTGTATTATTTCATTTGTATGTCATGCTGGGAAAGGCAAAACCACAGAGATGGTAAAATATCAGTGCTGGCCAGGGCTTGGGGCAGGCTTTGGGGAGGAGAAGACGGAACAAGGGAAGTACAGGAACTTTTTAGAGTGGTGGTCCCGTGCAGTGATGGGTTAGAGGTGGAAGCATCGGTGTAAACTCACAGATGGCTTAATTTATAGACACGAAGGTGCTTCAAAAAGTTCATGGAAAAATAGAACTGGGAGACAATACAAATCTTTCTGTGAACTTTTTGAAGTCCCCTCATACAGATGTTTATGCATAGGAATATTTCTAGATAGGTGGCTGTACATGGGTTAGCATACTTTGGAGACATTGAGATCAGGTAAATTAGTCTGAAGTGGCAGAAGTCAGAATAGAGGTTCTCTTGGTGCGGTGAGAGCATTAGGAGGACAAGAGACCTCTGTGAGGTGGAGAAAATGTTCTGTATTGTGACTTAGGTATTGTTTGCACAGGTGTTTGCAGAGGTAAAGCCCACAGAGCTCTACACTTAAGATGCGTGCAATTTTCTGTAAGTGAAGTCATACCTCAATTTAAAAACATAAATAAATCATTTCTAATTGTGTAGTTTAGAGTGTATGATTACAGCATTTGGAACATCATCTCTGCAAAGAGCAGAAGTTACTGAGAGAAAGGCTCGAATTCCTAACAGATCTTAAAAGTCAGGCTCGCTGCATTCTTGGTAGTTGACGTGAGGCAGGGATTGAGCCAAATGACCTCTCCCAGTCCCTCCTGATGCTTCCTGGAATATTTGTAATTTTGAGAAATGCTTTTCTTTACCGTGTGCCTTTTCAGTTTACCATCAACACGCTAAAGCAGACACAAATGTAGAAAATTGCACTTTGATGACCCTTTTAGTGTGTTTGTGGGTTTTGTTTCCTCTAGTAATATCTTGGGCTTTTGTTTCCTCTAGTAATATCTCGGGGCACCGTCGCATATGAGGTCTGTCGTTGACCGACAAGCCATGAGGTGGTGCATGGCCATTCTCAAGAGGACAGCGGTGGACTTACCTGGAGCTGCCTTGCCTGTCCTTCACCCAGGGCGTGGGAGCCACTGGGTCCTGGCTGAGCCTCAGCCATGCACAGGCAGCTGTGCTCTTAGTGGCCACTGCCCTGGCTCAACGCCTTGGAAAAGGCCCTGTAAGAAAAAAATATATGTATATGGTAAGATCCTCATTTACAAAATTACAAGTGCTAACTTCCTAAAAACTTCCAGATTTCATTTTAGAAGTCCTCGGACACACGACCCTAAGCTGAGGCTGAGAGAATGGACTATAGATTAGGGAACTGTGTGAGTTTGAAAGGCTCACTTGGACATCTGGAAGAGATTGAGTGGAGGATAGACCTCAATAAATGTCAACCTTACGTGGGGACCAAAATGTGCAAGATCCTTAAGTCTGTGGATGGAAATTCCTAGTGGTATTATTGAATTTGGGGGCTGAGGGGATAAAATGTTATGGCAGAGTATGGACTTTCTTTTCTTGTAATAATTTGGCCCTTAATTTAAAAACACTTCAACCAAAGAAAGTTTAAAAATTTTTTTAAATTATATTTTTTATAACTAAATGGAGTTCGAGCTACAATATGCAAAGTTCAGAGTTTAATATTATTTTCCTCCTATCGAGCCAAGCATTGTGGTCTCTATAGAGAAAGCTCTGAATTAATTATTTTTGACGGATAGAAGCCTCATCAGTCACATTCCTTCAGAGATGAATGCAGAAGGAAGCCCTAAATGGATGGGTTTTCCAGAATGCCATATGTTTCTGCCTCTGTTCTCGGACAAATATAAAATTAATTTCCAAAAGAAAATATTAACTGGCGCCTGGTTATTATTTCTTCCTTTTAGCTGTCAGATCTGTACCCTAAATCTCATATCAACATAAGTCAGAAACAACTGGTAGGAATTCATAGAATGACCTAGCAGCCTAGCCAGTAGGTTTTAAAAGAAATCAAGAATTCTATCGAAGCTTGATGGGAAAAAATAAAGTATATCGTGTGAGAGGTATTTTAATCACATATCCTAACATCAGAAAATCCAGTCAATTTTAACTCTAGAATATCTTTTAAACCCATCTTCTATGTAACTTCATCTCTCCCATCTACCCCAACAGCAAACTACAATAGAGACCCAAAAGCTTCTCTGATTACACTTCACTCAGCCACTATTTAGCAGCCCTAGTGATCTTCTAAAAACATAAGTCAGATTATATGACCTCCCTCTCATTTTAAATACTTTTCTGACTCCCATTGACTCCTATACTTCCTCATGTGTCCTCGAAATCTTACAACGTGTTTTCTGAAACCAGACCTGAAAATTCTTTGTTCTCTGTCACGCTAGACCCGAAGATTACAGACCACCATCATGTAGCTCACATTGCAAAGATGTGAGATTAAGAAAAAAAAAATTACTGAGAATTTACGAGAACTCTAATCTAAACACTAAAGCATCTTTTCATAAGTAGAATTTATTGTGCTGTGTTTTATGTATCCAAACAACTTGTGTGTTGTGTACACATAAGTTATGAAACACAGTAATAAAATTAACACCTATAGACATCTATAAAGCTAAATTTACTTCTGTATTTTTCTTGATGGGGTTTAGGGCGTGCTACCCCAGTATATGGCATTTAAGGAAACAGCAGAGGCAGGAAGGTCCTTCTTTCCTTCCCCTTACACGCTCTTACCTTATTTCACTGTGGACTTCCCAGCCTTCAAAACTGTAAGAAATTAATTCTATTTCTTTATAAATTACCCAGTTTTAGGTATTCAGGCCATAAAAGAAGTCTCTGGTATTCCTCTGAAGTAGGTTAGTTATCAGGAAAGTGTAAATTAAAACCACAGTGAGACATCAATATATACTGACCAAAATAACTAAAATTAAAAAGACTGATCGCATCAAGTATTGGTGAAGATATGGAGCAATTGAAATGCTCACATGCCTGGTGGGGATAAAAAATGGCAAAACAACCTTGGAAAATAATTTGACACTTTCTCAAAGAATTAAACATGCTACCTACCATACAGCTCAGCGATTCTGCTCACAAAATTTACACCAAAGAAATAACAACACATGTCCATAGAGAGACATAGGCACAAAAGTTCATAGCAGCTTTACTGGTAATAGTCCCAAACTTGAAGCAACAACAATGCTGCTATGAGTCTCATGTGTCCCCCAAAAGTTCATGTGTTGGAAACTTGACCCCCACTGCAATAGCATTTAGAGGGTGGGAAATCTGATTATGATATTTGAAAGTTCGGGCCTTTGAGAGGGGATTGGATCATGAGGACTGTACCTTCATGAATGAATTAATCCATTCGTGGAATAATGAGTCATCACGGGTGTGGACCAGTGGATCTATAAAGAGCACATGAGAGAGCTCTCACCATGTGATATCCCACATCATTCCGGGACCCTGTAGAGAATTTCCATCCAGAGGAAGGCACTCACCAGATGCACCACCTGGACCATGGACTTCCCAGCCTCCAAAGCTATAAGAAATAATTGATTTTTCTTTCTTTCTTTCTTTCTTTCTTTCTTTCTTTCTTTCTTTCTTTCTTTCTTTCTTTCTTTCTTTCTTTCTTTCTTTCTTTCTTTCTTTCTTTTTTTCAAATTACCCTGTTTCAGGTATTCTGTTACAGGCCACAGACATGGCCAAATACAAACACCCATCAATAGGAGAATAGATAAACAAATTCCAGTGCATTGATAGACTGTCAAGACACTCCCATTAAATGCAACAATATGGATAAATCTCAGAATTACTATGTTGAGGAAAAGAAACCAGATTTTACAAAAGGACATACTACATGATTCCATTTATATTATAACAAGCAAGACTAATGCATAGTAACGCCAAAGCAGGTCAGCTTTATTCGCTTCTGTGCATCATAAAAAATGATACTCAACGTAGAGTGTTCAATGACCTGATTTTTGCATTTAGGAACAAGTTTCTAAGACGTGTTGATATAGTTTATTGATCATTTATTCTTCTTGTTGTGCTAACGTTTCACTTGGTAAACCAGTAAGATTTAGCCAGCAGGACAGATTTGGCCCATAGTTCAAAGCTGGCTAAATCCTGCTCTGAGCTTTCACCTCACAACTAATGACCCAGGCTCTAGGTACATGGACAACCTCAGCTCCTACAACAGGGGTCAGCAAACCACAGTCAAATCTAGCCTGCAACTTGCTTTTATAAATAAAGCACGTTTCTGGAACACAGCCACATCTATTTGTTTTCATATGGTCTTTGGCAGTGTTCTCACTACAATGGCAGAGTGAATCACTGCAACAGAGACCTCGTGGCATGCAAAACCTAAATAATTTACAACCTGGCACTTTACAGAAAAAAAGATTTGCAAGCCCTGTACCGGAGTATGAACAGAGCTCTTAACCTAAAAGTCTGAGCTGAACAGATTCAAGCAAAGAGACACTTCAGGATGTTAGCTGTGAAAAATAAAGGAAAAATAAATTACTTAAAAATATTCGAAAATGAAGCTAACGGAAATATCCCAAACTGAGGCTACTTGCCACACTGAAAAACACCGCATCCAAAATAGTTGGGTCTTTCTAGCCTGCACAGTCTGGTGTCAATAGCTTTGTGATTTTCACACCTTTTATTGGCCAGGCAGACTTCCTGGCATCAGCTGAAGTTTGTAATAATTTTCCTTGTCTGCCCAGGGTTACCCAAGCCTTGGATGAAGTCAGAAGACTCTAAATAGATCTTTATCAGTCCTGAAATCAACATCCAAGAAAGATTACATCCCAGGGTTTAGGGAGGAAATGCGTCCCCCAATCATGATGTACTCCTGTCCTAAACATGACATTTATTTGCAGAAAACTAACCTGTCCAGGACTGGTGTTTCTTTCTCAGGTTTTTTGCTTAAGTTTAATTTTACACAGACAAACTTTTATTCATAGCAGTGAATGTTTCTATTATCCAGGGCCATCTTCTTGGCATAGGAAACTATCCACATTGGTGACGGTGTAAAAGGGATTTACTTTCAGCTCAGCAAACAGACTTCTTTTCTCTCCTTAAACCCTTTTTAAAAGCTATTAACCAAAGTTCTCCTTAAAACACCCTTTTTTTCTGGCTTAGTAGCAAAACCACCTTCTACCTACTCTCTTTGGCCTTGAGAGAGGCATTCTCTAAGAAAGTGGACGGCCGGCATTTTGCCAGAAAAGTCCCACAATGACGGAAAAATACACCCCAAGGCATTTGTCTTAAGATCACAAATCCATAGCCCAGACTTGGAAGGGAAATAGTAAGAGGAGTATCGTTCTATTCAGAAATCTTTCCCTTAAACACAACCTAAGAGGTGGCCTCTGAAACAAATACTACTTAGAAAGAAGGAAAGACCCAAGCTCTTGTTTTAAAACTCTCTCATTCTCACTCTGCCAGCCTACAGTGTACAAAAATGTGTATCCTGATTTAACTCGATCTCCACACAGTGATTTGTGTCTGCCCAACGAGATCAGCAACGTCCTCGCACCAGGCAAAGTCTCTATTGAAGCAGCTGGCTGTGTTTGCTGAACTGAAAGGGAATCCAGATTAAGAGGTGAAACTATTCCAGGTTCTGTGCCAAGAAGACAGCGAAGAATGTGCCCGGGTTTCGCAAGTCTCCTGATAACGTGGGGTCTGTGCTGGCAGCCCCGCACCCGTAAGCTGAGAATGTGCGTGTGGACACAGGAGAGAAGCGTGTCACTGCTGCTGGCTGCCACTTGGATCACAACAGCAAAAATCCTGGCAGTTGTTGACATTCTCAGATTACAGGCCATGGCTATATGCTTTTTTTATTAACCACCTTTTACAAGTTCCTAGGGTCACACAGAGGAAAATAAGAATCATCCTTTTTCATTTGGAGGGAGCTTTCTAGGTTGGCATTTTGGCACTTAGGTCTCCATTATCTGACTCAAAATTAGCAATTCACTGGAAGGCAGGTAGGACATTTATTCCTGCCTCCAGAGGGGTAAAACCAGACACTGGAAAAAGAAAAAGTTTCCCCTGTGTCTGCAGCTTCAGAATAAAGATCGTTTACCTCCCAGCTCAGGGTGTGACTGGCCAAGCAAATCCAGGCCCTTTATTTGGCAGGAAGTTTTCTGCTTCTTGTGTGTGCTAAGAAAAGGTTGTGAAATGCTAGTTTGGCTGCTGGAAGAAAGGGAAATCCAGAATAATCTTTCCCCTTGCTTAAAGCTAAGACACAGGATATCTAAACTGTTATTGCTCTAAAGATCCTTAGGAAAGGATCTGTAATTTTAATCCAACGAGGAAAATTTATTTTCATGGTGGGTTGAGACACCAAGGTGACATATAATTAAAAGATATTTGGAATAAGTCCAATATATGTTGTATCATAGTCTAAAGGTTATTCTTGATTCTGTTCTGTCCACATTTTTTTTTTCTCCATAGAGGAATTTTTCCTACAAATTTAGATCCCTTTAAATCACGAAAGCATAACCCTGGCTTAGATAGTTTCTGGTTTTGCTTTAATAATTATTTTATGACTGTGGGTATTTTCCTATCAAGAGAGAATTTGCTCTTGCTCTTGTCTATTTACTGGGCAGCAAATCAAGCCTACCTCCCACCCTGTCCTAATCTCCATCCATCCCCAGCACACAAACGCAGACACACAGGCGGACGCGATTGCTTTGCTTACCTGTAACTTAATACACCGCGTTGACTTAGAAGTGCGGGATGGGGCTGAGAATGAACAGCCTGCCGACACCTTGTGGCTGCACACTTGCTTCTTCAGAATGCAATTCGCACTGCTTCACCAGCAAGTGGTTACCACAACTTGTCTTGAATGTGACACAACCAGAGAAGCTGTGTTAATGCTGAGCATTAGGTGTAACTTCCTTTGGGCACTGGTAGAACATGGTTCTGTTTCTGGGCTCGAACGTCTGTGGTTGGAATTTTGCCTCTCACCTCTCCGTGGAGAACATTAATCTATCAGCAATGGAGGAAACCACCACTTACTCCCTAAAAATGTCTCCTCACCTTTAACATGCAGTTTTCTACAACTTAAGCTACCTTAGCAGGGGTGATTTTCTCATGTGTTTCTTTTCACCCTTTGTCATTGTCACGAAATTTCCTTCTGGGTCGGCAAATACAACTCTGCATGTATGTTCCTTTTGGTTGGCAGAATTCATCCCACTCTCTGGATACAATCTGATATTGTCTCTTTAAAATTGTTTTTATTATAGAGTGTGTCATTATAATTTTGGCCTTTGGAATAAAACCAAATGAAATACGGAGGAATCTACTTCACCACCTTCTAAATAACATTTGTCCTCAGTTTTCAACAAATGCACTGACATTTATATTTTTGTTATTTCAAGGTCCAAAATTGGACCATGGCATAGATTAAAAATAGGAAAATGTAGATCACAATGAGAGATGCTAGAGAAAATTAAGTGTGAGGAGTCACTATTGAGATCTATGGTTCCAAATTCCAATGACTCTGTGCACCTCCTCAGAGTCCTTCTCAACAAGGTCAATTGAAAGGAATTTCAAAATCTAAAAATAGTCACACCCATCCTAAAAGAGTTGCAGGCTGAGTGTCAGTCTCCCTGAGAGTATGGGCAAATTTTGACACTTTGAACTTTTAGAGACTTAAGGTGGCAAGTTTTTGAAACTTAAATTCAAGGTAGTGGATTTTTAGAGAATTACACCAAAGCTCACTCAAATCAAAATTTTAGAGAGGAAGGATTGCACATGTGATAAGATTGCACTGAACTATCCAAAAACACACAAATGAGGGCATGTAAAATGGGAGACAGTGATAAGGCTGGTGGATGTCAGTTTCCAGGCTGTAACATTATACCATAGGTAGTTCTTTCTGCAAGATGTTACTCTTGCAGGAAACTGGGTAAAATACACCTGGGCTCTCTCTGCATTATTTCTTACACTTGCATGTGAAACTACAATTATCTCATAATTTAAAATTTAATGAATGAAAACATGGAGAAAGCCCGAAAGATAGCAGTGAGATGCCTGACCCGGGGTTCACAATTATCCATGGAGGGTGGGCAGGCAGAGAAGGTGGGTGTAATCTTAAGGGTGTAAGTAATAAATCATAGAGGGCTGAAGGAAAGCCAAAAAAAAAAAAAATTCTATGTATTACTTGCAGAGAGAGATCAAATAACAAGTGCATTGTTACGACAACGAAAAGTAACATGTCCAGGGGTTTCCACCCTTGACGCAAACACACAGATATGCAGTGCTGGCGCCTGGATTGAACAGAAGCCACCAGCAGCTGTCCCAGCTACTAGTGCCACCATTACAATGGAATCTTAAGTCTCCCATGTTGCTTTCTTTTACAACTGTGAAGGCTGAAATCTGCCTTCTAAACATATCAAAACCGAATTAGAAGTTCATGGTTTGCTGCCTCTTTGGAAAAACAACCCTTGGGTCAAAATGCTAATCAAGCTTTATTTTAAATCTTGAAGAACAGGGGGGAAAACAAAAGAGAGAGAGAGAGAGAGTCACCATAGAGAAGCTAATTTATGTTCACTGATATTGCACAGCCTGGCATCACCATGTGGCCCCTGCTTGGGGAATCTGACATCTTTGATTTACTTTTCCTAAAGACCTTTCCTTTATAGGCAGTGCTGGAGAACTGCTGTTTCCCTCCAGATTTACTCTCTACCCAGGGCTCTTTCCCCAGATGGGCCACAAGAACAGGCTTTCTGAACATGACATTGTGGAGAGTCAGTCACACAATTGCTGGATACTGCCAACATTCACACACTCCACTTTATGAGCATGCAACAATCCGCTCCTACGTTTTTCTTTGGATGGAGATTTACATTGCAACTCAATTCCTAGGTATATACCCAAGAGAAATGAGTGCACGTGTACTCAGAAGACTTGCACAAAAATGTGCACAGCAACTTCATTTGCATATACAAGGGTACTTCAAAAAGTTCATGGAAAGATTGGTATTGTCTTTTAATTCTATTTTTCCACAAACTTTTCGAAGCACCTTTGTGCATATGATAAAATAAACATGTGAATGCATGAATGTAGTAAAGAAGAGAGTACTCCGAGGGAAGAGAGAGGTGGGAATTGTGTGGGGGATGAGGCAGAAATTTTGGAGCAGAGGTCCATGAGGCGGTCTCAATGTTAAGAATCATTCTGCGTCCTGCAGCCTCAGTGCAAATGCTATATGATTTTATTTCTCCCTCCCTTAGTTCACACCACTACGATTATATATAAAACACCAATATTCCTGCTATCAAGAGCATTACTTTCACCACTGCAAGTGGCTGGGTCAAAAAGCATTAAAATACACTGACTCTAAATTTCTCTAAATTACAGCCCATTCTAAATTACTGAGCCTTAAAGATTACATTTCTCACCTCACCTTCCAAACAGCTGATACCACAGACAACAAATAGTAGACAAATTACTAGAAGCCATGAGTTTCGTAGAAATGTGGTTGGAGTCGACAACATAACTAGATTTTTACTGTGGTACTGCTACCAGCAAGCTGAGTCAACCTGAATCAACCCTTCTCCTTGTTATAGCACTTTTGACTACAAAATAATGGCATTTGATTATATGATTCTGAGATTTTCTCAGCTCCAGTAACCTAAAAGGTATTTGAAGTTTTCTTGTTTAATAAATCAGTAGTTTCACACCTCCTTTTATTTCAACATTTTTTCCCTGCTATCTCTTAAGACTAATTTGGTTTCCTTTTCAGGCTTACACACTCCACACCAAACCAAGTGGTTGGTTTTACCTGGCAGGTACTAACTTTTCTCTATGCTTGCAAGAAAAGACAAAGGGAAGGTAACCATATCATCCATCCATGAATTAAAGCCAGAGGGGCTGCCCACATCTGCCCTGTCAGGGTGCCAGCCAGCTGCAGTTACACCAAGAGAGGAAACTCAATGGGCCATCTGCTGAAGACGACTCGCTGGCTCTGCAGGGTGAGTTTGCAATGGTTCAGCAGTAAAAGCATCATTTCTTGCAGTCGGTCTTGTCCATTAACAGTTTCAGTATTGCTTAGTTCTCCTACACAATATTCTATCTGTGTAAATCAGGATTGAAGCAGAGATGGAGAGCTCCAGAGACAGAGATAGACAGAGACAGAGACATAGACATATATAAAGATCTAGAACACACACATACAGCCTCTCTCTCTTTCTTTCTCTCTATATAATGGATATAAATATATCAAACTTACCTATCTATCTACTATATATTACTACTTACCTACCTACCTATATATTGTTCTGAGAGACAAAGAGAGGCAAGTTTGAAATCCACAGGGCAAGCTAGCAGGCCACCAGGAATGACAGCTGGTACTAACCACGCCAACGAAGGCTGTTTTCCAGAGGCAAAATTTCTTCTTCTCTGCCTGATTTTAAGCATCAGTCATGCTTTTAAAGCCTTTCAATTGAAAAAATAAAAATAAAAATCAGGTCCACCCAAATTATTTAGTATAATCTCCCTTAGTTAAAAAGTCTACTGATTATAGACTTTTAATTACATATCTCCAGAGCAACACCTATATTACAGTCTGAATAACCAGATGCTATAGCCTGGCCAAGCTGGTACATCAAACATATCATCACAGAATCAGAACAAGGTGGGAAAGATCGAGGGGGTCAGAAATACCAAACATCTCTTGCATGCATAGGGGTGTGCTGAGTGCTATTGATCAAGTTATGTTCCCCTGGGTCCTGTGTACTCATCTGGGAAAAGCAGGCAACATGTTGCCCTCAGAGTATTGTTTGAGGACTTAATAGCATAATGTGTATAAAGCACCCTGCCCCCCAGGCAATCGTTTGTCACTTAATAAAATAGTTCCTCCCCTTTCTTCTAAAACTTTGTTCTGAAGAATTTCATGGGGATGTTGTTTCATGTGCAAATCTGGGAATCCTGTCTCCAGCCATCTGCATCCTTACGTCTGTTTTAGGACAGGCCAAACATTTGCATCTTTTATCAGCTTTTAAACAATACTGAACTGGTAGAAATGGATTACAATCTGTGAAACAGTGCCACAGAGGGAAGCGAAAGATATCAAATGCTTATATTTGTAATGGGCTTCAAATCCATTTAGACACTATTTTTGTCTATCTTTCCAATATTTTAAAGAAAGAAAAGAGTCGACTTACTGAGAAACTATCATTAGTAAAAAAAGACTTTCTACAAGTTGAAAATCTTACACTTATACATAAATATTATAATTACAAACAAATATGGTAAATATCTAGGGTTTCAATAAATATCTCCATTCTAAAGATAATGGCTAGCTTCTATAAAATCTGAAAATGAATGATTTCAACTTGGTAATTTCTCAATATTTTAAAATGGATTTTTAAAGCTCGATAAACGAAACACCAATTTGCAAAGCCCTCGTGTAGTATTACATCGTCAATTGATAAGCATCGTGCCTCCTCAAGATACGTGAGTGCTCTAGAAAAATAATATATTAAATATTAGAAAAGGTCCCGTCTGTCAAAAGTTTAAAATTTGATGGAGGTGTGTTATTTGGTGTGTACAATTGCTAGCATGGAAATCTGCAAAGGTGGTTTGGACACCAGCACTGAGATGCAGTCTCAAGAGTCTTTGGTCCTCAGAAATAAATCATTGTACAAGGGGTGGCTTGTCATTCTACACCTAGAAAGGCCCAGTCAGGAATTCCAAGGAGGGCTCTTCTAAAGGGAGGAGCTGTTTGGAAAGTGTGCTTTTGAATTCCTAAATTTGAATTCATAAAATCACTGGCATATTTCTTCCCAGTCTAGAGTTTTTTGTTCTTTTTTTTTTAAGGAAAATGAGTCACCTGAAGTCACACTTACAGTGTTTACATGAGCCACGTCCCTGGTTTACCCTCCACTAAATCTTGGTGCTCCTTTGCACCTCCCTCTCCAGGCCAGACAAACCTGCCACACCTGCTAAAGCACTGAGGAACCATGAGACTTGCTTTGTGTCCCCAAACATGTCCTTCCTCCAGTCTCCCAAGCAGGCACTGGCCAGCACTGTGCAAGGCCCACTGTACCCCAAACCCTGCACAGATGCTTGCAATGAGAAAGGTGGGCAGCAGGCACAGAGGAACGTGATCTGACCCAGAGTCTGGTCCTTAATTGCTGCTTATTTAACAGACCCACAGGAGGAAACAGACTGCAAGCATGTCACCGCAACACAGTAAGATATGCTCAGAGACGTGACTGAAATATATGCCACGTGCTGCACAATCATGGAGAACATCAGTCATGAGTGGTAGCAACGGGGGAGTGCAGGAAAGGTGGACATGAGCACCAGGAGCAGGTGCCACCCAAACCGGGAGAGACGCACACTTTGGAGTTCCAGGCTCTGACCTGATGCTTGTCCTCAGCTCCTCTATCCTCCAAGGACAATTTTAGTTTCATACCATAAGAGAGAAAGAGAGAGGGAACCAGCATAACCAGTATAACCAGCTAACTAGCTCTCTATTCTTTTTCAAAAGGCATTTCTTTTACCCTTTCAAATAACTGCCTGCTGACTTTAAAATATCTACAAAGGAAAAGATGTGTATTAATTACGAGATCCCAATGTGCTGGATATGCAAAATAAACACCAAGGTGCACCTTTTCTTTCATACAGGCCCTTTGGTTATGGCTGAGAAAACAGAAATTCGATGTTTTGGTCAATCCGTGAGCAGTATAGGTCCTCCTGATTTTTCTCCTAGCTTTTTGCTTCAGAATGTTGTAAATACACAGGATGATATCTTCTTCTGCTGTTAGCAAAGTAAAAGATTGGCCATTAAAGTCTTAAAATTTTTATTCCTAAACAGAGATATGAACATTCAGCTGGATTTTAAAATTTTTATTCTTCAAGTTGTAATTGAAAACAGCCTCATGCCTGATGCTTTTTGGACAAGGCGTTGCCTCAGCAGATCCCCAAAACCTTACAAGCTTGTCCTGAACTCAGCTTGAATTTCTGTATTTTGGTTTAATCATTCCAGTCCTAGAACTCCCTTTTAGGACGATGTATGAGTTTCCTTCTATTGCTTTCCAGTTTACCACACATTCAGTTGCTTAAACATGCCAATGTATTATCTTACATTTCTGTGTGTTCCAAGTCCAGACTCAGTCTCATTAGGCTAGAGTTGGTATTTTGGCCAGGTTGTGCCCCCTCTGCATCACAAAAGAGGATTCTCTTTTCTCAGCTCCCAGCCCCCCTCACATGGCTCCAACTTCTGCCTCCATGGTCACATCTCCTTCTCTGACTCTGACCTCCTGCCTTCCTCTGATAAGGACCCTGGTGATGATGCTGGACACACTCAGGTGATCCAAGATCATCTCCCATCTCATGCCTGCAAAGTCCCATTTGCCAGATAAGGTGACATGCACACAGATTTTGGTAATTAGGATATGGACATATTGGGGAGGGGCATTATTCATCTACCACCACTGATAATACTTACACATTATAATTTTCATAAAAGAGGAAACAAGTGGTTGACAATTTTCGAAACTGTGTTATCGTGTTTGCACTAGTCTACTCGGGATGTCACAACAAAATACCACAAACTGTTGTGGCTCCAACGACAGAAATTCCTTCTTGCACAGTTCTGGAGGCTGTAAAGTCCAAGATCAAGGTTTGGCAGGGTTACGTTTCTGGTGAGGACTCTCCTCCTGGATTGCAGACAGCTCACAGATGACCACCTACTCACTGTGTGCTCACATGGGGGGAGAGGAAGCTCTGGTCTCTCTTCCTCTTTTCATAAGGACCGTCATCTTAGGGCCTCACACTTAGGACTTCAGATTAGGGCCCCACCCTTATGACTTCATTTGACCTTTACCACTTCCTCACAGGCCCTATCTCCAAATATAGTCACATTGGGTGTTAGGGCTTCAAATTGTGAATTCTGAGGGAACACAACTTAGTCCATAACAGTGTTTACATACCCTTAGGTTGTTGGGTACAGGAGTGACTTCACCAATCTTTGAAAATTGCAAAGCTTAGAGAAGAAATACGTGTAAGACGTGAATATGCAGTTCTAGAAAAATCTCCAAACTATAAAGGAGTAACTTCACCAATCTTTGAAAACTGCAAATCTTAGAGAAGAAATACATGTAAGACGTGAGTATGCAGTTCTAGAAAAATCTCCAAACTATAAATCCAAAAGCAAAACCACCCCACCTATGCCTTTATGAACACTGCCTAACTGTATAATCTCTCTAGTCATACCTTGTACAAATACGAAGATAATAATGCCTTTTCTTCTCTTCTTTAAAGGGTCATTTCAAGCACAAAATAGGACCATTGTAAAGGTCTTGAGGAGCTCTGAAGCACTTTATGAGTGTCAGTTGTTTTTTCCAAATGCTTTGAGTTCTGAACAGAATGTGTGTTCAGAAATGCTCTTCCACTTGGGGAAGAACCTACTGATAGCGTGAGACCAGTGTGTTACAGACTTTTTGTTTTGGGGGTCCCCCCCCCACAGTTCTTGGCAAAGAAAGAAGAAAAAATAGCTACTTCCTACAAAGAAATGGCTTTCCCTTATACAGAGACACTAGAAAATTCTGGACAGGTACCACCTGTGACATAAAGTAATGACTAACCAGAAGAAGAAAAGAAAATCAAACTGAAGTTAAGAAATGACTTATAAAAATTTAGATTTATTGGGTTAACCCAATGCAATTTCAAAAAGCATCGTTCAAAGTGAAACATTTGAGAAGATGATTCACAGATCCAATTTTCAATAAAATACATGCTGTGGCATTAACTCACATTTCATAGGTTTAGGATTTTGAAGGGTATCTTTTAAGGAACTGTTTATTTATTTACCCTGTACTTAGGTGCATAAATGTTTTTTTCCCCCCTCACTTTGCATATACTCAGCAAATACACTATTTATATACATTTTATCTTGTCATCTTAATAAAAGAAAATTTTTATAGGAAGATCATGATTAGCTGAACCTGTTGCTAAAAGCCCAGGGACAACATGAAATATTCAAATATGATGACTGTCCACACTCATCCAGTGGCAGCTACTGAAATTATTGAGAAAGAGTTCTTGGGAGATAACCAGTTCCTTAAAGGATGCCCTTTAAAATCCTAAACCTATGAAATGTGGGTTAATGCCACAGACTATATTTTATTGAAAATTGGATCTGTGAATCATCTTCCCAAACGTTTCACTTTGAGTGATGCTTTTCAAAATGTGTATGTACATTGTCTTACAAAATCCAGATTTGGATGAGAAAGGAATCTTAAAATGTCCTCAGAACCCTGGAGGAAGAAATCGTGGTATTCTGTGACAAGGAACAAGTTTGAGCTCTGTTTCATTCTTGTCTGTGGTTCCAGCATCTTAGCCTTGTCCAATGTATGTCACAATGTCACAATGCATAGCTTTTAATCAGCCTAATCAGAGTAACATGATGTTAATTCAGCAGTCTGCCATGTCAGCAAGCAATTTGCAGGACAAGAAACATTTTGCAAGCACAATAAAACCCAGAATTTCCATAAGTCTCTAAAACATAATCAGGGTTGCTAATAGGCTATGTCAGCAGAGAAAATTTTGAAACTGTAATGAAACAGCTAACATTTTTCCCCCAAAAGAATTCTGCAGAAAATTCTTACAAGAGAATCAGGTTACACAGAACATTTTGTGTGCGTGCGTGCGTGCGTGTGTGTGTGTGTGTGTGTGTGGTTGTAGCTATGTAAAACCTTGATTTATAATATCTCCTCCAAGATCTCACTTACCATGGCTTAAAACAATTGAAAGTAATCCCCACTATGCTGAATGGTATGGTAAAATCGAGGTTTATTAATTCCAGTGATGTACAGGTGAGTTGGCTACCAAACTATCAAAAGAAAAGAGAAATAATGAACCGCAATAACAAAACCATTCAGTAAGCTTCATGGAAAACACTATTTGAGTAAAATTCAGCTCTCTATAAAGTATCTAGTGTGATATCACTTATGTTTTGGGAGGAAAAAAAAAGACTTAAACTGACATTTATCAGGTTTCCAATGTTGTAAACCTTTCCATTCAAATCTCTTCTAAACAGTGCAGAGCAGTAACAATTTATGGCTTGGCACTTTTGGTGTTGTCTTGCAAATTATGGATAAATTTTACCCTTGGCCAGACACTGTGCTATGAAAATACCAGGCTTTCTACACTTACCAACCATAATATAGCAATTAGCTGTCACATCCAGAATACATAGTGGAAAACGGAGTGGTAAATGTTATTGGAAGATCCAGAAGTGTACTCATCTGGTCAAAACAAGGAAAACTATTGAGATGATACAAAGAAAATAAGATGATGGCCTCAAGTAAAGGCTTGGTTTCCTCTACATGTTCTAGAATATCAGAGCTCCTGCAACCCTTCTCCTCTTGACACTTGGAGGAGGTCAATGACACCCTCTAGGTTAGTGTCTTCACCATGCTTTTGAGGCCATAAGAGAGTCATCACCACGCACAGCACTGACAGCATATGCGGTTTTACCCATGATCTGAAGTAGATTTTCTGAGCAATTTATATACATCAGAAATTTACTGCTCACAGTTCTGGAGACTGGGAAGTCCAAGACCAAGACATCTCGGATGCAGTGGTTGGTGAGGACTAGATCTCTGCTGCAGAGATGGCACCTTCTTGCTGCATGTGAATGTGGGGGAAGGTGCAAACTTACTCTTCATTCTCTTTTATAAAGGCACTAATCCCATTTATGAGGGTAGAGCCCTCATGACTTGATCATTTCCCAAAATACTCCACCTCCTAATACTACAACACTCAGGATTAAGTTTCAACATATGAATTTTCAGAGGACACCAATATTCAGATCACAGCACACAAGTTCAGGGAGATTGATTTAAGATGAAAGTCAGAGCAAGTCATTCTTTTGTTCTAAGCCTGCCAGTGGCGTCCTGCCTCTCTCAGAACAAAAGTCAAGGCTTTGTAACAGTGGCCGACTCCCTAGATGACTGGTCACTGCCCCTGTCACTGTCTCTGACCTCATCCCCTAGGATGTACATCCATGACGACTCAGCCTCCGCTGCACTCTCTCCCTGAGTGCTTCTTAAATGTGTCAAACCTACTCCTGCCTCCAGAATTTCCTTTTACATCCCCCTGCCTAGAGCAGATACCCACATGACTTGCCCCTCAACTTCCATCACATCTGGGCTCAAATGTCATTTGATGGGGAAGGACTTCCCTGGCTGCACCCCACAAAGTAGGCTGTTGCCTTCTCCCCTAAAGTTGCTATTCCCACATGCCTGGTAAGTTTTCTCCTTGGCACTTTTCACTGTGTGTGTGTGTGAGTGTGTGTGTGTGTGTGTGTGTGTGTGTGTGTGTGTGTGTGTGTGTGTGTGTGTGTGTGTGTGTGTGTGTGTGTGTGTGACAGAGAGAGAGAGAGAGAGAGAGAACATTCATGGTTTTTCACTGCTGCACCCCCTGACTTAGAGAAGAACCATTCAGGATACAGGGGCCCAGTAGATACTTTTGAATGAACAAAGACATGATTTAGGTAATGAATACAGTGCAGAGTGCAAAGACATTCTGGGAGTCTGAATACACCAATGACTCTCTTCTCAGGCAAAATAGCGCACATATGGTGGGTGCAATGGCCTTGGCTGAGTTTTTCCAACTAAGGGACCCCAGAAATTTCTAGGAGTTCCCTAACTTCATAAACAATGCACTAAATAAATTTTTAGACATAATTTTTAATCTCTGTTTCAGATATCCCCACAGGTTTAAGAAACTAATGGATTTAACACTTAGGAACAACCATTCTGTGAAAGAAAACACCACTACAATTAATGAAAGATTAAGGTGTTGATTGAAAACATGTCAGTCTGAGAAAAATGACGTGCGTTGATGGTTCTAATACACACACACACACACACACACACACACACACACACACACACGCACACACACACACACGCACACACACACACACACACAAGGGTACTTCAGAAAGCTTAAGGAAAGATATTATATTTGTGTGTGTGTGCAAATAGAAATAATTCATTGCTTAAAGGATGATAAAACTCAAGTTCCAAAAGAAGGTACTTACAACAAACATATCCTAATAAGGATCTCCTCTTTTTAAAAAACAACTGCACTGAGATATAATTTACATATCATAAAATTCACCCAACTCAATGATTTTCAGTGTTTTCAGGGGTTGTGCAACTATCACCACAATATAGTTTGGGGGTTTTTTAATTTTTTTCTTTTTTGTTGTTGTTGTTTTTACTTTTTTAAAAATTTTAACTAATTTTTTTCAATGTACATGTTTATGGGGTAGAATTTGTTGTTTCAATGCATGCATATATTGTATAATGATCTAATCAGAATCATTAGCATATATATCTATCATTTAAAAATTTATCATTTTTTTGTGTGTTTATAATATTCAAGATCCTCTTTTCTGACTGTCGTAAAATGTACAATGCAATATTATTAGCTATTGTCACCCTGGAGCCCCAGAATTTATTCTTCATATCTAACGGTAACTTTGCAATTATGTACTGGCCTACCAATCATTCCCCACCGCCCTCCCCACCCCCTTTTCCCTTTCCGTACCTCGGTAACCACTATTCTACTCTCTATTTCTTTCTTTTTCTTCTCTCTATTTTAATTTGTTTTTCTTAATTGACCTGTGAGAATTGTACGTATTTATGGAGTACAATATGACATTTGGGTACATGCATACTGCATGCAATGATCATATCAGGGTGCTTAGTATATCCATTTCCTCAAACAATTGTCACTTCTTTGTGTTGGGGACATTCAACATCATATTAACTAGCTATTCAAAGACACACAGGACTTTGTTGTTAACTGTAGTCTCTCTGTATTGCTATAGATCCCCTTCTTCCTATGTCTCCACTATTTTGTATCCAATGACTACCCTCTCCTTATACCCATTTCCCCCTTCCTCCCGTCAGCCTCTAGTAACCACTATTCTACTCTTTACTTGTATGAGATCAACGTTTTGAGCTTCCACTTATGAGTGAGAGCAAATCCCATTTCTCCCTCTGTGCCTGACTTATTTCACTTAATGTAATTTTCTCCAAGCTCATCCATGTTGCAGCAAATGGAAAGTTTCTTTCTTTTTCTGGCTGACTAGTATTCCATTGTGTATATAGACCATATTTTCTTTATCCAATCATTCCTTGCAAGACTTTTTGGTTGGTTCTAATTCTTGCCTATTGTGAATAGAGCCAAGATAAACACGGGAGTGCAGGTATCCCTTCAACTTATTAATTTTCATTCCTTCCAACATATACCCAGGAGTGGGATTGCTGAATCATATGGTAGTTCTATCTGTTTGAGGAACCTCCATTCTGTTTTCCATAATGGCTGTGCTAATTCACAGTCCCATCAACAATGTATAAGTTCCTCTTTCTCCACATTCTCACCAGCATTTGCTATTTTTTGTCTTTTCGGTGATAGCCATTCCAACTGGGATGATATCTCACTGTGGTTTTGATTTGCATTTCTCTGATGATTAAGATGTTCAGCATTTATTCATATACCTGATGGCCCTTTGCATGTCTTCTTTCAAAATACGTCTCTTCAGTTCCTTTGCCCATTTTTGGATCATATTATTTGGGTTTTTTTTTTTATTATTAAGTTGTTTGAGTTCCTTGCATATTCTGGGTATTAATCCCTTGTCAGATATATAGTTTGCAAATACTTTCTTCCATTATGTGGATTGTCTTTTTGCTCTTTTGATTGTTCTCCTTTGCTGTGGACTAGCTTTTTAGTTTGATATAATCTCATTTGTTAATTTTTGCTTTTGTACCACTCTCTCAGCACTTGATAGATCATCTAGGCAATAAATTAACAGAGAAACTACACAGGATTTAATCTACACTTTAGACCAATTGTTCCTGGCAGATATTGCAGAACATTCCATCCAACAACTACAGAATGAATATACATTCTTCTCATCAGCACATGGAACATTCTCCAGGACAGAACACATGTTAGCTAATAAATCAAGTCTCAACAAATTTTTAAAAATTTAAATCATTTCAAGTATCTTTTCAGATCACAATGGATTAAAGCTAGAAATCAATAACAAGTGAAACTCAGCAGTACTAAGAGGGAAGTTTATTGCAATAAACACTTGCATCAAAAGAACAGAAAGATGTCAGATAAATAACCTAATGCTATACCTCAAAGAACTGAATTAGAAAAACAAGAGCAATCCAATCCCAAGATTAGTATACCGAAAGAAATAATTAAAATCAGAGCAGAACTAAATGAAATAGAGACCCCCAAAAGATACAAAAGATTCATGTAACAAAAAGTTGTTTTGTTAAGAAGGGAGAAGGCCCAAATAACAAAAATCAGAATTGAAAAAGGACACATTACAACCAATAAAATAGAAATACAAAGAATCATTAGAGATTATTGTAAACAATTGTTTGCCAACATATTTGAAAACCTGGAGGAAATGGATAAATTTTGGACACATACAAAGCTACCAATATTGAACCAAGAAGAAATAGAAAGCCTGAACAGACCAATAACAAGCAATGAGATTGAGCCAGGACTGGATGGCTTTACTGCTGAGTTTTACCAGAACTTTGAAGAGGAATTAATACTCATTCCAAAAAATTGAAACAGACGCCATTCTCCCAAACTCATTCTATGAGGCCAGCATCACTCTGATACCAAAACCAGGCAAAGGTAAAATAAATAAAAGAAAACTACAGGCTGATATTTCTGACGAACATAGATGCAAAAATCCACAACAAAATATTAGCAATCAGAATACAGCAACACGTCAAAAAAATTATACACTATGATCAATTGGGATTCATCCCAGAGATGCAAGGATGATTCAACACATATGAGTCAATAAGTGTGATACACCACATCAACAAAATCAAGGACAAAAACCATGTGATTATCTCGATAGATGCAGAAAAAGCATTTGACAAAATTCAACATCTCTTTATGATAAAGACAACAAATTAGGTATAGAAGGAAAGTATCTCAACACAAGAAAAGCCATATATGACAAACCTGCTGCCAATATCATCCTTTTCCCTTAAGAATGGGAACAAGCAAGGTTGCCCACTCTTGCTACTACTATTTAACATAGTGTTAGAAGTACTAGCCAGAACAATCAGGCAGGAGAAAGAAATAAAGGGTATCCAGATTGGAAAAGATGAAGTCAAACTGTCCTTGTTTGCAAATGACATGATCCTATATATATATACATAGAAGTCTAAAGAAAGACTCTTCCAAAAATCTCCAATAAAATCTAGCAGAAAAAGAAATCAAGAAAGCAAGCCCATTTACAATAGGAGTACAGCAATAGTGTGAAGAAATAAATGAGTGATTAAGAGAGTGAGAGAGTGGGGCTGCATTTTTTTGATTTGGGTTTTTAAAAAAATATTTGTAGTCATCACAATTCCAACCTGAAACTTTTGACTAGAACCAAACATTTCAAAATAGCTTAATGCAGTGCAAGTCTATAGAGTTCTGGCAAGTGTCTATAGTGTAGACTAGTATACAAGGGTACTTCAAAAGTTTAAGAAAAGATAAAATTAACAGGTAATACTAATCCTTCCATGAACATTTTGAAGATCCCACATGGTCACTAGTACACTGCCTGACATCTAATGGGCATGTGGAATCATAAGAAGTACGCACTTGGAAACTAGGTGAATCTGGGTTCTAATCTGCACTTTGCAGTACACCTGCTCTTCTCTTTCTGTCTCTTTCTCCTCCTGTTTTGGTCCATTTTGTGCTTCTGTAACAAAATACCACAGGTTGTGTTATTTATAACAAACAGAAATTTATTGGCTCACAGTTCTGGAGGCTGAGAAGTCCATAATCAAAGTGCTGGCATCTGATGAGTGCCTGCTTGCCATGTCACAACATGGCAGAAAGGCAGAGAGAGAGAGAGAGAGAGAGAGAGCTGAACCTACTCCCACAATAATCAATGCAGTCTCACAAAAACCACATTCATGTGGGACCTCTTCAAGGTCTCACCTCTTAATACTGCTAAAATGGCAATTAAATTTCAACATGAATTTTGGAGGGGACAAGCATTCAAACTATAGCACTTTCCTGCCTTATCTTTTGTTGTTATCCTTTTAGAAGATACTTGAATTACCAGCTCTGGGTATTGGGCTTTGTAATCACAGTAAGGTACAAGTTGAATTTCTTCAAAATAGCACAATGCAGATGCATTTCTTTTATCCATAACAAGAGCACACTGTTATCTACTTGCCCTAATGATTCAATGAGATGATATCTATAAAGATCTTAGGAAGTATTTGCCCTGTAATTGGTGGCTAAAATTTTATTATTCAATATAAGCAAAGGCATTCAGTGTGTTTTTCTTAACATCTAATAATAAACTATTAAGATGTTCTACAGGCAGAGAAAGAAGCAGTGTGTCTCCCATGGTTCGTCAGGCCATCAGAACTGGAACATAAATTTGCAACAACCCGACCAAAGGCAGTGTCCAAGTTTAGAGGAAAATAAAGTCATGACAGCAATCTGTCCCCACACTGGGTGGAGCCCTCATGAATGGGATTAGTGCCCTTATAAAGGGGCTCGAGGGAGTCTGTTAGTCCACTTTTCTCTTTTTCTCTTTTGCCATGTGAGGACACAGCAAGAGGAAATAAGTATGAAGCAGAGATGAAGTCCTCACCAGACACTGAATCTGCCATGTCTTGATCTTGGACTTCCCAGCCTCCAGAACTGTGAGCAATAAATTTCTATTATTTATAACTTATCCAGTCTAAGGTATTTTACTATAGCAGCAGGAAAGGTCGGAGGCTCTCACTCAGTGCAGGGCACTGTTCCACTGACTGGACATGCACCATCCGTCTGATTGTCAAGATCACCCAGGGAGGCTGGCATTACCCTTGACCCTTTTTACATGGAGAATCCAGGTTTAGATCTGCCCACAGACCCAGAGATAGTGAGTGTCAGAATGGAGAGGGAACCTGAATTCATTCAATTCCACAGCCTGTGTTCTTGACTGCCATGACTTGCTGCCTCCTGATATTACTTGAGGGTCAGTGGAGAAAGATCATAGGATTTGAACCCAGAAAGACAAGTGTTCGATATTGGCTCTGCTTCTATTGCAAATTTTGACCCAAACTCACCTCATCTAAAGTACGTGCACCTGGGAAACACTTCATTACCATATGCTTCTTTGAATATCAAACTGTATTTGTGTAGATATTATGAGATGGTATTTCTATATGGCAAGAATATACTTATTCAAAATCATTTTGTACCAAAAACTACTCACCAGTGGAAATTTTCCAAAGATGCAATTGCATTTCACATCATTACTTATATGTTTTAAGATGGTTAAACTTGAATTACTTTAGAACGTGAACATTTAGATCAGTCGATGACGCTTTCTATAAATGTCATTAGACACCACAGTGGGGAAAAGGTATAGACATTAAGGAGAGTATCAGCCTATGTACTTGAAACTTATTACTGTTGTTATGAATTTATTTCCTTCAAAACTACCTATCGTTGCAAATTCAGCACACGATCCTGCTTATATTGCCCAAGGAGCATTTTATTTCCAGAGATAATGGTACGATATATAAGAAATGAAATGAGGGCAGTGAACAGTCAGGTGTAATATAATTCTACCAGGTAACAATTCTGCTGAAATACCAATTTATAATATGATCAAGGCAATTATTTTTGTAAATGAAAATGGTCATTTCTATGCTCCTTCATAGCCTCAGGCTTTCTTTTTTCCTACTAATATGAAGAAAATGTATTTATTCTCCATTGTTTTGCTGAAATGTACAATATGTGAAAATGTACCTGTGAGTGGGATTCTGAAAAAAAAAATGAACTGGAAATAGATTTTCGCCTCCTATCTTGAAAAAGCTTTTACAATTGTTTTTGTTGTCTTTGCTGTTGTAAAAATGAACATTTTGCATCCTATGTAAGGAGTAAAATGAGGGTTGTCAAAATTATCCTTGTATCTTAGGCACAGCATACATAAACCATAAAAATCTTTTAGTGTGAAGTTCAGTGAAATTGTACACGTCGATATATCTGCCTCACCCTCACCCCAGTCAAAATATAAAATGTTTCCAGGACCCAGAAGGCTTGCTGTGCTTCTTTTCAACCAGCATCGTCCTCTTACCTGGGATTTGCCCTCACTGTGACCTCTATGGCCACAGTTTAGTTCATCTTTTCTTACACTGCAGAGTACGCACTCTTTGTTTCTGGCTTTTTTCGACCATAATGTCTCGGATTGATTCATGTTGGCAAGTGCAGTGGTAGTGCATCCTTATCTTTATTATTACTTTGTAGTACTCTTTGTAAAAATACACTACAAATTTTTTTATTCATTGTATATTGATGGATATTTGGGTTGTTTCCAGTTTGGGCTATTTATGAATAAAGCCACGATGAACAGGTTTGTACCTTTGTTGGACATCCATATTCTGTTTTCTTGGGTGTACAGCTAGGAATAGAATTGCTGTGTGTGAAGTGTCCATTCAAGTCTTTCGAAAATGTTCAATTGTCTTATTTTTTATTGATCTGCAGGATTTATTTATAAATTTTAGATACTAGCTCTTTCCAGACTACTGTGTCTCTTTCCCTTTCACTCGTATCTTTTGATTCTCTTACTGGTATCAGCTTACGAACGACATTTCTTGATTTTAACGAAAACCAATTTATCACCTTATTTTTTATTCCTAGGAATTTTTTTTTGCCCTGTTTAAACATTTTGAATACCCCACATTTATAAACATATCCTCCTGGTTTTTCTGTACAAGTTTTACCATTTGCATTTTACACATGGTCTGTGACGTATTGTGCAGTCATTTATCTGACATAGAGGTAAAGATATACTTTTGTAAATACTGAATTCCAAGTGAACCAACAACAGTTATTTAACTGAACACCCCTTTCTTGAATGCATTGCTGTGGCACCTTTTCATAAATAAGTCAGCTGAGTGCATAGGACACTTTCTACATTCAGACTCTGCTTTTTGCCTACTCTTATGTTAGTATCTTGACTATTGCAGCTTTATCGTAAGTCTTCATAAATTAAATCCTTGACGTTAGGTCTTCAGCACTACCTTAGCTAATCTAGTAGGCCCTTTGACTTTCCACATCAGTTTTACAAGCCACCTTCTCAATTTCCACAGACACCCTGGTGAAATATCAACAAGGACTTCATGGAACCTCTAAATCAGCTGGGGAGAATGGGTACCTTAAAAATATTGAGTCTTCCAATCTATAAACATGATATATGAGTATTTCTCTATTTAGGTCTTTTTTTCATTTCTTTGAGCATTTTTTTGGTTTCCTATATAAAAGTTTTTGCTTAATTAATTAGATTTATTTTTCAGTATATGAGACCTTTGATGCTGCTGTAAATTACATGTATGTGTTAATTTATTTATTGGTTCCCTTACATTTACATTCCTAGTTTGGTTTCAATAAGATATTTTACGAGTCCTCAATCAAATATAAACAAGTGCTTTTTTGCAATCACATGGTACTCTTTGGGCACATTTTCCAGTGTACCTTGCAGACTCCTAATTTGAGGAGATGTTACCCTAACCTTCTTCTGACATTGTTCAGTCCTCCAGCACAATCTTTGGTTCATGGTTGATACTTAGTAAATATATGTTGACTTGAATCCAATTTTAATAAATGCAAATAAAAAGCCGTAACGCGCTCTGCTGTCTTTTCTATTTGAGTTATGTCAGCCGGAGGATCCTTAGAGAATCTTTTGAAGTGTTAAGATCAAAAATAGGCAAAACTCCATTCTGCTCTGCCTCAAATATCATTAAAGAATTCTGAACCTTCAGTTTTTTAAAGCATATAACTTCTGTGCATTATAAAGCAACCCCCCTTTTTCTCGAGTTAACATTCTTAATGCAACCTGTCGAAGTGCATTCTCAGTAAATTGCTTTGTTGAATTTGCCAGCCCAGTCAGTTTCTTTTAAAGTGAAGAAGAGAGAGCAAGGAAGAAAAAAGGGGGAAAAAAGAAAGAAAGAAAAACTTGTGCGGCAGCAAAAAAGAAAGGAAATTAAACAGGTCTAGACTTTGCTGCTTATTTTTACATCCAAACTTGCAAATAATCTCACCTAACACTGTCATGAGCCAGAATTCTGCCTCAAAATTTGCAATTCAAAAGCCCTGTTTTTGTTGTACAACAGATACAGAGTGCCAATTTTAGCTTCCGCCCCACAGAGTTACCCATGAACAGGCCCTAGGCATGCACAGACCTGATATAATAATGTTTAATGCACTGCTAGGAGAGCAATCTTCAGCTTGGCAAAACTGAGCCCCAGCACTTCAAAGTATGAGGCAAATCTCTCTTTTCTAGAGAACCCACTGCAAGACCTCACCTGTAGGCCTCTAAGGACTGGGTCTAAGTTTTGAATTGACTTTTCTCTGTGTGGGAGTTGATATAGCTAATAGAATTTAACAAAACTTTCTGCATATATGTTCCTTGAATATTTAAACAAACTTCTTGGTTTACTTCCCCGACATGAGCTGGTGCTGTTTTTTGTACAAATGTTGGAAAACAGAGTAACAGAGAGTTGCACTTACTGTCTTAAGTGGAGCTTTTGATGAAATTGAGACTTAGCTTAAATGTGTTGATTCAGACACAAAATAGCCACACTGCCTCATTATGTGTCTTTATAAATATGTGTGTGTGTTTTTGCAAATATTCACTGCACACACACACACACTCACTCAGAGAAAAGTAACTTGTGCCTCACTTGGTACTTAGCCAACTATGGAAAGGCTACCCCCTAATTGAGTCAGCTCCAGTCGCTCCACGAAAGTTGATCATGTTAAGAGGGAGTTTCTCTCTTTTGGATTTCTCTGTACTTCCATTGAGACGTAACTGGTGTTTTCTTGTGCGGAAAGATGAAAGTACAGTTTATTAAAGAAAGCAGCAGATTTTTCTGCAGCACAATGTTGACTAAATAATAAAGGAAAATAATCTGTGAATATTTTATTTGTTGTGGTGTGTATACCATTTGTCACTGTGATTTTTTTTTTCATTTTATGGCTGGATATCAATGCCAGCCAGACATTCCCCACCCCCCCAGGTATCACCAGGATTTTTAAAATGCCCTCCTAGTAAATCAGCTTTTGGAAGTCCTTGGTCTGAAAGACTTTGCTCAGGATTTTATTCAAAAGCTTAGGAAATGGCAGCAGATTGATGCCCCTGATTTGCTCCACGTCAGTGGGAAGTGTGTCTGGGAAAGAGTCATAGCTTGGGACACAGGCAGGTGGAGGACACAGGAGGACATAGACTACAAGTGTGCCTTCTGCAATCCCCACCAGTAACAAACCATACAGGTGCACCCCCCCCCATGGTGACGCTTTGATCACCTCTGAATTGTATTTGATGTCTCCCCAGTATCTCCAGAAGAAATCCACACACCCTAGGTTGAGATTCAAAGCTTTCCAGAATGATGTGGGAGAGGGGAGACGTAGGTAAACATAGTCTAACTTTCAACACTTACACAGGTTGGCTAAACCAGGTTTCTACTCTCTTCTCCTACGGCTCTTGCCCATGAACTGACTGCCCAACCAGCCTGGCTGATTCACTAGGGCAGCCTTCCTAGACTCCGTGATCATTCTACTTATTCAGTTTATCCCTGCCTGACCTCACACCCCACCAGAAGCCCATGGATTCCTCGCTACGTATCCTCCTGGAGTCCATGTCACTGATCCCATGATGGCCCACTCTCATCTGAGATCATAAGACCATTTCCCAACTATGTCCTCATGTGACGATCCTGCCTTTTCTACAAAGCTGTCCTAAGAACAAGGACTAAGAGCTCGCCAGTCCTTGAGGAAGAGACGCCTGAGAAGACAGGATCTGGTCCCACATAGTAAGTTGCTGGAATTGGTTGGGTCATTGCTATGTCTCCCTCGAGTGCAGATTTTTTATTTCTCAAGAGGATGTTGCTTTTCTCAACATGAATATAAAATGCATGGTGATTGAAGATATTTGGCTGTCTTAGTCTGGTTGTGTTGTGTCCCTGTGTAAGCAGCTGTTTTCAAAGGAGAAGACCTCCAAGAAGGAGGTAAAGGACCGTAAAGGTTGAGCCCAGAACGTATGTGGTTATTTAGGACCGAACAACCCCACAGCTTTACACCTTGGAAAGCCTACTGATGACCAAAATCCCTGAAGGCTGGAGCCAGGCTATTTTGTTCAGGACTGTGGTTACAGAATCCAGTGCTGGAAGTGAGCTGTTCACTCAAATATTTAGTAAGTCTTTGAATCAATGAATGGATAGGAATAAACAGATGAGCACAGGATAGTGTTGGGATGAGATTACTCTGTAGGGACCAGAGCAAAGGTGGCCCTCAGCTGTGACGTGTGGCAGGAGGCATTTCTCCTAAGGGGCATTTCTCCCATTCCCAACTGCACCCCCATCTTGGCTCTAAGGAATGGAGTTCTGGACACTCATGGTGGTGACTTTTACATGTTACTAATGATGCATGAACATCGAGTTGCTACTTGGAAAAATCAGTATCAGCTGTGCCCTTCCTTTCCCCTATTGGAACCAATTTACTCTTCAGAAAATGAGGCTTAGACACTACATTCCTTGTCTCATGCTCCAAACCCCATACAGATTGGATTCAAATCTGTCTGCTCTTTGTGTTATCTCCCAGCTTGTTATTTAAAGGCTGTTTGGTCATCTGTCCTACTTAGAGGCAAACCCCAGAAGGCAGGGGTCATGGTTTACTCTTCGTGGTCTAGAGTAACTAGTACACACAGGCCTTGCCCCTGAATATATTCATATACATGCATTGTGTTCTCTTTGTTTAGTTTTCAGAGTTTGCTCCCCACAGGCCCCTTGCTCAAGGCAATTAAGAAAACTTGACTCTTTGCTTCTGTGTTAATTTTCACAAACAGTATCTCAGCACATGAATACCTGGTTGCTTCCCTGTTATTAATTTCTGAAGACATACTATGGCAGAATTTTGCTTACACTTCACCTATAGTCTTAATGGTTATTCAACATCTCAATTCGAAGTAAGTTTTTATGGTTATCTAGCACTGTACACAGTACTCATATAGAGCTTCTCCATAATTCCTTTCACAGGGCTGTGATGAAAACCAGGTGTGGCACTGCTCTAGTTAATGAGGGAATCTGGGAACGACCCCCCGTTTCCACAGACCTGCTCTGAGGATGGGCAGCGTCTGCACCTTATTGGACACTGCAATCAAATGGGGCTAATATTTATCTTTTTCAAGTTATGCTTTCTTACATACTTCACATACTCACACGAAATTAGTGTTTGCAACGTGCTTTAAGTTCCTGAGATTCCTGTACAAACCAGAAGTGTCAAGAATAGTTTGAATAAAATGAAGTTGAAATGTTTGGCAAATGTGCGGCTATGAACGCTTCAAAGACATAGCTAATAGTAGCTCCCGTCTAAGGTGATGTGAAAGCTTCTGTAGTTACCATTTACATCATTTTGCTGGGGATTAGGTTTAAGTACAGTGACTCAACTAAATTCGAGGTGTCTCAGATCCTTGAAGTGAAAAGGATTGAATGAGATTAACTTTAATATTTCTCCCACTTTGTACATTCATGATTTATTTGTGAACAGTGAAAAGTCTTAAACCTTATCTGCTTTGGAATATAAAACATTCATTCTTATCAGATTAATACAACTCTCTTTCTAAAGCTCATGGTTTCAGGAAATAAACAACTTATTTCCTTTCTCAGAGTATTTGAAAACTACGTATAATCCAAAATGGCCAACATTTGACTGTACTGTAACACTAAGAACCAAAGATATATTATTTTAATTCTTCCATTTAAAAATATTATTTTTCCAGATGTTAAGACATAAGCAGTACTAATAGTACTAATAAACAGTACTAATAAAAGGTCTACAAATATTATCTTATCTTGGATTTTTTACCACTTCACAAGATGACTAATAAGTTTATCTATGGGCTTAGGTAAATATTCTTATTAAACAAAATATATTTTTTTGTAGATTTGTATTGAGTGCCCAAAACTGTGTTAGTCAAAATTTTTTTAAAAGCACTACATACTTATGTATTTGTACCTCAAAAAATATCTCTCTCCAAGACTCTGGCAAGTAAATTGCGGGAAGTTTTATAGCATTCCAGAGGACTATAGACATGGTAATTTCCTTTGAATGGGTTTTGTTTGTTTCTTCAAAATATTACAATCAAGAGACAAGTATACAAGAAACCAGATTAAGACAGTGTTTACATTTCTGGCATAAATAGGGCTGGACTTCAAAAGATAGATGTGTATTACAGGCAGATAGGTAAGTAGGTAGATGCTAGAAAGTGAGAGATATGATAGAGAAAGAGATAGACAGACAGATAGATGGACAGACAGATGATAGATGAGAGAGAGACAGAGATAGTTTTATTTCTGGTGACCGTAAAAACAGACAAAAGGAAAGACCAGTGATCATCAAAAGCCAACTATGCTTTCACCTCCAACACCGTGCTAAACTATCGATAAGCCCAATCCTGGTTCCTGACATCAGAGCATCTGCAAAGATCAAATTATCCATAATTCTGGATTCCTTGCTGCAAGCTCGACCCTCTGGTTTTAGGCCACATCGCTTGCATTGAATACAATGATGATATTTTTATAGGGACTGGTTCAGCCTGCCATATTCTCTCACTTTTTATCTGGGTGAATGTGGAATGAAAAAGAGAAAAGAAGTTAACAGAAGTAGGTTCTCAAGGTCACAAACCAATGTCAGTACTTTCTGTAAAGCTAGAGAGAGAAGCTTGCTAATAGCAATAGTTAAAATTTGGTCTCCATAATATGAAAAGTTACACAAAATCTTCAAAGGCTTGAATCCATTCAGTCATCAGAAAGGCTGAAATGACCCTTGACAACTGAGAACGGATTATTCCACCTCTTTTAAAGCCCAAAGCTAAATTCCCATTTGACATTTTAAGTTATTGTTCAGGAAGCTAGTTATAAAGAACTGACTAGTGATTGGTTTTTTGTTTTATTTTTTTATCATAACCACATCTTGAAATGACAGAATTCCACTAGTGAGAAAAACGTTTTTTAGATAAAATGAAGTTTGACTAAAGACCAAGACAAGAATAAATAACCTTCTATCAATGTTTACATTTTGTCCCTAAGTCCCATAATTTTCTACATTTTAGAATGTTTTTCAACAAGTACTTTTCAACTGTCCAAAGGTTATATGCAGAGGTCACTCTGAATATTAATGATATGTTATATACGATGCTTTGAAAAAAAATATTCACATACATTATCACAGTATCATTTTGACAGGCATAGACACTGTGCAAGATGAATAATCAATATAAAAAAAATATTACTTACTGGGAAAAAGAGATGGTGTGAGTTATATTAAGCATCCAACCAAGTACAGTCCAGTAGTATTTCAGAGCCAGGACAAAACCAACTTTGTCAGACAAAAAAAATTAGTCTTCCCTTCTTGGCATTTCAAAACATAAATAACACAATGACAAGATGATCATAAAAAGAAGGTATATGAACATGCAACACTTGAGAAACTAAATACTAAGAATTATTTGCTCCTCAAAATAACAGGTACATGGGAAGCCATACAGAAAATATTTTTTTTAATGTGTTTAATTGTCTAGAATAATACCGCTTAAGTTATTTCCTTAAGGAAAAAAGGAATGTTTGTTTTCAACAGTTAGTATTCATGAATTTGCTTCATTTGATAATGAATATATGTTAAGCACCTACTATGTGCCAAATTGGGTTAAGCATTGGGGATAAAAGTGCGAGCAAAACAAAAATCAAAATAAACTTTATATTTTATGCCTAGTGGAATGTATAGTCTCTTGGTAAAAACAAGTGTTAAGCAAATGATTCAGAAAAATAAATGTTAATTACCTACCTGTTATTCAAGATGAAGAAGTAACTAATGTGACATAGACCTGGGAGTCAGTGAATCACTTTCTATAGGAATAACATTTTAATTGAGACTAGAAATTAAGTGAAAATTTCTATGTTATGACATTGTCATCTAGGCCAATTCCTGAATCACAGAAATGAAGAAATTGATGCTGTAACGTGGCCGAGTAGGTGACGTTAACCTTGAGACTAAGACTCCAGTCTTCCAGCACCACATCCAGCTCTCACTTACTTCCTATCACAACATATTTTCTCTTTCTTTTTTTAAAATTAATTTTAACATTTACTTGAACATATTTGTAAGGTGCACTGTGTTGTTTCAACATATGCGTACACTGCACAATGTTTCACTTAGTGTAGACTGCATAGTTTTCTCTTTCAATCTACTTAATTTTAAAAAAAAACTAAAAATGTTAGTTTTATTTAGTTCCAAAATTGGAACTTTTTTTACTAAAGGCTTGAAAATTTTCATTTGGTGTTGTTCTACATAGATTCAATGTCCATGTGTTTATTACTCAATTGAAGTAAATTACTATTTAATCAGTCAGTTAACCAAATCCTTTCAATAACTTCCAGCACCATTTTGTATTACTTAATCCTGTCCTTTTAAAATAGCAAAGAAAAACTTGTACCATCCATGAAAAATCACAGGTCAGAAAGAATTTGACCTCTGGAAACACATTTTAGAATGCTTACATATGTGGGATAGCTATTTTCTTCCTGATAAGAGCAAAGACAGATTTACTTGGAAATGTATTAGCACAACATGTTTTTGTGGTAAAAGTAGCATGAATCTAAACTTTGAGATTTACACAAAAAAGAAAGAAGGAAATAAGAAAGAAAAAATGAAAGAACCTTTCTAGTTAAACTATCATTCACAAGATAAAGCATTTTAAAAATATAGTATGCAACACTAGACTTGAACATTTATTTAAATGTTAGATGATTTAGGGATCCTCAGTTAAAGGATGGTTAGGTCTACTTTAAGGATAAAAACAAATTTGAATTGTAAAAGCTGGAACTGTTAAAAACAAAACTTATAGTTCTGCTTTTGATCCTTATGTCCACATAAATGGTATGCTTAGTTGAATTTGAAAACTAAAAAAAAAATTTTTTTATTTGTTAATTTCAGGTACAGCATTCAGCCACAGTGAATTAAGATTGGAGTGTGAATAAAAAGTGAGCAAGGTCCTAAATTTTCTGTTTCTGGACTGACATTTTTAGTGTATGTAATGATTTTTTGCTTTGCTAGAATTTTACTGCAAACTGTTGCTGAAATAATTATGCATACAGAGTAGGCAAAACCAAGTAGGGAAACATCTCATCAGTTTGTATCCTTAGCAGGATTGTATTTTTGTATAAATGTATTCTAATACTTCCAAAAATACAATAGTCTTAGGTCACTGGGTGACTGTTAGGATCCTTCTGGATCCAACAAGGTGTATTTTTAGTCCTGGAGGAACTATCTAGAACACTCTTCCAGAAAGCCAGGATATTCCCACTGAAAGGGAAATAAAGGAAAATAAAGAATCCTTGGTCAAGACCAGTGAAAGAATGAACCACAGGCATTTTGTAGACTTTTGTTTCTTCTGAATTGACCAGCTTGTGACCACAGCTCCATCACAGGACAGAGGTCAGCCCCACCTGATTGACACTTTAGCCAATCCTGGTTGCATCTGGTGTCATTTTAGCAGTCCAGTGCTACCTGCAGTTGGGATTTGGGACTACTCTTGCTAAAAGAACGTGAGTGTCTGCAGCAATCCAGCAAACTGGCTCCTCTCCCAGGTCTCCTAAGCCTACCTGGTTTCCTGCTCAAGATGAGGGTTCAGATCTTAACCCAACAGTGATGGTGTCAGGCACCCCTCTGCCTCTGCCCACACACCGGGTCATGTAACTCTCTCTTCCTTCCCGCTCAATATGCCTGGTCATCCTTCATTCTGAACTGGGCAATGGTGACCATATCACTAATACCCCCTTATTCCTAAAATTTCCCAGTCAGGAAACTCCAGATGATAAAATCTGTTGCACTGATAACTGAACTGTGGACCATATTTTCCTTGCGCATTTTGATGGGAACTTCTTCCACCCATGGGGCAGCCAGTTTTTTCAGTCCTGTTGAATTCTGTCTTCCAGCCCTTTATTACTGTCCTTTTCTTCCTGTTGGCAGGAGTAGAGACTACGTGGGTTATAATCACAAGACATTCGATGGGCAGGAATTACGGGCAATGACAACACAAGAAGTTGGAACCTCATGGATACGGTAAAAATAAAAAATTAAAAAATTAAAAAAGCAAAGCAAAACCTAAAAACAGCAGTGGTCTCAGTGGACTGAAAGGTGAAGATGGAAAAGCCAAGGGACAGAAGAAGTATCCAATAGTGGGGTCAGTGTGTAAATGTAGGTCAGATGGGAGAGGAAAGAAATAGGAGATTTGCAACCAGTTTCTATGAGAGGAGCCACGAGTGAGCCAACAAAATCCGACACCACACTCGGCACACGCCTGTTGAAGAAACACATAAAGGATTACACTTAAAAATATGTTCACCACTTATTCAAACAACATTGTAAGTATTGCATATGTTTAACTGTTTTGTCTATTATAATTTATACCTCCTATGCATACTAAATTATTCTGAGAAACAAAGGCAACATAGCTAAAATTTACTGAATGTTTCCTAAGTGCAGCATTTTGCCTAATCATCACAAAACCCTATGATGCTGATATCACCATTATCATTTCTCTTATAGATCAAAAATATGTATTTCTATGTAGGTTTGCATTGATTACAATTTTGGCGAATGACATGTCTAATAAGTAGCTGAGTTTTTTTTTTTAATAGTGAATTCCAGAGCCCTCTGTGCTGGACACCCTATAAGATGACCCCAACGATGCCTAACTCCTGGTATTCACACCCTTGTGTCAGCCTCTTCCTTTGACTGAGGGCTGGCCCTACGGATTTGCTTCTCTTAAACAGAATATAACAGAGGTGATGGGTGTCATTTCCAAGACTGGATTATTAGAAGACCGTGGCTTCTGTCTCGGATCCTCTGCTTTCTGTCACCAGTCAATCTGAGGGAAGCCAGCCTCCATGTGAGTGAAGCTCTGCAGGCAGCCAGTGAAGATGCTCCAGTGACAAGGGGTGAGTCCTCCTGCTGGTGGCTGTGTGACTGAGCCCAGAAGCACATGCTCCACCACCTTCAGGTGACTGAAGCTGCACCCAACAGCCTGGCTGAGCCACAGCGTTCAGCTAAGCAGCTCCTAGACCCCTGACTCTCAGAAATCATGGTAGACAATGAAGGTCTGTTGTTTTACACTGCTCAGTGATGGGGCAATTTGTTATACAGGGAAATTAACAAATCTATCCTGTCCCATAGCAATAACAGCAAAACCTCGTGTGGTGATTTGCAGTGTACAAGAGAACACCTACTACGGCTCATTCTATTGTCCCTTACCAAAGCCCTGTGAGCTAGAGATGCTGGAACATCTGAGTTTCAGAGACAAAGTGACTGAGTTTCAGAGATAAATGACTTGTTCTAAGAAAAAAGCAAGAGGTTGCAGAGACAAAACAAGAACCTAGGCCTTGCACCTCTAGATGCCACATATCTCCATCTTTCATGATGCATTTATTTCTGAGTTCCATTGAAATACTGGCAAACCCTTAGACTGTAATCAGAAAGCTGGTGCAGCATACCATGTGGGGTCAACCTCCAGCCACATTTTCAGAGTTTAAGTGACCACGACACCGCCAAGCTGCTCTACAAGTTGGGTGCTTACAGGTACCTTGATAATCTCCAAATCACCACCGAGCCATCTCCTGAGCTCACAAATTTCCTTAAATAGGGTTTGTATTGATTCCAGAGGGCTGACCCAATATTGTTGTGAGATGATGTGCTATACCCAGGACACAAATTCACGTAAAACCTACTTAGATGCATAAGGCTAAAACTCTACAAAGTAGCTTCATGCAGGGCAAAGTTCACTGCAGATAATCAGCGATCTTAAATCTGACAGCAGTCAATCAGGCCCACTCTTTGTTGGGAGAGGCAGTATCACCAGAGAACACGATCACTTCTACTGAAAGATGGTCCCAGTTAATGAATCTTGAGACTGCTCTCCATGTGCAAATAGGATCTCTCTCAAGTACATGTTCATTCAGAGAATGGAAACCGAAGAGAGGTCAACCACTGTACGTAATGTTGGAATCAAGGCTGTAGGTAATAGAACTATACTACGAGGCAGGAAACACATCTGGTCCCCTGACATTTATGATAAGTGTGAGGATATTCCTGTAGACTCCTGAAGTTTGCACAGGATGCTTCCCCGGGTGGGTTTACAAAGAATATGAAAGAATTTGGTTATCATCTCTCATGGTGGTAACATCACCTATGTCAGCATATCTTCCAGAATGTTGGATTTGTGAAAGGGAACATATGCCCCAGGCAGTTTCTGGGACCATAGCATCCATGGAAATACCTCCTGACACAGCCCTTGCAGGCAGAGAAACGCAGAGCTGGCAGACATACATAAACTCTGGGCTACATTGCCCTGATTCTCTGCCAGCACCAGGGACCGAGTATGCTGAAAACTTCATTCAGCTGGTGTTGACACAGATTAAGGTCTAATTTTGCTTCATTTTACATTATCAAACCTCAAGTGTGTAAACACAATTCCCCTATAACATACAGGGGTGAGTTATAAGACAAAAATGTGTTGAGAGCGCTCTAGAAGACCTCCTACATTGATAAGCGTGTTAGTGGCAGAGCCTGGGATGGGTCTCTTTAAATCATGCACCTTAACTGATCTTGGGGGATCACTCCCCCACACATGGCTTCACATAGAGCAGAGATTAATTATTTTGAGGAGGCTATTTTACAGAATGATTTCTGATGGGGAAAAAAGGGACTTTTGAAATACAGACTGAACAATTTACAATTTGTGGTAAAATATTCATATCAATGCCAGCTGTTATATATCAGGCATGTTCACACTGCACACCGCTTAGGAGTGACACGTAACTAAGAGTTATAGGAGACATTTTCTAGGAGAGGTAATATTATTATCTTCTACTATCAGAGCACCTGGAAAATGAAACAGCTTTGGATTAAAAGAAAATAATGCACTAGGATTCTAGAATCTGCAAAGTGTGATTTCTAAAGTCCTGGTGCTTGCTTGTGATATAATCTTGTGCAATTCAGCTTACATGCTCAAAGGAGAACAAATTTCAAGCAGAGAAAACCCACTTTTATCAAAAGTATTTATTTTATTTGGGTTTCAAGTTATTTAAAAAAGAACTTTATATAACTAAAACAAGTTTGAAAATAATTTAGTCTGTAGGTTCCCCAGTGTTAGGCATGGTGTTGTTTCCACTGGGACAAGATGGGTAAGGTATGTGTCCTACCCTCAGGAAGCTCAGTCTGTTGCAGAAGATATGCATAGCAGATTATCATTACCCACAGACCCCACAATGGCAAGTGTGCCAACCTGCTAAAATATATTTGTAACCCCAATACCAGTGCTCCTGGTGCTTTCACAGTCATCCGCAGAAATGCACAGGAGGTAAAAATGTTCAGTAGACCAACACTCACATTGTTCACATTTTGTGCTTTTTGCTGGTGATTTCACCGGTCTAAATGGCACCTAAACATAGTGCAATGTTCCAAAGCACAAAAAGCCTGCCATGCACCTTACAGAGAAAATAGGTGTGTCAGAGCAGCTCTGTTGAAGCATGAGTGATAGCATGGTTGATCATGCATTTGATGTGAATAAATCCACAATATATATAGAATGTGGCATATTTAAACAGAAATGCACAAAAGAAGGTCATTTTTAATCAGCCGAAAGAAGAGTTGCAAACAGCCAAGTCTAGGAAAGTAAGGGCACTGGAAGCCCAGCATGACTCTAACCCAGGGCCATAAGAACACAGCAGTAGAATAGCATCTGCTTTCTTTGGTGACCATGGTGTACGTCTACCTGTCCTTTCTACCTCCTAAGCAGTTACACGACCCGTAACCATTGCCTCATCAGTTTCAGTCTGCTGACAGCTGAACAACGGAAGAAAGACTGGAAGGGTTCTCTTGGGGACTCTGATGACAAAGATCCTACATGGATGTAGCCTTGTTTGGGAATAAAGACTTCATATTCCATCCTTTGGAAGATTCTTTTTTAAGTGCCAGATCTGACAGAAATTATATTAGTCTCATTTTTTGAATAATGCAAAGAGCAAAACAAAATATCAGCCAATAGAAATTTGTTTCCCTTCTTCCAATATTCCCTCCATATAATAAATTAACTGGCCGAAAGCCAAAAGGGTCTTTATAAAATATAAATTGGGGAGGGAGGGAGGGATGAACAGGCAGAGCACAGAGGATTTTTAGGACAATGAAACTACTCTGTGTAACCCTATAACAGGGGATACGTGTCATTATACATTTGTCCCAATGCATAGAATGTTCAACACCAGGAGTAAGCCCTAATGTGAACTGTGCCTGTATGATAATGATGTATCCACATAGGTTCATCAATCGTAACAAGCGGACCACTCAGGTGAGCAGTGCTGAGAGTGGGGGAGGCCGTGGGTGCGTGGAGGCAGGGGGTATATGGGAAATTTCTGAACCATCCCCTCAATTTTGTTGTGAACTTACAACTACTCTGAGAAATAATGTCTAATAAGTAATATTATATTTAACATAATATAAATATGTATTTACAATATAATTTAAAGATGTATTTGTACATAAAGTCTATTAAATGTATGGACATATACAAATACATAAAAATTAGCTCAAGCCACTCCCCTGTGCATAAAATTTCCACTATTTTTAAAAGAAATCATATGCTCTTTACCATGGCCTGGCCAACAGCTAGCAGACATGATCCCATCTCATCTTCTATCACTGTCTTTTAATCATCAGCAGAGGCAGATACAGGTTTTGTGAGACCTGAAGCTTAAAGAATTATTTTAGAAAAGGAATATAAAACTACAAAATTTGAATTCAGGTTCAGGATTTTAGAACAGAAGGGGCTTGGCAAAGATTCATTAGTTTTAGGGTAAATCCCAAACTGGTCATTAATCCACGGCTGAGTAGGCTTTTTTTCTATTCATTGAAGAGCCCATATGCATTCCCTACTCAAAACATTCATACTAGCTCAAAGCTGGGTCATTCTCATCAATTGTCCACTGAAAATATCAACTTCTTAGAGAGGTGGGTCTCTCTGGATGCCTTATTAAAGTAGTCACACAGTCCTCCCTCCAAAGTCCATGCATGCCATTGCATTAATTTATTTAATCATTGCACAATCTGGAATTATATTAAGTTATGTTTCATTATATTATATTACATTATGTTATATTATGTTATGTTACATTATGTTATATTATACTATGCTATGTTTCATTATATTACATTATGCTATATTAAGTTATGTTATACTGTTATACATATTATACCATGTTACATTATGTCATACTATGTTATGTTGTGCTATACTATGTTATGCTATATTATACTATGTTACATTATATTATACTGTTACGTTATACTATGCTATGTTGTGTTATACTGTTATGTTATACTATGTTTTGTTATATTATATTATACTATGTTAGTTTATGTTTTACTATGTTATGCTATATTATACTGTGTTATGTTATACTATGTTATGTTAAGTGATACTATGTTATGTTATGTTATATTATATTGTTATATATATTGGTATGGAAAAGACAACCAAATATAGGTGGAATGAAGGAATGCAGGAATGAACCTAGCTCTACTTTTTAAAAAAGAGCATATCCTGACATATTACATTGCAGGAATCTGAGGATGGGTCCATGGTAACATTAGCAAATATTAGCACTGATGAGATTCGTCGTGATAAGGCAAAGCAGTTAGATTCTCTTGTTACTGCATAGAACTAGACATCTGAAGAACGTTAGCATTTATTTTAATACAACTTGTTAGTAAAAAGGAAGGGTTTACTACTTTCTTAATCTGAGAGCTGGCACAAGACAAATCCCATCTTCATGCTAAGCAGTGACACAATAGAAACATTTTTAAGCCCATTCAGAATAAATAGAAATGTGCTGTCATTGAAATGTTGAAGCAATCTCATGAAAGTTCTGGTCACTGAAAAACCTTATAGAAGAGTTTGAAACAAATGAGAGAAAACACAAGAATTCAGAGGAATTTTAAAAGATACTTATATTAAAAAGTTTCTGTATCCAAATAACATTCAGAATATATTATGAAAGAAAAATTGCATTTACAGTCGCAAACAAAATAATTACACTCCCAGGAGTAAATTTAGCAATTACTATGAATGAAACGTGAGGAAAACTGTAAAGCTAAAGAAAATCAAAATGCTTTAGGAAATGGAGGCATAAATTCTCACTGAGTAAAATGACGCAATATTGCAGAAACATTGATACTGTCTAAATTAATTTATTAAAAATTCAAGACAAGCCCAGCAACATTCCCTTTGTTGGCTTGTAAAACTCATCTGGAATGAAAGAATAGCCAGAAAATTTTTAAAAAGAGAAATTATGAAGTAGGGGCAATGGAACATATAGGACTATAAAATTTTGAAGCAAAAGTCAGAATAGACAGAATCTGGGGAAGACAGGTAACTCTATGGCTGGGACACAGCACCAGATGGATGGATAGCTGCAGTGTCTCATAGAGCAAGCATGCTGAACCAGTAATGAAAAGATTAATTATTCACATGAAGACCGGATTCCTAACTCATTCCACACGACAGGCTGCATTCCAGATACTTAAAATATTTATGTGTAGTATACAAAAGTACAAAAAAATCTTTCTGTTGTAGAAGGCAACAGTAAGAAATAAATGTAAAGAAAAATTCTGGCATTTTACTCATTCCATGTGGAAAATGCACTATATACAAGACAGAATGACACTATTATCTGGAAACAGATGGTCCTACACCAATAAGCAAAAAGTTAATGTTGGTACCCCTAAAATAGCCTTTACAATCAATAAAACAATAATGGGTAAAGGCATAAATCAGCCATTTCCCAAGAGAAAAAGTACCTAATAAACATATAAAATATTTCAACCTCATTACTATCTCCTCTGCCAAAAAAAAAAAAAAAAAGACAGAGTTTTCTTTTTTGGCATTTATTTGACAAAGTACTAATTCATGTTTGTTCAAAGAGGATGAAATAAGCACCTGTATTTAATATCAGTGGTATTGTAAATTTGTAAATATGTACAAATTTTACAATATACACACTCATGCTGTAAACTCAATTTTAAAGTGTATAAGTACATACCTTTTGTTAATGTAATTTTCCAATGAGTTAGTCTAAGGAAATATTTGCAAAAGTGCCCAAGACATAGCTATCTAGAAAATATGGGTAGATACATAGATACACAAATCCAAGTGTTTATTTTTATATAGCAAAAAATGAAAACATAATTGTTCAGAAATAGAAAATGATTAAATAACTCATCCTACATTCATCCAGTGGAAAATCGTCCTACACTTTGAAGTACTGCTGTGAAATGAAAACTGTAGTGGAAAAATGTGAATAGTTTATTGTCAGGTTAATGTATAATAAGACCCTATGTTGGCAAATATATATCTACAGTATGTTCTCTAGCTATATCGGGAAGGTAGAACTGGGAGAAATTCTTGAGTGGGTGTCCAGTTTAGAATTCTAAAAACTTATTTCTACATGCAAACCTATTACTTTGAGAACAAGAAAAGAAATTTTAAAAATATAAGCCAGAGTAACTCAACATCAAGAAAATCATCTGTTTTAGAAGTATGATTGGGGAGGCAAGATATGTCTGAGCAAAACTGACAACTACAGTGTATTTCCCTTACCAGACTTTTTCCCCTATTTAAAACAAGAAGAGGCTAAGTCACACCCATTAAAGCTCGATTAATTGCTTTATGGGATAGGGAGATTGACATCTTTTTTCCTGAACAAATGCTGTTTTGTATTCATATTCTTGTTATAAAAAAACATAATGGCATTGTCTGTGAAAGTATTTAAGAATTGTCATAATTTTTCTATCATGTTGCAAACCAAGGCGCTGAGACTTGGTAAGACAGTCTGAGTCAGGCCTGCTTGGGGGCTCTGGGTTTGCAGGTGGACTTTGTGGACGCTGACCCCCTGGAAGGAGTAGAGTGGGTCTCTCCAAAAGCTGAGCTGTGGCTGGTGGAGAAAGTGAGTGGGCACACATTTTGTTAGGTGCCTACATTTCCTAGTACTGTGGGTTAAGTTTTTCCTGGATTCCCCTGAAATTTCTTTATGCCCATAAGTACCTTTGTCTGTGTGCATCTGAGCTAGGCTGATGTGATTTCTATTCCTTGCAACCGAAAGAATTCTTACCATTTATTCCCACACGTTTACAGCAAGACACACATAACCCCATTCTGGGACAGATGGATAACGGACATCAGTGAATGACCTGGGCAAAAATCAAACTATGCCCTTGGGCCTGGGTCAGTTTATGTACCAAGGCGCAAGAGAACAGATAAAGCATGCACGCAAGTTGTAACAGTACGAGAAACTGTTTACCCACTGTGGCATAAGATGTGGGTTTTATTGTTCGTACCTAAATAACACGTTTAATCCAGTTCGTGATTTTTAATGGTTGAGAATATTTTTCAAAAAATGACTGATTCCACCCAAAAGTGTTTATTTAGGGAAATTTGGCAATACACTTAGAACAAGCCAAGTGATTAAAAGTCAATCTCAATAACCCCGAGTTAACTTGTTTCATTATTTTCAGCATGATGGTATACAGCACGGGAGACAGCTAATGAGATGCACTAAATCACCACCCTAAATTTTACTGTTCTTCAGTTAAAGGAAATTGGAAACATGGGAAGGCTTTGTGGTTTTTTCTTCTGTTTAACTCAATTCAATGTGGATCAATCAGACCAGAAACTATATTAGAGTCTGTTGCAGGTCTTTAACTTCCGAGACAGACATCTGGGAATATGAGCCTAGCATTAGGCAGGGAAAATAACAGGCAGTGACTTCTATAATCACAGCACAAAGATATTTTCTTTTTTTCCGTGAAAAAGATATTTACTTCCCAATAGCAGATAAACTAAAGAAGGGACCACAGAAAAAGACAGGGGGACATAAAAACATTTCTTCACATAAAAAACATTTCCTCTGGGTATCTGTTAGAGGATGACAAGTCAGATTTCTTCTTTTTAGATGTCATGCAAATTGAAGTATTAAACCATTTTGCAGACGATGTCATGCAAATGTTAGGTATTACTGAGGTAAGCATGCAATTGAGGCTGAAGCATTTAATTTCACTATTTACATATTGTGTGGTCAGTTTTATTTTTAAAAATTCATCTTTGACTCCACCTATTTTTTTTATAATACAACCAGTGTCAGTTTAGAAAGTGGGAAAAAGGTGATTTCTTAGCAGTTTGCCTCTACTAAAAATAGCTTGGCTATTTTTTTCATTAGTTAAGAGATTTGTGTTATGAATCTGTTCATATGAATCAGCAGTTGTGCATTGGTTAGACACGACACTAGGCAATATTCACTTCTCACTTCCCCTGCAGACACCCCCCCACCCCCACCGTGTGAAATTTGAGAACCAAATTTTGGAAGTACTCTTTGAAATTTTCCCCAATCATTCCGTAAATTCAAATTGTTGTGTTTTGGTATAGTATAAATATGTAAAAATTCAGCATTTTTCTCTATTGCTCACAATGACACAGCCATCGGAGACAAGCGGGGTAGATGATAAGTGTAAGTATAAAATTTAGAACTTCATTCAGACCTACACAATTCAACAGCGGATATCACAGATCTACAGGGAAAAGGTAAATCTAGCAGAAAATAAGAAACGAAATATAACAGACAATTCTTACAATTATAGTTGCATATCAACTACTTATAGAAGAAATGCTTGAAGTATACAAAAAGAACTAGAATTAAAAATACAACAACAGTCATAAGGATACCATTTTCATAGATCAGACTGAAAAAAATTAGCAAAGAAAGTTAATATGTAACATTGGAAATAAGATGAGAAAACAGGGGGCTTTTTTGTATACTATTAACAGAGTGCACAGTGTAATTTGAGAGAATATTAATTTTAAATTCACATCCATATGACTAAACAGTTCCATTCCTATATTTCGGAAATGTTATCACAATCACATGAGATAAATGCAGAAGATAATTCTTTGCAGAATTGTTTTGTAAAGTTATAATCGGTAAATTTCCTAAATGACCAACGGAATAGCACTGGTTAAAGAAATATTAAGAACTGCTAAGAAAAAAGAGATATATCTCCATTGCTTTAGAAAGTTGTTTGTTATATGTTTTAAATGAAAAAAGTAATACAGAAAATACATGTATTTAATGCAATTACATGTGTTTTAACATGTGTGTTTAAATGTACCAAAAATAACGTGTAGTAGGCTATACACATTGGTTAGCATTATGAAGATACAGGGAAAGAGGGAATAGGTGTAAAAAGAGCTATTTTTCTTTTACTCTCTATATTTCTTATTTATTGAACTTGTAGATTCATAAAAATACAGGTAGTTCGTTCTCTTCAATGTTTTCATGAAGAACACGAAATCGTACAAACCTTCCATTGAACTCCCCAGCTCGCCTCTCATCTGTGAAAATATGATAAAAACAGTCCAATGTCACTACATTATTGGGAAAATTAGATGAGATAATCAGGCAGTGATTTTTCAGTTTATAGATGTAATAAAATATTACTCTGTGATTTCTCATTATTAATCCCTATTACTACTCACGTATAATTCAGACAAGCTTCAAAAATAGTTAATTACATAAAACTTGAGGTGGTTGCCCCTCAAAATATTTTGAAGAAATATTTTAGGGCCACAGGTTTAAAAATCAGAGCCAAAGTACTCACAAATGTGAGTATTTATCTTAGCATGAGATTGAGCCTGCCAGGCAAGTGTCAATCATCAGTAATGTATTATTTTTTTGCCACAGTAAAGAGTCAGCCACCATGTTTTTCCATCTGTGGTCTGATTATTTGGGCTTTGCAGACCTCCTGTATCCAATATTACACATGTCGACAGATTATAATTTGTTCGTTTCTTACTCATGTGGCAGCACAAAACCCAACAACCACAATTCCATTACCAAGACCAAAGGGAGTAATTCACAAATGTTCCCCGCGTTCATTCCATTCCACAATTAGACCCCTTTTACAAATCCTGTGATTGATTGAAATGAACTAACTCCACCCTGCTTATGGGTGGTTTTAAAGTAACTTGCCAAAACTTTGTCCACGTAGATTATTTTTAACTGCCTCTTCTGGGTGGTTTCCTGTTCTCATGCTGGTTTATTAAGCACAACTCATGTATCTCCTTTAAAAAGTAACTGATAGGAACAAATTCAGTAGAGAGCTAGAGGTTGGCTCAGTGCCAGTGGATACATTTGCTTGTATCATGCATGAGCTGTGAGAGCAGATTTCGGAGCAAATTCTTGGCCATGCTGAAAACCTAATGAATATTGGAAAGACAAATATGGTTGGGCAATGTCTGTTTTTAAATAAAATTAATTGAATTTTATTATGTTATAAAATTAATACATATTACTTATAAGCAATTTCAAAAGTATATATATAGTCTGCTAGCTATTGACAATCATTTTCTGGTGCATGCACTTTCAGTATTTTATCCCTTATTATTTCATGTTTACTAATTGTGTTGCTTTGTAATTTGTTCTGTATTTATTAAAAGCTATTAATCCATTTTTCATTTTATTGTCAAACATTTTAACAATTGCATAGTATATCATCTTACTTTTTCACTTACACATTTTCTGTTGCTAGACGTTTTTCCATTTTTGCCTAATATTTTCTATTTTGACTAAGATCTTGATATATTTTTGATATTTGCTGATATTTATTAATATCTGATATTTTGATAGATTTGTATGTTTAATACCCTTATGATAACTTTCCCAACATGAAATTGCTAAATAAAGAGTATACACATATTTTAGGTACTTGATACAAATTGCCAAAAAACTTACCAAATTACAGGTTCCTTTCACTGTTCAAACTCTAATAATAGTCTTAATTCTCCCACGTTTTGCCAATTTAACAAATTGAAAGCCTGATATTTATTTTTTACAATGTCTGTTTCTTTCAATAGTGAAATTGAATACTTTTCCATACATTTTTTAACGATATCTATCTACTTTTGTTTGTTTGACAGATTTACTTTGGCAAATAGAACTAGTTATTTTCTTCATAGATGTCTCTTTGAAGACAAGCTTAATGTATTTGCTACTCTATACTAGACGTTTTACTAAAAAATGTTACATAAGGATAAGAAAACATATCATAAACAGACATTATTACTACATTGTTATACTCCAATGTAATAAATGCTAAGCTAATAAAACATAAACCAGGGTGTATTGTACTTACAAGAAAATGACAATTAATTGGACTTGGGCGGTAGATGGTGGAGTGTTCAGTTTATATCATGCGATTATTTCAATGATGCCCAGGTGATCCAAATGTCTTTGGAAGTTAATTTTTACATTTTCTTTAAGAATTAAGACACATTCCTTTCAGTAAACATTTTTTAAACAATTTTCTTATGAAGATGGGTTTGGAATTCTGAAAACGACCATAAGGAGATCATTCCATTAGTGGAAAAGAGTGGAAAATATCATTTAGCAGACATAAGTTTTCAATATCAAAAAGTGAGGTTATTTTTACGTGTCATCACAAGCCATCAATGATAGTAAAATCCTGGCTGCTCTTTGATCATAGTATCACCTGGTCTGTAAAGCAAACTCCCAGGATAATGCCTGAGTGTTCAGAGACCACCTAGAATCACAGAATTTTAGAAATCCAGAATCGGAAAGAACCATAGAGACCAACTATGACTCAGGTTCCTCATTTTAGAAAAAAAAAACCGAGGCCCAAAGAGGTGAAATGACTTTACAAAGGCCCCGACTAATTAGGTCTTAGTTGAGGCAGAACTTAAATCTCCAGTTTCTCAGTTCAGTCTTTCACAGAAACACGGAGAAGTCAGTGGATAATTTGGTATCAATATACCTTGTATGGATGAGCAACCAGTGGGAAATCATAGTAAAGAAATGAATATGGACAATAGTTAACTAAATAAAACTTAGAAACTCCCTAATCCACTGAAACTTGAATTTTGAGGGATGTGTAGTTATATATCTTTGTGTTTCAAGTGACAGAGAAGTTGCCAGATCATGGAAAGTTTCCAAAATGGTCATTGAAATACCACTTGACCGTGGGATGAGTCACGACACAGTTATTCTTTACCAGAAGTGGAAACTGCCCTAGGTAGGTGCCAGCTGTGTTGGGCAGTGTATTTGAAATGCCAGGACTGATTTTAAATCCCAGCTAAGTCCTCTGTATCACATGAACTGTGCCATAAAAGCCACTTGTACTCAACATTATATAACTTCCACCTGGGAAAATCACCTCTGACCAAATGAATAAAGAGAGAAATTTCTGGATTCGTGGGTGGACCTGTAACATTTGGAATCTCTTTTGCATGTGTCATACATACAGAGTATAGCTCCCCCTCAAATGTGAACTGCTTTGTTCTCATAGAATCTCATGGTCAAGTGCTCAAGATGCCACGTGGTGTGTCCAGGCTTGGTCCCCGTGGCAGCTGATGACTTTATACATGTCTGATAGACCACAGATTTCCTCCTGGTTCCCGCATGGTTCACTTTCAGAAACTAGAGAGCTGGGCCTTCTGTTCCCGACAACAGCTTTCATGGGTTCTTAATAAGAGAAACCAGATGCAGATGCAGTTGTCTCTTGCAGCCCATAAATTTCGTAAAGAATGTGTTCCTTTTTTCTCCTTTCCCCAAGAAGGGCTACTAAGGTTTGCCAGACCTTGCTGTTGGGTCATAACCTCTGACCCCCGTGCAACCCACAGCAAGCCACGCCAAGCCCACCCCCCAAAGAGTGCACCTGTTGAAGCCATCTGCACAGCCCAAACTGAGCAAATTTCCCTCACACTCCAGTTGTGCTAACAGCGTTCACATGGCAGGAACTGAATTCTGCAATGAAGGTGTATGTGGGGATATTGCTGGGTCCACACCAACTTATCTATGCAGATGGTGCTAATGAACATTCACAGTGGAAGGGCTTTTGAAATCTATTGATCAGGTCATTCCGGAAGTGAAGACACCAAAGCATCTGATCAGATAAATGACCCGTCCCTCAGAGGATCACTGGAAAACTGGCAGGCACAACTGGAAACAAGGTTTTTTTTCTCTCACCCACTTTTCCTGAAAAACCCATTCAGAACATGCAAGTTTGATTGCTGCTTGATGCAATTTCCACCTATTTAAATGTGTTCATTTGGAGAAGGACACATTAGCTAGTGCCTAAGGAGATAAGCAATTTGTTTTAAGAATCTTTTTAATGCTTGAAAAAAAAAAAAAAGGATTAGGCCTGCAGTTAAAAACACTATGATAATGGTATGACATTGTGTAACTGTCATTAAAAAATAAACCACCTTTCTAACCACTCATTTATAAAGTCATTTGTTTAACTTCTTATTTGGACAAAGTAGCTAAGTAGAATGACTCCACAGTCAACACATGCTGGATATATTTATATAATTACCTTTATTCTGGAGAAAAGAATAAAGCCTTTTATCACATCCTAAATTTTGAGCAGACTCCCTATTTTCACTCATAAAAAAAAAAGGTTTTTTTTGATAGATAACTGATATCCCCAATTTGATCACTTCACTTTAAAATCCATTCACCTAAATTGAAATAGCGTCTAACAATGATGAGTCTTGCAGGTAAAAAGAGGTTGTCCACCTAGATTCCTAGCTCGTCAGTCACTGGTTTGGAGTTTTGGTGTCAGCAAGGTGGAGTTCCATTGAAGACTGCACAAGGGTGGTAAGTGCCTGACAACAGAAACTCTTCCCTCTTGTCCTTCCGAGGTGACTTCCATGCAAAGGGACAAAGAAGCAGACACTTGGGGATAAAAGTGCAGATGGAAAATGAAAGGCAGCTGATAGGAGGTATGGGGGCACAAGTGGACTCCACCCAAGAGGAGCACCCCCTGCTGTGACCGATAACCCATGACCACGTGGTGTTCACAAACAATAGTTTGTGAACTATTGCCCTATTGCCAGAGCATCTGAACAATAGTTCAGAACATTCGTTTATTCATTCATTCATGTATTCACTCATTCTTGCATTCATTCATGTCTCATTCCTTCATACATTCATGCACGCATTCATTCATTCCTAGAGTGCACCTGCCAAATGACAGGACATTTTCTGTGCACGAGCAACTGGAAGTGCGTGCTACAACTCGATTTCCCACAGTAAAGCAAACCCCCATCTCTGTAAGGCTGTTTCCTTCCTCCTTGAGTCAGAGGCCGTTATACAACTAGTCCCTTGCATCAATCACGTAGGAGGGCACTTCAAAAAGTTCATGGAAAAACGGAATTGAAAGAAAATACAAATCTTTTCGCGAACTTTTTGAAGTACCCTTCTACGCATCTGCACACTTTTTTGGTTTTTCGGAAGGGAAGGAAGTATATAAATTTAGTTTAAAATGTTAATAATCAATTATTTATTTATTTACTGGATTTTGCTTTTATGACCTCGCTTTCTGTATGGGTTTTACATGCTGTACGTGTAAAAGACCTAGATGACAGCCTATATTGCTTTATAATTTGAAGTGCTATATTGCACTATTTAATGTCTGTATTAGTAATTAACTAAGGCATACTAAGAAGTGAAAATGGATGTGCACCTACCAATGTAAATAACTTTTCAATAGAGTCACCTAGACATACATATATTTAATACTTCTTCAAGGGACAGATAATTTTATTTTTTGTATTAATTGATTGCGTGCATTTTTCTTCTCTCTCTCTCTAAATTAACTTCTGAAGTATAGAGACATGGCCTGAAGGAGAGAATTCTTAAAATTAGGATATTATTCAAGATTCTATTTGACTTCAAGGATGCAATTTGGCATAAATGATGCAGGTGTAGATCTTTGGCTTTATTCTGAACTCATTAATTTGCCATTAATTTCTAAAGTTCAGGAGGCCTGTCTCTTGCTTTAGTTTTGAAAAGAATGATATAAGTGCTCACGACTTCTTTATTGACAAGCGAGGACACTTTGGGGAATTTCTGACCCAGGTCATACCAGCCATCTGAGGTCAGTAGGGCCGCAGGGTCAAGCCCTGTTTTAATTACCTGTGATCATTTGAGCATCACTCCTGATTATCAATAATTGCTGTCTTTCTAAATTGAATCTGCTGCTTCTCAGAGTTTCCACATAATCATGCCATTGCTCTTTCTCAGTTACATTTCAAAATGCAAATTTCCTATTTTAAAATTTCATTCTTTTCAGACCTGCAGATTTTCATGTTCACGCATATGCACACACACAGACACACACAAGGTTATTTCAAAAAGTGCATGGAAAAACGGAATTGAAATATAATACAAATCTTGCCATGAATTTTTTGAAGTACTCTAGAATTAGTGGTTAATCTGGAAAATGCTACGCATCCCAGTTGATAAGAAATAAAGCCCTGTAAACAAGCACAACGATGCATGCTGGTCATGATAGTTAAAAAAGACAATTTACCAATACCTGGTAAACTAGCAGAGCTATACAAATGCATGTTATTAGAATAGAGCCTTGATGTTTGCAAGGGATATATTTTGAGATCTTTGCAAATTTCCAAATTAATGGGAACCATCAGCGTGCATAATATAACCCATGAAGACAGGGAAGATGCACTCAGTATCTCTTGTCAGTGTCTGGACCCAAAGATACAGCATAGTAAGGAAGCTCCATAAGAAAAACAGCCTTTATAACAATGAGAAAGGAGTAACAACAGAAAAGCCATACCAGACTGAGGAGGTCTGGAGGTCTGCTTGCATCACCACAAGGCTAAGGGACATGTTTGTGCAGACCAGCCTTGCCTGGAATTTGAATCGATGCCTTGGCAAAATTCACACTCATTACTGGCTGTAGAATCTTAGGTCACTTAGTAATAGTCCAGAATGGGAATGCCATGAGTCCACTGGGTTGTTTGTGCAGACTGGAAGGGGGTCCAGCCTCCCTACACACCCTTCCTGGGTCCAATATCAGAACTGTAGACTTAAAGCATTCGTACAGAGTAGAATTCATGGACGCAGCAAGTCTCCAGGGAATTAAAATAGCACGTCTCCTTGTTCTGAACGTGGGTCTCTTGTCAGGTCTCCCAATCTAGGAGAGAGTACATAAGCACATCTATCTGAAAAATGTTAAATATTTTGCTGTCTGTCAATTTTCTTTCAATGTGGCAGTGAGATGTGCTTCTATTAAAAAATTCTGAGAACATATCAATCATGGAAAGATGAACTGGTTGGTGTTTTAACGTTCCTCTTAGCTTTAAAATGATTTGACTTTGACATGAATAATGAAAACATTCAATCATTTGTCTGCCTCAATTCTTTATTGGACATATGTAAAGAACATACCCTAGAGTGGAGAAAAAACATGCTTTCTGGCCACTAATAGAAATGAGCTACTCACTTCCCAATATATTCTGACTATGTGTATTTTCTAAATGTTGGATTATACTTTTAATATAAGCATGGAAGATTATTTGAAAGATCATTTGTCAGTGAGTTAGAGGATAAGTAATGTACTTGAAGGAATACAATGTGTATGGTCTCTGAAATGAATCCCTTTCTGAGAATTCAGTATTTGGTTTTGATCACTTAAGTTACCTCAAAAATTTTAATTAAACTTTTTAATTAATTTTAATGTCAACTTTAATTAAACAATAAATTGCTTCCCTCTGATTCATGTCAGATTATACATATACAGTATTTTTGCCATCTTTATATCATATCTTGGTTTCCTTGTATTTAAAATATTAAAATTAAATATTAACATTTGAAATGCATGGAAATTAATTGTATTTTAAGAGTGTAAGTTACTCCTTATCTCTGCCCATTTAAGAGACTAAAATCTCTCTTTTTTAAGACATTTATTTTTAGAACTAAAATAACTATGATGGAATAAGGTTTTAAAATTATCTGAATGTTTGTCTCAATGCTCCTCCAATGTATTGTTCATAGACAATGAAGGTGAGAAATGCACAGATTTCAACAGCAATTAAAATCGGAGCCCTCTGCCATACGATGTATCTTGCTGCTGGGTGCATTTCAAGGAGGTGACAGATGCCACTGCACTGGCTCAGCTCAGAGTCAGGAGAGGACATTTAAACAGCAGCACTGGTTCCTCTGACGGAAAGTTGTGTGACAGCTCCCAAGTCTCAGCATCATTTTATCTTCTGAGTGACAGAACTCTTCTCCCAAAGCAAACAACATGAATTTAGGCAGGGGCTGCTATCCATTTTAGACATAGCTTTCTTACATAAAAAAGACATATATGTATTAAGGGTTTATAGCAGATGAAGCTGGGAAAAGCATTAGTAAAAAAAGTGGAAAAGTCACTCAAGGTAGATTCAGCATTTGACATGTGTAATCTTTTAAATAATGAATTGTTTATTTAGTCACAAAGCATTAATGATCATGTTGGGAATAAAAAGACACTTGGCTTCTAATTTCTGACAGCCCCATATATAGCTCAGGCATAAAGAAAATGTACTTTGAAAATGCTCAAAATGGAATGATAAATGCTGGCGAGGTTGTAGAGAAAAAGGAACCCTCCTGCACTGTTGGTGGGACTGCAAAATGCTGCAGCCTTTATGGAAAATGGTTTGGAGGTTCCTCAAACAATTACAGATAGATCTACCACATGACCCAGCTATTCCACTGCTGGGAATATACCCAGAGGAATGGAAATCATCACATCAAAGGGATACCTGTACTCCAGTGTTTATGGCAGCATTATTTACAATAGCCAAGAGTTGGAACCAGCCCAAATGCCCATCATCACATGAGTGGATACGGAAAATGTGGTACATCTACAGAATGGAATTCTACTCTGCTATGAAAGGGAATGAGATACTACCATTTGCAGCAACATGGATGGACCTAGAGAGAATTATATTAAGTGAAATGAGTCAGGCACAGAAAGAGAAATATCACATGTTCTCACTTATTTGTGGGAGCTGAAAATAAATAAATACAGAAACAAACGGATGGGCGGGGAAGAAAACACAACAATCACAATTCCTTGAACTTAACACAAGTGCACAGATATGATGTTGATGGGTGGGAAAGGGTGTGGGGGGGGGGAGAAATTGGTAAAGGGACATGAAAATCAACCACATTGTATATTGATAAAATTAAAAATTAAATTAAATTAAAAAGAAAAAGAAAATGCTCAAAATGCTGTTTGTATAATTTCTCTTGTTTGATTTTGAGAAACAGAATTGTAAACATTTCTGGCAATTTTAATAATTAATGGACCTATGGCAAGAAATGACCCAGTGGAATGACTGGAGAGAGAGAAGTTTTTATGGGATGCAAATTCCCACTAAACATTGCTATTTCCCTTGGAAAGTTCTGAGCAGCAGGAGAATGCTAACGGAATTGGCATTTTCCATGTAGTACTGCTGGGAATGCAGAGACCCAATCGATTCCTCAGTCAGCAAATGTGGATTGATAAACAGGTAAGAATGTGTCCCAAACTTATTTTAGAAAAAAATGTGTTTTGTAGCTTGGTTAACGTGTCCTAGGAGAAGAAATATTTTTTATTAAGGTCTCTGTATGGGTTTTATTTTGAAAAAGTAGCTTACTTTTTCAAAGGCCAATGTGTGTTTTCCAGGTCTCCTTCCCTGAAAGAGGAGTAGTTGCTGGCATTTCTTCTTAAAAACTCAAGACTAGCATCTTGTGATGATGCAAGCAAAATGAAGATGTGTGACCATGAGAATTCACAGCATATATTGATATAGACTCATCTCCTGCTGATGTTATTCATACCCAGGGACAGGAACACAGGGATGGTGTGATTTACCACGAGGCATACCATTTATAGGTGGCAAGAAAAAATAGTTGCCATACATACATGCAATGCAAAATAACAGCAGGAGTCAAAGGCAGCACCAGGACAGATTTCGATAAGATTGCAATGGAATAAGAGATTGCTTCCCAACTGGAAAAATGAGGAAAGCCTTTCTGTAAGATTCTAGGCTATACCTGGCTCTGCAGAATGCATTCCTGAGTTTGTGCCATGCTGCCTCTAGTGTTTGCTCAATCCTATGGATATAAATGAACTGCTCTTCACCACTTTACTCAAGCAGGCATTCAATTTCCTGGAATGAATTTTTCAAAAAGGAACACATACCTAGATATTGTGTTTCTGCCAAGTGTTCAAAACTGTGCTGTGTTTGGGATCCTTTGCATGCTTCCAGCTTTGTGACCAGAAGTATTTCAACATTGTCTTAATTATGCCCACATCAGTTTTGGTTTGGCACAAGAAATATAATATTGTGAGTGAGGATGTAAACATAAGCTGTCAATGAATGGCACATTCATTCCCTAGCACGTGCCATTTCAGTGTGTCTGATGGACACAGCATTGCACTAGACAGAAGTAAGCAATTCAGGAGCAGACAAGGAATGATCAGAGGAGCACAAAACTTTCATGCAAAATGCAAGGCAAACACACACACACACACACATACACAAGAAATGTACCTAGGATGGGGGAAAGCAAACATCCTTGAAATATTCTGGGTACACATATGATTTAGATTCCAAGAGTTGGATAAATAAGACAATTCCACCCATGGGGAAATCAAAGAGTGACCCAAGGAACAAGTGACTTTCGAGCCCTTCAGGTAGAGTTTGAGCAGGGGAAAGGATAAATGTGTTCTGGGTGGAATAAGAAAAAAAAGAATTGGAAACATTCCAAATGTTCTCACCACAAAAAATAAGATAAGTATTTGAGGTGACTGATATGTTAATTAGCTTGCTTTAATTATTCCCCATTGTATTCATAAATCATAACATCACTTTGTACCCCACAAGTATATACAACTATAATTTGTCAATTCACAGTTAAAAGTAAAAATCAAAATTTAAAAAAAGTACTGGAAGCAAACTGGCAAATAGAATGCATCTCTCTCCTCCTTCATCATAAATGTGGGCTGGATTTAATGACTAGCATCCAAAAAATAGCATATGGAAAGGAGAAAATGGTGATTTTGCTGTGGAGATGCCTGGAAAACATTACCTTACCCAGAGATTTCACGTTGGCAGCATGCTCCCAAATCAATGTCATGAGAGCACACCTCACCTCTGCAGGATTCTTCTTCAAGTCAGCCCAGTTTAATCATGAAAAAAACATCAAATAAACCCAAATTAAGAGCATTGTACAAAACACCTGACCTGTGCTCCTCAAATCAGTCAGGGTCATCAAAAACAAGGAAAGTGTGGAAAAGAAAACAATAAATAAAAAGTCTGAGAAATGATCAGAATCCAGCCTAGACTAAGGAGACATGACTAAATGTAATGAAGTATCCAGAATTGAATCGTGGGACAGAAAAGAGACATTAGTGGGAAAACTAATAAAATTCAAATAAAGTCTTATGTTTAGTTGATAGTAATGCACCAGCGTTGCATTAGTTGTGAAAAACGTACCATGATGATAAAAATTGTTAGAACTAGGAGAAGCTGGGTGAATGGTGACTGGGAATGCTCTGGACCATCTCTGCAACTTTGTTGTAAATCTAAAACTTAAAAAATGAGAAGGTTTTGGTTTTCTCTTCGTTGGTTTGTTTAACAAGAGGGAATAGTTGGTGGGGGAGGGGCAGCATGTTGAGTGGTGACAGGTGGAAGATGGAGCTTACACTGGTCACAGCAGGAAAGTCACCCAGCACTAAGGGGAGATGATGAAGGGTAGCCAGGAGGCCGATGAACTGAAGACTAAGATGTTATGAACAAGAAACACGGCGTCCAAGGCTGAGGTGACGAGAAAGAGGTCACTATGGAAGGAGTTTTGGAGAAAGAACTGGTGCATTTTGCATCTGGGCATGGATGACTGAAGTGACAGGGAATGTTTGAGACATGTTTAAAGACGAAGGAAGTTCTGAGCTGGCTGCCTGGGAAAGCTACCCCGGCATTTACAGAAACAAAGTCCCTTGAGGGGAAATCAGGCAGGAGGAGGAATTCGGTTTGCAACATGTTGACCTGGAGAAAGGACAAGGTGGATTCCAAGCACAGTCGAGTTTAATAATTTGCTAAGTACTTTTAAAGGGATGTCTGATGCAATACAACAAAATAATGACCCGTGGAAAAATGTGGGGAGAGAGACATGTGGGAACCCTCAGCTGGAGCCATGGGAGTGGGACAAGAAGCTGTGCTGAAGTGGAGCGAGAACATGAAAGGAGGTCAGGGGAAAGAGCTGGATATGATCTCAGGGAGTCAAAGGAATGACATCAAAGGGAACTTCAGGGGCCCCTCAGTGACCTGGCCCAGCATCAGCAGAGCGAGGAAGCAGTTCGAGAAGGCTCTCCACCTCCATGCTGCTGACATTGGGGTCAGGTGATTCCTGCTGGGGCCCGTGCTGTGCACTGTAGGATACTGTGCAGCACCCCTGGCCACCACCCATCAGATGCAATACCACCCCCTACCCCAGGTGTGACAGCCAGAAATGTCTCCAGACATTACCAAATGTCTGCTTGGAGGAGCAATCAACCATGGAGAAGCACTGAGTTAAATTTCAGTTTGCAAGGGAGAAGTGGAGAGTAGAGAAAGGGGAGAGGAGGAAGGAGGCAGGAGACAGTGACATCTATTTCTGCTTTGGAGAAATCTCAACGTCCAGCCGCCAGCATCAGTGCACTTAAAAACACCACCTCGTGGTATCTGTGGGATGAATTTTGTAGACAGGGAATCCGTGCATTGTGTGTGTCCCTTTGGCGAAGCTAAAGTTTCACAAAGACTCTCTCTCTAAGTAGAAAGAATTATTCTATTTTTGCAGGCCCAAATCCCAGGCTGAGCTGCCTCTGGGCCACACACAGAGCCATGAATGCCCAGGAAAATTTATTCTCTGTGCACATGAGGTGGCACTGTCTGCAGCAGCGTCCAGCTGCTTATAGCAGATGTTGGAGGAACAGAATCACCATGGCAGCCAGCAGAGCAAGGCAGAGTTTTTCAAAGTATCCATCACCCACCTGCTCTTTTGTTTGTTTGCTTGTTTGCCTAATAGCTGATTCCTACAGGTTCCCCCTCAGCTTAAGCGTCTTATGGGGAGCATGTGACATGACATGATCTGATGCAGTCAAGAATGTTATGTGCCATAAGACATTCTGAGCAAAGGCATTCCGAAAACTAGAGAGTCACTTCTAGAAGATTCACTCTTTGCGAACAACATGGCACTATCAGCAAATTATTGCTTCAGGTATCTCAAAACAGCACCTTGTCTGGTGCCCCTGGTGTAGTGTGAAAGGAATTCCTCCACTGCTGTGGTGTTCCGCCCATAACCCATAGCCCAGTCTAGCTCGCAAAAGCATCTGACAAACCCAGATCGAGGGACGTTATAGAAAATACCTTAGCACTACTCCTTGAAATTGTTAAGGTCATGAAAAACAAGGAAAGACAAAGAACCTGCCACACATCATTAGAGGCTAATTAGACTTAACAACATCATTCCAATGTGGGATCCCAAATGGAATCCTGGAACAGAAAAAGGGCACTCGTGGAAAAACTGAGGAAACCCTGTTACCGAAGCCATGTCCTGCTGCCTGCCTTTTCCAAGAACCCTGTCTTAGCTCACCAAAACCTGTTACCCCAGGGCACTCAGCTCCTGGCTTGGCTCACCAAAATCTTGTTACCGAACCCAAGTCTGGCTGCCTGCCCCCAAACAAAAACAAATGACCCAAAAGTCAAATGTTGGTGGAAGAGGAAGTCAGCTTTTATTCAGGAATGCCAGCGACCTGAGGGAGATGTTGGGCTGACCCATCTCTCCAGTAAACCCAAAGGAGATGGCCAGAGGGCGTTGAGAGAACGAAATGTGGAAAAGGAAAATCAGGAGGGAGTGGGACATGTGAGGAGCCAGGCACAAAGTCTCTCCAAGGCTCCTTCTGACCTCTGTTCTCATCCTTGATATGATCTTAGCAAAGGGAAATGAATGCTCACCAGGTGAACACTGGAAGCAGCTGCTGTGTAGACGTAATCTCTTTCTATTCTCCAAGTGATCTCACATGACAGGTATTTATTATTGTAGACGAAGAAACTCAAGCTCACAGTCACTGTCACGCTTCCAATATCACACAGTTGCATGTAGCAGATTTGAATTCAATGTCATCTCGAAAATCCCATCATTTCCACTCATGGCATCCTTCCACCCAATGCAGGTTTGGTGCAAAATCATAGGACACAGGAAAGGAAATTGAGGAGTTTGGGTAGGACTGAGAGAACTTCCAACATGGTTCCAGTTAGGAGCAGTTGGGTAGAGTGGAATGGCAAGATACGGAGAGTAGAAGCAGCAGCTGGGGACAGTGGAAAATATAAACTGTGATGTAAAGGGAGCAGCTGAGGAAAGTGGAGAGCATGAACTATGGAGTGTAAGGAGCAGCTGGAAAGAGTGGAGAAGCATGCACTGTGTAAGGAGCTGGAAAGAGTGGAGAAACATGCACCATGGAGTGTAAGGAGCAGCTGGGAAGAGGGGAGAAGCATGCACCATGGAGTGCAAGGAGCAGCTGAAAAGAGTGGAGAAGCATGCACTGTGTAAGGAGCTGGAAAGAGTGGAGAAGCATGCACCATGGAGTGCAAGGAGCAGCTGGGAAGAGGGGAGAAGCATGCACCATGGAGTGCAAGGAACAGCTGGGAAGAGGGGAGAAGCATGCACCATGGAGTGCAAGGAGCAGCTGGGAAGAGGGGAGAAGCATGCACCATGGAGTGCAAGGAGCAGCTGGGAAGAGGGGAGAAGCATGCACCATGGAGTGCAAGGAGCAGCTGGAAAGAGGGGAGAGGCACACAAATTGGCATAGAAGAAGTGCTGCCAAGGAAAGGAGCCATAGGCTGGCTGTTTAAACATGAGAAAATTAACCTCTCTAACACCACATTCCTCATATGTAAAATAGGGCTAAAGATGCCTCTTTCATACCGTCCAGGGGTTAAATAAAATACTCTATGTAAATCTAGCAGTCTCATGTCTGGCACATAACATGCATTAAATGTAAGTTTCTTTCCCTTTCATGGACTCCCCTGATGCAGCAGTAATATTTGCATCCCTGAATCTTTTTCTGTAGAAATTTTCACGTGCGAGGAAACTGACAGTGAATCGTGCCCACTGTGATTAATTTCTGATAATTCCACTGTGGTTACTATTGATAGACATCAACTCCCAGGGACATAGATGATACAAATCTGTTCCCATGGAACCCCGTGTCAACCGTAATCCTACCACAATGTTCTCCTGTATGATAGCTGCTATTCCTCAGTTGAAAAGTAGCAACTGATGTGAAATGCACTTTCAGTGCCAAAACTCTTTCTTCACGTCCCCAGATCTCTCAGCTAGGATGTAAGAGGGAGCCTGAGAGCCACAGAGCGACATTTCCAAACAGGAAAAGAAAACAAGGCAAGGGTTTTGCAAATTATTTAAACAGTGTGTTGAGTTTAAGAAAAAAAATGTTTAAGTTCCAGTTTATGGTAAAGACTGAACCTTACTAAGCCTGTTGGTGAGCTGAGAACCTGCTCTGTGAGAGCTTTCACTGGAAATACTCAATGCCTGTGGCACTTAAATATCCTAAACGATATCCTCAGTTCACACTTCATCATGCCTGGGTGTGAGGGTCTGGAAGCAATGACGCATCAACCAGAGTCCAACACTGAGCTGAAATGTTCTGTTTTTGCAGTGAAATCAGATCCTATTATATGCATTTTTCTCTAAAAATGAGTAAACCATATTGAAGACACAATGTAGTTAAAATGGGTGTGTTACTTCCTCCTTTGATTCATTGAGCTTATAGTATCGATAGAAAAATAAGAAAAGCTGGAAAAGAAAGGAATTGTACTAAGGAAAATAGAAGGAAGACATTGTGAAAAAAAATTATACTCAGTATGTAACAGTATGCCTGGATAAAGAAGAACATTGTTTTAAAATAATAATGGCAATAATATGGACTTTAGTGTTAGACTTGGGTGTGTATCTTAGTTCTACCACTTTCTTGTTGGTTAGATTTTTATTAGTCGTTTATTATAAATGCTTTCCAATAATAAAATATTTTTAAAACACCTAGAGAAATACAGAGAATGTTATAACAAACTGTTCTGCACTTTGCACTAAGTTTTAGTATATTGCCTCATTTGCTAGAGACAGGTTTTTAAAAATCACAGACAGAAGCATTAACCACAAATATTGCTCCCTAACCCCATTCTCTCCTTCCCTTCCCAGACACAGCTACTAACTCTTACTTGTTTTTTATTATTCCCATATGAACTTTTCCACTTTTGTTATACATTTGCATCATAAACAATATATAGTATGTTCAATATGCTTGAGTTATGTAGACAGTATCATACTGTCCATATTTTTGACTTGCTTTTTTCACATAAAATTATGCATTTGTGTTTCAGTCATGCTGATAGGTGACAGTATCCTTTGTTAATTTTAAGTGCAGGATAGATTTCATCATATGTATATACTGCAATGCATTTATGTATTCTATCAATTAACGTCTAAGTGCCTTATGGTTTTACCCTATTGCACACATGCTGTGATTTATTGATATAATGCTTGGGATTCAGATCTAGAGATTTTGGATTGCAACCTGGACGTCAAGATTTCCAAGCCTCCCCCTAAAGAACTTAATGGGCAGCCTCGGTTCCTTGCTCAGACAAATCTAGTCAGATTTGAAGGGTCATATCCAGGAATTTCTTTTTTTTTTTTAAAGAACATGCATCTTTAACTCTGCCCAGTATTACTATTTGTCCACCAAAAGAATTGGACCAATTACAGATGTTCCCAGCTACACATTGTAAACTACCATTCTTTGGGGATGGAAGTACTTTCTTTTGTGATATTTTGTAATTCCTGATTTGCAGTGAGGTTAAGCTCTTTTACGGTCATCTTTTATTTGGGTGGTGTCTTCAATAAATTTTATCCCATATCATTTGCCCACTTTTAAACGTCTTAAAGAATTTTTAAATTACTAGTTTGTTGGGTTAAACACACACACACACACACACACACACACACACACAATTTATATAAAATCAGAAACTATCCCTGTCAGCACATTGAAGTTGCCTATGCCATCAAATTCTTTTCTGTGTTTCGATTTCTACCTCATTTATGGTGTCTTTCATTGTGCAAAATAAAAGGAAACAATTTCAAGTGTTCAATGTTTTTATGAGGCTTTTTTTAAGAAATGATTTACATGGTGTTGCAGTTTGGAGAATTCTGTCAAATGCATACACCTGTGCTAAACACACCCGTGTCAAAACACAGAACATTCCACCACCTCAGAACATTCCCTGTCTAATCGGTCACCGCTCCCTTAACCCCCAGAGTCAAACACTGATTCTTTCACCATAGATTAGTTTTGCCTATTCTCAAATATCATGTAAATGTAATTGTACAAAGTGTTCTCTTTTGTGTTTGGCTTCTTTCACTCAAGCGTAATGTGGTGTTTTTTTTTTTTTTTTTTTTGGCAGCTGGTGTATGTGGATCCGAACCCTTGACCTTGGTGTTATCAACACCAAGGTCACTCTCCCAAGTGAGCTAACCGGCCAGCCCCTCAGCCACAATGTTGTTGAAACTCATCTATGTCAATGTGTGTATCAAAATTTCATTCCTTTGTCTTGCTGAGTAGAAATTACTGCATAAATTTGTTTATCCATCCTGGACTTCAGATCGCTTCCAGTGTTTGGCGATTATGAACGAGACTTGCATGAACGCGTCTTTGTGTGGACACATATTTTCATTTCTCTCGGGTTAATACTTAGGAATGAAATTTCTGGATCATAGCATGAGTGTATATTTAACTTTATAAGAAACTGCCAACATGTTTCGCCAAGTAGCTCACCCCAGGGACCCTGCCAACAATGTTGGAGAGTGCTGGATTTTCCACAGCCTCCCCAACATGTGATCATCTCAGTCTTTTTGATTTTAGTCATTGCAATGAGCGTTGATTGACATCACTCTGCAATTTACATTCCTGTCTCTCTGATGCATAATGACATAAGTGCTGTCTCCGGCTATTTAGGTATCTTCCTCTGTAAAGTGTCTGAGTGAGCCCTTGACCTTTTTTTTTTTTTCTTAGGGTGTGGAAATTCTTTATATACAACTCTAAAGACAAGACCTGGGTCAGAAGCATGTAATGTGATTATTTCCTATTCTCTTTTTTTTTTTTTTTTTTTTCATTTCCTTAAAGGTATCCTTTAATGAGTGGGTTTTTTTGTTTGTTTGTTTTTAATTTTAAAAAGCCTAATCTATTAACTTTTCCCCTATAACTCATGCATTCTTGAGTCCTGTCTGAGACATACAATATTCATGCTCAGGATCATACACTATTCTTTTATTTTATTCTGGAAGTTTTATGACTTCGGATTTTCTGTTTCAGTGTCTGATGCATCCAGGCTCATGATTTTTCCATACAGATATTTAACTGTTCCATCACCATTTGTTTCAAATTTGTTTTTTTACTTGGCATATAGTCAGTTAGGTTCAGACCCTGAGTTCTTTCTTGCATTCTGTGTGCCACCCACAGATCCGTTGTCAGGTCTATTGTGGAAGCCTCTTCTGGGCTGTTTGAGATGGCCTGGTACATGCATTATCTGGAGGTTAGTCTGGAATTCAGAAGGTGGCTCAATATCGTAGTTCTCAAAGCATTTCTCCTGCTTCCTGGGGACTGTTCTATGCATGCCTGGCTCAGAAGTGAGGCCAGGACTTAAGCTGATCTGTACACAGAAATAGGGGTGCCTTTTTCCAGCCCTCCCCTCTCTAGAATCAGCTTCTCTTGGGTCACCAGATAAAACACAGGATGCCCAGTTCAGAGATACAAAGAGGAAATGTTTAGTGTAGATATGTCCCAAATATTGCATGGAACATACTTATATTAAAAACATCCATTGCATATCTGAAATTCTAATTTTACCTGGAATCTTGTATTTTTATTTGCAAAAATCTGCCAACCCTACCCTATAGTCTGTAGTTCTTTAATGCCTCTTTAACTTGATTCATCTGGTCAGAAAGAATTTCTATCAGGGCTTTAGGGCCCCACACACACACACACTTTATGTCACAGCATTCTGTGTGGCCAGGGCCTTCTGTGGTATGTACCCACAAGAGATAAAAAGAGACAAAGAGGGATTCCCTCATACCCTGCAGACACCAGAGAAGACTTTTCCTCCTATCTCTGGCCAGAGGGACAGGGTGGGCCTTGTCCTGTGGTTTTAGCTGACTGCCACCACATCTGTGCAGCGCTCAACTTAGATTGGTGAGGAGAAAGAGAGGAGAAAAAAGAAAAAAAAGGTCCCCCCAAAACCCGGATTCCCTCCACAGTCTCCAGCGCACAAGGCCCTTTCTCTGGCTCTCTCTGGCTGGAAGCAGAGGGTCTCTCCTCGAGTTACACTTGTCAGCCCTCTGCTCTTTCCAAGCATCCATCCGCCTTCTCGTCAACACCAAGAAGGAAAGAATGTGAAACTCAGTTCTGTTATGGGGTTTTCTTCGAGTTTTGATTTCAGTCCCCAGAGTGCCTGCAATGGTTTACTTTGCAGAGGGCTCAAGTAGTTGCTTTTTGTTACTTTGCAGAGGGCTCAAGTAGTTGCTTTTTGTTACTTTGCAGAGGGCTCAAGTAGTTGCTTTTTGTTACTTTGCAGAGGGCTCAAGTAGTTGCTTTTTGTGTTTTATCCAGATATTTTAGCTGTAATCAGTAGAAGGAGGTTGTAGTTGGCTTACTTCTTCTTGGCCTCATTTTTATTTTTTGGAAAGACTTTTCTTTTCCCGTTAAAATTACTTTGGCACTGTTCCATTTCATCATACATGCATCTATGGGTGTGTGTCTATTTCCAAACACTCCATTTTGTTCTGTGGGTCTGTTCACGTGTCCTCCTGCTGACTCCACGCAGTCCTGATTCAGTCTAGACAGCAATAGCTTTATCAAATAACCTGAAAAACAAGTCATGTGAGTCCTCTGAATTTGTTGTTGTTTTTCAAGGTTGTTTTGGCTATTCTAGGTCTTTTGCAGACCCATAGAAATTTCAGGAATGGTTTGTCAACAAAGTTTGTGAGAAATATGATTAGAATTTCATTCTGCCTGTAGATAATCTTCAGAGACCTGCGATCTTAGCAATAATGAATTTTCTAATCCATGAGCATGATATATCTTTTTATTTACCTAAATATACTTTAATCTCTTTCAGCAATGTTTCATAGTTTCAGGGTAGAGGTTTTGCTCAACTTTTGTTAAATTTACTCTGAATATGCTGTGTTATGATGTTTTTGTAGATGGTATCTTGGTATTTAGAATTCCACTTTATTATTAGTACGACAAGATAGAACTAATATTGGTATGTGACCTTGTACTCTGTACTCAAGCTAAATTCACTAATTAGGACTAATAGTTGTTTATATACCATAGCATTTTCTACATCCAAAATCATGTCCTCTACAAATATAGTCTTACCTTTACCTTTTTAACATACTTACTTTACCTTAAATAATACATTTTATTGTGTTATTGCATTAACTCTGATCTCTAATACGATACTGAAAAAAAAAAGAGTAGTCTCTCTTTTTCCCCCTGTTTTAGTAGAAAGTATTTGGTCCTTCATCCTCAGACTCCTATAATCATAACTGGGTCTTGAATTTTATCAAAAGTCCTTTCTACCTCGACTAAAATTACTGTCTTTTTCTCTTTTATATTATTAATACAACAAATTACACCAATTGATTTTGTTAATGTTGACCCAACCTTGCATTTGTGGAATAAATCTCACTTGGCCATAATATATCTTTTTATGTCTGATTATTGCTGAGTTTGATTTTGTTAAGGATTTTTGTGTTCATGATTCATTTCTTATACCATTTTTATCTGTTTTGGGTCTTAGGGTGATGCTGATTGTATTAAAACATATATGGTGTCTTCTATTTTATGAAAGAGTTTGCATAAGTTTCATATTATTTCTTTCCTTAGTGTTTCTTGGAATTTATCAATAAGCTATTCGATCTCAAGTTTTCTTTGGATGAAGATTTTAATTACAAATTCAATTTCAGGGCTGTTCTGATTTGGTAACATGGTGTTTGGGGAATTTTTTATGTCATTTTTTTCTAAGTGTTTAATTTTATTGGTGTGAATTTTTTTGTAGCATCCCCCTTATTGATTTTATTGATTTTTTTTTTATTGTACCATATTTTGGTTTGGTTGATATTTGCCAGTATTTGTTCATTTTCTACTTCAATGGTTTTTGATATTATCTTTGATATTTACCTCCTTTTACTTAATTTGGGTTTAATTTGTGCTTCTTTCTCTAGCTTCTTAAGTAGAAGCTCAACTTGTTGATTTTAAACTTTCCTTCTTTCCTATTATGAGCTCCAGAGCTATGAATTTTCCTCTAAGTATGCATTAGCTGCACCCCACAAATTTTGATGTGCTCAGTTTTTTATCATTCAGTTTTAAATGTTTGCTGATTTCCCTTTTCATTTCTCTTTAGTCCCACAGGTTCTCAGAAGCATGTTGGTTACTTTCAAAATATATTGGTATTCCCTAGATACTTTTTGCCATAGATTTGTAATTATTTTTTAATCAGTGAATATGCAGTGTATATTTTCAATCCTTTTAAAGCTATTGAAATATTTTATGATTAAACACATAGACTCTCTTGATAAATGTTCTGTTTATACCTTTAAAAGAATTTATATTCTGCTGTTGGGTAAAGTATTCCATAAATATCAATGAGGTTAAAAAGTTAGACAGTGTTGTTCATATCTTCTATGTATTTCGACATTTTTGTTTTATCTATTTATACTAACAATTTCTGAGAGAAGACCGTTTTCATTACCTTCTGGCACTATTTCTGCAAATGAGAAATATGCTGGCAGATTATCACAGTTCTTATCAGGTAAACTGTCTTTCATCTGTACATTTTATTATTTTACATTTATCCTTGAAATTCTGCCATTTCACTATGATTGACTAGGATTTAGTTGGTCTTTATTGATCCTACTTGATATTTGGTTATACATTTATTTGGAGTAATCTTGCCTTTCTTCATTTTCATAAAGCAACCAGTTATTATTTCTCTCTTAAGATGTTTATTTTTTTCTGGAACTTTAATTAAATTTATGTGGTAGCTTCTCAATCTGTTCTCCATATTACTTAACTCCTTTTTCATATTTCTTCCTTCTATTTTTTTTTGCTGGACTCTAAATTTATGCATCCTCCTTTCCTGGTCATAAATTTTCTGTTTGGATTTGCCCAGTTTATTCTATCCTCACAGTATTCACAGTATTTTTTTTTTAATTTAAAGAACTTTTTTTTAATTTTAATTTTATTTTTCATTAGCATATTCATTGTTACAAATCATACTTATTCTTTATGCCCCTTATGCAATCTTTACTCTCTCTCCTCCCCCTTTCCCATCCCTCCTTCCCTGTCCCCCTTCCTCCTCCCTAAAGAACATATTCTTTATCTTCAATATTTCCAATTGCCTCTTTTTAAAATCCATTTTTATTTCATATCTGGCTTTTTCCCCCCAATTCCTTTTTTTTAAATAGAGTACTTCCATTTATCCTTATGGACATCCAAAATAATTATTTTTAAATCTTTGACACATTTCTATATTTTTATCTTCCTCCGAACTATACTTATCAACAAACAGTGGTCTTATTAGCTGTCTTTCATAGACTTATATTTTTCTGTATTCTTGTGAATTTGTATTTATGGGTTCATTTGGACAGGAAATATTCTTTTCTATCTTACATCTTGTGATCTTCACAGTCACTAAGTACATTTACCATGCCCCAGACTCCTCAGTTCAAAGCTACATCATGCACTGATGCTCAATAGTCCCTGCCCTAGTGACATTGGAAATTGGGCTGCTCCTCTTATGACTAATATGGAGACGCAGTTATTTTAGTTCCTGGTTACATGTGTCAACCCTGATCCTATACCTTTAAACTAAGTTAAAGTCAACCAAACAGCCCAAGATAGCTGCTTTTCTCAGCTTCCTTTCCCATGTCCCTAGTTTTATTCAGGCAAATCTAGCTCCAGTCCCCTACTTAAGTAAGGAAAATGCAGTCCTGGTTATTCCAGTGGAAGCAAACTCATGGTGAGCCTTGACCCTAGTTGTCCAGACCCCTGGCTTTATCCTACCTATATTTAAATTTTCTCTTTTAATATTCATCTCCATTGCTGCATGTTTGAAACAGAAGGGGTTCACCTTACTGAGCTATCTTGATCAATGGTCATCATTTGCTTATGGTTTTGGTTTTGGTTTTACCCCAATAAAAGGGCTCTAATGTCTCATCAGAGAGGAAGTGTCACAAAGGAGATCCAGCCCTTAGAAATTGTCTCCTTGCTCTTGAGGTTGGAGTCCTTAGCAACATAGTGTTGATGCCCCTCTCTGTTGGAAAAGGTGTAATGTTCTTATTCCTTTTTCATTCCTGGGCCAAGGAATGACCCAAGGATAGACCAAAGGGCTTCTTCTAGAGCAGCAGGAAGTACAAATTGCTTTTTCCAGTCCTGCTACATTTAAAGTAAAAATCATGGAGGAACCAGCTGAAATCTAAGGGCCCCCTCCAGCTGTAAGGGTCTAGGATTCTGTGAATGGACTATATCTTCTCTAGGGTTGCAAGACCCAGAACCATTGAGGGGCTCATTTGGATCTTTAGCAAGAGCAGATGGCTGTCAGCCCAATCTTTGGCCTCGATGAAAAGCCTCCTTTGGTCGGGCCTTTTTCTAGCCATGGACATAGACTGGATAACATCTCTTGAGAAACTACCGCACAAGTGCAGCTGATCTTCAAATGAGAATAGAAACAGAAAGAAGGACTGTGGAAAAACTGGTTTTATGTTATCTGTCAACAGTTCTTATTTTAGCTCCTGCTATATACTGCGTGTACAGAGGTGAATGAGAAAGGGGATTCCCCAGCCTGAATCATTTAGGTTACGGGCAGTTGCTTACAGCCAAGAGACAGGAAGCTTAATAAGTTACATGAAATTGGACAAAATGCTACACTTCTTGGGTCTGCATGTCCTCTTCTGTAAAAATAAGAACTAGCATCCTTTGGGCCTTTGCTAGCGGCCAGGAGCCAAATGCATTATGTGTAGCATCATTTTTAATCTTCGCAGGCTGTGATGAGGCAGGCACTGTTGCTAATCCCTCTACTAATTGTCCAACATCACATAACTAATGACGTTAGCCTGAGACTTCCGATTGTGCTAGCTCATTACGTTACATTATGCTGCCTCTGTACATAAAACAGGAATAATTGTTTCTGCCTTACTAGTTACTAAGAGAAGTAAATGAGATGTGTCAAGGCCCCAGCCCATAACACACATTCAAAAATATTCATTTATCTGCAATGTGGAGGCAATATCTGTCAGTGTTAAACCTGTTAAAAGATGCTAATCAAATTTTCCTGGGGTTCTTCTTATCTCCTTCTATCCCTAAACCATTATTGTCCTTGACACAGCTTCATTTGTGTTATTTTCTCCCCCTGCTTGCATGCATTGTTGTAACACCAGGTATTCGCTGACTCAAGGGCTCAGTTTGAGACCTTGAGCTCTTCAGAGGAAATGTTTTCTTTTCATTTCTAATGTTATGATTTACGTCATGTGCTCTAGTATGGCATGGGAAGGGTTGACACATATTCTGGCTCATATCAATGCAGTTCAGGACACTGTCTCAAGAATGGGTGGTAGTTTTATTTCTCATCTCATGGAGAACAAGATGCTTGGGACAAAAATTACAGGGTAGTCCCGATGCTCCATGCTTACCATGAGTGACAGAATGCGGGAGGTTGATCTCAAACTGTGCTTACTAGTGGGAGAAGAGCTGCGCACCTGGCCAGAGTAAACCTCCAATGGCATCCCCCATTTGGGAAATGGGAAAGAGCCTTCCATGTCTACCAATACCTCTGCTTCCTTTTCCTGCCTAGAGGAAATCTCTCTCATTCCAGTTATCCATTTAGAGCCATATAAAAAAAGCAAGGATGTTGAAAGAACATCTGTAACCTGCACTTCTGTGTATCTCTAAAGACCTTTAACATAATTTGAGTTGAGACCAACAGATGTCTCTAAAAAGGAATGTTCAGCTGGAACCACAAAATGGAAAAAACCTTATAAACCTCAAGTTCCTTTTCAAAATAAAGCTATTTTTCTACTTTAGTAAGAAATGTTTAGAAAGTAGGTTTCCCTGTATTTGAGCAGTCTTGTCTTCCAATATAATTGGTAGAAAATCACTAATACCAGGAAGAAAGTCCATAGAAACATCCCAAGGCAGTGTAAATGGATTAAAGAGAGTTCAGTTTCCCTTGTTTTGACCAAGGATTCTTTCCCCCCATTTTTTCCTTTTCTTTTTTTTTTTCTTTTTTCTTTTTTGTTTTTTTTGTTTGTTTGTTTGTTTGCTTGTTTTGTTTTTTTGTTTTTTTGTTTTGCTAACTTGCCCTTCTCTGAATCTGCTAGGTTCACAACAGTTCTCAAAAGAACTCTTCTGACAATTGCCAATGGGATTTCATCAGCAGTCCCAAATAAGGGACATGAAAATGGGAACAATCTCCACTCATTCCAACTGCAACTTTTGCAGCAGTTGAAGAAGGAAACTGCTATCCAGCCAGACCACAAGGACATGGACCTTTCCCTTCCTCTTCTCCTGGTCCTCTGTAACTCCAATTCGGCTTTGTCTTGGGAAGTTACCTTGTCTCCAAGTGCTCCCCGCTGCACATCTGTAGAGTAAAGCCTTTCACCATTAGTCACTTTAACTATTTCTTGTCATGATCACTGTAGCCACTGGCCTTACCAGCTCTCTGAAAAAGGCTTTATAAGAAATGGCCTACAGAAGGGCAAGTGAGTGTCCTCACCTTCTCGTGTCTATGGCTTTTGGACTCTCCACCACCTCCAGCTGGAGCAATGCTACTCAACTCTCAAAATTCATCTGCTCCATTACTGCTTGTGACAATGGCCACAGCATGAAGTGGTAGCTCCTTTTCTGAATATAGTGTCTCACTGCTGTTGCCATGCATGGCCTCTGGATATAATTGCACATACATATGGATTTTTACCCAAACAGACAGATAAGCTATTTAAGGGCAGGGACCATATCTTATGTCTTAGCATCTATCACTATGTTTATTTAGGGCATGTGGTCTACAAACTATTTTTTATTGCTGAAATCTGCAATTATCAATAAATGGGATTTTTGGTAAAAATTTTCTTCCTTACCAATGTATTTCATTGAAGACATATTTCACAGAAAAATTGAAGTAGACAATAGCAAATGCAGCTCCTGGATGGATTATTGTGCTTCCTGGCATAATAGTTTGTGTATCTTCCACTAGTTTATTGTTAAATTAACTAAGAGCAAGGATTAGGCCTTTTTCTTTCTTTGAAATTTCCATCACACCAGACACCAAGGGTTTGATGCACTTTAGAATCAATATTTCACCACAGATTTTTGATTTATTAACTTCGTCTTGAGAAAATTTTGTTTCCTGGATATACCTTCCAAAATTTTTTATTGAAGTATTTTGAGGCATTACTGTTCAGATTGGGCACTAAAAGTGACAGAAGATCCATTGTCTGTGCTCTTAAATATTGAATCGTGGGCTCATGTCACATAAAAGTCTTCATAAGCTCCTGGATGAATTATTAGAGTCCTGAATCCATTTTTCTTCACTTCTCTTGGTTTTTCCAACTTTCATCCCTTCAGCCTGGCATCCTTTATGACCCTTTGCCCACCACCCCACTTAAATTTAGTATGCGAGGATTTCCAGCACCTGTACAGGCATTGGTATTAATACTATCATCTCTGAATCAACCCCAGGGCCAGGGAACAACATGCCCTTGGTTTCATTTGTGTGAGATACCTCCATCAGTCGCTATGGGAAACAAGCAGGATTCCAGTGATTGGTGGCTGCTATGGATTTATGCAAATAAGGACCCACCCCTCAAGCTGGATGTGATGTCACAATGGGTAGGGTGAGGGCTGAGAGTGCACTATGGGAAAATAGGAAGACTAGCATAAAACCAACCATGACTGTACAGTAATTTAAGGTATAATACATAACGTTCCAAATGGCATTTTTTTTTTTTTTTTTTTTTTTTTTTTTTTTTTTTTTTTGTCGTTTTTTCGTGACCGGCACTCAGCCAGTGAGTGCACTGGTCATTCCTATATAGGATCCGAACCCGCGGCGGGAGCGTTGCCGCGCTCCCAGCGCAGCACTCTACCAAGTGCGCCACGGGTTCGGCCCCCAAATGGCATTTTTAAGAAACCAGTTAGCAACTTTAAAAAGTAATAATCTACCAGTTTTTAACTCTTCAGTGAAATCAGTATGTGCTTGTAATGTCCATAGGAATCTTAGGAAGATTTTGAGAGTTGATCTGGTTTGAGCTTATCATTTGTCTATTCGAGTTCTCCAGATAAACAGAATCAAAAGGATATGTATGGACATGTGAGAAGATATTTTTATGAGAATTTTCTCATGGGATTATGGAGGCTGAGAAGTCCCACCATCTGCCACCTGTGATTTGGAGAAACAAAATCCAGTGATGTGATTCCGTGTCTCCCAGTCTGAAGCCAAAGACCTGAGAATTGGAAGGGGCTGGGTATGCTGGTGGGAGTCCTGGAGATCAAACGCCTGAGAACCAGGAGCTCCAATGTCCAAGATCACAAGAAGATGGATGTCTCAGCTCAAGAATCGGGAGGAAATTCACCCTTCCTCTACCTTTTTGTTCTATTCAGGCCCTCAGTGGATTGGATCTGGTGGGAGTCCTGGAGATCAAACGCCTGAGAACCAGGAGCTCCAATGTCCAAGATCACAAGAAGATGGATGTCTCAGCTCAAGAATCGGGAGGAAATTCACCCTTCCTCTACCTTTTTGTTCTATTCAGGCCCTCAGTGGATTGGATGAGGCCCACCTACACTGGTGAGAATGTTTTTACTCAGTCCACTGACTCAAATGCTAATCTCCTCTAAAAATACCCTCACAGACACACCCAGAAATAATGCTTTACCAACTCTCTGGGCATCCCTTAGCCCAGTCAAGTTGACACATACAATTAACTGTCACAATTTGTATTTGAATTATAAGTAGCATTTAAGAGAAATAAAGGTAAAAGTTTTTGTGTGTATGTACAAAATAAAAATTAATTTTGTAGAATCTCATTTATCTCTACCATTGCATTATTAGATATGACTCATTTGAGTTTTAAAAAATTGTACTTACTTTAGTGATAATAATGCATTTTATACACCTTTAAATAATAACATAATACTTTGTATATACTGTAAGATGCTCACAACAGTATTCTACACTCCCTGTTTTTTGTGCTGTTTTTAATCACACATTTTACTTCAATTATTGGGAGACTCATAATTAATTACAGTATCTTTACTTTAAACTGTTAATTATATATTTTTTTAATTTAAAATACGAAAATAAATGTCTTTTATGCTGTCACATGTTCACCATTGTGTCTCTTCACTTTATATCAGTTCAGTTTTCCATCTGACGTCATTCCCATTGCACCTGAGAACTTTGTTTAACATTTCTTCAAGTGCAGGTCTGCAGGAGACAGATGTCCTGAGCTTTTGTATGTCTTAAAATGTCTTTACTTCCCTCTCATTTTAAAATATTTTTGCTGTGTATGGAATTATAGACTAACAGTTTTTTTCCTTTCTTTTCAGATTTTGTACATGACATTCCATTGCCTTCTGGCTACCTCCATGCAGGTAAGAGTTTGTATCTTAATTCACAGAAGGAAAACAAGACTACAGAGCAGGTAACAGATTGACCCAAGTTGATTTATATATTCTTCAAAATTGGAATCTAGGTCTCCCAACTCCTACACAAGCTCACATTGCCAAAATATACCTCTATTCTTCACCAGGGAGTTTGTACGCTGAGTGTATTTATTGGGATGATAAATGCCAAAGTATCTAGAGTGATTTTGACCAATTTTGAGGAAGGAAAATGTTTAATAGCTTAATTGACTAATTCATCAAGGTACCCAATAGGTTTTCAAAATGTAGGTATTCCCCAAACATCACTGCTCCCTTAAATTAATTCTACATTTCATTGGCCTTGGCATGCCACTGTTTGGATGGTTCCGGAAACCACAACTACAGAAGCAGTAAATACAGGAGGTTTCTTCAGAACTCACCAGTCAAAATCTTGACACACTAATTCATTTACTTGGGTTTAAATATTTATCGATTAAGGAAGCAATTGCTAAATATTATTTCCTTTACTTAACTGGGCAAACACGTAACTTGAGTACAATCCGCCAATGAATGTTTTAGCATCCTGCATAGACACTCTTAAAAGAAATAGCTTTAAATTGAATAAAGTGTATGTTGCTTTCACATTTTAATGGATAGACAATCTGGGGCACACTTCAAAGTCTTCATTTTGTCTCCATTAAGCAACGAAGAGTTAGGGGTGATGGCTTTGAATTGTGCATATTTGAATTGTGCCTATCAACTTGGTTTATTTTTTTCAAAGTAAAATGGTTCTGCCAGTTAGCATTTATTTTACAGAGAACACTAATGTCTCAGGTAAACAGTATGTAAAGTGTATTTAAACTCTCACAAATGAATTCCAGATTCAACAGAAATTTATCTTCTTGATTTTTCATCTGTTGTCATTGCCATTTTTAAGAACTCCCAAGCGATCATGGGTGAAAGATAAAATTACTAAAAATCAAAACAAAAAATATGGGAAGTGAAAAAAAACAGTACTAAAAAGTAGAGGCTGGTTGATTATGAAGCAATGACAAAGTCCTTAGAAAGGAAAAATTATATATTTCTTCCAGAAAAAAGAAAGCAAGTTTGAAAAACATCCATTTTTCCATAAAATACCACTTACAGTGTCTGATTGCCCAGAAATGTTATTGTTAATACAGGAACTTTTTCCAAACTGACGTTGTGATGACCTTGAAGAACAGATCTGAAGGAAACTGCTGGTTTATAGTTGGTTATAAACGGCCTGGATTTAATGAGCAACCTTCTGCCAGTAGGTATCACAGGCATTGGAATTCCCAAAAGATGTTGTGCTGCCGTCATCTTACTTAACTGAATTCAACAAGACACACTCAAAACTAATAAAAATTGAAAGAAAGCATCACAATCTGAATTTACTTGGAAAACTTTGTCTTTTTAAATACCTGATATGAAGTGACCTGATACCTATCATAGGCAAAATATTGCATAGAAACAAAATCACACGTGGTTTTCTGCAACCCCTCGTTATTAGTTTAATAACATTAACTGAGCATGCACTACACATCAGGCAATGAGTAATGTTGTGGATGAAGATACATATGGAAGACAAGCTCCCTGTCTGGTGATGAAACCAGATGCACACGCACAATAAGGCTAGTGCAATCTGATCATCGATGTGTTCTCTAAGCGTCCTTTACTAAGCATCTTAGCAGACGGTATAATAATCTTCACCTTCAGGTAGATTAGGTTGCCTATAATATGAGGTGGTTCTCATTAGATGAGTTAAAAATAATTTATATCTTGGATGCTGAAATCCTTTACTTGCAAACTGTTTAATTTTCCTAAACTGTGTACCTGTAGTTTTCAGAGAGGGTCATAGCACAGTAGTTTCTAGACTTGGTGACAAAGGGATGTTGGATCCATAAATATACAAAAAAGTGATACAACAGAGATGAGCATAGATATTTTATTCTCAGAGCAGTGGGCTTAATTTTACTAATTTCTGAAAACAATATCATAATTTCAAACAAAAATGAATATTTATGGTGTAAATAAATTCCACCTTTATGTGATATTAACACAACCTTCACAAGATTTTATTCACTCATTTCTCTCTTTTTAAAATTGTTGACCTAGGCAACTGTATATTAATCTATATTTGTTATGTAAAAATAAGCTTTATTCAAAGACACTGTTCAAAATTTTTTCTCCTGCTTGGTATAATGCAAATGCTAGAATTTTAATGTGGAAATTGGTGCAGGCCACCACTATCAAGCCTTAAGAAGTCCAAGAGCCCTTAAGTATCATGCTACAATGAACCTGCTTTTGCAGCAGGCCTGGGTGGCACCTGAGACTGCTTTCCTCACATGCTCCCAGGTGATGCCAACGATTTTGGTCCTCGGGCCCCCATAGGAGCTCATGATTAAGACCACTCTAACTGACTCCTTTTGTTTACACTATCTCTGGGCTTGGTTCTGACCATGCCACTAGAATATTCAAACAAAGGGCATCCCCAGGGCCCTCTGAATCTGCCGCTCATGTAGATAGCATCAGTGTCATGAAATCCACAGAATTCAACTGGCTTTCATGCCAAGTCCCATTCCCTTGCACAAGTTAGTCTTAAAGACATTTCCGAACTTGAGAAATTTTAGGCAACTTAGAATGGTTTGCCATGCATTGCCATGGTCTTGATGACTATCATTACAAAACAGCCTGTCTAAAGTTCATGTTTAATGTTAGTCTAAAGTTAATACTACTCCTGGGGATGGATTGAGAACTTTTGCTATTTGTATTGTTTTGTTTTAGTGTAATAATAATTGTACACTAACCAGGAAAGATGGTGGGCACAGATTATTCTCATTTTATCCTATTAAAATCTCCCACTTAATGGTCATAGTGAATATTCTAAATTACAGTCTTATTTTTTCAAGAATTTACAATTTCAGCAATGATAACATTATCTACAACACGTTGGATGCTTGCTATGTGCTATTTGCTTTATATTAACTACTCCCAATGACCTTAAAATTTAGGTATCATTTCTTCCTTGTTTTGCTGTGAAAAAAAACGAACTTTTGAGAAGTCAATGCATTTATTCTTTATATCACTTTATAGCACATTAAAGGTAGAATCTGTCAGAGTGTGTCTCTGATGGCAGCTTAGCTTGAGAGCTCCATTGGAGAAGAGACTCTATTTTGCAGACCCAAAGGACACCACAGCTATCCATTCTAGGAGGTTGAGACACCGATGCATTTAGTTCTGCTTTCCCTTTCTTTTCTCTCAGGGAAGGCCAGTTTTCCATGAGGTCCCAGATGGATTGTGAGGGTGATCTTGGGCCGGGTAGCCCCGGGCTTAGATCCTATTAAAGCTCCCCCATACCTCTCTGGAGTCTCAGGAGAACCAGGACACTGTCTGTGTCCCTCTTTCTTTCTGCCCTTCCATACATACCTATGTTTCTTTCTGGAGGAAGATACTGCCTATCCTAAGAGTTTCCAATGAAAAAAGGGTGACTTAATGGTATCCCATTGTTTCCATCCTCTTTCTGACAAAACTCCAGCGTGGGGGGTGGGTGCAGTGACATCCCTTCATCCTGTCCTTTCTGCTGGAACTCTGGTCTTCTTTTAACTGGGCAGGGTTCAATCTCATTGTGCATCTCTCTCACTCGAGGGTTAGCCATAACCTTAATGTTTTGAGTTCTCCAGGCTTTGCCTTTTGATATTTATATGCAAAATTTGAAATAAAAAAGGATACTTTCTCAAGCGCCAACTCCTTGTAAGAAAAACTGCCTTCAAGACAAATATTTCTGCTATGATCTGGAAGAAAGCCCTACATTGCTACTCAAAGCCACAAATTTAATTCTGATCTTGCTGGGTTACTCTGTGTCCTCCTTTCCTGGGGCAAGCAGCTTCACCCCAAAGGCTGACTTTCATGGTGGGGATTTGCTGAAAATAAAGAAGAGAAGATGTATCAGATATTATTTCAAAAAATTATACAATAGGACATATTCATAGGGTTTGAAATCAGAGTAAAAATCTAAACAAGACGCTTTGGGGGAGTTATCATAACAAAAATAACTGAGCAACTGAAAGTTGTTTGTTTTGTTTTGTTTTGTCTTCATCTACACTCACAGTTGTAGAGGTTGAATCAAGAATCCAACCTTATTGGAAATTTTATTTTGTTTCCTATAACTTTATTTGAAGTCATAAGGAGAAGGAACTTGTCTGAGACAAAATGCCACCACAGTTTTATAGAAGTTATGAATGAGACTCATGAACACTTTGGAAGTGTTGACATGGCAAATCAAAAATTGCTTTTTGTTTGTTTCATTTTTATTTTCTATTCTCTTTTTAAGGAGATTTTTCTTATCTAGATATAACCTCCCAAGTCTAGAATGGATTTTTTTTTTCAGTTGTTTCGAATTGCTGATAAGGAAATGTTTCAATTTTTAAAAGTTAAAATGTTTTCTAGATGTTCTTATAATTCCCAACTATGTAAACTGATATAATTTATATTAATAGAATAAACATTGACAACTATAATGTATTTTTTTTCCCACAAAAACATATGGTTTTGTTCTTTTACCAAAGTTACAAGTGATTGAAAACAGAGATATTTTGCTAAAATAAAAAGGTAAATTATGGGCATGCTTGAAGTGTTTGGAGGATGTTTAACACAAAGCTGGAGGGGACAGGAGTAATACTGCCATTTTTCTGAGCTATCATGGCAGGAAAATGGTATCCTTGTGACTCATAATGCTCCTAGAATATCTCTGTGAGCTATTACACATCTCACGGGGCAAGCAGACCACGGGAATGCTGGCCTCATGAATTCTTCATACAAGCCTTTTTAACATGCTCAAGATTTATGGCTCGTGAATCCACAGGCAGGAATACAACTCTTCTGACTCCAGTTGCTCAGGTAAGACAATACCAAATAATCCATCTCTGTAGTGAATGCAGGCACTGAAGGGTGCCAGGATTTGAGGTTTAAAGTGTTTACTCTTGCATGTGGGGGACTATGGAAAATCACTTAGCAATCTCCCTTCTCCCCTGCCTCTGAGGGACGCTTCCAACGAATGCACCTGAGGAAATGGAAGAACTCATAAAATGTGCAGGCTTAGGAATACAATATCTCCACTTGGAATTTTCAGTCCTTTATACATCAGGAAATTTATAGTGCTCATCTAACGGAGTCACACTGTAGGTGTTATGCAGTGATGCATGCCTCCTCGTGGAATAACACATTCACAGCTATTCTATTTTACCAAAATATATACAATTAATAACTTAAATCTGAGCATTAATCCATTTCTCCATCTGAGCATTATTCATATTTTAGGTAAAAAATAAAAGTCATAGTAATTTAGAAGTAGGCAAGATGTAAATAACGTCTTGGGGAGTATCTGAAGTTTTCAACGAACATAACGCAAAATGAGCTGGTGGCATCAGTATGGGTCTTTAGGAAATGTAAATACTGCTAAATCCAAACCTAGTAGGAATTTATTAACATCACTAATGGTGCTTCTCATGTCTGTTTTAAATGGCTTAGATTTGGAATGATAATAAATTTAGTTGGAGTGTGGACAGATGCGTGAGGTAAGGTCTTCACAGGCAATTAAGGGTCCTAACTAAAAAGACGTATTCCCTGTTGTGATACTTTTAAGATTTGACCCTAGTTTACGGAATGGAGCAGGGGGTGGGCAGTGATCTGTGAGTGGGCACCGGGAGAGAGCTGATTTGTCCTGAGGTTCGTCTGCATTGTACTTTACCTACGACTGGCAGATGGGCGGCTGTCCTCATGAATAACCATGCAGCAGGTGCTGATGGAGATTCACGTTCCATTGGAGCACCCATCGTGCCATCCTCATGAGGAACACATGCTTTGGTGGGAAGCACATGCTTACTTTCTAGGAACAAGGTTTCATTTCTAACCTGCTGTCATTTGGATTCAAGAGACCCTCAGAACCTGCTAGCTGAAGGAAGAACCATCTCTCCCATCTTACCCCCACAAAGTGCAACGTTGAAACAAGTGAATGGTTACCAACCTAGGGATCCCTGGAGGCTGTCATCCATGTAGGGGCCACGGTCACAAAGAGCTCTTCCACAATGTCATTTTTATTTTATATTTTTTCTTGGCAACTCTTTTAGATTGCTCATATGAGTGAGATCATGCAGTATTTGTTCTGTTCTTAGCTTATTTCACTTAACATAATGTCCTCTAGGTTCATCCATGTTGTCACAAATGACAGGGTTTTATTCTTTATTTATGGCTGAATAGTGTTTCATTATATATATAATACTTTTTTTCAAGAAAATAACTTTTCGCTCATCTTAAATTCTTTATATACAGGTAGTGGTTCTGATGTAATACTGTATGATCGTATCCCATATGTTTAGAAAATATTTAAGTGAGAATAAGAACTATATCACAGTTTAAACTTGGCCATAACGTAACATAGTTGCTTATTATGATTCTATAAAGCACAAACCTGTCTAGAATTGAAACTGGCCATTAGTTTACATTTTTTGCAGACAATGGGGTCATTAATCTTGGGCCACAGGAGTAAATGATTCAAAAATCAAGGTTTAAATTGACAACAAAATAATATTATTACATGAACAAAAATACATGTTGGGGTACTTTAAAAATCATAGTGTACTGGAATGCTTAAATATGGAAAACTGGTATTGAAATCACTAATTCTAATGAAAATAGAGCTTGATTTTTTTTATTCTCCTATATGTTTACTGGCTATTAAGAGGTGAATTAAAAAATCATGCTTTGTTTTTTTTTTTTTTAATTTCATGGTGTTATTTTTAGTCTTAAAGAGGCACAATAGTGGTGGAATTTCAAAAGCCTAAGAAGAGTAAGACTATAATGCTTTAGCTTAAATTCTCTTGGCCAAATGCTTTCTGCTCATTTACCATCTATATCCGTGGTTGCTTGACTCAGGGGCTAGCTAGTGGGGACAGGACCCTATGCTTCTTTCTAGGACAAAAGGAGCAGAAAACACTTGAGACTAAGTTACAGATATTGTGCTCATTTTCCAAGAAATATTTTGAGATCTATACTTTTCACTGAGCAGATGAAACTACTTGCAATGTCCTTAAAACCCACTTGAAAATACAAATAAGAAACTCAATGGTCATTTGCATTTTTGAAATCTATTTGTCTGCCTCTAGACATTTCGCTGCCTCTGTGGTTTCCCCTTAGACAGGGGGACTAAAGGATGCATTTTTTTCCATCCAGTGAAAGACTATTGCCACCAAGGATTTGTAGCCTAAATTCCTCAAAACATCACTCGTGCCACTAGTGTTCCTGAAAAATCAATGACATTGAATTCTATGAATAATTTGAGCAACTTGTGTACACACAATTAAACTTGGATTCTGTTACTGGAAGCCAAGATTGAATTAATTATTTTTTTCATATTTCAATTATTTGATAATGCTACTTCTGTGAACATTTTATGTAAAATTTGGAATAACCACAGAATGAAGCTCACACCACATTATTTGACAGTTTACCATATATAAACAAGCACATTGTAAAATGTGTGTCATTATAGTTTAAATTAAGAAAAGCATGATAGTTCCCAGCTTTTACATTGTGGCATGGGGCTCTGTAGGAATTTTGCAATTGCTGTTAAGAAGTTCAGGCATTCTAGACATTATGTTGGCACAAATGGTGTAGCCCCAAACAGCTTAAGAAACTTAAATATTAATATGCACATTTCTGGTTAAGTACTTCAAACTACAAGATACTGTTCTGTATTCTTGTTAAATGCCTACTATAAGCTGTTGTACTTTATTTCTGCTTTCTCAGAACCTGAGTTTTGTGTATCAGATAGCCTAACAGCATAACACAAATCTATCAGAAAGCAAGATCCATTGCTAAAGCCAATTCAGCAAAATATGCAGTCAGAATGAACTCAAAAACGAATTGGTTACACAGAGATGCATCATCGTTTGGATTTGTTTATCGTTTATCCCAATTTTCATCCCTATTTCTCTTTTAATTCTTACAGCTTTTTATTTTTACACATTTTCAAGCATGCGGAAAATATTTAAGTAAAGTATAGTACAAAATTTACTATAAATATTCACCCAGATTCAGGACACTTTAAAAGTTTGCCACATTGATTTTGTCCTTTTGTTTCCTTCCTTCCTTCCTTCCTTCCTTCCTTCCTTCCTTCCTTCCTTCCTTCCTTCCTTCCTTCCTTCCTTCCTTCCTTCCTTCTTTCCCTATATATCAATCATCTATCTATCTATATCTACCTACTGATCTACTTATCTGTATCTGTCTATCTACCTACCTACCTCTCTACCCCATCTATTTACCTACCCACCTATCGTATCTATTATCTCTCTCTATACCTACCTGTCTACCTGCCCATGTGCCTATCTGTACCTAATTCTATCTGTATCTACCCACCTTATACCTATCCATCTTTCCATCATCTTTCGATCCATTTTCTCTCTCCTGTATCTTTTCATGCACACACACACACCTATATGTAAAACACATGTATTTTTTTTTTCTGAATTATTCGTAACTAAGTTGCAGATAACACATCCACTTAGCCCTAAATATTTTGGCGTGTATTTCCTAAGGATAAAGACTGCATAAACCTAGTATAATTATCAAATCAAGATTGGTACAATACTACCATCTAATTCACAACCATATTAAAGATGTCCTCATTATAATATTCTTTTTAGTCATGTTCCTGCTGGTCCAGGATGAAATCCACAGTCGTGAACTGCATTACATTGTCACATATCTTTAATTTCCTTCACTCTGGAAGAGTTCCTCAGTTTCTCATTTGTTTTTTCATGAAGTTGATATTTCTGGAGATTATAGGCCAGTTATTATGTTGAATGTCCTTCCACGTGAGCTTGTCTAATAATCCCTGATTATTGGATTCAATTTATTCATTTTTGGCAGGAAAGTCATGAAAACAATGGTGTGTTTTCTCCAGTATGTCATATCGAGATGCACATGATGTAGTTTGTCCCATTACTGGATGCTAAACTTCCTCATTTGGTTAATGTGGAGTCTTCTGGATCTTCTCCCGCAAAGTTACAAATTTTCCCTTTGCAGTTTGTAAGAAATGTGTGGTGTTGATGAGAAATCAGTGAGATATTTTGTGACTACGTGTATATCATTTGTTTGTCTCATTGCTATTGATGCTGAGGCGGTGGTCACCAAGGGGAGATTTTCTAACTTGTCGTTCCTTCTACATTTCGTAGTTGGGTATCCATGAGGAAGGGCTCTCTACTGTCTTTTACTGTCTTACTCACCGTCTGTGTGGACTCCTGGGAAACACTGATGCATTTTCCTGAAGTTACCGCTTTCAAGCTGGCACCTGTGTACTTGTGACATGCTCCAGCATTTCCTAAGCACTTTCTGACATACCATTACCGTAGTCTCTAAAATGTCAAAATGAAGATAAAAACAAATGCAGAATGACGATCTCTACCTATTAATTTGTTAGAATGCACACGTAAGTACTTTTATCCCTGATGAATGCTTCCAATTGTTTGTGGCATCCAAAACTGATGCAGATAGCTTTAACAAGTACATTGAGTCTAAGGTCAGTTTTGGTTTTATTTTTGCCCAAAGAGCTTTCAGTGGGATAGATGTCCACAGTCTTCTTGAATATACAAATCATTTCTGCAAATCAGACTCAGTAATTATGCTGTGCTAAAATATTTGAATTTATTAAGACATAATCTGGTTTAGATGGTGGCAAAATAATTATCTCCATGAAAATCCAATAGTGTTTAATGTCATAGTGTAGCATTTGGAAGTTAATTTAGTGACTACCTAGTTCACTGTCACCAAACTCTTCCTGAATGTTGGTACCTCTGCCACTTTTGAATAGTTTAGTGGCTGAGAGTATCTATTACACTTCAAGAGTGTTTCTTTCACTAGTTGGCATTTCCTATTTATTATGAGTTCTCAGGGTCCACTGGGTCTTGTCATTTTTTTGCTAAATATTCCCAATTCCCAATTCCATTTTCAAAGGTAGTTTCATTAATGATTCACTCTACTATGGACACTGTTGAATCTGTGTCATAAAAGGTATAAAGCTGATTAATAAGTGTGGGAATCTAGATTTATGCTAAAACACTAAGAGGTCATGTTCAGTTCTCTTGATTACTAATGTGTGTCAGAACCATGCGGAAGAGTGCTTATTTGTCATCCTACATAGTCAGTGTAGACAATGGCTTAGCTATAATACTTAGATGTGGTCATGTTGCATAAACATGACATTATATAGGAAATGAAATCATTCTTCTAATACACCAATTTCTTACATCATTTGGAATGTATCAAACTGTTAGCTTAGGACAAATTGGTAGTCAACTTAAAATGTTAGGATTTTTGTCTTTCTTGTAACATGCTTTCTGGATCATGGTTTATTACATAATCTATCACTAGATGGCTTGGAAAATCTCTTGATTGGACAAATTGAGAAAAAATATAATGAGATGATACAAAAGAATAAATATTATCCTTTCATTTAGCTTTAACAAAATTATTAGGCAGAACAGGTGAATACTTACTTTATTTTATCCATATGAAAATTATTTTGAATGTTTTGAAACAGATGAAAACTTTGTCAATATTTTCAAGGAAAAATCTTCACCTGTGCTCACCAAGCAAAACACATAAAACAGTTATACGATAGCAACATTTTTTCATAAATTTTTGCTATCTTAAAACATATTCATATATATTTTTCATTTAAAATGTGCTTCTCTGTTCTATGTTGTGAATAAAGACAATTTTTAGGGTAAATCATAAGATTATAAATATTTAACTTAACAGAAAAGATCTTTCAGGGGTTTATTCTTTGATCAAATAAATGCTTTCTTTATGTGCGACATGTCGGAAAGCCTTTTAAAATTTTTCAGAGAGTAAACTAACTGGTATCCATAGCCGTCCTGTAATCTAAAATGATAACTTTTAAAAAGAGAAAAGCTATGGCAAACTATAAGATAGAGGCAGACGTTGCTGCAGGGAAAAAGCAAAATTGCTTTGGTTTCCACAGTTTTTATCCCATCCCATTAAGTCATTCATAGTCCATAAATTGTTCACTCAAGAGAATGTCACAGGAATAGTCCCAAGAATGCTGTCTTCCTAAAGATGACATATTTATACTAGAAGGTAAATACTTTTGATAGCTGATCACTATTTGATTTTTAATTAAAACTATTAATGATGGTATAAAAGAATCATTAAAATTCCAATATTCTCTTTTATCTGAAGGTCTATAGAGGATAGTTTGCCTACGTTGTGTTCATTCTCTTTGATAAACCAGCAGAAACATAAATTCTACCCCAAAAGAAGTAGCAATAGCCTTCATTCAACATGGAGGAAGACACCCCAATAAATAACTCTTCCTTACAACTTCAAACATTCTGACAAAGGTAAACAGACACACCTACTGCCACGGTGGGACCATCATGGACAACAAAAAAGGTAATAGCTCACATTTGCGTAGAATGTTCCATTCATGTGATAGAGGAACATAGCATGCAGCTTTATCACTTTGGAGCCACGGATGTTGTGTTCAGCCTACTGGGGGATGACAAAACCTGCTGTACTCAGTATCTGGGAGGCCTTATAATTCTGCTTTACACCTGAGGAGCTGGTCACCACAGCCCTTTTCCACCCACCGGAAGACTCCAGAAAGAGTCTGGGGCTTAGCTATTCTCTTGCAAACAGCTACTGGCTCTAAAAAACTGGCTTAAGAGCTGCGTTTGATTTTACTTCATCCGTTGAAGTTGCGTAGCATTTAAGACATTGCACTACAGCATCAGACAAAAAAGAAAACAGGAAACACAAAGGTAAAATTTTCCACTGTATACTTAAAATGGATTCAGCTGAAAATGTGTGTGTGTGTGTGTGTGTGTGTGTGTTTAGCCAGAAAATGACAAACTCAAACTACCCGGTGAATTTGGAGAAATGCAGCTTGAAGAACAGTAATTGAACATTAAAACAAAGCAGTTTGCAATAAGACATTTTAATGAGCTATTTATGCCTTATCTAAGCTCTCATTTCCTGAAAGTTGAACCAAAGAAATGTTTAATGAACCTTTTACATCATGCAGAAATGGCATTTATTAGCAGAGACTGTGTGCTGTACAATGTAGTAGAACCAGCCATTCATTAGGTAATATATATTTTTTAAATATATGATTTATTTGCTTTGCTTGTAGTTGAATTACAGATCAAACTTACACATTCGCTTCCTTCTAACTTGACTTAGGAAAACCCATAAGTAATTGATAAGGCTGGCCTCCCTTTCAAAAGCAGCTAACGAAGCCTTGCTAAGGGGAAAAATTACCACAGTCCTACCCATTTTTCACTTTCCTCCTTTAAGAGGCAATTGACTAAAAATATTCATAGTATTTAGAGGAAGAAGTGATCACTCCTCAGCCGGTCTCCACCGAATGCTAAATCCACCTCTATTACAACATGTTCCATAGTTGGTCACTGGGGACATGAAAATAGTATTTGTAGTGGATTAAGGCCCCCGAAATGTCAGATGCTCAACAAATATAACAAGTATTTTATTCTCACAAAAATGCTGCAAGATCGGTTCATTATGTCCATTTAGTTAATAAGATAATAGGCTCAAAAAGATCAAGTCAGCTCAGGATTGTACAATAAATCAGTGGCCAATTTTGGACTTTATTCCAACAATATTTATCAAATTTTTTTAAATTGCACATATTTATTGGGTATCGAGCAATATTTTGATACATGATATATACATTGTGTGGTGATTAATCGGGCTAATTAGCATATCCACTACCACTAACATTTGTCATTTCTTTGTGATGAGAACATTTGAAATTCTCTCTTGTACCCATTTATGTAATAAATTATGTAATAAAATATGTAATAAATTATTGTTAATTATAAACACCTAGCACTACTATCACATACTAGAACTTACTTTTCTTATCTATGTGTAATTCTGTATCTGTTAACCAACTACCATGCTTCCCAGCCTCTAGCAGCCTCCATTCTGCTCCCTACTTCTTATGAGCTCAATTTTTTAAGCTCCACATGTGAGTGAGAACATGCAGTATTTATCTTTCTGCACCTGAGTTATTTCACTTAACAAAGTCTTCCAGTCTCATCCATATTGCTGCGAATGGCAAGGTTTCATTCTTTTTTATGGCTGAGTAGTATTCCATTATATATATCTATATATATATAATTGAATATATTATATATATATAGATATATTTTGTATCATCTATATATTTATTCTTTTGTATCATATATATATGCGCCACATTTTCCTTATCCATTCTGTTGATGCACACTTAAGTTGATTTCATATTTTGGCTATTGTGAGTAGTGCTGCAGTAAACATGAGGGTGCAGGTATCTCTTTGATATACTAATTTCCTTTCTTTTGGATAAATACTTTGTACTGGGTTATATGACAGTTCTATGTAGTTGTTTCAGGAAATTCCATACTGATTTTTGTAATGGCTGTACTAATTTACAGTCCCACCAACAGTGTATGAGCTCCCTTTTCTTCACATCCTCACCAACATTTGTTGTTTTTTGTCTTTTTGATAATAGCCAGTCTAACTGGGGTGAGACAACATCTCATTGTGGTTTTGATTTGCATTTCCCTGATGGCTAGTGATGTTGGACATCTATATCTGTTGCCCACTGGTATGTCTTCATTTGAGAAATATCTATTCAGGTCATCTGACCATTTTTAAATTGAGTTATTTGTTGGTTTTTTGCTATGGAGCTGAGTTCTTTGTATATTCTGTATATTAATCCCTTGTCTGATAAATACTTTGCAAATATTTTCTCCCATTCTGCAGATTGCCTCTTCAATCTTTTGATCCTTTCCCGTGCAGAGGCTTTTTAGTTTGGTATAGTCCTATTTGTCTATTTTTGCTTCTGTTGCCTGTGCCTTAGATGTCTTCTTCATAAAATTTTTCTCCAGGCCAATGTCCTGAAGTGTTTCCCCTCTGTTTTCTTCTAGTAGTCCTACACTTTCAGGTCTTGCATTTGTCTTTAATCTATTTTAAGTTGATTTTTGTAAATGATGAGAGACAGGGGTCTAGTTTCTTTCTTCTGCATATGGATAACCAGTTTTCCCAATCCCATTTATTGAAGATGCTGCCCTTTCCCCACTGTATGTTCTTGGTTCTGTTGTCAAAAATCGGTTGGTTATAGATTACATGGATTAATTTGGGGGATTTGTATTCTGTTCCTTTGGTTTATGCATCTGTTTTTATGCCAGTACCATGCTGTTTTGATTACTGTGGCTTTGTAGTATATTTTGAAGCCAGGGAGTGTGAAGCCTCCTGCTTTGTTCAGGATTGCTTTGGCTATTTGGGCCTTTTGTGGTTCCATATAAATTTTAGAATTGATTTTCTATTTCTGTGAAAAATCTCATTGGTATTTTGATAGGAATTGCATTTTGGATCTCTAGATCACTTTGGGTAATATGGTCATTTTGACAATATTAATTCTTCCAATCTATAAACATGGATGTCTTTCCCTTTTTTTGTTTGTGTCCTCTTTAATTTCTTTCATCAGTGTCTTATAGTTTTCAAGCTGGAGCTCTTTCACCTCTTTGGTTGAATTTATTCCTAGGTATTTTACTTTCTGTGTGGCTATTGTAAATGGGATTGCATTCTTTATTTCTTTTACAGCTGGTTTGTTGTCGGTGTGTAGAAATGCTACTACTGATTTTTGTATGCTGATTTTGTATCCTGCCACTTTACTCAATTCATTCACTACTTCCAAGTTTTTTTGGTGAAATCATCAGGTTTTTCTATACATAAGATCACGTTGTGAACCACCGACCCCCAGGCCCCAAGGCAGCAAGTCTGACCCAGCAGCCCCCATGGGATCCAGAAAATGGTATGGAGTTTCCTCGAACAATTTCAGATAGATCTACTGTATGATCCAGACATACTCTGAGGAATGGAAGTCATCATGTCAAAGAGATACCTGTACTCTCATGTAGATTGCAGCACTGTTTACAATAGCCAAGAGTTGGAACCAGCCCAAATGTCCATCATCAGATGAGTGGATAAGGAAATGTTGTATATCTACACAATGGAATACTACTCTGCTATTTACAAAAAATGAAATACTCCCACTCACAGCAACATAGAGAGAAAGTGAAATAAACCAGGCACAGAAAGAGAAATACTGCATGTTCTCTCTTATTTGTGGCAGCTAATAAAAATAAAAAGAAAATATACAAACAAATAAATTTAAGGGAGAAGACACAACAATCCTAATAATTCCTTGAACTTGTTAAGACAAGTTATATGATGTTGGACAGAGATGGAGGGAGGGTGGAGAAGGAGGTGGGGAAGGAGAAATTTGGTAAAGGGAAACAAAAATCCACTACATTGTATATTGATAAATTAAAAAAATAAATAAAATGGGCAATTTGGTGGTAAAAAACAAAACAAAAATGAAAAATTATGATATTTATGAGACATTTGGGAATGTGAACAAAGAATGGATATTCATTACATTAAAAGTTATTGTCATTTTTTTGAAGTTAAAAAAAAAGATCATGACATCTGCAAATAGGGACACTTTGACTTCCTTTTTTCCAATTTGGACACCCTTTATTTCTTTCTCTTGCCTAATTTAATTGCTGTGTCTGGGACTTCCAGTATTATTTCGAATGAGAGTGGTGAAAGTGGAAGGATTTCAAATTAGAAATTTGATGCTGCATTTCAAGGAACTAGAAAAGCAAAAACAAACCAGTTCCAAAACTAGTAGACAAAAAGAAATAATAAAGATCAGAGCATAACTAAATGAGATAGAGACCACAAAAAGGTACAAAAGATCAATTAAGTGTAAAGTTTTTTTTGAAAATGTAAACAAAAGGGACAAATCATTAGCTAGACTAAGAAAAACAGAGAGGAGACCCAAATAAAATAGATGAAAAAGGAGACATTACAACTCATACCACAGAAATACAAAGAATTATTAGAGATTATTATAAACAAGTGTATGCCAACAAACTGGAAAGCCTAGAGGAAATGGATAAATTTCTGGACACATAAACTACCAAGACTGAACCAAGGTGAAACAGAAAACCTGAACAGACCAATAACAAGATTGAATCAGTACTCTGCAGCTCCCAATAATGAAAAGCCTAGGATCAGATGGCTGCATTACTGAATTCTACTAAACTTCGAAAGAAGAATTAATACCAATTCTCCTCAAACTATTCCAAAAAATTCAAAGCACAGGTTATTCTCCCAAACTCATTCTGTGAGGCCAAGCATCACTTTGCTACCAAATCAGATAAAAACACAACTAAAAAGAAAATTACAGACCAATATACCTGATGCACGTACATGCAAAAATCCTCAACAATTCGCTAGAAAATGAATTTGGCAGCACATCAAAGAGATTATACACCGTGGTCAAGTGAGTTTTGATCACCAGGGATGCAAGGACAGTTCAACATACACAAATCAATAAGTGTGATACATCACATCAACAGAATGAAGGACAAAAATCATATGATCATCTTAATAAATGCAGAAAAAGCATTTGATAAAATTTAGTATTCCTTCATGATAAAAACTCTCAACAAATTAGATATAGAAGGAACATACCTCAACACAAAATGCATATATGACAAACACACAGCAAACATCATACTAAATAGGCAAAAGTTGAAAGCTTTTCATCTAAGAATAGGAGTTTTGGACTTTAAACCAGTTCTTGCAAAAATCATGGTCAGAGACACTTTAACCACCACCATAGATCACGTATATTAATCTTAGTATTCTCCAGAACTGACCTGTACTTAATTTATAGTTAAGGTAATTTCAATCAATATTTAGTAAATACCTAGTTAGTTATTTCCAGATACCAAAAGGTGGAACATAAGTGTTTTCTATTTATTTACTTATAACTGATCTGGTCAAAGAGTTCTTCTGAGGCAGCTCACCTTCAGATACAGGGTATAGTGAATGCATTAGTTACCTATTGCTATGCAACAAATTATCCCAAAATGTAACTGTTAAAAACAGTAACATTTATTAGCTCACAGTTTCCATGGGTGAGGAATTCTGGTGTGGTTTAGCTGAGCCCTGTAGCTCAGAGGTTTTTATGAGATTGTAATCATCTGAGATCTCAGTCATTTCAAGCCTGCACTGATCCTCTGGCAAGCTCACTTGCAGGGTTACTGGCAGGATTCTGTTCCACATGTGCTGTTAGACTGAGATTCTCAGTTATTTGCTGGCTGTTGGCCGTTCCTTGTCACATGGGTCTTTCCATAGGGCAGCTCATAAGTTACTTCATTAAAACAAATAGATAAGAAGAACCAGAAAGACAGACAGGGCCAACGAATTAGAGTCTTTGCAACTTAATCTCAGAAGTGTCATCCTGACACCTGCCAGTACTCTATTCCTTCCTGCCCACTTTCAAAAAGATGGGTTTATGCCATGTGGGAAGGTCAGGGAATGGGGATCATGGGATGTCAGCTCAGAAGGCTGCTACAACAATGAATAAAAGAAGGCAGGGTTTGGAAGATTTTATCTAGAACAGGAGAGTCACAATTCACCACATAAAAAAGAGTTAAGTGAGTTTTTCAGAGATAATAACTCTAACCCACATCCACATTAACAACATTAAAAATTGTCGTCAACACAGAATCGTATCAATACTTTTCAATAACAGGCAAGCATATTCCTCGCAAGATCTTTTTTTTTTCCCTTTGACATTGACTATGACCTCTTCAGAATCCTGGACATTATGCAGATCAAGTGAGTGCCACGTTTGTTTTATTGGCTGCCACTATTGAGGTGTTAAACTGTGAAAGAGCTGGCCCTATATCTTGGCCTCCAGCTTAGAAAACTTAAATGTACATGAAAAAAATAAAATGTGCATGTGTATATGTGTGGGTACAGAATATAATATGAGGGGCAGTACCTAGTTGTTTGGTTTTTTAAAAACAGAATGCCACCATTCAAATCTTATTTTCAACTATGTAAAAACCCACTTTTCATGAATGACAAAAAATATTAGACCAGAAAGTTTTTAAGTATGTTCCTCTGAGGTTGTTTTCCGTATGATCAGCCTAGACACCACACATTAATGATGACAGAATCGGGGGTTATAAAATCTGCTGTAGAATATTCTGATTTTTACTCATGTTACAAAGAGCCTCATTAGCTTTTATCATTTGTACTTTTGAACCACTAATGCATGCACTATTCTTACATGCATTATTAAATTTTACTTTAAAGTAGAAAATGTTAATATTTAACTCAATAGTTTAAATGCTATTAATACTAATGTTGTCTTTATACTTTCTAAAGGGAAAGTTTTTCAAGTTCAATTTGAATGTTCTTTACTTTTATTCCCACACTGTTTGGAAGGTAAACTCTAGTGGCATGGATTATCCTAAAAGTAACACAACAAAAATTGAATGGATATCTAGCCTGAGTGTGTTTGGGGGTTTAAGTGACTGTGCATTCCTAATGTGTGAGGAATTCATGACAATTAAAAGACAGGTCTGAAAAGGAGCTGGGAAGACCGGACTCAAGCTAAGCAGACTTTTTTCAGCCTCCTGGTCCACCCCTCTCAGCAAATCTCTTCCTATGTCTTCCTTCTTTTTGGGGATTTTATCACCTCTGGAATTTATAGGAGGAGTTGCTTTGAACTTCTATGCATTTTGAGTTCCTGTATGCTCACTCTAAGAAAGCATGTATTAGTGCACCAGAGAGAATTCATAAAGAGAATTCTCAAGTTATTTAAAACACACATGAATTTTAGGAAGTAGTTTCCATGCCCCTCCTCTATGGTCTCTATGGTTCTATAACACTCAGTATATTTTAACATTTAATATACCACATTGGAATTATCTTTGTATCTGTCCACATGCCCAGTTGGATTCCTAAGAAAAGAGGTTCATCATTTCTGTGCCCCAGATATGATACATTGCATGGCACCCCTCAAATGTTCAAACATCATAAAACCACTGCCAACCATAACAATACTATCACGCATCATGCCCAGATCTCTAGAGCTCCTGGAGTAGTGTTTTGAACCTGCTGTGTAGATATTTTCTAGTACTAGCATTAATATAAAGAGCTGTCAGCAACCTAGCAAAGTATTTCATTCAGCCCCCTCTTCCCAAGGATGTTAATTAGATTTTCCCAGTTTCAAAGCTAGAAAAACACTTCATTCACCTCAAACAGTGAGGACACATAAGAAAATTCAAAACCTGAAACATCTCCATCAAGATACCAACTTGCTAAAGATACTGAGCTGGAATCACTGTGGAGGTCTCACTGCAAGAACAGAGACCCAAGTAGAGTTGGAATCTAGGAAAGAAGAAAGATTGAAAGGCAGCTCTGATCAGCAGTTACCTTGGGGTCCCCATCCTCAGAAGTGTGCCATTTCTCACTACCTCTGTTTACACTTCTCTCTGTTTCTTCGTTTCCACCACCTGGGAAGACTCTCTACTTTTGCTGATGTTTCCCAAAATATTGGTTAAAAAAAAAAAAAAAAAAACTTATGTGCAAGAAAACACCTAGACCTGTTCTGTCAGTGGAGTAATGTGGGTGATGGAGCTTTCCTCAAAATGGGATGTGGTTGTAGTTTTGGCCAAATTATTATTTGGTTTGAACTGTTGTGCTTTTAGCTTTCAGGCAGGTGAGCAGGTTGTGGTTATACAGCCAAACTGTGGTTCTGTCGTCTTTCATGCACCAATTGCTGCAGTAATTCTGAGCAAAGAAATCACTGTACAAAAATAGTGATGATCAACTCTGTATCGCACAAATATGTATAATTGATGTTTCAATAAAAAAAAGGTAATTGTAATAATTGCTTACATACACGTGTATCCAGTGTGTATATTCACAAACATTTTGGTAACAAAAAATGTAACATTGTCATGACAATCCAGCCTTGACAGACCAAGAGGGTTGGTTTTCTCTCTGATTGTGTATACCACAGACTGAATAGAGAGCTGTTTGGTTAAATAAGCTAAATTAAATATTTAAGCATCATATTTGCATGGTCCTAAAGAGTAAGGCTATTTTGACTAATTTTTTCTGGGATCAGGGGAATTCAATGAATAGATTTGTCACACACTGACACTCAAGTGAACTCATGACCTCTGAAATCATTCTTGATTAAGAACTCCTAAAAAGCCTCCTATATACCAGATGACTGGATAAAGCCTGAAAGAGGCTTCGGCGATTTAAAATAGAAATGCCCTTGTTATTCTTTTAAATACCATTTGAGAAAGACCAGATAGTATAATGTGGATTTCACCTCGATTTGTGTCTGTTTCTTTCCTAAGCATTTAATCTCTGATGGCAATTCGTGCATCACAGGACTTCCGTCTGAGTGAGCAGAGCTTGTGGAGGAGGTGCAGGGATGATTTACCCACCCTCTATGAAACCGCCTCTGGCACAGTGCAGCAGGAGCTCTACACCCATTTGGAAGAACCTTAGAAAGGATTAAATTCCTGGAATCCCCCAATTTCCATCAGTTTGAATGCTTCAGAGATAGGAACCACCGACCAGCACTTCCCAACTTCAGCTGCATCTAGTCTCAAGTGTCTACAGACTCTGATTTAGCAGCACGTTCACTGGCTGTGTTTTGATTGGATTTCTTCCTCCAACAAGTAATGCACATAAACCAAGACTAAACCATACCGCAGATCATGGGATTGGTCAAATTTTCGTGTTGACATCTTTCCCCGTAAAATAGAGATGGCTCTGGTACTGATTTGGATCACCCCAACTTGGATTTTTGTTATCGTTGTTATTAAAGAACATGTTAACCTGAGATAACATCAGCTTCAAGCCAGGTCTAAATAAGACTCCTACTTGGAGGTGAGGATCCCCAACACCTGTTTGCTACTGCTTTATCAGACCACAGAGCCCGGGTGACCCCGCTTGCTGCTACATACTTAACAGAGTGGACAAAGCCTTTCTGTTCATAGCGTGCCGAACTGGTTGTCGTGTGTCACTTTAGCAAGATAATAGATTGCAATCTGAATCAGAATATGATTTTAAGGTCTTTAATGTATGCAATACTCACCAAAGGCTGGAAGGGAGAACATTCCAGATCTTTCTATTCTGGTCAAATTAAGTAACAGAATTACCTGCCCCTAGACTTTAGAATAGCAGGAAAGAAAACTGTTTTGTTTCCCACTATCTGAATGAGAGAGAGAGAATGTGCATGTGTTTATGAATCTGAAGAGCAGATGTTAAGACAAAGATTTCAAAGTGACCAATTTTTGGAGGGATGTAATCCTGGGAGAAAGGAGAAGTCACTCAAGAGAAGGAGCTAATAAAGGGTGTGCTATCCAACAATTACCTCTGCGAGCAAGGGGACACAATTCCACTGGGCGTCTCTGGGAGGCAGAGCAAGACCCACACCTCAGAGTTCCCACTCCTGATGGGAGAGAGAGCTGAGCCATTAGTCATTACTCCCATACACCACCAATGGAGGCCACTGTGGGAAGCAGTAATTCCTTGGCATTTCCAGCATGCTGTGTGCTTTGCCAGGGTAGGCTCTGGTGGCCAGATAAGGACCTTAGGCAATAAGACACAGGTGCTGGGAGTTGGAAGACTGGAAGACAGACCAGAGTAGTGCTCATGGAAATTGTAAGGACCAAGGAATTATGGGCAGATCTATATCTATATATCAATATCTATATCGAATTGTATCTATACCTATGCATTAACATCTATACATATATGTTTGTGTGCATATATTTATACACATACTGATTGTGACTTGAAATCTAAAATGTCCACATTTTACAAAACACTTTCATAGGCGAAGGAAGCTAGACACAGACAATAAGAAAATGACCTCAAAAACCTAATCATTTGTTAATTAATGGATTCATTTGTAAGTTGAAGAAAAAACATTGTATTAAACAACACCCAGATCAAAAGGAAAATCATAACAGAAATGTCAATACCTAGCAAGTAATGAAAAGCTTAATTCTGTATGCCAAAGCCTATGACAAGCCTATTTATATCCACCTAAGCTATCATTTTAATGAAAAAGACTAAATATAGACAAAATACATATTCAATGTAAGAAACTAGAAAGATATTATTAAGACAGCAAAATGAAAGAGAATAAAGATAAAAGTGGAAATTACTAAAATAGTATAAATCATAACAATCAAAAATATATTCAAACATTATTTCTTTGAAATTAAGTAAACAGAAAGTACCTTCACATTAGATTAAGGAAAAATAAGGGAACATAAAAAAATAAGATTTTGAATTTTAAAAAGGCAATATAACCACAGATTTAAGATATTAAAAGAATTATAAGAGCATATTTTGTGTATTTCTATGACAATAAATGTGAAAATTCTGAAGAGAATGGTTGATTTCCTGCAAAAACATCCAAACTTGCTATCCAAAAAGGAAGAAAACTGAATCTACAAATAATCAAGGAAGGTGTTGAAAAGATAATTAACGAGATGCCAGGTTGAAAAATAATATACATCAGCCCCAGATGGTTTTACAGTTGAGTCCTATTTGAGCTTTAAAGTACAAATCATTTCTACGTAATGTAAACTTTCCTAGGCTACAGAAAGAGCTGGAAAATTGCCCAGTTTCATGATGTTAACATATTTTTAATGCTGAAACTTGCTAAGGTGAGTACAAATAATTGAAAAAATTACAGAATAATTCTATATGGTACTGTGCATAGTTGCACGTAAATATTCTAAATAAATTATTAGCCAATAGAATCTAAGATATTCAAGAGAATGACCAATATTTTTAATCCAGTATGTAAGGATGGTTTAACATCATTTATTCTACTAACAAAGGAGAAAACCGTCTGTTTATATTCATGAAAGATGATAATAAAAAGTCATTTGGCAAATTCAGCAGCTATTTCAAAAAAAAAAAAAACAGTCTAAGTAAAATAAGACAGAAAAAACAACCCAATCATGGAAAAGACTACTTCCCAACAAATGTTACAATAAAGAAAGAGGCCATGATATATTTCTAGAAAAATCAAGAAAAAACAAACAGGGTAAACACCATCATCACACTTATTCAACATCACTTTGGAGATTCTTGCTAAAGCAAAAAGATGAAAAAAAATTTTAACTATTATACATTTTTTTGAAAGTCACAAAAATGTTCAGTATGCAGATGCTAATACTATATATCCGGAAAATGAGGGAAAAAACAATTAAAAGTAACTCAGAATTAGTGAAAGAAATTAGTAAGATAAATGATACAAACCATATATACCAAAATTTTCTTGCTATATTAGAATATCCAGTATAAAATTTTCAAAAATTAGAAGATTGTATTTTTTTATTCATAATAAGCAGCCAAAACTACAGAATGAGTAATAATATATAATTATAATAATTTTATGTATTATACAATATTAGTCATTCTGTAGGTAGTCACTATATACGTAATAAATAGTCATTATATATATTATATGTATATATTATACACACCTATATATTTTTTCTTTTCTTTGTTATAGTCTCTCTCTCTTTCTATATCCTTCTCTCTGTGTGTATATATATATATATTCTGAAGCTTTGTGTTCACATTGAAGGACAAAACCATAAACTCGATAAATGGAGAAATATGTGGAGAAATATAAAATATTCCTGGTTGGGAGGATGAAAAATAAGTGGTGCTTCAGAATCAGTATATGAATGTAATACAATTCCAAGCAGCATCCTTTAAAAAACAAATAAACAAAAAACAGAATAAAAAGAACATAACATCTCTCTCTCCCATCTCCCAGACCCATGTTAATGCAGCCATAAGAAATAACAATTCTTAATGCACTGCAGCTGGGCTCCCTTGCCTCTTGAGTGACATATGAGCCTCTCTCATGCCCATTCTCGTGGCCGTGACAGAGAAGCAAGAGGAGTCATTGCCCTGAGAGCACCCCATTGTCTACTTCCCCCTAAAGAGGTCAGGACTCAAACAGTTCTATTTAAAACACTTCTGGGAAATTAATAGATAAGTATGGAATGTCAAGAAAACTAAGGCACCTGTCCACCTCATTCAAAGAGGGGAACCCCATAAACTCCTAAAAGTCATTATTAAGATGTTCTCTCTCTTGTGTGGCTGCTTTTTATACACTACTGTCAACGGGCAGGTGGATTCCTGTTTTCCTTTCCAGCTGAAAGAGTAAAACAGAACATCGAACCTGTAACTCATGATGGGATCTGCTCTGGATACTCAAGAGGCATCAGTCCACAGGGTTATTTTGAGGTTAGTAGACCACAATCCTTTTTCACTGTCTTAATCTTGATGAAGATTTGTACTTTTTCTTTCTTTCTTTTTTTTTTTTTTTTTTTTTGGTTAGTACTGATTTAGAAATTGCAATTCATGTTTTGTTTACATTCTTTTTTGTGTGCATGATTTTTTTAAGGAAAAATATATTGTCTCTGCTAATTGTTTGGCGTTGAACATGAGATGGTGTGAGTCAGGAAAGCTTGATAATAAATATTTCCCTCTGGAAATGCAAACTCTATCCTCCCCACTCTTAACTGCAGAGTTTCTGTCAATTCTTAGCATTATGATGCATCCCAAGAAAGTGAAGTACTCACCTTTTACTGGAAATACCTTTAAATTAAATCCTTGACTTATTGCATCGTTTCTATGACTAAAGAGCTTTTTAAAGATATCCTGGATTTCGTATATCTGCAAAGCCAGATGTTTCCAGCCCATTATTGCATATTATTGTATTATATATATATATATATATATATATAATACACACACAAACATTTTAAAGTCCTAATCAATTATTTTGATAACTTTAACTTAAACCAACATGAAAAGAATGCACACTTTTTTAAATCACTATTTTCAATAGTCAAACAGTAAATTCTTCTTGAAATATTCTCTAGGTGTGATATCACCCTAGCAAGCCCAGTTGGATATACATCTCTTTCCACGGCCACAGACAATGTCCCAATTCTTGACTGTTTCACATGAAGAAGATAAGGTTTGTAATGATTAAAAAATCATTTTTCTATGCCAGAAATTTGAATACATGCGTGAAATGCTCCCTAAAAATACATTTTTAGTACAGTGGTTTAAAGGTGTGCAGAAGAAGCCAAAAACACTGCAGAAAATATGCTAAGCAAATCCCAGTTCTCTGACAGATTTCAAGTGGCATCTACTGACAGAAGAGCCAAAGCTTCACGAATGTTCACCTGTCTCATTGATAACAGTGACTGTTGGTTAACAAGGGAAGTGGAGAAATTTTAACCTCAATCTTCCCTATTGTTTCTCTAGCCACTATTTAAGATATCTTAGAAATTTTAGACATCCTTTTATAACTCAATATAATATTTGTTTACCCTAAAATTCACCACTCATGACTTCGTGTGCATTTTATAACTTTTATTATTCTGCTTTAACATAAATAATTACCACAGTTTGGGATAAAAAAGAATACAAGTGTAAGTAAAACTCCCTAATAATGCAAGATGTAAAAATTCCTTTATCTAAAAATCTAGTTGAGCAAATGATTTCAGGTAAACAATCTATATATTTGCACAAAGAATCACATTTCTAATTCTATTTCTTAAAAATAAAATGACCATGCTTATAAAATCCCTCTCTACTTAGCACACAGAAGATGCAGTAAGAGATTTCAGTTGATTAATGATTGTTTCATGTTGCTATCTGGGGTGGAAACCACACGATCGGTGTAACAGACATGTTCTTAGAGTCGAAGAATGCTTCCCTGATACCAACCAGGTTCTGCTGACATCTAACACGCATTCATGTCAGCTTGCTAAACAACATTGAGATATTTCATAAGGCTATGTTGTCTCAGAGCTTATATGTTAATAAGTTTTATGTTCTGAAGTTGAAAAAAAAAAAAAACAATCTGTCCTAAAAGTTATGCCTGATAAAATCAGGATAAGAAAGACCCCGAAGGAATACGTCTCATTTTGCTAGTTGTGGCCAGAGTTTGTCTTTTACCAGTTCTGTTCATTGATTTATTTGATTGATCAATGATTTATGGTCGATTAAGGATTTCAAGATAAGATGAAACTTACTCACATCATCAAAAGCAAGTCATCAGCCCTAGGGGACTTCCATCCACAGAATATCCGGGAAGTTGTCTTAATCTTTAGACACTGCATGCACCCCTTTGACAGAACTTAAGTAAGATATGTTGGGTTGAGAGAGATTGCTTAATACTCGTATAGAACCACTGAGGAAGGCAGAATGTCTTCCAACGCAGGACTTCCTATCTACCTCACATGATAACCCTTTGCATGCACCATGGTAAGAGTAATTTAACCCATCCCTGTCATCACTGTGCTAACTAACGCTGCTAACTGCAAAGCTCTATAAAAGTTGTAATGAAGAACCCAAAATTGCAGGGCGAGATGAGCGTGAGTTCCGTGTAACAGCACTGACAGTAATGCCGTTGTGAGAAATTCAGGTAAACTCCAGGGGAAGAGATCTCCTTCCACAAAAGCTAGTACAAAGTTGTTTTCTGGTTTTGCTCCTTATTCTACAAACTCACTTTGCTTACAGTTTCAATCTTTGTGTTCTGTTGGATAGCTCTGTCTATACCCATTGTTCTTTCAAAAATAAAGAGAATGCATTCAAACAATAAGATACTTGCAGAGAAAAACTATGATTTATTTCTACTTAATAAAAATTGTTCACATGTAGCAACCACATCCAAAGAAGTTACAAAACTATCCTTGGATTGACAACGATAAATGAAAAATGTTGAGTTCTTTAATCAAACAAGGAATCAAGATTGTCCATTGCTGTTGTGTGTGTTGTACAGTGAATGCAAACCAAGTTACTGGAATGTACAGATCACACTTAAACGAATGTGCCAAGAGTGAAAAAAAAGATGTGTTTTTCCCAGAATGGATGTATTTCCCCTCTCCATTTCCATCTAATGTTGATCAAAACAATCCACTGGGAAATTTAGGTTTTATCTTTTTAAAAGACCACCTGTGCACATACAACTGTTACATTATGAACAAAAAGAGAACAGGAAAGGAGAAATCAGCCCTTGTCAAAATGAGCTGTTATATTTCCCCTGTACTGCATCTCTTGATCTTTACCTGCACCTCAAAACCAGCCTGTGTCCACCTTCAAGTTAGCATGATTAGTGCATACTGGAGTCTGTATGCTATATGGACTTGGAAATGCTGCTGAGAGGTATTTCCCTTCTTAGTACCTCAAGAAGTACTCTCCTCCCAAGGTCTGACCCGTCCACAAATGGGAGAAATGCCGGAGTTGTGCTCATCACCCCTGCTGACAGCCCCACAGGCAGTCCCAAGGATCCAGTGCTCACGGTCTCATCTCATGGTCCCCCACGTAGAGTGAGGTTTATAAGACAATGAATGGGGTAGAAGAAGAAAGTACTAAAATTTCCATTTATGTTTATTCCTACCTAATTAATGAAGGGAGTGTTTAAGACCTACTGATTTGTAACAGTGGGCTTCTCACTTGGTACCATGAGAGATGGATATGTAATGGAACACACAAATTATCCTAAGGGCGCACTGGGTGTAGGTGCAGCAGAGGGGAGCCCAGAGTGGGGCTTCCACTTAACCCTCAGCTTTCAGCGTAATGTGGCCTATGCACCGTTAAGTGGACTTGCGGATTATCTCTTCTAGGTTTAACGAATCCAGCCCCTGCAAAAGGGATATGAAACTTAAAAATTTCATGGAAAGGAACTGTGCATTGAAATATTTGTTCATACCTCCACTCCAGGAGATTAAGATAAAAGTTCAATTAACTCTCCTCCTATTTAACCCTATTAGGTTTTCATTAGCCATAGTAGGAGGTCAACATTACATCCATCTAATGAGATGAGACAAGAAATCACCTGCCACGTGTGAAGTTATCAGGAGCATTATTTAAAATGTGTATCTACATACACGATTGCTAGCCATGAATTTCCCCTGAGTAAATATTATGCATTGAGTTAAGCTTAAAATGTATTATTAAGCCATAGTAATTAGCAGGACAATTAGATGTCAACCATCCTGAACATTCCAAAGATAATATGTATTTTAATGAGGACAAAAGTGGATACGCAACACTTATAAATAGAAAACATGAAATAATATTTTCATATTATAACTTATCTTAACTGTAACCCTTTTTCTATTTCTGTCTTGGTTTTATAATGGAAATAATGTGTGAGTACAAAAACGTGCGCATATATATTTGCAAAATAATGAATACCAACAAACTGAGAATGAATGCTTTAAAAATTTCAACTAATAGGAGTAAATGAGCAAAAAATTTGGAGCCCATGGATCTGCTTGCTGGGAAAGAGTCTGAGAGGGCAAAGGCCACCTCCCCTGGTGTTTCAGGCAACATTGAACTATCAGTCCAGCTCTGTGAAACTCCTCTAGTTTGCTTTAAGAGAGCTCTTTTTAGGTTCTTTGTAAAGTGATGTAGAAGGTAAGAAATTCACACAGATAAACCAAAATAATTATTAACATCTGACTCACGCCTGAGAGTTCTAAAGCAGCTCTGGATGAGACACCATTCCTACGCAGGAATCCAGAGCACAAGAGAAGGTCCGGCTAACTGTGTTTATGTGGCAGCCAGGTCGGTATTGCCAAAGCATGGGACAGGTTGAACACGCATGTCCCGTGAAGAGATACGGTTCACATGGGAGACGGCACCTGAGTGGGGTCTTCTTAATTCCTGTGCAATAGGGTCCCTCAGAGACCCTATTGGCAAGGAGTCCTCAGCTGTCACAGACTAGTGGATTACAGCAGGATGCTTAGGATGGAGGTGAGGTCCCCAGGGACCCTGCAGGACCAAAGCTGTGAGTAGCATATGCAAGTTGAAGAGAACTGTAGACAAGAGGGGCTCACCAGGCAACCTCTGCAGTCACCAAAGCACTCCCAGAGGGAACAGTCAACTTTTTGCATCTGCCACACATAAACTACATGAAGCCAGTTTCTAATTGTGTATCAATTATCCACCGCTGTGTGACAAGACACTCCAACATTACTGGTATAAAATTGTAATGACCCGTTTATGATTGTCTATCTTGGTTTGGTGGACTCAGATAAAGAGCTCCTGCCCAGTGTCTCTTATGCGATGGCTGAGCTGAAGTATTCTGGAGGGCTTCCCCACCACTGAAGTTGGTTGAGGCCAGCTGGGGTTATGGCCTGGGATTACTCACAGCATGGCCAGTGGGTTCCAGGAGAAAGGAGAGAGAGAGAGAAAGAGAGGGAGACACTGTCACCTTTTGTGCTTTGAAGTCATGCAATGTCACATTTCTCCTATTGTATTAGAAGTGAGTCACTAAAGTTATTTTATCTTCAAGGGGAGAAATTTGAGCCCACCTTTTGATGGGAGGTGTATCCAGTAATTAGAAAGAAAAATTACCGCATGCCCTTACTCATAACTGTCAGCTAAGAAACAAAGAAAGAAAGACTGTAATAAACTTGGAACTTTTAGAAACAGAGAACAGACCTATAGTTACTAGAGGTGGGAAAAGTGGAGGAGAGATAGGGAGTAATCTGGTAAGGGACACAAAAAGTGATTACGATTTGTAATGAACATGCTGATAATATTGATTTGATCATCACATGCTGGACACAAATACCGATAGTCAACTCTGTACCCCATAAATATGTATAAATAAAAGTAATAAAAACATACATATAAAAGAAGAATTTCCGTGAGGTTCTTAAATGAAAATTGCAATCATTCCCACCTCTTGACTCTACCTACCGCCTATCTGAACACAGCACATTCTCATATGAACAAAATACCTTGTGTCCAACATCATGGCTCACCACTTACAAAAGTATGCACAAGACAACCCACAAAACTCTGCAAGTTGTTCCTATGGTTTGATTTTCCTAAAAAATAACTTTGCTGTCACCACCATTTCAGATTGTTCTGCATCACAGCAGTATCTGGAATGTCTGAGAGATACACCTGTCTTTTGCACAAGAAGAGCAATGTTTTTGATAGGTGAAGTAGAAAAGCAGGTCGATAGTGGGGCCTGAAGCATGTAGCATGTTTCAGTGAAGAAGTCTTCGTGTTCTGGAGGAACACCTGTGCTCCAGATCGACAGTTGCCAACTTTGATAATCACAGCTGGAGATAACATGGCTTCATGTGACAGAACACACTCTCAAGTTCACAGGCAGTTTTGTCACTTGCTGGCTGGTGGAATGTGGGCAAGTCCCTAGCCCCTTGACGCCTCTGTCCTATGTACAAAATGAGAAGAGGATAGGACCTACCACATGAAGTGTTGCAGGGACTGTATAGTGATGCATTTAAAGGAACCACTGCAGCACGACGTCTAGCACACTAAAAACCACAAGAAACATTTAACTATTGTTTTGGTTAGTATTATTCTCTTTAATATTATCAGCCTGTGTGATATCTAAAAGAACATCTGATACACACACAGGCACAATTAATTAGAATGTGTTGTTGGAAAGAAGGCATTAGCCAGAGCAACACTGGGGAATTAAGCACAAGCGTGAGTCATTTGGCACCTGGATACTTTTTCGTCTGCAGGAAGAGTCAGTATGAGTTAAAGAAAACTAGCCATTATTTAGAATAAAACAATGTATAGGTGGAGACTTATTTTGTGACAAAGATGGCCTGCCCAATCATTTAGGGACAGATGCAGTTGATAATAATGCAAATCAACTTAAAAAAAAAAGCTAGACCCCCCCCACGTCTTTTATTAGATGAATTAAAGAGATAAATATATTAGGCTGTCTATAAGAAGTTACAAATGTTATTTGTATATTTTTTGAAGTGGACTTGTTACTAAGCAAGGCACAGATCCAGAAATAGTAGAGGAAAGTATTAAATGGACCAACTCCATGAAAACTGAAAAGTTCCCGTACATCAGATGTTATAAACAAGGATTCAAGTCAAGCAACAGAATGGAACAAACTGTATTCAACTTAAACAATCAGTGCTCAGATTCATAAACAGTTCCTTTATTTCTACATAAAAATGATTTTAAAAAACAAAAGTTGGCAAATGACATAATGGGACAATTAACAGACGGAGGCTGGCCAATTAACATCCCCAAGATTGCTATATCTCTCCAGTAAGGTGGGAAACAAAGATGAAAACGATACTTAGATATTATTTCTTAACCAACGGATGGCCAAATTTTTACAAACTTGCCACAGACAGTGTTGACAAGCAGGCAGGAAAATGGGCAGTCACAGAAATTGTGGTATAAGTATACTAACTTCTGAAAATAAGTTTGCATAGTCTAGAAAATGTTTTAAATATCTATTCTAAAAATTCCTGCATAGGTACATACAGCTGTATGTATAAGGATATATATGTGTGTGTGAGAGAGAGAGGGGGAGTGTGTATGTGTGTGGATGGATAGGCAGACAGATAATAGATGTAGAGATAGAGATATATAGACCAATTGGGAAAAAAGTCTGCATAGGTATACACAGACACATGTATAAGGATACACATATGTGTGTGTAGTTAGATATATGGATACGTAGGTGATAGAGATACACAGACAAATTGGGGGGAAATTCTGCATAGGTGCACACAGATATGTTTACAGGACATATATGGACAATAACATAGTGACAAATTGGGGTAAAAAATCTTCAATCTCCATTCATGGAAAGATGGTTATATTATTTACAGTATTCTAATCTACGACATTATAATGAGAAAGGATAAGGTAGATTTATATGGATAGATATGGGAATATCAACAAGACATACTAAGAGGTGAGAAAGGCAAGGTGAAGAATGATGCATGTAGTTTGATTAAATTTATGTAAAAAATGATTTTATTCTGTAAAAGGACAGAGGAAAAGACACAAGGATACACATGAAAATGAGTACTGCTGGGTAGCTGAGAGGGTAAGAAAGGAGCAGGAACTGGGAATTTTTGTATTTAATATATGTGTACCATATGAATACTTTAATCTGAGAACATACTCAGTTACTGGGGTAGGCAAATTAATGCCCACAAACATACCTATGCATATGTTACCTTACATGGCAAGAGGGAATTAAGGCTGCTAATCAGCTGACTTTAAAATAGGGAAATTATCTTGGATCATTCTGGTGATCCCAGTGTAATAACAAGGATCCTTAAAAGCAGAGGAGGAAGGCAGAAGACCAGATTGGAATGATACGGGGTGAGACTCAGCCCACCACGGCCGCCTTTGAAGGTGGGGGAAAGGGCCTGGAGCCAAGAAGCGTGGGCGGCCATGAGAAGCTGGGAAAGGTAAGAAAACAGAGTCTCCCCTTGAGCCTTCAAAAGGAAGACAGTCCTGCAGATTCATTAATTTTAGCTCAGCATGACCAGTGTCGGAGTGTGTCCAGAAATGTCAGATCATGAAACTGTGCTGTTTGAAGTCACTGAGTTTATGGTAATTTGTTACTGCAGTGTTAGCAAACAAATACTGGTATGAATGATGTTACTAAAACCATTTTTTTTTGCAGGAAGGGGACATGCACCTGGATGTGGTACTGAAGCTGGAAATGAACTAGATCACCTTGGAATTCCTACACTGCATTCTCACCTGTCAGACAGTACATACTACTTCTGGGTTTTGTCATAGCTATTCATCTGTGCCGCACTTAGTCGAGTCCTTTACCCCATCTTGGTAAGTTTAGGACTGTGTCTCATCCAACAGAAAGAGCCTGGCTCCACCATCTATGAATTAGGAGTAAAGACCAATTTCTGTGCTATCCACAGCCTTTTCTGGAACGGACTTCTACTCAATTCTGAATAACGCTACAAGTCAACAAAATCAAGAGAAGAAAAGTTTCCAATCACCAACATTTATTTGGCCAAAATAACCTTGGAGACTGCTCTGGCCCTCATCAAATCCCAGAACAATCTCACAGACCTCGATTCCCCAGAATTAACCTCAAATCCCTCAGGCTTTCTGGGCTTATTGAATCAAGGACACTGGCTGTCTTTGAGTACAGTTTAAAGAATGTCAATTACCAAATGTTTTGCTGCAGTTAAAAAGACAAAAACAAATAGAGAGAAATGTAAGTCCAAGTATTCTTCTATAGTGCCTTTGTTGTATAGAAAAATCTGGAAGACCATGAAATTGCTAAGAACACAAATTTTTAAGAAAGTTAATAGGAGTCCATACAAATTACAAATGAAGTACATAAAGTGTAGACACTAATGGTAACACATGGACTTTGAATTTCTCACAAAAAATACCGTCTGGGAAATTATTACTGGAATGAATGCCGAGCTCCATTTGCAGACTTACCCTGGGTGGCCCTGAGAGCATTTCTGCCAGGTCATTTGCATGCAGACCGTCTCTGCATTTCCACTAGGCTAGACCTTTAAGATCGAATTCCTGCATGCTCAACATTAGTCATTCCACCTACATTTCCCCACCAATCATTAATAAGCATGATGATCAGGAAGCATGGTGGTCGGCTCCTAAGTGCATCCTTAGGTTGGCAAAGCTGTGTTCGTGGACTCAGATAAACTCTCCTCCTTTATGCCTGAATCGACTAGAAGGCCCCCTCCCAGCCCCAAAGCTCAGCCTTTGTTTCCTGTGACTGAAGCCTCTATGCCTAAGGATCCTGGACAGACATCAAGGAAATTCCTCAGAGACAAGTCCTAAATGTTCCGTGGGGGGTGAGGCAAAGAGACAATTACTCCACAAGAAAAAGCAACCCCAGCACATGATTTCTTAAGGCAGTAAAAATATTCATGCAAAAGACTCTAAAGACTTTACAGAGACTTGCGCTGAGATGTCATCCACCTCTACAACATACACACCTCAAGTCCTCAGTTGTGCTTTTGGCACTGTAAGACGTGTGCTGATTTAAGCTGAGTTCATGTTGCCCAGCAGGTCAGCTGTTGGCCTCCGCGATGCCAAGGCCACCAGCAGGGCTTAGAATCTGCTCCCTGCATGATTCCCCTAGCATTTTCTTCTGCGTTTTACAGGTGCTAGGGTTGTCAGTAACTGGATAAATGCCCACGTTTTGGTTTCGGGCCTTCCTCGAGGAAGCTGGCATTTGCCCAGATGACGACAACACGGCACCTGAAAAGGCATGGAAATGAAGGTGCAGAGTTCCTCCCATCCACACACAGTGGGGCACCCACGCCTGTGCTCCAGAGGCGGCTGGGGCCGCATTTGCTCTCACCCGCTCGTGCACAGAATCCAGCTCTGGCTTCGGTTTGGTAACACTTCTGGGAACCTCTGTCAGAATGCCAAGGGAAAGTCTGATACGTGATGCTGGGAGGGCCATGACAATTTACTGGCATCTTCTCTCAAGCTTGGAACCAGTCACACACCCTGATGTTTTAGATGAAGGAAGTGTCATAAGTGAATCTGTTAATAAAGAAGACATGAAAAGGCTTTGCCTCACTGGTATCCCCACTGGGATACTGGGGTCTTTGTCAACTATTTCCTCCAACATGACGACCTTTGGGAACGCTGAACTAGTACACACTTTAATTATTAAATCTTAAAACATTGCATGCAGTTAATTTGGGGAAAAATGCAATTGTCCACATGTGAAAAAACAATAATACTCAACGAGTATCTTCAAACTACTTATCAGTCCATAAACCTTTCTTACGTTAAGGAAAATACCTACTTGATATTTATAGTCAACATTTCATATAGTTGATTCAATAATCACTTATTTCTATACAAATGTAGTAAAAAAAAAAAAATATTGAGAAACATTTCCCTAAGAAAAACACCTGCAAAAGGCATCTTTAATCTATAGTCTAATTTGACTTGGCAGGTACTCAATGCTCAGAAGCATGGGATTGAGCCAAATCTACTAACTTTGCCACTTGTATTCTATCTCAGACTGGAACGTTGACTCATAGCAAACCTGCAAAGGGGTTTCCTCTAAATTCTCTTCTTAAAACCTCTAGCCTAGACTTACAAATTCACCATCTGATTGGCTGTTTGACTGCAAGTGATTGACAAGCAAGAACAATGCAAATATTTGCAAAGGCCAGGGTGGTGAATCACTGCAAACAAAACCCATGAAGCCATAAATATGGTAATTGTTACCACGTCCTTGGCTAAGCCCTTAGAAGTATGTCTTCTGAAATATCCCAAATTTACCCAGAAACTAAAAAGTGGGGATAATTTCCTGTGTAGAATAATCAAAAACAATTACCTTTCTCCCCTGTTATCCTGATAAGAGCGGGAGTAGAGAGAAAGGAAAAGCTTCTGTGAATGAGCGTAAAGTCTGCTCCCCTTCACTGTACACACCACCGGTCTCACTACACATGCCCAAAAGCCAGCTTGCAGCAAACTGCTGAGTTCTCAGCTCTGCCCTGAGGGCTGGGACAACCCCACATGACGGTAGTTCTCTCTCCAGCTGTATATTGCAATTAATTTGGAAGCTCTCGAAACATCCCACCATCGATATTCTGATGGAATCAGTCAGGTGTAACTCAAAAAGGCAGACAAAGAACCACTTCCAACTTATCAAGTCACGTTCACATGTGACTAGCTCTCTGTCTGTACATAGATAATACCTGGGGTCTTCAAAAAGCTCATGGAAAGATTCATTCGTCTTTCATTCTATTTTTTCATGAACTTTTTGAAGTTCCCTTGTATATTTAGTATCATATATATTTAGTATAATAGGCACTTTGTGCATGTACACGTGGTATCTCATACATATATACATTGAACTTCATTCTTATATAGATAATATTCTATACCTATCTACATAGCATTTCATGCATATATACTTAGTGTTTTATGCACGTGTACATAGTATTCTATACATATATACAGAGTATTTCATACACATATACATATTTACATATGCATGTATGTACACATATATAAAATCAGGTGCTTACTTGTTTCAGGCTACGTAATATCTGTTGTAAACATGAGCTTATGGGAGGACAGGTGGAAGGCAGAAGAGTTTCATGGTTAACTGGAGGACATTGGAGCCAGACGCCATGGGCTCGTTTTCAGACTCGCCCACTTACTAGCTACCTGACCATGGGCAACTGACTTAAATGATCTTGGCCTCTCTGTCCTCAGCTTTAGAATGTTGCCAGCCCCATAGGGCTGTCTTAGAAATGAATGAAGGAATACAAGTGACACACTCAGTACCCGAGAATCAGTCAGTCCTTAGTAAATGCTTGCTCTAGAGGTTAATCCTGTTAGTAGTCTCTCCAGTAAACTACAACAAACTACGAGGATGGCCTTGTGATCAAGGCAGAGGTGGACCACAAAGGAACGCAGGATGTTCTCATTAATCATAAAGAAGCCAATTGCATTTGATTGGCTGCTGTTCAAGGTGAGGAATGAGATATCAGGGACGAAAAGGTCAAGTCAGCATCCGCTTTGGATTGCAGGATCATCTGGTGCTATAAGAATAATGACTGATCAATTCTAATTGGCTATATTTTACTGCCCTTAAATCACTACCAGCTGCCCCTTGAAAGCTAATTCACAAGGTCACAAAAAGAGATGGAATTTCTACTAACAACATTCTGGAACTTCCAAAATTGTGTTTGATGAGCCCTGTGTTTTGTTAATATTCCCTACAATAAATCCTCAATCTCACCTGAAAGAAGATTGAAAGAGAGATGTCTATTATGACTGTATCTATTATACCCATATTTATCCACACGTGTATATATTTGCATGCAAGCTCATATCTGTATCTACATCTTTATATATCATTAAGTCAAGCAAAGTGTAGGGGAAGAAACCTTTATTCTAGTTCAGTCATAATGTGATGCTTCAATGTGACTTTTTGCTTCTTTGGCTCTGCAAGCAGGAGTGTTTCTAACATTTGTCATTCAATATCTCCTCAAGGTCTGGAAGAGCTGTTCCCAGCAGTGGGCACATATTAGAATCACCTGGGGACCCTTTAAAATGCCACTGATGGCCATACTTCACTCGTGATCTGAAGGTGCTGGAAGACATTGGTCTTAAAAGCTCCCCTGGGGATCCTAACAGGCAGCCAGTTTTGACAGCCCCTGACCTAGGGTCAGGATCGTGCTAATATTCAGAGCCTATTGTTCAAAACTCAGTCTTTAAGCATTACATTAATTGGAAAGTTGATTCTCTTCGGAACTTTGGGTAATGTTTGGTTTTCTTAATAAGAGTGCATCTCACTATTCTTTTCAGTTCCTCAAATAAAACATTTATATGCACCAGGATTCCTCTCAGAGAAATGGATTTTACTTAAACACAAATTTAGTTTCATTGGACGAGATAGATTTTTCTAGACAGAACGGTTAGGTACTCAGCCACTTTATGAAAATAATTCATTGAAATTCAATACGGCATCAAATGTGTATTGAGTTGATCATTTCTATTGCATTAAAATTAAAATCAGCACAAAAGAAATTACATTCAGGGGCCGAGCCCGTGGCGCACTTGGTAGAGTGCTGCACTGGGAGCACGGCAACGCTCCCACCGCGGGTTCGGATCCCATATAAGAATGACTGGTGCACTCACTGGCTGAGTGCCGGTCACGAAAAAACGACAAAAAAAAAAAAAAAGAAAAAGAAAAAGAAAAGAAATTACATTCAGCCTTAGGGAAATGTACAAAAATATGCAATACTTCCTTTAAAATAATTTCTTTAAGTAATTGTGTGTCTTTTACACGTTCATCTGCTTAAACACAATGGCTTGTACTCATGTGATAAAGTTGCACAAGACTAAGTACACACAGACACCCACAATGCACACAAGTTTAAGCATGTGAAACCTGTGGGATCTGAGTAAGGTATGTGGTTCATCAGCTTCCTGGTTGTGATATTGTCATATGGTTTCAGAAGATGTCATCACTGTGGAAAACTGGATGAAGGGTTTAGGGTAACATTCTCTATTATTTCTTACAGTTGCTGGTAAATCTTCAATTTTCTCAAAACAGAAAGAAAACAGAAAAAGAAAAAGAAAACTCCTTTAAGGAAGATCAGCTAACTATGGAGGGCCTGGATTTGTATTTAAAGTTGATAAAATACGTGGAGACCTGCTCTTCCTCAGTCTCTTCTTCAGTTTCACATGCTGAATGTAAACCTCTCTGTAGTCACATTTACTCTAGTGGGCTCCCATCATAAAACTCAATGTGACAACTGTATCAGACCTCTGTCCCTTAATTATTATGCAGAAAAGCTGCAGCCCTCAGCGTTTATGTCCTGGCTTTTATAGTCTCTCCTCACCTCCTTGACCATTTTAATTTCTTTGACCTATTCTCTAAATGCCCCCCTAATTCTAATTTTTTTTATTCTTAGTCTTTGCTTTTCCAAGTTCCTCTTATCATGTTCTCTATAGGTTAAATCATCTTATTATGTAGATCCTACATAAACCTTTCACTTTCCTCATCTTATTCTAAAATATATTCCTTCTCTCCCAGGCATTGGATATCAGGAAGTGTTGGTGCAAATATACCAGTGCACTTTTCTATTGGTTGCACTAAATTGTATTCAGGATTACAAACCCTTCATCCCCACCCCAGCTGTCTGACATTTTTAGACAGGTGCGTGCACACACACACTCTCTCTCTTGGAATTCCCAAAACACTTCTGCATGTCTAAACCCGGTCTTCACAGTAACCATGAAGTAAGTGGCAAAATCCTTACTTTGGATGGGAAAACTGAGGCAGAGAAAGGACATGCATGCTCCATGTGTCACTGCACGACAGAGCGCCCAATTCTTTTTTAAAATTTTTTCTGTCATTCACATCTACCTCTCCTTCAATGCCATGTTCCATCGGTGGCTGGTGCATGTAAAAGTGTTCTCCAATTTGTAACAAAGCTATATTCTCAAGACTCATTTGTGTGTAAGTATTTCCCCAAAGGAAACAATGCTAAAAGTATCCATTGGGTTTTGGGTCCTCTCTGTGCCACTTGCCAACCCCAAAAACCTGTTGACCTTGTAATATAGCTGAAAAAGCAAAATAATGTGAGAGAAGTTTTTATTACAGCCTTCATGCCCAATCTTTGGGTCAGGAGCCCCAATTGCTCTGATCTTTGAAGGAGGTGGGTTGAAGACCAGTTTGAGGGGCAGTGGCCATGCAGAGGAGTGAGGCTTCAGATCATGCAGTAAGAACTCCAGGGAAAGTCGAGCCTCTAAGGCAGGAGGAGACCGGGGGCATAAAACCTCAGTAGTGGCAGATGGACAGGCAACTGGCACGGGTGCTCGGGCAGGTGGGGCTGTGGCAGCAGCCATCTTTAGCCAGAATGTGTCACTCTCAGGAGAAACCAAGAATAAAATCTCCATTCTCTGAGAAGTCCTATTTAAGATCTACACTAGTAAAATTCTCTCTGGTTTCATTTTTGCTTACTTTTATTTAAAAATCAGAGGGATAGTTTATTCCACAAATAGACAGGAATTGCCCATCACTGGCAAGAGTCATTAAACTGTATTTACATTAAGATGGAATATGTCATACACCTGAGTCTGCACTTGGAATTTAGATATTGCTAACATTTTCCTTTTATTGAGGTAGGATTCACATAATATAAAATAAACCATTTAAAAGTGTACAGTTCAGTGGTACTTAGTATATTTACAGTGTTGTGTGACCATGACCTCTATCTAGTTCCAAAACATTTTCATCCACCCCAAAAGGAAACCCTATACCCATGGAGCAGTCTTTTCTCTTTCTCCCCCTCCATGACCCCTGACAACCATCGATCTACTTTCTGCCTCTGTGGAGCTAGCTGTTCTGGACTTTCACATAAATGCAGTCATAGGATATGTGACCTTCTGTGTCTGGGTTCTTGGGTGGTATTTCTAATATTATTTTTATGCATGCATCACCATCATTTGAAAATTACGGAATGCTGATCAGAACAGTATCTTTAGACATCATGACTCTGATTATCCAGGAACAAATAACAAACTTTTAAGTGATTTTTGGCAGGAAAAAAATTCATAACTTTTGAGAGACTATAAAATAACAAATGAAGGATAAACAGCCCCAGAAGACAATCAGTAACCCCAGCCTCAAGTCTAAGAGGCACTTTTATTACTGTCTTTGGCTCACCCCCACATATTACAAAGTCGTGTCAACAACTTCCAACACTTATCCTCAATCTGTGGGCCTCTCTCCACATCCACGTGACCCCTGCCTTTTAATCCGGGATTCGATCTCTACCTGGACTACGGTCATGGTCTTGTACTTGATCTTCCACCCCTGACCTTCTGCATACGACAGCCAGCGTGATGGTATAAAATGTTAAACGTGTCGTGTGACTCTAGACTTCCCACCCCAGCCCCTCTCCTGTCACCCAGCATGAGTGCTCATCCCCCATTCTTCACAGAGCTGGCTTTTCCCCTGGCCCAGGTCTTAGCTGAATGGTCAATCCCTCAGTGGAGTGTTGACGGACCTCCTCACTGGACAGGAGCCTCATGGTCACTCCATAACACAGTGTGTTTTCCTTTTGCACAGACCTTCCTATCATCTGCATTTTCACATTTATTATTATATTGTTTGTCTTTGCCTACTGGAATGAAGAATCCATAAAAACAGGGAGTTGGTCTTTCTTTCTTTTCTTTTTTTTTTTTAATTTTATTTTGTTGATATACATTGTGGCTGATTATTGCTCCCCATCACCAAAACCTCCCTCCCTTCTCCCTCCCCCCCTACCCCCAACAATGTCCTTTCTGTTTGCTTGTTGTATCAACTTCAAATAATTGTGGTTGTTATATCTTCTTCCCTCCCCCCCGCCGATTTGTGTGTGTGTGTGTGTATGTGTGTGTGTGAATTTATATATTAATTTTTAGCTCCCACCAATAAGTGAGAACATGTGGTATTTCTCTTTCTGTGCCTGACTTGTTTCACTTGATATAATTTTCTCAAGGTCCATCCATGTTGTTGCAAATGGCAGTATTTCATTCGTTTTTATAGCTGAGTAGTATTCCATTGTGTAGATGTACCACATTTTCCGTATCCACTCATCTGATGATGGGCATTTGGGCTGGTTCCAACTCTTGGCTATTGTAAAGAGTGCTGCGATAAACATTGGGAAACAGGTATACCTTCGACTTGATGATTTCCATTAATCAACATCCCCCTCCCCCCCCCTCAAGAACCGGATTGGACACACAACACGGACTAAGGACATGTTTGTTAACTAAGTGGGAAGATACACAAATAACTGATTTTATGGAGGAAAAAAATGATCCAGATTCCCCTGGATAATATCACATTATTTCTTACGCATTCTTCCAATTCGTCAGCAGATATATTACTGGTCAATTGAATGTCAAAGTGGGGATATAGAAATGTCTCAAAACTCCTCTTGGATATTGGAGATTGAAAGACCTTCAACATAGTATGTAGTATCGAAAAGCAGAAATATGGATGAATGCTTATTAGTGTTGCATACATCTAGCATTTTATGGATACATCTAGGCAAGAAAAAAACAACTTAACATTGTAGGTCATTGATAAAAAATGCCACCAAAACCATCAGGAGTTATGACTGTAAATATGATGAAAGAACTCTAAAGTGTTAATTGTCAGACTCCATAATACTTTCATTAGGATGAAGTACTGTCTTGTTAACTTTTACCAGACCTCAAACCCCATTCATACTGACACGAATAGCCAGGCTTTTTGAATCTCTTTGGCAGCACAGGAAACGGCCCATTTTTCTTCTTAAATTGAAAAAACAAAACAAAACAAAAACATTTCTTTAAGAAATAAATGAGTTGAATCATTGGGCAGATTTAAGGATATTTTATTACTGAACCAGTATGTACAAACTCTAACATGAAAATAATGAGTCACAGAATATCAGACTATTTACAATACTCTTTTGTTTTTTACAAAATGTTTTTTACAAGATTACTTCTCTCTAAATAATGTGACAGACATACACAAAAAACAAACTTTTTTATTACATACATAAATAAATATTGACTTTAAATGACCACTAGAAGGGACAAAAATTCTACAGATGATCTGGATGAGAAGGGAGCAGTTCTGTTATCTTCACACGACAGTATAATTAAGTAAAGGGAAAAAAATAACAACTTTATTATATAGACCTCTGTTAATCACTCTGTCAACTGCATAACTTGCTAAAATATTCAGTAGAGGTAAGACAGTCATGAGAGTCCACAATGTACCTTTCACTGAGTCTGGCCATGCAAAACCACAGATAAGACTCTACACCTTTATGGATTCATTCGTATTTTGAAATGAACGTTAAAGTACATGCAACATTTATTTAGCCATTGTGAAAGTTTGTATAAAAAGGTTTAGAATTATTTGCAATCGTGGAAATGATTAAACTTGAGGAACCCGTGGCACACTGTGTAAGAAAGGGCATTAAATAAGTGTCAATATTGCAAGTGGCACTTCCTGATACACAGGGCAAAACTAATATTTGTACTTGCACGATAGAGATACAAGTTAAAGTTCAGTCTCGTAAGCAGGTTTTTCAGTGGACATAAAAGACACAGTTTAGGCCTTTGAAGTCAAATGGAATACCTTCCTGGCTGCCCGTTGGTTCCCAGGGCTTGCTCCTACAGTTTATTGGATTGTTTATAAAAGGCAAATTCTCATCTATTCCACAAAAATCACTCTATGGCAGTGGTTCTCAGCCAAGGGTGCCTTTAGCCCCCAGAGGCAGTTGGCAATATCTGGAGACACTTTTGGTTGTCACAACTCAGGGGAGGAGGTTCTACTGGCATCCAGTGACCAGAGATGCTGACCAAAACCCTACAATGCACACGACAGTCTTCACCACAGTTATCCAGCCCCCAAAAGTTGACAGTGCTTAGGTGGAGAACTACTAGCTCTATAGAGGCAGTCGGGTGGCTATGTGTTCTTTAATCTTTTAACTTTGTTTAAAAAACATTTCAAAAATTACCTGTCACAAACTTTATCTTCCCTAAGATGTTGTATTAAAACAGTTAATGACGTGAAAGGGCACACGGTTTGTGAAAGCTGTTCTATAGAGTTCCAGTTAGAAAAAAAAAGGCTGCACAGTTAAATTATCACTAAAGAGTAAATGTTGTAGATGGAAATAATGCATATATATAACTACAATACATATCAAGTTAACTAGCTGTATTTGATGACTTAATAATTTTGGTGAGCTCAATTTTTTTAAACAGTCAATACTATCACTGGATATGTTTTTCTCACGTTAGAGAAGTGCATCTAATTTCAATAAGACGTATAAGAGAATTAGGCACCAAACTATGTTTCTTAAAAAAAAAAAAAAAAAAAAAACCAAAAACATAGGTTTTATCATTCATTAGAGCACTAACATTTTTAAAATTCAAAAAATTGTAATTACATTTTTAATCACTTTGATATTATTGATTATTAAAATTCACTTAAAAACTCATGTTTCTTTTATTATCTCATGAATAACATTTTTCTTCCAATAGCACTAATAAAATAAAATTATCGAATATTATAGCAAAATCAGAAGCTCATAAGAACAGCTTTAGATTTTTTAAGGGAGACATAAGCTTCAGAACCATCATTTGAACTGAAAAATATATTTATTTGCTTAATGTCTATTAACCAGACAAAGGAAACATAATTAGATTTTATAAAATTAAATTTATATAATAATTTAATAATATTTTGTATCTATGTATATACTCTCACATTTGTAACTATACAGCAGTATAAAAATTTGCTGGCATAAATATTTGGATTTGTTTATGACAAACTAAGGTAAAAGCTAAATGGGTAGCCAATCATAAAAAGTTTTAATTTTTGAAATTTTAGGAACTTAAAATTCAGATGATTGTAATGGCAGTAGAATAAAGCATAGTTTCAGAGAAAGATGTCTATGGTACCAGTTTGATCAAGCTCGGGAGTGTTTTCAAATGAAGACCATTTCCCATTTTCTCCATTCAAAAATTCTTGGAAGCAGGTGGTTTCACAATACATTGCGATAAGTCCATCCCAGCCTACGTTAGGAGCTGCAGAGAACCATTCAGAACCAACATGAACTTTCAATCTGAGATTCCCAACTGATAATACTTGTACAAAGCTGGAAAACATTCCTGCATTATCCACCTTTTAAGTATTTTAACACACAGGAAACGGGTTTCAATATCTACTTTCAGCTATCCATGTTGATAGCTTGTGTTTCCTAAAGACGTGTGTCGACGTAATAGTAAAAGTCATTTCTCTCCATTTTATTTGGCACCTGCCTTTAGACTCTTCAGTGAAGACTCAGGGAGTCCTTGAACTGTGAGTCACCTTCTGTCCCCAGGAGTGTCGGGCATTTTCACGCATTCAGAACAACAGGACTAGGAGACAGTCCCATCATCAAAACCTAAGAACAACTTAATAACTGATTGTCTTCCATTGCACTTGAGTAGATAATGAAACAAGGAAGCCTTTCTTTTATCGCTTTTAATTTTGATAAACTGCCCCTTTCTTGTAGAATCAGCATTGATGGGGAAAGTATATTATCCTTATGACCTTTAGAAAAACTGTATGTTTATCCAGTATTGGTGAGCTATGAAAACAATTTATTAAGTGATTCATACTCAAGGTATATTCACGTATATGCATGAGTCTGTGTGTGCATATATGTATATGCATATATAGTTCTATATATACACACATATAATTATATGGGCACACGTGTCTGTGCATATTTCAAACCACATTATGTGGGCAGTTCTTTAAAAATCTTTGTGTTTTAGATTGCCCCAATATACACTGGAACACTACATATCGTAGACATGTTTTGACTTGACATCATGCTACAAGGGGCTAGTTTGGAGCCTGACAAATGTTCCAAATGATAAGAGATGATAGATTTGAAAGAGTAAAGGTTAAAGGCAAAAATAATCGTCCTTTTCTATCAACCGAAGCCCTTTTTAGTAACATTACTGAGAATATTCTAGCATACAAATAGCTTATTTTGATTTTAAAAAGGCTAATCTTCCTAAAAATTGGAAACTGCTCAATAGTTGGGATTCTTTCCTTCAAATCAAGAGGTTTTGTAAATTTTCAGATGACAAAACAAAGTGCTCTATTAGCTGTTGCTGCATTGAGGAAAATAAGGTAAAATATAAATAAGATAAAATACCAGAAAAATCTTTCATATTAGAAGGTAAAATATTAAAAGTATCTCCAGAAAAGAATTTTCATTTCTGCAAGGCAAAGTCTGGTTAGCAGTTTAATTCATTGAATTCCTCTGGCTTTGGGTGTCTTTTGTAAATAAATCATAACTTACAGATTCAACTTGTATTTTCCTTTGTATAAAAAGAAGCATAGCGTGATTAAAGTGGGAGTATTTTTAGACTGAAATTCAGTGGTGTATTTCAGGTTACAAATTTTCCATTAAAAACTCGCCCACGATAAAAATGATCTTATGAAAAACTTGAAGAATAGTGTCCAAAGGCTGTATAATCTTAGTTGATTTTGCAAATCAAGTTAATAACTTAATTAAAAAAATATATCTTATTGATTAAATTTATACTTAGTGTTTGTATGAATTGTGTATTTGGTACACTACTTTGTTTTGAGAATTTGCAGCTCCAAATTCAGGGAAATCTCAGTTCCGCAATAATTGAACAGAGATTAGCAAAACCATATATGAAGACAAAATTTAGAGTTAAGTAGGCCTATTCTTCATTTTCTCCACTGTCACAGGGAATTGGTGTCCATCTTCACTGGATAACTCTCTGTCCCTGGTTTCCAGATGCATCCGCGATTGATACAAGTCCTTACTGCACTAAAGTTACACAGAGTGAGGGCTTCTGAGAAGTTCCTATTGCTTCTATAAGCACACGCGGCTAGAGGCTAAGTTCCACAAGCTTACACACTCGTGCAATTTTTAAACACCTTTTTGAAGAGTTTAGTATCTTTCTGGAGAAGGCTTGTAATGATGTAGATGATGGTGTTTAAGATGGGATCCTAAGAAATGACAAAATAGGTCAGTCACGTCACTTTACACAAACCAAATAGACAGTAGAAATACAATTCTTTGTAGCGACAGCACCAGAATCTAGCAAATGTTCCCTTCTGATTCCGATGTACAAACACGCTCATTCATTCTGTCTTTTCTCTCTCTCCCCTTCCCCATATTTTCTTGTCTTTCCTCCTTGGGTCCCTCCCTAACGCTATAAAATAACAAAAGAAAGAAGACCAGCTCTTTTACTTAAGCTCACAATTATTTAAGCAAACCATAATCTTTTTTTATTCCCTAAAAAAATGTAATATTAACAAATACTTTTGTTAAACAGAATTTCAGTGGAGGAATATCAGAAAAGCATTTTATCCAACCCTTTCAAACTTAAGAGTGTGTCAAGCACCCCCACTGTCATACTTTCTGTTTTTCTTCAAAAGAGGACTAATTTGACCCATCATTCAAACAAACAAACAAACAAACAAAAGATCAGAGTTGAAACTAAAATTCTCAATTTCCTTACACAAATCTTTAGACATTTCTTTTTAAGTTAAACTAGGAAAAAAAGTAAACCAAGTACATAATTAAAAAATCAGCAAGAGGCTACTTGTTTTGAAAGCGTAAGTGACAATTTCCTTTTTAAAATTTTACTTGGTTTAGCAATAAATCAAGTTGATGGATTTAGGTCATACTGTGAAGAAAATTTATGTTATATATTACAGTAAAATTTATGTAACAAGAAAATAAGTTCCTGAGCAAAATGTTACTCTCTATATTGTCATATTTGAAAAATCCTAAAAAAAAATTTCAGATTGATGTGAGACTATCGATTTCTTTTTCATATGTATTTATGGCTTAAAAACCAGGAAAAAGCATGTATTATGTAGAAAATAAATGCAAGAGAGAGAAGCAAAGGAAGGAAGGAAGGAAGGTGGGAGGAAGGAAGAAATAAGAGGGAGGGAGGCGTAAAGAAAGGAAGAAAAAGCACTTCAGCATCAACTGTGCAATTTATGCTAAAGGTAGCTATATAAAATCCAGTAAGTAGATGCAAATGCAATTTCAGGTAAGGAGAATCCCCTATTTCCCATAGATCTGTAATCACTTATTCATTTATTTCTGTTTTTCACCAAGACTTTCCTCTGTGTCCACAAGCCCTGACAGTCTGTCTACTCACGGTGTGCAGAAGACGGGGGCAGGGCGGGCGTCCGGAACGTTCTGATGGTGGCCGGCCCCTCCCCTCCTGTGGTCAGCGCTTGTACCTCCAGTCGGTAGAGGGTCGATGGCCTCAGATTGGGCACTGTCAGGACATAGTGATCCTGAGGAAGCAAGACACAAGGAGGTGCTCATCAGTGACCTTTTAGAGACAATGCACAGGGGACACGCAGTCTAGGACGGTCTTTTCCCCCACACGACAATACTGTGCACGTGTGTGTTTGGTTGCTTTTTAAAGCCCCACTTTCATCTGGAGAATGCTTCTCATTTGCTGGAGCTCTCTGCCGTATGGCAGCATCTTAGCACCTAGCTCAGTTCTTGGCAGCACATGACACTTGGCAGAGTTAAAGTGTGCCGAGGTGCCAGTTCTCAGGGTTCACTCCTGGGACTTTATGTTTTTTTATTCCTTAACATAAGACTTTCCCATGGTTTAAAGTTTTCAGCTGCATATCTTGTGATGTGAATTCTTGATCATCCAAATTTCAGTGAATGAGCCAACTGTTCGCTTTAAAACACAGTATCTGTCAATACCCATAACTGAAAATGGTCATTTTTATGCCAACGCATTCCTCTCAAAATTCAATAAAACCTAGTACATTCAATACAATAACCGGCTTCTAATTTCTGGAATTTTTCCTTCCAGGATTTCAGTTATTATTTTTTTTTTTTTTTTTGGACTTTGGAACAGGAGTTGGGTATTCTAAGTGCATCTTCAGAGAGGATAAAAGCCCACACATGGTTTTTTTTTTTTTTTTTTTTTTTTCAAGCCAAGGAATTAAGTGGCCTGGAAGACAGGCCAACTCATTACGGGCACTAGCCAAATTTGAAAGAGGAAAAGAAAGACAAATAATAAGCTTCTTTTAGGTATTTTTTCCCCCAATTCAACCCTCCAAACAGGGCATTTCCCCTTGAATCAGAGAGACATGGGGTTAACAAAGACAGGAGGAAACGGCTAAATCACTTGCATAGAGATAGACAGGATAAGGCTTGTTAAAAAGCTGGTGCTGGTAATCAAAATGTGTCTAGATGATAGCCCATGCTACTGCTTATCTAGTCACAGAAGCACTAGTGGTGCATTCATGTTTGCAAAAGGACACGCTCAGAAGAAGCAAATGCAGACGTAAGACTCAGTAGGACAGCCCGCGGCATAACAGAGACACCCGACTCTGACGGTCATGAAGACTGAGCAGCGTGGACACGGGGCACGAGGAGACACCTACCGACGGCAGTATTTGGGATTGTGAGATAATGCTGTTGGGTAAGCTGTTCTGTCGGCTCTCTGTCGTGACCTCAGCCCATGTCACCTGAAACCCAGTCATGGGCTGATAGAGATGAGCCTTGACCATCTTCCAGGAAAAGTGGCCGGTGATGTTAACATCTTGGACGATGAATAAAGCAGAAAGATTCTCCGGCTTGGCTAGCACTTTGGAAAGTAGACCTGCAGTGATGCAAAAAGGAAGACATGGCTTAGACTACCGGAGAACGTGTGACCGTGGGACGTGTTTTATATTCACTGCAGGGACCTGAGGCAGCAGTTCTCTGGGAAGGTGGGAGCAAGCTGACCTCATTCTTTAAGCATGGGCTCAGGCTATCATCCTTTTGACATTTGGGGAGAGGATGAAGTAGGGGTCTCAGTGCTTCTACTTTGGGCTAAATGCTTCTGATCCTTTGGGGATTATTTTTAGAAGCCTGCTTTGAGGCTGGAAGAAGGAGACATGTGTAGACTAGGACAAGACTTAGCCATTTCTCAGAGAACAGTGATGACCGCAGAGGGAAGGGTGAGTGCTGATTTCATTGAGAGAGTGGGTGGAAAGAGCTTAGGGGACTGCACTGAGGGAGCCCTGTGGTTCCCACTTCAAGAAAGGGGACTGGGCAAGGAGAAGGGGATGGAAAATCCAGACATGGGGGTTGGTGTGTTGGTGTGGGGAGTGTGTGAAAGTAACTCACATGGCAAAGAAGTAGAATGAACATGAAATAATTTATGCCTAAGCACGCCAAAACACCAGTGGTATCTAAACATGTGTCATCATTTCTAAAGAGATAATACTGCCAGCAAAGGACATCTTCCCAATGCTGTCAGAATTATAAAATTATGCATATATCCCTACATATGTTGCCTTCAAATTGGGCCATCATATTATAATTTAGAAGGAAGAGTATTTTAGTGTTTAGGGTCTTGTGAAACACCGTTTGGAAAGGTTGTCAGCGTTGCTGACATCTTAGACCTAAAGGCGGAGGTCTTTGGGTCACAACGTACCTGCATCGCCAGGGCAGCTAACGTGCCTGTGGCTCTTGCCCTTAAAAGAGGAGCACGGTGGCGTGGTAAAGAAAACGGTTTCTGCCTTTGAGTGACCCCTCAGCTGTATTGGTTGGACGGTCACTTTATACTTGCAGGAAAATGACAGGTCTTGAAGAATTATATAATTTTCCTAGAGCAAGAGAAAGAGAATATGCTAGCAATAAATCTCATTAGGGAATAAAAATTGGCAGGAGTTGAAAACGTATTCCAACAAGGATATGTTCCAATAAATGCTGTGTGTTCAATATGTCTTTTATAAAAAATTCAAAGGAGACACTGTCCATGCTTTGATTAATTACAATTGTGAAACACTCCCACAGCTGCAGGATATACCCACTAGAATTAAACAGTACTGTAATGATCCCCATCAAAGCAGCCACTTCTAACACTCTCAAAGAGCATTTCTGTGTTGACATCAGTGACAGCAGCAGTATAAAGGTGTACATACAAAATAATTTTTTTTAGTTAAAAAAAAAAAGACACTAACTCAGGCTTCTCTGAGGCTGAGTTTATATGTAAGTTTTTCTGTGCAAAAAAAAAAATGATAATATCCTTTAGCAATGTATTTTCTCCCTTTCTGGAGCGCTTTTATTTTATTTTATTTTTATTTTATTTTATTTTATCCTGCCATAACATTGTGATTAAATATAAGTACAAGAAACAGGCTAAACTACTAAGGTGTCAGAGACTTAGAATATAACTTTACACTAACATGGGAACATGACATTTACTGTGATAATGAGCTTGTAATGATGTTTCTTTCATATTTGTCTTATGCTTATCCATTCTATTTTGTATTTCTCAAATCTTAATGTGTGTGTATAAAAGCTACAGATGAAATATCTTTGTCTGCTCTCCTGTGGGTGCAGGTAGAGGCTCCTGCCAGACAGCAGCCAGGCTGTAGGGAAAACACGAGATGTGAATTAAAATAAAAACCGAAAAACATAAAAGCTCAAATCCTCCTTGGGTCACTTGAGTCGGGAGGCAAGTCCCTGCAGTTGGTGAAGCACAAAAGATATGACAAAGCCTGGGAGTGACGACTTAGGCTGGGCCCTTAATGAAGAAGGTGAAAGGAGGTGAGGTCGACCCCACTCGGCACAATTAACATCAAGAAGGGAACAGGAAATAGCTCCATGCAGACAAGCCAAGCCTGCTGTGTCTCTTTGGGAGTCTGAATTGCTTTTCTTTAGGAATGAATCTGCACTTTGTAAGGGCCTATACTGCAATCCAGGGTTAGCCATGAAGGATTCTGCTTCACAGATATTCCAAGAATGCTTTCATGTGGCGAAGAAGACAGGCTTCTGTAGCAATCGGCAAACTTGCTGATGCTCCATTGCAGCACGAAAGCAAAGTAGTGAGATCTAAACATCATTTTAAAATGAAAATAGACAAGTTCCAAGCCTTTAGCAACGTGCTTTTCTTGAGACTTTAATTCTTATTTCTACCAGATCATTTAATTCGTGGAAAAATAGAATTACAAGAAAATATGCATCTTCCATGAACTTTTTGAAGTACCTTCCTGTGTGCTCAGTGGATAGTTACTGTCGCTCCCAGAGTTCCTACACGTGATAAGCACAGGATCGGGTACCCACATGAACAGAAGCCAGGCTCCACAGTTTCCAAGGCACATAGAAGTAAAAAAAAGTAAACACCCCCTCCTCAAAAAATTTAATAAATCCTGCTTCCATATATTTCTTTCACTACTTTTCAGATATATTCCCATTTTTATAATGTCTGTTTTATTTTCTGCTGAAGGCCACAAACTTTGGGAAACACTTAAAGATAAATAAAACAAGCAACTTTAGTGAACATAGGTTGAGACATGTCAAATCTGGTAAAAACAAAAAATCAAACCAAAAAAAAAAAAAAAACTCCCAAAAAACCTAACTTTCTATTTCTGCAAATCCAGCAACTTGTTTTATCTTACCATCTTGAAGTTATACGATCAGATATGATTCTAAAAATACAGAACTTGTTGCATTACAAAGTGTTCAGTAGAAAAATTTTCTAGTTACATGTCAAAAACCAAAATATTGTACACTGGGGTCCACATTTTGGGGTTTTTCAAATTGTCCTGATGCATTATATACAAACAGCTGTCCTCAACACCCTGCATAATGCAATCCCCTCTTAAACATTTTGTGTTAGTTTAAACATTTTATGTTAGCTGATTCTAACCTACACTCATGCATTAAACCCAACATATTGGGAATAATATTTTGAGTAGTATTGACAGAGTTGCTGTCCCCAAAGAGCTTAATGCTCTGTTAAAATTAAAAGTCATAATGTGGGTCTGTGATGAATAGGAAAGATAGTATCTTTCATTAACTGGATACACGACAAAAAGGGCTGCCGAATGACAGTGTCATGTAGAAAATCACTGGTAAGATAGCACCTTTAGATCATGGTGCCAAGTCAAAATTCAGAAAATAATTCAAAGGTCTTAACGACTAAGATGAAGCACACAGATACTCAGAAATATTTCTTCACTGAACTGGGAGTCGTATAAGCCCTGCGTCTTTAATTTCTGCATTAGAGGACCTGCCCTGTGCTGATAAGCTCTCAATGAGTGGATATACTGACCATAGTGATTTCGGCTTTCGCCAAAGCATTACTCAGTTGCTGATTTGTGAGAATGAGTTATCTGTTGGACATATGCGGTTTGCACATCCTCTGTCCAATTTCATGCACAGATCCGATAAGTCTAGAAGCTACTGAGAGCCGAGGAAGCACGATCTACTTACATGAGTTGTACCAGATGATGTCTCCGATCCGGCCGTTCTGTTCTGGGCACACACTTCTGGAAACCACTGCACATGGTATCGGTTGACACTGGGATCTATGATATCAAAACACACAAACACAAAGGACAGCTTGGAAGGCACATTCCATGTAGTTTGATGTTCTTAAACTTTAGAAAATTGAAAGAGACAAAATAAAATTATACAGGCCACCAATGAAATGCACTCACAAGTGAACCCAAGGAGCCACATGGGCTTTGTATAATTCTGATTATTCACTTATTAAGAGGTAAAGGAAAAATGTATTATACTCTCAAAGGAAAACCTGTGCTGAAATGCAAGTACAGTACCAAGAAGAAAAAAGATAATTAGTAAAGTAATAGGAAAATGATTCCAAAGATGTCTTGAGAATAACCTGTCGTGGTTTTTATGACAAATGAAGCCTCACAAGAAAGGATAATTGCCAATGTAACAGAAAATCATCAGGAGTCTCTCAATCCTACATTTTTTGATAAAGATGATTTTTGATAAAGTTATTGAACCCACCCAAGAAAAAGAGCATGTTCTTGGAACTTGAAGAATTGGCTGTTCATATTGTTTCCTGTGAAGCATAGAATTAATGAGGTTCCTTTCTCAGGACACTTGGGAGAGGTGGCTTCCAACCCCTGCATGAGGGTATCCTCGCAGTTCCCATCTCTGATCCCCACTGAAAGGTGACTTGGTGCTTGCAAAGGCAGGTGGGGATGCTGACACTGAGGTTTTCATGCCCGGGTGGAACAGCCTATTTTCTGTGCATTTCTTTGCACTGGGCAATAAAGTGGAGGAAAGCAACTCATCGAGTGTGGGAAAGGAGCTTCCCACAGGCGCAGGCTTATTCATCCCCAGGTGTGTCCAAAGGAGTGAAACGGCCCTGTGCCGCCAGTGATTACCATTGTGTCCCCAATGTCCATGCCAAGCATTTGATGGGGGTTTTCAGAGGGGAAAAACTCTTTGATGAAGTGAGTGATCTAGTGGGAACTTGCCCTGAGCACTTTGGAACCAGAAAAGAAGAACTTTAAATCAGACAAAGTAAACAGAGATAAAGTGGGCACCTGTGGCATTTAGTCAAAAGGGAAATCACTTACTTACTAAATGTTTTCGTTTTTTACACAACAGACATCAAGGGTTTATTATTATTATTATTATTATTATTATTATTATTATTATTATACATTAGCCATAGGTATCCAAACAATCGATGAGTAAATCCGTATTCTTTCTTTCAACAGTAGTGAAATAATCCCACGCAAGTGGCTGCTCTCCTGAATCACATATTAATGGTGCTAGACAGATAATACACAAACTACGTAAATAAGATGTGTGTTAGGTTAGAAGGTAATAAGTCTACAGGTGAACACAGAAAGTGAGGGAGGTAGGGTATATTGACAAAGGGTTGCAATTTTACATAAGGTGGCTGGGGGATTTAGGTTTGCTGTAATATATGACCAGGCTTGGCTGCACCTGAGTATTCTACGTATCCTAAGGATCCTTTACATACTTTATGATGTTATTTTATTTGTCTGGGAGCAGGAACGACACTTGGGAAGCTCCTTTTAGTCTCTATCCCTTCCCTCCACTCTAAACGGGTCCATGCCCAAGTTCACTGCCCTTTCATCTCACTGTATGTCACCTCCACAGGTAATTTCATTCATTCCCATGACTTTGAAAATCATTTTCCTGCTGATAGCATCCCAATTCTACTTCCACCTGAGAGGTGCCCTTCAATTGCCGGTGCTTCTTACTTTCTGTCCTATGTAGAGGCTGTTCAAACTCAACACTTCTAAAACTGCACCCCTGGTGCCTGTCCCTACACTGTCCCGTGTGTTCACGCTCTCAGTTCTGGGTTTAGAGGCAGCACGCTGGCCCTCGTGCACGACCTTCAAGGAAGAAGGGCTTGAGCCAGAAAGTCTTGGGACTTCTCTGAGCTTCATTTCCTTTACCTGAAAATAAGGATGTTCATCTGGCCCGTGAAACAGGTCGCTACGAGTTTTAAATCAGGTAGTGTACCAGTTTCCTATGTCAGCAATGATAAGTTGCCACAAATTGTAGTTTTTTTAAGACAACATAAATGTATATAATCTTCTGGATGTCAGAGGTCTAAAATGGGTCTGCTTGGGCTGAAATCAAGGTGTTTGCAGGGCTGCATCCTTTCTGGAGGCTCTAGGGGAGAATTTGCTTTCTTGCTGTTTCAAGCTTCTAGAGGCTCTGGCATTCGGTGGCTGTGGTGTCTTTTCTCCCTCTTTGAGGCCAACGACGCCAGGCTGTGTCCTTCTCACAATGACATCCCTCTGATTCTGTCACTCTGCTTCCTATGTCTTTGGTGATGGCATCGGTCCCACCCAGACAATTAAGGATAATCTGCCCATCTCGAGGGCCGCATCTCAAGGACGATGCCCTCAGCTGCCTCTGCATAGTCATCTCACGCAGTCGTCTCTTGTTCTCAAGGATTTGTTTGTTCCTGTGACTATTTGATTCATCCCTGTCGACCCCATTTGGCTAGAGCTCCGTGAACACGAAGATAATGTCTGTTTGGTGTCACTGTTGTATGAGCAAAAATGAGCATGGTGCCTGGTACACACTCAGCAAATATTTAATGAAAGAGCGAATGGGACACAAAGAATAATTACGATTTGTAATAATACATGTGCTAATAATATTGATTTGATCATCACATATTGTACACAAATAATGACAGTCAACACTGTACCCCCAAAATATGTATAATCAATTATGCTTCAATTTTAAAAAAACACAAACTTTTTAGTTTCATGTAATTATAACAAGAATTTTTAAACATCTGCTAGGCACTTCTACTTAAAGAGGAAGTATGAAAGTTTTCTCGCTGTCTGAGCTAATTTTTCATATTTAGGTTGGAAAAACACAAAGTCCAAAGCCAGAAAGCCTTAAAAAATCAATTGCATCCTGTTATCCCCCAGTAAAATGAACTGATGTCATTTTAGTAATAAAATTACTAACAAAATTAGCTAAGTGAAGTATTTCTTTTAAAATAATGTTTATTCTCTAAATTTACTGTTGAAAACATTTGTTTTCTTCCAGACTTTTCACTGTTATAGCCCAACTATCACATGCATTACACTGAGAAGGCTAATATTTTATGCTTGTTTGAATTCATTTTCCTGTGAAATTATATGCTACGTCATAATAAATAATTCAAAAATTGAAGCTCTCTCTTTGGGAAATTCTGGAGGAAACGAATAGATTTGTGCTTTTAGGTTCCAAACCCCACTCAGCCTCTGTTTTAGGAAATGTGACATGCTGCCCGCAGCCACTTTTAGGAAATGTGACATCACTGTTGGAAATAGATTACAATTCAAGAATATTTGGCTACTTGTGTCAAGGAGGTTTAAACTATTTGACATGGGTCTACTGAGTTGCACAGTTTCCAATTTTATGATTCTAATTTGTCAAATCAAAATTTCTAATTTTAGAAATTAGAAATTTCTAAGTTTTATAATTTCTAATTTTACAGAGTCAAAAGGTCCAGAACATCCATCCCAAGTATCCTTTTCCATGCAGAAACTGAACTCATCTTCACATTCTATACAGCATTCATATACTCACAGGACAGTATGTCAATTTAAAAGATCTCTCCTTTCTTATGTTTGTGATAATTATGAATATGAACACATTTTAGAAATGTCTGGGGAAACACTGGTTTGGGATTCTAATAGGTCACATGGTGACTGCATAAGAAAATGGGAAATACGTTTGGAATAAATGCTCTCCTTGGCATTTTGCTTTGGACTTTCCAAAGCTTTCCACAATTTGCTTCTACCCTGTGCTTTCACATAATGAGCTCTGCTGTGATTGATATGTTAATTTGGCTTTCAAATTTAAAATAAAAAGGGAAATGGGGATGGATACAATGTAAGAAAAAGGGCTATTTGGAAAAATATGAAACTCTCGTTAGAGCATGACTCGTTTAGTGGGTGGCTGGGTGATCCAATGGAAATAAACCAACATTCACAGATCCTGTGACAGTAGCATATGTGGACTACACTACAGCCCCAGTGCAAATCCACATTTCTAACACATAGCTGCCTCTTTAACTCTAGGCATATGCTTTCAACTGCCTACAAGGCATTTTCTAAATATCATGCAGCTATGTCAAATCCAACATAGCAAAGCCAAATTCTCCATCTTCTGCAGGAAACACATTGCACTTCTACTGTTCACAATCTTTGTCGTTCCAGGTTACTCTTAACTAGCTCAATGGTAGAGGCTCCATCTAGATTCACTTTCCCTCTTCCCTTCTAAGTATCTAGGGGACCATAGGTATATCCTGATTTTCCTGGGAGAGTCACAATATATATCTGCTGTTGGGGAATAATGTTCAAGAATACCTCCTTTCACTTTCAAAAGAATCCCAGTTCAGAGAACAAATTACATGGCCATGCTTACTATCTCTTAATGAACCCCTTTCACCTTCTACCCACCACTAATGCCTTTATTTCATGCTCTGATTTTTTCTTGTCTGGGCTACTGAAATTAACCACCTAACAAAACCCCATGATCTCTCTGAACTTTTCTAATCCTTTCTCCTTGCACACCTACTTTTGCTAACATCTCCAACTCCTACCCGGACCCTTCCCCAGCAATTTCATGTCCCTGTGCTACTGTGCAGAACAAAATCCAAGCTCCTTGGCATGGCCTGCGCTGCTGTTCATCATCCGGCACCGATCTCTCTCTCCTGCCCCATCGGTCACTTTCTCAACCTCACTGACACAGACGTTCCTAAGCTTTCTTTCATCAGTATCTCTGCTCATTCCCTGGGCCAGAAATGCTCATCTTCCCTGGCCAAATCAGTAACCCAGCCTTTGAAATTCACCGTTAACTTCACCTCCTCTGTGAACATTTCTCTGCACACAAAATCAAGGGCTCTCTGTTCTCACCTACTACAGCTCTTTACCCATACAGCTATGAAGAACATATCTTATTACATGGCAACCACCTCTGTGTCTAACCCTCAGAAATTCAGGTTCCTTAAGAAATAGAAAATGTATCTTACCCACTGTTTTATCCCCATCATTTGGCACAGCGCCTGGCATAAAGTATGTGTGCATTTACAAAATATACAGGAAAAAAAATGCATTAATTGATATCTAAGTTAACTCCAATTTTTTAAACTTTACATTTTCAAATAAGAATTGAACATATTTCTGGAGATATTAAAATGCTCTCCTAAAGATGATTATTAATGCTTGTAAAGTTTATTATCTATCTAAAGGATTAACATAAAAGAAAAAATTAGACCTTTCTTTTCTTTCTTTCTATATTTCATTTTTCGCCTTGATTAAAAACCAACAGCTTCTGCCACTAGCTTTCAGAAGCAAGATTCATGTAGCAAAATTAAACTCTATGTGTTCCTGTGCTATGTTATTTTGGTAAAGGGCTAGAATACTCAGTGAAGTCAGGAGGATTCTATCTAGATACTTTTACGTGATGTTCTTTTTACAATCCAAACTTCAGGAGGATCTCCCTAAACAATGTAAAAGCAAAATTCCAGATTCCACACTTTTGCTATCTTTTTGAAAGGAATCCACACAGAGCCTTTCAAGTGCTTCCTCTCAGCTCAAAAAAAAAAAAATGTCTAGCACGAGTATTTAGAGAGGGCAGAATTGAACCAGCAAAGGGCAGACTCATGATCTACAAAAGTCTACAAAAAAAAAAAAAAAAATCCCAACATACCCATAAAGATGGATATGGAATCTGTGCCCCTTGAATAGGCAGCGACACTATAATCACAATGGTTTTGACTGGAGGCTTTAGTGGTCAACCACTGACCACTACTGCACAGAATATTCTCTTTTAAAACCTATTTCATGTCAGTTATATCTTTGGAATCAAGGTTTTGGCCAACCACAAAGAATGTTCTCAGGCCAGCGGGGATGGGTGCTTATTTGGTGATGATTTAATGTTGGTCTACGTTAGGAAACATTCCGGGAGGTTAAAGTAGCTCAGACACTGGAAATGGGTACGATTAAAACAGTTGGGCCACTGGCTGACCATGAGGCATTTGGATTAGTAAAGCAAGTTATTACTGACAAAAAGATGCTAGCTGGCCTCTGTTACATGAGTTATCACTCCCAGCTGCTTCTTGGTGGTCTGGGGTCCAAGTCACTAAACCTGAGTGAAGTCAGCCTCAATTTTATAGGCAAATTTCAGGTCACTTCTCTGACTTTTGGCTCTGGTCTCTTTATGGTCAAGTCCATAATTTCATACACGGGAAAGTAAATTGGATAATGCTCTGTACCCTGACATTGACTAATAAGTATTGACAAATGTGGCATCTTAAAGCTTTGGGGAAAGATTCACTTTTAAATAAATAATGCTACTCCAGGTGGAGATCCAGGGGGAAAAATAAAAGAACATCGATACTCAGTAATAAAAATTCATTCTGTGTAAAAGTCAGCATAGGCATGAAAGGTGAAACAATACAACTCCAAGAAGACCAGAAAGGAAAGTGTCTTTGTGGCCTTTATATAGGCAAAGATTTCTTAAACAGGACACAGAGAGCACAAAACCTAACGGAAACAAAGTGATAAATAGAGTGTCTCTAAAATTAAGAACTATTAAGAAAGTTAAAAATGAAAGAGTGGGTCAGAGCGGGAGAAACTACATACAATACGTGAAACCAAAAATGACTCATATCCTGAATATATAAAGAACTCTTGCAGGACAGACTGGCTAACGAGGTGAAAAAGTACTTCAAGAAGAGGAGAACCACTAGCCAATAAACGTATGAAATGGTGCTCGTCTCCTGAGGGATCAGAAAAATGCAAACTCACACAACAACATACCATAATGGCCGAACTTAAAAAGATGGAAAACGCCACACGTGGCAGAGAGAGTGAACCTGTTGTACTCACCTGGTGAGAACGTGCACTGGCATAACTGTTTTGCAAAATTATTAGTGTTTACTAAAGCCCAACATGCTCTGTGACCTAAGAATTCCACCTCTATGAAAGAATATGTATATATACGTGTGCATCAAAAAACATGTGCTCATAGGGTGTTTGCAGCAGTGCTATTCTTAACAGCCCAAATACTAGAACAAAGTAAATCTCCATCGATGGCTGAAAAGACACACAGATTGAGATACTCAAGAGACTTCTAGCAGCAACATAAATGAGTGAGTTATGGCTCATGCAGCAGAATGGTTAAGTTTCTCATAGAAAATGCTCCCTGCAAGAAGCCAAATACACATGCAAACTGCATGATTCCATCCGGACAAATTTCAAACACAGATAAAACAAACCTTCAGTTTTAGAAGTCAGAATGATCATGGTCACTCTTGTATGACTGAGATGTCTACATTTTTTATATTAGATGTCTACATTTTCATTTTATTACATTAGATGTTTACATTTTCAATATTATTAAAATATAATGTTATATTTTTAATATTAATATATTGATGTACGATTTTAATTTTAAATGGATAAATATAATAGATCAAATAAATGTTATAATTCAATATCTATTATAAAATTATGATTTATTTGAAATATGGACATATATTATTAACATAATTTTAATGTAATAAATATTGAATAAATGAACATTAATTTTAATTAATATATGATAGAAATAAAATATATTAATATTAATGGTAAGGTTATTTTAGCTACAGAATGGATTTCAGCAGCTTGAAAGAAAATTATGGAATAAGAAATGCTCTAACACCATATTCCTTATGGCACATAGAATAACAATATCTTGAGTAAAATGGAACTTCAGAAAAATAAGAAGAATAAAACTGAACTCTCGTAACAATCTCTTTTGCGTATGTTCTAAAAACGCATAGGAGTGATAGATAAAATGTACATCAAATAAATTCTAAAAGAACTATTTCAATAATGCAAAATAAATATTTTGAGTAAGGAAAATAAATAAACGAAAGGAATTTATCCTAAAGTTAAATGTTCAAACAAACAAAAAGCATCTATTCAAAGGATAAATGTTCATTGCTGCATTAATTATAAAATGGAAATTCCGAAGGAATCTAAATGTCTTACTGTACTGGAATAATGACATGTATCATAGTATTACAATATAACCATACAAAGCAGCAACTTAAAAATGTTATGAAAAATGCTTGACAATATAGTATGCTTGTATAATGTATAGAAATATGTGTGTATATTTTATACCCACTCACATACATTTATATATAACAACTGAGTGAAAAACAGGTTCATAGGAAAACCCTAAAAAGAAACCCACCAAAACACTGTTTTCAGGAAATGACACTCAGATAATCGAGAACATTTTTCCTATTTTTCAAATTATCTGAAATATGGGTCTTTTTTAATAAAAATAATTTAACACTGAAATTACAGCCCCAATATGAATATTTTGAGTGTTTTGTACATGAGATCAGCCCTCTGGGGAAAAAATTAAGATACACCAATATCCCTGAAATGAAAAAATTAAGCAATTTCAGAATACGATATAGATTCCTGGGAATCAAAGTCGACCATTCAGACTTCAACACAGAAAGGCATTTTAAAAAAAAGAAAAGAAAAGTATTTAAATGTTTTGTTCAGAGACTGTTTGCCTTAGTATTAATACTGTGGCTTGACATTTACTTTTTTAAAAATATCTTTACATCACTGTGCTATTTAAAGCAAGTAAATAAGTAAAAATTGTTAACGTACCTTCGGTCTTTTTCCAGTAGACTTTGACTTGCAGTTGGTTGTCTTGATAGAACGGAGCTCCAATTTCCACAGGGCGAGTGGGTCGTCTTCTTTGAAAAGGGGGCTGTGTTTGAATCATACCTTTTGTAGTTTTCCCAAGTTGTTCTTCTACAACAAAGTACAGCATTCTAATTAACTTGTTAAAAATAATCATACAACCTAATCTTGCTCCCAGTGTATTTAATTTCTTCCTGCTATCCACTTATAATTAGTGCCTGTTTTTTAAAGTAAAAGGTAATGTAACTGCATGTTCTTTCGTGCTTAAGTTAATTATTCCCCATTCAATATGTGTTAGAATACCTAAAAGTATATTACATGTAATCCCCAGAATTTAAATTGATGATCAATACATATTCATGAGGCTCGAAAGATGCTCCAACTTAAGAAATGACCCTAAATAGTATGCTTCATATAGATAGTTTTTTATAGCTATGAAGCAAGTAAACAAAATAATATGAAAATACCGTTTCATGAAAACAATAGATAGCTTTTCACAAAATACCGTTTCATGAAAACAATAGATAGCTTTTCACAAAAGTATGAGCATTATACATCAATGAATGGGGCAATGTCCTCAACAGAAATATGATTCAACTTTGTCAAATTGCTAGCAAAGAGCACAAATTGTAGGGACCCAGGTGATAATGCTAACTTCAGGGACAGCACTTAACAACCAATCTGCATGCTGCTCAGGTTAGGGACAGGCATCCAAATCCTGGTAGGTACTGCAGTGAAATATTGAAATACCCAGCGCATGAAATGAAACACAACGGCAACAATACATTAGATTGGGGAATGCAATAAAAGAACAGATGAATTCATTAGTTCTTTCAGTGAGCATTTATGAGCCCTTCGCAAGTGCCACACCCTGAGCTGGAACTAGGAAGACCTGTCTGCAGAGGATCCCAGCCCACCATGAGGGGCTCTGCAGGAGGCTCCTACACAACGGAGTGCCTTAAATCTAAGTTGCTGTTTCTGTTCCTTGAAAAAGTTGCCAAAGACTTTCTGATGAAATAAGTCATAGGAGTACAATTGTTGCAATGTGAGACTGTATTTTGCAAAGAAACCAGGACACTTCAGGACAGACCAGATAAGAATGTACATGCATGTTAATTATTAGCTTTTTTTAAACAAGAATTTTTTTTCCTATTGTCTACTTAAGAATGTATTCAACACATACTCATTGTAAAGCGAGGACAAAATAAAAGTGAATAAGAATTATCCCAAGCCACAAGAACCCCGTATCTCATGAGAGAGATACTGCTATTTAAAAAAAAAAAAAATACACCATGAAATATTGAATTCATACATTCATTCTTAGGCGAGGTCATTTTTTATTGTGTTGCTACTTGGGGTCAAGAGCTGGCTCTAGTTTTAGTTTTCTTTTTCTTTTTTCTGTTTTAACTTAGCTGCATCTTTCCTGCTTGTGCCATTCCAAATTCCTAAAATCTGTTGGGCTCATCTGTATTTCCAATCACTTTTACTCAGAATGCACCAGCACTGCTTGGTTCTGCCTGGTACAACGGCCCTCTCTGCCCTTCAAAATTTCCCATCGGCTCTCTAGGTAAAGATTTCTCAAGGTAAGTTGAAGCAAACTCCTCTTTCGTGCCTCTGTACTTTCTCAGTTTTAAAAAATTTTTTCTTTAATTTGTTCCTCCAATTCAACCTAGGAACTCCTCTAGAAAAAGAACGTTATCCTAATTTTCCTCGGATACCCGTAGCCTAGCTCAGGAACACACACATGGTAATTGCTTATACGTATTGGATGGAATGAAATGAATAAATCTATGAATTGGTGGCTCCATATACCAAATGTGTTACCAAATCCCTGTTTGTCTGGGGCTGTGTGCAGTGTTTGACTTATGTGAGCACAGTAATCCTTTGACATGGGATTCAAACATGTTTCTCTGGAGTACACAGCCCTTTGCTGCAGAAAGGGCAATAAATCTAACTTTTTTGACACCAGGTGTTCCTGGTGGTCTTTGATTTGGTTGGTGACCTTTGACACTATTTTATTTGTATTCATACAGCCATCCCATGAAATAAAGCAGAGGCCAGTACATTTTTTTGTAAAGGGGTAGATAGTAAATACTTTTGGTTTTATGATCCCTACAGTTAATATTTTTGGTTTTGTGGACTGTACAGTAAATATTTTTGGTTTTGTGGACAGCACAGTCTCTCTCCCAACTACTAAGCTACTGCTGTAGCTTGAAAGCATCCAATGACAATATCGAAGCAAATATCTGTGGCCGTATACCAATAAAATCTTATTTATAAAAACAGGCAGCGGGCTGGATTTGTCCTGTATAATTTGCAGACTCCTGAGAAAGAGGAATTAGCGTACACTAAAGACAAAAAAATGCAGCACTGAAAAATACTAAGTATCATGTCCAGTTTCACACAATTCAAACAGTAGTGAAGTTGAGATTTAATCCCAGAGCATCTCATGCCAAATTTACATTTCCACTACAGGTATAGACTCTTTATAGAGAGCCAACTTATATGGTTCGATAATTAGGATATCAGGAAAACCTCCTCCCCAACCTGGCCTCAAATCTTTCCTTCACCCATTCACTGAGTTTAGTAAGTTGCACACACACAGAAATTCTGCCTTTGGATGTAAGACTTTCCTGCTTTCTGGATTCCAAACAGCTCTTTGAAAGATTAACAGATTAAGCTGTTTTGATTATATATTGATAAGAAATATATTGTCGAAACTCTCCTATAAAGCTGCGAGGTTTGCATTCTTGGGAAGGTGGGAGGAAGAAGGAAAGATGAGGGTAATAAAAAGGACACTCCAGATCTGGGGTAAGGCACGATCAGGAGAGGAAAACATTCATGGTCCTTCTGTCCTTAAGCTGGTCTATGCCCACATGCTCATCTATTCGGTGGGTCTGGTGAAAAGGGAATAAATATGTTAACCAGGCTCATTCAGAATATTTTAGTCTAAAGAGTTCAAACCAATGTTCGGGTAGCTGAGAAACATTTATTAGGCTACTACTTTTTGAGAGCCAGTGCAACCCTGTAGAAAACTAGTATAACCAACAGCACAGTGAGCCTAGAGCCCAGGACAGCAGCAGAAACAGGACGCAGGAAACTCATGGGACTCCTGGGCCAAACCCATCACTTTCTTGGCATCACCTGAAGTTAAAGAATCTTCGTAGTTAATTACACCCAAAGTCTTTATTAAATTACTAGTCAAGGATCTATGTTGTTTATGTTTCTAATTTTCTTGATAATCTGTGATATTGAGAACTCACCAGCGGATAAACAAGATAGAAGTTTAAATACTACGTTTAACTTCTATGGGATTTTGTCTTCCTACTTGCTTTTATCCTATGCAAATTTTAATCTTTAATTATAGATGTAGGAACTTTTCTTTATATAAGATTGAACCACTGTTGCTTTACTGCAATGATTCAAGAGCAGAAATCCAACAAGTAGTGCTGCTGACACATGCCATGAGTAACTTTCAGTAGTAAACAAAAATGGAATAAAATCATATCTACCATATTCTGAAAGGGTATGACATCTGATTTATACTCTGGGAAAGTCATAAAAATTAAAAGATTTGAATATGCACACATTTTTTCAAACATCCAAATTTTCATTAATTTTCATCAAATTGAGGGATTCAGAGCATTTTCTCTTCACTCCATTCTTATTTGGGAGTGTTAGAAGAATGTTCTCACTCTACGAGGCAACTATAAAACATTTGGAATCTGTTAACCTTAGAAATATTCCTCCCACCTCCAAAAAAGAAAGCTACCTTTCCATTAGAGACAGTATTATGCCTTACTTCCTTCAAGGGACTACTTTATAAAACAAAACGAATGTTCAGCCTTTGCTTGCATAGAACTATTTATCATTAAAACACCTAGTAGCCTGGAGAACTGGAAAAATATAATTCAAAAAGTAATTTATATAATGACATTTACTACTCTCCTTCCTATAAAATATAATCTCCCTTGCTTACACTATAAAGTTGTAATTATTCTTTACTTCTAGTTGGTTCATGATGAAATATATAGTGTTCTTGTAAAAGTCATATAGTAGTGTTTATGAGATTATATATCAACATTGGGACATAAAATCCTGACAAACATTCAGCTATATCCTACGTAATTCGTTGTAAAGTCAGTCTCAGAAAAGGACTCTGACGCTCAGAGTCATCCAATCGAATAGGTAGTGTCCTGTTATCACGATTCTAATGCAACTCATCTCATGAAAATTCATTTAACTGCCATAATTCTAGTACCTTCCCATTTAGCTTGAAATTCCCACCAGTAAGGAGAATTCCTCTGAAATAGTCAACCAAGTAAAAACACAAATGCTTGGAGGATATAGTTAAAATATGCAAATGGCCTGCAAAAGATGGACAACCTTGGTTGCTTTGAGAGGGGACCAAAAACCATTCTGTCTCCCTTCCCCTCTAGTATTTGCTGCCTTATCAGACCAATCAATTGAAACCTTTGCAAAGCCATACTGTTGGAGTGTGGTGTAGAAGCAGTTGAATGGAAAGATAGTTGCATTTGGCTTGGTTACAAACATTTGTTCAATCCCTACTATGTTACTGGAAGATTCCAAAAAGCTACAGAGATTGTGAAAAGTTGCAGGACCTAGAGATGAGATAAGGTCAACAGGAAGCAGTAAGTGAAGACTCCCAAGTTTCTGGTCATTAGAAGCATCAATGGGGACATCAGGCTTTGTAAGTGGAAAGGTGAGCTCAACTTGGAACATGTGTTTGAGATGTGTGAGTTGAGCCATTGGGAACAATCCACAAGTAGATATGACTAAAAACGTCAGAGCAGGTAAGGTTGAACTTTGGAGAGCACCAGCTGGATGCAGGAAGAAGTAAAATTGAAAAGCAATATCAGGAAAATCAGAACTAGAGGTCAAATATATGGGGTTAAGGAGTATCAAGTGAGAAAGCATCGTTAAATAAGTCCAAATGCATCAGAAAGGGTCAATACAATTAGGAAAGGAAACATCCATCAGATTTAGAAACTAGCAAGAGCAGGTTCAGTGGAAAAGTGAGAAAATAGAGTGCTAAAGCTTGAGAAAAATATGGGAAAGAAAGATAAGATGGTAGCTAGAATAGAGCCAGACACAAGGAAAGGTTTGCTTTAGAATTGGAAGCTGAGTGGATCTAGCTAGAGGGAAGGACAAGGTTGAAGTTGCAGGCAAGAGAGGAGAAAACTGATTAATTTGGCTTCATGAATATTTACAGACAGTGATTGTACTCCAGGGACTATGATGGAGGCTGTGGGCACACAGAGAGATAATTGGTGGTCACTGACTTAGATGAGATTTTACTTCATCAAAGCAGGCATCTGAGTGGGAAGGGATGGGTCTAAATCCCACATAACAGGTCTACCATATGCAGAAGGAAGGATAAATACTGAAGACACCTTAGAATACAGAGGACAGGGGAAGATAAACATGAGTGAGGGGGTAGTTATGTTCACATTTGTGGGGAATTTTATGGCTTACCTAGAGGATAGATTTAGACCAGACTGTGTGATGCAGCTTACAGTGAGAGAGAAACGTTTGCAATCATACTTGAGAGGATGGAAGGAAGACCTAATTAAAGATCTTCCTGGGGATGACCCAAAAAGAGCAAAAAACTGTAGATGGGCAATGGATAACTAGGGTTCCATAAAAGTCCTTTCTGAGGGTTGGACCACAACCAGGCTTTAGGTAATGTATTCTTAACAATGACAACGTGACGTTAAATTTTTTTCTCCTTGCTCTTTGTTCTGGGAATAAATACATATTACATCATGGGAGTTTGCAATCCCATATCATTTCTAATGGGGAAAGAATGTTGTTTATTGGAAGAACCAGAGAAGATTGAAGAGGTGTACTTATTTTACACAATAGATGAAATCTCTACCACCAGTGAAAAAAGAATGGTCTTACATGAAGCAAAAGTTTAAAGGATTTTGGCCTGAAAAAAAGGTTAAGGGAGGAATAAGGGGGATGAAGTTATGGGAAAAGTGAAAAAAAAGAGGAAAAAAATTTTTTTAAAAAGTGAAAGAAAAATCAATCAGTGGCTCTCTTCAGAGTGGATCTCAGAAAAGAAAGAAATCTATAATCTGATTAATAATTTCTAAATAATACTTTGTCTGCTATCTAAAAATGGATATTTAAGAAAGAGTAGAAACATGAATACAAATTAGGAGGCCATTTTAATTTTACAAGAACGAGGTGAGCATGGCCTGAACAAAGGACAGAGTTGGACAGATCCTGCATATAACTTCAAACTGGAGACAAAAGAACTTTCTAAAGAATTGGATTCCTGGAGAGAAAGAAAAGAGAAATGGTGCGACCATTTGCTGAGACAGGAGAGCCTGGAGAAGGAATGGGTTTGAGTGGGAAATCAGTTTAGTTTTAGATGTTTTACCTTTGAAATATCTGCTGGCCAAGTGGAGGTGTTGCATGGGCGGGCAGCTGTCTATAGGACTCTTGAGTTCAGGGGGTGGTCAGGGCAGGAGGCTCAGGGATGGTGGTTAAATCTACACAACTCAGTGAGAGCTCATGGAAAGAATGGCCCATTCCCCTTGGTTCCTCTCCCATGCTCCTCTCTGGCTCTGCCCACACAATTCTCTTTTCCAACTTTGCCCTCAACTTTGCTGCCACCTGTGTGTGGAACGATATCTGTGCCTTGTAAGCCCACAAATCACTCACTCTTCAGAACTTCATGAGGAATAATGTGACCTCATTCCCCACCTCCATGTTAATTTTTTCTGCTTCCAATATCCCCTGGAGCTCTGTAGGCAACACCCGGACCTCTGTGTAATTATTTTACAAGTTTATTGTCCATATTCAAAATTAGGCACTGTTAAGGCAGAGATCAAAATACACCTAGTCCTGAGAATAATATGTAGAGAGATATGTGTGTGTATGTGTATATGTTTATGTCTCTGTGTAGTATGTATATGTATTTGTGTGTATGTGCATGTATTTATGTATGTGTATACGCACAGATATATATATATATATGTATCCATGCAATATTTACAGAAATTTATGGGATGTATATGCTATATAGTGTATATGTGGTCTCTATATTTAATATATATATTGTGTAGTGCATATATGTACAGTATATGTATAGAATAATATTCCCAACATTAGCCACAGTGATATCCTGATTCATACAATTTCAATGCTAAGAATGAATAAATGACTGAATTTAAAAAATAAATGAAGTTACTAAACACATAGATATATTTCCATGAGAAGTTTTAGGTGGAAGTTATACTGTTCCAGACTCACACATAAAAATAGACCATTTCAAGTCCATTTAATCTCCAAAGAGACTATTTCTCAAACAGGTAGGAAGCCATGTCTATAGAACTTTTTTGGAAGCATCACTTCAAACAAACCTGCTCATTTGGATCTGACATTTTTCCCCAGTGGTAGAAGATAATTATAAGCAATCACTGCATCTAACTGTGCCAGTCAGCATTTCCTTTACTAAATTGAAACAAGCTTTAGCACACTCTGCTTTCCCGTCTGAGCAAGGCCAACTGCCCTGATGAAAGGCAAAGACGAGGATAGGTTCTGCCAGCCCAATGATCGACATCATGAGCCTGAGACCAGAGCCTTCTCTCATGCCCTCCCACAGTCTGCCCCAGCCCCCTGAAACCTTGCGCCTCGCCTCTCCATGGAACTTCTAACTAGTATCCATTCTTGAACAAAGCCAGAAACATCATGTATGCATAGGTACAAACCATATGAATGTATAAACAGCTCATCTGTTAGAATGAGACAGGATAAACTTTCTTGTTAAATTTCCATTACAACACCAAAATATTACACCTATAACAGATAAAAATCATAAGAAAGAATTCAAGAATAAAATTCTTTTGTATACATCATAGATCAAATGATATAGTTCCATGTTTATTGGTACAAAGATCTACTTTTTTGTAGTCTGTTTCTGTTGCTTATAACAAAATACCTGGAACTGAGTAATTTATAAAAAAACAAAATTTTTTGCTTACAGTTTTGTAGGCTGAGAAGTCCAAAGTCCAGGAAACACACCTGGTGAGGGTCTTTTTGGTGGGGGCTTTACAGCAATGCAGTGGTCTCACATTGCAGAAAACAGCACAGAGAGACTCTCTTGTGCTCTCCTGTTAAAGCTCTCAGAACCACGTCCCCAACCACCCATTAAACCATCAACTTAATCACCTCTTCAAGGCTCCACCTTTCAATTATCATATTAGGATTTTTTACCCTCAACAGTTGCAGTGAGAATTAAGCTTCTAATATATGGGTTTGGGGGGACACAATGCAATCAATCCACAGCAGACAGGTTAAGCATTCTTGTTAAATTTTCATTACAACACCAAAATATTACACCTATAATAGATAAAAATCATAAGAAAGAATTCAAAAGTAAAACTCTTTTGTACATCCCAGTTCAAATGATATAGTTCCCTGTTTACTGGTATGAAGATCTATCATGTAATGATTTCAAATAAAAAACACACTCTCCCTCCACTGTACCTTGGTTTCAGAAGGTACTTGAGAGGTTACGATCACCTAGAGAACCATGACAAGGTCACTTACTGTTGTTGACTGCATGTGTGGGTGTGAAACGCAAGGACACCTTGGTACTCTTCAGGCGTTTCTGTCCCCAGTACGCGATGGCTTGCAGTTCCACAACGTAGTCGCAGTCCGGCTGAAGTCTCTCCAGTATCACAGAATTCTGAAACTAGAAATGAAAAGAAGATACCCAAACTCCAGTACAACCTTCCATGCCTCTCTTCTTCACTGCAAAATCTTGTACATCATTATGAAGCATACCAACTTCTTTCTGGCTTACATACATCTTTCATGTTCTAAGATCCAACACTTTTCTATACCTTTAGGATCTGAAAATCCAGTCCTATGAGCTTTCTTTGAAATGTTCATGGAAAAATAGAATTAAAAGATAATACAAATGTTGCCATGAACTTTTTGAAGCACCCTCGTGCTATGGGGTCAAAATAAACTTCATGGAAAGGCCAAATATATACTTTTAAATTATGTTCCTAATCCAACTATTGCATCCTCTTGGGTAGCATAGACATGAATTATGTGACCACTCTCCTCTCTGGCTACCACCTTGCAGAGAAAAGAGAGGTGTTCATAATATACTAGCAGAGGTTTATGTTGCCACATACCTGGAAAAATGATGAATCAGCATTAGTTGCATTTCTTTGATATCTGTTCTAAATCTTCTATGAGTAAATTACCACCAAAGGCATAAGTTATAAAAATCAGCCTGACAAAATGATTCAAAATTTTTCTGCCATCATTATTGTTAGTGTCAAGTGCTCATCCAATTTTCTGTGTGACGCTAATGTTAAACAAAGCAAGTCAAAACAATATAATTTGCCCAATAGTTTGAGGCCAGACAGGAATTCTACTAAGGCTAAGGAATCAAGGGACATGTCCACCAAATATGGGTCTCATAACTCTGAACCTAGTGTTTTTTCTATAGCTTCCATGTATAAGAGTATAGTATAAGTCCCTTCCAAGAACTTGTCATTAAGAGGAATAAGGTTGTGGTACTAGATTTCAAAACACTCATCAAAATATAATACATGTGATGGTATCGTATGGTTTCTATGCCCAAGGAAGACTTACCTATAAACGGTCAAATGGTGGTATTAACATTTATGGAGAAAAAAAAGTGTGAATTATTAATGCAACACCAAACATCAGGGAGGTAGTAGTATGTGCTTTCCAGTGGGGAGCGTTCCAGTCTTATGTACACCACATGCTATACTAAGGGTATTGCTGTCTGAAATCATCCAGTATTGAATCACATAAGCAAATCTCTTGCTTAACTTCCACAACCACCTGATTATAAATGTGAGTCTTGTGAGATCTCTTTTCAGGGAGAAAATATGATTTTAAGGAACATCTCAGAACCTTGAGTAAATTAATAGATGACACATTATGTGCTCAGGCTGTTGAGGGATTAGTTATCAGAAATCGGCTTTTTTAGTTCTGGTCAGCTCTGGAAAGTGGATATGAATGCATTTCCAGAAGTGGAAAGTTGAGTCAGACTCTGGACTGTAGTTGCTCTTCCCAGGTGATTCCTGGACAGCTCTCAGTAGCCCACCAGCTGCTATGGCCAGGGAACCCTCTCTAGCTCATCATGGGCTTTTTCCTATTTGACCATTGGCACATCTGAATAAACTCCTGATTCCCTATTTCTTTTAGTTAGGGTTTCTTGTTTGACTGCATATCACAACCATTACCTTTAAATATGTGAAATAAAATCCACTTTTGAAAGAGCATTTTCTTGAAATTTCCCACTCCCCTGAGTTCCCACAGACATTAGGACATGGTATCGTAACATGACAAACCACTGATCCCTAAGAAAAAAACTCCATGATGTCTCATTTTCTTTTGTATTTTCCAGATTTTCTAAACCTAATTTTCAATGGGTTAAACTTTAATATTGAGAATTGTAGTGATTCACACAACACATAACTTGTCCCTTCTGGATCCAGAAATGTAAGTCACTCAAAAAATAGTCCATGATTTAGGCTACTTTGGGCTTCTTAACAATTATAATTAAATTCGATGTTCATCTTTTATTACATAATGGATAAATGATGGACATTGATTGCATTTTTTAATATTTATTTTTCTATTGAATTCACCTTTATAAATTCGGGGGAAAGGTGTTCATGTAAATGTTATAAGATAAAGGAATGTATTCTAAAGGGAAACCGAATAACTCTTTTTCATGCACAAAGCATTTCATGGGATGCAAGGTGTTCGCCATAGAAATCTCACTGCAGAAAATGTTTCAATGGAGATTTTTATTTCTTGCCATCTGGAGAATAAACCACTCCAGATTCTTTTAATCAATAACAGAAACGTATTGGTAAGCACGCATTCTCTAAGCTGTTTACTGTTCCTCTGATTAGATTATAGATGGAAACACCTTGCAGCTTGCTCTGCAACTTACAAGGATCTCTTACAAAACAAAAAGATCTCAACGTAAAGGCCATTTTGCATTATGTCATTTTCCATGCCTAGACAGGTAAGATGAAGATAATCTAAATTGCTCCTTTGATTTCTGGAGCTGAAATTGGATTTGAATAAGAATAGGTCCATAGACCAAATCTGGTTGTTTCTGCCTAAATGGTAAGAAGTGAAACAGTGGGCATGGTCCTGAATTCTCTGAACGTCCTCAGTCAAAACAGAAGGGCTGAGATCTTTCTGTCCTAGCTCAGCAGAGGCCACATTGCAGACCAGTTGCCATGAGTTCAAATCCCCCTGCAAGAGACCACTCTTCCTTTTCTTCCCCACTTACTCCATCAGTGGTCTTTCTCCGCTTCTTTTTCGTTGGGACCAGGGACTTACTGCTGACTGTCCAGCTCCAGAACACTTTGTAGTGATGTACAGGGATATCTGGTTCCTCGGGTAGATCCCAAACAATGGTCACAGTCACGCTTCCGTCACTGTTTACAGTGGAGTTTGCAAGCCGGAGGCTGGTGGGCGCCGGGGGTGCGGCTGGATCTGAAACCACAGTGGAAATCAAGCAAACGACTCCATTACCGAGGGGGACAGCCAAGCCAAGACCTCTGCACGAGTCATGACAACATGGCCAGCAGGTGAAGCATTGCCCCTTATATGCAGAAACGCTGAACGCAAGCTCTAAGTAAGATCCCCTTGCTGAATACATTCTACAAAACAATAACATAAATTTGGTCCAAATTTGTAACCCAGAAGTCTTCTTCCTAGGCCTTTCCATACAACTGCAACCCAGCCATATTTTTGTTGTGGTGAAGTCAGTGCATTTTTGTAAAACAGAGTAAAATTCAATGTAGGTGACTTGACTTTAAATAGGTAAGCAAAACCTTTGAAAACTCGGAAAAGAAAAAGATAGAAATGCAGTGTTCAGAGTAATTGTTTTCATCTCAGCGGCTCTGCAGCTTTTTGATCCTTGCATGAGCAAAGACCCACAGGAAAAAAAAAAAAAAAACACTATCACGTTTTAGCCACACTTCAAATTGGATGACTTACAAATAACATCTATTTTACCATTTCTAGTTTGGCTCATAAACCAAAACCTTCTCAGCTGTCAGGAGAGGGATTAGGTGCTGGGATTATCACCTACAAATCTCCATTTAAAATAAACACATGAAGATGACCAAATGTGAGTGAACTAGAGAGTCTTTACCCCATTTTCTGCCCCAAATCGAGCAAGTAGATGCTGCTCACCACAGATGATTTATAGATGGTTTCATTTCAAGACGCCTTCATGGGAATATGTTGTTAATAATTCCAATATAGCACCATCTGCTTTGGAGGTGCAAAGAAGGTATAGCTCATTTAATATAAATAAAGAAGACTGGAGGGAAAATGTCCCCTGTTTTACTCTCAGAATCCTTTGTAGTTTTTAGAATGATGGTAATGTGATTTTTTTTTTTAAATCTCTTGCTTTTCTCCATGATATATAACGTCCAGAGGTTTAGTTAAGGTAGCTGCTTCATTTTTTAAAATAAGAAAGTTTCATAGTTGTTTTTTAGGTAAAGGGCTAGTCCAAAATATACAACATGACACTATTAATCAAGTGTTCTTCAAACAATCAACATACCACATGTTCTCACTTATTTGTGGGAGCTAAAAATAAATAGATAAACAGACACACAAACAAATCGGGGGGGAGGGGGAGAAAACAGAAAAACCACAAAAATTCCTTGAACTATTTAAGTCAAGTGAACAGATATGATGTGGAGGGGAGGGGAGGGGGGGAGAGGAATGGGTAAAGGGGCATGAAAATCAACTACAATGTATACTGAGAAGTAAAATTCAGAAAAAAAATTTAAATTAAAAAATAAAAAAATCTTATGGGAGTACGTAAGACTTACACTGGAATATGCTGATTCTGTGAGGGTCAGGAACATATACGCATATGTGTGTGTGTGTGTGCATGCATGTATATTCAAGGGTACTTCAAAATCTTTCCATGAACTTTTGGAATTATTCTTGGATATTATATACGTGTGTGTGTGTGTGTGTGTGTGTGTGTGTGTGTGTGTGTGTGTGTGTGTACATATATATTTACATATAAAACACAGGTAATTCAACTCTATCCTCATAGCCACAGACAATATGTAAACAAGTGAGTATGGCTGTGTTTCAATAAAACTTTATTTGCAAAAACAGGCAGTGGGACAAATTTGGACTATGGGCCATGGATTGCCAACCCCTAATGGAAAGAACTTCAAAAGCAGTGATACCTTTAGCTTTAAGAAACTTGACATGAGCGCTGCGTATTTCTAATTTTATCAACATAGGGCTGTATTTTGTGTATTAAATGTTGGCACGAAGCACGTGATTTGCAGGTCAGGAGCTGGAAAGTACTGCATGAGGTGGCAGCAATCCAAGAGGTCTGAACATCTCATAGTTCCGTGGAAGGAAGAAATGCTTGTCCTGATGCTATTGGGATGGGAAGCCCAGGTGTCTTTGCTATGGACATTAGGCAAAACCATTCAAGGAGTCTCACTCTGATTGATTGTCAGTATTGACAGCACTGATCACTTCCTTCTCTTTGAAACACAGCCTTCACTTAGCTTCCTGGGCACCACTCTCTCTGGGATTTTCCTTTGGTCCCACTTGAAGCTACTCCTCAGCCCCCCATCCCGTTGTTCCTCTGCATTTCATCATCTCTAAATAGGAGAGCATCCAGCATCTGGACTTGGGGGCCCTTTCTCTTGTCATCTAAGCTTACTCTCTAGGGAGCTATTCAGTGTCACAGTTTTAAAAACCATCTTTGTGCTGACGACTCTCAAATTAATGTCTTCAACTTAGACCTCGCCCCTGATCTCAGATTCAACTATTCAAGTATTTTCCTCCACTTGGCGGTCTCAGAGGTATCTGATAACCAAAATTGTGATTTCCCCCACACCACCCACATATACAGCCCACCAAAGACAATCCCAACTCAGTACATGGAAATTCCTCCTTCCAGTTGCTGCGGCCCCAAACCTTGAAGTCAAACAGTTCTGTTCCATTCATATCCCTTGAGCATATCATGATAGCATTAGCTTCGGCATATATCTGGAATTTAGCCTTTTCTTGATGTAGCTGTCAGATGACTCTTTGCCACACAAACCATGTCCTGTCACTCCTCTGCTCAGAGGCTGCTGATGGCTTCCCATCTTACTCAGAGTAAAAGTGCCACTGATCTCCTGAACGTCCTGCAAGTCTTCTCCACATCACCTCCCAAAGCACCTTCCCTTTTATCCCCACCTGCCCCTCTGCCCCAGCCACTCTGGCCCCCACACTATTTCCCAGAGAAGAAAACTGTGATACTACTAAGGCTTTCCCACTGGCCCTGCCTAAATGTTTTCCCCACATACCCCCATGGCTGGCTCCTTACCTACTGTTGTATTTAAAATAGCAACATGTTCTCTCCTTCCCTACCAAAAAACATTTCACGATGATAGAAAATCAGCTTTATTGTTCTCCAGAACCCTTATTACCAACTGACTCATTACATACATTATTTATTTGCTGTCTTCCTCAACCCACAATAATAAAAGCTCTATAAGGGGAGTAACTTTTGTGCTTTGTTCACTTCTGTCACACAGTAGGTGCTCAGTAAACCTTTCCTGAATGGATAAATGAATGAATGGCGGCTTTCTCCTAAATGTTAGCTTTGATTTGTAAGGTGTTTTTTTTTTTTTTTTCAGTTTCAGGGTTAAGCCCTGTCCATCAGAACAGCTAGATCATAACAAGATCATAAGTGGACTGCAAAATCAAAGGCGTGCTATTCCCAGTTTGAAATAAGAGAATCAAAGCAGTACCCCTTTGTCTGTTGGAGGATTCAACCCTCAACCTGCAAAAGGAAGCTACAGACCTTCCTGAGAGGGAACCTAGTTTGCAAGTGAATCCTCATTTTGAGGCAAGAGAAAAATTTAAATGCAAAAAGATAACAGACTTTCACATCCTTGGCGATGCATCTGAATGTCTATACTGAAAATAAGCAGTCACACGAATGTTCCAGATATTTTAGGCTCATAAGGAAAAGCTCAAAATGATCTCCTCTTCTAAAGAAATTCCAACTTTTAAGAAGGTCAACTAGTACTAGGTATTCTATCATCTTCCTTAATCTACGTCATTCACTACATCCTTATTTACTGTTCTGGAAAATTTTTCTTGTAGCGTACACGTGATCATAAAAAACCAGAATAATATCATCTAATTTGGGAAACGTGAAAGCATATAACTTTTGAAAACAACATATGATGAAATAATGCTTTCAAAGCATGAATTAATAATATTTACATTTTCTTAAAAGGAATGCCCATTTCAACTGTTTACGATACCAACCAAGATAGCACACACCCCAATCTCTTTTTCCCCTAAAACAGTCATTATTAAATTACAAAGCCAAAAGAGAATTGTGAAGGTCACCTTGGAGTTTGTCACCCCAATTCTCCTCTGTAAACCAGCCACCCATGTACAACTGTAGGGTTCAGGTGAAGTGAGAGAGCATCTGTCTCTTTAATCTAATCTGAAGGATTTCATTCAGTCCTAACAAATCTTCACACTTAAACCATTCTCTGCCTTGAGAAATGGTTCCCTGCATTATGAAATAAGGTATATATGCACTTTGTCAAAGTATATAAACTACTTTCTTTCAATTTCCATGATGCTTTAATTGTATTAGAATTTTGAAATGCAGTTGGAAGTTCGCAGGTAAGATATATCTATCTGTGTGTATATATACATCTCTCACACAAATACACATAGAAAGAGAGAGATGGAGACAGAGACAAAGAGAGAGGAAGAGAGACTTCATATATGATAAAGTCCTAAGGGATTCTACAATTTAGTTATTTAACTTTTCTTTTTGAACCAGTGAGGATCTTAGGGATTACAGTGGTAAAGTGACTTGTCCAAGTTCTTTCACATAATCGGTGGCAGAACAAGGAGTGAAAACACAAATAAGGGAAGAAAGAGGGAGTTGAGTTTCTAACAATACACAACTGCACGTACCACACTCTACATATGTTATATTCCATCTTCTTGATGCTGGGCCAGTGTCCCTACAGAAAAATGAGAAGCCCTTTAACAGGAAAAGTGTCTATCATAAGTCTAGTGCAGGCACTGACAAACTTTTAGCTTTGTACACCATGCGGTATCAGTCACAACCAGTCAAATCTGCCCTTTTAGCTCAAAAGCAGCTACAAACTTGTAAACAAATGAACAAAGCTGTGTTCCAATAAAACTTTATTTAGAAAAACAGGCAGCAGGACAAGTTTGGACTCCTGGCCATAGATTGCCAGCCCCTGATGGAGAGAATCTCGAAAGCTGTAATACCATTAGCTCTGTGAAACTTGATGTGAGCAATGTGTATGTCTAATTTTATAAACATGGGGTTGTGTTTTGTTGATGCAATGTTGGCATTATTGCTCTGATTTTAATCATGAGGAAATCGAGGATCAGAGAGTTTAATTCAACAGCTCAAATGCAAAGAGTGAGAGGGTCAGATTCATATCACAAGACCAGCGTTCTCTCAAGCCATTTATCTGAGTCCCAAATTGGACCATTTCTCCCCTATTTCACTTCTCTTTCTGCTTCATTCCATTTCCTCTTTACAAGTTTCACACTTATCTGCAGAAGACAAGCAGGGTCTCAGAGATCACTGAAATAGAAGGCTATATTAGCTCTTTCTACTCACATACAATTTGCATGATCTCCAATGCAAAATATGCTGAATATTTACTATGTATAGCCAATTTCAGCCTTGGAGAAAAACAGTTTGCTGACAATCGTATGCGGTGCTTTCGGCAAAGGAAGATGGAACATGTGGCATTCAGAAAGACAGATTTCAGGTTTCATCACTTAACCTTTTGTGGTTAGCACCACAAGTGACAAAGGACCAGGAATGGAGGTTTGACACAATAGAGTGACTTTGTGCCTATGGTGGGTAAAGTGACAAATGCAATCACTTATCACCCATGGAGCAATGCACTTCTATTATTGCACTGATGTGAAATCTCATGGGAAAGGACCACTCTTGCCTGTCCCGGGACAAATCCCATCTCTCTTTTTGTGAGACAAGCTCCTCTAGGTTTTCAGACAATACAATTTTTTAAATACAGAAACCCATCCCTGCATGTGAAAAGAACAGCTAAGTAGCATGCAAGGGCTATAAACAGAGCAACCATTATAAATAATTATAAACAAATACACACACACGTAGAGAAACAATATATATTCCAAGAAAACGAATGTTGATTTTGCTTATTTGATTTCCACAAATGATGCCCATTGAAATGCCTTATAGGAATACCTCTTAAGGTATGTGACTAAGATCATGTGCACTTATATTTTAAAAGCAATGATATAACTATGTTCACAAATTCTGTGACTAAATAGAAGGTCCTCTTAATTGTTAAGCCTTCTTTTTTCTTTCCAGACTTAGCAGTTAGGATAGTTTTCCTCTTTCCTTTAAAAAAACAAAACGAAAAAGAAATTCAGCCTGCAGTATCCAGACACACAACAACTCATAAGTCTTCGAAAAGCTGCTGAAGCAACACTGCCAGTGAATTTCCAACTATTAAATAGTTTCAGACATGTACAGCTAAACCTTGCCCATTGGAAACGGCACATACGGTGCAGTTGTGTAATAGCCTAAAAAGTCACGGGTCCCCACGGAGCAACAGAGAATTTTATTACTACCAGTGATGTCTGTTCTAGTTTTACTAACACTCTGTAATGTACGCATGAAATAACATCCAGTGTGATTCTTGTATGCTGTGAAAACAATGCCGTCTGCTTCTTTTTCCTGTGTAATGTATCTCATACACATGGGGGACTAAGGAGAAAGAGATGTATGAAAAACTGCATTTGGAGGGAAGTGAATATGATAACCAAAAGATAATATATAAGGTCATTTATAACTTAAGGCAGATTTCTACATTTTTCTTTATAAGATTCCCTAAGAGTATATTATTTTGTAATGTGATGGTGTTTGCATGCCCCAGCTCCCCTATGCACCCCCGCAGTGAGTAACTCTGGGGCACGTGCACCCCACACTAGCTCATGGAGTTGCCGGCAAGGAGGAAGCTCCAGGTGCCCACGCTGGTATCTAGCATGAGAATTCGCCCTGTATTGTCTTCTTTCCCTTCCCTGTCTGGCTTCTCCTTTCACCTGCCTCTGTTTCCTGGATCACCTCCTAAGTAAACTGCTCACACTCAGAGCCTCAACTTGCACCAGCTTCTGCAGGAGTCTAATGTTTCTCAGGTCATCTCTGTCCAGAGTTGCATTCCAAATCAGCACGTGCCGCATACACAGGAATATACAGACATAACTACACCTTGTTGTCAGAGGCTTCATGTCGCTTGTTCCAAATGGAATGAGGTAGAAAAGTTTAGGGAGACCCTAGGATCTGGCAGGATTGGGGGCTAGAGAAGCACTTCATCCCAGGAGGGACCTATGAAGGGAAAGCACCAAGCACAAGGATTAACATTTCCACGTTCTAAATATGAGGGTACTTCAAAAAAGTCCATGGACAGATTCGATTTATCTTTCAATTCTATTTTTCCATGAACTTTTTGAAGTACGCTCATAAAGAGGCAAAAAGTAGAAAGGGGCATTAGGCATTATATTAAATTACTATTAATTTTAATATTTAATTGGGAAGCTGATTTTCCTTCTCAAGTACTAGAAAGAAAAATAGTATAGGTAGTTTAAATAAGTAAATATAGATTTTATCTCAAGCTCTCTTTTAGCCTTTCTGCTGCCAGGAATAATTACTAATTTTTACCCATTCTATAATGATTCAGTTTTTTCTGGGGGAGGTAAGAGTTTGAAATAAAAATATCCCCAAAACTGTGTTCATCAGGAAGGGGAAAGCATAAACCTGAGTTACTAACCTACGAATAACTTAGACTTTTCGACAAAAATAGGTATGTTGAGTTAGGATTAAGTCATGGGAAAATAAATGAGTTAAAAAGGAATTAACTTAAATAGTAGCCAATCCATTTTGGCAAACCACAGACTAATTTTGTATTTAAACATAAATCTACGGAAAATAATAACAAGAATTTTTGCTTTTTCATGAAAATCAGGATTACAGCCCATGAATACCAAGCAGTGGTTCAAAACGGAAAGAAACTCATTTTATCAATGTTTTGCTTTTTCAATTTAATTTTACTTTTACTCTCAAAAGTGTTCCTGGTAGATAGAAAAAAAAAATTCCCCTTTACCTGAGCCAGCCTTAAATTATCAAAGCTGGCTCTCTATGCAACCAAACACACTAGATAATTGCTTACCCTTTGCACAGACTATTTTGGAAGCAGTAATTCTTTCTTACAGCAATTTTAAACCACTCGCAGACTGGTACAAGTTTCAGTTCTGGCGCACGACAGGAATAAATGGGCTTATACTGAATGAAAATGCACTTTTTTTAATCAGTGCAGTTATCATTAAAATGTTCTATTTCCTGCTTTTACTAATATGCTCAAATTCACACTTCCACATGTGTCATTGTGAGGAGCATCCCAGGCTTTAGTTCTGGCACTCTTACAAACCAAAAACGTCTGCACAGAATTCATAGTAGATTGTGTTACTTTTTCAGGGAAGATGCATCCCAAAGTGATGGGAGTGAAATCGGTCAGCTAAAGGGCGGAGACGTTTTCTCCAGGATACGTCTAAAGGAGACATAGCCACTCACAAGATGCAGCCACATCTTCCCACTTTACATAATATCATCAATGCAGAAAAGAGCCTGATTGGGAAAAAAATGTTACCACTTTATTGAAATATAATTTACATGCCACAAAAGTCACCCACTGAGCTGTGCAACCATTGCCTTGTTTTAGAATGAATCCATCACCCTGATAAGGTCTTTCATGCTTTAATGGGAAAATTTAAAGTTAGAAAAAAAATGTTCTTTTTATGTCTTCAGCTTCTCTTTGTATTACTCTTGTTTCATGCCCTTTTTTATTCAGCAAAGATTTGCTGAGCAGCTGTTATGTGTCGAGCACTGTTCTAAGCACTGGGATTCACAAGTAAACAAGGTGGCAAAAATATCTGCTGGGATGGAACAACATGTACACACAAATACACACACAAACACACATATTCATCTTAATTGGATACAAGGGGAAACAGTAAACAACATTAAAAAGTAAAAGACTCTAGGGTGGTAGGGTAGACCGTAATAACTGACAGTAAGAAAGATAATGAAACATGGGATATGTGGATTTGTTTATTTGCAATTTTAGATAAGGTAGCCAAAAAGGTTTTGCATTCCAGTTCCAGGAAGTGCTGTATGCAAACGTCTGATGCAAGAGAGAATCTACAGTATTCGCAGAACAGCAGAGGCGTCTCAAGGCTTGAGCAGAACAGGGAGTTAGCAGAAGGGGAGCTCTGAGAGGAAGAGGAGGTGGTTTGCTGGGTCTTTGCAGCCATCGTGAAACACGTGGCTTCTCCTCCAAGTGAGATGGGGGAGTGGCTGGGACATGTCAAGCACACAAACATGACATGACTTGGATTTTAGTAGCATCACTCAGGTGGTTGTGTCAAGAATACAGGCGAGGGGTGCAGAAGCTGGGTTGCAGATGGAAGCCAGAGCAGTATTCCTGGTCAGGGGACAGTAACTTCAGTAAAGGCAGAAGCAAACTGACTAGGGAATACATGTGGAAACGTAAGTCTGATAGGATCTGAGCACTTACTGGTGGCTTGTAGGAGATGACTAGAGTCAATAATGACTCCAGAATTCTTCTGTCACCAGCTGCTGAAAGAATAGCACTGCCATTACTAAAATGGAAATTATTGAGAGAAGAGACTGTATGAACGGAAAGTCCTTTATTCCTTTGGGCATGCATGCATTTCCAAAATGGGAGTAATTATTTATAAATCAACGAGATGGCTATGTTTAGGCCCTTTTCTACAAATAGGCTTTTCTAAGGGAGATGCTTAAAGCTAAGGATATTCATCCTTCTCATAGGGTTGCAGTTGAGAAACATGAATAATAAAACAAGGCACAAAAAATAACCTTGTTTCTAACATTAGATTTTCCCAGTAAGCACGAAGGATCTTTTTGTGGTGATGAACTCATTCTAAAACCAGGCGATGATTGTACAGCTCAGTAAATACTAAAAATCACTGCGTTGCTTATACTTTAAGATGAGTGAATTCTGTAGCATGTAAATTATATTTCAATAAAGTGGTAACATTTTTTCCCAGTCAGGCTCTTTTCTGCATTGATAATATTGTGTAAGTTGGGAAGATGTGGCTGCATCAGACGTGTCCTGGAAAAAGTGTCTCCACCCTTTAACTGATTGATTTTACTCCCATCACTCTGGGATGCATCTTCCCTGAAAACGTAACACAATCTACTATGAGTACTGTGCAGACAGTTTTGGTTTGTAAGAGGGCCAGAACTAAAGCCTGAGATGTTCCTCACAATGAGACGTATGGAAGTGTGAATTTGGGGCATATTTACAAAAGTGGGAGATACAACAACATTTTAATGATGACTGCAATGTTTCAGAAAATGGTATATTTTCATTCAATAAAAGCCAACCTAAATTCAGGGGATGGAGCTCTAATTCTAGACCCTTAAGTTGCTGAGATATACTAGGAAGTGTGTGACAGTATGACCCTTCTATTTCCAGTGAGCACTCCCATGACCAGCCCTGGGGACTGTCGAAGGACTTCTGCCCAGGTATAAAGGATTTGTGATAGCTGGGCTCGTTGAGGAATCAAGGGAGCAAAGCCACCTGCCGCAGCTCCGACAGGCAGGATGTGCTGCTGCTCTTAGAGGTAATTCAACATCTGTCTCCGGAGGCTGGGAACCACTTCTGTCTGACGTCTGAATTTGCAGCCTTGTTCTGAGAACACCAGTCCAGATCCTACAGGCAGCTGAACAGATGGTAGCACATTTTGACCACAATGTGTCTGGATCATATTTGAACCATGAAACTCAAGGTGAAGAGTTCTCAAGCCTTTTATCGATCACCCACTGTTAATTGTTTATTTCACTTGCCTCTGTAAATTGTCAAGCCAGCTGTAGACAGAGTCTTAAGATGAGGTTTGACATCTTTATTTATAATTTTACTTTACATCTAGCTTAGTTTGTATATTTGCCTCCCTGGGGGGTGGGGGGGAGCAGAAACAAAAAACCTTCACTTTCATTTTAAAAGAAATGACTTTTAAAGGAAACTTAAAAATCGACAACATACACTGCAATACAATCCAAATATTAAATTATTTTGATTGCAAGTTTTCCACTTGAGACCTACAATAGTGCAGAGAAAGTAACAGCAATAATATAAAGTGAGAAATGGGCAGACTATCTGAGACATACCCATTTTTCACATCATAGAACAGACATTGCAATTTATAGCAGCCAGTTTAATTAAGCCTCCCCAGAGGAAGGTATATGATCGATGTTATGTCTTACTTTATTCATTCATACCACAATGCATTTTGTTTGAAATAAATCTAAATTAGCTTCTGTGTAAGAAGATAACTCCTGATTAGTAAATGAACAATAGGACTCATCTGTATCTATGAAACCAGATCTTGAGGATTAGTCAAGCAGATGTCTAATTAATTTAGAAGGTGCACAGCCATACAGACACAAGTAGAGAAATAAACCTGAAGATATTGTTAATATCTGGTCACATTATGTCCTTCAACTGTCACAGACTTAACTAACCAGAATTGTAACGTACTATTCATCTTATTCCACAGAGGTTTTAAAATAGCAATGAAATAAATACCGAACAAAATTAAAGCCATGATCAAATGACTCAGGAGGAGTTTAAATTCTGGATGTTAAGAGATTAACTCACACTGAATTTAACAATTGTTTCAAGAAAGTCTGTATAGTCTGAATTACCTAAAGCTCAGCATTTCTCTCAGGAAATTAATTGGATAATGCTTGATGCGGAATATGTTCAAGCAAAAACATAACAGAAGTTGCTAATGGAAGCCCCCTCACTTCACAGTTGAGAAAATCCTGTTCCATTATCTTCTGTGACACCTTGATGGTAAAAGCCCAGTGATGTCCCTAACCGTAAATTTACAGGGTACCTTCAGAGACATCTGGTCCCATTCCCCAAGAACAGCAAAGCCACCTGTTGGCCAACCATAAATATGAACGAGGAGACAAGGAATCTGCATTCCATGTGTGCCCAGGAGCAAGGTGAGTGTCGGGGCAGAAAAGGAAGACCGACCTTTGGAAGAGCGGAAGTGCTTGCTGGGGGCAGTGAAGCCTCTGGTCCCGTGCACGTTGACAGCAGCTACGCGGAACTGGTACCACCTGCTGGGTCTTATGTCAGTCAGTTGAATCCCCTCATCTGTGGTCTGAGGGGAAATGTCACAGAGCACAGACAACATGTCAACTGGGTGTGTTAAAAAAAAAATACACTAATGCATGGCCAGTGCAACTCAGCCTTGACTTCTCTCTGGATAAGAGCAGCTTATCACACCCAGTGACAAAAGAGCTATCAGTCATCAAGGAACTTCTGATATTTCACCCCAAAGAGTAAAACACTGCTGGAAGTCAAAATCTTATAACAAATGCATGGGTTGTTATCAAATCTAGTGACTAAATACAGCCTTTGAGGGATTTGATCAGTTAAGAATATAGAAGGATAGTGATCATTATGTTATAGACAAGAAAATGAAATCATCTTTAGATTATAGAAAGAAAATGTCTAATTTTTTTTCCCAATATTGAACAAATGTTTAATTATAACATGGATGATCATGTGGGAGATAACTATATAACTTGCACCCCATCCTAGGCTGAAAAATTTCACCCCACATCAAATGGTTTTTTGAAATAGCACGTGTCTTTTACTCTGCAACATATGTATGTATTTTAAGTATTGATATTTGTATACTGAATTCCATTTCTTTTAAATTTATCAATACACAGTGTAGTTGATTTTCGTGTCCCTTTCTCAATTCCTCCTTTTCCACCCTCCCACTCTCCCCTCCCCCCATCAACATCATATCTGTTCACTTGTCTTAACAAGTCCAAGGAACTGTTGTGATTGTTGCGTCTTCTTTTGTTTTCTTTTTTCTTTTTTATGTTTTCTTGTTTCTACCACTAGAATCCCAGGATGTCAAATAACTTTAACAGTCTTCACACCTTTCACCTGCTTTCAACAATATTCCATGATTATTTTCATTGGCAGTTCTGAAAACCTTGCCTTAAATTCCGAAAAATAAATGCCACCTTCAACTACACCTAGTGCCAAACTGAGCTTGGCTCTGGGAATGAACCTGGGGAACTCGAACTCTCCCAGAACTCAGCTTATAATAACTCGTTAAAAGGTACTGTCTGTAACATTTACATCAATATCTAAAAGAAGCTTAACATTTCTGAGATCAAAGAAAGAGCAAGAACTACTAAGCATAGCTTTCTACCTGATTTGGCTGAATTTGAGACAACTCTTTCAGCTGAGTTCATCATTTACAATTTTAGTTGTGAATTTAAAAAACTTAAAGCCAGCACGGTGTCCATAGCATTTAGCAGACAAAGAAAAAAAAAATTACATGTGGCATTAACTAGCAAAAATAATAACAACGATAATAATAATAACAATTCAAGAGCTTTCCTCTTTCCAAAAACAAGGGGATAAAAGAGATAATCTTATTATCAGTTGCTTTCATAAATTTTTAAATAATTTGGAAAATTTACAATTAAATCTGCACCATTATTTATGGGAGCATGCCATGTAAATCAAATGGAATTTTAAGCTGTATTCTGAGTAGTTTTATGTCTTATTGAAGCATTTTTTTTTTTTACAAAATAGGTATACAATACAATTACTAATTTTATTTGACCAGGTTTTTTTTTTTTTTTTCAAATCTAAGATGTTTCTTTTACATCAAACTTCTCACTCATTTATTTTGGGGTCTTTATTTTATTTTAGTGTTTATCTCCTTTGAGATACTACAATTTAAGGTGAGAATTTTTTCCTATAGACATAAATGTGGAGAAGTCATCTTAGTTATTGAAATGCATGAAGCAGTTTCACATTGAGAATTTCTTCTTTTTCTATATCTATGCAGGTTTGTTTTCGTTCTTTTTCTTTTTTTTCTTTTTTTTTTTTTTTTTTTGCAGCTGGTAGTCCATTTAACAGCTCTTAAAAAGAAAGAAAATATTTTGCTTTTCTCATCCGCAAAACAGAAGAGGAAGTACTGTTTAGATAAACTCTGGGAGAGGTGCCATCGAGGTGGCATATCAGTCTTTAAGTTGACTAAGTCAAAGAAGAAAGCACTTAGCAAAGAATTATGAGCTGCTGGCTGCTCCCCCTAAGCAGTTTTGCGATATGAATCTCACTCACTTTTATTGCTACTAAAGTCCTCAGGTGGGACAAAGGCTTACACGTAGAAGAAATAGAAGAAAACTCGTTTAGATTATTAAATATCAAATTAATCCTAACAGTGTTGCATTTCCCCAACTCTAGTTGGTTTTGAGTCTAGCTGAGGGAAATGCAGTTCTTGGAAAAAATAAATGTCAACAATCAGATTATAAAATTATCTCCCTTCCGTGTATATTATGAGCAAATCAAGCCAATTGTCAAGTTTCTGGGTGTATCAATTTACATCTACAGAGCCCATCTTCTCTTCAGCAGACATGCATGGCATTATTTCCACATTGTATTATTTCTGTGGTCAAGGTATTTTGACTGCAGCATTCCAAGTTAATTTTATGCACGTGCATGAAGAAAAAACAAAATCTGTGAAGCACTCACCTGGGCCACCGTCTGCCAAGGGGTGGCATCGTCCTCACTTGGATGGATTCCATAATTCCATCTTCTTTGTACCACATAGATTACAGGCTCAATGGATATATTGAATTTCGAGGACCACTTAATTTCCAGCTGTCCAGACTGCAGTTCCGTAAATCGTAACTCTTTTCTGGGCTTCAGGGGGACACCTGAAACAGGACCATGTCAATTAAAACAATCTGTGCGTGAGTCAAATTGATATTTGCCTTCATAAAAGTGGCCTCTCCAAACAGGGTTTCACATTGGAAGTCTTCTGACAGCAAGTTCAGCCCATCATATCTCAAAAGAGTATTTGCCCCCTTTCTTTTAGCTTTTCCTTTTTTCTTTAAAGAGCATCTAAATTGATTCCTGATTCTGAACAAGTCATTTTCTCCCTAGTAATCTATAGAGCGACCCTTTCATGTGCATTCTTCTGAAGAAATCAGGTTACCGGATTGCTTCAGCTGAGGTTAATACGGAGGAATAAAAGAGTTTCAAGTCATTTTTCCCATTTTTAACATACTCTGTTTCTGTTGATATAGTCTAAGGTCATCGTATTGGGGTTCCGAGATTTGCTCTCCTTTCTAGCTCAGGGAGTTTTCCCTTTAAGGAAAAAATTGCAAAGTTAAACCTTCTCACGTGGTCAAATCTCACAAGAGTGATCTCCAAAGTGTGAGTCTTTTGGATTCCCCAATTGATTGCTGGGGTCCTCCCTGTAGACTTAATAGTTTAAAATTGGAAAATGATGAATTTATAATGTTTGGTTCTGGCATGAGTGAGTGTATTGCTTCAAAAGTCCCTCACAGGTGTCTCATTTTAAAGTAGTTAATCATTCTGATTTCTTTTTCCCCCTACAGTACATGCAAGTTGTCTGGTGACTGATAGATTTAAGAACCATGTTTCAAAATAGCAGCCATTATAGAAAGGGAAATTTAAAACCAATTTACAACACTAATAGGATATGACCAAATTAGAATCCATGATGCCATGATGTTTAATGCCATCAACACCAAGAACACCAGTGACAGTCAATAATTTCTGTGGAGATGGGTATTTGCTTAACGCATTAAAAACTCATGTGAAAAGGCTAGCTCAGAATGCTGTATTTCTTTTTCCATTTCTTAAGTTTAAACAGAGAGGAAATTGAAAAATGTATAAATACCAAATGTAAATAGGAATTGATGTTGGTGGCGTGGCTGAATTTCAACTCATTTTGTTTTGATTTTAATTCATGTTAAGTCTTGTTTGGGGAGATTTTAAAGTCATCAAATATTTAGGTGGATGAAGCTGGATACTTTAAAAATAGCATATTCATGTATGGTCAAAGGTCATTGATTTACAACTTTTTTTTTTCTAGAGAACACATTTACCACACTTATTTGCACGCTCTGTTTTGATTTGCTGATGGGTTATAGCTGTATATTGCCCTTTAGTTTACCATAAACTTGTCTCACAAGATTGTTATTGTGACTTTGTGAACAGGGTGAAGAGTTAACTATCTCTGTTCTGAACAGGTGAAGATTAAGTAGGTTGCCTGAAGCTATGATCTGATCTCTGGTTTCCCTCTGAATTCTCTGCCTCTTTCTACATTTCAAATTAGGAAAAGCCACTTAGAGAGGTAGAGAGGGGGTTTGGATAGATTGCAAATCCCTTGGACATTCTTACTCTAATGTCCTCAACTTTGCTGGTTAGCTAGATCTTCACCAAGTCCAACTTTGTTCCTGTTGTGTCGCTACATGAATGTCATTCAAGCTGTGACATAATCTTGTCTTCTAGGTGCATAATCTTACAATGGCAATTACAAGTACTTTGATGACTGGAATATTTCTGCCAAGCAAATGATTCTCCAGTCTACCCCATTCCCTGGCTCGGCTGCAGGCCACCTTTCCACCTGACTGCTAAGTTTCCCTGCACAAGTCTCCTCTCAAATTCCTCTCCCCAAAATATGCCCCTTCTCCCGTAATATATATCTTCATGACAACCTCGTCTTTAGTTTATCTAAGGGATCTTAGAACCTTTTTGACTTGTTCTTGCTCCTATGCTGGGGATTGATTGAACTGTGTCCCCGAAGTTCATATATTAGAAGCTTAATCCCCACTGTAACTGCTGAGGATGGGAAATCCCATGATGGTAATTGAAAGGTGGGGCCTTGAAGAGGCCAGGCCTCGTGAATGGATTAGTAATGGTGATCAGGGGCACAGTTCTGAGAGTTTTAAAAGAGAGCACATGAGAGGTGACTCTCTCACTCTCTGCTCTGCAGTTTTCTGCCATGTGAGACCCCTGGGTCACTGTCGCCACCACCAAGACCCTCACCAGATGTGTTCCCTGGACTTTGGACTTCCCAGCCTCAGAAACTGTAGGCAACAAATTTCATTTTCCTTATAAATTACCCAGTTCTAAGTATTTCGTTATAAGCAACAGAAATGGATTAATATAACCCACCACCATCTAGTTGTTTTATTGCACAGTATATTTTGGGGAACTCCCAAATCATTCTGTCTCCAGGGTGACCTGCCTCCTTTATTCCCTTTCACCTCTTGCCCAGACCTGTGCAGTAGCCTTCCAACCCATCTCCCTGCACATCCATGTCTTTATTCTAATTCCCTCTTCACAGTATTCTGTGGTTATTTTTCTAAAGCAGAGGTGAGATTCTCTCCTTCTCAAACCATTTCTATAGAATGAAGGGAAACTTCTCAGCATTTCCTTCCAGGCATGATAAGCTCCCACTCATCTTTCAAATTATCTCTCAGTACGTCATACATTTTTGTCACAGCCCTATCTGTAAACCTAGCTATCTCAGAAACCCACTGCCAGATACCCCATATTACCATGCCCTGCTTATGGCCTTTTTTTTTTTCCCCACCCCCTCTCTGAAATGTCTTTCCTTCTATTTTCTGACCGTAGACACTTGAATACTTCCAGGTTCAACCAAAAGCCACCCCTCTGGGACGCTTCCCCTCAACTTCCCAAGTGGAAACAAAGGCTGCATTCTTTGGCTCATCTTGAACGTAAAGCCTATAACTGTCAAGATGTGCATTTAACAGCCTCTTGCTGCAGCAAGCTCGTTTAATGATGTCTTCCCCACTAAGCTGTAGCCCCCAGGGGTCAAGAACCACATCTCCTTCATTTCCACAATTCACAGTGTCCCAGAAGAGAACATTCTGCAATGGCACATGTTTAGTCAATGTTTGCTGAAGGAAAAGCTCAAGATATGTCTGGGGAAATGAGGGAATACTGGAACATTTATGCAAACATTTGCAACTTTGGTAAACCCCTCTCTGCTTGAAAGTCACTTAGGAAAGGGAGAAAGCTATCGCAGGTATTCTGTGCTACCTTCTCAGTCATATATTCTTTCAATGAACTCAGATCTCTCTTTTCCACCATGGGCACAAGGCTCTTTTTTTTAAAAAAAAGAGTAAATGCTAAAAAAAAAATGTTAAGGTTTTTACAAAATAAAATAGTTTTTTTGCATGGACCACAGGACAGTTAAAAAAAAAAAGACCGATTCCTGACAGGATAGAAATCCAAAGTTAACTGATGATTGGCTTTAATCAGAAATAGCTCTCTATTTTTTGTGTCAAGAAAAAAGCCACCCAAATCTGTTCAGAGTGATGAAAGCCAGTCTCAACAATATGATTGTTTTGCATTATTCTTGCACTCCATGTGGGCAGACGGGTGCTAGACAGATACTTCTAATGGAGGGTTACACAGATATGGGAAGAGACAATAGCTTCGGAGAATATTTCATGATTCACTGGACTTCTTTGTACATGGAAAAGAGAAAATGGCCAGTTAGTTCCTGAACCATAGGGCACACCTTTCTCCTTGGCTTTCCAATGTATAATCCTCCAGAGTACATACCACTACAGCACATACTGTGGCTGCTAAACTCAGAAGCAAATCCAAGAACCCAAATCCCCTTGCTACATGGTTTTTAATCTTGAACATTATTGAACTACCAACAGCTTTAATTGAACGTAATGAGCATCAGGGTGATGTCAGTTTCAAATTCCTTCATTTAAAAATCTCTTTAATAATCATGTACAGTGACCCAGCAATTTGCATGTTAAGAAATCATCCATCTATCTGCTTTGCATTGGGGTCAGTGGGCGCCGCTGATTGGAAATAACTCTCGTGCTCTGTGGTAATTGTGTGCAGATGGGCTCAACCCATCAAGACCCCGGCCTCACATTTCCAGCACGGCACAGCCTGCGGTAGCTGAACCAGTATCCCAACTGCATAACCAGATGTGAGGCTGGGTCTCTTCTCCGTGTGCATTCCATTATGTAAGCGATTCAAATTTTTCTTTTTTAAAATTATTTTTGAACAAATTAGTCATCTGAAATCTAAACTATTCTGTTGAAAATTCAAAAGTGTTATCATATGGCACCCCACAGTATATGACAATACAGGTTTGGGGGGTTTTTTTTCCCCCTTTAAAAGGCAAAAAGCATTACGGAGAAAGCAAAAGAACAGAAATCCAATGCTTTAAAAAATGTTGAAAATACACTGATGATGGTAAACAATCAGCAGGTGCATATTCATTGTTAGATTTTATTACTAGTGTAAAACTTTTTCTGTGTTGAATGTAAATGGCATTAAAATGTAGCAAGATAAAATGTTCTAGTGATTCAATGATTAGCCATTACTTAATATCACTCATAAAAATAATCAGTACTCTAGGAATTTGTATTGACATCACGTTAAGGCACTGGACCACTAGATTCAATTCACACATTCAATTCACTCGTGAGAAGTTGCATTTAGTCCATCTCTAAAGGCATGAAGTTTAAATATTTCATATGTTAAGATATTTGTAGAAATATTAAGTTAACTTCATTATCAGGTCTTTCTGGCAAGAAATAAACTGACACCCAAATTAATTCTTGGTTCATCCATGGCAACGGGTAAACATAGATAACTGAAAGCCACAGATTAATCTGTATGTTTATTTATATTTATGTTTGGAAAAGTGTTTAGTTTTTCCCCTTCCCTATCCAAACCAATTACCACAGTTGGAAGCCAGGAGAGGCAGTTGGATTTGGCATTAAAATAATAAAACATATTACTTTCTGGAGGGAAGACTGTCTAACTGTGCCATAAAACAGGCTTAATAACAGGAAGAGAAAGAAAATATTACAAAATGCAATCATCTATGTCCTACCTGCAGAAGATAAGCTCTTTAAACTTTCCACAACTATATTAGGGTTTGCATTTTATAGAACTAGCACTTTCAGGCATCTCCATTCATTTTAACCTTTTCAGGGCTTCTGTTTTGCTGCTAATAATTTTATTTAAAAAGTAAAAGGAAGGATTTCTGTTGTTTGTTTCAAACTGTAACAGTAGTCTATAAAATTAACCTATGAGTATCAGCTAAGAGCAGTTCATTCAGTATAACCCAAGTTTCCAGAATATAAAGCTTTTGAAGCTAAAAATCAGTATCTCCCCCCACATTCTCCCTTCCACAAAAGCAGATCAAACTGAAAGTATTTTTGCATTTCTGTAATCTTTAATTTTTAAAAATTAATCCAATATGCAATCAGTTGAAAAAATAGTTCAGGGGCTAGTACATATCAATTTATGTGAAAATTTAAAAAAACTGATTTTCCCACATAAATGAGTGCTGTGTGCATGACTACTTTAGTAAAGAACTACTGTGTTGGTGTCATATTCATGTGGGTACCCAGTGCCCAATACAGATCGTAGCAGATAGCAGGTACTCCATAAATGTTTATTCAACTGAAAGGTATCAGTACTTGCAGATCCAGGTGACACCTTAAACGTTTAAACTTAAACTGGGGAAAATGTTAAGAAAATGCTCGTCAGGATTTTCAAACAGCAACTACTATGTGATGACGCTCTAATAAGTCAATAACCAGTGATTAAGAAGCTCATAAGGAACTTACAGTTTTTCCGTATTTGTCCAATAGAACTTGGTTCTCCATTACGTGCACTCTGTATCTAATTTAAATATTTCAGCTCTACAAAGTAATTAGCAATGACAATGACAAAAAACCCCGTGTTATTCATTAGCCTAAAATGATTGATAAGCCAGTGATTTCATTAGGTTAAAAAGATACTGACATATCTTTTGGTTGACCTACAGAATAACAATACAATGATGCCAAGTGAAAGCTTAGGTGAGTGTCCTACACAGTCTAAAAGAATGGCAGGGAGGCTGGCCGGTTGGCTCAGTTGGTTAGAGCTCAGCCTTATAACACCAAGATCACGAGTTCAGATCCCCGTACCAGCCAGCCACCCTCCCCCTGCTAAAAAAAGAATGACACGGACATCTAGTCCAGGTGGGAGCAGGTGTTAGATATATTTCTGCTACCAACTACTGAATCACTTAGGAACAGCCTGCAACCTCAGTTTCAGCAGTTGCAAACTGAGAGCAGGACTAGTTCATCTCAATCGACCACGGATCCAACTCTTCCTAAGGAAAAGGGTTCCACAGACCCAGCAGAAGCAGGGAGAGGAAGGGAGCCTCCTCTGCAAGTTTGTTCTGGGCAGTAAGAAAGCAATCAGAAGGTAGGAAAGATGGTCACTACTGGGACCCCAAGATTGCCAAGGTTGATATGTGTGTCATCTGAATGGGCCCTTGCCAAGACAAGGGCTGGTCAGCAGGAGGCTTTCCCTGGGGCTGAGAGCACTACTGTCCTCTTTCAGAGTGTCTGAGCGGCTGAACTCCTTGCTAGGAATGCCAGCAGGGACTTCAAATGGCTACTCAGCTAAGACGCCATTGAAAGGCTGACTTCCTTTTGCTTACACACACTGACTTATTCATTGGTACCATGAAATGCTCCCAGGATGTGGAAACCAGCCTTCTCAGAGGGGCTGCTGAAGAAAGAAAGAGAAAAATGTCTACCTGTACATATACACCTTTTCAACTTAACGGTAGAGTCGCCTTAAAATGCCCATTATGCAAAAGTCATTGTCAGGTCAACAGAGTATTTTTATTCCATTTGTGGTTAGTTCTCCATGAATTCCTTCTGTCCACAAAAATCCAAGTTAGGAGTTACTTTGTAGTAGAAGAGCAACTTCAGAACTTTAATAAAAAGTCCATCTTATTTACTTAAGCATTTACATTCCAAGTGTCTTTGCATAATTAATCATTTATTCTGGCATTTCCTAGAATATTCCTCTTATCCTCAGTAAAATAGGCATATTTGAAATTCATACTGACTCTGCAATGTTTTTATAAAAAATATATATTTTAAGTTATATTACCACTTTAAAATGCCCAACTTTTAGAACGCTATAGGTTTTACAAATGTGATTAAAACAATCCCTCTTAAAGTATCCTATTTTATGTTAAATGCTAACAATGAATAGCATATGATCTATAATAACAGACTTTTTAGAAATTAAGTGGTTTTAGAATTTGTAAAAGTGATTTGATGTGGTTTATAATAAAAGGCATGAAAATAAGAAAACTTTAAATCCATTAAAGAAATATCACCCAGTAAGAAGAGGAAGCAGCAATTATTTTGAATTTGAGACATACTACTTATGCTAAGTTTCCAATGATCCTAGGATAACTGGATGGATTACAGAGATTTCAGAGGAGGGTATTTCCCAGGGGGAGATACAGGAATGGGGCAGGTACATTACTTCTGGGAGATGCAGATTGTTATGAGGGTTAACTAGTCAGCCAGCACATCATTCAAAACTGGCATTGCTGTTGAATACTGTTTTGTACATATTTTTTTTTAATTTACCAGTATTTTGAAATAGTATGTATTTGGTGTGTGTGTGTGTGTGTGTGTGTGTGTGTGTAAGGGGGAGGGGAGAGAGAGAGGAAGACATTTCTTCATATTTGTAATGAATAATGCCTACTGATTCATTCTTCTTTACTCTTCAAAGTAGAGCAGAAAAAAATAACAAAATGTTACCTATCACAGTGTACATTGAGTGTATCCAAAACTATACATAATATAACAGAAGCAGTTTGGCATCAAATAATTTTGTCCCATTAACAGAAAAAAACAAGTAGTACTTAGTACGAAGGAGTTAAGGGCTCTAGAAACTGCTTCTGAATGTAAACCACTACATCTGCTAAGTTGCTTGATAAATTGAATGACTCTCCATTTTTTGGAAGGAGGCAATTCCCTTGTTTAGGATCTCAAAACACTAATCAAAATATTTAAAGTCTACACAATGATGCTTTTGTCATTGGATTATGCCAACAGAAAAATCACAATAGCAGCATCCTTATTATGCGTTTTTCAAGTGTACCCCATCTCTAGCCTATTTTCCAAGAATTTAAATCTATTTATTCCAATGTACCCAGTAGAGCTAAATTGATTTATTCTTACTAGAGAAAAATACAAAACAGTTCATAAATTGCTGCTATCCTTCATATATGTTAAATTAAAAAAGAATTAATATTAATGCTTTGCTCTGCCCCATTTTGAGTTTATTTTGGATGATCTCTGTGGTCCATGAATATTTTAAGATGTGTGCATATGGCGTAAGTAAACTTTCTTAAAGTGTTGTATTTCTTGGACTTTTCATATCTATGGTTGACACCCTGCCCTGGGCACACACACTCCTGTGACGTGAAGTCTCTTCACATACTCTGCTTTGCTCATTACCTTTGTACAGAGTCTTGGGCACTTGGCAAGTGTGTCCACAGCCATTTGAACAACATTTCTTCACCCCGGAACACTCATTGTCAACTTCGCAACTTTCGACACAGGCAGCGGCAAACCCACTGGCTTTCTCCGGAGCCGGACAATCCCCCTGCTTCACCAGCAGGATGTACTTGAGGAACTCGCAGCTAGTCAAGCATTCATAGTTCTTCTTGGGGAAGAGGGGCTAAGAGACAGAAGAAGGAAAAAAATATATTCCATTAAAGTACATGAAGTCTGATTTCTAACACGTCTGAATGGAGGCTCAGACTTTTTATAACACCAAAACTTCTGTTGAATGTTTCATAAAATAGATGCATTTGTTTCTTGTTCCTTATCAAAGTGACATTTGGTGCTGATTTCCCAAAGCAATATGGCTCATAAGGGATGGTTTTATATTGCATGCAGCAGACACACAGCATGCAGATGCCCATGCATTTGCAGATCATTACATTCTATCCCAGTTCAAAGATAATCAGATAGTTATCAGAAAACTGGTTATAGGGAGGAGACACAGGTAGCCTCCCCCAACTGACAAAAGGCAGGAGCATGCCTAGGGACCCAGGCAGGACCTATGGGTACCCTCTCCCACCTGACAGAAGGCAGGACAAAGCCTGTGGACCCAGGCAGGAGTTGCATGTAGTCCCAACACCTAACAGAAGTCAGGAGCATGCTGCAAACACCACTTCCATGTGGATGGTCCAACACAGCCACCACCATAGCAACAGCTGCCACAAGGGCAGTTCATTGCCACAGTAGCACTCATAGCCACTAGGCAGCCTGCCACCCACTCAACTGCACTGACACAAGGAGAGACACCAACTGAGCACAGAAAAAGAGGCAGAAGTCTCTGTTCTCAAAGCTCATTCCAGAGTAACAGAAGGAACTGCTCTACCAGATGAGTAGACATCAGTGTAGAGATACTAGAAATATCGCCCCCCCCCAAAAAAAATTGACACCACCAAAGGATTACAGTAATTCTCAAGTACTATGCCTCATAGAGCAGGAAACTCTTGAAATGACTGAAAAGAATTCCAAGCAACAGTGTTGAGGAAACTCAATGATATATGAGAAGACTCAGTCACATAACAAAATGAAATGAGAAAAAATGTCCAGGATATAAAGGAGGAAATTTACAAAGAGATTAATACCTTAAAAAGGAATGTAGCAGAATCCCTGGAACTGAAGGATTCATTCAATGAAATAAAAAACACAACCAAAATCTTAAGCAACAGGTTAAAGCAAGCAGAAGAAAGGCTTTCTGATCTCAAAGGTGGTCTTTTTGAAATAATCCAGGAGGACAAGAAAAGGAAAAAACGAAACAGTGGAGAATCTCTGAGAGAGCTAGCAGACAACCTTTAAGCACACTAACACCCTAATCATGGGTGTTCCAGAAGCAGAGGAGAAAGGAAAAGGCAATGAAAACAATGTAATAATAACAGAAAACTTCCTAGTATTGGGAAAGACATGGACCTTCAGATCTAGGAGGCTCAAAGATCCCCAAACAAATTCAATCCAAAAATATCCTCTCTAAGACACATTATAGTCACACTGGCAAAGGTCAAAGGCAAAGAGAGAATTCTAAAAGCATCTATAGAAAAGTATCAACTAACCTATAAGGGAGACCACATCAAACTAACAGCAGACTTCTCAACAGAATCTCTACGGACCAGAAGAAAATAGGGTAATACATTCAAAATACTAAAAGAAAAAGAACTTCCAGCCAAGAATACTATATCTAGGAAGACTATCTTTCAGAAATGAGGGAGAAATAGTATACTTCCCAAACAAAAACTGTAAGAGTTCACCACCACATGACCAGTCCTACAAGAAATCCTCAAGGGAGTCCTGCACCTGGAATCTGAAAAATGATAATCACAACCATGAATACACAAGAAAGAAAAAAACCACTGGTAGAACAAAAATGCAACTGAGAAAGAGAAAGAAACTAAATCTTACCACCTCAAAAATTCAACAAACATCAAAGAGAAACAATAAAAGGGGAAGAAAGGAACAAAAGATATTTAGACATCTGTACAAAAATTGATAAAATGCCAAGATTAAGACCATACTTTTTGATAAAAGCCTTAAATGCAAATAGATTAAACTCCTCACTCAAAAGACAAAGACTGGCTGATTGAATTAAAAAGCTAAACCCAATGATATGCTCTCTTCAAGAGACTCATTTCACTTGTAAAGACATACATAGAGTAATAGGGAAGAAATGGAAAAGTTATACCACACAAATGAAAACCAAAAATGAGCAGGAGTATAGCTATTTTTATATGGATAAAATAGACTTTAAACCAAAATCATAAAAAGAGACAAAAAGGCTGCTAGATAATGATAAAGCCATCAATCCAACAAGAAGACATAACAGTCATAAATATATATGCACCCAACACTACAGCACGCAGATATACAAAGCAAACACTATTAGACCTAAGGAAAGAGAATGACCCCAGTATGATAATAGTTGCAGACCTGAACACCCTTCCCTCAGCAATTGACAGATCATCTAGGCAACAAATTAACAGAGAAACATAGGATTTAAACTACACTTTAGACCAATTGGACCTGGCAAATATCTACAGAATGTTCCACCCAGCAACTATAGAATATACATTCTTCTCATCAGCATATGGAACATTCTCCAGGGCAGAACATGTTAGGTCACAAATCAAGTCTCAACAAATTTTTAAAAATTGGAATCATTTCAATTACCTTTTCAAACCACAACAGGTTAAAACTAGAAATCAATAATAAGCAAAACTCTGGAAGCTATACAAATACATGAAAGTTAAACTATATGCTCTCCTGAACAACTTATGGGTCCGAGAAGAAATTAAATAGGAAATCAAAATCTTCTTGAAACTAATGAAAACAAAGACACATCATACCAAAATCTGTGGGATACTGCAAAAGCAGTAATCAGAGGAAAGTTTATCACAATAAATGCTTACATTAAAATAAAGATTTGAAATAAACAATCTATATCTACACCTCAAAAAAACTAGAAAAACAATAATAATCTAATCCCCAAATTAGTACTTAGAATGAAATAATTTAAATCAGAGCTGAACTGAATGAAATAGAGTCCCCAAAATGATACAAAGGATCAAGAAACAAAAATTGGTTTTTTGAGAAGTTAAACAAAACAGACAAATTATTAGCTATGCTAACTAAAAAAAGAAGACCCAAATAACAAAAATCAGAAATGGAAAAGGAAACAATACAACTGATACCACAGAAATACAAAGAATCATTAGAGACTATTATGTACAACTACATGCCAACAAAATTGAAAACCTGGAGGAAATGGATAAATATCTGGATAAATATAAACTACCAAGACTGATCAAAGAAGAAATAGAGAACCTGAAAAGACCAATAACAAGCAATGAGATTGAATCAGTAATAAGCAGTCTCCCAACAAAGAAAAGCCCAGGTATTGGATGGCTTTACTGCTGAATTCTACCAGATCTTTCAAGAGTAATTAATACAAATTCTCTTCAAACTTGTTTGAAAAATGGAAACAAAGGCCATTCTCCCAAACTCATTCTATGAGGTCATCATCAACCTGATACCAAAATCAGACAGAGATACAACAAAAACAGAAAAAACTACAGGCCAATATTTCTGATTAACATAAAAATCCTCAGCAAAATATTAGCAATCAGAATGTAGCAACACATCAAAAAAATCATACACCATGATCAAGTGGGATTCATCCCAAGGATGCAAGGATGGTATAAAATACTTAAGTCAATAAATGTGATATACCACATCAACAAAATCAAGGACAAAAACCATATGATTATCTCAATAGACACATTAAAAAGAATTTGACCAAATTCAAACATCCTTCTTGATAAAGAATCTCAGCAAATTAGGTATAGAAGGAAAGTATCTCAAAACAATAAAAGCCTTATACAACAAACTCACCACCAATATCATTCAGCTTTTCCCTTAAGAACAGGAATTACAAGGATGCCCACTGTCACCACTCCTATTTAACACAGAAATGGAAGTACTAGCCAAGCAATCAGGCAAGTGAAAGAAATAAAGGGCATCTTGATTGGAAAAGATGAAGTCAGACGGTTACTGTTTGCAGATGACATGATCCTACATATAGAAAAACCTAAAGACCCTGCCAAAAGACAACTCTTGGAGCTCAAAAACAATTTCAGTAAAGTTTCAGGATACAAAATCAACACACAAAAATCCATAGCATTTTTCGTACTCCAATAGCAAACTAGCAGAAAAAGAAATCAAGAAAGCAAGCTCATTTACAATATTCAACAACAATAAAAAAATGAAATACATAGGAATCAATTGAACCAAGGAGGTGAGAGGTCTCTAAAATGAGAACTACAAATCACTGTTTAAAGAAGTTAAAAAGTGCATAAAAAGATGGGAAAATATTCCATGCTCTTGGATTGGAAGAATAAACACAATGAAAATGTCCATACTACCCAAAATGATCTACAGATTAAATGCAGTCCCCATCAAAATACCAATGACATTAATCAAGCAATAGAAAAAACAATCCTAACATGTATATGGATAAACAAAAGACCAGGAATAGCCAAAGCAATCCTGAACAAAAATAAAATAGAGCTGAAGGAATAATACTATCTGACTTTAAATTACATTACAAAGCTATAGTAACCAAAACAGCATGGTACTGGCATAAAAACAGACACTTGGACCAGTGGAACAACATAGAGAACCCAGAATTCAATCCACATACTTAGAGCCAAATGATCTTTGACAAGGGCAACAAGGACATACATTGGGGAAAGGACAGACTCTTGAATAAATGGTTCTGGGAAAACAGGACATCCATGGCAGAAGAATGAAACTAGACCCATAAATCTTGCTGTATACCACAATCAACTCAAAATGTATTAAAGACTTAAATATAAGACCTGAAACTATAAAACTCCTAAAAGAAAACACAGGGGAAACATTTCAGGAAGTAGGACCAGGCAAAGACTTTATGAATAAGATCCCTAAAGCACAGGCAACAAAAGAAAAAACAAACAAATGGAATTATATCAATCTAGAAAACTTCTGCACAGCAAAAGAAACAGAGCAAAAAAACAACCTACAGAATGGGAGAAAAATTTGCAAACTATGCATGCAATGAGGGATTAATATCCAGAATATACAAGGAACTCAAAGAACTTAACAGTAAACACAACAAGTAACCTGATTAAAAGATGGGCAAAGGAGCTACGTAGGCATTTCTCAAAGGAAGATATACAAATAGCCAATAAACACATGAAAAAATTCTCATCATCAATAAGCATCAGGGAAATGCAAATCAAAATCACATTGAGATATCATCTCATGACAGTTAGACTGGCCATTATATAAAAGACAGAGAATAACAAATGCTGGTGAGGATGCAGAGAAAGGGAAACCCTCATACACCATTGGTGGGACTATAAATCAGCACAGCCGTTATGGAAAACAGCATGGAGGTTTCTCAAACAACTATAGATAAAATCACCATATGATCCAGCAATCCTCTGCTGCTTATGTACCCAAAGGAATGGAAATCATCATGTCAAAGGGATAACTGCACTCCCACGTTTGTTGCAGCTCTACTTACAATACCCAAGAGTTGAAACCAACCTATATGTCCACTGACAGATGACTGAATGAGGGAAATGTGGTATATATACACAATAGCATACTACTCTGCCATAAAAAAAAAGAATGAAATTCTGTCATTTGCAACAACATGGATGAACTTAGAGAAAATTATGTTAAGTGAAATATGCCAGAAAGAGAAAGACTCCATTTCCTTACTCATAAGCAGGAGCTAAAAAACAAACAAAAAAAAATGAAAAAAGAAAGAAAGAAAGATGCAACAATCGCAATAATCCATTGAACTTTCAAAAGCAAGGAACAGAACCGAGGCCACCAGAGGAGGGAAAAAGGGAGGGGGAGCAGGGGTTAGCGAGAAATGGGTAAAGAGCCACAAAAAATGATTATATTGTGTAATGATAAATATAGTAATTATCCTGATCTGAGCATCATATATTACACACAAGTATTGATATTCAATTCTGTACCCCACAGATATGCTTCAATGAAAAAAATATATGCTTCAGTGAAAAAAATTAATTTAAAAGAACTGATTATAAATATTCACAAAACATGTTGAGTACAATTTAAGGGCACTTTTTGGAATGTATACATTACATATATTTTCGTTTTCTAACAAGTCATACATTTTATTTGTTTCATATACCATAAATACTAATCAATATAGGTTAGCAGTAGCCCTATGGAATCTTTACAATGCCCACAATGGTAAAGCACTTATTGGTATATCACAGAGTTCTAAGTCTGTTCATTGAACATATGTTAATAATGTCCAACTTTTAAAGTAAATGTGCACATAGGATGTTTTATCAATATGAAAATGCCAATGAGTTGTACAGTAAAAGAACGTGAATCTTCATTAAAAAATTAACGTACAGCCATGTTGTTGGTGAAATAATCAGATTCTGAGCAGCAACTCATGGATGGCATTTTGGTTGAGCCCAGAATCAATCAACCATTAGTGAGACTAGGAAGTCCTTGATTTATTAGGAGGATGCATTACTTAAAAAGCATGAGTAGGATGAAAAAACCATTTATCACATGCACCTTTTCCTTGGGAAAAATGGCTCAGGACAGCATTCGGTCATCCCTGAGACATGGGCTACATCAGAAAATCACAGCCACCGAACTGAGGCACTGATGAGGCTCCTATCAGCTGCCCACCCAGGAAAGAAAGGGAAAGGATGCTGTCTGTGCTTTGGCTTTCTTTTGCCTTATGACACTCAAGAGAATGGCCAAGATAGCCCCACCAGCCCCAGCCCCCAAATCAGCCCTAGCCCTAACCACCCTTTCGCCTTATAGAAGATGGATCATAAGAAAACCACTATAGTCCTAATTTTAACCTAAACCTCCTATCACCTTTATGAAATATGGTTGATGCAATAGCTACTCCACCCCATCCCTGTCCCTCTGAGTTCACTTTCACTGGAACACACCTGCCCAGCCACATTAAACTTCCCAGCCTTCCTTTTCCCTACAAGCGGATGTGTTATCATGAATGGGACATGATCAGAGAAGCTTTGTGCCACTATACCCAGCCTTTTCAGTAGGGGAGGCACACCCACAACCACATTCTCCCTTACTAGCTGGATGTGGGTGGTGCCACACTTGGAGGGGATGGCAGGGCCACAAGAAGGAAAGGGGGTGAGCTCAGCTCCTCACTGAGCCTTCCCACTTGCTTGCCCCAGCATGGGGCTTCCCCGGGCCTACAGGCCGGCCTCCCCTCACACTCCCTCTGTGGTTCTCTGGCGGGGCTGGTGTCATGGGGCATCCCCAGACAGTGTTGGGAGGGCAAGGAAGTACAGGCTGGGCCGACTCTCACTCCACCGCACCCTGGACTCCGGCCCCCAGTAAACTTCTTGTTACCGGGAGGCAGATACCATCTCTGCAGCCACCAGTTCGGAAAAACGCCTAACCAATTTCTGGTTAGGAATAGTGTGGTTGGAGAGTTGCCGAGTTCGCTTGAACCTGCCGGAGAGGTGACTGCGGGCAGGCAACGGACTCGGTCTACACTGGGGGGATTCAAAGGTGAACTGTGTGCTCCTCCCCCGAGGAACTCACACTCTGGTGTGGGAAATAAGACAAGTGCACAAATAACCACGATACCAGGAGGAAGGTGATAAGTCCCAAGAAAGATCTACACAGTGCTACAAAGGCACCCAGAGCGACCGGTCGTCTGTGCCTAGCAGAAACCTGGTAGACTTCCTGGGTGAGGCGGTGCCAAGCAGGGTCTTGAAGGCCCAGCTGATAGACGAGGGTTGCAGAAGACACGTCCCAGCCCAGGCCAGTGCACACAAAGCAGGGAGACATCGGGCTAGGGAGGCGGAGACTCAACAGAAACCACACATCCTGTGGGGTCGCCACTGCGTGATCCAACAGCCGGTGCCAGAGCGCACAGAACAGAGAGAAGTCCTGCATGGGAAGTGGAAGCTCAGCAGAGACCACACACCCTGAGGTACCACCCCATGATCCAGGAGCCCAGCAGAGTCCAAGCTGACCAGAGAGATAGCACCCTGGAGAGGCCCAAGACCCGAGGCAACCACACACACAAGGCACTAGAGGCCAACTGAGCAGTCACGGACATAGCCATACCAAATTGGCAACCACAGCAACATCTTAGTTAGTCAATAGTCTCAAACCTGTGGACTGTGAAACCCCCTGCCACAATGAATAAACATCAAAAAAAAGATACCAGAAATACAAAAAATCAAGAAAGTACACCACCAAAAGTTAATAAATCTCAAACTCTAGATCCTATAGAACAAGAAGCCCTTGAAATGACTGACAAGGAATTTTGAGTGATAATTCTAAGGAAACTGAATGAGATACAAGAAAACTCAGCTAGACATCATGATGAAACGAGGAAAAGTATACAGGATCTGAAAGAGGAAATGTACAAGGAAATCGATGTCCTGAAAATAAATGTAGCAGAACTTGCTGAACTGAAGAAGTTATTCAGCAAAATAAAAAACACAACGGAGAATTTAACCAGCAGGCTTGTCGAAGTTGAAGTGAGAACCTCTGAACTTGAAGATGGGCTGTTTGAAATAACACAAGCAGACAAAAAGAAAGAAAAAAGAATCAAAGGCATTGAAGAAAATCTGAGAGAGATATCAGACAACCTTAAGTGCTCAAATATCCAAGTCATGGGTATCCCAGAAGGGGAGGAAAACAGAGACTGCATTGAAAACATATTCAACAAAATAGGGGCAGAAAACTTCCCAGATATAGGAAAAATCACAGATATTCAGATCCAGGAAGCTCAACGATCTCCAAACGTATTCAACCCAAAAAGGTCTTCTCCAAGACATGTTATAGTCAAATTGGCAAAACTCAGAGACAAAGAGAGAATCTTAAAAGCTGCAAGAGAGAAGCGTCAAATCACCTATAACGGAGCCCCAATCAGGCTAACATCAGACTTTTCATCACAAACCCTAAAAGCTAGAAAGGAATGGGATGATATATTCAAAGTACTAAAAGGCAAAGATTGCCAGCCAAGAATACTCTACCCTGCAAAGCTATCCTTCCGAAATGAAGGGCAAATAGTATATTTCTCAGACAAACAAAAACTGCGGGAGTTCACTACCACACGACCACCCTTACAAGAAATCCTCAAGGGAGTACTGGGTTTGGTTCCTGAAAAATAACTACCACTGCCATAAAAACCCAAGAAAAATCAAAACCCACTAGTATAATAAAAATGGCATTCATGAAGAGAAAACAAACAAAAAAAAATGCTATCTACAACCTAAGGAACCAACGAACACAGAAACCATAAAGTAAATCAGAAAGCAAGGAACAAAAGACTCCTAAGACAACCAAACAACCAATAAAATGCTAGGAATAAATCAACACCTTTCAATAACAACTCTTAATGTAAAGGGCTTAAATTCCCCAATCAAAAGACACAGACTGGCTGACTGGATTAAAAAGGAGGACCCAACTATATGCTGCCTACAAGAGACCCACCTCACCCATAAAGATTCACACAGACTAAGAGTGAAAGGATGGAAAAAGATTTACTATGCAAACAAAAGAAAAACGAGCTGGAGTAGCTATTCTTATATCTGACAAAATAGACTTTAAACTGAAAACCATAAAAAGAGACAATGAGGGACACTACATAATGATAAAAGGACTGATCCATCAGGAAGATATAACAATCATAAATATGTACACACCCAATGTTGGAGCAGCCAGATTTATAAAACAAACTCTGTTAGACCTAAAGAAGGAAATAGACACTAATACCATAATAGCAGGGGACTTGAACATCCCACTGTCAATATTAGACAGTTCATCTAGGCAAAGAATCAGTAGAGAAACACAAGATATAAACAACACTCTAGACCAATTGGAATTGGCAGATATCTACAGAACATTCCATCCAACAACCTCAGAATATTCATTCTTCTCATCAGCACATGGATCATTCTCCAGGATAAATCACATATTAGGTCAAAAATCAAGTCTCAATAAATAGAAAAAAATTGGAATTACCCCATGTATTTTCTCAGACCACAATGGATTAAAACTAGAAATTAATAACAAACGAAACTCTGGAAACTATACAAACACATGGAAATTAAACAGCATTCTACTTAATGACATATGGGTCCAAGAAGAAATCAAGCAGGAAATCAAAAAATTTATTGAAACTAATGAAAACAATGATACATCATACCAAAACCTGTGGGATACTGCAAAAGCAGTATTAAGGGGAAATTTATTGCATTAAGTGCTCACCTCAGAAGAATGGAAAGATGGCAAGTGAACAACTTAACACTTCACCTTAAAGAACTAGAAAAACAAGAACAATCCAAACCTAAAGTTAGCAGATGGAAAGAAATCATTAAGATCGGAGCAGAACTGAATGAAATTGAAAACCAAAAAACAATACAAAAGATCAATGAATCAAAAAGTTGATTTATTGAAAAGATAAATAAAATTGACAAACCATTAGCATGGCTAACAAAAAAAAGAAGAGAGAAGATTCAAATAACAAAAATTAGAAATGAAAAAGGTGATATTACAACTGATTCACCTGAAATACAAGGAAACATTCGAGACTGCTATAAACAACTATGTGCCAACAAATTTGAAAATCTGGAGGAAATGGATAAATTTCTGGACACACACAAGCTTCCAAAACTGAGCCATGAAGACGTAGAAAATCGAAACAGACCAATAACAATAAAGGAGATTGAAGGTGTTATCAGAAGGCTCCCAACAAAGAAAAGCCCAGGACCAGATGGATTCACAGCAGAATTTTACCAAACATTCAAAGAGGAATTGACACCGATTCTTTACAAACTATTCCAAAAGACTGAAACAGACACAAATCTCCCAAACTCATTCTATGAAGCAAACATCATCCTGATACCAAAACCAGGTAAAGATACAACCAAAAAAGAAAACTACAGGCCGATATCTTTGATGAATATAGATGCAAAAATCCTCACTAAAATATTACCAAACAGAATACAGCAACATATATGTAAAATTATTCACAATGATCAAGTGGGATTCATCCCAGGGATGCAAGGTTGGCTCAACATATGCAAATCAATAAATGTGATACACCATATTAATAAAATCAAACACAAGGCTCATATGGTCATCTCTATAAATGCTGAAAAAGCATTTGATAAAATTCAACATTCATTCATGACAAAGACCCTCTATAAGTTAGGTATAGATGGAAAGTATCTCAACATATTTAAAGCCATATATGATCAACCCACTGCCAATATCATCCTGAATGGGGAAAAGCTGAAAGCTTTTCCTTTAAGAACAGGAACTAGACAAGGATGCCCACTCTCACCACTCCTATTCAACATAGTGTTGGAAGTACTAGCCAGAGCAATCAGAGAAGAGAAGGAAATAACGGGCAATGAGACTGGAAAACGTAAAGTCAAACTGTCCCTGTTTGCAGATGACATGATCCTATATATCGAACAGCCTAAAGCCTCTACAAAAAACTCTTGGAGTTGATAAATGATCTCCGCAAAGTAGCAGGATACAAAATCAACACACAAAAATCAGTAGCATTTCTATTCTCCAATAGTGAACATGCAGAACGAGAAATCAATAAAGCCTGCCCATTTACAATAGCCACCAAAAAAATAAAATACTTAGGAATTGAGTTAACCAAGGAGGTGAAAAATCTCTATAATGAGAACTACAAACCACTGCTGAGAGAAATTAGAGAGGATACAAGAAGATGGAAAGATATCCCATGCTCTTGGATTGGAAGAATCAACATAGTGAAAATGTCCATACTACCCAAAGTGATATACAAATTCAATGCAATCCCCATCAAAGTTCCAAAGACATTTTTCTCAGAAATGGAAAAAACTATCCAGACATTTATATGGAACAATAAAAGACCACGCATAGCCAAAGCAATGCTGAGCAAAAAAAATAAAGCTGGAGGCATAACACTACCTGACTTTAAGCTATACTACAAAGCTATAATAACCAAAACAGTATGGTACGGGCATAAAAACAGACATACTGATCAATGGAATAGAATAGAGAATCCAGAAATCAACACACACACTTACTGCCATCTGATCTTTGACAAAGGCACCAAGCCTATTCACTGGGGAAGGGACTGCCTCTTCAGCAAATGGTGTTGGGATAACTGGATATCAATATGCAGGAGAATGAAACTAGACCCATACCTCTCATCATATACTAAAATCAACTCAAAATGGATTAAGGATTTAAATATACACCCTGAAACAATAAAACTTCTTAAAGAAAACATAGGAGAAACACTTCAGGAAATAGGACTGGACACAGACTTCATGAATATGACCCCAAAAGCACAGGCAACCAAAGAAAACATAAACAAATGGGATTATATCAAACTAAAAAGCTTCTGCACAGCAAAAGAAACAATTAAAAGAGTTAAAAGACAACCAACAGAGTGGGAGAAAATATTTGCAAAATATACATCTGACAAAGGATTAATATCCAGAATATACAAGGAACTCAAACAACTTTACAAGAAAAAAACAAGCAACCCAATTAAAAAATGGGTAAAAGAGCTAAGTAGGCATTTCTCTAAGGAAGATATACAAATGGCCAACAGACATATGAAAAAATGCTCAACATCACTCAGCATTCGGGAAATGCAAATCAAAACCACACTGAGATACCATCTAACCCCAGTTAGGATGGCTAAAATCTAAAAGACTCTGAACGATAAATGCTGGCGAGGTTGTGGAGAAAAAGGAACTCTCATACATTGTTGGTGGGACTGCAAAATGCTGCAGCCTCTATGGAAAAGGGTATGGAGGTACCTCAAACAATTGCAGATAGATCTACCATATGACCCAGCTATCCCACTGCTGGGAATATACCCAGAGGAATGGAAATCATCAAGTCGAAGGTATACCTGTTCCCCAAAGTTCATTGCAGCACTCTTTACAATACCTAAGAGTTGGAACCAGCCCAAATGTCCATCATCAGATGAGTGGATATGGAAAATGTGGTACATCTACACAATGGAATACTACTCAGCTATAAAAACGAATGAAATACTGCCATTTGCAACAAAATGGATGGACCTTGAGAGAATTATATTAAGTGAGATGAGTCAGGCACAGAAAGAGAAATACCACATGTTGTCACTTATTGGTAGGAGCTAAAAATTAATATATAAATTCACACACACACAAAAAAAAAAACGGGGGGGGGAGAAGATATAACAACCACAATTACTTGAAGATGATATGACAAGCAAATAGAAAGGACATTGTTGTGGGGGAGGGAGGAGAGGAAAGAGGGAGGGAGGTTTTGGTAAGGGGCAACAATAATCAACCACAATGTATATCGACAAAATAAAAGTAAAAATAAATAAATAAATAAAAATGTTTGGCATGTGAGGAAAAAAAAAAAAAAAGAAAGAATGTACACATTACATGCACTGAAAGACAATACTTAATTCCCAAAATCGATGGCCCCTCCCTTACCAGCTGAGATTTAAGTAGAAATAATTTTATTAAATCTGGCAAGTGTTTACTGCTTGCTAACTTGGAAACCACATTGACTTAGTCTGCACCATTGTATAATAAGATCTAATCAGTTCATACTTTTTCACATATTAAAATAGAATGTGAATCAAGAATCAGACAAAATTTGGGTTCTCTATTCACATGTCATTCTGATTATGAAACATGTGTTCCCATTGAGCATAAAAGGAGAATCATAAAGAATCCAATAATCTAGACTTTCCAGTTGATGTGAGAGTTGTCCTATACAGATATTCGATAATTTTCATTTTGGTACAGATTCAAAAATGATTTCTGTGATTATTTTGAGGACCATGGAAACAAATATGTTTATCTTTGTACTTAATGTTCCTAGACTGATAGATGATCTTGAAATAATACAGGTAACATTATAAATATTACGTGAGGTAACTCACAAAAAGAACTAAGCACTATTGTGCATAGTTGGCCCATAATACACTCTCTATAAAAGTTAAGTAATTTGTGTCTTTTTTCTTTTCCCACTGCTATAAGTTTACTGTGTAACCTTTCAAAATTTTTCTGTTATTATGACAATAATTTTGGAAAACCCAAAGACAGAACAGCAACTCTGAGTCTTCTACAGTGCCCTACCATCAGGTTCAACACTGGAATCTATATAGAGAATTGTACCTTATCAGAACTTGTAAGAGAGGGAGAGTCCAAGTTTTTGTACTTCAGTGAAGTTCATCTTACAGTAATGTGTAATGTGGATTTGATACAACAATCCTATAGAAGAGCTCTATTTAATTGCTCTATTGTTTATGTTTATCAAAGACAAATTTTGATGTTTTCTGTCAATTTTCTTCTATAATTCTCTTGGATTAAGTTGCAAAAATATTAATGGCCAGATTATAAATTAGAGAACATATGGAATTTGTACATGTTCTCTCTGTGTGTACTTAGTGAGAATTTACTAGTTGTATAGAATAAAGAGAAAAATGTGTACAAGTCAGGGAAAATTACACCTGAATATTAATTTTCTAGATGTAAAGATAATGTGTAAATTGGTCCCCTAAAGGCCACTGGAAAATCTGTGAACAAAAGTCATGTGGGTGTCAGAAAATAACTTCTGACCACTAAACACATAAAATTTCTTGTGACTTGTTACAAGTTAGTTACTCAGAGACTTGTCAAGAGGAGCATAAAACTATTAGAAGAGGAATCATTAAAGTCATTATGAATATAATGCCCATCACCTTCATATAAATGAAACGCATGTGACAACATGTGTTTAGAATATGTGCTAAATATTCTATTTCTTACTTATATGATCATATCCAGTCAAGTAAGGCAGATTATTAATTATACAATTAATGTAACTACAATTTCTTTATAAAACTATTCATATGAAGAATTTCACAAATCAAACAAATGTCAGTCTTTACCAGGTCATTGGCTCCATTTTAAAATTTGGAAAAACTATGGTTTCTATGTTCATTAATTTTTGTTTGTTTGTTTTTCCTACCCCACTGTCCCAAAACTAAGAAGGAAATAGTGTTAAAGATTATGTATTTTTCTAGAGTACCGAGTACCTAATAAATATCATTACACATCCAAAAAGGGGATAAAGTAAAGTGGTTAAAAAAAAAGAAATCCTTAGTTGCATTGGATTAAGTAAAAGATCCTTCATATTTCAAGGACTATAAATACTGTATAATATAATATATTAACTTATTCTTATCAATCATATCTACATATCATCTCCTAGGAGCTAAAAACCAAAATGTGTTTTTTAGTGTCTCACCTGGGCAATATGCTAAGATCCACTGAGAAAAAATGAATTAAACATGATTTTACCTGTGTCGAGTGGCTAAAAACAAAATGAAATACTAACAACAGGTCCCATCTCTTGAATCTTTTTTTAAAGACGACACTATTATCTTTGTGTGGATTGGCATACAATGCAAGATGTCACACATTAAAATAATTTGTGCATCAATAGTGAAGTAATGAACATCCAATTCAACAAATTACCTTCATATGTTTAAAATCATATCAATATGAGGCCTCAGCTATGGAGAAAATACTGCACTTGGTATTCAGTTCAGTTCAACAGAATTGTACCATGTGCCAATTGTCTAGGAATATAGCAGACTTTGCAATGAGCCAGGGCATGGGTAGGGTCTTTTCCTGCTCCAGCCAACAATCAGGAATGCAACGTTGAATATAAAATCTCTGAAAATGGGAGCTCCATCATTAGAATCACTGTCATCATAATTACAACCATCACCACCACCACCACCACCACCACCACCATCATCATCACTATCATCATGATTAACATCATCCTCACCACCAACACCACCACCATCACTGTCATCATCTTATTATCATCATCACCATCACCACCACCACCAACGCCACAGTCACTGTCATCCCCATCACAGTGGTAGTTAATTGCCAACTGAGGCTAATGTCCACCATGTTCCACAGCCTATACCAGGTTCTTTATTTCCTCATCTCACTTATTCCTCTCCAGCCCCCACAACCATTATCAATTCCATCTCACAAGTGAGAAAACAGAAGCTCAGGGAGATATAACAAAAATAAGTAAAAGGAAAAAGGCACATAGAGTGAAATCCTAGGGAAACCAGATGAGCCTCCAAGTATCTCCTCCCAGTAGAGTCACGCAGGATGTGCTTAAGTCCTCCAGCAACGAGTTGTGACAACCATGTGAAATATTGTCAACCAGAGAAGTTCATCAGAGACTCAGTATCCAGGGTTTTTATTGGAAACTAGTTAAATAAGCACCTTCTGACTGGCATGTACCATAAATCCAGACTCCAAGAAAGAAAACAGGTGTTTGGCATAAACCACACTGTGTGTACAAACAGTTTAGGAACAGTGAACCCCTCTTTCAGTTAGGGGGTGGTGGGAACCTTCTCAAAATGTAAGTTTCCAGATGCCAGCCGAGGGCTCATGGTTGGCATTTCTGAGAGAAGTCTCAGCCCAGCTGTGTTAACTCTTTTCTAAACAGTAAACCATGGCTATCTCTGGATGGTAGAATTTGGATTAACAGTTTGGTTTTATTTGTTACTCTTCTGTGTAGTTTGTCCTACTAATTTTTTTAATGGGTGGGTATAGTTTCCACAAAAAATAAAGACATTACAGTTGTTTTGAAAAAATAGCAAAAATGCTACGTGACTCTTTCAAAGAAGACATCTAAATACTAAGCATGCATGGAATAAGAGCAATAATTTTCAATTCAAATGTTTCTAATTTATGCTTGAAAATGCAATTATGATTTGCTTGGAAATTCAATTATAAATGCTAATTTCTAAGATGTGGTTGCATTTAATTTGGTTCCCAGTCAAATTATAGACATTGGCCAATAAACAATATAAAATTAGGAGACAATCAGAAACATGCGTATGAGGAATGTCACTTTCTCATGAGTACTTATCTCTTTTTTCAATTATAGTGTCTTTACTTATGTTTATAGCAACTTCCTTCTTGGCATGCTTCTATTTATTTGTAAGGCAAATGTGTCCCCTTGCATGGGGGTAACATATGAGTCAGAAACACTCCAAAATCTTGCTGCAAGATCTTTGGAAGATCATTAGACATGCAAATAATTTGAGAAATTCAAAAATTCCTATAGAAGTAAGGATAATTAGGGCACTACATTTAAACCATGATTTCTTTCCCCATTTCCTCCCTGCCAGCATTCTGACTGCCTTCCAAAAGAGAGACAAACTGGAAATAAACATCATAATATAATGAGTGAATATCTGGTTAAAAACACAGGAGAGGCCCTAATCCAAGTGGAAGAGGTCAAAGAAAGCACCCAGAGTATGACAGCTGTCTTAAATTAAGGGGATGTGTAGCTTTTGAATACAGGTGGCTTCCAGACATCAGGAATAGACTGTGCAGAACCAGAGTAATCAGAGCACAGTCTAGGGAGCTTTAACTAATTTGTTTATTTGACAAAAACTACTTTTGCCCATTGAAGACTGTGGGAATTGACTTCCTGATGTATACAACTGTAAAACTGAACGAAATATATGTATCAGCTTTAGTCAGATATTGGGCAACATGTAGCACAGGACAAGAAACCCTGGAAGAAAGGACACAAGTGAGGTAGGTGAGCCCAAAGTTGGCCAAAATAAATGGCTGGGGGTAGTTTCAAATCCACAGTGCAAGGAGGGGTGACCCAAAAAAAGTCCTGCAATTTGTCTGAGTTGTGGAGAAAGAAAGAAAAGTTTGAGGAGACTGAGGTGCCTAGATCTTGGGGGCAGAATATCAGGGAAGATAGAAACCTAGAGAGTTAGAGTAACCCTTGGATTTCTGTCTGCATACTGATTTAAATGTGCATGGCTTAAAACCCCACAAGATTGGGGAAAGAACAACCAGACAATAGGGCAAACAATTCCTAGAGTTCTAACAAGGACTCACATTCCAACCAATGTAGTGAAGAAAATGCACAATTCATGGAGCATTAGACTCATCAGAAGGTTATCACCTTAAAAATGGGATAAATTAGCCCTAGACTAAAGGCTACTCTGAACCTGCCCTACGAAAGTCTAAACAAAAGCCTCAAAAAAGCAAGCTGATCTCAAGTAAATTAACTGCATGCCAGACAAAGCCTTATAATTTTTAGAAAAATACAGCAAAATTTAGAACATAAAAATATGACAGCCCATCAAAAATCATCAGGCATGCAAAGAAGCAGAAAGATAGGACACATAACCAAACAAAAAAAAGTAACCTACAGAATAGAACCAGAAATGATAGGGATGGTGAAATTAGCAGCAAAGAACATTTAAAAGCTATTATACGTATGCTCTATGTGCCCAGGGGGTTAGAGAAAAACATAAACACAGAGACAAGAAAAGACTCACATGGAACTCCTAAAAGTAAAAATAAAGAAATGAAAAATATGCCAGATGGGATTTTTTTAAATGTGGGACACCAAAGGAAAGATCACTTGAGGGAAACTTGATGGCATAGTGATGAAAACTATTGAAATTAACCAGAAGGCTGAAAATGACAGAAAAAAAAATGATTACAGACTCGTTGACCCATGAGACAATATAAAGTTGCCTAACATGTATAATTAGACTTCCAAAAGGAGAGAAGAGGGAACATAGGACAGAAAAAAATAAATAAATATTGGCTGATATGTTAAAAATTTAATTAAAACTGTAAGCCTGTAGTTAGAAGACTCTCAGTGACCTCTAAAGAGAAGAAACATAAAGGAACTCCAGTCAAAGCACACCCTAGTTATATTGCTTTATATGCCTGATACAGAAAGAAAATCTTAAAGGCAGACAGAGAAATAAAGACACTTTAAAACAGAAAAAGATAAGAATGCCAGAGTTTTCAGAAAATATGCAAGACAGAGGAAAGTGAGGAGATATTTTAAAAATACAAATTTAAAAGAAAAAATTGCCAGACTGCAATTCTATACCCATTGCATCCTTCAAAAATGAAGGTGCCATAAAGACTGTCTCAGATACACAAAAGTTAGCCAGCAAGTAAGCTTTACAAGAAATGTTAAAAGCAAAAGGAAAATAACAGATGGGCATTGGGATTACACAAAGAATAAAGACCTCCAGAAACAGTAAATATGCGAGTATATGAAAAGATGTTTCTCTCATTTCTACAGCTCCAAAAGAAAATTGTTTAAAGCAAAAAAAAAAAAAAATGTAATGTGGGGCTTATAACATATGTAGAAGAATAATCTTTGATGTTAACAATACAAATAACGGGAGAAGAAAAACGGAAGTATATTATTATAAGATTCTCAGATTATACATGAAGTCATTAGAAACAAAATATATTCTGGTTCAAAAACCAATTCTCAATAAATTTAAAAGGATTGAAATCCTATGAAATATTTTTCTTACTGTAATGAAATTTAACTAGAAATCGATATAAAGATGTCTGTAAAATTCCTAAATATTTGGGCCGGCCCCGTGGCTCACTTGGGAGAGTGTGGTGCTGGTAGCGCTGAGGCCATGGGTTTGGATCCTATATAGGGATGGCCAGTGCGCTCACTGGCTGAGCGTGGTGCAGACCACACCATGCTAAGGGTTGTGATTCCCTTACCAGTCAAAAGGAAAAAAAATTCTTAAATATTTGCAAAATAAACAGTATGCTTCTAAGAAATCCAAAGAAGGAATCAGAAAAAAAAATTAGAAAATATTTGAATAAAAATAAAAACACTCTATATCACAATATGTGCGTTGCAACTAAAATAGTGCATAGGGTAAATTTTAAAGAATAAAGTGCTTACATAAGAAGCAAAATAAGGTCTTAAATTAATTGTCTAAACCCCCACAATAAAAAAGTATATAAAGAGGGGCAAACATCCAAAATAAGCAGAAGTAAGGAAGTAATAAGGGACAGAAATAAATAGCATATTTATTGCCCCAAAATAGAGAAACCCAAATAAAAGAAAAAGCTATTTTTGAAAGGGCCAATAAAATTGACAAAATTCCACGCAGATGAATCAAGAAAAAAATATCAAATACGCAACTTACCGATGTCAGCATTGCAAAAGCGGTTCATCACTACAGACCTAACAGACATCAAAATGCTAACAATAAAGGCTAATTAGGGAGTAATATGAACAGCTCTATTCCTATAAATCTGATAATTTAGATCAAATGGAACGCTTCCTAGAAAAACACAAGCTACAAATGCTAAGGAAGTAGAAAACCTAAATAGCCCTACATCTACTAAAACAATTGAAATTACATATAAAACTGTCCCTCTAGATAAATAAATTTTAAGCTCCTATGAGAGTCAGAAAAAGACCTCTCCCACTTCTTAGAAAAAAAATAGATGTCAGAATTCCTGCCCCATGGAAGTCCCACTACATCAGATAAAGAAAAGTCCTCTCTCCGTTCACTGATTCAGTCATCAGTCCACTAGGCATAAGAGACACAAAGACTAAACTTCAATCTTGCCATTACGTTTACAGTGCATTTGGGAAGAGAGACGAATTAACAATCACAATTCTGCCTCTTGAATGATGAAATAGTATTGCTGTTGTTGTTTTTAATTTATAAAGCACTAGCTTCATCTGCTGATTTTTAATCATTTCCAGCAATTATACGTTTTCTCCTCACAGAACAGGGAAGAAATTATAAGAGACTTCATACGATTAGTAGGCAGTTCCACGTGAGTGCTTAGGAGCAAACCCCAATAAAGAGGGACGTCCACACGCTTTGCCACTTAAAGGCTAGTCCATGGTGCACAGCACCAGCTGCGACTGGGAGACTGTTGGCAATGTAGACTCTCATGTCCACACCACACACCTACTGAATCAGAATCTGCATTTTCAGAAGATTCCCAGGTGACTTATGTGCACAATCAAGTCTGAGAAGGGCTGCTCTGCATCATCCTGGTTGCCGGAGTTGTCCTCAGACACGAGCTGGACGCATGGAGTAGGCATGAGTCTTTCCATCTCTGCACTGAACCTGGCTTCATCCCTAGTTTCATATACCAGAAATCTGTACTTTGTAACCCATGTATCTTCAACTTCACCCTCCTGGCAATATTTACTTCACCTTGACATATAAATGTATTCAAGTCTTCCCAAGGTAAAAACACACTGAAATCACTCGTCGACTGTAAATACCCCCTAAACACTGCGTCCTCTGTCCTCTTTCCTATACAGAATCCATTTAGAGAGATAGTTTCATGTGTTTGGTCTAAACTTCTTTCTTTACTTTTTATTCTCTGACCCAGAGTTATACGCATTGACTGCTAGTGTTCCCTAGAAACCTTCTGGCCCAGATTTCCAGTGACATCCTAACCACAAAATTCAGTGACCCTCTTAGTCCCTATCTCCCTGACCTACCGTAGAATTCAGAAGTGTTGACCTTGCCTTCCTGCTCTATAGTAAAATAGATAATATATGTCTAATGTTTGTTATGTTCAGACACTGGTTAAGTGATTTACATTCATTTTTAAATTCTTTTTTTACTTAAATTTGTTGATTTTGCAATTTCCATGATATTCCTTTTATTCCCTTGTAGGTGCCTACATGTCTAGTCCCTCTTTTCAGACAACATCGGTCTTTAAATCGTTCAGAATTTTCTCCAGTCTGGGCCTCATAAATTTTCAAAATGCATCAATTCTCCTACAGTTGAGTGTAGTATAATTCAATAGTCCCCAGCGTTGCATAAAAATTCAATGAAAATTGAGTCTCATTGCTTTAAAAAGTGGGGTGGGGGGGCAGTCTATGTTCCATGGAGGAAATTTTCCACCCTAGTCCATACATTACTAGACAACCCTCAAATGTCATTCCACATCCTCGATGTTCTCAATTTCCAGGACTATAAAATTTGATATGACCCATACAACTCTTGTCATGTGGCGGTCGACAAAGGAGATCTCATAATAATTATGAAAATACATAAGCATTCCTTAAAACGTTTCAACTCTACTACTAACATCACCCTCAAGTGGAAAAGAAATCTTGGACACATTCTGCATCTCTCCACCATGGCCCATGTGTCACCATCCAGAAATACAAGTAACACGTTCGTGTATTATGACAATGTAGAAGTTCAATGCTTATCATTTGTAAAAATAAAAGCCTATTATTTATAATACTGAAAATTATCGTTTCTTGAAAATCTTTTATGTGCCAGTTACCCCAACCTATCACTTTCTCCCACCTGCCTCTCAGCTGGTCACCCTGATTCCTATTTCACTGGGCAAAGCAAAGCATTCAGAAGAGAAGTTCCACATGCGACCTTCACACCTGCCAGTGCAGCTGAATCTGGGCCCACGTGACCTCTATTCCCCTCTCCTGTGACACAGGGACAAGGTCGTCACTCCCATTTCAAACCTTCCTCCACGTGTGTGCATTGAATGACCTGCCACTTGAGGTTGTTGGCTTCTGAAATTCTCCCCTCTCCTTCAACATTAAATATAACCCCCTCTTCTAAATAAGTCCTATCAGCTCATAATATGTGATTAATCCTCCACCCTAAATACAGTTAAATGTCCGATTACCCTGCTTATCCTCTCCCCACAGCCTCATTCTGCCCCTGTGCTTTCATAGTAATGCTCACTGAAATGTTTTTTTTTTCTCCCCCTCTGTTTCTTCCTACCAATCCTCTCGAACACATGCCAGTCAGGCTTTCCCTTCTGCCACCCAAACACACTGCTCTTGTCAAGGTCCACAGTGACCTCCACGACACAGAATCCAATGATCACACTTCAAGCCTCAGCATTCTTGCAGCATTCGATACAATGGATCGCTTCTTCCTTCTTGAAAAGCTTTTGTCAGCTGGCTTTTGGAACTCTACACTCCCCTGGATGTTCTCCCAACTTATTGGTCTTTCTTAGTCTCACTTGCCGGTTTTCCCTCCACTCCCCATCCTTCTTATGCTGGTGTGATTCAGAGCTCAACCCAAGTGCCTCTTTTCTTTCCGTCACCTCATCCAGTTGCATCTCCAGCCTACAACTCTCCCCTGAACTCCAGGCTCCTGTATCTACTTGCCTACAGCACATCTCCTGTGGATGTCTGATGTCCATTGCAAACATGGCCTGCTTAGCACCAAGCTTCTGTTCTACACATCCTCTTCACCACATCCCCCCTGCCAAAAAAAAATCTGAGCCCATCACATATTCTACATCTCAGTACATCCCAACTTCCTTCCCTGGTTGTTCAAGGTAAAAACATTGGTATCAGCATTGATTTTTCTCTTCCCCCCGTTCCTCCTGTCCCACCTGTCATCGAATTATGTTAGCTCCACCTTCAAAACAGATACTGACCATTTCTGATGACGACTACCCTGGACTGAGCCACTTTCACCTCTCATTTGCTCAGGTGCTCAGATTGCACAGGTAGATGAAAGAGCCTGTGCTTCTTACCCACTGGGCATACTACCCCAAATGCCAGCCTAGTGTCCCCAAAGTATTAGCAACATCCCTAACGGGAGTACCCCAAAACCATACTAGGATGTTCTTAGGGAAATTTTCCCAAATAGGACATCTTTTTAGTAAAAATTGAATCCATCTTTTATATTGAACCTGAATTTAATGAACCCAGGGTAGTTCACTAATTGGCTTTTCAAAAGAACAAGGTGCTTATTTCTGTGACTCTGATGGTGTCCCAGGTGTCCTATGGCACCCCAAACCAGCTTTATCATATTAAGGTTCTGGGATATCCCGATCTCTCAAGAAAGAATATATATGTATATGTTCAAAAAGAGTAGCCCCCAGTCCATCTCCATCTGTCTCTTCACAAGGAGCTCCTAATTGGGTAAACTATTATTCTGATACACTAAAGCAAAATATTACTAAATTGTACTAAATTCTATGTGCTGATTCTCTCCTTTCATCTCCTACACACACATATCTGGGGTGTATTATATCATTTACATGTTTAGCTCTCAGCAACTTTTCAGTAACTTTTACAGATATTTCCAAACAGCTGGAGGTTCTGTTTCAATTCCCAAAGGGATGCATTTTATTAACACTCTAGATTTAAAGACATAAAACCAGATTGTGGAGCAGAGAAGGCAGAGAAAATTCTGAGTGCAAGAAATTCCTTCACAGGAAAGTGATGCATCTGAGCTCTTTTAGTTTCTGAGATCTCTTTTCAGTAGTTTTGGAATATTCCCTGGTTCCCTGAAGAAGGAAGGAGCCTTGTCTACCTTCTCTTCCTTAAAGCACCACTAATTAACGATGACTTTGAATAACTATAATTCCCTTCTCACTTAAGAGTAAGCCTGTTGAAGCACACATGGTTGGGGCAACAACTTTACATGAGACACAGATTCATTTTTTAGTTCCTAATGAGGAAAGTAAAATATCCTCTATTCTGTATGTTGTGACATAAAATAGATTTAGGAGGAAAATCTAGAATAGAATACAGTAGAAAAGACATGTAACTAGAAGTCACACCACCTGGATCCTAGGTCTTATACCTCCACCAATCAACTATGTGATCTTGGGCAAATAAATCCCTTTTCTCCTTGTGAGTTAGTTTCCTTGTTCAGAAAGCTTACCTAACGAAATTCAGATGTAACTTCTTATGGAAACAAAATCTAATAAGCTTGAAAAAGTTTTGAGAAGGAAAAATTACAAAGAAAGGAATCGATAATTATACACAGAATAGAGTGAAATCCACCTTTTCCTTCCCATTTCCAAGCTGATAAAGACTGCATATCTCAGAATGCATGCTGATCCAACATAACATATTCTTGTCCTGAACTGATCCCTGAAGCAGATGAGGTCTCAGCTTTCCACGACTCCAATGCATATTTCATACTCCCTACCATAACATTCCAGTGAGTTCCTACTTAGGATTGAGATGTCATAAATCAAAAAACATGAGAATCAAAGATGGGAGGTGTTTTATCCAGCAAGGAGGTAACTCAAAAACTATGATATATCACATTTAATCAAAACTAAGACACCATCACTTGCAATACACATGACTATTTTATGTACCATAATATTTTCAGCTTTAAGGGCCAAAGGATCTGTTACAACTACTCAACTTTGCTGTGTTAGCACAAAAGCAGCCATAAATGATGTGTAAACAAACCAGTGTGGCTTTGTTCCAATAAAACTTTATTTAAAAAACTAGAGGCAGGCCAGTTTTGCCCCATGGGTCATGGTCTGCAAACCTTAGAAGACAAATAAAGCTCAGAATACCTTGCAAATAAATACATTGGACCAAACATATCTAACAGTCTCATTTTAGTTGATGAAAAATAAAATGTAGAGTCCCTTCTGAGTCAGAACTCTGTAAGAGTGACAGCTTAGATTCAGTATGGACTTTGTGTGCATTCTTAAATCACGTAGGGGTAGAGAGGATGGGCCGGATCACTTTAGGGCTGTCTCAGTAAATGACTAGCATTAACAATGCTGAAACAGCTATCCATGTTTTCAAGGGTCAGCCTATTTCAACAAAATAGTCAGATGCTTACTGCAAAATACAACAAAAGCAAGAAACCACAACGATGTAAAAACAATCAAAGCAAGTGGAATGGTCCATCAGGCCTTGATTATTTGACTGCTGTGCTGAGATGCCTCAAGAAAGTGTCTCACATTAACCAACATCTGTTTTGCTCACCTTCCAAGTTTCAATTAACCTTTTATGCCGGAGTGGATCACAATTTGAACACCTGAGTCCCATTTTAATAAACTGGACTTGGTTCAGAAGACTTCACAGTTATCTCAGAGATGGCAATTACAGAAACCTGCTTGCACATTTGAAATTTTCAGGGAGAATTGTTTCAAATGACCTTCGATTGTATCTTCCTTTTCAGGGATCAAATGTGAAAATATCAACCCAGAGTCACTGATATTTAGGGATAATAAAACAAAAATCACAGTACACCTTGTTCTTCAAGATTCTATGAAAACATATTTTAGTTCATGCAGATGTATGGTTTGTGTTTGGAATAAAATACTAAATAAAAGTAGGTGAGCAATGGTCACTCAACCGCACATTTTTTTTCCTAACTGTATTAACACACATTACTAATGTGGGATGAATTCAGAATCAACAATTGATTCAGATATCACACAGAGCTATTACCTACAAGCCTATAACACATAATAACAAAAATGTCATTCCGTTACTTTGGAACAGCTTGAAAAGCTTTGTATAGAGCATTTATGTTCATTATTTTTATAACAACACTGAGTAAGATAAATAGAATATGTTCTAGGTTAGAAACTGAGGTTAAAGACATAGGGTAAGTGATTTTAAGTGATTTGCATAAATGCTTACAGGAAGTCAGTTTTGAAGTTTGTATTAGAATTAAGTTCACCTAATTCCTAGCTTATATCTTCCTCCATCGAGGAGAATAAAGCCCAAGAAGACAGAAATACTTGATTTGTTTACTGCTCTACACCACCAAACTGCTCAGCAAGTTGTAGGTATTTAGAAAGTTCATGTTGAGTAAATGAGCGAGTAAATCTTAACAAGAAAAGTAAAAGGAGGAACACACGTTACAGAACTTGGAGAAAGACACAAAATGTCCTCACTTCCCTTGTCTTTGCAGCAATTCATCAGGTTTGTTTTATTTCTGGTGCCTCTTTCTGCTATGTCTCATTTGCTTTCTGCAGTAGACACACCCTAGGAAGACCCTCACTGGCTATCCCCAGGTACAATCACCTCCCTTTATGTGTGTGTCATGTTGGTGGGGGGAACCTATGACCTGCTTCTAGCCAATGCAATCTGGCAAAGGTGAACGGACATCCCTCCTGTGCTTATGTAGTGCTATACAGACTGTCTTAGCAGACTGAAAAATGAGATTCTCCTCCTGTCCTTGCAGAAGCAAATAGCCATGGTGTGAACTGCCCACGAAGGGGCCACATGGCCAGGAGCCGCAGGCAGCCTCTAGGAGCTTAGAATGGACTGCAGCCACAGCCAGCAAAAAAATGGGACCTCTGTCCTACAACCACAAGGAAATGAATTCTACCAACAGTGAGAGTGAGTTTGGCAGCTGATTGGCTTCTGCTTGAGCCACCAGACCAGAATGACACCCAGCTGACACCTCAATTACAGCCTGTGAAACCCTGAAGTAGAAGATGCCACTAAGCCATGTCCAAACTCCTGCCCCACAGAAACCATGAGGTAGTAAATGTATGGTGATTTAAGCTCCTACATTTTGTGGTAATTCGTTATGCAGCAGTAGATAACTAATATACTGATATATTAAATTTAATGCATACAGCTTCTGGAAAAGCTTGCATTTTGATTAGGCAGATGGACAATATGTTAACTCCCATGAGGGAGGGCAGAAACCATGATTTATGCTATTCAGTATGATCTCCAGCATTCAGAAAAGGGCCAGATACAAATAGACACTTGAGAGTTATTCTTCTATTTGATTTAACACTAAATGATCAGCTTAGCCATAGTGCAGGTAGCAGAGCAATTGGCTAAATAATCTTGAATATCTGCCAGGAGTCCTATGTATTATTCGAGGCATTTTACTGTTCACAATTACAAGATGTTTCCAAAGACTTCACTGACAGGAATACTCAGACCTGCAGTGCTTCTAGCAACAGACATCAGTGTGTAAACATTTGCAAACCATCAATATTCCAGCCAATCACAACATGCTGGGTAAGAACTATCAGAGCAAAATAAAACCGAGTTATGGAAGAGTATGTGTTGATCACATTAGCAATTGAGAAGCACTTTCATTCTGCTTTTTCAAAATAATGCTATAACTGTAACGCCTGGTGATTGACAAAGTGTAGTCCACCAGCGACAACACTCAGATAGTTGGGAGAGATTTCAGCAAAAGACAGGGGTTCCTACCCAACCTTTCCACCATGAATGTTGGTACTTGAGTAAAATGTTGACTTCATGAGCTTCAACTTCCAGTCTTCACAGCTTCCACACACAACTCCTGGGGACTTACTATAGGCCTTGCTTAACTCCAGGGTTATCAGAAAGGTCAAACGAGATAATAAAGATATTTTATGCACAGTACATACTAATGAAGTAATTATCATACCAATACTGCAGTCATCTTCTCAGAACAGAGTCTGCCTACTACCCAAGGTGAAAGCCAGATTATACAATCACACAGCACATGCACCATGGAGAAAGACTGAACCTCTATGTTTGTCTGGATCCCTGGAAGAGTTCCCTTTCAGCCCCCAGTTCTGTTCAAAGATGCCCCATCATGTCATTTTATACTGATGTCATGGGGCACCTCTTCTGGCTACTCCCCAAGACCCTCAGCTGAGCTTCCTTGACTGTCAGAGTGGATTCTTTTAGCTGTGATCTGTACTGGCCCTAGAGGACTTTCAGATTCTCCTCACCTCTGCAGGCTGCTGTCCTGGGAATCAGCCGGTATGTCTGGCTCCATGTCTTCCTGGGTGAATCTTAGCAGAACGCAGGCTGATATACAACCTGTACCCCCAATTTGTCCTGCAGGAGACAGTCCAGAAAAGCAGCTCTTGCCCTCTTCAGCACTGCTGATGATTTTAGACAGTGTTCCTCCAGGACAATACAACCTTTTATTATCTAATTGACAGCACAGATGAAGCAAGATGCTTCCCATACAGTTAAAAGTGGTCAGTGATACTTCCCAGGACTGGGGGAACCCAAAGGAAGAAAAATGAGATGAAAATATTTGAGAAACCCTGCTACCAATAATATGGGTCACTATGGGTCTCCCAAACGACATGAACATTTCAATAACGCTCAGAGAGCTCCCTGTAGGATAGTCATGATGTAAGAAGGATGACACCAGTTTGTACCTTTAAAGAGCTGCTAGTCTGACATGCATAGGTAATAAAATGTATTTATTTTTTCTGTCTGGTTAACCAATAACAGAAGCATTGGTAGCAGCTAGTTTTTTTAAAGGTTCAAGTCTTTCTTTTTTTCTTTTTTACATTAATTTACACACACACACACACACACACACACACACACACACACACACACACACACACACACACACACACACACACACACACACACACACACACACACACACACACACACACACACACACACACACACACACACACACACACACCCCTGCAGTAAAACTGAACTTCCCAAGCTGCAGCATAACAAGGGAGCCCACTCATACAAGTGAACCCACGTTGGCATAGTCAAATTTAGGTCGAGTGTTGTGAGTCCCACTGGACACACACTGACATCCACCTACCTCACAGAAGCTTTGGCACTGGTGCTTTCTCAGGTCCCCCGATTCCTTGCAGGGCTCCAGGCACTGGAAGAGAGGAACAATAAAAATAAATAACACCTGGATAAGAAACAAAACCAAGAGGAAAAAAGGATTCACCTGTGGCTGCCACTTTTCAATACCCGTTTTTCCTAGTTAGTTTAGAAAAGCCAACAAATCAATCATTTTAACTATGCTTAGCATAAATCCAAGCAAGAACATTGTTACACAACAGGAACCAAAAATATATATGTCAACACAGTTGGAAAAGAAAAGTTACACAGTCTGGGGGTTACTTATGGCAAAAGTAATGATATTCACTATCAGGCAGAATAATTTGGATAAGAAATATTTTTTATTTTTTATTTTTTTCTCAACTTTTTATTTTAAAAAGTATTAAATACAGTATTAAATCTTGTAAGTCTATCTTTGCTTTCAATATTTCTACCCAAATGAATCATTATTCAGGAATTAACAAAAAACAGCAGCATTATCATAAATTGAAACACTAGTATAATGCACGGGCCACAATAAGAAATATTTTTAAAGGTTATTCTTCCAAATGAAGTTTTTTTCTCACAGAATTTAATATTAAATCACTTTTAAATTGGCAACATAGAGTTATTTTTTGTATCCTCTTCTACAAGTAACTAAGAGAAAATGTATCAAATATATATGTATTAAATGTATGTTGTATGTGCTCATGTATATTGTTGTTAGGTTTTTAGTTCAGTTAGTCCAGCAGTATTGACATTCATCTGGTTTAGTTAAATCCGTTCAAATACACTGAATAAACCTGAATGTTAAATTCTGACATGAGTTTCATAACAGAGAATAAAGTTTAAACACAGGCACAAACATGCACACACACCCATATCTTATTACTATATATTTTTTAATAAATAAGAGATACTAGTTAGGCTCCATCATTCAATAATAATTATAATAATGAATAATGACATTGTTGAATATATAAATTATATACATATGATATACAGTTTATTACTATACTAAGGTTCTTCAAAAAGTTTATGGTACGATTATCTTTTAAATCCATTTGTCCATAGTATACTATATATAGATAATATATATGTATATAGTAACTATATATAAATGTGTGCACGTGATCGGTGCCACCCCTCATAATTGCAATTAAAATATTATGTTTATATTCACTGAGATTTCAGTGATCATCAAAATTATACTTTAATACAAGTTTTAATGAGTAAAACTTAATAGTCATGTACAGTCAAATGTCAGTCATCTAAATATTGGCCTACCCATGGCTCTCATAAGCATATGATTATTTTATGTCTATCATTTTTATTTCATTGTTGATAAATTTGCCAAGTAGAATAGAAATTTACAGTCCAACTTCAGACATGTATAGTGTAGAATTCAGGATATATGGTACACCAAGATATACTCTTTTTTCAATCTATTTTCTTGTAACCTCCTGCCCTGTTTTAAAATACAGATGTGATTGAAAAATTCCCTGGAAGATTCTTTAATGACACTTAATTTTCAAATACCCAGTGCCACCTTTCAATCAAAAATATATATGGAAATACTGCTCCTATATCAACTGTCAATTCTTTACAGCAATGCTGCTCAGAGTGTGATCAATGGCCAATAATATGAGCAACACCTGGGAGTTTGTTAGAAATGCAAACTCATGGGTCTCCCTCTAGACCTACCGAGTGAGAATCTCTGGGAGCAGAACCTAGGAATCTCTTTTGACACATTCTACTGGAAATTCTGATACTTGCTAAGCTTTAGAAAGAACTGCTATCAAATTCGGTGCAGAGTCTGTAATATTTCCTTCTCGTTTCGTGTAAGTTTCATTAAGAACAAATCTTATAAGACTATTTTAGATTTTATTTTGAGTAATATTGCATGCGAGTGATTCATTTTTAATTATCTTAATTAAGGAAAAAAACTTGAGCTCTTCAATGATACTTTCCCAAGACATATATGAGCTTGTTCCAAGTTTTAGTGTTTATTTCTCCCAAGCATATTCAAAAACAATTTCTCACCAATATAACAATTTTAATGCCATTTTTCTAATAGCAGTGAAACATTCGTTAAAAACTTGTCTACCTTACAGATTGTATAAGATCCCTAAAGAGTTAGTTTTGTTTCCTATGGCTATGTCAATACTTTATCCTTAGACCTCTCATTTTTTCTTTTTTTCAGACATTGGCTCATAGCCAAAAATGTTTAGTGCCCATTTGATAAGAATGCTTAGATTTAATTCTCTCTCAGGACCATTTGAAATAAACAAATGGCACTCTTTAAAATACCTTGAGATTTTGTTCAGTCCAAGAAGTGTCCTACGATGCACAGGACCACACCAGGAGATCTGGGGATAGTTCACAGTTCAGCTACTTGCAAAGTAAGTCTTTGTATTTCACTCGAGAAACATCCAACAAGCGTTTATTCCATGTTTAAAAAAAATGATAAATGCTATGTGGCTAACAATGCCTCAAAATAATTATGTAATCCTTGCTTCTGTCATTAGTAAAAATGTAAGTTATGAAAACATGCTGCTACATGTACCTAGTGGCTTTTTCACAACTACAGACATCAGTGCATAAAAAGCTTGAGTCCTTCAAAAGTTCCACAGTTCCACATTTATTTGTTCTGACAGCTTGCAAAACAAATAAATACCTTAGACGAAACAAATATCATTTACAAAACAGGCATATTTTTGAAACGCTAGAAGAAGCAATACATAACACACTTGTCTTCCTCTTAATCCAGAATCTCTGTCTGCCAAATCTAGCATCAGTATATGCAACTCATTTAAAATTCTGTTTTAATTGCACGCTTGCTTCATTCCAATAACTGGTGATCAACAGCATCTAAAGATACATCTGGAAATGCTATTAATGACAGCCAACATTTTCTTTTAATAATCCTTTATGAAACCGACCTGACAAGAATGGCCTAGATGCAGTCATCTGAGTAAAGCTTTTCAGAATAAATCTGCCAAAGCTCTATTTCTTTACAGTACTCCAGCCAGGAAAGAGTAATTTCAACAAAAGGTAAAGTGAAAGAAAAAAAAAAAAAAAGCATGACGGCCAATTCTCTCACACTTCATACAGAAGAAAGCACTTCCTGTTTCTCCAAGCAATAATAAAAAAAAAAAAAAGATGTATTGAAAGACCTCAGCCCGCATTCACTCTTCCATGAGAGCCGTGAATATAAGGAAAATAATATCACAAGCAGACGATTGCTCTGGAATCTATTACACATTGAACAGTAAGGGTCATGATTACATGATCCTAAAACTACCCAAAACAGTAAAAGAAATTAATATATTTAGCAAGTGTTTTAGGCTTTGAAGTTTTAGGATGATCAGCTGTTTAAAATTATTTCTTCCTAGGCTATCGCTTTAAGCCCAATGAAGAAAAACTTAAATTTCAGGGGGAAAAAAAAAAAAGGTCGAGAGCGCTAATCACATATGTCATCATTCAGAATGTAGACACCAATTATTTTTTCACTTAACCTAGAAAGATACATTCTCATTATAATTTGCTTAGATGACAATCCTATATTAAATTTATATTTTAAAATATGCAGTAATATAAAATATGTTCATAGAATATTCTACTAGAATGTAAGTTACATGAGCACGAAAACTTTGGGACGTTTACTACAATATACTTAGCATACAGCAGCAATTCAAAAAACACTTGTTGAATAAATCGATAGATGAATTTACATGCTTTTCTAAGCAGCACTGAGAGCTGGCATACTCAAATATTTCCAGGGACCAAGCAAATAATGGGTAAGAGTAAGGGGGTAGATTAAGAACAACGGGGAGTGCTGGGGAGAACAGTAAACTGAAGAGCCCGCCCTGTGTCCAGGTGACACTGCTCTTCATGAGTTTCTGGTTCTTGTCTAGGATTGCTCTGAATGTTACAGAGAAACCATTGATACAGATTCCTTGTAAACCCTTCCAACTTTTCAATGTACTGCCCAACACTGTACAGGTCTTTTTGTCTACTGCAATTTATTTGCAGCATAAGATAGTAGATATATCATTTTAACTGTTTTAAGTAAGTGGTTCTGAAATTAAGGTGACTTTTGGAGTCCCAGGGAACATTTGGCAATGTCTGGAGACAATTGTGTTTGTTGCAACTGGGAGGAGGGGATCCAGTACTGGCTTTTAGTAGGTAGAGGTCGGGGATGCTGCTTAAGCATCCTGCAAAGCACAGGATAGTCCCTCCCTCATGATCCAAAAAAATAAATTATCTGGCCCCAAATGCCAATCAATAGTGCCCAGGCTGGGAATCTCTGAACAAAATGCAACAGAAATGCAGTGAGTTACTTCTAATAATACAGTTGACCCTGAGAAACCTCTTCCCCGGGATAGGGGGTAAAGGCTACTCCGAATAGTGACTTCCAATTTTGTGCCAGTTCTGTACATTTAGGTCACATTCATTGTTCTAAAATATGGTTTTGATAATGCGAGTTCCCTGATAAAAACTAACCAATAATTATAAAATTAAGTACAAAGTATATGACATGACATTCAAAACATCTGGTCAACCAGCAAATCTAGATGAATCAATTATGAATTGCCTTCAGTGAAGCCAGTCTCTTTTCTGTTCCCCACACACAGATTCCTTCTACCTCCCCTCTGTTACTATATTTCTTTCTTAAGGAAAACCTATTCTGTCCTCCCCTTAAATCAACAGCTGCTTCAAACCATCTATTTTTTCTGTCCACATAGCAGACATTGATTTCCACAACCGTATAGCATTTATAGTTTCCCTCCAAGAATTCCCGTATTTTATTTTGGCTGGTTTGGGAAGGCTATGAGTTGTGTTGGAGGACAGACTTTAAGGAAAATCCATGTGTACCACGGTGGTGCAACCACGTGTCTAATCTATAACCGTGAGAAAATCACATAAATTATTTAGCCTCAGTTGGCTAATTCAAATACAGAATATAATCTTCCATATTAACTTGTTAAGATAATACTGAACATGAAGGCGTGCCAGAACCTTTAAAGATTATGGAGCACTTTTAGAACCGTGTGTTCAATAGAGACTCATCACCAAAAAAAAAAAAAAAAAAAACTATAGAAATGTGCAAAATTACGTACTGTTATTCTAACATTTTAGAGAGGAAATGCTGAAGTTTAGAGAGGTTGAAGAAACAGAGCTAGTGACTACGGGAGAGATTGGAAGGACTGGAATTTGAACCCATTCTTCAGCACACTCAAAGGAATATTATTTTCATTATAAAACACTGCACTGCATACACCACTTGCTACAGGAGCTTAAGGAGACAGTGCTTGTAAAAGAGGCTTGTAAACTAAAAAGTACTTTACAAATCCATGGAATTACTAAATCACCATGATTCCAGATAGAAGTCACTTCCAGAACGTCCTAGGTGCTACCTTCCAAGGTTTTTATATAATCACAAACAATGAGACTGAGCATTTCTTATCACAGAGAAAGACATGCAACTCACATGAGCCAAAGTACAGAAAAAGAAGGAAACTGTTGATACTACTTTGGTGAAGTACCATTTGGCCAGTTTGGCACAAAATTCTATATCTTATATTTAATGATGCATTTTCATAAAAGTACAGCAAAGGACATTTTATTACCAAAACAGCAATCAGAGTAGATTCTGAAGCAAGAAAGTTCACACAAAATTTAACTTTTCACACATGCTCAGTAATCAAGGAACTAGGACCCATAATTACATTATGCAAAATAAATAGAATCCACCTTAAAACAAAGCAACCAGCATCCCATACTTTTCAACCTGTTCAAATTAGCATCTGCTAAGTCAACATACATGGACTAATATTTCCTATATGCAAAGCACAATCTAGTCACCAAGGTAGGCAAAAATGTGGCAAAAATCGTTCTGCCTTAGGGGGTATACAATCTCTTATTGGAGAAAAACATGTAGGTAAGTAAGTCTGCACCAATGAAGCTTTTAAAATAAATGAGGGAAAGCAACGTGGGATAAGAAACTGAAAAAGAGATGTGTATTTCCATATAGGGTGAGTGGAGAGGGCTTCATAGAATTGAGGACCCATGAATCAGCTTAGAAGGAGGAACAGGACTTCAACAATTGTCAGTAGATTTGGGGCCTGGACCATGTTGCATGCATGTGAGGGAGGGGAGAAATGGTGAGTGATTGATAAAAGAAGAGAAGATGTAGTAGGAAACAAGGGTGGTGTATTAGTCCATTTCTGTCACTTATAACAAAATACCTGTGTATTTTATAAAGAAAATGAAATTTATTGCATACATTTCCAAGTCCAGGGAACACATCTGGTGAGGGTCTTGGTGTTGGTGACAGTGACATAGGGTCTCACATGGCCAAAAATGGTGGAGCAGAGAGACTAACCTCCACATTCACTCTCCTTTTAAAGTCCTCAGCACCCTGACCACCATTTTTAACCCGTTCACTACTGCATGGTCCTACAATCTAATCACCTCTTCGAGGTCCCACCTTTCAATTACCATAATAGGATTTCCCACTCTCAACAGTTACAGTGGCAATTAAGTTTAGGGGACATTCAACCCAAGGCAGCTGGAAAGACAGCCCTTACAATTCAACAGGGAGCCACTGACATCTCAGAACAGAGAGCTGCTTGCTCCCATCTGTGTTTAAGATGACTTAAGTGCTGGAATAGAAGACAAATCAGAAAGCTGAGATGTTGCAGCAAGTGAAATCAAAGCAAAAGTTTTTACAATATCATCCAAATCACCTCTCCACCACTTCTAGGGTCAACATGCCATTAGGTGGCAGAGGACGCTGGCTGAAAGGAAATGGAAATTAGTCTGTGAAAGGCAATTTGGAGATACAAGCTCATGGACAATGTTGCTGGTTTGCTTTGGAAGATGGAAATAAGAGAGAAATGAGAATGGGAAAAGGCACCAGAATGCCTAACCTAGATCTGAAAGGAATTAGTGGTGTCACCAAGATGGAGAATGCAGGAGTAACAAGCACGGGGAGAGATGTGGAACTGACTGCTTACCATGATGCATTTGCAGTGAGCAGGGGATATACGAAGAGGGGTGACCAACGAGCTACTGGAATTGTGCATATGGTGCTTAAGGCAAGGGGTCAAGGTAATGCTGAGAATTTACAAGTTGCTACCGTCTCTCTCTACATCATCAAGTCATTCCTGTCACAACCATGTGCTGAGTTCTAATTTATAACCACAGTGGTGTGCTATGTGATGGGTCCACTAAATCTATGAGCCACACAAGGACCTGCCTTCGAGAACCTTACAGGCTAGAAAGGCAAAAACAGCACATTCGTTTATAAGCTGAAGTCAGGGATGCGTGTCAAAAAAAGAGGAACAAAATAAAATGAGATTAGAGTGTCAAACATTTTGGGAGGTGGGCTATTTGAAAACTACAATGGCAACATTGAGGAGATCGCATAGTTTAGTAAAGGTTTTTTCTTTGATCTGTTTTGTTCTCTTTATGTGTGTGCTTCAAAATGATGTGACTGGAAGGTGTTGGTAGGCAGAAAGAGGATCAGGTGGAGCAGGTGTGGTCGGAGATGTAGGAGAAATAGGAAATGATCAATTGATCAAGGTCCCAGAGGATATTGCAGGGATTTTAGAGAGAAAAGGAATCTTTGATGTCATCTAACCCAACCTTCCTTATTTGGGAACTAAAACATCTTCCTTGAGGCAATGGCCGGGTAGTAGGATTTAGGTCCATGCCCGACCTGTGGCTGGACATGGACTAATCGGGTTCACGATTCATCTTAGAGAATGTAAGAGTTTGCATGTACAATTACATGCAGTACTCGTGAGTAGCGCCTGCTGTCCAGTCAGTTTTCCAATTAGGTAGGAAAGTGCTGATAATTAGATGTGTGTGCCCTAATAGGCGCATTTCTGATGTCCAGGCTTGAGTGGTCTTGAACGCACAGATAACTCAGGCCAGTTCCCAGGTAAGGAACATGGAAGCTGACAATTCCAGCTCTGGGTCTTAGGGCAAGAGAAAGACCATGGAGCCTTGGGGTTGGATCAGCCTAGAAGAGAATCCCTCATCTACCATATGCTAAATATTTTTTCTGCATTCAAGTTTTAATTTAACTTCTCTGGACTATAGGTTTCTGCTACATAAAACAGAATAATATTTGACCAAGAGACAAACTTTTAAAGTGCCTACAGAGGGCTGGCTGGTTAGCTTAATTGGTTAGAGTGCAGCCTTATAAAACCAAGGTTAAGGGTTTGGTTCCCATACCGGCCAGTCACTGTAGGTGCTCAGTGAATCTGATTCCCTTTCATTTCTAGAGGACTAATAAGAAAAATTTATCTTAGTTCTTTCTTATTTCCTCAATACCTACCTTTATTTATTTTAATCGGAGAAGAAATCAAAATTTCTTTTCATTGCAGTCTCTCAAGCACGTTCTAATAATTGTTTGTAAAGTGCTAAATTTCTTGCCAAAAGTTCCAGCAGCTATGGGTGGGTGGCGTGGTACTACTTTGTGTGTGTGGCCAGGATGCAGAATGAGAGCAGATATTCCAAGACTAGGGCACTGTGCATTTCGTAGGACATATGGTAATCTTTCACCAAAATATTTTCTGTTGAATAATACAAAAATCAAATAATAGTGTATATTTAATTTTCGTTTGGATTATCACCTGGGAGTAAGGAATAAGCCTTGGGTTCTACAAAAAAGTCCAACTTTTCATTTCATACAGGTACGTATTCATAGCATATAATAATGCTATCAACAGAAGATTCCAAAGACCATTTCTGTTTTCTGAATTAATGGCAGCAATTTGTCTGGGAAACTGTAGATAAGTTTTTTAGATGGAAGTTGTCTTTTTTCCCCAATATAGTTCCTAAAATATGTATACCCTACTGCCTTTAGAAGTATTCATGGACTCCCTCCAGCTCTAAATTGGTATAGAAATTGTTACAATCCGGTATGTTGAAAAGTGCACTGTGTCTTGCCAAAATAATGAAATCTTTTGGCAGACAGCCCGGAGAGTGCAGGTGAACAGTCATCAGAGTCTAAACCACAGAGGATTGGCATGCCACCACAGCACAGCAACGCTATGCCTGAGACACTGCACATCACAAATCAGCTTGCTCTGAAACACTGAAAGGATGATTATTCTCCCACCACGATGCTTATCAGGAAACCTGGGACTCATTTTATTGCAGCTATTTTTCACAATAAAGGGCATTCCGATGTCAAGAACTCTTTTAGTTTGGGTGAAAGTGTTTAAAAACTACATACATACAATATTTGCAAAATATACATCTGACAAAGGACTAATATCCAGAACATACAAGGAACTGAAACAACTTTAAAACAAAAAAAACGAGTAACCCAATTAAAAAATGGGCAAAGGAGCTAAATAGGCATTTCTCAAAGGAAGATATACGAATGGTCAACAGATACATGAAAAAATGCTCAACATCACTCAGCATTCGGGAAATGCAAATCAAAACCACACTGAGATACCATCTCACCCCAGTTAGGATGGCTAATATCCAAAAGACTGTGAATGATAAATGCTGGTGAGGTTGTGGAGAAAAAGGAACTCTTGTACATTGTTGGTGGGACTGCGAAATGGTGCAGCCTCTGTGGAAAATGGTATGGAGGTTCCTCAAACAATTGCAGATAGATCTACCATATGACCCAGCTATCCCACTGCTGGGAATATGCCCAGAGGAATGGAAATCACCAAGTCGAAGGTATACCTGTTCTCCAGTGTTCATTGCAGCACTCTTTACAACAGCTAAGAGTTGGAACCAGCCGAAATGTCCGTCATCAGATGAGTGGATATGGAAAATGTGGTACATCTACACAATGGAATACTACTCTGCTATAAAAAAGAATGAAATACTGCCATTTGCAATGACATGGATGGATGTAGAGAGAATTATATTAAGTGAAACAAGTCAGGCACAGAAAGAGAAATACCACATGTTGTCACTTATTGGTGGGAGCTAAAAACTAATATATAATTCACACACACACACATACACACAAAAAAAATAACGGGGGGGGGGGGAAGAAGATATAACAACCACAATTACTTGAAGTTGATACGACAAGCAAACAGAAAGGACATTGTTGGGGGGAGAGGGGGAGGAGGGGAGGAAGGGAGGTTTTGGTGATGGGGAACAATAATCAGCCACAATGTATATTGACAAAATAAAATTTAAAAAAAAAAAAGAAGAAGACATTATTGGGACAGTGAAATTTCAATATGAACTGTAGATTAGATAATAGAATTAGGTCAATGTTAAATCTCCTAGATCTGTTAATTCCACAGTGGTTACATAAGAGATGCATGCTGGAGGTGAAGAGTCACGATGCTCAAATATGATCACAAATTCATAACAGAATATTGGACCAGTACTCATTCCTTTCTCCTAGAAGGATGGAAATTTGGTGTTTGATTTTGGAGGTGGTTTAGAAATGCAACCAATCATCAGGAAATGCAAGGTACAGTGGAACTTGTTAAATGACACTACTGGGATAGAGCCACAAATCCAGACCTTGGGAAACTTTATGGGGTAAAGGGGGAAAATATAGATGAAGGGGAAACCTATGCATTAAAAGAAACTTAAGAGACAGCTGACACAGCAACCATGCAACAAGCAGAACTTGTTTGGATCCTGATGTAAAGAAATCAATTGTAAGAAAGAAAGAGGGAGAGAATTGAGAAATTTAAACATGTTCAATGTTTGATTATACCAAGGAATTATTATTGATTTTTAAAATGTGGGGGGAAAAAAAGAACCTCGAATAAAAAAAAAAAGAAATGTAAATCAGGTGTTCTGGAGTAGGTTGGGATTAAAATTATATACCCACTTCAAAAAAAAGTATGTTCCTTGCAGCATCATTTGCAGTAAGGAAGACTGAAAACAGCCTAAATGTCTATCAATACAGGATGAGCTAAATAATTCTGGTGCCTCCATACAATGAAGTGCTATACAACTATTAGGAAAAATGAGACAGATCTATCTTCATGTGTTTATGTAAAATAATATTCCAGCTATATTAAGTGAAAAAGTAAGATGTAGTGTCAAGAGCCATCCTGCTATAGGGAACGGCTTGGGAGCCTGAGGAGTGACACCCCTTGTTCAGCTAGGCTGCAGGGGGATCCTGCGTGTATGGCATGGCTCCATGGAATTTCTTATTTGTTCACCTTTGGTTACTTGACAAGGCTTCCCAGAATTAGAAGGCCTCACGTTTTGGCTTAGTACGGCTTTGGGAGGTTCCGAGGGCCCTGGGGTTTCTCAGAGGACATGTTAATAATATATCAAAATTAACTGGTTTATTTAAAAGGCATTGTCAGTACTAAAGGTGTTTTTGATGCATGTTTCCAGTATGGGTTGGCTCAATTTAATTCTGTTATTGATCTATCTTATTAGTGATGTATGCATTGACCCATTGTGGCTGTGGTCATGCTCTTGTACGTGTGGAGTAAAGTTGCTATGTTGGAATTTTATCCACATCCCCCAGGGAGTCGGTGGGTCCTAGTGCAGTGGTGTTCACAATGAATTGATCACAACTAGTTACAGGTTTCTTTGTTTTTTCCCCACTCCCACAGTTTCACTTGATTTACCAAGAACATGTTGTTTCCTTAGTAATAATAAGAATAATATAGTGTGTTTTTGTTAGCTTGAGTAAGATCATTTAACTTTTCTTGTCCCCTGTGCTGTTCCCAGAGTCAATTGGCAAGGAAACAGAAAATTTTGTTATAGAGATGGATAGGTAAAATAGTAGAGATACATAAAAAGGTTTTGATATCAACAGATTTTGTTTAGATTAGCTTAAGATGTAATTGTTTTCAATAGTAGTACAAAATAGAATAGGACATTATAGTTAAGTTTCATTTTAAAAATCATGTTATAGACATTGTGATTTTGGTTAAAGAATTAGAATAATTAATATAAAACATGAAACATTAAATTGTTAAATATGAGTATAAGTAAGATTTAATAGGAGTTTAGAATATAAGTTTATGTGTAAGTTTAAAGGGTTAGGATTTATGATTCAAACCCAAAGTCTGATGTCTTTAAGCCAAGCATGCTGCTATTGTATGGTTTCCTGGCCACAAGCCACAGGCTTTGGAGTGAACTATTGATGCATGAGTAGGTGTTTTTGTCACAGCACGAGTGCTTTAGAACATTTTGACCTTTCCTTTTCAATACAAACAAAATAAAAATGTTTTGATTAAAAAATAAATCATCATGTAAAAAATTAAGTAAAAAATATAAATAAAGCAAGATTCATGTGGTTGTTGTCCACACTTGCACTAGACATTTGTGGTCCACCTTTCTCTTTTTTCCTCACCAACGCCACACCACCTAGTCAGGTCCAACGAATCCTGCAGAGCTGGTCTCCGGCAATGTAGCAAGTGTAAAATATTCTATCATTTAATAAAGAGGAGTATAGGAAAAAGTCACAATGTCTGCAACTTACTTTTCAATGGCTGGGAAAAATAATTACAATGCACATATATGTATGTAGAATATGATAAAGCAAATATGGCAACTACAACAACAAAAGAAAGAGTTAAATCTAGATTGGGTTAAGCAATAGAAACCAGGGGCCAAATCTGGCCTACCCCCTGTTTTTTCAATAAAGTTTTATTGGAACACAGCCGTACTCATGCATCCATGGATTGATTGTCTGTGGCTGCTATTATGCTACAGAAGCAGAATGGAGTAGTTGTGACAGATGACCAAGCAAGCCTAAAACATTTACTAGTCTTTCTTTTTTTTGGTGACTGGCCAGTACAGAGATCCAAACCCTTGCCCTCGGTGTTACAAGGTGGTGCTCTAACCAACTGAGCTAACCAGCCAACCCCAACTAGTCTTTGACAGAAAGTTTACTATACCCTGATTTAAATGAAAAGTATATGGAAGCTCTTTGCACTCTTCTCACAACTTTCTTCAGTTTTTTTAAGAAATAAAGTTAAAATTAAAAATAAATTTATCAAATGATTTACTTAAAAGCTCAAAGTCACAAACTTTCTTCAGCAGGCATCATTAAGAGATATTATGGATATAAGCCTATGACCAAAAATTATTTAAAAATTACTAAAGTGGCTAGCGATGGGCTTACAGAAAGAAACAGATTTAGAGACACATGCTTCAGATCTGAAAGCTCATGCTGACTGGATGACATGTTCTCCCATAGAACTGTTTAACAAGAAAGAGACAAAGCCTAGAATTTTCCAGGCCTTCCTTGTAAACTTGGATCTGATAGGCTCTATAACCAGCTGGTTTATCTGCAGTTGTTTGAGAAACCTCCGTACGGTTTTCCATAAAGGCTGTACTAACTTATAAGGAGATCTGCCATACGATCCAGCAATCCCACTGCTGGGTATATACCAAAGGAACAAATCATCATGTCGAAGGGACACCTGCACTCCTGTGTTTATCACAGCTTTATTTACAACAGCCACTAGTTGGAACCAACCTAAATGTCCATCAACAGATGACTGGATAAAGGAAATGTGGTATAAATACACAATGGAATACTACTCAGCCATAAAAAAAGAATGAAATTCTGCCATTGGCAGCAACATGGATGAGCCTGGAGAAAAGCATGTTAAGTGAAATAAGCCAGACACAGAAAGAGCAATACCCCATGTCCTCATGCATATGTAGGAGCTGAAACAGAGAACAAAACAAAACAAAAACAAATTAATAATAATAAATTGAACTGCTACATGGAGAGGGAAAAACTGCGGTTACTGAAGGAGAGAAGAGGAGGATTAAGGAGAAATTAATGGACACAAAGAATGAGTACATTTTGTAATGATGAATATGTTAATTATCCTGATTTGATCATCACATATTGTACACAAATATTGATAGTCATCTCTATACTCACAAATATGTATAATCAATTATGTTTTTTTAAAAAAAGTGGTTTAACCACAACCTCAGGAGCCGTAACGCACAGAGGACAGAGTAGCTATGGTCATGGTGCAAGCCCAGGTTAATTCCAGGGTAGTTCTGTAGGGTCCAGTTGTCCCGCCTCTTTGTCTTGGCTTCTAATTACAAAACACCAGAAACAAGTTCACCCCACACTGTGGTCCAACTTGGCTATGAAAAGGTCTCTCCCTTCTTTGGACTAGAGAAACCCTCTTACAGCATCAAAGAAAAATGTTCCTGACAATGAAAATAGGAAATGAATACAGCCTACTTCTTTTGCAGTTGCAGACTGCCCCATGGCACGCTCTCGAGTATTAGTGTTCAGTTGTGTGTGTATTTCCTGCCTAAATCCATACCTGGATTCTGAAATCAGCAGAATCGTTCTGTGTGTACGAAAAGTGCACTGATGGAGAACTGATGTTGGTATTTGGCCAAGATACAATGTAAAGGAGGGGTGGGTGTCTTTTCCTCACATGAGGAAATGTTCACATCCTGGCGTGAACATTTCCTAAAGACACCTAAAGAACTGACCCTCGGTGAGAGATTTATTGGGGAAGCAGGTAGCCCAGTAAAATGTCATACATGAGAAGTCATTCTTTTCTCTGGGAAAATATAAAGTGTATATTTAATCAAAATGTTCAAAAAAGTCAATAATGGCTAGACAATATTATCTCTACATGTCAAAACACACCATTTTTTTTAAATTTAAGTTTGATTATAGGCATCTGTGTCCTTTGGCAGATTATGGCATCAACCACTCAGCTTTCTCTAATATTGACCCCCAGGTAATCAGAACAACTAAAGAATCCTGCCATAGCCATTAGCCAGCTCTTACAGGCTGAATTAAGGAAATCATCTTGTGTACCCAGAACCTGAAGTATTTACTAGACCAGATTTTGCATAACCCAAATAGAATCACCAGTCGCAGCATTCCTCAGGCTTAAACAGCCAGGCCCCCCATCTCCCCTGTCTCCTGCATAAAAGTCAGAATTGAATCTGCACAGCACGCTTCTGACATCACCGAGCCCCAAGGTTAAAGAACTCCTCAGTGACATGCTACACGATGAATGGAGATTAGGATTTCCCTCGTGTCATGCTGCGTTCAAAAGCTTATGCAAGTCTAGCTCTGATCCTTATCTCTGTTTTTATTTTTTATTTTTTTTCTATGCTTTTCCTTGGTGACACGTGATTTCTAAGAAATCATTTAATTGGAAGTTCTGGAGAAGCGCATCGATCATATTCCCAACCTGGGTGGCCTGGTGTCCTTTTTTTCCCCATATTAATGACTTTATACAATGTGGCAGACATCACAGGAGGAACAGGATTTTGCTCTTTGTCCCTATGTTAAATCTCACAGAGCCACTTTTGAGCCTGTCCTATCTATATTATCTGCTCTTGGGTTAAGAAGATTGTTTATATCGGCAACATGCCATGGGTAGATACACTCTGCCAGCCTATCATTTCTGAGAAATGAAGTCTATTTGTCTGAGAGGAGAGGTTCTGGGAGAGAACGTAACATGAAGCACTTCCTTGCAGACAAAGCAGCAATGGTGTCACCGCTAATCCTTCTCAGATAGAAGCACTTGTTACTCTGACAGCTTCATATCTATCTCTGTGGCCTGGTGGTCTGACATGCTCCAGGAAGGCATGGTGTGCTCTTGAAAGGACCAGAGAACCTGCTGTCACGAGGACTTAGTGTTTCCTGTCTCCCTTGCCAGATCGAATCACCCCAGTTTTGTCAACATGAAAGCTCCACTGAAACATTAGTGCATCCCTGACCAAACCCATTCGGTGTGGCTTCATGTGGTAGGTCTACACCCAATTAATGAGTTGGAAATAATATTCCAAAACTTCCAGAAGCTGGAAAGGAAACAGCATAGTGGAGAATATGTGGTACATCAGTTACAGCTCAGAAACCCTGTTTAATAATAGAACCCACTTGGCCTTTAACCCAAACTGGAAACTTGCACAATCCCACTTGGATATTTAATGTTGTTCTCCCTTCACCCCAAAAAGAGTGATGTTGAGGTTTTTGTGGTCAATAAAGTTCCATTATAATAAAAACCAAAATGAGCAGCAAGCAGAAACCCAGTAAGTTTGGGTCAGAATGAAGGTTTGCTTAATCATCCTCGTCTTCCAAGAGATTTTGCACAGGGTCTAGAATAGTCTGTTACCCGGAGGGTGACGCAGGTGATGCGGTTTTTTGTGATCATTTACTCTCATCACTCCCTTAAGGAGCAAAGACTCAACTCGACCAAAGGTGTCTTCTTCTCTTGTGTTGCATTTCACAACTCAGCTTGCTGAACACGTTAGATCAGCCCTAAGCTTACCCTGTTGACTCCTTTATCTTCTCATTCATCAGTTGCTCTGCGGAACCAAAAATTGCAAAAAAAGAAAAAAAGAAAAAAGAAAAAAGAAAGCAGCTCACACCTTCCAGAACAGTAATATCCAGACTAATGAGAGGGTAGAAATGTCCTACATATGCACCGTGCAATATGGTAGCCATCAATCCCACAAGGCTACTGAGCACGTGAAATGTGGCCAGTGAGACTGAAAAGTAAAATATTTAATTTTACTGAATTTTAATTAATTTAATTTTGTGAGTCCTATGTGGCTAGTGGCTACCATGCTGGAGAGGACAAATCGAGAGTGTCATAGCAAAAGTACAAAGGTACGCACCCGGCATCCATCACACCCCCTCCTTCTGTGGGGAGAAGAAGGAAAAACTGCATTTCGCAGATGACCTTGGCACTGAGACTCTGAATCCAGTTAGGTTTCACTGATTGGTGCTCTTACGCAGAATTTGAAGATGGAAATGAAGCAGACGGTATTTTCCTTGCCTGCCCCCTGTTCACTACTTCTGCTGGTCACAACCATTCTGCATCCCCAAGCCCCTGTTCCCAGGTCCCTGGCTGTCTGGAGAGGCTTTATTAGAGGAATGTTCTTGACTCTGACATAGCTGCTCCAGAGACGCCTCCGAGCAAGCAGGCAGATCAGCTCTGTATTGCTCTGGAGTCATATCCGGAGGCTGAGCCGACAGCCCATTCTATCAACACCTCCAATTGGCTTAGGAGCATCTAACCCTCTGTAGTAAATTTCTTCCAGTTTGCATACCTAGAGTAGTTTCTTTTCTTCCCTGACACTGCCTGATACAAGCAACTAAGATGATAGATGTGCATTTAAATGTAACTGCGATGTCATCAAAAATGCCCAGAATGTGGCCACAGCTTCTCTGGTTGTCTATTGTGTCACCGGTGTTCAATTATGACCTTACAAGACTCTCCCTTTACTTCGTAACCTCCCTCCCTTCCTGTCTCCCTGCCTTCCCTGCATATATATTTATCAGGTCACATCTGTGCCTGCAATCTGACAGAGCACAAGAGCACATAAAACAGACAGTGCCCGTTTTGACCTTAAGGTGTGATGGAGGACAAAATAAATCAAGGCGTTACAGTAGAGGGGATCAGTGCTGTGGGGAAGGATGCGTGTATGCACAGAAGCACAGACAGGGAAAACCTAACCCCTGCACTGAGTATGCACGACTCCCTGGTTGAACGGATGTGTCTGGGCAGAAAACAAAATAATGAGTAGGATTAACCAGGCAGAAGTAAGTGGGATGGAAGAAGATTATGTTCCGGATAGACGTGATCTTCTTAAGCATAAAATACAGCTGTAAATTTCAGCAGCACAGATCTACTCCAAACGTTTCTTCTGTGTTCTGACATAAAAGACATAAATGATCTGTAATACCCAGGCTACTCGCGGTAAACTCAAGCTTTGGGGAAAACGGAAGCTAGGCTCTTAGCAATCCTTAGAGATTGCTGAATGTGTTTCCTGAAGCAAAGCAGGTAGGATGTAGGAAAGAAAACGTCTCTGTTATTGGAAAAAGTTTCTATTCCCTTTATCAGAGACAAATTATCTAGCTTTTGTTTCTCCAAATCTCAAATGCCATTTGGAGACCCAATCATTTAGTTGCCTCACAAAGACAGCATTCAAAGGTCTGCTTTATCCAATGTTAAAATTCCCAAAGTAAAATTTCCTGCACCTCACAATAACATGTCCGAGGACACCGCTGCATTATAATAGAAGCGTGTGATGTTTATGATGCAGAGGATGTAGCCGATGACTGCTTTCTTCCATTTGGAGGGAGCTGAAAAAGAGTCTCCTGCCCACACTAAATCATTTTGGGAATTTTAGATAAGGTGCACAAACCCTACAAACCTGAATAGGCAACTTAACATAATAAAGAACCGCTACATTTAACAGTATCACTGGCCAAGTTCACACAGAAAGAAGAATAAAAGACTTTTTCACAAGTTCTATTATTTCCTTCCCAATCCATTCAGTTTGTTATCACGTATCAGTTCATGAGAGGGACCTGAAACACCCTGCATCCCCAGAAAATGTGGCGACCAAGACACAACTAACTGATAATGTAGCCCCACTGCACCGAGAGGAACACGGACCTACCTCACTCCTGATGGCGTTGCACGCACTTTTATCACTTGAGGAATGCTTTTCTTCTACTTTTTCAATAGAAGTACATCTATGTATTTACATTAAGCATCAGAAACACACATCCCATTTATTAACTTTTAATTGTAAACGCGATAGGCTAAGATGCAACGACTTGATTGCAAAGAGAATGCAAGACAGAAATAAAACATCACAATGACATTTGTAGGAAATACAGTCTACTAAATATTTTTAGAGGTTCCACATCAGATGAAGTCTCTCTCTCTCTCTCTCTCTCTCTCTCTCTCTCTCTCTCTCTCTCTGTAAATGTGGTTGCTTTTGCTGTTTGTTAACAAGCAAAACCAGTGACCCCTCTGGCCAGTCCCCCCTCCAGCATATCCCCACCCAGAAGAAAGGCTAAATGACAACAAAATGCTCTTGTGCCCCGGGCCCACTATTCCTGGGGAGTTTTACAGACCACCTCACAATCCAAGAAAGAGGGGGATGCTGCCTTTGTCCTGCTGTTGCTTTGTTTTCTTCTGATGGCTTCCCACTCCCCTCCCAGCACCGGCACCACCATATCCCGCATGGCTAAACAGCCAGAGGCATGGGGCTTTTCACTCCCAATTTCACGGCCTGATAAAATGCAGGGGCCGTTTCACTGGGGACCTAAAAGCCCTCCTTTGTGGGCCTGGTTGAGGGTCAGGTTAGGACTGCAGCGTATCTGCAGCAGGCATCTGTTTGACCTCACACCCTGATCCCCTAACGAGGGGGAGAGAGAGGAAGGCTACCACAGAAAACCGTCTTCTTGGGGGCACACGAATTCCCTTCTGCCACTTGACAGAGTGTCGGGCAGACATAAATCCACTGCCTACCACACGGATGGCCCTACCGAATCAATCTGATGAAGCCCTGAGAGAGGGAGCTGTCCCGTTCTCATAAGCTGACGCTCACTTATTGCTCCAAAGAGGAAAAAAAAGCAAAGCCTTTTGCTCAGACTTTGTATAAGCAAAACAAAAACATAAACTAAACTGTACAAAACAAAAAGTCAGTGTTGGAGAGATTGCATTTCTCAATTTTTCTCTCTTGCCATAAAATCACAGAATTTTTAAATTAATTCTTCTCCATTAGAAACCTGTTGCTATAATTAGCAGACATGTGCTATATTTAAAGAAAGTGTCTATGTAGAAAAGCTTTACAGGACATGATTAATAGCAATTATTTCTATAAGCTACAGAAACAATATGGTAACAGGCTTATACTCCCTTCTACGATATCTTTCACTGCGATGAGATATTTCAACAGGTCAGCCTATAGGCAGATGAATAAGCATTTTACGATGATGTCAAAATTATGATATATAAGTAGGTCAGTCAGACATATGGAATGCCCAAAGGTGTAAAGAATTTTACAGGGGAGAACACAATAAAAAAGAAAATATTTTATGAATCTGAAGTCATTGTAAACATAATCAGATACAGACACACACACACGCACGCATGCACACACACACACATGCGCACACACACGCAGAACAAAGAAATAAAGCAACACATTGCCAACTACCTCCTTCATTCTTGGTAAAGGGGGAAGGAATAATCAGATGTGTGGGGAGGGGAAAAAGGAGACTGTCATCCAAGTGTCCACTGATACACAGTAGCCTGCCTTACATTCATCTTCTCATTAAACTACACTTTCTATGATCCTTCTTTTCTTGAGCAAGGTTGATACAGTTATTACATCGATATTTTTCCACTGGAGCATAAGCTTCTTCCACAATTGTGACCCTTGTTCCACTGGAATATCATGAAAGAGAATATTTAGGACCTGCAAGCCAGGAGCCTGAGGTGTCAATGCCACTCAGGCGTGTGCACACACACACGTGCACACACATATGCATGCACACACACAAAACCTATTTATTTTAAATCCTCATAGATTTCTTAAAGCCCATGGGATATTACCTCAAGTACTAAATACACACCACAGTTAGGTCAGTGTATGAAAGTAAGTGTCACTACAAGCTAATGATTTGAAACTGTGTGTTTAGATAACCTACTCATCTTTTCTAAAAAATATTAATCAAAATTCCCCCAAAACTCATTTAACGTTAGTGTTCGGTTTTCCAGACAGTCACCCACTCTTGTTTGTTTGTTTGTGTTTCTCTCTCTCTCTCTCTCTCTCTCTCTCTCTCTCTCTCTCTCTCTCTCTCTCTCTCTCTCTCTCTCTGTCTTTCTCTCTCTCTCTCAGGGATTTAAGCTTTATTATGTCAGGGATTTGCAATGGGGGCACAGGAAGATACTCAGAGTTTATTTAAGTATTGTAACACAATAATAGAATAAACTAGACATAAATTTAATGCAAAAATCTCAAGATAAAATATATCCAATATATTTATAATTCCATCCATACCACCAAAAACATGTAATACAAATGTTCATTACAGCATTATTCCTAATAGCCCTCACATCCGTGATAACTCTCCCATCCATGTGCACCCTTGCATCCGTCGACACTCTCCCATCCATGGACACCCTCCCATCCGCGGACACTCTCCCATCCGTGGACACCCTCCCATCCGTGGACACCCTCCCATCCATTGAGGAAATCAAGGCCTCCTGTTGCCCAGCAGCCGGTGAAGTGCCCATGTCTTAAGCAGAAGGTGAACCAAAGGGCTTTCTCCAGATGCTGTCGGGACATAAACTAACTAAGATTTTCAACACAGCCTTCATGAAGAAATATTCACATAGACCCTCAGGCTCCACACTCAGAACACGTGGACTTTTCAGTCTGCTTAATTCCAAGAAATAACCTTGCGTAACACAGTGGCAGGTTTACCTGGTGGGACTCTGTGTTTTCACTGTTATGTCCCTCTTTGTATTTCTCCACTCTCCTTTTGAAAGTGTTACCTTTAAGCTTTGTTGTTGTTTCAATTTATTTTGAAATCCATCTTATCTGTCACTTTTAAGTGAAGAAACATAAACTCAAACTCTGTCTGAGTCTCAGAAAATTGGTTCTACCCAATATAGTGTTTTATGAATCTTCCTTCTGATACAAGAAGCTTTTTTGGAGGAGGGGGTGGTACATACAGATGAATTCCTCAGTAATAAACTCATCTCGGAATGAAAACCCTTTGGCAAAAACTCCACTGGATCACTCAGGGCAAAATTGCCTGTGCAGATAAGACCAGTGGCTACAATACTCAGGGGGAATCTCTGTAATGGAATTTGAGCTTTGTCTACAGTTTGCATCCAAAAGCCGTGGGCTCAGACATACCACAAAATATCGGCAAATCCACCAAACCGGTCTACCCCTTGCATGCAGAATGAATACTCTGAGTATATCTACCTAGGGGATTCCCAGGGGGTCCTTCCTTCTGATTCTGGAAAACAGACAGCTTATTTTGAAATTCCCCATAATTATCTTTTTCAAAAGAGGCAAGAATATACTTAAGCATATCTAGGCATTTAGCTCTACAAGAATCTTTACCTGGGGAAGAGGACTTGAGCAGAATGATTAAATGTGTCTATCATAGACTTTATTCTTTCAGGTTAACAATAAAGAACAAACAAAGGAAAGGATAGTCAGTTTAGCAACAGGGGCAATAAACAAACATAGAACAATGAAGAAAACCATCTTCAGGCAGATAAATTTGAATTTTGTGGGACGACCGCTTTTCTGAACCACCATTAGGCCTTTGAAGCACTTTGAGAGCTGCTACGTGCTGAAATGGTGTCACCTCTCAGCATGAGAATAAACAGCAACACGAGCACCTATTTCAATCTTTACACAGCTACAATAGAAAGCTTTATATCTTTTGCAGATTGCAATCATAAGTAAAGTAAAGGCTACCAAAAAAGGGGGGGAAGTCTTGAAAATAAAATCATATTTTAAAAGATTATTCCCTACAGTATTTGCGTGCTAGTAATGAGATCAAGGTTAAGGGCTTAATCTCCATGTGATACAATTTGCTGTGTGCAGAGAAAACTCTGTTCCACCATCAAAGGCAGGAAGCGTACTATTCACCTAGAATAGGCAGGGTTTCTCAGCCTCAGCGCGATTGACATCTGGGGCTGGATACGTCTATGTTGCAGGGGACAGTCCTGTGCATTAAACCATGTAAGCAACTTTCCTGGCCTCTACTCACTAGATGCTAATAGCACTTTCATTTCCAGATGTAGGAACCCACAATATCCTAAAACTCTGCCAGTGCCTCCCAGGGGCAGATTGCTCCCAGCCGAGAACCAATGTAATAGGGTAAGAGCTTATAGATAAATATGCACAAACCCATAGGAGAAAAGCATTCAGATTAAGTTCTAAATGACAACCTCACCTCCACTGTGTTGACATCGCAATAACACAATCTAGATTGAAATTCTAAGAAGGGACGGACACAAGATTAGAATAGAAGCAATTAATTACCACAACAATTAAAAGGACAAAAGAAAAGAAGTCATAAAACATATAACAAGTATAACTAATTCTTGAAAATCACTTTAGAGCTTACCAAGTATTTGCACAAATCAAGACCACCTCGAGGAGTGTTTCTGTGGTATTTTTGGAATATGCATGTAAAAGAAGTAAAATCTGTTTGCTTCATACTTTTGTAGCTAGAAGCTGTTTGAGACGCTTTCCCTCTTAGCTGTAAGCAATAAGCAACTGCAGTTACTACGTTCGACTTCCTTAAGGAAAGACCTAAGACTTCCACTAAGATGTATGACAGAGAGAAAAAGTGAATTGTTACATTACCCAAATTCCCTTGTTACACTCTTTTTGAGCCAAACAAGCACCTCAAGCACATTTCAATTAAATCTCATTTCAACTTCAACACCCTGGCATGCTCCAGGCAGCTCAGCCATCTAATTAGGGGCAAATAATATAATTGAAACTTCCCATTTTCACAAAGCATTTGAAATCCGGTGAAATTCATTAAATTGCAATGATGTGATAAATTGATAGATCATCCAATTACGATAATACTTTCCAGGTTAATCTTCATCGTGGAAAATAATGTACATGCTTCCAAAGTAAACTCATACAATATATTAAAATAAAATAATTACATAACGATAATTGTATAACAAAGGAAACAAATTTCATTGGATCAAGTAAATGCTTAAAAAAATCCAACAAACAGTCAAACTATTTGCCGTAAATTCTAAAATAACCAAAATAATTCAAAAATGGGCAAAATTTTTATAATTTTGCTATACCTAAATCAAGTTGGAGAGTGAAAATAATATGTTAACTTTACATTCTTTATATTTTAACTATATATTGTCACTTCATAAAATTAGGGTACCATAGAAATTTATTACTCTACTTATATCAAGAAACAATATTTTAACAATACTTTCATGAAGAGCCTAAAGGTCTAGATTTGTTATTAAATAGCCAGTTTTGATGTATATTCTTGTTTATTGTTAATTTCTTTCATGTCTTTATTCAACAGTATAGAGATAAGTCCTGGGACATGTTCAAAGGCACTAGACAGAGCTGGGTGCAGTCTAGGTGTTCAGTAAATACAAACTGAATCCATGAGGGAATATTCACTTAGATATCTTTTCTTTAATATAAAATAAGGCATGGGAAGTCTCCCCAACTCAGCATCTCCTTTATCACCAGAACTGCCATTAAAATGATTCCAATACAGAATAGCTTTAAAGAAGTGAAGGTGCACCAGACAAGTACTCCACTACCCCGGTCTGCTTCTCCCTCAGGAACGACACCTGATTTCCTTAAGCAGAGTATTTACAAAAGAGCCAGCCCTCAGCTCCAAGATGTTTCATAAAATGCAGAGTCAAACGTACCGCCTATGTCTCTGATGGTGAGAGGCAGATACGTGTGTGCAATCATTGAGACCCTGACAAGAGACAGAGAAGACAAAATGCCAGAGTTTGCAACCACGTAAGAGCCAGAAGAGTCCCATCTTTCTGCTGAGGACTTTACACGGGGTTAATGTAGGTGTCACGGCAACACTAGAACCTGAAGATATATCTCACCATCACCACTGCATTTGTGTCTTCTCCCCTGCTTTATTTTCACCACAGACTTATTATCCTCTTCTCTTGTATCCATGAGGACAAGGTTTTTGTCTTTGTTGACATTAGTACACCCAGGAATTCTCTGCATAAGCGGGGGGTATTCAGTGAATGAATACAGCAATAAAATTCCATCAGCCTCAGTCTTCACACAACCAAGTTCTACCATTTAAAACTTCTCACCAACAGGAATGGTCATCTCAAATTCCACCTGCATGAGATGACGCTCCACCAAGGACCACCCACTCCTGAGATACACCTTCTCGCTGCTGCTGTGGGCTGCCCAGGAAGTCAATCAAGTTAAAGGTGCAGTGATCCTCACTTGTAGGGGCTTCCTGCAAGGCACTGGAAGAGGTCCACGCAGTGTGCTCATGTATAAAATTTACAAATTTAACATATTTTCACTTATTTTTCTTAACTGTATAAGCTTTTGTTCCACATACCTTAATCCTTGGGTGCTGGTAAGCTTTATCTTTGGCAAAGACTGGGCCAGTGTTAGTTGTATCTGCTGCCTAAGACAGCTGCCTGGAGACCTGCCCCTGCTTTAGTGTTAGTGCAATCCCCTCCCTGAAACTTGTGACTTCTTCTGGAGGCACCAGGTCTCCTGGGTGTTTCCGGGCAGCTGCAGAACACCACAGCATCCCAGGGCTTTGCTAACCTGCAGCTTGTAAACATGTCTACTGATACATCTTCCCTCTGCCCTTCATAAGGACACCCCCAAAGGCTTCTTGGATTATCAGGAAGAGCCAGGTGAGAATCAAAATGTGTCAAATCATATCCTATTTGTAAATGAGAACAGCACTGTCAAAAATTAGAACACACTAGAACATGAGTTAACTAGAGCGACTGTAGGAACTACAATAGGACAGCAAAAAAGAGAGGGTTGAAGCTATAATACAATAAAATATCATATGAAAAAGACACACAGGCTGATGTAGATGAATTTTCGCCTGCAGAAAGCTGTCCTTTTAACCACACCGCTAAATCACAGTAGAAGGAGAGGTGTAGACAAGGGGGGAAAATCCAATTTGTAGTCACAGAGGGAGTACTGGGTGAAAAACGTCTTGAAAAGGAGTCAAGGCTCAACAGAACTAGTTTATGAATGAAAGACATTTCAAAGCCTTAAAAGAAAAATTACTAATGCCCATTGCTAATTAATCATTCTACAGATTCTCATGCAAATGTTCTTTGGATGGCTTTGATCCGCACTGACACCTGAAAGAAAGCACACAGTGTCTCCGGACTGGAGAGATGACTGGACAGTAATGGCACAGGGACCCCGACACGTTTGCCTAATGTCCTGGGAACTCCAGTGCTGGGCGGGGCGGCCAAGCTGTGGAGAGCAGGGCTCCATCTCAGCCTCGCCAGGACTGCAGAGATGGCTCCGCTTGGCCCGTTACCTCTCAGACCACAAAACACACGCCCTGATCAAAAGCTCATGGCCTTCCCATGCCCTCTTCCTTAAATCCAATGCAAATTGCCTGCCAGAACTCTTCAATACTCCCCAGGGCTTTAAAAGGGGGACCAAATACATTGAGACCTTGAAGAAAAAAAGAAGAAAATGTTAAATAAAACTAACCAGAGATGGGCAAAGTAATAGAACTGTCACTTCCTTGATGGGGGGGCAGGATTATTTGGGGAAAATTAAAGAGAAATCCTTTTTCAGAGCAATCTTTTTCAAATTGATTGTTTTTATCTGATTGAGAGGAGAGGTTTGTCTGGGGAATGGACCTCTGATTTGTCGAATGCTAAGGTGAGAGCACTAAAAACCATTTAAAATTATAGTAAATCAAGAAACAATTTCCCAAATAGAGATTTCTCCATTAGGTTCTACAAGGTCATGCAATAAAACACTTCAGAGCAGAAAACAGCCTATACAGAACTAAGCAGATTGTCACCCTCTTACCTGTGTGGAATAAACTCTTGTCTGCCTAACGGTCTAGCTGACATTTTATTTACTTTCCTAAAGTTTCAGCCATAATCGGTGATCAAAGGATCAGGGGTCCTGTGTCCAGAGGTTGAAATCTCCCCAGTGGACATGCATTTCAGGCAACAGAGAGGTCACCAGCACTGGCTTGGTGTACAGTTAATTTTTGGTTTTGATTTTTAGGAATGATGTAAGATGACATACATATTCATAAACAGCAAGATGACCTAAATTGGAAGTTAGTGATAAGAAGTAAGGGGAAATGAGAAATGAAATAAAATCCATAAAGAGTGTGATGTTAAATAACACTCTACAGAGTCCCACACACCCATGAAAAGAGGCCACAAATTTTGGTTCAGCTTTTCCATTTTGGGCAGCTGGCTGGTACAGGGACCTGAACCCTTGATGTCACAACACCACTCTCTAACCAACTGAGCTAAGTGGCCAGCCCTGATTTCAACTTTTTATCACCCAATTATTCCCAATGCAGAAGACAAAAATAATTTTCTTCTGAAGTTCGGAAATGCCACATTCTAACAGTAGAACACACTCAAACGTATCTTCCTCGTGGCAATGCGAGGGCTGCAGGGAGCTCTTTCTCATGACCTGCTTCACTAAAGCAGACAGTGTCTTAGTCCACTTTCCATTGCTCATAGCAGAACACCTGAAAATGGGTAATTCATAAAGAAATGAAATTTTTTTCTGACAGTTTTGGAGGCTGGGAAATTCAAGGCCCAGGAGGCACATCTGATGAGAGCCTTCTTCTGGGTGGGACTCTCTGCAGAGGCCCATGGAGACACAGGATATCACATCACAAGGGCTAAGCCAGAGCCCTTTGTGTGCCCACTTGCTCTCCGTATAAATCCACCACTCCACACCCCTGGTAACCCATTAGACCATGAACTCATTACTCCATGAAAGGATGAACGCACATATGAGAGCATAGTTCTCACCTTCCCATCACCTTCAGAGGCCCCTCCTTTCAACACGGACACATTAAGAACTAAGCTTCCAACATTTCCTTTGGAGGGGACAAACACTCAACCAATAGCAGGTAGCATCTCACCAAAGCAAAGTTGTTGATTCTATAAGGGTCCGACCCATCATATGTGAATAACCACTCCCCTTCCAACTGGACTAAACCAGTCCTCACAACTAGTTAGAACACTCAGCATCTTCCACAGCACTCACGTTCAGGCTTGTTTCTTTTATTCTCATTTTTACCTTCTGCCCATGATTCATGGTACCTGTTTTAGGTGTGGGGATCTGGGAGTGAAAGACAGAACAGAGCCCAGCTTGTGGCTATCCATGGACTCACTATCATTTTGCTTGGGTGCTCTCCTGGGTGGAAGAAGATGTCCAGGGAGTGAATTCTTGCTGTCTGCACCAGGAAGGGAAGTAGCCCCTCCATCCTTGGAGTCACCCTGGACATCTTGCTTCGTCACATCCCAATTTCAAGTCAGCAGCACAGCCCGTCAGCTCCACCTTCAAAATACTTCCCAGCTTACCTACACTCTCTCCCTCACTTCCTCCAGATTTCTGCTCACGTGTGCAAACACAGAAAACCTTTTGAAGTTGCCTTTTGCAAAATAAACACTCTCTCCCCAAATTCCCTCTCCCCGTTATCCGTCTTCATTTTTCTCCCTGCTCTCCTTGGCAGTGACCATACTTGAATTTGCTCACGGTGTTTCTTGTCTGTCCTACACACTGGTGGGTAGCTCCATGTGGGCATAGGATACGTGTGCCTTTTCACTCTGAGATCACCAGAATCCGTCACAGTCTTTGGCACAGTGTAGGTGTTCAATAAATGTTCAGTGAATGAGATGGTGTAACACTGAGCTGTTTTCCAGTAGAACTGTGTTTAGCAGCAAGCATGGTGCCACAGGGTAGGGATTCAATGGTGACCAAAAGTGACTTGGCACTACCCTCAGGGAATTTTCCAGCTAAACCCATTGGCACTGACCCTGGGTGGGATGAAGGTCAAGGTTGTGCACTCCATCTTCAGCCTCAGATCCTCCTTTGTCTTTCCTCCCAGCTCCAAACCATCCAACTCCAGGGCCAGAGCAGACACCTCCTTTGCCAAGCCCATGTCCCCAGTCCTTGAAGCTGGATTGGGTCCCACTGGTCTGCAGCAGATGATATTGGAACAGTACTTCAGTATAAACAAATCACACACACACATATATATATCCAAGGAGTGTTTAATAACATTAAATACAAATGTCTCCCCAACAAAGATAAATCTGTGCTCTAATACTAAGGAATATAATGCCATAATAGAAAAAACAAAAAAACCTATGGTCTCGTTGAAGGTCTGTCTCTATTCTGTTAACCCAAAGACATATTTATCTCAGTAATCACTTATGTTTCTGACCTTCAGCCAAAAACTTATTATCATAGCAAATTTTTTTAATAGTCCCTTTTCAGCAAACCAACAAGATTTACAAACCTCAATTCTTGCTTTTATTTACATTTAATTCACCAAGTGCGGAAATAGTAGCAGATTTTTAAGAATTAAACATAAAAAGCATTTGACGTTTGTCCAACAGCAAACTTAACTGAGAGTCCGCTCTGTGATCTCTGCCTCATGACTACGGTGTGCTGACATGATTTACCCATCTGTTTACTCCTCTAGAATAGCCTATAAGCTCCTTAAAATCAGGGGTGGAATGTCTTTCAAAGTTTGGCAAGCTAAGGCCACTGGGGGCCAAATCCAGCCTGACACCTGTTTTTGTAGTCTACAGCCTAACCGTGATTTTTAAATTTTCAAATGATTTTTTAAGAAATGTTCTTAACAGTATTTTGCAGCACCTGACAATTATATGAAAACCAAATGTCATGTTCCAAAGCAAAGTTTTACTGGGGTACAGCCATGAGCATTTATTTACGTGTGGTCTGCAGCTGCTTTCAAGCTACGCTGGCAGAGTTGAGTGTTGCCACAGAGACAAAGCCCAAAACCCTCGTCATCTGGCCTTTAGAGAGAAAATGTGCCAACCCCGGGTCTAGTTCTTCTCCTCCTCCCCCAAAACACAGCATAGACCTGGGACACCGTGTATGCTCATTGAATGTTTATTGAAATGAGCCAAAACTGTCAACAAAATTCCGACTTCGGGAAATATTCTGAGATCTCAAAATGATTTCTTTTATCTCATGAAGCACTTTTAATACCATCAGCAAAACAGGGCTTTAGTGGTTACAAAGCAAGTTTATCTCTAGTAGAAGCTTCACCGACCAGGGCGAAGTGGAGGTGATCTTATCTGAGGGGAAGTGACTCAGTCCAGTCCATCAACACTAGCACAGTAAGCAGAACTATGAAATAGTCCCTTGGACTCTGAGAGTCCTAGAATCAATACCCAACACCGTTATCGCAGACACCAGCACTAGCCCTTGCCAAGAGGAGCGCTCAGTGAATGTCAGTTGAGGCGAAGGGAACAGAAGTAAGAAATCAGAGAACTGAAAGAGGCCCCAGTGGCTGCACCTGCACCATCTGACCCAGGCTCTGCTTGCATATTCCCAGCACCTTCACAAGACATCCTGTTGCATTCCTGCAAATGCCTCACACTGGGAGAGAATCCTTCCTCACACTACAGCAGGGCTACACCTGCTACCTCGACACCTTGCTTGGATCCAGTAGTGATGGACAAGAGCTCAGGCTGAGGTGTCAGAACCCCTTGCTGTGAAACAATGTGTGAGCTTGGCAAGTTGGGTAGCCTTTCTCTGCCTCTCTTTTCCCATCAGTGCAACGGTGACAAAAATACACCTCCCAGTCCTGCTCAATATGAGCAGGCCATACCCTGTTCACTCAGCTGCTTGGAACCTCGACCGCCCTAACGCTTTGGAACAGCCTTCAAATCTATCCATTTGTCTCCACACCCTCAGCCTCTTCCCCATCCCGGCTGCTGTGCTGGGTTACTGCAAACATCTTTTCTACCTTGGTTATAGCAAACATCTTTACTCCTCTCCCTGCTGCCTGACTCTTAATCAACTCTTCCCATGGAAGCCAGTAGGGCAAACTAAAAAGCATTTTTAATTAACAGGGTATAGGCTACAACAGTAGACAGATTAGCCAGGTGGAAAATTGTATAGAACTTGGTCAAAGTATTTGTTTGCTAGGAATACCACAACACTGCACCACAGACTGGGATTTAAACAACAGACATTTATCTCTTGCAGTCCTGGAGGCTGGAAGTCTGAGATCAAGGTGTGGCAGGGCTGGTTCCTCCTGAGTCCTCTCTCCTTGGCTTGTAGACACCATCTTCTCTCTGTGTTCTCACATGGACGTCCCTCTGTGTGTGTCTGTGCCCTAATCTCCTCTTCTTAGAAGGACACCAGCCATATTGCATCAAGACCCACATTAGTGACCTCATTTTAAAATAATTACCTCTTTTTTTTTTTTTTTAATTTTATTTTGTCGATATACATTGTGGCTGATTATTGCTCCCCATCACCAAAACCTCCCTCCCTTCTCCCTCCCCCCTCCCCCCCAACAATGTCATTTCTGTTTGCTTGTCGTATCAACTTCAAGTAACTGTGGTTGTTATATCTTCTTCCCCCCGGTTTTTTTTTCTGTGTGTGTGTGTGTGAATTTAAATATTAATTTTTAGCGCCCACCAATAAGTGAGAACATGTGGTATTTCTCTTTCTTTGCCTGACTTGTTTCACTTAGTATAATTCTCTCAAGGTCCATCCATGTTGTTGCAAATGGCAGTATTTCATTCCTTTTTATAGCTGAGTAGTATTCCATTGTGTAGATGTACCACATTTTCCATAACCACTCATCCGATGATGGACATTTGGGCTGGTTCCAACTCTTGGCTATTGAAAAGAGTGCTGCGATGAACATTGGGGAACAGGTATACCTTCGACTTGATGATTTCCATTCCTCTGGGTATATTCCCAGCAGTGGGATAGCTGGGTCATATGGTAGATCTATCTGCAATTGTTTGAGGGACCTCCATACCATTTTCCATAGAGGCTGCACCATTTTGCAGTCCCACCAACAATGTATGAGAGTTCCTTTTTCTCCGCAACCTCGCAAGCATTTATCATTCAGAGTCTTTTGGATTTCAGCCATCCTAACTGGGGTTAGATGGTATCTCAATGTGGTTTTGATTTGCATTTCCCGGATGTTGAGTGATGTTGAGCATTTGTTCATGTGTCTGTTGGCCATTCATATATCTTCCTTAGAGAAATGCCTACTTACCTCTTTTGCCCATTTTTTAATTGGGTTGCTTGTTTTTTTCCTGTAAAGTTGTTTGAGTTCCTTATATATTCTGGATATTAATCCTTTGTCAGATGTATATTTTGCAAATATTTTCTCCCACTCTGTTGGTTGTCTTTTAACTCTGTTAATTGTTTCTTTTGCTGTGCAGAAGCTTTTTAGTTTGATATAATCCCATTTGTTTATTTTTCCTTTGGTTGCCCGTGCTTTTGGGGTCGTATTCATGAAGTCTGTGCCCAGTCCTATTTCCTGAAGTGTTTCTCCTATGTTTTCTTTAAGAAGTTTTATTGTTTCAGGGTGTATATTTAAATCCTTAATCCATTTTGTGTTGATTTTAGTATACGGTGAGAGGTATGGATCTAGTTTCATTCTCCTGCATATGGATATCCAGTTATCCCAGCACCATTTGCTGAAGAGGCAGTCCCTTCCCCAGTGAATAGGCTTGGTGCCTTTGTCAAAGATCAGATGGAAGTAAGTGTGTGGGTTGATTTCTGGATTCTCTATTCTATTCCATTGGTCAGTGTGTCTGTTTTTATGCCAGTACCATACTGTTTGGGTGATTATAGCTTTGTAGTATAGTTTAAAGTCACGTAGTGTTATGCCTCCAGCTTTATTTTTTTTGCTCAGCATTGCTTTGGCTATGTGTGGTCTTTTATTGTTCCATATAAATGACTGGATAGTTTTTTGCATTTCTGAGAAAAATGTCTTTGGAATTTTGATGGGGATTGCATTGAATTTGTATATCACTTTGGGTAGTATGGACATTTTCACTATGTTGATTCTTCCAATCCAAGAGCATGGGATATCTTTCCATCTTCTTGTATCCTCTCTAATTTCTCTCAGCAGTGGTTTGTAGTTCTCATTATAGAGATTTTTCACCTCCTTGGTTAACTCAATTCCTAAGTATTTTATTTTTGTGGTGGCTATTGTAAATGGGCAGGCTTTCTTGATTTCTCGTTCTGCATGTTCACTATTGGAGAAAAGAAATGCTACTGATTTTTGTGTGTTGATTTTGTATCCTGCTACTGTGCTGAAATCATTTATCAATTCCAAGAGTTTTTTTGTAGAGGTTTTAGGCTGTTCGATATATAGGATCATGTCATCTGCAAACAGGGACAGTTTGACTTCATCTTTTCCAATCTGGATGCCCTTTATTTCCTTCTCTTCTCTGATTGCTCTGGCTAGTACTTCCAACACTATGTTGAATAGGAGTGGTGAGAGTGGGCATCCTTGTCTAGTTCCTGTTCTTAAAGGAAAAGCTTTCAGCTTTTCCCCATTCAGGATGATATTGGCAGTGGGTTTGGCATATATGGCTTTAATTATGTTGAGATACTTTCCCTCTATACCTAACTTATAGAGGGTCTTTGTCATGAATGAGTGCTGAACTTTATCAAATGCTTTTTCAGCATTTATAGAGGTGATCATATGGTCCTTGTGTTTGAGTTTATTGATATGGTGTATCACATTAATTGATTTGCGTATGTTGAACCAACCTTGCATCCCTGGGATGAATCCCACTTGATCGTGGTGCGTAATTTTACGTATGTGTTGCTGTATTCTGTTTGCTAGTGTTTTAGTGAGGATTTTTGCATCTATATTCATCAAGGATATCGGCCTGTAGTTTTCTTTTTTGGTTATATCTTTACCTGGTTTTGGTATCAGGATGATGTTTGCTTCATAGAATGAGTTTCGGAGATTTGCGTCCGTTTCAATCTTTTGGAATAGTTTGTAAAGAATCGGTGTCAATTCCTCTTTGAATGATTGGTAAAATTCTGCTGTGACTCCATCTGGTCCTGGGCTTTTCTTTGTTGGGAGCCTTCTGATAACGGCTTCAATCTCCTTTATTGCTATTGGTCTGTTCAAATTTTCTATGTCTTCATGGTTCAGTTTTGGGAGCTTGTGTGTGTCCAGAAATTTATCCATTTCCTCCAGATTTTCAAATTTGTTGGTGCATAGTTGTTTATAGTAGTCTCGAATGATTCCTTGTATTTCAGATGAATCAGTTGTAATATCGCCTTTTTCATTTCTAATTTTTGTTATTTGAGTCTTCTCTCTCCTTTTCTTTGTTAGCCATGCTAATGGTTTGTCAATTTTATTTATCTTTTCAAAAAACCAACTTTTTGATTCGTTGATCTTTTGAATTGTTTTTTGGGTTTCAATTTCATTCAGTTCTACCCTGATCTTAATGATTTCTTTCCGTCTGCTAACTTTAGGTTTGGATTGTTCTTGTTTTTCTGGTTCTTTAAGGTGAAGTGTTAGGTTGTTCACTTGCCATCTTTCCATTCTTCTGAAGTGAGCGTTTAATGCAATAAATTTCCCCCTCAATACTGCTTTTGCAGTATCCCACAGGTTTTGGTATGATGTATCATTGTTTTCATTAGTTTCAATAAATTTTTTGATTTCCTGCTTGATTTCTTCTTGGACCCATATGTCATTAAGTAGAATGCTGTTTAATTTCCATGTGTTTGTATAGTTTCCAGAGTTTCGTTTGTTATTAATTTCTAGTTTTAATCCATTGTGGTCTGAGAAGATACATGGGATAATTCCATTTTTTTTTAATTTATTGAGGCTTGATTTGTGACCTAATATGTGATCTATCCTGGAGAATGATCCATGTGCTGATGAGAAGAATGAATATTCTGAGGTTGTTGGGTGGAATGTTTTGTAAATATCTGCCAATTCCAATTGGTCTAGAGTCTTGTTTAGATCTTGTGTTTCTCTACTGATTCTTTGCCTAGATGATCTGTCTAATATTGACAGTGGGGTGTTCAGGTCCCCTACTATTATGGTATTAGTGTCTATTTCCTTCTTTAGGTCTAATAGAGTTTGTTTTATAAATCTGGCTGCTCCAACATTGGGTGCGTACATTTTATGATTGTTATGTCTTCTTGATGGATCAGTCCTTTTATCATTAAGTAGTGTCCCTCGTTGTCTCTTTTTATGGTTTTTAGTTTAAAGTCTATTTTGTCAGATATAAGAATAGCTACTCCAGCTCGTTTTTCTTTTCTGTTTGCATGGTAAATCTTTTTCCATCCTTTCACTCTTAGTCAGTGTGAATCTTTATGGGTGAGGTGGGTCTCTTGTAGGCAGCATATAGTTGGGTCCTGCTTTTTGATCCAGTCAGCCAGTCTGTGTCTTTTGATTGGGGAATTTAAGCCTTTTACATTAAGAGTTGTTATTGAAAGGTGTTGATTTATTCCTAGCATTTTATTGGTTGTTTGGTTGTCTTAGGTGTCTTTTGTTCCTTGCTTTCTGGTTTACTGTTCGGCTTCTGTGTTTGTTGGTTCCTTAGGTTGTACATAGCGTTTTTGTTTGCTTGTTTTCTCTTCATGAATGCCATTTTTATTATACTAGTGGGTATCGATTTTTCTTGGGTTTTTATGGCAGTGGTAGTTATTTTTCAGGAACCAAACCCAGTACTTCCTTGAGGATTTCTTGTAAGGGTGGTCGTGTGGTAGTGAACTCCCGCAGTTTTTGTTTGTCTGAGAAATATACTATTTGCCCTTCATTTTGGAAGGATAGCCTTGCAGGGTAGAGTATTCTTGGCTGGCAATCTTTGTCTTTTAGTATTTTGAAAATATCATCCCATTCCTTTCTAGCTTTTAGGGTTTGTGATGAAAATTCTGATGTTAGCCTGATTAGGGCTCCCTTATAGGTGATTTGATGCTTCTCTCTTGCAGCTTTTAAGATTCTCTCTTTGTCTCTGAGTTTTGCCAGTTTGACTATGACATGTATTGGAGAAGGCCTTTTGGGGTTGAATACGTTTGGAGATCGTTGAGCTTCCTGGATCTGAAGATCTGTGATTTTTCCTATACCTGGGAAGTTTTCTGCCACTATTTTGTTGAATATGTTTTCAATGGAATCTCCATTTTCCTCCCCTTCTGGAATACCCATGACTTGGATATTTGATCGCTTAAGGTTGTCTGATATCTCTCTCAGATTTTCTTCAATGTCCTTGATTCTTTTTTCTTTCTTTTTGTCTGCTTGTGTTATTTCAAACAGCCCATCTTCAAGTTCAGAGGTTCTCTCTTCAACTTCGACAAGCCTGCTGGTTAAACTCTCCGTTGTGTTTTTTATTTCGCTGAATAACTTCTTCAGTTCAGCAAGTTCTGCTACATTTTTTTTCAGGACATTGATTTCCTTGTACATTTCCTCTTTCAGATCCTGTATGCTTTTCCTCATTTCCTCATGATGTTTAGCTGAGTTTTCTTGTATCTCATTCAGTTTCCTTAGAATTATCACTCGAAATTCCTTGTCAGACATTTCAAGGGCTTCTTGTTCTATAGGATCTAGAGTTTGAGATTTATTAATTTTTGGTGGTGTACTTTCTTGATTTTTTGTATTTCTGGTATCTTTTTTTTGGTGTTTATTCATTGTGGCAGGGGGTTTCACAGTCCACCGGTTTGAGACTGATGACTAACTATGATGTTGCTGTGGTTGCCAATTTCATATGGCTCCCTCCATGACTGCTCAGTTGGCCTCTAGTGCCTTGTGTGTGTGGTTGCCTCGGGCCTTGGGCTTCTCTGGGGAGCCACCTTTCTGGTCAGCTTGGGCTCTGCTGGGCTGGTGGATCACATACCACAGGGTGTGTGATCTCTTTTGAGCTTTCACTTCCTGTGCAGGACTTCTCCCTGTTCCGTGTGCTCTGACCCTGGCTGTTGGATCGTGCAGTGGTGACCCCACAGGGTGCGTGGTTTCTGTCGAGTCTCCGCCTCCCTGGCTGCACGTCTCCCCACTCTGTGCGCACTGTGCTGGGCTGGGGCTTGTCTTCTGCAACCCTCATCTATCAGCTGGGCCTTCAAGACCCTGCTCGGCACCGCCTCACCCAGGAAGTCTACCAGGTTTCTGGTAGGCACAGATGACCCGGTCGCTCTGGGTGCCTTTGTAGCACTGTGTAGATCTTTCTCGGGACTTGTTCACCTTTGTATCCCCCCGGCATAGACCGAATCTCGTGCCCACCTGCAGCCAGCTCTCTGGCAGGTTCAAGCGGACCTGGGAACTCTCCTACCACACTATTCCCAACCAGAAATTGCTTAGGCTTTTTTTCCGAACTGGTTGCTGCAGAGATGGTATCTGCCTCCCAGTAAGAGGAAGTTTACCAGGGGCCGGAGTCCAGGGTGTGGTGGAGTGACAGTCGGCCCGCCCGTACTTTCTTGCCCTCCCGACACTGGCCGGGGACGCCCCACGCCACCAGCCCTGCCAGAGAACCACGGAGGGAGTGGGAGGGGAGGCCGGCCCACAGGCTCCGGAAAGCCCCGCGCCGGGCCAAGCAAGTGGGAAGGCTCAGTGATGGCCGAGCTGGGCGGAGCTGTCAGCACCTGGGAAAATGGACGCAGCTCCGGGGCGGTGAGTGAACCGGTGATGCAGGCGGGAGCCAGGTGGGCATCAGCCCCCCGATCAGGGCTGTGCCAGGTCTGGTGCTCACTCTCTGCCTCTGGTTTGTCGCCTTCCCCGTTCTCGGCCGCTGCTGCCTCTGGCTGTTCAGTCGCGGCACGGCTCGGGCGCTCCCAGGAATCTTCTTTAATGCTGGCCTGAAACCTTAAATCCTGAATAGGGCAGCTGGCCGCCTTCAGCGCGGCCCCGGCCTCTGGGATCCTGTCTGCATCCACAGCAGCCCTGGCCCCGTGTTCCCTGTTTCGAGACTTGCTTTTGCAGCTAAGAAACAGTTCTTTTCCTGCTCCACACCTCAAAGCTGTTGCCTGTAAATGAGGCAGCCTCTCCTGCCGGGGGCAAAGTGGCGGTCAGCCCCCACGACCAGCCAGCAGCTGCGGTCCTCCCTTAAGAGATGGCAAGAGGAAGGTCCACAGGTTTCCCAGCTGCCTGAGGCCCAGTGGCCGCCTTTTCCACCTCAGCTACTCCGCGCCAACCGCCGCAGCCACCGCCATCTTGAAAAGCACCCCAGTCCCATTTTAGAAGGCATTACTCCAAATCCTGCCCAGGTCAGAAGAGCAAGACTGTATCTGTGAAGCAGCAGCAGACGAGGGTGGTTGTCAGAGCATGGACTGTACAGCCAGGTGGTCTGGATTCACACCCTCTCTCTCCTTGATTCCCCATATGTATAGTGGGGTAGAGAAGAGAAACTATTTCATAGAATTGCAATGAGTTCTGAGTGAATTAATTCTTGCAAAACCCTTAACAACTACCAAGCACACACACAGTGTATTAAATCAAACAGCAACGATGAAAACCTTTACTTGCATAGTAGCAGCATTTGCTATTTAAACAAAGGTGCAGTGTGCCTGTGGAATATACTATAAAGCAAATGTACTACACAGGGCCTGGTTTTCCAAAGCCTTGCAGTTTCAAATACTGACCTTGCAGAGGACTGGAAATTTTCCTCTGGCTATAAGGTCTCTGTTGTAGGATAAAGATTTGTGGCACAGCAGGTTGCTGGCTCAAGGACAGACTAGTTACTGATTGTTATGTAAAGATACTGAGAAATTGCTTTAAGAAGGGAATGTTTGCTAAGATCAAGCTTGAGCTGATAAGACCACTTAATTGTCTACTAGACTGTCATCTGGCTTGTTTCACTGAAAGTTACCAGCCTATACTGTTAAACAATAACCCCACCTATATTCTCTTCCTGTAACTTCCTGGTCTGGAAAATAAATACAGAGGAGAACCCCAATTCGGTGTTAATTTCCTGCAGAACGGATCCCTGTCCTTGGAGGATCCCAGGGAAGTTAACCACTTCAGGGCTTCTCACTGCTCAGAAGAGATGGGCTTTGAGTAATCCTTTGTGTCTCCGTCACCCAGGAGAAGAGGGGTGACAAATCCGTGGGGGGCAAAGCAACACAAAGCAACAGGTGCCAACTTCCAGAATACCACCGATTCAAGGTTGGTTAATCCACTTTGTGGGAGCCCTTAGCTTCCAGTGCCCTACCCACAAACCGACTGTAATCACTGGATTCATCAACTTGAGTCGAAAGCTTTAGGATGAGGCGGGGGAAGCCACAGCATCAAACGGATCCAGTCTGCAGACGTGGAGGTGTCCCGACTCTTGTGACTCATCTTCCTCATTGCTTCTCTGCAGCTTTTTCCTGCGTCCTGACAGCTCACTCTGCAGGTCAGAGAAGGAGGCACTGCCTCTCAGTCACTGGAGGTGTCTGAATCCGCGTGAGAGGGCACTTTGAGGTGCCTTCCTCCTTCGAAGGCATCACAGCAAGCTCTTTCATTGTGGCTAGGCGGAAAACTAACCAAAAAAGCGAGGGCAAAAATGTAAAGTCTCTCATGAGGAATAAGATCAGCGGTTGCCATGAGTTTGTGGGAGGGATGGAGGAACAGGAGGACCACAGGGGACATTTAGGGCAGTGAAACCACCCTGCACGATACCACACAGTGGACACAGGACATTATGTGTTTGTTAAACCCCATAGGGTATACAACACAAGGAGTAAACCCCAATATAAACTATGAATCGTAGTTAATAGCAATGTATCGATATTGGCCCATCAATTGTAACAAACATTCTACAGCAATGCAAGATGTTAATAACGGGAAACTGGAGCAGACAGGGATGTAAAGGAACTCTCTGTACTTTCTATTCTATTTTTCTGTAAACCTAAAACTGCTCATTTTTTAAAAATCTGAAATCCCTCGATATTCTCGTCCATATGGCATACACATGAATATTTAGTTAAAAATGATACCTCTAGAAAGAAACGTATCACATAAGTAAAGAAACGGTGCTGAAATTGTTGCCCACTCAGACAAGGTGGAGGGATTGAGCTGATGTGGTAGATGAGGGGAAAAGCACAGTTGGGAATTGTACATAGAATTTTTTTTTAAAAAAAAGACACACGAGTAACTATTATTTTAATTATTTTACCATTATTTATTTGCATGTGGTAAAAATGCCAGTTTGCATTTATTGTTAGGTGTCTTTCGTGCAAGTACAGAGGACATGAAGGTAGCTTGCCCCATGGCTAATCAATAAGAAAAGCGGAAAAAAGTTTATTGTTTTTTGATTCAGAAAGTTCATCTCCCCTTTCATCCCCACCAAATGTGTTGAACTATGTCACGACTTCCATTAAATGCAGGAGCCTCCTCCTGCTTGGAAATCTTGTAGAATAAAAGAGCTTCAGGAATAAAAGAGCTCTGCTTGTCTCCAGCATTTGGTCATCACTTCCTTCTTCGCATGAGTTTGTTAAGTACCTATCAGCACAGCACCTACAATGTGCTAGAAAATTTACATAAACCAAGATTTCCCCATGTTGTTGAAACCTCGCGAACCTGCGAGATAAAGTTTTATTTTCCTAATCCTTATTTTGGAGAAGAAAAGGAAAGGAGGTAACAGTATTGGGTGTGGCCATGAGTCAGGACTGGATCCCACGTTAAGCCTCTGCTCCAGCCACGTGGCCACACCACCTACCTGTCCGTCATTCTGCATTCTTACCTAGGTCAACATTCAAGGAAATGCTAGTCTCTGTCAATACAACAACGATTATTACATTACCATGGAGGGAAGCAGTTGCAAATACTCTCTGTAATCAAACACTAGAAGGATCCCGGCAATGTGTAAAAATATAGAAACTACCCAAGGGTTTTTCCTGGGCAGCTATAAACTTCACGCAGTCATGGACAACTCAGATTTACATCTCTAGTACTGAGTGGGCTTTCGAGGTAGAGACCTCAGATCTCTAACTGTCAGTTTAATAGCTGCCCTTGATTATTTCAGGCTTAACTCCATCGTGTCCAAAAGGAAATTTGAATGTGGCCTTCCCTCCTCTCCAGCAGGAAAAGCCCAGCTCCTCCTGCAGCCTCCCTCATCTGCATGACCAGCTGTTCTCCCAGCTTCCTAAGCAACCTGAGCATCAGAACGGATGCTCCTCTCACTACGCTCTTTCCACCCAAAGCTGGCCCCTTTTGCCTTCTGCGTTGTCCCCAAATCCATCCACTCGCCCTGCCTTTGGGGTGGCCTAACCTGAGCTACCACCACCTTCTGTCCAAATGAGTGCATGTGCTTCTGAATCAGGTTTCCATTTCCATTCCCAGCCCTGTTCATGGCACCCTATTTTTTCAAATTACTTGATACAATGCATATTTATTTTTGAATTGGCTGCTGCCTTTACTTTCTTACATCCTTCTGTGTTTATTGTACTAATTCTGCTCCACGAAGGCAGAAGACAAACCTATATATTGATCATCTTGCATAAAAAGGGTCTGGCACATCATAGGTGAAAAAAATATTTTAAAGAAAGCAAATGAACAAATGCGTGGTTAAGCTGATTATTTTAAAGTAAATATGAGAAACATGTTAGCTATCAGAACTCATTTATTCGCTAAATATTTAGACCAGTCCCCACTATGTCACAGGAAGGGAAAAAGTCCTCCTAATATTTTAGCACTTATCATTTGTGACATGATGCCAAGACACCTGTCACATAGGAGAGAACCTCATTTCCAGAAGAAAGAGCGAGATTAGATGCTAGATTCTCATGAGTATTTCCACTTTCTTTTCTTATGAGGTACTTTTGAAAGGTTGTGTAATTAACGTTAAGGAAAGATGTTTTCATCTTCCTGAATGACAATTACTTCATTTAAATATTTAACATTCAAATAAGTTTTTGCAGAAAAGTAGGTCAAGATATGTAAAAATCAGATAGGATGTATATAGAAAGACGCAAATTACATTTCCTTTCTGTTTGTTACTGAGGGACACAGTGCTAAATTAATTTTCTAAATAGTAATTTCCTGTTCATTAAAAAAAAAATGAACATTGTTCTGAAGCTTCTATGTTGGCCACATAAACTTGAGTAAATGCCCGGATCCACTGTGAGTTATGCATGTTTTCATGTCTGGTCTTAGGAAATATTTCTGCATACTTGTAAAAAACAACCTTTCATCAGATAAATCAGCATTACTATATAACATATTATGATGCTGCATATTACATGTATATATGCATGTGTACAAGACCATTCATGAAAATATCCAATGACAGGAAATAATTCTCTTTATTTTTTTGACTTTTAAAAAAATTAATAATTTTTCAAAAGACAAATAAAAGCTGTGTATATTTATCAGGTACAACATGTTGTTTTAAAATATGTGTACATCAAGGAATGTCTAACCAAGCTAATTCACATATGCATTACCTCACTTACTGATTTTTTTTTTTTTTTTTTTTTTTGGCGAGAACACATGAAACCTACTCTCGGCGATTTTCAAGAATACAATAAATTGTGGTTAACTGTAGTTGCCATGTTATGTGACTGGCTTCTTAATGTATTCCTCCTATCTAACTGAAATCTTGTATTCTTTGACCAAAATCTCAATCCCAACCCTCTCCCTAGTTATCTTAAATTGCATTCAAAAATCACTTCCCCAAAGAAATCACAGAAGTGAACTGCTCTACCGTTCTGTACCCACACACCCCAGTCCTGTTTACAGCACATCACTCCCCTAAGAAAGAATTAAAACTTGAACCCACCTGTCATGCCAATGGGAGCTTACAAACCTACTTTTATCCCAGGAAAATGTCCAGTTCCTAATGACCACTGCATGGAATTGCTTCCAGGGCCTCACGCTGCAGACACCCTGCTGCGAAAGTCCATAGCTATGCATATAAATCCCTAATCTGTCAGTGCAATGCCTCGTGAATAGGCTGCTTGGGTCTGTCTTGAAGCAGTGGGAAGTCGACCCACGCAAGTGAGTTCCCTTGTCCCCGTGACCAGAGGTCAGTGTTATCGTCTCTGTCAGCAGCCAGGAGTGCATGTATTCCCAGCGTGTGTGAGTCTTTCACAGTTAACAAGCTCTTCTGCATCTGAGGGAGCCCGGAGAGATGTGCAGGGGGGCTCATCCCTGCACTGGGAATGCAACACCTTCTGCTCGCGGTACTTCAGCAGTCAATGGCGGACTCACAAATCTGTTAATTTATCACCTGGGGTGATTAACCTGAACACAGTGATATCCTGACTGTAATAGGAAAACTCAGCCATTGGGGGGTGTCTGATGTAACAGGGTAGATAAGCATGACTGCTACATGTGTCCTTTCAGGAAGCAAAAAATAGCAAGTGTGAGAGGGCATTTTCTTTATGGTTCTAGAGGAAAACCAAGTAAAATAATAAAACCAAGAAGGAAATTAAAACGTTATCCAAGTAGCACATAACTAAATAAATATCATCTACTATAAGCATCAATGCACTATTCAACTTTATGAACCCAAATTGTAGTACAGAACAGAACTGTAGCAAAAGACAGCTATTTTTTACATTGAAATCCTTTGTGATTTTAGATGTCTTTTCACACAAAAATAGGAAGGTGATGTAACATGATTTTAAGATAAATATTCTAAAATTGTTACTATGGCACCATCAGTTCACCTTCTGGAATTAATTTGGTAAACAATGCTCATTGTTTCATGCACGGTTAACAACCACTAATTGAATGTATTTTTTAAGTTGGCAGGTAAAACTAAAATTTGGTTATTTTCTCTACTTATCGATGTCATCAGGAATGATGCTTTTGTTCTTCTTTTCGAAAGACTGACATGAAATTTTATACAACATGATGTTGCTTCAAAACCATCCAGAACAAGGAAACTTGGCAGTTTTACCAGTTTCTGTTCACCTTAACTACAATCTTCATCAAAAAGGAAAGTCTCAGTCAGACAGAGCCAGAGTTTTTCCAAATGCTCTTGAAAAACATAACCCGGTTCGGACAAAGAAGACTCAGAAGAGCCTGCAGATACCTCAGCCTTCTAGATTCAGGATGACATTGACAACGAGGTTATTTTGAATGACAACTCCCCACAGGGCATGCACCAATGCATGTTCCCTAACTGTCCTCGGCGTCCTGGATTTTGAGAGTTTTAAGAATGTATAGTGAGCTCTGTTACGTCTTAAAGTGCAAAGTAAAGCTAACTCATATTTTGAAATGATCGTGTGAGGTGAGCATCCCAAAATCACGACAGACAGGATGCCTCACTCATTTTCCAGGTTGAGTTGCAGTTAAGGTTAAGGCAGGATGAAATGATCAGACATGCAGATGTTTGGGGAACTGAACGGCAGGGGCAGGTACTGAGAGAAACCAGGGGGTTGTCGTGAGCCCAACACCTTCAGGGGCCTCAACACCAAGCCCTTTCCCACCCACGCTCAGTTCTTCATTCCAAAGTCACTTTATTGTCTCTTTCTACCCAAGGTGTCAAACAGTCTGTCATCATGTTCCAAATGCCATCACTAAAGGAAACTTCACAAGTTTCCGAGAAGGGACCCCGAAAGCAAATGGAAGAAACTTTTGGCTTATTTCTTTATAATGAGAAACTCCTGGCCTGGATTTTTTTTTTTTTTAACGTGGGAAGAATCTATGAAATTCCTTCATTTTTACATGGTAGAAAAACAAGAAGCAGAATCAAAATGCAAATCTGTTATAAGCAAGAAACACTTCCTCAAAGTGTCATCTCATTTATATTTCAAAAAAAAAGGTTTTGGTTTTTTGTTGGGTTTTTTTGTTTGTTTGTTTGTCTGGGTTTTTTTGGTCTGTTTTGCTGTTTATGGTAGCATTTCTGTGATCCAGTAAAATTGCACAAATAAGAATCAGCCCATAAAATAACAAATGTTACCCGTTGAGGGATGTGATTGCTTTATCTACTCTTTAGGGTCTTAAGGACATCCGTGGTCCAAATGGTAACCATGCAACTGAGGACTTCCTAACAAAATGCACGTGCCCCATTCACGAGAAATTCATAGTCCACACATGGAAATCCCTGACTCACCCCTAAAATGTGGGGGAGCCCAGGAACCACAGGTGAACTGTAATATTTACACATTACCCTCCTCCCAGGACACCTCTTCCCTCCTTCTCTCCTGTCTTCTTTCTTTCATACAATAAGCTTCACCTACTACAATAGTAAATCCTCATTTCCATGGCCCCTATTTGACTGTAGAGCTATTCTTGCCAAATATGATGTGAAATGCACATGCCAGCCACTGAAGGAAGGCTAAAAATTCAGTCTCGTATGCTTGCGCTACCGTACACCCTGTACATGAAATGAACCTTCCCAAATCCAAAAGCGATGGATTTGGCACCTCTCCACTAGCACAAATTTCCTTCCAAAAGTTAAAAGCGAGAGAGAGAGAAGTATTTTGTAACATAATGGATTCCACATTTTCCCAGGCATTATTTTTCAGCCCAAACATGCAGTAATACATACACTGATCATATGCTGGCTGTCTGAAACTCTCCGTGCAGAGAAGCAGCATCTCAAAGGATTTCCTCAAATCCTTGACTCTAAGAAAGGCGTGATTTCACGCGAAATCACTTGCTCTGAAGTACTGTTCAAAGCTAGTCCACACGGATGCCTAATAAACCTCAGGAAAGAAGGACAACAACAGCCTTACTCTGAAAGGAGAACTGAGAGCGGCCCCAGGTTTCAATCACTGGTAGAATGCAATCATCAGGATGTTTAAATATAAAAAGCTCAATTTCAGCAGTCTCTAAAATTAAACACTTCTGTCTCAAAAAGCCAGTTTAGAAATAGTTAACAGGAATCTCTCCTTGGGTGTCCTAATTTATATTTCTTACTTTTGTAAGCAAAACAGTTTTGACTGATGTGTTTTTTATCTAACCCAAAGGCCAAGTAGCCAGCTTAACTTTACAGAGCCAGCAAATTACTAACATTGAGTATTGAGTTTCTATATATCTGGTTTAATATAACATTTTTATTTCCTCTCCAAAATAGCTCACTCAGTTGAGATAGCATAACTATAACTGCTTAAAGACATCACTGATTTTTTTTTTTTAAGTAGAAGTTAAAGAAAACTAAGGCAGATCCATTACGTTACCTTTACGTGCATAAGCTAATCTGGACAAAATGGGTCTTCCCAAATAAGAAAAATAAAATGACCTGATACTTCTTATAAAATATTGTATCATTTGTCTGCAAATTCTGTTGAAGTGGTAAAAAAAAAAAAAATAGAAAAGTTTTTCTCTTCTTTAATGAGATGTTCCAAGAAAAATATAATCTGTAAATTCGTGAGGATCCATAATTGTCACATATTTGCTCAATGAAGAACAGAGAATCACTTTTTTTATAACCTTCTTTCTCCCCCTTTCAATAGTGACTATGGAAAATTGGGATGTAAAAAATATTTGAGTTTTGATAGTCAACTGATTTCTAATGTTGTATGTTGACTATTTTAATTTTTAGAACATTTTATCAAAGGAGACAAGTGAGATTGAGTGAAAAGGACCTAGCTCCCAAGCCAAAGCACCTGGGCTCCACTTCTCTGGCATAGACATTCCAAGCCAGTTTTTCAAAAAACATATATGCATTTATTCACATATTAAGGCAGCCAAATAAATCACTTATATTCTCATTTTTGTAATCTGTAAAATGGTTTCTCCATCTTAGAGTTTTGCAAAAAATTAAATGAGGTACTTTATGGTAAAGTATTTGTCAAGCATGGAGAACTTCATAAACAATGAGTAGTATTACTAACAGTACAGCTAAGACAGCAGTCGTAACCTCTGAAACCTAAGACAGAGACTTCCGTGGAAAAGAAACCTAGACTCTGCAGTACCTCATTCAAAGAAAGCTACTTTGATACGAACATCACTTCCCTGTCCTACCTGTTCCTCATCTCACTCCTACGTCTGTCTTGTCTCCCATCTGACACCACAATGTCCAATAGAACCTTCAGCAGTAACGGATGGACGTGCTCTGTATTTGTAAAGTTTCATATCTCAGCCTCTAGCTACTTGTGGATCCTGAGCATTTGAACTGTGGCTAATGTAGAGTTTCTCGACCTTGGCATCACTGACATTTGAGAACAGATAATTATCTGTGGTGGGGACTGTCCTGTGCACTGCAGGGAGTTTAGCAGCATCCCTGGCTCTAAACCATTAGATGCCAGTAGCACCTCCCCAGTTGTGACAACGAAAAGTGTCCCCAGCCTTTGCCAACTATCCCCCGGGGGGGGGGAAATCATCTCTAGTGGAAAGCCACTAGGCTAGAATGATAGAGGAACTGGATTTTTAATTGTATTCAAATTAAATTGAAATAGAAAATGTGGCTCGTGGCTACCATACTGGACAGCATGTCCTTAAAATTCCCTGAGATTTTATTATCGGAAAAATGCCAGACATGACAGTTAGCAAAAAGTTCAGAATATTCTTTTTTTCTGAAAGGGCTAGGATGCATTAAACAAATGTAAGCCTCCATTTTATTTCCACATAAATTATTTACTTGCTGTCTTTAACTCAGAGCAGTGAGAGAGATCATAACCTAACAACGCATAAAAAGGTACAAAAGTAATAATAAAAGCGGGGAAAACCACCACAGGGTTCTTATAATCATACATGCCACCAGGGAGGGGATAATGAGGTGGACGGATATCTATCATAGTAGGGTCCCAAATCAAAGAAAAAAATTAACAGCCATAACCACCCCAAGCTGTTCCTGCTGGGCCTTCAATATTCTCCCCACCGAGGAGCAGGTCTGGATTCTTCTCAGGCAGCAGGAATGCCCTGACCCTGCATGCTCTCTACAGACCTGCTCTGGCCACCCCTATTTCCCTCATTAGACATTGAGCCGAGGCCGCCGGGATTTGTAAAGTGGTCACAAGGGCTCATCCAAAGCATTGAAAAGTTTAGTAACTATTGCCTTCATTTGAGGAGTGAACACAATTCCCTATCAGAATGGGATAACTGTGTTAGGTTAGGGAATCCTACAAGTTACTGAAAGCCCAAAGCAAGCACAAGTTCAAAGAGAATATTGTGTAAAGCAGATGGTCTCCCTCAGAATTTCAAAGGAGACTGAACCCCAAGTGCTTAGAGACTGAGATGTCTTAATTTCTAGTTCTGCAGTTCAAGAAATGCATGGATATTGTTTGAAAAAAATAATATTCAGTATGGTGAAAAACAATAAATTTTATAATTCCTTTCCAAATCCTTGGAAGGGAAACCTACTCAGTTTCAGACGCCAGGAACAGTAATTTAAAGTACAAAGAAAGAGAGTGGGCTTAGAGGGAAAAAAGTCCTACAATCTTGCTCCCAAAATGGTGAATTTCAGGAACCTTGGACATTATTCCATGTCAGCCCCAGTTTCTTCAGCTGTATAATGGCTACTTCCTTGGGTTATTGCAAGAAGTATAAGGAGTTCCTGGACCAACCCCAAATGTGCCACATCTTCACCAAACTTCAGTCCCGTTTACTGAGTCTGGCCAGCCTTGCTGCTCAAAGATATAGAAAAGAATAAGACATTTCCCTGCCCTTCAAGGAGCTCACAGGAGCATCAGAGGTTGTAATCCACAGTCTTTCTTCCCAAGGAGTTGCCAATTGGTCTGAGCCGACAGACATAAACAAGTCCCCCAAACTCCAGAGCAGATGAAAGTAGTGGGAACAGCCCACTCACTGTGGGAGTGCCCTGCACTCCACGGGTCATATAATGTGGAGAGAAAGTGCCCCCAAGTGAACAGTCACCAAAAGTAAGCAAAATAAAAACTCTAATTACTAAATATAAACTGTCAGGCATCTGTTAGGTACAAGGGGCTTTTCTAATGGATGAATGGTTCTAAAATTATGTGTTCATGTTTGTAGTCATTCAAGAGACCTGGAAGCTACGTGGTGACACTGGCCTGCCGACCTTCAATTCTATGATTCGGAGTAAAAATAATGGTGATAATTAAAACTTGGCTTTAGAAGAGGTGCCACATGCTAACTGAAATAAGCTAGACATGAACGGACAAATAGTGCGTGATTCCACCTATGTAAGGTTTGCAGAGCAGCCAAATTCACAGAGATGGAAAGTAGGATGGGGGATGCCAGGGGCTCAGGAAGAAGACAACGGGGAGTTATCTTTTAACGTGTATAGAGTTTCAGTTTGGGGTAATGAAGTAGTTCTGGATGGATGCTGGTGATGCTTGTTCAACACTGTCCAACACTTAATCCCACCACCCTCTATACTTGAACGTGATTAAATGGTAACTTTTTAATGTTACGTATATTTTACTTCAATTTAAAAAAAAAAAGATGAACATGGTTATGTAAAGCTCCTAGCCATGAGACACAAACTCACATACATGCACACACACATGCAAACACACACACATGCACACAAAACACACATTCACACACATAACATACACATATACACACATATGTGCATATATGCACATAAGACATGTTCACACACATTGACATGCATGTACATACACACATGCGCACATATGTACACACAACACACATCTACACATGTACACACATAACATACACACATACACATATATGTGCATATATGCACATAAGACACATTCACACACATGCACATACACACATGCACATATGTACACACAACACATGTACACACATACACACATCTACACACATACACACATATACACACATAACACATTCACACACATGCACACATAACACACTTTCACACACAGACAGACATACACACACACATACACATATATGCACACGAACACTTCACACAGTCACCTCCCCATCTATATGTGAGAAGACAGAAGACAAAACAAACAGCCCCCCAAGTGCCCCTCTTTGGTTGACATGAATCTCTACCTTTGCTTAGGTACAGAATTAGTTCTAAGGAGAGGAAACTGGAGAAGGACGGATGTTTTTTTTGTTGTAGGTATTCTGCTTACAGACACTCCCTCTCTGGTCTTGTACCCACCTTTTAAAGTGTACAACATTTCAATTCTCTCAGGCTATGTCAGAGGGACTTTTTGATGAATGAGCAGACTGCTAACAATGAGAGATTTTTTTTCCCAGCATAAAAGAAATTCATGTTTTAGATACAGTGTCTCCATCTTTAAATAATAATAATAATAGATTATGGAACTTGGCTTGCCTGAATGAATTTTAGTTTGTGATAAAATGAACTTATAGCTGGGGCACAAAATAATTTCCATTTCAGAGCAAAAATAAATAAAGTAGTTATGCATAGTGGAAAGGAAAGTTCACTCAACAGTCTGTATGGAGAACCTTTGCCAATTATCAGCAATGTGATTCTAGATAGGATGTACCTCTATGACCTTCAGTACTGTCAATTTAGTTGGTTGGACTCTTGCTACTCAAAGTGTGGTCCCTAGACCAGCAGCATCAGCAGCACCTGGGACCTTGTTGGAAATGCAAAACCTTGAGCCCCACCTAGACCTTCTGAATTCTAATCCACATTTAAACAAGATCTCCAGGTGATGCACTTTAAGAAATTTGGTCTAGATAAGTAGCCCCCAAAGGCAGTTCTCGGCACATAGATGCATCATGATGTGTTGTGTTACATGGCACCAGTAATCTGTGGTCCATAATAGCAAAAACAGTTATAAATGTCAAATAAATAAATGTGGGCAGATTCTAGATTATGCACCAAAGTGCAAATCTTACACATGTGCTTCTACAAGATTCCTTGACTGGGAAAGAAGGGGAAATGGGAGAGAAGTTACAGCCCAAGTCCGAGAACTGCCTGGCAGCACCCATGGAATTATGCCAAGACACTGAGCAGAATAACATGTGAAAATAAAATTTTAACTGAAAGAAAAATTATTTCTCCCAGAGTATTATGCATATAGTGTATATTAAATAAATACTATCTAAATTTTCACACAAAGAAATTACACCATTTCATTCAGTTAAGTTGCACTAACCAGTCGTAAATCAGAGGAGTTTCATCCTTGCGGTAGTGCAAAAGAACGTTGTGTCCAAAATGGTTAAGTAAGTGATGGATAAAATCACTCTTCCTATTCGTGATTTTCATTTTAGACTTTGAGTACCTAAATGAGTTCAACGGTTTCCTTGTACTGCCATTATTTGCAGGCTTATAAAAATGCCAGTGATTAAAAATAATCTTTCATCATTATGAAGTGATTTTACTTAGCAAGGTAGATTATATCCTGATCCCAGATATTTTCTGCCCTCTCTGGAAGGTGATGACATATCTGTGGCCATTACTGCATACACTTCTCTGTCCTATATCAATAATAGGACATTGTATCAAAAAGTCACTCTTGGTTCTGTGAATCACTTGGCCAATGGACTATGAGATGTGGTAAGTGCCACATTTTTAACAGACGTCCCAATGTTCTTCTACTCCTGTCTTCTCCCACTTCAAAATTAGCATAAATGCCAAGTTGTAGTTGAAGTGTAGTGAGAAAAAGTAAATAAAGTGAGGTTTAGGGATTGTTACCACAGCCTAACGTGGCAAGAGCTTACTGATACTTAATAGTTGTAAACAAAGTAAACCTTTCCATTTACATGACTTCTAAATTGCTACTTTAAGAAATAAAATAGTATTACATGCACTGTAGAGGTAAAAATAATAATAAAAATTATATCATTTTCTTTACAAAATCCTCCTATGTATAAGTAGGCATATTAAGATACTTAGGTTTCCATAGACATATAATCAGATACTGATTCAGGCTTTTAAATTTTGTAAATTTATATCTATATTTGTAATATTTCCATTTAGTTATTTTCTTCACCAAAATGTCTTATTCAAAAATGTTACTTCTATAGTCAAATTTATGGAGTCATAGATGGTGGTTGCCAGGGGCTAAGGGAGAGGGAAAACAGGAGTTATTTAATGAGTATAGAGTTTAGTTCTGCAAGATGAAAAAGTTCTGGAGATCTGTTTCATAACAATGTGAATATACTTAACACTACCAAACTGTACACCGGGCCATTTATTAGAAAGAAATACTAGTCATAAAACACTAAGTTTCCTCAATACACCTCAATAATATTCCTTCAAGTTATATTTCCAAAGACTATACAGCAATAAAATTTTGAACCAGGAATTTTTTTTTTTTTCGGTGAGAATAAGTTTTTGAATTGCTGAGTAGATGATATCTCAGGAAGACATAAATCAATCTAATCAGTTGTGGTCATTGCACCTACATCATGTAACATCAAGGCACTTGTTTCTCCCACCTTCCCCACTGGCAACACTGTACCCACTTCCCCTCTAATCTCTCACACGGGCACCAAGCAGCAATCAAATCTCATAGAAGGTGACTGAGTTACTTATGGTCCAGATTCCCTGGTGCAGAGCATAAGAATATGCCATCCCAAAATATGCCACTTTGGCATAAGAATTATTTTGAGTTGAAGGCAACTGAGAACCAGTAGATACTGGAAGAACTCTGACTTCCCTCTTCTGCATAAAAGCAGGGCATAAACTTCCCTTTTGAAAAGGTGACATAGATATCCATTTGTAAAGGTGTTCCCCTCTCTTGGACCAGAAGGGAAGAACACCTCTTATGTGCATAACAAACCTGGCCTACCATACACTTCCTAGTCTCCTACCCAAAACTTACCACCCCTAGAAGCCAAACCCCTCTTTTCTTTTGTCTAGTCACATCTCTACATTGCTCTTTGTTAAAATGGTATATAAGCTTCCAAGTCTGATGACTTATTTGAGTTTTCACTTCTTTTCTGGGAGGCCCCTTGTGCGTACAAAAACATTAACATCAAAAACAATTTGTATGCCTTTTCTCTGCTCATCCTTGTCTTCCCTTGTCTTCCCAGTTCTGTACCAGTGGCATAGGCCACTGGTACAGAACCTGCAAAGATGCAGGAAGAGTTTTTCCTCCTGTGTACTAGTCTTGTCACCTAGCAATTAAATATAAAACAGAGAAAATTGGTATCGGTAGAAACTAGTTTTAGGTGAAGAGAAGTACTTATACATATTCATGAGAATATAGCTAACTATCTTGTTTAAGAGACTGTCCAGGCTCTCAAGTTGTCAACCTCTCCCTACTTCCTTCTTTATTCTCTTTTCACTATGGCCACACTACCAAAAGGAGGGGAAAACCATGCCCCAAATCAAATTTCTCCCTTTCCACATCTTCCTCAGCTAATACGCAGTCTGGTTCCTATCTTCCAGACTCTCCTAAGAACCCTCTTTCAAAGCAAGCGATGCCATCAGGTCCATACTACTGTCCTCATATTTTATTAGCCACAGGACCTTGGAAGGCCACTCTGCATCCCAGCTTGCCAAAGAAAGTTAATACTTTTCTTTCCAATCTCAGAAGGATGCTTCAAAAGTGAAAGGCATTAATTTATATAAAAATTATTTGCAAACTGTAAATCCTGACCACATGTAACATATTAAGATCATGACTTCAGATCAAGCCAAAGTTGGATCAACACATTTAGGGAGGAATCTAGAAGGAATAAAAGTGTCAAATTACCACTAATGTAAGATAAGCAACTGAAATAATTATACCAATCTGAAGTCCTTCTGAGAGCACAGAACTTAAGGGTTCTGATTCATGTAAGTAAATTTATATCCAACCTACTCCCTACACCCCACCCGCTCACCCAACTGAACCGTCCATAAGCACTGGGTGAGGCATATATTTAAAGCTCGACAAATGAAAAGTGAGCTAAAAAAGAGGAATGGAGTTAATGTGTTTCCATGCCTGAAGAATCTCAGGTTCCACCTGCAAAAACATACAAATAACAAAAACAAACTATGAGACAGTGAATGTGAACATAGAAACAGCACCTTGCTAGCACACGGGGGGACTGGGACTCAAGGAATAAAAGGGTAAAGGAAAGCTGCACAGAAGAAAAAGTATAGTTCTGGCCTTTAGAGGAAAAGGACAATTTCACAGCAAATACACAGCACACACATGCACACACACACACACACACACACACACACACACAGAGAGAGCACAGGTATAGTAATAATTGTAACTAGAACAACAAAGAGTTAGCATGCGCCATGAGCCAGGAGCTGTTCCACACCCATGGGACACACTAAGCCATTTAATCTTCACCACATTCTGTAATGTATCCACTAGTGTTATCATCCCCTTTTTTCTGCCGATGAGAAAATCAAAGCACAGAAAGCAAAATCATTTGCCCAAGATCACATTTCCCCTAAGTGGAGAGGCCATAATTTGTTGATCAGTTTTATCAGCTGTTTAGTAACCACAGGCTCGCCCCATGCTCTTCACCTCCATGTTGTCCAAAATGGGGCAAGCAAAAGCCAAGAGGGGAGGAAGAACGTGGCATGCTGGGGGATCTGCCAAAATTCTCTGAGAATGAAAAAATACACAGGAAAAATGGAGGAGACTTGCCCGGTGAGTTAAGTGAGGACTCAACTGTGAAGTACACCAAAGGGTCTGCTTGGGACCAGATTTGATCCTGTAGGTCAGGCTCCCCTGGGCCAGAAGCAATGATGTCCCCTGGGATCCTCTAGAAATGCAGACTCCATGCCCCTGCTGAGACCTGCTACATCAGAATCTCTGGAGGTGGGCCCACGAATCTGAACTTGGGACAGCTCTCCAGGAGATTCTTAAGCACGCTAACATTTGAAGCTCTAAGAAGTTGGGAGCCATAAACAGCAAAAGGAGAGGGGAAAAAAAAAACAGGGGCTATGGAACGGGTACATTTCAGGAAGAGTAAGTGCTTGAGTGAACTCAGAGGGGATGGCAAAATAGTTTGAGAGGCTGATCTGAGGGACTTTGCATGGAAAGGTAAAGGACAGGAAGGTACTAATGAAGATTTTGAGGGTTTCAGCTTGAGTGATTGAGAGAATACCCATGTTTTTAACTAATATTGAGAATCCAGAGGGAGGTGCAGGTTTGGGCAAAGCAGATAAGCACTTTGACCCAGGCCATGGAGCTAAAATACGAGAAATATAGCCTCGGGGTTTGTGGCGAATTTGCCCTGGGTCCTTCGGCTGCTGTCTGCCTTTGGAGTCCAAGCAACAAGGCTTCCTGGTGATCCAGGACTTTTCGATGCTGTTTCATCCAATACTTTTGAGATGGCCGAGATTTACAGTTGATTAACCCGCATAGTTCAGTTGCTTGTTCAAAAGATTCTAGGAAGGGATTATTTCTGTGCCCAAAGAGCCCAGGAGAATAGAGAAGGCTGCTTGCAGGCCATAATGTGAATTCCCCAGACTCGGTAGGCTATGCTCAGTGAAGCAGATAAAGGAAAGTTAAAGAAGCATTTAGTTCTGCAGGATGCCAGCCATAATCAGTATCTTTTTGTGGAAGGATTTAGGAGGCGGGGAGGGTTATCCTCAGTGCAGGCATTATGTCCACACACAAAAAGGGAAAATGTGCATACAGTTGGACGTAAAAAGCCAAAACTCACAGGCCTCCCCCTCTCTCCCCAAGCGAAACTTGCCGAACACACACTCCCAAATACGAATGCATGAATCTTCACAGCTTAATAGTCCCAGAGCCATTGTGGAGTTTCTCTTGGGAACTGCAGCTCATTTATCTGCAACTGACCAAGTTCAGCCCTTCGGCTGTGAGAACTGAGCCATCAAAAGCCCCATCTTCATCAGCAGGCGGAACGGAGACAAGCTACAGCCGAGGAAGACCTGAGCAGCTCGCCTTTTACGCTCAACAATGGTCCCGTTGAGGCACATGAGAAAGGTCTGCAAAAGGCTGGATCTGAGCACATCTGCAGGTGGCCGAGCTCTCAGAATCATCTTTGCCTGCTCTGTGCAGGGCTCATCCTGGCCTCACAGCTCTTACCGTTTTCCTTGTAAACCGAGTTGCTGACTCGGAATTCTTGGAATCAGTACTTGCAATGAATTAAAATGCATCTTGTTCAATAAGGTGACATCACATGGGCCCATTTTTTCTAACCACCAGCAAAGCTCCCTTGTTTAAACTTGGCATTTCCTCGAACCTGCCTTCACACAAACTGTGCTTTTGGCACAATGAAAATAACATTGCCATTCTCACTCTGTCACTTGAGTGGCATTTCCACTGTAAAACTGAAACCCAGTTCATCAACATTTATTACTCTATGCTTTAAATTTTCAACTTGAACTCCCATAACCTAAGGCATACTGGGGCTGGAAGAAGACCCTTCATAGGAGTCAACATAAACATTTACTGCTATTAATAATAAGAGACAGAGAGAGAACTCTCTAATTACTATTAATTATTATTAATTACTACTAATAATAAGAGACAGAGAGAGAGCTTTATAAAGTGCACACATTAAGTCATTTTCCCCTCACACAAATGGAAAATGAACTACCCACATTGGTAGCTATGCTCTGAAAAGACCCGGTTGAGAGAGAAGTCCTTTCTTTATTGTGTAGTTTTAAAGACTGTTCTTTGACCTCTGCTATTTGCGACTTGAGATCTGTGAAGACAGAGCCAGGCCCCTTTGGCTCCAGCAGCCCACACAGACAATAGCTCTCCGCCTCTGTCCCGCTTACCTCTTTTCCCATCAGAACCTGTCTATCCCGCACTCCCAGTTTTCATCATTGAAGTTGCAGTCTCTCGTTTTTCGTGCCCAGGAACAGCCACTACCTGATTCACAAGAGGCGGCCATTGCTCTTTTCCAGTGAAGTTGTGATCCCAGTACCCCCCAGCTGAAAGACCTTTGGTATGGATATAGATGTCTTGTCACTTATCTTGTTTAACCATGAAATTCTGGATAAAACGGTTCAACTAACTTAACTCATCAGACAAGTTTCAGCCACAATATGGTACCGTTCTAGTTATGTATTATTTTATGGATTTATATATTTAGCTATGGCCTTTGTCACTCCTAAGAGAATTTAAGACAATTTACAAAGCTTCATATGATAGAGACAGAAAACAACAGTTGAATGGGTGAGAAAAATGAAATAAAGAGAAATAAAAACCAGGAGAAAGTAAATAAATCAGTGGAGTCAGGTATAAAGCAAGTTCCCCAAATGCATGTGATCATTTTCAATAGACTTGTTAAAGATAGGCTATTTTATTTGTCTTTTAATTTTCTAACAGCCAATTGTAAGAGCAAAACACTATCAGTTACAAAATCCACAGCAGCCATAGGCTAAGAAAATCTACCAATTTCTCAGGGAAGCACAGTAAATACTGGCAATAGGACCAGAATAAATGTCCCCCCAAATTTTCTCCAAAAACGGCATGGATTAACAGGCCAATGTCCTCAGTAAGTCCTTCCAAGTAGCCCCAATGACTAGGTTTGTCAGTTTCTGGAACAATCACACACAGTGCACTGTAGCAACATACAGTCCAGTAAAAACCATTTGTTAAAGAACGATTTTGAAATGGCCAAGATACATAGTTTCATCTTGTAACCAAGGCAAAGATTGCAGCGGTCTGGAAATGATACACCCATCAGGCAGGTTAAAACACTGTTTCTCTCCAGTGGCTTTTGGTACCACAAGGATACAATGAGTGTGACACTCTGCTCCTTGAAAGTCCCTGGTGTGAGCGGCTTTGTTGACATTCACCATCATTTCATAGTTAGCAGAACTTTTTTTAGCTCTGACATTCACTGTAAAATTAAAGGTCCCAACAAGGACACTTGTCTGGATAAAAAAGCAACCCCATTTCTGCTTAGACATGTATCAAAGAAGGTGAAGAAATATTTGACAAAAATCCTCTTTAGAAAAAATGATTTTCTCTTCCAGCCCAGAAGAAAACAGAAGGTACAACCTTAATGTATATCACACACAGTATAGCTGCAGTCATTGTCGGCTGAAAAAGGAGTACAAAATAAATGCCCAGCTTAGGCATTAAACACACACACACACACACACACACACACACACACACACGCACACACACAAAATCTCAGATTATCCAAAGAACATCATGCTTTGAGCAATGAATTTCATAAGGAAGTTCTCCAACCTAAACCAGTTGCAAAATAAGCATATCAAAGTAGTGGAATGTCATTTTTTATGGAGTGAGCCAGGTTCCTTCCCCATTCAATAGATAAAAGGTAAGAACTCTTGAGAAAGGCAAATTATCTTAGTTTACGGTCATTTGTCTATAGTCCTTTTTACAGACAAGTTAGAAAGTAACAAGTGTCCCTGTTCATCTAGCTAGTGAAACAGAATTAAAATTAAAACCTACACTCATTTTCCTGTAAAGACTACTCTTTTAAAACCATAGGGAAATAAAAAGTTTCCAAGGCAGGTGCACACAAACCCAAATTAGGTTTTCTAAGAGGAATTCCTGTGGGTGAGCACTTAGACAACTAGACTCGAACCTCATTCCAAGTACTACCTATAGGATGGAGTCAAAATTATGAACACAGAAAAGTGAATGTTGACACCTTTAAATTCAAGTGAGAGTTTTCACCCCAGTAGAGGAGATTTTGACAGTGACTCTCATAGCAAAGGTACAGCAACATATCACAACCCCATGTCCAACACCCACAAATTCCTACCTACCCAGCTATTGAAATCAATGCTTTTTTTTTTTATTTTTTTTATTTTTTTAATTTTATTTTGTCGATATACATTGTAGCTGATTAATGCTCCCCATCACCAAAACCTCCCTCCCTTCTCCCTCCCCCCCTCCCCCCCAACAATGTCCTTTCTGTTTGCTTGTTGTATCAACTTCAAGTAATTGTGGTTGTTTTCCTTACTCAAACGTAGCAGTCCCCAGACTTCAATCAGCACTGGTGCCTCTGCCAGTTGCAAGATCAAACCTTCAAGCAATCGGTGCTCAGCGTGCTTTCTGATGAATGCATTACATCTTCAAAACATCTGTCAGACTGTAATCACCATGGAATGCTTCCTGACTCAGACAGTTTTCATATGTTCAAAACAGATTGCCTTACTAAAGCCAGCTATAAGGGACCCTTCTTCGACTGCAAACCAAATAAGAGATTCCGTTTGCATCTTCTTTCATCAGATGGAAGTGGAAATTAATAGTAAGAGATTAGGAAAGGAAGAGGATAAAGACACACGGAGGTGCTTTTTCCCTTCTACATGGCTTTCCTTTGAAGTTTATAGCAGGTGGAGGAGTCTTTCACACCCATAAAACTGACATGGAAAATCAGAAACACATTGAGCTATTAACTTGTCACATACTGGATTTAAGTCTAAATAAAAAGCTGTTCTTTCCCTTAAGTACTGATCGTGCTGCCAGCCTCGCAGGAAGTTTTGCATGTCCTTTCAGCAGACAGGTAAGTTTCTAGGCTAAGATAAAATGGAATGTTCTAGCTACTGCAGGCTAATGATCGCCCAAACGCACACCGTGTTTGATAAAAGTCCTCAGCATGAGGGCAGAAACGCTTACCATGAGAAAGACAGTGGTCAGGGGAAACAAATCAGGGACACGTTCACGCAGCCTTTAATGCTGCAGGCTCCAATTAGAGCTGTGAGTTTGCATTCCGGAGGCTGTGTCAGATGGAAGAGTGGAGCAAATCCCTAATTGCTTAAATCATTAACTAATCCATCCACCTGCATCATCCCTACAAGGGGAGCTGCTGGAAGCCATCAGCGGTTTCTCACAAATCTCAGGGCTTCTTCCCTACCATTTCAGAAACAGTGTTTGGAAACTGGATGTTGATTTAGCTACCCCATTTCTAAACTCATTTGTGTGTGTGTGTGTGTGTGTGTGTGTGTGTGTGTGTGTGTGTGTGTGTGTGTGTGTGTGTGTGTGTGTGTGTGTGTGTGAGCATCTATTTCACATTCTCTTACTTTTATTCTTTTCTTGGTTTTTCCCATTTCTGCCTTTACATCAGATGTGATATCCATTTTAATGCCCCTGTAGCGCCACACTGGATGGAGTATTGTAAATAATGTTGCACATTTAGCCCTAACTTACGTGTGCTGGTCACGCGATTTTCAACTGCACCAACACCCTTCAGAGAGACTTCATTTCTTGGTCAAAACAATGAGCCGAGACTAACACAATGGTTGTCAGGCTACTTAAAATCATGCCATTTTTTTAGCATGATGTTATAGTATAGTCAGACAAATTAGCATTTGGCAATTTTTATTAATCATGCCAATATAATACTGTACATACCAACGACTTTTTCAAAACAACACTAGTTGAAACATCACACACTCTTAACAATTTATTTTCATATACATTCCATAGATATTTTAAGTCCACTGCTGATTTTTAAAAAATAATAGAATATTTCTCCCTTCTCTTCTGATGTCATCACATCATATTTATTTTCTCCTAAAAAAAAATAAGGCCATGATCTTTACTTGTGGAAATGACATCACTGGTATCCAGAATAAAGGGGAATTAATTAAACCCCATTTGAGAAGTTTTCTACAAGATGCCATCCCTTTGAGTGGCACAAACCTGCACTTGTGACAGTCATTGTCAACGGACTGTGCAATAGTTGGTAGCCTCTAAAAGAGATCAAGAAGTTGGACAAGAGATGCTTGGTGTACATCAACTTTGTCCTTCAAATTTATGATACATAAAGTCAGAGGATACTGTGTGAATACAGTAAGTATTACCATAGGTCTAAAGTACATAAATCATGTGAAATTTTGACCCACTGTTTATTAGAATTGCAAAGAAAAAAAAAGAGACGTTCAGCTTTGGGGTTTGGGTATTTGGACATAGTGCATATCCATGTATGCCTGAGTTTTCATTTTGGTCCTAAGACTTGCCTTCCCTGGGCTCTGTGGATTTACAGTCATTACAACACAAGTCATAGAAAGCATCTAACATAAAACAAAAACTTTCAATGGTCACAATCAGTTGTGTTTCAGAGGTTTTACCCTCATCCAATAGATTTCACAGACATCAAATGAAGTCATCCAGATATTCATACAAGCAAAACCAATCTAACCAACCTCTAAATTTGGCTCTGAATAAACCTGGAAAATTACTAAAAATTTGGAGTTGTAGTCCTTATAAGAGCCAAACTCCCACTGAGATCAAAGCAGCACACAAAGGCACCAAAATGGGGCCCTAAATTACTGCTTTTTGACACATACACTCAAACCAAATGGGAGACAAAAGCCAAGTGAGTGAGTTACAGCACCCAGAGGGAAGGAGGGTTAAGCACAACTGCATCCAGACAGGCAGGCTGTCACCAAGTGTGCCATCATTAGACGCAGGGTTTTGAAAGGTGACTCAGAGCTAACATGAAAGGAGAAATCTTTTAGACAGAGAAGACAGAACCCTCATGTACAGATAACATGAGCATGTGTCAAAGATTTGACTTAACTAACAACATGGCGAGAGAACCAGTAAGATTAAATTCAAAGAAGTCCAATAGATAGACAGACAGTAGATCAATAGATAGATGATACATAGACATATTGATAGATGGTGGATAAATACAGATAATGGATGGATGAATAGACAGTGATACATAGATAAATTGATAAATAATAGGTGATAGACGGACAGAGAGAGAAATACGAATGTTATGCTGGAGTGGATTTACAAATGGATGTATAGCATTCTATTCACAGGGAAAGCATCAATTGCATTCCACTGGACACAATTAATTTGCATTTCTATGGACAAGAATCCTCTGCATTATTAACAATTTTCTACGATTCACAGAATAGGAAAATAGCTCAAAGACAATGAACAGCGGACAAAACCTGGAAAAGTGCAAGAGAGGGGGTGATAGTCTTTCCTTTTGACTAATGTTGAAATCTTTCACAACTTTTCCCGACTCTGACAGTCACATCTTAACATTAGATTCTCAAAAATTAACTGTGATTTATTTAAAGTTTTCTTACTATTATTTACTATTTATTCTTTCCACAAATCCCTGTAAAATGATGGACAATGTTCCATAAACAATCTCAGAAATTGTTCGTTTTTGTTGAAGCTTGAATACTCCAAGACGTAGCTTTGCATGACAGAAGAATGCGATTTCATTATTTGGTTTGGTTTGGTTTTACATGTGTGAATGCAATAGTGTAGAACAGCTGTTGGCAAATGACAGCCACGGGACACACCCAGCTCCCACCTGTTTTTGTACAGCCAATGAGCTAAGAATGAGCCTTACATTTCCAACTAGTTGGAAAAAAAAATAAAATTTTACAACATGGGAAAATTTTATGACATTCAAATTTCAGTGTCCACAAATAAAGTTGTCTTGAGACACAGCCATTCTTTTTTGTTTATGTATTACCTACTACTGGTTTTATGCCACAACGGCAGAGTTAAGTAGTTACAGCAGAGACGTTATGAGCTACAAAGAAAAAATGATTTACTCTCTGGTCTTTTACAGAAATCATTTGCTGACCCCAAAATATGCCACCTTGGCACAGTAAAGAACGGCAGATGCAGGAAGGTCTCTATTCCACCCCTCTCCCCACTTAACACATACCTTCTTCTCTGGAACAGGTTGTAAGACCCTGATGTGAGAGGGGCCCTCTCTGTATCTGGAGGAAAGGAACGTCCTTATCTCTGCAGACAGTGGGTCACAGAGAAGAATCTGAACAAACACACCTTGCTCAGTTTCCCCAGTTTGTTACTATTAGATCATAGCCCCTTTGTCCTATCATACTTCTGCATGACTGTCCACTCTTCATCAACCCTAGCATAAAAATACACGAATTCAACACAAAATTTATTAAGTAAATCTGTATGTTTTGTCTTGTTAAACTGTCCTATAGGGGCTAAGCCATGAACACAGGATGGGTAGAAAAAAAGATATTGTTCCTGCTCTAGAGATATTCTAAACATGGCTCATTAACGTATATGGACCTCCGCACTGTGACTAAATACCAGGGTATCTTGCCCACCAATTCGAATCTCCTGTGAAATGCTCCAAAATCATTCCTAAACCGGTCTTTAGAGAAATTACGTGCAATGGAAAATAGAATGTAAAAATAAGCCCTTCTTCTGAAGAGGAGGAGACTGCCTTTGGCAAGATATAGCATTGGTTTTTGAGATTCCACAACTATACAATAAAAGAATTACACTGGACTATTCCCAAAGTCTTTTTAGCTTCAGAAAACTTTTCTCCATCCTTTCTACAAACAGTAATCCCAGCAGTCTGTATCAGCCACGTTTCCCTATTGCCACCCACCCAACTCTTACCACAGTCCAAAGATCCATAAGTTGGTGACCCATTCAAATGGTTCTGTCTTTCTTAGTCAATTATTTCCATTTTCAGTACCAAATAAGTTGTGAACGTGAGAAACAAGCCTCAAGACAGTGAGTGGAATTTGATAGAGACTGGGTCACATACACATGAACCAATCAACGCATGAATACCAAGGGATCTGAGAATGCTGGAAAGAGAAAGGACCTTGAATTGGAAATAGCCTGGGGATCAGCAGAGATTAAAGTAGAAGCAGACCCTAAAAGTGCACAAATACACCAACGGGTGATGTCACAATAATGGGGACTCTTAAGAATCTTGCATGAATGTTTAAAAAAGGCTAAAGTAACAGTAGCTGGGGATTTGCTGAGTAAGCCAAAAAATTATAAATTAGTGCAAAGACCAAGTTTGCTTTTGGATCACTTCATCACTAGGGCATAGGACATAGTAGATGTTCACTGAGTATTTATTGAAATTGAATTAAACTCCATTGGAACAAGCAAATGAAATGCGTTTAAAGAGAATGTTAATCTAAGAACATAAATGAAAGTTCTGAACAGCCACCACATTAAGATATATGGGGAAAAATTAGGAAATTTACATTATATCTGGTATAGAATAATTTGTTATTTAAGAGAAAGATTAATTCAAACAGGCTCTTAAAATAATGTGCAGTACATTATTAAAGTTGGACTAACTTAAAAGTATTAAAATGAAAATATATGACATTTTACTAGTATGTATTACAGGATGACAGTAATATTTCATTCCAAAAAGTATTTAGGAAGCCTTCACTTAAAAAATAAAATTCAGATAAAAATTGATTAGAAAAATTATTTGGGTAGAATAGAAAAATAAATTTTTGTGCCAAAGGCATATGTTTGTTTTCTTAATTAGAAACAGATGATCTCATTATTTAGTTACCGCTGGAATTGAAGTCCTAAAAATAAGTTATTCTAAAGGCATCAGGTTTTGATAAATTTGGTATATTTTAAAAGTTTGCCATTCATCATCCTAAACTGAAACTTAGCTCAGATGTGAATATTGTAAACAGTTTATTTTGGACTGGCCAAGAGCAAAGCATGTTTCTCTGGGTTTAGTGCGCTATCAATGTGAAAAAAAATCTCCTTAATGGAAGAATTTCTAAGGAATCCATTTTCTCGGCTTCTACCATATATCCCTGAATACAAGCTGAACCAGCAGAGTGGGCATCCTTAGACTGTATCTTCTTGATTTCCCATTGAACAAATAATGAGGACATCAAAGTGAGAAGAATTGGGCAACAATGTTGCCACAAATTTATATGATTTACAGTAGCCATGAGCGTGACTCAGGAAAATACTCAGAGCAGCAAGAGAATCAATCATTAGGTTGAGCAAGAGATCGCTCATAATTTTTTTTATTCTTCTATAATACTTCATATGCGTAGGGTATACAAATGGGAAAATCACCAGCTGACTCAGTTCAAATCCTGTCATTAGTATTTATCGGTACTTACTACTCAAGTGACTTTGTGAGAAAGTCATCCAACTTCCGCAAGGATCTGTGAAATGAAGGTGGTCATGGCCAAGATTAGGTCAAGATTAGGTTTGCTTGCCCACAAGTCCATCTTTATATAACAAAAGAAGTGTGAAATAATAGTGACTTAAGCAAGATAAGTTATTTCTCATGTGCAAAGGATGTGAGAAGTTCAAGGCTGGTTGGGGTCTCCATGGTATCAAAGACCCCAGTTCTTCCTATATTTCTTATTAGTTATTCTCAGACTGGCCTCATGGTCCAAGATAGCTGCAGGAGCCCCTGCCATTGCTCTGCATTCTAAGCAGCAGAGAAGAGAAAGGGGGAAGAGCAAATAGGAGCATTTTCTAGCTAAATCACATTACTTTAATGAGTTCCCTTTAGAGAGGCATCTTGAAAATCTTTCACAAAAACTCCACTTGCATTTAATGAGCTGGAAATTAGATGATCATATTTAGCAGCAAGAGAGTTTGGGAAGATGTGTATTTTTAACCCTAGGTGGCAATGTGCTCAGGTGAGGAAGTAGGTTTGGTTATTAGAGAAGAGGAGAGACTTGGATTCAGAGGCAAAGAGCAGTTTCTCTCACCTACTTTAGAGGGTATATGGTGGGAATTAGAATTTCCATACATAACAAGCCCCTAAAAAGGAGCTTGGCACATACCATGATCTCATAAACTGTGCATGTATTGTCTTTCATATAAAAAATAAAACTGCTGAGAAGAAGGCAATATTCTTCATTTATTTTGTAACTCCCAAAATGTGTAGACCAGGGTTTCTCAATCTTGTCACTATTGACATTTGGAGACAGATCATCTTGCTTTGGGGGCTGTTCCATGCATTGTACCTTGTTTATCAGCATCCCTGACCTCTACCCACTAGATGACAGTAGCATCCCAGGTGTGATAATAAAAAATGTTTCCATCCACTGCCAATGTCCGCATGGGAGCAAAATTGCTCCCAGTTGAGAACCAGTGGCCTGGACCTATGCTAGACAGTAAGTTACTCTTCTCTGTTATCTGAGGGTTGAATGCAGCAGGAGCTTAAGGCCATTGAGTGCTCATTCCATTGTGCCCAACTCAGCATAGGAAAGAGGAGATTTTCCCAGTGAGTAATACATAACCAGGCTATCATACAGCTAGAAAATGGATTATCTGCTACTTTTCTCCTGAAGGTAATGCAGTGAAGATGCAATTTGAGGGAGAAAAAAAAATGCTATATAACGGTTCCATTCATTCATCACAAATATTTGTTGAACAACTACTATGTGCCCAACACCAGTCTAGGCTCTGGGGACACTACAGTAAACAAAGAGGACAGGAGCCCATATCCCCATGAAGCTCACTTCTAAGACTCCAAGCAGATAAAGGAATACCTGTATAATGTCCTGTCGGGGCATGGTGCGGACAGTGAGGCAGGTATGTGGGCAGGTTCGCAGGGGATGACCCAGGAATGTGTGGCTGAGAGGGTGGCATTTGTGCCAAGATGTGAACAAGGAGTAGTGGTGAGTTGGGTGTCTCTCTGGGAAGGAGCATTCTGGGTGGAGAAAAAAAACAGCCTTGAAGGGGTGGAGTAGCAGGAAATAAAGTTGGAGACAGGGCACAGGCAGACAAGATGGGGCCAGTAAAACCGAGGATTCATGCAGGCAGGAGAATGGCAGCTCAGAGGTGGGAAGAGCAGTCAGAGAACAGAAGTGTGGATAACCTGGAGGGGTTCTGCACTGGAGCTGATGGGCTTTGCAGGTGGTGACCAGAAACGCTCAGAAAGTGTGCCGTTCCTCTAGAGCCTTATGCAAAACTTATCTTTTAAACTATAGAATTTAAAAAGCTGAATCATCAATATTACTTCTAGGTTTTCTTACTCATCTTTGCCAATATTTGTTCAAAATAATTTTAAAGTCATGGACGCTTATATAACACAATGTATAGGACAGTGACCCAAACCCCAGCATGACCCTGCTGATTTGTCCATTCCTGGATTTTCCCATCTGTGAAATGAAGCTCTAAGGCTTACTATTAACCTCGTTAACCTGGGATTAAGAGGAAAAGCGTAGGGTACTTCACCAATTTCAGGAGAGATGCAAACTTAATTATCTGCACATATGCCCAGTTGTGATAATATCCAAAGGAGATGAACATTGATTAATATGTAAGAGTCATTCTCAAGGATTCAGACTAAAGACAACCCTTGAATTTATGTCAGCTTTGTAATATATTCTACAGTTTCTTCTGGAGTCAACTGTGACTTATTGATTTGCTCTTGTTCTTGGGCGAAAGGGATTGATTTCTTTTCTTGTGAAATTCAAAGTCTTTCCTGCCAGCCTTGATCCTTCAACCACAAACTGTGGTTTCATGATCTATGATCACTAGTGGTGCAATTTCCCTCCCCTGCAACGTTTACAAAATAGTTCAAATGAGCGCCTTTCATTCAAATTCATTTTATGTCTGTAAAAATATCATTAATTTCTTGATGGAATGAGGAGAAAATGGGTGATTAAATAAGAAGAAATAGTGATATAACAAATTATCATCCATATAATACCCAACTAACAAAAAACTGGATGAAAACACTCACGTGCATATATGAGAGTTCCTCAAAAAGTTCATGGAACAATTCATATTTTCTTTTAATTCCACTTCCCATGAACTTTTTCAAGTACCCTCATGTGTGTGTACACGCACACACACACACAAACACACACACATACACACACACACGAGGGATCTTCGAAAAGTGGAAAAATTGAATTAAAAGATAATAAAATCTTTCCATGAACACACTCATACATATATGATTGTGATATTATGGGACTGAGGTAAGAAATGTATTCTATTAAAGATATAAATGAGTATAATGACAAAGTTTAGAGAGTGTGTGTGTGTGTGTGTGTGTGTGTGTGTGTGTGTGTAGCAAGGGATCTCAAAAATAGGAAAGAGACTGTTCAATTAAAGAAATAAATTATTTAACCAGCAATTCCTTCAAAAAACCCAAAATTACTATATATAACTTAGGTATAAGTAGAATGCATTATATCTTCTGGTTTAAGCAAAAGGCATTTTCTCCTTAATTTTTTAATTAGAAACTTACAGAATAAAGAGAAAAATAAGGTAGTATATAGAACTACTGATACATGGATCTTGATTGCAGTGGCTGCTACACTAACTGAATCTATACGGGTGACAAAATATATTAAAGTATTTGCATACATTGTGCCCATATCAATCTTGGGTTCTATAATTACAAGAAATATAACTGTTGGTGGAAACTGGATACACGTAATTTCTCTGTACTATGTCTGCAACTTCCTATGAATCTATAATTATTCCAAAATTAAAAGTTTTTTACAATATTGATGCAGTTGGACAAAACGTACCTTAGAACATTGCTTGTGATTCTGGCACCAAACGAGGGAACCATTGTTCTGCAGAAAAAGAAAAAGAAATATCGGCCCATTAAATAATTTTCTAATAGAAGACTACACACACACATGCATTTATAGTTTTTAAATTAAAATTTGTGTGTATCATTTAAAAGTATTTGTATTAACCAAAGGCCAGTCTTGCAAACCTGATGTTTCTCTCTTCCTGAGATAGAAAATGTGTCTCTATTGTTAGCTCTATTTTGTCACTGACTTCAAAGACACATAAAATCATAAAGATTCCAAGCTGTCCAAAAGGGAAAAGTGTCTGAGCCAACTCTCATGGCGTGCTGAGCAATAAAATACAGACCAACAGGAAAATGAACACTAGGTGTTTCTTCCATGGTAAACAGTTTTGGTAAATTCACAAGTTGGGTATCTTGGAGGCTTTTGATCTCAGCCAATGTACAATAATAAGAGTTTGAGTTTGGAAGAAAGATTCCACATGAAAAGCCCTTTCTTTCCTTTTTACTGGATGTTTGTCTACGAACTAGGGGCTTAATATCCCTAGCCTCGGTTTATACATCTGTAAAACAAGCAGAATAGCAATACCTCATGCATCAGGTCATTGTGATAACTAAATGAAATAATATGCACATAACCCCACTTAGTACAGATTAACATTCCCTCAATATATAACAAATAGTAGGACTATGATTTATTATCTTGAATATTAGAATTCCAGCTTGGGAACCTCTCGATCCACATAACTTAAACTTTGGTCCTAGTTTTTCCTATGGTCGTGATTTTGTAAATCAGATCATACTAGGCTGGTGTGGTGGGTAGAGTGAGCAGAAACCATCACCCAATACATAAGATGCCAGGACCTCCAGTTCTCTAAAGTTCAAGGTTGGAGAGCACACAGAGTCACCCTTTTCCTGGTTGAACCTACCCGTTTGCACACAGCAGTATTGCGTGTGTTTGCAGTTGTGAGAAAAGAAAACTAGACCAATAAAATAACTTCTAAAAAAATTTTTATAGCAAGTTTATTGAGATATAATTCATATACCTTAAAATTCATTCATTTAAAGTACACAATTCAATGGCTTTTGGCGTATTTAGCAGGCTGTGCAACAATCACCACGGTCTAATTCTAGAACATTTTTATCAGCCCCAAAAGAAACCTGCACCTGTTGATAGCCCCTCTGCATTCTCTCCTTTGCCCTAGTTCCCTCACCCTGGCAACTACTAATCTATTTTCTGTCTTTATATATTACCTCTTCTGGACATTTTGTATAAATGGAATCATACAATGTGTTGTCTTTTCATAAGAATGGAATCACACACTATGTGTCTGGTTTCTTTCACTGAGCATAATGTTTTACATCACACTAAGTGCTGTAGCAATTTTGCTTCATCTGAAGTGTAGCATATATCAGTACTTCTTTATTTTTTATTGTCAAATTCCATCATATGAATATACCAAGTTTCACTCCTTCACTTCAAGTGCTATACCTTAATATATCCCATTCCCAATACTATGCCTAATTATTGCATTCCCAAAACCACTACAAAAATCTCAGCTGTATAGGATTAGAAATCTTCCTCTCCTACGTGAAGATAATTGGGCTAAAAGATCTCAGTCTCGCATTCATGCATTAGCTACGAAGCCCCTCCATCGTATAGCGCTAACCTTCCCTTGCAGAGTTAACTCCCAATCATTCCTACACATACACAGGATTTCAGCCAGTCTAGTATCAACCCACCTGCCCCCAGCCGAGCTCCCTACCTCCTCACGTGGGCCCACATCTCTTTCTGCGTGTGAGTAGTCTTCACCCAGACAAGCAAGGACGAAGCTGGGGCGGTACACACACAGCCTGGGGCGAAGCCTGAGCCGGCAGGGTTTGCATCCCAGAAATAATTAGATCAGGTGGAGACCAACGCTGGACAAATAGTGGTGCTTTAGTTACTGAAAACTGAGATGTGAGTTGAAAGGGTGGAAGGAGGGTGCAGATGGGCATGTGATAAAAGGATCCCTTGGCTTGGTAACAACCTGAAAGTTCACAGGGGCACAGGCAGACTGAGGCTGTTCACAAGTAGGGTGACACCTGCAGAAAGCAGGGGCCGGGCATTGAGAAGTAGAAACTGAGAGCAGGGACAGAGAAGCCCTGGAGAATGTCCTACTGACCGCCACTTGCAGGGTCTTGCCTGGGAAGGGTCTACCCTGTTCACTCTGCACGGAGGTGGCTCCCGTGGGACTTCTAGAGACCAAGCCCATCGGATCACATCCCGGCCCCAGCTGGAGAGCACCACGCTCCTGGCCCAGGGATGGAAAGAGGTATCTTCTAAAGACACCCAGGGCTGAAGTGGTTGGAGGAGACCTTGGAGACTGGGTCAAGGCCAGTTTCTTAAGATCTTTTTCACCGGGGTCATGGTTAGAAGACCTTCACCCTCCTGGAGTCAGCTTAGTGGCTCCTGCTCCTGGCTCTAGAAACTCCAACTTGGGCCCATTCACCTCCTTCCCTCCAGATCTATCTCTTCCTGGGCAGATGGGCAGGACTTGTGGAGGAGAGAAGGGGCGTCAACCACCTTGCTACTTGCTGCACTGCTCCTGAGAGCTCGGTCATGTCCTCACCTGCGATTGATACGTTTTCTGTTGTCTGAGTCTGAGCTCCCCAGCTGGAGGGGGACCTGGAGACCCGGCTCCTGCTTCCTCTTGCCTGTCTGTGTCACACTAGGAACCAGGGCCACTCTGTTCTCATAGAGGTGGCATCCACCCAAGGCCACCCAAGGATGACTTCAAAAGTAGGAGAGGCAAATGTCTCCTGCCTCCAAATTATTGGTCAACAAAATAATACTGATGTGATAATACACCTTTGGCCATTGATTATGATTATGATTATGATTGATTATGATTATGATTATGATTACTATATCTATGTGACACTTGCCTTGCTGTTTTACATATTCGCCCACATAATCATCCCCTGTAATGACGTAAGCTTCCTTTATCCACTTTACAGTTAGGAAACCTGTAGTCAGGGAAGCTAATTGAAATATCCACAGCCCTGAAGCCAAGTGATTAAACTCAGTGATGAACAACAGGATGGGTAAAGCTGCAGGGTAAGCAAGGCGGTGAGACCGACCCTGGCTTTTGAAGGAATCTCTAGATTTATGACCTTGGAAGGAGAGGTAAGAATTGGTCCCGATGGTCCTGAATACTGTATGTTCTGGAAGAGATACATCAGATAGACGGGCTAGAGTGGACAATGGGAGAGGAGATCAGGTAAATAGGTAGAAAGCAGATTACAATGGATTTTGTCTTATCTCGGGGAATAAAATTTATTATTGAATAAGTGTCAGAGGGTTTAATAAGAATAGAGGATTAGAGTCGTGAGAAGTCCTGTACATGGCAAAGCTTCAGCAACAAAACACAAAGCATCCAGCAGAGACTGTCTGCAGCTGCCCAGCCTCCACCTTCCACAGCCAGACCCCCCGTCCTGCCCCATGCTGACTTTCCTGCATCTTGGGGAGGCTTCCCATTCTACGGGCTCACACACTCCCCTCAAAATGAGAAAGGAACCATAGCCACAGAGCCCAACTCTTGAGTCATTTACATTTTATTGGGAATTAATATCAGCGAACTACCTCAATCAAGGCATTTTCATTTTAAGCAAAATTTTCCACTAATCATAAAATGAAAAGCTCTGTCATTATAAAGAAATATTTGGGGTAATAGCAAGCAAGCATGAAAGATTACTATGATTAGAGTGATTTTTTATTTATTTATTTATTTTTTTTAGCAAAGACAGTGTGTCACAGGATGCTGGGGAAGATTAAAAAGATAATCCACGTAAAGTATTTAGCAAAATGGCACAGAGTTAGATGTCAGGAAAAAAATCCATTGTTATTGATGTGATTTTGTTGCTGTTTCCCATTATTATTGTCTCTAGGAGTAGGAAAGTAATCCTGGGCTTAAAATCTCCCAGGTCTTAATGTAGAACACTCACCCTAAACTAATTGATTTGGTCTTATTAATGAGACTCAGAAGCATTTAAAATTGCAAATACTTAAGCACAGTACTTGCAATAAAGCAGGGGATGCCTACCCATCACGTATTGCTCCGTAGGTGCTAGCAGTCTTTCAGCATTTGCCAGCATGAGGACTGGGCAATGGAATCGTATTTTTGCTTTAATTTCTTTTGATCAACCATTTGTATTCCCTTTAGAGTAAAAAGTCCATATGTTTTGCCATTTCTATTCTGCATTTACCATTTTATTCATTATTTACCATTTTATTATCAATTTAAGCAGTTATTAGTGCCAATTAGGTTTAATAATCATTTGTCTGTTGCAAAAAGTCTCCAGTACATCATCTGTCTTTCGAATTTATTCATGGAGTTTTTTCTATAAAGACGTTTTCTACATACACATACATACACACACACATGCACAAACATGCATGCCCATATATATTTTCCCCAAAAATGTGTCTTTACTTCCCTTTTGGATTTGGAGTTTCCTGTTTTTCTTAAAACCATTTCCCCCACACCAAGGTTTTACAGCTGTTCTGTGCTTTTGCATTTATCAATCAGCATCAACCATACTATTCATCTCTATGAAGAACTTCTAAGAACCCTTCCTAATGGCATCAGGGATGTGGGTAAACTCCCAATTAGCTAGGCCACGTTTCTTAGGCCAGGTGTGCACGCACAGTGTACCATTACCATCACGTCCGTTGCTTACCTGTACTGCTCTTTGAGCAGCAGAGCATTGGAAAAATACAAGAATCCATCCAGTACATTTCAACACCCTGCCTCAGGGGAAGTCCTCAGTCAGATTACAATAGCCTTCGCTAGTTAAGCCACTTGACAACAGAAATAAAATACAGTATTTGCAATAAAGTCTTATTCTGGCTGAAAGCCAGCAAAGATAAAGAGTCAAAGTACATTAGGCTAGAAAGACATTTGCCTCCAGAATCATTATTGTAACCTCCAGGTAAGATCAGACAGTGGGACTTTTGTAATTATAGAAAAATTACATCCTGTGTTTTATTGGTTTAACTAGATCAAACATGAATGCCAGTCAATCCAACTTTCAAAGAGTTTATATAAGTCCAATCAACTGCACCCAGCCATTATTTCTATGGCATTTTCAGTCTTTCCATTTCTAGCCTTTTGATTTTTTCCTTCAAGAAAAATAATTCTTCAAAAGCTTCAAGTAAAGAAAACACTTCATTCGCTCAAAGACAACCCACATGGGAATGGGTACAGATAAATAAAAATTAGTTCCCTAGATAGAGCCATTTGAAAAGAGAAAAGAGAATTATAACAGATCCCACGCATTTTCTTTAACAAAACCAGGTGTTGGTGTGGAATAGCCATAAAGGTTATGCAGTCGGCAGTTTCAGAAATACACGCCGAGCCACTTTCCAGCAATAAGAAAGACCATTTGAAACTGAAACCATCCAGAAAATCTACGATGGACTTTAAATTTACCAATCAATGCTATGAAACCACAAATAATTGGTTGTGACTCTCAATTGACAATGTCCTTTTGATGCTAAATGTAAGGGTTTTTAAAAAAAAAAGGAATAGGTTAAAATTTAGAAATTCATTTTAATCCAAAATATTTTCCTATTATTTTGGAAACATGGTATAATATAACTGATTTCATTTATTATTACAAGGGTGTGCTTTTCTATTATCAGTACACCCAGACATTTCTCATGTATTCAACAGCCAATATAAAATAGAGGTGTTCTAGAGAATAAAACTGAGAATTTTCATTTCCATGAATTGAAATATCTTTAAAACGAATCTTTACTAGTGATCACCTGAACTGCACACTCCATTCAAAACATTTCTCAGAAAACTTACATGCGTACTACTAAGTGAAAGAAGACAGTCAGAAAAGGCTACATACAGTATGATTCCAACTCTATGACTTTCTGGAAAAGACAAAACTATGGAGACAATAAAAAGACTGATGGTTTCCAGGAGTTAAGGAGGAGGCAGGAATAAATCGGAGGAGCACAGAAGAATTTTAGGGCAGTGAAACTGCTCTGTATGATACTGTAGGGGTCGACACATGTCATTATGCATTTGTCCAAGCTCACAGAGTGTACAGCACCAAGAGTGACCCCTCATGTAAATTATGGGCCTTAGATGATATGTCATTGTCACCTATTGTTGTCCTATTGTAACAAGTTTACCACTGTGGTAGGGAACGTTGACAGTGGGAGGCTATGCCTGTGTGGGGCAGATGATACATGGGAAACCTCAGAGGGTATTTAGGAATTCTCTGCCCCTTTCTCTTAATCTTGCTGTGAACCTAGAACTGCTCCAACAAATTAAGTCTATTTAAAAGGGGGGGGCGGCAGGGGAGACAGACCTATGTGTATATATTTGTTGCTAATAGGATTTCATTCAAAGGTTATGGAATATCCCCAGTAAATAAATGGCCTTTTCATTAACCAAAAAAAAAAAAAAGTCTCCCTGTATTCTACAAATATGTTAGGTATAATGGAATTCTACAGGAAAAAAAAGTTTGACACCAACCTTCCCCTCTCCTCATTTCCACTGTTAGGCATAACCTGCCACATCGTCCTTGCCTTGCCCACAAATGCCACTTCCTCCAGGAAGCCCTCCCCAACCCCCTCGCCCTGACTCTCAGACCTCCCACGGCACTGGCTGGTAGCATCCTGCACTTGCGCTCCTTCACAGTTGACAAACATAGACGATTTGTGTTTTTATTGAATGGTCATCTGTCCCCCAGCCTGCAGACACCTTGAAGTCCATTCGTATCACCTGGTCACCACCACCCCTCTGGCAGAGTGCCTACCACAGAGCCAACGGTCGTAACAAACATTACTGATTGAAGAAGTAAATGAATGGAATAGAGAGTCATAAAAAAAAAAAATCTAAACTCTAATCATTAGGTCATAAGGAGCTGAAAAGAATGAAATAAATAGACTGGGCTGAACACATTTTTCATCTTCTCTAGCTGGAGGTTTTAGGAAGCAGCTCATTATTTTGTTTTTGCAATGCAAACTTGCATTCAGAATGAAATACAAGTTATTTAAGAAATAATCATAATAATTATCTTTTTATAGGTGTAGATAATTAAGGTCATCTAAAGACAATTTATGGAACAGAAAGAGCCAGACATGGGAAGACACTTTATTAACATTTTATTATGAATATTGACAAGGAATATTTTAACGAATTCTACATGTGGAAAAACACTAGACAAGGACACAATTTTTACTACTTACTGTCCATTTTAGAATAATGAAGTCTACCCTACAACCAGAAGTACTGGCCTCTCTTAGAACATCTCAAGCAATTGTCTTTGGTTTTCTCCACGAGGATATGCTAATTATTCATTCATAAGCTAATTAATAAAACTTTGGTTTCCTCCACGAGGATACGCTAATTATTCATTCACTCTTGCCATAGCTATGATTTCAGATATGGAACCTCTAAGCTATATTTGGTATTAAAATATATATGTTAATGGTTGTTTACATTTAATTTACTCCTTTATCTTTATTATATTTAATGTTTTATATTTATGCTTTCTATTTGAACAAAATTTATATTTTCTTAGAAGTTGTAGCCTCTCCACAAAATCACGTAAAACCCTGGAAGATTTTGAGGTGAAATAAATGACTTGTGCTGAAATAAATCCCTGACTCGGATGACAAAGTAGGGTTAGCGTGGGCAACAGAGTGCATGCAAGAGCTTACACAACTGAAGCATTGTCCATGGGAAACCAAAAAAATAAAAACCCGTCTGTGTGAGCTTCATTCTCACAGCTCCTCCTTCGTGGCAGGGACGAGGAAAAGCAAAGATGAGCGCAGACTGTAAAAGCAAACAGGTCCAGACACAGCTCTGAAGTTTCTGCTTGCCTTGTGTGACGATGCTCCTAAGTCCAGGAGCCTCTCACCAGCCGCCGTGCCCACTCGTCTAGAACGTAAACAGTGTCGTGCATTAAGGCGAGAAGGACATCGGTGCTGGCTGTGTCCTGTAGAAGTGACCATCGGCTTCCAGGTGCTGAAAGCGTTGTCTCCAGCACGGTGGCTTCCATCTGCCACTCCAACTTCTGTTTCTACCCCTTCCTGGGTGTCTTTCCTGACTTAAGCATTAATCCTTCAGCTCTGTCTGAGCATAGTTGAGAAAAGCTGGTCTGGGAAGAGGAGAAAGGAGGAAATAGAAGGGAGGCAGCAGATAAAATGGGTAAGGAAGACAGAAAGGTACAAAAAGTCGGGGGTAAATGACTTACCAGGTCTCTGGGCGTAAACATGAGATTTAAAGACTCCTTTAAAGTTTGACATTTTGCTTTCCGTTACCAAAATGGCAAAGACAAATCTTCTGCACTGTTTAAGATTATCATAACCCAATGGTACGAAAAGTCCTTGGCCCGAGGACTCCAGTCACCATGGTTGGGCACAGTCACAGCCAGACCTTCAGTGCGGGTCTGAATGCGGGGGCAGTTTCTGACCAACTGGACTGCTGGGCCGTCTTCATGGCAAGCCCCAGAACTGTCCCACCTGGGATCTGGGGTCACACTGACATCTCAGTACCCCAGCTCTACTGCAATCCACAATAACTTCAGTTCCAGAAATGAGACGGATGACCACAATCCATCAGGTCCATCCAGAGACCAGCTGGGAGTCCCTCTAGGTCTCTGGACTTAGAACATGTGCTTTCACCAACCCTAGGCAAAATCCTGAGACATCTATGTCACCGAGGCACCCAGTCTGTCTCTGAAGTTGAGGTGACTCTTAGTTCATTTTCTGCTGCTGTAGTGGAATACCTGAGACTGGGTAATTTACAAAGAACAGAGATTTATTTCTTACAGTTCTGGAGGCTGGAGAGTCTAAGAGAAAGGGGTCGCATCTGGCGAGGGCCTTTTTACTGCATCATCTCATGGCAGAAGGCAGAAGGTCAAGAAAATACCCACAAGAGAGGAACAGAGAGAGAGAGACAGGAAGGGGTCTTTTAACAGGATCCCACTCCCACAACAATAAACCCACTTTGGCGATAATGGCATTAGTTCACTCTAGAGGGCAGATTCATCATGACTGAATTACCTTTTAAAGATCACACCTCTCAACATTGTTGCATTAGGGACTAAGTTCAACACATGAACTTTGAGGGAACACATTGAAACCATCACAAGGTGCATTTCCGATTAAATGTGACACGATCATTGTCAGCCAGGTAGCAGTCATGACAAGGTGGTCAACACTTCACATGTGTGAACTGGGTCATGGCTATGTGTGCTGCCACCATTTAAACTGAGTTGTGCACAGGGTTAGTTCTACACAGGTTGGGTTTACTTGCCACTTAAAATGTGCAATTGGACTATACTACGGCACTGAAAGGAAAAATTATTGTGTGCACAGAAATACTAAGAATAAAGAGGTGTGGCAAATATTCACTGGAGGAAAGACTGAACTTTCATATTTTCAAGTAATGACCATACTTTAAAGTATTTAAGAAAGGAATATCCCCACAAATAGATGAAGCCATGTGGTACTTTATTACTGACATATGAAGAAAAGGGTTCACAATCTCTTACAAAAGGGATGAAGACAGAAAACAATCACGAAATCCCCTGGACCAGATGAATTAACAAAGCAACGAGATGTTGGTGTGACCAAACGACACTTCAGAGAAGATCCTCATTCGGCCATATGTCATAATCTTATTATCACTTATAAAAAATTCTTTAGGGTTACATAAAAATGAATGTCCTATCCATGGCTTCTTGGAGTCACTGAAATATCATGCATAAATTTGTGTTGGCTCCCTGCAAATCCCCTTTCTTCTCAATACTGGCACATCTGGATAGTGACTCTTTTGGGGGCTGCCTAATCTGCATTTAGGAAATGATTAGTGAACTCATTCTGAGTGACTTTCCTGATGGGTAACTATTTTATAGAAAATGGGCTTGTAATTATAAGGAGCAGGGTATGATCACTGAATACACGCAGGTCTGCCCATACCGCAGCTAAAGTAAACCCAGTATCAGTTTTGACGATCTCTACATGGAATGTGCATATAGAATTTCTACTGACATGAAGTTGGGGTGGAAGGAGCATTTTGCGCCTTTCATTTTTCTGAGGTAATTTTCCAAAACAATTGAGTTAATGGGGGAGGAGAGTTTAAAGAGGGAAGTAAAAATTCACACTACTTGCTGAAGGAAGGTGAGAGTGGGAGTCGACTAAAACTACGTGGGGAGGATTGGTGGATAGTGTGGATGTTTACCTGAGGCTGAGAACTATGGGTCTGTAGTAGCACCGTTCCATACGATTGTGTGATTTTCTCTGGCAGCACCCAGCATTGCACAGATACATCCAAGTAGGCAGCTTTTAGAGCTTGGTGTCTTCACAACTGGAATTTTGCTGCTAGAGAGCGGCCGAAAGGCTAGAAAATGAGGCTACTGGCCAAAAAAGTAATTAAAATGATGCATCACGGGCTCCAGACAAGGTTCAGGAGGAAATTAAAAGAGGAAGGGGCAAGGTAACAGGGATTCCAAATATCCTGGTGCAAAGAATCACCTGGGGACTCTATCAGATGTAGAGGTTCCCTGGGACTGACGTGGTGGCCCTAGATCTGACTCTGGAATCTGTAGATTAACAAATGCCCCAGATGTTTCTTATAATGAGGCACATGTCATAAACACTAGGCCAATAGATTGTCAGGACTTTGAGAAATTATGGAGTGAAGGTCCTGTGGTGTCAGATAAAGAGCAGTTGTAGAAAGTGAATGAACTCGGAGTGGAAAACTGAAATGTGAAATACCTAAGGCCAAAGATTTGTGGCTGATGACACGGCGAGGTGCGCCAGCAGTTGGAACTGCACCAACCCCAAAGAAAGAATTTTGTTATACAAAACAAAAGAGTAATTTTCTCTCGTGGATACTGTCATGAACAACCCAGATGTTCCCTTACCCCACAGCTGAAATGAACACCGCCCCCCAACCACCACCCCCAGTTGTGCAAAGTGTTGAGAGCTAAATGCCGTCTTTCCCCACCCTAAGATTGTGTGTGGTTGAAGAGAGCCGCCTAGCACAAGGTCTCCCTTCATTAAGAGGAAGTTCATATCCAGTGACTGGTTGATGCTGGACCAACCTTAATCAATTCAGGACAACTTTCAAGGTATTCCCAGCACAGAGCGTCTGCTGGATCTGTTGTTGCATCTGCATCCAGCCCAGCCCCTCCCTCTACCCCAGGCTACTTCCCTCACTCCCTCTCAGGGGTTCACGTTCTGCACTCGAATCTCAAAACCTTGGAGTATGTTTCATGAATACATGAACCTATAAAACCATCTTCTCATATTTTCCAAGTATGAGGGAAGGAGCTGTCTCCAGTTGACAGGATTTGGGGAAAAGCCAAGGGCCAGGAAAAGCAAGAAGATGGGAGGCATATTTCCTGAAACAGATAAGGGTGTTGGAGGGATTGGCCGCTTGTGGCAGGGTGGGCTGGCTGCGTGGACCTGCAGCCCTTCCAGTGGCAGAAGATGAAGCTGGAATCCCGTCAAACAGCTGAGAGCTGGCAAAGGTTTTAGCCCCAAAATGTCTCCTCATTTCAAGACCCATGCTCGTTCTCCATCACCCAAGCTAGTGCAGGTGCATTAAAACTTTACTTCAAGTTGATATGCTTTTCTCGAAAGTAAAAGAACTGTGCACTTAGAAGATATTCACCTAAGAAGAACACGTTATTGTTTCAACTTGTTACTGGAAGTTCTTTTTCACTTGTGCTTTTAAAAGCAACTTAGTGAGAATCTGTGTACAAGCAACAAAAACAAACAGGAAATGTTTTAGAAAAACAAATGTCAGCCCCATTTCGAAGTTCCTGTGAAGAATCGAAATCATTATCAAAGAAGAGAACGATCCAAGACCAACACAGAAAAAGCATTTTTTTAAATAAATTTGAACAACTCTTAGTTACATTCTTTACTATAATTCTTTGGAAAGACTATCATGTGATGCCAATTTCCAACCGGCTAAAGTGTATTTTAAGTGACAGATAACAACTAGCAGTGTTTAGGAGTCTTCTTAGGTGCTTCCTTTCCTTAACTCTTATTGTTGCTATTGTGTTTTTATTGCAGGATGTTTTATACATGAACACAATAGAAAATTGATCAAGAGAAATTTTACCAAAAACTAAAGTTGTATAGCCAGTTACTAAAGCAATGACTTGGTGAGATCTCTTAACTACCTAAGGATCTAACGTCCACCTCAGGAAAGGTGGTGTGTAATAGCTGGTCTTATTCATAAGTGATTGAAAACCATTTTGAGCATTGATATATCAAAATTTATTGAGAGCTTTTGGAATTCTGACTTCTCCATAGTTAATCACATGGGCCACATAGAACGGTAGAGCTCTCTGAGGTCATCTGTGCTACTAAGTCACTTCTGAGCAAAGCATGTGTGTCAATGGGCACTCTGTCAATCTCTCCCTGTAGAAATATAGGGTCTATTTGAATATGGCCAAGCTTGTTCTCTACATAAAACCAGGATAAGAAAAAGGACCCCAAACGTGATTCTAAATACCCACTCAAAATGTTTATGAACTGTAGAATTCTGACTCAGATGATACCATATAATTACAAATCAGGAGACCTTTGACAGTCATCTAATCTCTCTTCTTGCTGAAAACAAGATAAATGTAACTCGTTAATGACATGTAATTGTCTCATCATACAAAGAACTTTCCAAGGGAAAGAGGTTACAGTGTCCCTGTAACACACCAGCCTGCCTCATCGACTTTTCCATCCCTGAATTCCTAGCAAAATCTCTGAAATCAATTAGCGTGCAAAGGGGTGAGGAGTTGCACATGATTAACTTTCAGATTTTCTGCCTGCTAATAGTCTATTCTCTAATTAACTAAATCGTCTAGTAACTTTCTCCAAAATGCTTCTCATGCCTAAGAGAAACGGTCAAAACCAGAAGAGAAAAACACAGCACAAGATCCATTCTGTGTGAGCATTAGGGGGAAAGATCACACAGACATTGCTAAGTTTCACAATACCCAAAGACAAGACCGTCTTGGAACTGAACATGACATGGGGAACTTTTTTAAAAATGCTCATTAATGGCTAAGGAGAAAGGAGAAGTGAATGTCATCAGAGGAGGAATCTAAGTGTCCAATGATAGTATAGACCTCAAAATTATCAAATTACCATGCCTAGGACTGTTTGTAATCATCGGATCCGTCGTTGCCATGTGTTTGACTGACGTGAAAAACACTGGCAATAGCGGCAACACAGATTCTGAGGAAAATTCTAGATTATGCACGTTGCAATATTAATAGAGATTCAAGTTCAACATCCTCCCTTTTTTAGATGAGTAAATTGGGTCTCAGGAAGTTGAAAAATGTGCAAAATATTGTTGTTTCAAGCAAAAAAATTTGTAATAAAAAATACCCTCCACTGGAGTCAAGAGACTTTTACATTCCAAGTTAACTCTCATCAGTCATAAGTTGTGAGCTCTCAGAAAAATCAATTTCTTCATTTCTCAGAAGAAAGGAACAATTTTGTAAGCAAGATTATCACAAAGGTGTTATGAGGACTGCCTGTGACCACCTAAAGGCGAGGTTGTGGTCTAGCTGGCCAGATGCAATGGCCATTGACATGAATGCTTTGTGCACACAGAGTGACAGTTAATATTGTAGAACGTTTCAGAGAGACCTAGAGTCCTACATAAAGGACTGTTAGTCTCAGTTAATCATTTGATTAACTGTGGAGAAGTCAGAATTCTAAGAGCCCTTAATAAGTTTTGACATAATAATAGAGAAAATGGTTTTCAATTGCTTATGAGTAAGAGCAATCTTATGAATTTCCACACTATATGGTTGTTTCCAGTCTTTCCAAAGGCACAATATCCATGAAAGCATAGAATCAATATAGTTTTTTAATGCAGGGTGGCACTAAATTAAATTTGTAACTCATGATCCCCTTTTGGGGAACATGAAAATCTAATACCATGAAATACAATTCTTAACGTTATTTAAAATTCAAAATGAAACGTACTAACTATTAGTTTCCTAGGGCTGCCGTAACAAAGTACCCAAACCAGGTGGCTTAAAGAAGAGGAATTAATTGTCTCTCAGTTCTGGAGGCCAGACATCCAAAATCAAGGTGTCAGCATGGCTGTGCTCTCTCTGAAGAGATCTTCTAGAAAGGATCTGTTCCATGCTTTTCTTTTAGTTTCTGACAGTTCCTGGGCTTGTGGCAGCATTCCAATGTCCACATCTGTGTCCCCATATCTATGAGCATCTGTGTTAAAATTTCCCCTTTCTATAAGGACACCATTCACACTGGAGTGGGGGCTCACCCTACTCCTCCCGCTGTGGCCCTTACTCCAGTGCAACCTCATCTTAACTAGCTACATCTCCAGTGACCCCATTTCCAAATAAGGTCACTTCCTGAGATCCTAGGATTAGGTCATCAACATATGGATGGGAGGACATTATTCAACCCATAAAAGTAACTAAAATAAATCAAAGCCAAGGGACAAACACTGTGCTATTTCAACCCACACCCCAGTTGAGAACTTCTGCCTTAGTATGTTCAATGTATTTTTTTTTTTCAATTTGTTTCCAAAGTCACTGTGAGTGTCTCCTTGCCACGTCCCGGCAGATGTCAGAGTGTGGTGCTCTGTAACAACCCATCTATCTATCCATCTTGCTGACAATGCCTGGTCCTTCCACAAGGCATATAAATCTTCTAAAGATGAGGGTGCATCAGAAGAAGACATTTGACATTTGGATAATGTAAACTGTTTAAGATCAAGTAGTCCAATTTTGGGTGAAAACAGATGCTTAAATAAGCAGCGAGAACCTCACAGTCATGATGAGATGACTTGGCCAAGCAGAAATCCCCCCAGGTATAACTGTTCTACTCTTACAGTGTTGTACCCTCTTCCCAGACCCAAATTTAAGTGTTCTTTCTCTTAAACATACATTCCCCAAACATGTATGTTCAGAGGACATGGCAGTGGCGTCTATCAACAGGGTAGAGTCAAAGCCCATGTTTCAACAGAGGTGGCCAAAGACTGATTCCAACCCTCTCACTGGACAGATGAATGTGTCCTCAATGACATTTCTGCAGAGGGTACCCCTGCCAACCCTTATTTAGTGAACTAAAACTTCATAAATTTTATGTCACCTTGAATGAATGTTCCCACAGTGAGGCCCTGGAACCGGCAGCATCAGCCTCACCTGGAAGCTTGTAAGAAATGCAGATTCCCAGGTCTCACGCAAGACCTGCAGAATCAAAAATTGGGGGGTTGGGGTTTGGCAAGCTATCTTTTCACAAGTCTGCCTGAAGATTCCAGCTCTCAATAAAGCCTGAGACCCTCATTCTAAAGGAATGAGGAAAAGTTGCCATCCTTTACTGTACATGGTTTTATGAAAAACACCCTAGAAGTTTCTCTTGCTTCTTTCTCTTCATGTTTGCTGAGCAATCTTCTAGGAGCTTTATCCAGCTTTTACAGGTATCTCATGAGATTTCAGGCATTGAAAAAGAACAGTACTCTTTGTAAACTAATTCATTGATCTTTGCATGTGTGTGTATTTGTGCATGTATAATCTCAACCAAGTCAACTCGGTTTCTGCTTCTGTATGACCAAGACTCAGGAACACAGCCAGCTCGAAGTAATGACTCCCACTGTGGTCCCCACCAAGCCATCCTCTGCTCTGCCTTGGCCTCACCTCAGTCGCTGGCCATCCTCATGAAAGACAACTGTAGGAAGATGTTATTTATTGCTGGGGCTGACAGTGAGGGAAAATGCAAAGCAGACCTTAAAGGCACTCTTAAATCACCCTATTATTTTTCCAAATAGATGCTTGACAGCTGTGAAGCTTGACAGGTGTGATCTGTTCTGTACAATAAGCTTTTCCCACCCGGCGCATGACTGCCTGGTATCTGGCGTGCTGACCAGAAGAGGTGAAGGATTAATTTTAAGTTATCAAGCTAATTACTCACAAGCTTTAAGAGTAGCCTCAGAGAATTATATTTCCAGATAACATGAACAGGAGTCTATTGCTATTATCAATGTAACCATTTTTTAAAAATTTTAATTGAAAAACATGCAATATTTCACAAATGAAAACTATTATTTCCATATGCTTTCCTACAGAATATTTTAGTAACCACTTTAGAATGAGCTCAGTAAGTCCTATTTTTATGGTAAAGCAAAACCTCCACCTTGATATGCACATATAGGCTGGGAGATTTAGGATTTGGTTTAGCTGAGTTTCATTTGCAATAGGAAAAGTCCATGCAGAAAAAAAAAATTACCAGGAATACATGTTTTTTCCATTCTAATTAACTTTACTAAGTGTCAGATTTTTGTCACATTGTTTTCTTATTATACATGCTTTTTCATTGTGCTAATTTATGTGTTCTTCATTAGAAAGTGCAGAATAATTCATCAAACTAGAAAAGAGCACCTCATAGTCTATTATACTCTCACTTATATGACATTCTAATCAATTCATTATGATTCTGGGTTATTTTAATATGAATTTCAAAAGATAGCATGTTTTAATGAGATCGCTTGAGAAAACATGATGAGTAAAATGTGATGCAAGAGAAAAGACCTTTCTTTACAAAAAAAAAAAAATCCATTCCAAGAAAAATGTCTTAACTGCCAAATTATAAGTTCCCAGCCTCTGGGAAGTCAGGTGTGTTTCTGTAATAGAATATATGACCTGGAATTCAATGACTTTTTCTCCTTACAAAATATCTACCCAGGATTTCAAATTTCAATTTAAGATTTCCACCTAAGTGATTCCCATGTATATGGGATTAGGAAATCTTTAGGTGACAAAAGCATGCGTGAGAGATCCGAATTTCATGCTCTACTTATAGAACTAAACCCTTTAAACAAATGTGAAAGATAAGTTTTTTAATTAAAAAATTAAGTTTATTTAATTACTTTCTTTTCTTTCTTTTCTTTTCTTTTTATTTTTGTTTGTTTGTTTGTTTGTTTGCTCTCTGACCAGACTGGAAAACTCTATGAATTACTATTCATTTTTTAATCCAATGTTCTTCAGTACCAGGCACCCACTCTGTGTCCAACTTGTCATAATAACAGCCGGTACTTCTGTGGAGCTAACTATGAGGTTCTGTTCTTTCTAAGTAAACTGCACGGCATGACAATGCAACCCATCAAGGCATCATGGCAATCAAAACTGAGGCAAAGAGCAGTTAATGGTCTGAAAAAAAGCACAGAGACAAAAGTTTTAGCAAGGGAAAGAAGTTTACTTGCAAAGAATGCCGAGGGAATCAAATCAGACTTTGGAACCAGCTCACCAAATAAAAATAACACAGCATATATTTAAGGGAAAAGATGCATCATGACCAACTTTACATTAGTCTGCTCATGGCCGAAAACCACCCATTTCCTAAAAGATTATCACGTCCTCAAATGCCATGACATATCTTCAGAATCAGCATCGCTGAAAGACAGAGATAAAGGTGTTTGCTTTCGGGAAGCAACTTAACAAAACTTCAAGGAGGTCTCATTTATTTTGAAGAAGAAAATTTCACAGGGTAACCTTGTTATTTGGCGGTTATGTCAGGGTACAACCTTCTGCTCAGACCATAAGGGGTGATGTCTACATTTCTCCGTAAGTGAGAAAGTTCACAGTATTAGTTTAACATCCAGAGTTACTTACATGAAAGACCCAACTGTCAGAAAGTGACAGAACTAGGCTAGAGCACCAGTAATTTGTCTAGCCCCAGACTGTGTCATCTGAGCAACCCTCCCTGTAGTTTCCCTTGTCTGAGCTGGTGTGTCTCAGTGCAATCATTGTTTATGGCAAGCATTGTCATCCCCCAACACCAGACCAAGTCCCTCAAAAGCAGAAGATTATGCCTTGATCATCTTTGCAATTCAGCACTTAGCAAAGCACCTGACACAGAGCAGCCACGCAGTATTACCTGAGAACGAGAAGCTATGTGATGTCACAACTGCCATGATGTTTGCCATAGAATGGCAAAACATACATAGATATGGAGATGGAGATGGAGATGGAAAAGGAGATGGAGAGGGAGATGGAGATGGAGAAGAAGAAGGAGAAGGAGATGGGGATGGAGATAGAGAAGGAGATGGAGATGGAGATGGAAAAGGAGATGGAGATGGAGACAGAGATGGAGAAAGAGAAGGAGATGGAGATGGAGATAGAGAAGGAGATGGAGATGGGGGTGGGGATAGAGAAGGAGATGGAGAAGGAGATAGAGAAGGAGATGGAGATGGAGATGGAGAAGGGGATGGAGATGGAGATAGAGAAAGAGATGAAGATGGAGATGGAGAAGGAGATGGACATGGACGTGGAGGAGAAGACGGAAATGCAGACAGAGATGGAGAAGAAGATGGAGATGGAGAAGGAGAGGGAGATGTAGATGGAGAAGAAGAAGGAGAGGAGATGGGGATGGAGATGGATATGGAGAAGGAGATAGAGATGGAGATGGGGATAGAGAAGGAGATGGAGATGGAGAAGGGGATGGAGAAGGAGATGGAGATGGAGATAGAGAAGGAGATGGAGATGGAGAAGGGGATGGAGATGGAGAAGGGGATGAAGATGGAGATGGAGGAGAAGACGGAGATGCAGACATAGATGGAGAAGGAGATGGAGATGGAGAAGGAGATGGAGATGGAGATGGAGAGAGAGAAGGAGATGGAGATGGGGGTGGGGATGGAGAAGGAGATGGAGATAGAGAAAGAGATGGAGATGGAGATGGAGAATGGGATGGAGATGGCCATGGACGTGGAGGAGAAGACGGAGATGCAGACAGAGATGGAGAAGAAGAAGGAGAAGGAGATGGGGATGGGGATGGAGATGGAGATGGAGATAGAGAAGGAGATGGAGATGGAGATAGAGAAGGAGATGGAGATGGGGAAGGGGATGGAGAAGGAGATGGAGATAGAGAAGGAGATGGAGATAGAGAAGGAGATGGAGATGGAAATAGAGAAGGAGATGGAGATGGAGAAGGGGATGGAGAAGGAGATGGAGATGGAGATAGAGAAGGAGATGGAGATGGAGAAGGGGATGGAGATGGAGATGGAGAAGGGGGATGGAGATAGAGAAGGAGATGGAGATGGAAATAGAGAAGGAGATGGAGATGGAGAAGGGGATGGAGAAGGAGATGGAGATGGAGATAGAGAAGGAGATGGAGATGGAGAAGGGGATGGAGAAGGAGATGGAGATGGAGATAGAGAAGGAGATGGAGATGGAGAAGGGGATGGAGATGGAGATGGAGAAGGGGGATGGAGATAGAGATGGAGATAGAGAAGGAGATGGAGATGGAGAAGGGGATGGAGAAGGAGATGGAGATGGAGATAGAGAAGGAGATGGAGATGGAGAAGGGGATGGAGATGGAGAAGGGGATGAAGATGGAGATGGAGGAGAAGACGGAGATGCAGACAGAGATGGAGAAGGAGATGGAGATGGAGAAGGAGAGAGAGATGGAGATGGAGAAGAAGAAGGAGAAGGAGATGGGGATGGAGATGGAGATAGAGAAGGAGGAGGAGATGGAGATATATATGGAGATGGAGACAGATATATGGATAAATGGAGATGGAGATGGATAGAGACACAGATAGATACACAGACAGAGAGAGATATACCTCCATAAATATAAGAAATGGTTACTGGACACAAAGAGTGCTTTTGTTTTATAATGTCAAATATGCTAATTACCCTCATTTGATCATTGCACATTGTACACAGGTACTGATATTCAACTCTGTACCCCACAAACATGTATAATTATGTTTCAGTTTTAAAAATAAATAAATAAAAATAAATACAGATATTGAAGTAGAGACACATCACATAGATCCAGAGAGATACATGGTAGAAAGGGCTAGAACTACACTAGTGGTTTTGCCCCCAGGAAATACATTGCAGTGTTTGGAGGCATCATTTTTATCATGACTGGGGGTAGGAGGGATGCTACCAGGATCTCGTAGGTGGAGCCCAGGCATGCTGCAGGACATGCTCTGATGCACAGAACAGCATCCTCCGTACCACACACTCACACACACAGACACACACACAACAAAGAAAAAATCTGGTCCAGAATGTCCATAATGCCAAGGTTAAGAAACCTTGAACTGCACACACGTGGATAAGATATATACAGAAAAATACATGGAAGTCAAATTCTAGCCCTAATTTTACATGGTTGTTTAAAAAAGGAAACTCCTCCTTTAAAAAAAAAAAAAGTAGAGCAATCAATTTGCTACTAGAGTATGCAAATCTTGTTTTATTAAAAATAGGTTTAAAATTTTACACAAATCCACAGCTCCTGGATAACAGAAACAACAAGATACAAATGGATGTCTGCTCTAATGCAGTCTCACCTCTAAATATTTGTTTTTCTATGGTGATTGTAATATTTAACAAATGAATATATTCTGCCCAGATTTTTTTTTTTTTCTTTGCAGCTGTGAGGACATGAGCTCATAACTCCGGATATAAAAAATGTGGAAACAACAAAAACAACGAAAAGATGTTCTCCACTTTGTTTTAGATTCTGGCCCAATGGGGGAAAAAAAATTCCCAGATGTAGACCATTTCTGGAATGATCAGCAATTGGGTTTGGCTCCGCTGCTTTCAAAATGGTACAGCCAAATGTCAAAATAAAGAGGGGGGGAGACAGAGAGAGAGAGAGAGACAGAGAGACAGACAGAGAGAGAGAGAGAATGCATTTCTATTAAAAGATACCGTGGGGATATCAGCCAAACCTCTGCTGAGAATCTACTACATCTAAAGAACTAGGAAAGGAACTGTGTGTACGTATTTTAGATTTTAAAGGCAAAGTTCTCATTCCAAAAGTATATAATAGCCCAAAAACATGAGAGCAAAAGTGGGGAACAAAGCCCCCACTTTCAAGCAGTGACTATTTTTCATGGTGGGCACCACCCAGGTGAATTGTCCATCCTTCCTTGCCACAGACAAACTTTTAAAAGAACCACAGTGAACAAAACATTTCCACCGCAGCCACCCTCCTATTTTCTTCTCATCAGTAACTTCGCATAAACTTGGCACTTTTGTCATTAGCAGACACAGTTTCGACTCTAGAGGGCAAGCCCCAAGTTTATGCTATGAGGTGGTTTGTAATTTTGCCTTTATTCGTATCGTCCACATGGCGGGACTGTTAGGCAAGAATGGGTAGACCTGGACACCTGGATGCCACCCGATTTCCATAGTTACTCCTCTGCCGGAGCAAAACTGTTCATGCAGGGGGAAATGGCCAGCAAGCATGGGAGAAAACATCAGCAAACAGGGACAAAAATACGAAGCTGCTGGTAGAAACATCAGTATCTCAGCAGAAGCTGTTTGCACAAAGATTAATCCCACTGCTGAGTGTATACCCAAAGGAATGGAAATTGTCATATAGAAGGGGCACCTGCACTCCCGTGTTTATTGCAGCTCTATTTACAATAGCCAAGAGTTGGAATCAACCTAAATGTCCACTGACAGATGACTGGATAAGGAAAATGTGGTGTATATACTCGATGGAATACTATTCTGCCATTTTTTTTAAAAAAATGGAATTCTGCTATTTGCAGCAACGTGGATGAACTTAGAGAAAACTACGTTAAGTGAAATAAACCAGACACAGAAAGAGAAATGCCGCATGTCCTCTCTCAGAAGTAGAAGCTGAAAAATAAATAAACAAACACAAAAAAAGGGGGAAAAAAGAAAGACACGACAATCACAGTAATTCCTTGAAGTTTCAAAAGGAGAGAACAGAAATGAGACCAAGAAAGGTGGGAAAGGGGCAATAGAGGGGAGATTAGGGAGAAATTGGTAATGGGACACAAAAATTATTCATATTGTGTAATGATAAAATAAGATAAAATAGCCCACAAGTTAGTAAGAAAAGAAATCATTCCCACATTTCCAAATGTGGGGATTATTGTTATTACTATTTCCTCATGATTGTCAATGTTACTATTTATACTCTGCAAGAGTCTGCTCATTGGTTTGAAAGCAAGCTAGTGGCCCTGGAATACGAGGCTCCTTGGCATGTTTGGTTTGTTATAGCCGCACTCGCAAACCTGTCCAGGGGATGGAGGGGTCGACATAAGATGTGGACCCTCTTCAAAATCTCTCTTGATATTTGAGGTTTGCAAGACCTTGCCAACTTTCTTTCTAGTCTGCACAGTGTATCAAACAGTATGCATTTCAAAAGAGAGCTGCTACTTCCAGTAGTGCAGGCATGTAAAGACATGGGCCGAGACATCTGTGTAAGCCTAGAAAGGGTTGGCCCTCAATTATGAGTTATTAGAGAATTAAACAAGAGTCGATAAACTTTCATTGAATGAACCATTTGCACTAGGCTAACAAGTACACAGCAAACAGGTGACATCACGTTTAATGTGAAAAGCTTTACTTTTGTTTGCATTTATACTTTCTCAACTGTTTTGTTTTTTTTTTTTTTTCTTTTAAAGAAGCTGTCAGACCCTTCCAAGGAAGAATGTCACCCATCTGGCTTATTTTTAGATATGCTCCTCATTTGCATTGAGGGGGAGTCAGGAACACCAAAAATAATGTGATGTGTTCCAAACATATGAATTATTAATGGTTAGAGTCTTGCAGTGAATCAAAAAAAGGTGTACACTGAAAACAAACATATGGAGACAACATCTCTAAACTTCACAAGTAAATAAACTCACATCACTAGTCTTGTCCCATGTGCTGCTAGGATTAATGACATTTCTGGAAAATTAATGTTTCTTGTTTTATTAAACGGAGTCTGTTTCATGTTTTCATTTCTGGACTTATTAAATTATCACTTTCTGGATACAGCCAGAAATTTGCTATCAAACTTAAAATGTGATCAGTCATAATTGGATACTAACATGAGGGGAAAAATATATGTATTTTTGTCTTCAAAGTGATTTGGGATCGCGTACATACCAATTAAGAAAATACACTTCCCTAAAATAAAAATTCAGATCACTGTACATTATGTGACTTTTTAAGTGCTGACAGCACATCTGTCTTCCCGTTCAAAGAAAGAAGGTAATATGAAAACAAAATTGCATATTTTTGAAGTCAATCTACTAGAATATTATTTTCTCATGTTGGCAGCATATTAAATCAAAGAGTAAAATACTTACTAAATGACAAAAGTTACAATTTAAAACAAGAGGGTAAATAGAGCATGAATTAAGAGCTTTAGTTAGTGTGTGTTTGTGTGTCTGTGTGTGTGTGTGCGTGTGTGCGTGTGTGTGTCTGTGTGTGTGTGTCTGTGTGTGTGTGTGTGTGTGTGTGTGTGTCTGTCTGTGTGTGTTTAAAATCTTCTTGGTGAAGTATTGTTTCTCAGATTCCCCTGAGGATAGGTTTTAATGCTTTGGGGATTAAAGAACCCTAATTCTTCAGATCTGTACCATTTTCTTTTCATGTGCAGCCTTGAGAATTTTCAGAATTCTGCTTTTCTCAGTATTCCTCATTGCCCAACTTTGACATCTTACAGAGGTGCTGGAAAGAATGATAAAGTGTAAACATATACACACCAAAACTAAAACAAAAGGAAAGCAAGCAAGCATGTGAGGGACACTGAGCTCTTGGAAATAGCTGCCACATACAAACAGCCTACAATTACCACTTACAAATAAGCCAAATATGCCCCACCACTGTGCATAGCAGCGACACAGCCAAGAATGAGGACACTGAGATTTTGGTTATTCACAGACAGCCACCGTCCTGGGTGATGTCACAGAGGACAGCTACCAGGGGTACATTTCTGCGAGGATCGCAACAAAACTCTGTTATTTCTTTAGACATTTGGAAATTTGGGTGGGCCTAAACAAAAGCAACTTATAAAAGGAAAACAAAAATACTCTTCATCTGAGAAATGTCAATACCCATGGTAATATGTTAAATGAGTACATATAGCAATTTAAAAGATGATTCGTAACAACAGTTTCTCTCTTCACTTAACGTGTTGCAGCAATTTGCTTAATGTCTGTCCCTCTTTTCAACAGAAAATCATTCTCATGGAGGCAGAAAGCACATCTCACCTACGCTGGGTGCTCACAACCTAAGATAACTGAAAGATGATTGTGTTTGGTTGGGAGAAGGATTTGGGTGGATACATGCACAGGGGATGGTTGGTGGACTGACATTTTTTAAGGCATTTTCTACCACACCTGCAACCTTTCGATTGTCCACAACTGTGCCACTGTGGTGTAGCGGGGCCTCCAGAAGCCAGTGAGAGAGCGAGAAACGTAGGACTTTTTCCCTCATGGCTCAGCGATTCCCAGTCGCAGTTGGATATTTCCACTCTGTCTTCTCTCACTGTTAACATACTGAGAAGCGAGGTCCTTTAGTATAAATATTTGGGCATGTGACCATCAGAGCTAAAAAGCCTTAGCAGAAGACCTTCTGCTAAGAAGCCTTGGTTATCTCGCTTTCTGACCTTCGGTTTTCTTATCTGTAAAAGAAAAATAACACTCCTGACCTCGCAGAGTTGTTGTGAAGGTCAAATAGATATCTTATGGGAAACAACACTGTCAACTCCAAAACACTGCAAAATGCAATGCTAAACATTTCTAGCCTGGGGCTCAGTAATTCAGGAGATCTTCTAACTTTTGGCCCACACCTGCTAATTCAGAGGTAGGGTCCGACTGTGAGCCAAAGCACCAGCAGTTTCCTTCTTCTCCCTTCTTACCCATCCAGGACTCACTCTTAGGGGGCTGCAAGGATCTCCATAGAAATCTACTCAAAAGCATTAGAGCTGACACTCAACCAGGTCACCGGGAGCCGGGAAGAATAACTATACACACACCTCTGAGTGTGACCGCCTGGGCATGCTCTTAACCTGTCCTGCAGATCAAAGGACATGAGCCCTCTGACTACAAATTCCCTCACTAACAAGTCTCCAAAGCCTGATGCTAGCTGATGTCCATTAGATCATGGTCCCCAACAGGCAGACCACACTGTTGCACGACTGTGCATGTACCCATGTTTTTCCAGGCTGGAATAACTCAGCTTTTGAGGTTCAGCTCAAGCATCATCTCCCCTCGGACACTCTGCCTGAAGGGATAAGCTCCCTCCTCTGAGATCCCATGCAAATAACTCCATCTTAGCACTCACTTTTGAACTGAAGTTGTCTGTGTACAAACAAATCTTAGCCCCTACTAGACTATAAAGTTCCTCAGTGACAGGGGTTGTATAGCCTCATCTTTGAAATTGCAACAATCCATCGATATTAACTGAACTAAATGGCAGTGATTAAATTAGCATGTATTTTTTAAAAGGGGAAGCAGGATCCAGCCCCAGCAGTCTGTGATTTACATTAAAACGAGCCATGAACCCTGCATCGGTATTGCTTTCTGTGCGATCTTTACTTGCTGGCTGTCAGGGATAGCCACTTTTATCCAATCCTCCCTATCATAGGGAGAACGTCTCCCCTCACCTCTTTAAAACCATGTGTGAAATCTCTTAGGAATATGGAGAGGACTGCAGGTCCTGGAGGGAGTGGCTCCTTGGGGATGTAGCTCCTCTGGTTGCACATGTATTTTGACATTTCACTAAATTCTGGACAATGAGGGAGCATGATGTGCTTATACATTGAGCCCAAGAATTGAAATAGTTTTACTGAAATCATCAGGAGATGTAAACTAAATTCAAGTAGCAGAAAACGTTCTGAATCTGTTTCTTTATTTAAATGATTTTTTAAAATTTTGTACACCCTCAAGATTTTTTTTAAAAGGATAATGAAAAAGCTCTGAGCTGAGGATGTGAAAGCTGGGTTCTATTCTTACTTCTACCTACTAACTGCACGTGCTTGAATGAAGCATTACTATGACCATCGAGTTGCCTCATCTGAAGACAAAAGTGTTAAATTGGACCAGATATCCCCAAAAATTGGGTTTCCTAGAAGCAGAATTTGAAATGGGATTTCTTGGGTATGTGATATATTGGGGGGAAGCTCTCAGTGGAAGGGTGGGGGGAAAGGACGCAGGAAAGGGAAGGGAAAAGGCCTGCACAGAAATGTGATCTCAGCTGCAGACCTGCGTGAGCCTGATCCCATGCAATGCTTTGGAGCATAAATTGCTTTGCACAGTTGATTCCAGCAGGGGGCTGACCTCCTCTACCCCCTTAGCAGAGAGTCAATGGCAGTGGTTTGCAAACACCAGGGAGGAGGGGGCATCCCCTTGCTGGCAAGTTGGAGCCCACCAGCCCAAGGTTATGCTCTTAAAGGGGAGCAGCTGTAAGCTATTAGCATCTGATACAGGAGCTGGGGGTGGTGGGGTGAGGTGCAGGAGGTCACCCACTGCATCTGCAGGAGAAGGAATTGGTGTCTATGACCTATTTTCAAATATCCCAGAAAAGTGAAAAGAAGTTATACATTTTCCTAAGACGATAGTGCAAAGACAACTAAAATGTCATGAATATTAGTTTTATCAATCAACTCCAGTAATGAGGGCGACCTCATGCTGATCTGAAGCTTGAAAGAGTTATGGATATCTTTGATTAAGGTAAAGAGGAAAAACTAGGTCATACTTAACAAATGCCATATGTTGATAGACAACACGCTTTCAAAATACAGAGCCCAGGCTAAGTGAAAGAGAAATGTTGAAGGTGGCAGCCTTCAGAACCTGAAGGGTCTGTGAGCTTAATGCACAGAAAGAGTGTCACCCCACCATTTGCGCAAGGCATTGCAGTGAGGCACTTTCAGTTTTCCCTGGTCCTAGTGCATAAATAAGATGCACTCATGATAACATGGATATGCTTCCCTGATAGCTGTACTAAGCCTGCACCCTCAAAATTGTACAAGAGTTAGATTTCTGGAAAGCAACACCTGTGCATAGGAACGTGTTCATTTCTGACTTAATACAAGCAGCGCTACCAACACTGTCACAAGCTCCTTATCTTGACCCTAAAGTTTTATACGCATAGCAGGTTGTTTATACCATAAAGTCTGGTGAATCTACTCATATTCTGAATATACACAGTAACCTCCAAATTTACAATGAAGCTTTTGAGTGGGATCACTTGCACCAACATTAACTTTTTAATTTATGTTTCCAAAGACACACACGTGCATATATTATATATATATATATATACAAGTGTATGTATACATATATACCTGTGTATTTGATACAGTATACAAAAAAATGAGCAAGTTCATAAGTGTATGTTCTACTGTGTTTTAAAAAAAAGTTTTATTAGAGTCACAATAAGGTAGACTTTTCAATCATGGTCAGGAGAAACACTGTATTTAAAACACGAAAATTTGCAATGAATAGCATAATGTTTCACTTGGGTCAAATTCAGAACTTTTGAGAAACCCAGTGACCCACAGCAGGAAACATAAAGGCCAAACTAGACCAAATCCCTTCTTTCCTGGTGACTGTAAAAGCCTGGCCACCCTGGCATATAACTTAAAACTCACAGCAAGGCAAACTGACCAATGAATATAACCCAGCTGGATATATTCACAAAATCGCTGCTCTGAAATGTGTGAGCCTGAGGCTGACATGTAGCTCTGGGGGAGGGTGGCGGGGGGGGGAGCAGTTTGATGTTAATTGTTTGTTTACCTTTTCTTGGAGGAGAGGCTGGTTCTCTAAGCAGAATTAGCTAATCGCCAGCTTCTCCCTTTTGCCAAAACAAACAGTTTCCAATTGCTGCTAGGAAGAGCTTCTGATCTCTAATCAGCTACCTAAGACAGCCCATCAGTGGTACTTTATAGGGTGAATAATATACCATTAAGCAAGAATCTCTTAACACTAATAAAATTCCAGAACCCCAGGGCCGAATTTGCCAGCAACCTGCTATTTTATTTTCCAACAGGATCACATCCACTTTATCCCCGAGCGGTCCCCAATTCTGGCAAAGAAGCACACACACTCTCTTGTGCACACAGGCTACTATTTCTTCTCAAATCCTATTCTCTGAGCCTCCTTTGAGAAAAACCAGGCAGAGAAACAGCACGTTCCAGGCCTGCCAATACTTAGCAGAGTGGCGACTTTTAAAGCTCTGAGACACATCCGCCCTTGCCACCAGAAACAGAACCAGGGGTGGCAGGAGGGGTCGAGTCTTTATTAAGAATGCCCTCACAAGCATAAGACATGAAGTCACTTTCAAGGTAAAGGAGTGACACAGCTCCACCATCTATAAGCTGTGCAGCTAACCAACCTTCTCAGTTCATCTGTTTTCTTATCTGTTGTAAGAGGATAAAATGCACCTGCCTCACTTAGTTGCTGTGGGGATTAAATGAGATGGTGCTTGTAAAACACCCACACAAGCATGTGGTACCCAGTCATCTTCAGGTAGTGGTAGCTTCTTATTGTCATACCTTGAATTATCCCAACATGCTTATGTGCCAAATTCACCTTTAGGGCAGGTACTCGGCCCCTACATGGCACACGAGGGGTTGACACTGAGGTGCCCACACGACCCCTTCAACATGGCAAGGCCTGGATGTAGAGCAGCTGTGTCCAGCTCCATAGCTGCCCCCTTACTCCACACTCCACCACACCTCTTCATTCCACTGATTTAGCAGCATTTTCACTACATGCACATATTTTATTTGTGAACTTGGAACAGCCACGTGCCAAATGCCCTGTACAAGGCATCGCAGAGCCAGATACTGATAATTGCAAAGGTGCTAATGTGCACTGTTACTTGTGGTGAATGAGGGGCAGAATCCAGGAGCAACGATGGGGTCCAGAACTCTTCTTCCCTTCAGGATGAAATTCTAAGCTCTTTCATGTCAGGGCCAGCGTTGGATGATTCACGGATCCCCCGCCCCTGTTCTCATCCCCACACGTCAGTATTGAGTCGCTTGTGCTTTCCGGAACAGTTGACAGCCACTGTGCACAGGTGAAACAGAACCAGCCCGGAGACCTCTAGGTACCAGGTGTGCACATCTACCTATGGCTTTCCTGCCTGGTGGCTGTAGGGCTGGGCCGTGTAGGAAAGTGGGAAGAAGTGGATAGAGACTATTAGATTGCAGCGCCCTCAGCAGGTCTGTGTCAGCAGCTCACTGGGCCTGCAGGTTCCGGGTCACTGCCTACACCAGGACTCTGTAGGTTGGGTTCTTCTGAGCCAAGGCCTGGCAGCTTTCACGCTTAAGAGTCCACAGAGCTGGCTGGCATGCAGGGTGGAGGCAAGCCTTCTCCATCCTTAAAAAGAGGCCTAGAATTGTGCAAGAGAAGGTGGAAATAGGCACCTGATCCAGGAACAGCCTTCTCTGCTTGGGCTTACTTGCAGGAGTTGACGGGACAGGGGGAGGAGGTCCTGTGAACTAGATCTTCCTGAGACTTCCTCTAGCCCAGCTTTCCCGCCCATTAACAAATACCACATGCAGTGCCCTGGGTGGCTACAGCCTGGTTCCTGCACCATCCTTCCAATTATTTTAAAAAATAAAAAATTTTTAAAAAGCAACGCGCTGGGATGGGAAGCCTGGAAATTTTATAAGGAGAGTGTGTTGCTGTCTTTTTAAATCTTCAAAAAGCTTAATCCTTGCAAGTTAGATAAATCATATAGGCATTACCAGGTTAGGATTAACCCTCCAAGAATGGCTTTGCAATTGATTACAAAAACAGCAGTTATTAAGTCCTAACTGAGTAATTTGCAGCTTATTTCACTCCAGCTAATTAAAATGTAATCGGGATTGTCTGGCAATGTGTGTTCTGTCAGCAGTTTTTCTTCAGAAGAGAAATTGTGCCAAAGAGACCACAAGAAAACCCTTTCACTGGAACTGGCTTGATCTAAACGGCTTCTTTAGCCACCAAAACTGTAAAACAAATAAATTACAGCAACTGACAATTGAAAGAAAGAAAGGGGGAGGGGAGAGAAGGAGAGAGAGAGAGAGAGAGAGAAGGAGAGAGAGAGAGAGAGAAGGAAAGGAAAGGAAAGGAAAGGAAAGGAAAGGAAAGGAAAGGAAAGGAAAGGAAAGGAAAGGAAAGGAAAGGAAAAAGGAAAGGAAAGGAAAGGAAAGGAAAGGAAAGGAAAGGAAAGGAAAGGAAAGGAAAGGAAAGGAAAGGAAAGGAAAGGAAAGGACTCTTCCTCCCCAGGAATGGGCTGCTCTGTCTTCTGTTGTTGAACAATAGCATCTTCTCTGGAGACTGACTTGCAGGGTGGGCAGGAATGGTTTTGAAACCAGGTGCCTGGGGACCAGCCCTCCCCAGGATGTCTGCGTCATTTCAGTGCAGGAGGTGAGCATCGGGCTTTCCTTTCCCTGCAGACCCAGGGAAAGGAAAGCCACTAGATGTTGCTTCTTTGACTTAGAACAAACGACACTGGAGGCTCACGCACGCGCAAGCTTCATCGGCTGGCTCAGTTCCCGAAAGTCCCAACTTTGAGCGCCTCATGTATCAGCTCCTCATCTGCTCACCTGCCAGGAACGGCATCCCCAAGGGCTACGAAGAAGCACCCCGAACTTCACCGTGATGACGACTGCCTCTTCTGGCAGCTTAATTCCCGGGGACCTTCGGGAGACCCCCTCACCCCCGGGGGCGACAGGGGCGCCCAGGTTATTTAGGAGCCGAGGGCTCGGCTTCCAATCTCCGCCCAGCTGGGGAGCCCCCAAGTCGTCTTCTGGCCTCCGCAGTGTTCCCCGCGGCGAGGAGTTGGGGTCTTAGGACAGGTGGGCGACGAAGACCAGGGGGAGACGACGACGGCCGACGAGAGACGGAGGCTTCTGAGCGGATGATCGCAGAGCCCGGCGCTCGGCTCGGCTGCAGCCGAGACGCAGCTGCGGGGCCCGCGCCCGCGAGTGCCAGGGCTGCTGTCGTGCGCGCACGGGCACCCGGAGTCTCTGCGCAAGTCCCGCGGGGCTCCTGGCCCCTGTGCAGGGTCCCCGCCATCCAGGGGCGACAAGCGTGCTGTTCCCCGGACCTCCCACACAAACACACACACACACACACACACACACACAACACACACACACACACACACACACACACACACACACACACACAGAGTGCACCCTCAAGCTGAAAGATCCAGGGGACCTGAGGGAGACACTGACCCCGGGACTCGTCCCCGGAGCACTCAAACGCGGCCCCGCCAGGTCCCCTGTCGCCTGCATCTCTTCCCACGATGGCAAGACCTTGGATCTCGAGGGCTCCGAGTAGGGTCGCGCTCAGCCATCAGCACCCCCGTCAACACACACAGACACACGTCCGGGAACACACGACTTGGCCCGAGGGCCCTGGCTGGGGGGCTCCAAGGGTGGGGTCGCAAGCTCGGGGCTCGCTGAATGTCAGAGCCATCGCTCTAGAGACACACACGTGTCGGCCCGCGGACACCTGCAGGGGGGCTGGGACACGTCGTGCGGGAACACGCGCGCCTCCAGGAAGGCCCCGGAGCTCCCGGGAGAGAGTGAGCGGGACCCGCCACGGGCCGGGGGTGTCCCGCGCCCGAGTCCCGGGAAGCGAACGCATGCACACACGAGCCACCGCCCCGCTGTCCCTCGCCTGGGAAACCGCCTTGGGTTTTCCACTGGGAAGAGGGACTTGGGGAAGATGCTGCGGGCTTCTCTTTCGTTTCGCGAGCAGGCAGGAGGCAGGGGGAGGAGTGCTCGAGCGCCCCGATGGGAACGTCGCGCCGAGGGAGAGCCGAGGGCAGCCCGCCAAGCTGGGCGACAACTCTGGGCGCCGAGGCTGGGAGGCGCGCGCCCCGGTGCGCCCCGCTGCACGGCCCGCGGTGCCAGAAAGGACCCCGGGCGGGCGGGTGTGTGTGGATGGCGGGGCTTGGGCGGTGGGTGGGTGGAGGGGGGTCCCGTACTGGGTGGCGGGAGGGGGTCCCGTACCTGGAAGTGCTGGAAGAAGGCGGAGATGCGCGTGATCTGCAGGCTGAGGCACCTGGAGGCGCAGCGGGCGCGCTGGACGCTCCCGGCACACAGCGACTCGTCCAGCCGCCGCCGCGCAGCCGCCGCGCCGGGCCCGGCTGCCAGGCAGCCCCCGGAGGCCGCCAGCCAGAGGCAGAGGGTCAGGGCGGCGCCGGGCACCATGGCTGCGGGTAGGGCGCGCGGGCGCCGGGCGCTGCTGGCCGAGGCTCCCAGCTCGGCGCTTGGGTCGCAACTGCCGGGGAGCGCGCGGCGGCTGCAAAGTTCAATCGTTCAACTCCAGCCCCGCGCGCTCCCTCCAGGGGAGGAGGAAAGGGGACCGACGGCCGCGCCATTGGCTGGAAGAAGCGTGAGTGACAAGGGGGGCCGGGCGCAGGGCCCGTGGGCAGGTCGAAGGGGCCGCGAGCCCCGGCGCCAGAAGGGAGGGCGAAGGCGACAGTTCCCCCGCGCTGCACCGGGCTCCGGGTGGCCTGGCCCCCATGCAGGCGTCTCCACAGTCCGCACGAACATCTTGCTGTCCCTCCCACCCGAGCCGGGCCTGCGAGGGGACACGCTCTGTTCGGGAAGAGGGACCCCCCCCCCACCCAGGGGTCAGAACTGCCTAAGGAATGACAGAGAGCCCCCAAGTTGTCGGCTGTGTCCCTAATTTCCACCCCAGGTCCAGGCTTCTCCTACTGCCACATATTTGAATGTCCCTTTGCCCAAGTAGTGGAAAAGAGGTAAGACCGGGCAGGAGGGGACATGGACATTTGCCTGACGGTGTCCCTCCTTTCCCTCCTTCCCTTCCTCATTATTATTACCTGTACTAATAATGTAAGCAATTAACGAGTGACATTTAGACCACACGCCTTGTTTCCTCGGGTGTCTGTTTTCTCCTAAGCACTAGGCTCCCAGCATGCGTGCACTATTAAAATCAGAATTCCTTCTTAAACCCTTCTTTCCCCCTGTATTTGCCCCAAGCCTCTGGATTGGGCCTTTTTGGCTGTGAAGTCCCTGCTCCACCAGCTCTTGTCATCTTTTCCAAAGAGCTTTCACCATGTAAGTCGTCCCTCCGCAGCCAGGGTCGTGCCAGAGAAAGAGACAGAGAGGCATGGATGATACCTAACCTGCGACAAAGCCTGAGGCTTCCCTGGGTGCCTTCAGCAGGTGACAGTCCCCTTGCAGGTAAGAGACCCTAGAAAAAAAGAAGAGACTCATGCACACTCCTGTTTGAGGTTGGAACAACTGACTGACATTCCTGTGCTCTGACACCTCTACATCCTCATACAGAATTGCATTCACACCTTCTGAAACCTAGTGTCACCACAAGCACAGCTAAGCACAGCCAGGGTTCCTAGATGCACTGAACCAGCTCAAACATACATCTGAAAGCTCAGTTCCTCTTTGCATTGAGCCTATATCATTTTTTCCAATTTCTGGCCTTTTTCCCTATTCTTCACATTTTCCACTCTGCAATTTTGAGATCTTCCTGTTAACAAATTATAATGACAACCATCAAGAGTGGTCCTGTTATACGTATGATTCTTTTTCAAGTACCTCATCTTACGTGTGTATTTCTTCACTTAGCTTGATCAGCAAGGCCAGTAGAATTAACTGGCCTTGGTGTATTTCTCAGTGAGTTACAAAATCAGCATTTTCTTATTCACAAGGTCCTGTAGCCAGAGCTGGCTTCACGGGTGACCGACTCATACAACGCTATGGAGCCCCACTCTTAAGGCGATACACATTGCCATCTGGAAACTCTTTATAATTGTTGAACAAGTTTCCCTGAATGTTCATTTTGCACGAGGCCTCAAAAATTATGTAGCCAGCCCTACCTATAGGTTTTAGCCATGACAATACTATATAGTTGGGCTGGAAACCTAAAAATTTAAGCGTGAGCTCACAGGAGCTCAATGGCTTGTTTGAACAATGCTTAGAGTGCTGGACAGTTAGCTCAATTGTTTAGAGCGTGGTGCTGATAACATCAACATCCTGGGTTCAATCCCTGTACTGGCTAGCTGCCAAAAAAAAAAAAAATTCAGAATTGCAAACAGAAAATTTTCTAAGTACGTCAAATATACTTAACAGTGACTAAGAGCAAAGAGACTATTTGTGGTGACCCCAAGAAGGAATATGTAGAAAACCTTGTGTCAAGGACAGAAAGATGATATCCAAATACAGGAATTTTCTTCTAAATGTTGTCATTTCCATTTGTGAATTACTAAAAATAGTTCCCAAAGCTGTGGGGGATCCTTCCGTTGTGTTTGTTTTAAGTTTTACAGTTAAGCAAGTACCTGGTCTTGGTGAAGGCACAGATATTACGCATGGCTACATTTTCTTACGGAAACTTTGATTTACAGTTTTGCGCATTATATCAGGACATTTATATTCTAGAAAGTGAAATCACAAGGACAAGCAGGCTGAGTTTTTAAAAACAGGTTTTAAATGTTCAAAGGGATCCCTGTATTTAAAAAAAAAAAAAAAGCAATGTGAGCGCTGCTTATATGGGTTTTGCTGCATATTCATTTCATGAATAAATGCATTTTATAATCAGCCACAAAAGAGAACAACTAGTCAGTTGAACAGAAAGTTTGGATTTAAACATATAGGGCCACCTTAGTATGCATATGTTAAAATACTACTTGTGGTTACATTGCTTTCTTCCTCTTCCTTTAGAATTATCGCAGACATCCTCTGTGATCATGCAGGCCTTTCTCATATTATTTATTTTAATTATAGCTTAAAGTAACTTTTAAAAGGGAAACATTCTAGTTAAGGCAGAGTAACCATTAAGGTTGATTTTTTTTTTAATTCTGCCCACATAGGCCCAATTTATTATGCAGCTCACCTTGCAAGTTGGCACATAGAACTTCTCTTCTCTAACTTCTGATATAACTAGGTAAGCCACACCTTAGGTTCCTGAAAACCAACCCTACGGAGAACCATCGTGTATATGGGAAGAACGCTGGATAAATGGACAGGTGGGACTCATGCCTGCGCAGTTAGTAAGAAAATACTTGGTGTGTCTTCCTCCAAGTCTACTTGAGCCCTGTGGTCTGAGTTTGTCTAGAGAAGAAATGAGCCTTACATTGACTTTGCTTTGACTTAAATACACAAAACACACTTCTAACAGAGTAGAAAAGGGCCTTAATTGTCTCTTATTTATGTCTCTGTGAACAAAGACAGGCCAAAATGTGTGACCCGTCTTGGTCAGGTTACAGAAAAAAATCACACAAATAAGGCCCTCATTCAGTTTCCAAAGGTCAGTTATTCCCTTCCTTGCATGTCATTTGTCATTGCCTTCTTTTTCTGTTTTTTCAGCAGAGGATATGAAACACCTGAGAAGTTTACTCCTACACCTGGGTAGACTCCAGGGCCTCAGTTCCAGAGATTCTGGGTCAGTATGCCTGGGGTGGAGCACTGGAATCTCAGCTTCTAATCAATAATCCAGGTGATTCTACAGCAAGTCAACCTGGGAGTACATTGAGAGATAATTGATTTAAAAAGCACATTAAAAAAAAAAAACACAGATGTCGTGTCAAAAATGGAACAGACACCCTCTATAAGTTAGGTATAGAGGGAAAGTATCTCAACATAATTAAAGCCATATATGACAAACCCACTGCCAATATCATCCTGAATGGGGAAAAGCTGAAAGCTTTTCCTTTAAGAACAGGAACTAGACAAGGATGCCCACTCTCACCACTCCTATTCAACATAGTGTTGGAAGTACTAGCCAGAGCAATCAGAGAAGAGAAGGAAATAAAGGGCATCCAGATTGGAAAAGATGAAGTCAAACTGTCCCTGTTTGCAGATGACATGATCCTATATATCGAACAGCCTAAAACCTCTACAAAAAAACTGTTGGAATTGATAAATGATTTCAGCACAGTAGCAGGATACAAAATCAACACACAAAAATCAGTAGCATTTCTTTTCTCCAATAGTGAACATGCAGAAGGAGAAATCAAGAAAGCCTGCCCATTTACAATAGCCACCAAAAAAATAAAATACTTAGGAATTGAGTTAACCAAGGAGGTGAAAAATCTCTATAATGAGAACTACAAACCACTGCTGAGAGAAATTAGAGAGGATACAAGAAGATGGAAAGATATTCCATGCTCTTGGATTGGAAGAATCAACATAGTGAAAATGTCCATACTACCCAAAGTGATATACAAATTCAATGCAATCCCCATCAAAATTCCAAAGACATTTTTCTCAGAAATGGAAAAAACTATTCAGACATTTATATGGAACAATAAAAGACCACGAATAGCCAAAGCAATGCTCAGCAAAAAAAATAAAGCTGGAGGCATAACACTACCTGACTTTAAGCTATACTACAAAGCTATAATAACCAAAACAGTATGGTACTGGCATAAAAACAGACACACTGACCAATGGAATAGAATAGAGAATCCAGAAATCAACCCTCACACTTACTGCCATCTGATCTTTGACAAAGGCACCAAGCCTATTCACTGGGGAAGGGACTGCCTCTTCAGCAAGTGGTGCTGGGATAACTGGATATCAATATGCAGGAGAATGAAACTAGATCCATACCTCTCACCGTATACTAAAATCAACTCAAAATGGATTAAGGATTTAAATATACACCCTGAGACAATAAAACTTCTTAAAGAAAACATAGGGGAAACACTTCAGGAAATAGGACTGGGCACAGACTTCATGAATACGACCCCAAAAGCACGGGCAACCAAAGGAAAAATAAACAAATGGGATTATATCAAACTAAAAAGCTTCTGCACAGCAAAAGAAACAATTAAAAGAGTTAAAAGACAACCAACAGAGTGGGAGAAAATATTTGCAAAATATACATCTGACAAAGGATTAATATCCAGAATATATAAGGAACTCAAACAACTTTACAAGAAGAAAACTAGCAACCCAATTAAAAAATGGGCAAAAGAGCTAAGTAGGCATTTCTCTAAGGAAGATATCCAAATGGCCAACAGACATATGAAAAAATGCTCAACATCACTCAGCATCCGGGAAATGCAAATCAAAACCACATTGAGATACCATCTAACCCCAGTTAGGATGGCTAAAATCCAAAAGACTATGAACGATAAATGCTGGCGAGGCTGCGGAGAAAAAGGAACTCTCATACATTGTTGGTGGGACTGCAAAATGGTGCAGCCTCTATGGAAAATGGTATGGAGGTTCCTTAAACAATTGCAAATAGATCTACCATACGACCCAGCCATCCCACTGTTGGGAATATACCCAGAGGAATGGAAATCATCAAGTCGAAGGTATACCTGTTCCCCAATGTTCATCGCAGCACTCTTTACAATAGCTAAGAGTTGGAACCAGCCCAAATGCCCATCATCAGATGAGTGGATACGGAAAATGTGGTACATCTACACAATGGAATACTACTCAGCTATAAAAACGAATGAAATACTGCCATTTGCAACAACATGGATGGACCTCGAGAGAATTATATTAAGTGAAACAAGTCAGGCACAGAAAGAGAAATACCACATGTTCTCACTTATTGGTGGGAGCTAAAAATTAATATATAAATTCACACACACACATACACACATACACACACAAACCGGGGGGGGGCGGGAAGAAGATATAACAACCACAATTATTTGAAGTTGATACAACAAGCAAACAGAAAGGACATTGTTGGGGGGGAGGGGGGAGGGAGAAGGGAGGGAGGTTTTGGTGATGGGGAGCATTAATCAGCTACAATGTATATCGACAAAATAAAATTTTAAAAAAAAAAAAAAAAAAAATGGAACAGACACTTGGATTTAAATAGTATTCATGACCTAATTTTGTTTGAAGTGCCTTTTTTAAGGGTGTGTGTTGATGGGGATTGGACAAACCAGTCTATTTCTTAAGAATCACAATGACATGTTTTTTCCAATTTACATTTAGCTAAGACTCTCTTAGACTCATGGCTTTTTCAGGCTAGCAAGTAATCTTTTTAAAGGTTTTCCAGTTGGTTAAAGCGTGCTGCTGATAACACCAATGTCCTGGGTTCGAGCCCTGTACTGGCTAGTTGCCAAAAAAAAAAAAAAAAAAAAAAAGGATTCTCAGAATTGCAAATGAAAAATGTTTAAGTGTGTTAAACATACATAATATTGACTAAGAGCAAAAAACTTAACCATGGTGACCCCAAGCAGAAATGTGTATAAAACCACGTGTTAATGAAGGAAGGGTGTCTGAAGGAAGCAAGTATGATCTTTCTCCAGATCTTTCTCCCTTGGAAAAGCAAATATAAAAGCAAATTGAGAACTTGCTCTAAAACTGGGGAAGAACGAATACTTAACTGCAATGTCATTTATGAGTCATAAACAGAATGCGGTCCCTGTCCTTGGTTATGGAAAACAATGAAGTAAGGGGAAGGAAGTCACAGATAAGGTTTAGTTTCTTTTCTAATGACACAATAACATGCATCTTCTCTCAGAAAGTTCGATTTACTTCAGGAAGAGCCAAAGTGGGAAAACCACTTTGTGTGCTCTGCACGATGCTGGCCCATACCCACCGCTCCATCCCCAGCGGAGCCTGACTCTTCCACATCTCTTCTTTAACTGCTTTCCTCCTCCTCCAGACTTGACTCCCTTCTGCTCACCTTTAGATCCCATGATCCAAGAAATACCATAAGCGGCGCTCTTAAGAAAGAAAAAGAAATAGTGAAATTGGGAGCACGGTGTACAGAACTCAATCGATAAATGTCGGATTTGCATCTTTTGTAATATGATGTTAGGCAAACGTGGGGTATACCTCTATGGTACTGGCAGTCAACGTAATCATTTTACAAATGACAGTTATGGATTTTTGCACAGGGTCACTGAATACATGCTCCAGTTTTCACAAAAGAGCACCATGTCATCTGCTTTCTTGCAGCATGTTGCAATGCTCAGTATCCTATTTGGGGATAATTTCAGCGTATGACACATTTTCTCCTTCAGTGAGATTACAAGAATTTAGTTGCAGCCTATACAGTTTAAAGGTATCATTTTTAATAATCACTTTGATGTTTACTAAGATTTTACAAAGTATCAGAGATATGTTTCCTATCATTTCTGTGCTCTGAAGAGCATTTTGATGACATTTTAAAATTTTTCTTGCAAAATAGATGAAGAATTGTCAAATAATGTGATTTTAAACTACTGCTTTTCAAGCATTTGTCTCCTTGCCCTTTTCTCTCTGCTCCCCCAATGTCACCATCAATCAAAGTAAAATTTGTTTGGTGCCTGTTCTGCAGTCCTGCTAAGCCGACACTAAAGCTTCACTCCTTGCTGCAGTCATTACTAAAATTAAAACAATTACTAAGAAATAAAAGGGTCGATCATATGGTGATGGCGATGTCCCGCTCTGACCACTTTTTCCCTTCCAGCTCCCCGCCCTGAGAATTTGTCACGTTAGCACATGGGATGGCCTCTGTTGATTTCAGTGTGTTACTGACATAACAGCTGCTGGGCCGGGCACTAACACTGGGTTTTGGAAACCCAGAAGTTTCAAAGGATGTTTGATGCCAGTAAAAGTGCACACTTGCCCCAGTGATGAGGCAATGAACTAATTTTAACCTGATTCTAATGTTAGCAACACTACAGTAAGCAGCCGTCAGGAGCCAGGGTGCTCATATCTGATTTTACATACAAGGTGTGGATATTGAAAAACAAGTGGCTACCAAAAATACCACTTAATAGTCAAATGTGGGAAGCTATTTAAGATGTAAAAATTAACTTATGGGTTTCTGGTTCTTGACATGACTAAAATATTACTGGCTTGCCCCCAAAACATACATTTGGAGAAGCATAAACAAACAAAAGAAACATATACAATGAATTAAATCTTAAATCATATAACTTTAAAAACCACATGTATCACTTCTGAATGGCCTGCTTTTTATATGAAATGCATAATGTATTTTTCAGCAAAATTTCTAATTTAAATTTTGTGAAATGAGACTTTTTTAACTTTTCTTGCACGAAGCTCAAATAATCATGTTTTTATTCTCAGTTTTAGTCTTAAACATGCAAAGAAACCTATGGGTGCTCTTCAGAATTACTGAAACTCTGTTCCATTAAAAACGTTAAGTGGGTTAAGCCCATCTAAATTTACATTGGGCCCTGTAAATACTAAGAGATTTGGAGACAAGCGTCTGAAAATTTAAAAAGCAGCTTTTGACAGGAGACAGCGCCACACGCTGGCCATATAAATAAAATGTGGTGGAAATGAACCGTCCATCTGTGATAACGCAGCTTTAGAACTAAATTGTCCACCCTAAACATGTATCTAACTGGGGTGATCATGCTGTGTTCACACTTATTTCTGACTAGATTACTTCCTGTGTGGATTTAAACACTGGAAGACTTTCCGGTGTATATAGTCATACTGACCTACGTTAGAGAAATTAGTGTAGCAGTCTTAAAACGAGGCATTTTTCTAGCTCATAAATATTTCTCAAACTGTTCCCTACAAAATTAAATGACAAGGGTGAGCTCTTTGTGAATTATCTTCATGGAAGCTTCTATTCAGAGCAACTTTTTGCAGCATGCGTTGCTTGCTTCCTAGGATTTTATAAAATATGAGAACATATGGATAAAATCTGATACCAGGGGAAAGGAGTGCAAGGAAGGTTGACAGGCTTTATCTACCATGTGAGAAAAGATGAAGAAGACCCGGACGCTGCCTTTCAACACTCACTGGCCACTTTAGACAAGATGAAACAACAGTCAAGAGATTAAGATAAACACATTTAAGAACTTGGGGGAAGCCCTGTGCTACTCTAAGACCAAGTGTACGGGATTTGTGAACGTAACTAAGGCACGAATTAATAGTTTCCTCTTCTGAATCCACAGCAACCAAAGAAAGCATCCCTTAGGAGCAAAACAAAACAAGAAAACTCATTCTGGCTTGCTTCCGGGATGTTCTATAGTGGCTAACTTGAACCAGCTGAAGAATATTCTACTCCCTGATTAAATTTTGGTAAATGGGATTCTCCTAGTGTTTAAGTGGGGATTCCTACTGGGACTGTTTTTCCTATGGTCCTTCTGAATATTTCCTCATGTAGAAAAGTACTCAGCAACATTGTAAGAACTTCTCTGTTCAAGAGGAACTTAAATCAAAGGATAGGTATGTATCCCACCAGATGTTTTTTCTTCCCCTGCAAATGATAAGTAGCTACCATTCTGGACAATGAGAGATCAGGTTGACATCTTGATATCTCTAATGCTCTTCAAATGTGGGAGCCCTAGGCAAGGAAGGGTGCGTCATTGATATGTAAGAAGCCAGTTAAGAGGAGTGGGATAATTGGAGAGCTGGTTACCTCTTTCACATTTTAGTATGACATCACTAAGTGAATTACTGTTTCTGTCATGCACAAAAAGAGAAATGAAATGGGATCTAAACCCTTTCCTGTTTTCAAGACAATTGGGTGCACATGTTCGTTGTTTAACACCAAAAGACTTTCAGATGGAGGTTTTTATTCCTCCCCCCCCCCAAAAAAAACAATCAACTAAAATTATAACTATGCCTGCAAAAATGTAAACCTATGACATAATTCCCTACTTAGATTCTAAAGGATTGTGAGACATGATATGTATCATTCAGAGGCTAGGAAGAGTGAAGAATACCAGTTTGGAATCAGGCTGGTGTTGAAATCTCAGTTATAGCAAAGAGGGCTGGGCCACCTATGCAAATCCCTTCGCCTCTCTGCATTTCAGTATCTCACCTTATAAAATAGAGATTATAATAGAAACAAATCTAGGATTATATTGAGATAGTATTTCTAAAGGACTGAGTACAGACCTTCAATAATAAATAATGAGTGCCCAAACTGGGCAGAACAAATGCAACATTCATAGTGTGAAAGAATTGATTTATAATATAAGGGTAAAAAATAAAAGGACCAACAGAAACAAACAAACAAAAAAATTACCCTTCTGCTTTGCATACACTTTAATCCAGGGTTTCTCAACCTCAGCACTATCGGCATTTTGAGCTGGATAATTATTTGCGGTGAGGGGCTAGCCTCTGCACTGTAAGGTATTGAGCAGTATCCCTGTCTTCCACCAACTAGATGCCAGTAGCACACACACACACACACACAAACCCTCAATTGTAATAAACAGAAATGTCTCCAGGTATTACCATGTGCTCCTTGTGGGAAAAATCGTTCCCAGATAAGAGAGTGCTAGGACAACACATCTTATAGTTTAAAAGAATCTCTTTCTCTTAGTGGAAAGGTAAGAATGATTTTTTGGTGACTTCTGAAATGGATGTTAGATTCTGAACACGAAAACCAGGTTCACTTTCCAAAATGATTTATCAAAGTTTCCTTCAAAACAGCTTATTCAGCATAAATGCTATTGGTAGTATATAAATGGTGACAAAATAAAGAGAAACACAAATATCCAGGAAAACTTCTCCCTTTCTCCCCAGAGAATTCTCCATAGCATTTAAACATAGGATATCATCCAAACAGAACTCGAACAGGGCATGTGCATCCCAGAGTCGTTTTTCTGCACCTGGTCAAACATTCCACCTGATTTTAAACACCCTCTTTAAGCTTCAATCAGTGTTTCCTGCCTAAAGTTACATTCTGACGAGTTAAATTATACATTTTTTTTTTCTTATTTAACTCCTTAGTTTTATTGAGGTCAAGTTACATAAAATAAAATAATTTACATAAAATAAAATTGACTATATAAAATAAAATTGATGAGTTTTAAATGTATAATTTGATGTGTCTTTACAAATTATACAGTAGTGTAACCACCAATACACTTGTAATACAGAATGTTCCATCACCACATATACTTCTCTCATGCTCTGGTGCAGTCAACCTCCTGCCCCTGCTCCCAGTTTCTGGCAACCACTGGTCTGATTTCTGTCCTTCTAATTTTGTCTTTTCCAAAAATATCATATAAGTGGGATCGTACATTATGGGGCTTTGTGTGCCTGGCTTTTCTTTTTCACTTAGCGTAATGCTTCTGAACTCGTGTTATTTCCTGTAGCAGTTGTGTGTTCCTTTTCATTGCTGCATAATATTCCATTTTATGGATGTACCACAATTTATTCACCAAGTGAAACACATTTGGGTTGCTCTAGATTTTGTCAAATATGGATAAAGTTACAGTCAACATTCTTTTTTTTTTTTTTTTTAATTTTATTTTGTCGATATACATTGTAGCTGATTATTGCTCCCCATCACCAAAACCTCCCTCCCTTCTCCCTCCCCCCTCCCCCCCAACAATGTCCTTTCTGTTTGCTTGTTGTATCAACTTCAAATAATTGTGGTTGTTATATCTTCTTCCCCCCCCCCCGGTTTGTGTGTGTGTGTGTGTATGTGTGTGTGTGAATTTATATATTAATTTTTAGCTCCCTCCAATAAGTGAGAACATGTGGTATTTCTCTTTCTGTGCCTGACTTGTTTCACTTAATATAATTCTCTCAAGGTCCATCCATGTTGTTGCAAATGGCAGTATTTCATTCGTTTTTATAGCTGAGTAGTATTCCATTGTGTAGATGTACCACATTTTCCGTATCCACTCATCTGATGATGGGCATTTGGGCTGGTTCCAACTCTTGGCTATTGTAAAGAGTGCTGCGATGAACATTGGGGAACAGGTATACCTTCGACTTGATGATTTCCATTCCTCTGGGTATATTCCCAACAGTGGGATGGCTGGATCGTATGGTAGATCTATTTGCAATTGTTTAAGGAACCTCCATACCATTTTCCATAGAGGCTGCACCATTTTGCAGTCCCACCAACAATGTATGAGAGTTCCTTTTTCTCCGCAGCCTCGCCAGCATTTATCGTTAATAGTCTTTTGGATTTTAGCCATCCTAACTGGGGTTAGATGGTATCTCAATGTGGTTTTGATTTGCATTTCCCGGATGCTGAGTGATGTTGAGCATTTTTTCATATGTCTGTTGGCCATTTGTATATCTTCCTTAGAGAAATGCCTACTTAGCTCTTTTGCCCATTTTTTAATTGGGTTGCTTGTTTTCTTCTTGTAAAGTTGTTTGAGTTCCTTATATATTCTGGATATTAATCCTTTGTCAGATGTATATTTTGCAAATATTTTCTCCCACTCTGTTGGTTGTCTTTTAACTACAGTCAACATTCTTATACGTATGTGGAAACATATGTTCCCATTTTTCTTGGGCAGACTTTCTGGAGTGGAATTGCTGGATTGTTATGTTTAACTTGATGGGAAACTCAAACTGTTTTCCAAAGTGGCTGTACCTTTTGCATTTCTACCAGCAATGCGTGAGAATACCAGTTGGTCCATATCCCTGTCAGCACTTGGTATTGTCAGGGTCTTTGTTTTGTTTTGGTTTGGTTTGGTGTTTTAAGATAATTTTACCTCTTCTTGCTAATCTAGCTGTATCTATTCTGACATCTCTTTTGGCATCAATTCACATTTCTCTAGTGGCTAATGATATTGAGCATTTTGTCAAGGGCTTATTTGCCATCCATAGATCTTCTTCAGGGAAATGTCTATTCCAATAGTTTCACAATTTTTAGATGGTCATATTATGACATTTTTTTCTTACAAAATTTTAAATTTTGCTTTATCAGGTTTTATAGCTCTTTCCCCTTAAGAAAACCTACTTCAAAAGAACTTTCCTAATCCATGATTTTTTTTTGATTTCCACATATTTTCCTTAGAATCATCATGATTTAATCTTAATCTTTAATCTTCCTACTATTTATATTTTGTAAGGTGTAATGTAGGATCCAACTTTATTTTTTTAAATTAGAAATCAATTACCTTTATTATGAGAAGCCTATTTCTTTCATCATTTATTAGCAGTATTTTCTTTATAATCCATACATTTCTATAGGTATTTGTACTGTTTGTAGGCTCTATTTTCTTTTATTTGTCAGTTTGTACATTTTAATTCTTATTAAATAATTTTGATTCCACAAAACCTTATTACTAAGTTTTATATACTCAGTTTTCATTCAGATTTGTCCCTACATTTATTTACTCTTTCCCTTGTTCTTTATTCCCTCTTACATTTCCATGTTTCCATCTGAGATCATTCCTTCTGCTTGAAAACATAATATATTTGATTATGTATATATTAGTATGGTTCTATTGGCAACAAATTCCCTCAGAGGTTTTTTTACTTTTTTTTTTTTTTTTTTTTTGAGGAGAGTCTGGAAATGCCATTGTTTTATCTTTATTTTTGAAGACCATTTCTGTAGAATAGAGTTCTAGATTAGCAGTTGTTTGAAACATGATTGATTGCACACGTCTGTGGGGTACAGCATTGAATATCGATGCCTGTGTGCATTATCTGATGCTCAAATAAGGATAACTAGTATGATCAACAATATAATCCTTTCTTGTGGCCCTTTACCAATTCCTCACTAACCCCTGTACAATTTCCTACTTGCATTCCATGTATAACTCTTACTCAAGGTTTTTGGAAGTATGATACAGGAGTTTATTAATGGCGTAAGAGTTCTCTGAAGTTATTGAGGGCTGAACCTGTATGGAAATTCACTAGACCAACCCTTCTCTCTGCTTCCCAGAATGTGTTCTGGCCGATTTAATGAAGCAACACTGGTTCCTCCTGCCACCAGCAGGCAGCAGAGGAAGGAGCCACAGTACCTGCCCCTTGAGCCACAGTGCTGAGTTGATCCTGAAACCTGAAGCTTGGTTTTAGGCCAAAAAAAAAAAAGCTTCAGACACAAAGCATAAGATGGCAATGCTGATACACTGTGCAGAAAAACTTAAACGGGCTCAGGGAAGTGAGAAAGGATATCCTCAAACCATTCTCTAAGATGAAAAAACAAACCAGGGGTTAGATCAGAGATGAACCTAGGGCTAGAGAAATGTTTCTTAAATAAAGCACAGAAAGCATTGAGTAAAAAAGAGAGAGAAATTTTTGATATATTTGGTTATATTAAAATTAAGATTTATTATTCATCAAAGACATATTAAAGAAAGGAGACTAATTACAATGTGTTAGAAAATATTTTCACAATGCACACAACTGACAACATATTAGAATGAAGAATATGGAATTAATTCTTGCAAATCAATAAAAAGTGCACAAATGGACCAAGAGAAAAATGAGCAAAAGTTATAAACAAGCATGGACAGAAGAGAAAACATTTATTTCCAAAAGACATATGAAGGGATGTTCAGAATCATTGGGAACCAGAAAAAACATATCTAAAATAAGTCCACAGTCATTATTTTACACCTTCCTGACATTTAAAAATATAATGAAATAAAAATAACAGTGTCAGACACTACATGTTTATTTAAATAGCAACGCAGGGTCCAAAGCTTCTGTAGCAACATTAAATGTATTATTTGTTGGAAGAATGAGTCAAAAAGTAATTTTCTTTCCCTGGATGCAAAGTCAGAGAAGAATAAGGCTTAGTAATGGAATGTTATTCTTGGGAGTAACAGGAAGTAACAAGGTAGCATTTAAATGCCTGGAAAGTGTTGATGTTGAGAATAACATACCTCTAGACTTTGTAGAATTGTCTCGAGTCCCTGGTGAAACAATATATCTCTGTCAGAAAAATGGAGAAGGTTAAAAAGTCCAGGAGAGGGAACAGACTGCTGGGACAATAGGAGAACTACACGTTTTAAGGGCCAGCACGTGGGGTCCATTGCTGGTGCTGTGCTCTTCTGAGGAGCTCTTGGCACCTGCTGTGGGAAGGGGACACTTTGCTTTTCAGCTCTTCACTCTCTGGGGAGATATAAATTTGAGGATCCTCGTCATAGACATAATATTCAAAGCTGAATGGGCTCAATGAGATCACACAGGGAGCAAGGGTGGGTAAGAAAGAGAAGAGATACAAGGAGATTTGGAAGGATTAAAAAGACGTCACAGGCCAGAAAAATACTCTGTGCAATCAGTCAGCCTTCCTTATATTCATGGGCAGGTGAGGTCTGGAGTAGCTGGATCGGTAATTTGGGACAAGGCTTAAGTACTATAATATTAGGAGCTGGTATGTGAAACCTCTATATCTGCATCGGCCATCTGAGGCTTTTCTGCTACGCTTATTTCTGCATCTCTGTTAGACCTAACTTTCCAGTTACTCGGGTGGGTTTTAGGGAAGACTCCCTTCAAATATGGTCTTTTTCGTGCTAGTGAAAAACTATTTGATAACATGATAAATCAATGCTGCTTCTATCTCTAACCTCATAATTAATTCTGGGAAAGTCCCAACCATAGGACTGAGGGAGAGAGAGAAAGAGACTGAGAGATAATATTTGTACTAATATAGGTAAGGTGAAAGGAAGCAAACTAATAACCCACTTCAAAAACAGTGTTTAAGTTCAGACCACAACTACTTATTCTAAAAGTTATTTTTTAATTATTAATCCACAGATATTTTGTCTCAGTTTTTATTTACACATAAATTATAATGGTCTTTCGTTTAGACTTTCAGTCTAGCACAGTAACAGCATGGAACACTGTATAAATCAAATCTTATTATTATTATTATTATTATTATTATTACTATGACTACTAATGCTATTATTATTAAGTTGCATCTCTAATGAGTCACTGAACTGTTCACCACAGAGAAAAATGAACCTAGAAGCTGAGCATTGCTACAAAAATATCAAAACAAGAACATATTTTATTATGTTCCAGAGCTATCTTTCTGAGGCCAGCAACTTTTTTTTTATTGCAGATTTCTAATTATCCAAGTGCTAGGAAACATTTTTTTACAAAACATAAGCAAGCAAATAGGAAACCATGGAGTAACGGTAGCTGTTACGTTCTCACTTCGGTTGAAGAGTTGCATCATTTTATTTGCAGGTACTTTCAATACAGATGAGCTAAGTTAATCACGGGTGGTTTTTAATTATTGGCTATTTTAAAATTATGGGTGATAAGTTGATTATTGATTTCCTGTGTTACATCACTTATAAAAGTGCTGCTCGATGCTGGTAACAATTAGTAATTTGGTAACGCAGAGGCCCAGGTCCCCCCACCAGACATCCTCATGTGATTGGTCTAAGTTGGATTAGGGATCAGTATTTTTTAAAGCATCCAGGTGATTCTGATGCCTCGAGGGCTATGAATCAACAAAAACAATATTTTCCCTAAATTCAAATGGTGGGTTTGAGAAAAGTTATGAGAACTTGGTAAAAATGGTGGGAAGCTCGTGGTTTCTCAACATCAACAGCACAGACACTTTGGACAGGATCATTCTCTGTCGTGGTGTCTGTCCTGTGCATTGAAGAACATTGAGCAGTGTCCCTGGCCTCTGGCCACTAGGTGCCAGCAGCACCTCTCCCCAGTTGTGATAAACAAAAATGTCTCCGGACATTGCCAAATGTCTCCTGGGGGACAAAATTGCTTCCCTCCCTGGTGGAGAATCACTGACGTAACTGAGTCCCATGTTACAGATATTCAAACAGTTCATCAGCTCTAGGAAAACCAGACACGTCCTGGAATTAAACAGCCATCTATAACCACGCACACACAAAAGGAGATGCAATATTTTTAAGTGATGCTCTGGATGACGTCTTGAATTAATTAACAATTAGTCCATGTAAGAGTTTCCACTTCTCCTGTTCCAGTGCTCGACCCCCTTCCTCACCCCGCCATCTCCCCGCTCCCTTTTCAAATAGCCTCAGGGAAACCTCTCGTAAAATTAAAACCTCTCACTCTTCCTCTCCCGAACTGCAACTGCGGGAAGGCTGGAAATAGCTCCCCTGCTCTCCTTCAACCTCACCTCCAGCTGAAGCTTCCAGAGTGCCCTCCCAGCAAACTGCAATTGATGGACACGTTAACCTCTGGGGGCTATCAGAAGTAGCCCGTTTGGGGGCAAGAACAACAAACAGCATCTTCTCCATTTGCATTCTCTCCCATGCCAGAAAAGAAGTCAAGTCAAATAGGTTTCTTTGCTTCCAATTTGATCTGCCCTCTCCTGGTGATTTAACATTTACCTCTCTAGCAACAAGTTAAATAATATTTAGTCATTCAGTGACCACCTGAGCCTCAAGCACTGGTCTGGATATGCTGATACAGTAATGGACCACATAAAGGCTCCATCCTCTTGGAGATGATTTATTAATAGGTGGAGTTATCCACATGATTCTAGATGATGATTTCTGGCTGTGAAGTTTGCATTTTCGTATGGCCTAAGCTACTTTTCTTAAACAAGTGTTCAAGCTATGAACGTTTAGGGTTCAAAGGAATGCTAAGAATGAGAATTTTTTAAGTGTTAATCATGCCCACCCAGGTACCTGAATGCCAGCGAATCCAGTTAGTGATGCACTGAGATCATTTTGTAACCAGCCACTATATAGTACTTCGTCTTGAGGCATTTAGCAAATGTCACTGGCCTCATGTTGAATAAGTTCAAAAGCAATGAATGTCTTGATCATGAGGAGAGGACATCCCCTGTAGCCCCGGTAGGGGTCACCAGTCCAAGGTCATCCATCTCCAGGTAGCAATGGGGGCATTTGGGGGGGAGATGCAGCCCAATTGCAGCCAGTCTCATCAGAGAGGGGCCCCTGGCTGGGACCATGTGCATTGGTGGGCACATTGTAGCTTAATCGGTTGCTGCAATGTCTGTAATTTTCTAACTGGCAACCTCCTGGGGATCCAGAAAATAAGATAAGTTTCGTCCAGGAGAGTCTTGGCCAGAACTATTAGAATGACCTTGAGTTCTGTCCACCTGGGGTTGCGCCTGCTAGTGCTGAGTCTGAACATCTACAGTGGACATCATAGGGTTTCGTCTCAGTCAAATCATCTGTGACGAGGACTGTGCATTTAGGGGAACCTCTGGGAATCAAGGGCCCCATCAAAACAGTGGGGAAAAAGGACATAAAGTTTCCCAAAAGGGGGTAACCACTGGCATGCAAAGCCACGATGCCCTGGGGGCAAGTCAGCTGCCTTCCTGAGCAACCATTTCCACTGGAAAACTGGGGCTTCTTGGGCCCTTTCCCACCTTGTTAGTCATTGACTCAGAGTTGATGCACCCCAAGGTGATGCCAGAGAGTAAGAAAACCTCCACAGACCAGGTGTTCAGGTTTGACAAGAGCCCAGCAGCAAGGAAGCAGCTGCCTTTCAAAGGGATACACCTCATAGGTGTATTAGGGAAGCAATGAGTCTAAAACCCCAAGGGGCACCAGGGTGGAGGGAGCCTGCCTGTCTTTGCCAGAGGTTCCAACTGGCAAATCATCAGCTGTAGAGGTCGTAATGCAAACGGGAATTAGTGTCGTGGACCCCAACTACTACACCTTGTTTAGTTCTTTGTTTTCCTCATCTTGAATCAGATATCCCTGCAACTTGAAAAATTTCTGTTAGAAATCAGCCTGGAGTTTCTTACAAACTGAAGTCTGAGGCCCCCACGATAGCCCCTGTGAGATGCATGAATTGGTCGCAACAGCCTCCCATGGTTTGAAACATATTTCTTTGAGTATCGTGGAAGTTGGCAATTCCTCCTGCCAGCAATGGCGTCTACTGGGTATACAGAATCAGCACATGCAGCACCAACAATTCACGAAACTCATGCAGAGTGACCAGTGGCCGTGGCTAAATGTTTACAGGTGCAGGAGAAGATAACTATCTGCTTGCTCTCTGGCAAAGAGTGGCTGTAAGAAGCTGTCGCTAGTGCTGTGAGACACATTTAAATTTCAGAGACGTTCATGTGTGTGAAAAACAGGTGTCTCGGAATCAGTAAAATAGGCAGCAGTGTCCAGCTCACAGCTTGGTTGTGAGGTTTAAATGCATTAATCCTTATTCTTCATACATAAGCATGTGACATCCTGAACACACTCAGCATAGTTCCCCTTCGAACCCGTCCTTTGCTTGCTTTGTTCAACAGGGCAGCTGAAGTTGTCTGTTTGCATGCTTCCCGTGGAGGCAAAAGACAATAAGAGAGCAGGAAACCCACATTTTCTCATGGGGGTTAATAGTCCACTTAGGATGAGAAATAGATCCAATACCTCTGTAAAATAAAGCAAAAGCTAGAAAAATGAATTAAGTGATCAATTCTCTTCAAGAACCTTGAACTGAGTCCATGATTTCTTTTTTTCTTTTTTTAGAGAGTGCACCGGCCATCCCTATATAGGATCCGAACCCGCGGCAGGAGCGTCGCCGCACTCCCAGCACCGCACTCTCCCGAGTGCGCCACGGGCTCGGCCCACTAGAAGAAATTTTAAAAGCAATTTTACAACTATCATCCCAGACTTTACAATCATATTGACCGACTGTATTGACTTTTATTTTCCATGCTACATGACTAGTCTAATAAATGTGAAATTTAAGTGGGAAATAAATTGTTGGTTCATAATAAAGTAATAAAACTGGAGACATAAAGATGTTGGTAGATCCTTATTAATTGGATTTCTAAGACTAGCATACACATTAACATGACCCACTAGGAATGAATAAAATGAAATACATGGTGCTTTTTATGAGTTTGCTATCAAGTGTGTGCTTAGACCTGCAAAATTCAAGATCTGTCTTTACAGCTATTTTTGAAGTGCCAGTAGATGGCTTAAAGCATTCTGAGTTTTGTGACAGTTACCAATCTTGCTGTGTTGAAAAGCTCTGTCCTTACAATGCCATTCACTATTTCTGTCACCATAAACGGATATGAAATTTCAACAAAAACTTAGAAGATGTGGTTTTCCTTTTTATATGTTGCATACCCCAAGAATAACCAAGTAGTTGATAATCCCTTACAAATATATGCTTATGTTTTATGTGCTTCATTTGAATAATATTCACAAGCAGTTAAATTAAAAGGTCACTGGGGTTTTATGAAAATATTGGAACGGGTGTTCACTATTTATTGAGGGTTGCATAAATCTTAACATTTTTCAAGAGGTTCAGCACCTTGTCTGTTTGACTTGATATTGGTTAAGAAAGCCTAAATTGTTGCCTTGCCTGCTGCTTTGGTACTTTAGGATTATCATTTCACATTAACTAGTCTGCAAAGGAAGTGTGAGGGTACTTCAAAAGTTCATGGAAAGATTCATATCACCTTCCAATTTTATTTTCCCACAAGGTTTTTGAAGTACCCTCGTATCATTATCTGAGTTTTACAGATGATAGAATGAGGTCTCAGAGAAATTACACAATTTTCCCAGTGCACACAGTGGGCAAGTGTGCAACTGATATCCAAACCCAGGCGCAGCTTTTCCAAAAGCTGTGCATTTTGCATCAGACCGTCGCTGCAGTTACCAAAAAGATACAAGAAGATTTAATGGAAGGAAGGAAAAAACTAGGAGGAGAATAAATTCCCCGATTGTTTTATTTGTAATGATTTGAAGTTAGAAGCTAACATTAAAATCTTACACCTCTGTAAAGGATTTGTGAGTAAATAGTAAGCGCTAAAAGCAACAGTATCTTTCCAGCAAACCACTCAAAAGGATCACACTAGTCAGGAGATGGAGTGAATCCTCACGTCGGAAGTCTGTCTAGAAGCAGGGTCTCTGGACACGTGGATGGCCAGCGCATATGGCCACGATATGTATGAATCAGAAGTCAGAAAATCTTACAGGTGGCCCATGAGTCAGAAACAGGGGTTAGCAAATGACAACCCAGGGGCCAAATCCTGCCTGCCACCTGTTTTTGTCAATAAAGTTGCATTGGAACACAGCCATTCTTTTTTTTTTCTTTTTGGCTAATTCTGGAACATTCCTGGCCTGCCTCCTTTTAGGGTCTGTGTTCTTGTTTCCTCTGTCTGGAAAACATCAGGGGAAGATTTTGCATAACAGACACCTTGCTGCTGTCAAAGCCTTGCTGGAGTGAAACCTCAGGGAAGCCCACCCCAGCATCCATATTTCAACCAGGAAACCTATCCCATTCCTGACACTCTGGATGCCCTTCCCCTTTCCTTACTTTTTCCTCTTCCCATGGGGACTCATCTAAAAGAATGTAGAATAAAAGTATCATTATGTAAAGTCTAATAAAAATGTAAAATATCAAAAATAATCCTTATTGTTTATGATGTCTCCCACAATGTAAGCCTCACGAGACCAGAGATTTCTGCCCATCTGCTCCATTCCCTGGACATTGCCTCGTTGCCGTTACTGGGGCTGATCCTGCAGGCTGCGTGCCCAGGCTCTCCTGAGCATAGATTTCCAGCTGGGATGGGCCAATGGGAGGAGATGGCAGGTGTCTCCAGATGGCTGTGTCCTTTATGTTTCTAGCACCTCTGGACACACCAGTTTGGTTTCGGTTTCCAGCAGGGGGCACAACCCCTGGGTTTGGAAATCTGTCTCCTGCCTCTTTCCTCCCTCTAGGGGTCCTAGTGTCTTCCGGAGTTTGCCCCCTGCCTTACCTTACCATCCCATGCTGGCATTTTAGCTCTTTATTCACCGTCCTGAATTAAATTCTGTTTTAAATACTCGCAGTACTTTCTGTTTTCCTGGCAGGTCTTGAAACATACACTTATATTTCTTCTGGTTTTTAAGGGTTGTCTGGGAGGTCAGGCCACAGAAAGAGAATCAGGGCAGCAGATGTTATGTTCCTGTCCCACCGCATAATAAAACCAAATAATTTCGCAGCTCAATAGGTTTAGCAGAACAGCTCTGGTTTTATAGGTTTTCTTCATTTTCAGAAGAGAGATGCACTATAAATCACCACATGTGGACAAGAGCTATAATCAGATGTACAGTATAATCGCAGTCATATATGGCAAAGTAATTTATCATGCGCTTTTAATGATATGAGGAGACACGTTAAATTTATCTCTGTGTCCTTAGCATTCAGTTTAATGCCTCGAATGTAACAGTAACCTGATAAATGCCTATTTAATGATGAAATGAATTAACTGAATGTATTACAAATTATGTATGCTACAGCTATGTGTTATACATCACAATGTCAGATAGCACAGGAATCAACCTGTGAACCTGTGAATGAAGGAAAATTCCCCTAGTTTGCAACTCAGAAAATGAGTTTGCAACAAAAGACAAATGTCCTGTGGAGAAGGAATCATGGCAGGGACTTCCCAGTGGGTCTCAGGCCACCTGGCCAGCAAACCTCCAGTAACCACGTCTCTTGTTATTGGCTTCTTCACAGTGTCTGAACATCTTGGGACAGGCACCAGTGATTATCTGATGCTCAAGAGAAAGAGAGAAATACTCAGAATTCAGACCTCTATGGGAAAGATCACCCACATGAGTTCTAAGCATGTGTAAGGGCACAGGTGTTTAATGGACAAAGTCCGAAATAAATGTAGGACAACAGAGTGGGAGATGGAGGGTACAGAAGAGACACTTGGATTATTTTATCCTATTGTCCAGGGTGATAGCATCAGGCTTGAGCGAGTAGCCAGGAGAGATAATGATGATTCACCAACAGGCTCTGATCCATGGTTTCATTAGCGTACAACTCCAAGCATCCTTTAACACCCTCATATCTGATGCCGGCTCCAGAAGCTCCATGCTGAGCAGCCATTGCCAGAGTTCCTGCAGGATCCAGGGGTCCCCCACTGTGTGCATGGGGTTTTGACACTGATGGAGTTTGGATGTGTTGTCCCCTCCAAAACTCATGTGGAAATATGATCTCCAGTGTGGCAGTGTTGGAAACTGATTGAGTCATGGGGGCAGATCCCTCATGAATGGATTAATGCTCTCCTGGAGGAGGTGGAATTAATGAGTGAGGTCTCACTCTATTAGTTCCCATGAGAGCTCATTGCTTAAAAAGACCCTGGCACCTTCTCTCTCTCTCTTGCTTCCTCTCACCATGGGATCTGCTTGTACCTGCTGGCTGCTGCCACTTTCTGCCATGAGTAGAAGCAGCCTGAGGCCCATGCCAGATGCAGCTGTCCCAGAATCATAAGCCAAGTAAACCTCTCTTCTTTATAAATTACCCAGTCTCAGGTAATTCTGTTATAGCAACACAAAACGGACTAAAACAGAAAATTGATACCAGGAGTGGGGTGTTGCTAAACAGATACCTGAAAATGTGGATGCAGCTTTGCTACCAGGTAATGGCCAAAGGTTGGAGGAGTTTGGAGGACTTAGAAGAAGAGAAAAAGACGAGGGAAAGTTTGGAATATCTTAGAGACTTATGTGGTGGCGAGCAGAATGCTGATAGAAATGTGGACAGTAAAGGTCATGCAGATGATGAGGTCTCAGATAGAAGTGAGGAACTTATTTGGAATTGGACAAAAGATAACCCTTGCTACATTGCTGCAAGATAACCTGGCTACATTGAGTCCATGACCTTGGACTTTGTGGAAGGTGGGACTTAAAAGTTGTGAACCAGAGCATTTGGCAGAAGAAATTTCTAAGCAGCAAAGCATTAAGGATGCTGCATGGCTACTTCTACCAGCCTACTCTGAGTTATGGCAGCAAAGGCATGACATAAAGCCAGAATTTAAAAGGGAAGCAGAGCGTATAGTTTTCAAAAATTTGTAGCCTGGCCATGCTGTAAAGAAATGGAGAGCTGGAGAACAATGCAAGGGTGAAGCAGATAAACTGGTTGCTAAAGACATTATCTTGGCAGTGAGGCAGCCAGAGGCTAATAGTGGAGAAAATGAGAGGAAAGCCCTGCAGGCATTTGAGAAGTCTGGAAGGGTGCCCCACCCATCACAGACCCTAAAGCCTAGAAGGACTGAGTTATCCTGGAGGACAGACCTGGGGTGCAGCTGCCCTCAAGATCCTGCTCCCTTCATCCCAGCTGCTCTGGCTGGAGCAGCCCCAAGTATGGTTCATGCAGCAGCCCTGGAGAGTTGAGGCCCAAAACATTGGTGGCGTCCACATTGTGTTAAGTCTGCAGGCCAGCAGGACATGTGACCAGTGGAGGCATGGCAGCCTCCACCCAGATTCCAGAGGATGTACGGAAGAGCCTGGGGGCCCAGGCAGAAATCTGCCGCAGGGGTGGAGCCAACCCCCACTGAGGCCATCTAGTAGAACAATGCTGAGCAGGAAAGTGGGATTGGAGCCCCCACAGGGAGCCCCCACCAGGGAAATGTCTAGTAGATCCAAGGCAGTGGGACCACTATGGAGACCCCAGACTTATGGAGCTACCAGAGTGGAACACTGGCCTGGAAAATTTGCAGGCACCAGCACGGCCCACTGGGCTGCACCTGGTAGAGCTGTGAGAACAAGGCTGCCTGATGCTTTGGGGGCCCAGATGACCAATTGTGCCCAGGATACAGGACTTGGAGTCAAAGAACATTATTTTGGAGTTTCAATGTCTGCCCTGCAGGGTTTCAGACTTGTTTGGGGCCTGTTTTTCCTTTCTTCTGGTCTATTCCTCCCTTTTGGAATGGGAATATGTACCCAATGTCTGTTCCACCATTGTATCTTGGCAGTAGATAAATTTGGTTTTGACTTTTACAGGTTCAAAGCTGGAAGGCCTTTTCCTTTTTGTCTCAGAGGAGATTTTGAACTTTGGAATTTTAAGTTGGTGCTGGAACAAGCTAAGACTTTTGAGACTGTTAGGATAGAATGATTGTATTTTGTATGTGACAGTGACATGAGTTTTGGGGGGCCAGGGGTAGAATGATGGAGTTTGGGTGTGTTGTCCCCTCCAAAACTCATGTGGAAATTTGATCCCCAATGTGGCAGTGTTGGAAAATGATTGAGTCATGGGGGCGGATCCCTCATGAATGGATTAATGCTCTCCTGGAGGAGGTGGGATTAATGAGTGAGTTCTCGCTCTATTAGTTCCCATGAGAGCTCGTTGCTTAAAAAGACCCTGGCACCTCCTCTCTCTCTCTTGCTTCCTCTCACCATGGGATCTGCTTGTACCTGCCGGCTGCTGCCACTTTCCGCCATGAGTAGAAGCAGCCTGAGGCCCATGCCAGATGCAGCTGTCCCAGAATCGTAAGCCAAGTAAACCTCTCTTCTTTATAAATTACCCAGTCTCAGGTAATTCTGTTACAGCAACGCAAAACGGACTAAAACAGATGCATAGACTCCTTCCCCCTCCACTCATTATCTGCTTGTAGGGAAAAGGCTGCACGTGGTACCCTGGCATTTGCAGGTCCCACATGGGCCACAGAGGCAAAGTTTGGCCACACTCTGACCCACGTGGTTCTGGGATATTCTGCCATTGCTTCTGCAGCCTTCCGGAGCCAGAGTAGGTCACCTAGTGCAGAATACCTAAGAGGTGTTTCCCAAACCCCACCTTGTAAGACAGGAACCTGGCCATTTCTCCTGCATCCATCTCCTGAGTTCAAGTTAAACATCGGTTCTTCTGCCTCACCCCCTTCAGGGTGCGGCTTCAGGTTCCATGTGTGTCTGTAATAGCGCCTGGCTGTGGTTTAGACGCAGCCCTCAGCAGCGGGGCCGCCCTGGCTCAGCGAAGTCCTGCAGGACTCAGGGCCAGGGCAGGTGGTGCCGTGCAAGCCAGCTTCTGCTGTGAGTACAGCAGTGCCCCTTATCTGAAGTGTTGCTTTCCGTGGTTTCAGTTACCTGTGGTCCACTCTGGTCCACAAATATGAGATGGAAAACACCAGAAATAGGCAACTCATAAGTTTTAAATCGTTCACCACTCTGAGCAGCAGGATGAAATCCTGTGCTGTCCTGCTCAGTCCCGCCCAGGATACAGATCATCCCTTTGTCCAGCGTGTCCCCACTTATCAATCACTTCATTGCTGGCTCAGTTATCAGGATGGCCGTCATGGGATGGCAGTGCTTGTGTTCAAGTGACCCTTACTACACCTCATCATGGCCCCAAAGCACAAGAGCAGTGATGCTGGCAATTCAGGTACGCCAAGGAGAAGTCACAAAGTTCTTCTTTTACGTGCAAAAGTGAAAGTTCTTGACTTAATAAGGTAAGAAAATGATCATACACTGATGTTTCTTAGACCTAAGGTAGCAATGAATTTTCCAGCAATGAAATTGTGGAGAAGGAAAAAGAAATTCATGCTGTTTTTCCTGGTGCACCTCAAACTGCAAAAGTTATAGCCACAGTGCATGACAACTTTTATGGCAGTACATGGCTATAATTGTTCTATTTTATTATTAATTGTTAATTTATAAGTTAAACTTTATCATAGGTATGTATATTTAGAAAAAAAAACATAGTCTCTATAGGGTTTGGTGCTCTCCAAGGTTTTAGGCATCCCCTGGGGTCCTGGAGTGCACCCTATGGATGGGGGAGGGGGTCTGCAACACACTGTCAGATCCGTTTGGGGCATCCACTGTCTGTAGTGCTGGCCTGCCTGGCTGGCCACAGTTGTGCAGGGCCTCCTCTCAGTGATACAGCTGCGAGTACCCTCTTTAGTGTTTAAATGGCTTGTAGACTTTTTCCACGTTTCTGCGGGTCAGTCCTCCCTTGCACAGCCCCAGGACTCTAATGGAGCATTCAGTAGGAATGTATGAGATCAAATGGTTGATTCCATTAAATCCTCATATTGCTCCAAGTTTATGAGGCTACGCTACTAGTTTTCTTCAAATACGTTAAATAGAAAGATATTTCCTAATTTCTTAAAGAAATCAAGTTCATGAAGTGTATAGGCCAATAGTACGCAGTTTCTCATCACAGAGTGCATACCTTACGGACCTACAGAATGTAAGTTTCCCTTTGACATGAAACACTTTTAGAGTCTTCTGAACAGACCCAAGAGCCAGAACAGGGTGAAGGAAGGTGTTCAGGTCTATCTGCAGAGTATTTCACTTCTGCCACATAAGCCCTTTTCTTACCATAACTTCAAAATAAATAAATAGAAGCCCTAGCTTTTTCAGCTAACTGTCACTCTGTCATATGTTTTTAATTGTGGCTCTTGCTAGTTTTGAATTCTGTAAGAACTCCATTTCATTTTTAATTATGGGTCTCTACTTTTGCAATTATAACCCAGATGTGATGATACATTGAGAATCAAAAGCAGATTTCTTCATCAGTGCCTGAATATGTTCCTATCATAAACCATATCTAATCATGAATGCCTTGGGCAAAGCAGAGATTTATTGTAGCTGAGCTTCTTATGCTCCAGCAGAAGGAAATCTAGCAGCACAGGTGTGGATGTGGCCGAGCTGTCCCTACAGAACAAGAGGGAACCCACCCACTTCATCCTGATTGTGCCCAAGGACATTTTTTTCTAATCACGTTATGGCAATGTGTTTTAGTGAAAACAAGCTTTTAATTTCCTAGTTCCTCTTTTCAGAATCACAAGTGCCTAAAGAAAGAAAGAAAATTAAAAGACAAAACTAGAGAGCAGCTTTATCCAATCTGTAATGCATAAAATTCAGAAAAGAATAGAAGCAAGGATTGACCGCAGACACAAATGAGGCTGTAAGTGAAATGTAGTTTTCACTATTTTGACTTTAGAGTTTTTCCTTTAAGTCTCAGGTTCCCCAGTGCATGTTTATATGTAATAAAAAATTACAGATTATCGCAACAGAAACTGCCAAGATCACATGTGAGATTTAAAGATGGGGCCTTCTAAATTATTTCTATTCAGGTGATGAGTTTAACAGTGATTCCATTATATGGAGCCTTCCTTTGCCTTTGAGAATGGGCTGCTTGTGTTTAGGTGCTGGGACCAGACAGTCTCTTCATAGAACAGAGAATCCCCAAGCTCAAAAGGGACCTTAGATATTAACCAGTCCCGAACCCATGGAGACAGAAAGTAGATTGATGGTTGCCAGGAGCTGGTAGAAAGGAAGAATAAAAAATGACTACTAATAGTTATGGGATTTCTTTTTGGGGTGATGAAGATGTTCTGGAATTAGACAGTGGTGATGGTTGTACACCTTGGTGAATATACTAAAAACTACTGATTTGTACACTTTAAAATGGTGAATTTTATCATCTGTGAATTGCATCTCAATAAAAACAAACAAATAAGGGTCAACACTATGCTAAAGTCCTTTTGCATGCACGCACCGTCAGCCAATCCAAACTATTCATTTGTGTAGCAATCCCCACATCCACACCCCTGCCATGTGATCATCCAGTTTGTATTTAAATGCCCCCAGGACAGGGCATGGCACCCCCTTTCAGCAGCCCCTCACCTCTCTGGAGGAATCTGACTGTTAAAAGGGACTCCACCCAGCCAGTGCGCATGGTTCTTGCTGTGGCACCAGCACTACCCCTTGAAGCTTTACGAATCTTTACAGAAAAGCTATGCTGGCAACCACTTCTCCATCACCCCTGGATCAGCTCTGCTCCAGATTAAATAATCTCCGTGTCTTCAACGACACATCACTCAACTTGGTTTCGAATCATATTTCTCAGGACTCTCCCCAGGCTGTGTCCAGTCTGTCCAGGTTTCTTCACAAGTGTGGTGTCTTGAGCTATAAGACGTGCTCCTGAAGTCGCCTGATACAGTCTTCCAAGAAGCACAGCCATGACTCTGTGGCAAATACCAAGAAGCTGTAAGATTAGATGTCTGCTTTCTAGCAGGGCAGCCAGACAAAACACAGGACACTCAGTTAGGTTGGAATTTCAGATAAACGATGAATCATTTTTTAATATAAGCATGTCCCAAATACTACATGGGACACACTTGTACTAAAAAGGTATTTGTTATTTATTTGAACTTCACATTTAATTGGGTGCCCTAAAATTTGGGGGTGCACGTGATTTTTAGAATGGTTTTAGGTTCCCAGTGAAATTGAGGACTGAGAACCTCAGGCCCCCATGCACACTGTCAATATCCCACACCAGATTCTTACATTTGTTATCACCAGTAAGACAACATCGGTACATCATCATAACCCAAAGGCCACAGTTTACACTAGTGGTCGCTATTGGTGTTGGCAAATGTATGATGATGTGTGCCCACCATTATAATACCATGCAGCAAATTCCATCTACCCTAACAATCCTCTGTGCTCCACCAATTTATCCCTCCCTCCCCCCCAACCCCTCGTAAACACTAATCATTTTACTGTCTCCATAGTTCTGCCTTTTCCAGAACGTCAAAAAGCTGGAATTATATAGTATGCAGGCTTTTCACACTGGCTTCTTGCACTTAGAAATATGCATTTTAGGTTTCTCCATGTCTTTTCAAGACATGCTCACGCGTTTCTTATGATTGCTGAGTAATATCCCATTGTATGGACATACCACAGTGTGTTTATCCATTCACCCGTTGAAGTATATCTTAGTTTCTTCCAAATTTTGGCAATGATGATTTAAGCTGCTTAAACATTTGCATACAGGTTTTTGTGTAGATGTAAGTTTTCAGTTCCTCCGGGAAAGTACCGAGGAGTGTAGTTGCTGGATCGTGTAGTAAGTCTACGTTTAGTTTTGTAAGACTGTGTTTACTTTTGCTACATTTAGCAACACTATTCTCAATAAACTTGCACTTCCTTGGAAGAGGCAAAGAACAAGGCCATACTTCGGCGAGAAGAGGCAGTAAAGGACATCTGGAATTCATTCGTTCACTCACTTACACTTTCATTCATTTGATATTTATTGAGCAAAATTATGTGCTAGATCTTGGAAATACACACAAACACGTTAATGGAAGAAACACATGCTGTAAATCAATGCAAAGCCATGGAACAAGGGGACCAGTAAAGGTCCCCAACATGCAAGTGACAGGACAAAAAAAAAGATTGAGACATGCACCCTGCAGTGGCTTCAAGGGAGGCTCCGAGAGTGCAGCCCCCCCCCCCAAAAAAAGGTGCCTTCTTAAAGGATGAGGACCATTGGAGGGAAAGATAGTGTAGCTAAGGCCTCAAAGGTAGGAACCAGCAATGAAACACATTTATTCAATTGTTATGTAATTCTCTTCTACTACGCTGGGTCTGAAACACAGCTGTCACGAAACAGGCAGCTTTGTCTGGGAAAACTATTAAATCAGATTTGTGTGACTCAGAATTGAGAGCCGTCCTTCACAGCTGGGACAATAGGTGCCTTGAAAGACTGGTCCTTTTATCCTGCATTTTTCTTCCCTTCTGTTGCTGGAGAATTTTCCCTTCCATCTTAAGAAGGGGACACTACCCTAAGTTTTCCAAATATGTAGAGGAAAATAAATGTGAGTGTAAATAGTGATTAGCATCCATTAGAATCTCAGGCCTTGGTTTGGGGATTTATTTCCCCCTAACTATTGAAATTTCCTAAGTTGAGTGCCAGAACTTCAGTCACCGCTACTGTCCTATGTGAGATTTTTGTATCTTGCATCCCACATGCTAGTTAGACATTTCTTTATAGGCATTTTAAGATTTACAGGTTCACTTGATCAAATAGCTGGAAAGATCTGAGATATTTTTTCACTGGATAATTTATTCCATATGTACCCAATAGCCAAGCATTTGGCAAGGGACCAAGAGATATGATTTTAAAAGCCTGAACAGCTCATGCAGGAAATAAGTAGTTGACAGATAAAGAAAAATGGCAACTTGATGCTTTAATGGCAACATAAACTGTCTAGAAGGGACATTTATCAGTTGAACAAGAATTGATTTTCTTCTCTCTCAATCCATGTAACAAATCTACTTTTTCAAAAAGGTAGGAGCATTTGCTCCAGTAATTTATTTGTTTATGTGTAACTAGTTCATTGTGAGAATCTCTATAAGACATTTTTCTCTGGCACATATTTTATCTTGATCTTTCTTGGAAGATAATAACATCCAAGTGACCCGTTGAAAAAGGCACACTTAAAAGCAAGGTAAGGAGATGTGATTTAATGTGCATTAACAGGACGTCCAGACAAGCATTGTGAGAGTACTGAGACAGGGAGGCCAATGGTTGTCGAACTTCACCCCTTAAAATAGAGTTCAAGAGTCGTGGACTATCTAAACTGTCTGATTTTGTTCCACCTGATGTTTTTTAAATGATATAAGTCAAAAAGGAATAAACTGGTTAATTAGTAAAAATCCAAAAACAAAGAATGTCTGCTTAATTCATAGAAATTGGAAAGTTTGAATGAATTTCAAGACAACATTTGAACTAGACACATAAAGTTAATCCTCGTTTATGTACAAACACAGAGAATGGAGAATTCCTGTTTGCACAGCATTTATTTTTTCAATTGACCACTCATTTATGTATTCAGTCCATATGTAATGAGCACCTTCTGTATGGCTGGGAGCATGTCAGGTTCTTGGAATAAAACTATGAATATGATAAAATTTCTGTTCTCGGTGGTAACTGTTAAGTAAACAATAGCCACAATGTGTGGTTTCAGGGGTATGAAACCACTACCGAGAGTAGAGTGTGCACAATTTTGCTTAAGAAGAAAACAGATGATACATCCCAGAAATGGTGATGTACACAGTGATCTTTGACACAGTCTTAAAGCAAAAAGTAGGTACATGCCATCCATGGATGAAATATAGCACATACAAAGCATAGGTCAGTTACAATTTTTAAGTATCAACTATGCCCATCTTTACCACTTATTATCTATTCATTCATGGTCAAAATATTTCTCTCTCTATTCCTCTGTTTTCACATCTATAAAATAGAGATAACAATAATACCTAATTTGAAGTCTGCTGGAAGGATCAAATGGTGTACTAGACTTTAAATAGCTCAGGGCAAGTGTCAATCCCATGGAACATTCCAGTGAGTTTGGCCGTAGTGCCTCGCTCTACCGTGGATGGTGGACCAAGGGAGCGTGCCCTCCCCAGCCTGTGCCATGGAATGACACAAGTAGCTTCCTAAGCCACACAGAGCAGAAAATGAAAGTCCTATTCTTGTTGTTCATGGTAAGCAATCCAACGCCATGTGCAATTCTCCCTAGATTGCGTGTGCATCTCATATCTCCCATGTTTCTTTTCTAGAATGTCTTTTCATTTCAGCATCGATTTTTACATTGTCCCATACGAGTAAAGGGTTGAGTATGAGTCAGAACTGGGATCAAATCCCATCCCTAAAATGTCAATTTCAGCTTTGATTCAGATTTATCTTGAAGTATTCCCAAATTCCCCAGAAGTCCATATTTCCCACATTTTGGTCATTGATGCACCATTTTGTGGGATTATTATTAACAAGTGTGGACCATACAATTGCAATGCTTTTGCAATGTTTACCCCTGACCCCCATTCGTGGCTCCACTCTTTGGGTTCAAGAGAAGCTGCTGAATCTTCAAGCTGTAGAAACAAGAAAGTCATGGGAAGCCCCTGACGTTCTGCTTTGAGGAAATAGGCTGCACCCACTGTCCAGAGGGCAAGCCCCGGCCAGAGAACTAGAAGGCATCTCCTTAATGAAGAGCTCCATAAGGACAGGGACATTGTGCCTCTTGTCTCTCCTGTTTCTGGAGTCTCACACATAGTAGATGCTTGGTAAGATTCTTTAAATAAGTGAATAAATGTTTGTTCTTACTTTTCTGTAATGAGCAGGCCTGGTTTTATGTTAATAAAAATAGAAACCAGAAGATAAATGGTCTTTTAAGAACTGTCATTATTTGGGGACATTTATTCCACCCCACTGGTACCCCATTTATGGATTAAGGTGTTCCATTGCTCCCTGTTGTTGGCAAAGTAGATTCCTGCAACTTTATCAAGTAGCACTGCGCAAAGATAAAATGTCAAGCACAGGATGTAAAAAAAGTAAACAAAATAAAATAAAACCAGCGTCCACACTGAAGAATGTGAAAGTAAAATAACATGACTTCAAGCAGCACAAAACATTGAGAAACTCACCTCGTGATCTAACATTATCAGACTGGAAAAGCCAGTAACAGGAAATGAAACTTTGAACAGGGCATTGTTGAAAGCAATCATTGTTTCTGACCAATTGTTTTCAACCCAATCACAAGCTACTGAAGCTAACAAGAGTGAAAACTGTAAAGCATTTTGGTTGACTATAAGCAGAGAGAAAGCCGTGAGCTTTATGCATACATCATCACACCCATTTTTACTTCTATTAGTGACGGAGTGACAAGGGGAAAGTGATAATTCTCAAATGCCCTCAGTATGTCTTTGCCCCATGCTCTTCATGCATCTGTGAGAAAATCTGCAATATTTTAAAACATTGTAAAGACAGAGAACTTCACATGAAAAAGGCATTATGCTCTTTGTCAGGATCACTGATTGTGCATTACCATGTAGTATGAGCTGTGGCTGGGAATTTTGATGATTGAAACACTAACTGCTTTATCAAATGATTCTTCAAACACTCACACAACTGTGGAATTAAGTGTGGTTGACACTGGTCATCTCTCTTGATTGGTCATTTCTTTTTAAAATTTTCCTTAGATCCTCTGTTGTAAATTCTTTTAAGTGTTCCACAGAGAAGCTTAAAACATTTTTTCTTATCCTCAGAGATAAAGTTTATGGTTTGAATTTTTCACCTTTTTCGATATATAATTCACATACCATAAACTTCACTATTTTAGTGTACAATTCAGTGATTTTAGTATACCTACAAGGTTGTGCAACCATCAGTACTATATAATTCAAGGATATTTTTATCACCCCCTCATACCAATTAGCAGTCACTCCTCATCCCCCCTGTCCCCAGCTCCTGGCCACCACAAATCTACTCTCTGTCTCTATGCATTTACGTATGCTGGGTATTTTGCATAAATAGGTCATACAATATGTGGCCTTTTGCGTCTTCCTTCTTTCACTCAGCCTACTATCTTTAGGCTTTATCCATGTTATAGAATTAATCAATCTTCCTTTCCTTTTTGTGACTAAATAATCTTCCACATTAGGAATAGACCATATTTTATTTATTTATTCATCGGTTGATGCACATTTGGGTTGCTTACACTTTTTGACTATTATGAAGATGCTGCTGCTACATTTACATACAAATCTGTTTGTGAAAATGTTTTTAGTCCTCTTGGGTATACATCTAGGAGTGGTACATTTTATATTTAACTTGAGGAATCACCAGTGTTTTCAAGTGGCTGTACCATTCTACATTCCCACAAGCGATAGGTTCTAACTTCTTTACCTTGTCGTCACCAACACTTGATATTCTGTTGTGCTTTGACATTTATCATTGAAGAGAAATGATAACTATTTCATAAAGAGTAGAGTTACTGTGACAAGCATAATCTAAAGCTTGAATTTCAGATGATAAGGTAAAAAAAAAAAAACATCACCCTAAAGGTTGTGGCAACTTGGAAAGTGCAGATCAGAGGAGAAATATAAAATTAACATTCATTATCAATAACTGGTTATTACGTAACTACATGTGCATTCATCCTTGTTAAGAGAATGGTTACAAGAAAATGAAACACAGTCTCGGACTAGCTTCAGAAATAAACTTTACTGGGATGATCTACGACATGGAGTAATGGTAAACCTGTAGAAAAGTTTCAAAAACATAATGCAAAATATGATCCCACAAAGTTTTCTTGGAATGAAAAACTAGCTCAACTTAGACACGATCAGGGTCACAGATTCTGGCCTTTTGTGAATTCAGTCCAGCAACTGCACCCTGGAATGATTGCATGGTATTTGGGATTTGCTAACCAAAGCATAACACAGCATCTCACAACATCACAGTCAGAAGAAGGAGGCGGAGGAGGAGGTAAGTGAGAAGTAATGTGGTGCTGTCTGGGACCTCAAGTAGCTCCTGTGGCTGGAGCCTAACTTTCAGTGAGTGGCATAGTGGGAGATGGGCCTGGAGGTATGTATGAGCCGAGCAGATGTGGGGCGGTGGGGCGTGTGGGGAAGGGTCAGAAAGGCTGGCTCTTGGCTAGTGTCAGGGAACCTGGAGTTCAGAAAGGTTCTCACTCTTCCCTGGTAGGAGCAGCTCACCGTGCCTGACCCACATGAAGTGGCTTACGCTGAGCCCCTGCTTTCTTCCGGGAGTCTGCAGTTTTGGTACATGCCAGACACCAGGTGCCTGCGTGACCAGCCCCCATTCAAAACCTTGGATGCTGATTCTCTGATAAGCTTCTCTGCTCAGCCACATGTCACATGTATCGTCACAAATAAATAATGTGATCACACAGCTACATGGACGATCCTAGCGAACAAAACCTGATCCCTTTTGTCTATAAGGGACTGAGGAAATCCCCTAGGAAGTTGCACGTTTAGAAGTGACTGGCAATCGACACTAATTTCAGATTAGTCAGAGGCCTAAAGTAGCACTTACTTAAATGAGGACCAAACATCTAATCAACTTGATGACAAGAAAGAGCTTTTAAAACTACAGTAGCGTTCAAAACCCTTGAACAATCAAAATACTTGTTCCACACAACACCAAGATTCTTTTACATCCGAATTTCATTTTATGTCTAAAGAGTGTTTCCAAAAACACTGATACTAAAGGAAGTTTAAATTTCAGCAGCCACCATATGAAAATTAAGAAATATTTTATTTAAAAAAAGAGAGAGAAAAAAATAATAAATTAATTTTAAAAATAAATAAAATAAAAAAATATAAATATAATTATACAAAAAAAAAGAAATATTTTAACCTAATTTATTTTTTAACCTATTTTAACCTATTTCAGCATATTTTATTGACTCCAGCATAATGTGTTTTTCTTGATGCTAGAAAAACAAAATTCGGTGTGTTATTGATAGTGATTTCTCAGGGTAGGAATTTAAAAAACACATCGTTGTTTATCCACTGACATTAAAAAATAATGTTCTCTTGTTTACGCCAGTACGCTTCAAACAGGGTGATAAATTTTAGGCAAAAGTACACTGTCCTGGATCACTTATTCCTTTGGAATTGATTTAATTAAATAAGAAAATTGATGTCATGGTGTCTTCTGGCCTAAGGGAGATGACATTCCTCAAATCTGTCAATGTCAACTTCTAGCAAGAAGGAAGGTGTCCCTGGATGCATCTGAATTATCTCCCGCATTACCTGTCAGACCAGCAGTGACAACCTCTCTCACTCTAGCAAAAAAACAACTCCAAAAACAAATCCACTCCTCCCCACCCTCATTTTCCCTAATATTATCAGGCTGGATTTTTTCTTTTAAAATTAGTTGTAAATGTTCTCCCATTCCTATGGGCAGGTCGTGGCCCCACAAACGCATTCTATATAAAAAGAGAATGTGTTTTAAATTATATACTTTTAAAGATGCATGTGAACATAGGCTCTAAAACGTCTGAAGACCTTTGTCTACAGAGTCACACTCTTCCTTTTCAAACTGTAGGAGAACTCACAATTGTTGATAAAAAACAGACAGTCTAGGCCAGTTCAAAAGTGCTTAGGCACTGGAACCTTCAAAATCCATTTACATACTTAGAAATTATAAACTCATGAGACAATGATAAAATCTAAAAAAAAATCCACTTTGGCGTAACACACAAAACCAAAATTTATTAAAAAACAAAACAAACAAAGACAAACACAGAAAAACAAAAAACCGCCTAAAATGTGAATAAACCCAAGATGGCCTTTCTCAGTGTCCAGCCAGTTACGTCCAGGAGTAGAGTGTAGTCTGGACAGTGTGAATGCTTGTAATATTTTTCAATTTTCCACCACTGGACATGATGTCCTAAGTGATAACACAATACTGTCAGTACCTTTTATTTCTGGTTGAGGAAAAGAAACACAGATCATGCTCCAGATAAACCCTACTGATCAATTTCAAACATTTCAGAGGTGTCAAGAAGGAACAATAGAAGTGAATAGAAGAATATCCACTGCATGTCAATTACACTGTCCTTTGAGGCCTCAGCAGGTGAGAAAATGAGGGTAGAAAAGCTGGTTTAGTTTAGATGAGGTTGCGTGCATGTTGATGGTTTTTACAATCTCTGCAAGAAATACGACCCTGAACATGTATGAAATACCCAGAATCAGCAAATCCACAGAAAGAGAAAGCAGAATAGCAATTGTCAGGGGCTGGCTGGGGGGTGGTGGCATGTCACTACTAAGGGTCAGAGGGTTTCCTTTTGGAGTGTTGAAAACATCTGGAACTAGATAGAGTGGTGGTTTCACAACATTGTGAATGTGCTAAATGCCACTGAACTGTCTGCTTTAAAAGGGTTAAATGCCATTTGAGGGTGGCTAATATGGTGAGTTTTATGTGATGTGTATTTTACCACATACCAAAAATATGGCTATGAAAGGAAAAAGATAAGGAGGTAACTAGAGAGAGATGCAAGGTTATGGGAAGACTTTTTTTCTTTATTTTTCTAGAAAGTAAATAATTGAACATTTTTCTAGGCTTTTTATGAGTTGAAGCAAAGGAGTCAGTACAGAATGCAACTGAGGTTTGACAAAGACTCCGTCCTCGGTCAAGCTTCAGTCAGGCCCTGCTAAGCAATCTTGCATCTTTCCTTGGCCTGCCAAGCCCAGTTTTAGTAAAGAATCTTGATAGTCAGTTTAGAGAATGTCCCCATCCTTGATATCTGACCGAGTTCCTCATCCCCCACCCTTGATATCTAAGTCCTTGACCCACCTATATAGCAAGAATCTCCATGCCCCTGATAGTTAATCAAGTTCCTCTTAGTAATTTTCCATACACCGACAGCTCACTCTGCTGCATGGTTGTGCATCTCCCACTGTCTTTGCTCTGTTTCGAGCTGAGCTCAGTCTCTCTCCCTCTATTGCAGTAGTCTTGAATAAAGTCTTTCTTAATGCTTTAGTACATCAGAATGATTCTCTTTAAAGGCTAGAGGACAATGAGAGGGAAAGAACTCAGCAGGGATGCTGAGGAGGGGTCAGAGCTTGCATAAAGGGATAACCTGGACAGGTGGGAGAGGGAATAGGGGAAAATGAAAGGACAATTATCTAGCTAGATAAGCAGAAACATTAAGTTAGTTCTGGAAACTCTGACTGCTACAGGTTCCAGGTGAGGTCATTTTCTATTCTTGTTGGCCTCTGGAAGGCTTAGAGGTGAGAGAGAATAGACAAAAAGAAAAGCACTGTTTATCCTTTGCATTTTCTTTTCAACAAAAACGTCTTCTCAGTCTGGTACCATGGTCTATTTGGCATGTCATTTTTATGAATCCAAGCCCAGAAGTGTAAACACCTTGTTAGTAAAGTATATATTATACATGCTACAGTTTGAATGTGTTCCCCAATACTCATGTGTTGGAAACATAATCCCCAGTGCAACAGTGTCAAGAGGTGGGACCTTTAAGAGGTGATACGAGCCCTCATGAATGGATTAATGCCATGATTTTGGGAGTGCATTAGATATCATGGGAGCAGGTTCCTCATGCTCTATTCTCTCGCCCTTCTGCCTTCTGCCATGGGATGATGCAGCAAGAATGCCCTTGACAGATGCAGCCCCTTGACCTTGGCCTTCCAGACTCCCAAACTGTAAGAAATAAATCGCTGTTCTTTGTAAATTACCTAGTGCCAGGTATTCAGTTGTAGCAGCACAAAACAGACTAAGATGATGTACTCACTAATAACAAGTACAATAACATACCTGATGACTTCGTGTATGATAGTTGCTATGCTGTTGATATGATGTTGCTTTTTCTTAATAGGATGTTGCTTTCTTTTCTCTTTAAGAGTGTTGACTTTCCTAGCAGATTTTCTTTTTAAGATGACTTTGTTCACTAGGTCTAGTCTCCTGAGCCTTGTACAAGGCTAGATTCACTGATCCGGGATCCCTATAGAAGATCACCCCTCTCAACTTGTCTGGCCCATTACACCAGTGGATTATGCCTGGTGACACTTCTGTTCAGAGCCAAAGGGTTTACCTATCAACTAGCAGAGGCTGATCCTATTAGCTTTTAGCATGCATCAAAAGAGTGTTCAAAAGGAGTTTTGTCATCTTTTATGGTTTAAGAGACATTGGAAACCATGTTGATGGTTTTAATGTTCTTCACTAAACAAGGACAAGACTTTCATCTCTTAAAGTCTCTACTGCCCGCTGGAGCAGGCTCAGTAAAAATGAATGAAAAAAGCAGAAAATAATTACATCTATTTGATCTACCTGCAAGCTTTTGGTTAAAATCATCTCTGATAATAAACATGAAGCTGATATGCATTTCTATGATGTTTGACAAACATGATGATTACAAACGAAAGCAATGAGTGAATATTTCTTAGTTCTTGCCTTAGGAATATTCTCTGGCTCAAGTGCCTAAAGGCTTAAATGTGCCAGAGTAGAATTACTTCTACAATTTAGTTATGTGAAAATGAAAGAAAAAATTTTGGTTAATTTAGATAGATAGAGGGAGATATACATATACATATATAGGTATAGATATATAGATTTGTTTTTGCTCAAAGCATGTGTAATTTTGTGGCTGAATTTAATTTTTCCTTTGTGCATAGAAATATATAGACAATTGTAATGCAGGAATACTATGTTATTATTACCTTGACCCAACCCTTGATATCTAGTCTGGGTGAATCATGAATTTAGTCCACTGTTGGTCAATTCTCTCCCAGCTGGAGGACACCCCAGAGGACACACGTGGGACTTAATGAGGCTGGGTCAGTGGGACATTTACAGGGGGACTAGTGATGTGTGAAACACACAGGGAGACTGAGATCAGCTTTTACCATCTTCAATGTCAACAACAGACGATGAAAGGACTTAGAATAGCCTCACCTTTGATTGCATCAGGAAATCTCTGAAAGCAATGCTCTAGTATTTGCAACAGGAGCTGCTGCCTTGGGGGCAAGTTGAGAAAGGATTCACCTTCTGTCTATGCTCCAAGGTCCTGTAACTTCTCCCCATTAGAACATCCAAAATTGCCCATCCTGCTTACCATTCCTGTAGGACCTGTGGCTACCCAGTGTAAAGGGCTAACAAAAGAAAGTATGTCTAGAATGAAACCAAATAACATTACCCTTAAAAGGCAACTTGGGATATTTTCAGGAACCTAGCTGCAAAATGATGGGGTATATCAGTATATAACATATACAGGTAGTCTCATATTCAATATTCTAGTAAAATTGATCAGGTTTAGAACAATTTAGGAGACTAATTCTGAGTCTGCCACCAACTACCTCTGCGACTTCTGGCAGAGTAATTATGTGCCTGGAGTTTCCATTAAACTGCGGTGGCACTTGCGGGGAGGGGACTGGACTAATTTAATCTTAAAAGTTCCATGAAGTTAAGATGTCATGGGCTATATTCTTTTTATTTTTATCAGGAAGCTATATACTATGCTGTAAGACTCCTTTACTAATTTAAAGGCTTTCCCCTTCCTTCACCATATAGTACGTTTTTAAACCGTTCTCATGACCTATCTTATTCTATTTGATATTTGAATAAATAACACTTAATTCACTCAGACTTTTTAGAGAGCATTGCTGAACTCTCATGAGATTAGGCTGGTATGTATCATTTATAAAATATTTACAGCATCTCAGAGAGCTCTGAATAGTAAATGGTTTCTATTTAAATGTTAGACTGTTTAACATTTTCAAACTCGGCTTTTTAAGTAGACTTAAAGTACTCTCCATCGCATTCACTTTGTGATCGGACTTTAAAATAGCTCTAATCAAATGCGTAATTTAGTAATTCTATTGATACTAAGATAATTTTTCTATACATGTTTTGGGTTTTTTTGTTTGTTTCATAATAGTAGCGAAGGATCCACAACAAAATTAACTTTCTAGATTAAAGTCAGAAGCCCCTGGTTTCATTTTTGAAAAACCATAGTTTAAAATGCACTATGAAGTTGTCTTTAGAGATATTTTAAAGCTGGAGGAGCTTAAACTCTACAATAACTGTTTCATTTTTAAATTCAACCCATCTTTGGCTTATGTAACTTGTCTGAGATTGCACAACTGTTTTTATTTACAGTCTAACGAGAGAATTACACTTGTCAAAAATGCTATGACAAATAGATGTCCCCATGCACATTTCATTCTGTGGCATGGTTCACTTATAAGCCAACAAAATATCAATATCATTAAAATCCTTTTCCTCAAAAAGAGAACAAACTATCATTCTTCTCAAGTTCTTGCTCTTTAAGGGATTGTTATAGGAAAACTTCACATGCAAAAGCGTGGCACTAAAATGTACAACATGCTTACTATTTTTAATTCAGGAAAGAAAGTCAAACTTGTCTTCAGACCTCCATGCTGAGAAGGTTCAGCAGTAATCACAGCCAGGTCTATGTGCTGCAATGATGCAAAGACTCCAGTAAACTGGCAGGAGGTGAGGAGGGGGTGTCAGCAAAGTAGCGATGGGTTTGCATAGAATAGAGCCACCTGTCCACCCGTCTGCCTGTCTAATGTGGGTTACTCGAATGGCTTCTATCAAAATACTGCCCAAAATGCAAAAACACTTCTATTGGACTCCCCTTCCTTTATAACTTTTAGGATGATCATTGCCACTTGCTAACTGCAAGTACTCTTACCACATACACGTTAGATGTATTTTCCTACATTACAAGTATGTGATCTGTAGTTGTTTCCAAGAAACAATGAGTGAAAAATACTGATTGGGAGACTCTTACCTTTTCTTCAAAAAAAAAAAAAAATGTCAACTGGTTTCCTGCTGGTCCTTCCCACTTAAGTTGGCCATAGAAATTTCAGGGGTGACCTTTAGATTGTCTTGTTGCCTTAAGGTTGCTGATGGTGACAGATGGATCCAGCTCATGGTTACTGCAAAATCAAGCAGGTCCCTTTGCCATGGAGTGATGTTCTTTTCAAGTAAGGCTACTTGAAAGGTAATAAAATATTCATGTACGTTTATTTAGTTCGCCTTTGTGCTCACTTGCTCTTAAAATGTAATTCTTCTCATAAATATTTTGACAAGATAAACAATGGATCTATTTTTCACATTACCAAACAAACAAAAAATTATTAGGAAGATAAGTCTGACTGCAAGCAGAAAATTCTATTTAGTGACTCATTTTTGTCAGACTTTCAAAACATATTTCTATATAACATATTAAATATTTTGAATTTAGCAATGTAGTCAGATGTCTTATTATAAAGCACGTAAGTTTTCTTATATGGTGATCCTCTGAATTATTTCTTACTTTTTTCTTTATTTTTATTTGACCTTGGTATGTTTTCACTTCATTTTGAGTTGTGTTTTTATAATAAAGGGGATTTTTTTTCTACGTGTTTGTTTTTCACTCTCACAAAAGTACTCAGCTTTTTTTAATTCTGTGAAATCTAGATGATCAACCTTCTTCCTGTAGATTTAAGCTAAATTATGAAGTTCTTCCCAACAGCATTGGGTTTTGCAGCAGCTGGGAAACTGAACCAAATGGAGATGTAATTCTCCAGGGATGATGCCTGACAACATGTACAGAGAGCATTGCCACCCGGGAAAGCTCACCCATGCCTGATATCTGGGGTGTTTATTGGGGGCCGGTTACATAGGCACAGCTGACTGGCCACATAGCCGGCCTTAGTCTCCAGCCCCTCAGAGGTCAAGATTGACACCTTGTGCCCTGAGGCCCCCACTCTAAATGTCACTGTTGGCATAAATCTGGCATGTCCCAAGACTTCAGGTAAACAAAGCCATTCTTATCAGGCAGGACATTACAAGGGCCTCTCTTTGGAAAGTGCAGGGTTTGGAGAACACCGACCTGCTGAGCTAACCTGTTAGTGCACACTGGGTGAGTGTCTAGTTCACCTCTTATTCAGAGTTTTCTCTCTCCCTGAAACAGATGACGATCCCACCCACCCATGAGGCTCGCCTGGGGGTTAACAGCACTGAGGGTTAACACACCACTCCGAAAATTCAGCTCTGTTTCAACAGTCTGGGCTTTTTATGTGGGTCAGTGTCACCATGCCTAGATGATGTTTTACCTTAGAATGAATTCCTGCCAGGTGGCTCCTTGGTCCCTCGGGTAATGAGGCTACTGGCTGACCAAATGCATCCATCAGGCACACATGCCCACTTGAGCCTAAATTACAGCTGTTATCTAAACGGTCCTTGTTCTCAGAAGGATGAATCCACACTTTCCAAATTCTGAGAAACAAGCTGTTTTGGTTTTGTTGGGCTTTTTACCTGTCAGCTTTCTTCACCTCTGAGGTTTGCTCTGACAGCTCTGAAGTTCGGGTTATGTACAATAATATATAGAAAGCAAGGAAGTTATTAGGTTGATATCCTGACACCGCAATATTTTTTGTCCATGTTTCTTAAAGAGAGGGTGGATGGAAGCGTAGACTTCTTTCAACAATCAGCAACAACACACTGTTCTCCCAATTAGTTAGCACTTGGTTTGAAATTTTTTTTAAAAGCCTTTCCTAATTTATTGATAGCATTGGGAAATGATAACCGTTGCACAGATGTGCTCAGTCTTCACCGTGCTAGTTCCTCTAACACAGGCTTATGGAAGATGCAGAGCTGCAGACATTCACATGTGCCTCTCTCTGTCTCTCTACCCCAGAGCTCTCTGCAACCACCAAATGAGCAGAGACAGACAGAGAGAAATGATAGCAATCGTTTAAAGCTGTGGTTTTTAGAATAGAAATATATCATGCAGCCTACTAATTTCCTTGCTTTGTGTACGTTATTGTATATAACCTGAACTTCAGAGCTGCCAGAGCAAACCTCAAAGATGAAGACGGCAGACAAGTAAAAAGCCAAACAAAACAAAAACAGTCTGTTTCTCAAGGACAGGGATTTTTAGTTCAATTACGTTTTCTTTGCTGTCTAAATAGCTAGATGCAATGACCCATGGAGCCAGTGTACAAAATATTTCAACATAACATAATAATGTCTGAAGGGTATAGTAATTTTTGAATTCATTTCAGCCATTCTGTTTGAATTTCTATTAATTGGAATTGATGGTAAAGATACGGAATGACATGTTGCAAAACAAACAACCTATTTAGAGCATACCAAGTTTTACAGACAACAAATAATAAGTCACTTTTTAAAAATTGATACCAACCAGTTCACTAGATCAGAGAACACTTGACATCACCCCCCCCCCCGCCCTTGGTTTAATACTCTTAAATCTCTGAGAAGACAAGCACATATAGGGTCTCTCCAGAAAGACATTTGAGAGGTAAAATCAGAATTGTCCTCAGGAGAGGGACAGGTGATGTGGCATTGCACTGCCTAAAACAAGGGCTTCATTAACAATCCTGAGTACCAAGTAGAGAAAGAAGATATTTTCCAGGACTGTTTAAATACATGTCATTCTGTTTATCAAAACAGAGAAATCTGGCAGGCGTTTCTAACCATATGGGGCTTTTGAAAATATATGAGAAACATCTGATTATGTGTTTAGCTGAATAGTATTAAAAATGTCTGCAAACCCTTGGGAGAGCTTTTGGCCTACGTTCCCTAAGTCATCTTTGGGAGCACCCTATTTGATGTGTCGTGTGTGCATAAAATTATTCCAATATAAATAAAGCAGGGCCTCAATAAAACCAATCCAGCCCTCTGTGACTGAGCTACTTCCATACGTAATATAATTGTAAATATCCATAATCATTTCTTTTGGCTCTAAAGGTAATATAATAACACGAAAACCTATCATTTCCAACAGTAATAGAATTAGTATCAATAAAGGTATTTCATACTACTTATGAGAGATCAATGCATCTGGCAAGTTGAATGATCAGTGATCCGTCTGTGCTCCCCTGAATCAACTACATATCATCAGTGCCTTCAGTTACAACTTCATGCCCAGTACTGAAAAATCAAAGTTCGCTTTCCAGGAATGTAATTTAAAAACTGGTGACCATCTAAGGCATGGCAGTCAAGGACACTCTTTATTCCTCTGTACTTGAAAATTTAATTAGATGTTAACCTAAATGAGTTGGCTTAGATGTAACTTCCCATCAGGTTGCCAAGCAGAGCCCCACGCAAACATTTCAGAGTAGGATGTACAGAATATAAGACTGTTTTTATGCTTGGGACATTACACATGCAAGCACCAATGAATGAAAAATAAAATACATTTTTAAAAAATTCTCTACCACCAAGTTGAAACTCAACATCTTGGTATACCAAGTTCCACAAACAAGTGGGATTTCAGGTAACATGGGACGTAGCAGCTAAAAACAGCAGTTCGGGTGTTTTTAAAGCAGGATCTCTCTTTACACGGAGCCAACAACTCACTCTTCATGTAGAACATGCTTATTTCCATTTCTGGGGGAGAAGGATGTAACCTCATTCATTAATGTATTCCCTTTGCCATTTATCTAAAAGTCATTAAAACTCCTACTATGTGTTGGGTGTTGTGCTATGTGCCTGTGTGTGAAGGATGCAAAATCCACTTTATAAACTTAAAGAGTTGATAGGTGGTGGTCATGGTCAGGATAAAACAAATTTGTGGAAAGAAAAAATGACAGTGATGGTGCTGTAAGAGATGGTAAATGATGTGGGACCCTTAGAAAGACAGACAAATTACTCACAGTGTGGATAGAGCTGGCTTTACAGTAGGAGCAAGTATTTAGGATTAGTTTGGAAGGGTAGGGATGAGAGCACTCCAGTAGGAAAATGGGAGCAAAAGCACTTCAGTCTGGGAGTCATAAAAGGTTGGAAAGAGGAAGCATTTTGTAGAACTAGATTTCAGGGTCTGTGTGAGTTAGAGGTTTAGGAGACACATTATGTGACCAGATCTACTCGCTCGATTCTTCCTAAAAGTTTTAAAATACCATATTTGAGTAAACACTTATATTCTTTAGCATTCTAAAAAATAACTTCCAATGCTCTCAGAGGGATTGTGTATGGAAGGAAGAGCCCCAGAAATGTGATTTTTCACACCAGGGCCCCGTGGATGAATTCAGGGCAATGGGGATGTGTGTGTGGGCGGTCGGGGGGGGAACTACCCCATCAGTGATTGTAGATTTTGAAAACATTGAAGACCTATTTCTGAAGATGTCTGGACATGCTCATGCAAAGTGTCCTTGACTTGCATGCTAATTCTGATCCAAACAGAGAGATTTCAGGTGCACAGAATTTCTCAGGCATTAAGGGCTGCTGTCAGCTCAAGAGATGCCACCAACTCCTGCAGTGACCAGAAACTCAATCGACTTCTCTGCTCACTAACTCTAAAGGAACTTTACCCCTAGCAGCTAAGAACACCAGCCAACACTTACTGAGTACTTCCCATGGGCCAAACTACACACACACACACTCTCTCTCTCACACATACACACACAGAAGCAAGTGCTTGCTATGCACACTAGTACAGTAATACAGGATTATAAAAATAAACATACAAGTCGAAACCGTCTGAAGCAGTCTTAATAATCGATGGGGAAAATTGTGATTTTTCTGTGACCTTCAAAATTTTTGCTAAACATTATAAACTCTCTTACTATAAGTTATAAATATATAAGAACATGAAAACACAGTAAAACTAATAGTTATTGAACACATTGTAATTTGAAACACTGGAAACATTAAGAATTAAGGTGCTTTATTTCTTTGTAAAAAACTTATCAAGAGTATGTTGATGGGTTGATGGTTCCTTTGTGGGGTGATAAAAATGTCCTGCTTGCCTTCTTCTGTTCATTGGATGACCTGTGTTACAAAGTGAGCATCTTTTCTATGCTTTAGCAAACTGTCATGTTCTTTTTTTTTTTTTTTTTTTGGTGGCTGGTCAGTTCAGGGATCCAAACCTGTGACCTTGGTGTTGTAATGCCGTGCTCTAAGCAACTGAACTAACCAGCCAACCTGTCACACTCTTTTCTAAGGTTGGATCACCTTCCAAAATGTCATCCTTTTGTGCTGAAATGTCATGGTATCTTTCTGGGAATTCCTTCAGTGGGAAGATTTTTGCCAGTATCACTTCCTTGGGCTCATCTTCACGTTTTCCATCATGACCACTTTCCTCATTTATGCTGATAAGTTTGCTTTTACCAATTTTGTGAGGCTGCATACCTGCAGTCTTTCAAATGATGGCAATATTCTTACGGTTTGCTCTTTCTTGTACGACTCCATTTACATTTGATTGTAATTTTATTTCCAGCTTTACCACTTTCATTTCTTTGCTGCACTTTCTTCTTTGTTGGCCAGTTCTCTCTTTCAGGCACCTACTTCTGTTAGGTGTCAGGTGTGTTTCTCAAGAAAGACAAGGAGCCAACACCACTACATACTTTGCTGTCTGTGCACAAACTGATCTGTAATTACGATTCGCCCCTGCTTTTTCAATGCAGTGATGTGTGAGTTGAAGAGCTAGTGGTGAAGTTTGTATTATATGCAATTACTCACAGTTAGCATACCGTGGACACTGAGATTTAAACTGTGTTCTAGGGAGACTGGTGTTATTTGAGTAAACTGTGGTGCCTGAAATTCAGCAATATTAAAATCTTACTAAGCAAGGACTGCCTCTGTGTTTTTGTGTGCTTATAAAATTATTTATCTCCTATGTGAAAGCTCTATTATTAAAAATACTTCACATTGTGAAAACTGAGGCATAAGCAGGTAGTGGACCCACAGCTAATAAGGAGTGGCCCCAGGACTTGTGTCCATGTGGTTGGCTCCAGAATCCAAGTATGTAACCTCACCACACTCTGCATTTCTTAAGTAACTCATTATTTCTTAGTTGACCCAACAAAACTAATTTACATTTCTTATTTAAAAATCTGTTTTCTTAAATAATGGATAAAATCTGGGGAGTCTTTCCCTTATTGTCTCACAGAGAATGACCTGATTCAGAGTAAGGAAGGAAATAAAACAAAACAAAACAAAACAGTGATTCACCCAATTACTAAAAATATTACCATTTCAACATATAAAAATTAATTTTAAAATTAAATCAATAAAAATCATTGAGACTTAAAATAAATGAAAACAGTGAGATGCTGAGCCAGCCTAGTTACAGCAGGAAAACTGTGCATGAATTAATGTAGCTGCAACCTAGCAGTTCTGTTTACTTTGTGGCAATTTCAGCACACTCCTAAATCGATTATTTTTCCTTCTGAGGGTGCCTACTATCTAGGCACCACTCAACAAATATTTATGGAGCCCCTACTCTATGACAGGTTCTATGTTAATTTCTTGCCTCCAGATCATGGTTTCTTTCCTTGTTTTGCATAAGACTGTAATGTTTAATCATTCTAGGTTGCAGCATAATTCCTTTACAGTAAGACATTACTGTCTGCACGAATCTGTTTATTCAAAAGTTGACATCAGTAAACTCAAGGGCATGCATTTGAAAAAGTGGAGTTTTCAATTATTTATTTCAAGTTTACTTATCATCTTCAGTCTCTACTCTCTAGAGCTCTGCCACCCTAGAAAACATATGTACTATAAATTTAAATCATAAATATGTACGGCAGATGAAACACAAGACATCCTATTAAGTTTGAATTGTTTTTTCACGGGACATTCTTTTACTAAAAACTATCTGTTGTTTATCTGAAATTCAGCTTTAACTAGGCATCCTGTATATTTATTTGTTAAATCTGACAATGCTAAACATAAATGAAAATCATACATGTCCATAAAAGAGCAAGCATTAGATGAGAATGCATTAGCATTTGTTTCCATCCATGAATAATATAAAAAAATACAAATAGGATACAAATCAATAGCACCACTCATTGTCACTCAAGGAAGACTCGGGTGGAAAATCCCCTGATCAAAGCAAACCTTTGATCAGCTGCAAAATAAAAGACTTACATGTGCCAGGCATATGTTAATGCGAAGGACTGCAATAAACCATGGGAAACATATTAGAGTCTGAAAGATGCTTGGAAGCCATAATTGTAGCATCTGAAATCTACATATAATTAATCCAGCTTGGCACAGACTAATCCAAAACCAAGCAAGCAACGTAACATATACTATGTGGAAAGTCTGAGGCAATGATCGGTAAAGATTTTCTGTAAAGAGGTAGATAGCAAATATTTTCAGCTTTGCAGCCATGCAGTCTCTGTCCCAACTACCCAACTCAGCCATTGTAGCTTGAAAATAGCCATAGACATAGACACCCATAAAGGAAAGGGTGTGGCTGTGTCCCAATAAAACTTTATTTACAAAACAGGAGGCAGGCCAGATTTTGCCCATGGGCTCTAAGAGGAGTTTGTGGGCATCTCCTTACACTATTGATAATCTTTATTCTCAGAGGAATGAAAAACAATTGTAAGAATTATTAAGTGCTGTCAGTCAACTCTAATGAAATATCCAGGAAATTTAACAGGCTTAGTTTGGTTATAAAAATTCAAAGTCTCCTTTGTAAGTGTAGTTAAGATGACGTAGTTGTATCTTATGAATAAAATCAACTGGTTTGTTAAATAAGTTCTAAATTTTGAGGGTCAGAAAGATTAAGTGATCTGCTTGTATGGTCTGAATCAGTACCGTTTAGGAATCCTGATTTTATTAAATGCAATTAGCAGATACCTGGATCTACCAAACCTTCACATTACTTTAGATTAGAACTCTGCAGAATAAAAAGTTCTATGTGGTTTCTTTGGATTTGATGTGTTATTCAATAACAACTAAAACATATTTTGCAAAAAATAATAATAATAGTAATAATAATACTATGTTTACTTAAATTTCAGTCAATCCCACCTTATTTCATTTTATAAAACGTTAATATTCTATCTCCTATTAATAACAAAATTACATACAGGCTGCTGGGCTGATTAATTTTTAGTTTTGTGTTCTTTCTTTTTCATTCAATAAAGAGAAAGAGTAAGGTCATGATGTTTTTTTTTTTTCTTTTTTTTAGATTTTTAAAATTTATTTACAAATACTGGCAACAATAACTAAAACCACATTAAAGGAATTGTTTTAGTTGACAATAGTTTATTCAGTAGAAACAGGTTGTCAGAAATTGACAGGTGCTTTTGGATATCACGGCCAATTACATAACTCCTCCTAACCAGGTACAATGAAGGACTATGTGTGCTCACCTATATACATAATATAATTGATGCACTGAGTTAACTGCTATCACTATGCTAGCCATGAAAATTTGAGCTGTATCTGTAAAGAATCTATCTTTGACTGGTTCTCACCAACACAGAAACTCAAGTACATTTTTTTGCTTTTTATTCTTTTCTGAATTTCTACCTTTTATCCAACTATGTCAGTTCTTGGCTCCAATTTATCCAATTCATCCAATGTCAGGAACTGAGATGATTCTAAACTGAGCATCGAACCCCCTTGAAAATTTATGTATTCATGATTTGCCTTGAATTCTAGGGCGCCTCTTTTTCTCTCTTTCCTTTTTCTTTTTTTGGCAGCTGGCCAGTGTGGGGATCTGAACCCTTGACCTTAGTATTATCACCACCACACTCTGAGCAGGAAGCTTCTTTTTCAGATTAGGATCTAATCATCTTTTACCTGAACTATTGCAACTGGTTCACATTTCAAAAGTTCTCAAAAATGCATTTGTCTCCCCTGTAGTCTGTTTTCTCTATTGCCACCATAGGTGTCTTTCTTAAAAAAAGAAAGAAAGAAAGAAAAAGGAACAGAACATTTTATTCTCTGCCATGAAAACTCTTCCATGGGTTTAACAGAATTAATGGCGTTATGTCTGAATTTTTATAGATGGTCCTCAATTAATTATTCCCAAAAGCCTAACACCAGCACACATATTTACTGAAAGAATACTATGCTGTTTATCATAATCCTGGCTTAATAAAAACTTGTAATTTTTATATAATACATCACAGTTTGCTAGTGCGAATTAGATAATGAATAACAGCAATAGATTTATTCTTGTTTACGTCATATATAATAAAAATGAATATATTCGTAGTATTAGCTCCTGACTGCTTTTGGTAATCAATCTTACAAATGCTTATTGTAATTTATTCCTCAGGAGGTCTCACAATGTTATTTGAAAACTGTATTAACTCACTTATTTGAATTGAACAATTTAGCCTGACTCTTTTGACAGGAAAGTCTGATACGGTTGAGTTTTCATATATTAAGAAATTTTCCAAATATTAAGAAAGCCTTATATGTTAGATCCACGGTTTTGACAAAAACATGTGTAAGGCACATTTTTATTTAAAAATGTAATATTGAGAAAGATTTATTGTAATTAGACAATATTTAGATTGTTCCCAACCCTGTCGTTTTAGGATTACAAGAATGTTTCTAAGGGAAAAAATAATTGGCAAAATTAATAATCATTTCATAAATCTTGTTAAAACTGTGTTTTGGGTTTAAAACAAGAATTTGGGAAAGTGAATGACTATAGCGACGGGTAGTAAATCCTTTTGAAATTCAGTGTTTCTAAGTCTTTGTGTCCACAGAGTTGAAGAAATAGTCAACAGCAGTTCAACGGTGGGGGAAGAGGATAGGTTGGGATCCAGGGGAGATGTGGCCATGTGTGGAGGCCTTTGGGGGGTGTCACAATTAGGGATATACTACTGACATCTAGTGGGTAGAGGCCAGACATGCTGCTCACTGTCTTAAAATTATCCAGCTCCCAAAGTCAACAGTACCAAAGCTGAGACCCTTATCATGGGTATATAAGTAAATTAAAATAGGGGGGAAAAGCTTCACTGATGTCCTAAAGAGATTCATTTTAATAAAGTTTATTGAACAGCTCTCAATGTTTATGTTTTAATTATGTTTTAAATAATATATGTTTATATACCTTCAATTAAATATGTAATAATAATTAAATGTAATAATAACACAAGCTACAGGAACTTTTTTTAAACTCTGAGTCTTCCGGTTACAAGAAATATTTTTAAAGTAAACATTTAATATGCAGCTCTGTTTTAGGTAAGGTAAGTCAAATAAGCCATCAAAAAAAGATTTTGAAGCATTGAATAATATTACTTTAAGATAAAGTTCTCTGAGGAAAGTAACAGGAACTAAAATGTAATCAAGGAAACAAAGGATGTAAAATTCCCCCTTACGAAAGAAGAGCTTCTTCAGGGATTTTAATTAATTATAATAGGTAAGAAAATGCTATGGTAATTAGATTGCATTGGAAATGTTTAAAAGCATGATGTTACAGTTTTGTTTTTAAATGTTTATACTCACAATGTGCTAGAAGTTTCCTCCTAGTTAAAATTATGATGTAGAATGTAGATTTAACAAAATGTGCTAGAAGCTGCTTAGGATGGCAAGATTTTAGAGAGCACGCCCACAAGAATGTTGCAAGACAGCCTTTGTGCAGGGCTGGTCCGACTCCCTAAAAACCAGGTTTTCAGGCCATTAAGTTCCTCCTGCGGTCACAGGGCCTTCAGACAGATGGGCAGAAATAACACCCTTCCCTTCCGAAGACCACGGGCCCTTTTCCACCTCTCGAAGCCCCAAACAGCAGCCTTTTATATCCAAAATAAACTCATGACATTAAGAGCTTTTACATGATAATTCCCAAATTATTGAGGTAACTAAATCATATTCTGATGCCAAGAGATCAAGGCAAAAAGAAAAATTCTGCATTGTCAGATTTAAAGAATGATTCTTCCAAAGGAAGGGAAATGATCATGCAAACGTTTCATTGGATCTTTTATTTAAATATTCATTAAGTGGATTTGACCTGTATTTATAATCCTCTTCCTCTGAAAAGAAAAGAAGGCATTTATCTGAGACTAAGAGCAGTTGAATAAGTTTGCGAAACGTAACACAAGATGGCAGTATTTCCATCTTCTCGTTCCCATGGACACACACACACACACACACACACACACACACACACACACACACACACACACACACACACACACACACACACACACACACACACACACACACACACACACACACACACACACACACACACACACACACAGGGGGAAAAAATAGCGTTTCTGTATTGACCAGTCAGGTGGAAGAACTTTAAAATCGTATTGGCAATAGACACAGCTGTGTAAATCAGGAAATTACTATTTAGATATGTGACTAATTTTCCCCTATAGTTTACTTTAAACATAGTTCACAATTATTACTTTTTTCTTAATTACTGAAGCAGTCACACATAGGTAGATAACCTATATTAATACTGACAATTAAAACATAAAAAAGGAAAAATGAAGATAATAATTAGTGAAATTGCCAAACTAGCATATAATGTCAGGTAAGTAAAATAAGTCATCAAGAAAAGATTTTAGGGGAGTAAAAATACAATTGCTTTCTCTCTAATTTTAGGTAAGCAAATCACACTTAATTAAAAGCATTTTTTTTCTTTAAATAACAGACGATGTAGCTTTACCTGAGCCTAATTTACTCACATAAATGATGAATATATAGATGATGGCACGTAATCTACATATTGCATGAAAATGTACACACGCATTTAAGAAAGGACCACAGTTTTAGATTTAATCTTTTGATAGATTGCAAAAATATCATGTATAGTCTGCCTGGTGTCAGAATTGACCTGGAAAAATGTATATTTGTGAAGCCAATGGGACCTGTTTCTTCCAAGTTGTGTGAATTTTGCAGACATTTAAAAAAATGTTTTCAGTGCCTCATTCAATTGCTTTCTCTCTAATAACAGGTATAATTTCACCCACCTGGTTCTCAAGAGTAGAAGAGGGAGCCAGTGTAAAACTGCCTAATCTAGCACATGTTATATTGTGCGTGCTCATTAAAACAATAGTAATCGTTGATTACTTCAGTTATTATTGCTTGTGAATTTGCATTTCTTTAAGATGGAGATGTGGCGTACAAAACCTTCAGTGAAACGGCTGCCCCTAAGGAAATCAGGGGCTTCTAGCTTCTGAGCCTTCTCTTCCTATATTTGCTGCCCAGGAGATGGGATATCAAGGCAATTACACCTTTTTTCTTTTTGCTAGTTTTGTACCCATTATCCCTCCCATCAAGATGAGATTTTATACCTTATTATTAACTTAAATCAAGGAGAAAGAAACTATTGTTTTAGCACCCATGTCGGTGCTTTTTGTATCTCATTTAGTCTATGAAACAAACCTGCACATTTTATGCTATTGTGCTCATTTTACAATCCAAAGACCGCAGATTTGACTAGGATGGTTTGTGACTTAGGTCTCAGAGCAAGTACAGTGTAGATCCTGGGGATTTCGGCACAGGTCTGCCTGCTCCCATGGCCCATGCACTTGGTAATACGCCACACTGCTCCCAGACATCTTTTTCCTTGTTAGCGGAAATGTGAGCACCAGCTGTGCAGGGAAGTTGTGGAGAAGGTGATGGAAGTCGGGGCTCACCATCTGCAAGGAACACTTGATTTGGAAATGCAAAGCCCAGCCCAGCATGCAGCCCGGCCCCAAAAGGAAGCACCTCCCCCCACCCCACAGTCCACTTAGACTCGCTCCTCTTCCCTGGGCTTCTCAGCCCACCTCAAGCCTGTGTCCTCTGAAGGTCCCTGGAAGCGCACTCTCAGTTCACTCTCAGTTCAGCTGGTACCGGTTCCTTGGGCTTTGAGTTCCCTATTTATTTGGGGTGTTCAGAATGAAGTTCTGGCATGGAACTTGCAGACACTGATTAATAATAATAACAATGATAACATCAGAAACCTAATAGGTAGGTTTCTCCCCAATTCCTGGCACTAGCTCTGGCGGTCACATGCATGTCCAGACTGCCCTGGTGATGGTGCTGTGGATATTTAAACCACCAAAACTGGCCTTCAGAAAGCAAGGCCTGTGCCCCGGCCTTTGGAACATGTGGTATTTTCTATTAAATGCAGAATTTGACTGCAGAGCTCCCAGAAGCCAAAACCCACTCAAATGCCATCACAGACAAAGGGTTATATTCTCTCCCAATCATCAGACTTTCGAGGAGTCTGTAGTCAGCAAAATAAAGCAAAGCTGGCTGCTGCCAATAAATGCTCCCCAAGGTACTGGTGGCAGTTCCAAATAAAGAGCTCACATCATTCCCCTCTGCTGCCACCTTGTTCTGATGAAATGTGTTCTGGTCTCCTGCACCTGAAATGGATTTGGCGTCCCGGTTAGTGCATGGGTTTTTTTGAGGGGCACATCGAGACCACATGTCCATGAACACACACAGCCTAGCATGGCAGGTTCAGAGAAGACTGAGCTGCAGAGACCAGAGGCCCCAGCGGGTCCCGTCTCATCTGCTCCTGCTGTTGAGGTTTTCTCCAACCACAGGCGTGGTTGGGTAGAGAAGAGGCGGCCCCTCTGAGAACCCTGATTCTGGACCAGTAATCCTGGGCTGACCCCCAGGGATGCTCTGAAGCTGGGGAGGAGGCGACAGTTGTCTCCTGCCTCTGCCTCTGCCTCTGCCTTGCTATTTATTACATCACTTCTGCTGAGAAATTCAGGCACCTGTGCTTTTTCCTTTCCCTTGCCTTTTTTTGCCTTCTCTTTATTTTAATCAGTCTAAAGGATTTATCAAAATCAATACAGCGTCACCTTATATCCAATGAGAAAGTAGAAATATTTGGACTGACTGTAATCTCCTGACACCATTAGACTTTACTTCCCTAACATTGCACAGGTCACCTGGCATTTGACAGCCTCCCTTAGAACGAATAATCTAAACCCTTGTGGAACAAAGTCATCCAGATATTAGTCTGGAACTTGTCAAATATTAGGTTACGTGACAGGGGTCTCTGTTTCCTTCTGAATTTGCTGTGGTGCTATTAAACTGCCATTTGAACTCAAAAGTTCCCATTCAATTTCGGAGAAAGTATTTGTTGTCTGCCTGCCTTGCGTTTAACACCACAGAGTTAATTGGCTGTTGATAGTATTTCTTGGAGAAAGATGCTGAATAAGCATATTGGCCCTGTGCTTCCAACATGAGCTCACACCAAGTCTCGATACAAATAATGTTCTCTGGAAGTAAGTTCTTTCCCGAGTTTGCCATTGTTCAGCCAGTAAATACATTTTTGGCATGGCACGTCCAGTGGGTTAGGACATGGCCGGTGCAGCTGGAAGGAAAATGCCTCACTTTTTTACATCTTTGCCAAAAGTTCTCACCATAACACAAATTTTGTGTGGTTGGCAGCATTCCTACAAATTTCTGGTGACTCCTTCCCACTTTGACTCATGATTCTTACTCTTTCCTTCATTGCCAGATGACATGCCCTTACAATTTTATTATTATGGAAATTCTTAAACATTGCCCAAAATAAACAGGATTGGGTAGTAAACCTCTAGGTGCCCTGTGCCAGTTTCATTCACCATGAACATTTTTTACATGCACTTTTCCTTTAGTGGGGCATTTTACAGCAAATCTCAGACATTGCTGTCCTGATTTGCCCAGGGCCATCCTGATCTCAGGTCAGGAATAAATTTCTTCTAAACCATACAAGTTCCCCTGCCTTCTGTGTATGTGTCACTTATTTCTTTAAGAATCTGACTCATAATGGGTACAAAGCTGTGCTATCTGCCCTGAGTGAATCATTGTGCAGTACATGCATGTACTGTAACAACACACTGTACCCCACAAATATGTACGAGTAAATGTAAAAAGAAAAAAGAGAATCTGAGTCATTTTCTTCTGTAAAATCTTCCACATTTTAGATTTTGCAGATTGTATTCTTGATGTTTAACATACTCTTTTATCACATAAACTTTATATAAAGTACAGGTTAGCTCTATGTATTAGTCTATTTCTGTTGCTTATAACGTAAGTACCTGAAACTGGGTGCTTTATAAAGAAAACAAAATTTATTTCTTACAGTTTGGGAGGCTGAGACGTCCAAAGTCCAGGGAACACATCTGGTGAGAGTCGGTGGTGATGACAGTGACCCAGGGGGTCTCACGTGGCAGGAAATGGCAGAGCACAGAGAGAAACACTTAGTGTACTCTCCTTTTAAAGCCCTCAGAACCTCATTTGTGACCGCCATTATTAATCCATTCACTACGACAGGGTCCTACAATTTAATCATCCCCCAAGGCCCCACTTTCCAATGTCACAATAGGATTTCCCACCCTCAACAGTTACAGTGGGGGCTAAGCCTCAATGAGGTTGGGGGGGGCATCCAGTCTATAGCACTCTAGAAACTCAAAATAGATTTCAGAGTAATTTTTTGGCATGAATACTGATCGTGTTCCATCAGGAGGTCATTTGATAAAGACAAGGTGGACCTGCGATTCTGCAGGGGTCACCATGATGCTACCACAGTAAAGTTCCCCATCAACCTTTCACCTAAACATGTTAGCAGCCACCAGAGGTGATTGCCTTAATATAAGATATCATTAGTTGCCCTAAGCATGAATTTCTCACTTTAATATTCCTTCTTCATTTATGAGTGTGATTCTTCTACAAACAATACATTTCTTTTGTTGAGTGTATGGTTATCTTGAAGTAAAATCCAGACAGCAAAGCCAGCATCAATGTGTGATATTTCTCTTCTATTTATTCATTTTCAGCATGCATAGCTGTATTAGTTAGGGTTCTCCAGAGAGACAGAACCAATAGAATATGTTATAAATATGTGAGAGGGGACTTGTTATGGGAATTAGGTTATGCAATTGTGAAGGCTGAGGAGTCCCACCACACTCGGTCTTCAAACTGGATGCCAGCAGCGTGGCTCAGTCCAAGTCCTATGGCCTGAAAACCAGGGAAGCTGATGGTGTCCTGGGTGTAAGTCCTGGAACCCAAAAGCTGAACAGTCTCAAGCTCTGATGTCCATGGACAGGAGAGCAGAGCATGTCCCAGCTTCAGCAGATAGAGTGATTCACCTTTTTTCCATTTTTGCTCTCTCGGGGCCACTGAGAGATTGGATGGTTCCCCCCCACGTTGAGGGCGGGTCTTTCCCACCCAGTCCACTCAGGCTATCATGCTAATCTCTTCTGGAAACACCCCCATGAACACACCTAAAAAGACAGCTTTACCAGTTTTCTTGGCATTCCTTAATCTAATCAAGTTGACCCCCAGAATTAACCTTCACAATAGCCAAAGGTGACCAATAAAGCTTTCTTGGGGAGGTGGGGTAGGGGGAGAAGCAGCATCTGGAACTCTCTGGGACCTGTTCTTTGATGCATTTACAGCATTCTCTTAGTTGCTGTGCACATGCACACGTAGCTGATGCTCTACCATAATTTCCTTAACAGGCGTGCATATGCATATCCACAAGGATCTGTAAATACATGGCACGGTATGCTCTGTTCTCCACCAGGAAACCATTTCCCATTTCAGGGCAATCACAACGATGGCTGCTGGCCATGGCAAGCAGGAGGCGACATTATTAAAGAGGGGAAAGGTTGTGTATACTTTTGTCTCTGCACTCTTTTTGTTCTTCCTGTCCATTGCAGTCACGGAGCCACACACTGTGCTTCAAGTCTCCATCCCTCTGCATCCCACTCCCTTTTTCTTTAAATTCACCTTCTCACTAGTACCTGAGATCTTGGGCACAGAAGAAAAGCAAGCTCATAAACTGCTTTGCACCATGGTAAATGCACCAAAGCTCTTGGCTCCAAGATGTTCCCTCTCTTCCTAACCTGCTCTTCTAGTCCCAGAATTTAAATTTTAAAAGAAGTCAGTCCTTGGGTCCAAGGAAACATAGGTTTAGTGGCACGTTTCCAAAATGTCTAGAGTTTTTCACCTTTGCGATTTTGTTCATGGTTTTCAAAACTCCTAGAATACCCGCACCCCCCTCCCACCACCACCTGCCCCTTTGTTGAAACAATCCAGTCTTTCCTTCCCTTCAATTCTGTTCAAATTCTACTTTATTTGACATAGCAGTCATGTGTCTTTGGAACTCATGTGATTACTATCATTAAATGCCTCATGAAAATACTTCCACGATTGTCCCGAACTCTTCCTTATTTCCTGTAATGTCATTTAACCATTTTATAGGCTTAAGGTAAGATTTTCCTACTAAAAATGTGCATTCTTTGAGGGCAGAGATGTTGTGTTGTACTTTCAATACTACCTAGCAGGCTGTAGGCACAGTACGAATCTTTGTATCAATAGTAAACTACTGGTAAATGTTTCAGATGAAAATGGGAGCAGAGGAAATAATTCTAGAATATTCCACGTACTACTAGGGTGATAAACATTTACACCACCTATAGCTCAGCATGTTATTTCCTTTGAACCATTCTAATGTTATTTAAACTTCCTATTTTTATCTCTATTACTAGAAAACGATGCATTTCTGTATAGATAATCTGGCTGGTGTATTTTAGGATACATAAATTCCCAGTATGACCTATGCTAACACAATTGCCAAAGAATTTTTATTAGATTACCAGCATGAGTTGAGGTGCAGAGAAATGGTGATTTATGCTGCTAATGTGAGACACAAGTTGATATATCCTTCTAGAGACAATGTGGAAAAGCATACCAAAACCCTTAAGATTAATAATACTTAGTCCTAGCAATTCCATGTCTATGAAGCAAACAGATCAGAGATATATGCCCACAAAAATGGATGCACATTGATTTACATCACTGTTATTTAAAACAGTGAAAACAAATCAGAAATTACCTGAAAGCCCCAAAATAGAAAAATAAACCATGATAGATAAGTATAATGGAATGACAAAACTATTAAAAATATTTTCTAAAGGAATAACTATACATATAACAAAATACACTGTTAAGTAAAAGCAAAATGGTCTAGAAGCAATGAGTAAAATACGCATTTTAAAAACCTGGCTAGAACACCCAGAAACACCAATAGTGGCTCTCGCTGGATGTGAGCATTATGGGCTATTTTTATTCTTTATGTTTTATACTTTATGATTTTATGAGCTTTCCAAATTGTCTACAATGAATAAATATTTTTTTAAACCCAAAATGTGTTTACTATGAAATACCTAAGCTCCGTGGCAGTTTACGACAACTATTTTTAAATGCATACCTAGCTGTGACCCAGCAATTTCACCTCTATAGGTACATGCACAACACAAAACATGCACATGTCCACCAAAAACATGCACAAGAGTATTCACAGCGTTTGGGGGCAATGAAAATGTTTTGGAACTAGATAAATGTGATGGTCGAACACTGTCTTCAATGTACTAAATGTCATTGAATTGTGCACTTGGCAAAGAGTAATTTTATAGTATGTGAATTTCACCTCCATAAAAATAAATAAATAGAAAGAATATTCAGAGCAGTACTACCTGTAATAAAGAAAGAAAAGGAAACAATCCAAATATCTAACAACGGCAGAATGGGTTGATAAAATGGTGGTATAATAAAAACCACAGACTGCTACGCAGCAGTAAAAATCAAGGAATCACTGCCATGTGCAGTTGCATGGAAGAATCTCACACATATAGCACTAGTGAAAGAAGACAGGTGCAAGAACATACTGTATGATTCCACGTGCGTAAAGCTCAAAACAGACCAGAGTCACTAAGAGTGTCAGAGGTCAGTTTTGTAGTTCCCTGTGGGGACGTGGTTCATGACGAGGAGTGAGCATGGGGGCTTCCGTGTGGCTGGGAATGTTTTGCTGGATTATCTGCATTTTATCATGTTTTAATCTGGTTGCCTACAAACTCTCCCCTCAATGACCTCCCTGTTGCTAAGTCTCTTCTCCAGTTAATGAGATAATTCTCTTTCTCCAAGTATACACATGCACTCTATTTTTATAATTTCCAGTTTTTAACACTTTTTTCCATTAACTCAACAACATGTATTGAACTCTAGAATGTTCTGGGCTCAGGGTGAGGTACTGGGAAGACTGATATCTTTGCAGCACTGGCAGTTCAGAAAGCCACACCGAATACAGTCTTTAATGCCCATCTAGGTGTGGAGGTTTCTGTAGGACACACACACACAAAAATCATGTATAATTTAAAGAGGCCAAAATCCCCCTGAAAACTCTTCCTCAGCCCTGGATAAGTCTTGTTTTAATGCTTCATAAGAGTTAAGAAAAACTTATCTCCTGTTTTCATTAGGTAATGACTTTGTGTTTACTTTTCTAAAAATTAAATTTGTACCTTAAAAAATCGATATTTTAAAAATCAGGGTTTTTTGGCTATAATGTTGTCTAATTATTTTTCCTTCAATTTGTATGATATCTTCAATTTTTTTGAAATTCAGGAATTCTTCTGAAAAGATGCCTTATAAAATATCTCAAATCTCTTTAAGCATATTCGTTAAGAAACCACTAAAATAAATGAAAAATAAAAAACCCACACATTATACTGCACTTAATAACACAATAACTTTATTTGCTCAAGATAAAATTAATATTATTGTAATTTAGTTTTTTCAAAATATTTTGGCATGTATGTTTTTCATTTGAATAAGGTAACTAATAATAATGATGCTTTTCCATAGCTAAATTATACAGGTTAATAGCATTTAAAAATCAATTTCTAATTTTCAATACTGTGCAGCCACATATTTCACTACACAGAGAATAGTCCTTGGCACTTAGACCCTGGTAACCCGTAAAGATTATAAGAATGAAACTGATGATTAATGCTACAAAAGAACAAAACTGTATGTTAATTTGTAGTGCTAATTAAACCACAGAGATTTATACCAATTTTCTCAAGCATTTAAAGGAAAAAGAAATGTAAGGAAATGTCTCATGTGAATAAACAAAAAGATGGTATGCTCTCATTTAATGTTACTTAAAAAGTAAAAAGTAAAAACAAATCAAAGAAATTACAATTTAGGATATGCATTTACAAATATTTACGTATGTACATGAGTATGTATGTGTATGTACAAGTATGTACATGTATGTGTGTGCATATGTATCTCCCCTTTTCAAGAAATCTCATGTGCTTCTTTAGGAAACATAAACCATCCTTCACCCCAGATTAAGAAATATCATCATAAATCAATCATTTTCTAGATTTTACCAAATTAAGTTGTTAAGTGTTTTACTTGTCATTTTCTTATAATTTTCCTGTGTCTTATGAGCACGGCCTTCGTGTTGCTGAACACTCTGAAACTTTTCATTTGCTGTCTTTTCTTCTGCCACGTGTGTACCACAAATTGCCTCCTATTGTGCATCTTCTAGTTTTCTTAACAAGAAGCGGATCTAATCCTGTACTCCTTAGGAAAACTGAAATCTTATTTCTTTTCATAGTTACTTAGGTTACATGTTCCTTGCTGCAGCAACACTATATCTACCTTCTAGGTGAAAACATGCCCTGGCTATAAATAACTATCTAAGGCGTCTGTAATTTCAAAACTTGAACTCTTTACTGCCCCATTGTATGCAAGATCCCTTTTCCAATCTCCTCCAAAAATGTTCTATTTATTCGTGGGACATTATTGCACTGGGCTAAGATTTTGACATAACTACGAACAGTATTTTCTCAACAAATTCTGGTCAGAAACATGAACAATTGGCCATTGGTGACCCCAATCTCCTGGCCTATTCACCATAATTAACCTGGTTTTGGGGGGCAGTATGTTGACTGATGCCAAAGGCAAAGATATTCTGGAGAAAGAGAGAAGCTCCTGTCAGCTTGGACCTCTCCCTCTACTACACACTGTCAGTCATAGGTTACATGGTCCAGTCAATTCTCTTCCAAAAGGTTTACCCAAGCAATCTATTTATCTCCAAAATTACTACCATAGTCTACCTTAAACATGAGGGGTGTCTTGTCTGGATTTTATCCATAATCTATAATTGGCTTGCTACATCTAGGCTCCCCCATTTATGATATAGTGGCTCTCCGTTGAGTAAAAAGGGCATAGCCTCAAGAACTTTTAAATCCAGATTATTTCCTTTAATTTTATTTCACTTAGAGCCACATCCCTTTGCAAATCTTGGGCTCAAGCTACCACAGGCACTTCCTTGTTCCCTGAGCTGTTGGCTTACTCTCGGGCTTCCATGCAAGGCTCTACCCGGGCGGCTGTCTCCTTCCTCCCTTCTCACTGACAAACTCCTGTTCACCCATCTGGCAGCATGGACTGCCTCAACCGCCAAAGAAGGATCGATGGTTTCCTCCTCTCTATTTCTGGTGTTTGTCACTTATAAACAAAAATCTATAGTAAAGGTATGACGCTCAGCTATTTATGAGGCTGTTTGCCCCTCACATTGTCAGTTCTTTGATGGTAGCTTTCGTTGGTTTGCTCTTGTGTCAGATACAAGAACAACAATCCCATAACGAACCAGCTCAAGGTACTAGGGGATGCAACTGTGAACAAGATACATTGCCTGCTTTTAAAAAACTTCCAGTCCAGTGATCGAGTGGCCAATACACATTTATTGAATTATTTAACCAACATTTACTTATAGCATGTTTGCACAGTGGCGTATGGACTAGCTTGAATGATTGCCAGCTACCTATCTGAACTCAATCTTCATTTGGGATTACAGATGGGTTCTGGTCTTGTGAAGTGCTATTTATTAGCATTTTGTTCTGCTGACTACAGTCCAGTTGGGCCTCTAATAGCATTTGACAGGCTCTTCACTGCCAAGTGCAGCTGGGATTGGGCTCTGTCCTCTGGTGGTCTCCAGGAAGCTGGCATGCCACTCCAGACCCACTTCCTCATTCCTGTCATGCCTAAAGCCAAAGGTAGTTGCAGGAGGAGCATAAAAGAGAATCTCACCCACACAGGCTCCCACAATGTTGTCGGGCTCTGAATTCTTCTGTTGGCAAAGAAAATGCCCTTTGGGAAGCTCTTTCCTTTATAAACGATAATATTTTTATTGCTTCACAGACCCTATTTGACAATGATCCTAATGATGTCTTTGTAGCCTTTGCTGCTGAACTGACAAATAAGATTTTCATCACAGGGGATGGTATTCTTCCCAAATTAGGTGATCCCAGCTGTTGGTGCTAATAAAGGACATTCTCACTTACGAGTTGGTTCAACCTCAAACACCCACAAAAACTAAGTCTCCTCGAGAACACCTTTGCTTATGGTGCATCTGCTTCCTGAACATTTGAAGCCACATTGCCTTTTTAGAAACCAACCTATATTCTGCAAGCATGAGGAGCACAGACTACATAAGGGAGTCATTTTCAAGGCCTGTAAAACATTCACATATTGTCCATTGTAACTCACTTCTGTAATTTAAAGTTTTCCATTTGGGGATCATATATCCCTATATTCACATCCTACTTGTTTCCACAAATGGTGACCCTGTGCACCATCAGGAAGGCCAGGAATTATTTAGCAAACATTTTGTACTTAAAAAGAAAGGCTGTTCTTTCACAAGAGGGTGAATAAACTCTTCTCTCTAGAGGCCTGAATTCAATTCACATTGAATCACTTTGATTAGATACTAAACCCAGCAAATTAAGTTCCCCATTCAAGGCAAGCCCCTGAGGCATTACTAGAAAGAAGGGTGGGGGTTGTGGGGAAGAAGAGTGACTTAAATGTAGTTATTTTGGGGATTTGATGCAATAACTAGTCACATTCAATTGCAATAATGTAAAGTGTTAAATTCGCCAAGAGTGCAAGAGTATGAAAAGACTCTCAGAATATTAGAAAGACCCTTTCCTATTCAGACTAACAGATTAGAAAATGTTGACAGCTTGCCTACTTTACACAAAAGAACAGTTGTGAAGAGAGCATGTTGATAAAAAGAGGGAAATGACAGTGACCATAAGGACAGGAAGAAATCACACAGCGTATGTTTCTGAGAATGCAGGCAATCAACCCTCCATCACTGCCTTTTTGTGGGTTAATCTCCTTGCTCCGTGGGGCAAGTTGTAACAGCTATCTCTTACCATTGCAAAATCCTCAATAAATAATATGTGGGCAGATACTAGAGGAAAGCAGGAAATGCAAAATGGCACCATTAATATGTAACACAAACTCTCCCAAGAATGAAATCTTGAGAGCAAGGTGAGACGTTTGCTTTATTTATTTTTTTTTTTTTTCAATTTTATTTTGTCGATATACATTGTGGCTGATTATTGCTCCCCATCACCAAAACCTCCCTCCCTTCACCCTCCCCCCCTCCCCCCAACAATGTCCTTTCTGTTTGCTTGTCATATCAACTTCAAGTAATTGTGGTTGTTATATCTTCTTCCCCCCACGGTTTTTTTTGTGTGTGTGTGTGCATGGGTGTGCGTGTGTGTGTGAATTTATATATTAATTTTTAGCTCCCACCAATAAGTGAGAACATGTGGTATTTCTCTTTCTGTGCCTGACTTGTTTCACTTAATATAATTCTCTCAAGGTCCATCCATGTTGTTGCAAATAGCAGTATTTCATTTGTTTTTATAGCTGAGTAGTATTCCATTGTGTAGATGTACCACATTTTCCATATCCACTCAGCTGATGATGGGCATTTGGGCTGGTTCCAACTCTTGGCTATTGTAAAGAGTGCTGCGATAAACATTGGGGAACAGGTATACCTTCGACTTGATGATTTCTATTCCTCTGGGTATATTCCCAACAGTGGGATAGCTGGGTCGTATGGTAGATTTATCTGCAATTGTTTGAGGAACCTCCATACTATTTTCCATAGAGGCTGCACCATTTTGCAGTCCCACCAACAATGTATGAGAGTTCCTTTTTCTCCACAACCTCGCCAGCATTTATCGTTCAGAGTCTTTTGGATTTTAGCCGTCCTAACTGGGGTTAGATGGTATCTCAGTGTGGTTTTGATTTGCATTTCCCGGATGCTGAGTGATGTTGAGCATTTTTTCATATGTCTGTTGGCCATTTGTATATCTTCCTTAGAGAAATGCCTACTTAGCTCTTTTGCCCATTTTTTAATTGGGTTGCTTGTTTCCTTCTTGTAAAGTTGTTTGAGTTCCTTATATATTCTGGATTTTAATCCTTTGTCAGATGTATATTTTGCAAATATTTTCTCCCACTCTGTTGGTTGTCTTTTAACTCTGTTAATTGTTTCTTTTGCTGTGCAGAAGCTTTTTAGTTTGATATAATCCCATTTGTTTATTTTTCCTTGGGTTGCCCGTGCTTTTGGGGTCATATTCATGAAGTCTGTGCCCAGTCCTATTTCCTGAAGTGTTTCTCCTATGTTTTCTTTAAGAAGTTTTATTGTTTCAGGGTGTATATTTAAATCCTTAATCCATCTGGAGTTGATTTTAGTATACGGTGAGAGGTATGGATCTAGTTTCATTCTCCTGCATATGGATATCCAGTTATCCCAGCACCATTTGCTGAAGAGGCAGTCCCTTCCCCAGTGAATAGGCTTGGTGCCTTTGTCAAAGATCAGATGGCAGTAAGTGTGTGGGTTGATTTCTGGATTCTCTATTCTATTCCATTGGTCAGTGTGTCTGTTTTTATGCCAGTACCATACTGTTTTGGTTATTATAGCTTTGTAGTATAGCTTACAGTCAGGTAGTGTTATGCCTCCAGCTTTATTTTTTTTGCTCAGCATTGCTTTGGCTATGCGTGGTCTTTTATTGTTCCATATAAATGTCTGGATAGTTTTTTCCATTTCTGAGAAAAATGTCTTTGGAATTTTGATGGGGATTGCATTGAATTTGTATATCACTTTGGGTAGTATGGACATTTTCACTATGTTGATTCTTCCAATCCAAGAGCATGGGATATCTTTCCATCTTCTTGTATCCTCTCTAATTTCTCTCAGCAGTGGTTTGTAGTTCTCATTATAGAGATTTTTCACCTCCTTGGTTAACTCAATTCCTAAGTATTTTATTCTTTTGGTGGCTATTGTAAATGGGCAGGCTTTCTTGATTTCTCGTTCTGCATGTTCACTATTGGAGAAAAGAAATGCTACTGATTTTTGTGTGTTGATTTTGTATCCTGCTACTGTGCTGAAATCATTTATCAATTCCAAGAGTTTTTTTGTAGAGGTTTTAGGCTGTTCGATATATAGGATCATGTCATCTGCAAACAGGGACAGTTTGACTTCATCTTTTCCAATCTGGATGCCCTTTATTTCCTTCTCTTCTCTGATTGCTCTGGCTAGTACTTCCAACGCTATGTTGAATAGGAGTGGTGAGAGTGGGCATCCTTGTCTAGTTCCTGTTCTTAAAGGAAAAGCTTTCAGCTTTTCCCCATTCAGGATGATATTGGCAGTGGGTTTGGCATATATGGCTTTAATTATGTTGAGATACTTTCCCTCTCTACCTAACTTATAGAGGGTCTTTGCCATGAATGAGTGCTGAACTTTATCAAATGCTTTTTCAGCGTCTATAGAGATGATCATATGGTCCTTGTGTTTGAGTTTATTAATATGGTGTATCACATTTATTGATTTGCGTATGTTGAACCGACCTTGCATTCCTGGGATGAATCCCACTTGATCGTGGTGAATAATTTTATGTATGTGTTGGTGTATTCTGTTTGCTAGTATTTTAGTGAGGATTTTTGCATCTATATTCATCAAGGATATCGGCCTGTAGTTTTCTTTTTTGGTTATATCTTTACCTGGTTTTGGTATCAGGATGATGTTTGCTTCATAGAATGAATTTGGGAGATTTGCGTCTGTTTCAATCTTTTGGAATAGTTTGTAAAGAATCGGTGTCAATTCCTCTTTGAATGTTTGGCAAAATTCTGCTGTGAATCCATCTGGTCCTGGGCTTTTTTTTGTTGGGAGCCTTCTGATAACACACTAATACCATAATAGCAGGGGACCTGAACACCCCACTGTCAATATTAGACAGATCATCTAGGCAAAGAATCAGTTGGTTTTTTGAAAAGATAAATAAAATCGACAAACCATTAGCATGGCTAACAAAAAAAAGAAGAGAGAAGACTCAAGTAACAAAAATTAGAAATGAAAAAGGCGATATTACAACTGATTCATCTGAAATACAAGGAATCATTCGAGACTACTCTAAACAACTATACGCCAACAAATTTGAAAATCTGGAGGAAATGGATAAATTTCTGGACATACACAAGCTCCCAAAACTGAACCGTGAAGACGTAGAAAATTTGAACAGACCAATAACAATAAAGGAGATTGAAGCTGTTACCAGAAGGCTCCCAACAGAGAGGTTTGCTTTAATGAGGCTTTGCCCCTCTGTCATGAGATTATGACCCTCAGCTTTCAACCTGAGAGCAAGACTCTAGCTCAGGTAAAAACAGTTCCATTGTTGCACCTTTAAATACTGGGAATGGATTCCGGGCTTCCAAGGAGTGAGCACCTTAAAAAAAAAATCTTCTCTGCCTCTCTGTGAGATGTCACATGGTTTGTTGAGATGAGAGAAGGTGACGCCCACCTCTCCTGCTCTGCCACGTGTGGACGATCAAGTCCGGCTTCCTTTCGTGCTTGCTCCGGAATGGGAAACACTGCATATATACACCTTGGTGCTGATGGCCTGGTGGGTGTCTTATTGTCTACAACTATCTTTAATGTTAGAATTTGGCAAAGAAATTATTTTGCTACTAATGTATTTTTATACACCTAAGAATCTGATCGAAAAGCTTTAAATTGAAGATAATTTATTCTACCAGGTATACCTAACACACACATGTAAACACATACACACACACACACACGTACACATACATTAATTGACGGAACAGTAATTCTCTACTAGCGAAATAAATATAACACCTTAACATTACAAAAGATGTTATTTTCTCTCCCGCAAATGTTAGTGTTTTATGTCAAAGTAATTCAGCTATTTGTCAAAATGTCTATGGTGACAGAGAGAGTGATAATACAATCCTAATGTTAATATCTTGAACCAAGGACCTTGACATGAACCCTGACTTCTGAGAAATTGGTGTCTGCCATAAACCACGTCCAGAGTGACTGTTGCTATCCATAGAGACAGAAGGCAGATTGGAGGTTATCAGGAGCTGGAGAAAGTGGGGGCCAGGGAGTTATTGCTTACTGGGTGCAGAGTTTTCTGTTTGGGGTGATGGTTGCTCAACGGTGTGAATGTCATTAATGTCACTGAATCGTACACTTAAAAGAGGTTAAATGGCATATTTTGTACTATATATATTTTATCACAGTGGTTTCTAAAAGAATGAGTGTTGCTGCTCCCTGTCATCATGGAGGTGGCTCTTCGCCACATGAGAGAGCAGTGACTGGCGAGCTACTGATGCACGTGGGATTTTATTCCCACATGCATCCTTTCATTCCACCTGCTTGCACATAAATGTTTTAGTAACCAAAATTGGACAAAGAAAAATCCACAAGGATGCCTTTGTGACCTTGTCTGTCCTAGACCACAGGGAAAAGTAAATGACCTTCCTCCAGGTACCTCACCTCCTGGGCTGTGACCTGCTGTCCCACCTGCAACCCTCTGTCCTGGCTGTGTCATTCCTGCAAATCTTTATAGAGAAGTACTATGTCCTTATTTGTGAACTTTGTAACTTTAAATAAATGCTGTCTATTTGGTATTGCAGGTAAAGACTCATGCGCTGGAATCTGGCTTTCTTACTCTTTAGCCAAGACAGCCAAGTGTCTGCAACACAAATGAATGAACGTAGAAGGAGAGGAACTGAGACTTAGTTGCAGGGGCTGTGGGGTGGTTCACAATCCATCATGACCATCCTGGCAATAGGGAAGCAATTAGTGATGGCCGTGAGCATGACAGAGAGAGCAGAGTCCCATTATCTCCCCCTACTCCCAATCTCCCCCTCCCCCCACCTGCTCCCACACCCCGAAAGATGCACCCTAGAATATGAGGTAGGGACTTTGTCTCTCTGCCTCACTGCTATGTCACCCATACCTAGAACACTGCCTAACACACAGCTGGAGCTCAGTACAGCCTTGTTGGATGATAAATATGGAAGTTTGGTTTTATAAACTTTGTTAATCCTGTGCATTAAGAATGCAAAGTTCTCGCACCCATGCACCATCTATTCAGATTTGTAGGTTAAGGAAGCTTTCTCACTCTTCTCTTCTTGTGCTGTCAATTTAAACTTCAGAAAGACGTGCTGGTCTCTAAAGTAAATTTAGTCTTTGTCCTTTCTCACCTTTATAGTCAGGGAGAGTCTGTGATTCCTCTATCAGGCATAACAAACTGTGGAGGAGTTTGCAAACTGATAGGAATTTGCTTAGTTTAACAATTCCTGGTCTCAACTGAGATTGAACCATAACAAGAAATAAAACTTCAAGATAGGGCAAATGTATATATAAGTTTTGTAATAGGAGTTTGGAAACTTCTTTTCAACTTGTGAAGGGCATAAACTTCAGCTGTTTTATGCGAATTTTTGAATAGTTGTTTAGGACAGAGTTTGGAGTAAACTGCCGAGTGGATAGTTCTGATTCCCTATACATTTGCTGAAAATTCCAAGAACCAATGTTTTATAGTCTTCTTTGGAAGTGAAATAGAGTCAGTGCAATTAATCCCACTGACAATGATTATAGCTAACTCTGTATGAGCCATTACTGGTAACTTTATAGGTAATAATTCAATTGGTTTGATCCATTATGTATAATGGTTTTACCTTGTGAGCCTGTGGAACAGAAAATGATCTTTTTAGTTAAGATACAGCTCCATTATTCCTGAAACATATCATACTAGGAAGGCATGATCAATTCACTTCATTGATTTGACATCCCAGTTTTGCGTAGAAGCATTGAATGTCATTTAATGGAAGTATATGAGAATTAAGTGATTACGTGGCAGATAGATGTAACCTCTAGTTTTTCTGATGCTTGTTCCTGTTTTTGTCATCATAATGGATTCAGGATCATTCATTTCCAATAAGAAAATGTCATGCAGGAATGACTTCTGAGTAGTTTGCATAGATGATTGTCTGTGTTGGTTTTTGCTTGCTTTGGAATCATTTCTAGGTCATCTCCCACATGTAAAGAGCTGGGCTGGAAAGTACAAAGTGTGCTTTATTGAGGTGCAGTGCACCAGGTGCTTCATGGGAAATGAAAGACATGTGGAGATTTGGGGTACGTTTCTTGAGATGGATACTTTTAATACCAGCAAGTGGGCAGTGAGCAGGGTAGTTTTTGGAGTGGTGACCAGCCTCTGGCCAGGTGTGCAGAGTGGATAAAGTGGATTGGATTATGTCCCACAAAACTCACTGAAGCTTGAATTGTGTCCCCCAAGTTTTATGTATTAGAAACTTGGTCCCCAGTATAACTGTTTAAGAGGGTGGGAAATCCTATTATGGTAATTGAAAGGTGGAGCCTTGAAGAGGTGATTGGATTGTAGGACCATGCAGTAGTGAATGGATTAAAAATGGTGGTCAGGGGCATGGTTCTGAGGGCTTTAAAAGAAGAGAGAGGAGAGTCTGTCAGTCTGTCTGTCTGTTTGTCTGTCTGTCTCTCTGTCTCTCTCTCTCTCTCTCTCTCTCCGTCTCTCTCTCTCTCTCTCTCTCTCTCTCTCTCTCTCTCTCTCTCTCTCTCTCTCTCTCTCTCTCTGCTTCCACCGTCTTGCAATGTGAGGCCCCTGGGTCACTGTCACCACTACCAGATGGCCTTTGGACTTCCCAGCTTTAGCAACTGTAAGCAGTGAATTTTGTTTTCTTATAAATCACCCAGTTCCGTGCATTTTGTTATAAGCAGCAGAAGTGGATTAATACAGTGTCTATGCAAAGGCTGAAGGAGTGTCCCATCCTTCCCTGTCTGTGTGCCTCTGTGCGAAGCTCTGGTTTGTCTTTTACTACAGGCATCACAACTCTCTTCTTTCCTTACAAGCCCCCTTGAGACCAAGGATGATGCTGAGCTGATCTTTATATCCTCAGCTCGTAGCTGCACACACAATGGGCACATCATCCATATTTTTAGACTGAGTGAATGAAAGCAAAAACCACCCAGGAGAGGATAATAGAAGGCTTGCTGAAGGGAGGCATGGGACTTGAGTGTGGAGGCAGAGCCCTGCCCGCAAACCCCTCCTCTTTCCAACCTGCTTGACTTTCCGCCGTCTACAGCAGAACTCCATTCTCTTGAAGCCCACCAGCCTGGGACCCACCCCGCTCACCCTGAGCAGACGACAAAATGCCTTGCTTATGAAATCAATAGAAGTCATCAGTTGAGACGACTTTATCTTCTTGCTTCTAAATTTACCTGTGATTGGACACTTCCCTTTTATTCTCTTTTTATGAGTATGATGTCACACCTGACACAGCTGGCCCCTTTAGCCTGACTCCCATGAAGCTCCCTCCCCAGTTTTTCTTATGCTCAAATCCAAGCATCTCTGTCTGTTCTACACCTGAAACAGGGGTGGGGCTGGAAATCTCTGCATCTGAAACAAGATTCCGGTAGGTTCTTAGACACTAACCGTTTAAAAGCACCATCTCACGTTCTCATATTCCTCAGAGATCTCTCCTAACTCTTCAATTCGTGGTTTATAGAAGGGGTTGGCAAACTTTAGCCCATGGGCCAAATCTGGCCCACCACCTGTTTCTGTACATCAACTTTTATTGGACATCTACTCCCACCCACCACGCAGTCTTTGACGTATCTCTTTGATACTTTTGAGCTGCAACAACAGAGTTGATTACTTTCAACAGAGGCCATGTAACCCAGACAGCCTATAATATTTACAATCTGACCCTTTGCAGAAAAGCTTGCTGACCCTCGGTTGAGAGTCTCCCAGCTGCCCGCCACGATCTGAATGTTCGTCTTCTTGCGTAGCTCTCTGCCGTGTGTTTCAGGACATGTAAGCAGCAACTGATTGGAAAACTACATGTGTTTTTGCCACAGACCCTTCAAACCCAACATATTCTGTTGAGTTCACCTTCTTCCTGGCTTTCTCTTCCTCCAGGATGATACAGCTGGGGGAAGAGCACCTCCACCCACCCAGTGGCCTGATTCTTGAACACCCCTGCTCTCAGTCCCCCATCCTATAAATACCTAAGTTCTGTCGATTCTTTCTGGCTTTGCCTGTTCTGCCTGTATCTGATCCAGACCATCTCTCTGGTATTCCTGGAAATGCTCCTAGCTTGTCTTCCTATTTTTATCCATTCTCCTCAGAGCAGTACAAGCCGTCTCTCTAGAGGGTCCTCTTAACCATGTTTTTTCTTCTGCCTAAAACCTTTCTGTGGCTTCCCTTTGCCCTACAGATAAATCTACCTGTTAGGTATGACTTATGATGCCCTTCTGGATCCACTCTACAGCTTTCTCTTTGCAATGTACTTCTGCTTCCACCTCTACCCCTACAATCATTAAACCCCAGACTTAAAAGCAAGGCTCCCATTCCCAGGAAATGTTGTGCTCACCCTTGCCTCTGAGCCTTTGCAGGTACTGTTCCTTCTGCCTGGAACGCTACTTTCCAGCCTGCCCCCTTCCCACACTAACTCATTACTTCTCACTCTCAGATTAGATGTCACAACTAGATGGTGTTACTGGCCTTCATCAGCGGTCCCAGAAGGTCATGCTCCAAGGCATGTGTCATGTGTTATTGGTTATTGTCCACATTTACTCTTAAAAGGAAAGTTCCTTGAAAATTTGAACCCAAGCTGCTTTGATGATTATAACACTGGCAGGGCTTACAGAAAGGACACAATAAATATGTGTCAAAAATATAAATGCTATAATTTGAACATGTCCCTCAACATTTATATGTTGAAAACTTAATCCCCAAAGCAGCAGTGTTGAAAGCTGGGACCCTTAAGATGTGATTAGGTCATCAGGGCTCTGCACTCATGTGTGGATTAATGCCATTATTGTGGGAGTGGGGTTCATATAAAGAACAGGTTTGGCCATCTCTGCACTCTCTCTCTCACTCTCTCACCCATGTGATGTCTTCACCACATTATAACACAGCAAGAAGGCCCTCACCAGATGCAACCCCTTGATCTCGGACTTCCCATTCTCCAGAACCATGAGCAAAATATATTTTTGTTCATTATAAATTTCTCAGTCTGTGGAGTTCTGCTCTAGCAACACAAAAAGGACTAAGACAATAGATTATTTCATGAATATGTAGTATAGATAGACATTTTGGATATTTTTAAGTTTCTTCTCTTTAAAAAGAGAGCTTAGAGAAATACAAAATCAATTATGTGGCTGTGACAATAGCCCAGGGCAGAGCACAATGACTTTACTTTTACTGGAATAATAGAAGGAAGATGAATCAGACAGACAGTGTGAAGGCTGTATCATCCCACTCAATGAAAAATCATTTTAAGATAATTAAAGATATTTAAGATAACATATGGTATTAAACATTATTATACTTCACCTAAATAACTGCTTATGTATACATCTTCAAAAAATCACCTAACTGTAGACCAAATTATAGAAAGAAATTTTTAGAAATCAAATTAATTTTCTAGATGAGACTGCAAAATACGGAAAATTGACAACTTCAGTTTTTATATTACTATTGTAAAATTGAAATCATAGAAGAATATGTATAAATATTAACCAAACTACATAGCCTTTGATGTTGACTATAATACTTACCAGGTATACCATGTAGGAACAATAAAATAATATAATATAATAAAAAAATTCTCTAAATTCTGGATTTTTATTCTGTAACACAGAGTAATAGTACAGTTCTTCAGTTGTATAAATAAAAAATGGCCATGCACCAAGAGAAGGCTGGTGATGTCATTGTGTAATATGCAAATGGGAATTTTGCAGTCATATCAATAGGACAAGCCATTCTAGATCTGAGTCATCTCCCAAGATCAAGGGAGGACACCTCAACCTAACAAACCCTGCACCTCATCTCCCTAGAGTCAGCAGGAGTCTCACAAAAACCTGACCCCTACCCCTCTGCATGCAAGGCTTCATTGGCAGAAAGTGTACTTGTTAAAAGAAAAAAAAAAACAACACGTGGGAAAATTCTCCTTAAATTACTATTTTTAATTTGTTATTTTATTTTGCAATGACCTATTAACTTGATTATCCCTTCAAACACTACATTGATGGTTAAGTGCATTCATCCATCATTCAAAAAGGAAATTTAATCATGACAAAGACCACCATTCACATGGTGATTTGCGATGCTCAGAATCAAAGCCAAGTCCATGACAAGTCAAACCTTAATCACAAAAAAAAAAACAAAAGACATCTTCCTACCCTTGAACCCAATGGTGGCAATTTGGTTTTGAAAAGATAGCAAGTTGACAAGTAAAGCTGTCAACTTTGTTTAATTTTGTGGGCTTTATAATTTGGTTTATATTTGATTTGGATGTTTACCTTCCATTTATAGTCTACATAGGATAGAAACATATGTCACACACATAAAATTTACACCTGATTGTACATTTATCCACATTTAAGTATACCATGCTGTTGACAGCATTTTCAGAAAAAGGTAAAATCGTGGCTCTCATACAGATATTAACAAGTGAACATATATATTAAAGACTTTATTTGACTTTTTAATCGATGAGGGAACCAGGCAGATGTTATAACCTGTTCAGAGGAAATGTAAAAAAAAAGCACACATTTATTGGGAGCAAAGGAATTCAATCACAAAATGGCAACAAAACTGGTTTTTTCGGAAGTGGTGTGGGAAGTCAATGGAAACTCTCTGCTCAAGATAGAGTGCATGCCTCTCCGTTTCCTGCAATTTACCTGCAGCTCTGGTGCAAGATCCCAAGGCTGGAACCCACAGCCTGGAAAGGGATGCTATGGACAGTACACAGGTGTTCACTGAAATTCAATCATTTTTTCTAAAATAAAAATAATACCAAATGAAAGTCCAAGGAGAAATTTCTCTTTACCTTCAAATGAGACCTACACATGATTCAAGTATGAGAAATCAGTGGCAAACTCCTAATGAAAACTCTGCTCAAATCAGAGAATCTCCCAGGTGGACTCTATCTGATTAGATATGTTATATATTAAGAATGCATGTGTACATGTGTATATGTGCGCATGTGTATGTGTGCATGTAAACAAAAGAGAGAGTCCTGCCTGAAGGGAGAATACTAGGAAACAGCCTGAGATGTCTGCTCCTGAAAGGAAAGTGTGTTTCCAACTATTGGCAGAGAGAAAGTAGGTTCAGAGAAGAGAGGTTTAGAGTTCATGGCAGCTCAGATAGCACGTGACCAGAGAGATTCGCATCACATATTCAAATGCAGTAAAACAGGTGCCAGGATTGATTCGTTATGTTTCACCTGAAGAAGCCAGGAGTCATATTTTCCAAAAGCAGACACTGGGCACGTAGATCATTGCACCCCTGTCGGGTACACAATTTTGTTACTGGACTAAAGTCTCATTACCTATGGAAATGCAATAATCTCTTCTTCAGTTTTCCTGACATGAGGTGGGTGTGAGGGGGTGGGAGCTCAGGGGTCTGTTGTTGCATGTCTTAAGCTGCAGACTGTAAACATCATTTTTGGTCCTGTAAAACCCTCTTGAAGGATTTTCAATGAAAATGGAAATGACTCTCTGAAGACTGGGGAAATTGTTGAAAAGCAGGATTTTCTTATTTTTGGCCTCTACCCCAATCTTGCTTCAGCTGGAAATCATACTTGTCTTCTGAAATAGCCAGCTCAATTCGAAATAGGCAGTTGAAGTGGCGTTCAACTTTATTGAGCTTAAATGGTGAAAAGGTACGTTTAAACAAGTTTGAATAGATAGAGGTTTTCTATACAAGTTATAGTCATTTAATATAGTCTTTTACTTAAGGAGGTAACAGCTGACTCACTCGCATAACTAATAGGCCTTGTGTAAAAGAATGTATGCTGCTTGCAAATGTGGGTTATAAAAATGATTCTTGTTTCTAGGGCACAGCCCATGTAGCCAGGGATGTGGAAATGTACAACCCAACTTTCTTTATACAAGTCAGTTCCTGCCTTTATCAAACAGCTATTTCCTCTTTTATTTTCTGTGGTTCTTATAGAGCCATAAAAAGCCTTTACATTAATTATGTTGCCACGTGGAGTGCCATTCACCACTCCAATATTGAAGGAAAAAACTATACGGCTCATTAAAAGAGTGGTATTTTCTGTAAAATAGAAATAATGGAGCTTTCCCAAAGTAGCAGAGATTATTAGATTTTAGGATTTATTACACTCCACTGACCTGGAGAGGAGCTACATTTCTAGGCCAATTCTTTAATGAAAAGGTCATAAAAGAATGATCAATTATCTGGAAATGTAGCCTAATCTCCCTCAAGAAAAATATTATTTCATTGTTGTTAAATGAAATGAGTGTTAGGGAATAACCTGCTGGGGCTTTACTAGACAGGCTGTATGGTGTTCTTACTACGTGCCACAGCCAGTCCCGTTCACGATTAACAGGCGCCCCTAAACACCAGACGTGAACTTAAAAGAACGACAGCATGTCTGTCCTTTGCAAGGCACAAAACCTCTTTCCGTCTCCTTGCATGAACACTGGCTGTTTAGCTGTTATTGTGGGGGCTTTCACCATCTGCTGTTATGGCTGAGCATTAAAACTTTAAGAAACCTTTAGCTTGTACAAGATGTGTTGTAGTTCAGGGTAGGCAGAATAATGGCTCCCAAGGATGTCCACCCCGAAATATGCTAGGTCCACATGGCCAAAGACACTTTGCAGATAGGATGAAGTTAAGGACATTGAGATGGCAAGATTATCCTAGATGATCATGTGGGTCCAAACAAATCAGATGAACCCTGAAGAGCAGAGAACCATTCCCAGCTGGAGTCAGAGAGACGCAGCAGAAAAAGAGTCAGAGAGATGAGGGATGCAGCCTGTGATTGCCAGCTTTGAAGATGATGGAATCAGCAGTCAGGGAAAGAGGGTGGCCTCTGGACGCTGATCCTACCTGACAGCCAGCAAAGAAATAGGGACCTCAGACCTCAGCGAGAAACAGAATCCTGCCAACCACATGCAGGAGCCTGGAGGCGATTTCTCCCCCCCGTCCCCCCCCACACACACCTCCAGGAAGAGCTCAGCCCAGCCAATACCTTGATTTCACTGCGACCCATGTCAAACTTCTCACCCACGGAACTGAGAAATAATATACGGGAGATAATATAAGTGTGTTGTCTTAAACTGCTACATTTCTAGTGATTTTTTTATGGCAGGAACAGGCCAATAGTACAGAATTCTCATCAAGACTTAATATCTTTTATCCTCCCTTAATTCTCAGACACGGTCAGTTGTAAATCACAGCAAAAATCTAGTAATGTAGATTTTTGGGGGGAAGAAACATCACTACATGAAACTGACGGTAAGATGCAGCCTGGTTTCTGAAACAATAAAATGTATACATGAAAAATATAAAACAAACAAAAAAATTCTTTATCTTTGGGTTAAGGAAATATGGTATTTATTGTTGGCCAAACTTAAGGGGTATCCAATTTCATATCAAAACATCCGTTCTCCTGACCCCATCCATCCATATCCTGTTCCCCATAAATTTCCCCCTTTCTGAAATGCAGGCATAATTAAGAAGGCAATTAATATCGGCTTCCTTCCTCCTATGTGCTCTGTAGTTAAATGTTCAGAGCCTGCTAAGGTTGGTCACTGCTCAAACCATTCCATAATCAATTCCCTACACACAGAAAGAACATTTGTAACTTAAGAGTTAAAACATTCTAAACAATTTCAAGATTATTGAAAGGAACGACCTTCCTGTGATGAGAAGTAATTCTCAAAATTATAACTTGTAACCATCTAAGAATGGCACAATAGCTTTTTTTTTGTAAGAATGTACTAGGGACTCATAATATACAATGTAATATATAGTTCAACTAATGGGACTAAGATACAACATAATATATAATTCATCTATTCATTTTAGCAAGCATTGCCAGGAACTATTTCTTTCTCAAAGTCAAAATCCTCTACAGTTGGAGTTTGAAATATCAACCATTACAATAAGCTGGTGAAGGCCGATTTTAGTCTGATGTGTGTGTGCATGCACGTGTGTGCACATGCTCACATTGCGACTAATTGTTTACTGTGTTAATTGTTTTACAAGAATCTACAAAAGTTGCATAGTGGAAAATGTGAAGAAAATGGAGGAAAGGCTTTACCTTCTATTGCCAACAAAACTTTAACTGAGGTAGGTTAAAGATTATGCAACGTGGTTTCAAGAAAACATTCTTAATGGCCCCTGTTGAGTAATGTAAGTTCAGATGCTGCCTTCAATATAAGTTTTTTTTAAGAAATGGGAAAGAGGGATATTCTTTTCTCTTGGTTTCAGAAGCCAGCCAGATCCAAAGTCATCATATTTATATTAAATAACTGGATCTGTGTTTTTAAATAGGGCACGGAAGTATGTAGATGGTAGGATTTCAGAAAAATTTTGTCCTCACTGCCAATGGGTCTGGTACTCAGGCCTTCCTAGGAAAACATCACTCTTGGTTGTTCTTGCTTTAAAGGACCAACATATCATAGTATGTGATCCCTTACTTCTCCCCTATCTTAAGATTAAGACACCTGAAGAAATAAATATGTGAAAGTGTTAGTTCAGTACTGTGTGTGATATTCCACCCAGGTTTCACATTTTATTTAATGCAGAAGCATCTGTAGTCCACACATATGCCAGTATATGCCAGCTTCCACATAACAGGAGTGTGCAAAAGGTATATTAGACTATGCAAGGGGACTGTGGTAGTTCCCAAATTGGCCATCCAGAATTTCAGTGACAGTTTTTGTGGGAAGCCCTGAAAACCATGTTTTCCATTATGCCTGATAAGCAAGATGCCTAGGGTCTAAACAAGTTTATAAAAATGTTTGCATCTGGCAGACAGTATTACCTTCAAAATACAAAATGGAAACTATAAAATTAAAGTGATTAGTACGTTCAAAATCAGAATGAGAGTAACCTTTCCACAAGCATATTTTATTGTTTAAAAAATTAATGTGGTATGTGAATATGTGCAAGTTCACATCACACATGTGAAGCAAACCATGGGATAAGCCTTGGTATGCAAGCTGTTGACTAAAGAAGTATGCAGAGGAAGGGAAGGAAGGAAGCCAGAGCCAGGCAAAATGCAGCTTCACGCCAAGTCCTGCAAGAGACTGTCCTCACGGCTCTCGCTTTGCCCAGCACCAGCGTGCATGACTCTCATGCACACTCCTGGGTGTCCACATCTCCATCTGTAACACTTGCATGACACACCACCTCTGCAGAGCTGATGCAACGTAAGGGGAACTCATATGGAAAACTGGCTGGTCTACCATTTGACCTTGATAAATAAGTAATGGGTCATGGAAGAATGGGTCATTGTGCCTCCAACATACATCGAGCACCTGTGATATGCCTGACAGTTTGCTAAGTCCTGGCCATATCAAGAAAGCCATCTGCTCTGAATGAGGCTTTATGATTTTTACAAAGGAAATGTTTTTAGTGTGGCCACAAAATTCTCCAATAGATCTCTGCCAGAGAGCAGAAGAGATAACCTGACAGCCTTTGGTTCCTAACCTAGAGCCACCTAAAACGATCTTGATTTTCTTTTTCCCTCTTGGGAGCCTGAAATAGATTTGTGCTATTATGTCATTCCCATGTTATGCGTGAAATCGGCAGCCTGATACAGTCACTGCTTTCTTATGCTTTTGAACACATGTAGACATTTTTAATCCATAGGTACCAGCTCTGTCATTTTTTTCTTGCTTATGTTTGCAGACCAGCAATTCCAGACAACTTATTTTCTCCTGCCATTTTTTTTGAACATTCAGAACTGATATGCTTCCATTTTTCCTATTGCTTCTGGTGACCCAGATCTTGCTCTCAAGTGGAAAGCTGTCACGAGTTTCCCTGGGTTTCTATTTTAAAACATGTACCTTGTTTACTGAATAATATTTGTCAGAGAAAGTGTATCAGTGCAAACATTTCAACATCTGTACTCGTTATTCTGTAGATTTAAGATGATTTTTTCTTGCTTCATTCATCTACTGATGACTCACGCTCATCTATTGAAAAATACTGTTTGAATGAGTTTCCTATTGGTCTCATTTACAGTATATTAACAATAATGATATGCAGAAGTCAATACTCTTTATTACTCTAGCAAACTGAATTTCTCAACCCACTTGACAGTTTAAAATTGCCATTGGGAAGAAGCTGACTTTCAAGGAGAATTAAATGACGTTCATTGTGGTGACTGATTATCAGCATAAGAACCGTGCATTTTTCTACTACAGTAGAGGAAATAATTTAATTAGTCTGTTATTGTAAATGTTCTGATTTTAATACATTAACTTGTGGCCTGCAGCTGATAGAAAAGAAATTAATCCTGACTCTTTTCAACTGTGGAAGGAATTGGACTTTCCAGAGCAAGAAAATTAATGATAAATGCTCGCTATTTAAGATAGCCAGATTTTTTTTTTAGGATAAATGATGTAATTATCAGATGTCAAGTATACAAATAGTCACGCATCGACATTTCAGATTATTAATTCCAATACTCGCCACCGCGTATAACATATTCATCACATTTAATCGCTCAGTAAAGAGGAGGGAAAAAAATCACCGTTCTCATTGTCCCTGTGATTTTCAGGCAGTAAATTTCTGAAGACACTGAATGCTAATGCACTGAATTCCAGATGACAGCCTCATGTTTCATTTTGAGCCGAGACCAAAATAAACAAAATGAGTCAGCATAAAGTAAGCTACGGCAACAGAAGTGGGGACGAACTTCTACAAAACAGCTGGTTGGGTGACACTTGTCTCGAGCTCCTTCGCATCTATCCTTTTACCCCCTTCTCTTCCACCCACCTTGGGGTATGTGAGTGCCCAGTGCTTTGATGGAGAATCCCAGGGTCCCAGAGCTTCTGCCTTCCCCAGAAATGTCCTCCCTTCCTCCTTCCCACAGTCCATCACAGATCAGTGCCTCGTTCCATGGTCACATGAATATACTTGTACCCATATATCATCCAAAGAATCCACGGCCTCTCCCCCATGATCATAGGGTAAGAGTCATGGCTGATGCAGTGCATAACCTTTTTAAAAATTCAGTAATGCTTTTGAATACGTGTGCTTTTTGTTCACCCTGTCTGTGACGGTCAGCTTAAGGAGTCACCCTAGCTAGGCTAATGTTCCCAGTTAGCCTGTCAAACGCTCATCTACGTGTTGCTCAGAAGGTGTTTTGGAGTTAAGATTAAAGTCCGTAACCAGCTGACTTTAAGTAAGCAGACCATCCCGGGTTCTGTGAGGGGACCCGATGTAATCACAAGGGTCTTCATAAGAGGAGCTGAGATCAGAGTAAGGAACAGAAGACACGATCACGGAGGCGGAGGGTGAGGTATGCCCTTTGAAGGAGGAAGGGGCCACACACAAGGCACAGAATGAGGTCAGCCCCTAGAGGCTGGGAAGCCCAAGAAATAGAACCTCCCTTACAGCCTCCAGGAGGAGCCTGCCGAACCTGCCAGCACCTTGGTTTTAGCCCATGGAGACCCATTTCAGACATCCGATCCCCAGGACTGTAAAGCAATAAATACGTGTTGCTTTAAGCCATTAAGTGTGTGGTCATTTTGTTACCACAGCAATAGGAAACTAAATGCATTTGAATAATTGCTATGTAAATGTGTGAAAGCTATTAATTATCCAGTCTTCAGAGACAACCTGGATGCATATACATGTTCAAGTCCTTCCTGTGATAACTCTGCTAGACTGTGGGAGGCACAGTCCATGCCTTGATACCACCAGCCACACAAGGCAAGCATGGGCCCAGTAACACCTCCTTTTGGTCCTCACAGCACTATTTCTTTCTGACACTTGGTATAGTCTCACAGTCCTGCTCCAGGTTTGCAAGATGCAACCTATTGGCTTTCCCCATCACAGACCTGTATCATTCATCCTCTCCTTTTTTTTCCATCTGGTGTAGGTAGGATTCCAAGATGCACCCTAAGATTCCCACCCCCGATGTATATGCCCATATTGTAAACATAGAAAACTCCCCACACTTACGTATACACTATTGAACTTTGTTTTCCCTTTATAGCTTGCCCTTAATAATTAACTAAGATTGTATCAAAAGCATCCTGTCTCATCCAATGTATCTCTCAATGCACCCTGTCTTGCCCGATACATCCTGGTACATCTCTCACAGCATTCTGTCTCACCCAGCATATTTACCTATGTAAACCTCAGCCATTAGTCGATGGGGAGGCAGTTGGGACTTTACCCTCTGTCTCCTGATTGACATCCTCCAAAATAAAAAGGCTTTCCTTTAAGTTCTGTGGCGAGTGTCATTGGCAATCTTATAGCAGCGAGCACTTGCACACACAGGGGTCAGGGATTCCCTCTGAGGAGGAATCCCATGGGACTCATTCTTTACCACTATCATCCCCTCCTCTTGAGTAGGGGCAGGGCCAGCAAATATGAGGGATGCCACTCCAGTGATTAGGTCCCTAGTCAGCTGATCCTGAGTTAATGGAAAGGAATATCGTCTGTGCAGGACTGATCTACTCAGTGGAACCTGTAAAGTTGACAAGGAGCAGCAGAAGATGTTGTCCTACTCAAAGAAGGAAGCACACAGTCCCTCTGTGAACTGCCTGTGAGGCTCCAAGAACCTGAACATGGCCCTGGCAGATGGCCAGCACAAACAGAGACCCCAAACAGCAACCTTATGAGCTTAGAACGGGACCATGAGCTTGCATCATAAAGGAACACAGCCCAGCCGACACCTTGATCTCAACCTGGGGAGACCTGAACAGATTCCTGACTTGTGGAAGCTATGAGGTGGTAATTCGTGTGATTGGAAGCCACTCAGTTTTGTGGCCATTGGTTATGCTGCAATAGAAAATAATATACCACCTTGCAAAAAGCAATATTCAGTTCACTACCACCAGACACACAAAATTAATCTATAGTATGTTGTTAGTAGCTGATAAGCTTACACGTGTTATAGAACAGGAGAAGAGCTTTAATGAAAAGAAGTCGTGGTCTGAGCAGAATGGGTGGTTGGAAGAGATGCTTCCTCCACAGTACTTCCTTTGCAGTCTCTCCAGGTAATTTGGAATATGGGACCAGCCCCCATAGCAAAGAGAGATGCCTGACTGTCTGGATTACTGCTGTTTGCTCTGGTTTCTGCATCCTGTCATTTCCCACGGCCTTGGTGGACTTTATCATTCACCAGACCTTGTACACAATGATGGACTTATGTAATCATTTGCCCTTTGGGAAGGGTAGGTTCCATCTCCCTGGGTGAATTTGAAAGTTCAAAAGTCATGGTGCCAGGTCAAGAAGGCCGGACTTGGAGGCAGAAGACCTGGTTTCCTTCCTGGTATACTATTTACTGTCTGCATCTTTCCCAGCAGGTTGCTTATGCTCTCAGCACCAAATGCAATGGTAGTCCTAACACATGAAGGTATTTGTGAAGCTCAGATGACTCAGCACATCCAAAAGTACCCCGCACTCAGCCTTTCAACTACAGGTGCTCCATAAATGTTTATTCACTCGCTCTGGAAGCATGGTACAGAATACAATAGTTTATGATGAGATATGATTCACCCACACCCTGAAAATGTCATTTCCAGCATTCAGGTTATGTAGCAGCCCAGAAGGGCATGAGTAAGTCATACTCCATGAGCTGCCTGGGGTACAGTAGATTGGACAATCCATGCTTTGCACAGGGCATTGAACTCAATGAAGTGCTGCCTTTTAAACTTCTCTCAAGAGAAAAGCACGGATTTCTCTCCTAGACGCTTTGTTCACCTCGTTAGCAAACCCCAGAGTATGACTTCTGGAGAGTGAAAGCCAAAGAATGAGAGGAATTTGGAGGCAGTAGAGATGATTGCTCGCTCAAGGCTGCAAATGAAGAGGGTGGAATTTTCACTTCATCTGGAAAGTTCCGCTCACTAGACATGCTTGAAGAGAGTCGTGTCTATGAAATGCTAATGAAGTCAAGCCCATTCACATGTAAATTTCTAGATTTTTCCCCCAAAATTAAGTTCTTACAAGGGATTTAAAGAGTAATTGACTTCTAGATAAGCCTGCCTTAACACACATTTTCCAGCAAATTACACCAGTCCAGAGCTTATTTGAAGGGTAACGCCTCCTGATCAAGTCGCCTTTGGGAGAAGTTTAACCAAGGAAGGTCTTTCTTTTCTACTGCTGTTTCCATAACTAATGCAGTGCTTCTCTCCAGAACATAAAACCGTAGGAGGGATTACACAGCACTGGGAATGGCAAAGCCACAAAGGGTATTCTTGCCTGTCCCTTGAATCAGAATCACATTGCACATTTCACAATATTATTATTATTTTATTTTATTTTTTGCTTCTCACTTCGGATAATACACCAGATGGTACATCCCAGGAAACATTTAGCAGGTTTGGCAAAAATTCGAAGAGCAAAACAGTTTTGGAAGCTGCATTTGAAGAGAAAAACTGGAGCAAAGGAGATATTGATTCAGTGCCGGGGTCTGATGGAATAGTGTTAAATGAAGCCCAAAGAAGGTCCTGAATGTGCAGCTGAATGACCTTCAAAGTGGCGGTGTAGGACAGCATGACTTAGAGGAAACCAAAGTCCACTATGAGCGAGCATAAAGGAGTGACTGATTGTTTAAAAGAAATTACGTCCATGGTCTGACAGACCGTTTCCCAGCACATTGAGAAGACTTGAAGACACGAGCATCAAAGCACCTTCAGAAAACCTTGCAGATGATAAAAAGTGGGTGAAATTCCAGACGCAGGCAAAGACCCCAGTCTTCAAAAAGAGGATGAAGGGGATATTTAAGAAACTACCTACTTTTCAAGCATCTCATTAATTCCTGGTTAGATTTTAAATAAATAGTAAAAAGGTACCAATCATATTCTTAGTTACTGTGCTACCGGAAAGAAAGAACTGCCCATCCAGCCAAACACATACTCATTCATTCAGCAATCACTAACACTGTGGCTACCAAAGGCAGGTGCTGTGCTGGGCACCCACTCCACAATACTAACTAAAGGGGAACCTATGAAATCTCTTCTCATGGAGCACTCTAGTTAGAATGTGTGTATGAAGATTGTGATAACTACTGTTACAGAAAAGCAAACATAGTATTTACAAAATTCCAGATTAGAGACAATTTGCCGTGTCTAAGAACATTGTAGAAGGCTTCCATGAACGTTAGGAATTTCTCCTTCCCTGTAGGATTCTTTAAAGGAATTGATTTGTAAATGGGAGTAAAAAGTGTATTTCCCTTGGTGGCCAACCCTGCTCATTACTCCCTGGCTGGATTGGAGACACAGCCTAGGACTTATGCCAAGTGTGGCATTCCAACCCTGTCTCTTGAGCTGGAGTTGGACCACAGGCACCACTGACCTGACCAGCCCAACTGAGCCAGCTGGAGAGGCTGGAAAAGAGCGCATGTGGGACTGGCCAGGCTGCTCTTCCAGGTTCAGCTCTGGGCACTTCTTGGGGTCCTTTCTGCTTCTTTTTCTTGGGAACAATGAATAGAGGAAAGCCTGGCCCTTCCTATAGAACCATAAGGAAGGGAAAGGGGCTGGAAAGGAAATACAAAGTCCAGCAACCCTTCCTGCTGGCACCACAGTGTGGCCCATGCTAAGGTAGGGTCCGTCCTCTCTCCTGTCCCATTCATGCCACACTGTTGAGTGTCTGCATTCACTGGAGAATACAATGTTAAGAGGGCAATGAGTGGGGCAGGAGAATCGTGACAGCTAGTGCACATCTAACGTGAACGTACATCTGCTGTGCACCTCACAGACCAAATGGAGGAGGAAAGTCAGGGATGAGAACAGACCTGGTGTCAGTGCATGCTGGGAACCACATTTTTTTCATATATTCCATCAATTTGTGCATTAAAGTTTTCCAGAGGAACAGAGCCAATGATGGATGAATGGATAGATACATAAATACATAGAGATGGATGATACATAGATATAGATGATAGAATAGATGGATAGACAGAGATGATAGACAGACAGATAGAGATCAGATAGACAGATGGATAGGACAGATAGATATAGATGATATAGGAGAGATAGGTTATAGATAGGAGACAGAAAAATAGATATGACGGGGTTAGATGGATTAGATAGATGACAGATAGATATGTTATAGATTAATGATTGATATGATGGAGAGAGATGGATTAAGTAGATAGATAAATAGAATAGATAGACAGACAGACATACAGACAGATATTAAAGAATTGGCTCATCCTGTTGTGGGGAGTGGGGAGGTGGAAATCTGCAGGGCAGGCTAGCAGCCTGGAGATTCAGGTAAACTGGATGCCACAGTCTTGAATCAAGGCTGGCAACTCAGGAGAATTTCCACGTTGCAGCAGAATTCCCTCTTCCTCAGGAAACCTCAGTCTTTGCTCTTAAGGTCTTCAGCTGAATGGATGAAGACCCATGTAATGGAGGTTGATCTGATTTACTTAAAGTCAATTGATTTAAATGTAATCATGTCTAAAAAAAACACTTTGACAGCAGCATCTAGACTAGTGTTTGGCCAAACGGCTGCTCACCATAGTCTAGCTAAGTTGACACATAAAACTAACCATCACAATACAGTTAAAGGCAGCCGTGAAGAGAAAGACAGACCTCACCTTGAGAGATTTCAGCAGATCCACACAGGTGATGGGAACTGGGCTAAAGGAAGTGGACACTCTCTCTTTCAGCTGCTCATAATAAAATAACATTCAGCTGGTCAATAAACATTTACTGAGTACCTAAGATGAACCAGGCACTGCCCTGATTGCTACGAACAAAGAAGTGAACAAAATAGAAACAGTCTTTGTCCTCATGGTTGACAGTCTAGACCAGGGGTCAGTAAACTATAGCCCGGGGGCCAAGTCTGGCATGCCACCTGTTTGTTAACAAAGTTTTATTGGAATATAGCCATGCCCATTAGTACTGTCTATGGCTGCTTTTGTGCTGTAACGACAGAGATAAGTAGTTGCAACAGAGACTGTACAGACAGCAGAGCCTAAAATGTTTACTTTCTGGCCCTTTCCAGAAAAAGTTTTCTGACCCCTGGTGTAAACGTTTGCATAACAGGGCAGTGAACCCTGAGTGTCTCCATTCCACAGCTGGATTGACTGCTTCTTCAAAAATAAGAAAAGCGAAAATTAACATGCGACTTTTAAAATCTCAATAAAGGGAACTTCTTATATGAACTGGGGGGAAAAGTTAAGAAGTTGTGTCTGCTGTTGAAATCAAGCAGTGTGGATTCTGTGAAAAAGAGGCAGAAAGTCCGCAAGGAGAGGACACGTGAAAGTGAAAACATAACAGAACGAAATGCAAATACCAGCTGAAATGGGAAAATAAGCTTGGAGGTGGAGGCCACATCGCCTTCTAGGAAACCAACATTACGGAAGCAGAATTAAACCTGCATTGGATAACAAAGGACCAGAACTGGCGTAGAAAAAAGCCTAAATCAGTGAAGTAGAAAACAAGAGACACTCTAAGGATTCAGAGAAAAAGAACAAAGAAATAAAAAGTCTATAAAAACCACAGAGGATAGGAACAGAGATCACGTATAAAGAAACTGATTTTTCTCTAGGAAGACACCAGGAAAATTGAAGAAGCAGCAAGTATAACACCTTTTACTAAGTAACTGTTATGCCCTATGCTTTGTGGTAAGCACTTTGCCATCATTAGCACTTTTAATCCTTCCAACAACCCTTTAAGACACAAATTAATGCATCCTTGTTTTTAAAAATGAAAAACGTTAAGGGTTATGATAAGCCTGGAAATTACCCATAGTTAGGTACTAAACAAATAAACTAGGAATCAAATACAGGGCTGATGAAACTTAACACTCCATATCCCATATCCCTAATGAAAGAAACAAGTGATGAAAATTTTTCTAAAGGGAAAAAAATTACCCAACTTTGTAGATCAAAATGATTCATTTGCCTTGTGTTCCAAACAAAATAATGAAGCGTGATTAAGATGTACAAACGTTTTGTTACTTTTCCATAAAACAGAACTTTTTTTCAGTACTTTTACATAGAAAAGAACCTATGTATTTGGGGGTGACTACAAGCACCCCCAAAAACCAATAACGTGGTGTGCAAATGCACCTGATGCGATTTCATGCTGCACTGACGGGAATGCATTATTTGGCTGAAAAAAAAGCAATGAATGGCATTCTATACCCGACAAGCCACAATCTAGAGTAAGGTCCAGTTCTGGGAGCCATTTAAGGACGTTGATGAAATGAGTCCTCAGACATAAGCAACCAGCTGAACACAACCTGGAGTGTTCAGAAAAAGCCTGCAATGCTGATTCCCACCTGGAGAAGGGAAAATCACCCAGAGGCAGTGGTGAGGCAGGAGTGGGCAGGTGGGTGTTCAGGTGCCTTTCCGTGTAGACATTCCATGAACTGACTGCTGCAATTGAAGTTTGACTTGGGCTATACATTTACAAAGCCAAATTCAACTTTCTTATGTCACTGCATCAATAGTGTTCAAATGACTTCCTGGGCAACGAAAGGAATCTCCTGCTTGGAACTTTAGAGAAAGTACTGTTTCATTGCTGTTGTTTTATCGTAATTCTGTGGCTTATAGAGTAACTGGTCTATGCCAGTCATTATTGTCATATGGGAGTTATTTTATTATTTAAAACTTGACAGAAAAGAATAATCATAGCCTAAAGATAATTCTCTAAACCACTTTGAATTGCCCCTTGAAACGTTTTCGGATGCTTTACCACAGCTAAGCAAAAGTTCAACCCAATGAAAATGAGCTCTTGAGGACAAGAGCAGCCCAAGATACAAATAATATGCAAGACACAGTTTCATAATTTGTGCCACTCTTGAATTAGTAACAGAATAAAGTGGAATTCACTATAACTTTTATTCGGAGTATGCTAAGATGATAACTATTTTATGAATACCCATTAATGTCAATTATTATTCATTATTAATATTCCACCATCAAATTTTTAAAAAGATATACGTGTGTGCTGGGTTACCCTACATTTGTCTCTCTCTCTTTGGTTTCATTATAATAAGCTTTTGCTTTATAACTAATTAATGATTTGATGCAACTTAGAAATAGAAATGGCAATCTAAATACCAGATACTAAAGTTGATATGGGATGACATTCTGTTATGTTCTCAGGTTGTTTATCAAATTTTGATTAGTGGTAAATATTTGATACTGTTCCTAAGACCTTCTTTCAAGTTCCAGGTAGTTTTATGTGATCATCTAATCCTGTTATTCTAAATTTGAAAAAGAGTCAATTCCACATGACCTTCAATTTCAAAGCTTTTGCTTATTTCAATATACAGATCTGATGGGAAATGCTCTACAGACTTGCAGATATTCATGTCCTTGCCACCAAATGCACCACATTACAAATTCTGACTGTTGGGGAGGAGCACGATTTTCTCCATAGAGTGAGTGTTTTCCTCTTGAAACGCACGGGAACAAAAGCTCCACATATTTGAATATCACACAACTTACAAAGAGCTTTTGTACTCTCCCTTAAACCTCACAAAAGTCCTACAAAATAGCTACTTTTAATTATCTTATTATAGAACAGAAAATTGAGACTTGGGCATTTAGTGACTTTCCCAATATCTAACAGCTTTCAAGTTGCAGATCCAAGCCTGAAAATACTGACCAGATTCACCAGACTCCATCCTGCTGAGGCTATTACTGACGACAAAGATTTAAAGATCTGACCCTACCAAATGATCTCTGATCTTCTTTCTCAAAGGTAAACATGGAGAATAACACTGAAGTTTATTATGAAATTTAAGATGTGCTTTATGTGGTTTTCATTTGGAAGTCTGGCTTTCCAGCCTCCCTGACTTGATAAAATAGCTTTTATCGGTAATGCACCATGAATGCAGGACCCATCTGAAATGGTTCAGCTCCTTTCACAGAAGCTGGCCCAATGCTTGCATGAAATAGGCATTTGATGGTATCTGTGGACTGATTTTGTGGTTGAACCTTTGCGGGATGTGATAACAATTCTTGACTGCCTCTTTCAGACTTATCTGTGCAATGCTAAAAAAAAATCTATTTAACTCATTTAGTTTAACAAGTGAGCAGTGGAATGAAAAAAGTCAAGCCCACTGACTAATTTTAAGCTACCAAAGTAACTTCTCATTTCTGCTAAGCAACCTGTCAGTTCAATCCAAGCATGTGGTTACCGACAATGACACAGACATGGGTCCCTCATCTGAAAACAAGGACTTAGTCCAACAGCCCACAGGGCTTTAGTGCTCAGGCCTCTGATGAAAAAGAATAATTTGCCCTCCTTTGGACATTTTGATAAATAAATAATGTGAACGACTTATTTATCCCCAAACCCTTAAATCATCCCTGGAAACTTAAAAAAAAAAAATCTAGCAACACAAAATTCGAGTTCTACATTCACCAACTTCAAGGCACTAAACCTCACAGAATTATAGAGAAAGTCCACCCAATCAATGGAATTCAGAGCTAAGAATTGAGGCACTAAATGGCATGATTGCTGTAATTAGTCAAATGGTGTAATTATAGTAAACACATGATAAGCTGCTGCTGAAGCAATGATTGCAGAGCATAATGATATTATTATGATTTTTGATGATATAATATGATTTGGGTATATAGCAAATGCCCACAACAATATTAAAACATTTTTCCTTTGTGAAATTTCTTAGTACCTGATTTGGATTTTTTTTTTTTCTTTACATTTTTGAGGTTTAAAACTAAGTCAGACAGGGAATCAAAGCTTTTTTTCAATGAGAGGAAAATAAGTTATCGTTCAACATAATGCCTTGGTGAGAAGGTGGATGGAAAGAGATAAAGGATTTAAAAGTTCAGCATGAAGTCAGTCAGGATAACCCTAAGCAGATATTACAGTTAATGGCTACAGTGCAAGAAAACACCTGTACATATATGGATGTTATTTCACATATATTCCATTTTCCAGGAACTTACACTTTTACGTTAAGTTTACCACTGCACTACCTGTGAAAATAAGGTTTTCCAGAGCGCAATGCTGCCAGCACACTCTTTGATTTAACATTCCTAGGAAAAGACAATGCTTTAAGACATTTGCACATTGCTTATTATGTGTCCAAATGCTGTGCCACGTAACACTAGACTGATAATTCTGAGTTGTCTCAGACTTTTTAGATGAGATTTTGTATAATCCAAAATATTTTTATTACACATAATTTGTGAATGGTAGGGATTCTTAAGTGGGGGGTAAGTTTAGGAGTTCATGGACTCATGTCATTGAAGGCACTCTGTGCATCAGTGAACATGTTCTTCTTGGAAAGGAACTTTTATCAGGGTTTTCAGTGGGGTTGAGAAGCCAAAAACGTTTACTCTGAGATTATGCCATCTGTGTTCATGTCTTCTCCACCGAAGCCCGTAGGATTTTCAGTTGAGCTTCAAGCTTCGTAGCAAGGAGGCTCGAACTAATCTCTGAAGTAGAAAAGACCCCTGTGACACTGTGACTTTGCTGCCTACGAACATGCTAATGCAGTTTAACTTTTTTTTTTTTTAACAATGAAGCATACTGTTGATTTCTTTTAAGGATTGCAGCTCACAAAACTCCTGCATAAGCATTGTCTGATGGAACTTTCTGGGACCATGGAAAAGTTTCTGTCTGCACTGTCCAGCTTGGTAGCCGCAAGCCATGCGTGGCTATTTTGCATTTGAAATGCGGCGGATGCATCTTACAGACTGCATTTTTCACTTAATTTTATTTTAATTAATTTATATTTAAATTTAAACAGCCACATGAGTGGCTACTCTATTGGACAGCACAGCTCTAGACAATGTTTTTCTGAGCAGAATACTCTTCAAACCTATTTTACTCACTCGCAGCACTGTACATTTTATTTTATTAAATTTGCACATGAAGTAATTTATTATCATCTAAGCAAATATACAGCTTTAAGCATTATAGAAGCTCAATAAATATTAATGATCAGTAAATTGAATCGTTACAGATAGTGAAATAGCATGACAAAAAATGAGGCATAATTAGAATCAGTCTCGCTTTTATTGACAAAGATATTCCATGGAACTGGGAGCCAAAATCACATAGTGGTGTAGGCTTTCATGATTTTAAATTATTTTAATGAAATTCACACTTTTGATTTTATCTGAAGTTAATTCAACTTTTTTCTATTTGACATTCCCCTGCCATGAATATTGATGGGTTTTACTATATTTCCAAGTGCCTTTTTTTCCTGGTACCCTGAAGATTCAGATTTTCACACACATTGTTTACTGCCTAATTTCATTCTAGCTTTAGAAAAGGGAGAAAAGATCATTTCATACTAATATTTGCTGTGAGAAGGAAATGAACCAGGATCCTGAACAACAAAAGAATTAAGAACCCCATCCTGCTAGGAATCAAATGAGTTTATGAATTGAGAACACAATTATTATGTGAAACACGTTTCTTTTATTGCATTCACTCTCTTATTTACCCAACAAAAACTGCTCTTCATGTTGGAGATTCAAGAGTGGACTGTCACGAACACGAAGTTAACACCCCATGTAGACAGAAGATGCTAATCAAGGAATCTCAAAAATAAAGAACCATTTACAAATCATGCTCTGGAAAATTCCACGGCACACTGAGAGCATATGGTCAAGACATGCAGCATCCCCGAAGGAAGAAATGACATTTGGGGTGCTCCCTCAAGATGGAGAGCAGAGTGTCCCAGACAGGACACCAACAGATTATATATATATATACACACACATATATGCAGTCATGTGTTGTGTGTAGCTTCAAGTCAGGGATGCATCATTAAGCAATTTTGTCCTTGTGCAAAAGTGTATAATGAAAGAGAATGCAATGGATTTTCCTATTATCCACACCGGCCACTAGTCACACACACGGACCCTCTAACTATGCTACCAAGTCTCTCTGTGCCTTATTTCCTTCAGCTGTTCAATGGAGATTGGAATAAAACCTCCCCCACAAAGTTATGAGAACTAAATTACAGCTAGGGACTGTGCCTGGCACTCAGCAAGCACTCTGTGAGCTAACCATTAAGAGCTATTATTTTGCTGTAGGGATGAGTAGGAATTATTTAAAATGCAAGAATTCTAAAGGAGATAACAACACTTTCATGTGGGGTCAGACCTAATGTACCAAATGCTTGGCTTTCTGTTTTAAATTCAGAGCTACCTTCAGGAGGGTCACCCCTGGGTAAGCTAGGCAACTGTCCTTGACTGAAATGCCACTCTCTGCGGGTACCTGACTTATATATAATACATATGCACATATTAGCACCAGGGTGCAAGGAGAGAGTGATATCAATAAGGCCAGGCAGGAGATATACCTGGAACTGGATCTTAGTGTTACCACAAGGAATCTGGTCTCTATCCCAAGAGCAATAGGGGCCAATTGCAAGAATATTAGGGACAGAGTGAGGGAGTGCAGGTAGAGCAAGCCACCTGCATTTTGGAATAATCTTTCTGGCTCATAAACTAGAGGGTCAAATGCAAATGGCCAATCCTTCTCTCATCCTTCTGTGTCATCCAGGTGAGGAGGGATTGCATCTCGCCCTGGAGACAAAGAGCAGAGAGGAAAGAAGGGAGCCTACTTCTTAAGGTAGAGTTGGCAGGGCTTGGAGGAGGGACGAGAGAGCACGCAGCGAGAAAGATGGGCCTGGCTTGGATGTCCTGGGTTCCTGCCATCACGAGCTGTGTCATGGAGCCTCCACTCACTGAGGAAAGAGCCACTGGTGTCCCCAAGAGGACTGGAGTGAGTGCTCAGGGGAGCTGTCATTGCAGAATCCAGCCAGCATTTGAGAACTAAGAGCTCATTGTTCTGGAACAAAGCAATCTTTCCAGAGCAATGAAGGCATCGAAAATACATACAGGAAGAGCCTGGTATTGCTTGGGGGAGAGGGTGCATTTTTCAAACACAAATGAAGATGCAGTGTAAGTCCTTTGTGCTGACTGCACATTCCGTAGTCTGTGCCTCTCTTTGAGAAGCTGCACTGTCTTTGGCTTCCACAACTATCAAGTTCAAGATAGGGGCTGCACTGCAGACTTGCCTTCAATTGGGTCCCAAGGCTGGCAAGAAGCCAGCATTTACAAATGCTGCCATCTGAACACCAGCAGGGCCCCCACACACTTTAGAATAGAGCAAACGATGGCCTGGTATGGGTTCCAAGTGTTTCACTTATTTGTGGAGAATATTCTCACCAGAGCCAAATCAATGTGATTTTACTGTGTGTATTAGTTTCCTAGAGCTGCCATAAGAAAATGCCACAAATTGGGTGACTTCAAACAACAGAAATGTATCACCTCACTGGTCTGTGGGCTAGAATTCCCAAACCAAGGTGTCAGCAGGGCCGTGCTCCATCTGAAGGGTCTAGGGAAGTGTCCTTCCTAGGCTCTGCCTGGCTTCTGGAGGTGACTGTGAGTCTTTGGCATTCCTTGGCTTGAAGCTGCATCACTCCAAACTGTCTGATTTCCTTTGTCAATTAAGTACACCAGTCATTGGGATGGGGTCCACCCTAAGGACTTCATCTTACTGTGATTGTATCCCCAAAGACCCTGTTTCCATATAAGGTCACATGCACATGTACTGGGGACTTGAACATATCTTTTGGGGAGACACAATTCAACCCATAACACTATGCATTACAATTTCCTAGTGGAAGTGTTTGTGGCTATTTCCTCTCTACTCTACTCCCTTAAGTTTTGGTATGAAAGGAAGAAAAACAGGGAGACACATTCAGCCTAATTCTGGCTACCTCTAGTACTTTCGCACCTGATTTTATGAACATTTATCTGGCTATAACAATTATTTGATTATGAGTCTGCTCCAATTTCTGATATGGAAGTGAGATCTTTCAAGACATAGGTTGGTACATAAGACCTGGGTGTCATTTATTAAATAATAAATACAAGAAGTAGATCTTATTCTAACTTAGTGCCTGTTACATGGAGGAACCTTGATAAGTATTTGTCAAGGGAGAGAAAGAAAGAGAAGAGGAGAGGAGAGGTGTAGGGAAAAGCGTTTGAGTGATCTTCTGGTTTCATGTTCAGTCTTCAGTCTTAACCAGATTAACTCACCTTCCCCCTTAACCTTTCTTAATTGCCTCCATTAATTTCTCTCCCTAGACTTGCAAGGATTGAAACTTATCACCAGACATTACTGATAAGCTATGAAGGGAGTGATACAAAGTAATGGTTTAGATATTAATCTTTCTCAAATCTGCAGATAAGACAGATTAACTCTGGGGCGCTCTTCAAGACCTGTGATTCTGTGGACGGCCAATAAAGATTGCCTTAGTGGGAGTTTCTGTGCTGTTACCACTCTCAGGAGCTCTGCATCTTGTGGAACTGCCAGCCTTAAGAGTCACCCCCACAGTGTTGTAACTAAGATTCAATTACCCAAACATCGCATCTCAAAAATGTCCTCACCTGCAATGAAATGTTCTGTTTCATCAAACTCCACTACCAGTTCACCTGCTATATGTTTTTCTGTTTCTGCATAACAAGACAACATTGTTCCTATGTGTTAAAACAGACACTTTTTCTGCCTCATGGTTTCTGTGGGTCAGGAGTGTGGGCACAGGGTAGCTGGGTCCTATTTTCAAGGTTTCTCGTGAAGATGCACTCTAGGAGTCCACCAGAGCAAGGGTCTCATCTGAGGCTCAACTGGGGAAGGATCCGCTTCCAAGGTCACATGGCCGTTAGTGGAATTCAGTCCCTTGTGGGCACAGACCTGTGGGCTTCCCTTTCTTGCTGGCTGTTGGCCAGAAACCACCCTCAACTCCTGTGGCCACCCAACATGGCCACTCACTTCCTCAAAGCCCTAAAGGGAGAGGGTCTTTTCCCAAGATAGAGGTCAGAGTCCTTGGGGATGCAATCATGGAGATGACATCCCATCAACCTTTCCTTATTCTGTTGGTTGAACACAAGTCTCGGGTCCCAACACACTCATGAGGAGGGGATTCCACAAGGGTGTGAACACCATGGGCTGGGATCACCAGGGCCATCAGAAGAGTCTGTCCACTACACCTATTGACCCAGCATAGGTTTTCTCGTAAAGAATGGGACAGGCTCCTACAGATGCAATGTTGCAAGGATATATGTGGCTAAGGTCAAGTATATACCCAGACACCATTATTGGGTGCTGTAGACTGAATGTTTGTGTCCCTCCCCCACCAAAATTCATATGTTGAAACCTAATCCCCAAAGGAATGGTATCAGTAGGTGGGGCCATTGGGAGGTGATGAGGTCATGAGGGTGGATCCTCATATGTGGGATTTGTGCCCTAATAAAAGAGACCCCAGAGAGCTCCCTCACCCCTTCTACCACATAAGGACACAGCGAGAAGGCACCATCTATGAACCAGGAAGCAGGTTGTCATCAGACACTGACACTGCCATGCCTTGATCTTGGACTTCCAGCCTCCAGAACTGTGAGCAATAAATGTCTGTTTCTTATAAGTCACCTAGTCTATGATATTTTTGTTATAGCAGCCTGAACAGACTAAGACATTGATCAAAGACTATCTTAACTCAAGCTGAAAATTTCCTTTACACCTCTGTTTGTTCAATGAATATTTATTACATATATATTAGTTAAATAACTTTTCAGCTGTCAAATAAAGAAAGCAAATCTGTATATCTTAAGCCAAAAGAAAGGACTTCCATATCCAGAAAGCGTTTTTGGTACCAATTGTCTACATTTTCTGGATAAACATGTTAAAAAATGCCTTTAGAATAATTGCTGCACTGACAGTAAAGTAAGGGGAACTGTTGGAGGCCACAAATGACAGAACAGCATGACCTGGGAGGTGGGAGCAAGGCTGGAACCAGGCTCAGTGAGAACCACTGCTGTGTCCTGCTGGCCGGAGTCCATGTCCCCAGCACCCAGGAGGCGGATAACAAAGCTGGAACCAAGCTAGAGGGCAAATCTGTTTTGAGATTCTGCATAAAACCTGACCCTCCAAGGACAGGAGCCTCAGGGTAGAAATAGAGAGAGAAAAACATGCCAAGGAGGGTGATAATTATGTTCAACCTGGCTTTAGATGAAGTGAGGAAAGCAGGAAATAGTCTTTGAAAATTCCTAAACTGTGAGTCATCTGCTTTCAGATTTGAAGGCACATTACTGGAGAAGCCTAGAACACCCCAAGCCAACTTTTTAATTAAAAGCCTCCTGAATTTTTAACTCTCTACTTGCCTTACCAAAGTCCATGTGGAAAATCCTCATGTATCATTCTTTGATAATTCTTAGGTGCTGTGCATATGTGTGTTCAATGACCTTTATTGCTGGCACGTGGAAATGGAAATCTATATTTCTTCAACCCACTAAAGTGTGTTATTTGTTCTGATATTTTCTTAGATCCTTTGGTATTTTCTGTGTAAAATACTGAATTATATTAAATTATATACCACATTATATTACTTTCAAATAACTGCAGTTTTTTCTTTCTTTCCAACATTTAGATTTTATTTATTTTCCCTTTATTTTTTGTGCTGGCTAGGACCACTAGTGTATTATGGAAGAAATGATAACAGGCTTCCGTTTTTATTTATTTTTCTTCATCATTTGAAAGGGGATTCCTTGAGTATTACTTTTGCTATAGCATTTTTAAAGCTATTTATCAACTTAAGGATATGCTATTTTACTAATAGTTTTTCAGAGGATGTTTTTAAGATCATAGATCATTATTAACTTTTTCCCACATTTTTTGACAAGCATATATGGGGTTCCCTCCACAAATCTGTTAATAAAGTTGATTAGATCAATAGATATTCCTGCTTTGAATATAAGAATAATCCCATAACGATTAACAGTTAAAAATCTGCCTGCAAAGAAACAGCAGGCACAACAAGTACATAAGATAACTTTCTCAAGCTAGCCAAAGAATAGATATTTCAATCTTACAAAATACCTTTTAGTATAAAATTAAGAAAAATGCCCTAACAAATTTTATAAGGCTAATATAACCTTGATACCTAAAGCAAACAAAAATAATGAAAGAGTAGAAGAGTTTAGCCTATATAATTCCTCTTATATGAAATGTCCAGACAGAACAGGCAAATCCATAGAGTTAGAAAGCCAATTAGTTGTTGGCAAGGACTGTGGGACAGAGGGTGACTACTAATGGGTATAGGATTTCTTTTGGGGGCTGATGGTGATGAAAGTGCTCTAAAATTGACTATGGTAATACTTGAGTGACTCTAAATATACTAAAACCCACTGAACTGTACAGTTTAAATGGATAAATGATGTGCTATACAGGTCAATAAAGCTGTCTTTTTAAAAAATGTTAGCCAATCTCACTCATAAACATAGATTCAGCCTAATTCAAAATAAAATACTGTAAAAAATTCCAAATAAAGTATTTTTAAAACTTATCAGCACTATATAATAAAAATTAAGATGTCAAGCTCAAAATAGTACATGAAGATCAAAATAATATCAGTTAACTGCATTAACAGGTTCATGGAGGAAACACTATATACTCTTTATGTAGAAAATTACGGAGAATGAAAAAATTGAAAAGCTGAATATAGAGATGGAAACATGTTCCTCACTAGAAAACTCAATATTATACAGATGTCAGCTCTCTCCAAATTGGTCTATAGATTCAATGTAGTTCCAGCCAAAATTCTGGCAAATTTCCTTGGGCTATGACATACTGATTAAAAATTTACACGAACCTTTTCCTCTTTCCTTCTTCTTCTCTCATTTTTCCTTTCTCTTCTGTCCCTTCTTTCTGTAGGGGGAGGATGTCCAGATACCAAAGTGTCATGGGTCCAGTAAATAGGTGTAAGTATATGCATATACACATACCCAGACATCATTTAACAAAAACCCAGAGATCATCATGTTAATGGGTAACATACATGACAAGGTAGTTTGCAAAAGGGGAAACGAACAAAAGAAAAAGTCCGAAGTTTCATTAGCATCAGAAAAAAATACAGCTTAAATACACAAAGAGATATCATTTCATACCCAACAGATTATAAAAAGATTTTTTTTAAAAAAAGGTCTAGCAACATCATTTGTGGGGGGGTAAAAATGATTTGGGGAATAGTTTGATATTATCTAGCAAATTGAATTTGTGCATACTCTATAATGTAGCCATGCCACTCCTGACTGTCACACCCTAGAGAAGAAATTTTGGTGCCTGTGCACCCAGAGACATAACTGCAAATGTTTGTGACAGTAATATTGTTAATGCCAATGTCCTTAAGATCCTTAGAAGTTCTTTTGCCTAACTGAGGGAATTTATTTATTCTGCACCACATTAAATCCTTCAGTGATTTTAACATACATAGTTTCATACAAACACAGTTTTGATTTTATCTTTATCCCTAGGCTGCCTTTCATTTTGCAAACTGGAGATGAGAAACAGTTTTATTTTCAAATCCAAGCCTGACTCCCATATCAACTCTTTAAATTCTGCTTGGAAATTGTCCAGTTCTTTCACTTGCTCATCCCTTTTATCATACACAGTTAAAATTAACCAACTTTCAGCAATGTTTTCACTTTGCAGGAAAGGAGGAGTTTCGATAATCTGGTTCTATCACATTATTATTTTGAGCAAGCAGACACATAAATAGAGTATCACAATAAAGATAAGAGTTTAGCAAAAGTAAACAATGCATGCTAATATGGAGGAGGTGCTGTTTATAAAGGCTTTCCTGAAGCATAATCTGACCTAAGACCAGAATGGTGACTTAAAATCAGAGGGACACCACGCAAAGGGAACAGCAAATGCAAGGGCCCTGTGGCACGTATCAGTGGCAGAAGGAAGAATGTGAGTTGGAGTGTAGACAAGAGCTGTAACAAATGAACTACTGCCTATTGTAGTTCATTTCATTCTGTAAATTCTAGAAAACATGGGAAATTGTGTTGCACTTGCAATACCCCATGCAAATGGGTCAAAAATAATACTGCTGGGGATGACTGACACTAAGTGATCCTGAGTTATGCTGGCCCTGGATCAGAATAATGAGGTTGGCAAAGTTTGTCCTCATGACCTTGCTCCTCCACTTCCTGCCACCCATTTCCCGATGCATCACATTTTCATTCTTTTCATGCCGTCCTTCACACTTGGGCCAACCCTATGCAAATAGCAGCACCACCCAAAGATGAACCCACTCCTACGCAAACAGAGCCCAGCTGTGAATCACTGCAGGAAACACACTATAGGTGTGAATTAATAGGACAACAGCCCCAACCCAGTATATTTGTTCTTTAAAAGAGAACTCCAGGATAGAAAATGCCTCAATGACATACTAGGTTTAGATTTTACAGCACCAATGAACATGGCCCACCCCCACCCCTGCTACAACTCAGACTTCCTAACTGAGCATGTTTCCATGAGGTTGTTCATTGTACTAATTAAGAAAAGCAAGAGAATGATCGTTCAGGAAAGGGAGAGTTGTTTCTCAGTAATCTTCATTATATTCTTCTGGAAAGTGCTGGAAATGGTGATTAATCTATGAGCTGTCTCTGTAATTTTTCTCTGCTTCCTACACTAGATGTCACTGTGCAGCTCGTTATTAAGTAGCCTAAGGAAAGTCTTCATAGAGAAATAGCAACTGTTTAAAAAATCACAAAGGATGCCTAACATGGCAGTACCCAAAACACATGCAAGCACTGTGCTCACCCACTGACATTTGGCAGGGAGACAGCTCATTTCCTGTACACAACTTACCATTAGTCTACCTCAGTGTAATGCTAACAAGACTTATCAACAACTTGAAATATATTTTTCTTTTTCCCATTTGCATACCTGTCAACCTGATAAAAAGTGAGAATTTGGGAAATGCAAATAGCCCACTCATGAAATTTAATGATGTGCACATATGCTCCATTTTGAAACGTTGCAAAAATGCACCATTCCCTTGATGCTAAAAACAATGTTCCCCCTGAAGATAATGGAGCTTGGAATAGAGTAAACACCCCACCTCACCTTCTTTCCTTTTCTTGCCCCCAATTTTTGTTGCATTATAGACCTTGAAGTGAGGAATGTGTTTACTGTGCTTCCAGTAGGTAGGATCAGCAACTATCCCAGTTTGCCCAGGACTGAGGGAGTTTTAAAGACAGGATGAGTTGCTCAGTCTTTTAACTATGAGCTCCACAGAGATCTGCTTGCTTGCATTATTATGACACATGACCCCCATTCGAGAATGCCTCTGCACACACACTCCAAACCCTGAGTTCTTTTGTACTTAAGAACCAGGCACAAGGCAAGGAATGTTGCTCAGCCTACAAGGCTTTTTAAATTCCATCAAAATGACAGCTTTGAGTTGCTGGCTGGCACTCAAAAGGAAAAATATTTTCCAGGATGCTTTCCAGAAGCAGAATTATTTGGCCATGTCCAAAGTTTTAACAAGAGTAACTACAGAAATGAATGCACGACTTGAACAATCTCGAAAGGGTGTACTGTGAGAAAGTTCCAGGCACTCTGCTAAGATAAATACGGTGCCATCATGGCAAAGAGGATATGTTTGTGTTAGATGAGAGGGTTAAATTTTTCTTTAAAAAAAAATGTGAAGGACTAACGAGGTGCATTGGTCTAAGCTGACAACTCAATTGTACAGAATGCAGTTAGTGACACTGATATCAAAGGCATGGTTTTGATGTGAATCTAAACTAAGATTGGATCGTCTTTCTCCAATGAAGAGGAAATCAACAAACTGTTCTATTAGTGCATTAGGCAGTGATAATGATGATGATGATGATGATGATGATGATGAAGAAGAGGCATGAGGAGGAGAGGAAAGGATAGGAGGTGGAGGAAGAGGACACAGAAAATGGGACACTTCTCCACCCCTTCTTGCTGTGTCTAGGGCACCGGCCAGGTCGTTCTCAATGAGCAATCAGATCCCGCTTGGGAATTGTTATCCTCGGGAGCGATTTACCTGGGTATTGATTACAAGTACCTGGAGAATCACCCCAGTTTAGGTAACACAGCTTTCAACTTTCACTTGAAAGTTCTTTCATTTGAAGAGTTAAAAAAAAAAAGATTAAATGAAAAAAGTAGATTCCACACTTATGGAGTGTTTCCTACAGATTTATAAGGCAGATAACAGAAGAAAATAAAACATAATGCATGAAAATCCCAGCAGAATAAACAATACCTGGGAGAGTTTAATAAGCTGACCATTTTCTTTTTTTTTTTTTTTTTTTTTTTTTTAAGCTGACCATTTTCAATGATGGGCAAGATACTAAGAATCAATTTCCTCTAGAGTCATTTCCAGTCTCCTACTTTTGAATTTTCACACTGTTACAGCAGATGAGTCAAAAGTCACCTGCCCACTGCTCTGCAGCACCAGAGTTAACACTTCCATTCTCTTGTGCTGTTGGCATATCCAGGAGCTGCAGAATGTGGGCTGACATGTCCAACCATATCAGACAGGCGCATTTGGAATGAGACCTTACCAAGCATCGTGCCTCCTAAGACAAAGCTGTTATCTTAGAAGTCTGGTCTATCCTGTCACTTAGAAAGAAATTTCTTTTCCCGGTAGCTGGTGCTTTGAGAAATGTTGGCAAAGAGCTCATCTGGATTAATGACAGCTACATGGTTTTGGATTCTCATCACAGTTTTGAATGACACCTTGCCATAGGTGTGCTTTCCTGGCTTCTTGAACTGAAAAATTAAAAGTTGGTTGAGAGAACCCCATTACAAACATGCAGACACTGTTATTCCACAGTCATGCCGTGCATGATAAAAATGGAAAGTCTGTTATATAGGCACAGTCCTTTGTCTCTGAGTGCCTTGGTCACTTTGTGTTCTCGGGGTGATGGAGTTTGGATGTGTTGTCCCCTCCAAAACTCATGTGGAATTTTGATCCCCAATGTGGAAGTGTTGGAAAGTGATTGAGTCATGGGGGCAGATCCCTCATGAATGAATTAATGCTCTCCCTGGGGGAAGGGGGATAAATGAGTGAGTTCTCACTGTATTAATTCTCACAAGAGCTTGTTGTTTAAAAGACCCTGGCACCTTCTCTCTCTCTCTCTTGCTTCCTCTCTCTTGCTTCCTCTCTCGTCATGTGATCTGTTTGTACCTGCTGGCTGCCTGCCAATTTCCGCCATGAGTAGAAACAGCCTGAGGCCTGTGCCAGATGCAACTGTCCCAGAATCGTAAGCCAAATAAACCTCTCTTCTTCATAAATTACCCAGTTTCAGGTATTTTCTTATAGCAGCACAAAATGGACTAAAACAAAAGGTCCCATCTGCACCAGACCTCCCACACCTGAGTGCAGAAGGGGCACTAAGGTAAGCCGAATAATGCACCCCCTGCAAAGCAGTCCACATCCAAATCCCCAAAACCTGTGCTATGTTGCTTTATGTGACAAGAGGAACTTTGCAGGTGTGATTAAGTTAACAGTCTTGCAATGCAGAGATGATCCTGGATTGTCTAGCTGGGCCCAATGTCACCTCAAGGGCATTGACAAGAGGGAAGCAGGAAGGCCAGAATGAGAGAAGGAGATTTGAGGATGAAAGCAGATGTCAAAGAGAGATTTGAAGATGCCACACTGCTGGCTTTGGAAAGGGAGGAAGGGGACAGAACTAAGGAACACAGGAGTCTTCTAGAAGTTAGAAAAGCAAGGAAACTGATTCTCCCCTAGAGCCTCCAGAAGGAACCAGCCTTCGTTTTGTTTGTTTGGGTTTTTTTTAACTTTTTATTCTGAGATCATTATAGATGCACATATGCTTATAAGAAATAATACAAAGAGATCTTGTGTGTGCTTTACCTAATTTCTCCCCATGGTGACTGATGGATCTTCGATGTGACCAGTGCCATTTTGCACCCAATAAGCACAAAATAGCCACCAGCCTTTATGAGAAACCTCACGGTTTCTGAGAAATAGAAACTCCTCTACTTCTGCATGGGTGCAACCTTCCACCTGATGGCATCTGCCAGCCTTATCTTCCACTCCAGCACTGAACCCCTCCCTGATTACGTCAGCCTTCCCTGCAGTCTATATAAGGAAGGGAACCCCTCCCACCCTGATGTGGGCTGCTGCCCTCCATTTTGAGCACAGCCCAGAAGATTTTCTTCCTTTAATAAAGCTTGATTGGTACCTGGTGTTTCGGCTCACTTTCTTTCACTATGGTGCCAAAACCTTGGAAGTGTTCTGGCTGGGACCTATGGACGATCCCCTCTCTTGGGTCTATTGGCCCTTCTGGCCACCCTTCCCAGACCTGCTGAACTGGGTGCCTCCAAGGACTCTCTCCTTTTGCTGGTTCAGACCAATGTATCCAACATCAGCCTCAATTCAGGGTGAGTCCATGGGTCTGTCCTACTTCTACAGGTTCCCCTGACTACTGTCTATGACTACTGTCTACATGCTATGAAGCCCAGGCACCTGGATGAGGGAAGCCCTCTTGTGCCCACCAGCTATTGGAGGACACTCCTCTAGCCAGTTGGTGGCTCATCTCTCAAAAGAAAGGTGCGCACCAAAGAGGACACACCTTGGGGTTACCCTTCTTCTTCTGGGACTGATCACCTCCTTTCTCACCCTCTAAATGGGATTCTTACAATCCAGACCTCCACGTTCTACACCTCTGGGTTTTCTCCTGGCCAATTTACATCTTGGCCTCCAGGGAGACATTAAAAGTAAGCATCTCATTTTCTACTGTAATCTCTACACCCTCTGGGCTCTCTCCTGACCAACTTCTTGGCTTCCAGGGAGATATTAAACCTGAACTCTTCATTTTCTATTACAATCAGGCTTGGCCTAAGTACAGACTAGAAAATGGATCCCAATGGCCACAAGATGGCACTCTCGACTTTGATATTCTTAGAGATTTAGACAACTTTTGTCACCAAAGTGGCAAAGCTGGAGAGATTCCTTACGTTCAAGCCTTCTTCTATCTCAGATTGCATCATTCTCTCTGTCAAAACTATTCTACATCTCAAATTCTCCTAGCTCATGCCCAACCTCCCCTTCTAGACTCAGATCAATCTTTTGATCCATCAGACCACTCTGCTCCCCAACCACCTCCTTATGTTCCAGATCCTTCACCAGCCCCTTCACCTCTCCCCTCTCCTATACCCCTTCTGTGAAGTGGCTGGGATGAAGGGAACTGTCTGAGTCCATATGCCCTTTTCTCTTTCTGATCTCTCCCAAATTGACAACTGACTGGGATCTTTCCAGTCTTTCCTGGCCACATCCTAAGGAGTTCAGATATCACACCCAGTCTTATGATCTCACCTGGCAAGATATTCTTATGATTCTCACTACTACTTTGTCCCCCAAGGATAGGGAGCAGGTCTGGATAATGGCCCAACAACAGGCAGATGAGGTTCATGCTTAAAATAATAGGCAGCCTGTGGGAGCCATTGTTGTTCCCCTCACCAACCAAACTGGGACTACCAGGCTGGCCACGGGGATCGTGATCTCTGGGATAACATGATCACACACTTGATTTATGACCTCAGAAAGGCTACTCACAAGTCGGTCAATTATGACAAGATTAGAGAAATCACACAGAGATCCATCAAAAATCCCAGCAAGTTCCTAACCTGCCCCTCTGAGGCTTTACATAAATACACACATATAGACCCAAACTCCCCTGCAGGCATGGCCCACTTAAACTTTCATTTTATTACCCAATCAGCCCATGATATTTGAAAAAACTAAAAAAACTTGAGGAAGGTCCAAATACGACCCAATGAGACCACCTAAATGCAGCTTTCAAAGATTTTAACAATAGAGAGGAGGAGGAGGATCAATACAAAAAAGATCAGGCCAAATATCAGAGCCTGGATAATGCTATCCAGGATCACACATCCCAAAGCTGACTGCCTCTAGGGGCAAGTTACCCAGGAACTGCTTCAAATGCAGTCAACTGGGCCACTGGGCATGGGTCCATCCTAACTCTAGGCTCCCTGCTCGGCCCTGTCTTCACTGTAAACAGACAGGTCACTGGGGGGTTGACTGTTCCACTCACCAGAGAGAGAGTAGCCCAGTCCCCAACCCACAGCCTTTGGCTTCATGGCCATCCCTACCAGAGCTTCTCAGCTTTGCCCAGGAGGAGGACTGATGATGCCCAGGACCCAAGGGCCCCAAGGAGATCACCACGTGTGAGCCCAGGGTAACTCTCCTTGTAGCAGGTAAGCCAATCTCTTTTGTCATTGATACAAAGGCCACTTACTCTACTCTTCCTGAATAAGCAGGAAAACAACGCCATCATCTATCACAATATAGGGGTCATGGGAACAGAATACCACCCATGGATCACACAACCCCTTTCCTACACCCTATATCACACCCAATTCACACACAAATTTATAATGATGCCTCAATGCTCAGCCCCCTTACTGGGATGGGACATCCTTCCCAAATTCAAAGCGACCCTTACATTACAAACTTTAACTCCAGCTACAATACTCCTGTTATAGACCACCCCAGGCCTGGTCCCTGAGGCTTCTACCTTCCCCTTCCCCTCGGACAAGGTTAAACCCATATGGGATGCCTCTTCTCCCTCCATTGCTATACACCATTCTCCTTGTTAAGTTGTGGAACCCCTCTTTGTTCCCTAACGTCTCACAATACCCCATCACTAGCAAACACCTAAAAGGTGTAAAACCCGTCATACACAAACTCCTTTCCTCTCATCTTTTACAGCCCACCTACTCGGCTTTTAATACACCCATCCTTCTGGTTATAAAGCCTAATGGCTCATGCCATTTGGTTCAAGACCTCAGGGCCATTAATTTGGCTGTTTTACCCATAACCCCAATCATTTCTACCCCTATACTCCTCTACCCACAATCCCAACAACAACCCATTTCTCTTCTGTACTTGACCTCAGAGATGCCCTTTTTTTCTATCCCCTTACACCCTTCCTGTCAAAACCTGTTCACCTTCACTTAGACTGATCCTGATATGCATGGTTCCCAACAACTCACCTGGACAATACTGCCTCAGGGGTTTCAGGATAGCCCCCACTTCTTTGGCCAGGCCTTAGCTCAAGACTTATCTGAACTTCCCCCCATCTCTAGCACTTTAATACAATTATATGAATGACCTCCTCCTTTGTAGCCACTCCTAGGAGGATTCACAGTCCCACACTGTTACTCTCCTTAACTTCCTGGCCTCCAGGGGATATCAAGTGTCCCCCAGCAAGGCCCAAATTTCTTCTCCTTCAGTCACTTATTTAGGAGTACACCTCACACCAACACCAGAGAAATAATGGTAGATCACAAAAGTTTAATTTCTGAACTCCCTACTCCTACCACAAACAGTGAAATCCTTTCTTTCTTGGGGCTTGTCGGGTATTTTTGCACCTTCCAGCAATTAAAAGCTGCTCTCCTCACAGCCCCAGCTCTACGCCTCCCAAACCTATCTCATCCTTTTATTCTATACGTCACCAAAACCCAAGGATTGGCAGTCAGTGTTTTGGGACAAGAGGCAGGAGATATCTTCTCCCTGGTTGCATACATCTCTAAACAACTAGACACCACAGCCCAGGGATGGGCTCCCTGTTTATGGACCTTGATGGCAGCCACCCTTTTAACACAAGAAAGCTTTAAACTAAATTTTGGACAGCAAACAGTCATTTGTTCCCCCCACCATTTTCAAGACCTTCTCAGCCATAAGGCCATGTCAATTCTCTCCCCTTCCCACCTACAACTTATGCACCTTACCTTCATTGAAAATTCCCAATTCTCCTTTAAACCTTGCCCTCCCTTAAAGCCAGCCACTCTCATCCCAAAACACTCCCGACCCTTAGAACATAATCACATGGAACCCCTGCTATGCCTTCTTCAGCCGTTATATTATTCTCCCCACATGGCCACGTTACTTAAACAAATCACTCAAAACTGTCTTTTGTGTACTCATTGCTCCAATCAAGAAGACCTCCAAGTTTGGTCCTTTCCCACCCACCAGGCCAGAGGATATACTCCTGGCCAGGATTGGAAAGTTGACTTTACTCACATGCCTCCCCACAAAAGGACATGCTATCTTCTAACCTTCATAGACATCTTTTCAGATTACGTTGAGACTTTTCCCTGCACTTCAGAGGATGCTAGAGCAGTAATGCATGCCCTCATCTCAGAAATCATCCTTCACTTTGGCTTGCCCACCAGCCTCCAGTCTGATAATGGCCCCGCATTTATTTCCCAGATTTCACAACTCACAGCACAGGCCTTACCTATCAATGGGACTTACATATACCATATCGGCCACAGTCATCAGGTAAAGTAGAAAAAGCCAATCATATCATAAAAACACACCTCACCAAGCTGTCTGTGGAATTTCATCTCCCTTGGATCCAACTTCACCCTCTAGTACTCACTCCCTTACAAGCTGCCCTCAACAAACTCATTGGTCTCAGCCCCTTCGAACTTACATATTGTAGACATTTCACCCTCACCCCCCTCCCTTACAGCTCATTGCCTTTAGGCCAGTATCTCTCTACTCTTTTGCTCATTAGGCATCTTCTTTGGGAAAAGGCGAACCTTCGATTACCTCATCCTTCCCCCACCACCTCCTCAGACTTTAAACTGAATCCAAGACAGCAAGTGTATTTTAAAACCCAAATCCCGAAGTCCCTCTCACAATGTTGGGAAGAGCCTTATACAGCACTTCTCACCACCCCCATGGCAGTAAAGGTACTAGGAAAGGCCCCTTGGTATCACTTATCCTTGGTAAAACTAGCACCTGAGACTTTACCCAAAGAATCTGTTAACACCAAGCCAGAGGGGTCCCTCTGCTCAACACCCAACCCAACATCTCATCAACTTTGTCCATTTTAGGACCCACAAAACTGAAAACCTCCAGGACCTCCACTCTTCCCCCAATCCCAGAAGAAGGATGATCTTTCCCCTGGTGATTATCCCCTCACTCTTGCAGGCCCACTTCACGTCCTTCACACAGGAGCTGCTCCAAGACTGTTCCCAATGTGCCACCTCCAGTGTTGAAGACATCCTTGTGCCTGGAAGGGCACCCTCTGTGATTACACCCCTGACGAGGTTACCCTCTACTCCTTTTTCCTACTAGGCACCCTCTCAACCTCTCAGCCCCTGAACACTTGCCTTTTCTCTTCCTCTTGCTTCTTTTCCCAACAGAGACTTATGGCACACCCTGTTCACAATGTATAACCAAGGTCTTGGTGGGTGGAAGGACACTTTCCAACTTCCTGGGTCTGCCACCCAGAATCCTCAGGGGAACCCTACAGGACACATTCACATCCCTGCCATATGTTCCCACAACATGCTATGACCAGACAACTGCCACATCATGTTCTTATGGGGGTAAAAACTACTGGATAACTCTTTCCAAAGGGGATTCTGCTGGAGCCCAGTGCCCACCCAACAAAACCATTTCTGCTTCACCCAAACCACTCACTGAGGCTATAGCAAGGGGGGAGGACTTCAGGACAAAACACGTCAGAGCCCTGACCATGATGGGTCTTGTCCTTCTTGGTCCCTGCCTCTTTTGGTGTTTCTCTAATTTCTTACAGGAATGTATGCAGGCTTTCACCAATCAAAAGGTTGCCAAATTCTTCATGGGAGGAGGATATCAGCCCCTCAGAACCAGCGACCCTTCCCCTGGAGGAATGTAGCCTCCTCACACGCAAAACCAATACCCCATCACCTAATTGTTTTACCTGCCAACATAAATCTTTTATTTTTTCATATCTTCACCCATCTGCAGCAGCAAGTAGCTTCATAAGAATGAGACCTTTGCCCCTTTTCCCTTCTCCCTACACGTAAAAGGCAGGAATGATGGATCTTGGATTTGACTGGTGCCATTTTGCACACAATAAGCACAAAATAGCCAACAGCATTTCCCTTACAAGAAACCTCGTGGTTTCTGAGAAATAGAAACTCCTTGACTTCCGCCTGGGTGCAACCTTCCACCTGATTGCATCTGCTAGACTTATCTTCCACACCAGCACCAAACCCCGCCCTGATTACGTCAGCCTTCACTGTAGTCTACATAAGCTCTCCCACCCCAAGTCTGGTGCTGACCTCCATTTTGAGTGCAGCCCAGCAGATTTCCTTCCTTTAATAAAGCTTGATCGGTACCTGGCATTTTGGCTCACTTTCTTTCAGTAACACCTTGCAAAACACAACATCACAACTAGAATATTGATATCAATACAGTTAAAGTACAGAACATTCCCACCACCACAAGGATCCCACATGTTTCCCTTTTATACCCATACCCATTTCCTCCCATCCCACCCCCTCCTTAAACCCTGGCAACTACTCAGCTGTTCTCTGTGTCCCTAATTATGTCATTTGAACAATGTATGTAAATGTAATCCTGCAATATGTAACCTCGAGGGATTGGTTCTTTTCACTCAGCATAATTCTCCAGACACTCACCCAGGTTGTTATCTGTATCAACAGTTTCTTTTTATTGATGAGTAATATTCCATGGTATGCTTGTACCGCAATTAAACATTCATCTGTTGAAGGACATTTTGGTTGGGTCAAGATTTGGGTTATAATGAAAAAATTGCTATAAACATTTTTGTATAGGTTTTTGTGTGAACATGAGTTTTCATTTCTCTGGGATAAATTTCTAGGAGTGAAGTTACGATTTAAATATTCCATCTCAAACATATTTATTTACTCTTTGTCACTATCTCCTTGTTTTATTATTTTTTAATTTAGTGGCAGCTCTAAGGACTAAGACATACATAAATCAACCTTTCATATTCTATTTAGAGTTATATTTTAACACTTCAGGTAATATGTAGCTCTACAACAATATAGGTCTCTTTATCTTCTCTCATTTGGAATCAGCCTTTGATTTAAGCCCAGTATGACCAATACATTCCAGACTCCCAACCTCCAGAATTGGAAAATAATAAATTTGTGTTGTTTAAAGCCATGGGTATGGTAATTTGTGACAGCAGCCAGAGCTAATACACCTGTTTTTCTTGACCACACTCATTTTGTTCCTCACTATAATACCACGACCCTCCCCTTTTCCTCCTCCTTGGATTTTTCTCCATTGCGTAAGACTCAACGATCTGGCTCAGCAAGTGCAGGTCTTGAGATACTAAGTGTGCAAACAAGGAATTCAGTGGGTTTTGCTCAGTACTATAGTCTGGGTCACAAGGCTACACCCTATGTTTGATACTGAAAGAATGTGAGCTGAAATGTTGAGTACCAATCAAGCTATATTTAAGGAAAAGAATGTGATGGGCTATACTCAAAACGGAGGGCAGCACCAGGTCTGGGGTGGGAGAGCTGCAGGGAAGGCTGATGTAATCAGGGAGGGGTTTGGTGCTGGTGTGGAAGATAAGGCTGGCAGATGCCATCAAGTGGATGGGTTCACCCATGCAGAAGTAGAGGAGTTTCTATTTCTCAGAATCCATGAGGTTTCTCATAAGGGAAAGGCTGGTGGCTATTTTGTGCTTATTGTGTGTAAAATGGCACTGATCACATCCAAGATCCATCATTCCTGCCTTTTAAGTATAGGGAGAAGGGGAAAGGGGTGAAGGTCTCATTCATCTGAAGCTACTTCCTGCAGGAGATGGGCAAAAACATGAAAAAAATAAAATATTTATGTTGGTGGGTAAAACAACTAGGTGGTGAGGTGTTGGTTTTGTGTAGGGAGGCTGAATTCTTCTGGGGAATGGTCGATGGTTCTGAGGGGCTGATATCCTCCTCGCATGAAGAATCCAGTGACCTTTTGGTTGGTGAAGGCCTGCCTATGTTCCTATAAGAAACTAGAAAAACAACAAAAGAGGCAGGGACCAAGAAGAAGGATAAGTCCAAACATGGTCAGGGGTCTGACGTGTTTTGTCCTGAAGTCCTCGCCTATTGCTATAGAAGCAGAAATGTTTTGTTGGGTGGGCACTGGACTCCAGCAGAATCCCCTTTGGAAAGAGCTATCCAGTAGTTTTTACCCCCATAAGAACATGATTGTCAGTTGTCTCGTCATAGCATGTTGTGGGAATGTATGTCAGGGATGTGAATGTGTCCTGTAGGGTTCCCGTGAAGATTCTAGGTGGCAGACCTGGAGGTTGGAAAGTGTCCTTTCGCCCACCAAGTCCTTGGTTCTACATTGTGAACAGGGCATGGCATATGTGTCTGTTAGGAAAAGAAGCAAGAGGAAGAGAAAAGGCGAGTGTTCAGGGGCTGAGAGGTTGAGAGGGTGCCTAGTAGGAAAAAGGAGTAGAGGGTAACCTCGTCAGGGGTGTAATCACAGAGGGTGCCCTGCCAGGCTAATTCAGTTACCCACTCAAGAGCATCTTCAACACTGGAGGTGGCGGATTGGGACCAGTCTTGGAGTAGCTCCTCTGTAAAGGACATGGAGCAGGCCTGCAGGAGTGAGAAGATAATCACCAGGGGAAAGATCATCCTTCTTCTGGGATTGGGGGAAGAGTGGAGGTCCTGGAGATTTTCAATTTTGTGGGTCCTAAAATGGACAAAGTGTAAGGAGATGTTGGGTCGGGGGTTGAGCAGAGGGACCCCTCTGGCTTGGTGTGAACAGATTCTTTGGGTAAAGTCTCAGGTGCTAGTTTTACCAAGGATAAGTGATGCCAAGGGGGCCTTTCCGAGTACTTTTACTGCCATGGGGGTGGTGAGAAGTGCTGTACAAGGCCCTTCCCAACATGGTGAGAGGGACTTTGGGATTCAGGTTTTAATATACACTTGCTGTCCTGGGCTCCATTTAAATTCTGAGGTGGTGGTGGGAAAAGGATGAGATAATAAAAGGTTGGCCTGTTCCCGAAGAAGATCCCTAATGAGTGAAAGAGCAGGGAGTTACTGGCCTAAAGGCAATGAGCTGGAAGGGAGAAGTGTGAGGGTGAAGGGTCTACCATACATAAGTTAAAAGGGGCTGAGGCCTATGGGTTTGTGTGGGGAAGCTTGCAAGCCAGTGAGTGCTAGAGAGAAAGGGTGGCTACCACCAAAGCCCATAAATAGGGAGCCCATCCATGAGCTGTGGTATCCAATTGTTTAGAAAGTTATGCAACAGGGGAGAAGATATCTCCTGCCTCTAGTCCCCAAACCCCCACCACCAATCCTTGGGTTTTGGTGACATATAGGATAAAAGAATTAAATAGGTTTGGTAGGGATAGAGCTGGGGCTGCAAGGACAGAAGCTTTTAATTGCTGGAAGGGAGAATGAATGGGCTTTGTGGGATCTAAGAGAATGTCAGGATTCCTTTTGGCTGCCTCATAAAGTCGTTTTGCTAGCACGCCAAAGTTAGGAATCCATAGGCAAAAATACCCTGTAAGCCCCAAGAAAGAAAAGATTTCACCCTTCATGTTAGGAGTAGGGAATTCAGAAATTAGACTCTTGTTATCCACCATTTTTTCTCTGATGTTGGGGTTGAGGTGGACTCCCAAATAGGTGACTGAAGAAGAAGACATTTGGGCCTTGCTAGGGGACACTCAATAACCCCTGGAGGCCAGGAAATTAAGGAGAGCAACAGTGTGGGCCTGTGAATGCTCATAGGAGGGGCTACAAAGGAGGAGGTCACACATATTGTATTCATGAGGTAAGACCTGAATGAAGAAGTGGGGGTTATCCTGACCAAGAAAAGGTGAACAGGTTTTGACAGGAAGGACATAAGGGGATAGAAAAAAGGCATCTTTGAGGTCAAACACAGACAAGAAATGGGTTGTTGTTGGAACTGTGGATAGAAGAGTATAGGGGTTAGAAATGATTGGGGTTATGCATAAAATGGCCACATTAATGGCCCTGAGGTCTTGAACTAAATGGTATGAGCCATTAGGCTTTATAACCAGAAGGATGGGTGTATTGAAAGGCTAGTGGGTAGGCTGAAAGAGATGAGAAGAAAGGAGTTTGTGTATGATGGGTTTTAAGCCTATTAGCTGTTTGTTTGTGATGGTGTATTGTGTGACATTAGGGAACAAAGAAGGGGTTCCACAATTTAACAAGGATAGGAGAATGGAGCATATCAATGAAGAGAGAAGTGTCCCATACTATGGGATTAACCTTGTCCAAGGAGAAGGGGAGGGTGGAAGCCTCAGGGGCCAGGTCTGGGGTGGCCTGTAACAAGAGTATTGTAGTTGGAGTTAAAGTGTCTAGGGTAAGGGTAGCCTTGAATTTGGAAAGGATGTCCCATCCCAGTAAGGGGGCCGGGCATTGAAGCATTATTGAAAATTTGTGTGTGAATTGGGTGTGATGTAGGGTGCAAGAAAGGGGTTGGGTGTTCCATGGGTGGTATTATGGTCCCATGACCCCTAGTACCGTGATAGAGGATGGGGTTGCTGTGGTGCGCTCTCTTTGTCCTCACACGGATTTGTCACCTCTCTTCCCCTGGGTGGCGGGGATGCAAAAAGGATTACTCAAAGCCCATCTCTTCTGGGCAGTGGGACACCCTGAAGGGATTAACTTCCCAGAACCATCAAGAGAGAGGCATTCCTCTTTTGGGAAATTAACAGTGAACTGGGGTTCTGTCTCAGTATTTATTCTCCAGGCCAGAAAGTTACAGAAAAACAACATAGGTGGAGTTATGGCTAAGTACAGTTTAACAATAGAAGCTGGTGACATCAGTGAAATAACAAAGTGACATTCTATTATGCAATTTGCAAAAGGTTCACTAACAAAAGATCCACTAACAAAACCTTGTTCTTAGCAAACATTTTCTTTCCCTACAGCAATTTCCCCAGTATTTTTACATATCAATCAGTAGATTAACCTGCTCCAAGGACATCTGTCCTTGCTGTGTTTCAATTCTATATCTATATCAGAGGTTTTAGCCTAGGGAAAGTTTCCTGTCTTTTACAAGCTTAACATTTCTATATGTAATTTTAAGAGGTTAGGTTAAATGTGAAACTACAAGGCTTTGGAAACTAGGCCCTGTGAAATACATTTGCTTTACAAATGTTAGTGTACTCCACATTGTTGGTCCTGCTTATTCAGGAAGGGTAGAGTAAGTGGCCCCTGAATTGATGACAAAAGAGATTGGCTTACCTGCTATGAGCAGAGTTACCCTGTACTCACACATGGTGATCTCCATGGGGTCCTCGGGCCCTGGGCATCGTCAGTCCTCCTCTTGGCTGACTCTGAGAAGTTCCGGTATGGATGGCCATGAAGCCAAAGGCTGTGGGTTGGGTACTGGGCCACTCCCTGTTTGGCAAGTGGAACAGTCAACCCCTCAGTGACCTGGCTGTTTGCCATGAGGACAGGGCCCAGGAAAGGGCCTGGGGTCAGGACAAACCCGTGCCCAGTGGCCCAACTGAGTGCATTTGAAGCAGTTCCCAGGTGCCTTGCCCATAGAGGCAGCTGGCTTTGGAGTGTGTGATCTCTGGATAGCAGTAGCTAGGCTTTTATATTTAGCCTGATCTCTTTTGTATCAATCCTCCTCCTCCTCCTCTCTATTGTTAAAAACCTTGAAAGCTGCATTGAGCAGGTCTCATTGGGTCATATTTGGACCATCCTCAAGGTTTTTTAGTTTTTTTTCAAATATCAGGGGCTGATTGGGTAATAAAATGAGAGTGTAAGAGGGCCACGCCTGCAGTGGCGTTTGGGTCTATGCATGTGTATTTATGTAAAGCCTCAGAGAGGCATATTAGGAACTTGCTGGGGTTTTTGGTGGATCTCTGTGTGATTTCTTTAATCTTGTCATAATCGGTCAAATTGTGAGTAGCCTTTTGGAGGCCATAAATCAAATGTGTGATCATGTTATCCCAGAGATCCTGATCCCCGTGGCCAGCCTGGTAGTCCCAATTTGGGTCCATGTGAGGAACGGCAGTGGCTCCCACAGGCTGCCTATTATTTTCGGCATGTACCTCATCTGCCTGTTGTTGGGCCATTATCCAGACCTTCTCTATCCTCGGGGGACAAGGTAGAAGTGAGAATCATAAAAATATCATACCAGGTGAGATCATAAGACTGGGTGAGATATTTGAATTCCTTAAGATATTTGTCCAGGTTGGACTCGAAAGATCCCAGTCATTTTTTGATTTGGGAGAGATCAGAAAGATAAATGGGCATATGGACCCAGGCAATTCCCTCTGTCCCAGCCACTTCACAGAGGGGATATAAAGGAGCTGGGGCTGAGGCAGGGAAGTCACCTAATGAAGGGGAAGAATGAGAGGGTTTGGGTGGCTGAGGATGAGCATCTTGATACCAGGTGTGGGGAAGAGAGGGGAAAAGTGGAGAGGCTGGTGAAGGATCTGGAGCATAAGGAGGTAGACAGGGAGCAGAGTGGTCTGATGGATTGAAAGGTTGATCCAAGTCCAGAAGGGGAGATCGGGCGTGAGCTAGGAGAATTTGAGATGTAGGACAGTTTTGACAGTGAGAAGGATGCAATTGGAGATAGAAGAAGGCTTGAACACTAGGAATCTCTTCAGCTTTGCCACTTCAGTGCCAAAAGTTGTCTAGGTCTCTGAGAGTATCCAAATCAAGAGCATCATCTTGTGGCCACTTGGATCCATGGTCTGGTTTGTACTTAGGCCAAACCTGATTGCAGTAGAAAATGATTGCACTGAATATCTCCCTGGAGGCCAAGAGGATGGCCAGGAGACAGCCCAGAGGCATAGAGCATGGAGGTTTGGATTGTGAGGATCCCATTTAGAGAGTGAGAAAGGAGGTGATCAGTCCCAGTAGAAGAAGGGGAACACCAAGGGGTGTCCTCATTGGTGTGCACCTTCTTTTCAAGAGATGAGCCACCAACCAGCTACAGGAGCATCCTCCAATAGCTGGAAGGCCCAAGAGGGGTTCCCTTGTCCAGGTGCCTGGTCTTCAGGAAGTAGACAATTGTCATAGAGAGTAGTTGGGGAACCCATAGAAGTAGGACAGACCCACTCACTGACTCACCCTGAATTGAGGCCAATGGTGGATTCATTGGTCTGAAAATGCAAAAGGAGAGAGTCCCAGAGGTACCTAGTTCAGCAGGTCTTGGAAGGGCAGCCAGGGGGTCAATCAACCCAAGAGAGGGGATCATCCGAAGGTCCCAGCCAGGACCCTTCCTGGGTTTCAGCACCAAAATGAAAGAAGGTGAGCCAAAATGCTGGGTATCAATCAAGCTTTATTAAAAGAAAAGAATCTGACAGGCTGCACTCAAAATGGAGAGCTGCACCAGGCCTGGGAGTGGGAGGGCTTATGTGCTGCAAGGAAGGCTGATGCAATCAGGGAGGAGTTTGGTGCTGGAGTGGAAGACAAGGCTGGTGGATACAACCAGGTGGAAGGTTGCACCCATGTGGAAGTAGAGGAGTTTCTATTTCCCTTAAACCATGAGGTTTCTTGTAAGGGAAAGGCTGACGGCTATTTTGTGCTTATTGTTTGTAAAATGGCACCAGTCACGTCCAAGATCCATCAGATACCAGAAACCAAGCATTATCCTGGTACTTCTGAGCCTTTCCTTTCTTCTATAAGAGAATGAGTCTTCACCCACACGCTCATCCCTGACCAGGCAGAGGCCCCAAAGAGAGCCACAGGAAAGGCTGCACTCAAAAACTAAAAAGAGAACCAAAGGGGAAAAATAAAAGAGTAATTTCTTAGTACAGCTCCTATCATGAAACTACCACCTACAGTGCATTATCACTGTGTCAGGAGGAAAACCAAGTCCTTGTCCTTAGCTTATCATCCAGGTCAGCACTTTGAAAACTTGAGCTGAGCATTAGAATCACAGGGAGGGTTTGTTAAAACACAAGATCAGACCCCACCCCAGAGTTTTGCATTCAGTATGTCCAGGGTGGGGTTGAGAATTTGCATTTCCAAGTAATTCCCTGGAGATGTTGGTGTTTCTTGTCTAACGGGAGTCTAACGGGAGAGATAAAGTGCAAGCCAAAGGATCAGAAAAGAAGGTGACGCATGGCTGTGGTGTGTGAATGGTAAAGGCAGGTGGGTCCAGGTGCGGAGAAGAGCAGGAACAATGGCTGACCAGGGAGGGAAGCTGGGCATCGTGGCATTGCAGATTCCGAGAACGGAGACAATTCCACATGCAATGAAGCACACTGTATAGAAGACAAGGAAGCCCTCTACAGTATCCTGCTGGGGAACAGTGGCAGACCCCAGCTGGTTGTAGGGTGTGTGGAGGAGCTTGGTGAGCCTGGCAAACCCAGGGAGAGGGGTGGGTCCAGATTAGTTGACTCAAATGCTAGGTTAGTTCTGTGTACTTTAGTGCAATGGTCCCTTATAACAGACCACTTATAACAGACTCACTGAGGACTGGGAAGAAAAACTGGCCCCACTGAGAGCTCTGAATCTACTCATGAAGAAGAATGGGTGGGAGGATTTTGTTCAGGAAAAAGCTAGGATGAAGATACTGTTTTAGACGCAATCAAAATCGGGGTCAGGGCCCGAACTGAGGTCCCAGGCATGGAGATGAGAGACCAGAGTAAAGCAGAGGTGAGAGAGAAAATCAAAAGATTCGTGTCAGGTTGTTCAGCCCAGGTTGGAAAGAGGGTTGAGGGATGCAAGGGCCAGAGGTGGAGATGAGCAGCTGGCCCAGGGCAGGGCCAGTGGGTCAGTTCACAGCTTGGGCAGGTGCAGCCTGCAGGAGCTGTGGGCAGGGCTGCAGCAGGCTGTATCTTTTCCAACCAACCCAGCTCACTTTCTGTTAATGAAAGCCCTGCTGGACTGCATCCAGGATGCGTCCTGAGGGCGCACTGCATGTAAAGAGCACTTTTATTATGGGTTTTACTGGGGGCAATGGGACAATATTCTATGCTTCTTTCTCTGAGGCCAGACTCCAATATTCCTGGAGGCTTAATAGAAGTGCACACACAGCTGTCAGCAGTTTTCTTCATCCTAGCATGAGAGGTAGGTCTCACGTTTGGAGGAAGATTGAGTTTCTATATTGGGAAAACAAAGATTTTAATGGTCATATGGCTATGTAAAGGGAAAGCCTAGATCCTATTCTCCAACGGAGAAATTCAGAACAGTGAGGAGTGGGTTGATTCTGCACATTAACTTAGGCAGAGACGTGGATCCAGAGATGATGGTGAGGCTGACAGTTGAGAGGCGAGAATTACTGCTCTCTCTAAGGGAGACTGGATAGGGATCCTTAATTTCATTGGTGGCATGAAATGAGGCCCTTGAAAATGACGGCAGGTCAGGAAGTCAGGGGGAGGAGGGTGGGGCAGATGGGTTTGGGGAGCCTTGATGTTGACCCATCAGTTTGCATTGGCTATAACCCCTTAGGCCAACCTCACACCTTCAACACAAGTTCATCCAGGACACAGGTGAGGACATAGAAGTGTAGACTTAGATATGCATGGCACAAGTGTAGAGGAAGGTAAAGATAGGGTTGTAGGTAGGCATGCAGATGTAGTTACAGTAGCAGCTGTAGGCATAGACACAGACACAGATACAGGTGTGGGTGCAGGTGCAGGTGCAGATGTGGATATAGATGTACTTACAGACATAGCTTTAGATACAGGTATATGCGGCAGTCTGAATGTGTCCCCCTAAATTCATCTGTTGAAACACTGACCCACTATGTGATGGTGTTCGGAGCTGGGGCCTTTGGGAGGTGATGAGGTCATGAGGGTGGAGCCCTCATGGGTGGGATTTCTCTCACCCCTTCCACCACGTGAGGACATAGAAAGAAGGCACCGTCTATGAACCAGGAAGCAGGTCCTCACCAGACATCAAATCCACCATGCCTGGATTTTGGACTTCCAGCCTCCACAACTGTGAAAGAAAATTTTCTGATGTTTATAAGCCACCCAATCTATGGAATTTTGTTACAGCAGTCTGCACACACTAAGATAAGATAGTGTGGGTGCAGGTGTAGATGTAGTTGAAGTTCATGTCATAGCCATAGATAAAGAAAAATACAGTTTTAGAAATAGATACAGAGGTAGGTGTAGATGCAGAAAGACATAAATAAAGATCCCAAATGTTTCATGAGTTCCTTTTTGTCACTAAACCCACCTCTGAGGGACTTTCTCAGCACTGTTATGCTGTTCCTTTGACCCACTTAAAGTAAGTGGTGATAGACAGATGACCATCCTGGTCTGCCCAGAAACTACGAGCTTCATTAGCAAATATGGTCTTGTTTTCACAGATACGAAATAAATATTTACTTTAAAACACAACATATGCCCCAAATTAGAGTTTGTGGTCCCAATTCTATCAGCTCTAATTAGTCACGATCTTCATTAAGTGTGAAAACTGTCTCTTGTATAACTTTCCAAGGATATTTAAATACAAGTCATTTAAAAGCATATTTAAAATCAGGTAGCTATGGCAACCAGCTATCATAATACGATACTTTTGTTTATATAGTACCTGGGAAAAGAGTTTTATAATTATCTTGGATTATTAAATGATTTTATAATGATCTGTCATGTTCATTCTGTATTCACTTCAAAAGCAAATTTTGAATTTTCTGAGTATATATATATACATATATATATTAGATGATTAATGCTAACATCACCTTATAAAATAAATGTCTACATGTTTACTTTATACCTTCTACTGTCAGAGTAAATAGAGTTAGAATAATATTCAAGCTAACATCAATTTTAAATATTGGAAAATATAAATAATTCAAATTTCTAAAATATAGTACAGTTGTCCCTTGGTGCTTGGGGGAGATTGGTTCCAGAACCTCCCGTGGATACCAAAATCTGTGGGTGTTCAAGTATCTGACATAAAATGACAAAGTATTTACATTTAACATACACACATCTTCCCATATACATTAAATCATCTCAGGACTACTTATAATACCTAATACAATGTAAATGCTATGTACATAGCTGTTATACTGCATTGTTTAGGGAATACTGACAAGAAAAAACAAGTCTGTACAAGTTCAGCACAGACACAATTTTCTTTTCAAATATTTTGATCTGTGGTTGTTTGATCATGAATGTGGAGCCCATGGATATGAAGGGCCAGCTGTATGAAATTCTTCTTCTGTGCTTATTTGGCTTAAGTAAATAGAATTGATCGTGTGGACTGTTAGATATCATATATATCTTGTCTCATGTCTCCCCAATTAATTCCAATGAAATTAAGTGGGGCACAATCAGCACAGTAAAGTGCCGGGATGTCCAAGTCCAGATGGAGAGGGGGGATGGAAGTAGGTGTGGGGGAGGGGGTCTGGCCAGGGTGTAGCCATGGTAGATAGCACTGAGAAGGGAGGACTCCCTGGTCTTCCTTCATGTATCTGGAGCTGAAGAAATCCTGCAGGAAGTCTGGAAACATATTTTGTAGCATCTCGCCCAGGCTAACAGCACTTCATCAATCTTAGGATCAAATAACATACATGATGACAGGGTAGGGTATGGAACACACGCTCCTCCAGCATGCACAAAGCCTGCATTTATCACCCTCAGATTCCCCAGGCAAGCACTGCCCGGTCCACACATGATCCTGGACTCAATGCTGTGGAATTAAATCACAGTCATGATTCCAAGACATCTCTTCCAAAGGTCTTGGCTTCTGCTGTGGGGCTATTTTGGACTCATAAGGGACCCAAGACTGTGGTACATTTCCAGGCATATTTTAAACTCATTTAAACTGTTTTCATTCACATGCACCAAAACTGCATTTATGAAAACAGTAAAAGGAACCTTAGAACAATACCAATTTCTTAAAAGATTACTATCAAAGCAGAGACAACAGTTACTTGGAAAATAATGGGAAGTCCCTGTTCTGTGACATACGTCACAAACGTGCTTTCCTCATATGTGCGTAATAGTCCAGTGACTTTGAACACACTCTTCACGTGCCTGTCTCACATTCTTTATCCATAAAATTTCACTTAATAGGATTATAAAAGATTAAATGAGTTCATTGCTTAGCAAAAGTACTTGGCAAAGAGAAAATAGTTAATGAATGTTAGCTGGTATGGCTGTTGTTAATTTCTAATGGATAAACCACATAATTTATTGTTCAAACCCGGACCTATTATTAATGATGCCACAGTCACATACATAAAACCGCATTGTCCCAGAAGAAGGAAAGATGCCATCTCTGTGTCTATAACTGATGTGCTGTAGGTGTCAGCAGATAACCTGTCACCTCAACTGAAATCAGCTGTCTTTCATCCTCAGAAAGTTGGCTTTTTGGGTTTGCATAGCTGTATCGATGGCATACTGGGGAGGGGACGGATAAAAAAACAACTTTGGAGAGAGGACGATTGAGAACTTCATTCTGCAAGTACCCTAACCATCTACTTCTGTATCAAGTATTTATGAAAGATTCATTGAGGAGCAAAGCAGGCGGTTTTGCAGTTACCTTTCAAAGATTTTTTTCTGCATAAATACCTTCCCTCCACATAGACACACTGGAAAGTTAGTAGTTGGCCACCCACCACCTATTGCAAAGTTTCCTCGTGGCATGAATTTGCATATCAGCAAGAGCACAGGCACGGAAATGGGAAGGTTGGCCTGCTGTGGAGAAAGGCCCACAGCTACTGATAAAGTCAGTGCTTTGAGTGAGAAAGTCCTTTTCCTTTAGAGGTTTCATTTTAAATACTGTAAGACAAAGACAAAGCTTTTCATAAATGTTCTGATTCCTGAACCTTTTATATATACTCCTGAAGAAGGATTTCAAAATCTTTTAATGACCATTAACTTTGAAAATGTGCCCTTGAATGCCCCCCGATCACTTTGGTGTCTGACGTATGTCCACTGTGGGCCCTGATCCAAACTTCGAGTTGACCTTTTTGTGACACGTTATCAGCAAATGATTCCAGAACAAGATCAATCCTTTATTGGATGCATAAGCCAGGCACCATGAGGGTAAACATGCTGGACCCCGTCTGCTGTGAAATGCCACCCACTGCTCAGATACTCCCTCCCCGGGATGTATGTTTGTGCACTTCAGTTCCTCTAGTGTATATACTAGGATTGACACAGAGGAGACACATTTGCCACTTTACTAGACACTTGCAAACTGCTCACACATACTGCCCCTGCCAACACAGTATTATCAGATTCAGAAATTTTGCCAATCAGATGGATGTGAAAATGTATCTTATTTTTATTTCAATTTGCATTTTACCAAATACTACTGATCTTGAGCATCTTTTCAAGTTGTAATTGCTATTCCATATCACTGTTAGTGCTAATTTACATACTTTGGTGATTTTTTTCATTCAAAGCCTTCATTCATTTTTCCTTTGATCTCTTTGTCTTTTTTCCAATTCATTTCTTGGTTATATTCTGAGCAATAATCTCATGCTCTGATATAGTCAGATAATAGATAGATAGACAGCAATATATAAATAGTAATGTGCCTTTAACTTTTAAATTTATGGTAACTTATGTCAAGAAGAAATTTTAGATTTTGATATAAACATATTTACCAAGGTTTTGTTTGTGAGTTTTGTATTTCGTGTATGGTTTTAAAAATTCATTTTCTGCCCTGAAATTATAAAAATGTCAACTGTGTTTGTCCAAAAAGTTTCAATGTTCTTCACGTCCATTACCCACATCTGCCATATTGTTAGTTACAAGCAGGTTACTAGGTTGGGAAACACACAAGAGGAAGAGGTTATGAAAGGGTATAAATACTGACCAAAAAGGCCTTAATGGTACCTTCAGCTTGAGTAGATGGTGGATGGGTTCCTCCTGACTATGGACTCCTGTCTTCCTCTGTTCTGCCTGCCGTAACAAAATACCCGAGACTGTGCAATTAATAAACAACAGTAATTTACTGCTCACAGTTCTGATGGCTGGAAGTCCAAGATCAAGGCATGGCAGGTTGAGTGCCTGGTAAGAGCATTCTGCTTCATAGACGGCACCTTCTAGCTGTTTCTTCCCATGGCAGAAGGGAAAACAAGCTCCCTCATGTCTCTACTACAAGGGCACCAATCCCATTCATAAGGGCTCCACTCTCATGAGTTCTTACCTCCCAAAAAGTCCCACCACTTAACACAGTTGCATTGGAAATTAAGTTTCAACATGAGTGGGGTGGGGCACAAACATTCTGGCCATAGCAACTTTGGACCTTTCTTTTCTTTATAGCATCTACTTTGGGAAATTGTCATTGCAAATTCTTGGTCTGCCCCTTTCAGATATAAATCTTCTCCTAGCCTCTTACCAGTTTTATGACCAAGGAATGTGTTTTTCAGGGACCTGGGAGCCATACCTTTGAAATGTAATCTTCAGGGGAGATAGCGTGCTCTGTCCTGATTTCTGTGGGCGGGTTGGAGCTTAACACCCGCTAATTAGCAAACACAGGTGGCCTCATCACACTGACCAACCACCCCTCCAACATCCTCCAATATTTTTCACTAGCTCACCCCAGCACTAAAAATACCTCCCACCTTTTTTTTTTAGCAGAGCTGGGTTCAGTTTCTCTCCCCTATTGCAATAGTCTTGACCTTTATTGCAATAGTCTTGCATAAAGTCTTCCCTGCGATTTTTAATAAGTGTCTGGTGCAACTTTTCTTTTGCAATATCAAAAGACAGGGATCATCAGAGTCATCTGAGAAGTTCCTGCCACAGCGTGTGCATGTGTGTGTGGGTGAGTGGCTGGATGTGCATGCACCTGTGTGTGTGTTTGTATCTCCAGGGCAACTATATGTCACATAGGTCATCCAGAATGTCAATTCTTTTTCATTGATACCTTTCAGTATCACTGCATATTAAAGAAACATATTTAGTATTTTAAAGATGTAAACACAACATTTGTATCCTTCAAAGGGTTAATGCTGATTGGATGACCCAGGTACTGAGGACTTACAGAATCACCCCCAAAAAAAACCTGTTTGGCTTAACAGGACAGCATCTCTTGGTGGTAGCCTCTCCAAAAGGAAAAAAGATTAATTTCCCAATGGTAACCAGTAATCTGTGCCCCATTAGCTCGAGAATTATTCCTGGCCTTGGTCATTAATACTCACCAAATGAAAACAAACACAATTTAGGAGGGGCGGAGAAAAAAAAAACACATCTATTGCCTTCATTGAGTACTTTACTGCAGGCAGACTTGACATTAACATCTTAATAGCTTCCACAGAATTACTCAGGAGCTCCTCTTCATGTAAATAGAGAAAATGTTAATGAGGAGAAAATGTGGGTGATTAATAAATGTGATTGAAATGAAATGACCTTTGCTTATTCATGGGTAATTAAAGTAAGCAAGGGAGACTCAGCTGTGATGAGAAATGTCACAGAATAGACCAAAATGCAATTAGCTATCATCTTCATAAAAACCAAAAACCAGCATTTGATATGCTTTACAGAGGAAGAAGTGCTTTTAAAAATTGCTGTTTGAGGAAATATAGGGTTTTTGGTGACTGCCTGGGACATGTTTCTACTGCAGGGCAGTGGCAGCCGTGTAAATGTACCACACTGAAAATGTGATCCCTACAAAAAAGAAAAGTAACATGCAAAGATTTATCTTATGTGCCCTTGGGTATCCTTTGAATTCCAATTAGAAGTTCCCCCATAGCCTATGATATCAATCAAAAAACAGTGGCTCAAAGGCACCAGATTACTTGAAGTCCCTCTGATGTTACTCTTGGGAAAGAGAGGATGAGGAATGCATTGTCCCTAAAAAGCCTTTGTCCTCCTTTTGGCAGCAAAACAAGCAGCCCTGTCCAAAAAGCTGGGAAAGAAATCAATCCACATTCAAGGGTCAGTGGTAAAGTCTTCCAGGATGGCCCTGACTAGAGGCACGTGGACACTGCTGTCTGCATTCCAGCAGACGAGTAAATGTAATGAGATCCACCATCATCACCAGCCTTCCTTTTTCCAATCTTTTCCTCAAGAAGCACTAACTGCTGAACCTGCAAACACCATCCCAAACTGCAGATAAGGGAATATCAATAGTCTCATAGAGGCCAGATGCAGGCCACTCTCTCTGGCTTTGTGAGCTTGGACAGATTAGCCCTTCTGTGCCTGAGTTCCCTAATCGCATTATTAATATGACTGGGTGGGTCTGTTCCCAGAAAGCATGAGGATTCTTGCTATATAAAAACTCCAAACGTATCAGAATAATTGCTAACACTATTTATATACAGCTCATTACATGGCAAGCCCTAAATACCTAGGAAAAGTACCTGTAACCTCTGTGAATATCAGTTTCCCCATCTACGTAATGGGGTGTGAATACTACTAATAATAATAATAACACCTCCTAATTGGGTTGTTGTGGGAATTAAATAGGTTCACTGAAAGAAAGTGAGCTAAAAAGCTGGGTACTGATCAAGCTTTATTAAAGGAAGAAAATCTGCCGGGCTGCGCTCAGAATTGGGGGGTAGCACCAGGTCTGGGGTGGGAGAGCTTATATAGGCTGCAGGGAAGGCTGACATTATCAGGGAGGGGTTTGGTGCTGGGGTGGAAGATAAGGCTGGCAGATGCCATCACGTGGATGGGTTCACCCATGCGGAAGTAGAGGAGTTTCTATTTCTCAGAAACCACAAGGTTTCTCCTAAGGGAAAGGCTGCTGACAATTTTGTGCTCAGTGTGTGTAAAATGGCACCGGTCACATCCAAGATCCATCATTCCCACTTTTTAAGTATTGGGAGAAGGGAAAAGGGGTGAAGGTCTCCTTCTTCTGAAGCTGCTTCCTGCTGGAGATGGGCGAAGATATGAAAAAATAAAAGATTTATGTTGGCAGGTGAAACAATTAGGTGATGGGGTATTGGTTTCATGTGGGGAGGCTGCATTCTTCCTGGGAAGGTCGCTGATTCTGAGGGGCTGATATCCTCCTCGCATGAAGAATCCAGTGACCTTTTGGTTGGTGAAGGCCTGCCTATGTTCCTATAAGAAACTAGAGAAACAACAAAAGAGGCAGGGACCAAGAAGAAGGATAAGTCCCATCATGGTCAGGGGTCTGACGTGTCTTGTCCTGAAGTCCTTGCCTATCGCTGTAGCCTACTTGAGTGGTTTGGGTGAACCAGAAGTGTTTTTGTCGGGGAGGGGCACTGGACTCCAGCAGAATCCCCTTTGGAAAGAGCTATCCAGTAGTTTTTACCCCCATAAGAACATGATGTGGCCGTTGTCTGGGAACATATGTCATGGATGTGAATGTGTCCTGTAGGGCTCCCCCAAGGATTCTGGGTGGCAGACCCCGGAGGTAGGAAAGTGTCCTTTCGCCCACCAAGACCTTGGTTATACATTGTGAACAGGGTGTGGCACATGTCTCTGTTAGGAAAAGAAGCAAGAGGAAGAGAAAACGCGAGTGTTCAGGGGCTGAGAGGTTGAGAGGGTGCCTAGTAGGAAAAAGGAGTAGAGGGTAATGTCATTGGGGGTGTAACTGCAGAGGGTGCCCTGCCAGGCTAATTCAGTTACCTAGTCAAGGATGTCTTCAACACTTGGAGGTGGCAGGTTGGGACCAGTCTTGGAGCAGCTCCTTTGTGAAGGACATGAAGTGGGCCTGCAAGAGTGAGGAGATAATGACCAGGGGAAAGATCATCCTTTTTCTGGGATTGGGGGAAGAGTGGTGGTCCTGGAGGTTTTCAATTTTGTGGGTCCTAAAATGGACAAAGTTGATGAGATATTGGTTTGGGTGTTGAGCAGAGGGAACCCTCTGGCTTGGTGTTAAAAGATTCTTTGGGTAAAGTCTCAGGTGCTAGTTTTACCAAGGATAAGTGATACAAGGGGCCTTCTCTAGTACTTTTACTGTCGTTGGGGTGGTGAGAAGTTCTGTATAAGTCCCTTCCCAACATGGTGAGAGGGGCTTTGGGATTCAGGTTTTAATATACACTTGCTGTCCCAGGCTCAGTTTAAAGTCTGAAGGGGTGGTGGGGAAAAGATGAGGTAATGGAAGGTTGGCCTGTTCCTGAAGAAGATCCCTAATGAGTGAGAGCAGGGAGACACTGGCCTAAAGGCAATGAGCTGGAAGGGAGAGGTGTGAGGGTGAAGGGTCTACTGTACATAAGTTTGAAGGGGCTGAGGCCAGTGGGTTTGTGAGGGGGCAGCCTTGATAGTTTGTGTTAGATTTACTATGGCATAACCTGCCTGGGGGGGCGGGCATGGAGGTGACACTCCCATCTATGAACCATGTATGTTGGGGCTGCATAATGGGATGCATGGAGATGTGTGGAAAGGGATTGAGAAAGAGGTCTAAAGCCTTCATGCAATTATGTTCCAAGGGTCATGAGAGTGGCTGGATTTAAGGGAGGGCAAGGTTTAAAGGAGAACTGGGAATTTTCAATGAAAGTAAGGTGGATAAGTTGTAGCAGAAAGGGGAGAGAATTGGCATGGCCTTATGGGCGAGAAGGCCTTGAAGATGATGAGGGAAACAAATGACTGTTTCTTGTCCCGAAGTTAGTTTAGAGCTTTCTTGTGTTAAAAGGGTGGCTGCCACCAAGGCCCATAAACAGGGAGCCCAGCCTCAGGCTGTGGTGTCTAGTTGTTTAGAGAGATATGCAACTGGGGAGAAAATATCTCCTACCTCTTGTGCCAAAACCCTGACCACCAATCCTTGGGTTTCAGTGATGTATAGGATAAAAGGATGAGATAGGTTTGGGAGGGGTAGAGCTGGGGCTGTGAGGAGAGCAGCTTTTAGTCACTGGAAGAGAGAATGAATGAGCTTTGTGGGATCTAAGGGAATGGCAGGACCCCCTTTGGCTGCCTCATAAAGTAGTTTTGCTAGCACACCAAAGTTAGGAATCCATGGGCAAAGATACCTTGCAAGCCCCAAGAAAGAAAGGATTTTGCCCTTTGTGTTAAGAAAGTTCAGAAATTAGACTACTCCCAAATAGGTAATTGAAGAAGAAATTTGGGCCTTGCTAGGGGACACTTGATATCTCCTGGAGGCCAGGAAATTAAGGAGAGTAACAGTGTGGGCCTGTGAATCCTCATAGGAGGGGCTACAAAGGAGGAGGTCATCCACACATTGTATTAAAGTGCTAGAAGTTGGAGGAAGTTCAGATAAGTCTTGAGCTAAGGCCTGGCCAAAGAACTGGGGGCTACCCTGAAATCCCTAGAGCAAAACTGTCCAGGTGAGTTGTTGGAAACGACCTGTATCAGGATCAGTCCAAATGAAGGTGAACAGGTTTTGACAGGAAGGGTGTAAGGGGATAGAAAAAAAGGCATCTTTGAGGTCAAGTACAGAGAAGAAACAGATTGTTGTTGGGACTGTGGATAGAAGAGTATTGGGTAGAAACACTTGGGGTTATGGGTAAGACAGCTGCATTAATGGCCCTGAGGTCTTGAACTAAATGGTATGAGCCATTAGGCTTTACAAACAGAAGGATGGGTGTATTAAAAGGCGAGTGGGTAGGCTGTAAGAGATGAGAAGAGAGAAGTTTGTGTATGACAGGTTTTAAGCCTATTAGGTGTTTGTTAGTGATGGGGTATTGTGGGGCATTAGGGAACAAAGAGGGGTTAGCAGTGAAGGGAGAAGAAGTGTCCCATACTACATGATTAACCTTGTCAGAGGGGAAGGGGAAGGTGGAAGCCTCAGGGGCCAGGTCTGGGGTGGCCTGTAACAGGAGTATTGTAGCTGGAGTTAAAGTGTTTAGGGTAAGGGTAGCTTTGAACTTGAAAAGAATATCCCATCCTTGTAAGGGGGTTGGGCACTGAGGTCTTATTAAAAATGTATGTGTGAATTGGGTGTGATGTAGGGTGCAGGAAAGAGGTTGTGTGATCCATGGGTGGTATTCTGTTCCAATAACCCTTATATTGTGATAGAGGATGGGGTTGTTAGTCCTGCATATTCAGGAAGGGTAGAGTAAGTGGCCCTTGTATAGATGACAAAAGTGATTGGCTTACCTGCTACGAGGAGAGTTATCCTGGGGTCACACATGCTGATCTCCATGTGATCAAAAGCCCTGGGCCTCATCAGTCCTCCTCCTGGGCAAAGCCGAGTAGTTCTGGCAAGGATGGCCATGATGCCAAAGGCTGTGGGTTGGGGACTGGGTCACTCCCTCTCAGGTGAGTGGAACAGTCAACCCCCCTTGTGACCTGGCTGTTTGCAGTGAGGACAGGGCCTGGGAGGGGGCCTGGGGTTAAGACAGGCCAATACTCAGTGGCCCAGCTGACCAAATTTGAAGCAGTTCCCAGGCGGCATTCCCCTGGAGGCAGCTGGCTTTGGAGTATGTAAGCCATTGATTGCATTAGCCAGGAGCTGGTATTTGGCCTGACCTCTTTTGTATCGATCTTTCTTCTCCTTCTCCTCCCTATTGTTAAAAACCTTGAAAGCTGCCTTGAGGAGGTCTCATTGGGTAATAAAATGAGAGTGTAAGAGGGCCATGCCTGCAGGGGAGTTTGGGTTTATATGTGTGTATTTATGTAAAGCCTCAGAGAGGTGGGTTAGGAACTCACTGGGATTTTCGGTGGATCTCTGTGTGATTTCTTTAGGCTTGTCATAATTGACTGACTTGTGAGTAGCCTTTTGGAGGCCATAAATAAAGTGTGTGATCATGTTTTCCCAGAGATCCCGATCCCCGTGGCCAGCCTAGTAGTCCCACTTTGGGTCAGTGCAAGGGACAGCAATGGCTCCCACAGGCTGCCTATTATTTTGAACATGTACCTCATCTGTCTGCCTGTTGTTGGGCTGTTATCCAGACCTGCTGCCTGTCTTCAGTGGACAAAGTAGTAGTGAGAATCATAAAAATATTGTGCCAGGTGAGATCATAAGACTGGGTGAGATATCTGAATTCCTTAAGATGTGTATCTGGGTTGGACTGTTAAGATCCCAGTCATTTTTTGATTTGGGTGAGATCAGAAAGAGAAAAGGGGATATGGACCTGGACAATTCCATCCATCCCAGCCACTCCATGGAGGGAGTATAAAGGAGCCAGAGCTGAGGTGGGGTTGTCATCTGATGAAGGGGAAGAAGGAGAGGGGTTGGGTGGCTGAGGATGAGCATCTTGATACCAGGTGTGGGGAAGAGAGGGAAAAAGTGGAGGGGCTGGTGAAGGATCTGGAGCATAAGGAGGTGGTCAGGGAGCAGAATGGTCTGACAGATCAAAAGTTTGATCTGAGTCCAGAAGGGGAGATCAGGATTTAGCTAGGAGAATTTGAGATGTAGAACAGTTTTGATAGAGAGAAGGACGCAATGGAAGATAGAAGAAGGCTTGAACATAAGGAATCTCTCCGACTTTGCTGTTTCAGTGACAAAAGTTGTCTAAATCTCTAAAAGTATCTAAATCAAGAGCGCCATCTTGTGGCCACTGGGATCCATTTTCTAGATTGTATTTAGGCCAAACCTGACTGCAGTAGAAAATGAGGTGTTCGGGTTTAATATCTCCCTGGAAGCCAAGAGGTTGGCCAGGAGAGAGCCCAGATGATGTAGAGATTACAGTAGAAAATGAGATGTTTAAGTTTAATGTCTTCCTGGAGGCCAAGAGATAAATTGGCCAGGAGACATCCCAGAGGTGCAGAATGTGGAGGTTTGGATTGTGAGGATCCCATTTAGAGGGTGAGAAACGAGGTGATCAGTCCCAGTAGAAGAAGGATAACTCCAAGAAGCATCCTCATTGGTGTGCACCTCATTTTTGAGAGAGAAGCCACCAACCAGCTAGAGGAACATCCTCCAATAGTTAGTGGGCATGAGAGGGATTCCCCTGGCCAGGTGCCTGAGCTCCGTAGCAAGTAGACAGTAGTTGTAGAGTGTAGTTAGGGGAACCCATGGAAGTAGGACAGACCCACAGACTCACCCTGAATTGAGGCCCATGTTGGATGTGTTGTTCTGAAACAGCAAAAGGAGAGAGTCACAGAGGCAACCAGTTCAGCAGATCCAGGAAGGGCAGCCAGGAGGGCCAATTAACCCAAGAAAGGAGATCATCTGAAGGTCCTGACCAGGACCCTTCCTGGGTTTTGGCACCATAACGAAAGAAAGTGAGCCAAAATGCCGGGTACCCATGAAGTTTTATTAGGAAGAAAATTTGCTGGGCTGCACTCAAAATGCAAGGCATCACTAGGCCTGCGGGTAGGAGAGCTTACATAGACTGTAGGGAAGGCTGATGTAATCAGGGAGCGGGTTGGTGCTGGAATGGAAGATAAGGCTGGCGGATGCAACCAACTGGAAGGTTGCACCCATGCAGAAGAAGAGGAGTTTCTATTTCTCAGAAACCACTAGGTTTCTTGTAAGGGAAAGGCTGATGGCTATTTTGTGCTTATTGTGTGCAAAATGGTGCCACTCACGCCCAAGATCCATCATTCACAAATGTAAAACATGTAGTGTCAACCAAGAATGAGTTTTATATGAATGGTAGCTGCTATTCTTATATGTTTGCTCCACACTAACCCCTGGATCGCTAAAACTAGGCTGAAAGAACCAAAGCTGCACAATAATGTTATTATTATTACTATTATTGATTAGAAAGGTGCCTTTGACCTTTCCAGCAGTTATGTCAGAACAAAACATAATATAGTGCTCTCTCTTATAGTATAATACAGGAAAAAGCATCCTTCAGATTTCCTTGGGACTAAATACATGTAAAGGAATTCATTGCATGGAAGTTTCTGTAAGTGCTATTAAATGGGGCCAAGGGCTTCAATGATGAGGGTGCAGAAACAAACACCTGAAAAGAAATATTCCTCTGCCCCCCATGAATGTGACAGTGGCTTCATTTTCCGTAGGTATGTCAGCTGCGTGTTTCACTTCACCTCTTGGTAAGGTAAAGTAAGCCCAGGAAACAGGCCTGCCCCTGGTGACACTGAGGGAAGGTCATGCATGCAGTGAAGGTGAAGCATTAAATGGGATTAAAAAGTCTATAAACGTGCATACCTCAGTGATATGGTTGGTGGCGTTTATAAAGTGAATTCAACAAGTGTCTCCTGAGTGCCCGTATGCACAGTGTTCATGGAGTTTGCCCTCAGGTATCATACAGCCTAGAGGGGGAAACCAGGTATAAGGAAATGAATGCAGACTCGGGGGAAACTGAGGATGAGGTCTTAAATGGCTGAATTCCAGCATGAGTTGGGGCCTGTGGTGGGCAGTCTTGGTTTTACCTTTGGGTGTTTGTTTGTTTGTTTGTCTATTATTAAATGAAATATCCATGGTAATTTTAATGTAAAATTACTAGCTTCTTTTTTCTCAAATTGTCAAGCAGAAAACCAGTATCTAAGTAGATGTGGCATGTTTGATTCACAGCATCTCATTTCCAGCACCCACGGTAAGCCTCCCTGGGCTATGACGTCCCTGGCAGAAGCGTCTACACAGCAGCCTTGTTCTTGGAGTTAAGCAAACCAGCATGCTGCTCCGGCACTTTCCTGTCCAGCTGTATGTCTTGGACAGGATGATCATGTATCCACCTTAAGTTTTCATCCATGCTACTAGACCCAGCCGGCTCTTCCTCTCTCAGGTCCTTCACCTCCCAAGATCCTTGAAAACACTAGATCTGCTCTTCTCTCACTTGGAGATGTTATCTGAAAGCACCTTCTGAAGGTGGAGTAGGGAGGATTTTGCTTACTCCAACCAGAATCCTCATGTATATTCATGCACCTGTTTCTTGGCTCTCGAAAAAAGTAACTTTCACACTCATGGCCAATCGTGTTTCCTGAGGTGAAGTTGGTGTGCCTGCAGCGTCTCTGAAGTTCTCAGTGTCACTTGCAAATAACCTGGAGACCCTGTGCTTGGGACCACTTGTGCTGTCCTCCCGTGAGACTGGCCAGCTTGAGGACACATTTTGTCCAAGGGTCTGCAGGTCTCTGGCTTAACCGTGACCCTGCAGAAGTAAACAGACTTCAATAGGATTCAAACAGCCTTTTAGCCACGTCTTTGTATTTTTTAGGGAACGTTCTGCTATTACTTCAAACTCAAATAGGTTTTTCTAGTTGGAGGAAAATGCCCTAACTGACAAGAAGAAAAAAAACTAAAAGCCAGGTTGTAAGTTTTCTGGGGTCTTTTTTTGGTGTTGATAGTGTTTGTTTACTTGGAGTGTGTGTGTTTACTAATGGCCCTTAACTACAACAGAGGGTGAGAGAAAAACTTGGGGAAGACTTTTTCTTGCTAGTTGATCATTCTGGAAATGTTTACATATGGAGCCATGGAGCTCAAAAACAAAATCGTTTTAACTTTCTTGAGTTCACCATTTTCATAGAATACACATGAATGTGTTTGATAACGTTGGAATCTCATATCCATATTTCTCCGTTATTTTGAAATCATTGTAAATGTGTTCATCTCAGAACTACAAGATCCACCTATCATGTGTTTCAGAATCTCCTGTTGCCCTGAAATCTTCTTCATCATATTTAAGGATAAAAAGGATAGTCAGGCCAAAGAGATATTGCCTAGAGCATTACCAGACAGAGTTAGAGGAGAGGAAAGGGGTTCTTTCCCTAGACTCTGTAGAGAAAAAAATTGCCATTCTACTTGTACCCATTTCATTTTGGCTTATCTTTCTCTACTTTTTTTTTTTTTTTTTTGGTACTTTTCCACTTTAATCTGCCTGCCTACATTTTATTTCTCCCTTCTACTGAGATGTTACATGTTTTGCCTATCTTCTGCAGTTGGGAGGCTGCTTTTCTTGGATTTTTCTCCCTCTGCCTTTTTTTCAGTGCTCCCTCTCCCTGCTTCATTCTTTGGAGTCCTCTTTTCTTTCTATATTTGATGTGTTGGCTCGAATTTATCACAGTTCTTTAAATACTTGTGTGACATACACAGGGTGAGGATAAGAGTCCAGAAGCGGGGTTGGGACCCCGAGAGCTACAGCCTAAGTCATGAATTACAGCGCTGTGGCAGCAAACACAAAGGAAGGCTGTGCTTATTTTAATGAAGAGAGATTGAGCAGGTGCATGAAAAGATAGGGCAAATTGGGCACAGGCTGGGAATGAAACAGATAGAAAAAAGTCACCCCTGCCAATCCCTACGATGATCTACTCTTATGCGTTCGGTATTCAAGCAATAAATTATAAGATATTCAGATCGAATTGGAGCTTCTAATTTTAAGTCCTACAAACTCTCCTTCCATGATAGGAATTTCCATGCCATTGATGGTCAATGCTCAACATCACATTGGTATTTTCCATGTAAATTTTTGTTCAAATCAAAGACCCATCTCTATAGAGGTTAGGCCAGTAGGTGGACTCCTGGTGATCTATAACCCTTTGCTAAAAAAATGAAATTCCGTTCATTTTGGTTTACTTAGGTCAACTTGCCTACAGAGATGTTTCAGCGGTGGATCCTTCAATTTTCTTGCAGTCCTTCACATTTCTTTTCCACTGTTGTCCCTGAGAATCCTGTGGTTACTTTGTCTTCACATACAGCTAGGCCCAAATCTGACACTTGTGCAGTTGTGATAACTGCTTTTGCAATGCTGCCTGCCTGGCCACGTTTTGAGACACCATCCTGTCACTCTGAAAGCTCACTAGGATTCAGAGTCAACGATTACATGCTCAGGAAGCCAGTGGTCATATCTGTGGTACAGCTAAATCTCTAAGGACACTCTTACCTTTTTAGACCGATAGAGTGGTCCACCATGTGACGCTGAGCTAGAAGATCTTTCTTCCCCAGAGAACACGACAGCCAGCCTCTCCTTACAGCTCTCCCACAGCCTCGGCCCTTCACCCACTGTTCCACGATAGTCTAACTGAGGAATATGGTTCAATGACTGCTGTGTTGATTCCATTTCATTTCTGATTTTTAACCCCTCTCAGCAAATCCAGCCTTTGTCATGTCCTGTGGCTTTGTGGTTTCTCCCATCATTGGTGAGTATATTTCACTGCTGCACTGATGTTGGACTTGGCAAGTGTATTAGTTTCTTATTGCTGCTGTAACAAATTATCACAACTTAGTGATTAAAACAACACAAATTTTTTATCTTACAGTTCTGGAGGTCAGAAGTCCAAAAATGGTTCTTGCAGGGCTAACATTAAGATGTTGGCAGGGCTGTGTTCCTTCCGCAGGCTCTAGGGGAGAATCAGTTCCTCCCTTTTAGATTTTGGTGGCCGTCCACAGACCCTGGCTAACCTCCATTCCCAGCACCAGCATTACTCTGACTTCTGCTTACATCAACACTTCTTTTACTCTGATCCTCCTGCCAACTAAGTAATCCAGGATAATCTCCCATCTCAAGATCTTTACTTAACCACACCTACAAAGTCCCTCCAGCCACGTCAGGTGACATACTCACAGGTATATTTTTGGAGTTCCATTATCCTGCCCACACAGCAATGTTGCTCATTTCGGCCAAAAGTACCAAGGCAGAGGCAATGGTTTGCTAGCTCTGAGTCCAGGCCTTAAAAGGCAACACGTTCCATTCATCTCTCTTTTGGTTCTATCATTACCACAAGAAGAATACATCCTAGGCAGCTTTCTGTTCCAAGAAACATGAGAGGCACATGACGCAGACCTGAATCCAACTTCCAGTTCCAGCCAGGCTGAGCCCAGGTGACCTTCAGTGAACCCATAGATGCTTGATTGAGAAAAAAAAAATGGTGTTAACTTATAAAAATAAATCTTGGGGTGTTTTCTTATGCAGCAGCATTGTGGTAATAACTAGCTGATACAACTGCATTCAGTCCAAAGTTTGAAGGAAAAGGTCTCCAGCTGCATGAGGCTTCCAGGACAAGAACATTCACTTCTCTGACATGAAGAATTACAATTTTGTTTCCATTTCTGCTCGGACATCCCTTTAGTTTACACATAGTACCTACCTCTTGGGCATTGGAGGATCTGGTTATTTGTGAAGAATTTCCAGGGAGTCTGAAAAAAATGTATTCTATCCTGAGTTTCTTACAGGGACTTAGCTGTTTTCTCAAACATGAAGCCACAGAAAACTTGAATTCAACTTCATCACATAGACTTTACTCATTTTGTTGGAGATACAAAATGGTCAATAATAGAGGTCTGATCGTAATGGCAATGAAATGCCTGTTTGATTCTCTGCTTGAACTGGGGCTGTAATAATAACTGATCAAAATTTCCAGTGTGCTCCTTTCCCACACTTTTTCCTGTGCCATATGTATCTCAGTGCGGTTACTACTGACAGTGGGTATGTGTTTGACCTCACTGGCTCTTGGGGAAATGAAGAGTAACTGTTGTACAACTTGCTTGCCTTTGGGGGATATGGCTGAAGAAGAGACTTGAGATTAAGAGGACATTCAGTGTCAATCTCGGTTTCAAACACCCCATTCAGCATTTCAGATCACTTGACAGTCAACGTTACCTGACTTTGGGATAAGAATATAAGGGCACAATGCTTTGATGGCTTTTTGCAGATTTTTAACCATTTATTCACTACCCAAGGAAGCAAAAGAGTGAGCTAACTTTAAAAAAAATAATATTGTTCATGCAGACAATTAATCCAGAAAGGAACCAACTCTAAAATATGCACATTTTTCTGAAAGTTGGATATAATTTTGACTTGCAAAAGAACACTCAAAACATAAATGAAAGACATTCAATATAGAAATCTTAGCTTCTTCAGAATTGTGATTTTAATTGCTAAGATGAATATTGAGGCGGATTTAACACCAGAATTATAATTGACCATACATTTTCTCTTGTTTTTACAACCCTTCCTGCAATATTGAATATAGTTTCAGAGCTAAAGTGAAGTTTCCCCATAAGATGTTGCTATGGGTTGGATTATGTCCCCCTAAAATATGTTGAAGTCTTCCCCTCCAGTACCTCTGAATGTGACCTTATTTGAAAATAGGGTCCTCGTAGCAGATCAAGTTACGATGAGTTCTTTAAGATGGGCCCTAATCCAATATGACTGGTGTCCTTATAAAAAGGGAAAATTTTGACACAGAGACATGTCCTCACATCATTTTTCTTCTCTGCATAAGAAGAACGCCATCTACAAATCAAAGCATGCCTGAAGATATTGGAAACTGGGAGAGAGGCACGATTCTCCCTCACACCTCTCGGAAGGAAGCAACCCTGCCAATGGCACCTTGATCTTAGACTTGCAACCTTCAGAACTATGAGACAGTGAGTTTCTGTTGTATAAGCCACACAGTTTGTGGCACTTTGTTACAGCAGCCTTAGGAAACTAATACAGATGTCAAATTTGCTCCAGTTCCTTTGATATAATACAGATTAGAAGCTATTGTTTACAGTATTCAGAAGAAAATGGTTCTAAGAATTGCCCACAAAATATACATTCCTCTTTCTCCCTGTGCATGTGTGACTAAACAGACAGCCATCGCTTGACCTACTGGAACCTACTGAAGTAAACAGTCTTCTTGTTTTTGTTATTTTAATTAAAATTTCTCATGAAATATGAAATGGGCTCCAAATAGCTCCGGATCCAACGTCTAGAAAAATAATCAGTACTGAAAAAACAAGTCAGTGCTTAATGCAAATTCATTTATGTTTGTTCTGACTCTTTAAAATATTTACATATTTGTCAGATATTCAAGACAGAATCTAAACCAAACAAATGGTTACTTTCAGTATTGCTGGAATATTGGTTTAGATAGCTATAATGTACCCAGATTTTCAGGGACGGTATAAATAACTTCAAGTTTCTGGACTAACTCTTGCGGGGAGCCAACACTTCTACGTCCACTGTCCGCATTCATTTGACAATTTCAGGATGCCTCTCTCACCAGTTTTTAGTTGTGTTTTCCCTTCCTCCCTTGTCAAAGCCTGCCGTCAGGAATGCCTATGTAATCCTTGATGCTACAATGTGAATAAATTTAAGTTGATGTGTTAATTCTATCAGGACCAGCCTGTATCTGTTTTCATAAATAAACTATTATAGTAACGCCACCAATTGTCATATTCTCTGTGGCTGCTTCGGAGCTACCTAGGCAATGCTCGGTTGTTCCAACAGAGCCCACGTGGCCTGCAAAGCCGGAAATGTTTATTCTCTGGTTCTTTACAAAAAAAGTTTGGCAACTCCTGTTTTAAAGGTTCTCTCTCAATAAAAGCAAAAGCCAACAAAATAATCCCCACTTAATGTTTATATTTGAAATCTGCAGGTCATAGGAGAGTAAATAGCATGCTTGTGTGAGATGTCAACAAACAGTTTTCACATCAAGTAAGCCACAATCTCACTTTAAATGTGAGTCCAACACAAAAAGCATTAAATGGGTTTAGGAGGCCACATTTCTGTAGCCACATCTTTATATGGGCAGCAGCTACACGTGTATAGTTATATGCATACATTTACTAGTTGTATATTTCCACATAAATATCTGTACGTCTAGCCTGACTCTTGTTCATTTCTGTTTTTATTATCTGAGCTATTGGTTTGTCTCAGGACATGCAATATATTGGTTTATCCCCAAACCTTAAAGTTGAAGAGATATATTTGAGTAAATATTGTGGGAAGCCTCGTTTTCAAAGTCAGTGCTTGATTGATTGGGTTGTCTGCCATGTGTTAGTTTCCTGAGTTATACCACAAATTGCTACTGTTTGCTAAGGAACAATCTGGACTCCAGCACCACTGAATCCATACCTGCAAGTTGAAGTGTTCTAAACAGAGTTCCACGGTCTCCAATTAATCTTTCTCTTTTCCAACTCCTGCCTTTAGGATGATGGAACTACAACGCTTATTACATAACCAAAACAATACGCTATTACTGCTTTTCACACTTGTATTATTACCCTTGATAACCCACCCTCTGATTATCCTGTTTCCATTTATGCACTTGCCACTCCAGCTGTTTACCTTTTTGTTACTTAATAGCACCACAACTACAAAGCGATACAGAAGATGAAGAAAGTCCACAGAAAGTGTCATGTGAAATTTGGAAGTCTCTGAGTATTCAAGAGATCATTTCCAAACACTTTCTCACAACCTTGTGAGATTTGGGGCATAGAGCATTCCCAGTGGAAAGTAGAATGTTCCTAATTGTGGATGAGTAACGTCTTGAGTTGATCCCTAGGACTCCTGGGTTTGCCTACTCTTGGAGGCTTGACTTTTCAAAACACATGTGCCAGACAAAGAATCTATATTAGTTCACATGATGTCTAAGGTTGGGTTTCAGCCAGTCTCAACCAGCTCATTCATTGGGCAAATATTTATTGCATACCTACTATGTGCCTGGCACTGTTCTAGCTCTCAGAATACAGTTGCCAACAACAAAGCAAAATATTCCTGCCCAAGTGCAACTTCCATTCCCATGAGCTTATCTTTCTAATGTGGATAACCATGATAAAGGGAAAGTCTTAATGGTGAATTAAAAACATCATCTTACTGGTTGCTAAAGCTCTTTACAGATATCACAGAAGTGTTGGAACTATGTCATGAGTACATATTTTTCCTGTCTGTCTTTTCTTTTCCTTTTTTTACATTTTACCAATGTTTCTCCATCATCTGTTTTTTCAAACCCTTCCAATAATTCAAAGTCATCCTGCTGTCCTAATTCTAGACATTTAACAATGTGAATCTCTCTAGTCCCTCACTCCAGAAATATTCATTGAGCACTGTTCCAATATTTCATTGTTGCATAAGAATCTTCCCAAACATCAGGTATCTTAAAACAACAGTGTGCGTTTATTTGAGCAGGGTGTGGTTGTGATGACCCATCTCCCTTCCCAGTAGTATGAGGCTATGAGGCGGAGAAGCTCAACTGGGGGCTGGAAGATCCACCCACTGGCAGGCAAGTTGGTGCTGGCTGTTGACCTGAGGCCTCAGTTCGTCTCCACATTAGCCTTTCCATGCATAGGGTTGCTTGAGTGTCCTCAGAATGTGGCTGCTGACTTCAAAGAGCAGTTGTACTGCAATGAGTAGCATCGTTTTTATAATAGAAAAAGAGTAGATAATGGCTAAAGTTGAAACATGTAGCTAAAAACAGCAGGACTCCAGCTTTTACTATTTTATGCTCCTTCATCATACCTTGCGATGTACATAACTCTTGAGAAATGAAACACTTATAAAAAAAAAAAAGAAACAAACATCTAACATTTAGCAATTTCCTCACTTTTATTTCAGTTTACTTTTTTGGTTACATTTAAGCAAAACTTCACATAGTCCTCGTTACAAATAACATGTAGGACTGATCCTATTTTTCAATATTTTTTTTCCTTAGCAATCCATCATTTAGTAAGAATTCATGGCTCTCTCAATCTGAAGAGAGATGTCTGCCACAACTGTCAAATATTGGCCATTGAATGATTTCTGGGTGGTGGGCTTTAGAGTGATTTTCTTTCATTTGTACATTTCTGTATTGTGTTATTTTTTAATAATGTAAGTATATATTTTTTTAATTGAAACATGATTGTACATATCTGTGGGGTACTGAGTAGAATACCAATACCTGTGTGCAATATGTAAAAGCATATCTTTTTAAAGCAAAAAAAGTCATTAGTATTTAAAAAGCAATGGCAGAATTGAGTAGATGGGACAGAGACCATATGGTCCACAAAGCCTAAAATATTTAGCACCTGGCCTTTTAGAATACTTTGCCAACCCCTGCTCTATCCCTTTTCCTGCTAAGAGGCAATACCAGCTCAGCCATACACCAACCAGGCCGAGTGAAAGGGTGAGCCTGTCTATTCTCATGCGATGTGACTCTTTTCTTTCAACTTGCCTAATGTGGTCAGAAAGCAGCATTTTCTCACAAACGGGCTCACTAAGATGTAAAATGCTGAACATGCTGAGTAATTATAGAGAAAAATTTCAAATGTGCTCGTCTCTAGGATACGTGATTCCAGTGAGATGTCTGCCCCATTTCTTTTCTGAAATGCAAGCCCAGACACAATGTGGGGTGGACACAGCCCTGTCCTCTGAACACTGTTTTCATCTCTTCCTGAAATAACTGAGGGTTAACTCTGAAGTGCAGAAAACAAAGAAAACTAGATAGCAACACATGCTCCAGATTTCAGACTTTAAAAGAAAAGGAAACACACTCATTTTAGGGAGCCAAAACACTCAGAATTATGGAGCAGTTCTAAAAATAGTCCAGTAACCAGAAATTTTTTTCTGAAGGTTGCTCTTTCACATCAAAGCTCATGCTATTCAAGGACTTAGTTTTGCAATGGGTACCTCTCCTCCCGGCTTTCGTCATTGTGTGAAGAAAACTCTGGCCACTGAGGTTTCCTTGCACAGTTGAGGGAAAAGTTTCAAGGCCTCTGAGGTTTATCAGAAGCCAGAGGAACTTCCAAACAGCTCTATCCTTGCACTCCTCATAGGAAGCCACCTGCAATCCAAGTCTATCATCCTACCCTTCCATGAAGGAAGCAAATGCCCCCATCACAGTACGTTGCACCCCTGCCCCCGTTTTTACTTGGAGAGTTAAATGTTGCTTGTTGCAAAGATCTGTTAAAAACCATTTATGCTTCCGTTCTTTATTCTCTAAGGCAGGAAATCTCTCTCATTACTGATGATTAGCTTCCTATTGATTCTGCCATGTACCCACTCGAGTCTTATAAAGCTGGTTTTTAAAATAAAGTAAGATTTTGGACAACACTTAGCAAAAGCATGGAAATCCAAAACGTGGCAGGAGGTGGGGACAGAACACTCAATAACTCTGCAGGCAGAGCTGCTGAGTGGAAAATCTGCAATCTAGTGATAAACAGGCTTTAAATATCATTAGTAACATTTGTACATAAAGACCTTATATAATACATCAAAGTCAGAGACTCCAAATATAAGCACCTATCACAGCAGGTCTTTCAGAAATGGTTCTTCAGAGCTCAAGAGTGAACATGAATGCACGGAAATTAATGCATTGTAGCACCCAAATTTAAATGGAATAGATTCACATTTTAACTTTTAACGCTAGCCGTTCTTCCTACCCCCGCCCCCATTGAAGGAACAATCAGACAGCATGTGGACGTTAGCTGAATAGATAAGAGAAGCAATAATCCATCACACAATGAATTGAAAATTGGAGCTATTCGTCTTCTTTATTTAAAAACTAATTCTCTCTTCTTCTCCTTAGAAGCCACCCTGCTAAAATTGTTTTCTTTCTTTTCTTGCAGGCAATGTTACTTATTTTGTATGAAATGTACCTTCAAATGGAGTTTGCTTGTCGCGCTATGGTATTCTTTGGTTTTATGAGAAGCTAACCAGGGAATATTTTCACAAAGAAACTGACACTAATTGGTGAAGAAAGCAGCAGATAAAATATGCATTATTAGGAAACAACTGTAATGGGAAAACCAAAAAGAATTACAAGTGGGTTTGGATTCCTTTTTATGATGTTACTGGTTTGGTTTACCTAGAATGATTTCCATAATGTAAACTTGGACATACATGTTACTTGCCTGCAGTTTTTATTAGCTAATCATAAAACTATGAGGTCCTGTAGGGTAAAAACACGCATTGATTAAAGGAAAGGAGGTAGATGGATGAACAATCAGTAGAGGCTACATATTACCTAATTACCCCGGTAAGTACATAGTTACCCTTATGAATACCTAATTACTCCAGAAATTTACCCAATAAACCATCTCCTGAAAAGGACCAAAAATTCTATTAACTCGACAAATTTGCTACAGACATGTTCAGGGGCCAATGAGCATGTTGGTTGAGGACACCAACTTACCAGTCACACATGCCTGGTTTTCAGTCCCCACTGTTCTTACTGCTCAGGCATTAACTTTTCCGAACTTCAGTGTTCTCCTCTGTGATCTGGAAATAATAATGATCCACCACAAAGGATTGTTGTGCAAAACAAACAAGCAAACAAAACTTCTCAAGGTCGAAAGCACACTGAGCATTCCTACTATAGTAGCTATAATTATGATTGAAAGTACTGAACTGAGTCTTGGGACCATAACACAAGTAAATGTGTCACAATTCCTGTCCATCTGTGACACAGGAGAAAGAATTTTGGGGGAGTTTGAAAGGAAGCGATAGAAGGTGGCCAGCAGCTGAGTATGAAGTGGAACTATAACCCCACGTCTTGACAGCATTAAGGGTAATTCTCTGAGGTCATGGGTTGAGAGGACCAGACAGCCGTATTTCTCCATCCGTGCTCACCCACGTGCTGAAGTAGAGTAGGCAGAGGTTTTCACTTAATCAGCATTGTCCTTTGAGGGGAAACAAGTTGAGGATAAACGCATAAGTCAAAGTCACCATCGATATGGATTTTAAACCAGTTATAGAGGGAGAGGAGCCATCAGGGAGTTGAGGGACTGCAAAAGCTGGTAGGATGAGTGGGTTGGAAGCAACTGAGGTCACACACTGGCCATACAGAAAGTGGTGATAGAGTCATAGGACTCACAAAATTGTGATTCTGAAAATGTTTAGTTACTGATAATAAGAAGGAAAAGAGTAATGTCCTCTAAGTCAGGGTAGAGGCCACGGCTGCTGAAGATCAGTTTAAGGAAAAGAAATTGTAGGGAAAGTCACATATATACATAAAATTAAATGACCAAGAATTAAGACAGAAATTATGTTAAAGAAAATGACAGTGAGTGAGAAAGTAAAATCATCCAGAAATGAGCATAAATGACCTCAGTGTTGTAGAATGACAGCAACGGTGATGGGAAGTGGGTGATGTAATATAATGGCATGACCTTCAAGTCTGGGGCTTTAAGACGAGCAGCAGAGGGAAAGATCTGGAATCTAAAATAGCAACAGAATTTGAAATTTGAGCAAAGACCATTAACCATGGGATTCTGGGAACCAATCAAATAGAGATTTATAAAGAAGAAATCCATAACAGCCTCACGTTCCCCTCCAATTTCAACCACTTCCAGTAACAAACATGACAGTTTAACATGCATTTTTCAACATTTGCTCTGAATCTTTTGAGATTTAATTTTTTAGAAAATAGTAGTAAAAAACAGTCATCTGTCACTTTCTGTTGAAGGGGACTTTGAAGAGCTTATCTCTAAAGAAAAGGGACTAATGAGTTGAGCCTTTCAGTGCATGGTGTAAGTGACTGGATTTTTCAGCAAATACCATCATCAAAAACTCCCCAAGGTGACCTAAAAATCTTACCCAGTGTCCTCCAGGCCTTTTGAGAAATTTGTACCTCTTTCCTCAGAGATTACCCTGACAAGTGGTAAAGCATAAAATCAATGTTATCATTTGTATATGATATTTACGTGACTTTTCTTTCGGGAAATACTGTGACAGTAAGACAGAGAGGAAAAATTGCCTTCACATTGTGGTTGACATGTGGTGTGACCTCTGTTCATTTCAGCCCAGTTTTCCAAAACCGACAGACTCAGTATAATAGTATTCCAACCAGTAACCAAGAGATAGGAAGGAATTTCCTGATGAAAAGTACCTTGAGATATTTTATGGTAAAAATATTATGACACAGGAGAGAAAAATGCTTACTGATTTTCAAGATTAAGAGCAGACATGGGAAATCTCAGCATTTTGAACATGTGACTGATTCTACTGGGCTGTTTTTATTGGTGAGCCTTGAAACCCACACCTCTGTCCCCAAGCTTGGGGGTCTACTTTCTTTTGCTGTTGGGTACGTTATGGGAATACTGAAAAAGAATGTTTTGGGTTAACTCATTGCTGGCCTGAAAGTGGCCTTTTTTTCTTGCCTTTTTGCTCACCGTTCTTCCCTGCTGTTTCTGGATTAAGAATGATTTTACAGGCAAGGCTTAAACTAAGTGACCCTAGGAATAGGCCAGGTGAAAAGTGGGGACAGAGCTCTGGGTTCAGCTGGCCAGGGCAGAAGGATACTATACAGAGGGGATCCAGAAAATTGTAGCCTGCTGTCTGCTGACTATAAATATCTCAGATTGTCAGTATAAATATAGTTGATTGCGAGCTCCAATCATACATTACCGCAAGTCATTTTGACACAGGCCACATCTAAGTAAAAGCAAGACTGCATTTCAGAACCACCTACTTGAAACAGCAAAAGTTTAATAACCACACAGCCAGTGATAGTGACAGACGTCTCAATCCTGATTTGCCATTCTCAAAGCACTGTCACACGCAGAGGCCAGGTGCAGTCATCTGGAGACTATTTACAGATGTGTGGGTTTTCCAGACCACTTGCATCTCCCCTGTCTTTCTGCAGTTACCTTGCTTTTAGGCATTTCTCTGCATCTCACTGTTTTTTAGCACTGTGGAGAAACAGAAGGTCCCAGGGAGTTAGGTTTACCAAGTGCTAGTCACCCACACAGTGGGGACGCATGAAGGAAGACTGCCGAATAACTCCAATGGTGATTCCCAACTGGTGGACTAATTCCCCATTCGTGCGTCCCTCTTAGCCTTTAAATATAAGGGGAGTGATCATTTCTAATATGTTTCTGTGTTATACCAGAGTCATGCCAAACATGAGTCACTGTAACAGTCCCAGAGCTTCCCACGCTCCCAATCCAAGTCTCTGCAGTCCTAGGAACAGCACATTTCTTAATGTGTCTGCTGCTTGATCTCCAAATATCACCTTCATTTTCTCCTGTTTTCATCTTCAGTTGTAGTTTGGCCACCCAACACCCTACTACAGAGAAGTTCTAGAATGTTCACTCAAGTGTTGGCAGTCATATCCTCCCAAAAGAGGAGTAGCCAGACGTGAAACCAGGTCAACTTGGGGCCAGGAATGGATGGCCAATGTGAGGAGTGATTTTTTATTTTGTCCACTATTCCTACCAGTCTTAGTGTCTTCTTCGTGTCTTTTTTTTTTTTTCCCCCATTTTTTTCCCTTTTGTGTGAATGGGTTTCAAGGAATAGTTCATTGGGTTAAGTCATGAAGAAACCTTGAAAGAACAGAATGAGGTGGCTGAGAAATCTCAATTCAGTCACCTGCCCCAAATGCACATGGGCCTCCGGTTGCTCTGACTTCCTGATTTCATCTTTTACTAAATTGAATCTGCTTTTTAGGTTGTTCATAAAGATACACCAACACGAGGACCCTATGAGACTTCAGAGTCCACGTAGAAACCAGGCTCACGTTTATACATTTACGAAGCACAAGGAGTTTACAAATTAGCTTTCCTAATATCACAAACACACTTGACGTCAGTATTTTTTACTCCCTAATTTAAAGATGAGGAAATTATGGATTGGAGAAGAGTGGTCAGTTGTTCAGAGTTCATAGCCGGTAAGTGGAGGACTCTGAAACAGACCATGTCACTTCAGCATTCACATTTCACTAAGCAACTCCAGGAACCTGCTTCCCCAGACAAGCAAAGCATCATTCCTAAGTATACGATCTTGTCAACAAGTCTGAAATCACACAGAAACCCAGAGTTTGTATCTCCTGACACAACTGTCTGGGTTCGCATGGTGACGGTGGCCTGACTTCACCTGCTCCCAAGGCCGATGGCCATAATCATGAATCCTTGTTGAAGAGCCCGGTCCTCACTTTTCCCTGCATGGGTGCTGTGGGGAATCTGGCTGAGACCGCTCTCTCTTCTGTGCTTTTCTCTTCTGCTCTTGCTTTTGGGCTGCTCTATCTAACACTTCATCCCCACCCCACCTTGGGCCTCATCGTGTGCCCCATCTTGTGCTTGCATCCAGATCTCATCCTACTACTCCCCAAAGGCCACCATGTCCCATCTTTGGTGTTGGAACTGTCAGCCAGGCTCAGTCTTGGACACTGTTTAGGGATTATCTAATCACACTCCATTTCATGGGCCACGTTTCTCACATCTGTTAAATATTCTGTTTCATACCTAATGCTTGAATTCAGAGCCCTGGCCCCAGAACAACAGACCATATGTAGTCTCCACATTCCAGACACTAGGCTTTGACCCAACTCTGCAGACCTGTTGGGATTCCCTCCTCCAGACATAGGATGGTCTTGCTCAACCTCTACTTTCCAGCCACACATGGAGTTCCCAGTGCAGCTACATCTCAAAGTGGAGCCAGGGCCACAGACCAGGTCAGGCACTTGCAGGCCCACGATGACGTTCAGGCTGCATGTGTGACAGAGCAGGCTCAAAAGAGATTTCTTGTTAGAGCTTTGCATGCCCAAGATGAGAGGTGATGGCTGTACTTCCACGTGGTTAGAGTCTAACAGCTGTTCTTTAGCCTCACACATAGAGGGCTCCACTGGCAAGAAGCTTATTCTAAGTACAGAGTCAATTCACAAAGCCATTGTCCGAGGACACAGGTTGAGGGAGGCCAATGATAGATGATTTGAGGGCAACATTTTGCAATGACTGCAAATTGTTCTTGAGGCCAGCTGTGCCTCGATCCTCTATGATGCCACAGAAAATTCCCCTGGAAAACCAGGAAATAGGCCCAATCCCAAATAATAACCTTGTAAGCAAAGAAGAAGAGAACCAGAGGAGACGTGCAACTCTGCAGATCTTGGGTAGAGGATAGAGTTCTCCAAGGTGGGGTAAAAAACTCTGAAGGGATAGAGTAGCACCACCGAGGATGCAGGTGGGCTGTGGGATGCCTTCACTTACTTGCTTTTTATACCATAAAGTACCAAGGGACATAGAGGTGAGTGAGAAAACATGCAAGCCCCATATGTGCAGGAAGCAGGCTGCCCGAAGGCAGGCAAAGGACAGGGCGTCAGGCATCTCTGCAGCTGTGGCCTTGACCAGCTGAGGACAAATGCGTGTGGAATTATCACACCACCAGCCTGAGACACAGGTGCTCACATGCCAGAGAGACTTGCTGCCTGCTCTGAACACAGAGCCATGCTGAAGAGAGTGGTTTTGGTGAGGAACGTTCTGGAGAACCAACTCTGAAGGCTAATGTCCCCGCCTGCCCTACCTACATCTGCCACATAATGTTTCCCCAAAGGGCCAGCCCTATAGTGAATCTCCCCACAAATATGAGTAAGATGACCAAGTCATTCCCATGGCATCCCCACAAATCTATGGCAAGAAAAAATACAGGGAGACTAACACACATACACACACATAGAGAGACACCCAACAGTGGTTCTGAGGTGGTTTCTCACTCAAGTCCAGCTACGTGCGATGCCTGGTTATTCCTCAAACACCTCTGCCTACCCCTGCCTTAGGGCATCACTCAACATTCCCCTCTTTCTGAAATCCTGCAGGGATCTGGGGTTCCGTTAAGCCTTTGCTTGGATGTCAACAAGTCCGGTCAAGATTGACTCCATGGTTTTTGTCTGAACAACTGGGAGAAATGAGTTCTCATGAACTGCACTGCTGTTCACATAAGACCAGGATGCACATGGCAATGGGTTACAATATTTATGTGTTTACAATATGAAGGAGAACAGGAAAGAAAGAAAATAGCTGGAAGAGTAAGGTTATTCCAAATAGAAATCACAAAGCGGGTTATGTTTGGACTCCAGTTTCCTCCTGTGCACTCATGCAGCATAAAGGCACACCTGTCTTCATGGTGCATAAATCAGGACCCACAGATCCAAACACTTACCAGCAGGTGCAGAGTTAGGACACACCTGGGCATGCATTCAATGACAATGGTAGGGGATATTTTACTCAGTGTCAGCAACATGACATATAGTGCATATGCAAGACCAGAATGACCAGATTTTCCAGTTTTTCAAGAGAAGCTGAAAATTCAGATATTTTTCTACGTGAACTATTCTTATTTTTAAAGGTTGGCAGCCCATTCAAGACTTTTTGAATACTGCAATCTAAACAAAAGATTCTGTGTTAAAGTTACATTTTTAAATTCAGCAAAAGAAGCAATTCAAGGTTTGGTTATAGCATACATATTATAATTTGCTGGAATGTGACGAACTCTCATGTTTCAAAATTCTATTTTATAAGTTTGAAGTAGAATTTTTACCATCCAAAACCATGTGGTCTTGCCAGCTGGGATTATTTCTGTTTTGTTTTGGTTTTTAATGCTCCCTTGAACTAGGTTGATGGGAGTAATTTTTTGTTGCTAAGAGAGGTTTCCTTAATTGAATCCAATAAGGCTTTATTAAAAGTAGCAGTTTGTATTCTCTGGATTTGTTCCCATTGATAAGTGTGTCTTTGTGTCTGTTCTCTGTGTGTATGTATTTCAGGGGTTGGGGGCTGTGTGTATGTGTGTGTCTGTGCACAGAGTGGGGAGCGGGGGACACATAGAAGGGAAGGGAAGCCAACCTCATTGTCTTAGTCTGTTCAGGCTACTATAAAAGAACCACATAGACTGGGTAGCTTGGCTTGTAAATAACCTAATGTATTTCTTACAGTTCTGGAGCTGGAAGTCCAAGATCAAAGAGAGGAAGATTTGATGACTGGTGTGGACCTGCTTCCTGATTCGTAGACAGCACCTGCTCACTGTGTCCTCACATGGTGGAAGGAGCAAGGGGTCTCTCTGGGGTCCCTTTATAGGGACACTAATCCCATTCATGAGGCTCCAGCCTCACAACCTCGTCACCTCCCAAAGGCCCCACCTCCCAACACCATCACCTTGGTGGTGAGGATTTCAATGCAGGAATGTTGAGGGGACATGAACATTTAGCCCATAGCACTCAGGTTATTATTAAGGGACACTATCCATCAGCTTATTCTGGTCATCACACAACTAGAATAGTCATACATGGGGTTTGTATATAACATGCCCCATTTGCATGAGAAACATACATATACATACATTTATGCTTGAATCTACATTTAGGATTTCAGAAAGCACTCATAAGGCTGCTCACAATTTCTGAGGAGGGTGGATCTAGATTACTTTCAAACACCTGTTGTACTATTTAATTTTTTAAAAGCATATACATGTGGGTTTTTTTCCAATAAAACATAATTAATCAAAATAAGATTGAAAAACCAAAAAAATAAATAAATAAAATAAATGGGAGGAGAGAAGAAAGCTGGCAGATGCCACTAGGGCTGTGTTTTTTCCTGTGTTGGTTGTCCCAGCTGTGCAGGCCCCTTACACTTCAATCATCAGGAGTCAGAAAGCATGAAAGCCCCCAAGAGGGGTATCTATGTCACCAGCACTTCCATAAAGGGTGAGTGAGAGGGCAGCTTCCAGGTAGGCAAACTGCTGGGTAATAAGCATGCTGAGCAACACACTTACAGAAACGTTCCAGGGAGCAGATTCACTTGGAAATAGAATTAGATGTGACTATGGGAGATTGCCAGGAAGTCACATGGACTAAATAGCCTGCAAGCGCAGTCCTAACTCTCCCAACTGGGGCAGGTTTTCACTGGATGGACAAGTTCTCCTATACATCTGAGGTCTTTCACTTTTAGGTCAGGGCTGGATTCCCCAGAACTGTTGAGTGCCACCTCCTCGATGTTCACCTGGAGGGTTCCTGAACAGCTCCTACCCAGGAGAAACATCCTACACTTGGTAGACCCCACTCACAGCCCTACATTGCCGGGGCCTGGCAAATCTAGGCATGCACTTTTCCCCCTGCCCAGAGGACTGTCCCCAAGCTACCTAAAAGGGCTTTTTCATCCTCGGCTTGCCCCTGTAAGGGAGCTGCTAGTTCAGTAAGACACCCACAGATCTTAGAAGACCTGATCTTGCTGGGAACAACTTTCACAGCTTGTAACTAAAACTGTGTTTAACTCCACATTATGAATGCTCTTGATCAAAACAGACCACATCCTGCGTAGAAAACTCAGGCACAAATTCAAGGCAATCATGAGCTCTCCTCTGCTCACAGCCCAGGGGACTGGATCCAGGCCCAGAGGGCCATGGCCTCAAAAACAGAAATGATTGAAGGGTCTCAGCTCACAGCCACCTCAGGGTCCCTTCACTCTTCCAGCCAGGCTGTCCAGTTGCGGCCACGTGCACCCTGGTTACAAAGGCCATGTTTCAATCACTCCTCCCCTGCCAACAGCACGATGCACCATCCCCCGGTGAAATGTCAGTCCTACGGTGAAGCCCTGTCGACAGCCCGTGGCAGGTGGGTGGGGACTCCAGGCCCCTGTTCTTGGGCTCTGAATGACTTCAGCATGAGTAACTAGGGCAATTTTGGATCCTTAAATTCTACCTCCTGCTATTCAGCTTAAAGATAGTGAGACATAACTACTTAATCTTCCCTTCCAAGGCACTCTCAACACAACTGCAGCACTTAGCATATCTTCCCGAGTCCAAATGATCCTTCTTAGGAACATGAGTCTGTTTCTCTTTCTAAACTTGCCATAGTGCATCGTTGGTGTAATCAAAGTAAAGCAGTCTTTGCGGGTGGAGCTCTCCAGCCAGCAGCTGAGAATGTCAGAGCAGTTACCGTGATGTGTCTGTGGAAGAACTGTTCTCATTGGAAATGGAACAGAAAGAGGGAATCTGTCATGATTTTTTCCAGTTTTATTTTGTCCACGTGTAGTTCAGACCCAGGGTAGAATGTGGATATCCAGAGTCTTAATCATTTTGGGTCTTTTTGGCATAAATGTAAGACGTAATACATCTATTGGAAACACAAAAGTGTAGTGGATAGTGCACATTTGACCTCTAAAACAATCTTTGATTATGGACATCAGTGCTTAATATATGAGGTTTTTACATAAACCAAAACTCCTAATTCTCTCACCAAAAGGGAGCATTTAAATAAACCCCAAAGAATGTGTCTAAAATCTGACAGGCATCTGCTTCCTGCTACAAATAAATATATCTTTGAGTTTATATATATTTCCTTAATTAGCTAACTTTCTCTGTGTTTACTAATATTACTTTTCAGGTTATACATAAATTTTTAGGGTCATTATCCCTCCTTCAACCAGAAGTATTTCTTGAAGGACACAACTCTAACAAAAATGGCCAGGAGCTAAAATACAGAAATATCAATATGTTTTTATATGGATATATAAATACCTATATAAAATACACAGAATATCTATATAAAAATTTGTATAAAATATACAGAAATATCTATATAAAATATAGAAGATCAATAACTAGCTTCTACAAGGAAAAATCAGCATGCATCGCAAGACTTGACTTTAATTGGAGTTCATGGTTATGTAAGCGACCGTATCATACTGTGGATGGAATCCTTCTTATAGACAAAGCCAGAGAACTCTAAAAAGCAACTGATGACTGTGCCATTTGGTCATCATGTTTGAGGCCTGCAGTGAACTGACCTCACATAAAATGTGAGTGGGGGCCAAGAAGGTGGACTTATCAGAAACTCCCACAAGGGCTGGTGGACTGTTCTTCCACTGGGGTAAAACACTTTCTTCACACATGCCTGATAGCAAGGTGGCCTCTTATGCATTAAACTTTAGAGCATAAGATAAAAATCAGCTGTGAACCAAGTGGGGATGGGTCAGGCGGAATATTCCACCCTGAGAGGTGGAATATTCTACCACTAGCACAGTGACAATCAAAAGAAGGTGAGCTGTTAGTCTGTTTTATCACTGCGTCTAGTCCTCCAGAGCTCCTGCCTCACGTTGCAGCCTGACTATGGTCTTCCCTTCTGCAGGCATTGAGTTAGAGCTCGCACCCTGCAGGGGCCATGCCCACTGCTGCCCACCCCCGAACACCAGCGGCTCCCACCCACACGGCTCATGGCACTACTGCCACATGGGAAGGTGAGTGGCTAAGTGGCGCTCAAGGATGCTAGTGAGATCACACCAGAGCCGGAGGTCAAGCGTTCTCAGTCAGCCCTATGCTGGGAACCTCACCAGATGTTTCTATATTCTGCAAAACTCATGTGGTAATCTATGTTCATTAATGTTTTAGCAGCAGAATACTTCTGTCACATAAAACAGTGCTCAGAATCCCAGTGCTCATTTCAGATGAAGCCAAAGTCCCTTCTTTGCTGTGGCTCTGAGGACCCCACAGAAGCCTTGAGAAAGGGGTCTTGGTTGGGCACTGGAAAGTGATGAGGCAGAAACATCGGGGGCAATGCCAAGAGACCCCAGGTCAGGATCCTGGGCAGTCATTAAGTCCAAGAAGGGCTTAAGCTGTTTGGTGACAAAAAGAGGCTGCGTGTGGCAGGCAGCATATGAGTGCTGGATTCATTTACAACTTTGACTCATTTTAGCCCTATGTTGAGAAATCATTCTATTTCCAAGGAGAGTTGGACTTTATTCTCTCAGCTGAGTACTCCCTTTAGGCCAATTCCAAAGTCTCTTTGTAAAATGTGCTTACATTTCCCTGCTTTGAATTTCTGTGGCCAGAGTTGATCTTTTTATGCAACTAGGAAAGGCAAAATAATTTTCATGCCCAAGTGAAATTCTCACATCCTTGATCCTATAATTATTGTCTCTTGAAAATATGAGCTTAACCTTAGGACACTGGCAGGCCCCCTGTTATTAATACATGGGCTGCTCCCTGGGACAGTGAGGGAGTCCAAGAAGCCGGAGAGAGCCTGGACTTTGTCCAGATCTTCCCTACTGCCACATGTGTGGCCTTTTTTAATCTCTCCACCTTTTGTTCCTACAGTGCAGACAGAATTGCCTTTTCCGTCCAGCTTTTTGGCTTCTGTGGTTCTCTGCTTCAGCTGTCCGCTGTCTCAGCTAAGCAAGGAGGTGCTTTGGTTTGCATGGTTGAGCCGGCTGTTCAAGCTGCAAACTCATTTTTCAGGAAAGGCAGGCAACTCTCAGTCAATGAGTAGGATACGTGTACCAGCTCAGGGAATTTTTTTGCAAGCTGTTCTGTGCACTAAGGAGGGGCATGGATAATGAAAATAAATGTAATTGGCAATATTTTCTATTCCTCTGAAATGCACCTTCTCAGGTGATATGAATCTAGGGATTGTCTTATGGGAAGCGCTCCCCTGGGAAACACTGGAGGAATGCCGAATTTGCCGTAGCCTTCTAGCTGTGTCACGTAGCTCCCTTGGAAATTTTTCCCCTGAGCAGCCTGACCCCAATTTTTATTGTCACAAGATTTTTAAATGAACTGAATGTTGGACAACTGGGAAATCACCTTTTTACTTTCTCTGATTTTGGAAGCCACAGGTCACAGCACATTACTATTATTATTATTCACCAGCATAAGGCAACTCACAGTTGGGTGTGTGTCAGGTATAAACACACATGTGTATGTCTTTATCCTTCATGGATGAATGTGTGTTCTCTTTTGTCCACCATTTCTTCTCTTTCCCCTGAGAAGCTGCCATCCTGATGAACATTTGTTGTATACATTCATTTAAAATGTGGGTCATGGTTTTCAGCTATAGATGCATGTCCACACCATGTATTTTTGTTGTGTGTATTCTTGTATGATGGGTACAGTTGTTCTGTGTAATTAAATTCTGTCTCTTACTTTTTTTCACTTAACACTGTACTTTTGGGGATCTATCCGTGATGCACTGTACATGCATAGTGCATGGCTTCTACCTGCAGTATGCACTCTCTGCATTCTACACATCCCCATCCCCAGTGACATCCCCACCTCCTGGCCAAACATACAACTCCATGATAAACACTCTTGTACATGTCTCCTAGTGGACCTGTTGTGAGAATTTATTTGGGTTATTTACACAGAGTAGAAATTTGCGTCCTAGGTTATTTCAATACTTAATGTGGTTAAACACTAGGTATTTTTATTTTATTCCCATATGGGTCTTTCTGTGGTGCCCCATACAAATACAAATCCATAGATATTTGTCCTTCCATCAAAACCATGCTATCTTGATTATTATGGTTTTTGCATATGTCTTCATATCTGTTAGGGCAAGTCTTCCCTCTTTGCTATTTTTGTCATTTCATAGAAATTTATTCTTAAATACATTCTAGATTAAGTTCATCAAGTTTCTAAAGAAATATAACTGAAATATTGAACTTATGGATTAATTAGGAGAATTGATATCTTTATAATATTAAAATTGCTTTACCTCAGGAAAGGAATATCTCCTCATATACTCAGATTACCTTCGATGTTCTTTTAAGAATTTTACATTTTTCTCCATAGGCATAATGCAGAAAGAGACTTGAAATTTTTTGTTGCTATTGTGAATGGTATCATGTTTAGTTATATACCCAAGTTCTTAGTGTAGAGAATTGCTTCTGATTTTTGTAAGTTTACCTTGTTTCCGGCAATCTTGCTGAACTCTTCCTTATTGTAATAATTTGTCTATCGATTTAGCTGGTTTTTGTAGCTAAATAATTGTCTCATCTGTAAATAATATAGCACAAGAAGTCCTATTCCATACTATAAGAAAAGTAAAAGAAATGAGAAAGCAAGGATCAAACTATTTTGGTATATGCGGAGAGTTTGCAAAAATAATATATATTGTTTGCTGATCATAAAGTTCTATCTAACTATAATGTCTCAAGCTTATTCATTATATTTGTAATTATTATATTAATAACTATATTAATTATTAAGATCTTTTGCAATGGTACTTTTGTTGTTAGCTTGATCTAATCATGTCTTAGAGGAATGTGTAACAATCTCAAACTACAATTGCTGATACATCTGTGTCTTCCTGAATATATGTTCACAATGGTTGAGTCTTCTCACAGTATTGTTCCTAATACAATACCATATCATGCTTTGTACCTTGTGATATTTATGTCTTGAATTCTATTTTTTCAGATTTTCAGTTCATTCAGCATTCATCGATTCATAGTTGACTGTGGAGGACACTAAAATTAATAAGCACATGTATTTCACAGGGCCTAACTTATAGCTTAGTAGGACCACAGTCCTTACATTTTAGAAGGGACAAAGCCCTTAGCGTAGGTTGTAGCTTAGTGGGGCCACAGCCCTGTAGTTTTAGCAGGGCCAAAGCCCTGCAGCTTTAGGAATAGCCTAACTCTTTAGAATTGCACATAGAATTGCTAAGCTTGGGAAAAACAGAAAACTTTCCCAGGACTACAGTCTCTGTTGTAGATTAAAAAAACTGTAACACGGCAAAAGTGCTTGTTCTAAGGGTAGTCGTCCTTGGTGCAGCTAAACCTAATGATGGGAAAGTATGTGAGCTAGAGGCTTCAAGGTTAATGGTTGGGGGATGTTCCTCATCTCATCTTCAGCTGTTTCTTTAAGTTTCTTAGGGAACTAAGTGTTGCCATGACGATTATCTTATTGTTCTTTTTGCAACCACCTGTGTCCCTTTTCTGTAACTTTCTTGCCTGGACAATAAAAACTGAGAGAAAACCTGATTAGGGGTTATTCCTAGGAAATCTTCTCTCTTGAAGGAATTCCTCCTAGGATTAACCCTTTCAGGTCTTTCACTTCTCTGGAGAAATGGGCTTTGAGTAATCCTTTGTGTCTCTGTCATCCTGGGAGAGGTGACAGTTGACATCCTTCTGTTTTGATGTTTTCTCTATCTTTTGATAAACACAGCTCTTATAGGCAACAAATTGTCGAATTTTATCTTGTAATCCAGTCCCTTAAACTCCATCTTTTAATTGGTGAGTACAGTGTATATAAGTTTCTATATTTATTTGTTTCTACCCTCTTATTTCACATTTTCCATTAGCTATACTTTATCTTTGTTTTTATTTTCTTTTTCTGCTTTCTGTTAGCTAAAGGTTTTTTTCCCTCCTTCTGCTGATTTAAATGTCATACATTCCATTTTTCTCCTACTCATGGCCACTCTTTATTAAAATCTATATTCACTATTGATTTCTTAAATGCATTAATATCTAGATCCTTCTCCTATCAAGACACGCACTTGAGCAAGTTCTCATCTTCCATTGATCTCTTTGCTCTGTTGCCTACTGTTTGGTATTGTCTAGAGTTTTAGTTCTGGCTTATTAACAATACCTTTTTCTTATCCTAGCCTGGTTTTTTGTTTGTTTGTTTGTTTGTTTGTTTGTTTAATTTTAGCATCTGGCCAGGACAGGGATCTGAACCTTTGACCCTGCTGTTACAACACTGTGCTCTAACCAAGTGAGCTCACTGGCCAGCTCTGCTCCTGTTGTTTTTAGATGACAGTAAACGTAGCTAACATATATTACCAACCTTCTTCTGTATTCATTACAACCTTCTCCTGAAGTCAAGCTCTTCCTCCCAGACTGTTTTGAAAGTGGATTTTTATCTGGCAAACCTTTTGAAAACTGGCATGTCTGAAAACGTTTTCATCACACTCTCACATTTAAGTGACAATTTGGCTGGATATAGAGTTTTTGGGTTCAAAGTAATTTTTAAATATTACTCCAACTTAGTGTCGATGATGAGAATTACATCATCAGTTTGATTCTTGTCTGCTGCTGTCTCCTTGGAACTTCTTGAATTCTCTTTGTTTTGGAGTTTTTAATCTTCGCTCTAATATGTCTAGGTGTGAGTTTTTTCTTATTTATTATGTTGGAAACCCTCTGACTTGTTTCCACCTAAGAGCTAAGATCTTTTTCTTTCTTTCTCTCTCTCTCTCTCTCTTTTTAAAAATAATGGAAGCTTTCCTTCATTATTTTTTTCAAACAATTACTCCTTTCTATTTTTCCTTAGACTTTTGGTGTCTCCTCTATTTGATGCTTGTTATATTTCTATTCTCTATGTCCTTGGTGTTTCTGTTATAATTCTTTTCTTTTTAGCCATTCACGACATTTTTTAGGAGAGACCTGAAGCCTATTTGCATGTCGCACCTTCATTTCTCAGCTGCACTCATTGTGCAATTCAGTCTGACACCTGTGTCCTTTGTTGTGACTATCATGTATTTCACAAACACATATTTCTACTCGGTTCATTTGTGTGACTTATTATTTTCTGCTTTATATTTCCACACTCTTCTGTTATCTCACTGAGCATATCCATTACATTTACATTCTTGGACTATCTCTTTCTGTAATTCTCCTTCCCTGGATACAGGTTTTTCAGTTTGCTTTCCTTTTAGTGGTTGTGCTCTGCATATCTAGTCATTTTAGTCTGTGAGTGTATGTTATTCAAAGACAGGGTTCTCACCCGGAGGCAGTGTTGCCCCCAGGGCACATGTGGCAATACAGCAGGCATGTTTGATTGTCACAAGTGGGGAAGGGAGAGGCTACTGGTATCTGGAGGGTAGAGGCCAGGAATTAACAGCCAGCAATGCACAGGACAGCTCCACCACACGTACACATGCAACCAAGAATTATCTGGCCCAAATGTCATTACTGCTGAGGCTAAGAAACCTGAGCTGGCAGTCTGAGCCCACGGGAGAAAGCCCCAGGCAGCATGGAGACACTGGGAGCAGCTCACCTTCCCTCAACAACCCAGGCCACCCTCTGGCCAGGGTTTCCCCTGAGGCTCTGGTCTCAATTATGTCTCTCAAGGCAGAGGCCCACCAGTGCCAAGTTTTGGATGGGGCGTGAGCAGAGAAAGAAATGCCCAAAGACGGCAGGTCAGCCCCCATGGACACCCTTTTCCTAAATGCCTCTCTCCAAGGGGGATTCTGTGCTGCCCAGACATGACCACCCACCCCATGAATATCAGGGGCCTGGGCTCAGTGACTATAGATTCCTTGCAGCAGACAGGCAGACAATGACTCCTGCAAAGCCAAACAGCAGGAGGTGAGAGGAGAAATTGATTCTTTCCACCAGCTTTCTCACTGCCCTTTGGGCATCCTGGCCCCAGGCTAATGAAGCGACTTCCCCTCTTCCCGCACTCCCCAAGGAGAGGCCGTCTGCTGCCATAGCTGCACGTGGCAGCTGTTGAAAGCAGGAGGCAGCAGCCCTACCTGCCCTGCCAGTTGCACAGAAAATCCCATCAACTTTAAAAGAGCTAATTATGGGTGCCTTATGAAAACAGAGATACTGAAGTGAATATTTCTATAAATACCACTCTTCATAAACCGGTGATATAATGGATTGTTGCATATAAGTTTTAACGGTGTAGGATGTATTTACGAGTTGTTATTTTCCCTCCTTTTGAACAGAAAATTATTTTTCTCTTGGCACTGACAGTTACCATAAGCATAAATATCTAAATGATAAGGAAACCTAAATGTTTTTTCCCCTTCCCAGTTTCTGTTGAATACTGTTTAACATCATAATATCACAAGCCCTTTTTTTTTAATCTCAGTGAACAAAATCTCATTCCTAGCCACTAATAACATTAATCAAAGTAGTCTTTCACGACATTTAAATAAATGTATTTCCCTTTGTATGCTCAAGGACAATATAGATGATCTGTAGAAACTGGACATTTATCACAGTGATATGTCTCTGTTATCACAATGCCATTATTTAGCCATTGATTTAGGGAAAGCAAACTGCTGAGAGTATCAAGACATCATCATGATGGTATAAAGAAAGAAAAAAGCTTATAAAAATTCAAAGATTGCTTTCAGGGTCACTTCCCATTTTATTTTTAGAGGTTACTTGGAAGGCTTATACTCAGAATTCAGACTTAACATTAATAACACTTTCACATGAGATAGCACTTTTTCAGATATGTGTATGACATACAATTCAAATAATGCATTTCAGAAAAAAATTAAAAACAAGCTTAAAGTCACTTCTTTAAAACTAGGTTTGTATATATTCAAATGTCTATTCTCTCTAATCTAGCTATCATCTATTTGGTTGATTGGTACATAATTATTTTTCATCTCATTGAGATCAAATGGTAAAGTACAGCCAATATTTATCAACCTCTAGAAGTAATAACTGTAAGTGCAAATATTTTTGCAAATCCTGCTGTATCATAAGCACTACTGAGCAGAAAAAAAACAAATTCGATGACAGCATTGCAAAAATAATCTCACAGTGAACTCAAGAGTAACCTGTATAATTTAAGATTTTATTCTAATAAATTTAATGCATTTCTACAAAGTATATTTTACAACACAAACAAGTATGCAAGAATGCAAAGCCTTTGCATCCTCCAGATAACACAAAAAAGAATTAAGATAAGACAGTTGCTTACTAATTAAATTTTTCATTCTAGTTTTCTGTTTGTCTTAGATCAAGGTAGCAGCAAACTACTACCCTCAAGGCAAATCTGGCCCACCATCTTTTTGGCAAATAAGTTTTTCCTGGGACACAAACCACTCCCATTTGTTGAAGAATTATCTATGGCTGATTTTACACTACAGAGTTGAGACCCCCTGACTCACAAAGCCTAAAACATTTACTATCTGGCCCTTTACAGAAAAAGTTTGTCAACCTGCCGCAGGCCGCAAATAAGCAAACACATATTGAAGTTACTGCCATGGTTTCCATGGCTACATTATCAAGTGATAGTTGGAATATTCTCCGTATCCCAGTTGGGCTGTCTTGGGGTCTTCCCCAAATCTCCAGTAGGATGAACCTTGTCATCAGGGCATCTATTCTCTTGCTGTGGACTAGAGCAGGCAACACTCCCTGCCATTGGAGCTGGTTACAATAGCTTCCAAATGATCTTATATTTTCATTACTCACTTGTTCTAAAATTATCTGCACAAATATTCCCTTTTTCTAGGCTTGGACAAACAGTAATTCAGACTTTTGTTTGCAGAATGAGAACCTTGATTAGAATCAGTAATATCAAATAGCTGCCATCAAGTAAAAATGCTTCCAACAAATCCTCTGTAGCAGTGTTGTGTAAATGGACATGGTCTTGATTTATTAGGGAGTGGACAGATGCATAGTAAAAGGTATTGATTTTTCAGTTTTTTTCCCCCAGATATTGTGAGCTTACAATTGATTTAGAGTGCCATTAGTGTTGTTATGGTTCTAAGCATTTTTTAATTGCCATTGTTATTTCTCCTATAATTTATGAGTTACTTGAGGAGTGCATTTTAAAATTCCCAGACACATGAGGTTTTATTAACCATACTTTTAGTGTTGATTTCCACTTTATTGCCTGTGGTCATTCTCTGTATCTGGGGTATAAGTTTATGCATGCATAATGCATCAGGCTTCTTAACATCATTACTTAAACCTTCTATCTACTTTCTACTACTCTGTTTTCTTGATCTTCCAATTTCTGATAAAAGCATGTTAAAATCATAAACTTCTTATGAATGTGTTTATTTCTCTCAGCCACTCTGTCAGCTTTCCTTTCTGGAGTTCAAAGTGTGTACAATTTCATTTGTTCTATCTTCCTGGTAGACGTACCCTTTCGTGTTTGTTGGCTACCATCTTATTTTACTAAAATAACATGTGCATTAAATTCTGTACTGTGGATATTAGTATTACTAACTTTCAATTAGTATTCTCTGTCTTTTAACTGTGTCATTTTTATAGAGCTGGGTTTTGAGTAGGTAAGTCCATTTACAGTGATGGTAATTATGGGTGTATTGACATTTATTTCCATCATTTTATTTTGTGTATTCTACATTAACACCGTTTTCCTTTCTTTTTTTCTCTATTTCTACTTAGTTTTTATCTCTTGTTATTTCCTCTCAATTTTGGCTATGTATCATATTTGTATACCAATAATGGTTATTTTAATTGGTATATATACCAAATATTAATTTGTTTAATACAACCTAAAGTTACTCAGTATTTGAATAATTGTATTCCTCATCAAAACACAGCATTCCCGTCTGGTTATTGTTGCCAGAGCTTCTTATTTGTAATTCTTAATGCTATTTTTACATTCAGCACTTAATTAATAGGTATTATTTCATCCAATTCGGTGTGCGCTGCTGTTTCTTGAATCCCAACCCTCCCTCTTTCTTTCTTATGTTCTTGATGAAGAACATTCTTGAATATTCCTTTAAGTGCTAGTTTTATCATCTGTGCATATAGGCTCTGTGTCCAAAAAATGCCTTTGTGTTATGTTTGCTCTTGAATGTTAAGGTGGCAATTTCTTTCTTTCTCTCCTGCGTTGCTGTGGATGAATCGTCATCCCCTTGGGGGTAATCGGTGTTTGTTTGTGGTAGCTTAAGAATTCCTCTTCCTTCTCAATGGTTTGAAGCCACCTATCATAGGCCATGGAATAGCTTTATATTTATTTATCTTTTCGATTCGTAGAGTGCACTTTTGATGTGAAGACTTCAATTCTGAATAATTTTGGATATTATTTAATTCTGAAAAAAATACATTAGCCATTATTTCTTCAAATATTGTTTATTTACAACTCAATCTCTTCTCTAGCCATTTATCTATCATGAAACTCCTATGAAAGTAATATTATAGTATCTCACTCTGACTCCAAATCTCACAGCTCCATCGCTTCTCAGCCTTTTGGCTAAGATCAAGTGCAAATCTCACAGCTCCTCTTTTATATTTTTATGTTTCTTTTTAAGTCTCTTTTTCTTGCTATTCTGTTTGTTCTAAAATTGTACTCATGTACCCAAAGAACATTCTGAATTTTTTTTTTTATTTTATTTTTGCTATAAAAGAACTTGTATAATTGACTGACAGCCTCCACTGGCATTATGCAATCATGGTTTGTACAAAAGCAATCTGCCAAACAGAGTTGAGATTAAAAGAAGATGTAATGAGCTACACATAGATGGCTCATGTGTAAAGACAGAACTGGAGAAAAATAAGGCGAATCTCTGGCATGGTAAAATTGCAGCACTCAGATTTATAACCCTCAAGAGAAGATGTAAAATAATGCTATTTTACTGAGAAATTGGTACTGTGGAACATCCAGTTGGTAACATGCAGAAAAAATGGATCTGTCCCATGATATAGAGGGGGGGGAAAGGAGTAAAACCTGATGAGTAACAGGCAAGTAAAAAGAGAGTCCCAACATGAGAATTATAGATGGACCCTTCATCAGAATCAATAGCAAGAATAACCAGAACAGATGCAATCATTAACCAAAGAGTGATTGACAGATGATAGACTAGGTAAAACGCGGTCAGAGGTCAAAAAGCATGTCATAGTCTAGATAAAACTAAGGAAGGGAGGATTCCACTTTTTTGAATTATAGGAATAAAAGTATCTACTAGCATCCAAGCAACTATGGGTGTTTGTTTGCTAAGAAATAGATACCAGGCTAATTACAGACATTTCTACTAAAATATTAAATTCCAAAGCACAGAGAATAAATATATTCAAATTTTGGAGAAACAAATATTATAAATCTTGAATTTTATCATCAAGATTTTATTCAAATGTAAAGGCAAAATAAACTCGTTCTCATGTGTGCATGTATTCAAACCATATCCAGAAGCTCTTTGTAAACATTTCTTGAAAATGGACTCCAGCCAATGGGAAAAAAAAATCAAAATGAAAGCACTCAGTAATTTATAAGTCTCTGTCTAACTTAGCCATGCAATAACCAAGAAATCACATGCTGGATTTTTAAAAAAACATTTGGCAAGTAAGAGAAGGGAACTATGAAGAAAATTAATACTAACATATCCTTATACGGGGAGGCAAAAGTTGGCATTGCAGATATTAATTAACAGAGAAATACAACAGCAAGGCACCTCAGAGTCCTTGCAAGTTCTCTTTCTGCAAGTTCTCTTTCTGTTTACTTCTTACTTGGCCTTTTCCATTATCCTGACTTTATATGCAATGTAGATAGTATAATGACATATCTCCAGCCTCAAGCTAAGCACCAGACATCTCCACTTATTTCCTCTGGGATGCTTACAATGCACAAACTTAGCGTGACCCAGAAGACCCTCGACTTGAAGAACCTTCAAAACGTGCCCTTCTCTGGGGGTCTCCATCACGAGGGGCTCCACTATTCACCCAGTCACTCAAGGCCCTATTCTAGGTGACATCTTCAGTTCCTCATTCCAGCCTCCTCATATCCAAGTTGAAGTCCTGTGTGCTCAAAAATCTACTCCAAAATTTTCAAGAATATTGGCTGCACAAGCAAGAAGACAGGTTATGCGCGATCCAGAAGGTGACTTGGCATCAGTGGAAGGATTTTTGCTGGTTGGTTTCTTAAGAAAAGAGAGACTTGATATGTTTCAAAAGCAGAGGTAGAGAGGGAATAGCAGAAAGTGCAGGAGAGGTTGGAGAAATTAATTCAGCAAAGAGCCACAGAAGGCAGGGATGGACTGAACCTGGCAGGCAGAGGTCAGGGTTAAGTCTTGCAAGTAAAAGGGAGCAGGAGGGTGAAGGGATTTCTTCTGTTAGAAGGTAAGAAGGAGGCAATAAGGGCAGATCCTTACATCTATAGTTTTGTGGCAGGAAGTTGAAGGCTTTCTCATCCGGTGATGTCATCCTTTTTGAAGTTTAGGGGATGACCTGCTTCAAGTGGGTATGAACCAGATGGGGGGCTTTGAGGAGATATGAGAGACGGGAAGATGGCAGAGTCTCGTATAGAATGTGGGAAGATGACCAGGGACACACAGACGTAGTGCACGGAACTCTTGAGGGCCTGCGGAGAGTGCAGATACATAACCTGTAATCAATTGCAAATGCATATGTGCATGACATGCTACAGACGGCTCCACTTCCCAGAGGCAGGCTTGGATGAAATGGGGATTCCAGGACTGAGTATTGCCAAGAGGGTTGGATGGAAGAACAAACATTAAAGATGCTGATGAAATATTTGAAGCGGTGGCACGTGGAATCTGAGCCAGACAGGGAAGGATGAAGAAACAGGAGTACACGGATGAACAGGGAGCAAACAGTGTCCCCAAGACATCAGTGATCATTCCTCTTCAGTGAATAGCAGCTACAGTCAAAAGTCCCCCAAATTTATATTAGATCCCCAGGTCTGCTGTAACAAAGTATCACAGACTAGATGGTTTGAAACTAGAGGAATTTATTCTCCAACAGTTTTGGGGGACCGGAGGCTACAACTGAAGTGTCTGTGTTGTTGGTCCCTTCCGAAGGCTCGGAGGGAGGATCTGTTCCACGTCTCTCCAGCTTCTAGTGGGTTCTGTTAGTCCTCAGTACTCCTTGGTCTGCAGCTTCACCACTGCATCCCCCACCTCCATCACCATCGCCTTCCCTGTGTATGTCTGTCTTCTTGTAAGGACACCAGTCGTATTGGATTAAGGGTCCACCTTACTCCAGTATGACTTCATTGTAATTTAGCTAATTATATCTGCAAAGACCCTATTGCCAAATAAGGTCACATTCTGAGGTTCTAGAAAGGACATAATCTTTGGTTCCTCCTTGTCCTTCCACTACCGATAGCCTACACTCACCAAGCCATTGTGATTCTACATCCTATAGAATGGGCCCCTGTCGAATTTCCCCACACTCGCTTTTTCTGGGGCAGCCAGCATCCCATTCCGCTTGGATTACTGCAATTGTCTTAGACGTTATCCACTTGCCTAAGTCCACATTTTGACCAGAGTCATCTTGGAAAATGCAAACATGATGTTATCTACATCCAGTTAATTCTGACCAATGGCTCTTTTAATGTTTTAAGAAAGAGAACAGAGGATTTTTGAGGCCTCTCTGTACCTCTGCACCTCATGTCTTATCCCCCTTTCTCTTTCATTCATAAGCAGAGCTGCAGCCACTGAAGCCCTTTCTGCATCTCAGAATGTGCCGTGTTTTCTCTAGACTGGGTGTCTCCTGAAGAGCTGTCTCCGCCCTGTGGAACACCTCTCTGCCTGCCCCTTCTTCAGACCTCAGATGCGACACTTCTCCTATGTCTTGCTCCGACTCTACATCGCCACCCTTAACTGGGTCAATTTCTCTGCCACCTGCTTTTACAACACCCTGGGCTTATTCTGTTAGCACACTCCTTGGGGTATTGTGTTATAATTTCTTGTTTATTATCAGTGGCTCCCGTAATGAAACATAAATCATTTAAGAGCTGGAGCCTCATCTCTGTTGTGAATAACTGAGTTGGCCATGCCTGGACCTGTACTTGGCACATTATTGGCCCCTGCAAAATATTTGTTGAATGGTTTACTGGCTTCTTTTCATTGTGAATAGCCTTGGACTTCCTGGGCATTTATCATCTAAGTACAATACTATACCTATGAGACTTTATAACTCAATAGTATGTTTTGCAATAAACACTTGATTGACTTAAACTTCGGGGGAGATGCTGCACATAAAGTCTGTATATACAGCAACAGCTCTTTTCCTCTTCAGACCCCTCAGCAGTCTCCCAGGGAGGAGGGACTCCACCCAGCCTTCTGTGCTATTCTGTAACAGCCAGTGGAGGACTAATACTAATTTTTTTTTTCTTTACTTCCCTACAGATAGTGGCATAAATCCAGCCAAATAAAAAAAAAAAAGTCTCGCCCTTTTTGTATCTTACTTGACTATGTAGCAAATTATAAATTTTACCAGCGTTTAAGAAAAAGGCCACCTCATCGCACTGGAAATTTCAACACACAATCACAGGAAAGCAAATTTAAAACACAAGCTCTATTTGAAAACTGATCTCAGACTTGCTCTGATCAGAAAGCCGGAAGGGCTAGAGGAGTGAGTGGTTGCACGTGATCGCAGAAAGGCTGGAAGACACAGCCTTGGCCACAAACAGAACCTCAAGGGGGCACAATCATCGCTCTGGCAGCAAAGCCATTGCGAGGCCATTATACAGTAACTGAAATGAGTTCTGGAAGAAAGCTGTCCCACCCCCACAGGTCTTCCGAAACTAATCAGGAGAAAACTCTTCAAAACCCAAACCCTCGTGGAAAAAGGCATCAGGTACGAGCGATGTAACACAGAACCGTCCTTACATAAGCAGCACCTGGAAAGACGGTGGAATAAGAAATGAAGAGACGGGAAATCAGTTCCAGGGAAAAACATGTGTTCTTCAGATTCAAACATGTTGAGGTAGCTGAATTTTTCAGATGGGTGGGGAGGAGGGGTGTAAAGACATCCTGATACCAACTCAAGAAAAACAAAAGATTCTCAAATGTTAGTAGGTATTTTTCTCTCCTAAATTTGTGATGGTTTATCAGATAATTCACAGGAGTATGCATCTGTGTTGAAATGCATACAAGTATTCTAAATCCTAAGTGGTAGAACTAAAAGAATTTGCTTTCAGATATTGTATTTATAAGTGTTTAATCTAAAGAGGGAAGGACTGGTTGAAACAATGATTGCATCAGCAGGGAGTGGAAGTTGGGGCTTGGCTGATAAGACCATAGTAAAAGCTTTAACCCAGCACTGATTCACATTTTCTCTCATTGTAATTCTCCTCAGCTTTCTCTAGTTAGAAGTTGCAGAGCTATGCTCTTCCAAGTACAACGTGAGTGTCATAGGCAGCCAGGCTCAGCTGGCGCTCTCACACTAAACAAATAACTTGAAAGTCCAAAAGCTGGTGCAAGGACTGGAAGGTTTATTCAGATGACCGGCATCTGGGGGATGACCAGGCTAAAGTCATTCCCCCTTCTGATGCCTGTTCTGGGGTTTATAAAGGGGAAGAGGCAGGAAAATGAGGTAATGGTTTTGTTCTGCAGGAAAAGGGGAAGGCTGGTCATGGGATTAGCAGAGGGTCTCAGTCACATGTCAGGGTCCCATGATGGACTGGGAGCTTTGGAGTCATGCAATCCACAGTTGGTTGACTGGTCAGCTTCGAGCCCTTGATGTTATTTCGGGGTTGGAGTCCTTATCTCTAGGGAGACCACAAAGACTGTACCTCAGTCAAGCATCACTGGAACATAGAAATACATGACTTGTACCTCTAACTTAGATGTACGTAATATTCTTTTAAGCAAGAATGTGAGTTAATAATCAGCTAAGATGCTGTGACTTTCTCTTGGAATTCCTCTATTTGCAATTGATTTAGGGAGGTAAGGAAAACAAGAAAACTTAGTTTCAATCCTTAATTGTAGGTACACAACATCTAAAGTAAATCAACAGAAGAGGGTGTAATGGGAGATGAACAGAAATAAACTTTTGAGGATACTTTTGGGGCATGATTTGATCTCTGGGCCGTCTCAGCCATATGTTCACTTTCTCAATTCCTCTGCTAACCTCAAGGAATTAATGATTATCAGCTCTCAAGTTAATGGCTAACTGAAATTTTCTGCTTGGTCCTAGTTACCCCAAAGATGGCCATTCTGTGGCTAAGGTCCCTTTCATGAGTGTTCCAGCTTAACTTAGCAAACCTAAGGCAAGTGGAACCCAGGGCCATAGAGAATGGCAGACAGATCTCTCTTTCCCCATCCACACCTTTGACAAACTCCAGCCCTTCCAATCACCACTGGTACTGCAACTGTCGGCTCTTCTACATAGATATTGAGTTCCAAATATCAGAGAGATAACACCAAAAAGTTCTTTTCTAAGTTAAATGCATTTGGAAACTCTGATAAACGAGGGGGTTGGCAGGAAGCAATATCAAGAAACTTCAAGAGCAAACCCTTTGAGAACAGTTGCTTCTGGACTAGTGTTCTATGCTCTTTATGCGACCTAAATGGAGACAGGAGATAACTGCATCTGAGAAAGCAGTGCCCAACCACGGGAGGTCCCCTGACCTTGGGAACAATGTTTGGACAAATGATGATGAGGTCAAAGGCCATAACTTGGGGAAGTTGAAGTGTGGTTTGGAACCTCTTTCATTAGCACAGAAAGTGAACCATCTGCCTGTAGAAACACTGAGGACAGTCTGCCTGCATGAACTAGCACAAGCACATCCAGGTGCATCTGCCTCCGGTCTCAGCAGCAAATCCACATGGCGGCAACAGCAGCCCCAAAGCAGAATGTTTCTACAGCCTGGTGGTCTGTGAGGCATTTGCAAACAAGACTGACATCCATGTCTTTTACCTGAAGCCTAACACATGACTTTCTGGTCAGAAGGATAAGCCATAGCATTCTCTGTGCTCACCTGAATGCCATCAGAACAGGGTATTTAGATCCTGACCTATTTATTTTTTCTTTTGTGGCTATCTGGTCACCCTCGCCAAAAATAATAGCAGAAATGGATAGATGCCCTTGCCAAATAGCACCAACTTTCGTGAACAGATAAAATCCTTTGGAAATCACTTAATGTTCATCTGCAAATATTAGCTATGCCATTCTAATTTAAGATACTTGAGAAGGCTGAGCTGTGCTAACACAATTAATATGCTGAGTACATATGTCTTCATCAGCACGAGAAAGGTAAGTCCCAGGCCACCAGGGATTGCATTAAAAATTCCCAGAGAGTAGGTTTTACAACGATGAGGTCTGAGCATGATACACCATTTTTTTCTCTCTTCCAGTGCTAGTTAATGTGCAATTCCATGTGCCCGTGTCAGCAATACTAACCTTATATAATCCCTCGACATAATCATATTACAGATTTGGTGGGGAATTTAGCAATATGCAGCTGAGTTTTGGGGACCAGCAGAAGTTACAAAGGCTGGGAGGGCATAGAACACAGTCGTGCATGAATGTTCTCCCTCCTGCTCAAAGGCTTTCTCTATTACATCACGTGTAAAGTTGGGGTCTCCCTCCTGTTGGTTCTTCTGACCCCTTTAATCTCTTCCCTAAATGCTTGTTGTCTCTACTATCAAATCTGCATTTTGAATCTTTGTGCCAGCAACTTCTGTGTGCTGCTCCTGGTGCCTGAAGGACATGATTCCTAGAGTTTACCCATCCCCTAACATCCATCTTTAAAGCCACCTCCTCCATGCTGCCGTCTCTGATACGTCCAATCTCCGGAATCTTTGCATATCCTCCTAATGACGTTTATCACCTTCTCCTTTGCTATAGATTTGTTATTTGTATTCTAATCTTATCTCCCCAGTTCTATTTATAAGCAAGGAATGACTCAGCTTTGCATTTCTAAACTCATTCTTTCCCTGGCCTGTAGCAGGCACTGAATCACAGAGCATCGTTGACCGCATCCTGATTATCGACTTGCCCTGCAAAATCAGACGTGCCTCTAAGGAGTGGGATCTTTTTTTACCTTCAGTGGTAGAATTTGAAGTCTTCCCTACACAGAAATTGATTCTGCTCCTGCAATACCACAAACCAGAACTCCCATGGATAGAAATAAATTATTTCTATTGAGCATTGGCCTGTCCAAACGCCAACTGTTGTGGGGAAAACGCTGCAGTGTTGTGGGCACAAATTGTTTATCTGATGTTTTTTCTGGGGAAAAAAAGAGATGTGGAATAGCAAGAAAGGGTTGGCTGCCTACCAGGGAAGAAAGACCAAAAAGAAACAGGTCAGAAGGGAAACTAAAGGAGTAGCTGATGGCACACTTTTGGGGCTAGAGTTGCAGGTAACAATGTCTATCTGAGAAAGTTGCTCTTCTCCACCAGCCACTCTCACAAGCTTTCCCAAGAGTGTGCATAGTCGGGGCACTGACCATCACACTACCTGTCCATAGATTGTGGCCCCTCTATGGCCTAGTCATCTTTGCAAAAATCTGATGTTCTTGCACCTTTTATTTGAGTGAGAGCCCTCCAGTAGCACATTTGATTTCAGTTCTTAAGCTTACTAAATTTATTTTTTTAAAGTAAAAAATAAAATAAAATAAATTTATTTTTCTTTCCATCCAAATTGTATTCTCAGATCCAAAATAGCTAGGCTGAGAATCCATCCCTTTATGGTCATGATGATAATTAGAAAATAAAATAGATGCAGGTCTTAGGTATGGGAATTAAACATGACAGCCTAAACTGTACCTTGGACTAAATTTCTCCAAGAGCCCAGTGGACTTGCTTATAACATGAGCACAACAAAGTTACACCCTGATGTGCCAACCGAAGGTAGAGCAGTCTCAAATCAGATAAGGGTGTGTGCAAATGGCTACCAAAATGCACAATTACCCAGTGGGTTTGCACAGACAGGAGCAGATTATCTAAGCTAGTGTGGGTTTTCCTGACTGGGTGGATGCAAACTGCATATTTAAAATTTTTTCCAGTGTGTGTTTTTCCATTCATGAGAGGTGTTGATTTAATACCTTTAATAAAAGAGAGGAGGTTCTCAAAGTTCAGTGACTCACTTCACTTTTGAAAAATTAGAGCAAAAGAAAAACAATTCTATAAAATGTTCCTTGCAGCACACGTGGCAGAAGCTAACCTATCTGCAATGGCACATAATTGGCTCCCTTTGAAGTAATTCAGTGTTACAGGGAAGCAACACGTAAGATCAGATTTTAAAATCTTTTGATAGCTTTGAAAAGGGCCTCCAACTCCGATGATGTTGAAGGAGCAAAGGCGACCCAGAAAGGCTGATTCATCAGGAGTGAATGGGTGGGGGGGTTGGACACACTCACGCGGGAACCAGATCGCCAGCTGTGAGGTTCCTTCCACCACCGACCACTCTCTGCCCACAGTGTGGCTGCTCCATTTATCAAATGGAAAAGACCGTTCCAGTTGCAGGAATGTTGTGGAGTTAAAACATAACAGACATAGATTTCAACAATCTTTGAAAACTTACACTAAAAATAAAACATCCTATGTGTTGTCAAATTGTTACTTAACCAAAATTCACATTTGCACATTGCCTTAATTCGTTCCGGCTGATATACCAAAGTACCTTAGTCTGTTGATATACCTTAGTACCTTAGGTCATTTATAAATAATAGAAATTTATTTTCATAAGTAAGTTAGGAGATTTGAAGGCTCAGAAGTCCAAGATCAAGGTGCTGGCAAGTTAGGTTTCTGGGGAGAGCTGCTCCGTGCTCTGAGACGGCACCTTCCGGCTGTGTCCTCACATGGTGGGAGGGCTGGAAGGGTAAAAGGGACCAGCTAGTTCCCTTGGCCCTTTTATAAGAGCACTAATCTTTTCTTGAGGACACAGTCCTCATCCCCTAATCATCTTCTAAAGGCCCCACCTCAACTATCAATTAGTGCAGCCATTACGGAAAACAGTGTGGAGGTTTCTCAAACAGCTACAGATAGATCTTCCATACCATCCAGCAATCCCACTGCTGGGTGTATACCCAAAGGAATGGAAATCATCATGTTGAAGGAATAATGGCACTCCCATGTTTACTGCAGCTCTTTTTACAATAGCCAAAAGTTGGAACCAACCTAAATGTCCATCAATGGATGACTGCATAAGGAAAATGTGGCATATATACACAATGGAATACTACTCGGCCATAAAAAAGAATGAAATTCTGTCATTTACAGTTACATGGATGAACTTGGAGAAAATTATGTTAAGTGAAATAAGCCCAGCACAGAAAGAGAAACAAATACCACATGTGCTCATTCACAAGTGGGAGATGAAAGAAAGAAAGAAAGATCACAATAATGCACTGAACTTTCAGAAGGACAGGACTGAACTGTGGTTACTAGAGGTAGGAAAGGGGGAAGAGGAGGGGGGCTAGTGAGAAACTGGTAATGGACACAGGAATGGTTATGTTTTGTAATGATGAATATACCAGTTATTCTGATTTAACCATCACACATTGTACACAGGTATTGAGATTCAACTCTGTACTCCACAAACACGTTTAATCGATTATTTTTCAATAAAAATGCAAATTAAAAAAAATAAAGGCCCCATCTCTTAACACCATCACCTTAGGGTTTAAATTCCAATATTGGAATTTTAGCAGGACCCATATATTCACACACAAAGAGGGAATGAAAGGACATGAGAAAGGACCACAAGAAAGACATCGTTCCAAATCCATTTGAGGTATCAGAAGTAACAAATGCTTGCATTTAGTTTTCATATTGGCTTAAAAGCGACTCATAATTGGCCCTTAGAGACAACAGGGCCAAGCTCTGTCAAAACTCTAAGGCCAGCAAAAAAATAATAAAATCAAGGCTAATCTGTGTTTCTTTTTCTAAACTACATTGACTGATAAAGGTTATAGTGAAAGAACAGGCATTTGTTAGCATAATAGTAAGTCATAAATACTTATAATGTTATAACTCTGCACACCAGGGAGACAAATAAAGAATAGATACCAAAATATTACACAAGTATATAACACTGCTCCAGCTGACCTTTCAGAAGAACATATAAAAAAAATTTTCAAACTTGAGAAAAAAAATGTACCGTGCAAATACAGATGCAGTGCAGTCTTATGTGCTAAAGAAAGATCACCTTGTTTACAAATCACTCATGTCACTAACGTACTCTTTTCTGTTTGTCTTCTTTCTGCTATAAAACTTGTGACTCATCCATGAAACAATGAAAAGTTGTACCAGACATGAGCCAGATGAGAAGAGAATTATGAAAGAAAAGTAGTTCCTTTTTACACATAAGATTTTCTTGCCAATGTCTGGACAGCTAGAAGAGCATCAAGATATGTTTTGAGTTCACATTTAGAGTACATTGATTTGTGCTTTCTCTCACCTCTTTATCCTAATCGTTGCAAACGATGTCTTTGCATTTATAACATGTGGTATCAAAAGCAGAGTCCATTTAAAGGAAAATTGCATCTAGAAAGGAAGCAAGAGAGACGATACTCATTATTTGAGAAGACAGCATACAAGGTATAGAAGTTGGGGTAAAACCATACTATTTTTTAAAATCTTTTATTAAACATTTTAGGTGTAATGTTTTCATCATACTGAAATGATATGAAGACACATTTTTTTAGCTTAGGTAATACTGTAGACCAAGGGTCAGCAGACTTTTTCCATAAAAGTTATGTAGTAAATATTTCACTCTGTGGTTTTAGCACAAAAGCAGCCATAGACAATATGTAAATGAATGGACGTGGCTGTGTGCCAGTAAAACTGCATTTGCAAAAACACGTAGCAGGCCAAATGTGGCCCGCGGGTGGTTGTTTGCAGACCCCGGCTACAGAACATTGTAAATCTGTGCTTCTCAAAACAGAGTCAGCCACAGAAATGAGAAAAAGAAGCTAAAATACATGTGCATAGCCTGAAAGACCCAAGAAAAAAGTCACCTGAAATAAAATTTAAGCTTAACAGCATTTTTCAGAAGCTACCAAAGATAGAAGCAATGTTAATTTGTCATAAAAGTCCACTTAAAATGCTAGATGTCTGCTTTCCAGCGTGCTCCACCTGCAGGATTAGGGTATTCTCAGTATCTGTGTACCACTACTCTCTCTCCATCAAGTTCCTTTGCTGTGTCCTGCTGTCCCATATGCTTAAAAAGTTAGGTTGGGTCCTAGGCTCTTAAAACAAAAGTCCAAGAGGTAACTTTCAAGAAGTTTCACAGAATGGATTCATCACAGACTTCTGAATTGCCAACAGCAAAAATGGCAGCTCAATGCTTTCGAACCATGGGGTTGCCTTCCAAATGGGTAGGATAGCAAAGAGAAGGCTGGCTCCTCATTTGGATGAGGATAGGAGGAAATGAAGAGACTAAGTGGAAACACTTGAAGGTGAAAGCCAACGAAGAGGTAGAGGAAAAAGTAAACATGGTTCAATATCTGCAAGGAATCCCAATAAAGAAGGAAACTTGCTTTGATCACTGAACTTTTAAATTATATTAATTATGGCATTTTTAATATCCTATTCATAATGAACCAGTAACTACCACCACCCCTCAACACATGAGATTTACACATGCATGAAGTCAGGCAGGGAGAAGACAGACATGGCTTTTGGCCACGGTCATATCTCCCAGGGTCAGGGACAAGATGGCACCAAGACGGCACAATTCTGCCCTGGGATGATGGGTCAGGAACTGAAACACCCTCCTCCCTTCTAAAATTCCACATGGCAAACTCCTCCTTGGATTTTTCATAATCTTTTAAAATCATACTGTAAAATTGACTTTTCTCTCGGTGTGCAATTCAGTGAATTTTAACACCTATTAAGAGTCTTGAAACCACCAGTATAATTAGTATATAGAACAATTCCATCACCCCAAAAAACTCTCATACAGTCATACTGATCCCCCATCCTTCACTCCCGGCAACCACTGGTCTGTTCTCCATCAAGACAGTTTGCTTTTTGAGAATGTCAAGTAAGTAGAACCATACAGCATGTAACTATTTGAAACTCGCTTTTTGGTCAGGCAGGATTATGTCTTTACGATTTGTCCAGGTTGTTACATATATTAATAGTTTGTTTCATTTTATTGCTGAACAGTAAATGATTAGATGGAAGTCATATATATACGTGTATGTGTGTATATATATATATATTTTTTTTTTTAATCCATTCACCCATTAGAGGATCTTTGGGTTGTTTCCAGCTTTTGGCTATCACAAGTAAAGTTCTGAACATTCACATACACGTTTTTGTGGGAACATAAGTTTTCATGTCTTTAGGATATATACCGAGGAACGGTGTTGCAAGGTGGTCTTAGGATAAGTGTAACTTTATATGAAACTCCACTGAACAGATTTTCAGATCATCACGCTTAGTATTTTCCTATATTTTGGAGGTAGTGTGTGCCCCATGAACCTCCCCCACCCTCTGGCTGAGCTACCTTGAGCAAGTTCTTGAAGCTCTTTAAGACTGTCTCCCAGCATCGCAAATAGAGTAGTGATTGTTCTTTTTTCCTGTGTTGTATGAGAGCTAAATGAGACGATGCTACGAGAGCACTTACGGCAGTGTCTGCAGTCGTGGGCCTCACCCAGGGCAGTTCTATCCCCAGGAGACCTTGGCAATGTCTGAAGACATTTTACATTGTCACAACCTGGGGTGGGGTTGGGGGCTTGCTACCAACATCTAGTGGGTAGTGGCCAGAGAAGCTGGTAAACACCCTACAGTGCACAGGTCATTCCTGCCACAGAGAAGTATCCAGCCCCAAATGTTCCTGATGCCAAGGTTTAGAAGCCCGGATCTATACATGGAAAACTCAACACATGTCTATCAGCAGCAGTAGCACCATTATTAAAAGGAATATTTATTCAAACTCAGCATAGAGCTAGTCAAGAATTCTAGGCAAGTAAACCCCTCAAAAAGAATATACACTTTGAAAGAAAAGGAGTAATTCTCTGTAAAACTGAAGTCAAGAAAGTGGGTGTAGTTAAAATAAATCATCACTATTTTTTTTTCTCAAAATTTCGTAAGAAAACGTTAATGTCTGAAGATTTTTGGAAGCTTCCTTGAAAATCTCACATATACCTAGAGTTCTAATGTGCCTACCATTGATGCTAAATAGAACAAAGAGCAAATGTTTTCACATTTCTCATCACACACACAAAAATAATTCAAATCTTAAAATGCACTGAAAAAGAAACATTTAAATGCATCCATTCAAATCAGCTCAGCTGAGGTAGACTTTACTGAGGAGTGTCAAAGGATTGCTATAGATCTAACCTAAGAAGAAGATGGGTTAACACAAAAAGGTACTTCACTAGCCCTGTTGTAGAGAAGGAATTCAACAAATATTGTTCCTCTCAGATCTTTTCCCCAACATGCTTCTCTGGGTAGACAGAAAGAAGTGAAATGCAGCACCATGTAACTCCATTTAGCTGGACCACCGTGTTGTCATGATCAGCTACATGACTCTGGGCCTCACAGACCTGTGGTCTCTTCATCTGCAAATAGATCCTGTGCACCACCAAGGCCCCTCTGGGCCAAATGTGCTCTGGGGAGGTACCATTGCCAGTTCCTTTTAGGACAGCTTTTGGGAAGAGGCTGGGGAGAGACTTTGAGCTCTTCCTCCACTTCTCCTGCAAATCCCAGACTTAGAGTAGCAACCCAGCTTAGGGCTTAGCCAACCTGGACTTCCCAGATAAACCAGGTAAGTGGGGGGACTGGCAGAGGAGTGAACGTGCAGAGAAGAGTCAATACTGAGTTTGTTTGTTTGCTATTTAATTTTTAATGCATTTAGAATTTATCCGAAGTGCTCTGAGCAATCCTTGAAAGCGTAAATTTTGTAATTTGATTTGCATTTTTTTCTTTGTTTTGTTTCTTCTTTTTTTTTTTTTTTTTTGGTATGTCAGCAAATTATTAGGATATAATTCACATAGCACACAATTTACCATTTAAAGCATACAGTTCAATCATTTTAGTGGATTTTCAGAGTTGTGCAGCCATCACCACAATGAATCATGATGAAAGCATTTCATCACCCCAAAAGCAACCCCATGCCCCTCCTGATCCTCTTAAAGCTCATCGAGTTTAGCTTTGTGGATAACCAATCAAAGAGAATTTCACAAATCCTTCAAAAGCTGCTCTACATGCAGTTTTCCTTTTTTAAGTTATTCCCCATCTTTTCTTTCTAATTTCTGACTGACGACATGGACTGCAAGGTTAGGACCAAGTGAGGACAGCACTCGTCTCTGGCACAAAGCCTAAGGGGCACCAAAACACCCCATCTCCAAGAAAATCAATGCTGTGATGCAGTATCTTAAAAATTAAAATGAACAGAAAAGCACCAGAATTTTAAATAAAGACACGATCCACTTCCACTAGCCCAGCTCAGCTCCCCCACCTTCCCTTAATCCTGGTGATAGATGCTGTTTACAAAACCAGGCAGCAGTTTGCCCACTTGCTGTTTTGAAATACAGCATGACAATGTTACATATCCGGATGACTGAGTTTTTTGGTGCCCCCTTCAATGTCACGCCTTCCACAAATGCCTCACTCACCCTTGTCCTGGCCCTGATACTGTTTCCATTTTTACCCTTTATTTTATCTTTTCTCTACGGACTAGCCTGAAAAAAGAAAACCATTTTGGAAGTCTAGGGAGGTTGGTAGAAGGGAAATGAGAAAGTTAAATGATCCACAGAGACTCATCAGCCTGTGAATAATTGAGGTATTGATGGTAAAAATTTGAAACAACTCAAAACTACCTGGCTACTAGCACACACACTTTCTATTAGCCCAGTGCCCAGCAGGGGCACATTAGTGAGAGGCATGCTGCCCCATGTGTTTATTCATGGTCTTAGGGGTAAGGTAAGCAGGGAGGCAGTACATTTCCTGGTGCAAATTTATTTAGTTAACAAAAATTGTGCAGGAACATAAAATGCAAAGCTATCTCATAGGGCTCTGTGATTGAGCCACCTGATAAAATGTAACCCAGAAGGAATAACTTAAGGAATAAAACCCAGAGGTCCTCAGGAAAAAATGCCAGTAATAAGTGGTCCTAAGAGACATTGGTTGTGGAATCTAAAAAAGTTGATCCCATAGAAGTGGAGAGGAGAGTGGTGGTTACCAGGGGCTGGGGGGCAGTGGGGAGAAGTTGGGGAGATGTCGGTCAAAGGATGCAAAATTTCAGTTGGACAGCAGGAATAAGTACAAGAGATCTACTGGACAGCAGGTGACCACAGTTAATAACAATGTATTGTATTCTTGGAAATCACTGAGTGAGTAGGTTTTAAGTGTTCTCACTACAAAACAATGATTATATATGTGAGGTAATGCTGATTTTGCATTCTACGATGTACATATATTTCAAAATATCACACTGTACACAATAAATATAGACAATTTTTGCTGATTAAAACTATTAATTAATTTTTTTAAAAAAGAAGCTGTTGGTTAAGCAAGATCCAAAACGTATGTAAGACTAAAAGCACAAGTACAATGAATAAAAGTAAAAACATCAAGAAAAAAACAAATAAAAACATTGTGAGGTATTTATCATGGAATATCCAAATACCAGGACTGATTCTAGGGTGAGGGGTTACCTTCAAAAGATTGTACGTCATAACAGTGCCACATTTCCCATGGCACCCCAGAAAAGAAGACACTCGTGTAAAAATTCCAACCTAGAATTCTACACTCACCCAAATTATTAATCAAATATGTGGCTAGACATGCAAAGTCTCAAAAATTTTACCACCCATGCACCCTTTCTCAGACAGATACTAAAACATGTTTCACAAAAAAAATAAATAAATAAAGAGGGAGTGAATCATGAAAGAGGAAGACTCAAAATCCAAGAAAATAATTCTCATAATGAAAAGGAAAAATCCCCAGAGCAAAGCTATGCAAAACAGCTAGAGAATGAACAGTCTGGATTGGAATAGAAAGGAGGTGGATTTCAGGAAGAATCATTACAGGGAAAAAAAAAAAAACAATTACAACAAAGCAAAACCAAACAAACAAATAACAAAGAGACAAAAATCAAAACTGACAGGTAATTCGACAGGCTTTATGGTATGGGAAATTATACAGGCATCTTACAGAACTATTAAACGTAGGGAGGTGCGGAAGTCTTAACCAGAGATTTTTGTTTAAAAAACTGAACAAATTAAAAACAAAATTATTAAATTCAGGAAAAATTTTTTCAAGAAAGTATAATAACAAAGAATAAGGGAAAGGAAGGAAGGTGAGAGGTTAGTGAATGGATACAAAATTCCAGCTAGACAGGAGAAATAAGATCAGTGTTCTACAGCACTGCAGGGTGGCTGTAATGAACAATTTACTGTATACTTTCAGTTAGCCAGAAGAGAGGATTTCGAATGTTCCCAACACAAAGTAAGGTAAGGGGGGAAAAAATCAGTGTTTGCCAGGGTTTCAGGAGAGGAGGGAAGTAGGGAGGGATAAATAATTGGAAGACAGAGAACTTTTAGGGCAATGAAACTATTCTGTGTGAAGTTGTAACAGTGACTACATAGTATTATGCATTTGGCAAAACCCATAGAACTGGACAACACAAAGAGTGAATCCTAATGTAAACTTTACTTAGTAATAACGTATCAATGTTGGTTCATAATTGTAACAAATGTTCCACATGAATGCAAGATGTTAATAATAGGAGAAACTATGTTATGAACACAGGTGTGTGTATGAACATTCTGTCCTCATTAATTTTTCTGTAAACCTAAAACTGCTATAAAAATTAAGAAAAAATAAAATAAAGTAGTTTTTTTTTAAATGTGCACCGGTTTAAACCGGTGCACAAGATGTTTGAATATATTAACAAAAGGATATGGGAAAATTCGAAGAGAGACTATTGCTGCTCTGAGTGCATTGATGAACTTCCTCCTGTGTATGTAATACCTCTCCTGCCTCCGTCACCTCCAGAATGGTGGCTCTAATGAAGCTCTCTGGGACATCTGATTAAGGAGCCCAGATGGGGGGACAAATGTCCTAACACAGTCATATTTTCAAAAAAAGTTTCAACTAGGTCAATACAGCTCAGAAGTAAGGAGCTTTGAGAGACACATGCTGATGCAACGTGTCTAAATGGGAGTCTTTGCACTCAGAGAGGAGCAGGACTGATGAGGGTTATTTTAGCAAGTGTACACAGCATGAGAAGAGGAAACAACAGCGGCAAACTGGAATCTAGAATCTTCGTCAGTCACGAGATACACATGCCAGTCGGAAAACAGAGAAAGAGGAAATATTTCCACCTCAGGCACAATCGATGAGAGTGACTGACGGAGCTTGAGTTTGGGGTTGTGATCAAGGGGCCATGAGTGGTCTCTGGTGAGGCACAGGCAGGGTTGAGCCCACACAGCACGGCTGCCGTCAGCTCTGCAGCAGCAGAGAAGTGGAACAGCCATGGCAGGGAGGAGGAATGTCTCAGCTCACGTCGATCTATTGGAAAGGAACAGGAGCTGGAAAGCGTCTTCTGTGTCTATTTGTGTTGGACGTCTTCTGTCCATGTCTGGCTCTACTTCCTACATGTTCTCCCTATGTGTGCTGCAAAAGTATGGATGGGCTGCATCCATGGGTCCCTGTGCCTTCCGGCTCCTAGTTCGGATGACGATGGGAGGAAGCATTGGAAGACTCCAGCTTGGCTTGGACTGGAGTGTGGACCAGCTGTGACCAGGACAGGAGCAAGAACACCCCTGAGGCTCCCTGGTGACTGTGCACTGCACAGTCCAGACAACCCCCAGGAGTTCTCGAAATGACAAGGGGATGCTCGAGATCTGGGCAACGCTTCTGAGACTTCTGCCATCTGCACTTTGGTGCTCCTGCAGGATATAGCTTCAGTGCATCCCAGGACTGTTAACATTCGGGTCACACTCATAATCCCTCCATTGACAACATGTAATTATATCCATTTTTAAGATAAGGGTTCTGTGATAAAGAATAGCCTTTTCATGACAGGCCATGCATCATCTTCTCCCGTATAAGGTGCTTTAAAAAAAATGACGGTAAGATAAATATAACATAAAATATGCCATTTTAACCATATTAAACTGTACAACTCAGTGGCATTAATTCATTCACACTATTGTGCAAACATCACCACTATATGTTTCCAGATCGTGTCGATCACCCAATCTTCAAACCTTTTTTTTCTTAGTTTTTTGGTGTAAAGCAAGTATAGCATAAAACCTGCTACCTTCACCATTTTGAAGTGTACAGTTCAGTGTCATTAAGTATATTCACACCATATGTGACTATCACCGCCACCCGTCTCCAGAATCTTTTCATTATCTCACACTGAAATTCTGCACCTATTAAACAACAACCTCCCGTTGCCCTCCGCTCAGCCCATGGCAACCACTATTCTACTTTCTGCCTTTGTAATTTTGACTACTCTGAGAACCTCATAAAATAAAAGTGGAATTATACAGGAATCATACAACAATGTGAGTCTACCACCGATTCTTTACAAATGATTCCAAAAGACGGAAACAGATGCAAATCTCTCAAACTCATTCTATAAAGCAAACATCATCCTGATACCAAAACCAGGTAAAGATATAACCAAAAAAGAAAACTACAGGCCAATATCCTTGATGAATATAGATGCAAAAATCCTCACTAAAATACTAGCAAACAGAATACAGCAACACATACGTAAAATTATTCACCACGATCAAGTGGGATTCATCCCAGGGATGTAAGGTTGGTTCAACATACGCAAATCAATAAATGTGATACACCATATTAATAAAGTCAAACACAAGGACCATATGATCATCTCTATAGATGCTGAAAAAGCATTTGATAAAGTTCAGCACTCATTCATGACAAAGACCCTCTATAAGTTAGGAATAGAGGGAAAGTATCTCAACATAATTAAAGCCATATATGACAAACCCACTGCCAATATCATCCTGAATGGGGAAAGCTGAAAGCTTTTCCTTTAAGAACAGGAACTAGACAAGGATGCCCACTCTCACCACTCCTATTCAACATAGTGTTGGAAGTACTAGCCAGAGCAATCAGAGAAGAGAAAGAAATAAAGGGCATCCAGATTGGAAAAAGACGAAGTCAAACTGTCCCTGTTTGCAGATGACATGATCCTATATATCGAACAGCCTAAAACCTCTACAAAAAAACTCTTGGAATTGATAAATGATTTCAGCACAGTAGCAGGATACAAAATCAACACACAAAAATCAGTAGCATTTCTTTTCTCCAATAGTAAACATGCAGAACGAGAAATCAAGAAAGCCTGCCCATTTACAATAGCCACCAAAAAAATAAAATACTTAGGAATTGAGTTAACCAAGAAGGTGAAAAATCTCTATAATGAGAACTATACAAACCACTGCTGAGAGAAATTAGAGAGGATACAAGAAGATGGAAAGATATCCCATGCTCTTGGATTGGAAGAATCAACATAGTGAAAATGTCCATACTACCCAAAGTGATATACAAATTCAATGCAATCCCCATCGAAATTACAAAGACATTTTTCTCAGAAATGGAAAGAACTATCCAGACATTTATATGGAATAATAAAAGACCACGCATAGCCAAAGCAATGCTGAGCAAAAAAAATAAAGCTGGAGGCATAACACTACCTGACTTTAAGCTATACTACAAAGCTATAATAACCAAAACAGTATGGTACTGGCATAAAAACAGACACACTGACCAATGGAATAGAATAGAGAATCCAGAAATCAACCCACACACTTACTGCCATCTGATCTTTGACAAAGGCACCAAGCCTATTCACTGGGGAAGGGACTGCCTCTTCAGCAAATGGTGCTGGGATAACTGGATATCGATATGCAGGAGAATGAAACTAGACCCATACCTCATACCATATACTAAAATCAACTCAAAATGGATTAAGGATTTAAATATACACCCTGAAACAATAAAACTTCTTAAAGAAAACATAGGAGAAACACTTCAGGAAATAGGACTGGACACAGACTTCATGAATACGACCCCAAAAGCATGGGAAACCAAAGGAAAAATAAACAAATGGGATTATATCAAACTAAAAAGCTTTTGCACAGCAAAAGAAACAATTAACAGAGTTAAAAGACAACCAACAGAGTGGGAGAAAATATTTGCAAAATATACATCTGACAAAGGATTAATATCCAGAATATATAAGGAACTCAAACAACTTTACAAGAAAAAAACAAGCAACCCAATTAAAAAATGGGCAAAAGAGCTAAGTAGGCATTTCTCTAAGGAAGATATACAAATGGCCAACAGACATATGAAAAAATGCTCAACATCACTCAGCATCCGGGAAATGCAAATCAAAACCACACTGAGATACCATCTAACCCCAATTAGGATGGCTAAAATCCAAAAGACTCTGAACGATAAATGCTGGCGAGGTTGCGGAGAAAAAGGAACTCTCATACATTGTTGGTGGGACTGCAAAATGGTGCAGCCTCCATGGAAAAAGGTATAGAGGTTCCTCAAACAATTGCAGATAGATCTGCCATATGACCCAGCTATCCCACTGTTGGGAATATACCCAGAGGAATGGAAATCATCAAGTCGAAGGTATACCTGTTCCCCAGTGTTCATCGCAGCACTCTTTACAATAGCCAAGAGTTGGAACCAGCCCAAATGTCCATCATCACATGAGTGGATAAGGAAAATGTGGTACATCTACACAATGGAATTCTACTTAGCTATAAAAACGAATGAAATACTGCCATTTGCAACAACATGGATGGACCTTGAGAGAATTATATTAAGTGAAACGAGTCAGGCACAGAAAGAGAAATACCACATGTTCGTTCTCACTTATTGGTGGGAGCTAAAAATTAGTATATAAATTCACACACACACACAAAAAAAAAACTCGGGGGGAGGGGGGAAGAAGATATAACAACCACAATTACTTGAAGTTGATACGACAAGCAAACAGAAAGGACATTGTTGGGGGGGAGGGAGTAGAGGGAGGAGGGAGGGAGGTTTTGCTAAGGGGCAACAATAATCAACCACAATGTATATCAACAAAATAAAATTTAAAAAAAAAAAAACAATGTGAGCCTACTTATACTTGGATTTTTTTCAATAAACACTGTAAATGTATTTTCTCTTCCTTATGATTTTCTTTGTCTTTTCTCTAGCTTACTTTATTGTAACAATACAGGTATATAATACATATTACACACAAAGTATGCATTAATCGGCTGCCTATGTTATCGGTAAGGCTTCCAGTCTACAGTAGGCTATTACTACTGAAGTCTTGGGGGCTACACATGGATTTTTGACTGTGCAGGGGGTTGGTGCCCCTAATCCCCATGTTGTTCAAGGGTCAATTGTATTTGTCCCATTGTATCTGGCTTATATCACTTAGCATAATGTCCTCAAGTTTCATCCATGTAGCATATAACAGAGCTTCATTCCTTTTTATGGCTGAATGATATTCCATTCTGCTGTATATGCAGGTTTTGTGTACCCATTCACCTGTGGATGGACATTTGAGTTATTTCCACCTTTTGGCTATTGTGAGTAATGTTGCTATGAACAATGACATACAAGTATCTGTGTGAGTCCCAGTTTTCAATTCTTTGGGGTATATATCTAGGAGCGGAATTGCTGGGTGGTACGGTAATTCTGTTTAGCCTTTCAAGAATCTCCATATTAGTTCCACTTTTTTTTCAACAACAAAAAGGGAAAGGTTAAAATCCTTGACCTCTGTGTCCATTATGATGTAATTTTGATACTGAACCTACAAGAATTTCTAGTGGAACCTTCTAAAGACCTTTTTTTAAAAAAAAAATACTCAGCACCTGGGAGAGAGGGTGCTAACAGCTCACCTTCCTGGTGCCTGACTGATACTCCTTATGCCCCTGTTGAAAATGCAGTAACGCCACGATAGATCCACCAGCATTCTTTTGAAATTAGTCTCAGAAACATCTTGTTAAACTTTCCTTCTTCTGGTGAAGCAGTCAGTTTTATGTTACTATTTTGGGGGAAAGTAGTTGTGTGAAAAATTCCTTATTTTGAGCATGAAGGCCCTGCCGCACCCACACAAGGAGATGAGATGAGAAAGGGACAAAACTGCATCGTCTCTCCAGTCACTCATTCCCCCACATGCACTAAAATAACCTCCAGCAGATCCTGAGCCGAGACTGCTCTGTAGAGAGGTTCTTTCTCTCTCCCCATGAAACCTAATAACACGTCGAGGATGACTGCGTGCTTCCTGCCGCACAAATTAGAAGGGAGTCATTTATTATCTGGTGAGACAGGTGCAGCATCTTCAAGGCCCCAATGCCTACTGAAAGCCGGGGTCAGAACAAGACGCCAGCCACACATCCCGGCATAGGATGCACGGCAGTGGTGAGGGGCCTGGCACCAGGAGAGCACAGCCTGTCTGATTCCTCGTGAAGACTGACATACCCATTCCAGGAAACTCGGCGCTGCTATTGAGGACACCATCTCTGAAGTTCATCCTGGCTCTGGGATCTCCACGATGGCGGGGGCCTTGGGGAGGTCGACCCATCTATCTGAATTTGTTTCAGCCAAGAGCGACCTGTCTGTCGATGGCACCAACTCACGCCTCAGATATCAGGGCTTCACTAACACCCAGAATTCTGAGTCTGGAACTCCCATTGGACACAGCTGACCTGGTCCCACCTTGGAATCAGGCAGCTTAAAGAACAGGAAAAAAAACAAAGAAAACAGAAGTGGCCACGTGGCATCTCCTTTCACAGGAACAGTCAAATCCACTACTTAGGCACCCAACTCTGATTCAGATGAAAATTTTTTCCTCCCTTTTTTTTCTAATGTTAGGGGAGTTTTTAGAAAGATTTTTTTAGAACTCTTTTCTTTTTAAGAAATGGAGATTTATTTTATAGCAGCCCCAAGGAAAAGCAGCCCTTAGACACACTAACATAATGGTTCTGATTTACATTGCCAGAAATCCCCTGCTGTGTGCTAGTTACAAATGCAGATTCCACCTCCAGAAGATGCTGGTTCTTTGGGTGTGAGCACAGCCTGGACCCTGTGTTTGTAGTTCCACCCCAGGGTGCTCTGATATCGCTGCTATAACAAATTACCACAAACTGGATGGTTTAAAACACCATGAGTTTATCTCCTTGGAGCTCTGGAGGTCAGAAGTCTGACAAGAGCCTCACAGGGTAGGATCAAGGTGTTGCAGAACTATGTTCCTTCTAGAGGGTTTAGGGGAGAATCTGCTTCCTTGAGTGCCCAGCTTCTAGAAGCCACCTGAATTCCTCAGCTAATGGCCCCTTCCTCTGTCTTCCAAGCAGGCAACCTTGCCTCCCTGTCCTTGCTTCTGTCCTCATGTCTGTCTCTCTCTGACCTCAGCAGAGAAAGGGTCCCTGATGTGAAGTACCCCTGTGATGACACCAGGCCCACCTAGATAATTCAGGATAATCTCCTTATCCCGAGGTCCCTCACCTTAATACGTCTGCAGAATCCCCTTTGTCTTTTAAAGTGACATATTCACAGGTTCCAGGGTGTGGATATCTTTGGGCAGGCAGGGGTGTGCCTTCTGCCTATCGCAGGTGGTCTGCAGGCCAGGTTTAGAAAAAACTGCAAGGGATAGTGTTGCTCTATTTTTCTAGTCACCTCTGATACGCACACGCCAGTGGTTCTCAGGCTGGGGAACGACGGTGATGATTTTGCACAGGGGTATTTGGCCAAGTCTGGAGGTATGTTTGGTCATTAGCGTGGTGGGCACGGAGTGAGTGGAGGCTAGGGCTGCCACTCCACCTCCTACACTGCAGGGACGGTCCCCACCACAACAAAGAAGCATCTGCCCCAGATACCCATGAAGCCACTGTTGAAAACCCTTGTCCTAAGCAAAGAGGAGAAAGGAAGGTCACGATAACGAACGCGTTCATTCTCTAGATCCATCTCCAGGTTTGTTCTATTCAACCTGACATTACACGAATGGATTTTTCTTCAAGCACTTCAGCTCTGTACCTGCCGTCATAGAGCTGCAGGTTTAGTGAGACCTTCTCAGCCACACTACTCACTTCTACTTCTACTCCTAAGTTCTGAATCGCTTTAAATATCATACTGGGTCACTGTATCAGTTTCCTAGGAATGCTGTCACAACGTGTCACAGGCTGGGGGCTTAAACAGCAGACGTGTATTCTCTCGCAGTCCTGGAGGCTGGAAGTCTGAGATCAAGGTGTTGCAGGGCTGGTTCCTCCTGAGTTCTCTCTCCTTGGCTTGCAGACACCGACTTCTCCCTGTGTCCTCACATGGTCGTTCCTCTGTGTGTGTCTGTGTCCTAATCTCTTCTTCTTATAAGGACACCTGTCCTATGGATTAGGGCCCACTCTAGCGACCTCATTTTACCTTAATCACCTCTTTAAAGACCCCATCTCCAAATACAGTCACATTCTAAGGTACTGCAGGTCAGCGCTTCAACATATAAAGTTGGGAGAATGCAATTCAGACACATCAGTATATGTAAATAACTCCTCCAAAAAAAAAAAAGAATTGGGATGCTTAATAAAAGAATGATCATAAAAGACCTTCGAAACTTTTAAGATATTAAATCAATATAGATGATTACATTTACATAGATCTAAGCTGAGCATTTCTTTTCTTCATGATTTTGAAGAAACTATTTCACCTCTTATCTGTGAAGCTGTGATACACGTTCATGGAAAAGCCAGACCTCTTGACCACAACACACAAAAACAGGATAAATTTGCTAATTGGAAAGCCAGGCTGATAATTTCTACTCTTAACTTTTGGTTTCTTTGTTTCTTTGTTTGTTTTTGCTATAAATAAATGCAAGACCCAATTTTAGATAAGGCAACCTTTTGTCAACAATAGTGGAGTTAAGAATTGAGAACCTCACTCACAGTTCAAAAGAGCCCGCTGTCGACAGATGCACAACCACATGGGCCAGGCGGGCTTGCAGTCCTCTCTCCAGTCCCCTCAGTCCCGGAATGATCCTTAAACAGCAGAGCCGTACTTCTGAATTGTTTCAACATAAAAGCTGCACTGGAGAAAGATGACTATTCACCTTTAAAATCAGGTATATCTTTGGCTTTTAGGTGAACTCTCTTTGTGTCTTGTGGGGCAACCCCAGATGAAAAAGGGTTCAATATGAATTCTTTCTAAAAGCCTTTCTTAAACATAGGAAAGAAAAGAGAGAAGCTACACCCAGTGCCGCTTTTGACCAGGGAAGGGCAAAATGCCCGTTTCTTGCCTTGATAAACAGCCTCAGTCAGAGCCTCCCTTGTCAGCCCTGGGAGCTGGCATGTCAGCAGTGAAGCGTTTCCAGAGGGCACATCCCTGCCACCCACACTCGGGGATGACCGATGCTGGCAGTGTGGTTGGCTGTGCCCTGCTGTGCCAGACATGAGCTGTGCATCTGGCCTCCACAGCAGGGTCTCCCACGACCAGGCTGGATTTCAATTAGTGGATGCTCACCCGCCCATGTCTATTTCCAGAAACAGGACCTCACAGGAGACACAACGGAGCCTCGGCCGGAATGGATTTTGTTTCAGCGAAATTCAGTGGCTGGACCAGCACAGGTGAGATGTGCCATCTCCTCACACTGATGGTGCCTGTGTCCCCTTCACTCTGAGAGGTTGTCCCTGCCGTGGAAAACCCCATCTGCGAAGTTCCATGTCTCTCTTGCTGAGGTTTCTCCCAATCTAAAAAGCATAGGCTCATTTCCCCTTCGTTCATCTTTTATGTACTTTTCACAACTGGATTCCCTTTTTAAAGGCCTTTGGTTGGACATCTGCCACATACGTTCACGGTCATCCTTTGTATACACTGCTCAGGGGATCAGATCAGCAATATGCCAACAGCCCTATAGGGTCTGATGACTTTTCATACATCCCTTCCACAATTGTCAGAGTTTATTAAAGACTAGCACTTGATCTTACAACCTAGGGAAAGCTGCTTCTTTCTTTTTTCATTTTGATGTGACCACTATTCATTAGATGCAAGTGTCCAGGTCAGGGTGTTTCTAATGCAATGTTAAATAATCCCAAGTCCCTACCTTCTCCATGCAGCATCCAAACAAGATACAAATGGGTACACATTACCTAACAGTTAGGGAACTAATCAGGAGAAGGTTGTATTAGCTGCTTCATATCACAGGGCTCAGCTCATCTCTCTGAAGGGCAAATGACTCTTCTCACTTTACAGATGAGGAAACTGAGGCTCACAGAGTTAATAAAATATGCTCCAAAGCACGTCCAGAGTAACAGCAGAGCTGGGACACACTCGGGTTCCTCTGACCGACACCGCTCCTCATACAAGCTATTAGAACTGCAGCACGGAGGAGAGAACTCAGAAAAGAGCACAGTTGCTCTTACTTCTTGAGATCCATGATCTGCCATCTGGCTTTTTTGCCCATAAGCTTCTCTTTCTCTCCCATCTCCACCTCATCAGAACTGGAGCAGAGGACTTGGCTGATTGGCTTTTTGTAGCACTCTCGCTAAATGGTGACTGCAGAAGCAAATCTGGCAAGGCTCTCCTGGAATACAGGTTTTATCGCATGCCCTATTTAAAAGTCGATCTTGAGGGGTTCCCTGCTTTCTACATGAGTGCCTATTCTCAACAGCTCCACTGAGTTACTTTCTCATTTCAGACCATGTCTTCTCTGCATCATTAGACATGAGAGAGAGACTCAGAGAAAATCCTCTAGCCGATGTCAGTAGGACAGATGCAGGTATTTTAAGGGGAAGATCAGGCTTGGCAACTGGCCAGTGTGAGGACCTAGCTCTGTGCTTGAAAACACCAGGCAGCTGCCTTCCACAGCCCTTGAGCTGTGAGTGCAGAATCCCCCTAATGGCTAAACTGCAGGGGTTTCCCTCAACCCAGTAATTACATTTCATATCTTCAAAGGGCAGCCCTTTTAGTTCCGCCTTTGGTTTTGCAGGAAGGAAGTACCCTTTTCTATCAGCCTGGAAGACGCGGTTAGTCTCTTTTATATTGCCAGCGCTGGTAGTGATATTTAGCAATTATTAATGCCCCAAATTACATCTTATTTTGTTGTTGTCCAATATGCTTGATAAGTGCTGATTATCTTAAATTACACCATCACCCAGGTTTACTTAGTGCACATGCAAAAACATCTTCTCTGCCTCCTCCCAAACCAAAACAACAAAACTTTAAGAATGAGATGAAATTTCCTGCTTTCGTCCAGAAATACAGGCTACGTTTCTATGTGTCGTTTCCTATTTTTCTCGTGTACGATTGGAAAGATTTTTAACTTGAAAGAATGTGGGCTTTCCCTCCCTTTGAATTTAGTCACTTGTGCAACAACTTTTATTTGTTTTTACAGCAGTTTTAGGTTTACAGAGAAATTGAGCAGAAAATACAGATAGTTCCCACACACTGCCCCCACCCATATATACAGTTTCTTCTATTATTGATATATTACATTAGTGTGGACTTTTGTTACAAATATTAAACAATATTAATATACTATTATTAACTTAATTTTACATTAGGGTTTCCTCTGTGTTGTACAGTTCTATGGGTTTTGCCTAATACATAATGTCATATATGAACCATTGCAGTATCATACAGAACGGTTTTGCTGCCCTGTAAATCCTCTGTGCTCTGTTCATCCCTGCCTGCCTCCCTCCCCCACTGATGTCGTCCAGCCAATGTATCCATGCCCATCCCATGTCCCCCCATCCATACATTCATTCAGGGACAGCCTCCCTGTGTCTGGCAAGGGAGAGTCTTTATCACATGGAATTAGGAGCCTGCTGGGGAAAGCCTGTCATCATAACACATCAGCTTGCATTTATAGTGCCAGCTGCCACTTGGGATTATGCCCTAGAATGCTCAGTCCCAGAAGAGAAGGTTAAACTGTTCTGAGAATGTAAATACACAACCATACCTCATTTTCTCTACTTGAGCATATCACTTATTTAAGCTATATGCAGAAACTTAGAACAAAAAAAGACTTCTGGAATTGTCCCAGATCTGGAAGTTCCAAGATAAAGAAGCAAGCTTACTAAATAAGTATGTAAATGAATGAGATGTGATTTCATGCTAGTCAGGCAGGCAAAAACAGGAAAAGTGGGATAAAACCAGAACTGTAAGAAAACGGGAACCCACACACATGACTGATGGGTTGAAGAACTGGTCCAATCCCTGTAGGGACCGTTTTGCAACACTAATTAAAATTCAAGATAGTTGTAATCTACAACTCAACAATTGCACGTGGTCTAGACAAACTCCTCGATGTGCCCACAAAGAGGGAAGCCCGTGGATGTTTAATACAGCATTGCCTGTTATAGCAAACAAGCCAAACAAACAAAGAACCTATGATCCAGCCACAGAGAAATGGATAGCTCATGAAACACTCATAAAATGAAATATCACGTGACAACTAAAACAGAGAAACTAGAAATGCTCACGTCAACATGCGTCAACTTGAAAACACTATGTTGAATGGGGGGGAAAAGTTGATTAGTCTTTGGTAAAATAAACCATTTGTGTGAATATTCAGTAAAATCCATAAGTGGTAAAAGTCTAAGAAAGATCTTTAACATGGCATTGACCAGCTCTGGGAAGGAGGAAAGAAACAGCTACTGTAGAACCATATCTGTGCCACCATAATTCTTTTTTTTTTAATTGAGACATAATTGATTATACATATTTATGGGGTACAGAGTTGACCATCAGTATTTGTGCACAATATGTGATGATCAAATCAATGTCATTAGCATGCTCATTATTACAAATCGTAATTATTCCTTGCATCCTTTACCCAATTTCTCCCTAAATGCTCTCTCTGTCCCCTCTTCCCACCTCTAGTAACTGTAGGTCTGTTCTCTCCTTCTGAAAGTTCAACGTACTCTTGTGGTTCTTTCTATGTTTTTTAGCTCCCACTTATGAGTGAGGACATGCGGTATTTCTCTTTCTGTGCCAGGCTTATTTAATGTGCTCTGAAGCAATTATGGCAAAACATGGGAGTTGTATTAAATCTTTTCGGTGGTACCCTTGAGGTATATTTTCATACATTAGATTTTGGAGAATTCAAGGTCCTGTCAGCAATGATAATTCAGGGGTGGAAGGATTTGGAGGTAAGTAGGGGTGGTCACCCTTCCCTATTGCTTGGGAACTGTATTCCTTGGAAAAACATCATGATGTCATCCGGATTGCAAAGGAGCAACTTTTCAAAATTAACAATGCTCATGCATTATCAAGAATTTCTTGTATTTTTCCAAAGAATTGTGACCTTAAGCTCTATCAAAGTAATCTTCCTTTTGACTTCAGAAAATAATGAGTACTCTAATGATCTGTGGATGCATTTGTCACTGCTTTATCTGAAGTCATGTTGTTAACAACAGTAGATCTGTATTATCCATTATTCGAAGGAACATAGAAATTTCATGACAGAATGTCTACTGCAGTCTGTGAGTAAAAAAGAAATACTAGGAGAAAAACATTGCAAAAAACAGACCTGAATTAGTTAGTAAGGAATTTGTTTACTGGAGTTTAAATAATAGTCTGCGGTGACACTGGTGAACATGAGCAAGCTATTCTTATCACAGATGGTGAGAGAATCTCTCTCCTCCTCTTCCCCAAATGACCCTGAAACTGTAAATACAGTAATAATGAGTTTCCAAGTTGGTAAAATACAAATTGGGGTGTGTAGTAACAATGTGAAATAAGGAGCATCAGTGGTTACTGTTTATTTCTTTTTCCAAACATATCATTAGCAGAAGCAACATTTCTAATAGCAAGAGATTTCTGTTTACATCCACTGGAATAATACATCAAAATATTCGCTACCAGTTCTATAATTCTTTATTTGAAGTTTCGCAGAATGCCTGTGCTGATCTCATTTCTGGGATTGCCGGCAATCATTTTATTTATTAACTCAAGATAAATGACAGGGAAGGTCAGTCGTAAAGCATTTTATATGTTTTCTCTTGCTCTCTGTCTTCAGAATATGCCTTCAGCCATCAATACCACATGATATAGTACTTGTTTGGTGCATAATCATCCTCCTCCAATTATTTGCTCACAGATTCTTTAAAAAGGAAGGAAAACAGACGGGTTCCTTAGCAAACATAAGAGCAAATGCCTCTGGTTGACAAAATTTACCCAGATGAGAGTTAGCAAACTTAGCCCGTCCAGAGATCCAGAGGACTGGAGGAAAAAACCCAAGAATTTGGATGAGTACATGAAAATATATTACTAAAAATCGCCCCTAGTAGTTTTCTTTTGTCTACACAGCTGCTCCCCGGTGAGAATTTCCACTGTTCTACTGGGTAGTTAATACTAAAGGAGATTCATTATTGCTTAATCCTGTAATAGCCACACAATTCGTTGAGATATAGAGGGTCTACCCAAGTGAGATGAGTTAACTCTTTCAGAACGACAACGGCCACTTCTAAGTGTGCTCAAAAAGTTTCTTATCCTCACAACAGGGTGATTCTCTGAGGTGCACGTGTACAGAAATATGTGATTCAAAGAGTTGCCTTACTAGAGACTTCTGAATGTTTTGGCCACAAGGAAATGATATGTGCGTGAGGTGACTGATACATTAACTACCCTGACTTAGTTATTATACTCGTGTGTGTGTGTGTGTGTGTATATATATATATATCAAAATATCAGATTGTACCCCATTAGTATGTATAATTACAATGTGTAAGTTTAGTTAATTAATTTATTAATAATCCTAAAGGGAAGAAAAGAGAAGCCTTACTTGGCTTCTTAAGAAATCCCCAACTTTTTAACTCATCGACTTGGTAGCATAATATTTAAGTCCGGGTAGATGTCTTCAGGAGCTTATTATCTTACTAAGCTTTGGCATGCAGGATAGAAAAGTTTGTTAAAAGGGAGTTCTACTTTGTTTTATTAGTTTGCAATTAGAGCATTTTTTCTTCATACACCCTTGGAGCAGAAATACCACATTTTCCCAACATGTATGTAAAACCAAATACGGAGTTTGCCAGTGATCACCTGTCCTTCTCTGACTCATTCATTTGACATGTACATGTCTGAGCTCCTACAATGGGACTGTACCAATAGTGGATGCTGAGCTCTGTGCAGTGAACAAAATCCAAGCCCCTGTTATCAAAAGCATGAGGAAGGGAAACAGAGAGCACAGAGCAGCAGAGATGTTTTGTACAGGCTGAGCAAGAAATGCAGAGACTTAAAGATAAATAAGGTCCTGCAGTGAGAAGAATGCTCCTGGAAGAGCCAAAGGCACAGGCAGAGGCCTGTGATGAGAGAATGCTTGAGGTGTCTAAGGACCAGCAAGGTATGGCCGAGATGGTGATGGGAAGAGACAAGAGGATTCTTTGGAGGCGAGATCAGAGCAGACGCAGGAAGAATGTTCCCAGTTGCACTGCATGAGGAGGGAAGCTGTTAGAACATTTGGAGGAAAGGGTGGCCATCAACTAACTTATGTTCTGAAAGCATCACTCAGCATGGAGAAAGAAAAAGAGGAACTTCATGAGGAAGAAACCTGGCCGGCACCACCTCGACCAAGCGATCAAGGTCAACACACCAGTGATGAACCACGTGGTATCACGTACCCTTGATATGACGTAATGAAAAAGGCACCTCACCCCAGTCATGTTCTTCCCCAAATTCCCAAACCCCAGTCTCATTGTGAGAAAGCATCACACAAACCCGAATCCAAGGACTTTCTACAAACCACCTGACAAGGACTCCTCAAAACTGTCAAGGTCATGAAAGACAAGGACAAAACAAGAAATTGTCACTGACCAGAGGAGACTAGGAGATCTGATGATGACTAAATGCAAAGTAGGATCCTGGACTGGATCCTGGAACAGAGATAGATTATTAGTGGAAAAACTTGGAAAATCCAACTACAGCCTCTGATCTTGTTAATAGCACTGTACTAATGTTAATTTCTTAGTTTTGACAAAGGTACTGTACCTTAGTCCTTTTGTGCTGCTATAGCATAATACCACAGACTGGGTAGTTTGTAAAGAAAGGAAATATAATTCTCATGTTCTGGAGGCTGGGAAGTCCAAGATCAAAGTGCCAGCAGGTTCCATTCCTGGTAAGGGTCCAGTCTCTGCACCCAACATGGCACCTTGAAGGCTGTGTTATCCAGAAGGGAGGAATATTGTGTCTTTACATGGCAGAAGGTGGAAGGGCAAAAAGAGACAAACTCACTTCACCAAACCCTTTTACATGGGCACTTAATCCCACTCGTGAAGGTGGAGGCTTCATTGCTCAATCACCTCCCAAATGCTGCCCCTCCCAGAACTGTTTCACCACGAATTTGGAGGGGCAAAGGCTTTCAAACCATTGTATCCTGTAATGTGGAAGATGGAAATGCTAGGAGAGGCTGTGCACAGGATATATGGAATTCCATAGTGTCTTCACAATCTTTCTAAACTCTAAAATGAAAAGGGGTTTTTATTTGTTTGAAAATTACATGTCGGCCATTTCACAAAGATTAGTACAAGAGTGAAAGGACTAGTTAAATGTGACTTTCGTCAGGGTGGGGAAAATGGAGATTATGGCAAAAGAGATGATTCTGGACATATTTTGAAGGCAGAACCCACAGACTTTGCTGATGGGTTGGATGTCAGTAATAAGACAGAGGCTATTGAGGTGGGAGTTTGTCATGGCATGTATATGCATACGTATGAAGTATGTAGACACACACACATAGTTGTCTTTCCTTAAATTAGGGTCCCTCTCCAGGATCCTTGGGGATTCTGAGATTATGCAACTTCCACTACATCTATTCCCTTACAATCCATTTGCACAGCAAACCATGGGCAACAAAGAAGTTTTCTATGCTGAAGGGAAAATCTGGACATTATTACCACTGAAATAAAGATGGGGGTTGGATACCCCAGAAGAAACTCTTTTGGCTCAAGAAAATAATAAACTCAATAAGCTAAATCTACCCCCAATGGCAAAGTCCACAAGGATTTAGTATAGTCAGTGAGGATTTTTTCTTTCCATTCTTGCCTTACCACAGAATTATTGAGTCCCGTAGAGAAAGATCCGTATAAGTAGTTGAGGAGGTTGGAGAGCCAAAAGTCTCAATCCCCATGTGATTGTCTTATCAGGCGGCTATAACTCAAATTAAATCTGAGCATGCATGGTCCATGTGGCTGTTTGAAGTGGGTCTCTTTTGAACTGTTAAATAATACAGAAACAAAAGGGCTGCATTATTTCACTTAGACTTATCTTCAGTTCCTACGGTTAATAATTTTTTTATACAGCTCTTCTTGAAGCTTTTCCCTAGGCTTGCAGGACTCTAATTTGAGTAGAAACTTACTGCTGTGGGGAGAGCACATCACTTATGCCTCATAAAGACCATCGTCTCCTCTTTCTGTCAGGTACCGTTTTACTCTCGACATTGAGGCATGAATTCAAGGGGAAGTTGAAGAAAGGGATTCAAGTCTTGCAGCTTTTAAAGGTACTGTCAAGCAAAAGACAAATCTGGACGTGGTAAGGAAAGGCTTTATTCTAAAGGGTCCTTGCAAGGGAGGGAAGGAGAAAGAATTGCCAGGAAGGGAGGTGAGAAATGCTGTAGGTAACCACTTATGGTCACAGCGTCTTGAGAGTTAGGCAAAAAGGTGTTTTCCTTTATAAAGAGGAGTGAGGAAGGCTAGAAAGAACCAGGAGTGGAGCAGTCAGGTGAAGGGTGATGTTATAGGATACTAGATGACAGAACGGTGTACCCTGAGGCCAGCCTGTTCTCAGGAGCGGCTGTCCGCTGGCTCAGGCCCAGGGTGGACCAAAGTTCAGGGTCCTGGGGGAGGCAGAAAAGCTGGACAAAGTCTGGTTCTCAAGCGTGATGTTCCATAGATCAGTGGAAACAAGCAGTTCAGCTCATCTTTTAGGAGACAAAAACTGCAAATTTGGAGGACCTGGTCTGGTCTTGTCCTAGGCATACAAGGGGACATCTGTGAGTCTGATCTAGGTCACATGGGGAAAGGCGGTTCTTTGCAGTGAGCTGTTTTCCGTAACACAAAGGGGGGTTGGGGTGGGGAATTTCTTAACCTTCACTGTTTTCCAAGGATCACAGGGCTTGGGAAAATGTTGACATTGTCATTGGCAATCAAAGAGTATTCAAAAGTATGTAATCAAAGGGTAAGATGGGACCCTTAAAGGTGACATATTGAGTATCTAAGCAACTAGGAAAGTTAGCTCTTAATTCGCCCAAAGAAAAACACACAGAGGACTGAAGCCATCCTGTGATTTCTTAAAGTCAATAATGGCTGTTTTCTCATGCCCCAAGAATGAGAAATCCTGTGGCTGGAAATTTCACTGCATAAGTGATGATCAAAATGCCAGTGCCACCCTGTCATTTAAAGCTTCCTGGATATCAAAATGTGCAGGAATATCAAATAGTCGTGCCACATAAGCTTTTCGACCTTTCCTGGAGATCGTATTTCAGAAGCTGACCACAGAGGTGAAAGCTGCCCCTTGTTTCCCACCATAGATGACTCCTTTTCTTTTACTATTATTTCTAAAAAATTTTACATTTCCCCTTTAAAAGATCAACGCTTCTGAGAGGAACCTGAAGTTAGGAGCTGATCAGAAGTCAGCAGTGGGGGTCAGCAGATAGGGATGGAGTTGTGCAGACAAAAGCAGCAAAGAGAAGCATCCCCTTTGTAATTTCTCCTAGAACTGGCTCTAAAACTCAGGAGAATCCCACCTCTCCATCTCGTTCACTCTGATGATGGCGTGCACAGAGGCTTGATTTGGCTTAGGGGAAGCAGAGTCCCCTTTTCCAAAGCTCCATCTTTCTCCTCGTGGAAACTAAGCTCTTTCTCACCAGTCAACAGGCTGCTGAATACAGTGCTTAATGGACCCTGTTTCTCTGGATGTTCATGCAGTTTTCATCTCAATTGTATCCGAATTGGATATTGCTTTTCTTTAAATGTTTTCTTCCCACATGTTAACGGTTTATTTTCCAAAAAGGCTGCTTTTAGAAGAGGACCCAGAAATATATTTTTAATGCAAGAAAAACTTAAAAAGCAAAAAAAAAAAAAAAAAATTGACACTGACTTTTATAGTTATTAGAATGTTTAGTGATTCACTGTAGAGATCATTATTTCGATTGCTTGTGTTTGTTAAAAAGTAATGGCAAATGTATAGAAAGTAGCACAGTGCATAATTTAAGATGTTATTATGAATGTTGAAATAAAATAATCACCATCCAAGTACATGAGTAGAATTGTAATGCTCAACCTTCCTTTGCTATTTATACAATCGGTTTGAAGTATGGCATGTGTAACTTTACTTAGTTGCACATTAAATCTATCACAGAGAAAGAAAGGAATCCGATTATCTTCTTATTCAAAACCCTGGTGTATCGGAGAGATGGCTCTGTTAAATAAGAGAAAAATCAAGCAGAAACAGCTTCTGATTGCTCAAGGAAGTTGGGTCGCATCAGAGGTTATGAACAATGAAATTTCTAACCAATCAGCAAAAGAAGACATGTCCTAAATCTTCCTGATCATCCTAATATGGATCAATGTTGCTTCACCAAGACCACTTTGATTTTATAGCCTGTGCCACTTTGTTCAAGAATAGAATTGATAAAGGCTGTAAGTAACCTGGTTAAGATTCATTTGGACATACTTAGCTGTAAAGCTATTAGAGAAAGCATGTAAAATTTTTGATGGAACACATAGAATCTACCCACAGTTATTGACAACAGTAGGCTGCAAATGCACGCTCCCACCCCACCCTGACAAGGGGTGTGGCAGGGTGTTAGTTTCGGGAAGGAGAAATGCACTGAATACTGATTTTTAGTAAAAAAAGTTGTAGAGACTCCAGAAGAAGGGATGATGAACGGGTGTCAATAAATTTTGACGTATTGTATCCAGTAAATCAGGTGCTGTTTGTGCCATTTATGCACACTCGCAATGAAAAGGTTTGAGAAAGACGCAGGAGAAGGGAGACCACTGCTTAGAACTTACTGACATGGGATTCTTCCAGCTGAAGTCTACAAGTGGGAATACTGGAGCAAGAGCTGGTTAACATTTACACTAATGACAGCTAGTGTGTCAAAGTTGAGAGAGCTGCACCTGCTATTGTAGAGAAAACACTGCCAGACTATTCCATAGAAAAAGATTGACTCAGGCTTCTTTTAAAAATGAAAACATTAGATTTTAATGCATGTCATAAATATAAGAGATCTGGTCTCCTTCAATGAATAACATTTTATCAAGTTAACTTTCCATTAACCTCAAGCTGATTATCTACAATTCAATTCAACACAATTGTTGAGTATCTCAAGTCACCGTGCTAAATGCTGCAGATAAACAGAATCAAATAGCATCCTGCTGTCTGAGTACTAAGGCTAGGAAGAAAATAATACATATGCAACCAATTAAAATGTAATACAGTAGGTGCTATACACAGAAGAATAGGGAAACCATTCTACTATTTTGTTTTGGTTTTGGCAGAAGCTGAATGGAGTATCAGAAAGCTAAAGGTAAGCAAAGTGTCATTTGAATTTGACATATAGGAGTTTTCCAGGTTTTAAAAAAAAAAAAAAGAGTGGGCATGGATAGTCCAGGCTAGAAGAGCAGCATAATGAAGACACAAAGGTATGGAAGTCGGAGACGTGTCCAGAGGAACCACTGGAACTGCGAGGACTCCAACATAGGTACAGCACAGATCCCATGGAGGGAAGTATAGGGTAGGAACAGGAAAGGCAGGGCGGGGAGAAGGAGACAAAGGTCCACCACAAGTTGACACCCAGTGGAGCGGTTTGCCTGGACCTGTGTGTGAGGATCCACAGCTCAGTGTGGAGGGCAGATTGGAACGGGGAGATGCTGTCGGTAGGGAGACTGCGGGAGCAACTGGGGAACTCCACGAGCATTGCATTGTGTAAGTGGAGTGATCAGAAACATACGCTTAGAAAAGGTATTTCAATCCATGTGGTAAATTCACGCTTTATTCTGGAAGCTGCCACAGCTCTCCACAGCTCAATTGCAATGGCAATTTAGGCAGTCTTTTACTAGAGCTGCAGGTAAGCACCACCCAGCAGCAGTATGGGGTGGGACGTGTTCCTCCATCTACACCAGTGGGTTCCAATGGATCATCCAAGGCTGGGAAGCAAGGCTTTAGAGCTTGGGGTCGACCCAATTGGAGGCTCTCTCTCCCCCAATTTCCCTCTATATCCTCAATTCTTCAAGTCTTTCTCTTCTTAGTAATCTGAAGGACCACTAGCTCTCTTCCATGAGAAGGAATGCTTGGCTTGTGCCCATTTTGTGTCTTGCAAGCTCGGCTCCAGCTGGTGCCCACAAGGTGTCTCTCCACAGGGGCATTGTAAGGTGGGTTCCACCACTTAATGTGAGCTGGGGGGAGAGCAGGGGCTCCACATGCAGCACTTGCCCATCACTTTGTTTCTGACTGATACTGACAGCTAGCACATCTCTTACGATTTATTTATTTTCTATCCCAAACACTGTTTATTGTCTTATCCAAGATTGTATTTTCCCACAAGGAACACAATTTTGATAATATTCCCTAAAAAACTATAGCCTTGAGGTTGATTACTGTGCTCAGAAAAGAATTTACTTAGGCCTTTACTTTACAAGACCAGCCATTGCACTCTCTGACCAAGCCAGTTGGGGTGACAGACATCGAAGATAATTTTGTTCTTTGGGTTTTTTTCGGATCCCAAATCATCTCATCGTATATGTGAGCCATTTGAAATACAGGCAGCAATCACTGAACATTAGATGCTGTCTCTTCTACCCACTAATGGCTTTCACCACTCATTACTAATGGCATGTCACCCTATCTGGGCTCGTCTGATTCTAAATACAGGTCAGGTTAACACTACAGTAGCATTTTATTTGATTAAATCACCAGATCTTATTTGTATAACTTAGTGAATGTTAGTTCACCTGACGTCAAACTACTAACTTAACTAGAGGGTGTTTACTAGAGTAAATATTCTTTAATTTCCTTTCTTAAACAAAAGGATGTTTTCACTTTGATTCCAGACATTGGAAAATATGTATAATTACCACTTTGAGAACTCACAACTCTAGGGTCTCAACATAGTGAAGGGGTGCAAAGATAAGACAAGTTACGAGACAGCCTGTCATCTGTGAGGCTTGACAGCCTGGCTATTTTTTGGCAGCAAAATAGCAGAATAGCAGGAAGGTGGACTGCCTGGTAAACATTATAATCATAATGAAAAGAGCATGTAAAATCGAGCCTCCAACCCTTCTTCAGAACTCTTATGTGATGGGCACCTTTGAGTTTGAGTCCTACTCGTTGCTTCTATTTTCTGGGTCTCAAATTCACATGGTTTATAAGAATATCTTTATTCAATTTTTTCCTCCAAACTACAAAAGTAAAGCATACTTCTTGAAAAAAAAAGTATGCAAAAATTCATCATTCTCTCTCTCTCCACCTAATCTTACTTCACCTGCTCTCACACCCCCACCAGTCCCTACGAACACTTGAACGTGTGTTCTGCCACTTTTCTCACTGCATATATTGTACACAAATATATTTACACTCCTTTAAAGAAAAGCTATTTGCAAGATATAGAGCAAAAATAAGTTTTACATTTTTACAATACCAGAAGGCTGATAATAGCTTCTGACTCTTACAGTAAGTTCTGAAAAATCAATTTTGGGGGTTAGAGAAATAGGGTTGCATAGTTACAGGGAAGTAGGAAAAGTAACATCAGTATTTGAACTAATACCACTGACATTTGTGTTAAGCGTTACAACTGGTGATGCAAGAGATTTCAGTTCTGTCTCACATCACACAAATACCCAAGACAGTATCTCTGACTACGCTAAATAGCCAAATACCCTAGATCGTCCTAGAAACAGTAGAGATAACCAAATACTTCCATTAATCAATGTTCGAGTAACAGATGAATGAAATTCTGTGTGGTGGCTGATTGTAAATTACCTGATCTGGATAACCCAAATATATTTAAACATTCATGCCCACCATCTTCCAGATGATCAATGAAGTATTTTAAAGCTGGAACAATTCTCTGGTATTCAGGTCCTGAGCAAAGCTTACGTAGAATAATTGTTTTCCATTGCTTCAAGCAATAGTAATTTTTTTAAATCCCGTTCTTTCACTTCAGCGTTTTCTTCAACTGTGAAGGGAAGCGTGGTCAACCAGTAATCTCCTTGAGAGGCAGGTCATGTCCTGCTTGACTTTGTATTCTCTTCATTTACTAGGATGGTAATGTAATTGGCTCTGATGAGTAAATTCAGTAATATCAGTATCTTCATAATCTTTTTTGCTAGACTCCCTCAACATAATAAGCTAGAAAAAATTCCTAATATCCTTTTTTGTCTCTCTTTTTTGCAAAAGCTTCAAAGGCTAAAAAAGAGAGATTTAATAATTGACCGTTCTAACAGATCATTGAAAATGTGATTTTTAAGACATCACAAGATTTTTGCAAAGGAGAAGATATACAAAACTTGCTCTTCATGACTCATAGACTTCTTTTAAATTGAGAGAATAAAATCCTACTGAGAGTCATCTTTTCAAACATATGTATCTGGCCAAAAGTAACTCAGAAGCAGTGACCTTTCAATATCTCAGAGCTCTGAGCCACATCTCAGAAACTATTATGAACGTTCAAAGCATCTCAAAAAAGATGAGCTGTGCCTCAGAAGTGGGCATCTACCAACACTACTGTGTCAGTCAGCTGTGGCTGCATAACAAGCCTCCCCAATCTCAGTGTCTCAAAATGACAATGACGTGTTACTTCTACTCATGCTTCCAAAGGTTAATTGGGTGCTTCTGCTGGTCTTGCCTGTGCTAATGCATAGGCTACAGCTGTGGGCTGAATGCTCTAAGATGGTCTCTCTCAAATGTCTGGAGCCTCAGCAGAGATGCTGGGATGGTTGGGATGGCTGTCCTTATTTTCCACATGGTTGTCCATGCTGGGGTACATCGGAAAGGGTAGTCTTGGGATTGCGAGAGAACTGGGTTGGAAGCTGCCAGCTTCTGTAGACCTTTATTGGAAAGTTCACAAAGTTCACACTGCTCATCAAGGCAAACCACCCCAGATTTGAAGGGGCAGAGAAATGGACTCTACCTGTTGATGAAGAAGGTGCAAAGAATCCAAGCCCTTTTTTAGTCCACTTCAGGAAATTAAAAATCCCTCACACCTCAGCCAAGACCAAGTCCCATCAGAAGCCTGCACAAAAACCAATGGCTTTTGTCTCAGGGCCTCCATCGCTTTCCAGGATTCAATACGACCACCATAAAATGGGATTTGCTCAAGCGCACTTCCCCAGGTGAAAAGGAATAAGGAAAAACGATACAATAGACTGCAACTGTAAAAAATGAAAGAAAAGCTTAAAGAGCATATTTAGTTAGAGTAGAAACCACGGTTGGACAGGCTAATTCTGCAGATCTTTAAATTTACAAGATTGTCATCTGCAAAGTTTGTTGATTTTTTACATGATATCTATTAGTTTTTAAAATAATTGTTTATAAACGCAGAAGATAGGGTCTTCAATGGTCCCCTTCCTGTCACGTCATTAATTCCCAATTAATAATCAATAGGCTATAGACTGCTGGCTTATATATTTCCACACTTATGAGAAGCAGAGTTGATGCTTCATTACAGTCTCCCCATCATTACATGGAGTCAATATTGCCTACTGCATAGGATTTGCTTGATAATTAGATGTGCTAATATATGCCAATTTAACCAAGCAGTGTCTGGAACATAAGTAATCTATAATATTTGGTATAATAATAATTGTTACCATCCCCAAATGAGGGGTTTTTTTTCCTTTTCAGTAGAAGTAAATTTTATATTCAATTTCAGAAATCAGACAAACAGCTCATCTTTGCCCTTCTATAAGATAAATAACAAAGGTCAATGCACACGCGCGTGCGCACGCATGCACACACACACACACACACACACACACACACACACAGGCAATATGAGCCGCCTCAGTACTTTCAGAGTGAAAGAGCTATGGCCTGCCTTCTAGAGTTTATAGACATTAATTCACTTAATGCCCACAACAAACTTATAAGGTGGGCATTCGTATTATGCACATTTTACAGATGAAGAAATACAGCACGGAAAGAGACATACTAGTGAATGGAAGAGCAGCAACTCAAGCCCAGATGGTTCTGCTTTATAATCCACGCTTCTGCCTCTGCCCTGTGCTACCTGTCCACATTCTGGTTGACAAGTTCCTCCCTCAGACCACTATGGGGCTATGTAGCTAGCCAGGTGTGTCCTCGTTAAATTAAAATGACTTGAGAACTAATATACTAGAAAATGCTCCATGGGCTTTATCGACACTGACCTACATACCAAGGATTTAGGGATTAAAAACTATTATACATAATAATGATAAACAACTCTGAGGCTTTGTTCTGCATGTTCAATTGCTCTATTGTAAGATGTGATTCCTTAGAAGGCTCAAGGGGTAGGGGTGCAGTGGAGAACAGTGGCGTTCAGGATTATAACCTCACATTCATCTGTCCTCAGGCTCTAATTTGTCAAAGAGAAACAACAGATTATGTACTCATATAATCATCTAATTCTTGCTTCTGAACCCAAACAAGCTGGTGACGAGAGGTGGCTCTCTGGGGATAGGTTTCCTTCCATGGACAGTGGGAACAAAGAGAGAATGGAAGAGTACCATTCCTCATTTATTCTGAAAATAGGACATGCTTCATAAATGCTTATTAATGTTGCTCTGCAAAATGTTCAGAAATACATAATGATCTAAACCCTGCTTTGGTGTAATTTAAAATTGAGCTGAATCACAGAAGCTGTGGTTTGCGAGGTCTCCTCTTCTGGGCCTTTACATTTATTCTTCAATACTCCAAAATGACCAAAAAAAAAAAAAAAAGCAACTCTATGACAAAAGGCATTTATTCTCCCATGAAGCAGAAAAGCTTTGGGGAACTTGGCAACAAACAGCTGACCTCCACGGGAAAGCAACTCTTCAAAAGAGTCATTGTTTTGTGCTCAGAGTTCAGTCCTCAATGATCAATTCAAACAACATCCAGAAAAGTGAAGAGGATCCCATTTTCTTTCATTTCGTTACGAAGTTTAGAAGTGAAGTTAATTTGGGAATCTGGCTGAGCTGCCAGCAACTTCTAACTATATCTCAATAGAATGATAAAAGACGCACTCCAGCTAAAAATGAGTGCATGCTTTCAGGTCATTTTAATCCCAGTAGTATGTTCCAAAGAGTGGAACATTCCCTAAAAGTTTCATATTGTGATTAGAAGATTAGGATTTTAGGATTTAAGAGGTATTTTCCCTTCAATGGAAGCCTGCAAAAATTGAGTGACTTTTCAACACTTGCCTATAAGGAAAAAGCTTTCATTTTTCTAAGTGTGATCCCAACCAGGGGTTGGACAGTCCTTGACCATGTTTTTCCTTATACTTAGCTGCTTTCAGATAGCATGGCTGTCCCAGGCAGCTAATAAATTGCAAATGCCTTTATCCAAATAATACAAATTTTCTCTCCAAGGCAGCAAGTTTTGAGTACAAACTAATTTCCCCGCATTCATTTAGGGATAATCAGTCACACTAGAGATGAGATTTATAAAAGCACCTCAGGTTACATGGGCATAATTTCAGGACATTCAATATCCCCAGGGAAACAACCTAGGCTTTTTGCTCAAGGTTTCGAATCTGGCCGGCCTCAAAGGTCATGGAGTGAAGCCCGTTATTTTTCAACCCAATCTAAACACTCTAAGCCATTTTGTTGCATCATTTTTTTGCCATTTCATCAAAAAGCTTATCTAGATAGATAACAGAGAGATATTTCCCCTTTTACTCATAGCTATTTCATCCAGGTCTTTAAAATATCACCATTTAAATCCAAGTACATATGAAATTTAAAATAGAGCTACTAGCCCATTTAAAACAAATAAATATCTTTTCTATACCTGAGCCTCTCCAATGTGCCCCAATTTCCAGTGACATCTTGACCCTTTTGGGGGGAAGAAAACAAACAAATGTTGTTTTCATTTTAAATTAGACAGCCTCTTTTTCAACAAATTCACACGCTATATTTCCCAATACCATTGCTTATTTTTCTTTTATAAATAAACACTTAATCTATTTACCTTTTCCTGGTTGGTTAAAGTTTGGAAATTCCAGTTGTTTTCAGCATTTTCCATGAGTCCTTGCTCTCTTTTCAATAATGAGCTATTCCAAGTGATAAATAGGTTCTAGAAAATGTACTCCAGGAATGCAGATCATAGCAAGTAAAATATTTTCTCAAAGAAAGAACTTCTAATAAAGCACCTGAGTTTACCACAACAGTGCTGAAGAAAGGTAAGCCAGTGCTAACACTGGTTCTCCAGAAGAGAAAGTGTGTTTTCTGTTTGTTTCATCTGCTTTTCATTTCTCTGCCTCCCCTTTATACCTTATAGGATGCCATTGAAGTTTATCTCTTGGTCTTTGAATACATCTCTTCAGATAGCTTTTTTCAGTGATTGTTTCATAGACTATAATATATTTGTCCTTTCTCGGTTCACATAGATGTAATATTTTTGCAATTCAAGTGGAGTGTAGAAACCTCACTACTTATAGATCCTCTATTCTCCCCTCTTTTTGTTATAATTTTCACATGCACTATATCCCACCAGCTAAAGCTACAATGGTGCTTTCCACCATCAGACGTGTTTTGAGGATTTTAACAAGAAAAAATTGTTTATTTTATTTACCCAGATATTTACCATTTCTCTTGCTCTGCCCTCATTCTTGATGTTCCAACATTCCTTCGCATATCACTTTCCTTTGGTCTGAAAGACTTACATTTAGCATTTCTTTTAGAGCAGGTTTGCTGGTGAAAAATTATCTTCGTTTTCCTTCATCTGAGAATTATTCTTTATTTGTTAAGTCTATTTTCACTGGATATAAAATTCTGAAATTAGTTATTTTGTTGCTGGTCAGCACTTTCAAAATGTTCTTCCACTGCCATTGTGCTTCCATAGGTTTGGATGAGAGATCTGTAGTCATTTGTGTCATTGATTCTCGCTATGCAATGTGTCATTTTTCTCTGCTGATCTCAAGATTCGTTTTATGTCTTTGGTTTTCACGAATTTTATTGTAATGATTCTGGGCATCGATTTCTTTCAGTTTATCCTGTATGAGCTTCCCTGAGCTTCTTGAACCTATAACTATATATCCTTCAATAAATTTGGAAATTTTACAGCCATTGTTTATTTTTTTAATAGACAAATAAAAATTATGTATATTTGTAGTGTAAAGCATAATGTTTTGATATATGCATATATTGTGGAATGACTAAATCAAGCTAATTAAGATACCCATTACCTCACATAGTTATCTTTTTTTTTTTTTGAAATTTTCAGGTATATAATACATTGCTATTAACTATAGGCACTATGTTGCACAATATAGACAACAAGGTTGAAGACCTTATGTTGTAGATCTCTTGAATTTATTCCTCTTGTCCGACCTAAATTGTGTATCATTTGACCAACATCTTCCCAATCAGCCCCAATCACCCCCTTCCTTGCCCCCCATCTCTGATAAACACCGTTCTACTCTCTATGATTTGGACTTTACATTCCGCATATAAGTGAGATCATGCTGAATTTGTCTTTCTGTGACTGGCTTGTTTCACTTAACATAATGTCCCCAGGGTCATCCACATTGTTGTAAATAACAGTATTTCCTTCAGTTTTAAGGCTGAATAGTATACCCTTGTGTACTTATATATACCACACTTTCTTTATCCGTTCATCTCTTGATGGACAGCTTTGTTGATTTCATGTCTTCATTGTCATGGAGATACTGCAATGAACATGGGAGTGCAGATATCTCTTTGACATATTGATTTTATTTCCTTTGAATGTATGCCCAGAAATGGAATTGTTGGATCATATGGTAGTAATATTTTTAATTTGTTGAGGATCTGTCATACAGTTTTCCATAACGGCTGTAGCAATCCACATTCCCACCAAGAATATACAATGGTTTCCTTTTCTCTACACCCTCAGCAATGCTTGTTATTGCTTGAATTTTTGACAATAGCCATCTTAATAGGTATAATGTGACATCTCATTGTAGTTCATTATATTCTCAAATAGTTTTTCTGCTTCACAATTTTTCCCTTTCTTTCTTGGACTCAGATGACATGAGTGTTAGAAATTTTGATATTGCCCATAGGTCCCTGAGGCTCTGCCTTCCTCCCTCCCCAATTATTTTTCTCAGTTGCTCAGATAAAAACATTTTTATTGTCTATTTTCAAGTTCACTGACTTTTTCATCTATCATTTTCATTTGGCTACTGAACCCATGCTGTGATTGTTTTTATTTTGTTTATTGCATTTTTCAGTTCTAAAATTTCCACTTTGCTCTGTTTAGTTGCTTTTATATCTTGGCTGATACTTTCTACCTTTCCATTCATTTCAAGAATATCCACCCTTACTTCTTCAAATATGGTTAAAACAGCTGCTTTAAGGTCTTTGTCTGATTACCACAATTTTCACCTTTCCCATCTGTGTAGCACCCAAGGGCCAAAGACCCCAGTAATGGTTTACCCTTTATTTCAACTTGCAAAGCCTTTGACATCCTTTTAAGTTCATATCCATGTATGTGCAGCTCAATTGTAATCCCAGAAGTTCATATGCAACTTTACGGGGGAAGTTTTTTGAACTCCTTCCTTTTTGCAGTCTGACCCCAGACTGTCCAGCTCCTACCTGTCTCTCTTTTTGGTCATCTGGTTCAAAAATGGGAGCTTTAGGCTGCTGTGACTGGCTCTGTCCTTATGGGCAAGTGCAGGGAGAATAAACATAGGGGAAAAAAGCAATTGAGGTTTCTCCCATGCTCCATTCCTCCAAGACCACCATTCCACAGGTCAGAGAGATAGAAGACCCTTCCTTAGAGTTCTAGATGCCTGCTGGGCTATAGCTCCCATTTCTGCCCCTGCCATCACTGTGGGGGGACTGCTGTTTTGGGAGGAAGTGCTAGGAGATAAAGAAAAGAAAAATCAAGAAATCTCTTTCATTCTCTTGGTCCATAGGCAACCCCTTCCCATTCCTCAGACCAGAAAGAGCAGGCTTCTGTAGGAGCTCTTTCTTTTTTCACCCAGCTTTCAATACATATCATCAACAGATACAGATAGACAAGAACTTAACGGTGAAACTGTTAGGCATGTAGATGAAAAGGTTATTTGGAAGAGGTATGCCTTAAGGTATCCCTAGGAGAAAAACAAAAAGAGCAGGAATTGGTAAATACTGGTTTTAGAACAAAATCTGCCCTTATCTATATGTATGACTTCCTGCAAAGTATTTAACCTCTCCATTTCTTAGTCTTTAATATTCTGTATCTTCAAGAAGGCCAAAAAGGAAATACTTGCCTAGAAAACAATGACACATAAATGGTGATATTTTTTCTTATGCTTTAAATTATGCTGGATGATGTTGGGCTAGGTTAGGTGTAAGTCCCCTGCATTTCATTAAACTCCCTAATTACCTCAGTATTGCCCCTGGTGCAGTCAAGGGCAGACTCCCTGTCTTCTCCAGGCGTGTACCACCCAGCACAATGCTTGGTTCACAGAGATGCTCAATAAGCGTATCATGAGTACAGAAATGGTTCCAGCCTAGTAACATGGGGTCCTGTATATGGGATGAGAATCTGTTTCCTCCAATAGCCCACGGTTCCCAAGAACCAATGAGAAGGAAGGTAGAACCTTGTGATACTAGCAGAAGTCAATGGCAAAATGACCAGTAGGAAAGTAAGACATTCAGAACTAGTTAAGATGACCAGGAATTTTTGGACCATTGTTTGTTTTTTCCCTTCTAAACATAATTGATTTTATTGAACTGATGGGTGTTTGTTTGTTTGTTTTTCTTTCTTCCTGCGATCAGTAGGGTTGATGATTGAAGAGTATTGTCCTGATTGCCAAGTATCAGGTCCAGCAGGTTGTCTCTGTCCCTGTGAGACAGACGGAGAGAAGAGGGAAGAGAGGAGAATCCTATTCATACTTCCCAGGACAGAGAACAGGCACATTTCATTAGCCAGTGAAAATGAGAGGGACTGGCAGGTTCTGCACTGTTTCAGGCACAGGCACAATGCACAGAGCTGTACTGGCTTTATTCCCATTCATCCAGTGGCTCTCAACTGGGGACAACGTTCCCCCTCCACAGGAGATATTTTCATTGTCACAATTGCAGTGGTGCTTCTGACATCTGGTGGGCAGAGGCCACGAAGCTGTTCAACATCCTACAAGATCTGGGACAGCCCTTGCCACAGGGAATTATTGGGCCTCCAATGTCAACAGCAGTGAGACAGGGAAAGTTCCATTTTAATCCTCCCAAGAGCATTATGAGGTAGAGATTACTGCTCCATTTTTTTCAGATTTGGAAACTGAAGTGTAGTAAATAAAGTAACTTGCCTACGACTGAATGACTGACCAGCAAATGCTGGAGCCAAGTCAGTCCTATGTCTCCCAGAATCAAAGCCCAGACCTGGAGTCCTACCCTACACTGTCGATCCTAAAAATCACACCTATTCATTGTTTTTTAAAATCTAATACTTGAGGTCCATTTTATTTATTTTTTTGAAAAGTCCATGTGTTTGCTCTATTTAGAGGTGAAAACTGCATGTACTTTTTTCCAGTTTTAAGTTATTTGATATTTCCTCAACTTATGTTTCTGAATTGAACTCCTGTGGATATTACATGTATCTTTTAACCACTTTCAAACATCTGGAATTACTTTAGAGCCCAAAAGATTTTTTCTAATTTCAAAAACTCTTGGCAAACAGAGGTTTTCTATCCATCAAATCTCTTGATGTGTAGATATCTTTGTGACCACAAATAATCACTGTCTTTTGTTCCATTTTGTTTACTACAATGTCATGATTCCACCCTCAGTCTTTTGTTTTAAAAAGTGCATTGATACTAGAAAACTCTATTCCTATTGAATTCAGAAAACATTAACAGAAAACTTGTGATGATTCAGCAACTAAGTCAAAATGTACCTGTCACTTATTTTTAAGATATAAACTTTAATAAACAAATTTAAAAAAAAAAAAAAACTTTTGGCATCAATTGGTGATTACATCATCCAAGGCATTATCAAAATTAAACATCTCTTCCCACATTCTAGTTGTTCAAACAATTCACATGAGTAATTGAATTGCTTCCGTTGACCTATTTTGCTTAAAAAGATGCATAAGTAATACACAGGGTGTGCTTGGATTAAAAAGTTCAAGCAGCACAGGTGAGTTTTGACTTCTGTCTCTGGCCAGATGGAAATGAAATAAATTGAGATGTCCTCACGAACCCATATACAACATAACCAACAATCTTTCAAGTGTTTGATTTTGCTTGGGGGCAAAAAAAGTAAGCAAATCCCCAGGAGCCCTAAATGAAGAGGATGCTGAAAAAAAAATTATTTTACATGGTCCTGAGATGCCTGGGAGAAGCAAGTGAAATCATTCTTTCAAGCCTTTGCTCAAAAGTTACCTTCTCAGAGAGGTCTTCTCTGGGCTCAGTATTTAAATTTGTGCTCACCCCATTTCTTTTCCCCTCCACACTCACTGCCTTCTGGTATGCAATACAAGTCACTTAATTATTAGGTTGCTTGTCTGTCTTCACCAACAAGGTTGGAATTTCCACAATGACAGGAGCTTTGTACCCACAATAAAGGCAGTGCTCTTTAATCACCTGTGTTGTCACGATTGACATCTGTGTGGCTTGGATAATTGCAGCAAGTGTTGGTGCCACATTTTTGTACATTTGCCTGGGGGACCCAGTTTAGGTGCTGCTACTGTTTTAAACTCACAGATAGGTTTCCATTGGGCTGGGCATGTGGATTTGAGACTGGTTATATTAAAGAAATTGCATGCTGTGTGAGTCAAGAAATTTGGCAGTAAAGGGCAAGAGGGTTTAGGGGAGAGAACAAGAGTGTAGAAAGTGCAGATAGAAAAGCACCTGCCCAGTCCAGGACCAGGAGGGTAGGCAAATCTATAAACAAGGCCAAGATCTCTGAATGAAGGGGATACCATGCTGGGCATTAGACGGACAAAATACATTAATGATCCTTCCAAGAAAGAGTTGGATATTGATGGTGCCTGAGCACAGCTCTCCCAATACTGGCTGAGGTTGTCCCCTCCCCCACCACCAACTGAAAAGAAAATGTCATTTATCCAGCCAGTTTATGATCTTTCTTCCAAGGGCACCTCCAGAGAGCAGCTGAGAAGGTGTAATGGTGAACCCCAAGAATCTCTAATAGATTCAAGTCATTCTGCTCATAACAGGTTCCTCGTCTATGAGTTCATCATTAATGGTGGCTTGGGTTTTCCTGTAACTGTCGGGAAAAAAATAAGAATTGGCAACCCAAATACCCTCATGTTTTCCTAACTTTTTAATGGTCTAACATTGACGTGGCATTCTCCCTTCACCCACCTTTCCCCTCACCTCTTCATGTGACAAGCTCTATTATTCCTTTATTAATATTCTAGTTGCAGCATTCCGTGGGCCTCTTGTAACTAAATACCTTCCAAGGATTGTCTTCAGAGATTTGCATTTTACACATGGGAAACAAATCCTCTTTTGAATTTCGTCCATCTGAAGCTTTTCTGAGAGAACCAAAGCAAAGATTTTGGACTTCCCTTTCTTGTTTTTATTTTTGCTTTTTTATTTTGAACATTTTGTGTATTTCAACTCACATAACGACAAAAACTTGCCTTTTACTTATTGCTTGTCATGTTTGTTATCTCTTATGTTCTTTGAGATGCAGTGCCATTTTTTTTAAAAAGACTTCCAAATAGTTTTCAAGGAAGGCTGTTCCAAGGTAAATGCGAATACATAATAACTGGGTGGACACAGGAGTCTCTCACTTAGCCTTTTATTCCTTGCTGGATCAGTATACAAATAAATCTCTATCAAAGTAAATTTATCACATGTAATTCCACAAACTATGCAACACGCTGCTCAGCAAAGGACCACTTCAGCAACTGTCATCAAGAGCCATTGTTCATGTGCTTCAAGACACAGACTCTACTTTCCTGTATTGCTTAACATAAAATGGCTCTTTTCAACGTTTAATGCATATTCTGCCTGATTAGTGGCAGGCTGTGGTGCCTTCTCACCAAACCCCATGCATACACATGACCTGGAAGACAGAATCTTTCCTGGTTACAGAAGAACGGAGCCAGGAGCTGTGGCTCATTTGTGAAATGAAAGCTGCCAGAGAATGCTACCTTGTGTGCAATGAGGAGCTGGCCAAGACAGAAACATCTCAAATTTGTTTTTGATTCCAAGGTGGAGTAAAAAAGGTTTTCTATGCAGGGCTTAGCAGAGGTTTACTCTGATAGATAGAATTAGGAACCCTCCCCAAAACATCTTCATACTGATCTCCAGATCCTGTGAATATTTGATGTTACATGGCAAAAGGAACTTGACAGATATCATTTAATTAAGGGCTTCAAAGTGGGGAGAATATCCTGGGTTATCCAGATCATTGCAATGTGAGGTGAGAAAGATGGAACCAGCCATCACTGGCTTTGAAGACAAGGAAGGAGCTGCAAGCCAAGGAGTGCAGGTGGCCTCTGGAAGCTGGAAAAGGCAAGGGGACATTCTCCCCTAGAGTTTCCAAGGGGAAAACAGCCCTAGTGAAACTGATTCTGGACTTCTGCCCTCCAGAGCTGTAAGATCACAAATTTCTATCGTCTTAAGCAACTAAGTTCGTGGTGGTTTGTTACAGCAACACATTGATGTTTTAGAGTTGGGGTAGTGTCGCTGTTAAGAGATGGGGACAGGAATCAGGTGGCCTAGACGTGGACTTGTTCTGGTCCTTATGAGCTTCAGCAAGTTTCCTAAACTTTGATGCCAAAAGAGAATAATCAGGGTGAATGAAGAAGAAACCCAGACTGGAGTGTTTTTCCCCTGTTCTCACAGCACAATCACCCACACAGAAGACGGACTTCTGTGACCAAATGTATGAGGATTTCTCCCCACCAGCAAGCAAGCCAGCAGTTCTGCAGCAGGCACCAGCTGGGTGCCCTCCAGTTCAACTCCAATGCTGTCTACTGAAGATAGTGTCAGATCCCACAGGCTGAAGGCTCAGGCCCCGAGACTACCCCTGCCCCCGCCACTTTTGATGCCAATCGCAAGCGACAGGTGCTTCTGACCAAATCAGCTGTACATTGGGGCTCCCACAATCCCCTCGTCCAGTTGATCTGTTGAGTGGCTCACAGAACTGAGGGAAACACTCATGTTTACCTGTTTCTTACAAAGGATATTTTAAAGGATACACATAAACAGCCAGATAAAGAGATACATAGGGTGAGGTCTGGAAGGTTCTCAAGTGCAGGAGCTTTTGTCCCTGTGGAGTTGGGGTGTGTGCCACGCTCCAGGTAAGCAGAAGCGAAAACTCCCCCATTTGCTATCTGGAAGTTCCCCGAACCCTGTGCTCTTAGGTTTTTATGGAGGCTTCATTAAACAGGCATGACTGGTTAAGTCACTGGCCACTGGTGATCAACTTAACCTTCAGCTCCCCTCCTGAAAGTCCCATCGTGGTCTTTCCTGCGACTAGACTAGTCCCCATCCAGAAGCTACCTAGGGGCTGCCAGCCATCAGTCATCTCATCAGCATATAAAAAGACAGTCCTTTGGAGAGCCTAAGGATTTTAGGAGTTCTATGCCAACAGACTGGAATGAAGACCAAATGCATATCTCACAATATCCCAAGGGGAATACACCTGTCTGGTTTGAGGTTCCTCAGAAGCAGATCCCAAGGCAAGGACTCAAATGCAAGTGTGTATTTGAGAGGTACAGAAGACACCGATGGGGTGAGGAAAGAAGATGGGGAAGGAAACGGCAAGAACACAGAACAGGGTGCATTATTAAGCCACCCACCCTGGTAGGCAATGACTCCGAACGCCTTGGGAAAACTCTGGTAAGCGGTGCAACACACTCCCTTGGAATTACTACATACCCCTGGAACTCTACCAGCTTCTCCCCAACCTCCCAACTTGACCCCAGGGTTGAGGGAGCTGAGGTATTGATATGTGAATCCCTGCAAGTCATTGATTGACGGCTGCTCCCAGGAGGCGTGCATTCCCCAGCACTTCCTGCCTAGGGTTTGGCCAGAATGGCCTTTTGCATTTCTGGTTCAAAAAACAAAAACAAAAACAATGGCAGTTGGATGTGAGATGAAGTGCAGCAGGATATGGGGAGAGGACCGGGGATCTACTGAGGATCTATTGCTGCAGTTCTTCCTCCATCGAGTGGCTGAGATTCATCCCATGCTTGGATCTTTCCCTCACCCAGTGCCGGGTGAATTCATTAACAGTGAATTACTTTAATCACCAGCTCCCTTTCCTCTGTGTTCCCAAAGCATCCCACTGGCAGCATTTGGCAGCCTGTACCGTAATTCCCTGGTTACTTGCATGTGCCCTGATTAGACTGGAAGCAGCTGGAGGACAGGAGTTGGGACTTCTTGGTTCATCAATTAAATGCTAGGATGTCACCCGGTGAGAGCTTCACAAACATCTGCTGAGTGGCTGTTGAATGAATAGTAAGTGAAAACCTATGGCACTTGCCAGTGGGGAGGAGGGTTAAAACGTGAAGCAGGGGTAACCCAGAGTTACCAACAATTCCACTCCTAGACACATACCCAAGAAAATTGAACACAACAGCTTAGACACTTGTGAACACGTGTTCACAGCAGCATTATTCACAACAGCCAAAAGGTAAAAAAAAATAATAATAATAACCTAAATGTCGATCAACAGATGAATGCATGAATAAAATATGGTCGACCCACACAGGGAGATAGGATTCGTCCATAAAAAAGAATGAAGTGCTGACACAGGCCATGGCATGACTGAACCTCAAAAGCATTAAGGTAAGTGAAAGAAGCCAGACACAAAATGTCACATAATGTAGGATTTCATTTATATGAAATATCCATAATAGGTAAATCTATAGAGACAGAAATCAGATTAGTAGTTATGAGGGGTTGGGGGAGGGACATGTGGGGGGGGTGATAAATTAATGGGCACAGGGTTTCATTTTGGGATGATGAAAATGCTCTGGAACTAAACAGATGATGTTTGCACAACCTTGGGAAGGTACAAAGTGCCTCTGAGCTGTACACTTCAACATGCTGAAAATGGTAACTTTCAAGTTTATGTGTATTTTTCCCCACTAAAAAAAAAAAAAAGAAAGTATAATAACTCTCTTGATGCCAGGAAATCAGGACAGCTTTCCCCAAATTTCTGGAAACAGGATACAATGAAAATCTGAGTTTAAAAATAAGCAAATTGGGTTTTAATCCTAGTTCACTACTTACAGTGTGAGCCTGAATGAATTTTTCTGTGGTTGAGTTTCTTTTTTTGTAAAATTAAGTTGGCTGCATTCCAGGATTGCTCTGAGGCATAAAGGATGAAACAGACTTAGTAAGCTCTTTAAAAGCTCCTAGCACATAGTAGGCCCTTTAAAATAAATATGGACATCTACCCTGGCTTTAATAGCTCAATCCTACTCAGCAATGTATCCAGCCCTTCTTCTAGTCCAGAGGAAGCCTCATTATGAACTCACATTTTGCAGAATGTATCTAAAATCTGCTGGGGCTTTTTGCCATGGTTTTCTAGATAAAGGACTTACATTGCTAGACATGAACCTTCACTTACAGTCAGAAGAGCCCAGGTGCTTAACACAAGGAGCATCAATGTAGCAGTGATAATGTTCGGGTGATATTTTCAGACGTGCAAGGGACTAACCTGGAAAACTCAGCATCTACTTAACTGGTAGGATTGTCTTCACAATTCCTGTCTTATAGAAAACTCAAAAGCAAAGACCTGAAAGAGAGAGGGAAACATGGATCACAAGTGCTCTGTCAGCTTCCACAACTATCAACCTCTCAAACATATCTTGCTGAGTTTATGGTCTTTGCAAAGGGCTGGCTGCAGTTACATTTGGTGGATCCCCATCAAACCAGCTGGTAGAACAAATGCACTAAGACCGCTAGACGTCATGTGGCTTTGTAAACCTCCTCATGTCTCCGACAAATGCTGGAAAGACGTGGACTCATCGCGGGCCAGCAAGCAGCCTCGTCAGCAGGCCTCCAGCCACCACTGCGTTTGCAGCCTCGGCTTGCACCTTTGAGATGCACCGCAGTGGCTGGAAGATGCCTGCTTTGTTTTTAAAACTATTGTTCTAAAAACTCTCAGAGGTCCGGCCTCAGCTCTTGTAAACAACTCCCATTAAGTTTATGTCATCAAAGGCTTTTCTTGACACTGCCAATTTGCCAGGCTTAATGGGAACAAACAATATGCCTATTAAATTTAAGAAGCATTTTGAGCAAATGTCAAAAGGATTCTAGATCTGTTTTTAGGAGTGGTTCTTACTTGGGGCCATTTTTTCCCCAAGGGGACCTTGGGCAATGACTGGGGACATTTCAAGTTGTCACAATTAAGGAGGGGCATTCTTACTGGCATCTGGTAAGTGAAGTCCAGCGATGTTGCTAAACATCCTACAGCACACAGGACAGCCCCCACCCCAACGAATAATTACGGGTCCCAAATGTCAATTATGCTGACTTAGAGGAGCACCCCAATAATTTAAACATTTACTTCACTGACTTCCAAATGAAAACCGTAACTCCTAAGGATTTTTTTTTTTTTTGCATCTATTCACTCTTCACATATTTATTCATTCATGAATCTGTTTCTGTCCCAAATCTACTGGATTTCCTTTGCATCACTGCTATAGAGCCTCTCTGCACATTCCTCCCTGTTTTTCCTCAGGAGGTTGCTAGGAGAAGAGGAGAGAAACATCTCCTTCTTTATCCCTAGGGCAATTGACAGTGCAATCAGGCAGAGTTCCAACAATACAGTTTGTGCGTGTGTCTGTGTGTATTTTTTTTTTCCAGAGATAAATCAGATTTATGCAATAAAATACCTCAGCGGGGTTTTCATCTTATTTGGGTCATTCTTCAATTTTAGAAGAATATATTTCAGCACAGCATCACCTGAACAAAAAAGAACTAAAAGGAAAATCCTTAATTAGGCAATAGAGTTGCCCCCCACACAAGGAGCTGAGTCCTCTGGCATGTGGAGTGAAACGGAAATTGTGGGGTGGGACGAACTCAAGGACAGATGTGAAACAAGAAGCACAAAGCACATGGGGCAAAGAATGCAGCCCCTTGAAGCATATTTGTTGTGTAGACATAATTTTAAAGTGTGACGGTTGTGGGTTCACCCATTCCAAAGGGACCGTGGCATGGTGCCATCAGGTATATATATTGAATTAACAATAAACCATCTTGAAGACTCTGCTATGCACAGCGAGGGATTCAAGAAGTCTGAAACTCTTTTCTGTCCTTAAGGATCTTATTAACAACTTGGAATCCTGCTCTGTAATAGTACCAGGCACAAAAGTATAACCTTGTCCAGAGACTGGCTGTGCCTGTGTATGGCTCATCCCGAAACAGCAGTTAGCATGGTTGGCATCACATTCTACTGCGTCATAACGTTTCTCTCTTTGCTGCCTCTTTTCCTCATCCTCATGCCCCAGACTTACACGTCCTCCAACCCTCACCCGCAAATTAGTGCCTTAATATTTACCATTAACTTAGTTCTCTCCCACCTCCGCTCCTCTTTAATAGAGATGGAAGTGGTTCTAGAGTTGGGAGGGAATAGATATTGCCTAAAGTTGATACGTCAATATATAGAGGTTTACTGAATTATTTAAGTTACAGAGGCAGTCATCAGAAGAATTAATACACAGTCTTAAATGTATAATCATAAAAAGCACGCACGAAACATACAAATCAGACAGTAAGTGTTGGAAAATAAAGTATTACAAACAGAAACCACAACCTAACATAAAGTTACAGAATTACGGCCAAATGAACCTGTTTATCAATACACGTCAATGGGATAAACTCACCTTCTAAAAGAAGAGGACTTCCAACTTGGATCAAAATTAAAAACCCAAGTATAGGCTGAATGTAAGAATGCAACTAAAACACAGTGACAGAAAAAATATATATTAATATATCAAAAGTTTAAAATAACACAAAAGAAAATAAATCAAAGTAGAGCACATTGAAATGGTAGAGACCACAATCTACTCTGACAACCTGACATGAATCATTTTGTGCTTAACACACATCAAATGCCTAAATCGAATACTGTAGGAAATATAAGAAAAACATCCAGTGAAACTGTATAGTGATGTGAGAGTTTAATCCCTGTCTGTCTGGGAGAGACCAAACACAGGTGTATCCTCTCTAGGGCTATGGTTTGGTAGTTGGGTCTGAAACTGCTCTTTTGGCATCACAGTAGAGTGAGTATTTGCTTCCACTTGCAGCCAATGAACCTCTTCATATCCCACAGCACTTACGCAGTGTGACTATACCCTATTCCAGCTATAGTTTCCCAAAGGATTAAACATTGGAGAGAAGTATTGTTGCTGTTGTGTGTGTATACATGCCTGCACATGGTTTCTGTTTGTTATGTTTGTTTTTTAATATGGAAGTCAGCACTGAATGATCTTACAAGGGTCTTTATAACTTAAAATAAATTGTCACGTGATACCTTTTTCCCTTTCAGTGTGAGTGAATGGAAGGTAATCTTTCCCTTTGGTGCATTTAAAGCACACTACTGTTCTGTTTGAGAAAAGAACAACTGAGCTGTGTCTGGGAAATGGCTGCCCACAGTAGCTGTAAAAAGCCACCTCAGAGCAGTTCCACACCATTCTGTATTCCTGCTCTGACAGCTGTGCACACTCAGAGAGAATACTCAGCCTTGGTACAGGATGCTGTACTGCATACCCCGGCTCCCTTTCCTCCAGACCAAGTAACATAAATTCCTCTTGTTATGTCATAGTTCTTAAAATTAAACTTTTTAACAACTTCTCACTGAAGAGTTCAGGAACATGTCAAAATTATCTTTTTTTTTTTCTTGTCTTATTGTTTGTTTTTTGGTATAATGGGAATCCTAAAGCTGAACACAGAGTTAGTAGAAATCTGAGCAGGCTAGTTCAAAATTCATGAAGAGATTTTCTTCATAATCTCTGTATTTTATATTCCTTTAGTGAATTCTGATATGAGTACTTTCCTAACAAGAATATTTGTAGGATGTTTTGTCATTTACTTGATCTGTGTATGCAAACAAGCATTTGTTTTATTTTAAAAATCTAATTGGAAATTTATTAAGGAATTAAATTATAAAGAAATTAAATTAAAACATATTGAAAGAAAATTAGCACATCCAGATACAGAAAAGTAGGGGCACAAAGATATCATGATGGGGTTCATTAGTAAAGGGATCTGTGAAAATAATATTCTGGACAAATGGTTTAGACATAAAGTATAACTCCTTTATAAAACACAAATGTTCCAAATTGAAAGAAAGAGTGACTAGCATTTTCCAAATGCCTACCTCCAAAGACCTCCCAAACACATTCTACGTTTGTCAAATGATTCCCCTTTTACCAGGAAAACCAAACATTTCCCCCCAAATGTCCTTGATTTTATTAATGTTTCACCCCAGACTGACTAATCCTATCAGAATTTCAAACTTGCCCCGAGCGTTTCCTCTTCAGTGCTTTTAAAAGTGTAAGACACTCTTCCTCTTTTCAACACACTTAGAGCTTTTACCTGTTGTGGCAAATTTGCCTTATAGGCCAGTTGTCTGGAAAGTCACATTCCCCATTAAATGGCATCTGAAGGTCAGAGACAGTTTCACAGGTATCTGTATAATATGGAGGGCCCCATATTTATTGCCCACATTGAATCCTATGAAATTGAAGTAAATGGAGCTTTCTATCTTTAAAACAGAAGAAAATAGAACAAAAAAGCCCCAGATCACATAATGCTTGAACTTCAGTCATCCTGCTAAGTAAGTGGTAGTTTTGTCAATGCTAAATGCTGCTCTCCAATCATGAAAGAAAAGGTTGCATATAACTGCCCAAGCCTCCCAGAGAGATGTAGGTGACTCTGCCTGGTGGATTTTTTTTTTCTTGGCATGGAAAAACGTGTTTATAATTTGTATAGTAGAGGCCAGCTCCTTTCTAAATTATATGTATGCAGCACTGGTATGTATATTTTAAGTTAATTAATGCCTTTCTGCAATCCCTGAATATACCTATAATTCCTTAATGTTGATGGAGTTTCTGATGTGTTTTCTCCCTGCACAATTGCAGGTTACTACAGAGAATGGAATTCAGAAGTCAACAAAAGCTCTTAATCTAGTGTGACTACAAGAAATAGAACTTCTATGGCATAATGTAGACAAACGCTTCCTCCTCATCCAAATTATCATCTGGGTTGCTATATATATATATATAACATCAATGCTCTCACTGCCCAAAACTCTTTCGAAAGTACCTTCAGCAGCCATGGCACATTCTTGTAAATATTCCCAAGGGTGGCAAATCTCCATAATGTGTGTGGGTTTTCTGAACACCCAAAGCTGTTAAAAAATCAAATTCTTGGGCTAGGATGCTGAATTTGATATGTGTGTATGCAGGCTTACACACTTGTACGTGTACATGCATGTATGTGCATGGGCGTGAATGAGCATGACATGGGAACACATGTGTGCCTTTTATTTCTATGTCAGCACAGGAAGACTCATGGTAGAATAAACACTAAAATCATACCTCTTGCCATCCCTCAATGTTGGAATTGCAGATAAATTCTATCATATTTTCTTGTTTGATTATTTATATTTTCTAATTTTTTCTATAAGCATTTCTTGCTTGTGTAAGAAGGAAAAAAAAGAAAAAGAGAGGCAAAGAAAAAGTGGTTCTAAAATCTCCAAATGTTAATCAGTTTGGATGAAGACAATGGTATATTAGTTTCCTACTGCTGCTGTAAGAAATTACAACAAATTTAGCATCTCAAACAGTATAAATTTATTGCCTTGCATTTCTGGTTGCCAGAAACTCAAGTTAAGTCTCACTGAGCTAAATTCAAAGTGTCAGCAGGGCTGGTTCTTTCTGGAGGCTGCAGGGGAGATTCATTTCCTTGCCCCTTCCAGTTTCTTGAGGCTTTCCACATTCCCTGGCTCACAGCCCTGATTGTTATCTTTGAAGCCAGCAACATTATGCCAGTTCCTTTACCTGCTGCCAGCTCTCTGGTCCCCACTTCTTCCTCAAGGCTCCTTGTGATTACATTGGGCCCATCCAGATAATCCAGGATAATGTCCCCATTTTAAGATTAGCTGGTTAGCAACCTTAATTCCATGTGCAAACTGAATTCTCCTTTGTCGTGTAATACAACATATTCACAAAACCTGTGGATTAGTATGTAGACATCTTTGGGGACCTTTATTCTACCTACTTCATGGGAGTCACTGAAAATAGTTGTGGTCCTGTCACAACTACTTGCGAGAATACATCATTCTCCATTACCTACCTTACTGATCAGAATATAGTGGACCTGTGCCAACAAGACAACTTTTAACTCAACAGGTTTAATGATACGATCCCTCAGCCAGCCATTGCCTGGGCAAACAAAGACCTCCTGAGAACAATATCCACTGCCAGAAAGGAAACATGATGTGCACATCCTGTGCTGAGACAGTTCGCAGATACTCTGGGAAAGCTGCTGTGCCAGAAGTAAGAGGCAGAGGCTGAGCCATGCTCTGACACTAAGTACCCAAATGCTACCAACCAAGTCACACTGTTCATAAACTCAGTGAGTGAGTTGGGTCATCCACCAACTCAATCCCCTCTACTCCACGAGCACTGGCTATAATGTAAGAAAAAGCTATGCTCAGCAGTGTCGTCTAAAAACATTATTCCCATGCCATTATTTCATTTATTGAAAGTGTGGATTCGCTTTCTATCCACAGCAGGCTTCCCACTCAGTCAAAGAGATGTCAGACTCCCCTGTATAGCAATTTGTACAGTAGAGGCCAGACACACCCATTAAGCTTCTACACAATATTCTGATTTACGGGGCTGCCATCAACAGTAATACCCCCTGTTTTCATCTCCATCATAGTCCACATTTTCCTGACCACTTGATTTGCAAACATTTTCTACAAATCTCTGTCTTGCCTCTCATGATATTTGTGATTTCCTCACACTGCAGAAGTTTTAAATTTTGATAAAGTTCAGTTTATTTTTATCGTAATTATTTTTACCATACTTTTGGTGTCATATCTAAAACATCTTTGTCTGATCTCATGTCATGAAGATTTTCTATTACAATTTTGTATGTTACATTTAGATCTATGTTTCATGTTAAGTTTTGTATATGGTGTGAGATTTAGGTCAAAGTCCCTTTTCTTTCTTTCTTTCTTTTTTTTTTTTTCTTTTTTTTGCAAATAAGTGTCCAATTGTTTCAGCACCATTTATTGAAAAGACTATCCTTTTTCCATCCTGCCTTTGCAGTTTGTCTACAGTCTGATCAATTACATTTGTGTGTCTACATTTCTGTACTCTCTATTCTTTTCCATTGGTCCCTGTGTCTATCTTTTGTCCAATTCAATACTGTCTTGATACTTGAAATATGTTGTTTAGAGTTCACAGTTATCTATTGGAGAGTTGTTCCAATTAAAAGTACTTCTTAATTTCCTAAAATGCATTGCTCACATTTTATATGAAACTCAGAAACATCTATTCTAAAGACAGCCAATACTGGTATACAAATATCTGTACCTTGTCAAATTGAAAAAAAAAATAGGAAAATATTTACATAAAATTCTATTCCATGCTTTACACAGAGAGACACCTTACAACTCTAGTAACAGAGTTACTCCTGGACCATATAAAATACGACAATTTTCAAAATAACATAAACCTTTAAACATATACTTTCAACAACATTAAAATCATGGTCTGACATAAGTAAAATTTAAAAGAATAGTAATATGTATGCCAGTGTGTAATTCCCTGACATGCTCATGTTAAAAACATGATGTAAATATCAGGTGCTTGCATACATATACAGAGTCCTGTTGCAGACATGATTTTTTCCAAAATGGTGAAATACCTTTGTAAACTTACGGACAAAACAAAATACAATCTGTCCCCAAGTTACATAAGAGCTATGATCCTGGAAGGAAAATAAAAAACAGTTAACAATCCTGAAACAATCCAATGCACATTAAAATTGTAGGAAAAAATTCTGCTTTACATGTAAATTCATGTAATTCAGCTTTAGATCATTGTAAACAGGTTTGTTACTTACTTGGATGTCAAAATGACAACTGGACTATCAAGCTGTGTTGTTCACCATGCAGTATTGGTTGGACACCATCTCACTCCCCACAAGATATAGTACAACCCTCCAATCGTCAAGACAGTAAGAGACTACCCTGTAAGTAACCAAAAATCTCCTAAAGGGGGAACCATCAAGATTCATTACAATTCATTGCCTTATAATGTGTTAAATATTTGGCTTTTAGTATGAAAACTATTTTTGGCTCGAACAAAGTCCTCAACAACCTGAGTCACATATAAAGGTGAAATAGCAGGATCAATGTGGTTATTATTTCCAAAGCATTAACCATGCTGGGCTCTGATAAATATGGCTGGTATGTCTCTCTCAATTAGGAAGCCATCCAGTGTGCATGAGTTTCTGACATTGAGAAATGCCACTGGCATCGGGTAAACAGACAGCAGAGATTGGACTGCTCACTCGTACACCTGCCTTTGAGCTAGCTACATTCTCCTTCAGATACCAAATGCAATTCCAACTGCCTGCAAAGACAGTGGCTCAAAAGGAGTTGCCTGCTCTGGCAGACTAAAAATCTATTCTATTCTCTTCATGCAGCACGATTTTCGTGACCTTAGAACAACCTTGTTTAGCTCAAAGACACAAGAGTGGTTCACCAGGTTTCACAGGTTTCACCGTGAACTCCTTCTGTATGGTCAGGACCTTGGCTCATTTGCATACAAACAGACAGATCTAACTAAAAGTTTCTTCTCCAGCATAACGTCGAACTTTAGTTTGACCCACACTTAGGCAAATCACCCTGATATAAAGTCTACTTGCAACTGCAACAGGAAACTAGGATTGGAAAAGGAAGATGCTGTGGAACTATATAGTAAAGAGTTATGAATTCTGAACTATTTGGCCATTTATAGAGTTTTATCAGAGGATGGCAACTATGCAGTTGAACAAGAAGAAAGGAGAATATTTTCTTAAATATCTGATGAAATTTTAAATTTAATGAAAATATTTTGTTACTTTAAGGATATGGAGGCAAAGTTATGAACTGTTATATATTTCAGCAGTATTTGACCAGCATTAATAATATATGTCTAATTATTGTACCTATCCTAACTATACAACAGAGAACTAGAAAAATTTATGTCAGAGTTTTGCAAATTGTGTCATATCTCATATGGTCCAGGAGCACCTTATTAATAGAATTCTAAGGTGCCTCTCTGTGTGAAACGTGGAATATATTTTTATGTAAATTTTTTCTATTTTTTTTTAGTTTGGCAAAATATAGATATTGATATACCAGTATGAGGTGTCCTTAGAATAGTTATTTTCAACCATAAAGTATAAAATACTTATCTCACCATAACTTAAGAGGAAAAGTAAATAGGAAGTTTAACATATAGTCAATTTAGACCACCTAAACCAAATATCTTTATTCCTTATGTCAATAATAAAAAGTTGGATTTAGTTTGCTTTTGTTGGAGGAGCAGGTGTTTTTGTTTGTCTAAAAAAGTACCCAGTTATCCCCACCTATCATTTAACGTTACCTTTGAAGACTGCTTAAACACTCTACGCTCTTCTCAGTTAAGATAAAAAAAAAAAAAATGAACAACACCATTAATCTAGCTGAGTGAAGCAACATTTATAGAAGATCTATATATATATATATATACACATACATACACACACACACACAAAATATAACTGAATAATATAAATTTTTTTAAAGGCATTTCTAATATTCACCAGAATAGACAATATACTGGACCCTAAAAGAAGTAGTAAGCAGTTGATATCACACAGATTATGTTCTCAGCACAGAAGGGAATTAAGATAGAAACCAATTACAAAATAAGATTAATATAATATCTCCAATTCTTTTTTTTAACTTTTATTGAATCAAAGTTGATTATACAAATTTTGGGCATTCAACATTGAGATAAGTTGATCAAATCAATATTACTAGTATATATATTGTTACAAATCATAAGTATTCTTTATGCCCCTTGTCCAATCCCTCCCCATCCCCCTTCTCTCCCCCTCCCCTCTAATTACCCTAGATTTCTTCTCTCCCTCTGAAAGAGTAATGGTTCCTCTGTGGATTTGTTCCCTAGATGATCTGTCCAGTGCTGAGAGGTGTGATCAGGACCCCCAATATTATCATAGAGCAGCTGCCTTTTCCATCACTCGGAAATGGGCTCTGGGGAGGGGAGACATCTTCTTCTTTTTTTTATCTCTGCTGGTGACGCTACTTATGTTAATGCACTCCAGTGTCTGGTGGACCATCTGTGTGGTGGTCGCAGCGTCCAGCCACCTTTGTGGCAGCCATGGTTATCATGGTGGCTGTGGTGGTCCACCCACATGGAGGAAGTGTTTTTGGCATGCTGCTTGGTGCTGGCCATGTGAGTGGATCCCGAGGCACTGGCACAGTGAGCCTGGTTGTGGGAGGGGGGTCTGGTCCACTGGGTCCCCAGGTGGGCCCCAAGGCATTGGTGGTGTGCCTGAATGTGGGAGTGGGGTCCAGTCCCAGGCTCCAATCCTCAGGTTCCTGGGCATGGCCCCAAGGTGCTGGCAGTGTGCCTGGTTGTGGGTGGGGGTCCTGCCTCTGGCTTCATACCTCATGTCCCCTGGTGGGCCCGAAGGCATTGGTGGTGAGCCTGGGCCAGAATTAATTTTTTATCCTTTGCTTACTTTTAACATGGGGGAACTTGCCGTGGGAACCAGTACTTGAGCTGTGTGGTTGAGCTTAATTGCTGCTTTGCTGCTGTTTCCCTAGGGAAGGCTTTTTGTGCAGCTCAGGGTTTAATGGTTGACCTTATAGGTACTTCCAGCTCTCCACATACTCGGTGCACCTGGGTTGTGTAGAAACTGATCTGGGCCTGAGTTTTTTCATTAAACTGCACCCCATGCAATTCTGCATTCCTGACCAGTCTCCTCTGTGTGGTCCTGCATTGATCGGGGGTGGGTCAGCTGTCCTTGCTGTGTCCCAGTGTGCTTCTGGTGGGCCTATCTCCCCCACGACAACCCATGCTCCAAACACTTCCCATGGGACAGGCCCTGCACCAGTCCCCTGAGTTGACTCACCAGCCTCTGAATGGCTCCCCTTTTTCAGCTGTTCTGGCTCCTTGCTCCTACATTAGTCCACAGGAACCCTCTTAGTGGTCTTGCTGTCCTGGAGGCCACGAAAGTCCTCTTCTCCCCTTTTGCTTCCAAGCAACTCCATCTAAAGGGCACAGCTGCGGCTTCTGCCAGCTCCTGCTCTACATGCTCCAGCATTAAAGCAGCTGTGGGCCAAAACACTGAGAGCAGTTTTTTTTTTCTCTCATTGTGGTTTCTCCCACCTTCATGAGTTCTATGGGTTTCTCCTCCTCTTCCCCTGAGCTCCAGTGGCCCCAGCTTGGTTGATGTTACATTTTTATAGTTGTAAATTCATTGATTTTTAGGAGAGAGTAACGCTGGGGACCATCCATTCAGCCATCTTGACTGGAACCCTCTCCAATTATTTTTAAATTAAGCAACACACTTCTAAAACAACCAACAGCCAAAGAGGAAATGACAGCGGAAGTTAGAAAACACTTTGAAGTGAACCGTGAAAATCAAACCTCAGGCTGTATGGGATACAACTAACACAGTGCTTAGAAAACAAACACGCAGGTGGTTGAATGGATCGCCCTGTCGATTTTTTCTACCTATGTGCCAGTTCATCCTTACTCTTTGTTATTTAGGGAAGTGCTATTGTCTCCTGAATCCAATGAACATGAAAACACACATCTTTTTCTCCTTTATGCATGATACCTCTACAGACTTGTAATGTACAGCTTGAAGCTACGAAATCGTCTAGTTGTGTGTTGCTGTTGTTTGTATATTTCTAGATCTTTACTGTCATTTTATCATCCTTAGATCTACCAAGAGCTGGCTTTTGTTCAGCTTTCTTTCTTCTTGTGCCGGATTGACGGCTTAAGGGACTAAATCTGACACCTCATGTGATTAAAATGCCAAACACTCGTGTACCCTGTCTTCCTCAGATGTACTTAGAAAACATCTCTTGTATTACCAAAAGTCATTCATTCTGCATCATTGTGTATAACCCACTCCACAGCATAGAAAACAAGACTCTTAGGAAGATCACAATGAAGGTTATTATTGACTATACCCTCCACCAGAGCCTCAAATAGTGGGTAGAATGTATGCGATTCTTCTCCTAATGAGTTATAAATAGAACAATGAAAGTCTTGGTTGGTGCACACCATTCCTTACGTTTTTGACAATAAGACTGTCCCCCCCCCCAGTGTTTGGGGTGGGTGGAGATCATCAAGTTTCTCCTACCCAGCATTAAATAAAACTCACTAGTTTCTGTGCCAGGAGACTCTAATCTATCCTGGGTAGACCCCGTGCAGGCAGATCAAGATTCACAGATAGAGCAACAATAAATCCCAGATGGTTAGTTCTCGATGCAGCCTTGGAAATCCACTGGTCAGTGGATCACTACACACTCTGAGGAGTTTCTCAGGGGCTCCTGCAGGAGACTGGGGCACATGAGGACGAATATCACCAACCCTTCCTGTTCCGTCTTCTGGCTTCATGCAGAGCTAGCTCTGGTTCCCACACAGAATGTGCCTGAACACAAGGCACATTCTCACCCTGCCAGACACCATGGTGCAGACTGCATTGACTTGCCCTGAGATCATCCAGTTAATTAGAGGCCAGTCCACACCAAACAGCCAGCTTTCCCAATAAAGCAGAGTGTCTTTTCTATCAATACATGATTGAAGCTCTACTTCAAGATACACTTCTCTGCAAACTCTCTCTCCAGCACCACTCATTTCCCACCACGTGGTTACAATTTGGGGGTGGTGAGGAAGAAGATACAGTCTTAAGAGAGCACCTATTAAAACGCAGCTACATCACCAGCAATGGGTCATGCACCCGTGGTCTTCAAAGCCAGCTCTTGACACCCATGTGGAAGGCTGTGGGGATAGAAAGGGGGAAGCCCCCTCCATGTCTCTTAGCCATCCAGGGGAATCCTCTTCAAGAGGTGGGCCACACAGGCAGGGCACAGAGATCTAGGGAAGTGGAGAATTCCTACCATCCCTTGCAACACGGTTCTCTAACACAGCATCACAGTGATAAAGAGGAGAACTGAAGGTCCCAAGTTTTTAGTTACTCCTTTCTCTCCTGCACTTCACGGTCTGAGATGTCTGTGGCTGAGAGTGGGCAGGAGTGACCGCGTGATGCACATGTTTAAAATGCCAATTGTATGTACCTATTTTGTGTCACTGTTTTCTTTGATATCCAGATGAATAAAGGTGCTCCTGATTTTTGTGGGAATTTCTGGTTCCTATCAGTAACTTTTCAAGTTCCGGGGTTGGAGCTGGGACTCTCAGGGCTACGCCCATCACCTCTCCCTCTGGGTTCCTGCTCCCTGCTTGTTTCCACAGTATGTGGCATCCTTCTGCTACCTGCTATCATCACTTGACCCAGTCACAACCCCCTCCAGGGACATGGTCCCTGTCCTCATTCCTAAAGCACCATTAACCCAACCCTATTACATCTGACAGGCTTTGCTAAAGACTTGGGGATTAAGAAGGCAAATGGTGGCACAGAAAACAAAAATTACTTAAAATTGAATGTAAGGTACCACCATATTGAAAGCCCAGCAGCCATTTTTGCCTAGCAAATTGCTTATTAGATTCTTCCCATATTTGTGGGGCCTGCCCTTAGTCTATAAGGAATCTTTCATTCATTGAACAGATATATATTGGAAGCTTACATACTTGCCAGGCATGGCTCTAGGTGCTGGAGACTGAGCAATAAACAAAACAAACTCTGCCATCATGAAATTACATTCTCTATATCCCTTCCTCTGTGAGAGAAGCCCCGGGATGAAAAAGAGATGGCAGAAAATCCACATTGCTCTAGTACATCGAGCATTTTTATCTCCCACTGTTTTAACACCCCCTTTCAATCCAGGCAAAGGGCTCTACTTTTCATAACCAAAAGAGCAGTTTTGGTGTTTTCCTAAATAAAATAGCAACTTTCATCTTGATAGGAATTTGACCTACTCTCTAAACTAGAACAAAATGGTTCTAGGCACAAAAATTTTTTTTCTTTTTGGCAGCTGGCCAGTACAGGGATCAAACCCTGGACTTTGCTGTTATCAACACCAGGCTCTAACCAACTGAGCTGACCAGCCAGCCCTCTAGTCAAAATTTTAAATCAATATTTTCTTCTGTGTTTGCCATTTCAAAACTCTACTGCATTTATTTCTTAATTATAATGATGATAATAGTCACTATAAAATGTACCTCTTTACATCGTGAAACCTGGATGTCCCACAACATGTTTAAATACAAGCACTGAACAATATTTCTGGAAAAAGCCAGCCAGATTTATATGTATATGAATTTAGATTATATAAGTTCTCTTTGAGAAAATCATGTAAGTCAAATAAGTCAGGCACAGAAAGAGAAATACCACGTCCTTACTCATAAGGGGTAGCTAAAAACTAAACACATAAATTTAAAAAAGAAAGAAAGGTACAACAATCACAGTCATACATTGAATTTTCAAAAGGAAAGCTGATGTTACCAGAGATGGAAAAAGGGGAAGGGGAAGGGAGGAATTGGTAAAAGGCCATAAAAAATGATGATATTATATATTGTTCAAAATAATAATTATTCTGATTTGAGCATCCCATATTGCACACAGGTATTGATATTGAACTCTGTACACCACAGATATGTACAATCAGTTATGTTACAATAAAAATAAAAATTTTTAAAAGATTATATAAGTTCAGGACTATAATTTCTGAATTATTAAGGCAAGAAACTGTTCAAATGGTGATCGTTTAGCCAATAAACATCTTTAAGATAAGCCGGCAAAGGGCATAGAAACAACATACGGTTTACTCCAGCACTCTTGCTATCCACGTGACACTGTGTGTCGTGTTTAGGGAAATGACATGGCAAAGTGCCCGTGACCCGTTGGCTTCCATTCACACATCCACCCCCTTCAGAGACGAGCTTCCTGAAGAAGCAGCCTTGTTGGGTCCTCAATTCCTCGCCTCCTATTTCTTCTTGACCCGTTGCCATCTGGCTTCAGCCTCGACTGCACCATTAAAATCACTTTTGGTAAAACCACTGCTTGCTTTCTGGTCCTCATTGTCCCCGACGTTTCCGCAGCACTTGACGTTGTTGGCCATTCCCATCTTTTTGAAACTGTGTCCCTTGGTTGTCAAGGCAATGTACTTTTCTGCTGTAGCCTCTGTCAGTGGGCTCTGATCCCCTGCCTGCCGCGTCAGTGTTGGTGCTTCCCGGATTCTGTCTTGGACACTCATGCCTCGAGCTCATCCCTTCTAAGGGACCTCATGGACATCTGTCATCTCCATTAGCCGTGGACTGTCTACAGATGCCAGTGACGTGCATTTCACTTATGTCTCTATCCCAAGCCCACAGAATCATATCTTTAGCTGCCTACTGGACTTCTCCACCTGGATGCTTTATTCACACCTCTACCCCACCAGAGCCAGAACGCAAGGTATTGTCTTTTCTTCCTCCCCAGTCTCATCCTCCAGAGGCAATCCTCGATCACGGCTCCACTACACACTTACCCACGCACTGCAAAAATATCTCAGAGTCATCTCACCGTCTTCCCTCCCCACCGCCTTCCCGGTCATGCGCCCTTCCACTTCTATCATCTCAACACTGCATGTCTGCCTCCTTCTGTGATAGCCACTGGGCCATTTTCACTAAGATCTTCAAATCTGTCCTCTAGGATATTGCAATTGTTTCCTAGTTGGTCTTCCTGAGAATGGCTTTGCCATTCTAGTCTATTTTTCCTTATTTTATGATGTTGGTCATTCTAAAACACAAGCACAATTAAGTCCCCCTCCTATTTAAAACATTATGAGTTTACCCCCGTTTTGTAACCACAAAAGTCCAAACTGGTTGGCATTCTGTACAACCACCTGCATGATCTGCCTCCCTTCTAGTTTTCTAGTCTCATCTCCCGTCCCTCCCCATGCCTCGGTTGTATTGAAAAGCTGACGGTAAGCTTGAGCACAGCCTAGCATTGTTCTCCTCTGCACATTTACACACACTGTTCTGCCTCCCAAATATGCCTCCTCGAGGTCCTTGCCTACCTAATAGTTCTGCTTGTCCTTTCAGGTGTAACTCAAGGGTCTCCTCTTTGAAGCGTTGCATGAATCCCCAGGAAAAGTCAACTTACACTCCTGTAGGCTGTGAGAGATGCCTTGGAAATAGAATCAATAATGTGACTTAACTGGTGTAAGAAGAGAGAGCGTGAGATGAGTAAGATAATTCTAAGATTCTCAGCCTAGAAGCCAAGAATGATGCTGTGCCATTGTTACAGAAAAAGAAAGCAGAAGGATGAAGTTTTGCAAGAAGAGGGAAGATCTATGAGTTTACTTTTTAAGCAAACGCTTTATTAAGTGTAGCACATATATGTAAAGGTGTACAAGTTCCAACTGTGCAGCTTACATGCACCAGAATGGGTAAATTTCAGTAGTCAGACAATCCCAACGGTGGCAAGGCTGTGCAACAAAACTTATACATGGCCTGGATAAATTGTATAAATTGGTGCCTCATTTTGAAAAACTGCTGAACGGTATCCAATTAAGCCAAACAAATGCATATCTTATAACTCAACAATTCCATTCATAGGAATAGACTCCACAGATATGCTCACAATGTGCACCAAGACACATGTACAACATGTTCATTATGACATCATGCATTCTTTCTAACAAAAAGATAGAAATAATGCAAATGTCCATCGAACCGTGAGTGGATGAATCAATCGTGTTATATTCACACCATGAAACACTGTTCATCGGTAACAATGAACAATATACCCCAAGCGTGGGTGAATCTCAAATGTAATAATGAGTGAAAGAATTCAGATACAAAGGAAAACATACTGTACAATACATAAAATTCAAAAAGGAACGTGAGTAATCGTACTGTTTGAGGGCAGGGTGGAAGCGAGTGACTAGAAAGGAGTAAAAGTCACTTCCGGAGTGTTAGTAAGTTTGCTAATTACATGGCTGTGTCCCATTTGTGAAAATTCATCACTATACATATAAGGTGTGTACATTTTCTGTATATTAAACTACACTGAAAAGTTTTTTTAAATATACAGCTTATTTTCTTTTCACATTCCCCTATTCCTACCACCCAGTCAAGAAACAGAACATCACCAGCACCTCAGAACCCCTCTCAGACTCTCCCAACCCCAAAAGGCACGTGCTATTTTGACTTCTGTCACCACAGATGAATTTAACCTGATCTGAAATTTACGTCAATGAAACCATCAACTCGGGACGCTTTTGTGTCTGACTTTGCTCAGCGTCAGAGAGTCTGTTTTTAGACAGGTTGAATTTGACATGTCTCCTGGATATCCAGATGGCAATGTTCCGGAAGCATCTAGAAATAGCCACATAGAAGGCAGGTGAATTTCCTCTTCTCACGCCATGGACTCAAATAGCTTTTCTCTCCTTCTCTTGTGCCTCCTCCTCCTCAAGTGCATCTGTAGCAGATGAAGATGCGGGGCAAGAGGGAAATGCTCATTTACACAGATTTTCATATTGTTGGAAGAGCCCTGCTACCGTGTAGTCTTCACGATGGCAGAGACCTTGTCCGCCCTGCTCACTGATATTCCCTCCATACCTACAAAGTATCTGGGCTCATTATACACACTTAACAGGTACGTGTTGAGTTAATTAATTACAGGCAAAAATCGGGGAGTCAACTAAGATATTTGAAACCCTGGGTTTGGCCAAGTCCATCAAAGGATAAACTGAGGAAAAAGAAGCAAAAACAGAAAGAGCAGTCTCTCAGAGAATGTCTATATTTAGGAAGAGAAAGAAGCAACACTGAAGGGTAGACTAAAAAAATCAATCCAATCATATTTTTAGTTCATCAACCCAATTCAGAAGTTTCTTACTAGCCTTATAGATATCGATTGGGTTTGCATGACTTAGCAATTATTGATCAATAAAAATATTTGTTGTCTTACAAGCACCTTTGTATTCACAATACAAGGCCTTGAAATGTGTAGCTTAGGATCTGCATTGTGTATTTTTTAATCAACTTGAAGATAGAGTTTTATCTTCCCTGGATCCTTAGGATGTGAGCTGTCAGTAATTGCACCAAGATCATCTACTCCATAAAAGATGTATACCATTTGAAATGCCCATTAGTCACAAAACTGATTTTCCTTTAACTTTCTGATTCATTTAATCTGATAGTGAGTGTTCACTGTGAGGAAACATCAGGACGCACAGTGGGAGGCTGGCTTGCCTGTCCTTTTAGCTCTGTACAAATATTACCTCGCCCACCTGAGCCCCAGGGCAGGAATGGCGGATGCCCAGGCAGTAACCTTTGTCTGCAAAGTATTACAGCATGCAAGCTTGCACGTGGGCATGGACGCCCACCTGTACTAAGTTTCTCTGCATGTCTAGAGTCTCCCAAATGATGGCAGTGTCCACATTCCCAGGGTTAGGGCTTTCTTCTTTCACTCCATTTACATTCAATTCGAATTTCACTTCCCGCATCGTCACATCTCTTCCTGTGGACTTGCAAAATGTCCAGAGTTTGAAACAAGCTTTAAGATTCAACCACATGTCCATTCACATGGTTGATGCTGTGCAATGTATGTAATTCACACTGGTCTGTCATCCCAAGTAGACTAAGTTCTTTGACAGGAGGGTAAGTCTCTGTGGCACTATTTGTATCAAAAGAAGGCAGTATGGGGGCCGACCCCATGGCGCACTCGGGAGAGTGTGGCACTGGGAGTGCAGTGGTGCTCCCGTCATGGGTTCGGATCCTATATAGGGATGGCTGGTGCGCTCACTGGCTGAGCACAGTGCGGATGACACCAAGCCAAGGGTTGCGATCCCCTTACCGGTCAACAACAACAAAAAAAAAAAAAAAAAAGAAGAAGGCAGTATGGGATAAAGAAAGTGTATAAATACTCAAACAGTTCTTAACTGAGATTATTTCTACACTTAGAAATATTGCAAAATATCCCAGAGTGTTGGCTTTCTATGCTGATAATGGAACCTAGAGTAGTTTAGGAAATGATCAGTGTAACTACCTCAACCACAAATGTGAGCAATGACACACCATCTGCAGGCAGTACTGACATGGCAAAGTAATTAAAGAAAGATGGCAGGGTCTCCTCCTCAATCAGCAGAGACAGGTCAAGGAGGACTCTCATGTTTGGCAAAGCCCCAATGCACGTCTCTTTGCCAAGAAGTCCTTTGTCACCTTTATCCTCTCAAGAGTCAAAGACAAAGCCAGGCTTCCCCCTAACAAGCCATGTGACCAGAAATCCCAGTCTGCTCCCCAACTGTGCGTTTCAGGAATCACCTGGGTGGCCTTTCACCTTCCTCAGCTATCTTATTTTTAAATTTTTTCTAAAGTAGCACAAATTTATGGATATGGAAGAAATACCAAAAAGTAGAAAAATAGAAATAATAAACATTCACACTATTAGTGTTTGTATATAATTAATCCTTGTTACAAATATTTTTATGTATTGTGATCAGCTGGCATATTCAAAATTGCATCTACTTCTAAAAATTAACACCTATAACCCTAAAAATGATGTATATTTTTTTTTTGCTTTTTTTAGTTCCAAGAAGCAGAAGCATAAAGAAAAAAATGACCAAAATCAGTATATGCAGAATGATCTCACATATGTAGAAACAATCAACACAGGAATTCACTGGCCTAGTGGAAAGTGACATAACAAGCCCTGAAAAATGATCACATCTGATATGGGTAACTCAGAGAACTGCCCTATTCAAAGAAAAAGAGCAATAAGTAAAAACTGTCTCATAGTATATTAATAGTAAAATATGAATTTTAAAGATGCACCTGAGATACCCTCAGGGTTACCACAGTTGACTGGGGTTATTGCTGGGATACACAGGAAAGTCAAAAAGACGAAAACTAAGATCTATTAGAAAACAATCACAAACCCCAGTTATCGCCCTTGTGTTGTAAAACAGTGGTCCTCAAGCAGGGGTGATTTACTCCCCCAGGGGACATTTGGCAGTGTCCGGACACATTTTTGGCTGTCACAGCTGGGGAGCATGTGTTGCTGGCATTTAGTGGGTAGGGACCAGGAATGCCACTCAACATCCTGCAATGCACTGGACAGCCCCCATAGGAAGGGTGATCTGGCTGCAAATGTCCATAGTGCTGAGGCTGAGGAACCCTGTTCTAGACCACCATGAAGTACAATCGTCCCAGCCAACCAGGTCAAATCAACATGCGCCCAAAGGCATCCGATGCCTCCTCATGCAAAGCTTATGTCAGCGACTCAGACATTCTCTCTGTTTCTGATATTTCCATCAACACCTTTCTACCCTTCATGCCTCTACCCTACGTCTTATGCTATTGAAGTTCTGTAGATGGTGTCTGTTGTTTCTTGCTGTTGGATAACCATTCCCCGTCTTGTGAGAAGAGCTCTCCTTTTATCTCCTCTACCTCCAGGCTATAGGGAGGGATAAGCTCCAGCAGGGATCCTGCATCCAAACCTATTTATTCAGAATGTAGGTTCCCAGCCATCACCATCAGTCCAAGGATGGGCCCGTCTGAGGCAAAGCATGTCTCCACAGGGACTCCTGTTGAACCGCTCATGAAGGAGAAGCTGTCTTTTTCCTGCAGACTTTTAGAATTTGGAGAATGAAACCTGAGAGAGATGTACCTGGGAGTAAAGCCAACACAGAAGGCAGAACAGATGTGGCTTAGGGTGCAGTCGTTCCTAAAACCAGAATCCTCCTGAATTTCTCATTTCGGAAGGAATAAATTCTCTTTTCAGCTTCAAGCATTTCAAGATAGGCTTATGTCCCTTTCCAGCTAGTGTCCTGTTGGTCATCCAACTTCCATGACTCTGTGGTTTCTGCCTTCTCTGTGTGTGTCTCTCTATCCAGCCTGCTGACTCTTTCCAAACGTATCAATACTCCTCAGAGGGGGCTGAGGGTACCGCAGGTGATCTCAAGCTTCTCCAAGTAGATGGAGATCACTAGTCAATCAGATCTGTAACCAGATCGAGTTCTGCAGTTTGTATCAGCGCCCCTAGACTAAACGAAGACATCAAGCACTGGTTCGGGAAGGATTCCTGGGGGTTATATTTTCTGGGTCCCTGCATATCTAAGAATGCCTTTCCCCAGAATTTAAACTTGGATAAAAAATTCCCAAATTATAACACTTTTCTTGAAAATCTATAGGTGCTTCTTCCAATACCCATTTTTCAGAGGAAATGCTAACATTATATGAGTTTATTTCAGTTACAACAACAAAAACCCAATTCTCTTAATATAACCCCCCCCCCAAAAAAAGAAAGTCATATCAACTCATATATTGAAATGCTCAAGTGTAGCTGCACTCAGGGCAGCCTTCTCTTCTATCCTCTTATCACTAGCTTTATTCCCTAGTAAAGCTTTCTGTGGGGAAAAGAAGTAGCTGTCAACAACTCCAGATACTAACCACTGTCACACAAAGAAGTGACACTAAGATGTGACACAAAGATTTTTCCACTATTTTGGCAGAAGTTACCAGTGAGAATGTCATTGGTCTGGCTTGGGTCATGTGCTTGACTCTGTTCAGAGAACCGGTTTCCTACCTCATGAGCCCAGATCCCAGGGTCAGCCTTGCACTGGGTCACACAGTCTCTTTGGGTTGGTAACACCAGGCAGAAGAGCTCCCAGAATATATGAAGGGGTATGCCTCCTACAAAAGGAAGAAGGAATACTGAGCTGCCAGCATAGATGGAAATTCCACCGAATGTTTCATGTTTTGTAGGTAAACTTTTTTTCTCCTTAAGTGTATAAAATGTCAATTCACTGTCTTCAAAGAACTTTTTTTAAACAAAAGAAATTTTCATTTATGTCTTTTTCCTTTTTTCCCCCTCAAAGCAATCTTAACTGCCACTGGTGCCCATTTTAATTCTGCTATTGCATTTCTGGTTTTCTTGCATCCTTTCTGATCTCACCCGTCTTGTTTTCTCATGTTATCCTTTGGGGGTTTTTTGTTGGGGGGGGGGTTCTTTATCCTATTTTCTTCTTATTTTATGGCTTGTTTCCTTGCATCATATTTTGGATTCTAAACAGTTTGCTAGAATTCTTTTTATATTTCTTGATTTGCTTAATGTTAGAATTTCATTCCTCTTCTGAGTTTTCAGGATGAAATTGTTGCTAGTTTTGCAGCTTTCCCCACAGGTCTGTTATTTGTTTTGTTTTCCTTTGTTTTTACTTACTGGTCATATGTAAAGGAGACTTATTCATTTGTGGCTTTTGTCCAAAAATAGGGTGCATGGATTACATTCATGTTCACTCTTCATCCATTTGGGATGTTTTCCAAATTTTATTCTTTTATTAAGATCAGCTGGCTGATATGCATAGCTCCTGGTTTGAACCTCAATGTACAATGAGTTTTCATTTATCACCTGCCTGCTCTGCTGAAATGGGACCTTCTTGGGTTTACACGGCCAGAGTTTCCATGCTGTGCTCCAAAAAGTCTGTGAAGAGTTGCAGTCCTGCAGATGCATTTGTTTCATTGGAGGTGACTGTCCACCCCAGGATACTGCACGTCCCCACCAGTGACTAAATATTCTGAGGTCCAATATCCAAATAAAAAGGTGGGGTTTACAATAACTATCTTAAAAAGGTATAATTCAAAGTTTGCCTTGGAGACCGTGCTTTCTTTACTTTTTTTCTGTATTGAGGTATAATCAACAAATAAAAATTGTATATATTTAGAGACCCTGCCTTTCTGACGTAAAAGACATGAAGTGGCCACAGAAGGAAAGATCTTTGCACCTGCTTTCAGATGGACCATCAGACTTATGGTGTTCCAGCTAGCTCTATCAGATAAAATTTGTCAAATTCTTTACCACATATGGCAATAGGTCAGCTACTGGTCTCCAGAGGCGAAAGGGTGAGAGGCAGAGAGGAGCCATCACGGGAACTGCAGCTGGAAGTCATTTTCACATGGAAGTCCTTCTTGTTGATTTAAGCTGAAATCCATTCCTCAAGAATGTGGTACACGGATGTGTCACCATTAAACTGACATTTTAATTCTGGAAGTGTCCTCAGAAAGCCATTCATTAAGTTTTTTGCTTTGTTTCCAGAAAGTAATGCACTTCCACTGTTCGGACAGATGATGTATTTTCCTAAGTCTGAGTGATCTGAAGAAATGGGGTTTCAAGAGCACCCACGACAAAGCTCTTACAAAGCTCATGATCCCTGTCCATGGGTCCCACCCAGAACTCTCCTCATGCTATGTTTTCAACCTGCCCATTTCATTTGAACTTTCTTTACAGAGCAGCTTAGCTAATACACTGAAATACAGTGATCCCCTCTTACCCACGGCTTCACTTTCTGTGGTTTCAGTCACCCGAGGTCAACCAAGGTCCAAAAATATTAAACAGAAAATTCCAGAAATAAATAATTCATAAGTTTTAAATTGCGTGCCACTCTGAGTAGCGTGATGAAAGCTCTCTTTGTCCAGCATACCCATGCCCTATGTGCTAGCCGCCCATTTCTTACTTAGTAGCCATCTCAGTTATCAGATTGAAAGAACAGTATATACAGTGTAGGATTCAGTGCTCTGTGATGTTTCAGGCAGTCACTGCGGATCTTAGAAGGCATCCCCCATGGATAAGGGGGGACTGTTGTAACACAACCACTTACCCTGGTCTAGTACAGCAGTTCCAGGTCTGGTACAGCAGTTCCAGAAAAGAACAGTGTTATTTTTCTAAATGGTGCCATCACCCATCATTGAGCACTGCAGCATTCAATTGTGCTGTGCTCAATGCTGGGTGATGGCACCATTTAGAAAAATAACACTGTTCAAAGTCATTTTACATCCCCAAGTTTAATCTTAACTATCTGACATAATATCAATGTAACTATTTAGTATATAATATGAAATTAGTCTTTCTTTACAGGATAGTTTTACCATTAGTCAGTGTAAAAGTAATGAGCAAATTGGGTGAGTTCTGTAAGAGACTTTCTTAGCTCAGTTCACCTGGGACATGTACTCCAAGATGACCATTTGCACACAGGATGTCTACTCAGTAGTGTTCTTGGGATCAAGACTTGTGGGAGAGTGAGAGGAACTGGAAAGGTGACCTGTGATGGCGCTGCAGTAAAAGTCTCAGCTGACACAGTGGGAAATGCTGGAGCTGGGATAACCCTTGAGTTGTTCTAAATTGAGGTAAGGGACAGCACATTTCTACCCCTAAATCACCACTAACAGGATGTGGGCTATTCTCAGGCAGTGGAAAAGGTTTAAGCAAGGCACCCCCCCACACACACAATCCATTCCCTGGAGAAGGAGGCAGCTCTGATCCATCAGCCAACATTCCAAACATCTGTGAAAATGAGAACCTCAGTCCTGACGAGGGGTCTCAGCAGCGCATCACGACATCCTCTACAACAGCACAGAGGCTTCGTAGAATGGCGTGTCAGTCAGGTTGGCTAAGTTATGCTGCATAGCAAACCATCCTAAAATTCCAATCACTTAATAGAACAGTTTACTGTTGACTCATGCTGCCTGACCAACTTATAGTGAGCCACACTCATTAAGGTCTCTTAGGGACCAAGGCCGATGGAGACTCAACAATAGCAGGTATTTTCATGATCACATAGGTCGGGGATGGAAGGGTAATAAATCTTGGAGTTACCCAGAAGTGAGTCATGTTTCTTTCAATCAGTTTCATTGGCCAAATCATGTCATACAGCCATAGCTAAAATCTTTCCATGTGCCCAGAAAAAAAGGAGGACTAGGATATCTGTGATCTAGTGACACAAAGGCCACCACAAAGGATAACATTATGTGGAATCTAGAGATACAAATGTTCCACTTAAAATATTGGGATATCTATTGTTAATTTTTGCACATTTATTCTTTAACTACAACTAAAAGGGTGTCAGAGAAACAAGTACGTTTAAGGAAGTGTAACCTCTGGATAATAAAATGAGAAAGCTGAATATTTCCACAAAGCACCCCAACAAAGGAATCCCAAGTAAAACCCAAAGAAAGTAAGAACTGATGACATTTAAGAAGAAACTGAAAACATTCTCTGATGTTTTAATCAATGTTTTAATTTCTAGTTTTTAGCATAAAACCCCAAAACAAAAGTGAACCCATGTGTGTTTGGGGCAGAGTGGTACAGCTAGGAAATGGGGCACTGTGGGCTACTTGGTTCTGTTATATGATAAAGCTGGCAGAAGAAGAATCCCCAGACTTAAGGAATGGTAGTATCTGCAAAGACAAAGACAGAAACAGAGGAGGAAAATTTTATCTTCTGCAAGGCAGAAAGCAAGCTTGTGGCTTCAGAACCAACAATGTGAAGCTATCATAGCACCTAGGGGCATATCTGACAGGCTGCCCCCAGAGTGTGTGTGCATGGTGTGTGTGTGTGTGTGTGTGTGTGTGTGTGTGTGTGTGTGTGTGTGTGTGTGCATGGTGTGTGTGTGTGTGTGTGTGTGTGTGTGTGTGTGTGTGTGTGTGTGTGTGTGTGTGCGTGCGGGCGCATGCGCCCTTGTAATAGGGGCTTGGTGGCATGCTGCTCTGATGGCAACAGCATAACAGCCCCCATAGTGACTAGCTGAGAGCCTTGCTGTTAAAATTACTTCTTCATTTCTGCTTTTAGAAACTTCAACAAATGGTGTCGGGAAAAATGGACAGCCACATGCAAAAGCATTAAATTGAACCCTCATTTTACATCATACACAAAAATTAACTCAGAATAGACTAAAGATTTAAATGTACCAACATTGTAAAACTCCTAGAAGAAAACAGAGAAAACGTTCATGACATTGGTCTTGGCAATGATTTCTTGAATACGACACCAAAGACACAAGCAACAAAAGCAAAAATAGACAGATGGGACTCCATGAAACTAAAAAGTTTCTGCACAGCAAAGGAAACAATCAACAGAGTGAAAAGTCAACCTATGGGATGGAAGGAAATATTTGGAAACTGTTTATCTGATAAGGGGTTATAGCCAAAATATGAGAGGGACTTTAGAAAGTTTGTGGGAAAATGGAATTAAAAGATGAAAAACATAAAATATAAAAAACATAAGTTTTACTTCTCGACATGAGTTCTATCAAATTCAAGACACTTTGTAAGCATTGATTATAGACATTTAGTTCATCCCTAAAGAACTGAAGGTCCTGGGAATTTAGCCATGTTAATGGAGTCTTTTTTACACTAATAACTGAAGAAAAATGGTTGTCCTTTAATAATCTTTTAAGATTAAGAAACAAAAAGAAGTCAGAAGAAGCCAAATCAGGACATAAGGTGGGTGCCATTGATTTGCCATCAAAATGCTGCAAAACTGCTCTTGTTTGGTAAGAGGAAAATGCACAAACACTGTCATGGCAGAGAAGGACTCTCTGGTGAAGCTTTCCCAGGCAGTTTTTTTTTACTAAAGCTTCGGGCTAATTTTCTCAAAATACTCTCATAATCAGCAAATATTATTGTTCTTTGACCCTCCAGTAAGTCAGCAAGCAAAATGCTTTGAGCATCCAAAAAATACTATTGCCACCCAAAAAAAACTTTGATCTTGACTGGTCCACTTTTGCTTTGACTGGACCACTTCCACATCTTCGTCCATGGCTCTGATTGTTCTTGTTCTCAGGATTATGCTGGTAGAGCCACGTTTCATCCCCTGTTACAATTCTTTGAAGAAATGCTTTGAAGCACATGTTTAAAATTTCCATGGAAATCTCTGTTCTTGTCTGCAGCTGATCTGGGCACAACAGTTTTGGCAGCCATCAAGCAGAACATTTGCTCAACTTTAATTTTTCAGTCAGAATGTGTAAGCTGCATCAATTGAGATGTCTACGGTATTGGTTATTGTTTCTGCTGTTCATTGTCGGTCCTCTTCAATTGGAACACGAACAACAAGATTTTTTCCTCACAAGTTGACGTGGATGATTTGCTGCTATTGGCTCCATCTTCAGCATTGTCTCTTCCCTTCTTGAAAAAAGTTATCCATTTGAAAACTGCTTCTTTGGGGCATAAACTTTTCATAAAGTATCAATAATTTCACTATTTTTCACTGAAGCTTCACCATAAATTTGATATTTGTTCTTGCTTCAATTTTAGCATAATTCATGTTGTTCTAATAGGAACTTTCTTCAAACTGATGTCTTATTTTTCTTGGTGCCTTAAACTAGATCCTGTTCAGACATGTTATAACAGGTTAGTACAAGTTTATTTTGGAGCAAAAATATTTTGCAATCCATAATGCAATAAACATGGAAGTGCCCATATCTTTTCAAGATCCTGATTTCCATTATTTGGATATACACCCAGAAGCAAGATTGCTGGAGTACATAATAGTTCCACTTTTAATTTTTTGAGAAACCTCCGTGCTGATTTTCATGCAATCTGCATCATTTATCACTCCTATCAACAATGTACAAGGGTTCCAATTTCTGCACATCCATTATATCCATATCTCAATAATACCTGTTATCGTTTTTGAGTTTTTTTGGTAATAGTGAGATGATATCTCATTGTGGTTTGGATTTGCATTTCCCTGATGATTAGTGACGTTGAACATCTTTTCATATGTCTTTTCGCTATTTGTATGCCTTCTTTTGAGAAATGTCTATTCAGGTCATTTGCCCATTTTTTAATTGCATTATTTGGTTTTTTGCTGTTGAGTTGTTTAAGTTCCTTGGATTTTCTGGATAAAGAAAATGTGGTGCATCTATACAGTGGAATATTATTCAGCCTAAGCAAAGAATGAAATCCTGCCATATGTGACAATATGAATGCACCTGGAGGACATCATGCTACATGAACATGAGGTCTCTAAAGTAGTCAAATTCATAGATGTGGAAAGTAGAATAATGATTCCCAGTGGTCGCGGGGAGGAGAAAAGAGGGAGTTGCTATTCAACGGGAATAAAGTTTCAGTTACACAAGATAAATAAGCTTTAGGGATCTCCTGTACAACATCGTGCCTATAGTTAACTTGAGAGAGTTTTCTATTGTCAATAACAAAATATATATATGTATTTGAAAGACCTAAACAGAAATCCAGTCAGCAAAAATATTTCAGATTTACAAAGTAATAAACTATATACACTTGAACGTGACTCATTATCTGGTCTTCTAGAGGGATGGATTGTGGGGGGCAGAGCTGTGACCCGGCCTTCAGTGACTGCCCTCCCTGCTACTGACTTCCTGTCCTTGTAGTCGACCTGGATCCCCTGTGGCCACATCAGGTAACGTCAGCTTCTGTCTCTGTGGAGTCCCCTCACAACCAAAAGTTCTTAACCGCAGTTTCTAATGTTGCTGCTGAGTGAGGATCTCGATTTTCCACTGACTGTGTTTCCCCATCAGGGTGCTTTTACCCATCTGTGATCCACTCCTATCCTTCAATACAGTTTACCTTCCTCACGTTGGCTATTAAGTGAACTTCTCCTGGGTATACTGGGTACTGTACAAAAGAAACACTCTCTGTAGGTCACTTAGATCAGTGCATAATTTCCTGATAGGGCCATTCTAAAATAAAATATATATGCAAGTAAGTCTGCATATACACATTTCAATGATTGCTTGTTTTTTCCCCCCGAAGCTTATCTGGTTCCTCAATTTCTACCCTCTTGAGGGCATCAATAAATGTAGGAGGGTGAAGAATAGATTTTTCTTTGCTGCTAAACATCATGAATTAACTTTCTTCTCGCTTTTGTAAAAGAGGCTAACTAGAATCACTAATCATCAAGTTAACATTTGCATCAAAGGAATGGTTTAAAGTAATGAGCAGTAAAAGCATAAATGAATATTTCATTTCTAAGTAAGTTTCCCCCTTGAGTTTTCTGCATTCATTTCCAGAGTCAAATGCCAGGCTGTGTTTCCCACTCTTCAGCAAGGAGAAGTGGCAGATAGGGAAAGAACAGGCATACACTGTAAACAACTTCACGTACATTATAAGACTATGCTGAAGGAATTAAAGTTAATATTAGAGGTCTCAGTGTGGTTTTATGTTTAGTATGCAAACATTAGTTCTATAATCTCAGAGCTGGTAAAATACTCATTTTGAACATATTTTTATAGTTTCCATTTCAAATATAGTTCCACCCAAAAGTGCTTTGTTAAAATTGCTTTAACATTGTGAATTGTGTTCACTTGATGAGAGCACATGAGGAGTTTAACGTATAATGATACTCTAAAAATACCGATGATTCGCACATTCTTTTCCATCTCAGAGCAATTGGATTTAGTACATATTTTTATCCACTTGTCAGGCGTGGAGAAAGTGGTTAGCAAAACTCTCCAAGTACTATTGTGCTTTTTAAATAAGATGAGCAAACCAAAATCTAAATTTGTAAATTGAAGCGCACTGACTGTGTTCTCAATGAGACAATGGAATTCATTCTTCTTTTAAATCAAAGGAGTGTTTTATATTCTCTAGCTTTAGTCAGTCTTTCAGCATAAAGGGTTGTGGCAAAACTTTTGCCCAATTTCTTCGGAGGATAGAACATATTCTGTGGATCCAGATATATAGATCACCCATCCATCACTATTACAGCAATTCCCCCACCCAGATGTGTGTTCAATAGTGCAAAGTCCTGCTCCTCATCTTGTCACAAATCTCCTTCAATTGATTATAAATGTAACCACACAATGATAAACAAAGAGAAAAGGGACTGTATTTATTCCCCAGTAGATAGTCTGTGAGTTGTATTCATGTGAAAATACAAAAATCATCCTTATCTTTAAATGTTGGGGAAAGAGGTAAAAGTTACTTAAGTTTTTTGGGCAATATGGCTCTCAGAATATATAACTGGAGCACCACTCTTAACTGAATCCAAAAGGTGAATCTAAATAGTCTAGTCATTTGTGAAAAAGTAACTTTCTATAAGAATCCTTTTGTGTAAGTTTAGGTTTTTCTTTAGATTCTATAAAGAGGGATAATAATACCTTCCAGGGGTGATATTTAAAATATTTAACCATCACCTGGCACAGGTGCCAACCAATGGGAAGGGGCCCTGACCACTCCCCTGGGCTGCAGACCACTGTGGAGCCAGCCATGCACCGGGGGACATCGGTTGACAATCAGCCCTGCCTGGTTCACAGGCCACTGTGGTCAGGGGCTTAAGAAGTATTCCCATAGGGGAGTTGAACACAGGTGCATCCAGAAAAGGTCAGTATGATCCCAATCAGGTCTCTGGCCTCGACAGGACTATCATGAAATTGTGGACATAGTTGTGAAGAGCCTCCTCTAAATGTTAAATACACCACATACTAAATACTGTCTACTTGACACTAAATTATCTCAAAAATGGGTGTGAAAACCTCATGGTCTTGACTCTTTGCTTATAATCCCATGTTAGAAATGGATAGAAACTTCCACCCCAGCCACAGTGCCCCATCAGAGACTCAGGAAGAAACATAATTTCTAGTTTTTAGCATAAAACCCCAAAACAAAAGTGACCCCATGTGTGTTTGGGGCAGAGTGGCACAGCTAGGAAATGGTGCATGCACTGTGGGCCACTTGCATGGAAAACTCTTTTTCTTCCATAACAATGGGGTCCATCTTTAACCACTAGAGAGTTAGAACAATAGAACTGGATAAAATCTGTACAGGTGTCCTCTGCTCACATGCAGTGTAGCTTATACTAAAAAGAAATTGTTGGGAGAATGAGATATCCAGTTAATGATGAGATTCTTCATTGAGTGCCTCTCAAAACCAAGCATGAATTTGGGAACTGGTTTCAGCGACACCTATCTACTGAATAATGTACAAGTCCACAATCTCATTTTCCAAAAGGAAATGTCGGGACCTGAGGTGGCCCCAGTTGTCTTGGAGCTGAAGACTGCCCTCGTTGCTATGGAGACAGCAAAACTCTGGATTAAGTTCACAGTGCAGAGCTTGGAGAACTGGACGGCCCAGCCCGCAGCTGCAGGAGGCAGAACCTGGCTGCCATGTGGACTCGGCAGCTGCCTGAGCAGAGATCTTAAAGAAGGCATAGAAGGGAGGAAAGAGGACTCTGTTCTCTTTTGAAAGTACGGAAGACAAAAAGGCAAGGGGGAATGACTGATCCACATGCTATTAGAGTACCTAATGAATCCACTGTAGCCAACAGTATTTTAAACCACCACAAACGATTGGGAAATTAATCCTAGCGTGACTTTAGTCAAAGAACAGTATCTGAATAATTGCAGTTATCAGCTGAAACAATGGCAGGGAGATGGATAAATAGGTCAGATATTCCAGGAGATAAATGCGTATCCCCTGATGTCTCCTGCACAATGTTGGTAAAAAGCAGGCTATAGCATTTTTCTAATTGTTCTTAAACTTTTCTGCAGAGGTTATACATCTGAAATTCGAGTGCTGGCTGATGATAATCTCCCATGACCAATTACTTTCCACTTTGATAGGAGTTAATATATTTCAGAGATTTTTTTTTCTCAATTATTACTTAACATTATAGAGAACAGTGCGTGGGTAGAGGTGATCTCTTTAATACAGCTTGATGATGATGGCAGACTTTTGCTTTTTACCTACCAGTGGAAAATTTTAAAAATTAATTGTGAAATGATTTCGCAAACCACCCTTCAAGTTGCCCAGTATCAGCCTTGGGAATCCAGGAATGGAAATCACAGGGTGTGGACCGAAAGATTTTGCTGCAGCTTTGGATGGGAAAAGTTATAAACTGATAAGGAGACATGTTGTCATATGCCAGGCTTTTTAAAAATTTTTAGTTGAAGAAATAAAAGCCAGACAAATGCCCTTTCAAGCATGAGGCTGTGGAGGGGCAAGGACTGGTTGGCTCATGGCCACACCATTAAATCACTCCTGGAAACCGTCCTGTTTCAGGCATCATTTGTGGGTAGAATGGACAATACAGCATGGCCCCTCACCTCCATGCTGCCTCTTCATATTCAAGGCATGAAATCCCAGTGCTAGGGACCTATTCCAATATCTTCCCTTCTAGTTAACACTGGATTATATGCTTTGGTCTCTTCGACACCTTGTCCTTACTACTAAGCATCTATAAATTTCTAGCACTGAAATAAATGTTAGAAAAGAGAGACTAAAGAATAAACCATCAGTGTAATTAAAATTTCTTTATTTAAAATCCCTCCCCCACCCCCTCACCCCCCAAAATGAAGAAATCAGTTACCTTGTCTCAGAAAGTCAAGAATAAAATTTTGTTTGAGTCATTAAAATGGGCATTTGGGGATAAAATCCAGCCCTTCTGATTCCAGCAATGGAAATGCTTTGGAATCATACAACATGTCAAGGGCCAAAAACACCAAACCCTCTTGCTTCACAGATGACAAAATTAAAATTCAGGGAAGTGAGGTTATTTTCTCCAAAACTGCTGTTGTCCAGTGACCTTGAAGCAATGCACGCTGTCCATGTGTGGTAGACGGTGGACCTGCTTTTCTCCTGCTCAAAGGCTAGCTGCCTATTTGTGACTGGTACGCAGTCCACTGGGAAACCCCTTCTGCCCTGCCTTGGCAGGACCAGATCTCCGCTCCTCAGGACTCAGCAGCAAAAGTTGAACACAGAAGAGAAACCTAAGTAGCCCAGTTTTTCTATTGTTACTAGTAACCAAAAACCTAATTTAAAAGACTGCTGATTACTGGTAACGTGAATTAGAAATAAAGGACAACTATAGTTATTTATGTTCTCCCACCTCATGCTCCACGCTACCTTATCAGGATGACTAAAGCATTGCTTTCAATGTAATTCCTTCATTTAATGGGTTCATTGCACCACTTTAGTTTAAGTGAATCAAGAACTTTCATCCCCCACTGTATTAGTCCATTTCTGTTGCTTATAACAAAATACCTGAAACTGGTGATTTATAAAGAAACGAAATTTGTTGCTTACAGTTTTGGAGGCTAAGAAGTCCACAGTCCAGGGAACACTTGTGGTGAGGACCTTCTTTGGTGGAGGCTTTAAAGCCACACAGAGGAGAGGTCTCACATGACAGCAAATGGTGGAGCAGAGAGAGAGCGACTAACCTCCTCATTCACTGTCCTGTTAAAGCCCTCAGAACCACACTCGTGACCGCCATTATTAATCCATTCACTACAATCTAATCGCCTCTTCAAGGACCAACCTTTCAATTGCCATAATAGGATCTCCCATCCCCCACGGTAACACTGGGGATTAAGCCATTACAGCACCCATCAAGTAGAATGCACTCTATTTTCTTATTACAATACTACTTGCCATCTACTGAACAAGAACTCTGTGCAATGCATTGTGCACGTAGCTTTATGTACATTCTTTCTTACTCTTATAGCTATCTCCAGAGTAGGAATGATTATTCCCATTTTTAGACACATCATTGTATCTTCAGAGCAGTTAAGCAATCCAGCCAAGATCACACCGTGTGGGCAGAGCTACGATTCAAACCCAGAATCTTCCAGCTCCTAAACCAGATCCTCTGCCCCACTTCACAGCCACCTTGTAGGTCCTTGCACATTCCATATTCATTTTTTGAAAAAGATTATTCAGATTTTCCAAAGAAGCCTTGCCTAACATCATACCACAACAGAAAAAGAATTAGAGATTATACTGCAAATTTTACAGAGGCTAGTGAGATGTTTGGGAGAACCACGTGAATTAATACACTTCCTTTAAAAAGGCTGATAGGATTTTTTTTTTATTTTTGTGAGAGAATTGCAAGAAAAAAAGAAAGAAGAGCAAAGTGAATAGGACACGGTACCTCTTGAGAACTGCTGGTATTCATCACTCCTTGCTCTGCATCCCAGGACGCTGATAGGCAGCTTGGACTGAGGGGAGTATTTACACCACAGTAAGTGGCAAATATTAAGTATTAGGACTTTTTCCCCTCAAAGAGCCAGCTGTTAGACATGTACTGAACATGGGAAGAAAGTGTGACAGGAGGTAAAACCCTCATCTTTCATGACAGAGATATTGCCTGTTACGGACATTGTCTAAACTCAATATATCAAGTAGAAGAATAATGTTGGTATGTTGAGTCATGGAGGTAACAAGAGAATTAAAAACCAAAACAATTAAACAAAGGTTGCATCTGAGGAATGGGCCTAAGAGTTGGGGGAGACAGAAAGATAGAAGATGTTGCTTTTCATCATGTGCGTGTATTGCTTTGATTTTTTTAAAAAATGTGGATGTTGGAGTCAGAGAAACATTGATGTGAGTCTAGGATATGCCACTTACTAAGTGTGTCATCCAAAGCTGTCACCTGCCTCTCAGTATCTCACTTATTGCCTTCACAGGGTAAGAATGGTACAGGCCACAAGGAAAGGTGAGAGGATGCAGTGGGATGAGCCTGGCACAGAGTGAACGTGTAAGGCTGATTGTGCTGTTGTCCAACCCCCCGTCCATCCCCTTTAGCTCTCCAGGCCTCTCTGCCTCTTTGGGTGCTGAAGGCTGCTGCATTTTCCTGCGTCCTGTATTAAAATGCTCACGCGGCTCACGAGAGCCATGCTTTATGCGCTGACCAGCTAGGAAATGACTGAGCATTAACTGGCTAACACAACGAGAAAGGGTAGTGTTCAGAGACACACAGGGGGGTGTGGAGTTTAAGGAAAAAATGAGACAGAGGGGGCCTGCTAGAAAGCACTGAAAAGCCACTGCTCTGTGGGATCAGGAAGCCCTTAATTCTATCGAAACTCTAGCCTTCCTGCCGTGCCAGGCAGAGACAGGAGACAGCAGTGTCAGGGCAGCCGAGTCACCATCAGCCACCCCTCCAGGGACTCTTTGACTCTAAGGGAAAACTCATATTCAAATGGGTAATGTGGTTTTTGTGCCTGCTCCCTCCAAGGTCATTTCCATCTCTGTAAATTATTTTGGAAGGAGACCACACTCCTGGGGAGCCTTTGCCAACACAAGCTTTACCTTGGCGTTTGCTGCAATCCACGCCTGACACTGTCCCCACGGCCACCCCTGGACAGCCGGTTGACAGGAGCAGCAATGGTGTGTATGTGCACCCTGTCCCACCTATGAGAAACCAGGAGGACAGGACATGGGGTGATGCTGTCATTTACATCCGCATTAGGATGAGTCCTGCCCTCTGCAGAGAAGTCATTGCTCGGCCAGTCTGTCACCTCACTTGCCCTGTGTCCATACCACTCTCCCAGCCTGAGCCCCAGTGGTCCTCCCACCCCACGACTCAGGTGCTGGCCCACAACACCCCCATGGTCCCAACCCCCATTTCCCACCTATTTCATGGACAGGCTTTTAAACACCAAGTAAGACAGCCTGTATTTTGAAGGCATTGCCTTTCAAAAGAAAGCAGCTTTCCACGTCCACTGACTGATTTTACATTGGCTGAGCTACTCTCTGGAAGCAGAGACAAAACTCACATGAAACAGAGCACTGAGGAGCAGGAATACCGACGGAATTCCTGAATAATGCCTTTGTTGTGACTGTTTCCTCAGGTGCAAAGTGAAACAGTTTGTATACATATCTGATTTATATACATGTATTTGTAGTATACATATATGTGTGTATGTATATATGTATGTATATGTACACATACTTATAATATTTATGTCTTTAAACTAATACTGTGTGGGGCAGGGGTGTATCTCCAAATAAAGACAAGATTCATTTGCCTACGAAAGTGTTTAGTTTATCTGGAAAGAATATGGTTTAAATGTTCCAATTTTAAGTGCACGTTAATTCATTCAAGTGCATTCAGCAAAGACTGTGTGTCAAGAGGACTGATTGTAGGAGACATGAATTCACTGGTGAAAGAGAATATATATGTATCCATTTTTTTAATAGCTTAAATTTTAGTAGGGATGGGGGATAAATTGATGATAAACAAAATTAAAAAGTCAAATCTATAGAATGTCAGACAGTGAAAACTGCTACGGAGGAAAATAAAGCAGGAAAGAGAAATAATTTTAATAAAGATGATCAGGAGGAGCTCACTGATCGTGTGACATTTTGGGGACGGCCTGGAACAGGTGAGGAAATAAGTAAGGAGTACACTGTGGCTGCAACAGACAGGACCAAAGAGCAGGAAACTGGGTTCTAGTTATCTGCCACTGTGTGACACACTACCAGAAGCTCAGTGGCTCAAAATGACTCACATTCATAGTTCCACAATTCCTGTGCGTCGGGAGTCTTGGCAAGGTGTTTCCGCGTCCTCTGCTTCACTCTTGCACAGGCTGGGATGTCCTCTGAGTGTCTCGTCTGGAGGCTCGATTGTGGGAGAACCCACCCATGTGGTTGTTGGTGGGATTCAGTTCCTCGGGGGTGTTAGACTCAGGGCCTCGGCTCCCCGCTGGCTCTTGCCTGGAGGCCACCCTCAGTTCCTTGTCACCTGGGTCTCTCCAGCATGGCAGCATGCTTTATCCAAGCTGGCAAGGGAGGATCCTCCAACAAGACAGGATCACATTCTTTTAAAGCCCAGTTATGGAAGTGACAGCCCTTCCCATTGCTGTGTTCTATTTTTGGAAGTGAGTTGGAGACCACACTCAGAGGAAGAGGATCACACAAGATAGTGAGTATCAGGAGACAGAATCTTAGGGGGCATAGTAAAGATCTGCTGAGCACAGTGAGGCAGAACAGATAGGGCGCCATGGGCCATAGGCAGGAACTTGGCTTTTGCTGATGTTACAACAATTCACATGATGCAGCTCAGGATCCAATGAGTACTGATGTCTCCTGGCCAGGCATCTACTTTGCAGACGCCCACATTGTCTCCCATGAGACCCTCAACTTTCTTGTCTCATGAAGGACGGTGATATTTCAGCAGTCCGTGCTGCTCCCACCCCATTGCAGCCTGTCCCCATGCCGCCAGCTTTTCCCAGTCACTCCTAAGCTCCTCTTGCATCACCACGTGTGTCCCATTTTTTTTTTTTCCACCTGTCTCTTTCCTGCCAAGACTCACCTCTTCCTCCTTTGGCCAACAGCATCACTACCATTATCAGTATCATTAAATTATTTAGCATCTCGGTAAGTGAATCTTTTCATTCAGCTCAGAATAGGCGAGATGGCATTGCCACAAGTAAATTAAATCGCAGGGCTATTGTCTGACGTTTGAGGCACGTGCTCCCAACAGCTGAAGCAGAAAACCAATGACTATGAACATGGTTTAAATACATCAGGTAAAACTTGGCCACACAACTGTTTTGTTGGGGGCCTTCCCAGTTCTTGGCAGAGCCCAGGACACACTCTCTCTCTACCTGGATTCTCTTTTCCCCTGCCCTTTATTTCTATGTTCATGCCCTAGCTTCTCTATTATTGATCCACCTGGTCTCTCCAGAAGCTGGATGCATTGGGCTAATAATCATACTGTCCCAATCAGTTTTCTCCAGGAATCAATGGATTCAGGAACCCAATCTCCTTTTCAAATGCCCTCCCGAGGGTGCCTCGCTCCCACACCCCCATTCCTGGACAGCGTCTCCTTCCCTGGCATAAGAATAAACTAATTACTGCAAAGGTTTGGAGGAGTCCTCCAGTTCTGTACTTAGACCATATGACCGTGGTCAAGGATAGCACCTTAATCACACAAATTAAAAAGTATGGCTAGGTCGTAAAAAAGCCTCCTTAAATATTTAAACAAACCAGTGGTGAGATCTTAGTTTCTCAAAGTACTTTCAAGCCATTTGATCACGCTGGCCTTATGACAACGATGTTGAGGGCAGAAAAAAAAAATGTTATAATGCTCTTTCTTTAACAGGGGTTTTGCCATTGGTGTTGATAGAGAAGATGTGTTCCCAGAAATTGCTCAAAACACTTTTCCAAGATTTATTTCTCTCTTCATGATAAAAATAAGTGCGCCAATGTGTGCATTTGCCAGAAAACGTAGCATATTTTCCCTCAGGTTTTGAAACCCTTGAAAACCTCTGTAACCTGCTGTTTTGTTTTTTATAGCAATTGAAGCTAAATCAGACCTTAGAGGAGAATGAAGCTTGCAACACAACCAAAGCAAGTCCACTGCTGTGCTGCAGTTTTTCCAAATACTCAACTTTTCCCCCCAGTGTAAATGCCGCCTTTATCATAAAATAGAACAAACATTCTTCTAAATGTGTCTCTAAGGAGCAAACCCACACTGCACATCATGGAACATTTTATCCTCCAAAGATAGGCTGAAAGCTCTAAATTACTCATTATATGGCTTAACGAGAGAAGCTCATTGTTAGCTAATTGGAGATAACACGCCTTGTTCCCTCGTGCAGATATATTGAAATTGCTGGTTATTTCTGTAGTTAATCTCTTCTGGGAAAAAAAAAAAATTCTCAGTCATAAAATTTATCTTCTTATGATAAAAAATGAAACAGCATGAAATAAATATTCAGTTTGGAGATAAGAGGATGTAGCATACTAAAGAGGAGTATTTCCAAAAAACCTGCAACATGTCAGCTCTGCCTAATGATATGCAACCCAGTCATCCCAGAGAAAAATGTTTTAATGAGTTGGGCTTCACAGGGCCAGAGCCAGGTGGAAGCAATGGCATAGGGGATGACATTTAGGGGGGTGCCTGCTCCACTCACCCTGGTCCTGGCCCCAGCTGGACACTCAAGCTCTGCTCCCTAAAAGGGCCTCTGATCTAACCCAATGAGCCACCTCACTGCTCTCTAGTTGCAGGACACCTCTCCTGTAGTCATGTTTATTTCACCCCCTGGATCCCTTATTCAATCCTTTCTAACCTAAACCACAGGTAATGGATTCCTACAGGTAATGGACTCTCTGAGGAGCACCCTGAGGAAAAGAAGAAGATTAAAAAGACACAGCCATGGTTCTAAGGATCGGACTCTCTTCTCCCTAAGAAAAACCTTGCTCATCCTCTCCACTGTCCTTCAGACTAGGAACCCACCTCCTCAGTCCCTCCCTCGCCCAATGTCCCCACCCATTGCTGTTCCCTTCACAGCTCGTGACACGTGCTCTTTTTCACCTGCAACTTGAGTGACAGCCCTGTGAGACCAGCTGAGGCCTCCTCCTCCATGGCAATCCCAGAATACTGAGCATCGTCCAACCTCATCGAGCTGAAGCTCTTTGTGTGATTGAACATCCCTTCTTTGTCAGACATTCCTCCTCACCGTCATCATGGTTGGCCTCCAATATCTCTGATCCCTGCTCTATCTGCTTTGCTAGCATCCCCTTCTTTTTTTTTTCTCTCTCTCTCTCTCTACCACCTTCTCCCTAAATGTTGACATTGTTTGTGAGCAGGACCCTCTTCTCTTGTTGCTGTACGTAATCTGCCTGGCCAATCCTCGTCATTAGCAAGAGTCTACTTTTTATGCATACACGATTCACTCCAAAATCTGTATCCACGCCTAAGCCCTTTCTACTGGAAACTTTCTTATCTCTTCAGACACATGTATTGCATAACTACTAAGTTCCTAGGCATTGGGGGTGCAAAAGTGACCCAGATAGCCTCTCACCTCAGATTGCAACTGAGGAGAGGATGCTGCTCAGTTCGGAAAAAGTCCCCACACAACGTGTTATAGTTAAAGCATTATTATTATCACGGTGCTTGCTCAAACATTAATGTGCAACTGAAACACCCAGCATTTGTGAACCTGAAGATACTGATTCAGAAGACTCTGCATTTCTACCAACCTCCCAGGCGATGATGCTGCTAGAGGTCCATGTAGCACACTCTGAGTAGCAAAGCTTTATAGACTTCCCTGATCCTAACTCAGCTCATGAAATCAGGAAAGGGAAGCCTGAGCTAAATCATAGGGATAAATCTGAATTTTCTAGGGGAGTGAGTGGGAAATGACAGCCTGGGAAGAAGAAGAGCATTGTGAGAAGGTCGAACATGGCAGCATGGAGATTTGGAAGAGCTGTGCCTGGAGCCCATGTGGCAGAGGCAGGGACACCTGAGAGTGGAGTGGGACGTGGGAGAGATGGACCACAGTAGAGAATTGAGAGTGACTTGTAGCATCTTCTAGAGAGGAGACGGAGGGGTGCTGCAGACAATGAAGGAGCATCAGAAAACATACAGAAGGTTCAGTCTGTGACAAGTGTCCCTGAGGATCAGTGAGGGTCTTGACTCCACTGTCGGGGCCCTGCCATGACAGGTAGCACTTGGCCATACTGGTTTCCTCCTTGTGCCCCGTAAGCATCTGGCTAGTGAGCCTCAGGCTCCTTTGTATTGCTGCACTAAACAGTTTTCTTAAATTTCTGACTTACTCGAGACAGTTATATTAGTGAATAAAGATTTTTTTTGATACTTTCCCAAATAGTGGGGATTTCTAAAAAATCACCAAAACTCCATACAAATTCAGCAAAAAGACAGGTAACCTCTGCTAGTGAATGAATGGATGAATGAATGATGGACTGTCACCGAAGGGACCTTGGGTACAAACTCAGTAGAGAAGAATCAGTACTGTTTAAAGCAACGTTGTTTAATAGAAATACAATGTAAGCAGCATATGAAATTTTAAATTTTCTGATAGCCACATTTAAAAAGTCAAAAGAAACAGGTGAAAGTAATTTTAATAATACATTTTACTAACCCAACATCTTCAACTATTATCATTTCAACATGTAATCAATATAAAAAAATTATTGATGAGCTATTTCACATTCCTTTTGTACTAAGTCTTTGAAATTCGTGTGTGTGGGTTACCACTTAGGTCACATCTCAACTTGGAATCATCCTTTTCCAAGTGCTTAATAGTTCCATGTGGCTCGTGGCTACCACACTGTACAGTGCAGGTTTAAATGATGTGACATCGACTCCGTAATCTGAGTCTACTCCAAACTCACTGTGTGAACTCGGTCAAGTCTCTTAACCTTTCAGACGCCTCATCAGAATCGAGAGAGCTAGACTAGGTCAATGTTTCCCAAATCATAAGGCAATGGTTCTGAAGACATCAGTATTGTAACCAAAGGAGCAAGCAGTGTGTGTGTGCATGTGTGCATGTGTGTGTGCGTGTGTGTGTGCGTGTGAAAAAACAATGAAATTATGGCAGCTATCGTCCTGGAAACTCCAATCTTAGAGTACCTTCCCACACTCTAAAAGGATGGGAAGCAAGACTGAATGATTACTAAGGTCATTCGAGCTCTTAACATTTTACTGTTCTTTGTTGGTGTTTTACGATACCACAAATGGAAGTGGAAATAAAGCAATAACACGTGCATTATTCACTTGATTGGAACAGGAATGTTTACTGCACTCAGACAGCACGGAAACAAGTCTACAACCCAATGCCTGCCTCTGCACTGTTTAAAGCTAATTGAAAAATCATGTCCTTAAACACAGAGGAATACACGTGGTGACACACCATTAGCAACTTTAAGCGAAGGTCAGCTCCCCTGCTCTAAAGAATGATGGAACGGATCCACATTTTGTTTCTTCTCTTTTCTCAAAAGGTCTATAAAATATAATTGGTGCTCAGTTTCCTATAGAAACTCTTTGCTGCTTGTTTTATTTTTTCTGCTGTCTTAGTTTAAGGTTGTCTTCTAAATTCTAAACAAATCTATGGGCAAGTTGGAGACAAGAGTTCCATACCATTTGGTTGTGTGAGCCCAGAGCTGGGCATGGCACCCAGCACACAGTTGGCACTCAATGTATGCTGACCAAGTGCATGAGGCAGCATCTCAATCCTCAGTGTGGGTTCTCAAATATATCAACTATCTGTGGCTGATAATAACTCTGAAGCAGTGCTCCAGGGGCTCTGAGCAGTGCTCCCTGGAGGACGGGGTGTGCATTTGAGGTTTTCTCTGCTATTATCAAGTATGTATCAAGAATCACAAGGGAGAAGGGAGCTGGACAGCATTCAGAGGAGGCTCCCAGATCGCTTGTATCCTCCCCACCCCCTGGAAGGTGACGAGATGGAAAATAGCTTCTTTATCTTGCTCTCCAAAGCCCGGGCCAGTCACTGCAGCACTGTCTTTCTTGTCAGTTTCTTATTTTGTTTTAAAATATTTGTATACATGCGCACATGTAATTTTACGTAATACCCCAATGTGATTGTCACATACACGTGAGCTCACTGCTTTGGCAGTCTTGTGTGTGCATGCTTTCCACCCTCCACCTATGCCGTTTCTCTTCATTACCCACCCTGCCACCAAGCCCTCCCAGCAAAAGCGTGAGAACAATCTGCAATGCATTTTTCCCTATCGCTCTGCACTCTTGATTAAACACACACACATGTACACACATGCACACACACAGAATTTTGTCATGGTTTTATACAAATGGAATATTAGAGACATCTTTCTGCCTCTTGCTTCCTCCCTCAAAACTACATTGCGGAAATCCTTATACATCAACTGATATACAGTCATGTGCCACATAACAACGTGTCAGTCAACAACGGACCGCATACATGTCAGTGGTCCCATAAGATTATAAAGGCTATAACCACATAGACCAGGTGTGTATTAGGCTATGCCATCTATGTTTGTGTAAGTACATTCTACGATATTCACACAACAATAAAATGACCTAACAATGCATTTCTCAGAACATTTCCTTGTTGTTAAGCCACACATGACTTTACTTAAATTCATTCTTTTGAGTGGCTGCATGATATGCCATGTTGGCCATATATTCCAATTTACTCAGCAATTTCATTGAAGGGCATTTACTTCATTTCCAGTTGCTTATCAGCTTGCACAATGCTCAGTACATGTGCTATAACATCAGTTTTTACCTACGGAGCTTTATTTCTATGGGATGCAACTCCACAGGTGGAATGGCTGGGTCAAAGTGTGTATGTTTAACATTTTAATAGTTATTGACACATTAATATCCAAATGGCTATAAATGTTCATATTATCATCATTTTTCCACATACCTTCTAGCAATATGTGTTATTGGTTTAACATTATTTTACTGTGTTTCCATAGTTGAAGTAAATGTCAGGTAAACAATATGCACCACAGAGAGTCACCCTTTTAGGGGAATCCAGGAAGTTCAGCTCTAACAGATGCAATAGAAAGGACACTAAAAAGAGGCTCAGCAGACCAAGTTTGGGATTGACACTCTGCCACCGTAACCTGTGACCCTGAATGAGTCCTTTATCCTCACTGAGCCTCTTTCTTTATATGTTAAAAGGACATAAATGTGCATACACATATACATAGACAAATGCATTTTAATATCAAAGGGCTGACAAGATAATATGAATTTATCAGGCCAATATCAAAATGAAGTCAAGAATCAAGAAAGGATAGCAGAACACTAAAGCCATCTTTCCCTAAGGGCATTTGGTCAATCTGGTGAATTTAAGTTTTGGATTCCAACTCCATAGTGTACTGGAGGTAGATGGCAAAGCCTAGGGCTTATCCAGCACGGAAAATCTAATAGCAGACCCTTCTACCTCAAATCCGGGACTCCAAAGTTCTACACCCTCAGCATAAGTTTGAAGCAAAATAAACACACCAAATCTCCACCAAGAAGGGGCTACAAGGACACTTTCCTAAGCCCTGAGAAAAACAATGAAAAAATATATATTGAACAATTGTAACAAAAACTCATACACGTGTGGATTTACCACCTAAATCACTTAGGAAGTCCAAAAATGTTAAGATATCAATTTGGTTCAAAATAATACCTCTAAAATTATCTGTGGTGAAGAGCTGGGCTATTTAATTTCCAATCTGTATAAACTCTAATAGTTTGGTAAAATGCAATATGAATGAATTCCTCAAAAAATGATATGGAAAAAAGACAAACACAGCACATTGACGCTGTAGCAATGTCAAGTACCATAAAAATTTCCAAATGTCACTTTTGATTTTCATGCTTAGCACAAAAAGATCACAAGCATTTTACGCAGCAATATGTGGTCACAAGTATCTGAGAGAATTAGTTCAATTCCTCTCTGTGGAACGCATCTCCCTCTTAAGCCTTCATGGATTCTCAAAATAATTTTCCAAAGAAACAGCACGTTTCACAAGTTAGAGAAAATTAATAAGCATAAAAGGAAACCAGGCACCGTACAGGGGAATTAAAGCAGAGACAGAAAAAACAGACTTGCAAAACTTCAGATATTAAAATTATTAGATACTAAATCTAAAATGAACTTGCTTATTATGTTTAAAGCAATAAAACAGATGAGTGTAAAAAGTGACCTAGTAGACTTGCGAAGAACAAAACAGAAATTGAAAGTAAAGTAATAGAAATTAAAAATTCAGTAGATGAGTTTAACAACTGATTAAACATGGCGGAAAACAGAATTAGGTAACAGGACGAAAGGACAGATATTTTTCAGAAAGTAGCACATCAAAAAAAGGGATGAAAAAGACAAAAGAGAAGTTTAGAGCCATAAAGGCTGGAGCCAGTTGAACACATCAACTAAAACATTTACTGAGAATCCCAGAAGAAGAGAAGAAAGACAACAGGGCAGGGGAAATATGTCAACAAATAATTTTTCAGAATGTATGAAAAGCACTAATCTACAAATTCAAGAGTTCAAGTGAATCCCAAGGAAAATTCATAAATAAAAATGCACACTTAAACAAGTCACAATAAAATCTGAGCACACCAAAGAAAACCTTAAAGAGAGAGAGAAAAAGAAAGGTTGGCCTTAAGGGAGTCACAGGCTAATGGCTGATTTTCAACAACAAAAACAGAAGCCCGGAGAAAAGGAACTAGATTCAGCCATTAGCACACAAAGGAGCTTAGAAGCAGATCCTCCTCTAGTTGAGCCTTGAGACTTTGCAGCCTGTGAGAGACCCTGAGCCAGAGAACCCAGCTGAGCTGCACCCAGATTCCCAACCCATGGAAATAGTGAAATAATGAATATGTAATGTATGTCAGTAATGAGATAATAAATGCATGTTGTTTTAAATGCTAATACAGTTAGCATTCACCTGTCTACCTGCCTTGAAATAGAGCCACTACTTAGCTTTTTATTTTTTTTAATGTTACAACACAGACCAGGGGAGGAAAAGGCATAGTAATCCTCAGTCTAGTCAGCGGTCAGTGGAGAAGGGGGAATTGGCCACAGTGTATTAGTTTGCTAACACTGCTGTAACAAGTACCACAAGTGGAGTGGCATAAGCAATAGAAATGTATTGTCTCGCAGTTCTGGAGGCTAAGATGGCTCTTTCTGGGAGCCATGCAGGTGGTGCACTTGGTGCAGATGACCACTTTACTCTGTCTCTTCACTTCATCTCCCCTCTATGCATGTGTCTCCTTGTCTGAATTTCCTTTTTTTATAAGGACACCAGCTGTATTGGATTAGGACCCACCTAATGACCTCACTTTGACTTGTTTACCTCTGTAAAGACCCTATCTCCAATTAAGATCACATTCTTATGTCCTGGGTGCTTAGGACTTTGACGTATGAATTTTTAGGGGATACATGGTAAGAGAGAAAATGAAGTCACTAAATATTCAAACATAGACTCAGTGTTTGGAATCACGAGTTCATTTCAGCCCAAAATAATCCCTGCTTCTTGCTTTACTTGATTTGAAGGGAGGATATAACAATAACATTCATTTGTCTTGCTTGTCATTTATGCAACTGTGGGGACTGATATGGTCTAGAGGGGTTCTTTGTTTTGGTTTTGCTCTTTTGTTATCGGTTTTAAAAATACATAATGAAAACTGAAATGCAGCAGATATGTCAACTTGGCATTAGATACGGCCGCTTTAATGTGGCACTTCGTTAAGTTCAAATGCAGCATTGTTTATGGATGAACTTTTTAGTATATCCTCATAAATCACATCTAAGCTAATTAAAATCCCAAATGGAAGTGATCTTGGAGCCCAGTTCTCCACAGAATCTATCCATAATGAAATACGAAGATAATAAAATTATTCTAGGGGCCATAGTCCAGGATAAACTTCCAAAACTCATAAACAATCTCACTGGCATGCCCATGATAGCTGACAATGTTGTAGAAATGAAGCAAATGAAGCCAGGGGCCATGCAAGAGGTCCCTACTCAGTGCAGCCGGAGTGGAGAACTAAGTCAGCACTTCCCTGGGCCGGGAGTAGTAGCTGACTGCACAAATCCAGAAATCCAGCTCATGTTCCAGACACAGCTCCCTTCTCTTTATGCATGGGGAGCTACCACTGTCCAACACTGTTCCGGTGCATGCCTTACTCCATGCAGTCCTGATGCCCCTAATAAGAACAAAGCCCTTTAAACCAAAGACTTTGTGTTAATCCTCCCCCTGAGGACATCTGGTAAACCAGGCACAGCTGGGCACTGTTGCTTTGCTGCTGAAGACAGGGATCACATGAAGGCTTTCTAACGTCCAGCCCAGTGGAATGAAGCAAAACAGCCCAATTACCCCAGCAGAAAACACGATGGGAAGGATAAGAGAAAATAGATGGAAACCAGTTTGTACAACAACACAGCCCACAACGTTCAGTGCATGATAATAAAAATTGCAACACTGTTTGAAGGCTATTAAAGATCGATACTGTGGGATAAAAAACAAATGAAAGAAGAATAGCATTATTTCAGGCAAGGCGACATACTAAAGCAATGAGTTGGAAGTGGGATGTACGCCACAAAAATGAAAGTTCTATTTAAATCAAGGTTTCTTGGCTAACACCTGCCAAACTCCAGGGGAGGGCCAGTAAAACAAACAATGAGAGAGAGACTGAGGGAGAGCGAGAGAGACCAGAAACAAAGGCGGGGATGTCCTGGCTGGCAAAGAAAATTGCTCTTCAAAGGAATGGCCTGAGGTTTCGTTCTTTTGAGCTGTGGGTTCTCATCTGAAGGCAAGAGAGAGCTGGTTTCACAAAACATCCAGGAATGGCTCCTGAAAAACAAATTACCTGTACACTTACAATCTCTGCTCCCTGAAAGGAAATGTTTAGATTCACTAGGGCTTCAGAAAAAGGGGGTGTCCTCTTTATGGAGTCATCAAAAATGCACACAGCTGAACTTCTCTCAACGAGATGGACCCCGTTACAGCTGATAAAGAAGTATTTTAAAATAAGATTATTCCAAATTTTCTCCTCATTAAAGCCTGTCTGTATTATTGCCTTACTACTTCCCACAGAGTTTAAAACTCTCTTCATTTCGGAGGTTAGACCAGCTTTACTTAAATTCTCATACGTGTCTGAAATATAAACAAGAAAAGCTTAGGATGAACTTGACCTACATATTTAGCAGATGATAATTATAAAGATCTTAAGCGCATTCAGCTTACACTGAGAAGCAGTAGATCTTAAACTCTGATGTGATCCCAGTGTAGGTGGACATACTGTTAAATAAACTAGGAGGTGTGTGGATAGACTGCTCAACCCTGTGTATGGACGGCTGAGCTGGCCTCCCACCATGGCTTCCATTGCATAATACTTATGGAGAATCTGCCTTATGCCAAGCCAGGTCCAAACCATCGGGGCCACAGTGGGAAAAAAAGATAGCCAAGATTCTCTGCCCTCTTGGTATCCACATTCTAGCAGTTGAATACAGATGATAGACAAAAATAATTAAATTATATAATTTAGATGTTGGTAGATTAGTTTCCTATGGCTGCTTTAACAAATTACCATAGACTTAGTGGCTTACAAGAACACAAATCTATTACTGTACAATTTTCAATATCGAAAGTCCAAAATCAGTCTCACTGGGGTAAAGTCAGGGAGTTGACAGGACTGTGTGCCTCCTGGAGGCCCTGGGGACGGATCCATCTTCTTGCCTTTTCCAGCCTCTAGAGGCTGCCAGCATTCCTGGGCCCATGGTCCCCTTCCTTTCTCTAAGCCAGCAGTCATGTCACCTGGACCCCAGCTTTCCTTTCATCACCTCATCTGACTCCCACACTCCTGCCTCCCATTTTTCAGTGTTCCTGTGATTACACTGGGACCACTCAGTGAATCCAAGCTAATCTCCCTATCTCGAGATCCATAATTTACTCACATCTGCAAAGCTCCTCCTGCCATGTCAGGTAACATATTCACAGGATCCACGGACTAGGATATGGACAACTTTGGGGGCCATTATTCTGCCTACAAAAGGTGGTAAGTGCTCTGAAGGAAAGTAAATTGGGGAATCTGACACAGAGACTAAAAAATGTCAGTTGCCTCTTTTCCCTGCCATTGCTGAAGCTAAGAAATAGGGGTGACCCGAACCCACCTACTGGGATCGGAAGTCATGGAATATGTCAGCACAGGCAGGATGGGCTCCTAAAAAACTATTTTCTTCCCTGATAAAAGAGATAATCAAAAAGAAACCCTCCCTGCTTCCACCTTGTCTTTGATGCTGATGTTTGAAAATGTTACATGTGAAATGTCAGCAGCCATCTTGTCACCATGAGGGAAAAGCCCAGAGTGTTGGAGACACCAACCCTGACATGGTTTTGTCACTGAATTAACCATTCCTAGAACACCACCTCTAGCATTATCCTGTGAGATTAAGCAAAAGCCATTAGTAAGTAGTTTAGTCAAGTATTTATTCCATTACTGAAAGGTAGTATGATTCTGATTTTTGCTTTTAATGGCATCTCAGTTATTTAGAATTAACACTTATAAATTAACCACTGGGCTTTCTCTTTTGCAATATTCCCTTGATAGCATGGACGTCGGTGGAGGCTTCTATGCAGAGAAAACTGTGAAAAGACAATGATGACGAAACACTCAGCTATGACTCAAAATCTAACTGGTTCTTTTCGCTCTCTTGCCACCCAAGAGGGACCCATGCAAGACCGGCCACAGATGTGACTTGTGGTTTTGCAGTGGTAGCCGCAATTCACTCAATTCACTGCCAAGTTGTGACCTTCCCTTTGCTTTGGGGGCTGCCTGACACTTTTGCTGGTCCTCATTTTTCGTGTTCGGTTGGTGTCTTGACAGATATGTCTACAGTTGCTGATTCCTGTAGCTCGAAACAACAACTTCCAGACCTGTGTCTTACTACCTTGTCATTTCTGAACTATCATTTTAGGGAAGCCGTTGGTCCAGTAAGAAGTTTCTGTAATTGACGTTGCAGAGCGAAATCGTTGCTTTATCTGGGTGGGAGATGCCCCAGTCCACAGAACGCAGCTGTCAAGCGTCCCAGGCATGTCCTTGGCTATATAAGAATTAAAATTAAATGGGATGGCTGGCCAGTTGGCTCTGTTGGTTAGAACACAACCTTATAATACCAAGGTCATGAGTTCAAATCCCCATAAAGGCCAGCCACCAAATACATATATATATATTATCTATCTATCTATCTATCTATCTATCTATCTATCTATCTATCTATCTATCTATATATATATATAGATAGATATATATATATATCTATCTATATATATATAGATATAAAATGAGATATTTAGTAATTCCGTAAACACTGATTCCTGCATTCCAACACCCCTATGTGCCTCATCCTTTCTTGTTCAAGAAGACTGACTACATGTTTTATTAAGAATTTGTCTGTAACTTCTCCAGACACCTGGAGAGCCATGCCCTTTGGTCCACCAGCTCTGAGAATCTTAATTCCTTGCAATCATGCTGCACCATAATATGGCTTTGGTTTCTTCAAGGATTGCTGGCATTCTTGATTGCAATTTTGTGGGTTTTTCATTGCCTCTGCACTAGAATTTTAAAATGTCTTAAAGCTCTATAAATCTGATGAACAAATATTGACATATGTAGGGTTGGAATGACATCTTAAGAATCTTTGATGTCATGGTCAAACCACGATGATGCAGAGACATTACCTGTCTTCTGCATCATTATGTGTCTCCTTCAATGAGCCGTTCATAAGCACATGTGAGGGCAGATTCTCCATTTGCCAGGAAACAGTCTCAAGAATATTTGTTGAAATCTGTAGCCTACTGAGCTTCAAGGTCAGAGATCCTTTTTTGGACCACCCAAACAGAGTTTGTGGGTACCTCAATAACATGCCTGAACTAAACTCCATTAGCAGAATGTTCTAGAAAGGTTGCTGTTGGCTTTCCCAACTCCAGGTCACAGACTCTTGAATGAAATAATCAGGCAGGGGCTACTTAATCCAGACATTTGCCCATAAGAAAATGTGGAGGAATTCTTTAACTCAGGGTTTTACAGAAACATCAGAATGATTAGTTGCGAATATCTAGTCAAAATACAGAAGGCAAAATACACACATAATTTCCCAGAATGTAAGCTTGACTGTTATAGATAAGTGAACATGGTAGTGAAACAGTTTTGGCATTAATTTCCAATGGCTCCTCCTAAGAAGGTGATGAACAAAGCAAATAAAAATTCAGCCTGGAATGCGAGAAAAGTGTAGTTTCTCAGTGAGCCCTCACTGTCCTTGTATGGCCCAAGTTTCTGAGTCCCGCCCATTCACTTCTTTACGTCACCCACTGTCTCTGCTCCAGACAATTGCCTTTCTTGATGAAAGTCCTTCTTACTTTTTGCAGGAATGGTAGTTAATGCTTATGTACTTTTTCCAGGCTCCAAGTCCTGTGTCCTGTGTCTGTGTGCACTGCTGTGTTACAGAACACACAGGGATTCCCAGACCCCCCTCTCAGGCAGGTCCTTGCTCATTGGGAGCTGAAAATGGATATTCCTCTGCAGACACAAACCCTCTTTGGGCATAGGCATAGAACCTGTATCACATCCTGGGTAATGCCATTAAATAATCCCAACTGACTATAGCAGCCCATCTCCACTGTCAGGTATAATCATGGTTTCTCAATTTAGGGGAGGAGAGAGGGTTACTGGATCAAAGTACACCTCAGGGAATAAGAGCTTAGGAATAGAATAGGAGATGTAGCCTTGGGTCTTATGAGGTGAAAAAACAGAATTAAAACCTAAAGGAGCTGCCTGTCCATAAGAGATGAACTAGAAAAAAACTTCCTAGTAGAGGAAAGTGGCCTATCACCATCTTCCTGGACCTCTGAGTTGTGGGGGTTAGGGGAGCAGTTACTCCTGCAGAAAATCACAGCAAAATTTAGAAAACCTGCATAGTGTGAGAATCCAAAGACAAGAAAACTCACCAGTCACAAGAGAAGCAAATGGAAAATCATTGTATAGAGTCCCTCCAGAACGCTACTGGGAACACAAAGGGAAAAAATCACCCCCACCAAAGGTGGACTCATAGAAAACATTTAAAGGTACACAGTGAAAGAGAGACCTGGCACCTTAAAAACCTGAGATAATTATTTTACAGATTCTTCAAGTGCCCTTTATTACACTTAACGCAGACTATTTTTTTAAAGGAATAGAAAATGCAACAAAGGAATAGGACACTCATAAAAACACGATTATTTGAAAATAAATCAAATAAATTTCTAGAAGTGAGAAAATAGCCATTGGCCATCTACTAATGGAGAACAGAAAGGCTGGCTCACTGGACTGCCCTTCTGAAATGGGTAGAAAGGTCATGTCTTTGGAAGTGACGACCCTTGACTCCATGAGACTGCTTGTCCAAGGTAATAACTTTGCCCTCTGCTATGCTCTGGCTCCAACATGGACAACCTGAACAGCTGGGAACCCAAAAAACAGAGCTGACTCTTCTCCACTCGTCACTAAAGTGGTTTCTCTGCACTCTTTGCACACCTGTGTCCCTTCCAGGACTTCATTTCTGCTGTATGATACAGGAAACTGCATCCCTGGTTAAGGGAGCATTCAGTTCAACTGCTCAGCACGTCTTTCAGAATCAGAGAAGGGATGACGAAACCTCACTGCTAGAGCTCTTGCAGCTCTCAGGAACCCAGATATTTCACCTGTGCAGAAAGCAACCCTGACTCTCTTCGTGTGTTCTGAGATAACGTAAATGTACGCACTTGCCAAATGAAGTGCACCCAACACATTCCCTATTTATACCAAATAGAACAAATCTGTTTCACAATATAAACATTAAACATGAATTTTGTGGTACAATTTTCAGTTGTATATGTCCGACGTACAATAAAAGATGTTTGTAAATTAAGAGATAGCTTGAACGACTCACCAAAACAAGATCAGAGCTAAATCTCTGCAGGTACAGTAACAGAACTGAAACTGCTCCTTAAGCAATGGGGCAGACCCCCTGAGAATTAGAACTGTATTAGCAATAAATATGTTCATAAGCCACTCATAAGCAAGAAGCATTTTATCTAAGCAAGAGTAAGTAATAACTAGATACGCTAGACTTTCCACAATTTAAAAATAGTACTTCTACATATTTAGCTCCAATTTCCCCTATTCAGTTATTATGTAACACAATTTCCTGAAAATATGCCCTAGTTGCTGGGAGTGCAGAAAAGGTCTCTTTCCCCTAATGTACTTTCATCCTGTTTAATTTCAAGTTAGCACAGAGAGTTAGAGAAAGCATGTCTTGTCATTCAGGAAATAATATTATCACTTCTATATTTACAAATATGAATGTAAATTCCTGTAAGAAGGAAACTCCTGGTGGGATTCATCATCCCAATTCCCCTCAGAAAGGCTTTCTGGTAAAACCAGGGCAAAATAGCAGCAATGGTCCCCTAAGGACTCAGCTGCCTTTTCTTTTTTTTTTTTTTTTTTTTAATTTTTTTTTTAAATTTTATTTTGTCGATATACATTGGGGCTGATTATTGCTCCCCATCACTCAGCTGCCTTTTCTGATGGCGTGTTCTTGCATGAAGACGATGCTTCAGACAAAACCAGCAGAGTTAGCTGTGCTTATTTTCCTGTTTACAAGTAACAGAGAAGCAAGTTTCCATATTGTACCTGAAGAAATTAACCAATCTGCAAAATCAGGTAAAACACAGAAAAGTAATTTTGGATTGGGGATGATACATACTAGATCAAAATAAGATGACACCATTTCTTCCAGATACATTTGCCATTCTGAAACTACCACATCTGGAGAAAATTCAAACCTGCGCACCTGCCGCTTCTCATCTAGTGTGTAAATGTTTGGGGAAAGGGGCTTGTGACCCAAATATGGAGACAAGGGACTTTCTCTTCTCCTCCCCCTACTCTCCCTTTCTTATGAAAGGACACCAGTATCCAGACTCCCCACCCCCACCCTTAGCCAGAGACGGAGCGACAGAACATCCAATGTCACCGGGAGGGTCACCCGGCAGAGCTTCTCAAATCTTTCCTTCAAGTGACCCTGACCACAGTGAAGCCAAACAAACCTCTCCAGGGAACAGGAGAGACCACAGCAATTCAACGAGTGTGAAATTCCTTTTAAAGGGATTGTATTTTTTCATAAATGGTGATTTATCTCAAGAAATGAATGCACATTTTGCCTTTTTGGTCATTATATAGCCATGTGAGTTGTAGCAAATGGTGCTCTAGATGACTTGTCACCACGCAAACTGCAGACCTGATGCTGCTTGTGCTATAGCTTCACAAATCCTTGCACACTGTCTCACACCCCTAGGACAACTTACCCAGCAGATGGAGATTTGAGGTTAGCGAACTTTAAAGTCTGCTGCCTCAACGTGACAACTCATAGTGTCGAAACTCACTTTTGACAGCTTACACAAGAAAAGAACTAAAAAAAAAAAAAAAAAGAGAGAGAGAAACAAACATTTTTCTAAAAATAGTAAAGGGAGAGTAAGTTCCTGAGCAAGCTGAATCAAAGACTTTCATTCTATGATCATTGCATCCTTTACTAGTCCTGAGCAGACATCACCCTGTCTATACCCACATTGCGTGATGTGTCTAAGTTTCCTCTCTCAACTGCGATTGACAGACTCACCACAGGCATGTGTTGTGCCTTATAATTTTTTCACTACCCTACCATTCACAAAACAGATTGTGGAGAATATGTGATTAATACAGTTAAGGAATTAGTTATGACAAGGATGTTTTCTTTTTACTCCAGTACTCAGGGGTTGCTCCAGCAATAGAAAAGGACCTTTGAATCAGAGAAGTGTATAAATCTTCAAGCTTGCAAAATTCACTACAACGTCCTGCAAAAGACTTTGGGAAGAACGTGAAGTCAGGAAGTAAGAGAGGAAAATTGTCAAGTCAAACTTCTGCAAAGAAACTTTGTTTTAAAAATAATAATAATAATAATAATAAAGACCAGAACATGCTTCTTACCACTTTTTAAATTCAACGTTTGCCTTCTAAAGCCAAAAGTAAGTAGATTTCTATCATTTTCTATTACTATTTAATGCTCAGGTCCTTTTCTGTATAAGCAAAAGTTGACTTTATTTAGGATGCAGTTGAACAGAGTATAATTCCCATGACACTCCCTGGGGACAAAATACACTCATCTGGACAGTGCTTACTGTCATTTTTCATGGTTAAAGAAGACTTATGACACCTGAAGTATATTCAGTCCTCAAAAACTCTAGTCAATTTGCTTAAATTCAAAATGAAAGAAATTGTCTCTACTCGCAGCAACAAATATGTGTTGAGAGTACAAGAGCGAATATGGGAGACATCGAATGTCCTCATCAAACGTGCATTTCACACTTTCGCTGTAAATGAGTTAAGGCAGGACCACACACTGCAAGCCCAAGCTGAATTTGGCTGACCAACATATTTTGTTCTGTCTGAACACTATTTTTTTAAAAAACTGAGCCAATATTTAAAATTCAGAAAACTAATGTAAGCAGTCTGTGTTCCAGGCAGTCTTGAATATCAGAAGTTTTTAGCCTTGTACTCACACCTGGCAATGTTTGTTCTGAGCTGAGTAGAGCCGCTGCCCGTTACACAAGCCCAGGCTCTCCAGTTTGCCACACTCCCCACTGGTCCCTATTGCCTCTGGCACCAAGATGGCATCTCAGATCCCACTCGTCACTACACCAGAACTGTTGCTTTTCTTAAAACAGAAAAATATTTCTCTGTCTTAACATGTTTATTAAATGTGGAGAAACAAAAGAAGCAACAAAAGAGCTGTAGTTTTCCATCTTTTCTTTCTTTTTTCTATAGTTTTACAGCACTTATAGTTTTACAGAGTAATTGAGCAGAAAGTACAGACAGTTCCCAGACCCCTCCACACACACATACACAGTATCTCCTACTGTTGACATGTTACATTAGTGGGGTACATTTGTTACAATCGTGAATCAATATTGATACATTGTTATTAACTCAATTTTACATTAGGGTTTCCTCTTTGTATCGCACAGTTCTGTGGGGTTTGCTGAATGCATAATGTCATGGATTCAGCATTACAGTAACACACACAATAGATTTGCTGCCCTAAACATCTGTTCTTACATGTTTTATCTGTGAGTGGCCCATCTCAGTCATTCACATCACCTCCCTGGCTCCTCTGGCCACGGTTTTAATTCCTTGCTGAGCAGAGTATACACTTACTTCAGAAGAGACTTCGCTTGCATGAGATCAGGAAAAATTTGCAAAACTCAAAATCTGGTGTGTCCTGTCCACCCAATCTCTACGTACATATAGTGGGGTCCAGGACTTGGGGGTGATCACTTGCAGCAGGGCCAGGCAGCTCTGCCATCTTCTTTTGACAGTGCTTAAGCAGCTCCACAGACTGAGAGCACAAGGGGCAAAAGGAGCATTCCTCATCTCTACACAGCCATAAAACCTCTGAAGCGAAGACCAGCTGTGGCTGCCTGCACAGTCCCCATTCCCATGATCATCAAACTGAACAAAAGCAAGATTCCAACATGGAACCACAAAGAAAATGTGCCTGTCCTCTGTCCTCTCTCCTCCCAGGCACAAAGGCATTTTCAGATTCTGCCTAGAGCTGGAGAGAACATTATTTCCATACCAGTAAAAAGCTAGATTATCAACAAAACCATTAATTTCCTTGAACCCATGAGAGCTCTAAGGTTGCAGGCAACCAATAAGCCTGAATCTAAAGGCAGACAGGCACCCCTAAAGAGAGATGGTGCACAAGCTCTGGCTCAAATATCAGAGAGCATGGGAGGGGAGAGTGCTCCCTAAGAACAGGAAAGAAGAATCCAGCTGGATTTTTCAATGAATTACTAAAAGCCAGTGTGTGCTATCATAAGAGCAGGGAATCCAGGGACCACAAACACAGGGGGATTTGCACCACTCACAGGTCCCTCCAGGGGAAGCCCCTGTGTGCTCCTGAGAAAGACAGGAACAGGCCAAGAGAAGGGAGAAAGTCACCCTTGCCAGGCAGCTTGACAAAGAAGAGTAGCCACCACTGGGGGAAAAGCATGAATCTCTCCCAGACCTTTCTCCACTGAGGAGCAAAAGCTTTAAATTACTGGGAGAAAGTTAGCAAATCTGTCACTGTAGGGCCAAAGGAGGAGGGAAAAGAAAACAATCCTCTATCATTGCGGAAAGCACAGAAAACCATGTGGCCTGAGACCATTTGAGGTTTCCTATGACTCAGGGAAGGGCAGGATCTCTGAGAAAGCACACTTCCCACTTCTGAGAAGCTGGGACACGTGTCCTGCTGGACCAGGAAAACAGAAAACAACCCACACTCATACCACCAGAGTAGCTAGCACCATATCATAAGCAACAGCAGTCTACCACTGCAGAGAGAGGTACAAAAACAAGGAAAGAGGCCCTCTCCAAGGTGCAGGCACAAAAGAAAGTCATGCAGCTGAGAGTGGAGCAGGAACATTGAGAAAAAATCCTCCTGCGAACCAGCCCCAAGCATCAGCAAAAGATAATGCTAAAGAAATTTCAAGCCTTTGGTGCAATGAATTTGTACCATGGCAAAAATAACAACAAACAAACAGCAATTGCAACTATTCTGCCCACATTGATTCAACCCACACACTGACAGCCTAGCTTTCAAAGAGGTGTGCCATTTCCAGGCATGCATATTACTTATCTCAGTTCTTACTCTCCTACACATGATGTCCAGCATTCAATAAAAAATTATGAGGTACACCAAAAAAAAAATAAGAAAATAACAACCCACAGTCAAGAGAAAAAGCAATCAACATAACCGGACTAAGATAACCATTGGAGTGTTGGAATTATCAGACAGGAAACAACTATAAATAATATGTTAAATGTGCTAGTGAAATATGAGGAAAACATGCATGAAGAGATGGAAAATTTCAACAGAAATATGGAAACCCTCAGAAAGAGTCATATGGAAATGCTTTAAAAAAATTTTTAGCAAAATAAAGAATGCCTTCAACTTTCTCATCAGTAGAATCAGCACAGCCAAGGCAAGAATAAGCAACCTTGAATATAGGTCAGTAGAAATTACCTGAACTGAAATAATAAGAAAAAAAAGGAGTGGAGAAAAAAACAGAACAGAACAGAGCATCCAAGAGTTGTGGGACAATATCAAATAATCAGACAGGAACATTTGGGATCCTAGAACAAGAAGAGAGAGAAAACATAGCAAAACAAGTATTTGAATAGACAGTGGCTGAAAAGCCTCAAAAAATAATGAAAGACATCAAACCACAGATCCAGTAAGTTCAGCAAACCCCACACAGGTTAACAACACACATGAACACATGCACACACACCACTAAATAAATATAGTTGAACTGTAAAAACAAAAGATAAGTAGAAAGTGTTAAAGACATCCAGAAGGAAATTTTAAAAGACGCATTATGTAATTACACAAAGAAAAAAAGACAAAAATTACAGCAGGCATCTCATCAGAATCTATGCAAATCAGAAGATGGCAGACATCTTTAAAATGCTAAAAGAAAAAAAAGAAACAAAAATTGTCAATATACATTCTATACCCAGAGAAAACATCTTTCAAACTGAAGGCAAAGTAAAAACTATCAGACAAACAAAAACCAAGAAAATGCATTACCGGCAGATCTGCATTACAGGAAACATTAAAAGAAGTTCTTCAGATAAAAAGAATATGATAGAAGTTTGAAACTGTTCTAAACAAAAAAGTAAAAATTTCCAGAATGGACATATTAAAGATACACATAAAAGACTTTTTTTCTTATTTTTAATTTCTCTAAAGACAATTGATTTTTTAAATCAAAAATAGAAGCAATGTATTGTGTGTTTATGGAATACGTAAATGTAATATGTATCCCACAAATATCACAAAAGATGAGAAGGAAGAGGGAAAACATACTGTTGTAAGGTCTTTATGCCACTTAATGTTAATAAATAACATTATTTGCAGGTAAACTGTAAGTAATTAAAGAAGTATGTTGTACACCATCGGACAACCAATACATTTTTAAGAGGAACCAATATTAAGGCAATAGTGGAGATAAAGTTCAATCACAAAAAAAAAAAAAATCAAGATCGGTAAGCAAACCATGAATTAAAGAGAAACTGGGGCTTCCTAAATGCTTAATAATTTTTTAAAAAATAGAAGCTAGAAACTAAGGAGGCTAGGATGAATAAAATGCAAAAACTAAAAATCTGTCTTTGAAAAATTAGGTTTAAACTATTAGAATAAACTCTAATCACACAGACATGATGGAAGATCTGCAAGAACAAGCTGTGAGGTGAAGTAACTTCTGTTTAGAGAACAAACCATCTAATCAGTGGGTCCACGTTACCCATCTAGCCGCCGAAGCTACTGATTCAAATTCAGTTTCACGCCTGACTTGCAGTTTTAATGCTTTGTTCTCTTTGACCTTTAATTGCTAGCAGAAAAAGGAAAACTTCTCTAGAGAAGCTTAGCAAAAGCAGTCTCATTTCATTTCATTTTAGTCTCTGAACATAAGTGCAACGATCAGCAGAAAAACAAATGATCATCCTGCCTCAACAGCACGACTTGGATGTTCCTCAAGAGATAAAATCAGTCCTTCTGGGTTTCCAAAAATAAGCCCTAAAAATACCTGCAGCAACTCAATCCCCAACATAGGAACAAAATTTGAAGTCACTACAATTTGCCTGTAGGTTTAAAGACCAAGGGGTTGTCATAATTCCACTTATAAAAAGAACGTGCTATTACCATTTATCCCCACCAATGATTTGACACTAGTTTCTCTATGTGACATACTTGTTTGAGATCAGAAGATCAGGAATGGATTCTAGAGATATTTACAGCTCTTTCCATGTAATTCTGGTTTTAGAATTAATTCTATAATTCTAAATTATATATTGTAAAATTATTTCCATCATAGTCATGATAAATAGAAGCAAAAAAAGTAGTGGGTCACAATAAAGTTAGTGGAAGGACAAAAATATCATTTAATTTCCAAAATATATTTCTGCGTACTGATTTAGGACACAGCTATAAAAATGCCAAGTTCGAATGTTCATTTGGTATTTATACTTTTACTTTCAAATAGACCCATTCTGAAACTCAGCATGTCATAGAAATAGCATTGCCCTTGGAAACTTCTGAGTTTTCAGTTAATCCGCCAGCAAATATTTATGTTATGACTGTGTCACTGCAAACATTCTAGGTTTAGAAGACTTAGTAGAGGTGACGAGATGTGGAATACACCCAACATCACATCCCGTTCCTGGTTCAATCACTAAACTTTTAGGTTAGGCTGTCTACGAACCTGCCAATGTCAGACTTGTTTTGACCTTCAAAACTGGCAATTTTTTTTTATAAGATTCAGTCTAATAGTTGTACGACCTGTGTAAATAGTATAACGTCCTTCCTCTTATTTCCTCATGTGTAAAACTAAATTGCTGACTTACTGGATCACCTCTGAGATTTCTTCAGGTCATAAACATACGTGTATGTGATTCTGAAAAAAACCTACAGAGGGTAGAGACCTCAACCCAAGGAGTTTACAGTCTACTCCAGCGGGTAAAATAGATACATATGATAATTCTAAATCCCACAGATCTGGTCAAAGAGTAAAGTGCCCTAGAGTGATTTTCAAGATTTCTTGTAGAATTTTTGGTAAGAAAAAGATGAGAAGACCTTGACATTTATCTGATTCTAGAAAGGCAATTTTTGTTTAAATAAATGAAATCATTCACAATCATCTCTGTTTTTGTTATCTACTTTGGAAAGTATCCAAGATCATTTTTCAAAGCCGGGCTGTGTGGCTACCACATGCCAGTATAAATAGTTAAGACTGTTGGTAACACTCACATAACCAAGATTTATAAGGCTTGGCTGTAAATCTACTGTTTTCTTGATACATCCAAGACTACAAAATATACTTTTCCCACACCTGCCTCAACAATCTATTTTCTTGATAAATCCAAAACCAGGACTTGTTTATCCTTACACCATTTTCCCCAAAAACTGATAACACTTTAGCTTAGCAGAACAACCTCCTCACCTCACCCCATTGCATTGCTCTTTTTTTTTCCTTCTTACCCACCTTGGTGTCTGTAACATCTGTAGTTCCCGCTAATTGCAGATTCACGGCAGCAAGCTCCTGAGGTCTCTTAGAAGAGCTTAACTATTTCTATCTGCCAATCATTTATCTGCTGAAAACAGTCTCAATATATTGTTTGCTCACTAAGATAAAAAAAAAATGATTAAGCAATCTGCTCATGAGCTCGCCTTCAAGGAGTAGGGGTGAAAACACTGCTAGTGATGTTTCACAAAAGAATGAGCCTAAGAAGGATTGAGGGTCACAGGTGATAGCTATTTAAACATTCACTTCTTCTTTTTTTCATTTTTTTCCAGCAGTCTCAATGTTTAGGAAAGTTCCTCGGTGATAAGCTCCTTCTAGAACACATTTGTTTAGGATACCTGACTCCATTCATAAGTAACCTCACCCAATTTACTCCAGTGTCTTCAACAAATAAGAATCATATTCTATGTAAGCCAGGACATTAAAAATCGGGGAATAAGATCCCCTTACCGGTCATCTTTAAAAATAAATAAATAAATAAATAAATAAATAAATAAAATTTAAAAAAAATAAAAAATAAAAAATAAAAATTGGGGAATATATTGAAGTATTCTGAGGGTGGAAAGTTATATTATATATGTGGTAATTTTCCTTGAAAAATAGTTTAGTATAAAACAGAGTGAGGTATGTGTGCAAGTGTCCTGGTTAACTGTAATCCGCACACTACAGGTGGTTACTAAGCGTAATCAGGAATTCACACTTCAGAGGTTGCTCATGGGCATTTCAAGTATTGTTATTGAAATGGACACCGGAAGGCATATTAATTACAGATATGAGTGGTGTTTCATATGCACAGTTGGGTACAAGGAGGTATAAGAATCAGCAAGCTGGGCAGGAAAATTGCTCCAGAGAACAGCTCCGGATGTGCATCTCATTGCAATCCATCACCCTGTGTTAAGGAGAACCCTGTAGTGGTCTGCCTCAACCATCGAGTAGTCTTGCTATGCCTTCACAGTATCACTGTGTAAAAACTAGATGACCCTGTAACACAGATCAATACACATATAACCATTTACAAAAATGCAGAGGGAAACATTAAAGGATCACATTATTACCCGAAATCAGGTGATAGAAAAGATAAAAGGAAGGAAGAGAAACTTGCTATTTTTTTTTATTACTTTAGAGTAGAGAAACAGTAAGTGATGTATTAAAAAAAACAAGAGATCAAATGTATTCTATAAAAACAACTATTGAAACAAAAATGCTAAGAGATCAGAAGTACGTACTGAAACCAAAGCACACAGACCACATAGTGAAAGACTTGTAAAAACTATGAAAATAGAAAAGGCAACATAAAATAATTGAACAGAGCACAAAGCAATATTCATTAATAAATGTAAATGGAGTCACCACTTGCTAAACACATACCGAAAACCAAACCCTCTAAAATGCACACTGTTTGTGCAATCTACTGCTGTATAACGACCCCAAACTTAGCGGCTGCATGTATCATTATTTTTTTACAGCTCTGTAGGTAGACCAGGCTGTACTGGGAAGATCTTGGGGTGTCTGAGCTGAACATCCATGATGATTTCTTCCCCTGGCATCTGATGTCTCAGCTGAGAAGACTGGAACCCTGGGTCAGGCCAGGCATCTCTGTCTACAAACAGCCTCTCTTCATGCTTAGCTTGGGATTCCTCACAACATGGCGGTCTCAAAACAGTTCATCTTCTTAAGTGGCAGTAACTTCCCCAGAGTGAGTGTTCCTAGGGTCCCAGGGAAAGCCACAACTTCTTCCACCTACATTCTATTAGACAAAAGCAAATCCTGAGGCCAGCCTAGAATCAAGGGGAAGGGACCACACAGGAAGTGGATGCAGGGGCATGGCTCACTGGCAGGCAGAACCACATTCTGGGTTTGGGGGTGGGGGAGACCAGCTACTGACAACCACACTTCCAGAAGGCAGAAAATAAAAGAACAGTCAAGATGCCAGACATGCGTGTGCCAACAAAAAGAAAGCAGAATCTGCAATCTGGAATAGGAAATGAGGTGGAATTTGGCAAGAGACATGCACAAAACAAAGAAGGGCACTTTATGCTAAAAGTATCGGTTCTTAGGAAATATGTAATGATTGTAAATATCAATTTGCTAAATAAGTAACCTTCACAAAACAGAAAGTGCAGGAAATAAAAACACACTAGCAGTCAGAGATAATGATTCATGTCTCCCAGTCCATGAAAGAGCAACTATTTTAAAGACCTCGTTAACATGATTAAAAGGTACCTGAATGAAAGACAAACTTGGCAACTTAAAAATGAAAAACACCATCTTTTCAACTGCCTTTGGACAGTAAGAAAATAATGACCATATATTGGGCCATAAATAAAACCTCAATTTATTTTTGAAAATAGAAATAGTACAGAAAAAAAAAATCTATGATCAGAATGTGAATAAAATCAAAACAACAAAATTTAAAAAATTAAAAAGGCTTTCAGGGCTTTTTTGGTCACACAGAAAATTCAAAAGGAAAATACAAAATTTCTCGAAAACAATAATAAAACAACTATGTATCAGGCCCTATGAGATACAGGATTACCCATGTATAAATAAAAAACATGATATTAGAAGAAAATGTATAGTCTTAAAATATTTAATCTCTTTATTTATTCTTCAGAAAGAACAAAAACAAATAATTTAAACATCATCTTCAAACACTGAGAATAACGAAAGAAACCAAAGGAAATCAGAAGGAATGAGTAAAGATAAGAAAAGTAAATGAATTGCAAACACAAAATAAGACAACAAATAAATTCAGGAGTTAATTTTTTGAAAAAATATTTGAAAAGACAAACTACTCATCTCATTTAAAAGAATATATAAAACTGAAAAAAAAAAAAAACAATAGTGAAGACCATCATAGATTCAGAGGACACGAGAAGAAGCATAAGAGTTCAATATTTCTTAACCAGATGTAAATAATTTAGAACCTGGATAAAATAAGTAATATCTAGGAAAACATATAATGTCAAAATTGACAGAAGAAAAGATAGAAAATCTGATCATTTAGATGGAAGAAATCTAGAAAACAGAGCTATTCACCAAAAAAATAATAGGCAGAGGGTTTCACAGACAAATTCTGCCAAACGTCTAAAGAAAAGATCAATCCACCATAAATATATACAATTTTTATTTGTTAAATTAAAAAAAGAAAACATAAATCCAAAATTACTTAAATTTTTCCTGGGTATATAAAAAGCAGGAAAACTTCAAAATTCTTTTTATGAAGTGAATATAATATTGATACAAAAGCTGGCAAAGACAACAAATTATCTTATTTATAAATATTAATGTAAAAATGCCACACAGAGCATTATCACAGGAATCCAGCAGCAAGTTAATGAAATAATACAACATGATCAAGCATATTTTCTTCCAGGAAAAAGGATAATGAAACATTAGTTCAATATTAGGTATGTATTTCCTCATATTATGGATCTAAGTAGAAAACGCAAATGATTATTTTTATAGACACTGAAAAGGGCATATTCCAAAATTCAAACTTCACTCTTTAGAAGAAGAGCTCAATGAAATAGAAATACAAGGAGATTCCTTAACTTGATAAAATATAACAAGATGAGTTGAAATGTTAATGGTGGGAAAAAAAGAAGCATTTGCCACTGCTGGAGTTATCAGCCAGTTCAATTATAAAAGAGTAAAAAATGCAGGACATAAAATTAAAGAATGAAGGCAAAATCATCCTTATTTCCAGACAATGTGATTGTACACCAAGAACAGATACAGAAACCAGCTGATAAACTACAACAGACTAAGAGAACTTTGCAACATAATAGAACACAAAATTAACGTGCAGACATCCATCTCTTTCAGATATGTAAAAAGACAACAGCCTAGAAAAAAATACTGGCTGAAACCATCATACAATGGCAACAAAAGATAAAATATCTGGAGCACACAAGCCACATGAACATCTGCTGAAAGGAAATTTTAAATCACCATTGGAAGACGCAGAGCAAATGAAAGACACATTGTGTTCTTGGCTCTGTGTTCTAATGATGTCCACCCACCACATGGCTTACAAATTCAACATTCAACCAAAAATACCACCTTTGGGGGCAGCAGGAGGGATAGAGCAGTGGTGAGCAATTAGACAAGCTGATTTTGATGTTTATGTGGAAAAATAAACAGAATCACCAGGAAAAAAAACCTTAAACCGGAATAACAGAGTCCAAGTCTTTTCAGACATTTAAATACATTACAAAGCCTCAGAAATAAAAACAAAGTTATACTGGCGTGTCAAGAGACTGGTTAATGGGATTAAATAGAAAGTCCAGGTATAAACTCAATATATAAGGAGATTTTGTATATGATAAAGGTGGCTTCTCAAATTAATAAGAAAAAACGAACTCTTCAATAAACAACGTTGAGACGTTGGTGAGCCATGAGGTATTACACCTGTACTTCATGCTGCACAATAGGATAGGTTCCAAGTGGATCAAAGACCTAAGTCTAAAGAAATTAAGCCATAACGTGCAGAAGAAAACATGACTAAATGCTTTCATAACCTTGGAACAGGGGAGGACTTTTACTGTGATGTCAAATGAAGACAGCTTGAAAGAAAGTAAAAATGATCGACTTTATATAAAACTAAAAATCCTCTTTATGGTAAAAACAAAGCAAAGCAAAACAAAAACCACTGCAAGCACATTCAAAAGACAAACGCCAAACTGAAAAAAAAAAAATCTTTCAACTCATATCGTAGATAAGGGGCTAGTCTATAATATATAAAGAGAACTACGTACCAATATGGAAAAAAATAAACACAAAAACCCAATGCTGCTTCAACATTTTAAAACAGATTGAGCTTTGTGCATGAAAAGAAAATGGAAATTAAAAGTGCTCCCTCAAACCAGGTCTTAGACTTATAAATCCCAGAACAAACTCTCGTCCTGAACACTCTCCTGTCACATTTTAAAAACTCACTTCCAGCCTCTGGGATTCCTCATCCCCTCCTTTCTAAATTTCGTGTATTTATTTATCTATTTATTTATGTATGTATAAAATCCTACAAGTTGCAACGATTCCTTTCCAACCTTGAGGACGCTAACAATGTACTTCCAGAAGCAGAGACCTGTTGCCTGATCCTTAAAAGTGAATTCGGGTAGGATCGGTGCACTCAAGGCATACTGCTACACGGCTCTTTGTAGTTAACCTGGACTGCAAATAAAATTCTTGTTTCCTCAAGATATTTTTAGATTGGTGTGATGAACCCTTCCATATTGAGAGTAGACATCTACTGCCCAAATGATCCTGCCAAGATCTGCTCCTGTTTGCTTTTGAGGGTGAAGTGGGGGGAAGATCATTAACTTGACCCTTTTCCCCTTAATTCCTTTTAGGATGTGTATTGCCTCAGAGCTCCAAATTACACCTAACGTGTTTTTACCAATTATGAGTTCCTTTTACATTCTTCCACGTAATATTCCATCTGGGTTATTTTTTTTTTTTAGTCCCTAGATAGTACGAACCAAATGTGTTTTAATTTTAACCTCCCGTAAATTTTCTTTTAAAGAGGGTGTCTTCAATATAAAGGTCTACATAAATCTCTGAGGGAGACCTTCATATAGCCTATATCTTGTCCCCCTGAGTTATGTGCAACTATTATCTCTTGACGTAACCCTGTACCAGGTGCGCAGAGGTTATCGTGCCCCTTGTGAAATGGAAAAGCAATCTGTCTCTCAATTGAAATGTGTAGCTGCTGTGTATACTTCAGTGAAATTAGTTATTAATTTAGTGATGTGAACGATGTCAAAGAGCTCTTCCTTCCCATTGTCTTATTTAATAATAGATAATCTGTTATAAATTGCTGTGACCTGGCTTTTCCCATCATCAATTGCATGAGTGTAGAGTCATCTAAATTATTCCTGTCCCTTCCAAACCTTTGATGATTTGCAAATTTGCAAATCCCTATCGCTGGCTCTGGCTATGAACTGTGTACTTAATGTTGGGTAGTTTGACAGATAGCCACTCAGCCTCATTTGCAAGCATAAGTGGATTGAATTTTTTTTCAACCAATGTTAAAGGGTTTTCCCCAGAAAAAATATCTATTTGGAGTATGTATTTAAGTACAGTAGGTCACACTGTTATATAAGAGACCTATGTTACCAACAGTTTAAACAAGATAAAAGTTGACTTCTCTCCTGCACAAATTCCAGGCTGGCATGTGGCCTTGATGTATGAAGTTGTCAGGGATTGAAGCTCCTTCTGTTGTGTTTTCCACCATGATATGAAAGGAAACTGAGGCTGTAGCTTTTCTATGTCGAGATATTTGGTTTTCCCATGCAGGAACCATACATACTCTGTGTATCCAAAGAGACAGGAGTAACTGTGTCCTCAGGTAGCTGCTGAGCTTCCAGAGGAGATGTAGACACTTTTCCAGTTATAGATCTTGTCTTATGTCATTTTATAAAACTAACTGGACTATTGATACTATTGATACACACAACCTTGGATAGCTCCCAAGGGAGACCATCTGAGTGGACCATGCTGACAGGGGGGTGGAGGGGATAGGGGATAGATCTCAAAAGGTTATATACTGTAGGGCCCCATTCATATGGCATTCTGGAAATGACAAAACTATAGAGAGGGAGACCAATTAGTGGGTGCTGGGGGTTAATTATGCTGAGATGTGGCTATAAAAGGGTAGCCTGAGGGAGCCTCAGGCAATGGAACAGTTCTGTGTCTTGACTGGGGTGGTGACAGTACGAATCTACATGTGTGATAAAACACACACAAATAAGCACATGAAACACTGGGGAAATCTGAATAAGCTCTGTGGATTGCACCAGCATCAAGTTCCTGGTTCTGACATCATTCCATCGTTAACAATAGACGATGTTACTCTGGGGTGAATTTGCATAAAGGTTACATGGGATGTCCCTACATATTTTTTTTAATTTCCTGTCAATCTACCATTATTTTTAAAATAAAATTTTTTTGGAAATCTAAATAGAGAGAGCATTAGATTAAAGCAAACTGCATCTCATGAGTATAATGCTAAGCAGAGCCCGTATACTGCATACTGCTCCTGTCTTTAAGGCCACGATGGAATGTTCCACACCAGGTTCATGCTCTGCCCGTTGGCCACAGCTTAGTCTCATGCCTCCACAATCCTCAAGGACAAATGGGAAATGTAGTCTGCATTCTGGGTGGCCAGGTACCCAGCTAAAAATCAGGTGTTTTATTACTGAGAAAGAAAAATGTATCTTAGTCATCTGAGAGACAAGTAGAAGTCGCTACTTTACTGAGCATCTAAACGCTACCGTGTCAAATTCCCTGAAAACCCAGCCGTTTGCAATTTTAACTTGGTTTTTATTGCAAATGTAGCTACATTATTAAATCCCTGATATATAACTTTTCAGCCCTCTTTAAAAATTCTGAATTTTCCAGATTTAGTAACGTGGGACTCGTATCCCAAGATATTCTGGTATCTTAATTTCCTCTACTGAATTTTGAATCCCTCGATGGCTCAATAGTGTGGGGGCGTTTGTTCCTGAGCTACCTATCGCTCTGCTCAAGGCACCAAGCACTGCACACTAACCTAAGCAAACTTGGGTGTTTGCCCAAAAATGGTGAGGACCTTTCAGTACAGGCAAAGGCACCTCAATATGTTCGTGGAAAAACAGAATGAAAAGATAATAGGAATCTTTCCATGAACTTTATGAAGTAGCCTGTATAGGTAGCTTCTGGGGCTTAAAGGTTTACTTTTATTTCTCCTATCTCCTGATTAATGCTTGAGGGCAGGCCTCAGTCCTCCCTGCCCTCTGAAGCTGGGTGCTCCAGGCTGAGTCCTTGCCATGCTGAAGAGGAAGATGACGAAGACATTTAGCAAATTGTCTCTCCACAAAAAGAAGCTTTGTGCCTCCTACTGGTTTACTCCTACCCTGGGGCACTGTGTGGCTTCTGCGTGTGTTTGGGATTGAACGGTAGAGAGAGACTTAAAAAGAACATGATATGCAAGGGGAAATATTTGTTTTAAAAAAAAAAATGGTCCCCTCACAAAAGTAAAATGAGATTATGCACTTGGAATGGCTGAGGCCAATGATAAAATGCTAAAGTGGTCTAGAACTCAGAGAAGTAGATGGATGCTTAGCCTGGAAACCTTTGCAGTCTCCTGGTGGTCTACATAAAGCTTCAGCCAGACTTAGGATTTATAACGGATTTGTAATTTTGTCTAGACCTTCAAATGGTTGATGTTAGTAACAGTATAATTTGTAGAAATTGTTCAGTTACAAAAAATGTTGTTAGATTTCGATAGATACGTATTTGAGGGTTATGCAATGCGCTTTATAAGATAAGAATGGTTCTATGGTCAATTAAGCTTGAGACAAGTTGGAGGCATCAAAGTTAAGCAAGTTTATTGGGGATTTTAAAATGCTAATATTCACAGGAAATCCCAGAGGCGGGGAGGGGCAAAATACAGATGGAGGCATTTTCCTAACACTGTTTCACCATAGAATCCATTTGGCTTGATATATTTCATTGTTTTGTGAGGTGCAGCACACTTTGGGAAGAGCTGGTATGCTTATAAATATGAACATTTCATATTATTCACTTGTTATTTACCAGTAGATGAACTTTTTAATTCTTTGGCAATCTAAAATAGAAAGACACAAGACCTCATTATATAAGAAGCAACATAAGAAAAAAATACCAATGAAGCAGAGGGTCAAAAGCATTCAACACAGGTAGGTGGGCTCAGAGGGGCTGGCATTTTCTCTTCTCCCCATCACATCCTTGCACCAATGCCAGGAAGGTTACAATAAAGACAAGAGGTCAGGATGAGTGCACATCCTGTCCCTACCCCCATGCCCTCCAGGCCACCAAGACCCCACATCTAGCCAGTATGGGGGTTGGGCAAGAGGGAAGAGTTTTAAATTGAATAAGAAACTTAAGTTTCAATATGAACAACACTAAGTCTTAATAACCAAATGAGACTCTTTTAATAATAGGAATAAAATGGGATATCATAAAAGATATCCTTAAGAGCCCTCTGCATCGAGTGGGAAACACGTTCCACAGAGCCCCACGATAGCCATTATTAGAGAACAAATCACACACACCCTAATGAGCTGTTGGTGGATTCAAAATTTCAGCAGAGGAAATCAAAATGAATGGATACAAGTCCCAAGTTACTAATCTCCTGGGAAGTCCGGAATTGTTTAAGGGGCTTAAAAGTTAGAGATTTTTTTAAATGGAGCTACATCTGCAGTAAAACCAGGTTAAAATTGCAAACAGCTGGATTTTCAGGGAATTTGAAATGGTAGCATTAACTACTTAGTGTGGTCGTGACTGCTAGGTGTCCCTCAGAAGATTAAAATATATTTTTCTTTCTTAATAATAAAACATCTGATTTTTAGGTGGGTGATTGTCCACCCATGTAAAGTAGTTTCACATTTATTTCTCAGAAAACAGGGACTTCTCAGTCCAGCTCAGGGCCTTTTCTTACTGGACACCTAGTGAGTTACCAGTGCATAGACACTGACTTTCTTCCTGCTCAGAAAGAAACCCAGAGCGAGAGGGTGACGGTGCAAGGAAGCTATTTCTAATCAATGAAAAAAGTTCTTTCTAATGACCTGAGCTACCAAAAAGAGCATTTCGCTGACCCTCAAAAGGCAGGCACACTGGGAGGGCGGGACACCGCACCGAGGCTGGACGGCCAGCAGTTACCGTCGTCCCCTGACCATTTGCTTCCCTTGGGGGGTTGAAACCTTCTGAAGTCCTTTCCAACTCAAAGTCTATGAATTTGTCATTCCTCCTCTCTAAATAAAATACTTCAAAGTCTTTTGCTGGCTCCTCGTTGGCCCTGCCAACAAAAGCAAACAGCAATGTGAATGGATCCAAACATTCTCCAGGACTGACTTGTAATGCCGTGCCATTTCTTGGTGCAAAGTGTTAGGATTCGTGCTTACTTTCCCTTCAAACACAGTCTCCCTTACATCCAGTCTTCCTTACTGAAGGCAGAGGAGAGAGGTTTGAGTGTCTTCAGGACAAACTATCCTGTGATTGAGGCGATGTATGGAGGCAAATCCACAAATTTTAACTTCCTTTCTGAGCAAGAGGACTAGGCAACAATTTAGGGGGACCAGTGGGGAGAAACAGTGTCATGTATTTGGTTTTCTTCTTTTACCCTCTTAGCTTTCTTTAAAACTGCCTGGCAGATCATTGAAAAGGTTCTCTCTGCCACCTTATCCTGCTTTCGTTTTCACTTTTTAATGTGGCCCAAGGAAGGGGTCGTCAGTTTTGCCTTTGTGTTCACACAGTTAATTTAGAATTGTGTATGAGCCTGCTCCAGTCTTCCAGCAACGTCAGCCAGGACGAAGTACTCAAGGGTGAGGCTCTCCCTGCCGATCCTCAGGATTCCTCCTCATTCCAGGGTCTTCTTACACTGTTGCTAATTTTGTGCTTGTTTAATTTTTATTTTCTTACAGAGATTGGTTTCCTGCAGAAATGTTGTATCTGTAGCTTTTGGGTTTTGAAACACATTTTAACAGTTGTGTTGATATACAAAACTACACATACTTAATATATACAATTTGATGAATTTGGACATATGCAAATGCCCACGAAAACAACACCGTCACCTCCAAGGACACTGAGCACGAGATCTACCTTCTTAACAAATTTTCAACTACCCAATCCAGTATGGTTAACTATAGTCAGTATGTTGTATAGCCAATCTGCAGAATTTACTCATCTGTGTGATTGGAAATGTATGCCCACTGAACTCAAAGTCCTATAAGCATCATTCCGAGGTTCCCAGACCTTAAAGCTACTTCCGTAATTCCAGTTGTATATGTTTGCCCTTGTCTACATTTAGCCAATCTAGCCTGCCTTCAGTGAAGATTTAAAACTACTTCTCACCCCACCACTATAATTCCTATCTTCTTACCATGGTAATTCACCTGTATCCCTGTCTGCACCTACTGCTGCTATGTCCTAGCCGGAAGCTTCCCTCCCAAGCTGTGTTCACATCAAGACCTCCCAGACCCGGCATTCTTGACTTTTGGAGCCAGGTCATTCTTTGTTGTGAGACTGTCCTGTACATTGTATGAGGTTTAGCAGTATCCTTGGCCTTGACCAACTAGGTGCCAAGAGCAGTACCACCACCATCACCCCTGTGGTGACAACCAAAAACCTTCCCTGAAGTTAGCAAATGTCCCCTGGGGAGAGGGGCAAAAATCTTACCCCTAAATACCCATTGAAACCACTGACTGCATGAATGGTGGGAAAGGGCTTCTGGGATCCCTCCAGTGCAATTTTTAGGGAATGTGCTCATTGGGCTGATGAGGGGAGTGATTGTATACACACCAGCCTGGGGCTGCCCCAGGGACTGATTGAGAACAGGAACAAAGCTAGAGAATACTGGCTGTCCTCCAGTAGAGTCACAGTCACCAGGAGCAGCACCAGGGCTGAGAGCAGGAGATGGAGTTTGAGCGCCAGACAGGCCATGGGAGGAGGTTCAGCAGGACTTGGCTGAGGCAGAGCAGACCAGTCAGGTGCAGAAGATCTGGGCGTAAGACAGGACTGCGTTTCTGGGAGCCAGCTGAGTCGAGAGGGCATGATTAGATGATCCAGCTTTAAGCAGGCTGGATCCACACACAGGCACAGGACGTGGCACTAACCCAGGGAGAGCACAGGCCCACACCAGGTCCTAGGGCAAGGCTTGCTTTCTGCAGAGCCGTTTTGATGTTGCTGCAATATATGGCCCAGGCCCAAAGATGAGCTGGCATTTAGTGGAAGCTGCTTCGTGGGTGCTGGGTAAACAAGAATGCCTCACCTCACACCTCCTTGCCTATGAGCTGCAGGACAGCCTCAAAGCATAGCACTTCCTCCCTCAGAGAGTCTCTTATCCGTCCATGTGTCTTCCCAGCACCTCACACCTCTCCTGTGCATCTACCTGAGTAAATTACCCTCAACCAAGAGAACTAGGAAATGAAAATGTAGAGGAAATCAAACATTATGGAGTCAGGGAGCCAAGGGCGTGCTCCCACTGTGTGTGTATTGTGGGGGGAGGCAGTCAGGTCCACATCTGAAAATCTGGAATTCACTTGTTGGGGAACTTTACTTTCATACGGAAGGCCAGGAGAACCAAGATGTTTTCTTGCTACGTCCCTCTCCAGGACAAAAATGTAAAGTGCTTTCCAATCAATTTCCAATCAGAATGAGTGACCTGATGAACACATAGATACCAAGGTGAAGAAAAGCAGCCAGACGTAGAAGAGTTCACACCACCTGCTTCCACTTGCACGAAGCATCCAGAACCTGCAGCATAACGGATGACAGCAGAAGTCAGAAGCATAGCTGCCTCTGCCGTGGGGACAGCGATGGGGTGAGGGCAGGGAAAGGACTCTGCTGGGTGCCCAATCTTGAGCCTGGTATTGGTTACAGGGGTGTAGACAGACATAAAGCACATCATGCTGCACACTTAAGACTAGGACACTTCCACGGCCAGTGCGTTCTCACTCTGTGTCAACAACTCAAGTGGTTTGCAAATGATGTAAGACACTGACAATGAAAACAACACAGGAAGCAAAGTGCTCCTTAGAAATCTCTTCTGACCCTAGAAGAAGGCAAACATATCAGAAAACATGACTAACTGTCTTCAAAAGGACACCCATGTATAATTTTCTACTCCACAAGAGTGACATTTTTGATTGGGTGGAAAGTCTCTGGGAACCTCGTTTGTAGATGAGAGGCTCACAGACGGTGAAAAGATAGATACACAATGCAGTATTGTTCAGCTTTACAGAGGAAATGCCGTCATTTGTGACAGCAGAGATGAGTCCGGAGGACATTATGCTAAATGAAATAAGCCAGGCACAGAAAGACAAATACTGCATGATCTCACTCACATGTGGCATCTAAAAAAGTTGATCTCATAGAAGCAGAGAATAGAATGGTGGTTAACAGGGGCTGGGGGTGGAGGTTGGAGAGATGTTGGTCAAAGGCTACAAAGCTGGACAGAAGGAATGAGTTCAAGAGATCTGTTACACAGCAGGGTGACTACAGTTAGTAACAATGTAGTGTATTCTCAAAAATCGCTGAGAGAGTAGATTTTAAGTGTTCTTGCCACAAAAAATAAGTATGTAGGAAATCATATGTTAATTAGTTCAACTTAGCCATTCCACAGTGTACACACATTTCAAAACATCATGTAGGACATGATAAATGCATACATTTTTTATTTGTCAATTAAAATAAATAATTTTCTTAAAAAAATAAAAAGGTGAAAAGAGACCGAGAAAATTTTTTTTCTGTCGCTACCAGCAGCAATAGCACAGAGCCCCTGTGGATGGCTGCCACTTGAAGACAGCGTCCTGTATAATAAATGTCCCAGGGGTGTCATGGATGTTTGTCCCCAGGGAGCAGCGGGGTTCACCGATGGCTCGCCTCCAATGCAGCGTGCAGAATTTCAGAGCCCAGCTTCGGCGCCCAGAGCAAAGACTCACCATGTCGTGATCCACAAAGACAGCTGCATTTTGGTCTCTGTGTCAGGTGGAACCAAGGAAACCAGTTGGCACTCGTGAGAGTTCCTCCTCGGTATCCATCAGCTGGAACAGGATAGAAGGTGCCTGCAGCTCATTAACCCTACAAAGAGTGTTGGGCTTTCTTTCCGTGAAAATAGATTTGAGGAAACTGAGGGCAAGTTGGGTTACAACCTCAGATTGATGACAAATCTGAAACTATCTGCAGAAGAAAGAGACAGAAGTCTGCTGTGGACGCCCAGTCCTCCTAGGCAGGGGTCTAGCTGTCGGGAGAGTCCACCATGAAAGGCTACCCTGAGATGCCACAGGATGACTGAATTAAGGCTGCACGGAGTGTGGGGGTGTGGGCACTTCATACAAACCTGGCATCTTTTAAGAGACGGGCCACACTTTTAAACCACAAAACAGCTTGTCTCTGATCTTTCAGGAGGGTGGCTCTCAAACTCCAGCAAGCATTAGCAGCTCCTGATGGGCTTTTTAAACCCCAGATCCCTGGGCTCCAACTCCACAGTTTCTGATTCGGTAGGTCTGATGAGATGCTGCCCATCTGAAGAACATACTTGGAGGAGCTGGGGTTAAGGCTGGTCCACAAAACCTGCTGTGTCTCTCTGACAATTACCACAGGGCATCTGAGACACCAGCCACCTTCCCTTAAAGGACCTGTGCCCAGGTGATGGTTGCCAGCATGGAATGGGCTCCTCCGCCACGTTTTCTGGTGTCTGCGTAACTTCCAGCACCTGTCCTGTAGCCACAGCAAGATGTGAGCAACTCACATCTGGAAAATTAGATTGGAAAAATCAGACCTGAGTCTGAAATCTGTCTAAGAACCAGGTGGCTGGAGAACTGTTTTTATCACTGTGTCTGTCCCATTGATACTCGTGTTCTAGGATTTTTTTTTTTTTTTTCAAGCTGAGAATCCAGATGCAATACCAGTGTCATAGCCATTTTGTTCTAGATGTTTTCAGGGGTAATAATGGAAACTTCTCTTCAGCCTCCATGTTGGAAATAAAATATGGATTGCATGGAACAGAATATTGTCAGCAGTAGGGGCCAGGCTGCTCTGGTCGGGTCACACACGGGATACGGTCTCCTGCCTGAGCTGGCAGAGATACAGGTGAGCCAGCCAGGAAAGCAATAAACATATGAAAGAGAGATATTAAAGGATGCAAGGGAATTGTTTACCACAGACATTGTCTCCGGGCTGTCTGTACAACAAGCCTGGTGCTACATTTTCAATGCAGCCAGTACTGACAGGAGAAAATTTTCAATGTCAAGCAAATTCAAAAGAAAAGAAAATGATTTTAAACAAAGTCTCAAGGCATCCATTTCAAAAGCATCAGGGTGAAAATGAGAATTTCCTGGAAATTCAGGTGGCACTGCCTCCTGACACCAACATTGTAACCAGTCCCAAAGCTTCTCATGATGTTCTTTGCCCCTGACGCTGTGTTCCTGGGACCCCTCGCTGTTCATCTCCAGCTGGGCATGGACCTGGGCTTTGGAGTCATAAAGTCCTGGGTTTGATTCCCATCTGTGACACTTACTCAGCTGCTTGACCTTGAGCAAACTGCCATCCTTACTGAGCCTCTTCTTCTCTGTCTGTTAAATGGAGATTATAAAACCTATGGACTCTGGAAAAATTAAACAAGGCATTCAGTTGCATAGCATGCAAAGAGACTCAAACATATTAGTTAACACCCTGGTCCCCTTTCTGCTTTTGCATCCTCTCACTGCTAAAACGTGCTGCCTAATGTGACCTAAATTTCAAAGTACAGAATGAAGCAAGCATGACTTTTAGAAATATCAGGAAGATCTGCAACAGGTGTCAGCAAATCTTTCCCATGAAGGACCAGATAGTAAATATGTTTGGCATTGTGAGCCATACAGTCTCTGTTGCAAGTACTCAACTCTGCCATCATAGTGTGAAAGCAACTGTAAACAACACGTAAACAAATGGGCATGTTTGTCCTAATAAAGTTTTATTTGCTAAAACAGGCTGGTACCATAGTTTGCCAGCCTCTGATCTATAGTTTATTGCTAAAAGTAGACTGTTGACTTCCGATTTATTATGCAATTAAATCCTTTAATGGCAGAGATTTCACAAGAAAAGAACAGTCAACCTGAAAAAATTGAATTTTGGTCTTGGCTTTGCCACTGCAGTTCATTTAGTCTTGGGCAAATCACATGGTGTCCCCAAGCCCTATTCAAAAGGTTGTTAAGGGACTCAAGTGCAGGAAAAGTGTTATAGTTAATTTTACGTGTCAATGTGATTAGGCTACAGGGTGCCCAGATATTTGATCAAACATTAATTATTCTGGCTCTGTCTGTGAGGGTGTTTCTGGATGAGATTAACATTGAAATCAGTAGGCTGAGCAAAGGAGATTGCCCTCCCCAGCATGGGTGGGACTTGTTCCATCGGTTGAAGGTCTGAATGGTACAAAAGTGCTGACTCTCCTGTGAGTCAGAGAGAATTCTTCCCACCTGGCAGCCTTTGAACTGAGACATGATCTTTTTCCTGCCTTCAGACTTGAACTGAAACATCAGATACCTTCCTGTGTCTCGAGACTGCTGGTTTTCAGATGGTGACCACTCCATTGGTCCTCTTGGGTCTCCAGTTTGCTGACTACAAGTCTTGGGACTTCTCAGTCTCTGTAATCCTGTAAGTCAATTCCTTATGATAGATGGATGGATAAATGGATAGATAGATTATGGATGGGTGGATGGATGGATATCAATCTATATTTACAGAACTATCTGTCAATCATCCATTTATCTATGTACCTATTTGCCCTATTGGTTCTGTTTCTCTGGAGAACTCTGACCAGGACAGACAGTATAATGCCACTTACTAGTTAAGACACCAGGAACTGTGGAGATGTGGTCTCAGGCCAGGTGCGTATCCTCTATGTGCCTGCTTTTCTCAGCCTTAAAATGTGGTGATGACAATAGCAATGACCCCGGACAGCTGTGGTGAGGGTTAAAGGAGCTTCTTCACAGGATACATCCAGAGCAGTGCCTTCCCTGTCACAAGGACTCACAAATACTAACGATTATTGATGTAAATAATAAATAGATAACATTTTAAAACATGCTTTGAACATGGCGAAGCATTATAAAATGCGAATCAGCAAACTCATGGTACTGGCTAAGGGAATCCCAAATGTTCCTGAGAATGAAAGACAATGAAAGTTGTCCCAAGAAAATCAGCTCTTATGTGCAGAGCTGAGCAAACCTGGGCCTGCCTGAGTCGAGCGTTGCTGCGGTGATGCTAAACCACTGTGTGTCTCCAGGCCTGTTCTTTTCAATTCCGGAAAGCAATGACCCCAGGGGGCAGATGCTGCTACACTCCTGTGACTAATGCCTCCACCTCCCCACCACCACTTCTGTGTCAGTTTACCATCATTTTAAAGAGTTTTGCAAAGCAATCTTATCCCCCCAGGGAAAAGGCCAGTTGCTGTTTGTTTAGATAAACTTAGCCACATGTATTATTCTCCAGTGATTACTCCTTAAGCCTCCATGATGATCTGTACACTAACCAGAGCCTGGGGGGAAGAAAAAAGGAAACCACAGGCTCTTTCCAAATTCAAGGCCATGAGACCTAAGCTGAATGTTATCTGGGCCATGAAATTACAGTTTCAGGATACAGTCCCTAGAGCCTGGAAGCGTTCATTTCTGGTGAGAAGTCTTCACTCACCTCAGTTAAATGGCAGCAGAGAATTACACATCTTAGGATGGATACTTCCATCTTAGAAGAACTTCATGCCCTGGGGTCCCTTCAGAGGTAGCCTGGAATTGCTTGACTACGCAGCCTCCTCTGGTTTGCCTGGGTGACAGGAACCCCTCAACTTTCTCCATACACATGTTCCAGTGGAGAAGCCCCCGCTGGCCCATCTCATTCCCGGGTTTCTTCTCCACCTCTGTGTCTGTTGATAGGCTCATGTGCAGACCTACATCCCCATCAATGAGCCAGACATGACAGCAGCAGCAAAAATCCAGCAACAGCCTCAGCACCGCAGCCCAACCCTCCATGCACGGTGCCAGGAGCTGGGTTTCGGTGGCTTGTCTACTGCTTTGGGGCTGAGGCCTTCCCACAGCTGCTGGCCATGAACTGGTGCACCGTGCCCCTGAGCCTCTGAGGTGAAAAGGTCTGGACTACGGTCTTGACTCATCCTCCTGTTGTCTGATCTCTCAGCCCGCTGAGTCCTGCAATTCCTGATAAAGAGGGATCACTGGCCGGGAAACAATGTCTCACATGACCTGCCACATGTACACTGCACCATCAGTACCATTCCCAACACTGCTGATGTTGGATTAGACCTCTGATGAACAACCCACCCTCCTCCACACCCTCTCTCTCTCCCCTTCCCATCATTGAATTGGCTGTCTTCTTGGCATCAATTTCCTAAGCTCTTTACACTCTTAAAAACTCGTTTCTTGACCAACGTACTGCACAAGAAAATCCACTGGGATGTGGAAAAAGTTCTTACATTTTCTACCTCCTGTTAGTTGAAAATTTCCTTTTTAAATCTCCATTTTTGTGACCATTTTATTATGTATATTAGTATACTGTTTTACATAAAATATGTTTAAGTGTATGTACACATACATGTGTATTCATATGCATATATACATATACAACTATATATATGTATGTATGTATTGGTGTATGTGCATATATTTGCTTATATGCTGTACCTCATCTTGTAGAGGTGCTCATGGTTTTTGTTTAACAGATAAGGGTGCATAATCGATAAAGTTTGGAAAACACTGCTTTAAAATGCATAGTCCAATTGTACCCCAAAGTCACCTTCCCATTCTCCATCCTACATCTGTAGAGGGTCAGCACCAGCCTTGACCTCATTTTCCTCTTCCCTACTGACATTTCCCTATTTACTGAGGTAAGTAGCTTGGCAGTCTCTTACTGAGGTCCAAGCTGCCTGTGGTAGACAACTTCTAAGATGGCCCCAAATCATCCCTATCTCCTGGTGTTCACACTATTGCATAATCCCCGCCCCTGGAGTGTGGCCTTGGCAAGTGACTTTCTTCTGACCATAGTTATTGTCCAAGGTGATAGGAAGATGCTTCTGTGATTAGGTTCTAAGACTCAGACTTCTGTTTTGCTCACTGAGTCTCAATTGCCTTCTTGACTTGCAACTTTGACATAGCAAGCTGTCATGTTGGAGAGGCCCATATGTCAAGGAAATGAGGGTACCCCCAGAACTTGGCCAGATAGAAACTGAGGCCCTTAGTAAACAGTCCTAGAAGAATTGGTTTGCATGACAACCAGAAGAGTGTGAAAACAGATTCTTCCCCAGTTCTACCTTCAGATAAGACCTCAGCCCTGGCAGACACCTTGACTGCAGTATTGAGAGAAAGCCCAAAGCAGAGAACACAGCTAAGTTATGAATTCCTGACCCACAGAAACTGTAAGACAATAAATGTGTTGCATTTTATGCTGCTAAGTCTTGGGGTCGATTTGTTATGCAGCAATAGCTAACAGGCTTCCTTGCCAAGCCTGTTTGAGATTTATAATTCCTAACTTATCCTGTTTGCCTTGTTTCTTTGCTTTTCTGCTAACTTCCATCTCCTGCTGACATTCCGCCTTACCTCAAAAATTCCCAGGAAAGAGCTCCCATTTCTCTCACTGATCCTGGCTTTTTCTTCAAACACTAACTAGTGCACAAGCTACAGGTGTGTCAGAGACACCAGGCAACGTAGTCTGCCTCTTCCAGTCTTCCTGTCCCTGGCTGGTATGAGCAGTGGTCCCTTAACTGTGATAAGCCATGGAGCCTATTGGGAGTCTGAGAAAACTCACTTCAAGACTCAGAAAGAAGTCCCACATTGGTAGGTTTTCTAGTCCACCTCAGCTTTTGAGAGTGGTAAAAACAATTGCCAGGACCTGGACAAACGATGGGCACTATGGACACTATCACCACCCAGCCACCCTGCCTGCCCTGAGCCACAAAGTCATGCCTTGGGTATTTGGAGAGTAGGAGACACAGCTTAAAGAACCTTTGCTCCCATGTAACTTTGCCATCTCCCAACCTGGCCATCAGCCCTACCCTTTCCTACCAGTTACCTTCAAAGGGAACATCACAACTCCAAACTTTCCTAACTCTCTTATAAAATGTTAAAGCTCTAAATCTACATGTCTAATTCTGGATCAATAAATGTTGAATGAGGACATAAATCCCTGGGGAAATTCATGCAGCTGTAATAACAACAACAGTGCAATGATTAAAGATTCATAAGTTAAAAAAAAAATCCATTTGCTGCTGTCAAAAAGAGTTCTTGATATACACTAAAACTTTCTTTGAATCAGCACAGTGGAGTGTAAAACTATATTGGAAGATGAGAAATATAGATATGCTCCTGATAATATCGGTACATCTTTTTGTCTTATTTACAGGTAGGGTGCATAATCAAAGTTTGGGGGCCACGGTTTTCAATCATCCAAACCAACTTCTGGTATTTTCGTCATCTCTCACTTCCTTGCACAGCTGTTGCATAGCTGCCTGGTGTGGCCCTTCATGGACATCTCTGCCGCTCATTTGCAGATGGGTCAGAGTTACTAGCTTACTGTTGTATTTGTATAAATCACATGTCACCCAGTGTTTCCACTGGTTTTCCATTAGGTGATTATCTAGGCTCTCCAAGGTAGAAGAACAAGTGGGAATACAGTGGTAATCAATTTTCCACAAATCCTCCCAAGGTTACGTGTTTCATGAATGTAAATTTAGCAAATTAAACTTCAGGAAATCAGCATGCTCATTTGAGTTTAAAGAAAGAAGAAACTGTACACTTATCATTCTTAAATGCAGGAATTAAATATTTGATCACAACTCCTAAACTACTAAAATACACTGAAAAGTGGAAAAATAGTTTCAAAAACAGACTCAGAGAAACAAACATTCTGCAGAGCCAACTGCAGCAAGCATGCTCAATGCTTCTAAAAGTGCAATCCTATTCAGTCAACAAGGGTAGTATGTGGCGGAGCTTTGACTCAAATCTGAGACTTCTGATTTTAAGACGAGTAAATCTAACAACCGAAACAATCTTTACCACAGCAGAGCTCACTTACTGAGTCTGCACCCGCTGAGTTTCCTTTGCGTGGTCAGCACCGTAAAGAACAAAGGAGAGTGCATTCTGAGAGGCAAACAGTGGGCAGTCCATTAATGCTTGTTCCTCCCTGGTCTTAAGAGCCCTCCTGAGTTAGGACCCCTTAAGGAAACCAACAGAGTTCTGTGGCAGAGAAGGGATATGGTCCATTTAAGAGAAGGAAACGTGGAGACAGTCGGGTCCACAGGATGTAGGTGAAGGCACCTGTACAGGAGAGGTCTATAGAACATACTCAGAAATATTCATTTCTTTCAAAAGACCAGAATATAGAGCAGGGTGTGGCCTCTCCTGCTTTTACATCTATCTTCTGCTCAAATGTTCTTCTTAAACTTCATATGTCCACAATTTAAATCAAAATTACATTTTCTTCTGCATGGAGCCTTTCTTAGTAAATAGCACCACCGTCTACACAGTTAGGTATCTTCCTAGACTTCAATTTGTTCTCTCTAACAGAGAAGATTCCAACCATCCTGCAATGTCTAGTTAAGATAACACCCATTTCATGAATTCTTTTCTTATTCCCCAACTAGCAGGAAACTCTCCATCTTCCGGAATTCCATGGAGCTGTGCAAACTTATTACATGGCATCCTGTGCTATATATATTTGTATGTGTGTCATCTCCCCTTCTAAAGTGCAATCTCCTGTAAATAAGTTTAAGCAGAAAGGCACAGTGATGCAGAAAAAAGCAAAGGCTTTGGGAACAGGCAAATCTGGGCTCAACTTTTGACACCCCACACTCAGCTCTGAGAGCTTGGCTTGTACTTAAATTTTCTGAGCTTCTTTTTTGAGTTTTTTGAACTGTCAAGAGAGACTGTTCAACAAATGAAGGGAAAGTATTCAGGACAATGCTCCCTCCCCAAAATTCATATGCCACGCACTCCACAGAGTGTATGACGGTAATACACACAGGTGTGTGCTTCAGCAAACCCGCAGCCTAACAAGGAGCACATACCCACCTGACCGCAAGGTCGGGGAAGAGCTCAGTCAGCAGAACATGAGAAGAGAACGGCAGAGGCCCCTGGAGACCAGAGAATCGGGGAAGATGTTTGGACAGTGTAGCCAGAACGGTGAAATCCATTCTATCCAGCTCTGGATTCAAAGAATCAAAGCCCAGCATTCAATACTCGGACAACAAGATGTAAAAAGGAACAAAGTATTGATCTGTGCTACAACATGGGTAAAGCTTTAAAACATTATGAGGAGTGAAAGAAGCCAGCCACAAAAGTCCACATATTGTATGATTCCATTTATGTGAAGTGTCCGGAACAGGCAAGTCCACAGAGATAGGAAATAGATCAGTGGTTGCCTTGGGCTGCATCAGCGGGATTGATTGTAAACTGGGGTGATGGGAATGTTTTAAACGGAATTGTAGTGATGGCTACGCAACTCAGTAAATTTACTAAAAATCATCAAAACATACACTTAAAATGGGTAAATGTTATGGTATGCAAATTGCACCTGAAAAGAAGTTATGAAAAGATACAAACAGGAAAAAAGTGGTGTGAACCATCTCACTGCTGCTAAGACGTATTAAGATTTGCCTCATATATACACGGGCTCACTTAGCACCAGAGTGTTTTCAAAGATGATGATAATATGATAAAACCAAATTTTGGATTTGCAACAAAAAATAAATAAATAAACTTACATTATGGTGTGAATGCTTGGGTACCCCCCACCAACACCTCTCAGTAGTTCATATGTTGAAATTTGAACCCCCAAGGTGATGGTGTTAGGAGGTGGGGCCTTTGGGAGGTGATGAGGTCATGAGGGTGGAGCTTCATGAATGGGATTAGTGTCCTTATAAAGAGACCGCAGAGAGCCCCCTCATCCCTTCCACCATGTGAGGACACAGTGAAAAGCCACCATCTATGAACCAGGAAGCAGGTCCTCACCAGACACTGACTCTGCCGTGCCTTGATCTTTGACTTCCAGCCTCCAGAACTGTGAACGATAAATGTCTGTTGTTTATAAGCCATTCAGTCTATGGTATTTTGTTCCAGCAGCCCAAGAGGACTAAGGCACTTACTTTACATTGAATGTTTAATCTTCACACCGACTTCCACTCCCGACATCCCAGCACAAGTGTTGTTGGCAAGGTCGCTGTAGAGCCCATGGATCTTTTCCTCTTTAAAATTGCACTCTCTGCTCATGTCATGGAGCCACTGCCTCGTAGTTCTCTTTCTTTCTCTCTGCCACTCAGTCTCTTCTGTGTGCTCCTTCTGTCACCGACCCTGTGAATGCTGGTGACTTTGAGCATCTCATCTGAGCCTGTCTTCACACTCTGGGTATCTTCCATGGGGATCTCATCCACTCTATATGCTGATCACTCTCAAATGTCTATATACGTGTGTGTGTGGATACATGTATATCGCATATCAGATCTCTCATGGAGATTTAGGGCTGTAAACACAACTGCATCAAGGGCATGCTCATGTCAAACTCAACATATCTAAAAATGAACTCAAAAGATGAGTTAAAATGGCATCACCTTGTGCTAAATTCCTGATCCTCGTCAGATTACTTAGCAATCTCTCTAATCCATCCATTCATCTCCAGCCACACTGCACCTGGTACCAACTGAGTCCTGCTTTAATTACTAGACTAGCCTTTCATCTATGGTCTCAAGTTTCAGTCTAAATACCCAAGAATCCACATTTAGAAGAGTCGTCATCCAAAACGTGATTCTGATCATGCAGTTTCCCAGCTCAAAACATCTCATGACCTTCCTTCACTTGCAGGTTCCTTTATTAGCTCTCCTTTTGCTTATCCCCAGTGTAACCTCCTGCGACCTACCCAAAAGCACCCTATTCCAGGCTTTTGAGATACTTGCAATTTCCCTAAGGCACATGCTCCTTGATGCATGTACGTGAGCTATCTCATACGCTTTACCATCTTATGCCTTTCTTCTCCCATCGAGCTCGTTCCTCCTAGTTCACCAAGACCCACTAGCTTCACTTCCCACTGTGGTCTTCTCTGATGTGCCCACGCTAGATCAGCTTTTCTGTGCCCCTGCATCCTTCGGCACATGCACATTCCTCCTCCCTCTGTTTTTATTTCCTGTTCATTTCTCTGACTCATTCACCAGATTGTGGACACCTTGGGACAAGGATTGAGTCCTGCTTCTTTGTATCAGCAATGCTTGAGACAGTGCCTCCCCACACCAGGGGCCCGATAAATATTTACTGAAGAAATGAACGAAAGTTTTGCCCAGACACATCAAAACCAAAAAAGGTGTGATTTTTCTGTTTCTGTCTCTCCCAGGTGTTGCTTCCACATAATTATAGATTGTGATATCATTCCGAGTTATGGCTCCACCAAAACATATTGACCGTATCTTCCTGATCTATTGTATGTCAGTCCTGAGTTTATTACATCATTTTTTTCTCTTTCTGTTGAACTCTCTCCAAATGGTGTCTTTCAGCTACTAGAGGGTCTAAAATATTTATCATGGTGTTTCTGTGCCGCTTTAAGATTTCCTTGTATAAGATATGGTAGCCTTGAGGCAGACCACAAAATCATCCTGGAATATAAAATTTTAGAATTATTTTGTCTTACAAAATTAAAAATAATAGTAACCCAGATTGATTATATTTCTCAAAATGTAAGATCATAGACAGCTTTATTTACTCATTTGTGATTATCTTGACAGTGATTTTTGTTATTAATTAGATGTAATTTACATAGACTAAAATGCCATTACAGATGGCGCATTTGCAAGAAGTCCTAATGTTATGTACGTAAAAAATACAAATAAAAACAAATTGTTTTAACCCAGATCAACAAATATCTAAAGGTTTGATCAGAAATAAGATGCTAACAGCTGACTTACAAAAGGAAAACTGATTTTAATACCTATGTTTTTAAAGAAATAACGTATGGCTCTCTTGAAACTAAGTTTATTGGAACAACAACACATGTTCTGATTTTCTTGCCGTGATAAATTATAAAACTTAAATGACTTTTTTTTTTGTTTTGTTGCTATTCATTATTTCTAGAGACTTAACAGCCAACAATTTTTTCCCCAAGTAAGAGAGATTACAGGTCTATAATAGCCTCAGGTAGGTCTGCATTTGGATAAGAAAATACAGTGATGAGAAAGCAATATGAACGATATGGGGGTTTTTTGCTCTGTTTTGTTTTGTTTTCTGACAACAACAAGTCAGGAGGTGGTCACCACAAGCTGGTGACACTGCTCACTGACGCACTCAGGCACTTGTTCTCGGTCTGTGTCAGTCCCACCCGCAGCATCTTTTCCTTTATCAATCGGGGTTGTGCAGGTACCCGTGCACGAGGATGGGGATGGGCAAAAACTGAAAGGCTATCAGTGGTGTATCTATCAAGAGAGGAAAAGCTTCCCAGGACCCCAGTGGGCATGTCCCCACCCACATGCCATGAACCGGACTATTGTATCATGGCTCTGGGTAGAGGTGACCAAAGACATGCAGGCTGTGGGAGAAGCCCAGGTCCACAAACTAAATGCTCCTCCCACAATGGAAGGTCTGGTAACCAAAACTGCCCATGTAAAAAGAAAACATTTGTTTTATTTCATTCTTCAAACTTTAGGATTAATGTGTCATTCTAAACATTGAGAGAGAGAGAGAAAAAAGGAGTATAGGTCCTCTTCCCTAACCCCCTCCCACCCCGAGCTTCTATCTCTTTCAGGATTCTGGAAGAAAGAGCCACCTGGGCACCTGCTAGTATTTACAATCCATGCGCTGGAGCGGTGCTAGGCAAGGTATTGTCACAAAAGCATCCAATGCGTGCTGGAGTTTCATGCAGAGTTTGCAGTGACAAAGACCCCAAAAGTGGGTAGAGTGATAACCTGACCTTGAGAAATTAAATTATTTCTTTGAGCCCAACAGGGTTTAATCCCTTTGGTGTGCTGGGCATTTCCTTCAGGGCCATGTGGAAAGTCCACAGATTTGAAGACAAATGGACCTAGGTCTTGACTGCACGGCCTTCGACAAATGACTGAACCTTTCTGGGCCTAGTGTCCTCAACCATATGATGGCATTGATCGTGCCCATCTTATATGGCTGTTTTGAAGACTTAAGAGATGATGCATTATATAATCACCCAGAATTGGCCTGGACTATCGTATCTTCAAGTTTCCCCCTTTTTTCATTCTTCTTTCTATCGGATTGGAAATTTTTTTTAAAAAAAGAAGAAGAGAGGGAGTAGCAAGAGAGCCAAAATGCTCAAATAAAGAAAAATTTCAACTTAGAGGGGTTTTCTAGCCTCTCACACATCGGGGCAGGGAGCACACATTTGCATACCTCCTACAAAAGTTAATTACATTTCTATGTCCCCCAAGATTACTTTTAAAATTTTTTCAGCTTTATTGAGGTACAATTAACAAATCAGAATTGTTTATTTTTAATTCTTCCTTCTTTATTTTTTTACTGTAACATAGGTAATTGTACATATCAGTGGGGTACAGAGTTGACTATCAATACCTGTGTGCAATATGTGATGCTCAAATCAGAATAATTAATATGTTCAACATTATATATATTTAATGGGCACAACCTGATGTTTCAATCAAGCCAATTAACATATCCATCACCTCATATAGTTGCCATTTTTTTCTTTTTCTTTCTCTTCTATTCCTTTCTCTTTTTTCTTTTTTAAATTTATTTATATATTTTTTGTAGTGAGAATGATTAAGATCTACCCTCTTAGCGAATTTCAAGTACACTCATCCCGGATTGGCTCCAGGACCTCCCTGTGGACACCAAAATCTGTGATGCTCAAGCCCCTTGTACAAAATGGCATAGTCTTTGCATATAACCTACATACATGATCCCATATACTCTGTCATCTCTAGATTACTTATAATACCTAATACAGTGTAGGTGTTATATTACAGTTGTTATACTGTATTGTTATTTATATTATTTTTTATTATTGTATTGTTATTTTTAAAAATATTTTAGACCCACAGTTGGCTGAATCTGAGGATGAACTCACAGAGACTGTACACGTTACAATATTATTAACTATAGTCACTGTGCTGTACATTAGATCTCCAGAACATTTTCATGTTCCAAATCTGAACCTTTGTCTCCATTAAACATCAACTCACCTCTTCCCCCTCTCCCCAGCCCCTGGCAACCACCTTTCCACTCTCTGCTTTTATGAGTTTGACATTTTTATATTCCACACATACGTGAGCCAAGAACTGGGTCAGGTGCAGGGGATCTAGTGTTGGACAAGCGAGGCATACACCCCACCCTCATGGAGACTGCATTACAATGAGAAAAACAGCCCACCCCCATTAAAAGTAAACCAATACATAAAATAGCTACAAATTGTAACTTGTGCTATAAAAGAAACTCTGTTAAGAAACCATGTGTTACAGAAGAAAATATGTTCATCTTTTCCTTTGACACGCTAATGTCACATTGCTAGCCTTTTTGTGCCTTTCTGGGGCATCATCTGTGGGGCTTTATGTTTTGCAGGACACGCCTTGGGAAGCTCCATTTTCTGTCAATCCTGGATTAAGATCACAGTCCCCTAGATAGACATGTGCAGCCCAGTTCCAGTGAGGATCCCCAAACAGGGCATCTTCTGCTTCGGCAGCTGTAGTAGGTCCCCTTAGTCTGCAAGCATCTGCCACCCTGCCAGCAACGGGTGGCTCTCCAGTAGGTACAGATGTGTCCTGGTGGGGAGAGCTTATACGTATTTTATGACCCCCTGACAGAGGAGTTTCTTCTGTCTGACATTCACTTCTGTGCAACTGTATTCGACCCATCATCTCTAGATGAGATTTTATGACCCGCTGACTCCTCCAAGTCTTTTCACTTTCTGTTCTTCCCTCTTGAGTCACGTAGCTCTTTCTGGATATGGAAACTGCATTCTTCCTTAAAAGCAAGAACCTGAGTTTCCCTTCTTCTTGGCAAGGGGACCAGTTGCATGTACAGCACACACGTTTCACATCCATCTCAGTGAGAAAATCAGCATGCTGCAGGCACCCGTGGCAGATGTCTTCCTGGTTAACATTTTCCCAGTAGAAGGCCTATTAACCTTTAGTCCCCAAACTGCAGAACATGTTCGCATTTATCAATGCAACATTTGTGATGTATTTCAGGCTCCCAGTCGGCATTTTCACGCAGATCTTTGCTTTTTCAAGAACAGAACACTGGCATTTGGCGAAGTGTGGCTGATATCTGCGGGGAATCAGCCCTACTTCCCCACCTTCCCTCGGCAGTGCCTCCTGTAACCATTTGTGTTTCCCCTTAGAAAGTGCCCCCTTTAATTGGCCTGGGAAAAATACCCCTTTGCCATTCCCGACCATGCCCAGGATTCTGGGGCTGCGCGTGGGTGTGGTGGGGGATGACTGTTGCGGCTGGTTTAGTCTGTCGAGGCCCTTCACTTAGAAGCAACCCCACGCTCCTTTGCTGAGTATTAGCAGCTACTAAAAAACTGCAGCAAGTAGAAAAATTCTCAGGCAACATGACAAATGCCAATACAGCGAGGGAAGACGGGCCTGGGCACCTGCAAAGAGGCTTTTAAATTGACGTATTATCTCTCATGATCTTAATAAAAAGAAAGGGTAACCCATCCCCCCATGGCAGCTGAGGCAACTCCTTAATGAGCTCCGGTTTTAAAGGAATGTGAAGAGAAGCCAGAAGGAAGAGTCTGGGAATTGGGAAGAGTGGAGCCTCTACAGGCCAGGCTAAAGCTTGTGAAGTGTACCCAAGTCAGTCAAAAGGACTTCATCAGGCACAGACACAAAAGTGGAAGCAGCCAGAACAGATGGCTTGTGTGGTGTGGAGAGCATAATACTAGTCGACGAGAGCAAAGGAGTGCTTGGTATTAAGGAAAATGTTTTCAAGCTGGTGTATCAGTCACCTGTTGCTGTGTAGCGAATACTACGAACTCAGTGCCTTGAAACAACACACATTTGGTTAGCTCACCATCACTGTGGTCAGGAGTCCAGGCACCGCTTAACTGGGTCCAGCACTCAGGCTTTTGCAAGGCTGTAACCAAGGTGTCATTGGTCAGTGTGGTCTGGAGCTGGGGTCCTCTTCCAGGATCATGTGGTTGCTGGCGGAAGTTAATTCCCTGCTGTTGTAAGACTGAGGTCCCAGTTTTCTCACTGGCTGTCAGTAACTTGGGGCTACCCTCAGGCCTCACCGTGCGACCCTCTTGCAACATGGTAGTCCATTTCATACATGCCTTCTAGTTTCCTCAGTAGAGAATCTCTCTCTCTACAGTCTGCTACAGTGGAGTCTTCTATAACAGGATACAATCATAGGTGATGACTCCTCACCTTTGTCATGTAAGGTAGCCTAATCAAGGGAATGGCATGCATCACATTCACAGGTCTACCCACACTCAAGGGGAGGGAATCACACAGGCACACACAGCATGGGGGAAGCTTTCATGGGACAAGCCGAAGGTTCGGCCTATCATAGGTAGAAAGGAAGATACATGGTAAAGATGGCACCGAAACCAACAAGAGCATTGAAAAAGAATCTGCAATTTGTTTAAACTTAGTTCAACATTCTAGACTTGGGTGAGAATTCTAGGTCCATTAGAGTCTGCTGAAAGAATGTACCACACAAACTGCAGAAGACCACCTTAGTAATCCTGGAATACAGGCAAGTTTCCTAAAGTATGGAGTGGCCCCCAACTCTAAAATAAGCAAATGAAGTAGACTCAAAACCATAACTAGTGAGTTTGTTATCAATTCTCCCCCCAAATCTAAAATGCATTAGGCAGATTGTTTCAAGCTCCTAGCAAACATTGTATTGATTTCTAGGTGTTAATGTTGATTCACTAAAATGATTCCCCTCAGTAATCTTTTCTTGATAGAGCCTTCAATCGGTAGTTGGAGAAAATATTGAACATATGGTTCCCACTGACTGTAAGATAGTTCACAGAGTTGTTCCTTATGGGGGAAGTGAGCAAAAACTCTCTGAAGTAAGGTGTTCAGCAGCTGTTTTTGTTAGAACTGTTGTACCCAGAAGTCAGTCAACTAAAATGGGATGTATGCATGTGTGTGCACACACAAATTTCCTTTTTTAATTAAAATAATTTTGCTTTATTTCTGGCAGCTGGCCAGTAAGGGAATCTGTAAAAAAAAAAAAAAATTAAATAACGTATAATAATTGTACATCTTCCTGGGGTACAGAGTGATATTTTGATACATGTATACAATGTGTGATGATCAACTCAGGGTAATGAGCACATCCATCACTGCAAACGTGCTTCATTTCTTTGTGTGGAGAACATTTGAACTCCTGTCCTCTAGTCATTTAAAAATATACAATGAATTGGTTTGGGGGTTCTTTTGCTTTTTGGGTGGCTGGCCGGTACAGGAATCAAACCTGGACCTCGGTGTTATCAGTACCTCTCTAACCAACCAAGCTAAGTGGCCAGCCCCAGCGTCCGTTGATTTTAGACACCTAGCCCTGCTGTGGAACACTAGAACTTATTCTTGCTACCTACCCGTGAGTTTGTATCCACTCACCAATCAAACCCTAACCCCACTACCCTATGCCCTTCCCAGCCTCTAGTAACCACAATTCTACTCTTTACTTTTGTGAGCGCAACCTTTCTAGCTGTCACATATGAGTGAAAACATGCAGTATTTATCTTTCTGTTCCTGACTTATTTCACTTAACTTAATGTCTTCCAGCCTCATCCATGTTGCTATGAATGACAGGATTTCGTTCTTTCTTATGGTTGAGTAGTATTCCGTTGTGAATATACCTCATTTTCTTTACCCATTCACCTGTCAGTGGACACCTAGGTTGATTCCATACCTTAACAGCTATTCTTTACCCCTCAAAGAATGTTCTGTGTATTACCCATGCCCCACAATGTTAATAAATGGGTAAATGGCAGAGAAAACTGTCTCATGGTCAAATACGTGTGGAAGATACACAGTCACATGAAGTTAATCGAATTTCTTTACCATGATCCTTCAAGATGTCACTGCGTATTTTGAATATCCAAGAGTGGGTAATAGTTTCACAGAGAATCTCACAGAACTAGATTCTGGAGGCACCCAGGGGAAAACTAAATTATGGCAGCCTCAGGCTGTCCTGATTAATACACAATGTCTTTATTTCAAAGCTAAGAGGCAAAGTGTCATCTTCCCTGGACACAAGACTTCTGGACTGTGGAGTTCAGTTCTGGGGGCACAGCAAGTTCAGAGTTACTCTGGCCAAGCAGTGCACACCCAGAAAGGAAGCTGTTTGAGATGGAGGATGAATTGTTAAGAATCACCCTTCCTGTGTCTTGCCATATCTCATTTCAGGTTGCCTTGCTCACAAGACAGCCTCGTGAGCTGCAGAGAATGACGCCCACGGAATCCTGTCATCCCCCGTGGTCCTTCTGCCCTTGTACACACATAACTATCAAGAGATCAGATTGTCCTATCCTCTTAATGAGTTCTCAGGGGGAGGCTTGGCTCTTTGGGAAGCTTCTCCCTCCAAGTCTTCACGTGTTCTCAACTTAAAAACAAGGACATTAAATCCACTCAAGGCTCCTTACACATTCCTGGTTCCCTTGTGTGGTCAGCTGGCTTCTAAAGGGCCCCCAAGAGCCCTGTCTCCCTGTATCACTCTCTCCACTTGTATGTGGGCTGGACTGAATGACTCACGTTTAAGCGATGGAGTATGACAACAGTTACAGGATGTCACTTGGAAGAATAGGTTACAAAAGTCTGTGACTAACCTTCAGAGACATCAGATAGATTAGAGGTTGCCTAAGCTTGGAGATGGGGGGGGACTGGAGGTTGGGGGGTGATGGCTAAAAGGTATAGAGTTTCTTTTGAGGGTGGTGAAAATGTTTTTAAAATGGTTGTAGTGATGGTTGAAGAAATCTGCAAATACACTAATAACCATTGACTTGTACAAAATAAATGGGTGCATTGTATACAGTATGTAAATTACAGCTCAATAAAGCTACTGCCAAAAAAACTGAGTCCTCCTTCCCACCCCACCCCATGGTCTCTTCCTCTGGAGTTCCTCATTTGCTCCCTTTGATGAAGCAAGCGGTCAGCATGGGAGCTGAAGGCAGCCTCCAGACAATAGCCTCGGTCTGTGAGCAGCAAGAAGATGAACCCTGCCAACAACCACGTGCATGAGCTTGGAAGCAGGTTCTTCCCCAGTCAAGCCTTGAAATGACTGCAGCCTCGGCCAACATTTTTATTGAGACATCTGAAGGCCAGGACCCAGCTAAGCTCTCTGCCTCCAGATCCCGATGCACAGAAACTTGAGATAAATCTCCTAAATGAAGGGGGTAATTTGTTACACAGCAGGCAATAACTGATACACTTAGAAAGAGACCCTCTGTCCTCTACTCCTTTTTCTATTCTTTGCCAGATCTCTTTTTAGCTTCCAGAAAAGAGCCTTGCAAAAACTTTCCAAGGTAACGCTTCACGTCAGAGTTTTCAGACCATTGCTGCCCCTGGTCCTTGCCACTCACAATTTCCACACCTAGGACATGTCCTCCCCCCACCCTCAGCACACATATGATGCTGACAGCTCCCTCAAGCCCTTGCCTTTTCTACAAAGCACAAAGCCCACCTTCCAGCCATAGGCGCACTGTCTCTGCTCCAAACTGATTCTTCCTGACTGGAAATTTCTAGGGCACAAGTAGAACCCGTTCAGCCTCAATATCATATGCTATTTTTTATGTGTAGTTGATCTATTAGAAAGATTTCTTTTAAGGCACCTTTCAGGAATAAAAAAAAAAGTTTGTTTTGTATCAATTCTCATATTTCTTTTTTTCTAATTAAGTTTTTATTGAAACATATTGATTGTACTCTGTACTCCATGGAGTGAAGAATTACATTTCAATACATGTATACAATGTGTGATGATCTAATCAGGGTAATTAGCATACTTATTTTTGCCAAACCTAATCATTTCTTTGGGATGTGGACATTTGATCCCTTCTCTTCTAGTCATTTGATAACATTCAGATAACACTGTTAATTATAGATGCCTGGGTCGACTGTATACCTGTTGAACTTATTTTTTCAAAACTCATATTTCCATATAAGTTTTACAGACTTGCATTTATTTTATTTGTTCCTTTGATTCCATTTTTACTTGCCCATCTTCAGTATACTTTTTTTATAGCTAAGGAATTCCTGTATTTATTGTTCTTACAGCTATGTAACATTGCACTGGGTTTTTTTCACATATTTAAACTAATGCTTTTCCGACTGATATTAATTTAGATTTCCTATTGTCTTCTATGTTGTAATATTGTATTCACTTTTAATTATTCACTATTTATGTGTATATTTTGAGTTAGCCAAACACCATTTAAGTTCAGCCACTGTACTTCAACATCCATTCTGCAGCCTCAGATGTGTCTTGCCCAGTACGTTTAGATAGACTTGCACTGGATTTACTACCTTTCTTGGCCTGAGAAAATTATTACAGTTTTTAAAGCCCTGAACTTATTACCAGACATTTGGTAGCAAAGGAAAATTGGTTCCAGTTTTTGGAGGCTTTACCTCAGGATGAACCTCATTTCATTCAAGGTTCTTTATCACCCTTGGATGAAATGAAATTTATGTGAAAATGTTGTTGTAGATAAAGGCTGACATAAGAGAAAAATGAATAGTGACAGAAAACACTAAGAAGTTAATAACAAGGGGGAATCATTCAAGAACTCCTTTCTAGGCTAACGTATTTGAAGGCTGGCCAAGGCCGTCAGTAACTAATTGTGGACTTCTTTGACTGTCGTTCAAGGGAAATAGTTCACATTCTGCTCCCAAGTACCCACATGCTCGAGTGATCTACAATCTGATTTATGCTTTATAAGCTCAGATACATTTCAATAGAGCTTGTTTGACGTGGCTCTACTATAGAATACACATTTAAAGAGCAGCTAATTAATTTAAGAGAGCATAATTTGAAAGACGATTACATTAATTTATTTTTCATAGCTGATGTTTTCAAGGACTCTGGCTTATAAAGTCAACCATTCTCTACAATGTCATCCATTTGAATCCAGTTTACATTCAGATTATTTAAATAACAGATAAATATGCATTGATGCACACACACACAAGAGAGAGATTATACAATAACTGTTTTGTCAGGAATTTAATGGACATTTTACAGATCTTCATGCCCAATGTTTACCTATAAAATACAAAATAAGAACAAACTTGCTCTTTTTATACACACATGTGCACGTTCACACACATGCTCTGGCTTTTCTCTCCAGAAACATCTCTGCAGAGCTGGGACCACAACCTCTCCTGGCCCAGCCTCTCAGGTGGCATCTTCTTAGCAAGCCTCAGTGAGGGTGTCACACGTGGTAGGAAGCAACCACTCAGCAAAGACTTTCTCCCAGGAGCTGAAAAACTGCTCTATACTCATTATTGCATGAGAGACTATATGCTATTTTCTTTCCCATGTTGCTTCCTTTCATGCACATGTCATTTCACAGTAAAACAGTAAAAAAAAAAAAGATTCTAGGTTCTTCTAGGTTCTGCCTATACTCGGCCTCTCTCTGCAAAGGTAAAGAGATCGAATTCATGTGTAATACTTTGGGCATCGAGGAACTCTTTACAGCGCCTGCTGAAATTCACCAGACCGGCCTTTTCACCTCTCCAGGCTCCCCGCTCTCTGCATTCATCCAAACCTCAGCACCTGCAAATCTCATGACATGCGTGTGCGGCTGGCACAAATGTCATTCACCAAGAGTTTCTAAGAGGAAATGAAAGAGGAACCTAGAATTTGTTAAACCTCCAGTCCTGCTGATTTATGAGTTTAGGCTTTAGTGTGCAGACGTTCCTAATCACTTCTGGTTAAGTGGTGCTCAGGGAAGGAAACCAGGTCTCTGTGGGCCCCAGACTCCGAGAAGGAGAGAAGGAATATGGCCATCCCTTGTAAGCAATGTCCTGGCAGGTCAATAAAAATCCCTTGCCCTGGTTAAACTCTACAGGCTTTTACTTTTAAGAGTTCAAGGTCCTGTTCTACTTGCAAAGATGTTGCGTAACACAGACTCAGGAACTAACCAGAGATGATGAACTCATTCTTTATACAAAGCCCTCCTTTCCCGTTCTCACCCTTCAACTTCCATTCTGCTTTCCTCTTCCCTACCATTACCTAGTTTCTTCGATTAAAGAAAAAGTTACACTCAATGAACATAAGCCATTTTCTTCTGGGGAATTTAATCTTGCTTAAATTGAGCAGTGGAGCAGCATAATAATCAAGATCAGATTGAAATTCTTGCTATGCCACCTACTAGCTGTGTGACCTCGGGCAAGCTCTAGAACGTCTCTGTTCTTTGGTTCCCTCTGTATAATATGAGCATAGTGATATCACTTATCTCATGGGGATTTAAGGAGTTAAAACAGGTAAACGCCTCACTACGGTGCCTGCAGTGTAGGAAGGGCTACTGTTTGTATGAGGACTGGCTCTTACTGTTTGTAGATGCCTGTCCTGATAATATCACTTCTTTGTGATAGCTGTCAACTCCCACCTTATAAGTCGCTTTTGTTACCGGGCCCAAGTCCAGCTGCCTGCCCAGCACAAAAACCCCGGCTTGGCTCGCCAAAATCTGTTACCCGAGGGCATCCTGGCTTAGGCTTGTCAAAGTCTTGTTACCCAACCGAGTCCAACTGCCGGCTGCCAAACAAAAACAAAGGACCCAAAGGTCAAATTGTTGGTGGAACAGGAAGTCAGCTTTATTCAGGAATGCCAGTGACCTGAGGATGACGTTGGGCTAACCTGTCTCTCTAGTAAGCCTGAAGGAGATGGCCAGACCAAAGCGATCTCAAAGACTCAGATTTACTGAGAGGTTTTAAAGAGAGGCTGAGGAAATGGAATGTGGGAAATGAAAAGCAAGAGGAAGGGGGATGTGAGCTATAGGGGCTCCATGCAAGGAGCCAGGTGCAAAGTCTCACCAAGGCTCCATGTGGCTTCTGCTTCCGTCCTTGCTGTTATCTTAAGGTCCTGCTGGAGGGATGGAATCAGCACAGCTTTACTGGGTCTGCCAAGCCTGGCCAGGGAATTGTTTTAAAATGCGGGGGGGGGGGGGGGGGGGGCAAACAAATTCCAGTGCTGACTCATGTCCCTTAATCTTTGGACTAATGAACACCTTCTAATATAAATCAGTGTGGATTCAGCACAGATTAGCTGCTGAAAAGTTGTCAGCACTTCAGGAGTATATCTGTATATGGATAGACACATAAATATAAACACAATTGTAAAGTAGAAACATCAATGTAGGAATGTCGAAATCAAGTGTTCAAAGCATTGAAATCTATGACGTTCTACAAAATAAGATCTATAAGGTATATTTTTCCTGACCAAAATCTAAAAGTGTTCTTCTGTTTATTCCACTACTTGGTAATGCTCTATAACGGATACAGAGAGAGCACAATATTGCCAAATGACTCTGTGATAAAAACTCGATAGACTCATTACTTTAAAGGAAGCCAGCTCAGAACCTGCCAAAATCAGGAAGGACATCCCCATAGCAGCGCTGTGTCCACATGGCCTGAGCAAACTCTAAGAGGAAATTGATGTTTATTTATTTATGTCCTGTCTCTCTTCCTAAAGGATTTGAAAGATGGGGTGGAAGCTGTTAAGGACAAAGCCACGTTTTTGCATTGTTATCCCCATCTAGGATACAGCCATAGCCGGCATCTCTAAAATAGCTGCAGAACCATTTGGCAGAGCAAAAGGGACTTCAGGCAAATGGTAAACTGAGCTGACACAGAGAGAGCTGCTCCTCTGCAAGACATTGCAAGGCTGAACAAGACACACACCTCCTTGCTGGGGTTGGGGAGATGGGGTACGGCACATCCCCAGGTGCCAGACATGAAGAAGCAGTCCACATGGAGCCATAGGAAGGAGAAAGTGACAAGATGACCAGGGAGGGTCCAACCTGCATTATAGGTTCTGTGGACTTGTATCCTAACGGGTGCAAGAAGACAGGAGGCTACCCAAGGCAACCAGGCCAGCATGGCCTCTCAGGGAAAGCTGGATGCCTGTGTGCTGCCTGCCATAAACCAGACCTGGGAAGAAGCAAGTACTGGCTCCAGGACAAGGAGGTTCACCATCTCCCCAGGGCAAGGGTCACACAGATGAAAATGCAAAGGCTTCATAAGACAGAAAAGCTGGGTGTGTGCTATGCTGAGGGTACAGTCCCCAGCTTTACTGGAACCTGAAACCAAGAAATTAACATAAAAACTCAAGGAAGACCAGCAGAATCAATTATAACATTGCTCTAAAAGCCACTCTACAGCCTAGAAAGGGCACACAGGTTTGCCATGAAACTTTTTTTTTCAAAAACCTTTTGAAGATGAGCTGAAGTAAAAAGAAGGCAAGCACAGAAGGAAAAAAGGACAGACAAATGCTACAAGCAGAAAATTGAGGAGCCTGAGAAATAAAAATCATCACACTGCCTGAAAAAGACAACAAAATAAGCTTATGAAAACAGAGAAAAGAGAAAGATTAGAAGCCATAGTGTAATAACAAGGTACTCCTTTTTAAGAACCATTTTTATTTTACTATTTACTATTTTTTGACAACTCTTTAAAGAAACACTACACAGAATTCCAGAAATGCTCATGTATGTATAAACACACATATCTACATTTGAATTAAAAACTCCATCAAGGAATGCAGGAGTTCCAGTTTCCAGTAGTAGAAGTCAAGGTCAACCTCCCAGTAGGAATCTTGTAAAAATCATCTGAAAAGGCTGAAGGGGCCAGTGTCTCCTCCTGGGCTGATTTTTAGGTGACCGCCTGTGACCAGAGAAGAAAGCAGATATCACACAGCAAAGCCACTTGTGCCCACATGTCCCTGAGCAACCAGAAACTCATACTTGGCCTTCTGCTCTCAGGCCATGAAAAGCAGCATAAGAAAGATGGAAATCTGGTGGGTCTCACAAAGGCTTGCCCTGTACGCTGGTGCTGCAGAAGGCTGTCCCTTGAGAGAACGTAGAGACACAGAACAGTTTTCCCTCCCCCACCCCAGCCCAGGGGACTTCAACCTGAGCATAAAGGAAGAGGGGAAAAAAAGCAAACAGGAAGGGCACGTATGGGGAACTGGTGGCCACTGACCCACCCCAACTAATTCAGGAAGAAAGAAGGCACGGATGCCTGCTGCTTTCTCTTCTATTCACCATTGTCCTGGGATCTTAGAAAGTCAATACTCCCATCTACATATATATATATGTATGTGTATATATGTATGTATGCACACACAAACACACCATATAAATATGCACACACACACACCACGTATGTACATACACACATCACATATACACACACAAATAGATGTAATTTTAATGGAAGACAACACTTTCATAATTTTCAGACAAGATGATTGTCAGATCATAAAAATTCTAATTAAATCTACAGACAAACTCTTGGAACTAATTTTTTGGATACAAGGTCATACAAACATCAACAAGGTTTCTATAAGCCAGCAACAATCATCTAGAAAAAAAAATGTTAATAATCCCCTTCTCAATAGCAACAAAGTGTGTAAGTCACCTAGTCAGAAACCAAATAAAGGAGGCACAAGATCTGGATGGAGAATATGATATGGACATAAAAGAAGATCTAGCAATCTCACTCCTTGGTATTTACCCCTAGGGAAATGAAAACGTCTATAGAGTAGCTCTATTTATAATCACACAAACCAGGAAACAACAAAAATGTCCTTCCTCTTGGTGAATGAATAAATAAAATCTGTACTTCGATGCAATGGAATGCTATACATCAGTAAAATGAAATGAACTATTGATGCACAGAACAACTCAAATGAATCTCAAAGGCATTATGAGAGAAAGAAGCCAGGCATAAATGGTTACGTACTGTACAAGTTCATTTATATGACATTTTTCAAGAGAAAACTATAATGTTGGAAAATAGATCAGTGGTCGCAGGTGTTAGAGGTGGGGAGAATGTGATTACAAAGAAACAGTATGAGAGAGGTTGGGGAGAGGCAGCGATGTTCTGTATCCTGATTGGGTACATGCAAAAAATTAATAAACCATGCACATTAGACAGCAAATTTAACTCTCTGTTAATTGAGATGGAATCAACCTAAATGCCCATCAATGGATGAACTCATTTAAAAAAAAAAAAAACTGTAGCACATACACACGATGGGATACTGTTCAGCTATAAATGGAAATGAAGTCCTATCATTTGCAGCAACATGGCTAGAACTGGAAACCATCATGTTAAGTGAAGTAAGTCAGGCACAGAAAGACAGACGATGCAAGATCTCACTCATGTGGAATCTAAGGAGGGAAAAAGAAGTTCTCATAGAAGTAAAGAGTAGAATAATGTTTACTAGAGGCTGGGAGAGGAGAGAGGGTGTGAGAGGGAGGAGAAGTGGTGAACTAACGGGTACAAACTATGCCATCTACCCAAAGGGAATCACTGTGCAGTATATGCATGTATAGAAACAACACACTGTACCCCACAAATATGTACAAGTAAATATTTTTAAAATTTTTTTAATTTATGAGAACATAAAATTTTAAAGTACAAGAGCACATTTTAAAAGGAAGACATTCAAACCACATTGAGATATCATCTCACCCCAGTTAGACTGGCTATCATCAAAAATACTGAGAATAACAATTGCTGGTGAGGATACAGAGGACGGGAAACAATCCTGCCCTGTTGGTGGGACTGTAAATTAGTGTAGCCACTATGGAAAACAGTATGGAGGTTTCTCAAACAGCTACAGATAGATCTACCATAATATCCAGCTATCCCACTGCTGGGTATATACCCAAAGGAGTGGAAATCATCATGTCGAAGAGACACCTGCACTCCCATGTTCACCACAGCTCTATTTACAGTTGCCAAGATATGGAACAACCTAAATGTCCATCAACAGGCTGGATAAGGAAAATGTGCTACATATACACAATGGAATACTACTCAGCCATAAAAAAGAATAAAATTCTGCCACTTGCCATATCTCTCCAAGATGAGCTTGGAGAAAATTATGTTAAGTGAAATAAGCCAGGCACAGAAAGAGAAATACCACATGTGCTCACTCATAAGTGGGAGCTAAGAGAGAAAGAAGGAAGGAAAGAAAGACCACAGTGGTGCGTTGGACTTGCAGAGGGAGAGAACAGACCTAGGGTTGCTGAGGTCGGGGGGAAGAGGAGTGGGGAGAAAAGGATGGGGGAGAGGTTGTGTGGGAGACATGGGGAGTAATTGCAATTTGAGGTGGGCACGCTGATAATATTGATCTGATCACCACATCTTGGGCACAGGCGCTGACAGTCAGTTCTGTGCTCCATGAATATGTATAATCAATAAAAGATAAAAATAAAAATAAATCTTCTCTAGGTGGCAAAGTGAAATAAAAGAAAACGAAGACCAAAAACCTGTATGTGATGTAGTAAAAAGAGAATTCAATATGGTAAAGACGTCATACCCCCCAAAATTAATCTTATCGATTGAATGAATTTCACAAAAACTCAGCAGAGTTTTAACAAAATTTGACAAATTGATATTCAAATTCTTAAGGAAGAATAAACACCTCAGTATAGCCTTTGACAGAGAATTTGAAAAGAAGGAGGAAGAACATGCCCTGTCACAAACCGAGACTTGACATGAAGCTCTGGCTGCTAGAAATCTTTGGAAGTGGTGCAGGTGCACCTAGCATGCTGTGAAGTACATGTGGTTTGGGTGCACACACGTGTGCAAACCACAACTGATGCATAATCCTCAGGGTAATGCTTACCTCAGGAGAAGCAGAATGGGGAATTACACCAGAATTTTTCTAACCTTATGCAAATATGTCAAAAGGTTGACAATTGTTAGGTCAATCAGCTGGGTATAGAGGTTTGCTGTACAGATCCACAGTCCTTACCTGTAATTCTGAAGTTTGTTCTTAATTTTCTTTCAAAACATATATGGTGGCAAAAACCTAAAATGAAATGAGGGACACTATTGGTAGTCTTTTCTTACTGCACTGGATGGGACTGTTCACGCATGTCATTGCAGAAGTGTGACTCTGTTTGGTTAGGGTGAGCTTCCCCAGTCCCCAGTGGAGCTGGGGGCTACTTACCGGTTCACGCCCAGAGTTCATCTTTCTAAAACCTGGAGAATTCTATATTCTAAAATCCCCTAGCCTCCAGAGTTTGGGTAAGGGTTTGTAGTCTTGAAAACTTCTCTTGAAATTTTATATATATATATACTTCTTTCATAATTTAAAGATACGAAAATGAGAAAAAATACTCTAGCACTTCTAACATGCAAAGCCAAATGTGAATATTGCAGAATGCACATGATTCTCCATGAAACAGAGCACAGGGCACACGTAGAGGGGTCCTCAGAAGCTTCACATCAGCCCAGTGACCACTCCTAGTCTCACGGTGGCAAAGAGGATCCATCCCTTATGCATAGCATGGTGAAGACTACTCTGGAAACACTAACTCTTAGTTTTGTAATCACCAGAACATATTCTAGAAAACAAAGTTGGGTTTTTTTTAATGTGGCAAGATAGGATGAAACAGGGCTGTTGTTTTTTTCTGTAACCGTGGAAGAGCTAATGCTTATTGCTGGTCACATTGCCCTTCAGATCCCTGCTTGATTATTAAAATCACGTCTGATCTAAAAGCTCAGGTCCCCTGGGAGGCTAATCCCCCAGCCTTTGTGTCTTTGCACAGGACGTCTCTCATGCAGCACTTCAGATGCTCTTGGCCTCTCTTTTTTTTTTTTTTTTTTTTTAGGATTAGAGTGGCTTTATTTTTTTTTTTTTTTAATTTTATTTTGTCGATATACATTGTGGCTGATTATTGCTCCCCATCACCAAAACCTCCCTCCCTTCTCCCTCCCCCCTATCCCCCAACAGCTCTTGGCCTCTCTAGCCTCCCCTGCCGACCCCAGGCATGCACAAGCTCTGACCAGCACCCCAGCCCCTTCCCCCTCATCAGACTCTCACTGGGAGCCCCTCACCCACCTTCTCTCCATGGGATTCTCTGCTGAGTTCGTGGTATGGGGAGGCTCAGAGCCAGCTCACTGCCCACACAGTGAGACTCAGAGGTGCGGGGACATGGTTGCCCCATGTGGGCAAGGGTTTAATCTGGGGTGGGGGGTTGGAGCTGATGGACAAATGCTGCCCCCTTTCTCAGCCTGGCTGGACGGTCCTGAAAAGCTTTTCCTGTGACTTTAGTCTCACTCAATGAAGCAGCCAGTTGCCCATTCTCAAATCGGAATTCCCTCTCTTCTTGCCCGATCCACCCCGTCTCTGGCTCCTGCCCGCAGGAGTCACTCTCCCCAGTAAAGTGTCCTACATACGTCTCTATATCAGACTGATTATCTGGGAAATTTAAGCTAAAATAGTCCTCATGCCAGTCTCTAGGTCCAGGTATTTGGGGGAGGGAAGAGGCTTCTTCCCTAACTCTAATTCTATAGTGGGTAACCTCAGAAAATTAGAAAACCAAGGTCTCTGTTGCTGTCCATTTTTGCACACCATTTTCTCCCTAAGGCAGCAAAGATTCCCAGAAACCAAGTTTTCTTCCAAAGCACTCACCTAACGTGCCCCCATTGGCAACCATTTACAAACCTGTCTCTGCTTTGGTGGAACAACCCAAACTGACCTATTAAAACACATCTGTGTTTTCTGGGCATTGTAAAATCTGTATCATAGCTCGGATTAATTTACACCTGTTGGTGGTGGGACCTTTTATCTGTGCGGGTACCTGCTTCGCTTCTGTAGTCCTAACGATGAGCTTGCACCCATGCATCTGGATTTACCTGACAATTGTCATGACAGCCAATTGACTGGGGCTTCGGCCCTGCTTCTGTGACCAGAAGCAGAAATGAAGTCATTGACCTGCTGACGAAACCCCCCAGCCTGGACCCCTTTACTTGGCGTTCTGCTCCATGCATTCCATGGCAGAAAACCTCCTCTGACTTTCCACATTGGCAATAAATAGAACTAAGTGTCTTTTTAGGACATTTTTATGGTGGCATGTTTTTTCTGCCTCCTGCCATTTTACTATGTTATCTCACCAAATGCCAGAGAAACATGAGACAGATGTTCCGAACAGGAGATGCCACCAAGGGGATTCCCTTTCAGAAACCATGAGGAGAGGCTCTCGAGACTCAACTGTACTTGTGGTCAGACTCTTTGGATCCCTGAATGCAAGAGGGAGTGAGAGGTCACCACACAGAATGCAGAGCTAAGCTGAGCTCTGTGGAATAATGTGAAATGAAAAAAAAATGCCTTCGCAGTTAAAAAAAGGGAAAAGGAAATTAGAGGTTAAATGCTTCTTATTACAAATGCTTTGAGGTAATGTCCGAGTTTCTTTGTGGAACTGGAAAAAGGATATGCAAAAGTGTTGCCTGGAATAAGTATACTGCTGCCGAGCTCATGAACAAATAATTTGGGGGATGGCATTGCTGTCCTGGATTTCAGCTGGGTTTTATACTTGATGTATTTACCAATGTCCTTTCAATTAGTAAGATTTACACAAAGATTCTTTCCTTGTAACATGTGAGAAAGGAGAATGGGAATAGGAATAAAAATAAGACATAGAAAATAGGAATTTATGAAGTGCGAGTTGGTTCATTAAACATATTTAAGACAGAGGTATTAAATTATTTGTAATCTTGGGAAATTCCACGCCTCTTCAGAAATACAACAGAAGTAATTAACAAAATAGCTCAAAGGCTTCCAGGTCAAGAAAGCAGACTTAGCACATATTTTACATTGTTTGTCTCTTAAGACTTTTTAAATTGATGGTAAATGTGTGATTAAAATAACAAATACATGACAATAAAAATGTTATGGTGTGAAGCTATTAATGGATGTGCAATTTCAACAAAACTTTGGGGCCGGGCCATTCTACATTGTGAGGGCAGTATCCCCATAATATCTGTTTAGCAGCACCCCTGGTCTCCACCCACTTGATGCCAGGAGAACCTACCCCTCACCCCCAACTGTAACAACCCAAAGTCTCTCCCCTGGGGGTACCTTCACCCCTGGTGAAGAACCATGGTCTAAAGACAGAGAGTCTAAATGAAATATGTAGTCACCCCACTGAGTGGGGAGACCACAGCCTAGAGCATCTGTAGAAGGCACGATCGTGGGGAAGACAGGCTAGCTCTCTACCAGAGCACCCAAGAGTCCAGACAGGGAGGCCACGGTGCGACAGAAGATTGGAGAGACAGGGGGAATGCAGAAGCAGAAAACACCACGATTGAGTGAAGTCTGTGGACAACAGTGGAATAAACACATGTGTGCACACATGCACACTCTCATGCACCCATGCACACACACACTCACATACGTACACACACTCATGCACGCACATTCACACACACACCCATACACACTCTCATGCACTCATGAGCACACACTCTCTTACACACACTCACACACATGCACACACACACACACACTCTCACACACCCATGCACCCACACACATGCACACACTCACACACACACCCATGCATATGCATACATGTACACTCATGCACACATACCATGCACACACACTCTTACAACACTGTCACACACACATGCACATATTCTCACACACACGTGAACACCAGGCAGAAGAGCATGCAGCCAGGTAAAAGAGGAAAGGTGCCCCTCCCACACAGTTGCACAAACAACTGGGGTATAACGCCATGAGCTGGGGTGAGCATAGAAAGTCTAGCACTGGAACACCTGCCCACCCAAACTGAGGTCAGCCAGCCAACAAGCCATCCCACCTGCACAGAGCCCTCGACCTCCTATCTGTCGCATGATGGGTTGGCAAGAATCATGAGGCATTTGAGGGAAGCCCAGACCATGAAAGAGAAAGACAAAGAGAAAGAGAAAAATCAAACATGATGGAAGTCGAGATAAATGGTGGGGAGAGGAGGGGAGCAGGGAGGAGGCTAAAAAGAAAACAATCAAATTAGCATGCTCAGACACATTTAAGAAGACATTTCCCTAAAAACCCAAATCAAGATCTGTTAATAAGAAAGAAAGAATTTTTAAAAATGGGAAAACAAGAGAACACTAGGAAATTGAAAACGGGATAGCCCAAATGAGAAGGTCAAGCCAAAGATGAAACTGACCAATAGGAGTTCCTATCAAATACCAGAGAAAACGAGGGAGGATATTTTCAAGGAAATTATTAAAGAAAATTTCCCAAAATGGAAGAATGCAATGGCTTTCCAATTAAAGGGGCCACTGGAGTGCTGAGAACAAAGAAAACAAATGCTCTTCAGCCTGGTACAACTCTGGGAAATTCTAGAATTCTAGATTTCTAATGCAGCATGTTAAAAACAAGAAGCAACATCTTCAAAGTTCTGATAAAAAATCCTAAAATTATATATGCCGTCACATTAGTAATGAAGTGTAAAAACAGAATAGAGAAATGTTTAGATTTGCAAGAACATAGTTTAATTCCCATGCAGCCCTACTTAAGAAGTGTGGAATATACTATAAAGCAAATGTACTTCACAGGGCCTGGTTTCCCAAAGCCTTGCAGTTTCAATTATTGGCCTGGTGGAGGACTGGAAACTTTCCTCAGGCTATAAAGTCTCTGGTGTAAGATAAAGATTTGTGGCACAGCAAGGTTGCTAGCTCAGGGACAGACTAGTTCCTGATTGTTATGTAAAGATACTGAGAAATTGCTGTAAGATCACTTAATTGTCTAAGGGAATGTCATCTGACTTGTTTCACTGAAAGTTACCAGCCTATATTGTTAAACTATAACCCTGCCTATGTTCTCTTCCTGTAACTTCCTGGCCTGGAAAATAAATGCAGGAAGAGAACCCCAATTCGGAGTTAATTTCCCAAGGAAGCGATGCCTCTCACTGGAGGGTTCTGGGAAGATTAACCACTTCAGGTTCTCTCACTGCTCAGAAGAGATGGGCTTTGAGTAATCCTTTGCATCTCTGTCATCCAGGGGAAGTGGGGTGACAAATCTGTGGGGGGGGGTGAAGCAACACAAAGTAACAAAGAAGGCCTTCACCATCACAAAAAGACTTGAGAAACAATGTCACCTACCCATAAGGGTGAAGAAAAGAAGTCCCCAGTGGACAGCTGTGATTTTTGGCTTGAAGAGTAATCAGCAGATTGAGGCAGGAGGATGGAGTGGGATCTTTGAAAGCAAAAAATAGATTGCTCATGCTCGATAGAAGACCTTATGGCCGTGACAAGGACTGAGAACACAAGAGTGGCAGGTGGTGCATGGGGACAAAGGTGGAACAGGGATGGAGAGGGCCCAGTCTAAGTGAGCCCCTCACAGGGTTTGAGAAGAAGCTTTCACCTGATTGAAAGACTGCCATTTTGCTTCTAGACTGGCCTGGATTTTGTAGTCCCTGAGTTTGTGTCTACTCAACAGGAGAGCTATGGGGTCACCAGTAGCCAGATGAGAGATTCAACTGGCACAGACAAGAGGCGGGAACGAGAGAGGAATGAAGTGGGTTTCTACTGGCAGCCTCCTGAAACCGGTGCATCCAACAAACTGGCTACGTTTGCAAGCCTTGGAAACTGTTGCTCATTGTCCCAACTCCATGTACAGCCCTGTGTACCCACCCTTCCCTGTAAGAGCTTGGGATTCAGTGTGCAGCATCTTCTGGGAGCTTGCTGTAAATGCAAGTTCTCTGGCCCCACCTCAGAAAACTACATCTTATCAAAATTGCCTTAGAGTCTGCCTGTAGGACACCTTTCTAAGCTGCTATGTTTGTGGTAGCTTGTCACATAGTACTAGCCAACTGATACAACAGGCTAAGATTGGTGATAAATCAGCAAGAGAACTATATTATCAACCTTCTCAGCTAGAAGATGGTGGATAGTATCTAAATGCAGTACATCCAGAACGAGGATTCTTTTTTTTTTTTTTTTTTTTTTTTTTGTGACCGGTAAGGGGGTCGTAACCCTTGGCTTGGCGTTGCCTGCACCACGCTCAGCCAGTGAGCACACCGGCCATCCCCTATATAGGATCCGAACCCAGGGCCTCGGCTCTCCCAGTGCCACACTCTCCCAAGTGAGCCATGGGGTCGGCCTAGAATGAGGATTCTAATGCTGCTCCTTTAGATACGAAGTAATCACCATGTAGTAAAAGCAGACGTAATTAACAGGGAGGGGTGTGCCCATGGACTGTGTGGTTTCATTATAAACACTTCATTCCTATTTGACATTTTGACCATATCCTAAAAACTCTATTTTTTTTAATGTCGCATTTATTAATCTATTGAATCTTACTATGGGTAGATATCATAAAGATTTCCCGGTCCCACATCCCAATCAGAGGAGGAATCTATAGAATCTCTCTTTCCATGCAGATGAGTAGCACCTGGGAACACCTCCCAGCCTGTTCTATGGGGATATGCAGCTGGCGATTAGGAAGTGTGTCCTTATACTGAAGGCAAGAGCTGTACCCACATGACTTCCACCCAGAACTCCCAGTTGCGCCCTCTGAATCCAACAGGAATACATCTCCTCTCACCGCCAAATGTCAGCCCTTCCAGCGGTGGACAACACCTGCCGTTCCTCCTGCTAAGTGTTCTTCAGACTCAAAGCCCCAGTACAATCAGCAGTGCTGCCGTCACAGGATGACGTCATGCTGGGTTCCTTCGAGCAACATCCTCTGCTCCAGCATCCTCAATTTGGTAGTGTCCAAGCTCAGAATTGACCCCTGGACTCCAGGAATGACTTGACACAGGCAGAGAAAGTGGGATGACGATCAGCTGGACTTGCCAACACGTAAACTAGATGAGTTGGGTTTGGGGCTCAGTGCAAATCCTCGGGTCCTTTTCCCATGAGCTCCTCTAGGAAACCAACTCTCCCCCAACGTGTTCTTCTTGAAACTCAGCAACAGACTTTGCATTTTTCACTGTTACATTTCATCTGGTTTCTGCCAATTACTTGATGATTTTTTTAATTTAACAAATACTTTTCTAACATTTCTTAGGTGCTAGACACAGAGTCTCTGACAGGTATGAAATCACTTGATGGAGTAGGTGCTAATGCCGTCAACATCTTAGCATGCAGAGATGGCACGCAGAGCTGTCAGGCAGCGCACCAAGGTTCCTTAGCCAGAGACAGCCAGAGACAGCCAGAGACGACCAGGACAAAGATTCCAGTCTGGGCAGGCCTACTCCAGAGCGTGTTCCCTTGACGACCACACTCAGACACTGCTGAGGGCTGTCTGAGCCCAGATTCTGCTGCCCTGTGCATGTGCCATCTTTTGTAGATTTATGTCACCCACTACTCTGACAAGTACATCTTCCATGCTAGCCTCCAAAATGGAGAGAGTCGTAGAGGAGGAGGAGGCCAGGAATGACTCCTTCACATGAACAAATCTGGAGAAAAGCCATGAAAACCCAACCAACACCCCACTGGGGAGAACTTGCCTTTATGCAAGGCTTCAAGGTCCCTGTGATATGGGAACTATTACTGCCTTGTGTCATTTGATGTAGAGATAGTCTAGCCCAGTGTCTGGGGGCAACTCAGCCCCCCAGGGGACATTTGGCAAAATCTGAAGACATTTCTGATTGTCATTACTGGCATGGCGGCTGCAGGGTGCTACTGGCATCTACAGGATGTAGACCAGGGATGCGGATAAATGTCCTGCAATACACAGGACAGCACTGTCCCCCAAGAAAGAATTACCCAGCCCAAACTATCAATAGCGCCGAGGTTGAGACAAATGGATCCAAACTGTGTAATGATATCCTAAAGTCTAAAACAATAATATGTCACAGGTTTTGACATAGTAGACCAATTGAGGGAAAGGTCCATGTGAATGAATGAAATACATCTTTTCACTAAAATTTAAGCATGCCAGCAAGGTGGAGAGATCGAGGCTTTAGAATCAGGTGTCTTGTCTGCCGGACCTCTCTATTCCTCAGTTTATAATCTGCAGCATCCTGGCATGCTAAGGTTGTTTTCCATTCTATAATGCCATAAACTGCAGCTTCATTATATTTCAAATACATAGAGTAATCAGAGTATTTTTAACACAAGCAAGTAGTTGCTCCCAAATGCTCAGTGTTACTGACTAGATAAGAGTCATACAATTACCATTTGAAAGCATCAGCTACTCCCCCAGCTTCCTCTGTTTGCATTTATATTATTATAATGTTTTTATGTAAACTAACTTCTGATTTATTTTCCTTAACAGGTAAACTTCAAATATTATTTCTACTATGTGTTTTCTTAGTAAATATGTACTTTCACAAAGAGTACAAAGATGATTTATTTGTTTGCAAATCTAGCCCCTAGCAGAATGTCTCAATGCAATCCCAGCTTTTTAATTATGTTTAGTGTTTATTTTTTATAGGTTCATAAGAAATCAAAACTTCTTTCTTATATTTATAATTTTCACTATTAGTTATTGGCTAAAATAGTGTAAATAATAAAAAGGTAAGGAAAGAACTAATATTTTTTACTTTCCTCCAACTACCTAGACTGTAAGCCTAGATGGGTCTGCAAGTGCTAAATCTTCTACACTACCTAAGTCACAATGACAAGCTGGTGGCAGTGAACTTTATTTTTTCTGATTCTCAGTGGCCAGAGGACATTACCTTGAGAAACTCTCAGTCACACGGTGATTGAGAAAGCAATTCTAAATTACTTTTTTAAGGCTCTAAGAAAGTATTCTGGGGACATTACAGAACCATGATAATGTTGGTGTCTTCCAGCTAAAGACTCCCCAGGAAATCAGCTGTGTATTGTTAGAGCTGGGTTTATTGGCACTGCAACCAAGAGGAACACACATCGCAGGGAACCAGGAGCTCCTCAGAATAAAGTGATTAAAAAACTCATTATAGAATCCATTACAGAATACTGGTTAAGTGATCTGGGGGAGAATTCAAGAAAGCAGAGCTTTGCCTCAGATTGGCTGCTGTCAGAAAGCAAAGGTAATTAGGCATCTTGATAAATCTTGTCTAGAAGGCAGGAAGTAAGGCTATTGCCATAATTAGTAAAGAAACAACTGTCACGCGTATTAGCCAGGAACGTGAGATGCTCGGTCATGTTTGGGGTTTGGACACTGTTCATGAACATGATTATGGAGTGGTCTTGTTTTTCCTTGACCATTATGGTCACAGAGTGGCTTGTCTGATGTGGGTTTCTCTTCAACTGGAGAACACCAAGACCCAGCTGTGAGTACAGACTGGCCTTTGGCTGTGAGACACGACTTTTCTTTTTCTCAGTAACAATCTTACCTGCTGCCTTAGCTAAGAGGAGAGCTTGTCTCCCACCAGCAACACCCGCAAAGAGTTGGCTTCTCCTGGCTGGGAACGATTCATTCTCCCACGCTGGTTCCAAGGAGAAATGACCTATGTCATTCAAAGATTTAAACTAAATTCTTAATTTGATTCTACGCTTCTGAAAGTCTTGTTCCTCCTCTTGCCATTTCCTGAAGTGAGTAGCAACTAACTTGGAAGCGGGCATCGTATTCAAGATATTTAACCTGGAGCACCAACCCACCAGATCATATTCCAGTTAAAGTCTTGGAGGTTCCCTGCTATGCCCAGCTCTAACTGTTCAGTTGCTGGATTTAGGGAGATCCAGGGTACCACTGAAGAAGCCAGGGTTACAGGAAGCTGCTAGAGAGCTGGAAGCGGTGGTTATATGCCAACTCATCCAGAGTTTAGAGCAAGTATAATAATTTGGGAAAATCAACATTTAGTTCTGTCGTTCATAAGTAGGGAAAAAATCTAGGAGCAGACTGTGTGTTGCTAAGGTGTTATAGGCTAGATTATTTTCCAGATAGTTTCACTCCCTCCTTTACTTTCTCGGAGGGAATATATTTGCCCGTATTATTGGTGTTGGGCTTGGCCATGTGACTTTAGCAGTCGTGATACAGAAAGTCTTGAAGGAACAGGCTTGGGCTAACTGACTCCCAGACTTGTGAGAATGCCCAGCTGAAATCAGCAGAGCCACCTAAATGAATCCAGCTTAGATCAGCCAACCTCAACCTACCCCCATCAACCCACAGACTTGTGAGCTAGTAAATGCTTAATATTGTATATTGCTCATGTTTTGTGATTGGTCATTACAGAGTAGCAGCTGACTGATACACTAGAATATCAGCCCACTGGTCTGTCATTCAGCCAGTCACCTGATTATTTATCTTTCATCCACAAACTAGATTCCACACTATACAGAGAGTGTACAATCATTAACACCATGTGTACAGTGCACAGCATTGACCACAGAACAAGCAATGTCCCGACAAAAGGGAAACACAAGTATGTTAATGCAGTATGATAATTTGAGTGACCACACATAATACTGGCAGGATGCAAAATAAGACATTTATTCATCTGTGCATCCATCCAACAATGTTTCTTTATTAAAAAATACAATGTATCAATACTGATAGGAACTAGGAAGATGGCGGATGGACAGATGTTATCCTATCCTCACAAAGATTATAGCAGAGGATCCAGAGGATTGTAGTGAGAATTTCATAAGGATTAAAGGAGAATTCTTCAAATAAAAACTCAACAGATTTAACTCTGCTCTCTGGCCCCTTGTTCACTCCCTCCTCCTGGTGTTTTTTTTAGGAATGACTAATTGTTCTTTACTTCTTCCCAGGTTGATCTAAGAAAATATGAAGGGAAAGATTTCAGGTGCCCCAAAATAGATCCTCGTGCCTTACAGTATCCTGAGACTCTAGAAGCAATTCCCAATGGAAGCTGTGAAAATTCCTTTCTTGGAGATATTTAGGCAGAGGGTATGAAAACAGTCTTGGAGAAGTGCTTTAGGTTCAGTCCTGCTGCATGGGGAGTTGAGAGAGGAGACAAATGGCACCACAGCGCCCAGATTCTCCACTCGGTGTTTGTAAAATGACTATCTACAGGCAGGGTTTTGTTTTCCATTTTCAGTTCAGCTGGCTCTGGATCTGAGGTCATTAACGCATTGTTTAGTGTGTATTCCATTGCAGCAGCTAGTCTGCTTTCAGAAATGAGCTAAAATAATCAATTTCTAAAAATATCCTCCAAGCCCAATTGCTTTGGCGTCTCAGACAGAGGCAGAGTTTCCTACGGAAAGTCCAGCGAGCTGAATATTTTTGCAGACTCGGTCTCAGCCACCGTCCTCACCACCTGCTCTTGTGTGCCCACTTTGTTCAAGGGAAACAGCAATGAATGGGCAGAGCCCAGCTTGCTCCAGGAAAAGAAAAGAAATGAGACAGAGGCATCGGTCTTCATAATATCAATGTGACCATCCCATGCAGTACACAAATACTGAGAGTCGACTCTGTGCCCCATAAATATGTATAATCAAAAAAAAAAAAGAGAGAGAGAGGCATTGGTCTTAAAGAAGGAGCTGCGACACGTGCGCCACTCTTTGATGTATGTAGTCACAGTACATGCAAAAGTAAGCACGAGGACACCTGTTGAGAAGACAATGGTCTTTTGTTATCACTACCAACCATGGGACATGATAGCATGTTGCTCTTGATGCGATGCCCTGAGACAGACACAGGTTCTCTCCTGGGGAGTTTCTGCCAAAAAGTACATAAACTAAAGCTTCAGGACAGTTCCAATGGAGAGCTGTTTTACAAAACTGGCCTGTACTTGCCAAAAATGCCAATGTTGTTAAAGACAAAAAAAACAAGACAGGAAACCCAAATACAATGTGGGTCGGGGAATACCTGGTCAGGCAAAACGTTTCCAGAAATAATACTATTGGGAAAATTGATGAAATCTAAGTATGAACCGTGTCATATCAGACAACAGTAATCTATCAATGCTACATTTCTTCAATTTGGTAATCATGTTGGTCTTGGAAATACCCCCTGAGTTATTTAAGGTGCTGTCAAGAATTCACTTTCAAATAGATGGTTCAGAAAACACACAGATGGGGGCAAAATGTTATCGATTGGTGAATTTGCTGAGGGTATGTGCAAATACTATCTAGGCTATTCCTTTATACATTTCAAAGTCTTTCGGAATAAAAAGCTCAGAATTCTTTACCAAATATTTTTAACGCTTCAAAATGCCATAGTATAATACATTACTAAGAAATCCTTTAACCCCCCAGTCTGATGTGTAATCAGGATGAACTTTAATTCTGCTGGCATGAATTCACTGGCAAAAATGACATTAAAAAAGAAAATTTCTTAATGTAACAAATAACTGCTTAACCTTTGCTAAGTGCTCAATGGAACCCATGTTTGAGAAATTTTTTTATTTATCCAATGACAATACCAATTGTAATTTTCAAACAAATTGTATAATTAAGTAAGTAATATTAATTTTTCAAAAATAAATTGCCACGTTCAACAAAAAGGAATAAGATCGGGGGTGGACCAGCCAGCACCTGGGTGCTAGAATTCCTAATGCTGCAGAAGACCTTAGACAGTACACAGAGTCTCCCCTTCTTGTCTGCACTTGACTTGGCTGCTACCAGATTAGCTCTTTTTTGTTGAAATGACTGCATTTTTTTTAAGTTGTTTGACTAAATTAATTATTAGTCGACTTAGTAATCTGTAAGTTAGTAAAAACAATTAAATTTTCTGTGTGGAGGCATTATTTCTTAGAAAAAATCAAATATATCTTTACAGGTAGAAAAGAACTCTAAGATCTTTAAAACACATCCATAGAGGATTTATTTTTTTATCCTCATTCTTTAAAACATGTAAACTGACCATATTAGGAAGGAAAATATATAAGGGGCAAACCTATTTTAAAGGAATACTTCCTTGAATAGATCCATTCTATTATAGGGATAAATAAAATCTTCCTTGTCATTCTTGATGCCAGAAAGTCTCGAAAGTAAATGTTTTGTTGACCTCCAAGAAAGGCTGATGCTAATGCTCGGCAAAATGTACCGGAACAAGCTTCCTGGGTTGTTAAATTGTTGAAACACGCCGTCTCTCTGTCAAGAATAATCTCCCATACTTTCCTCACCTCCTATGCCATAAACCACTTCAATCCATGCTGAGCTAATTCCTGCTTATTCTTCCAAACTATTAAATTCTAAAAGCATCTCCAGACCTCAGAATCCCAAAAAGCTAACAACCCCGGGCCCTGCAGTACATCCCCATCCCCCCGTCTTTCCCCCAACATGGCTCCTGTTGAACATTTGGAAATTGTCTCTCTCTTTTCTCAAATGATAATCTCTGCAAGGACAGACTCCATTCTTCATACTCCCCACTGTGCCTCCCATCCCTAGGCTAGTGCCTGGTATACAGCAAGTGCTCAATAAATACTGACCATATCATGTAAACATTTCCTACACACTGATATTTTCTCTTTCCCACTTTTTCCTTATTTAAAAACTAAAAACAATTTTCAGCTCTGCTTCTGGAGAGCTACAAGTTCAGATCACACACATGAGCTCTGACCCAAACTGAGCCATCTGCCCATTCATCTGAGGGAATCTGAAATTCTCTGGAATTTTCATAGCACAAAAAGTGAACTGTCCATACTAAAAATAAACTAGAAGTGGTAGTTTCAGCCCTTTTTGGGTCAGGATATATTTTTAATGTTCAAAGAATGTTCTCAGGGCATGGGAGACTGACCACTCCAAATTGGAGCTCTCCATTTCATTCAAGCTAGTAACTTTCCTCCTGCTCAAGATTATCCCTAACAAAACATGTAGAACAAAATGTTCCACGATGACGGAGTGTTCATTCCTAAATAAATACTTGCTTGCCTCAAACCAATGTCTCCTGATAATATAAATACGGTGTACATTTGTCTTTCACAATTCTTTGTGTGAGATGACATGCGTCTAAACTATATTTGAAGGACTTGTCTATTTAGCATTATTGCTGAAAATAAGCACTTCAGCATGAATCCATTAATCAAAACTAAACTAATAGTCCTGCTTCTCTCCAAAAGAATGTATCCATCTTCCCAATGCATTATGATAAATTCAATGAATATTAAATTCACGATGACAGTGATTCTCAGAAAGAGCATTCGGCAGCATATTTTCTAAAGTATCTGCTTAGACTTTCAATATGATGATCTAAGACTTTGAAAGGGGCTGGCAAGAGGAATTCAACAATCTGCTGTGCCTTCCAATTAATAACTAATTCATCACTACCAAATGCCTTCTTCAGATGACAGAAGCACGTTAGAATCATTGGAATGAAATGTCGATTGCAATGTCTTCATAAACCTGCTTATCTCTCTAGGAAACGGTCTGCAAGAGCCTGCGAGAAGTCATCAATAACTTTTAACAAGCAAACTAAAGATAACTTATGATGTCTGTGACTATTCTTTGTCACAAAACTTCTCATTTGAAGATGTCCGAATATATATCGGGTTCTTGTATCCTGGAAGGGTGGTGTTAGTAGCATCTAATGGGTAGAAACTAGGGGTGCTGCTAAACCTTATAATGCACAGGACAGTCTCCCATAACAAAGAATTACCTGGCTCAAAATGTCAGTAGTGCTGGTTCTTGAGAAACCCTGGCCTGTAGAAAGCTAGTAAATGTAATTTCCAGATCTGAGCTGTCCAGTATGACCCCCACTAACCGCAGGTGGCCACTGAGCCCCTGAAATGTGACAAGTCCAAATTGAAATGCATTGCAAGTGAAAAATGCACACCGGATTTCAAAGACTTAGTATGAAAGAATGTAGAATACATCAATATTTCATAATAAAATTTTATATTGAAATAATAAAATGTTGGATATAATGGATTAAATAAAATATATTACTAAAGTTAATTTCATCTCTTCCTTTTTACTTTTTTAATGTCTACTAGAAAACGTAAAATTACATACATGGCTTTCATGTATTTATTTTTGGACAGCAGTAGGTTCAAGTTCCTCCCGTTTCCTTGATGAGAAGTTGTCTTTACCCAAGTAAACTACATTTCAATAAGTGGTTCCCTCAAAGTAAATTTAAATTTAAAAAGCACCCAGTTGCTATATTCATGTAAGTGAATAAAAGTGCCACGTTATTTAATTGGGTCAGAGGTACACAAGCTGCAAATTAAAGTTTCCCTATTTATGTTGATTATAAACTGGACTGAGATGAGAACGTGGAGTCATGGAAATGTATTTTTTTTTTTATGCCCAAACAGTTAGGGATTGATTCCGTAGCAAAGTGTCCCAGAGGTCAACAGAATTAAAAGCTAGAAGGTCCACAAACAGGGGAGCTTTTCACAGCAGGCAAATATTTCCAAGCACAGTATCTTGCTCATTGAAAATAATGACCCTGAGAAGAGCAGAAAAGCTAGATAAATCTGTTAAATGGATCATTCATTAGACTAGCAACCCCTCTATACAGAGTATGACAGGGTCAGTGCTGTGGGGTGTAGTAAAACCCACAGGTCTTTCCTTCAGGATCCACTCGAAAAGGCGGGGCAAACAGATGAAAACATTAAAAAACAAAACACGACAATGCATGGTATATTCCAGATGAGAGCTCAGAGTCAAAGTCAGAGTGGCCATCCTGGGTATGGAAATGCAGACAGAATTTAGACCAGCAAAGGGAGGTGTCCACAGGCAGGGACAATCCAAGGCTCAGAGCTGAAGCATGATGTTTGTTACTGAGACAACACCAAGAGCAGAACTGCTAAGGTTTTGTTTTCACATTGGGAAGAGATCAGGAGTGAGGCAGACTTCTTTGTGATGGGCCTTAATGGCCAGGTTGAGGACTTAGAACTTTATCCCGTAGGTAACCGGGAGCCCGAGAGTGGCTCAGAAAGAGAGTGGTGAGAGGAGAATGAATTTCAGGCATGCACGTGGGTGGATTGGAGAGGGAAGAAATGACCAAAGGACACAGAATTAGCCCAAATGTGTAGTGATGAAGCACAAGATGGTGGCAGCATGCCCCAAAGACAAGATGACAACTGGACATCAGAAACAGGGAAGAAAGATGACCTGATCTTGAGTCTGAGTAACTGGGGTAGGGAATGTGTGTAGATACAGCAATAAATGTTATGGGAATATTAACTCTGGGATGATAGATTCCCAGCTGTTAATGCTGGGAGTTGGGCTCCGAGAATGGAGCTATAAATATGGGAGTCAAACTAATAGATATACCATGTTGTCTGTCATTTTACAGGACGTTTACAACCATCTGTGAGCTGGATCAGGACGTCCATGGCTCTCCATTCTATAAAGAGGTCATGGTGGCTTGGCCACTGCACATTGGAACTAGACCAAGAATTCCCAGTGCTGTCTCCTGGGATGGCTTTTATCCCAGTGCACCACACTTTTGTCTAAAACCATGCAGGCTCTCACCCCGTGAGGGCGGTCAAAGCCGCAAACTTAGAGATTCTGAGAGAGAGAGAGTTGACTAAGTTGGGGAAGTCATGAATTGAAAGAAAACCCTGTTTTCACACCTACATGCCACACATCAGGTCTGGTTAGAAGCGTCTGTAGTGTTATTACTGTTTGCACTACCTTCCCACCTGTCAGCGCCATCATCTTCCTGCCTATCCTGGGCTCTCAAATCCCATTACCCATGTGATCATGCCCCTGTCCCACAAAAAAAAAAAAAAAACTTATAAATAAAACATAAATCATACCTACGAATCATATATACATATAATGTATACATGTGCAGAAATCAATAGCATTCTTACATGTAAAAAACAAGTTAAAATATATAACCTAAAACAAGACACCATTTAAATATCAATAATAAAGGTAAAGTGTTCTAAAATAAACTTTAAATATGTAAGAACTTTAGTATTATTTTTTAACTTCTTCTGGGGTGAGAAAGAAGAAAACTTAAACACGTAAAAGGCATTCCAAGTCGTTGAATATGAAGAATCAACATCATAATACGATTTCCCCTAAATTATTTTGAAACTTAACATGTTGCCAATAAAATCCCAAAGGATTTGTTTTGGGGATTAGGCAGGCTGATCCTAAATTTCACAGGGAACCCCAGAGAAGCAACCATAGCCAGCAAAAATCTAAAGTAACTCAATTATAAAATAAAAGCAACTCAATAAAAAAAATGGGCAAAGATTTTATCAGATACTTCATAAAGAAAAGACATTCAAAGGGCCAAGAAACACATGAAAAAGTGTGCAAGCTCATGAGTGTTCCAGAAAATGCAAAATAAAACCAGATGAGACAACCCTTTGCACTTACCAGGATGGCAAAAATTAAAGACTGACACTTCCAAAGGATGCTGAGAAATCAAAGCCACTGGAACTCTCATTCATGCTGAAACATAAATAAAAGTTAGTAGTTAACATAAGTAGGAAGAAAGATCAATGGAACAGAGTAGAAAATTGAGAAACAGAACCCCCCAAATATAGAAATTCAGTATATGTTACAGGTGGCAACTTGAATCAGAAGAGAAAAAAAGATAGATTATTTAACAGTGCTGAGACAATGGGCTGTCTTCTGGAACAATGTATTTGGTTCTATGTCTCACACTGTATGCCAAGATAATTTCCAAATATTTAATTATGTATAAATATGTAGGAAGAACTAATAAACTAAAGATAATTCTTCTATTAATACTACAGGGAAAAGTCTTTTCCATTATGACCCAAATTCCAGAGTGATAAAAGACTGATGAATTCAACCACATGAATGTCAGAATTTTTCACACAAAACCATAATGAGCAGACTCAAAATATAGATGGAAAACCAGAGGACAATTGTAACATTTCTTGAAGCCAATTTCTCTAAGAAGTAAGTAGCTCATAACTACAATGTCAGCAATCCAATACACACAAAGACAAAACAATATGAACAGAGAATTCACAGGACAGGAAAGACTGACGGTTTTTAGTCCCAACCTCAAACATAATAATGGGAAGAAAATGTATCACCATGTAATTGTGATTTGCATTTGTATCACAAGTGCAATTCACCTTAAAAAGGAGAGAAAGAGAAAACACACAGGCATACATTATACAACACCACACACAAAAATGTGTTTGTAGATATTTTTTAAATCTCCAGAAAGGAACACAAAAAATAATATGCATTGCTCGTTCTGGATGACAGGGAGATTTTTTCACAGCATACCCTTTTATACTTATTGAATTTTGAACCATGTAAATGAACTGCTTAATAAAGACTTAGATTTTTAAAACTGAGAGGCATTCTATTACAAACAAAGGCAGCAGAGTGGGAGGCAGTCCACATTCTAGTCCAACTTTGCCACCAATTAACTGGGTGCAAAGAATCTCAGAAATATTCTCATCTCTCTTGTTTTAGAGAATGGGAAACAGAAGACAGAATAAATGAAGTGACTTAGCCAGTGTCACACACAATCAGCTTATGGTAGAGCCAACAAAAGCTGTCGATGCATTGCTTTCTTCTTATATAAGATGGGAGTACTGCCATGAAGAGTAGGTAAAATAAATAAATAAAATAAACTCTGAACTGAAAAAATTTAAAACAAAAATCTCCCACTGCAAAAAGAAAAAAAAAGTAGAAAAAGAAAAACATCAGTTACTCTCCAACAACGTACTGATAGAATTTGTTCAAAATGGAAATCCCCTCTAACAAAAAATTTCAACTTAAAAAAAAGAAAGACTAAGAAAAAATTCTTGCAAATCACATAAGTGACAAAGGACCTGTACGCGGAATGTACAAAGAACTCTCAAAACTGAACAATAGCAAAGAAAATAAATAAGCACTTAAGAAGACACTTACATCATTAGCCATCATGGATATGCAAATTGAAAACCACAGTGAGATACTGCTATGCATTAATCAGAATGGCTAAAACTTTCCTTTTCTTTAGGTGACGACACCAAGTGCTGGAAAGAATACGACGCAACTAGAACTCTCATACATTGCTAGTAGCCAAAATGCAAAATGGTACAACCACTTTAGAAAATAGTTTGTCAGTTTCTCATCAAGTTAACCAGTACTCACCATAGAATCTAGCAACACCACTCCTAAGTATTCACACAAAAGAAAGAAAAACTTACATTGGCACAAAAACCTGTACACAAATGGTCATAGCGGTTTAATTCATAGTCACCAAGAAGCTAGAAACAACCCAAATGTTCTCAGCTATGGTACATTCACACAATGACTACCAGGCAGCCAGAAAAAGAAACACATTATTGATACACACAGTAACCTGGGTGGATCTCAAAGGCATAATTCTGAGTGAAAGCAGCCAACCCCAAAAGGCTACACACTGTAAAATTCCACTAATTGGACATTCTGGAAAAGACAGAATTGGAAGAATGGAGAACAGATCAGTGGCTGCCAAGGACTGGGATAGGGAGAGAGGTTGACTAAAAGGGGGAAGCATGAAAAAATTGGGGAGGGAGGCACTAGAACTGTTCTGTGTCATGATTGTGGTGGTAGATACACAAATCTATTTTTCAAACCCATAGAACTGTATACCACAAAGAATAGATTTTTACTGTATGTAAATTTAAAAATAATTTTTCCAGGTCTTCTGAGGTATAATTGATAAATAAAAATTATATATATTTAAGGTGTACAACATGATGTTTTGATACATTTATGCATTGTGAAACAATTGCCGCAATCAAGCTAATTAACATTTCCATCAGCTTGCATAGTGGAGTCATGAATCAAAGATCTCTACAGTCCTTTCCATTTCTAAAAACATAAAGATTATTTATTTTTTTTTTTTTTTAAGGATAACAACTTGGAGGAAAATGATGGAGAACACATATTAAAGATGGAGGCACTCTTGCTCTCCAGGAATTAGACTGTGGCAGCAGAAATGCAAATAGACTGGGTCAGCAAGAATTCGCAAGGCTTAACTGCAAACCACAGACTTCCCGTTGAGTTGCATAGGAGATGGGGAGGTATGGGAGGGGCTCACAGCTGGCTAAAACATATATAATACATGCCTGTAGACAATGAAGTTGCTTAGTGTGTGCGCTAAGTCCCAGAACTTTGCGTCTGGTCTCTGGTTGACCACCTCCCTAGGTGGCAGCCCCTAGCTCAAGGTGTGCCCTGGGCAACTCACCTCGCTGCACTCTCTTGGCAGGGCTGCATGTGGCCCTGCTCCCGGGGGACTCCTGGCAGAGGCTACATGTGGTCCTGCCTCCTGCGATCCCCCAGGACCAAGAGAAACATGCAACAACTCACTCCCATAAAACTAGTAGAGGTTTGTATTATACCTGGCAAAAAAGAAAAAAAAATTATAATTTTTCTTTGAGAAAATAAACCTAAATAACTGTGAAATTCTTAACACAATGACAATGTGGAGAAACAGGAAGCCCTGAAGAGAGTGAGAAGATAATGGTTCGGAATTTCATCTTCTTGACAATCCAGCTGGGTTTCAGCTGTGCTGATTTTTCTCTCGCTTAGAAGTGCTCAATAAATTTTTTAAAGTAAGGCCAGTCTATTTTTCTATATTTTTATATTTCTATATGTCACTGCTTAAAGTTTGATAATCATACGTTAAAATTCCTTTTTATTTGAAGGTGGGCTCCTGGGATAGACACAGTCTTGCTCTTATGCCTTTGCCTACCTCAAAGCCTGCTCTTGTGACATTTGCACTGTCTAGAAAGACACCAGCCTTCAAATTACTCCTTGTTTAGTTTTGACCTCTTTTCTCACATAAACTTTGAGTGAAATATCCCTTATCTAGTGTTTTTACTTTTTTAAGGTGATAGGCTCTTTTGAGAATCTGACCTAAGCTATGAGCCTATTTGCAAGGATTTTTTTTTTAACTCCATAAACAGTCTTAGCCTGCTTGTGCTACTATAACAAAATACCTGACACTGCATAATTTTTGAATAATAGAAATTTATTTCTCTTGGTTCTGGAGGGTGGAAAGTCTAAGGTCAACACACCAGCAGAATTGGTATCTGAGAAGAGCTCCTCCTCCATTCCAAGATGGTACCTCGAGCAACAGGGGAGGAATGCCCTGTCTTCACATGGCAGAAGAGAGGGAAGGACAAGGGGCACTCCCTTCAACCTCAAGCCCTTTTATAAGGATTATGCTAATCCCACTCATGGAGACAGAGCCCTCATGACTTAATCACCTCCCAAAGGCCACACCTCTTCATTAATACTGTTGCATTGGGGATTAAGTTTCAACATGAATTTTAGAGGGGAAACCATCACTCCAACACAGCAATAACCTTACATAAACAATCCTGGTTACAATGTCAGAGGCTTAAGGACTCCCGAGTCCTGTAGATTTCAGGATTTGAGATGTGTTGAACAGAGGCTCCTGAGGAGAAGTCTAGGCTCAAATCTTGGCTCTGCTAATTAATAACTGTGTGACCTTGAGCATGTATTCATCCTCTCTCTGCCTTAGTTTGCGCATCTATAAAGTGCAATAAATACTGTGGCTAGGATTCAACCATGGAAGGCTCGATAAATATTAGCCAAAAGGAGAAAGAAGAAAAATTAACTGGTACAACTTTCCAAGTCTTCTAAGTCAGTCTCCTTACAAATTTCAAATCTGTAGAATATCCTCAAAGTGTCCTCTGCAACCGCTGATGTCCACTGAAGTTCTTCCTAGTGAGAGATCCAGAAACGCAGTGTTGTCAAAGCAAGTAATGTGCAACTCCATAGACTTTCGTTTCTAATGTATGACTAAGTGCTATGAGTATAGCTGAGGATTGACTGAGTTGTTAAGAGTTACCAAGCTAAGATCAACTTACTTTATGGAAGACTAATTCAGTTTTCTATTCAGACATTTGTTGCCAAACAACCCTTGGCAACACTGCCTCATTTCTACCGGGCCCTCGCACCTACAGATCCTTGGCATTCTCCTAGACTGAGTAAGGACACCCGTTATCTATGCGTCCTCAGCGTCGCCTTGACTCGGAAATGGTTTCCATTGCTGTTACTCTTCATTTTGATAGTTTATATTTTATAGTTGGCATTATCGTGATCGATTTTGTTTATGAAGGTCATCCTTTGGACCTGAGGGCAACAGTGCAATTGACCATATTTTGGTCTATAATTTTGCAATAATTTGGTTTTAAGTTGCATCTGTAGCAGGGTCAGATGAGAATCATTCGTCCTCTGATGGCTATGGCACTCATGTACACAGTCCTCAGAAATATTCTTGCAGGGGATAGTTCGCTGTCGGCACCCAGTGTTTACTTTCTGCAGAGAGGGAGTGAACTTAGTGGTTGGCTTGTTCACCATGGAAAGTAAGAGGTGGTAATGGAGATGGGAGAATGAGTACAGCCTGGTTTTCTGCCCAAGTGAACCACGGTAAAACATGGGTGCACATGCGTGTGCGTGGGTACATGCACACACATGCACACACAACTAAGAACCACTAGACGGCTAAATGTGAAATTAGGTACCACCACTTCTCCGTTGTTAAACCCTGAACAAGTGAATAAACTCTCAACTCTTTCTCTATCTATGAAATCCAAACATTTTCTTGGCCTCCTACAGAGGCAAACTTTTTTCACAAAGAGTTGTACAGTAAGCACGTTCTGATCCCCAGAATCTCTGTCACAACCATGCAACTCTGCTATGATAGAGCAAAAGCTGACATAGCAATACATAAACAAGTGTCCCAATAAAACTTTATTTGCAAAAACAGGGGAGGCCCCACCGGCTGTAGTTTGCAGAATTCTGCCATACATTATTGTGAGAATCCCATGACAAAATGCTGGTGATGATATTATTATTATTATTGCAATTATCATCATCATTGTTAACCTTCCCTGTTTAGAGAACACTGCCAACTTATCCTCTCAATCCAAAAGGCGAGAGCAAACACTATGCAGCACATTTTATAGCTGAGGAAGGCAAGTTCTCAAAAGGCAAAGGCTTGTGGCCATGGAGTGGATGTACCAGGAGCAGACTTCAGCTCCCCTGACCATGAGGCGTCTCCTCTCTGCCACTCAGAGAGCTTTGGAAGCCTCAGCCCATCGGACATTCATAAAGGGTAGTTTTTACATCATTATGCTATGTCCCCGCTACTCCCAGAGATAAGCCCAACATTTTCATTGCTGAGATATAAAAAACGCCAGGGGCAAAATAGAAAGGCATTTATTTATATTATTGTAAGCTTTTAAAAATGATTTCCCCTGAAGAGACTCTTTTCCTCTTTTGTCTATTTCTTACCATTTTTATTTTCCAGTTCTAAAAATATATGTTTGCCATTTGTCTGAAGAACAATGCAATTCTGGCCAATCCATCAGGCAGCCCCACTCTTACAAATGCTCACAACTCATCAGGAAAATGATTGCCTGATTAAACAGGCGTGTCTAAGCCACAGTGCCCTCAGTGGGTACACGGAGCCCCCAGCCCCAAATGCATCTCACTCCAACAACACCAAGCATAGGCTGACTCACCAAACAGGCAGCAAGACCAGACAGGTGTTTTCAAAAGAGGAAACTCTCATATTTCGGGACCATCAGCATTTGTTAAAGCTATTTTCCAAGCAATTATGTGAATTAATTTTGGGAAGGCAATTTGATCCTTTCAGCCTGATGACTCAATGAAATACAGACCTTCAGCAAGAGAGAGAGAGAGAGAGAAAAATCATTGGGCACTCTTCCTCCTGACCACAATTCAAATCTCGGGGCTCCAGTTTGTGCACAAAGTGCCCCGCAATCATTTACTGTAAAATATTCATTGCCAAATTTGGAGAGCTGCAGTTCTCTGCTGCTGTGAGTCCTGAGACCCAGAGTTCAATACTGAGAAGCGGGGTTGAGCAGAATTCTATCTCTGCGACAGGGAAAGCATCCGCAGCCCACGCACTGTGACTTCAGATGCTTGACACTTGTGTTCTCAGGCTCAGGTTCTTCATCTGTAAAATGGGAAAATGTAGAAACTGCCTTAGGTGGTTTTATGTTGGATATAATCAAGAGGAAATACCTGGAAGTTTCTTGGCATGCATGCATATATACACACACACGTACACACATATACAAACTCGTATACACATACACCCATATACATACTTACATGTGCACCTATATATATACATATACTTAAACATACACATACTTATATATACATACACTCACACACATATATACATCTATAGAAATATACAGAAATATACCTATGTAAACTTTTTTAACTGCTCTTAAATGTTTTCCTTAGCTGGACCATGACTCCTTCAGCTCATTAAGAGCAGAAAGTATAACTGATCTAAATGCAGTGCTGGTTGTTTTTTAGGAGTTATGTCAGCCAGCTTTTAAGAGGCTCATGCTTGCTGAGAACCTTCCAGGTATTTTGCCTTGATTATGTCTAACGCTTTCTCCTCTAAGACATAGGGATAGTAGTTCCCATGGCATAGACAAGTCTCCACAGCAACTGGGGCTTGGAATGTTTTGTTACTGGCCCAAGGTCCACACAGCTCCAGGGGTGCTGAAGCCTGACTTGTTGGCTTAGTTGGTTAGAGCATGGTGTTGTAACACCAAGGTCAAGGGTTCAGATCTCCATACTGGACAGCTGCAAAACAAACAAACAAGCCAACAATCAATCCAGAGCTGCTGAGCTGGGATTCTAACTGAAAGCTGAAGCTCATATTTTTTGCTATCTGCTACACTCCCTGATCATCTCGAACACCAGATAGGAAGCTCCCCGAGGGATCGTCCAAGGAGCAGTCTTAAACCACCCAGAGCTCTACGGAGGGTAGGCTGCCCCTCAGACTGCATTGTGCCAGTATACGTCGCCTCACCTAAGCATCTGAGAGAAACTACCAAGCCAGCCACCAAGTGCAAGCACGCCAGGGGCTTACAATTGGCATCTAAAGGGGGGGCAGTCATGTGGGACTGAGCCCTTAACCTGTGGGTTCTGCACTAACTCTTGGCAGGTAGTGTCAGAACGGAGTTAAATTTTAGGACACCTAGTTGGTGTCCACTAGGAACTGGAGGATTGGCCGGTGTGGTGGAAAAACCTACACATTGATGTCAGAAGTGTTGTGAGTGTCAAGAAAACACTATTTTTCTTTTACTATCCACCTTCCTCCTCCTCAAACCCCTGTGATCTGATGTCACCAGATACAGTTCACAGGAATCATCTCAATATTCATTCTGTTCAGAACCACTCGTACTTTTTGTCATTAGCTGACTTTTCCCTCTCCCGTCTCAGCTTCTGCTACCCCGTTACATGCCTGTCTGGCTTTCTCTTTCCCCTTCCAGGATGATGATCTCTAAAATCATCCTAGCCCTTCTGTTACTCTCACCTTCCTCTCCATGTTTACTTCCTCATGGAAACCACCCTTCCTCATGACAATTCACATCTCTTCTATGCTCTCCCAAGTTTCTGCCTCAATACCCATATCACCTCTAAAGTTTTATACTCATATTGCATGATTATCTCATCACCCTAAGCTCAGCATTTCAAAACCAGACTTTCCACAGGCCCCTGAAAAATCCCCCTTCACAACATCTCTATTTGTTAACAACAGCAAAGTTCTTTCAGCCTCAGAATGTTTGCTATTCCCTCTCCTTTGCTCCTCATCGTCAGCTATGTGTTTTATCAATTCCTTTTTTGACAAGTTTTTGCCTCATTCTCTCTCTTCTTCCTTTCTGGACCTCTAAATAAATCCGCTACAATCATCTCGATTTATCCTCCCTGTCCCTTGACTCCACATTTTTCATATATTTAACTGTCTGTGCTACGTTCTGGTTGATTTTTAAAGTTCTGCCTTCCAGCTTAGTCATTCTCTCTTTAGCTGTGTCTAATCTGCTATTTTGTGTTTTTATTTTATGTTATTTTATTCCACTTCTAGAATATATATTTATTTTTTATATCTGCTAGGTCAATTATATTAGTCTCTCCTTCTTTATTGATTCCTTTTTATATTTATTAAATTCACCAAGCTTATGGTCTGATCATTCCAATACCTGAAGACTTCACAGGTCTGACTCTGCTGTGTGTGACTTGTTGACTTTTACTCTTGGTGGCTTATAATGCATGTCTTGAGTGGTTTTTTTACTGTAAGGTCATATTCCTTGAGACTTTACAGGCAGCCTTTGAAGCTGAGTCAAAAGTCCATACCTGTAAAGATGATTTGGAATTGTGTTCAGCCAGTTGCCTAGAGGTACTTTCAATTCAGCATGACTTTAAACCAAATTCTTGGCTTGAGTTTTCTTCAGACTACAAAAGGTTTGCAAATTGGCCCTAAAGGAAGGCTGGTTTGTGGTTATAATTTCTGAGGAATTTTACTTTTTCCTCCACCCAGAACCAAGGCTAGTCCTTTAAAAGGTGTCCCTTTATGGGATTGCTTTTGTTTGTTTTCTGGTTGGTTGGTTGGTTGGTTGGTTTGTTGGTTGGTTGGTTGGTTGGTTGGTTTTATCACATCCTTCCACTGAAGGTCTTCCTCTTCAAAGGTCCTGGCTTTACATTGGGGTTTCCAGCTGATTGGACTAAAGCTCCATATTACCACATCAGCAGGTGCTGTCTTCATCAGCACCTCCCCAACCTCTTTTCCATTTTTGCTATCCGGTTGATTTTGAACCCTGAGCATTTCTTGTCAGCCAAGTCCTGCTGCTATGGTCTAATTGTGTCCCCCAAAACTCATGTGTTGGTAAGTTAATCCTCAATGCAACAGTGCTGGGAGGTGGGAACTTTTGGAAGGTATTTAGGTCATGAGGGTGAAGCCCTCATGCGTGGATTACTGTCACTGTAAAAACTGCTTGCAGGAGTGGGTTTTCTCTCTTCTGCTTTTCTGCCACATGAGGTCACAGTGTTCCTCTCTTGCCCTTCTGCCTTCTGCCATGTGAGGATGAAGCAAGAAGGTTCACATCAGATGACAGCACCTTGCTCTTGGACTTCCAAGCTTCCAGAACTATGAAAAATAAATTTCTGTTCTTCATAAACTGCCCATTCTTTGGTATGCTGTTATGGCAGCACGAAATGGACTAAGACAGCAGCATCTAAGAAAAAAATTGTTATTTATTTATCAATCCTACTCAGGTTTTTTTAATAAAGAATTTTTGGATATCTAGTGTATAATATTGCCAAAACTGAAGTCAAAATTAATTAAGTTGAATAAGAAAATTAAATTTTGTTTCCTTCTATTTCACCCACATCCTTCCCCAAAACCAGGAATTCTCCCCAGTGGCCCCCCATGGTTATACGGGATTAATTTTATTCCCAGATGAAAAATTTCTTCCCTGCCTAGAATTTCTACTTTCTTTCTTTCTACCTAGCCAGTGTTTCTCACTCTCAGCACGATTGACATTTGGCAGGATAATTCTTGCTGGGGGAGGGGAGGCTGTCCTGTGCATTGCAGGATATTGAGCAGCATTCTTGGCCTCTATCTGCGAGATCCCAGCAGTACTGCTCCAAGTTGTGAAAACCAAAAATGTCTCCAGATATTGCCAAGTAGCCACTGGAAAGTAAAATGGCCCTTGGTTGAGAACCACAGTATTAGACAGAGGTGTACACTCGGAAAATTCCCAGGAAATTCATTTCACTGAGCCCTCCCTGATAACCTTGACCCAACACTTGTTTCTCTGTTACTATGCAACAAATGTGTAATATCATTTCTAATCTGAGAAGTCACACTGAGCAATTTAGCACTACAGCACCATGCAGGCTGCTGTACTGTCATTCCACACCTTAAAAATCCACTTCGGAATCGTTGTGCTTCTCATCTCACCTAGCGTAGCACTGGGCACAGAGCAGGGGCTAAAAATATTTATGTGATGTGGCCAAAGCAAAAATTCCAATTCAACACTTTTAGAAAATTTCATCAAGGATTATTGTGTGTCCATTGGCTGAGACTACTTAGGCTGTGGGAGGAGGAGTGTGAGAAAATTGAAATGTGACCTGTTTCAGATCTGGACAGATCATCTTGTCAATAAACCAACAGAGGAACAGTTAATCTATCAGATGGAGAGAACAAATCTATGATTATTAGAGGGGGGAGGGGAGGGGGAAAAGAGGAGGAAAGGCAGGGAAGAGAGAGATTGGATAAAGGGCAAAAAGAATAAGTATAATTTGTAATAATGAATATGTCAATAAAAAAAATAAGAATTTAAAAAAAAACTAAATCTGTTAAGTGGCCATATCCTACAGTCAGTTTTAAACTCCCAAGTTTTAATAATTTAATTAATAACTCTAAAATTGCAAATTAATGAAGCTATATTTAATCTGCTTGAAAAGCTCCATGTATTATTTGGCTGGCTTTTAGACTTTAATCAAATTTTAACTAGCTTTCCAAACTGTTAGGAACATTTTTTCTGTTTTTTGCAAAGACAAATTGGCTGATGAAAATCAGAGGTTTTAGGTCACTCAGAAGCAATTAATCAAGAGACATTTGAATAAATGTCATTAAATGACAACACAAAAGACAAGATTAAGACATAATGATTATCAGTAATCACAAGGGTGAATAACTGGTTTCAAAATGTCAATCTATGACATTCAGTTCAATTCTAGGAACAATCTTCATCTACATTGCCTGTCTGTATCTATGTTTACACTGGCAATATCAATTTGACATGAGAAAATTCCTGAAATACGTTGATATTTAAAGAATTTTTGGGCCGGCCCCATGGCGCACTCAGGAGAGTGCAGCGTTTGGGAGTGCAGCAGCGCTCCCGCTGCGGGTTCGGATCCTATATAGGAATGGCCGGTGTGCTCACTGGCTGAGCACGGTGCGGGCGACACCAAGCCAAGGGTTGCGATCCCCTTACCGGTCACAAAAAGACAAAATAAATAAATAAATAAATAATTTTGCTCATGTATGCAGTTTCATTTAAATTAAGTCAGACTTTTTGAAGTATTATTAAATATGTGATTTTATTTCTCTTTTAATTTTTATATAGAAAAAGAATTATTTCTTCACACTGGGTGAAGTATTTGTATTAAATTCAAGCATTTCCAACAGTTCTCATCTTTTTAAAAAGTTATGTCCTCAGTACCAAGCTCTCCCATGTTAGCAGATGTTTGAGGCAACTGAGTGGCTAGTTCTTGCATCTTAGTGTAAATCCATCACAAATAAATTGTTTGTTCTCCATCAAGTGTCCATACAACATCCAACATCCCAACGAAAAGTGAAAACATTCATCACTCGACCAGTTCTGCATATGCACACTTGGTGCCACGGACAAAACACGACTGTCTAAAATTTTCTTCTCTCTTTGAGAAAGAGAGAACATTTCCAGTGTCCCTTTGATACAGCAAAAGGAAAGGATGGTGTTGGAAAGGGGAAAGCAGAAAAATGAAGCTAGTCTTACTCGTTGAGGCATCTCATGATTATACAAGCACCAAAGGAAAGGAAACAGCCAAAATTATGCATAATTCTAACACCAAACGAAGAATTCAAGGTGGGATTTTTCTTATTTGTGTCCAGCAGCTGATTTATGCACAGACCTCTCTTCTCCTGGACCACCACCATGGTCTGATCGATTGTCTGCACAAGAATGTGCCTGTGTCTTTCCAGGACTGTATCTGAATGGAGTTCTTGAATTACATCAGATGGTCCAATTTTGATGAGATCTGTCCAGTTCGCCCTTCCAACAGTTGAAATTCATGAGTATCCCTAGATCTGTGTGTGTTCTGATCCAGAGCAGATGTCCATCTCTGGGAAAAGCTAGCCCTGGGAATCATAACACTGAGGTTACTGTTCTGCAAGCCTGTCCATGTCAGTCTCATTTCACTTACAATATCGTCACTAGAGGAAAATAACTAGAAATCCCTTAATTTTGAAAAGAGAGAAAACAGCTGGAGCCAAGGAACTCCTTACCTTGGCAGAGTCCAGAGCACAGCCCTGTGTAAGAGGTACCTGGGTACCTGCCGCACCTTTCCACCTCCTACACCTGTCCACCTGTCTCAGACCTGATGTGGGCTCATGGTCACTCTTCTCCCTCCAAATTTGTAAGGAATTTCACAAATCCTGATTTAGTAGCTCAAATGAAGGCAACAAGTCAATTGTATTGCTCACCCAGCTCAGAATTTGTGCCTTATTTCTAGGACTTGGATTCTGCCTTGTTGGCTAAGTTAAACCAAATCATAAATCCCAGTGTCCTAGCTCATGCCTTTATCCTGGGACCATTATCTTAAAAACTGGATCTATTCCAGTTCCTCTAAAATTTGTTCTTCTGTGTCATCCTAGGGCTGCTGTCCAGTCTCTGACCCCAAGCGAGCACCCAGGACCCCAAAAGCTCTTCCCAATCCCAACCCACCCAATAGTGTGCTTCTTACCAGCCAAGATTATGTCTCTCTTCCTATGTTTAAGAGACCTGGGTCTATATCTTCACTATGCATCTTCTTAGATGATCTTGGAACCTACTTAACTTTTTGAATTCAGACTCATGATGTGTGGAATAAAGACAACCATTCTGATCACATAGGTTTTATTTAGAAAATCACATAAAATAATATACCTAAAGTGCCTGGTTCAGTACGTAGCATGTAACCAGAGTTTAATGTATGGCTTTTTTAACATCCTTGCTGGACATACCTAGTAATAGGAAACCACTCTGCAGATGAAAAATGTATACTCCAAATAAAAGTTTCTCAAACATTGATGTGCAAAAGAATTAATCACAGGGCTTGTTAAATTGCAGGTTTCTGCCCCTAGCAGAAGTTTCCTTTGGTAACTCTATGTGGAACCCAGAAAATCTACATTTTCAACCAGCACCTCTGGTCCTTTTGACACATGTGACCATAGCTTAGAGTGAGGAGGGCACAGAGGGGCAATTTCCTGCCTCACCAAGGAACAAGGGGTCTTAAAAAGCAGCAATGACCCCAGGCATTGGCAGTGGATGTTATAGGTCCACCCCTTCCCCACGTCCTCAGATCAACACCGCCTGCCCACCCATCCTCTTTAGCCATGCTGTGCATAAGCTCTGAACACTGAACTCCCTTGACGGACCAGCTGGGATTTCCCACTGACTGCATTACCCACATCCCTGGGTCCCCATCGCCTGGCTCACCCAGCCTCGCCTCCTGCCAGGTCGTGGTCCCTCAGGACTTCTCGTCCTCACGGAAGCAGATCCCACGCCCATAAGCCTATGCATATTGGGGCCACGTTGATCCAATCCTTGGTGAGGAACCACGTGTGCCTCCGTGAGAGCAAATTAGAGAAACTGGCTGGGGCATCTGTTTCCAATATTTTATACAACTTCCAGGACAAATACATGGAGCGCTTGCCTGTTTGCCCTTGGCTGCAACCATCAATCTGCTTTATTTATGTGCGTTCCATTTATAGCTACATCTCTTCTCTCATTGTGTTTGCATGGCTATTTAAACCAATTATTGAACTTTTTACCCATTCCTGTGATGTCACATCACCCCTTGCCACCAGCCCGAGGCACTCCAGCTGTCCAAGATCATCTTGTCCAGAGTCAGACAAACCTACATCATCATCCCAGCTCCAGCTCTTCTTACTTTTGTGACCTTGAAGAAATTACCTACCCCCTCAGAAATGGACTGTTCTTGTACATAAAATAAAAATAGTATATCACGATTTGTCATAAGAATTACAAGGAGAGAGATGAAAAGGGCCCCCGGGTGCCTAAATATGGTACTTGCTTAATACATGCTCCTTCGCCTTCCTTCCTTTCTCCCCAACAGGCAAGGACCACATCACATGCTGCTTTTACATCTCACCTCTTAGAAGTTCTTTTTCCATCTCAGATTAGAAGGAAAGGCATCTCTCTGATAAAAAGGAGGAACACAGTGCCTCGAGAAAGTGACTTAGCCTCTCTGAGCTCATGGGAAAGAACACAGCCTTAGATAGTCTGTTGAGAAAAATTGAGCATGATGAACTTCTGCAAAGAACCCAACAAAGTCCCATGTTTCAGAATTACTCACTCCTTGTCCCAAAGGAGAAAACTAAACTTCAGGGCAACCGGCTGAATGCGGCATTAGGAGAAAGTCAATCGGGTGAAGCAAAAGTGCATCACGGTATCCGCCAAGTTCTTCACCCTCCCGGTGGTATTTGCACTGCAGGACTGGAACCACTGGTGACACAGCAGGGAACATAAGGGAGGGACATTTGGACAGCTGCCCCAAAGGGTCATCCTTTTCCCCAGTGTCTCTTCCTTCCCCAGAGACTACATGCTCTAAGTACATAATTCTGCTCTGGCCTCAGACAGGTCCTCTCCCTACCCAGGGCCAAACTCCAGTCTTGCTTCTTTGTTTTAGGACCAAGGGAGACTCAGGGTCTCACCAACAAAGTGGCTCTTGATTTCTGCCCTCCTAGGCAGCTGCTCAAACAAAAAACTAGGAAGCACTAATCCCTGGCCTGACAGTCAACAGGACCCAGGGTGGGATCAGGGAAGCAGGGCTGTAGGGAGGGGGTATTTGTTCCCACTCATCCAATACTCGGTGTGTAGCTCATGTCAACACAGGTGTCAGTAAAAATAAGACAAAACATGGGTGAACGGATGATTAATATTGGTAGTTTGTTGACATGCAGCAAAAATAAGCCTGTAGAGCACATAGAGGGAAAGCAGCAAAAGTGGACTTTCCTGCAGTTTCACTCAAATAGACTTAATTTAATTTTGAATAGATAGATACACACATAGACATACAGATAGATAGGTACGATAGATAAACACAGACAGATAGACAGGTAGGTGGGTAGATGTATAGAAAGATCGATACGTAGGTGCACAGATCAGTAGGGAGAGAGAGAGAGAGATTTGCCACCTGTGAAAGCACCAAACCACTGTGCTCCTCGTCCTGCTGACAACTCACCTGAAATGCCCTCCCTTCTCACTGCTCGGAGCCTACTCATGATTCAAGTCCTGAATTAATAAGCAGTAAAGAAGAACATGTGCCAACTTGGAAATGAGATTAAGCTTCAGCACTTCTTTTAAATTATATAATTTCACTGAATAAATTCCTGTCCCTCATCTTTGCTGTTACTTAAAACCCTGTTCTTCCAAGCTATCTGGGTTCTGGCCTAGTTTGCCATATCCCCTTCCAAGCCATGTCCTCCCAAGACAGCCTTTCCTTCCCCACAGGGATGGTGACCGCCTATCTATGACATCCACCACCCTCACCTGCACACAGGTGTATCCCATGAAGCTTTCACTGGACAGCTGCTAGGGTGGTGAAGAGAACATGGTTTCGAAGCCAGAACACCCTAATTTTGGATATTGGCTACTGTGTTTACCAGCTGAGTGACTTTGGGCACATTATTTTGTGTCTCTGACTCAGGTTCCTCAGATGTGCAATGTAGATGGCAATACTTATATCTACTTTGCAGGGATGGTGTGAAGTTTAAATGAGATCATTTATTTGAGCATGGTGCTTAGAAGTGCCCAAAACTGTAAAGGGTCTGAGATTTTACCATACTTGCAAGCAAACAAGTGAGACTGCCACAGGATCATGGCTGGCAGAAGACACAAGCTTCCTGGGTCAGAGACAAAGGACCCCATTACTCACAGCAATAGCAGCAGCCAGAGTATCAGCAATTGAGCCCATTCCCTAAGCCCCAGTTCCAACCAGGTGATGCAAAGGCCAGGTGAGCCCTGCAAGTAAGGTGAGTTGCATTACAGGAGAGGAAACCAGACCTTAGGGAACCTGAATCTTTTCTAATGGGCAGTAAGCCTGCCTGATCTTTGCACTGGAGAACAAGCAAACAAATCTGTGCTCTGCTGTAGAAGGAGACACTATCTCCATCTTCCACATTGTTCTCTACACAAACACATTTGAACAGATAGTCTGGAAGAGAAGGGCATTCTGTTTCTCACTTGCAGTACATGCAGAAACACAGGAGACCCTTGAAGAGTTGTTTCTCAACAAAACTTAGCCCTTTACATCTCAACTTGTTTCCATTGCTTTGCTCTTTCTATTCCTCCTGCCCAGAATTTCCTCCATCTGCCATGCACAGATCCAAAGTCTTTGCTTCATTCAAAGTACCAGTCAAATGTCCCTTCCTTGAGAAGCATTTTCCAAACACTCCAGCCATCATAAATCCCTTGCCAGAATTCTGACCTACATGGGTGATCTATCTCCAAAAATAAGTCATTTTTTGATTTTTTTTAAACTGCTTCCTGAATTCAACAGTTATCCCACATTCTTTTTTAACTGTAAGTTCAGGGATATACTGTGGGGGGCACAGTAGATGCTGGTGGTGCCCCAACTATGGTCCCCTGGCCTTTGATGGGGTGTCTAACAGGCTGACTTCTCACTACCCGCAGGCTCTACCCAGTGCCTGGAGTGTGCGCCTGCACCTTGAGATGCTAGAGAATGAAGTTCCACCCACCCCCAGCAGCCTCAGCCAATGACTGCTGAAGCTAGTGTATCAGTGCCCCAGCTCCTGGGCTCCATGGGTGGGTGTGTATTCTACGCTGACTCCTGGAGCTCCCATGGACACTGAACTCCAGCTGCCCTCGGTGGAACCTGGCTCACTGACAGGGCCTTTGATGGATGCCCCCTTCCTTACTCCCTGCCTAGTGTTTTCTGGGGGCACCAGCTCCCCAATCATCTACTCACATTAAATCCTCATCTCAGGGTCTTTTTCTAGGGAAATACAAACTAAAAGGGTGTCATTAAATGATTATTTGTGGATTATACTTTGAAATTATTAAATATTAAATTATTAAATGACATATAGCTTTCAGTCAAAATCACTATCAGATCAATTAGGAGACATCGAGTCTAATCACATGATAAATATTTGAAAGCCATCCTTAGGTTCCTGAAGAACAACATAATCATAATATTGCAATTATAATATCATTAGAAGATGTTTGGAACCAAATGGATCTATGTGTGAAAGCAGGAAAAATATCAGAGGCTAAGGCTATGCGACTGGCCCCAGAGTGCTTCTCATGTGCTGCTAAGTGTCTGGGAGTGACCCAGAAGTGCCCGGCAGCACGCCACGGGGTGTGAGATGGCACGAGAGACTTGGGAAATCCTACTGACGGCCTGGGTGCCACAGGAAAGTTGGAAGAGGTCGATCACCTCTTTCCTGGACACTTCTCTTGCTCCCTCTACATCCTGAGCTTTGATGATGTGAAATTCCGATTGGGGACATTCCCCCAGCCCCTATCAGTTTGGCACAATTTGTTGACTTGTTTTTCCTGATAGTGAAAAGTATGGATGGCTGGCTTCTCAGGTCACGATCCGTGCTGTTGTCCGTGCTTGCAGCAGGATTGCCAGGGGCATGTTGACTGGTATGCAGAGCACCCCCCCCCCCCGAGGGATGAGAGGAGCCACAGTCCTGGGGCTTTTAGGATGGGGCCCCTTTACTGGGGCAAGAGAGGTCAGGGCAGCCCTGGAACGAAACACGGCATTAAACATTTTCAAGCCATGATGATGAGACAATAGAAATCAATGCTGCGATCTTGGGCACTGTCCTGCCATGCCTCCCCGTCACGCCTGGCTGTTTCCAACATCAAACACAACATGGAATCCACTCACGGAACATAAGCCCTGGATCCTTCTCTGGCCACTGCCCTGGGAACTCACAGGAGCACATGCCACTTGGCCACTGTAGACTGTCGAGAACAGGTTCAGGAAGGATCTTTGCAAAGAAGCTAACTGTGTCACCCTGTGGTCTTATGAAACACACTAGACACATCTTTGTTACAATTGGTCCCCAAGGAGAAACTAAAGCGATAGGAAAAGGAAAGCCTTCCTTGCCAAGACCCTACAGCTCTCCGCTGAACTCCAGCACTACTGGATTCCAGAAAGGACGCACCCCACCCTGCTCCTGCACGTACGAGCTGTCCCTGACGTACCATCCAGGAATTGGTTTTCGATGTGTCCTGTGTCCCTTACTCAGCTGCACTACAAAATGCATGCACACACGTGCAAACAACACACACACATGCTTTATCCAAGGAAAGACAGTTCTAATGATCTCTCTTGCCCTAGAAATATTGACCTCACTGAAGTTCATCTACAAAAATCAAGTAACCCATTGTCAGGTCATCTAGAAAGACATAGAAAGCAGCAGGAAAATAAGTCAGTGTGCCTAAAGTACGATTACTATTACGGCAAGAAATTCGGAATTTAAAAACAGGTAAATTAAAGTGTGACACATGAATCAGGGTCCACAGCGTACAAGACAAATCCTTCATGCTGCCGGCGTTGCTCTGGGACACAGATGCACTCGGAAGCATCACAAAGGACCAGAGAGAGCAGAAAAGTGGAAACACCCAGGACACGTGAAAGCTACAGAGAAAGAGACTGCTGGGGAGGAAGCTTGTTAGAGAAAATTATTACAGCATTTAACCGAGTGTGGGTGTACACTGCAAGTAGTTACTATTTTAAGGATTTTGAAAGGTAAAGGGTAATTAAATCTCAGCTTGAGGGCATATCTGAGCTCAATTAAGGGGAAAAAAGATCTCCCACAATCTCAGAGCAGGGTTCTCTCTGAGTGGAAAACACACCCCCATCTGAAGGAAAAACGCCCACCGCTGCCAGCACCACCCTCAGTGGCAGAACTGCCCAAGTCTGGGGTTTTTGAGCCCTACCCAACAATGTCCCTGCCCTGCCCTTGGGCCTGTTAAGCACTAGCAAGTGCGTGGAGGGGTCACAGATGGACAGAGGCTGGTCGACCCCGTGCAAAGCCACCCAGAGCTTCCTGGGTGCCAGGAAGTCTTCACTCAACTCACTCCTGCCCTGCGACATTAACAGCCTCCATCATGGTTTTAGAGCACCCCAAATCGTGCCTGTACCCAACATGCCCCTATTTCCCCTCCTGCCTTCTAAAGCTGGTACTGATGAGCTGCTATTTGACTTGGTGGTCGACGAAAAAGCTCCCAGCCAATCGCTTTGACCACTCCATCCCTGAGTCTCTGTGGTCGCTACTGCCTGGCTGTTCCCTGATGCTGTTTCCTCTTCTTTCTGGGGACCCAGATAGACTACATTTCTCAGCCTCTCTTGCAGCCACGTCAAAAGGACAGCAGTAATAAGAGGAAATGGCCAGTGGGGAAGAGGAAACACGGCAGGGTGGTTAGATGTCTGCAATGGTGAGCTTTGCTGGCACCACAAGGAAGCACATTGTCGTTTGGGTGGAAATTCAAGGACACATGAATGTGTAAAAGGCAGAACATGGTAAGAGGGCTGAGCTCACACCCAGTTCCAGTCCTGCCCTCACCACTCAAAGGACTCTGGGCAAACCATACTTCAGCATCAGAAGAGTGAGGGGACTGATGGGTGGGCTCCCAGTTTTATCGCGCATTGGAACTCCATGACGCATCTGTGGCTTAGCTCTTCTTCTAGCAACTCAGGCAGGATTGCTATTTGCTCTGCTCCTGATTCAACTCTGGTTTGATTTTGCTGCACACTTTCAGACCCCATGTCTTTTCCAATGTGCTTCTGCATACGTGGTCGTGGGTTCTATCTGACAGCTCTGTGAGGTAAGAGACAAGAGGCTGGCATCCTACTCAGAGCTTGGGAAGCTGGGCAGTAAAATCACCCACTTACCCAGAATTATAAAAGATTGAAGTCAGAGCTGCAAGAAGAGCTCGGCGCTCCTGACTACTGGCTTTTTGCAGTTCTTTGTTTGTTTGTTTGTTTCATTTTTGTTCACTATGTCACATTTAGTCCTTGCACAGAATTGCTCACCATTAATCACTCTATTAAATTAGTTCCTAAGCATGAATAATATGAGACTTTGCATTTTATTTTGTTCTAACTGTAATTATGTAAAATGATGCAAACAAACAAAGAGAAAGACTTAAACTCCCAAAAATATGTTCCTAAAAACTTTGTGGGGAAAATAGTTTTGATCATCTTACCCGAAGCTCACCATTTGCACATAATTCTTTATGAAAGAGCTAAATACATACGATGGAGAGTGGTTAGGATTCACATTAAACATATGCATGACACAGGTCCCAAAGCAAAGTGTCATTTTGTCTGAAGAAGTGACTCATTTCTTCACTGGGGAGCATCAAAATAAACATTTCATTGAATCCTGCCCATTCCAGTCATCTCTTATGTATTTCCAAACCAGTGGACACCTCACTGGGCACCCAGTAACTTTCTATGGTAAATCATGTACTAGACCGTTTCTGTTCCTTATAACAGAATACCTGAAACTAGGTCATTTATAAAGAAATGCAATTTATTTCTTACAGTTTGGGAGGCTGGAAAGTCCAAGGTCAAGGGAACACATCTGATGAGAGTCTTCTTCTTGGTGGGGATTCTCTACAGGATCTTGTGGAGACCTGGATATCACCTGGTGACAATGGGCTGAGCAAGAGAGAGCTGACTTGCTCACTCACTCTCCTTACAAAGCCATCAGAACCATGCCCATTACTAGATAAATGGATCAATCCATTCACTAGGGCACAGTCCTCACAATCTCATCACCTCTTAAAGGCCCCACTCTTGGTCAAATTTCCAGTACATGAACTTTTGGGGGACACATTTAACCCACAGCAATCCAAACTCAGGGTTTTGACTGATGACTTCTTTTTAATCAGTTATCAGGAAAACTCCTCCACATGCCCATTAGGATGACTATAATAAAAAAGGCAGATAATAACAAATGTTGGTGAGGATGTGGAGAAATTGGAACCTTCATATATTGCTGCTACTGGGATGGTAAAATGGTGCAGCTGCTTTGGAAAAACAGTCTGGCAGTTCCTCAAAAAGTTAAACACACAGTTACTATGTGACCCAGGTATCCCCATGCTAGGTATATAAGCAACAGCAATGAGAACATATGTCCCCACAGAAACTTGTACACAAATGTTAATAGCTGCATTATTCTTAATAGTCAAGGAGTGGAAACAGCCCACATGCTGACACATGGATGAATGGATAAGCACAATGGAGTCCATCTACACAGTGGAATATTATTCAGCCATGAAAAGGAGTGAAGCACTGACACGTGCTACAATGTGGATAAACCCTGAAAACATCATGCTGGGTGAAAGAAGCCCAACATGAGAAGACCACAGAGCATGTGATTCCATTTATATGAAAAGTCCAGAACAGGCAGATCCAGAGAGGCAGAAGATTAGTGGTTACCAGGGACTGGGGAAAGGGAAAGGGAGTAATGACAGTGATGACCAAGGGGTGTGGGGTTTCTTCTCAGGGTGAGGAAAATGTTCTAGACTAGATGATGGGGATGGTTGTGCAATGCTGTAAATAATGAATGCTGAGTGCTTTGCACAGTACCTGGCATGTGATTAGCATTACAAGGGTTATTACAGTAACGACTTTATGACAATAATAATATAGTGATAATGTGATTATTTCAATAATAATTAGTAGTAGTAGTATGACTGTGAATAATAACTTCTTGACCTCCAAGTATAAACAGAAGCATTTTTCCCTGGTTTCCTTCCATGTGGATCAACAAGGTAGGACCCACCAGCCAGACGTGGCTGATGCCTGTTTTCGTGAATGAAGCTTTGTCGGCTGCAGGTCGTCTGAATTGCTGCAGTGCTGAATTGCTGCAGCATGAACCACAAGCCTCAGATTCTCACTGTCTTTACAGAGACAATGTGCTGACCACTCTGTTCTAGAATATTCTCAATATTGTCACTTTAATCCTGAGTGTAAACAGATCACAATCCTTTGGAGAAGCCAAGAAGCATGAACTAGCTGAGACAGAAGACAGCTGGAACTTCTGAGACATGCAGGACGTGGCCTCCCACACTCCTCCACGTGGCCTCTTCTCCCCTGCCCTTCCCCAGACACCGTGTTCAGATGCGTCCTCTCCAGGGCCAACGGGTGCCACAGCTGTGTGCCTACTGTGTGCCTTCTGGCTTCTCTCCAGGAAGGGCGCAGGCGGAACCTCTCCCACCCATGTGCCAGCTCTGGGACACTTTTCCACTCCCACCCTCACACTGGAGAAAGAGCGAGCAGTGCTCTGAGGTCGACCTCAGCTCCTCCTAGTTGCAGGAAAAGCACCTTCTCCCCCAGAGGCTCAACCCCCAGCAACCTCACTCACAGCAACCTGAGTTCTAAAACCTGACTCAAGGGGAAGAGGAGAGAAGTGGCTTCCATCGGCTGGAGTCACACATGCCTTCTTACACTGCTCGTGAGCACCGGCCAGAGGCTGCTCCGTCCCTGTATGCAGCACAGCAGGCTCCATGATGCTTGATCAAGGTCCTCATGGGTGGCCCAATAAACAGTGCTGGACGTGCAGGCCGGTCAAGGATGCCTCCCTGTAGGCTGACGGCAGTACCAGGCTTTGTCTCCTCACTCAGGGGACTGTCAGGTTTTTGCTGTTGTTGTTGAGGGAACAGGATGGTCCCAGAACACTGGTCGTGGCTATTCAGTACCATCCTGCATTATGACTTCTGCTCCAAAAATGAAATCAATGTTCCTAGAGCCGCCCATCACCCCAAGAGCAAGTTACTGGGTTGTGTTGGCTGCCCCACGTTGGAAGCTCTTTTCAAAACTACTTTAACCTGTCACGGTCAGGCTGCCTCCTGCCGTCTACTAAAATAATGTGGGAGTTGATGCCTGCATTTTTTAAAGTTGATTGGGATTTTTTAATACCATAAAAAAGGAGAAAAGAAGAAAGAGAGAAAAAGAGGGAAGAAGGAAGGGACAGAGACACAGAGAAAGACAGAGAGGCAGAGACAGACAGACCAAGAGGGGGGGGGAATAGCAAACCGTGAAGAACTCACAGGGGGCCCAATTTCTTCACATCTGCTAAGCCCCCGCACGCATGGGGCACCCACTGCCTCTCAAGTGAGTTGTGCCCATGCCGTGTGGAAGAGATCCACGTTCAACCAACTGCATGTAAACTTTCCAAAAGAAAAGAAAAACAGGCCCAGAAGAACATAAGCTTTTTTGCCTTTTCCAAGGAATCCAACAATGACTCAAGATCAATGCATCAAAATCAAAGACGACTTCAGCTTCAAAGCTTTCTGAGAAGATCAGAGGCAGAGCCCGGGGAAGAGACAGATGTTCGACAGCAGGGAGGGATGTCCTCGCAGCCAGAAGGAAGTTCCATTCCAAGAACTGTCGTCTCCAGTAAGTTCACTTCGACTTGTAAAATCAGCCCTAAACCTCTCGGGGGGGAGCTTAATGAAAAGCTCCTTAACACAAACAAACGTGGGGCATTTTAGCAAAAATATCGAAATCAAACTCTTTAGGCAGGAAGGCTTCAGGCTCTAACTCCCTAAAAAGATGGCCTTGCTGGAACGCACATACTTTAAACTCAATTCTAGGAAATTGCCCAGAGTCCAGTAATATTTTCAGTTAGATCACAGTGCAATAGTTTTAAACTCAACGTATTTATCCTGGTGGCATTTTAAAAGGTGAATTTTCTACAGCCTCCTTCAGTGCTAGAAAGAAGAATGAATATTAGTCCAACCTATCTTAAATTCTTAGAATTTGATGACTGATTTCAGTATAATTGGTCAGGAATTACCTCTTCCTCTCTCTGCTGCCATGATAAAATATTTCTCCCTTTAACTCATATTTTCCAGGACGCTTGTGCTGTGTAATTGCACAGAGGCAATCCTATAAAATTCAGTGCAGTGGAGGAATGGATTCCATAATTAGCCAAACATAATTGAGCAATAATGCCTAATGATGAATAAAAGTCACTGGGCCTCTCACAGAGGAAAATTGCAAGAGCAGTGGTGTGTTGTTCCCAATAATTGTGCAGAGTGTCGCTGACAACAGTGCCTCGCCCTTTTTTGCTTTGGAAGCATCATTAGCAGCCCCGACTCTAAGGCCAATTCCTTACCCTTCCCAGAGTTCTTTCTCCAGAGCTGCCCATTTCAGAGTGGTTGTGGGGCCGAGAACATTGCACTGTCCCTAGCACAGAGCAGGCATTCAATAAAAAGTCATTTTACAAGTTTTTTATTTAGAAAACTCACTCACACTGTTCTTTCAGAGAGAGAATGCAAGACACACATACTTACACATACTTCTAATCCCACCATCTCCTTACTTTCATTTTTCCTATATGTAAAATAGATGCTTCCCACTGCCTTAGGGTCTGTACGAGCACATGCTCCTAAAAATAGCTGAAGATCCTCGAGTGGCAGTTTCCACCTAAATAGAAAACATTATTAAAGCCCAGATCCAGAGTATGTGCCCAATAGCCATCTCAAATGTTTCTCTAGTCATTTTCTGTGCTTTGATTCCTGCAGGATTCACAAGCCTAACGAAACAGACACACACACGCAATGCAGTAAATGTAAAACTCCAAGTGTACTGTAACGTGTTTGCACTTGCTGTTAATGTGTAGGTTTAGTATCCCTTATCCAAAATATGCTTGGGACACAAAGTGTATCAGATTTTGAATTTGGGAGGGGTTTGAAATATTTGCTTATGCATAAGGAGATATCTTGAGTTATCGATAAGACTCAAGTTTAAACATGAAATTAATTTGTCTCATATACAACTTATACACATAGACTGAAGGTAATTTCACACAATATTTTGAATAATTTTATGCATAAAACACATAACCTTTCACATGAGGTCAGGGTGGGATTTTCCACTTCGGGCATCATGTCAATGCTCAAAAAGTTTCAGATTTTGGAACATTTCAGATTTCAAATTTTTGGATTAGGGATGCTCAGTCTGTATTGAAATCTATCACATCAAGGCTTTCACTTTATCCATAACTAAATGCCACCTACATCTGTCCTTTGCCTAATTTTAAAAGATTGCGGAGACAATCTGCCAATCTGTAAATAAGCAATTATGGCTCTATATATTACATTGAGTGTTTCTTATTTTATTTATTCATTTTGGACTGCTGCACTCAGGCTTATTCTATAAAGTGCACCCAAGTTTGCCAGACCTAAAGCATTAACTTTTTCAGAAAAGCCATGTTGCCCCTTGATGTTTGATCCCGATGCTTGTTGCCTGAAACAGGTTAAAGAGCTTAAAAAAAAAAAAACCTGGCTGTTTTTTTAATGAACCCAGCTTCACAAAAACAGATGGTGTATGACCTGCCTAATTAGATAACACAGATAGAATCTCGTTCCCTAAACAAAGCTGTCTTTTGATTAAGCCTGCTACATATCACGTATACCAGCCATAGAAATGAGTCTTCCCCCCAACCTGTATCATCAATTATATTATTTCTCATTCCTTCCCCTGTACCTCTACTGTCCCCAGGCTATATCTTCCTGTTTTTATCTACATTGACAAATATGAGCAAAGATGGAAAAATGCCAGAAGTTAGGCACTAACTTAACAAAAGAATACCCGAAAATTGGAAAACTTTTCCAAATTAAAATTTTTTTCACTGCCAGAAAAACCCATAGGGATATATAGGTTCTCCACACTTTAGTGTTGCATTGCAAAGAGGATGAGCTCTGAATGGTCACACCAAGACGTCAAGCCAATTCTTTAGTTCATTCTGTTTCTCTGCATAAAAACATACCAAAGGGTTACCTTGATCATAAGTTTCCCCATCAACGTGGGGTACAGCCATGGCTACTTATTCTCCCAGGTCTTCCTATAGGAAATTACTGAGCTGTGGCACCACTTCCCCCGCAAACGTACACACACACATCCACAAACAAGCGTACACATGCACACACACACACACACACACACACACACACACAAGCACACTTAATTTTCTGAAACAATAAAGTTTAAACCAATTGGGCTGGCCAGTTAGCTCAGTTAGTTAAAGCACAGTGTTATAACACCAAGGTCAAGGGTTCAGATCCCCTTACCAGCCAGCCTCAAAATAAAATAAAATAAACCAATGATGCAAGGAAAAAACATTTTTGTCCATAGCGGTTTTAGAGACCACGGCATTAGGTTCCTTTCTTTCACATCTCTTTGGCCTTGTTAGAAATTAAAAGGGGGTCTATTTCTGGGGCACATATCCCTTTAATTCTGACTTTTTCATGACACAGAGAAACATTGAAAATACAGTTCTAATAAGGATTTAATTAAATTCCTAACTGAGGAATTTTGGGGGTTTTGTTTTGTTCTCTTTCTTCCTTTTTCTTTTTTTTTTTTTTCCCTAGTTTCAATCTGGAGGAAAAGGAATGAAGAGTTTGTTCCTTCAATTGCTTGACATGAATGAATGCTTCTGGCTCCAAAGCCTATTCTCTGCTCAGACAAAGCGCATGGGAGGCGTGCACCTCACCCCTTGTGTTCTTCGTCCTTTCACCCTTGGCCCTATGTACAGTGCAGAGGTGGTGCCCCATGGCGGTTTCTTTCCTTAAGTGTGGTGTTTATGAGGGCCCTGCCTGCCTAACTTTGCACACTTCTTTCACATTCATTTGCACAAACACTGAGATCACTGCCCTGCTGTGCCTGTTATTACCCGGACCATAAAATCATCCCTGTTCAGGGTGTAATTTCACCAGGTGATGAAAGCGGATTGCAATGCCTGTCTGGGGATGAGGTTTGAACCCATTCTGTCAAGTCTCTGTGACTGTGTCCATTCCATTCATGCATGATCCTGAATCAGATTCAGAGAGGAAGCAGCTATAGCAGTGGCACGATTGCCAAGGGTCCCCAAATCTCCATGTGAAAATGGACAGAACAACCACATAGTAAAACCAATACACACAGCATATTCACAGCAAAATCAGGTGACAAGACGTATTGATGAACACCAAACTAGAGGCTTACTAGACTGTATCTGTGAAGAAGGAAGCAGAAGGAAGCATCAGGGGTTCTGGTAGCCCCAGACACGGAAGTCCCCAAAATAGTCCAAAGGCTTACACTAAAGCATCGCAGCCAAATCTGAGAACAGCAGCTGAAAGTGAGAAGAGTGTAGCTCAGCTCAGTGTAGACAAGGGCAAGCTGTCTACTGAAGGGCCCTCATGCGGCAGGTGGAATCCAAGCTGGGCAGGACAGGGACAGAGAGACAAAGAAAAGAGAACATACAGCAAACTCACAACCCTGTTCAATCTTCATAAAAACAACAAAACCAGGAGATCCATGAAGATAAAATGCTACTCTGAACACAACTATTTCTAAAAGTTTAGGGGAGCTAATTTCATATGAAAATGAGCAACAAAAAAGAAGCATAGTTGAATCTGATTCAAATTTATTACAAGAAAAAAGAGGATCAAAAGTAGACTGACATCCCTATGGACCAAAAAGTCATGCCAGAAAACATATGCTCATAAATCACTTGAAGACTGTAATTTTCTATTTAAGAGCTAAAATATACTCATAAATATGACACGGAACATGAAAGTACAACATAAATCAGAAAGTGAGAAACTTAGAAATCATGATAGAACTCAAGACAATGAGCAATAAGAAAAAATAATTTCAGAGATAAAGAATAATCTAGAAAAAAATAGGAGAAAATAAATTTAAAATAATAACTTAGGAGAAATAAAAGGCAAAAAGGGAAGTATAATGAAAATTCAAAAAAAGTTTAAGATATAAAAAGGATTTGAGAAAAAATGACAAGTACATAAATGAGCAAAGAAGATCCAACATGTTGACAATAGAAATCTCCAAAGGAGAAAATCCAAACAAATACTAAAAACTATAACTCAAGAAATTTTTTTCAAAATAAAGATTTGAAATGACAGATTGAAAGAGAATATTGACCCAGAAAACCAACATGAAGACATTGTCTAGTAAAATTTCTGAACTTTAAAGAAAAAGAAAAGAATCCTGTGGGTTTACAGGCACTAATAGAACATGACAGATAATTTAAATAAAATTACCATCATTATCAGATTTGAACAGTAAGGCTTTATTCTACTAGAAAATGAAGCAATATATTTAAGATAATCAAGGAAGGAAAACATGTCCAAGTTCTTTACAGTCAGAAAATCTGACCTTCAAGTATAAAGGGCACAACTTAAACAAGTAAGAATTCAGGGAATATTGTTCCCAAGAGCACTTCCTAAGGAGTCTACTAGACAATAGTTTGAGAAAACCAGAATGACTATAGGAATACGGACCTAAGTCTGGTGTCAAGCATTCAGTTTGTAATGACTTGTACACACAATGAATCAAGAGTTAAAAGCAAGAGTGTAGCATGTAATTGGATCTATAGTCAGACCAGGTAAATATGGCACAGCCGTAAAAAATGGGGAAAAACTGAGGACAGCAGATGCAAAGGAAATTCCTAACTGCTTTTAATAATCATATTGGTGGTGATGCATTTGCATTATTATTTTAAGACAGGTGTGTGTCTCAAAATAATCTGAAATAAAGCAAATGGGTAACTATGTAATATTTAAATTCTGTCCTGCCCAGTGTTCTTCAGAATCTGGATCATTTGTATGGAAAGAGATGATAAAAATTCCACACAGAAATGTGTATTACTGTAAACTCATAAAGCACTTTATCTTTTTTAAGAAGTTTCAGGTCTTCCCCCTGTAATGTCCTAAAAACAATGCTACGCAAAGGCAATGAACATCCCTAACACCAAGACTGTGTTCTGAAATATCATTTCCCAGTAAAAGACCTCAGGGAATTTTGTAGGAATGGCAGTTTCTAGCCTGGGACACAATATTTACAAAGTGACCTCCAAGACCCTGTTCACAGCAGATGTTAAGAAAACCATCAGCGACTACCATGTGTTGGAAGGACTAAGGAGCCATGATGAAGAGGTTCTCAGTGACCAGAGATGGGGAAACTGAACATCACTAATGATAAAAACTGCAATGGATTGAACCTATGTGTTTAATGCCAAGAGTTGATGATTAAATTTCTTGAAATGTATTGGTCACTTTTTGAGGATTATAAGAAACCAATCCATTATCTTGAAAACTGATCAATATAGTTAAATCAAGTTGACCAATAAAGTTAATCAAGTGTCTATCCTGTCTTTCCTATATGAATTGTACCACTAGGCAACCGCAGAGGAGATGAGAAGTGACTCCTTTTAATGTTATTACAGCTGATGAATGAAAGCAAAATGATAGAATCAGAATTTCACCATTTCTCAACTCCCAGTGAGTTAGTAGATCCAGGCATTGCACATCAGCAGCTGAACACACCACAAAATGAGAGATGTGGCTCCTGAGGAAAGGACCCAACACTACCTGTAGTCTTGCCAGACAGACTGAACCCAGTTCTGTTTAAGCCTCAACATCCAGCTGCAGGAAATACAGAGAACAGAGGAAAATGTTCATCTGCACCATGAGTAAACACTCGCTCTTGTCCAGACTTTGGGAGACTCAACAGGTCCAACAACTCAGGTTCTCCAACAGATAAATTGTGAAAAACTATAACAACAGCAAAAAGAAATGGAGGACAGCACTGAGGACATCAAATTGTAAAAGTGCAGACAGAGCCTAGAGTGTCTAGGAACACATGGTGGGGCATAGAACTATCCGGAGATGCGAGAAAGCAATTACTATGAACGTTAGCACAGTGTGTACACGGCAGGGCAGAATGAGGTCTGACTGGAGGGGCCACACCAAAGGGCTTCTGCAGTGTCTGCCTATGTTCTCTTCTATGACCGGGGTGATATTTACAAGGGTGCCCACCATATACTCATGTACTAAGCCATGCACTTTTTGGGTTGTTTTCTCTACCTTTCTATAATTTGACAACAAAAAGCTTAGTTAAAAATGTTTTTTAAAATGACAATGCTCCATAGTGTCAAGCAACAGGAACAATCACATGTAGGGAAGAATCGCCAGGACACCTGAAGATCTGCAGCGGAGCAGAGGGTGAACAACACGGAGCTCCTAACTTCGGAGTCAGAGTCAGTGACTCTGGGGATCTGAGCAAGGCTGTCCAGCTGAGGAGTTCAGCAATCCCGAGTTCTGAGCCAGGTGTGCTGGACCAAGAGGGAGGGAGCAGCATGAGACGTTGTTAGGGAAAGCACCATGATTCAGCTTCACAAGGACAGATCCAGAGACACAGATCACCAGTCAAAGGTGGGCAAGTGGGAGGAAGAGAATGCAGAAGAAAGCCTTAAATATAGGACTCCACCTCATCCACCGCAAACGCCAGGAGCATTCATGGAATAAAGAGGCTACAGTCAGAAAAGCGCTTTTCAAAAGAAAAGGACACTTTGGAAAATGAGGTATTTTTTTTTAAAGCACTCTAATTATTTTTGCCTGAAGTACATGTTTCTGAAAACTTTTCGGAAGGACCCAAGATTGACATCATTTTACGGGCCTGTTCCGAAACACCTTCCCTTCCCTGTTCTTGATTCAGATGATGTACCTTATGCATCACTCTGGATCCTCTTGGTCTTATCTGCCCCTGAGGTCACCAGCTTGGTGGCCTAGCCGCCACGACAGAGAACAATTTGGGGAGGCTCAGGTCCCAGAAAGCACACCCCCAGGAGAGAATTTTGGAACTGGGTGGACAAACAGTCTGGCAGCAGTAGGGACCTGATGGCTGACCATAAACGGATGGTGATCGCTCCCAGTGTGCAGGCGCTTCAGAGGCCTGACGGCTTCACCTGCGGTTGCAGGAGGGGGACGCAGGTGGAAGGTGAGGTCTTCAGAAGGAACAATGAATCTTAGGCTCTTGGGGACCAAAGCCAAGAAGAAGCCCTTCAGTTATTTCCTGGTTTCTGCGATGAAGCCATGAGTTCATGAGAACCTCGCTGCTTAAATGCTGGAAAGGAGAAATAAGAGACCAACCAGGAGGGGAAAATGTAACTTCAAAACATATGAACCCAACACTGTAAAAATAAGTGGAAAGATAAAGCAGGCATAAATGAGTCCAGGAGAGGGGCTTAACGCCCCAGCAGACCCAGACTGTGCATGAGCACATCTCATCCTCCACACTCGCTAGATGGCAAATCGATCGATCTCCAAATAAGAATGTAGGGAATGCAAAATCGAAAGAGACAGGAAAATCTTCCTATGCAACTCAGCACAACCTTGATTCCTTCCCGATAACTTTTGAAAGGCTCTTTCAAATTGCACAAATAATTCCTCTAATTATTACCTTGCTCCTTGGAAAAACATGGGGGCAAACATCCTCTAGGTGAATTTTTTTTATCAACCTGTTTCAAAAGTATGCCAATGGTCACACTGAACAGCCTTCATGGTACTGTAGCTGGGCACATATCTCTGTCCATGAACAAACATATATTTATTGGAAAATGATTTTCATAGACCCCCATATCATGCACATCTTTATCCTGTAAATCAGAATCCTTGTCACAAGATCATTTGGTACTTATATTCTCATCCTGGAGCCACAGTATCCTAGGGAGGTATACACATTAGCCTTAAGTTTATTTTTTTTTTATTGTAACATAATTGATTATACATATCTGCAGTGTACAGCATTGAATATCAATACCTGTATGCAATATGTGATGCCCAGATCAGGATAATTCATATGTTCAACATTACACAATGTAATCATTTTTTGTTAGCCTTAAATTTAAATGCCAGGCTGAACGTTTATATCTATTATATGGCCTATTATACGGGTGTCCCAAAATATAAAATATAAATCACATTTTTGATGCACGGATTTCATTATAGCCAAAAAAGCAACCATCCATCAGCTATTAATTAAAAGATATTTTAAGCCAATCCAGATATCTTCAATCATGTATTGTAGCTGCTTGGAGTTGCAGTAAATAGTTTATCTTCAGTCCAAAGTTTTACTTCATCCATGAAAATAATATAACTTGGTCCCCCCAAAAAATAAAATCGAGTAAAAGTTGGAGGCTTCCCAAATGCTTTTGTGACTCTGGACTGGAAGTCTGGCCATCTGGAGAATTATCTGTCCCGGCTCCCCTCCACTTTCATCATCTTGCCTAGTGAATAAGCATGATTGATCCAAGCTGAACGACAGACCATGTCCTGCTTCAGATCCAAAAGGCATCATCTCCCGAGGACGTGCCTGAGGTTGGCTGCAAGGCAGAAACTCACGGACAGACAAACAGTGCTGAGCTTCACAGCCCTAATAAAATGGAAAATTGACGAATTTTCCACCTGGATATCAGCATACATTCGAGCTATTTCTTACAGAGAGGAAATTAGTTTGCATTTATCAGTCACACTTGAGGGTTGTCTGGGAACGGTCTGGGATACAGCAAACCTCAGCTAAAGCCTCATATATTCACCAAACATACGTGAGCTTCAGCCAAGAACAACAAAAACTGTACTTGGGGCTGACAACACTTGAAACAGGGCCATCTTGCCTGCCAAGTGATTTTATCTGTTTCATTATAGATGTGGGATTATCTGTTATTCTCCTAAGTCATTTTTCCGGAATAAACTAAAGAATGGGTTTAAGTTTATTATAGTTAATGGATATATAAAGAAAATAAGTCTGTATGTCTTGGATACAGATGATCCGGGTGGATCTCCTATATATATAAGAACATTTCCAAATTTTATTTTCAAAATCCCAAAATCTGACTGTTTTTATTTTTTGCTTAATGTAATCGTTTATCCATGCCTCACATGTTTGTCAGTGCACAGTGTGAATCTAGGTTCTAAGCACCAAAGAAATATTAAAAGAACCAAGATTTTCATTCCGTACAAACTCAAGCTGGACATCAATAATTATTTATAACATAAGGGACAGAGAATTTCCATGTCTGGCCTATCGACAAATTCTCACGTGTTCACCCTCTCCTACCTGAGACTCAAGGCTCTCGTGCCTTCTCAGACCCTTCTGCACACACACGTGATGTGGCCTCAAAGTTGTAAAATCAAGACACTCATATCAATCAGGGACAGAGCTGGGGTAGGCAAAGAAAAACCATCACTCTGGTGAGCACGTAGACAGAGCCTGGATCAGCAGTACCATAGAAGGTTGAATACATTGTGGAATGCTTGAACAACCACCCAAAATAAATCAGTTACATGAAGATTTTTTTGCAGTACCTGCTAGTTGGCAGCATTGAATCCTGGAGACTTGTTTCTTCCTGGCTGTCCTTCTGAAGGCACTGCTTCCTTTCAACCTGTGTTAGCCAAGCAGCCTGGGTTTTCTGCCCTGCCGGCCTGCTTCTTACACACTAAGGGATCTGACTCTTCAGATGCTATTTCTTTGCCAACATCACGTTTGGATTATTGATAGAGAGGCTGGATATTTGGAAAGCTCTCATCTTTGAAACAGTTCTCAGGCTGCAGTTTTGCAAACTGGAGCACAAACCCTTCAATATTTATGCTCCTTCTATTGATGCTGAGTAAATCAGAATCTGGAATACCTGCATTATCCAAACCATATGCTTCACTGCATTTTTTTCAAATGAGTAGGTGAGGGAAATTTTATGAGCATTTTTTCTTATCTCTGGTTGCTAGGGAAACTACTTTTTTTTTTTTTTTTTTGGTATGTATAATCCTAGCATCTCAAAAGAACCAGGCACAAACTTCCTTCTCTTCCTTCCGATGAAATAAATGTCTTCCACAGAGAGTTTTCTCCTGAGTCACACTGGCCATTCAGTCTCCACGGACATTATAAAAGTCCAAGAGAGTGGAAAATGCACAGGGCTGAATTTCAGCTCCACGTTTGCAGGGAGCCTTCTGCCCGGTGGAGGAGCCCACAAAGTTTGCCTCACGAAACAAAGTGACTGTTTTCACTTGGTGTGTTTTATCAGGTGCTATTTTGTCATTCGTGCACATAAGACTGTAGAGTAACAAAAAGATCCATTCTGCTTCATCCAATGGAGAGTCGTTTTACAGAAAGGAAAAAAAAAATCTTGGTTGATGAGGACAAAATAAAAACTAATTATGTTCAGTTCCATGAGGTTTTCTGCCTCAAAACATAACAGAGAATCCACAGGCAGAGTGGGAAACTGCCCACGGTTTTCATATCCTCTGGGGTCTTAAAAAATATCCTTCCTCCATGCAGGCAGCCCACGTTTTACCACAGGACAGAATGCACTAGAAAGAACTTCTGAAATGTGGCATTTGTGCACCATGGGGCTGCTTGTTTCACAGCCGCGTAAATCACCAGGGGCACATTTTGTACCAGGAAGGCAATTGTGCCCAGAACGGAAAATGACTTTGGACAACCGAGTGATTGCATTCTGCTTTTAGAGACAGTCAGATTGCACCCCCAACCCGCATCACATTTGCATAATTCTCTTATGAAATGCTGCTTTTTTCATGAAATACTGCATTTTTCATTCTCGAGCCCAGAGCTGCTGTCAGTGTGGTCTACACCCACTTTCAAATTCTCTCCCACATAATCCCCAAAGCAGAGAATATTTGAGCAAGTTAAGCAAGCAGACCCTGAGGCAAAATCGGGACAGAGCTTAACAGACTTCTGTCTTGTGCTTAGTATGATATATAATAAAGCAAGCAGAGAAAGAAAGAGCCAATTCCGCCATCACCAACTGGTAATGGCATAAAGAAGTAATAATTGAATTTTGGGCTGCAAATGGTTGGGGGGAAAAGAAACTTCACATTCATAGTGAAACAGGAAAATTAGTGCAAAAGGGACCTTAATGTTCAACTGCAATTTTTACTGTTAGAAAAACTTGATGTTGGCACAATCCCTCCCACAGTAAACATTGTCTATGACCAATATGGCTCATGAACCGTGCCTTACGCTTACTAATGTGTTTGCCTTCACAGACTCACCATCAGCAAAATTAGGTGAATGTGTAAAATTATTACCATGAACCAGAAGAGTCAAGCATGCAGCAGCCATGCCAGCCGAGAGCTCCTTTCAAACACATAGTCTCAGGCCGCAGCCTAGACCCATAGGATCAGAACCAATGGGATGGGATCTGGGTAGCTGTGTTTTAGCAAGTTCCCCAGGTAAGCTGGTATGCACTCAAGGCTGAGACCCACTGGTTTGAGTTGTTTGGGCCCTATCCACTGCAAAACCTCCAAGGTCCTCCTTTGAGTCAGTAATCAACCACTCTTTAGTTACTGTATAGAGAAATTAGATATATTTTATTTCTGGTACAATGTATGATCCATCCAGATCACAGAAATACAGACCCTATTAGCCAACATCCTATTTAATATGCATTAACTTCCTAAGTCATAATTTACTGAATCCTTGAAACAGACCCAAAAAAGAAGGAAATATTAAGAGGAAAGGTAGAAAAAATTATTTTTAAGAAATTATGCTGCCATTAAATACGGTGTTTGAAAGGGATATGTGAAACTATGGAAAAATACATTATAACATAAAAGTTCGAGAAAGAAAGAAACAACAATCACAATAATACGTTGAACTTTCAGAAGGAGGGAACAGAACTGTGGTTACTGGAGGTGGGAAAGGGAAAGGGGGAGGTTAGGGAGAAATTGGTTAATGAACATGAAGGATGATTATTGCGTTTTGTAATGATGAATATGCTAGTTATCCCGACTTGATCATCACGTACTGTACACAGACACGGAGAGTCTACTGTGTACCCCTCAAATATACATAATCAATTATATTTCAATTTTTAAAAAAAGAAACTGGATAAAATAAATAAATAAACTTCAAATGCAGAATACAGAATCATATATTCAGTGTAACTACTACCTTAGAATATGGATTTAAAAAAATAAAAAGACTGGAAAGAGGTTTGCTTAAATGTCAGCAATTGGTATCTTTGGACAGTGGAGACAACAGATGATTTTTCTCCCCCCTTTTTTACTTTTGTCTGTTTTTCGTAGCTTTTGGCCATGTCTGTGGAGGTATTGCTTTCTGAATGGGAAACACACATTAAGTCAGGACTAGTCTATTACTTGCTAACACAAAGATAAAAGTCACCATTTTTCATGGCCACAATTTTACTACGGTTGACGCACTCCAGATACGAAACAAAGCTGAGTCACCCCTGGGTTTGCTATTGACAGATAGATACAGTGACATTTCACTAGACCATGCTGTGGAGTACATCATACACATTAGGAAATGATCCCAACAGGCTACAAATACGCTGGAAGAAAATATATATATAGGGCAAGGGTTGGCTTGAGATCCGTGGATGTGCCCAAATGGGTTTCATTAAAAGGGAGGACTCGTTCAGGGTTAAGACATCCATACATTAATTCATCCCTTCCTGTCCTCTGCTCAGGTCTTCACCACTGCCTGAGAATGACAGACGGTTTGGGAGAACCTAGAGACCCAATTCTTACATCAGATGATTTCCTGACAAGTTCTCTGGCTAGAGATGTACTTCAGCTTAAATCCCAGTTGCTTCCAATTTCGAGATCCCAGAAAAGCAGAAGTCAGATATTCAGAGGGATAGGAAATGTTGTTCGCCAAAATGCTGACTTAACCTTGCAAGTGTCCTTTGGCTGCCTCCAAGAATACCCCCTTAGAATCCTTTTTAAATGAAATAACACCTGCTTTCACATCACATCGGTGACTTTAGGTTATAAATATCAAGAGGCACCACGGGGTCACAGATGAGAATGATGTGAGCTTTAGACTAGACAGAATGGAGTTGAAGTCTAGGGTCTACTTACTCTGGGTCATGTCCTGACCATGATTCACCCATTGCTACTCTCTCCTCTGCAAAATGAAGATAACGATTCCTGCTTTACAAGGTCACCGGGAGTCTTAGAGGTATGAGGAATGTAGGAGGCTCCCCCAGCACACCTCACCGTGGTGTTGGGTATGGAGGAGGAAGTGGTAACCAGGTTATAGTCATGAGTACTATCTTACTTAGGGGAGAAGTTAGTGCTGCATCCTAAACAACCAAAAGGGAGAAACACATTGCTGCTAAGTGTATCCGCCAGTATCAATTCTTAGGAAAACAATCTGGCACCATCATTGAGCCAACTATGCCATCCCTGACTATGCACTCCAGAGAAGCTGAGCTCACGTGTGTGTGGAGGCATGACAGATAACACATTCACAGCAGCATTGTTTGTAAAAGCGAAAGAATAAAAACAACCCCTTTGCCCTAAGACAAAAAAATGGGTAAGTCATTATGTCATAGCTCCTCAGTGAAATATTTTAAAGCCCTTAAACTGAATGAACTATATCATAGGAATACCTCAGGAAGAAAGTTGAGTGAAAAAAGCAAGTCCCAATAGGATATTCTTCATATGAAATACAAAAACACACAAGGGTAAACTACATATTGTTTAGGCATACATATACATGAAATAAAACGTATGAGAAGCCAAGCAAGAAAATGAAAAATCCACACTGCAGGCTCATGGTTACTTCTGGGGAGAGGAGGCAGAAGAGATAAGTGGTAAGCGCAGGGGATGGGGTGGGATCGATAATGTCCTGGTTCATGTATTCCATGGGTGCTGTATTTATTTACTGAATGTAAAAATTGAAGGAGAACATCCTACTATGTGCACTTGATTTTTTAAAAATTCTATTAAAGATGGACAGAACATTTCCTGTAAAGGATGTTCCCAGACTCAGAAAGAAATGGAATGAGGTGAGGGAACTCAATATATCAGAAAGTAATTAGTGGGGGGGAACAAAGGATAAAAAAGTAGCAGAAGAAAATGCAGCCACAACAAAATGAAGAGCTGTGAATAATGTCTACCTCAGGCTGCTCAGGCTGCTGTGACAAAATACCATAGACGGGGTGGTTTACAAACAGACATTTACTGCTCACAGTTCTGGAGGCTGGAAGTCCAAGATCAAGGCATGGCAGAGTCAGTGTCTGGTGAGGACCCACTTCCTGATTCATAGATGGCGCCTTCTCGCTGTGTCCTCACATGGTGGAGGGTGAGGGACCTCTCTGGGGTCTCTTTTATAAGGGCATTGATCCCATTCCTGAGGGCTCCACCCACTGCTCTGACTCCATCACCGTCCAAAGACCCCACCTCCTAACACCATCCCCTTGGGGGGCAGGATTTCAACATATGAATTTTGGGAGGGCAAACAGTCAGTCCATAGCAATGTCTAAGCCATAAAGAAAGAGCAATGGGAGTGTGAGAAGTAAAGCCATAACAAGCACCAAGTTCAGTACCATCTGAAAGTCAGCCCACCCCACCACTATGTACCATGAGCACTTGGCACTGCCTGCAGGGCTGCATCTGAGGTCATGCTGTTCACTGCAGATCTCCAGTTCTGATTAACACCTGTACTACACATATATTTATACAGATATTTATCTCCACATTTTCACCTTTTATTGAAAGAAAAGAAAAAAGCAGTCTTCACATCCTAAAAGATGCTCTGTCATTGCCAGAAAAAATAAACGTTTGTATCTAACTAGTAATAGATATTTCTTGCATTCCCCTCGATGTTTTCATTGAGGTCTTGCCATAGTGAGGAAGGAGCCCTTGGGTTCCCTTTAGGCATGAGGTGAAGAAGCTGAGAGACGGGTCAGATCTTTTCTCAGATGGCATATCTGGCAGTCACTTGATGCCCGAGCCCATTTTCTTGTCTGCCCCAGGCCAACTGGGTTGGGGAGGAGGTGAGTGCTGGGTCCACCCTCCACCTGTCTCCATCAACACTCTGCTCAATGTCAACAGAATCCCAGAACAACCCTGGGTGCTTGGCTTCTTCTCTCTGTTAATCAAAGGTGCTAGGGGCCCAAACTTAAGGTTATGAGGGAAGGAAACCGTAAATGCAATTACCACCTCAGCTCTCAGCATGAGTGAAATGTCTATTTCTTCCACCCTCAGCATCACAAGTGCATGCTCCACGGCTTTAGCAAATCCCGCATTGTTTTCAGTAGAAAACCAATGCCCAAACAAGACATGTTCAATTAACGCAAGCACTGATTGCTTCATCACGGCAGAGAAGGGAGTCGCTTCTTTTAATCAGTGGGGTCAGAATCGCAAAGATGAGACGCAGCTTGCTGGGGCTCTGGGACACCTAGAGTGATTGCATAATGCTCCTACAAAATGAGCATGCTGGAATGTTAGAATCATCCTGGGCACTTTTAAAAATCCTGATGCCCAGGCTGCACCCCCATTCAGGGGCGGGGAGCTGGGGTGCCTCTGGGCTGTCATCACCAAGAAACTTGGGGAGTAATGAAATAAATGCAATGGTAATAACTGGAAAACAGCTGGTGATTTCACTTACAGTAAAATTAGGTGGAAAAAATAATTATCTCTATGTCTTAAATTCTACTGAAAGTGTTAAACGTTGACTATAATATTATACACAAATAGTATTCACTAAGCGAAAAAAGAAGAGGCTTCATCAAATTATGACGCTCTTATCTCTCTTTACGTTTTGATTCTAGGCCTAGAGCAAAAATTTCTGCAAGGACTTTCTGCCCTTTGTTATTTGTAAAAGGCACAATGAGCAGCCCAGAGGAGACACAGGCAAAGGGCCCCCCGTCTCCTGCCACCTCCGCCACCTCTCGGGGGATGTTTCTATCTGTGGAGCTGGCTTGTTTCAAACTTTATCTTTCCTTTGAATGGCTGTGTTATCTCTATTATTTTTCCAAGGAGAACAGAAAGTCCTTCTAAAAATTGTTTAGGTTCAAAGAAAAATAACCATTTTCCTCAAAATTTACATTACAAATTACATTTCAAACCCAATGAGAAAGTCTGTTTATTTTTTATTCAAATTACATCAGCTCTTTTCCAGAAATAAATAAAACCCTACTCAGCTTAAAAAGAAAAACAAAGACAAACAAACAAAAAAAAAAAAACCTTTCCAAAACAAACCAGGGATATACTGCACATAAATATGTCCTTATTATATATCTGCTCCATCCCCCTATATTTAATAAAGATATATATGAGGTACTTCAGAAAGTTCATGGAAAGATTTTAATTCTATTTTTCCACAAACCTTTTTCGTAAGTTATGTGTAGTATTATTATACATAAATGTGTTATATATAATAACTTATGATATAAATATATATTTTACATCTTTTGTACATATAAAATAGGTATATAAAGTACATATTTATATCATAGGTATTATATATAAATATACATATTATATATAATATACATTATCTGATTGTAAACAGATACATAACAAATATGTTACCTGGATGTAAATGGATAACATGTATATGTAAGTAACTGTATATAACATTACATATAAATAAACACATAACATATTAAATATATTTATTGATTACGTACTTCTTTCCTATACCATTTATGTAGATTCATACTGATTCACTTGACAAGTCATGTTTCCAGGAGGCTTAAAGAATTATCTTGATTTGAAATTCATGGGGTAGAAATTTAAAAGCATTTCCAGTGCTTTCTGGACATTTCTGCTTTGTATTATTTTTCCCTGTGGTTACAGCTCGTTGGTAGCCCATGGGGGGGGAACATCCAAGTACCCACAGATGTTTCTTGGTGACAGTATTGATTATTCAGACCGACCAATAAGACCTCTCTCATGAGCCCCACCCCCACCAGCCACTTTGTCTACACTGCAACACCCCCCGGTCTGACATACGCTATCTCTGCACCCACCTCACTTTTCTTCTCGCTGCTCTTTTACTTATATATTGTGTGGATTTTTCTGATTCTCCTGTTAGACCATAAGGTCAGTATGCGTGAGAATTTTGAGCTGTTTGTTTACAGGTAAATTGCAATTGCTGACAACAGTGCCTGGCAAACAGTGGGTGTTCAATAAATATTTGTCCGTGGCATGAATAAACCAGAATGCAGGCAGATTAATTAAGATTTAAAAAAAAGAAGAAGAAAAAGCAGGAAGGTAAGAGAAAAAGGGAGAAAGATAGATTTTGACTACTTCCAAATGGTTGAGCATCCAAGTCAACTTGTTTTCAGGGTGAAACTGGCCTCAATGTAGCTTTCAAACTTATGCACCATTCTTTAGTCATCTCAGTAAGAACCTTCCAGAAGAAACAGGCTTGGATGTAATCAGATAATACATTCAATGGCCCTGAGTACCCTGAATTCTTGCCAGAATGAGTAACCTTTCGGTGTTGTTCAATACATTTTCTTCTCTAGACTTAAACTGGCATCCTCAGATGTAAATGTTGAAATTGATTTTAATTTTAAATCTCCCCACGTTTCCCAGCCTCTTGCCAACTATTTTATAACCAGTTTCTAACCAGCCTTTGCAATCCACACTTACAGTTGTGTATGTTTTCATATTTTTGGACACTGAAATCTGACTTTATATAATTGTCACATTTCAGGAAATATTATCTTTCAATTTTTTTCAAGTGAACAAAAATGGAGATGAAAAGAAATATACTACCAAGCTATGAAAATATATAAAGGAACCTTAAATGCCTGTTACTAAGTGAAAGACGCCAATCTGAAAAGGCTGCATACTGGGTGATTCCCTGGGACATGCTGGAAAAGGCAAAAGTATGGAGACAGTAAAAAGGTCAGCGGTGATCAGAGGTTAAAGAGGAGTGAGGGATGAATAAGTGCAGCACAGAGGATTCTTAGGGCAGTGACACTATTCTGTATGATCCTGTCATGGTGGACACATGCCAACACCCATAGAATGTCCAACACCAAGAGTGGCCCCTAATGTAAGTTATGTGTTTTGAGTGTTGTTAACGTGTCGGTTCATAGATGGTAACAAATGTACCACTGTGGTTGTCTGAGTCTGTTTGAGCTGCAATAACAAAATACCTTAAAGGACTGGATAGCTTATAAATAATAGAAATTTACTAATTACTGTTCTGGAGGCTGGGAAGTCCAAGATCAATGTACCAGCAGACCTGGTGAGGAACCACTCTCTTGTTACTGCATCCTCACATGCCAGAAGGGAGCAAGGGTGGTGCCTTCAACCTCATTTATAAGAGCACTAATCCCATTCATGAGGGCTCCACCCTCACCACCTAACCACCTCCCAAAGGCCCCCACCTCCTAATACCATCACCTTGGGAGATTACATTTCAACACAAATTTTGCAGGGACACAAACATTCAGACCATAGCAGTCGTGCAGGAGGATGTCAATGGGGGAGGGTGTGTATGTGGAGGCAGCGGGCATACTGCAAATCTCTGTAGATTCTGCTCAAGTTTGCCGTGAACCCAAAATTGCTCTTTAAACAAGTTTATCTAAAAAGGGTGAAGGGAGGTAATCGCAAGTTTATCATAAAAGGGTGAAGGGAATTAATGTAGCACCAATTTTCACATCAAACTTCAAGGGGGCTGACCTAATCAGGTGAGCCCTGTGAAGAAGGTCCCAGCTTTCTTGAAAGTGCAGAGTTGTAGCTACAGTCATGCTCCTCTGCTGGCCTTGAAGAGCCAGCCACCGTGAGTTCTACAGCTGCAAGGGAGTGAATTCTATCAACAATGTTAGGGAGCTTGGAAGGGCATCCTTCCATAATCACGCATCCAGATGAAATTACAGCCTGGCTGACACCTTGACTGGAAGATAAGACCCTGTCAGACCTTGAGCAGAGAATCCAGTTAAGCTTTGCCCTGACTTCTGACCTAAAGAAATAAGTGTTGTTTTAAGCCACTAAGTCTGTGTTGATTTGTTACATGGCATAGATAACTCATACACCACCTGCAGCAAATGCCCAGTGAAGATGACAGTGATGATGATGGTGATGATGGTGGTGATGTTGATTATGGTGGTGATGATGATGATGATGGTGGTGATGTTGATGATGGTGGTGATGATGGAGATGATGGTGGTGATGTTGATTATGGTGGTGATGGTGATGATGGTAGTGATGGTGGTGATGATTATGGCGATGATGGTGGTGATGATGATGGTGATGATGGTGGTGATGGTGGTGATGATTATGGTGATGATGGTGATGATGGTGGTGATGATGGTGGTCATGGTGATGGTGGTCATGGTGATGTTGGTGATGATGGTGATGATGTTGGTGATGATGGTGATGATGGTGGTGATAGTGATGGTGATGATGGTGGTGATAGTGATGATGGTGATGGTAATGAAGATGATGGTGGTGATGGTGGTGATGATGGTGATGGTGGTGATGGTGATGGTAATGAAGATGATGGTGATGATGGTGATGGTGATGAAGATGATGGTGATGATGGTGGTGATGGTGATGAAGATGATGGTGATGGTGATGGTAATGAAGATGATGGTGATGATGGTGGTGATGGTGATGATGGTGATGGTAATGAAGATGATGGTGATGATGGTGGTGATGATGATGATGGTGGTGATGGCGATGATGATGGTGATTATGATGCCGCATATTTTCCTTTGGCATTTATAAAATACTCGCACAAACATATCTGAGTCTTTTCATTGGCTCATGACTCCAACTTCACTCAGTTAAGGGAGCAAAATAACACAGTGGATAAAAACGTAGAATGGAATTTTACTGACCTGAGTTTGAATCCTAATTTGCCCACTTTCTTGCTATGATTTTGAAATCTTACCTCTTCAAGCTCTGAACAACAGAGATAGTAAGAATATCCGCCTGGTAACATTGGTTCTCAAACTTGGCTGCCCACGGTACTCAGCTGGGGAGCTTAAAAATGCTGCAGCCCAGCCCCCCACCTCAGGGATCCTGACGTAACAGTGCAGGTGGAGCCTGGACACTGGAAGTTAGCAAGATCTCCAGGGGATTCTCATGGGCAGCAAAGTAGGATCTACTGCCTTGTGGAGCTGCAGCAAGGACTAAATAAGATGGTGGAGACTTCCAATGGTGGGTGCTGGGAAAAGTCACTCTTGCTATCCCATTTTGGGGAGTATAGAAGCTTAAGATCAGAGAAGTGAAAGGTGCGAGGTCACAAACTTAAGTAGGAGCTCTAGCACCAAAATGCAGCTCATCACTTGTCATGTCAAATTTCAAAGACTGCCAGATTCTCTTCTCTGGTTCTCTGTTCCTTAATTTTATACAACCCTGGGTCTTGTGAAAGTAACCAATGGAACATGGGGCAGTAAAGTCAAGTCCATGGGCCAAATCCTGCCATCACCTGCTTTTGTAAAAAAAAAAAAAAAGAAAGAAAGAAAGAAAAAGAAAAGTTGTACTAGAATGAAGTGGTAACACTGTATTGGAAGCCACCCATTCATTCACTGCTTTGGCAGCTGACTAGTCACAACAGATTCTGTGTAGCTCACAGAGCCTAAAATATTTAGTATCTGTCCCTTTATAGAAACACTTTAGTGACCTCAGCATTGGAGGAAAAACCACCAAGATTATGGTTTATCTGTGTTAATGACCTAACTGGTCTCCATTTAGTCAATGCCAATTTTTTCCCAGAAAATCACAGAGAGAACACACCTAATTAGTCAAAACATAACTTTACAAGAAAGTAAACTGAGGCCAAGGGAGGTGTCAGACCAGCCGAGGTCAGTCGTATGGCCCCTCAGGAACCAGGACAGAAATGGAATCCAGACATTCTCTCTTCTATATGGAGCTGCTTGCCACCACTGCAATTTAACTTAAAACAGCTATTCAAGGGAGAGTTTTGAGTGGGGGGATAGGAGATAATTTTGTTTTCTGTTCGTCTTTAATATGGCAAAGCCACCAGTAATTTCAATGGATTGGAGAAAACCAGTGCATGATGTAGGAACAAGGGAGTTGCTCTAGAGTTAGGTCCTAGTTCCCTGGAATAATGTAAATCACTTCCTTTCTGTTGTTTCATGAAGGGTTAGCATCGTGGAAGTCCATGTGAGGAGACCACAGTGCTTAAAAGCTATAAGGAACTGCTTTCTTCTATTCAGCTCTGAATGGCTGGGAGTTCAGCCCCCGATGAGCTCTGTTTCAAATAGAAAGATTTCTCTTTTATTTACCCCACTGTTCCAAGTGGCTTAAGCCTTCCCAACACATGAGGACTTAGGTTCCAGCCAACAAAAGATTCTGGTATAATCAGGAGGAAATCACGTAGAGTAGCCATTTGTCTTCTGCTGAAGTCTTTGGGCCATTATCACTTTGTAGATATTTCCTCAGGGCCAACAATTATTGAATTTCAAAAAGGCTTTTTAAATCATTATTGTTTTGGTTGTTGCAATCCTAGGTCCTCCAGATACATAATTTTTAAAGGTCTATTTCAAAGAGCCATTTATTTGTTTTAAAAAAGCCTTTCTGTCTTTCTGTTGCTCATCTGTGGAAAGAGAGAAATGAACTGGGTGATCTCTCTCAGCCCCTTCCCTCCCAAACTCAGTGTGGTTACGTACTTTTTCTGAATATATTCATGAAATAGAAACAACAGCATGCCTGTGTAATCCCCCCACGAGGATTAGACATGGTACGGTCGAGAACACACTTTACACGTATTATCTTGTGCATGATCTATGAGCCCCATGGCCAAGGATGGTACATCATACAAACAAAATGGACATTTGGTCCTCGTTCCCAAGGAGTAGACAGCTGGGCTAGGAAAAATAACTCTGAAGCACACAAAAATAAACAATTACCTTTGGGATAAAGCACTTAAGAGGGAAAAAAATCTGAATCACTTGGATTTGTTGGTTCTGCTAGCCAGAAGCGCTCTGTAAAAAATTTGATGTGTTCCGAAACAAAGAGAAACTGCAACTTCAAAGCCTCTAGGAGTTGCTCTTGGTGCTAGAGGTAGACACAGCATGATGATGTTTTTATTTGGGACTCTGGACAATGGGTATTTTTGGTTATTCAAGTGTGCTCCCAAACCCAGGTAGAGGAGGCAACTAGGGATTTACTCTGGTCTGTAGAATAAAGCAACAGGCACTTGGGACCTGGGTTGGCAAAGCACACGTGGTCCATACTGTGTTTGTTTTCTATTGCTGTGTGACAAATTACGACACACATAGTGACGTAAAACACCATGGATTTATGAGAAGTCTTCAAAAAGTTCATGGAAAGATTTGCATTATCTTTCAACTCTATTTTTCCATGAACTTTCTGAAGTGTCCTTGCATTATCTTATAATTTCCATAGGTCAGGAGTATGGACAAAGATTACCCGAGTCCTCTGCTTAAGATGTAAGCTGGTCTATGGTCTCACTGTAGACTCATGGTCCTCTTCCAGGCATACATGGCTGTTGGCAGAATTCAGCTTCTTGAGATTGCAGCCCTGAGGCCCCCATCTCCTGCTGGCTGTCAACTGGGAGCCACCCACAGGTCCTTGCCACATGGCCCCTTCCATAGGCCCCTTCATGTTTCCAATCACTCTGACTTCAGGGAGGGCCCAATTCCTTCTCCGGGGTCTGCTGATTAGGTCAGGCCCACCCACTGACTGACTTATTGTCAACTGATCAGTCACCTAAGCACAGAAGTGAAATCCCACCATATTCACAGGCTCTGATCACACTCAAGGGGAGGGGATTACACAGGGGGGTGCACACCAGGCAGGCAGAATATTGGGGGTTATATTAGAATTCTTCCTACCACACATGTGGTGGGTCCAGATGAAGGGAACACATAGGAAAGAGATAGTGACATGCACAGGCTCATTTCTATTCAGAGGACATTGACATGCCTGGCCTGAGTTCATAGGAAAGTATTAGTTAGAAATGTGGATGGAAAATGTTGCTTTGCCTCCAACAGATTTGTCACCCCTTTTCTCCTGGGTGACAGAGCCACCAAAGATTACTCAAAGCTCATCTCTTCTGTGCAGTGAGAAGCCCCAAAAAGGGGTTAATCTCCCAGACCCTCAAGAGTGAGGCATCCCTTCCATTTGGGAAATTAACCACGAATTGGGGTTCTCTTCCTGCATTTATTCTCCAGACCGGGAAGTTACAGGAAGAGAACATAGGAGAGGTTTTTTCTAAGTACAGTTTAACAATAGAAGCTGGTAACATTCAGTAAGACAGGTAAGGTGACCTTCGATAATGCAGTGTGCAACAAAAGCTTGATCTTAGCAAACATTCTCTTCTTACAGCAATTTCCCAGTATCTTTACATATCAATCAGTAACCTGTCTGTCTTTGAGCCAGCAAACTTGCTGTGTTACAATTCTTTATCTCACAACAGAGACTATGTAGCCTGGGGAAATTTTCCTGTCCTTTGTAAGGTCAATATTTGAAACTGCAAGGCTTTGGAAAACCAGGCCCTGTGAAGTACATTTGTTTTATGCATACTTCACAGAAAATATATGAAAGGAGTGAGACCAACTTGTACAGACTTGCAGCCAGGCAGGACACTGAAATTAATCCAGTGCACCTCAGGAATCTGAACACTGGCCTGGGGCTATTTCAAATGTGGTTTCTAAATGGGTCCACTGACCACATGGAACCACATAAATAACACTTTCTAGACCCCACCCCAGACCTGCTGAGCTACACTGTCTCAGGTGGGGCTCAGCAGTCTGTGTTAACACATTCTCTGGGTGATCCAGATGGATGCTCAAGCTTTGAGAAGCACTGTTTTAGCCAACCCTATAAGTTTGTCTTTTCCAACAAAAATCAAGCATCTACAAAGCACTCTCAAGGACCTTAACAATGAGACAAGAGTTCTGTGACATTTAAGAAAGACAGATACTTGCCAAACACAGAAATGTCTGAAAATCAGGGTTATAGGTGAATGGACCCCTAAAGAAATAGGGTTGGATATGTAAAGTACATGTTAAAATTAAAAAATTAAAATTAAAAATAAAAACAGTTTAAAAATAAAAAAATAAACAGTGTGAGACTCCAGGACTGTCTGTACTTTAGCCTTCTGAGTAGCTAGATATTCTCATACATAACAACAGGGCATCTGCTACTACTAGCTCTCAAAGAAGCCACATACGGACTGTTTTCTTGGCATTGGCACAGCCAGTGGAGGATGGAAACTTGTGGTCTTTCTGATAATTTGGGTATTTTAAGAGTAGAAGTTCAGCTATCAGCTGTGGACTACAATGCATTTACATAAACCTCCAGGTTCAGGGAGAGCCTCCTCAGGGCTCATCAGTGATCCCTGCTTTCTGGAGAGCAATTCATACATCATTTTAGCTTTGAAATATTTGTACAGCAGCTTTTCCAAGGCAGCTATCTAAGCTATGTTCCCTGAAGAGACATCTCAGGTATCTTTGGAGCTGAATCAGGCTAAACCCAGAATCAATCATCACAGAAGGGAGGCTTTTCAGAGAATAAGTGGCCACCTGTATTTGAGGGGCCACATTTTGAAAGTCTAGGAAGAGCGGTCCAATTTGGGGTTAATGAAGTCTTTGAAACGATAACTATACATTGTCAAGAAGATGCTAGCTCTTTGCATAATAACTATTTGGCTGGAATGAGCAGTGATTTTTCTTCATATAAATGTTTATCTGGCTGGCCTGGAACTAGTTTTTATTCCTCATCAAAGAATTTCAAAAAAAAATGCTATGCATGCAGAACAAAATAATGGTAATAATCATTTAAAGTATTCAGGGAAATCCTAAAATGCCCAAGAGAAAATATAATTAAAGAAGAGTCCTGCTCTAATGTTGTTAGTTTTATTTCACCAAATATACACTACCTCTTTGGTTTGATTTCATACCTCATATTATTCCCCAAGAGAAATCTGTAGGGGAAAGAAAAATCTCTTATGATGCATACCTGCTGCTTATTATCTCAATTTCTCATAAAAGTTGCAGTGTTTGCTCTATTAGCATCACAAAAGCAGTGATAAGACCAATAAATATTGAGTGTCTCTAGCAGATAATACATACACAATGAAAAATCACTTTTTAAATTGTTTTACTACTGCACACCTAAAATATAATGTTTGACAAATTTTTTCACTGATTCAATAAAACGTGTGCATTGTACAGACTCAGTATGAAGAGTTTTTAGAATATGACTCAACTGCTACTTAAATGAGGCAAATGCAGTCTATGCATTTATATACATCCCCTCCCAAAGCTCACTCTGACGGTAACCAGCTGCCATGTCATGAGGACACTCAAGCATCTATGTGGAGAGCCTACATACGAGAGAACCTACTGCCAAAACCAAGTTGTGAGCAAGCCATCTTGGAAATGGATTCCTCAGCCCCAGTCAAGCCTTCAGATGACTGCAGCCCCAGGTGATATCTGAAAGCCAATTCATGAGCAACTCCAAGCCAGAACTGTCACACGGATATGCTACTGAATTCCTGAGCAACAGAAACCTTGAGAAATAATAACAGGCTACTGAAGCTTTGAGCCACTAGGTTTTGGGGTGATTTGTTCCACAGTAGTAGATAATTAACGGAAGTTTCTTTTTCATTCTTGTTAGGATCACCCTCTAGCAAGTTCTTAGCACTGCCACAGAGAAGAAGACTGAGTACTACAAATCCCTGAAAGATTGCTCTTCCTGAAACATGTCTCTCATCCACTGTGTGAAAACCTATCAACAAATCTCTATTTTCTAACACAGGAAGTCCAAACCTCTCTTCGTATTCCATAATTTGGAGCCCACCTTAATTCTCACCACATCATCTGTGCTGCAATACAGAATAGATATGGTTCCAAGAATTAGTCATCATTCCTCAACCAGCCTCTATGAAACAAGCATGGACTTAAAGTCGCACAGTACTGAGTCCTAATCCAAGATCCATGACTTATTTCTTGTTTGCTTATTTATACTTACCATAAGCCCAGAGGAGGTCACTGCATTAGGAGTAGAACACAACCTGCAACAAGAAGTAAGAAAAGCACCACTAGGATCAAAAAGTAAGAGTAGGGATGAGTCTAAATTTGAATGTATCTGTTAGCTACTGCTGTGTAACAAATTACCCCAAAACTTAGCAACTCAAAACAACACATACTTCTAATTTCACAAAGTGTCAGCCCAGGATCTGTGATCTCATCCTAAGACTTGACTGAGGAATGACCTGCTTTCTCACGAAATCTGCTTGGTCATTACCAGGACTCAGTTCCTTATGAGCAGTGAGACTGCGTCTCAAAGCAAGCAATGGTGACAGAGTCAGCTAGCAAGATGAACATTTCCATCTTTTGCAACCTGCTTAACAAAAAGTGACATCCTACCAGTAGAATATGATGTCATATTGTCATCCCACCAACAGAGTATGAAACAAGTCAGTAAGTCAACCCATTCTCAAGGTGGGGGTGGGGGTGTTACACAAAGACATGGATATCATCAGGAGGTGCGAATCTCTGGGGGCCATCTCAGAAGTCTGGCTACCACAGTTTGGGTATATAAATAACCCACATATTCACTGTTACAGTCTAGTGTTTAAGAATGTGCACACTGGTGCTAGATTGCCTGAGTTCAAATCCCAGCTCTGCCACTTTTCAGCCTGTGTAACCTTAAGAAGGTTACTTAACCCCTTGGTGCCTAAGTCTACTCATATATAAAATACCACTTACCTCACAGCATAGTTTATAGCATCCATAGGCTAAAAATAAAACAAACTGAATTACGCCATTAGTGCAATAGTTGAAAAAGTACTATTCTTGGTATTAAGACAAGACAGGATGTTCCTCCCAGGGCCCCCTGGGTAATAGAAGCACCAGCATCCTACAGAACAGCTTCACAGCAAACACGACCACTGGTTAGAACTAACCTCAGCCTAGAACAGTGGCACCTGCCAAAGTTCAACATGATGAGAGCAATTCTTTGTCGAACAGGAAACTCAGGTCCACTGCCCAGCTCTCCCCTCGTCTGATTTGATCTGACTGATTCCAGAATATTTGGAAGAACAGAGAGATGGCATACCCTTCATGCAATTCTCCCTAAAGACATTTCTTTCAACAGATATTTGATGAAGACTAAGTAGCCATAAGTTCAAAACTATGTTCTGTGTAAGGATTCAGTTAGTTTATACACCTAAAGTACTAAAAAAATTACCTGGTACAGAGTAATTGTTCAATAAATATTAGAGGTTTTGTCATTGCTGTTGTTGTTCTGTGTTGCTGGTTGAAAACAGGCCCTGGACATGGTCTGAATTAGGGCTTTGCTCACTAGCTTGCTCATTGACCTTGGTCAAGACTTCTCTGAGCTTTGGGCTGGCCCCGTGGCTCACTCGGGACAGTGCAGTGCTGATAGCACCGAGGCCGCAGGTTCGGATCCTATATAGGGATGGCCAGTGTGTTCACTGGCTGAGCGTGGTGCAGACGACACCAAGCCAAGGGTTGCGATCCCCTTGCCAGTTAACCAAAAAAAAAAAACAAGACTTCTTTAAACTTTGAGGCTTCCAACTTAGAAAATGGAATAATAATAATACCACCCTACTGAATAACCAGGAGAATTAAATAAGATAATGTTTGAAAATTGCTTAACAGGATATGTGGCTTCAAATAAACTTTCAAAAAATGGTAACAATCATTAAATATTATTTTTAACTGAAAAGTCTCCTTGTACCACGAGTGTATGGATCCTAGGTATGGTGTATTTGATCACTGTTCAGCAAATATTCATTCTCATTCCCGCCCCACCTCATCCCACCACACAAACCTCCACGGAGGAGTGGACATCCCCAGCTCATGTGACTTTCTTTGGACAATGCTAAGGTGAGCAGAGGTGACAGTGCACAAGTAATCCTGAGCCTGGTACATAAGGGGCATCGTGCATTCCCTCTGGAAGCTATAAACTTCTGCCAAGACAAAATTATGCCCCTCTAGCCTGGGCCACTGATGACACACATGCAGAACATCTTCACCCCATCTGCAGCCTGGAGCCAGGAACCTGGAACCCAGAGTCTGGAGTCCAGTTTATTCCAGCAGAATTGTAGCTGGCCTTCAGACTCATAGACGTGAAAATAAATGCCTATTATTTTAAGCCCCCTGAGTTTCAGGGAAATTTGTTACATAGCATTACTGTCACAATAGTTGACTGATACAATGGGTTAAGTCACTTTAACAACTTGTCTCTGAAACATTTGGCCCCAAACTGCCAAATGCTAAGACCTCAGCTCTTCCCTACATTGTGTCTCTCTGCTAGTCCCAAAGGAGGGGTTGTCATATGTATAATTTGTATCTCATTTTACCCATAGGCTCTCCCTCTGTTTCTGCCATGTCTCTCAATATCCTGCTACAACAGTCTCAGCTACTAGTTGCCCCATGCTTTGTTTGTTTTTTCTTTTAACTTTTTTTGACATAATTATATAATCACAGGAAGTTGCAAAATAGTTCATAGAGTCTTGTGTACATCTCAGCCACCTGCTCCCACTGGTGACACCTTGTATAACTACAGTGCAACATCAAACCCAGGACATGAATAAAGCAAAAGGGAAAATTATCTCTTTTCACCTGAGCTTGACTTAGTAGCTATGAAACCCTTGGCAAGTTAACGATTATCTCTGAAGCCCTGTTTTCTCATCTATAAAATGGGGATAATAACTCCTGCTCCAATGGTTTGTGGAAGAATTGAGATAATGTACCTAAATATCCAGAACAGTACTGGGTTTGGCATGGAACAGTCAATAAATGGCAGCTGCTGTTATTGTTCTGTAGATTTCACAGTGAAAAGCAAACAGTGGGTGCTCACATACTATGTGCTGATTAACACCTTCTCTGTGGGATCACTAGAAATAACACTGGATCTGTCTGTAAAAGTTCTACAAGTCTTGACATCAATCCTTCAAGAAAGAAAACATACTTCAGACACTCAGGAAGAAAAGGCAAATAACCTTCAAAATGGGGCAGAGGAAGGGAGAGAGAAAGTGTTATATATCTCTGCAGTGACACTGAAAGCCAGACAAAAAAGGAGCAAGAGGCAACGGAGAACTATCCTCCAGCATAAAGGAGCACAGAGAAACTGGAACCCACACACCCTGCTTGAGGATGAAATACAGACAGATAAGCGGTCACAAAACTAAATCCCTGAGAATGGATAATCTTTGGCCAAACAGCAGGCAAGACACAGAGAATCCACTTACATAGAATGAATATTAAGCAATCATGAGAATTATGGTTACTGAGTATAATGTAACCATTAATATAAACTATCACAGCATGAAAATAATATAATAATAAAGAAAGTCACAAGGGGAAATGGAAAAAAGGGTGAAATTACTAATGCCGTCAAATTTCATAGCAGGGAGTCAGCCAATATTATGTAACATCGAAAACTATAATGCAAAGATATGTAATGTCTCCAACTTGTTAACTTATTCATCATCTCTTTCCTTAACCCTAGAGAAATCTTTTAGAAGCTAATATCTCTTGCAGAAAAAAAAAATCTATTTGAAGTTTAGTGATGCTCTCCGTTCCAAATCAGTTTCATTTCTTTCTGCTAAATGAAGTAAAATTAATTACAGTATTTTCATAACATTGGATGAGTATTAAACTACCAAAATAAAAACACAGTCTGTCCATCTCTACTTCCATCCTGCTTTCGGATGTGGGCTTTTAGTGATATTCTGTTGGATGGTCCACCAGCGCAGATGATGTTTATTTCTCATTGGTGGGAATTCTGGCTTGGTTTTGATTTTATTATTTGCATGTTTTTGTATTGCTTAATCTTTATAACAAGGATGAATTGTCTTAATACAAGGATAAAGTCATCGTGGCCCCTCATGCTCAGCCTAACACAGCTGTTTCTATTTTTGTTCCAAGTACTCAAATAACGTAAACAAGAAAGAGAGGTCTGTTTTGATCTGATTTATTCCTGTTGCCCATCTATGATAACCCAGTTCAGCGGGGAAGTGCCCAGTGGACTTGCTTCCAGCTGCGCATAAACATGGCCATACATGGTGTGTGAAGTGCAGAGCGAAACTGCTCAGTGATTGGCTTGGGTCTTGTGTATACAAGAGTCATTCCCTCCCGTCCCCACCCACTAATTAAAAGCCTATTTCAGGATCTTTATCACCACACGCACTCACAGAGATATTTGAATTGTATCCCAGAGTTCAATTCCTAGGTGCTGGAGGAATCCATTTTCCTGCCACTGGCTTGTTTGTACAAAAAGATTCTACTCTCTCTGAAACTTAGAGCAAATAAGTAAGGTTTTTTTCTGGTAAATTTTTTGTTAATTTTCACATGAACAACAACAATAAGAAAAATTCTGAATTCAGAAATTTTTGCAAGGCAACCAGTGCTTGGATCAAAAAAATTTAATTCCAGTTTATAACCATTGTCAACAAAACTGCAGTTCCTTCGATGCTGCTGAGTCACGGGCTGCATTTCGGTCAGGTAAGTCTTCCCAGAAAGAGCTGGAAATGCTGACTTCCACACAAACCAGGAGGATTGCTCTCTGCAGCTGACATTCAGACAAACAGGCAACACTGGGACAAAAAGCCACCAGGCATCTGAGAGGACACTGACCTACATAAAACTTAAAACCAGAGTTCATTACAGAAGCCTACGTGTGTCAGGCAATTCAGAATCTAACATGAGTGAAACATGGTGGGAACTTGCTGACAAGAGAGAGAAGCTCTCTGACTCTGCAAGTCTGTCCCCTCCCCACTTTCAGTAGCTGAGCAGAAACCCACACAGAAGGCCAGGCGGAGGCCCTGGGAGCCCATGCTTGCTCACGGGGCACGGCCTCTGCCGAAGGCTCCGTCATACAGTCCCCACCCCATTTCTCTATAGCTGTGCAGGTGCAGTGTCATGGACTCTACCCCAGCTGCACCCTGGCCAGCACTGGCCATTAAGCACCTCTCTGTAGGGTAACGAGAGCTGCTGTGGAGACCGCCCTCAGCTCTCCGGCACAGCTTGGTGAATATCCACAGAGCCACGTGGTGCTCAGTGAGGGAGCAGGTGTGCATGTATGTACATGTGTGTGTCTGGGCATCCTTTACACACTTCAAATGGTGCTAATGGGATGTGCGTTTGTGTGTGATATGTCTAGGTCTCCTTTTCTATAACACTTATTAAAATATTGTTTATGTTCAAGCAAAACTCAGTGTATTGGTGAATACTTGGTGAATCACGTAAAAAATATCCCATTACAAAAGTTAAAAAAGGACTTTGGGGCTAGCCAGTTAGCTCAGGTAGTTAGAACATGGTGCTGATAACACCAAGGTTCAGAGTTCAATCCCTGTACCAGCCAGCTGCCAAAAAAAAAAAAACATCTTCATTACAGGGCAATTTAGGTCCCACAGTGGCCGTGTGTAGCAACCATTTTAGTGTACTTCATAGACAAAGAGAAGAAGGATTTTGCTTAAAGTACCAACAGGTGAATATAATCGTTTTACACAAAAACACGTGTGTCACTTCTGCCCTTGGGCACATCTGAGATGTGAGCAGAGTTTGTCTTTCTGCTTAGTTCCATGCCCTTCCACCCTTCCCTGGACCCCTCTCCCCCACCTGCCCCCGCACATTGCCCTCTGGATCCCAAGCCTACAGGCTTTCCTTCTACCCCGGATGGAAATCTCATCTCAGGGAAGAATTTGAAAAATCTATTCATATGAAGCTCTGCATGCCCATTACGGTCAATATTTCTAGGAGCTTGTTGCATATGTATCCATCTTCTATATTAAAGCAATGAGATTTTTTTTTTAAGTGTCCAATCGGTTTTTGTGCACTGAGAAAACTGTTCAGAAAACCTTCGTGGAGGTAGGACAGAATCCCTTCTCCCAGGAGTGTTCATATTTTAGCAGAGATGGAAGCCTCAAAGCCAAGCGATGAAACCCAAATGGAGAGACATGAGCTAGGAGGCAGAGGAAGCATTTCTGAAGCAGCCAGGGCTTTTACAGTCCTCCAAAAAACGCTACACGGGCAGCCACGTTCCTCCTGGGACTGGCCTGATGGGTTCCTCAGCCCACAGTTCAAGCAACCTGGTTTATGCCTTGGTCCACAGCAGTCATTCTCAAAATGCATGCATTTAGCAGGATGTTAGCAGATGTTATACAGGATAAAGGGAACTGTGGTCAAATAATTTTGGCAGACGCAAACAGAATTCAGTGGCTGTTTCTGCTGAAGACTTTCTTGAGTGTTAAACACGCTAACATGCATTTAGTGTCCTCAAGAGGAAAGTGCATTTCTTGGTGCCTCTGTTCCAGAGCTAAGCTTTGAAACACAGATCCCCAGCAGTGGCCCTGACACTGACAGTCCCAGGGGACATCATTATCTTAGGGGCTGCAGCAGCCATGGAGTCACAGGGCTGGGGTCTCCCTTCAGGCACCTGCTATGGGGTGCACAGTTGAACAGCACTGTCCACACACTGTATCTTGATTTCACGACAGCAGCATGCCATGCTCCCACTAGGCTACTCCCAGCACCCTACAACTGGCCAGTCCTCTAATGCAGGGTGCTACCACCTCAGCACCACTGACACTCCCAAACGGGTAACTCTTTGTTGTCCTCTGCACTGTAAGATGTCTAGCAGCATCCCCAACCTCCACCCAGTCAATGCCAGGAGCATCCTTCCCTCCAAGTTGTGACAACCAAAAGTGTCTCCAGATGATGCAAAGTGTTCCCTGGGGGGACAGAATTGCCCCCAGTTGAGACCCACTGCTCTAATGTGCAGTCTTGGGTTGGGGACCCCCCCATGGCCTAGCTAAATGTTCTCAGATCTGCACTGTAGTCTGCAGCAATTCCTACGAACTCTTCCTTGCCTCTTGCTCTCTTTTTCCAGGTGCTGGACACACATCACTGCCTGGAGACTTTCCTGCCTTCTGCTGCTCCCCCTACCTTTCTCCTTCACAGACATAGTGTCCTCCAAAAGACACATCTACCCAGACTCCATGAATGGAAATTTAATTGGAAAAAGGGTCTTTGCAGATGTTATGAAGGATTCTGCAATGAGACCATCCGGGCTTTAGTGTGGGGCTAAATCCAATGACAGATGTCCTTATAATAAGAAGGGAGGATATACAGACACAGAGGAGAAGCCATGTGAAGATGGAGGCAGAGACTGGACTGATGTGGCCACAAGCCCAGGGATGTCTGGAGCCACCAGGATCTGGAAGAGGCAGGAAGGACCTTCCTCTGGAGCCTCTGGAGGGAGCATGACCCTGCCACACCTTGACCTCAAACTTCTGCCTCCAGAACTCGGAAAGGATGAATTTCTGTGGTTTAAGCTTCCACGTTGTGGTACTTTGTTACAGCAGCCCTAGGAAACCAGTACAGATGGGTCCCCCAGTAATATCTTGCATGCCAAAGCCTGTTTTGGAATCTGCTTTTTAAAATTCAGAGTTGGGAGGATACAAGAAGATGGAAAGATATCCCATGCTCTTGGATTGAAAGAATCAACATTGTGAAAATGTCCATACTACCCAAAGTAATATAAAAATTCAATGCAATCCCCATCAAAATTCCAATGACATTTTTCTCAGAAATGGAAAAAACTATCCAGACATTTATACGGAATAACAAAAGACCACGCATAGCCAAAGCAATTCTGACCAAAACAAATAAAGCTGGAGGCCTAACACTACCTGACTTTAAACTACACTACAAAGCTATAATAACCAAAACAGTATGGTACAGGCATAAAAACAGACACACTGATCAATGGAGTAGAACAGAGAATCCAGAAATCAACCCACACACCTACAGCCATCTGATCTTTGACAAAGGCACCAAGCCTCTACATTGGGGAAGAGATTGCCTCTTCAGCAAATGGTGCTGGGATAACTGGATATCAATATGCAGGAGAATGAAACTAGACCCTTACCTCTCACCATATACTAAAATCAACTCAAAATGGATTAAAGAATTAAATATACACCCTGAAATAATAAAACTTCTTAAAGAAAACATAGGAGAAACACTTCAGGAAGTAGGACTGGACACAGACTTCATGAATACAAACCCAAAAGCATGGGCAACCAAAGGAAAAATAAACAAATGGGATTATATCAAACAAAAAGCTTTTGCACAGCAAAAGAAACAATTAACAGAGTTAAAAGACAACCAACAGAGTGGGAGAAAATATTTGCAAAATATACATCTGACAAAGGATTAATATCCAGAATATACAAGGAACTAAAACAACTTTACAAGCAAAAAACAAGTAACCCATTTAAAAAATGGGCAAAAGAGCTGAATAGGCATTTCTCAAAGGAAGATATACAAATGGCTAACAGACATGAAAAAATGCTCAACATCACTCAGCATTAGGGAAATGCAGATCAAAACCACACTGAGATACCATCTCATCCCAGTTAGGGTGGCTAATATCGAAAAGACTGTGAATGATAAATGCTGGTGAGGTTGCAGAGAAAAAGGAACTCTCATACGTTGTTGGTGGGACTGCAAAATGGTGCAGCCTCTATGGAAAATGGTATGGAGGTTCCTCAAACAATTGCAGATAGATCTACTGTATGACCCAGCTATCCCACTCTTGGGAATATACCCAGAGGAATGGAAATCATCAAGTCGAGGGTATACCTGTTCCCCAATGTTCATCGCAGCACTCTTTACAATAGCCAAGAGTTGGAACCAGCCCAAATGTCCATCATCAGATGAGTGGATACAGAAAATGTGGTACATCTACACAATGGAATACTACTCAGCTATAAAAACGAATGAAATACTGCCATTTGCAACAACATGGATGGACCTCGAGAGAATTATATTAAGTGAAACGAGTCAGGCACAGAAAGAGAAATACCACATGTTCTCACTTATTGGTGGGAGCTAAAAATAAATAAATAAATACACAAACAACCGGGGAGGGGGGAGGGAAGAAGACACAACAATTACAATTCCTTGAAGTTGATAGACAAGCAAACAGATATGAGGTCATTGGGGGGGGGGTTGGAGGAGGGAGGGAGGTTTCGGTAATGGGCCACAATAATCAACCACATTGTATATTGACAAAATAAAATAAAATTTAAAAAATAAATAAATAAAATTCAGAGTTGGGGCCTCGGTCTCCTACACTCATATCAAGATTCTGATTTAGCTGGTCAGATCTCTGTATCCTATCTCCCAGCTCTGGTCATATATTAGAATCACCTGGGGAAATCTTTCAAATTCCCACTGCCTAAGATACACCCCAGGCCAACTGAACTAGAATATCTGGGGGTGAGATCCAAGCATCAGACTTCTCTGAAACTCTCCAGATACAGCCCAATAAGAGAATCGCTTCTCTGGAGAAGGGGCTGACAAATCGAAGCATGCATCAGATCATTAGAGAGTTTCTTAAATCACAGGTGGCTGAGCCCCACCCGCAGAGTTACTGAGTCAGAAGGCCTGGGGCGAGCCGGAGAACTTGCACGGCTAAAACATCCCCAGGTGGTGCTTATTATGATGCTGTTCACGAAATGCACTTTGAGAACCACTGAACAAGAGAGATCCTTGACCACACATTCCCCTAAGGAATTCCTGGGATTCTGTCCAGGCTTCCAGAATACCAAAATGTTATCGCCAGGACAGGTCCCTGAGGTCATCTTTTCTAACTCTCTCTTGTACAGAAGAGGAAACTGAGGCACAAAGAGGTGAGGGGACTCCCTCCAACCCTCAGAAAACATCCAGATCATGGATGTGGGTTTCAAGCCAGAGTCTGTTCACTGCCATCGCATCTGCCCCGGAGCTAGTCCAGCTTCCTCCACTTCTAAACTCAGTCCTGCAAAACACAGCTGGCACAACTGCCAGCGCAAAAGCAGTGGACACCCAGTGTCACAGAGCTAGGGTCCAGCCGCGGGCTGCAGGGCTATCAGCGCCCTGGTGGATCGTGGGAGGGAAAGGGTTACCACTGCTGAGCATAAGATTTCTTCACTCAGAATTGAACATTTCACCCTGTAGCTCAGTTCTCAGACCGACATCCTGATGCATCAACTGAGAAAATTAGCAGAGTTCCTACCTTGTTTTAATGTATAGATTCTTATGAAGTGCCAGGAAATGACTCAATGTCTAATCTGAAGATGTCCTACAACCTACAAAGCGGCTGCTTCTTTTTCAGTAGAAATATCAGCATTGAGCTTCCACTGTGCTCAGTAATGCCGCAGCTTGTGTCTAACACCGAAACAAGTCTTTAAAATGAAATTGGCTTTTTTTTTTTTGCTTTTTTTTGCTCTTCGTGTGTTGTTGAGGCTACCAAATGTAGGAAGAAATTTTGCCTGACTTTGCTCTTGAGTTGGCTGGGCTTCTAAGGATTATCTACGTTGTTGCATTTGAAATGATGTAGGAGGTAGACCTATGTAGGACAAATATGGCCTAGAAAACACCAGTTCTCAACTTCCCCGTGCAGACGGTGCCCGGGGCAGCTCATGAGTCTCACACTGTGGGGTCTGGGAGGTTGGGAGGCTATTGTGAGGCTCTTTTTTATTTCACTGCCAATAACAAGAAGGATTGAGGAAAGCAGAGAGCTCTTTTATCATGCAATATAAATCCTTATGACTAATTTACTAGAGCCATAATCTCTAAAGAGTGAACGTGTACACTTGGTGAAATCTGTTACCATCAAAACCGCCACAAATCAGGCAGTGATGAATGTTTTTGTGACGAGCCGGGAAAGAGCCATGGAACCCAATTCCACAGTTTTTGAGAGTACAGAACAAGTGATTGAACATTCGCTCGGTAGCTTCACACAAAGATATTTTCCACTGCCGTCTTCTGTTCAGGGTGGGCTGTGACCATGCTTACATATTCTGAGAATTATTTTTGAATGCGTCCAGGGTATTACTCTGGTAGAGTGGGCAGACTGTTCCCAAGGATTTGGGAGAAGTCAACAAGCACTTGCTGATGCTGATTTTCTCATCTGCAAAAGTAGAGTAACATGTCTCATGCAGAAAGGCAGCAGCCAGGAATCTAGCCCTCCTAGCAGGCAGGAAGGTCTACAGCAAGAATAATCAATCATGCCAGCGACCATTTATTCAACAGACACCATGCCAAGCACATTCCATGAATCGTCCTGTTCATCTAATGACCCTGTAACTTACATCCTCTTACAATTCCTGTGTTCCAAATGAAAAAAATAACACTCAAAGAAATTAAACAATCTGCCCTGAGCTATGTGGACTGCTGGTAAACTGCAGAATCCAAACGAATACTCGGTTTAATCTGATTCCACAAGCCACAATAGCAACTTAAGGGTAAACTGCCAACTTCCCCGCTCCCCACCCCCACCACTTTCACCCTTGCTCCCAGAAGGAGTTAAGGCAACCCTTTAAAGAAACACTACGGTCTGCTTACAGATGTAGAGAGTAGATTTGTGATTACCAGAAGCTGGGAAGGGGAGGGGAGAGTGGATATAAAAATCACAGCTAAATAGGAAAAATAAGTCCTAGCCGTCTGCCATAGTGCCAGGCACCTATAATATACAATCGTTTAGTACATTTTTAATTGGCTAGAAGAGAGGAGCTCAAATGCTCTCATCACAAAGAAATAAATTCAGGGGGTGATGGATACGTACCCCACAAACATGAAAAAAATATATAAATAAATAAATATGAAAAGTGAGAAAAGTCAGGTGGAGAGAAAAACATCATCAGATGTGTGTTTGTATCCACTTGCGGGGCAGCTCTGCTCCTGCATCTGGGGGTCTCTGTGATTTTATTCTCTAGACTTCCAATAACTGGTGAGATGGAAGGACGCGTGTGTTGTGAAATGCAATACGTGCAATTCATCCCCACTGGTAAAATGTGAAAACACACAGTTTCATTTAACGGGCATTAATATTTCAAATTAAGGCAGACTCCAAAAAAACAAAAATAAAAGCAGTTAGCTTTGGGAATCAAAGCAGAAATACTGTATTTCCCAGTTGTCCTCCCTTGCTGCATAGCATACACCGTAGATAATCGTTAGCCTGGGAGGATTGTGAAGAGTTTCCTGGGCAGCATAAACCAACTGCTAACTTTATACACAACACAGTCCTGAAAATGTACACCAAAGGTCAACACACCAAAAGTGAACGATCAAACAGACCTACCCAGTAGAGGCAAAAATATAAAATACTGAGTTACACATTGTCCTTTAGACAAAATCTTTGGCAATGCATTTTCAGTATGTTATACATGTTCATTAAGATTATTTTCTTTTGTAATTGGTCATATATTCATTTTACCAGCTTAGGGCTATTGAGTATCAGACTAGAGTGGAAGATTTGCTACTTCTGATATGCCTAATTGGGTTCATTTTAGTTACAACAGTATTGTATCTATAAAATCTATGCTTTCTATCATATTATTGAACTTCCTTCTTCTTTTCTTTTCCATCCATATTTATAGAAGAAAATCAGAAAAATGGCAACATAACAGAAAAACAAATACACCAAAACATATACTTCTGTACCAAGACAGACAATCTGCTAAAATGGAACTAGCAGCAACAAGGGGCACCTCCAAGTCACAGCTAAACATGTCCATTCCTCAGCTGACATACACAAAATGTAGCATCTAAAAGGCACTTCAGGAGTGTTGATGTATAATTTGCAAAGCTACATGCTTAAATGTATTAAATACATCCAAGTTGAAGGTCAGTTGTGTTATATGATAATTACATCACTTGGTCTTGACAGAACAGGCATTATTTTCCTGATGCTATAAAGAAGGAAACAATGTATAGGAAAGAAAACCAAGATTATAGGCCCATGCGTGGGGAAGGCAAAGTCCCCTGGAAACATTTGTGTTCAACAAGTGAGCCCAATTCGTACAGAGGTGTGCTTCAGTACCCTACCAACAAGCAAGTCTTCTAAAAGATCTGGCTCTATTATGACTGGGGTGCTAAGTTTTGGTCCCTGAAAAGAAAAGGTTGATGAAAGGAGCTCCCTGCAGATGTGTACAAATCAGTTCTATCATCTCCTGAGTGGACAGTTGCGTGTAGATATCAGAAAGTCACACTGACTACCCTTCTCAAATTAAATTAGAAGTGTTCGGTCCTGTCCTAATTAGCCCACCCTTTCTTGGACCTGTCTCTTTATCTAAAAGATCAGGATTTTTCAACCTCAGCACTATTGACATTTGGGGCCAGATACTTCTTTGTGGTGGAGGCTGTCCCATGTACTGTACGATCTGTAATAGCATCGCTGCCCTTCACCTACTAGATGCCAGGAGCAACCTTCACATTTGACAACCAAAAATGTCTCCAGACATTGCCAAATGCCCCTTAGGAAGGAAAGGGCCAAAATCAATGTGCCTCAAACCTGCCCCAAGATTTAGAGCCTTAGACTATTAGAGTCTTTCCAGTCTAATTTAGTCCATTTCTGTTGTTTATAACCAAAGTACCTGAAACAGGGTAATTTTTAAAGAAACAATATTTAGGGCCGAGCCCGTGGCGCACTCAGGAGAGTGCGGTGCTGGGAGCGCAGCGACGCTCCCGCTGCGGGTTCGGATCCTATATAGGACTGGCCGGTGCACTCACTGGCTGAGTACCAGTCACGAAAAAGACAAAAAAAATAAAGAAAGAAAGAAAGAAAGAAACAATATTTATTGCTTACAGTTTCAGAGGCTGAGAAGTCCAAGGTCTAGAGAACACATCTGGTGAGAGCCTTGCTCTTAGTGGTGACTCTACAGCAACACACCTGGTGAATGGCTGAGCGAGAGAGCTAACCTGCTCCTTACTTTCCTTATAAAGCCACCAGAGCCCCCCACCCCCATGGCCACCATTAAACCATCAATGGATTATTCCATTCACTATGGCATGTTCTTCTAATGCGATCACCTCTTCATGGCCCCACCTTTCAATTACCTCAATAGGATTTCCCACCCTCTCAACACTGTCACAGTGGGGGTTAAGTTTCCAACATGAGCTTTGTGGGACAAACAAGCCCAAACTATATCAAAACCCAAAAAAGGGGTCTGGGTACACATGGGTTTGTTTGAGGGGGTCAAGTACAAAGAATTGCTGCCCAATTCACTTTCTTGGCCATACTGTACACAAAGAAGCCGATATTCATGGACACTCTACACCTGCTCAGCCTGTCTCTCCAGGCAAGTATTTGCTGAAGTTAGAACTATAGCCCATGCCCAACACCCATGCTAACCATACAAGTCAGATTGTCAGTCTCTGTCTGTGGTTTCTGCAATTGGAATTGTGTTAAAATTTAATAAAAGAACCATAATGCCCAAGTTTTGTTTAAATAGTCACTTAGCAAATTAAGTGTTCTTTTAAAGTTTTTCAGATGCATTTACTAAAATTAGAAATTACTTAAATGGTAGGCAATGGAGCAGCAGTTAATTGAAACATAGTATATATTTAAAATGGAATAGTGTCACCTTTAAATATATTTTTGAAGACTATATAATGACATGGAAAAGTGCTGAGGACATAGTGATTAATGAGCCAAGCTATATATTTACAATTATATAAATATATATGCATATATCATGTTGTTCAGAAAATTTTGAGCACAGTTTTATCTGTGGTTATCTCAGAGTAAAAAGATTTTGGTGTCTTTTATTTCCCTCTTTTTGCCTTTATTTTCTTAATATTTTTCATTGAACAGTTAACTGTTTTATAATTTAAAAGACCCAAACATTCTGTAAAATATGCTGCATATTAATCCATCCAAAATAAAATCAAAAGTTAATTTCATATGTTCCCCTATGAAAAAAACATCTTGGATGTTAAATTTCTTAGCAAATAATTGTTTTGCTCAGAGGAAGTGGCTGCAAAACATGGCCACCATCACCAACAAATGACTGTGTTGGTGAATCAGGACTGATTCTTTCTTCCCTTGGTACCAATTGAAAAACACAAACAAGACAGCAAGCACCTGTCTTTGTCGGAAGTGTAGCGTCCCTTGCAATTGGGTGGCAAAACTGGTACTGATTCATGGATCTCCAATGTTACTTTTTAAATCAAAACCTGCAAAGGACAAACATCTCCACTCCAAATCGAACTCCTGAGTCAGAAAGAGTCTAAGACATACAACCACTTGTAAAAGATCCTGAGATATGTGACTAGACTGACAGGCATGAAGGACTACTGGAGAAGCGGGAAGCTTGGCGAGGATGCTGGGGCTGGGTTGCATGTAAGGAGATGGACTGGCAGAGGGGGAAGCAGCTCACTGAAGAACACTCCAAACACGGGCAGAGGTGTGTCCCAGGTGCACATGAGAGGGCTCCAGCAGATGGCAGGAAAAGCCAAACCAGGCATGCAAATTAGCTCGGGTCCACCAGGCCATGGGCAGAAAGGGAAGTCAACAATTCTCCAAAAGAGTAACATTCTCTTCTGTAGAGGCACCATCCACCTATGCCAGGAAAATGGAAAATGACTCGTCATGACTTGAACGGCAGCCAGAAATGAGTTTTGCCACCATGGGTAACACCCCAGTCTCTGCTATGACTCCTCATAAAAGGTGTTTCCTTGATAACCATTGCCTCAATCCTTTCACCGTTTCTTGGGAGAAGAGAATGGTCGTAAAGAAGAGGTTGTAACTTTGTGCCTCTGGTCTCCTGCTCAGGCACACAAGCATGTGAGATTTGGGCACCACATGAGGAATTCCAGAGCAAGACTGTCCTGCAAATGAAGGCCACTAAACTCAGAACTGCCTTCTATAGAAGGCGAGAACACCTTCTGAAGCAGAAGCTTTGAATGCAAAACATAGACTTCAGAAGGTCACTAGCTTTGGTGTCTGGAACATTCCACAGCCTTGTCAAATGCTCAGTGTCTCTTGGGTTCATTTCATTTATCAGTAAAATGAAGTTCTCAGGCAAGATCAACTTTAAGGTCCTGTCCAATTCTGAAATTCCAAGATCCTACAAATTGTTTACCACATAGACTACATTTCCATCTGCACAGGACAGAGCAGGTAAGATTGGATCCAAAATTCAACTCAATTCAACTCAACTCACTCAGCTCTCAAAATCACCTTTAAAAAGGTGAACACAAAATTCAACCCGGTCACTCAGCATTGAGTGCATCTCTCTTGGAACACAGCTAGAGCTTCAAGTTTCTCGAGTGGTTTCCCAACACCAGAATTCCAACACATGCCCTTTGTCACTGCGTCCCAGTGCAATAAGGTGACTCACTGACTGCTGCTTGGTTATCTTGCCTTGTGCTCAGCCAAGTGACTAGTCTGACCTATTTTGACTTCCCTGGAAATAGTCTTGCTGGCTGAAGGGCACAAGTTCTGCAAAGACGGATACAAGGAAACAGCAATAAGGGATCCACTTTCCTAGCTTGTTTTTCACCTCAGAGCCAAGAGTAGTAAGAAACGAACGAGCAGGGTGCTCAACAATGCCTGGCGTGGGTGCCACGGCCTCTAGGAAGTGCATTCCCAGAGTCATCCAGGGCTGGGTTTCATTCCCTTTTGAAAGGGGGCTTCTATTTTTGGTTTCAGAATCCTGTTTGGCTGGATGAAAGCTCCACTTTGATCGTTTCTATTCTTCCTGAAACTCCATTTCTTAAAAGCAATGCTCTTTGCATCTCATTTGGGGGCTGCACTTCCACTGATCAAAGATAATGACATTCTTAGCGAGCAAAAGATACCATTTCCCTGCTCCGTCTTTTTCTAGGACAATTTGTGGAAGCAGACTTCAGGGGAGGCCAGGAAGTGGGAGACGTGCTCCAACTTGCGTTGCTGTGGCAACTTCTACACAAGCCAAGGATACACTTGCTCTGCTTCTGAGTGCAGTTTTACTTCTTAAAATATCATTGATCTCCATGGTGCAGAGATGCAATTAGCCAGGTCTGTAGAGGAGCAGTATTTTTCTCTCTCTCAGGTGCTGAAAGGTCAGGTTGAGATGAAGCCTTTTCACAGATATAATAACAGTGGAGTTTGAAAAGCTATCCCAGGTGCTCCTGGAGGGAGTGACGGGTGGTGTGTATGAAGACGTGCTACCCCAGAGACCAGCACTGCCAGCCTCTGCTGGGACCACTGAACTGAAGACAATCATTTTGCAGGGGGAGAGGTGTCATCACTACAGGGTACTCAGTACACAAGCCAAGAAAGCTACCTGGCAAACCTGTTCTGTGACACTTTGTGTGGTTCGCAGAACCCTTGAAAGTGCCTGCACAATTGATGAACCTTTGTGGTTCTAGTCCCTGGTGACTGTCACACCTGCAACAGGAGCCAAACATTCACTCTCTACCAGACAGTATGAAATGTCCCCTGGATGGCGGCAGGGGGGTGCCACTGACAGAGGAAGCAGAAAGCCCAGCACCTGACCTCAGGAACCACATCATATAATGGAGGGAAAGTTCAAACAAATGACATAAAAGCATGCACTGCAAAAGCAGACATCCACCTCCTCCCATGCCTCATCCACTATATCACTGCCAAGGAGACCTTCTGAAATAGACTTCGTACTCCGTCTCATGAATCCAGTGGACTCCCATTGCCTACAGAATAAAATCACATCCATTCACGTGGAACTCTCAGCTTTCTTTCATGTGGCCCCAACAGTTTTCTTCTACATGCCTCCCCTGCCATACACACCCACAGCTTGAGAGTGGAATCTGTGCCTTATTCATCTCTGCATTCCCCACAGAGTTTAATAAGGTGGCTTGCACAAGGCAACCCTCCAAAAGTACCCACTGGTTGAATATATGCATGCATGCACACAGATCTGCAGATGTGGCACGTGTCGGTGTGTGCAGTGGGCGCTCAGCTCTGTAGACCCAATTAAGCTTTGGCAGTCGTGGGAGACATCGGACTGGGCTTGGGGTCAGTGGGGCTTGTCTAGTAAGGTTAGAAGGAGGAGGCGTCTTGAGCAGGTTTTGCAGGAGAGAAAGAACCTGTCCTGGCGAATAAATGAAAGCACATTCCAAACGTGAGGGAACCAGCATGCAGGAAGGCTGGAGGGCAAGAGCAGAGCAATCACGTGGAAGTCAGTTTGCCTGGAATGCCAACTTCAACTGAGATACTAAATGCATTTAAGGGGAATGAAAGTTTATTTCTAAAGCATCTCGATCTGTCTGCCCTTCTTTCTTCCATGAAGGCTGTGTGATATAATGGAAGGAATTCGAGCTTTGGAGTTGAGCAGCCCGTTTAGAAAGCCCACTTTTGTTGCTCACCAGCTGTACCCTACACATTACTTAACTACTGTGAGCCTCAGTTCTGTTATCTGCAAAATGGGAGCAAAACCTTACAGAATAAGCCATATATCATAGAGAGCTGCCTGCCTCACATGCCGCACATAGACAGACAACAGAAATATAACTGTGATAGAAAACTCTCTCTTACTGTCTTAAGTGCTTCTTTGCTTTTAAGAACTCTGTTCCACTGTTAAAGTGGTAGCTATGAATTCTGAGCACCAGGATTATAATTTGTAGGTGCTAATTCAGGGCTGTCCTTGGGGGCAAAAGAAGTATTTAAAATTAATGGGCAGGCTGGACTTAGTGACTCAAGTCCTAATAATGGAAAATGGAAAAAGAAATAAAAAGTGTCTTCACAGTGGAGAAACCAGGCCAATACCAGCCTAACCAAGTAATCGAGGTGAACATCACCACTGATAAGTCCTGTGACAAGCACGTACCCGTGAAATGATGTGACGAGAAGGCCCTGCATCCCTGTGGGTCCCCCCCGCACAGCCCTTAAATCCAGTCTGATCGTGAGAAATACATCAGAAAAACCCAAAACAAGAGATGTTCTACAAAACACCTGACCAGTCCTCCTCAAAACTGTCAAGGTCATTAAAAACAAGGAAAGCCTGAGAAACTGTCACAGCCAAAAGGAGACATAACAAGGAAATGCAACGTGGGATCTGGATGGGATTCTGGGACAGAAAGAGGGCCTTTGTGGGAAAACTAGTGAAATCCAAACCAAATCCAGAGTTTAGGACCCATGTTGGTTTCTTAACTGAGACAAAGGTGCCACTACACATATGCTGTAAATCTAAAATGAGTTCCACAATACAAAGTTGATTAATAGTGTAAATAAATACAGAACAATTTAAAGCCTAATGTCCACATTTGCCATCATGAGATGAGCCACCTGAACCACCTGAGCCAATCAGGTGGTTTGTTTGCAGATCGCGGCTGCAGCCAGCCAGTCCTCGGGCAGCCCGTCAGTCTTTGTGCCCAGAGGACGCATTCTCTGGAAATATAAATTCTGACTTTCTTCCAAGATCAGCCCCTTCCCTACCACACACACGGGTGCAAAACTAGAATCTGAAGAAATGCCGTGTAAGAACGTGTGTGTGCAGGGGGAAAGAGAATCGCAGTTGTTTATCATTGTTTTAAGGTCTCCCAGTGCCAATCATCAGGCTTTTTTGCCAAATTATCTAGGATGGTGTAGAATCCATATTAGTAAATGATCTTTGAATAAACATTTTCTTGAGGGCAGGTATTTCCATACTGTTCTTCATGTGTATAATATAATAGTATTATAATAAATGCTTTCCTTCGTACATTATTAGTATGGGAAAGGAGCTGGGCTTCTGAACTCAACAATCCTAGGGTAGATCAGTCTCCCACTTGCTGGCTGTGTGAGCCTGGCCCACTGGCTTGGTCTCTGTGTGTCAAATTGTCCAATAAGAGTAATTTTCCTTACACCCTACCTTTATTGAGAGACATAAATATATGTAAAACATTCAGCTTCCAGTGGTTAGTCAGTAAAAAAAACACAAATTTGATCTTTTGGATGGTTGTGGAGTGAACATTTACCTTCTGTCCAGAAACAGTACAGAGTAAGAGTGTAAACCATACTGCGTGGGGGATTTGTGGAAAACATTTGCAAAAGCTCTCTTCATCACTTGAGGAAGACCTGTTAACACTCAATTACTGGGGGTTCTCCTCAGGCCTCGTTCAGCCTCAAAAAGCCATCCTTCAATGAAAGTAGGGTCCCCCTGCATTGCAGAAAGTGCCCTAGTTGCTTATAGAGAAGGATTAGTAATGATTCTCCCCCAATATCCTTAAAAATCACAGAAAACATGATTGTTTTAGAAAATCAGCTCATCTTAAATACTACAATGAACCATTGCAAAAAGTATTTCAGTGTGTGTGTGTCATAGCAGAGTAAGAGAACATTGTCACTACCAACTTTATCCGCTGGATGGAATGGAAATGTGTTGCCATTTTGGAAGTCAACCTGGTATGCATTTTGGAAGTCAACCTGGTATGCATTTTGGAAGTCAACCTGGTATGCATTTTGGAAGTCAACCTGGTATTCAGCCCTTAACCAAGTGATCAAACTTAGCATCACCAGTAGTGGGACAAAGTACATCAGGGGCCTCCTGATGTATAATTTCATCAGAAATATACATCACCTAGGAGGTATTCTTACCAAGAAATGTCTAATATGAATCCAATCATGAGCAAACAATCAGAAAACTCCAGAATGTAGGACATTGTGTAAGACAGCATTTCTCAGCCTCAGCACTGCTGTCATTTGTGTCCAGATAATCCTTTGTTGGGGGGAGGGGGACGCTGACCTCCCTCCTTCATGCCCTACACCTGGTGGAGAATCACTGATATTAGGAAACGGGCCTGGTCCTTCAGAAAGGTCAATGTCTTGAAAAACAGACAACTAAGAATCAAGGGTGGGAGGCACTATTTTAGATAACATGGAATAACAAGTGTGTGACAGACACAAGAACAGCAGTCATTTCTGAAGTGTAAGCACTAATTTCACTCACAGATGGTCTCCTGTGCTCAGAACCGGGCTGCATCTTAATGCCCAGACCAATGCCCTTGGGGGGGTTGGGGGGTTAATTGCTAAAATGCAGATTTTCAATCTGCAGGTCTGTGTTGCTAATGAGCTCCCAGGGGCTGCCCCCTTTGCCCTCCACAGACCACACCCGGACCCCACATCTGGACCACACCTGGGCCATACCTACAGTAGAAGTCACTGGAGGAAGTTAAGTCCTACTGCAGATAGAGGAACAGAGAATCTGAATTTGACTTCTTGATAAAGTAGTGCCCATAAACTGGCTTTTTTTTTTAAGCATATACATGTTAGGTTGTCGATCCATTTGCAATTGATATATTGTAAAGGAAAATTATTTGAGAATAGAGGAGCCTAATTGCTCACCTACTGTATTCATCCATTTCTGCTGCTGGTAACAAAATTCCTGGAACTGGGTAATTTATAAGAAAATGAAATTTATTGCTTACAGTTTCAGAGGCTGGGAAGTCCAAAGTCCTGGGGACACTTAATGCAGGGGTCACACAGGACAGAAAATGGTGGAGCAGAGAGAAAGATAGCTCCTCCTGCACGCTCTTTTTAAAGCCTTCAGAACCACACACCTGACCACCATTATTCATCCATTCACGACTCCGTGGTCCTGCCATCTAATCACCTCTTCAAGGCTCCACCTTTCGATTACCATAATCAGATTTCCCACCCTCTTAACAGTCACAGTAGGGACCAAGTTTCTAATCATAAAACTTGGGGGACACAATTCAAGCTTCAGTGAGTTTGAAGGGGACATTCGAGCCAATACACCTACTGTGACTGATATTTATTTTCTTATGTTTTTTTTTTTTTTTTTTTTTTTGGTGGGGGGCATGGCAGGGATGGGAATAGCATGTTAGTTTAGCATCTGGGGGAAATAGGACCCTATCGTTAAATCCAGCCTAAAATACAGTCAATCGGATGAGTATTTAAAATTAAAATATTCAGGAATTGTGATAAAATTATCAAGAAAATTTCCACCACAAGCCAAATTTTTCAGTGTCTTTTCCTTAAAATACAGCTTTTTTATTATTATCTGAGAGGAAATGTTAAAAGAAAAAAGACTGAATCCACAGCTCAATCATTTAAACTTAATGGCTACTGACCTTTTTGATATTTTATTCTGGACCTTTTCCCTATGCACAGGTCTGGTTATGTAGTTTGTCATCACACGCAGATCTGAATTCTCTCTCTTTCTTACTGCCAGGGACTCTATATTATTACAAACATTTTGCAAACATCATGTTCATGACTCAGTAACACTCCACAGTCATATTTAATGTGTCACCCTGTGGCATGAGAAGGCATTGGGACACAGCTTTCTCCAAAGACTGCTCACTCCACAGTCGTATTTAATGTGTCACCCTGTGGCAGGAGAAGGCATTGGGACACAGCTTTCTCCGAAGACTGCTCAGGCACACCGTGATCTCCACCCACTTTCTCTGCTGCATTGATCACATCTGGATCAAACAATAAAACAATTGAAATGCTTTCTTCTGTCCCATCTGAATTATCTCTAATTGGAACATGCAGGTGGTTCTGGCTGTAACATTGTTGCAGGGCTTGGTGTAAAAGCATTCTGGAAATGTTGCTGCTGCCCCTCCAGCATGGACCAGGAGGAGCAAGGTGCATGCTGCAGAGCTACCAGCCCTCATCCACTTCTGACTCTGGTCGGGTGGGCAGGTGGTTTGTTGGCTGCCAGTCCTGACTCTCAGGGTTGGGCTCTGTAAATCCCCTTAGATGTTACCTGTCCAGCATGTCTCTGAAACTATGCACTGAAGACCATACAGTGTCATGACCAAGCATTACAGGTTTTCTAAAATAGCAGTGAAACTGAAAACAGAACCTGGCTCTGCCACACAGATCATGCTGCTTTGCAACTTTGCAAGACTGAACCCTGTGCCCCAAAGCAAAACCTGTGAGATCCCATATGAGCAAGCACCTCAGGATAGGGTGGAGGCTCTTGGATGCTGTTTGCTGACTTTACTAATCTTGGGGAAGGCCGCAGAGCTGGTCAGGACAGCCTCCAGAAAGGTAGATGCTGAGTTTGGGCATTTAAAAGAAATAGGTAAGATTTGGGTAGCCCTGGTGAAAATGGGGAAGACTCAGGAGAACACATACATTGGGACACTCTCTCACCTTTAATTCCTTCCCCTGTTTAGGACCGTGTGTGTTTCTCAACAGTTGGGCGAGGAAAGACCACCTGCCTCGGCACCCGTGGGGAGCTTGTTAGGCATGTGCATTCCTGGACGCCATACTAGCCAACCGAATCAGAACCTTGGGCTAGGGACAGAGAATATGCATGTTTAACAAGCTCCCTTGGGGAGACTTCTGCATATGCTGAAGGGTGAGAACTACAGGTTTACCTTTCTAGAGATGACATCAACCACGTACAGGGCCCAGGTGTCACAAAATGCATCTTAAAGTTACTGAGCAAACAGAAATCGCCAGCGAGACTTTAGAGAAAGCCTTGGGTTATAGGAGTATCTAGAGGATGCATGCTAGGGTCTACAAATACTGAATCTCCTCTGCGAGATATGAAATAAAGCCTTTTATATTTGCTGACTATTGCACAAGAAGAGGATGAGAGGGAGTGAGAGAGGGGTAAAGGGAGAAGGAAAGAAAGGGACTCAGTCCAGCATCTGCAGAGAATGCAATAGAGAGGTCCTTGCATTGCCATCTACAAGCACAGCCCTACTCAGCAGAGGTCGCTGCTGAATGTTCCAGTCTTCCTGGGGGGGTGGCCGGTTCAGGGTATCGAACTTCTGACCTTGCTGTTATCAGCACCACACTCTAATCAGATGAGCTAACCAGCCAGCCCTTGATTTAATTTCCTGGAAATGTTTAGAACAATTTGAATTTCTCATTTCTTTTCATGTTTAATTAGAAATTGACCCTTTTCATCTAAATATTTAAATATATGGACAAAAGTTTGTTTTCTATTTCCACTTATTTTAATTGTTAATTCTTAATAGATTTGTAGATATATCCCCTTTTTCATTCCTTTTTCATTCCTGATATTGGTTTCTGTGCTTTTTTTCTTTTTCTTTTTTTTCTTTTTTCCCATTTATATAATAATGATCCATTAATTTTTATTTATTATTACTTATAATAATAATTACATACATGTAAGTTATATGATATACATTTATATTCTATTATTAAAATATAACAAAATAATTATGCGATTATTTATATAATTATTTATGTAAGTAATTTACTGTATAAATATATATATTATATAAATATTATATAGTTAAATAATCACACAATGTACATATGCAAATATTACACATATTATGTAATAATATAATTGTTTTAAATATATAAATTATATATATTTGTTTTAGTATATAAATAAATTATATATACATTTATATGTAAATATATTAATATATATTAGCCTGTAAATTATCCATATAAATTTATATATAAAATATATATAAATTTACAGGTGCTCCTTGATTTACAGTGGGACATCCCCATAAACCCACAGTTGATTGAAAATCTTGTAAGTCAGAAATTCATTTAATGCACCTGACCTACCAAACATCATAGTTTAGCCTAGCCTACCTTTAATGTTCTCAGAACACTTGTGTTAGCCTACGTTTGGGCAAAGTCATCTAACACAAAGCCTAATTTATAATAAAGTGTTTTTACATGAAATTTATCGAATACTGTACTGACACTGAAAAACAGGATGGCTGTATGGGTACTCGAAGCACAGTTTTACTGAAAGCCTATTGCTTTTGCACCATCGTCAAGCCAAAAAATCATAACTCGAACCACTGAAGGTCATGGACTATGTGTCCTTATTTTCATTCATCTCTCTATATTAATTTTTATCTATTTTTATGACCCTTTATACAACAAGGAATATAATCTGTGCTGGATTAAAGTCATTCTCTGTCTCCTGATTTTGAAGGAAATTAAAATATTTTCCCTGGTCCTAGGCACTGTGTCTCCTGTGCCTTATGGAGCAGGTGCCCCGGGAGACTTAGGCAGGTATAACGCTCCCCCCTACGAAGTGAACTAGTGGACATTCTGCCCTCAAGATGAGGCAGCACAAACCCAGCAGGACCATGCGTGCAACCCGTGGGGATTCAGTAAGTGTTTAATAATGATCCTCGATGCTGTGAGCTATACTTTATCCCCAAATCCTGGGAATTCGACTAAATTTCTATGAGCCTTCAGGCACATCACCAACAGACAAGGATGGGAATTTTGTCCCTCTCTGCACCGGAAAAGGGAGTTTCGTATGACCTGACTTTCTCTTGTTAGAAACCACCCTGCTAGGTAACAGATGCTGATGCTGTAGGTGCAGGATGGTATGTAAGGTTAGGAGAGAATTTAGAAGATCTTATTCTTGTATTTCTATAGTGATATGCAGAATCAAATTGAAAAAATGTGAAATGTGGGGGGAGGGGGAAGACCCTAAGAGTGATTATGTTTATTGCCAGTGATTTATCACCTGTTGAAAAGTGAGAGATCTTCATCACGTGGGAACCAGTCCCTGGTGGGGCATCTCGCTAGGAAGGCAAGGAAACACAGAAGCAGGGGCTGTACCTTTAACCAACATGAAATCCTTTTGCTGTGAGTGGAGCAATAATTCCACGTGATCAAAAAAAAAAAAAAAACAAAGACCACATTTTAGCTGCATGATTAAATTTTTTCCCCAAATAGAAAATACTCAGAGAGTTTCAAGATGGCGGCGGCTGCGGCGGCTGGCGCGGAGTAGCTGAGGTGGAAAAGGTGGCCACTGGGCCTCAGGCAGCCGGGAAACTTGTGGACCTTCCTCTGGCCATCTCTTAAGGGAGGACTGCTGCTGCTGGCCGGTCGTGGGGGCTCAACGCCACTTTGCCCCCGGCAGGAGAGGCTGCCTCATTTATAGGCAACAGCTTTGAAGTGTGGAGCAGGAAAAGAACTGATTCTTAGCTGCAAAAGCGAGTCTTGAAACAGGGAACACGGCGCCAGGGCTGCTGTGGATGCAGCCAGGATCCCGGAGGCTGGGGCCGCACTGAAGGCGGCCAGCTGCCCTATTCAGGATTCGAGGTTTCAGGCCGGCATTAAAGAAGATTCCTGGGAGCGCCCGAGCGGCGCCGCGACTGAACAGCCCGAGGCGGCAGCGCCGAGAACACAGAAGGCAACAAACCAGAGACAGAGCAAGCGCCCGACCTGGCACAGCACTGTGAGTGATCCCTGGCACAGCTCTGTTCGGGGGGTGGATGCCCACGCGGCTCCTGCCTGCACCACCAGGCCACTCACTGCCCCGGTGCTGCCTCCATTTTCCCAGGTGCGGGCAGCTCCGCCCTGCTCGGCCATCACTGAGCCCATTTGCTTGGCCTGGCGCGGGGCTTTCCGGACCCTGCGGGCCGGCCTCCTCTCCCACTCCCTCCGCGGTTCTCTGGCGGGGCTGGGGGTGTGGGGCGTCCTGACCAGTGTTGGGAGGGCAAGGAAGTACAGGGCGGGCCGACTGTCACTCCACCACACCCTGGACTCCGGCCCCGGTAAACTTCCTGTTACTGGGAGGCAGATACCATCTCTGCGACCACCAGTTTGGAAAAAAGCCTAACGAATTTCTGGTTGGGAATAGTGTGGTAGGAGAGTTCCCAGGTCCGCTTGAACCTGCCGGAGAGCAGGCTGCAGGCGGGCACTAGACTCGGTTTATACCGGGGGGATACAAAGGTGAACAAGACCCGAGAAAGTTCTACACAGTGCTACAAAGGCACCCAGAGAGACCGGTCGTCTGTGCCTAGCAGAAACCTGGTAGACTTCCTGGGCGAGGCGGTGCTGAGCAGGGTCTTGAAGGCCCAGCTGATAGACGAGGGGTGCAGAAGACACACCCCAGCCCAGCACAGTGTGCACAGAGGGGGGAGACGTGCGGCCAGGGAGGCGGAGACTCGACAGAAACCACACACCCGGTGGGGTCGCCACTGCACGATCTAACAGCCTGGGCCAGAGCACACAGAACGGGGAGAAGTCCTGTACAGAAAGTGAAAGCTCAACAGAGATCACACACCCTGTGGTACGTGATCCACCAGCCCAGCAGAGTCCAAGCTGACCAGAAAGGTGGATCCCCGGAGAAGCCCAAGACCCGAGGCAACCACACACACAAGACACTAGAGGCCAACTGAGCAGTCACGGCGGGAGCCATACCAAATTGGCAACCACAGCAACATCCTAGTTAGTCATTAGTCTTAAACCGGTGGACTGTGAAACCCCCTGCCACAATGAATAAACACCAAAAAAAAGACACCAGAAATACAAAAAATCAAGAAAGTACACCACCAAAAGTTAATAAATCTCATACTCTAGATCCTATAGAACAAGAAGCCCTTGAAATAACTGACAAGGAATTTCGAGTGATAATTCTAAGGAAACTGAATGAGATACAAGAAAACTCAGCTAGACATCATGATGAAATGAGGAAAAGTATACAGGATCTGAAAGAGGAAATATACAAGGAAATCAATGTCCTGAAAAAAAATGTAGCAGAACTTGCTGAACTGAAGAAGTTATTCAGCGAAATAAAAAACACAACGGAGAGTTTAACCAGCAGGCTTGTCGAAGTTGAAGAGAGAACCTCTGAACTTGAAGATGGGCTGTTTGAAATAACACAAGCAGACAAAAAGAAAGAAAAAAGAATCAAGGACATGGAAGAAAATCTGAGAGAGATATCAGACAACCTCAAGCGCTCAAATATCCGAGTCATGGGTATTCCAGAAGGGGAGGAAAATGGAGATTCCATTGAAAACATATTCAACAAAATAGTGGCAGAAAACTTCCCAGGTATAGGAAAAATCACAGATCTTCAGATCCAGGAAGCTCAACGATCTCCAAACGTATTCAACCCAAAAAGGCCTTCTCCAAGACATGTCATAGTCAAATTGGCAAAACTCAGAGATAAAGAGAGAATCTTAAAAGCTGCAAGAGAAAAGCGTCAAATTACCTATAAGGGAGCCCCAATCAGGTTAACATCAGACTTTTCATCACAAACCCTAAAAGCTAGAAAGGAATGGGATGATATTTTCAAAATACTAAAAGACAAAGATTGCCAGCCAAGAATACTCTACCCTGCAAGGCTATCCTTCCGAAATGAGGGGCAAATAGTATATTTCTCAGACAAACAAAAACTGCGGGAGTTCACTACCACAAGACCACCCTTACAAGAAATCCTCAAGGGAGTACTGGGTTTGGTTCCTGAAAAATAACTACCACTGCCATAAAAACCTAAGAAAAATCTAAACCCGCTAGTACAATAAAAATGGCATTCATGAAGAGAAAACAAGCTAACAAAAACACTATCTACAACCTAAGGAACCAACAAACAAAGAAACCAAACAGTAAATCAGAAAGCAAGGAACAAAAGACACCTAAGACAACCAAACAACCAATAAAATGCTAGGAATAAATCAACACCTTTCAATAACAACTCTTAATGTTAAAGGCTTAAATTCCCCAATTAAAAGACACAGACTGGCTGACTGGATCAAAAAGCAGGACCCAACTATATGCTGCCTACAAGAGACCCACCTCACCCATAAAGATTCACACAGACTAAGAGTGAAAGGATGGAAAAAGATTTACCATGCAAACAGAAAAGAAAAACGAGCTGGAGTGGCTATTCTTATATCTGACAAAATAGACTTTAAACTAAAAACCATAAAAAGAGACAATGAGGGACACTACTTAATGATAAAAGGACTGATCCATCAAGAAGACATAACAGTCATAAATATGTACGCACCCAATGTTGGAGCAGCCAGATTTATAAAACAAACTCTATTAGACCTAAAGAAGGAAATAGACACTAATACCATAATAGCAGGGGACCTGAACACTCCACTGTCAATATTAGACAGATCATCTAGGCAAAGAATCAGTAGAGAAACACAAGATCTAAACAAGACTCTAGGCCAATTGGAATTGGCAGATATCTACAGAACATTCCACCCAACAACCTCAGAATATTCATTCTTCTCATCAGCACATGGATCATTCTCCAGGATAGATCACATATTAGGTCACAAATCAAGTCTCAATAAATTCAAAAAAATTGGAATTATCCCATGTATCTTCTCAGACCACAATGGATTAAAACTAGAAATTAATAACAAACAAAACTCTGGAAACTATACAAACACATGGAAATTAAACAGCATTCTACTTAATGACATATGGGTCCAAGAAGAAATCAAGCAGGAAATCAAAAAGTTTATTGAAACTAATGAAAACAATGATACATCATACCAAAACCTGTGGGATACTGCAAAAGCAGTATTGAGGGGAAAATTTATTGCATTAAATGCTCACTTCAGAAGAATGGAAAGATGGCAAGTGAACAACCTAACACTTCACCTTAAAGAACTAGAAAAACAAGAACAATCCAATCTTAAAGTTAGCAGACGGAAAGAAATCATTAAGATCAGAGCAGAACTGAATGAAATTGAAAACCAAAAAACAATTCAAAAGATCAACGAATCAAAAAGTTGGTTTTTTGAAAAGATAAATAAAATTGACAAACCATTAGCATGGCTAACAAAAAAAAAGAGAGAAGACTCAAATAACAAAAATTAGAAATGAAAAAGGCGATATTACAACTGATTCATCTGAAATACAAGGAATCATTCGAGACTACTATAAACAACTATACGCCAACAAATTTGAAAATCTGGAGGAAATGGATAAATTTCTGGACACACACAAGCTCCCAAAACTGAACCGTGAAGACGTAGAAAATTTGAACAGACCAATAACAATAAAGGAGATTGAAGCTGTTATCAGAAGGCTCCCAACAAAGAAAAGCCCAGGACCAGATGGATTCACAGCAGAATTTTACCAAACATTCAAAGAGGAATTGACACCGATTCTTTACAAACTATTCCAAAAGATTGAAACGGACGCAAATCTCCCAAACTCATTCTATGAAGCAAACATCATCCTGATACCAAAACCAGGTAAAGATATAACCAAAAAAGAAAACTACAGGCCGATATCCTTGATGAATATAGATGCAGAAATCCTCACTAAAATACTAGCAAACAGAATACAGCAACACATACGAAAAATTATTCATCACGATCAAGTGGGATTCATCCCAGGGATGCAAGGTTGGTTCAACATACGCAAATCAATAAATGTGATACACCATATTAATAAACTCAAACACAAGGACCATATGATCATCTCTATAGATGCTGAAAAAGCATTTGATAAAGTTCAGCACTCATTCATGACAAAGACCCTCTATAAGTTAGGTATAGAGGGAAAGTATCTCAACATAATTAAAGCCATATATGACAAACCCACTGCCAATATCATCCTGAATGGGGAAAAGCTGAAAGCTTTTCCTTTAAGAACAGGCACTAGACAAGGATGCCCACTCTCACCACTCCTATTCAACATAGTGTTGGAAGTACTAGCCAGAGCAATCAGAGAAGAGAAGGAAATAAAGGGCATCCGGATTGGAAAAGATGAAGTCAAACTGTCCCTGTTTGCAGATGACATGATCCTATATATCGAACAGCCTAAAACCTCTACAAAAAAACTGTTGGAATTGATAAATGATTTCAGCACAGTAGCAGGATACAAAATCAACACACAAAAATCAGTAGCATTTCTTTTCTCCAATAGTGAACATGCAGAAGGAGAAATCAAGAAAGCCTGCCCATTTATAATAGCCACCAAAAAAATAAAATACTTAGGAATTGAGTTAACCAAGGAGGTGAAAAATCTCTATAATGAGAACTACAAACCACTGCTGAGAGAAATTAGAGAGGATACAAGAAGATGGAAAGATATTCCATGCTCTTGGATTGGAAGAATCAACATAGTGAAAATGTCCATACTACCCAAAGTGATATACAAATTCAATGCAATCCCCATCAAAATTCCAAAGACATTTTTCTCAGAAATGGAAAAAACTATTCAGACATTTATATGGAACAATAAAAGACCACGAATAGCCAAAGCAATGCTCAGCAAAAAAAATAAAGCTGGAGGCATAACACTACCTGACTTTAAGCTATACTACAAAGCTATAATAACCAAAACAGTATGGTACTGGCATAAAAACAGACACACTGACCAATGGAATAGAATAGAGAATCCAGAAATCAACCCATACACTTACTGCCATCTGATCTTTGACAAAGGCACCAAGCCTATTCACTGGCGAAGGGACTGCCTCTTCAGCAAGTGGTGCTGGGATAACTGGATATCGATATGCAGGAGAATGAAACTAGATCCATACCTCTCACCGTATACTAAAATCAACTCAAAATGGATTAAGGATTTAAGTATACACCCAGAGACAATAAAACTTCTTAAAGAAAACATAGGAGAAACACTTCAGGAAATAGGACTGGGCACAGACTTCATGAATACGACCCCAAAAGCACGGGCAACCAAAGGAAAAATAAACAAATGGGATTATATCAAACTAAAAAGCTTCTGCACAGCAAAAGAAACAATTAAAAGAGTTAAAAGACAACCAACAGAGTGGGAGAAAATATTTGCAAAATATACATCTGACAAAGGATTAATATCCAGAATATATAAGGAACTCAAACAACTTTACAAGAAGAAAACAAGCAACCCAATTAAAAAATGGGCAAAAGAGCTAAGTAGGCATTTCTCCAAGGAAGATATACAAATGGCCAACAGACATATGAAAAAATGCTCAACATCACTCAGCATCCGGGAAATGCAAATCAAAACCACATTGAGATACCATCTAACCCCAGTTAGGATGGCTAAAATCCAAAAGACTATGAGCGATAAATGCTGGCGAGGCTGCGGAGAAAAAGGAACTCTCATACATTGTTGGTGGGACTGCAAAATGGTGCAGCCTCTATGGAAAATGGTATGGAGGTTCCTTAAACAATTGCAAATAGATCTACCATACGACCCAGCCATCCCACTGTTGGGAATATACCCAGAGGAATGGAAATCATCAAGTCGAAGGTATACCTGTTCCCCAATGTTCATCGCAGCACTCTTTACAATAGCCAAGAGTTGGAACCAGCCCAAATGCCCATCATCGGATGAGTGGATACGGAAAATGTGGTACATCTACACAATGGAATACTACTCAGCTATAAAAACGAATGAAATACTGCCATTTGCAACAACATGGATGGACCTTGAGAGAATTATATTAAGTGAAACAAGTCAGGCACAGAAAGAGAAATACCACATGTTCTCACTTATTGGAGGGAGCTAAAAATTAATATATAAATTCACACACACACATACACACACACACACACACATACGGGGGGGGGAAGAAGATATAACAACCACAATTATTTGAAGTTGATACAACAAGCAAACAGAAAGGACATTGTTGGGGGGGAGGGGGGGAGGGAGAAGGGAGGGAGGTTTTGGTGATGGGGAGCAATAATCAGCTACAATGTATATCGACAAAATAAAGTTAAAAAAATGAAAAAAAAATAAAATAAAAAATAAAAAATAAAAAAAAATAAAATACTCAAATATTTCAGGAACGCTACCTTACAAGAACAAAGAAGGGAAAAGGTGAGACTGAGCAGCAGATTCCTAATTCCTAATATTCCTAATTTAGGATGGAAGAGATTGTAATTTTTCACTGACCTGAATAAAAATGGTAAAAATGGCAAAACCACAATGAACCTACGCTGTTTCTGTTATTATCTACTATTCATATCAGATTAGAAGAGGAGGTTTTCCAGTCAAGGCAGAGGTTTTGCAGCACCATCCTCATTGTGGGTGTAATTTGTCCTCTAATTTCTTTGTTTGTCTTCAGCTACAATGCTGTCAGCCCCCGTGCAGGCTTATCCTGGGACACAAAGAGTTATTCTGTTTCCTTCCCCTGTTTCAGTATGTGTAAAGTGTAGAGCGGAAATGTGTCTATTTTCAAATACTTTGAAATTACAATATAAACCTAAGATAACACTGTATAACTTTCCTATTGCTTCTGCAAAAAATTACCACAAATTTAGCAGCTTAAAACAACACAGTTTATTATCATACATTTCTGGAGGTCAGAAGTCCTGCAATCAAAGTGTCCACAGAGCTGGTTGCTTTGGAAAGCTCTAGGGGAGAACCTTTCGCTTGCCTTTCCAGCTTCTGGGGGCTGCCACCTTCCTTGGCTCACAGCCCCTTCCGGCATCTTCAAGGCCAGCAGTGGAGCATCCTAAAACTCTCTCTCTCTCTCTCATCTCTGCTTCTGTTGTCACACCTCCTCTGACTCAGACCCTCTGACTCCTTTACAGGGCCCTTGTGATTACACTGGGTCCACCAAGACACTCCACGATCATCTTTCCCATCTCAAAATCCTCACCTTCATCCCATCTGCAGAGTCCCACAATCACAGGACTTGGGAATTAGGACATGGACTTCTTTGAGGAGTCATTTATCTGTCTGTCATTATTCACAAACACTGAAGAAACTGTCTACATTTCCCAAATCAGAAGACTGGTAGCTACAGAACCCTTGAGGTTGCTTATGCATGGATTCGGAGGTGAAATATGAGATGACTGTGCCTGTGCTCTCTTCTTTCTCAGGACACCCCACATGGCAACAAGGAACACATAGCCTGATGAAAATAAACCAAGATCCTGGGGATGCTGTCAGCATCTCGTGCACACCAGATTTGAGCCAGGCTCATCCGACAGACCATGCAGTCCAGTGGGAGATTTTTATGGGTAGTGACAAACCCCAGCTCCACACTTACTGAAGAACTTACTCTCTTAGATGGGAACACTACTGGCAGTAATGCTAAATCCTAATCTCAGTGGTTTAGCACAGTAGTGGTTCATTTCTCACTCATGGAATGTGCTACGGGAAGCTCTTCTCCAGGTGGTGACTCAGGAATTGAGTTTCCTCTGGCTGTCGTCTGCACGCAGCTTCCACGGTTGTCATGGAGGAGTGGGCTTGGAGAACCTCATGGGCCAGGCCATGGGCACACATGATGTCCACTCACGTTCCAGTGACTGACACTCAGTCACACAGTTACAGTCAATGGCAAGGGAGGCTGGGAGACGGAGATCCCAGGAAGAAGAGGACACAGATGTGGTGATCAGCTGGCCAGCTGTCACTGGGCCTGTAGGAGACTGCTAAAAATGCCTTCCAAACAAAAGGAAACATGAAAAATAATGTATTGGGCAAATGGATCTTTCATCTTGCATTTTTCGAGAGAGTATTTAGCTTCCATTTGTCTATGGCATTGGTGAGTTATGGTCCATCCCAGTGACCAGTTGAGCAAACCTGAGTCTACTCTAGGCTCATTTCTCAAACTTCAAGTTGAGGTTTGAATCTTCAAAAGATTCAAATCGAGGAGAGAAAGAAGTGTATAGAAAGTATAATATGATTGCAGAGGTGCCAAATCAACACAGCGCTCACTTGGAATTTTTCCAAATGAAAATTCAAACTTTGCAAACAAATGGTGCTGGGAAAACTGGATATTTGTGCAGAAAAAAAAAAAATGGATCTTGACCCTTACTTTACCTCAAACCCTCACCCTGACTCAAAAGACATCCTAGGTGAAAGAGCTAAAACAATTAAATTTCTAGAGGTAAACCTAGGACAAAAATCTTTGGGAAACTGGATAACGTGAGGATTTCTAAGTCAAGACACAACTATAAAAAATGATTGATAAAATAAACACCAATATTAAAAATATCTTCTCTCTGAAAGACACACTTAAGAAGAATGAAAAGGAAATGCACAGACTGGGGGAAAAATTCAAAACATATTTGATAGAAGTTTGTGTCCATCAAACCCCACAGATAGATACAAGCAATTATGTTTCAATAAAAAAATTTTTTTAAAAGCTTATATCCAGAATATACAGATAACTCTTACACTCAGTAAGAAGACAAACAACCCATGTTCTCTAATGGGCAAAAGATTGAAATAGTCATCTCTAAAAAGAAGGTATAGTCAACACACTTATGAAAAGATGCTCAAAAGTATTAGTCATCAAGAATATCCAAATAAAAAACCATATACGTCTAATAAGTTTCCTAAAGCTAAGAAGATTGACAGTAACAAGTATGGATGGAAAGACAGAGCAGGTGAAACTCTCACACTCTGCTGGCAGGAATGCAAAACGGATCTTCAGCATGACCCAGCAATGCCACTGCTAGGTGTTTACCTGGGGGACAGGAAAACAAATGTCCACACCAACACCTGAGTGTGAATGTTTGTATCGATGTTATGCACAATCACCAAAAACTGGAAGTAACACAATGTCATTCAACAGGCAAGCAGAGAAGCAAACAGTGGTGCGTCTGTTTAAGTGAATACTTTCTGGGTATAAAAAGGGAAGAATTAGACACATGTGACTCAAAAGCATTATGCCAAGTGAGAGAAGCCAGACAAGAAAGCCTCATCTTATTGTATCCTTCCACCTATACGACAGTCTAGAAAAGACCAAAGTATGCACAAGGTCCACACTCAGTGCAGTGCAGTGCTGTTGCACTCTTTAAATTCCGAATAATTTCTGGAAGAAGAGCTCCACGTTTTCATTTTGCGCTAGACCCCACAGTTATGTAGCTGGTCTTGCTCGGCTTGGCCAATGCAGTGTTTTTTAAAATATGAGAGAATTTAGATAGTTCATTTGTACAATTACCTGTTCCCAATAGGCCCCAGCATTTCCAATTTTCTTACACCAAAAATGGCCTCAAACATCGACATTACTGCCTGACCCCAGAAAATGCCCAAGTTTTCAAAACTTGCAAAAGCATGCTGGTCACCTGCTCTCAGAAATCACTAAAACTAAACAAAGAGGCAAAGTCATACATTAGGAAAAATCTGCTAGCAAGTTTACACCCCCCAATATCTGTAGAATTCCTGCAATTGGTATGGACTTAAAAGACATAAAAAGAAACCCTGTTGTCATCTCCAAAAAGCAATCAACACTTGGGAAAAGCAAATTATCATCAACGCTGTGAAAATGCCTTGGCGATACTTGACAATGAAATGGGAGTGTTTGCATTAAAACTGGGACAGCAAAATGTCCTGTGGAAAGCCACAGGGCGATCCCCAGAGTAACTTATGTTCAGTCTGCAAGAAGAGCCGTCGCCAATGGTAGAAAAGTGTTTCCATTAGCACCAAGACGAGGTCTGGGGAAGGAAAACCATGCTGCTGAGAGGGCTTAGACACAGTTCCAAAGGCAGCTTTTAATGCTGCGGAAGAGAAGAGCGCTGTCTCATCAGGTGCACTTTCCTGAACTGATGCCAACATTGATGCAGCAATTTTGGTGGTAAATTCTGATGGCATTTCCGAGTGATCTGCTGTTGTTGGCGACACAGCCTACGCGGTCTCGCCCCTCCACAGCGCAAAGCACGTTGCAAGCACACATTCACATGCCACCCCTGACAACTGCAAGAGCGGTGTGGGTGGAAAGTTGTTATGTTCCTTGTTTTACAGATTTTTTTTTTAAATGTGAGGGTGCAAAGGTTGACACGTGTTTTATTTTTGAAATCACAGAGTTGTTATCATGCTGTCTCCGGCTATGGGAGGAAAGGAGCTGTCTCTGGACATATTTCCATCCGAGGCTCACCTTCTCATTCTCTGGGTTCATGAGAATTCAAGTCACAGAGACAGCACTGATAGTTCCCTGAGGAAGGCCTCTGCAGACTAGCATCAGTGGACCTTGAAACCAAGGCAAGGGGGGAAATTAGAAATATTCTTTAGGCCTTTGATGGAAAATGTGTGTGAGAAATAAAAGAGAAATAAAGCTATCCCTATGTTCCAGATGGTAGAGCAGAGCTGTGAGTAATCTAAGGTCAGACAGATCTGCGTGACAGCAGAGGAGCAATGGTACAGTTGACATTAGGGTGTGTGTGTGCACACACATGCATGTGTGTGTGCATGTGTACACGTGTGTGCATGTCAGCAGCCACTTAAACTCACATGGGTGAGTAAAAGGCCAGCCTCAATTATGTACTGTCTAACTTATCCTTTTTCCACAAAACATTTCTCTCCACAAACATTAATTGAATGCTCTCAAACTTCCCTCAAAAAGTATTTTACTCAGTAAATAAGTCTTACCTTGTGTGCCAGTTACTATAGCAGCATCACAAATTATGCCACATTTGTTAACAAATCTGCAAGATGGACAGGGCTTGGCAGAGACAGCTCATCTTATCTGGGGCAGCTCAAAGGCCAGGGACTGGAGTCCTCTCAGGAATCCCTCGCTTATGTGTCCAGAGGTTAATGCTGGCTGTTGGCTGAGATCTTGGTTGGGCCATTGATTGAGCAAGTTATGCATGGCCTCTTTGTGGGGCGTGGCCTTCCTCACAGTGTGGTGGCTGAGTTCCCAGGGAGAATGTCCAGGGAAGAGGTGGAAGTCTGTTGAATTGCATGACCTCACCTAGGAAGTCACATAGCATCACTTCTGCCACATTCTATCTGTTGAGATGGTCGTAAAGCCCCACTCAGGTTCAAGGGGAGGGGAAAACAGACTCTACGTCCTGGTGGGGAACAGCAAGGTTCTAGAAGAGGCAAGCAGAGCCAGAAAGATTATGTGAATCCATGGTCTCCTCTCTGGCAACTCACAGGGCTGTTGAGTATAACACATTCTATCACATCTGCAAGACACAAGTGCTTGGAGATGACTGCAGAGCCATCAGAAGAGATGTAGCCACCACCTAAAACTTTCTTAGCACCCGCAGATCATGAGACTAAAACAGCCCCATGAGAAAAAAAAAATCAGTTATTATTTCTTTATCTACTTGCAGCATTCGTACAAGGCAGCTCCATCTCGAATGCACTAGAAAACTTAGCATAACAACAGATATTATTATCTCAGAAGAAATGTCCAATATTCTTGCTCAAAGAAATTAAAATGAGAAATTGCAGCATGTTTACAAACCAGTATTTCCTTCCTTGCATGCTGGCTTCGAAACAGCAGACCAATGATTTTCTATTTGTTATGTGCTAAATATTTTAATTACATTTTGAAGTAAGCAGCATTCCAGAAAAGACAAATAGTCAAAGATGGGGTAATTAATTCCTGAAGGTAACCATACTAATATATGCATCTTTCATAGCAGAAATTAATTATTCTCAAGACAACTGTCTTTTTCCTTGTAAATTAGGACATTTCTCCCCTAATTAGTTGAAATTGCCTGTAGGAGATTATCACCACTGAGCTATGGAATTTCCTTCAGCAGGTAATTCCAGTTGCCAGAGAGAGGAGTTTAAAATAGAAAGCTGAGTCTTGGGTTTCATCTTGTTTCTGCTCAGTGGGGTACAGAATGAAAAATATAAAACCATCTATGATTATGCACGGGTTAGGTAGGAGTGTTTAGAAGAGTAACCCAGACAAGGTACCAGTAGAAATGTCCTTTTCTCATTACTTCCATCCTCTATCTTGCAAAAACAGCTCAGGCTAAGAATGCAGGGTTTCTTTTCCTGCAGGCCAAGCTGCAGATCAAGCTGAGATCCTGGCAGAGAGAGAAGTGGCAGTATGTTCTTTCCCATAACGTGCCCTTGGCATATTGCTCAGATAATATTCAATCTAGAAATGTCTACCAGGTTTTCTTCTGCTCCTCAGGGAACAGCAGCACCTCTCCTCCTTGACACCCCCAGTTAAAGCAGTAGGAGAACAAGACAGCTTCAGCCCACTGGAAAACACAAATAACCCTTTGAATGGGTGTTCTCAGCCCCAACCATCAACTACAGTGGACTCTGTAGCCCCTCGAGTTGTTGGTCCACTCAGAGTTGGTCAATCCCAGGGAAGGAGAAGCCAGGCCAACTCACTAACATTAGACAGTATCACCAAGAGCTGGACCAATGCCTAAAATAATAATAATTAGTAAATGTATAGTGAGTTAATAACTAACAAATAAAGTATCGCAATTATCTGATATTTTTATTCTTCAACAATTGTTTGAAATTATTCACTTATTACATGTACCAGGTGAGAATATGGTAATAAAGAAAGGAGGCACCATCTTTACCCATGGGACATTTATTTTCATAGAGATATTTATTTACAGAAATAGAGATCAAGTTCACACACATTTATTTCAAACCGGTTGGCTGTAACTTGTTTTCACATTGTTTGGCAGAATTTTCTTCTAAGTCAGTTATAATGTAAAGACCCAGAGACTGTTGGAGTTAGTTCTAGTTTTAAAACATCTCTTATAAAATATCTATGTTTTAACAAGATATGTTCTCTGCAAAATACCTGCAAGCTGTCCTCCTACGTGAATCTTGTTGCAGAATAAAGGAAGAAGATAAAGCTTTCAGATCCAAGATTTAACCAGGTTAAATCAACGTGGGTAAGACATAATGTGGAATGAACAAAACTGGAAGAAAAGAGTATGTACCATGAGTCTGGTTACACGAGGTTCAGGAAGAGGCAACGCTAATCCATGGTGACAGAAATCAGAATAATAATTACCCCTGTTGAGGGTGGTGGTAGTGACAACTGAGAGAGACCATGAGAGGACAGTGCAGGTGTTTGCACAGACGTAAGCACATGGGAAAAAAGTCATCCAGCTGTATACTTGAGAGCCGTGCACTTTATATGTTAGGTACACCTCAATGGGAAAACAACGTGGAATGGAAAAGATCTTAATGAACAGAAATTTCCAGGGTACATTGTTCAGTGAAAAAAAACAAAGTGACATCTGTAGCATGCTATCCTTCATGTAAGAATGAAGGGAATACAAGAAAATAATCATGTAACTGTTCTCTTATGTAAAATAATCAGGAAAGATAAACCAGAAACCAATGCAGCTGGGTACCTATAGCAGGTAGGCAGGAATGGGGGGAAATAGGGGAACGGGAATGGGTGGAGAGATGGAAGGGTGGGGAGCCTCACTTCTCCATGGAAGCTTTTGTGTGTGGTGTTGACTTTAGAACTGTGTTAATGTTTCACTTATTCAAAAACTTAGTAAGTAATTAAAATCAACCAGGACAGTGGTGGTAGCAGTGGGGCGGGGACAGAAAATGGAATTCAGACAGGGACAAGTGAGGCTAGCCCTATTGCAAGTGAATAACAGAGCTGCATGCGAAAAGAAAGGAACTGACCTAAGTCACTTAGAAAAGCAGTATTTTCACTATACACCAGAAGGCTCAAAAGACGAAAAGAAATGTGCATGTGTACTGTATTCTAGTGAGTACATGTTCTGTTCAAGTGGTATACAAGTTAGCAATTTTAAATATATATATACATTTATATATATGTGTGTGTGTGTGCACTAGGATTGAGGGAGTTAGTAAATATGTTGTGGATAATGGGAGACAAGAGTTTCACTGTCAAAGAGAGGAGTTACAAATACAGGGAAAGGCTGGAACGAACACTGTGGTGTTGGACTAGAATCAGTTACCATATAAATTCACAGTTCTTAGTATGTAAACAAACAGATATATAGTCATAGACACAGACATAGATGGGTCTATGTATATGTGTGCAGATTTAAATACATACTAGGAAACACCGCTGTTCTTTGAGAGGTCTAAGAAGCAATGACACCCCACTAGCAATGAGCACACCAAGCTCGCAGACTTTGGTTTCTAAATCCATTTTCCAATAGAAAAGAACCAGGGCTCCTTGGAGACTTACGAGATGTTCTGGCGATATTATATGCTGCCAAAAATTAAGAAAGTGATCAAAAAATGATGGGGGCATGTCAAAAGGACAGGAGAGTCCAATTAAAGAATCTTCCAAAAGCCAAATCTGAGGACAAGTTGAGCAATAACAGCAGCAAGAAAAAATACTGACAGTAATGAATTCTAACCCATAGAAGAAGATGAATATCCATGAATTCATTACTAACACATCAAATAGGGAGAAGGTATAGCTCTTCCTTATCATGAAATTCCAATTAATCGATGTAGAAAGAATGACAGAAGTAGAATATCACTAATATTACCATTTGCACATACTACACTAATAGCAGTTCCAGAAGGGATCATCCATGAATGCTAAAATTGGCAAGTCGGGGGGCAAAAAATGGTAAGAAACAGGATGTTTTTTAATCAAATGAAAAATGACTGAATCCTAAATGAAATAGTAAAATAGTGGAGAATCCTGGCAGACACAACCGGAGCCCAATGATCAAGGTTGATACCATGAGTGATGAAATACAGTGACACCGTGTGTCCCCAATATGGTGCACTGAGAAAAACACAGTATCAGTTCTGTGGCATTCTTGCCCCAAATGCATAAGCTAAATTTAGTAATGAGGAAGCACCAGGAAACCCCAAATTGAGGGGTGTTCTACTGAACAACTGGCCGGTACTCTGCATAAATGTCAGGATCGTGAAAGACAAAGAAAGACACAGACTGGAGGAAACTAAGGAAATGACAACTAAGTGCAGTGTGGGACCTCAGATCCACTTCTGGACCAGAAAAAGAACATTAATGCAAATGCTGTATAAAAACCTGAATAAAATCGCAGGCTAGTTGATAGTACTGTACCAATGCTAATGTCTTAGTTCTGATCATCGTACTAGGGCTGTATAAGACGGGAACCTTTTTAAAAGCTGAATGAAGGGCGTATGGGAACACTTTGTTCTAGTTTTGCAACATTTTTGGAAGTCTCAGATTATTTCAGAATGAGAAGTATTTTTCTTTTATGCATGTGGTTAACAGTTTTTGGAGAGGCGGGTTGAGCACCCCTCCAAGTCGGCTCCTGATACTTACGTAGCCGTGTGACTTCAGGTTAGTGATTTACACCCACTAGCCCTGATTTAATCCTCCAGCTGTGGGATGCTTATTGTGATCTCCATGTTACAGATGAGAGCGCTGAGGCAGGGTGCAGAAAGGGCCCACCAGCTGGTATAGAATCTCATCACCATCATTATTACAATAACTGATCAGGGGATGTTATTATGCAAGTAAAATCACCCACCGCCATTATTTTTTATTAAGAATTTCCTCACTCTATGAAGAATCAAAGGAAAAAGGCAGGGAGGCAGTGAGTGGGAAAGGAAAGGAAGAAGGTGAAAGGAGAAGGGGTGAGAGCCCTCAAGACAGGGAAGGGAAAGGGACAGAAGAACGGCTGCCTCTTGACCATGATAAACGTGGACGTTCGCTAGCATGATAACTAAGCCTTCGGACAAAAAAAAATCATGCACTAACTCCATCCCTTCATTTTTCTTGTTTTGTGCTGGGATCTTCAAAAAGTATGTCTTCATAGTAGTACAGTTAACAGGTAATTGCTAATGTAAAATTTGAATTCTATATGATGTTAAATTACTGCTACCTCATTACTAATCAATCATGGTAATTGATCATGATGATGACAAATCCTTTTCCCTCTATAAGCCACCCTGATTTTAACCTCTTTTGTAATACTGTCCATGGAGGGCATGGTCACCTGCCCAGGTGAGTGCTTTCTGTCTGGAACCTAGTTTAGGTAGGTAGATAGATATGATAGAGATGATAGAAATAGATAAATATGTGGACATAACAGAGACAGACAAATGAGAGATAGAGATAATAAAGATAGATAAATGAGAGATAGATGGATAATAGATATGAGAGAGATAGGTAGACATACGAGAGACAGGTAAATGAGAGATGAGAGAGATGATAGAGATGGATGAGAGAGGGAGAGAGAGACGTGCATAAAAGAAAAATACTTCTCATTTTGAAATAATCTGAGACTTACAAAATGTTGCAGAACTAGTACAAAGTGTTTCCATATGCCCTTCATTCAGCTTTTAAAAAGGTTCACGTCGTATACAGCCCTAGTACGATGATCAGAACTAAGACATTAGCATTGGTACAGTACTATCAACTAGCCTGCGATTTTATTCAAGTTTTATACAGCTTTTGCACTGATGTTCCTTTTCTGGTCCAGAAGTGGATCTGAGGTCCCACACTGCATTTAGTTGTCATTTCCTTAGTTTCCTCCAGTCTGTGTCTGTCTTTGTCTCTCACGATCCTGACATTTATACAGAGTACCGGCCAGTTGTTCAGTAGGACACCCCTCAATTTGGGGTTTCCTGGTGCTTCCTCATTACTAAATTTAGCTTATGCATTTGGGGCAAGAATGCCACAGAACTGATACTGTGTTTTTCTCAGTGCACCATATTGGTAAAATTCTTGGGTGGAGTAATGCCCAACTAAAATAAGTATGATACGCCACCCAAATCAAAATTACCAGATTTAGGAATGTTTTTGTGCATTCATTTATTTATCTGCATAACACTTATTTATTGAAACACTAGAGTGTATTAGGTTCTAGGTGCTGAGTCGAAAGCAAGGAACAAAGCCCCAGCTCCCAACAGGATTACTTTCTAATGGAGAAGACAGCGACATAAACAAAGACGTATCCTATGGCAAGTCAAGATAAGTGATACAAAGGAAAACATAGCGTGATAATGAGAGAGAGGCTGCCTGAGCGAGAGCAGGGCCAGGAAAGGCCTCCTGGGAGGATGAGGGGCTGTGCCGACATCCAGGCAAGAGATGGCAAGTTGAGGAAGCTGCAATGCAAAGGGGAGCTGGCCTGAGAAAGGCAGGCGCTCGCCCTCAGTGACAGAAGGAGCTGGAAGTCCTCAAGAGGTGTCAGCGGCCACATCATGTGGGTTCTCGCCATGGGACACCATGTCTGTCACCAGAGGCTGTACACACGCATGCCACCACCGGGAGACTCAGATAAAACTCCGGTAGGATTACACAGGAACTTGCAGAAGCCCACAGGAAGCCAGCCTCCGTTTATCTCTGGAGTCCACAGGTTCCTGGAACCCACCGCGACCTGGAATCCAGGTTTGCACAGGGCTGTAAGCCTGCGCGGAGGGAAAAGCTCTTAGTGGAGCGAGACTCTCCCCAGGGCGAGGCAGACACTTTTTCCTCCCTCTATTTTGGCTGCTTGTCACATTTGACTTTCTTATTTTACTTTCAGACCATGCATCTATGTCTGTGTAAAAGATTCAGGGCCATGTAGCATGGAAAATGTAGCTTTCTCTGCTTATTTATAGGCCCAGGCCTCTTAAGGCACCAGTGTCCGAAGATCTCCATCCTTACCTGGAAGTGGCAGAGGACAAGGCCACAGCCCAGCCCAGCCTCCCGCAGCATCCAAGCCTTATTTAAAGCTACTCTGGAGCCAAGGACATTTTTCTGAATCTGTTCCAAACTAGAATGAAGATGCTGGTGCATGATATGCTGGTGCACATTTTGCAAAATATGCAGGCTCAGGAATTGACAGACTTTACATTTACGTCAAATATGAAGAAATGTTTATGAATTCTTGTTGCAAAAAGCTTCTATTTGCAAGCCAAAAATAATAGCGTAAAGAATAATAATAAAACAAAGCTGGCACGAAACTTTGTTTTCTCTTAGAGAGAGCCAATTTTTAGTTTGACAGCAGTGATTCTTGGAACCCAAAAGAAAAATAAATTCCTACCCACACTATCTGCATTGTGCGTCTCCTCCTCGTGTTAATTTTATCTCACGTCTCACATACACACAGTCATTTCTTTTCCTATTGAAACTGAAAGGTGTCTAAAAATAAGTTGTCTGTATTTAATTCCATAAACTGTTTCTTCCTGGTGATTGCTGTTTTTTAAGACTGCTGCCTCAACTGAAGTGATAGAAAGGAATTAGGTATATTCTCTTCCAAAATTCTTTTGAGATATATATGTATGTTATATGTATAATACCCACACACACATATACAGTCTTTATGACATGAAAAGTAATTGCCCATTAGCCCTGTTCATATGTAGTAAAATATTTTCATGAAGAAAAAAAATTACAATAATCAAATTTGTTTGCTTCATGCTAATCAAGAGCTAGAAATTTTTCCCCCGATCAGGGACCACACATGATGAAACCCTCATCAAATCCAAGAGCCACTCAGATAAGCAAGTATTCTTAAAAACTGAACTGCAAATATAAATGCACCTGATATTTAATTGAACAACACAAAATATAAAACGTTCATGCACTTGAGTACACTTGGAATGCTTTGATTCTAGTGCACGGCCATTTGCCTGGATGAAAACCCAAAACAAAAGATAGAAAAACGGGAAGGAACAGAAGGGAGTATGAAAGAGGGAGGTAGCAATTAATGAGCCGGGGTTGACAAACCCAAGCACACACCAGAGTCCCCTGCAGGGTGTGCGACACCACAGGGTTCCTGAGTCAGAAGGTCTGCGGCAAGCCTGAGAATGTGCTTTTCTAACCAGCTCCCAGGGGTGCAGAGGCTGATGCTGCTGCTGGTCCAGAGATCAGGCTTTGAGGTGAAATGCGGGGACCAGGGGGATGAAAACCAGCACAGATGGAAAGAGAGAGGGTGGTGTATGACTCCGCCACTGCGTGGCCCACTGCCCTTTGAAGTCAGGCAGGGCAGAGGTGGAACAATAGACTGCAGCAGATGTCATGCCACCCACAACCCCAGTTCACTAACTGACTTGGTCCTGGCCAATGACAGGCAAGTGAATGTTACGGGCAGCTGGGCCTCCAGGAAAGCTGCCCCTCAGACCCTCTGTCCCCCTCCGCTTCTTCCCGCCCGTGCAGAAACCCGAGCCAGGAGCTTCAGCGGCCATTCTGCAGCCATGCAGGCTTGAGGACAGTGGCGTCCTCGTATGCCCACTGGAGCAAAAGAAGAGAAAGTGCCTGGACCTCTGGAGGCATCGTGGAGCCTCTGTCCCACCACACCCATCACAACGTCTTCCCAATGGGCAAGACAAGAACATCACTCTGTTTAACCTCCAATTGTTGGGTTTCTGTTGCCTTCAGCTGAGTGTTCCCAACTAATAAAAAACTAGCCAAGTGCTCATTAGGTGCCTGGCATTGTGATTGCTGTGCATGGCTCGTCTCATTTAAGGTAATAATGAGCGGTGCATAGCATTCGACTGCGCTGCAATTATGCCTTTAGAAATGCATTGAGTTCCTACCCTCTTCCAGGTATGGAAAGCACAGAACATTCCTGCAAAGGACTCACAGATGGTCCATACCACGATGGTCCATACCATGACAGTCGTGTGTGAGAAGCAGGCACAGCTTGTGTCTGAGGGACCCAGGAAAGCTCCCCCTCCTCCAAACAGACAGGGGAGTGGAAAGACCAGGGCTGTCCAGATGCAGAGAGCCTTGCACTCAATCTTGGAGGAGGATAAGGAGGAGCTGAGCTTTTCCTTCACCTTCCAGCCATTTCTCTTGAAGTGTAATGGCAACCATGGCTCAAGTGGAGTGAGGGGAAGAAAAAGGTCTTCTGGACTTGAACAGCAGCAACGGAACAAGACAGCACACCCTCATCACACAGACAGGTTGGAGAGGAGGCCGGGTGGGTGGGGTAAGGAAAAAACATACACGCTATCAAAGACGCACCCGCATGGCGAGGAAATCGCAGTGAGCCAGTCACCACCTGCCTGTATCTCAAACTCGCTAGCACGTGGCACTGCAGCCGGGATGACCTCCTGCAAGAAGTGACCTGAGACCATCATAGGCCAGCAGGGCGCGGCTGACTCGACCCCTGCCGTGACCTGCAAAAGCAAAGAGGGCTTCCCGCCATGCACCTGCAAGTTGCAGCGACCCCCAGGACCACCCTTCTCAGGTGGAAAATGGTGCCCACTTGGTTGCTCATCTGGGATTTGTCCATTTCATCAGCCTTTTAAGTCACTTTAAAGCCAAATTCTTCACTCGCCTTTACGACATGAAACAAGCCTTGGGATGTTAAATAGCCTTGGGATCTGAAACATTTCCATAAATTATTACATTACAATAAAGAATTCCTTGATAACCACTTTCATGGGGTTGGCTACCAAATTGACAGATTTCTGATGTGAAGTCCAGCAACCTACTCTATGAGAGATAGAGACATTTCTAGCCAAAGTCAGGCCCCACGGGGTGCTCTTATGGGGTGCTTAATTCATAAATCTTTACCCTGCTAATTTTACACTCTTCCTATTTTGGTAGCTACACCTTTGAAATTAATAAATTAATTGCTCTTCTTAAGCACAAGTGAAGTGGACGCGTGCCAATGAAAGAACAACCATGGTTCTAAGAAAAGGCTGAAGATTCTGAATGTCTTTTCTGCAAAAATAAGAACTGAGTTTGTACATCAGCAGGGAGAAAATTCTTATGTTTGTTTATAACAGAAAAATTCATATTTCCAATACAAAGCTGAGAAAACTGCAAATCTTTGTCGTGTGATAACTTTTGAAACTAAAAACCTTATGCCCATGACACAGACTTAGTTACCAACTTTAAACATGGTTCAAGCATTGTGGGGTTTTGTTTTGTTTTGTTTTGCGTTAGGTTTTTTTCTTTGACCGCTGGTTATTTTTGAACCTTAAAATGAGAGAAATCATTTAGAGACCTGGGTTGCATTCCATACCCCTAGCTATGTTCCTAGCTTCATCAAATCATGGGAGAGAATGTATACACCTGTCCCTTCTGCTATAAGGGGCACACAATAAACAGTGAAATGAGCAAAAGACTTTGAGAGCTGCTAAACAATTTTTTTTGGTAAACAAGATTTCTTAAGTGGCACTATGTTCAGAGTTATGTGAGACAGCTTTCTTCTGCCATGAGTAATTGGCTTCGGATATCCATCACTCCCTGTCTCATCCAAAAATGCATCACTCACCCTGAGGAGCTGGGTCAGGCTGGGTACGTGTGTCATTTATTTGCCTGTCTGTCTGAGGATCCAAAGACAATTTCCAAGAAAAATGAGAGGCTGGAAAGTAAGCAAGTGGGCTTTAGTAGTTCATATTTAAATATTAAAGTTTTAAATAATTCAACATAATTATTTCCTACCATTTATCATCATATACAATGTGCCAGACATTAGGATAAATGCTTTACATATATCATGACTCCTAATCCTTACAAAACCTGGTAAAGTAAGTATGATTGTCCCTATCTTAAAATATGAGCAAATTGAGACACAGAGAGGTTAAGCCCCTCCCCAAGGTCCCACAGTGAGTAATGCAAAGTCAGGTGTGTCTGATTCCAAAGCCCTGGCTTTTAACTGACATTTGACATCATTTCTCATCCCCTGCCCCTGGGACACATCCAGCTTGGGACATGTTTTTATCAATAAAGTTTTATTGGAACACAGCCATACCCATTTACTTGTGTCTTGTCCATGGCTGCTTATGAGTTGCAATAGCAGACCTGAGTAATTGCAACAGGGAGTGTATGGCCAGCAAAGCCTAAAACATTTGTATTTATTCTCTAGCCCTTTACGGAAAAAGTTTGCTGACCCTTGATTTTTAGGATTGTTGGCCCTGCTTGAGTGGTCTACCACATGAAGTAGTCTGAAAAGAATTAACTCTGAGTCAATACAGTAGGACACAAGTGGTAGAACATATTACTCCAATGATGAGCAGAATCCCAAAATAAAGAACTGATAACATTCACCTTCGCCTCAAGGTGGGAGAACATTCCAGGAAGTGTCTCTCACTCCTGTGAGCAGGCTATATCCTGCTGGACTTTTGACTTCCTGTCTTTCTGCCCCAAAAAGATGGAAGAGGGGCACCAACAGAATGTGTCAGGGACAGGTGGCAGCTTCCCTAGACCAATTAGCCACTCATTGGTCAGCTACCACTCTGCCCACATGCCCACCTCTTACCCAACCATCCTTTAGCTGCTTTAAAAGTCTTCATTCTAGATTTCTAAATGAAGACATCATTAGCATATTCTAAGAACGCTACAGTTTTAGCTCTTACATTTAGGTCTCTGATCTATTTTGAGTTCATTATGGCATATGGTGTGAGGTAGGGGGTCTGACTTCGAACTTTTCCACATGGATATCGAGTTGTCCATCCAGCACCATTTGTTGAAAAACTATTCCTTCCCCATTTAATTGACTTGGCTCCTTTGTTGAAAATCAATTAACCATAAATGTGAGTGTTTATTCCTAGACCCTCAGTGCTTTCCATCAATGTGCATATCTATCCTTCTGCCAATACTACACTGTCTTTATTACTGTAGTAAGTTTTGCCTGTAAGTTTTGTAGTGAGTTTAGAAATCAGGAATTGTAAGTCCACCAATGTTGATCTTCTTTTTCAAGATTGTTTTGGTTATTCTGAGTCCTTTGCATTTACAGATGAATTATAGGTTTAGCTTGTCATTTCTGCAAAGAAACCAGCTGAGATTTTGATAGGAATTACATCACATCTATAGATCTATTGGGGTAGTACTTCTATCTTAACAATATTAGATCTTCTAGTCCATGAACATGGGATGCCATTTCTATTTATTTAGGTCTTCTCTAATTTCTTTCAACAATGGATTACAGTTTTCAGAGCATAAGTTTTGCACTTATAGGATTAAAAATATGCCACAAAGAGAGAATCAACAGGGCTTAGAGAAAACTGAATATTGGATGGGAGTGGGGTGGTGGAGACTCAAGAGAGACAGAATTTGAATGAGACTAACTCATGGCTTTCTGACTCACAGGAATGCAAGGACGGTGGTTCCACATTGGCTACACCGGGTGATTTGGGGGTGAAGGGGGGTGAAGTGGGTTTTAGACATACTAGTTGAGTACGTGCCTACTGTGGGATGACAATATGGTTGTGCTCCCTAGACAATGGCTTTGGTAAAGGACCTGAGTGTACAAGCGAAAGGCGAAGACTTGGGTGTAGATGAGACCACCTGAGAAATGAGAAGACCATGGTAGGACCAACATGCACAGGCAAACACATGAGGTAGTAGAAAGGACTACAAAGGAGTGATGAGTGAGACACAAGCAAAACCCAGTAGATGTTTTGTCAGCACAGCCAAGGTAAGAGAAGGTGTCGAGACAGAGGCCCGAGAGCATCCTCAAGAAGCCCCGCAGGAACCAGGCAGATGGCAGGGCCCAATCAAGCCAGCCGCTCTCTGAGTTGTATGCCAGTCTGTGACCACCAAGGAGATGATGACAGAAGAAGCCCCATCTCCACGACGTCTTCACACAGGGTGGCAGCAAAAGGCAGTAAGTCAGGGGACACACTGCAAGCACATCGAGTGAGTCCTGGTCCTGCCAGAAGCAGATGTCCAAGTGGGATTCAACAAATAAGGATTGTTTTAGGGGGAACACCTGTGTGACAGGAAATGCCATGCGGGTCTGTCCCCGAGTGAAGGAGAGAGGGAGGGGAGGTTGGGGGAAGCGTTCTAGACCGCTGCACAGACTGAGGCAGATTCTGTGAGGCCCCAAGGGAGTTCTCCAGCCAAGTCAGCCAGACTCAGTCACTGCTGGGGAGCCGTCTGTGAGAAGCGTGGCCTCGGTGCCAATGTGGCAATGGATCCTACAGCACAGTAGCCAGGGCGCTGGCTCGATTCCACACCCCGTAGCTGGAGGTCTAACAGGTTCTGTTTCAAGGCCACCACACACATCCACTGCTGCAGAACTCCCTCCTGAAGACAAGAAGTCCCCATGTACTCTGGGACAATTGAGAGAAGCTGAGGAAATACCCAAGGGACAACAACAATCAAAGGCCACAAACAGAGAAAAAAGAGTTATGTTCAGAGAGGAATAGAGCCTAGTACACGCCCTGCTCTCCTCAGAAAAGTACACTTTATACCTTCTAGACTAAACACCACGAAACTAATATGATTGATTTTTTTGTTTTTTCTCCTGGTAGACTTGAACAGTGAACTTGGGCTTAAAATATCTTTCCAGCAAAGGGCACACAAAAAAATGAGAAGGGGGAAAATTGCACCTGACTCTTTCCAGCACATACCCTGTCAGCTGCAGCTAATTAACTAAAGGTCCAATTACCCACCTCTCAAACACTGTAATGGAGCAAAGAAATCTGTTATAGGTAGAAAAGCTTCATCCCAAAGAAATTATTAGCTTCGAGAGGAAAAAGAGTTGTAACTCAAATTTTGAAATCAAGAAGAGTCTGACGGCTTGTGGCATTACAAGATTTTACTCTACTTGTGGGAAAAAAATTGTTAATGTGTTTTATGTGTCAGATAAAAATTGTATCACCCCACACAGCCTGTCTTACATTCTAGAAATTAATGTGTTGGGGAGGAGATTTTTTTTCAACCCACGTGATAACGTATGCCTTGTCAAATGAGCTCTCTCTGTCTTCAATAATATTTCAAAAGCAAGTAACAACAAGACAGAGGCAATTCTGTCCCTGAAAGAAAAGCCAGGTATGTTTTATTACAGAGAAAGAAAAGAAAAACAGAATAATATGCTGTACAACAAAACTAGGTTTCGAAAGATTCAAATGTAACATGTCAAGAAACTCTTATTTGTAGGTGGAATTAAATACAAAACAAAACAAGAAGATCAATGTATGCTGCAGCTTCGTAAGGGCAGTTCAGTTCTCTTAGAAATGGTATTGATCTGGGCTCACAGCTACAGCAATCAGACTTCCATTACAGCCAGCATTTAGGTCTGAAAGTTCTGTTTTATCCTCCCATACCCTGTCCCCCCCAAAAAGTTCAGAATGAAATTATCCTGGGATCCAGATCGTGGAAGCAGCTGCCCCTCCTGATGCAGACTGTCTTCTCCAACATTCTTTGCAGACAGACTCTTGGGTGCTAGGTCTTCACTCCCTGGCCCCTTTCTCTCCATCAATGCTCCATAGCTCTGTGTCCTATCCCATAAGGACCAAATCCTAGCTGGGACATAAATAGCTCCAGCCACAGAATAGTGTGCCGTAAGTTTTGTCAACCATACAAGGTTCATAGTTCTATATAAGCCACATGGAAGCATCTTCAGTACATTTTAAAGAGGTTTTCTCCATAGTGCTTACAGCCTTCTAACAGATGGCATCATTTACTTATTTGTTATTGTCATATTCTGTCTCTGTCCTGCTAGATTGCAGATCCGTGATCCTGAGGGAGCTCTGTGTGTTTTATTCACTGATCTATATCTATCCCAAGCCTCAGAGCAGTGCCTAGAAATCCTGGCAATAGGTGCTCCAAAAAAATGTATTGAATCAACATGTTAAATGTGTGGAGACTTTCCATTTTTAGTGTACATAATTTTGAGTAGTACTGCTTTTAATCAGAATACACTTGTGCACCCCTGGGGTATTCTGGAAGTTCAGACTGTAAATAGGAAATAAGAGAAATAAAAGGTTTGCTAATAAGAGTGAGATAATATATTATCCTCCATCAATACAACATGACAATAAGTGGTCAAGTGAAAATAATCAAGTGAGATCTCAGAGGTGGCCAACTCTGGCATGACAGTTCATCTCTGCAGAGTCCACAGTGTGAACCCCTCCACGTTCATGGGTTTTGAGATGGTCACCTTCTTTACGTACCAGGATGCTGCTCACATTGTAGGCACTGCCAACCACACACGGCAGAATAGGTCAGATGGTAGGTAATGCCCTGCTTGCATTTCTGAAACCCAGATCGAATGAGGACGTTTCTGTCTTCCCCATCCTCAATGACCTCTCCCTGCCCACCAGACAAAAGCTGATTTTTTAGTATGGCAAACTTGCACAGCTTTCCAGAACATTCTACAGCTGTCAATCTCCATATCTGAATTTTCAATTTCCTGCTTCCCTTCCAGGGATCCCTATCCCTGGTGCTCTATTCCCCACCACCCCCCTTTATGAAAAAGGGAGACAAAAGTGTCATTCAGTTTCTCAGACATCCATAACCCCTAAGGCCACTTTGACCGAAGCTCATTCATTTACAAACAAAAAATGGCAACAGGCACTGGGTTTAAAAAAAAAAAGGAACAGAAAAAATTTTTGCTTGAGTTATTTCATTGCAATCCTTTAAAAATTCTGCCACCATGACTGTCAGAGTATATATTGAAGGAAACTGGTGCTCAAAATGCATACCTGCACTTTACACAAGGACGGATAAAGACAGGAAATAAACACAGGAAAAGATGTTCAACATCTTTAGCCATTAGGGACATACAAATTAAAACCACAGTTAAACACCACTATGTGCCTATTACATGGGTAAATTTAGAAAAAAGAAACCGACAGCAGCAAGTGCTGACAAGGATGTGGAGCAATCAGGACTCTCATGCATTGCTGGAAGGAACTTAAAATAGCACAGCCACTTTGGAAAACAGTTCGGCAGTTTTTTAATAAAGTTGAACACACACTTACCATATCATGCAGCAATCACACTCCTAGATATTGATACAAGTGAAATGAACATGCATGTCCCCATACAGACTTGATTGCAAATGTGTACAGTGAGTTTATTCATAATCAGCAAAACCTGGAAACAACCCAATGTCCTTGCTCTGACGAGTGGATAAACAAATACAAATAAACAAACAAAATGCACCTATGCAAGGGAATACTACTTGGCAATAAAAAGGAAAGGACTCATGATGTGTGTCCAACACGATGAACCTCAGAGGCACTAGCTGAGTGAAAGAAGACAGCCACAGAAGCTCAATACTGTATGACTGATTTCAAACAAGACTTTGGAAAAGGCAAAACGATGGACAGAAACCAGATCAGTGGTTGCCAAGGGCTAGAATGGGAGAGGGGTTGGCTACAAAAGGACAAGAGACAATTGGGGGGGTGGTGATGGAACTGTTCTGTAACATGACTCTGACAGTGACCACATGATTGTATGGGTTGGTTAGTCAACACTCACCAAACTGTACCCTTAAAATGGGTGCATTTTACTGGTTATAAATTGTAATCAGCCAATAGAAAGAAATATAAGTATTCTCTCATCAAGACCATAAGACTTATGGAACGGTCAAGCTGGAGTTTGCACTTGGAATATGTGTTTATTTATTTACAAATTACCTACAAGTACTAATAGCTCATAGCACAAACATGTACTTAGAAAAACAGCTGTTGACAGTGAGTTCAGACATTTCAAATAGTCTTCTTGGTCATTTTGAATTTTTTTGTTTGTTGATCAACTTCTTGCCACACCTGATGAAGACAATGTTTTGACCTTACAATAAGACAAAGAACTCAGGAATATAAGTTGGTCACATTCTTGTGTTTCACTTGTGCTTGGAGTATTAGTCTTGCCTTCAATAGGTTGTGTGTTTCCAGAAATCTTTTAAAGCTATCCATATATGTGTTAGCGTACATCTTACACAAGCTCTATGATGTCCTCTCTAGATTCATTTAACCACACCTGGGTAAGGCACGCTACATGCCAACATGTTGGATGCAGTGGGGTGCCCCACTCTCTCCTGGGACAACCTCTCATCCCACTTCTGACTTGGGACATCTTCCGCGTGGCTCGGGTGTGAGTCGGTATTGCTCTGTTTAGACATTAATAAAGCCAAAGACTGTTGACATTGAGTCTTTCTTCCTAAAAGACGTTCTAGTATTTTCTTCCCACATGCGACAAATTGCTGTCAGCACCTTCTAGATAATACTCACCCACTATGAGGTCTCTCATCTGGTTGGCTTCCTCTCCCTACTGCAGTCGAAGGTCTTCTACCGACTCGACTTATTGGCCAAGTCTCACATACCTATTGGACCCACCAGATCTGACAGGCATTGTGTCTATCCTTTTCCCATCTATCTTTCCATTTATTAAAAGAATCCTTTTTTCCTGCTACTGTCATTCTAAGACATTTCTTCAAGAACGGTGTTTCTAGGACACTTCTATAAGAACGTCATTTAGAAAAAACTCTCCAGGGCCGGCCCGTGGCTCACTTGGGAGAGCCTGGTGCTGACAACACCAAGTCAAGGGTTAAGATCCCTTTACCGGTCATCTTTAAAAAAAAAAGAAAAAGGAAAGAAAAAAGAAAAAATTCCCCAGTAAACTTTCAGAAACAAGTGTAAATAGTCTAAGAGTCTCTTAAGGTTACCAACGCCCTTAATCGCACCTTTCAAGGCTGGCCATCTTTGGCTTCCTTTCCTAAAAGTGAGTGACGTGCTGGGGTTGTCTCTCTCCCTTTAGTTTGATGCCTTCATGATGCTGTCCTCATTAAGACTTAGGGGCTCAGCCACAGTCACCTCCTGGAACAGGCCCTACTGGCCACTTCCACTGCTGTGTTTAGACCTCAAGTCTTCTCTTTAATTTCTGAAATGTTTTGGTGTATGCTTGAACCTGTAACTGTAAAGCAAGGTTTCTCAACTCATTGTTGACACGGGCCCAGATTATCCTGCGTGGTGGGGGCTGCCCTGTGCACTGTAGAATGTTGAGGCACTCCCCTGGCCTCTACCCGCTACATGCCAGCAGCAATCCTCCACACATTTGGGACAGCAAAAAATGTCTTCAGACACAGCCAAATGTCCCCTAGGGGCCATGATTGCCCCCAGTGGTACAAAGCAACTCACTCCACTTAAAAGAAGAGCCTAGGCCCTAACAGCTGGGGCTACCATAACCAATGAGAGTAAAGACCATTCGAGAAACGCCAATGCCACAACCAGCAAAAGTTCAAAAGAAGCAAGCACCGTCCTGTCACTTTTTCTCCTCTTAAGCAGGAGAAATGCCCCGAGTTACATACATGATTAACTCATTATGTCTTATACACAATGGCTGGCATTTATTAGGGACTAACAATGTGATAGATGTTTCCGCATGGACACTGTCTCCCAAAAGAACTACTCAAAGTAGAGACTATTAATGTGGAAATAAGACTCAGACAGTGGGGGTAGAGCCAAGGTTCAACACATAATAAAGGATCAATTCTGAGCATAAAATTTTTGTACACAAGTTATTTTGAAGGCTCTCCTCCCCAGCCTGACTACCCAATGTCCACACCCAAAATACTTAGGCAAAGTGAAAAGCACAAGTGACATTTCACATTTTGTTGTACCTAAAAGGAAGTGTCTTCCACTCTGGTCTACAAGAAACTCCCTGGAAAGTTGGAGCACAACAGCCACGTGGTTCCTTCCCAGGGTTTCTCAGGACTGCTCTCTCTTTGGGGAGAATTCTGCTCCCTTCCGCCCTTTTGCCTGCCTTCATTCTCACAAATACATGTGGGCAGCACTGTCAGACTCCAGGGATGACCCAAAGCCAAGCATTTCTGGTGTTGTCACGCTACAATAAATAACCACGCTTTTATCTGCAGCACACCCTTGTCAGCAGAGCGCTTTACACGTGTTTTACAAAATGTAAAGACGGCTACACGGAGGGTGAGCAGATCAGAAACAGAGGTGGCCAAGAGTCTATCCATTTGAGACCCTTTCTGGGTCCAACCCTGAGGCCATGCTTCCCCCCAGGGGACCCACACCTCTCAGTGGCCACAGCTAGAATATTCTTCCCCAGGCAGCTCCTTAGAGAGGCCCACGTCATGACATGCCATGAACGTAGCAGACAAAGTTTCAACCAAAATAAATCTGTTATGCAAACGGTCACCAACATAAAGTCTTTTTCCTTTGGAGGGTACTTTGAAATGACAGGCAGGAAACCCGATCCCTACCTGAATGTCCCAGGAGAGCATCCAGTAGCAGCAAATCCTCCAAGAGGGTCAAAATTGCCTGTTATTTTTAAAACCCGAAACTTAAAATAATTCCAGACCCCTCAACCACATGTCGAGCAATCTGCCGGATAACTTATACACGTGGAGTTGATTCCAACCATCCGCCAAAGCAGGGGGTCTCTCAAATCTGGCAGCTTTTACTTTCCATATGGAAGGAATTACTGGGACTGGGCAGAGATGGAAGGAGACGGGAGGAGAAGGTGAGAGGGGCTGGTGATGACTCCATGGAGCAGAGTGCGCCGAGTCGAACGTTTCAGGCAAGAGTCATTTCACGTACTTAAAGGGAGACTTCGGGGAAAGCTTCTTTTATCCTTTTAAAGATAGTTTCACACGTTCATTGGAGTTTTGTGGTTGTTCTTAATCTCGTGCTCATAATGTACATAAGGTTTTTCCCTTTGGGGGTTTCTTTTTTAACCTTTTCCAAATCTGAGAATAATTAGTCCTTTGCATTCAAGCCTTGGTATTTAGAAAAGTCAGCACTATTAACAGGTTGACTTGGAGCTCCCTGCAGAAATCAGCTCTCCCACATGCAGGAAAATTCTAAGCGAACATCTGTTTTCCAGTAAGATCCTGTTTGGACACAATTTGATACACATTTGCATTGCCCCAGGTGTTGGAAGGTCAAGTGATAGATCCAAGGTCACACTGAGAATGAGGCTTTCTTTGAATTACCTGGATTCTTCCTGGATGGTTTCGGAAGTAAATGGGTTCCAGGAAACCTGAGGAGAAAAAATGAAGACATTGCAAAAATACCCAAGCTTCACGGGTTTGGTTTGGTTTGGTTGGAAGACTCTTCTAAATAGAGCATCATTCCATGGTCGTCTTCTGAGTTTAGATACCACTTTTCAAGGTTCTGTCTGAAATTCCGTAAAGTTTTGCAACTCATTGGAGTCATCGCCAGCCGCCTTTTTCATTGCAATTGCCAAATCTATTTACAGAAAGCAGATGTTACCTAAACCCTCGCTGCTCAAAGTGTGGTCTGAGAACCAGCATCATCACAGCATCTCCTGGGCTCCTGTTGGAAATGCAGAATCTCCCCACCTGACCACAACCCCAACCCCAACCATAAACTTCATCTTAGCAAGTTTCCCAGGTGATCCACACACACTGATTAAACCAGGAAGAGCAAACGACAAGCCTGCAGGCCAAATCTGGCTGCTGCCTGTTTTTGTAAATAAAGTTTTATTGAAACACAGCCAGGGCCATTAATTTGTCTATGCTTCTTTCACTATAAAGGAAGAATTGGGAAGTCCTGATAGAGCAAGGGTGGCCCACACAGCTAAAAATAGGTACTATCTGGTCCTTTACAGAAAATGTTTTCTAACCTCTCATCTAAACTTTTAGCTGCCCCCTCCCCCACTAGAATAAACACCTGTTCCTGCTGAAACCACAGCAGGAAGGTGTCATAAGATAGACTGTCTTTTGAAGGTTAAAAGAGATCTTCTTGACTCAGGTAGGGTGATAATCATCAGGTGAAGTTCCAGATCTCTTCAAGTCGACCTCCCTACTGTTCAGCACCCTTTTCTGCCCTGTGGACACTGACAAAGAAACACAGTATCTGTCCTTGTGAAATTTGCAGGTGGAGACCTGGGTATTCTAAACTAACATGACACCACCTGTGTAATTTGTTTTTGTATTAGAAGGGCACATTTTTTTTTTTTTTTTTTTTTGTCTTTTTGTGACCGGGAAGGGGATCACAACCCTTGGCTTGGTGTCAGCTGCACCACGCTCAGCCAGGGAGTGCACCGGCCATTCCTATATAGGATCCGAACCCGCTGCGGGAGCGTCGCTGCGCTCCCAAGCACTGCACTCTCCCGAGTGCGCCACGGGGCCGGCCCAGAAGGGCACATTTTTTAGATAAATTTCTGCTCGTTTATCTCTTATGTGAAACAGTAAAATGGAAACCTCTACTGAAATACCAGGTAGAAAGCTTTTAACTGAAGCTGCTGCTGCTGCTGCTACAGGAGATGTTTGACGGCAGGACTCAAGGTATGTATCTAGGATGTACTAAAAAGCATAACTGCAATTTAGGAGAGTGAGACAGATCAGTATAGAGGAAAGATGGACCCCTGTGCTCCATCTTTGCCTGGAGCAAAACCTGTGTCAGATATTGGTGCCAAGGTACTAATCATCTTCATAGAAAGCTGGACTTGGAGTCCGGAAAGATATGAGAGAAAATCTTTACAGCCTGTAGACAGACACTCCTTTTCGGACCTTAGTATTTGGAATCTTGGTACAAGTTCTCTATACCAAAGGTCCTTGCCAAATGAGACTGGACGCATGACAAATTGTGCTTTGAAAAATATTACATTTGAATTGCACAAGTTCGAATCAGCTGGTAATAAGCCAAACTGCCTGTCTTTTGGAGAGCTAGAGAGAGAGAAGGGTCAGGAAGGGAAATCATAAAATAAACAAATCACTGCTATGAAAATCTATAGGGCTCACCCTACCTCTGAAATGAGGGTTCAAAATAGAAACGCTTACTCCTTCACGCTCCTTATTATAACAAGATGTGTCTAATACACGAGTTTGCTGGATACCAATACTCAACCGTGCTGTATGTTTTTCCATGAGGGATTTGAAACATCCACCATCTCACTTGTTACCTCCTCCCACACACACATACTTGAGAGCAAATCTCATTTAGATGATGTTTTGTCTAGAGGCAGCGGGCTGCTTTAGAACAGGGCAAATGCGGAGTATGCAATTTCAAACACTCCCATCCAAAAGCACAGAGCTAATTACCTGTAACTGGGGGATCAAGGCAGAGGTGTATCCCTGCTTCGTGCTCTGCAGGACGTGTGCAGAAAGGTCTGCCTTCTAGCCAGGGGAGGAGGGAGCAAAGTGCCTCCTGGCCAGCTCAGCCCCAGGGACCTCCAGGTGTTAGGGCGTTCACAGGCTGTGGCCCATGACCTTGAGGAAGGCTCTGTCCTCAGACGTACCAATTCGGAGCAGTGGGAGACCTCAAGCAAGCAGCGGTGCAGCTGCCGTGCAGAAGTGGACAGCCACGTTACCCACCATACAAAGTCCTGGCCAGAGCAGAAAATCAACCTGTGTGATCCTTTTCAATACATAGTACCTGCAGTTCCGAGGGGGCCAAAAAAGCCAATCAACAAGCAAAAATAAACAATACAAACCAACAAGGAAAAACTTCAGTTCCTTAAAGCAACCTCCTTCACCTTGTTTTCTGCTGCTGCTTTTCAGTCAACAGTGCTCTCTTTTTTTTTTCAGAGAAATAGTGATGACAGCTTGGTATAATTTACAACTGTGTTTAAAAGTGAAAAGGCCCGAATGGATTCTGGCCTTCATAAATTCTGACTTTTCTTAAACTCATTGCAATTTAGGGGAGAAAATTGCAATGTAGAGTTTTTAGTCTTTGACTATACAGCATGATCACATTTTGATGACAGTGGAGTTATATGTTGTAGTGGATTGAATTATGTCCCCCCAAAACTCCCTGAAATTTGAATTGTGTCCCCCAAGTTTTATGTATTAGAAACTCAGCCCCCACTGTGACTGTTAAGGGGTGGGAAATGCTATTATGGTAATTGAAAGGTGGAGCCTGGAAGAGGTGATTGGATGGTAGAACCGTGCAGTAGTGAATGGATTAAAAATGATGGCCAGGGGTGTGGTTCTGAGGGCTTTAAGAGAAGAGGAGAGTCTGTCTTTCCATCTCTCTTGCTCTCTCTGCTTCTACCATCTTGCAATGTGAGACCCCTGGGTCACTGTCACCACCACCAGATGGACTTTGGACTTCCCAACCTCGGAAATTCTAAGCAATAAATTTAGTTTTTCTTTATAAATTACCCAGTTCCAAGTATTCTGTTATAAGCAAAGGAAACAGACTAATACATATGTATATTTGTAAATCTAGGAAAGTTTGATGCAGTCATAAAGAGTATCAAGCATGATTCCTTTTTATATAGTATTAAGGACTCTTCTTGCCTGGTCAATTTTTTCAAGGTGTTTCCTGCTTTTGCCCTTCCTTGCCTGGCTATAAAATTTGAAGCAAACAAAAACTAATTCTAGAAGAAAATCCTAGATGAAATTTAAAGCATAATAGCATGAAGAAACTTTAAATTCAATAGCTAATGCAAGGATGGACACAAATAGGTAACACCTTGAAAATACAAATCATAAAACATTGAACTTTCAGGAGAGAACAGACCTATAGTTACTAGAGGTGGGTAAGGGGTAGGGAAGTAAGGGACACAAAGAATAATTATGATTTGTAATGATGAACATGCTAATAATATTGGTTGGATCATCACAAACTGTACACAAATACTGATTGTCAACTCTGAACCCCATCAATGTGTATAATCAATTATGTTTCAAGTCAAAAAATAAATTAACCCCTTACCAGCCAGCCACCAAAAAAAAGAGAGAGAGAGAGAGAGAGAAAGTAAATTAAAAAAGAAAGTAACTACAAATCAGAAAGAATCCTCAATTCTCTTAGAAGAGACTCACATTCTCGGTATTTAGCAACAACGCCATCATATTATTTTCTATCTTGAAATATGCACGAAACTGAAACTCTATCAGTCGTTGGATTCATTTCCTGGGGCTGCTATGACAAAGTATCACAAACTGGGTGGCTTAAAAAAACAGAAATGTATTGTCTCCCATTTCTGGAGCCTAGAAGTCTGCAGTCAAGGTGTTGGCAGGTTGGTTCCTTTGAGGCTTGCGGGGAGAATCTGGTGGCCTTGGGCATCCTCGGCCTGCAGACGCCATCTCCTCCCCGTGTCTTCACGTCACCTGCCCTCTGTCCAAATTTCCCCTTTCTATAGGGACACCAGCACGTTGAGTGCAGGCCCACCCCAGTGGCATCATTTGCATTTGATTGCTTCTGGAAGGACACTATTTCCATACAGAGTCACAGTCTGAGGTCCTGGGAGTTAGGATTTCAACCTTTTTCAGGTAACACAATTCAACACATGCAGTCATCATGCACCTCTATCCTGTATATTCCGAAACTGAGAAATGCAGTATGCTCTATGTTGCAGGAAGTTAATACTGAGAAAAGTCAAAGAATGACTCATTTATGAAGATGAGAATCCCTGTAGGCAGTCGTTCCCATTGAACACATCTGTAAAGTAGATCAGGATCCTGTCACTAGCAGTTTCTCCTTCTTGCAGTGTTTAGAAATCCACCTTGAAAACCTGCTTTTTCCTATCCAATGAGTTAGTCTATAAAAGCACTCCACTGATTTACATCACTGGAAATAGATCAGACACCACCAAATTTTCTACGTCTCCCACTGGGATCTGGTCTCAGCCTTGCACATCTCTCTGAGATGCAGCTCCTTCTGGGGTCCGCACCCCACTCCTCCAGGCCAACCATACCACACTCTTCCCTCGCTTTACCCCCAATCTGCCTCGTGTTTGTAGCACTCTGAGCCTTTGCTCAAGCTATTCCCTGCCTTGAAATTCTTGACTCTTTTCTCCACCTATGAAAATCCTTCCAAGTCCCTTCAAAGTCTCTGTCTTCTGAGAACTTTCGCATCCACCGATCCATAATTCTTCTCTCCTTTTCCTGCTACCTGTTCTCTTTCCCTCTGATGAAGCACCTAGATGAGTCTGCCCCTGTTATGTGAGCTCTTTCCCATCTCTCCCCCTGACCACAACATATGCTCCTTCAGGCCCCATCTCTCCGACCCCATAAAACTGAGGCAGATAGGAAGACCTCAGGGAAGTATCCACGGGCTAACTGAATGAACCAACAGATGGAGGTTGTTACTCAGAGTCCAATGCACTTATTAAGCTCACTGAAAATGACAAACTTTCCAAGGAAAAGGTCCGTGTTTTTCGGTCAGTTCTTGGTCTGTGCATTGAGGATTCAGCAGGACAAATCAGCAGATTAACAAAATTGACCAATTGATACCCAAGTGGGAAAAGACCACACCACTCACAATGACTATGGACTTGAAACCATGCATTTTCAGGACAACTGTATAATCTCAGGAAAATGCAAGCTTGTTTGACACAACCAGATGGTTGTTGAAGAAAGAACGTCACATCGTGGCAGGATTCATCGAGAATTCTTCTGATACTAACCAGGTTTTAGCAAGTTCTCGGAATTTATCAACATCACCAATCTTTGAAGTGCGGAATGGAGAAGACAGTGTTCCCACACTTTTTCTGTTTCCCTCCACCTGTCATGACCTACCCTTCCCTGCCTTGCAAAAACTGCAGTGTTGCTCTTTGCTCAGCCAGCCAGCCTGGAGTAGCCACTGCCCTGGGCCCAACTGTTTTCTAAGTACTTAAGGTCAACTCCCCTAATTCACTACACTTCTCATCTCTTCCATCTATTTCTGTTTAAATAGCTCAACTTGACTACAAACTCCATGAAGACAGGGACTACAGCATGTCACTCTGTAGCTTTCATTTCTCTGAAGTGTTCCCAACTTCAGCTGCTAGTGAAAAGCACAAGCCCAATGTTTTCAGCACAGTTCAAACATCTTCCTCTGCCCCCACGTGTTTAAAGAACTGCAGAGTAAATTAAAGTACAAACCCGAGAAAGCAGAGCCGTCTCTCCATGAGCAGAGCTAGCTAGCCAAGGTCGACAGCACCAAACAAAAAACATTGTGAGAAACACCATTCAATGTCCCAGCAGAAATCTGCCACTAAAGCAAAGAAAAGCTTCCCAGTTACAAAGTTACTTTGAAATCCTATTTTCATTTCTGACATGTAATTATTACTATATAAGCTGGGCCGAGTGAATTTATACTTTTTTGAAATGTACTCAAGAAAAATGGTAAGTATAATATTTTCAGTAAATTATTTAGAGGAATTGGGGGGAGGGATGTCAAGCATTCTGCTCTAGTATAATACATTAAAAAACTGGTTACAGTAACCACTAGATTCAAATGTGAAAAAGATGACATATAGACATACAGATGTGTATACACACCTATATACGTGCAGGTGTGGATATGTATACATACACATACATGTATGTACACACAAAGTATACCTGAGTGACATATACGTACATTTGCTATTCTGCTTATTTTGGATTAAATTTATTGTTTGGGTATAATGATTGGAGTTTGGGCAGTGGCCTCTCTTCCCACCTTGAGCTGTCAATTCTGGATCTGGAGCCCTGTGAGAAATTTCAGTTGGGCCTTTGTAGTTGAACCTGCCACCCTGTAGTTTTATAAAGTGTTAGGTTCTTTAATTCTTGGAGCTGTCTTTGTCCTAATGCTTCATTGGAGCACAGCCTCTCCCTTATAGATATCAAGTAGCCAAGCCCCCTCATCCATCCTTGTCCCAAGGCCTCAAAGTCACTGCCTGAGAAACTGCAGCAGGAAGCGGCCTCTGTGTCTCCCTCTCCCCCAGCACCCCGCACACCCAGCCCAGGCATCCCCTCTCTGGCATCTTCAGGGACTGGCAAGATCTGCAAGTTCCCGGGGCTCATGCATTTGCTTCTCCTCCCTGTCCCAGACTCTGAAATCCCTTATCCTACAGTTCTCTGAGCTCCGGTACAAATGCACTCAGCGGAACTGACTGCAAGGCACATGAAGGGGTAGCGCCATGGCTCATACATGGTCTCCTAGAAAGGACATCCACACATTGTTTGACCCATGAGACAGATGAAAAAATGCTAACAGTGACATTTTCATGTCTCTATCAGGGAGCCGATGTTGTCCAGTGGTGTGACATGCTAAAGTAATTTCCCAAGGCAATGCAAAAGAGAGCTATGACCACTTAGAGTTCAGAGCTAGAGACGTCCCCTGGAGGGCAAAGACCATGTCCAACCAAGGAGGAGGTTATGGTCAGGCAGGAAATCTTGAAATTAAGTGGCAGTGACATACCTTTCCTTTCCCATCCACAAAACAAACCTTAGCCAGCACCCCCAAGAACTCAAGCTCTCCCAGGTTTTTAATTGTACCCATTACTCCTAACTTGAATGCTCGCCGGTAGAGAGTGTGGCGAACCCAACGTGTAAAATCAAGAATGCATTAGGCCTGAAATGGCTTCACTGGGTCTCTCCAGAAGGAGCCACGTGCTGCCAAACATGACGCGCAAGGATCCACATGAGGCGTTCTCTCTGGAGGCACAGTCCTGATCTCGAGGCTTCTGTGCTAAGGAGACAGCATTTCCCACACCCCAGATGGTTCACCATCCTGAGTCCTCTTGAGGGGCCTTAAGCCCAGGGAAATGCAGGGGTGATGCCTAGGAGCCGGCTTCCAGGGCAGGAGCTCCGTACCCAAGCTCGGTCACCTGCGCCCCCATCTCACCTCTCCCAGCTCTCCATCCTGATCAGCCTCCGTGTTGCATCTCCTCCAGGTCAATCCCTGTGCCATTTTGAGCCGTCTCATATCCCGGACAGGGATTTAGAATCCCCCTGACATCAGACACCACAGGCACAGCTGAAGAGCCCTCTCTGCCTCTCCTCCCAGACCAGCCATTCGGGCCACTGTGAGGACAGATGGGAACATGCACGCTGCAGCTGCCTGGGGAGAAACCCTAACTACAACCCCTCTCCGTCTGCAGTGGTCAGCTACCAGCACGGTGGTCTTTGCACACTTGCACTTACATAGGCTCTGATGAAATCTTAGAGCAGATACGCCCTGCTGTTTGGAAAGAATATGAGGGCAAGAAGCACACACACACACACACACACACACACACCTTCTCTGTCCACTTGACTCCCAGAAAACCATGGGAGCCCCTCTGTGCGTCCCAGAGGTGACAGATGTATATTTACCCTCCGTATCAGTACAGTTGACCTTGCATGTGATTCTGAGTTCTAACAGCTTTAGGTTAATAGAGAGAATTTTCAAACTGTACCCTTAGCAGGCAGGTAGACAGCTCCACTGTGGGACAAGTCTCTAAAGCCCTGTGGATCTTCCAAAGAATTCTGCAAGAAAATCGGTACTGATCACTAGTGACACTACACATGGCTGTAGTCACAGTGTCACCAAGAAGCCCCAGGACTCCTGGATAAACAGTTGAAGAGTTTCTCTAACGAGGGACCATTCATCACTTGCAACAATTTAGGATACGCTGAAGTCTACGTTAGAAAATAATTTTCATTTTTTAATTTGAGTATAAGAGTTTTAAACCTTTGGTGAATCTCCTCAAATCACTAATTTCAAAATTAATTTGTGTCTTTCGGAAAGAATCACTCCCTGAACTAAACAAAAATATGGGGTTTATGAGTCTTCATCAAGCAAGAGCCGAAAGGGGAAAACAACTCAAGTGTCCGTCAAAGGCTGCATGCGTACACAAATTGTGGTTGATACACACAATGGAAGAGCAGCTGGCCACAAAAGGAACAAAGTCCTGACACGCTAGTGTCGATGAGCCTCAAAAACAATATGGTAAGTGAAAGAAGCCAGACACACGAAGACACGTAATATATGGTTGCATTTGTATGAAATACTCAGAATGAACAGGTAAATCCATAGAGACAGAAAGCAGATCGGTGATCACCAGGGGCTGGGGGAGTAGAGAACGGGGAATGACTGCTAATGGAGATGGGTTTTATGCTGGGGTGATGAAAAGGTTCTGGAACTACACAACATCGCACATTGCAACTGTCCTAAATGCCACTGAATTGCTCACTTTAAAATGGTTAATTTTATTTTATGTGAAGTTCACCTCAGTTTTTTTTAAATGCATGATTTAAAATGTATGGTATACATTTTGCTAAATAATCTGTAAGAGCTTTGTTCTTTTGTGGCAGAAACTGTTTAAGAGGCCTACAGAATCTTATACGTGTGTCACTTTTTAAATGCCTCTTAGTGGACTCTAGGAATAAGTGGTTCTAAGGATCAACAACAACAAAAAATCCTACCCTATGGATCTGGGAACTGAAAGGCAAAAATAGTTGCAGTTTATCTATCCAAAATTAAATAAAGGAAGCAGAGATTAAGACCCATAGCTGGGCCATTAGAGGTAGATTAACGCAAAGGGATTTGAAGTTTTTCCAGGTAGAGAAAATGACACATCAGTATAGCTCAGGCTCTGTAAAGTAGGGTCTAAGGACAACAGCCTTCACATCACCTGGGAGCTTCTTAGAAGTGCAGGATCTCGGCCCAGCCTGAAACCACTGCCTTGCAATCTGCATTTTAACATGACCCCCAGGTGGTCCCTGTTCCAGCTGGAGAAACAGTGGCCAGCCCCTCTCCCTGCAGGTGTGTGGTTTTGCCTTCAACAGAATGCCTCTGCCTCAACAAGGGCTCTAAGACGCATGCTCCACAAACCTGGATGCGCGAGGCACCCACCTCCCTCCCAGGCATCTAAGAACATTCGATCCTCCACCCCCCACCACTGGACCCCTGCAATGGCCAAGACTCTGTTTCACTGTGCTGCATGACCTAGTAGGCCAAAAATTTCCTAAGCCAGTTTCTACCAACCAACAAAGCTTTTGCCTTCTCCCTCAAAAGTATTTCTTTCCTTTCCTCCATCTCCCCCACTGGTAAATAGACCACTTGGTTCCACTTCGGACCATCTGGTTCTCACAGTGCTCACACGTGTGCCGGTCCTCTTCTCTTTTTTCAACTTTTATCACCCACCAAGAATCACCTCCCATGACGGGTGATATGCACCAAAGTAGTGCTCAGCGTGACTGCAGAGGAGACAGGAGGTGGCGATGGTGGAGGTGTGCAGACGTGGTCGGACCCTGGGGTTGTCTCGAAGGTAGAGCCAGATGGATTGGAGTGGGCTTCAGAGAAACACAGACTCCAGAAGGATTCAAGGTTTTAGCTACTAGAAGAATGGCCTTTCCACCGCTGAAATGCACAAGGCAGCAGAAGAGCAAATTGGTGGGGTGCACTAAAAAGTGCTGGAATCGGGTGTGTGCACTACCCTGTGAGAGTCTCCACTCAAGAAACTGCCACCTGTACCCTTTCTCACATCAGGCTCTGTATTTATTGACAGACGGATCACAGTCATTTCTGTGCACACATGTGCAGACCCATCAGCGTGGGAGAGCGCAGTCTGATGACTGCATTAAAACACAGACCCCCGGGGCTGCTCTTGGTGACAAGGACTCTCTATGGAGATGTGGAATGCTTTATGGTGAATATCAGGTGCACATAGTGAAACAAAGCTCTAAGCCTCCCTGCAATCACCCAATTCAACACTTGAGAAGATTACCCATAATCTTGTGTTCCTTATTTCGGGAGGTAAATCAATTGGCATCCAGAAAAACAAAGTGCTACATACATCCTGAAGAGGGTTAAAAAGCATCTCCACTTCTGCTTTAGAATAGGTGCCAGCAACCGTACCCATGTGTCTATGTCCGTGTATATCATACAATTATATAACATATTGAATATAATGCCTAATGATATCATAAAATTATATAATCTTATTTATGCTACATAATTATACATGATCATATATTTTGTGTAATGAGTATTATATTTTTATTTAATATATAATCATATTCTATAATTATGTAATGTCTATTGTAGAGTTTGTATATTAATGTTATCCCCATAATATATTTTTATTAACATGTACAATAGTCTTTTAAAATTACTAAACCATAAACTGTATAAATCTCCTAAATGACTACCTGAGCCAGCCAGCCTGCCTGTCCTCTAGAAGCCACAGGCAAACATGGGGTTGTCCCCAGTGGACACCGTGACCGCAGTCACTCCTCGCTTTTAAACTGGCTCCCATTCCTCACCTACCCTTAGCCTTCCCTTCACTCATGGAAACATGCCCCGCCACGCACTTCTGTGCTGTTCACATGTATTTCTGTGCTGCTAGTCACCCTTCCACATGCAAGTTTTACAAGATGCAAGGGAAAGTGGACAGAGAATTCCTCTGAGCACCATGAAGGCTTCTCCAAGCTGGAACCCAGAGTAGGAGAAAGAGAATCAGACAAGGACTGAGGCACAGGCCAGTAGGTGTGCCAGGATGGGGGACATCCTAGAAGGTGATCAGGAAGGACCAGCCAGAGGTCTGGAGTAAGGTGAGTCATTTGGGACGCCCAGACACATACAGGACCAAGAGTGACATAACAGGAATCCTCTCCCTCTGGCACCATTTTGTGAAGTGTATCTTAGCTTCAGAAGCCGAATGTGTATTAGTCAGGACAGAATAACTGCTGTAACAAACAGCCCCCAGGGTTTAACACAGTAAGCACTTATTTCCTGTGCACAAAACATTCCCATGGGCCAGTTCCTATTCCAACAGTGCTCCTGGGCATTTCAACTTGTGGACCTGCCTTCCAGGCACACCAAGGAAGGGAGGGACCATGCATGGAGCATCACGCAGGAGGCTGTTTGGGGCTAGCCCTGGAGCTGGCATATGACAGTTCAGCCACATCCCACTGGACAAAGCTCAGGCACATGGCCACACTGAAGTGCCAGAGACAGTAGGAAACATGGTCTAGCTGTGTGCCCGGGGGAAGGAAGCCAGTGTGGTGAGCAACAGTGCACTAGGTGGGGACCACAAAGACGAGGAAAAGGGGCAGAAAACAGTCATGGAGGAAAGAAATTTTCAGAAATGGTTTTACCTGAATCAAGGCAAATCTTTAGAAGTATCACCATTCTCTTAACATTGGGCTTAAATGATAAAAACAGCAGCACAATAATAATAAAAATAATAGTGATAATAAGAAGGTAAAAAACAGCTAAATCCACACCAGAGGATAGGCAACGAATCTGAAATTACTATGCTATAGTTGCAGTGTCCGCTGTCAATCCCATCTACAACAAAGCTTGGAGAGAAAACATTAGCTCCAAGTGTCTGGGCAAGCGTCCCTATCTGGGTCTCAATCCAGATGCATGTTGTTTTCCACGTCCTGGTTCTTCACTCACTTCCATAAATTCTTAAACCAGTGGACAGCAAACCCCCACCCACAGGCACAGCCAGCCACCCCCATTTTTGTATGGCCCACTAGCTAAGAATGGTTTTGATGTGCTCAGAACATCAAAAGAATAATAACAGGTCATGACCCATGAAAATGATATGAAACCTAAATCGCAGTGTCCATACGTAAAGTTTTATTGAAACACAGCCACGCTCATCCCTTTAGGAGGTGTCAGTGGTGGCTTTGGTGCCACGGCAGCAGAGTGGACTACAGCCAGCCCACCATATCTGTGGGTTCCACCTCTGTGGATTCAAGCAACCGCTGACTGAAAATACTAGAGGGAAAAAAAATTCCACAAAGTTCCAAAAGGCAAAACTTGAATCTCCAAGCACCCACGTACTAGGTTGCACCCGTGTGAGTGAAGCGACGTGAAGGCGTTGTCTGTGGAGGGATTACAAGTAGTCTAGACATGACTTAAAGTAGACAGGAGGATCTGCACAGGTTATATGTGAATCCCACACCATTTTATATAAGGGACTTGCGCATCTGTGGGTTTTGGTATCTGCAGCAGGTCCTGGAACCGGTCCCCCATGGACACCGAGGGATGACTGTACTTAGACTATAAGCCTCACAAAGGTGAAAATATTTACTGTCTGCCCCTTTACAGTAACAGTTTACTAACCCCTGGTCTGAGCCTAACTGATTGCTTTCTGCTGTTAAAAACTGAGGCCAAATACACCGTATTTTCACTTCTCAGGGTACGGTATGTTTGATGCTCCAGCTTTTCTGTGTTTCTGCCTAAACTGAACAAGAGCGTGACAGCTCTGCGTCTACTTGCCTTGCTTTTGCTGTTCCTGTGGCATCGGTTCCTGCAACACGGGAACCTCAATAAGCACAGCATCTGCTGACCCGGGCTGTCCCCTTTGTGTTTCAATGCCTGAACCAGGAAGATGTGGCTACCCCTCAAAATTTCTAAGAAAAAGAAATGCTCAGGCTTCTGTACGATCTGGGAGGTTTCCCACCATTTCGTAAAGTGCTTTCCTCCATGACGATTTTCTATGTCTCATTTATAAACACTACTACTCCCAGCTATGGCAATTAGGATTCAAACACTATGTCCTTCACTGGTGATGTACCATTGCTCTAGTTTATACACACCCGCACCAGTTCCTTAGGGCTGCCATAACAGAGTCAAAGTCAAGATTTATTTAACTCTGTCCGAATTCAAAGCCCAAAATAATTTCAGCCCATTAGCTTATCCATAGGATAAAATGCCATGAATCCATTTACTGTAACCCCCCTGCCCTATATAGATCCTCTGATGACATCCCACATTTCTGATCCCTTTTAGTCTGCCTGTAATGAGGTGCCTACTTACTCAGTTTTCTTCAATTTTCATAGTCCAGGCTTTCATTGCAAAACTCAACTTCTATACCTAAGCAAACAGTACAATACTATAACTAACACCTTTTTATACCCGAGTAAAGTTTTATAATTCATCACAAATTTTTTTCCTACTGGTTTTAACCCATAGCCTGCCTTGAGACACAGTCTCCTTGAGTCCCTTCAGGGTGGCAGACTTCCTGGGCTGGCTTCCCAGGGCCACCGTTGCTGTGTTCAGGCTGCTATGTCTTCCCACACCTACTCTGCAACTCAGCTGCCAGGGGCAAGCTAGAACCATGCCTTGGGCAAATTTTGTTGTCATTTATAAGTGACTACTATTAGACAAAGCCACACATTTTTGATGAATTTGGGGCCATTTTTTTTTCTTCCAGAGACCATCTACATTCAGCCTACCAATCATTTTTCACCTCCACAAATTTCCCTAATGCCGTACACCAGTGGCCAAGAGGTTGTATAATCACTAACTAAAATCCTCAAATGCTTCAAGAACTTCAATACATAAATATATATATTTATTTAAATGGGTATAACCCTTAGCAAAATTGTGAGCTACTTCGTATTATGTAAAGGTACAAATTCTATTATAAAACAACTTTTCAGGGGAGGGGTGATAAAGAAAGCAAAGTCAGTTGTCCAAATCCAGAAAGTGGAAGTAATGCCAACTACCAAATTGTCTTCAGCTAAAACAAAAGCCAAACATTGTATAATTGAGCCACGACCCTAATCCAAGTTAACTCACAGCAATGAATTCATGGCACAGACGGCAGTATTTCGGCTCTGCATAATCTAGATGTCAGATGTCATCAGGATGCTGTTAAAGTGGCAATCATTGAGCTTGCTTCAGATTCCCAATATCCTTGACCTCCTCAAACTCAAACTACCCTTTTAAATCCATCTGAAAATATTCCAGGCAGCACTTAGGCCTCCTGATTCATGCTAACAATTTGATGTCTTTCCCTTCTCTTAGCAAAGCCAACCGCATTTGAATATACTGAACAGTTTAACCACCTCAACAGATTTCTGATCAAAGCAAGTGGGAAATAATTGTCCCTGCTTTGTACAGCAGAATTCTTCCTGCAAGTAAGTCAACAATACAGAGAGGAGATAATGCAATTCAAAAGGCATGAAGACAGGGCTTCTAGAAGATGTATTTGCTAATATTATCCTACAAAATTGTTTCTTTTGTTTTCTTAAGTCTCAGCTGGGAGGCAGCACGAGCTGAAGCAATGTTCTCCCAGTGTAGCGATCTTCAAGATGCTTTACAGAATGAAATTACTTTCTAATAAGGAAATTCACTAGACTGTGGAAGAGCCTAATAAGAGAAGCCACGTCAGCCCCCGCTCCCCTTGCAGCTTAGGGTCATTTCAAAGCTGACACACAGGGGCCCTGCACCAAGTCTCCTGAGGCCATCGCTGGAACGAAAGCCAGTGAGCAGAGCCCGGGTGAGAGAGGGCTGAGCTGAGGGTGAGCTCTGCCTCCTGGCCTCCTGCTTTAACATCTAATTCTCATTATTTGGGCCTCCAGGGGCGAGGAGGTTGTCAAGCCACCTGAAATGTAGAAAAAGTCTGGAGTTTGTAGTAAGATTTAAAAATCAGCATCTTTACTGTAGAATCCTCTAAGCTTTGACTCTTTCAGAAGAAAGATGCTAATGATGAAGAATGATAACCCAATTGCAAGTCCTGACCATGAAGGCAGAGAGCTGAAGTGCTGATGACCAAAACGGGCAGGCACTGTCTCCCCCGTACCCTACTCTCCCCTGAGTCCTCACTGGTTTAACCTGCATCCCGCCTGCCAGCCTTGCTAAACCCCCTTGTCCTGCATCAGGATCACACTGTGGGAGGAAAGGGACCTCAGAATCTGCAAAGGGTGTAGTTTTCCCGGGAGCAATGGGTCCCAAACTTTAGCACCAAATATATCAGCATCCCCTGGAAGGTTTATTTGAAAAACACAGAGGGCTGCCTGCCTATATTAGTCTGTTTCTGTTGCTTACGACAGAATACCTGAAACCGGGTAATGTATAAAGAAATGAAACATTTTTTAGAGCTCTTGAGGCTGGGAAGTCCAAGGTCCAGGGAACACATCTGGTGCAGACATTTTGAGGGGTGGGATTCTCTATAGGGTCCCATAGTGATGGAGGATGCTGCATGGTGAGATTGGGCTGAGCAAACAAGAGTTAACGTGCTCATTCACTCTCTTTATAAAGCCATCAGAACCACGCCCATGACCACCCATTAAACCATCAACCCATTACTCCATCAGTGGATCAATCCACTCATGAGCGCACAGTCCTTGAGATCCAATCACCTTTTAAAGGCCCCACCTTCCATCACCATACTGGGGATTAAGTTCCGACACAAGCTTGGGGGACATTCGAACCACAGCACCACCCAGAAGTTCCTGATCCGGTCGGTGCAGGTGGGGACCAAGGATACGCACCTCTAACAAGCCCTGGGTGAGGCTGATGCACTACCCAGAGCACCACCTCTGCAGAACCACCAACCTCGAATGTCATTAGATAAGCCACGAGAGGATGTGAAATGCTCACTGCAAGCTGACCCTTAGGAGCTTCTCGCTAGTGTCCAGCCGCCACATGTTTTCTTTAATACCTGTCAGATTATTGCACATTTTAGATTTGGATTTGAAGGCACAGTGCCTGGGTTAGAATCACAGCTTCCCATCTATGTTATGGTCTGGAGGAAATCTCCTAACTTCTCGAGAGAATCTTCGTAGGGACATCTATAAGGTGGGTAAGAATGAAGTGTGTCCACGCAAGCAGAACCCTCAGACTGCCTGGTGTGTGGAGCGTTCAAGGAAGGTGGTGATGTTATTCTCATTTTCAGCAGCCTGTGACATGAATGATGTCACATGACCAACTCTAATAAATCAATGTCAGTGGATCACAATGTCTTAAAGCATCCACATGTAGCCTCTGCATGTGTTTCTGTGACTCTGTCCCAGCCAGATGTCAATCATGTAGTGTCTCCTTGGCCTAAATGAATAAGAGTATTTCATGCTTTTATGTTTAAGATGACAACTTAGTAGAAAACTGGAAACAATATGCGAATAAACACAAGAAACTCTTAAGGAGTAAATGTTAGGTCTACAAGAAAAACATGGTTCCATAGCAAGGCAAATACTGTGCCAGATATTCATCTGATTATTGTGAGACTTGCCAAGGAAGAAAAGTGATTTTACAGCCATTCAGATTTTTGTAAGGGGGGAGGAGAAAGTGAAGAGAGAGAGAACCAGAAGGGAAAAGGGAGAGGAAAAGAAAGAAGGAAAGCAAAGGAAAAAGACATGTCTGGAAGCATCAGGTGGGTCTTCCTTTAGCTGGGTATGGACCTTCTCTGGTGGTTCGGTGTACTGGCATCACAACTGTACGATGCACCAGTGTGGCGGTGTTCACCCAGTCCCAACAGTCCCTGGAAACCCAAGTACCAAATGAATTCACACAAGGCTTAGCCCCGAAGCTGCTGCCCTTCACAGAACCCTAGGATGTCTTTTGTCACCGGAGCCCTGAACAGTGTCTCCAGGCAACGGACTCCCCCCATCTATAATGGGGAGGTGCCTGCTCCCAGCACGGTGACTCTGTAGTACCTTCCCACCATCCCTGACTGCTGCAGATGTCTGTTTAAATCACCTCGCTATTCCGTAATCAGCACGCTCCTCCTGACCCATTAATTCAGCAAAGCTGCAGGCTGGTATTTGGGGCCTCAGAATCAATCATGTCTGATTGCATACAAACATTAGCGCGATCAGCAAGGGCGGGAAAACAAACACCAACCAAAGTACAAGAGAGGTTACCACAGGTTAGACGTGGTAACTGAATAGAAACACACAGACATAGATGTGCATAGCTATACATGCACACAAACATTCACATCACACACATGCCCACATGTGCATGTGTGCATGCAAACACATGTGGACATATGCACCTGTATACATGCAGGCATGCATGCATAAGCACATGTACAAGGGCACAAAACACATGAGTGCACACACATGTAAAGGCATGCTTGCATGCACACACACACCCAATACATATATAGACCTATCCATGAACGCACATGCCTATATATGCATGCACACACATAAGCACACATTCATTCATGCGTAGACAGACACACATGCTCACTCACAGACACACACACATGCATATACACCCACGCATAGAAGTGTGATGCGCCGTCTTTTCGGCAGCAGAGAGACTGAATAAACTGGAGACATTTTTAAGGCCTCCCCTCTAAGAAGAAGCCACTATTTCGAATTGTTGGCTGAGGCAACAATATTCTAAAGACCAAGACTTTGAACTTGGGCCTCCAGCATCCCACAGCCTCAATTCCCATCCTGCAATGCACTGCACGGGACCCTTCCTTCTCAGGGCTCTGGGTAGACCCAATGTGTCCTCTTATCGCATGATGACTTGCCTTCGGGTCAGCCGGCCACCCCCAACTCCTGTCGAGCACCACGAAGGTTTCCATATCTGGAGACCAAGTCAAAGGAAGGCAATGCCACTGCTTTTCCTGTATTCAGCCTCCGCTAACACACTGGCCAGAACTGAGCACACCTACACAAACCTCCAGTACTGCAGGCTTGCTCCTTGACTAAAGGGACCAGTCCCTAAGCCGAGGCAGGAAAACTGTGAAGCAAGCAGAATATGGAAAACCAATACAAGGACATGAGACCAGCTCGGGAGCAGTAGACAGGGGCCTCCTGTCCCTCCTTCGCCTGTCTGCTCTCTATACCAGCAGCGAGGTGCTCCCGGCAGGTAGGCAGGGGCCTGGGGGGCACCCAGGTGTGGGTGACAAGGGGAGGGTGGGGCAGAATGCACCCCATACCCTGTCTGCGGACCAGTCATCCCCTGGTCAGTCACCGGGCCGGAGCAAAAGCAAAAATGAACACTTCACTAAAGTCTTTCAGTATCCATGAGCAAATTTCCTTTCTCCTCTCCCTCTGAGTCTTTACTCTTATATAAATGTGTTCAAAAAACCACCACTGTTTTCAGTAAAGTGACACTGCGAAGCTGCCAGACCTCTCTGGCTATCTGGGTGCTTGGCAAACATCTTTAATGACCCTGTTAAAAGGCAGACCGGATCTGCAGAGTCCAAACAGAAGGAGATTAGCAGTAAGGCCGGTGGCCTGGGGACAGCTAAGCAGGGGCTCCGGAAGAGTCTGCACTCCTGATCGCTATCAGGCAACCTTACGTAAGCGAGAAAAAATAAGCAGGAAAAATCAGCTTGCAAATGAAACCTAAATTTCTGAGTTGAAAGATGAAAATGTAAATTTTGTTTGTTTGTTTATTGGTATGGGTTTAACCCCCCTGAACAACCGTAGGAGAGTTATAGTCAAGCCCTGATGTCGACCATTCATCATTCTGCGAGTTTCCAGGCGATCTTAATGCCCACTTTTCGTTCCATTTCTTTAAAAGCTGATAAGATGAACAGCAGGACGTTCATTAGGAGTTAACATTTAATTGTTAGGCTGTCATCAACAGAAAGAAAAAAAAAGGCCAGCTTATGAAAGCACTGCATTTTCAAAATTGCATGTGTGTGTGCGTGTGTCTGTGTGTGTGTGCGTGTGTGTCTGTGTGTGTGTGCGCGTGTGTGTGCGTGTGTGTCTGTGTGCGTGTGTGTGTGTGTGTGCATGTGTCTGTGCGTGTGTGTGCGTGTGTGTGCGTGTGCGTGTGTGTGTGTGTGTGTGTGCGTGTGTGTGTGTTGTGTGTGTGTGTGCGTGTGTCTGTGTGTGTGTGCATGTGTGTGCATGTGTCTGTGTGTGTGCGTGTGTGTGTGTGTGTGTGCGTGTGTCTGTGTGTGTGTGCATGTGTCTGTGTGTGTGTGTGTGTGCGTGTGTCTGTGTGTGTGTGTGCGTGTGTGTGCGTGTGTCTGTGTGTGTGTGCGTGTGTGTGTGTGTCTGTGTGTGCGTGTGTGTGTCTGTGTGTGTGTGCGTGTGTGTGTGCATGTGTCTGTGTGTGTGTGTGCGTGTGCGTGTGTGTGTGTGTCTGTGTGTGTGTGTGTGCGTGTGTCTGTGTGTGTGTGCGTGTGTGTGTGTGTGTTGTGTGAGAAGGAGAGAGAAATCCTTCAGGGTAACACACTATTTCTATACTTTTTCATTTCAGGGATGACAGGAGAGATTGTATTTCACTTGAGCCCTGTTTGCTCCAAGGACATTTCATTATATTTTAACCACAATGAGTTAATTACAATGAAAACAGACTTTGTGGTAACTGTCCAAGGTAAAAATTTGAGTAGTATTAGTGTATGAAATGACCCCATTTTTGTTTTAATCATATTAAGTTAATTGCCACCTTACTTGTTGTGATTGGACTAAGTTAAACATTACTTTGAGGTTCATCGGTTTCCATATGAACAGTTTCTATTTGCATTGCCACGTGTGCTGTTTAATCTGTCCCTTATAAGTACATTCATGTGTGAAGCATAATGCAACTTAATCGTGTATCATAATCATGACAAAAATAGAACGGAATGAAGTAACACCAGGAAATTATCTCATTGAACCCTCTCAAGAAACTTCTTCTCTCTCCCACCTTACAAAGGAGGAAACAGATTCACAGAAGGTCATGAACTTGCCCAGGGCATGGCCAAGCAGGGCTGGAAACTGGCTCCAGACCTGGGTACTTAAGGACCCAGCCCACCTCACCTGTGCAGTTACCCGAGACCCCTTCACTGTCTGCAGCAGAAAATGCACAATTTCTCACCCAACCTACGATGTTTCCAGAGTGGCTCCTGAGCAGGGCTTTACTATCTTATCTTCACAAGTGTAAGAGAAAGAAACCTCACCATGACAAGTTCACAACAGAACGGAGGAGACGTACAACTCAATTCCAGCAGCCTCCGTGGCTGCCCCAAACAGCAGTGAGCTGCACCCGCCAGACTCTCAGCAGACTCCTCAGGGGGACTGAGTACTAAGAGGTACAAAGTACTTCACAAGTACTGAGTACTAAGAGGTACAAAGTGCTTAACAAATACTGAGTACTAAGAGATACTAGGTACTAACAAGTACTGAGTACTAAAAGGTATTAAGTACTCGACGAGTACTGAGTACTAAGAAGTACTAAGTACTTAACAAGTACTGAGTACTAAAACATATTCAAGTACTTAATAAGTACTAAGTACTGAAAAGTACCTATTCATGACCCAGATGGAAAAATATTATATGAGCACTGGGTGACACAAACATTATTGTCATGGTCCAGCAGAAGGGTAGGGGACTTTGCAGGAACTTCTGGTAGCCACGATCAGGCCCTGAACTATTATATGTTAGTTATCCATTGCTACAGTAATAAAATGCACCAAAACTTAGCAGTTTAAAACAACTGTGGCTATTGCCTCACATAGTTTCTAGGGATCAGGAATTTGGGAACAGCATAGCTGGCGGGTTCTGGCTCAGGGTCTCCCACAAGCTTGCAGCCAAGCTGTCAGCCAGGGCTGCAGCCATCTGAAGGTTTGGCCGCGGCTGGAGGAGAATCCGCTTCCAGGAGGGTCTGTGCACATAGCTGGCAATCCGGAGCTGCACACCGTCAGGTCTTCACCACAAAGACCTCTCCCTGGGGCTGGGAAAGGTTTCACTTTCCTAATGGAGTCATCTTTCCCTCTTTCTTCACACCCTCCCTTCCTTGCCTCCATCCCTCCCTCCTTCCTTCTCTTCTTCCTCCCTTTCTTCCTGCCTTCCTCCTTCCTGCTTTGAGCCTAGAACACACCCTTTGGGGGAAGCTGTCTTGCAAACACACAGCAACAAGCTTGAGGGTGAAGGGTACAAGCTAAGGACAAAAGACGGGCAGGGGCAGGGCCCGGGAGCTGGGGAGAACGTGCAGTTGCTGCACCAGCCCTGCCCGAACTGTCTGTCTGGATCTTTTCTAATGTGAGATGAATTTAATTCCTGCTTGGTTAAGGCTGTGAGTCATCTTTGTTATGAGCAGCCAGACCCCAGCACAACTGGTGTGATTAGCCCTGTACCACCTAAACTTATTCGAACACAGGAAATCTTTTCCCTGGTAGATCCTATTAGCAACAGCCCACAAAACTAGATCTGCTGATCACGTTTTTGGAGAGACTGATCATATTAGTATTAGAAAGGTTTTACCTAAAAGGCGGTGGGGGCTCCTCCGTGATGATGTTATGACAGCCCATGCGTTGCTCTTCAGGCGTAGGGGGAGGTCAGGAGGGGTCAGTGAGTTTTCAGGGAATGTTACCATAAATGAAAAAAACTCAAAGAATGAAGCTCAGAAATACTAGAAGCATTACATCAAGAGTGTATTAGTCACCTTTGACTTCAGAACAATATTATGTTCCACTGTGAAATTTACAACCGAGTTTTCATGACTGATTTGCATTACTTGGACAGGAGCTGTAATTAAAAACATCCTCCATGAACGAGCTCTACTCCACAGCTGGTTGCTACCTCTGCCTTCTTCCACCTTTAGTTATTCAGAATAAGCACCAGCTCTTTACTGTTATTATTTTACAAACTCCCGCGGTGTGTAAGTCTGGGAGGCAGTGTGCGGCTATGAGAAAAGAATGAAACTAGGACTTCGGGGCTGTCCTGGGGCTGGGCATTGCAACAGGGTGACCACCAGCCATGTGGAGCTACTGAGCACTTGAAACGTAGCTGGTCTGAACCGAGATGCACTGTCAGTGTAAAGCACACACGGGATCTCGAAGATTCAGCATGAAAAGGAATGGAAAATATTCATTAATAACTTATACATTAATTACATATTGAAATGATAACATTTTTGATGGGTTGGTTATATATATTAATATTAATTTTCTCTGTTTCCTACTATTTTTCATAATGGGGCTGCCAAAAATTTTTAAATTATAAATATGGCTGGTGTCTATGGCTGGCGTTATATTTCAATTAGACAGTGGGTCCTAGACACTGTTTTCTCATTACTATGTTGAGACTATCTGGGGGAATCTTTGGGCCTCAGTTTCCCCATCTATAGAGTGAGGTGATGGGAACATGTTGTCTGTTAAGAAAGACAGCCACTTAGGTAGAGTCAGAAAGTCTGCTGTGAGCTCTGTTTCTGCCACTCCCTGCATAAGGGACTTTGAGAAGGTCAGTAATTTTTTTTAGTGTCAGTTTTCCATGGGAGAAACCCATATTTGAAATGTTTTAAATAAAGTCCTACCCCAATGTTAAGCCGGCTCTGCGCGGACATGTGTTTGTCTTGAAAGTTAGTGTGTTTATTCACAGAGACAGAAAACAATACTGTATTTAGAGAAAGGTCTTTTGAATAATGGAGGCACATCTCCCCAGGAGCCTGCAACCTGACACTGAAAGTGTAGAATTACATACGATGCTTCCCACAACTGCCACATTAGGTAGTTTTAATCAGTCTGCTGAAGGTCAAAGCAATTTGCATGTAGGGTCCCAACAGGAAGCAAATCTCAATAAGACAACAAATGTGTGCCAGGCACTATTCCAGGAACTCAGAATACAGCAAGAAAGCAAAAAAATCAAGCCTGGCTTCTTCTGCTCATGGTGATTACATTCCTGCAACTCCAGAAGTTCCAGTGTTGCATGGATTAGTGCAGTAGCAGTTAGGAGCAAAAGTAGCTAGCACAAAAGATATGCAGGTAGAAAAGGTTCTATGAACATGATCGAAAGTTCCTCTCTATTAAAGCTGGAACTTTTGAAAAAGTACATCCAGACTGTCTAGGTATTCTGCAAAGAGTTGATCTCCTGTGATAAAGTACATGACAGGTCAGGGATAAACAAGAAGATGTAACAGGATAGAAGACAACAGAGTTCCAAGGTGATGCTAGAAGCCAAATGAGAAGAAATGCTGAGGATCCAAAACAAAGGGAAACAGGTAGGCCCTTCCCTTTCCCAAAGGGAAACAGAGCAGCAGTTTGCCCAACATCCAAGCTTGAAGGCTCAGGAACCAACGGGTCACATCAGAAGGTACTTTATAGATATAATTGAATATTCTTCCTAAAATTATTTATACAAACCATAGGCAATGTATTCACCATCTCAATTCATGTCAGTCAAGGAGTCACTATCTTGTGTGTACCAATAATGAAGTTAAAACAATTTACTAAGATCTTTCACAGAATACTAGCTCCTGGGGTGGCCCCAGACCTTCAAGATAAGAATCACCCCATAAAAAGACCCCTGGGTGACTCACAAGCATGTTTACACACGCCTGATTTAAGCTCTTTCTCCTTTCTTTGGTAAAGTCCTTATTCCAATGACTTCAAATAGCAGGTCTACATAAATGACTCCCACACTGACCTTTCCCAAACCTTTTCTTCTTTTCCTCTTTTTGCAGCTGGCCGATATAGGGATCGAACCCTCAACCTTGGCATTATCAGCACCACACTCTAACCAACGAGCTAGCCAGCCAGCTTCCCCAATCCTTTATAACAGCATGTGTACCCTATCATTACATAAAACTGCTGCAGCCTCCTCTGCAAGCTTCCTCCTGGTTCCTCCTCTGGTAGCTGTGCTGTTCATTTGGCATTTGCAAGTCTTCTCTGTCTCCTGGAGTCACAACAGTGTGGTCTGGAGGCTGCTGTCCCTGCAGCCCTGTGTTTCCCAGGAGACATGCACAGCGAAGCCTCCACGTGTTACTCCCAGAACCACGGGCTGTACTCACAGACGTTCTTTACATTATTTATGGTTCATTCCCTGTTTTGTGACTTTTTTTCTTATTTCTCTTTCTGGAACTGCTGTTATTTTGCTATTGTACCTCCTGGTCCTCTTACATTTTCTCTCCTGTTATCCATGTCTGTCTTTTTATACCAATCTCTAGGAGATTTCCTCAACTTCATCTCGGGTAGTCAGCCCTGCCTGTACTCACCCACATCCACTGGCATGTAAATGCCCACATCTGCCAGCCTGGCTCCAACTGCCCGCACCTGCAACTTCCCTTGGGGACTTCCTATTGCGACCAGATTGTACTCTGCTCTTGTGGGCAGCATGCTGTAAATGCAGAGGAATTATTCAGCCTTGGGAGCAGCTCTCAACTAATGACCAATGGTTTTATTCCCTCAGCATGTTTCCTTAGAGATATATCCAAGTTGCTGCATGTATCAATGGGTTCCTTTCTATGGCTGAGTAGTATTCCACAGTAGGGTTGTGCCACAGCATGTTTAACCATTCACCTGTTCAAGAACACCAGGAGTTGTTTATTGGGACTATCATGAATAAAGCTTCTGTGAACATTCATATACAGGTTCTTGTTGAACATAAATTTAACTTCTCTGGGGCAAATGCCCAAGAGGGCAATTGCTGGGTAGTATCATATTTGCATGTTTTAATGTTTCTGAAGAAGCACCAGCACTGAGCTAGAGCGATATGGACATTACTTAATAGCAGTGGAAAGTGTTCACCAACTTTTGGGCAGATAGGATGCAAAGCCCCAACTTCACTCTATGAAAGGTAATGACGTCATGCAACATGGAGACTAAATTGGACATGAAGAGCCCGGGCCACCACTGTCATCAAAGGTAGGAGGACAAAGCACGTGAACCAGGAGGAAGCCAGTGTGGATGCGCAGGAGAAATGGACCCAAGGGCAAGGTTCTCTGAGACCCTACAGAGTTCATTCTGCAGCTGAAAAAAGAATACCCTTGTGAAATATGCCCCTCTGGACTCCTTCAGCCCTCAGGAAGACATCTGAGGAGAAATAGAAACAAAAGCAAAATAGAAACTAGCTGTAGTTAAGTGTATTTTTAATTAATGTACCCGTATGACATTAAAAATGATTCCTATAAACAAAAATGATGGCTTAAATAATAGCTGAGAGAAAACTTTCCACTTCATTTTTCTCTTGTCTGTAGCCTCTGAATAGTGCTTTTAGTAAAATAAAGCATGACATGCTTCTGGGGGTCAATTATGATTTCCTTCTAATATATTCTAATTCAAACTATTTGCAGACTGCCTGATCTGAAAATTGCTCCCATATCTATATAAAAAGCACATGTATTTTGAGAAATAAAAGATGAGAAACAAGAAGAAAAGCAAACTAAAAAAATAAAAAATAAAAATGCTGCAGCCTGTCTGGTTACGACTGGAGCCAAGAACCTGATGTCCTGAGAAAATAATTCTCTCCAACAGTTTTAGAAGAGGAAGAACCCGACAAAAATAATCCTCTGGCAAATGGAGCCTGGACAAGAATCCATCAAAAAATCTAATTTCAAAAATATATTTTCTCACCTGTACATCTTATTTTGGATACCTTAAAGACAAATTATTACTAAATTATTCTAAACCTTTTTAAAGAATTATGCCAACTTTATTGCAGTCCCCTATCTCTTTCTTATTACAGTGTTAAAGTTGGGAAGTTTTTTGTTTGTGTGCTTGTTTGTTTGTTTTGGTACATTTTTTACAATGAAAACTTAGAGGTAGAAAGCAAGCCTGCCATTCCATTTTTCAAATTTGGCTTCTCAGGAAAGCCAGTCTCACTGAAGGAGAAAACCAAGCAAAAGAAACAAGAAAACAGAAAACCTGCAAAGACATATTTGTGCTAGGTTCTGTTAAGCCAAAGGGATAGCACAATTATTGAAATTTGTTTATATAAAGCAACCATTAACAACCCATAGTCAAAGAGACAAAGGGATTCCCGAATCTGAGCGTTGCTTCCCATGGGTTAGCATGTTTCTCTGGTGGCCTTTTTCTCCAGCCTGTTTCTGTTTTCTACTATACAAAGAACCCACGGCTCTTGTCCCAAGAGTGAATTTAATGAGACATCAGGCTACGCTTCACATCCTAGAGCCACCCCCAAACTCTGAAGCTGATTCTCAGGAGGACGTATCAGGTGCACAAATAGATCAGTTTGTCAGGCTCTCAGCCCTTCCAGCAAATTATTCAGCAGATCACATGAAACAATTTTTTACCGACAATCTTTAAAGTATCCAAAAATTGAATATGGATATTTTTATACATCAATTAAGTTTTTCTTCTTAGAGCCAATGTACCTCCTTCTATAAAGTTCCTTTTTCTGGTTATCTTCTGACAAAGGGAGCAGAGATAGTCTGTATGCCTCTCCAGAGTTTTCCAGAACTGTCCAGATATGATTGCCCACAACCATGTGAGTTATGAAATTATGTGATATATCATGCAATTGACAAATAATAGGAATCAAATTGAGACAGTGCAGAACATGATTTCATTTTTTCTACAAAAGAAAGCTTAATAACGTAATAGAGTTGAGGGAAAATATTGAAATAAAATTTTAAGTGTTCTATCAAATATTTGCATTGAAGAAAGATTAAACTCAAGTTTTTTCTTTACGCATGTAATAGATTCATTATTAAAAGCTACATTATGAGTAAGCTTATACTGGATATGCCAAACACTCTGTTTTTAAGAAACAAATTATTTCTCGCAGTATAAAGAGTCCTACAAACCAAACACTTGGTCTGCTGCATGTTTCTTGTCTGACTATACCTATATAACAAGATGGAATTCTTATCATGTTAGCCAAAGTCTCTTTTAGCCAAATGTACCAAAATGTATCCATAGAATCAAATGTATGAGAGCTCACAGGTAAGTGGAATAACTCAGTTCATGAAATTCTATGAGCAAATCCAATATTCAGAAGGCCTCTAAAGAGAACACAGCCTGTCGTGCACAATAAAATTTAAAACAAAAATTAAGAAGATTCTCCCACCGTAGCAGGGAGTTTCTCAAGCATGGAAAACTGCCTTCTGTATTCTGGGTAATTATCCAAAACATAAAATGTCTATTTAATAGTCCTTTCTTCAGCCAGACGTTTCTCCATCCACAACACCACCTTCTCTTCCCAAAGGCCACCCTCAACCTGTAAAAATAATGAAGGAAATGTAGTCCATGATCCCCCTCCTTTCTTGTAATTCTAAATTTTTTTTTTTTTTTTTTCTTTTTTTTCGTGACCTGCACTCAGCCAGTGAGTGCACCGGCCATTCCCATATAGGATCCGAACCCGCGGCGGGAGCGTCGCCGCGCTCCCAGCGCCGCACTCCCAGCGCCGCACTCTCCCGAGTGCGCCACGGGCTCGGCCCGTAATTCTAAATTTTATTTTTCATTCTTTGCATCAAGGGAAAAGAAACATGGCACAGATTGGCTCTTTTGTGTGCCTTTTTTTTTTTTAAACTATTTATTGGGCACTTGCTATGACCAGAGAGTTGTTGTAAGCATTCAGCTATTCAACTAGTACTACTCATATAATCCCCCATAACTACTGGGATTAGGACCGTTGTCCCCTTTTTCACAAAAAGGAACTGAGGCTCAAAGAGAGGACGAAATTCTGCCCAGTTCATACAGCTAGTATGAGACGTGATACGAGTTTGAACTGGTAAGTCTGATACCAAAGCCTACATCCTTAACTTACTCCATATCCATGGTCATTTTTAGCTTAAAAAAAAAAAATCAGCCACCAAAAGGCATCTGTTCTCAGTGGCCTTAAAATAAGCTATTTTATCATCCATCCCACGGGACTGAACAGAGTGTGAGCTATCCCAAGAAATCTGGGAGTCCCCTGTTCAGGGGTTTTATACCTTCTACAAGTGCCTCAGACATTCCAGAAACCGAACAAAAATGGCGGCGATGCTGCTACGTACTATTAATGTATAAAGAAATACATTGAAATGGGGTTTTCCCTAATTTACAAGGCTGTAATTGAAAAACAAAGTACTTGTTTAATTCAATCACTACAGGAGATTCCAAAAACAGAGTACCTTCTAAGGAAATGATTATAGTCAAGGATTAGGATTGACTGATGGATTGGTGTGAGGTCAACAATATTGAGACATATTTCATTGTCGTTCCAGGCCTGTATGTTCTAGCATTACATATTACATTGTACATGTTTTTGATTGGTGTTAAGATGAGAGACACAACAATGGTCCATTCAAAATCAGAATCAGCTTCTAAAACACAGGTCAGTCTATGGAAATTGATAGCCAATGTGTAATTAGGAAAAAAACAGCAATTTTTACATTAGAAAGTGAGCTTACTTTCTGTATTAGTCCATTTCTGTTGCTTATAACGAAATATCTGCAACTGGGTAATTTGCAAAAAAAACCAAAACTTATTGCTTACAGTTTCAGAGGCTTGGAAGTCCAAAGTCCGGGGAACACATCTGGGAGGGAATATTTTGGTGGTGGCTTATAGCAACGCAGGGGTCTCACATGGCAGAAAATGGCAGAGCAGAGAGAGAGACTCTCAGGTGCTCTCCTTTTAAATCCCTCAGAGCCATGCCCCTGACCACCATTATTAATCCATTCACTACAGCATGGGCCGTCAATCTAATCACCTCTCCAAGGCCCCACCTTTCAATTACCGTAATAAGATTTCCCACCGTCCCTATAGTCACAGTGGGAGCCGTGTTTCCAATACCTGGAACTTGGGGGGATGCAATTTAAGGTTCGATGAGTTGGGGGGCATTCAATCCACAACACTTTGCTAATGGCAAGCTGATTGCTGGAAACACACACACACACACACACACACACACACACGTATAGGAGGGTAACCAGTAGGTTCAATTCCATTTGTGATAGGGACTCAATAATTCATTACTAGGAAGTATTATAAAAACTCACCCTGCAGGGAAAATAATTAAAATAAATGTAAGGAATTAAGGTCATTGATTGCTGAGGAATTGTCAGATTATCAAAATGCCACATGGATGATGGTGTCTGCATGAGATCAATACTTCTAACCATAAAGTAGGTCAATCCTGTAACTGCTTGCCAGGTAAAGCACCTTAGATAAAATGATGATGATACTGATAGAAATGCCCTTTCAGGTTTACATACTTGGTAAAATTTACTGAGAAATCACCACTGGATAATATTTAACTATAATGCAGCACGATGGCAGTTTATTGACCTTTTTTTTTTCCCCAAGATATCTAATGCAATGTCCAAAAATTGAAATAGGAATCATTAAACACAGTTAAAGCTGAAAGAGTCTTTCTAAGGCACTGAGGCAGTATCTCATTTAAATGATTAATCTAAAGCTTAAACAAGTGGCCTGAATTGCCTACCTTCACTCCATTCATGAAAGTTGCCTGAGTCAGCCAAGAAAGTCGTAGTAGACACCTGTCAGGGACTTTTCTCACCCTTTTTGACATCAACCTTTGGGAAAAAGGGGGGGAAATGAGTCTAATTGTGGGAAAAAAGAAAGATCAAAATGGCCAATGTTCCGACAGACTTAGCAACTGTCCAGAAATGAGCAAGTGAGCATGCTTGTTAAAACAGAGCCACAATGGTGGAATTAGGGACACCCACCGATGGCCAGCCAGAGGCTAGCAGAAAAGGAGACATGCACTAATGCCCGAATCATAGATGTTGCTGATCTCTGCACATTAGGAGCTTACAGACTAAAAGAGCTAGAGCAACGCAGACGTGCAGAAAGCAGATGGCAGAGAAAACAACTGGTGCGTTCGTTCTGCACATCCCAGCCAGGACTCAGAGCATCACTGCCTGCTACTAGCATCCACACTAAAGACACGGGAAGGAACTAGAAGAAATGGGGCTAAGGGACAGCCCTCACAACACTGAACAACACATTGAGTATGTGTAACGTTAATGCATGAATGTTTGCTCTTCATTAACAGAAGTCATTGCTTCGTTTGTCACCAGTCATTTGGGTATTTTTAACATCCCTGTTCTGTGCATATGTGTCGACTCAACTCTTTTCATTTGTAAGCCTCTCATGTGTGGAGATTAGCAACATCTATGAACTGAAACAAATGCTGAGAGTACAAAAAAATAGCAGGTAGGCAGGGAAAATACATTAGGCATCTTGGGGATTTAAAAAGTCACTGAAATGTAAAAGGCGAAAGACGGAATCTACTCTACACTGAACACAGCCAAGAAAAGAAATGGTGATTCTAAGACTGAATCAAGGAATCTTCCCAGGACAGGGAAACAAAAAGTTTAAAATTGGTTTAAGCAAAGGAGTATTGAGAAACTCCAACTTATGTCAAACTGGAGTTCCAAAAGAAGAGAATAAAGTGGAGAAAGCCCTCAGCAGCCCACATCACACCTGAATCATCCTGGAAACGATCAACGCTCCACGAATGTCTCAGACTGAGTAACTGGGAAGCCTGCAAGTGTGAGCTTCCATGTTTCTTGCTCTTTTCTAAACTACTAGCCTCTAAATACTCTTTAAGATTTGCAAAGCTTTCTTCCCTTACGGTATCTCACTTCATCCTGTCCTAGCAGCCTTGTGACATGGGTGTCACTAAACTCTTTCCCACAGGAGAAAACTAAAATTTGTAGGGAAATGCACAAACTTGCCCTCAATCCCACAGCTAGAGAAAAACGAGCCACGGTGCAACAATTTTTAAATATGTCCATAAATTCTTTGATATTTCTCCTTCAATAGTAGAGCCCAAGTCCTCTCCCCTTGAGTGTGGGCCGTATCTAGTGACTTGATTCCAACAAATAGAAGAGGGTGAAAAGAAGGCATGTGACTTCCAGCATGAAGTTATAGGTGGCACTGCGTCTTCCACCTTGCTCTATCTTGGGTCACTTGCTCTGGGGGAAGCCAGCATCCATACCGTGAGGATGCTCAAGCACCTACTGGACAGGTCCTGTAGTGGATTGAATTATGTCCCCCCAAAACTCATTGAAGCTTGAATTGTAGCCCCCACATTTTATGTATTAGCAACTTAGCCCCCACTGTGACTGTTAATAGGGTGGGAAATCCTATTATGGTAACTGAAAGGTGGAGTCTTGAAGAGGTGATTGGATTGCAGGACTGTGCAGTAGTGAATGGATTAAAAATGGTGGTCGGGGGTGTGGTTCTGAGGGCTTTAAAAGAAGAGGGGAGTCTGTCTTTCTCTCTCTGCTCTCTCTGCTTCCATCACCTTGCAATATGAAACCCCTGGGTTGCTGTCACCACCACCAGATGGACTTTGGACTTCCCAGCCTCAGAAACTATAAGCAATAAATTTTGTTTTTCTTTATAATTACTCAGTTCTGTGTATTTTGTTATAAGCAACACAAAACAGACTAATACAGGTCCGCTTGGTGAGAATGAGGCTTTCTACCAGATGCCTCCTACCAAAAGCCATGTGGGCAACTCATCTTCAAAGCAGATCCTCCCACCCCAGTCAAGACTTTATTAGATGACTTCGTCCACGGCTGACATCTTAACTGCAAATCTCATGAATGACCCTGAGTCAGAACGCACCCAGCTAATTTGCTCCCAAATTCCTACCCCCCAAAACTAGATGATAACAAATGTTTGTTGTTTTAACCTACAAGGGGGTGATTCATTATGCAGCACTTGATGAGAAATACACTAGGAATTAAATCCAGGGGTCTGGACTCAAAGCCCTTCCATTTGATAACTCTAAGTTTTCTAGGACTTCTTGAAAGTCAAAAATAAAAATATTTTTACCTTTTCAACTTACATTTCCCTATCAGTCAGTTCAGTCTTTGTCAATTATATCACCTTTTTCTGCACCTATTTATAGTAATTCTTGCATTCTTGACACAAGAGTCTCCCCTACTAGATCATAAGGGCCGTGGGAACAGGGGATAGACCAGTTTGGGTCACCACTGCATCCCTAGCATGAAGTTTAGTGCTCAGTAAGTCATAAGCCCTGGATAAGTATTTCTGGATGAATACATGAGTGACCGAATACATATGACAAACCAGTCTGCCACAGGCACTTTGTTCTCATTTTACACTGACCCAGAAAGGAATGAGTTTCATATCTAAGAAGGAAGAGGGGATTCTGTTGGAGTCATGATTTTTACTGATCTGAGCTCCCCAGAAGAGGTTTGTTTTATTCAGAAAAGAGCAGGATGTGTGACTTTTTACCAACATGCAAAAATCCCCAGGCTATGCAAAAATACGAATATTTTCCTAACCAGAAGTGTCTTGTTCAACCCTCCACAAGTCCTTTCGCTTCCCACTCCAGGTAGACTGCAGGTTTGGAGCAGCAGGCCCTCCTACAGCAGCAGCCGGCCTACCCGGCCTACCTGTGACCGTGTCCCACCTCCAGCCACAGAGGGCCGCCACCAGCACCGGGTAAAGACAGCGTGTTTCCGGACAAGTCGTGTGTTTGCACGGGAATGGTACATCACCATGTGGATGACGTTGCAATGGCTGTTCACTTTGTGGGAAATGCCTAACCACCCAGATGTTATTTCACAGCCAGGGAAAAAATAATAATAATGTGTGAGGGAAACAAAATGCAGAAAGCATCTATCAGGCATGACTGAAATAAGAAACTCGAGGGACACAAAACGTTGCCATAGCCATGCAGCTTTGATGGAAGACTGATCATTTTTACAGTCGCCTCAAACACAGGATGCAATGTCACACGCACACTTTTCATATGCTCTGCCCCCTCTCAGCAGCACTCTGTCATCTCCCCACTGTGGCCCACTAACGTTCCGCAATGACGGGAATGTTCCCTGCCGTCTTATGTGGCCGCCACTGGCTACACTGCTTATCCAGCACTTGAAATGTGGCTAGGCTGGCTGAGAACTGAATTTTAAAAATAATTTAATTGTGGCTGATTATTAATTTATTATTAATTACTATACTGATTCTAGTTCATTTAAATTTAAATAGCCACACGTGGCTAGAAACGATCGTATAGGACAGAGCTGCTCCAGAACAATTTCCCACAGATGGTTGGCTGGACTCAAGTGACTGGAGTAATGACTGAAGGCAGGCTGAGAACACTAACGTTTTGCTCACATGCCCTTTGCTAGCTCTCTGCGGGGCTCCCTGACTCTACCCCCACCAAACTCTGTCCATGACCAGGCTGCAGAGCAACTGGAACCTCGCCCCCTGCTGGTGGGGGTGTGAACTGGTATAACCACTTGGTGACACCCTCTGCAGACATCTACCAAAACTGAGCCCTCCCACCGCCGGGTGTACACCCATCAGAAATGGGTACCTACGATCACCCATTGAGACATGCAGTTGGATACTCCTAGCAGCACTCTTCAAAGTACCCTAAAACCAGAAACACCCCAAATCCCCACGACAACGGAATGGATACTACAGCAGGGGAACCAACGATCCACAGCTCCTATAACAACAGTGATGTGTCTCACAAACATGTGACGAGCAAAAGCAGCTGGACACAGCATGATTCGATGCACAGAAAGTACAAAAATGGGTACAATGAGTTCATGCTGCTCAGACAGGTGGGGGTGGAGGTGGGTAGTAATAGAAGGGGACAGAAGGGGTCTCCAGGGTGCTGCAAGTGTTATTTTCTTGGTCTTGGCGCTAGTTAGGAGGGCGTGTTCAGTTGTAAAATGTCAACAAGCTGTACACTTACAATACATACATATAGTTTTCTGTATTTATTTCTCAATACTTTTTTTTAAGAAAGTGCTATCTAGCCTCTAAATTACAGCTCAAAATTCACCATTTCCATGAACCATGAAAATGTTCTGCAGAGATCTTTCATTTTCTCTCCATTAAGAGAAAAAAACCCTCAAATTACTTCACGCACATGTCTTATTGTACCTTTCAAGATATAAACACTCCTATTTTTAAACCTCTTGGCACAGTATTGGTCACAAAATCCGTTTCATAAACTCTTTTCTGCTATTGCTTAAACTAGCTTCAATGGCAAAGACAGGTATTATCTCATACTTTCTGTGAATTTTCATAAAGCTGAGGTCAGTTAAGCACACATTTCCTTGCACACATAAAAATGGAAAACACCGCAACTAAAAAGACTCTGGAATTTTCCATCCGCACAGCTGTGGCTGTACCGTATCCTTCACTTGATGGAACTCACTCCCACAATCCCACACAAGCAAAACAGTTTCACTCCACTACAGCCAGGCCGCAGCATAGGGCAAAGGCATCGGAAATAATCAAGAAAAGAAGAAAAAAAAAACTCAAAATGTGGTGAAAAGCATGAAAGTTGTTATCATGTACTAGATCAAGAATTGGAAAATTCATGGTAAATTCTATCTTCATGAGTTTCCAAAATGACAGCTGACTACTTAGTAGGTTTATTCTCTGGCTCATAAACTAGGAGAACAGAGGACAAGAGAAACATGAACACGTGGACTGGTCCTAAATTAAGCGGAGCGGCACGTGTGCTCCTTAGGAAGAGTCTCCCCCGACTTGCACGGAGCCAGCCTGCTCCGCACGGATATGAAGAGTCCACGAAATCCAGGAACCCGCTAAAGCTGTTTGCAGTGCCACGTGCTACCCAGACCCAGGACTTGCCACTTGCCAGCACAACATTCTTTGCTCAGTTAATAGACACTTGAATTAAAGAATTTTCAATAATCTACTGTCATCTCAGTTCTAAGGAGTGCACTAAAAGCAAAATTCACCCTTTCTCTCCCTCCTTGCATCTGCTTGTCTCTCTCTCTCCTCTGTCTCTCTCTCCCTCTGTCTATTTATCTACCTTGGACATTTGCTATTGCCACAAGTATCCCTGTCTTCACCCTGAAGGAAGAGGGACTCTGCCCGGGTCTTCTGGTCCCCCACAAATCCCCTGGAGCCTGCCCTGTCCCTGCCCCCAGTGGAAGGATCCCCAAGGCCAAGGGGACATGCCTCCAGAAGCCCTCACCACTGCTCCACGTCGCCTCCACGTCTGCCTGGGTCCTTGATCTTGTCTAAGTGGCCCGCACTGGCTCCGGGGCCCCTGGTCCCCAGCTCTGTCTGGTAAAGGTGGGCCATATACTGCACGGCCTGAGGGGTGGGCAAGCGGGGACTCTTGGTGGGGGGCAGGAGTACCTGACGGAGCTGCTCTGCCAGGCCGGGGTAGGCACAGCACATGAGGGGGACACAGGAGGACGCAATCCAGCCAGGGAGGTGCAGGATGCTCCGGCCGAGCCTGGCTCTCCAGAACAGCCCGGAGGGGAGCTGCACAGAATAGGTTTTCTTTACCAGGTGCTAGCTTGATTTACAGCTCGTGATGAGTGAAACCCGGGCTACGTGGGCCTTGTTTGAATCCTGGTGCTGGACCCTTGCCAGCATCGGGGAAGGGCCTGGGGGCCACAACCGGGAGCAGGAGAGACAGAAGGGCCCAGGAGCGCTAAAGGGACAAGGCAGAGAACAGCTCGGGGAGGTGCAGAAGGGAGGCCTCCCAGCCAGCTAACTGCCCCGTGGGCAAGGAAATGCCTGACCTCAGCGCGGACAGGGAGGGGCCCCTGTGTGAAATGAAGCCGGCCCTGCACACGCAAGGACCTCACGGAACCTTCCAGATGCTGCTCCTCATCCAAGCCCATGTGCACACACTGGGTTCCTTGACATCTCTGAGCTTCCTGGTATAATAGTGCACCACCACCGGTGTTACCAGACTCTTGTCCCAAATTGCACACTACAGAGCATTCCATTGCTCAGTCCTGACTCGGGCTCTTCTCTAGGTGGTAACATTAAAATAAAGAGCTGTGTGTGTGTGTGTGTGTGTGTGTGTGCGCTGTGTGTGTGTGTATGTGTGTGTACGCTGTGTGTACTGTGCACACACACAAAGATGGACCAGCAGGTCAACAGTGACTAGGAGTCAAGCCCCCTTTCACATGGTACAGCCCACACCCCCCACACCTGTCTGTCCCTACACTCAGGCCACAGCTCTGAGCCTGGCGTTCCCCATCAGCCATCGACTCTGCCAGCAGCAACCTCCCCAGAGCTGTTAAATCCAAAGGTCAAGTTTCAGAACTGGGTCTTCTTGGTCCTTCCATGGTGTTTGTCCTTGAGGGCACTTCCTTCTTTCTTGAGACTGTCTCAGTGCTCCCCTTCAGTGTCCCTGCTCCAGCTTTCTCCTCTGTCACTGGCATTTTGTTCTAGGTCTCCTTGGGACCCTTCTCGCCTCATGCCTGGGAGGTTGGCATTCGCCAACAACCACCCTGGTCCTCTTCTCTGGCACAGCGCTCACTGCACCTGAGCATCCCAACCGCGCCCTCCACCGGTTACATCCAGTCTGCAGCTCTCACCTGGACCTTCCTCCAAGCTCTGGATTTTGAACGGGCCACAAGTATCTCAAAGACAATATGTTGGCCATCAACCCACCCTGTTCCCTGCCTGCCGCTGGAATTGTTCCAGAGCCATTTTCTTAAACTTCCTCTAGGAGGACATAGGGGAAGAATAGGATAGGGGACAGGAAGGTCAAGGAAAGAGAGAACTTAGATGATCCCCAAGTTGAAAGCATGGATGACTGATCAGACAGGGGCATTGTTTACCAAGATCTGACCAACAAATTTGTTGGTGGTTTTGGATGTACACCCACTGGAATGTGCTCCTCCTCACAGCAAAGGTTGTCCGTTTTGGTCACCATGGGGTCTCCTGCCACACTGCAGGTGCCCAATAAATATTAGGTGAAGAAAAGCATGAGTAAGAATTTGATTAACAGACTTAAAAATTACAAGGCAAATTCTGTTCCCAGAAAGCTAAGTCACATTATAAAGTCCTCAACAACAGCATAAACGGATCAGGTGACTTTGTAATTCTCTGCATGTTACATAATGGGCATCGATCAGGACTCACTCAGTTACAAGTAACAGAAACCTCTACTCTAACCAACTTACACACCCAGGAGATGCGCTGGAGCCTGTAGCAGAGAGGCCGGCAGGAAGGCGAACATTGACAGGCGGGACTTGAACCAGGGCTCAGCACATCAACATGACCAGCGTCTCAGCTGTGCCCCGTCCTCCTGAGTTTCATGTCACATGGTGTCTTTCTCCAGGTCCCGACAGTGTGAGCCTTCAGGCTGCTTCATCACTCAGGACCAACAGAGAAAAGCATCTTTCCTGGCAGCACTCAGGAATGAACAGAGCTTCCCTTTCCCAGGAGCCACCACATACCACTGGCCGTGTGCACGTGCCAGTCCCTGGAGGCATCAATGGGACCATCAGGGACCAGTAAGAACCAAAGTGGCTATGGCTGGGACTCAGCCATCCACATGTCAGATACAAACATGGTGGAGGGATGGAGTCCCCAATGGGAAATCGGGGTTCTGTCCAGCAGAGGAGTGGGAAATCTCAAACTGCAAACATCCAATATACGGTGTATACATAATGATTTCAGATTTCAAAAACATAAAGTCAATGTTAAGTATAGAGCAAAATTTTACTTTTCTAAAATCATTTCTTACGACTAACAGTAGCTCCCTGAATTTTTCAGGGCAATGGACATACTTTATGTCTTGATTGTGGTATCAATGACATGACTTTAAATTGGTCAAAATTCACAGCAAAGTCTATAGACTTCGTGCAAAGGGATAGATAGTAAATCTTGTTGACTTTGCAGGCCAAGACTGTTGCAACGACTCAGGTCTGCTGTTGCAGCATGAAGGCAGCCATAGACGTTATGTAAATGCTGAGAATGGTTATGTTATTTTTAAAAGTGTGTTAAAAAGGCAAATGAGCTGAATGGGACCCGTGAGCTCTAGGTACCAGGAGGACCCCTGAACTTAAAAGGAATGAATTTTACTATAGCTAAGTATTCCTCAATAAATAAACAGGAAAGAGGGGAAGGTCCGTGGTCCTTCAACTTAACCTAATGTGAAATTTTATCAACAAAGCAGAGGCACTCTCCTGCTCGTAAGAGGGATCTGCAGATGGTTGATACACAAAGGATGAGTGAGAAGATTTACAAAAAGTTAAATAAGGAATTTTTAACCTGGCTTTTGAAGATTTTTTATTGACCCACTTGAAAAATTCACCAGAAGTTGAGTACCACCCCCCCACTCCACCCCCACCCCTGCTTTTGGCAAAGGCATCTGCAGGGGGCTGTGTTCACATCAACGCTCCAGAACTGAGTTTTGTTTGCTTGTTTGTTTTTAGATGGATGTCATTCAAGACTCATCACCTTGCATTTCTGGTTCTTTATTGTTTTTCTTTTTTGGTTTTTTTTTATGGCAGAGCAATCTCATTGGACACAGATTATGAAAAGTATCCAATCGTGTCTTCCCCTTCTCCAAATAATGGCATGAACAATGTACCTCTCAGGCTGGGAGGCCGCCAAAATTGAAGGAGAAATCAAACTACTGGGAACCAGAAAGTGAACACTCTCAAGAAAGAAAAAATAAAAGCAGGAGAGTTCAAAATCAGCATTCATCAAATGGCATTCAAACATCCAGGTTTGATGTTGGCAGACTTACTGTGCGTGTGGAAATGCAGGTTTTATACAAGAAGCAAAGTCAGCCTCTAGCATCTGGATTTTTAAAGATGTAGAGCAGATAAAGAACCAAAGTGCTCACCTCATCTTTCAGTAGAAGAAACAGACTTTTAAATCAAAGGCAGCTAATGTGCAGACCAGCCAGAATTTTCCATGAAAAAGTCTCTTCCTACAGACAAACAGCAAGTCTTCTGAGGATGTATATTTAGGAGTAGAAGCCACGCAAGGCATGGCTCCAGAAACACAAATAAGACACAAGCTGCCCTGAAATAGCTGAGAGTCCAATTGGGAAAACACATGTATACACAAATATTTTTTTTTAAATGTGTGTTATCACAGAGTCTCTCTAAATATTTGAGCAACTCCAAGCCAATTTAATTTGTAAGAGATGATGTTAAACATGGAAGTAATATTTCCCTTTGAATCAATATTACTAACAAAATACAAGAGTCACACACACAAAAAACTGGCGCACATCACTCCTTTCCCCCTCCTACATCTTGTGCTGCCAAGGACAAGAGTACAGAATTTCCTTTCTTAAAAAAATGCCAATAAAAGATCATTTTTGGTTTTGCTCAATTGTTCTTGTATGTTTGTTTTGTTTTGTTTTTGCTAAATAACGTGAGGTTAATATTACTAAGAGGGGTTAGGAATACAATTAAGCTAAAACATATCATCAGAGTTAGCTTGAATAATAATCCTGGTCTTAGTAACCATCCAAACGTTTTGAAGACAAAATTGTGATATTGTTGAAATAACCAAACCATGAAGATAAACTTAAGTTAAAAACAAAGTCACTTTTTCCATTGAGTCATTTCATACAACCAGACATAAAAATCCCCAATGCTGTGCACTGGACACGAATGATAAATAAAAAATAGCTCCTAACAAGGTGAAATATCTCCACAACAAGAACTACAAATCACTGCTGAAAGAAAACAAAGAGGACACGTAAAGGTGGGAAGATATTCCATGCTCTAGGAATGGAAGAATTAACACTGTGAAAATGTCCATACTACCCAAAGCAATCTAAAGATTCAGGGCAATCCCCATCAAAATACCAATGACATTCTTTACAGAAATAGAAGAAACAGTCCTAACATTCATATAGAACAACAGAAGACCCCAAATAGCCAAAACAATCCTAAGCAAAAAAATAAGGCAGAGGCATTGCACTACCTGACTTCAAATTATGCTACAAAGCTATAGTAACCAAAACAGCATGTGACTGGCATAAAAACAGATACTCAGATCAATGGAACAGAATAAAGAACCCAGAAATCAACCCACATACTTACAACCAACTGATCTTTGACAAAGGCAACAAGAACATACATAAGAGAAAGGACTGCCTCTTCAATAAGTGGTGCTGGGAACACTGGGCATCCATTGTAGAAGAATAAAACTAGACCTATACCTCTCGCCATCTACCAAAATCAACTCAAAATGGATTAAAGACTTAAATACAATAACTGAAACTATAAAAGTCCTAAAAGAAAACACAGGGGAAACAGTTCAGGAAGTAGGACTGGGCAAAAACTTTATGAGTATGATTTGAAAGCACAGTCAACAAAAGGAAAAAATAAGCAAATGGAATTATATCAAACTAAAAAGCTTCAGCACAGCAAAAGAAACAATTAACAGAGTGAAAAGACAACCTACGGAATGGGAGAAAATATTTGCAAACTATGCATCTGACAAGGGATTAAAATCCAGAATATACAAAAACCTCAAACAACTCAACAGTAAAAAAAAAAAAAACACAAGTAACCTGATTCAAAAATGGGCAAAGGAACTGAATAGGCATTTCTCAAAGGAAGGTATACAAATGGCCAACAGACATGAAAAAATGCACAACATCACTAAGCATGAGAGAAATGCAAATCAAAACCACACTGAGATAACATCTCACCCCAGTTAGTCTGGCCATTATCAAAAAGACTGAGAATAACAAATGCTGCTGAGGATGTGAAGAAAGAGAAACCCTCTTACACTGTTGGTGAGAATGTAAATTAGCGCAACCATTATGAAAAACAGTACGGAGGTTCCTCAAACAACTACAGATAGAACCTTCATATGACCCAGCAATCCCACAGCTGGGTGTATACCCAAAGGAATGAAAATCATCATATCAAAGGGACACCTGCACTCCCATGTTCATCACAGCTCTATTTACAATAGCCAAGAGTTGGAACCAACCCAAATGTCCATCGACAGATGACTGGATAAGGAAAATGTGGTATACATACACAATGGAATTACTCTGCCATAAAAAGAATGAAATTCTGTCATTCACAGCAACATGGATGAACTTAGAAAAAATTACGTTAAGTGAAATAAGCCAGGCACAGAAAGAAAAATACCACATTCTCACTCATAAGTGGGAGCAAAAGAAGGAAGGAAGGAAGGAAAGAAAAAGAGAGAAAATCATAATTCATTGAACTTTCAAAAAGAGAATAGAACTGAGAGCACCAGAGGTGGGAAAGGGGAAGGTGGGTAGCAAGAAATTGGTAAAGGGCCACAAAAGGTGACTGGAGTGATGCGCCTACAAGCCAAGGAACACCGACGATTGCCAGCAAACGCCAGAAGCCAGGAGAGACAGGGTAGTTTCCTCCCTAGAGTCAGCCCTGCCCACAGCATGATTTTGGACTTCTGGCCTCCAAAACTGCCAGACAACAAGTTTCTGTTGCTTTAAGCTACCAGCTTTTGGTAATTGGTGACAGCAGTCCTGAAAAGTGCATACCCAGTTCATCACTTGCCCCCAACACATACCTAGTCATTTCTGCAGTGTTCATGTCCACAGATACTCATACAAGGGAATGCACAGAAAAGTTTGAAAAGGATACACACCCACCAGGAGTGGGTACCTCAGGGAGGACTCTGGAGGTGCCCCAGGAGATAGACCTCACCTTTCTGTACATTATCTGAAAGCCAGCAGCCAGAATGTATTCATATTGCAGCACGATGATATTTATACATTGCTTTTCATCCACGGTTCCTGGCTCATGCTACTCTCTGACCTTCTCCTGTCCTCCTTTCACCTGCTCCTTTTTCTCCCCGAGGCAGGAAATTACCCCCATTTCAGGAGGGACCCCACCCTATGCCTGGGAGGAAGGAAAGTGACACAGACAGGTCAAGAAGAATCTCAATGAACAGGCCTCTCCGGGTTTCGCCACCCAGGCTGTCAGTGTTGGATCACACCCTTTTTGTCCAATCACATTTCCACACAGCTGTGCATGCCTCAGTCATGCTTGTGCAATGAAACTTCCATAAAAACCCAAGAGGACTGGGCTCAGAGAGTTTCCGGATATCCAAACATACGGAGGTCCCTGGAGGGTGGTGCCCAGGGAAGGCATGGAAGACCCATACCTTGCCCTGTGCGTCTCTTAATCTGCATCCTCCGTAATATCCTTTGTAATAAACCGGTAAATGGAAGTACAAGTTTCCCCGAGTTCTGTGAGCTGCTCAGGCAAACTAATTGAACCCAAGGAGGGAGTTATGGGAACCCCAATTTACAGCTGGTTGGTCAGAAGTTTCAGAGGCCTGGGCTTGTGACTGGCATCTGAAGTGGGGGGCAGTCCTGAGGACTGAGCCCTCAACCTGTGGGATCCAACACTGTCTCCAGGTAGATGGTGTGGGAATCGAATTGGAGGACACCCCGCTGGCGTCTGCTGAAGAGCTGCTGTCTTGCTTGCCAGTGCGGAGAAACCCCCACACATGTGGTCACAGAAGTCAGTCTTCTGTGTTGCTTGTTGTGCTCTGAGAGCAGAGGAAAGACAGTGCGTGTTTTTACTCACTCACTCAAAGTAGCTCTTGAATAAGTGAAAAACTCTTTTTTTAAGGCAAAATGGTAAGAAGCATGCCCTGTACCCCTCCTTTCTCCTGAGACGAGCACCCCTTTTTGAGCGCACCTCCCCCATTCCAATCATTCGGCTGCGGGTGGGTTTTGGGATCAAGCCAGGTCTGTTGTGTCTGACAGAGCCCTTCCTTGTAGGGACAGCTGAACACCTACACCTGAGACATGCTCATCGCCATAGCCACTGCTCTGCAGGAACAGCTCAAGTGAGAGAACAAAGCAGGCCTCACAAGAGAAGCAGAGACGCCGGGGCGAGCATCTCCACGAGAACTGGTGGCCTTCAAGTCCCTGTCTCCACCTGCTCCAAAGCCAGCTGCACCTGTCCCCACTGACTGGAGCCAATGCTCTTTTTGACAGTGTAATTTGGAATTGGGTATTTGTCACTTATACTCAAAACAGGCCTACACAGAAAGGAACAGAACAGCACATTTGTATGCCAACGATTCTAAACAGCCGGGGGCAAAGGCACAACATTTTTAGTACCAAAAAGAAACGCACATTCTCTTTTAAAATGAGATGACTCTTGATTCAGTGACATCTATGCTGTGCGTGTATCTCCCCTGAACTAAAATTCTCCTCCTCAAAGTAATGGTATGATAAGTATTTTTATTCTCTTATTTATTCTTTTCTGTATTTTCTAAATCTTACCAATGAGAATCTCTTACTTCCATAGATTTAAAAATTTAATTCGCCTTTTCCCTTTTTCTTTCTTTGGGAAAACTCATAACAAATCAGGTATGAAATGTCTAGAACCTAGGGACTGTGATATTTTCAAGGAATCCCACCTATCTGGTCACTCACAGGGAGACAAAGAGCAAAGACTCGAAGGTGACTTCATGGTTTAGAGCAAGTTGTGTCTAGCTGCTCAGCACACCTTAACTACAGTACATTACGGATCCGGATTGAATCGGAGTGCTGCCATCAAGACTGTGTACGGATTTAAAGAACTTTGCTGTACTGAATCCTAGGAACCGGCATGGCAGCCTGTAGGATTTGCTCACCAATATCCAAGGACCCTCCCTGAAGAAGAATTAAACATCCTTGTGCAGCTGAACTCAGGTGTGGCCGTGTGACTTGTTTGTCCAGTGGAAGCTGAGACATGTGACATTTCGGTGAGGGGCTTTATGAGCTAGATTGTGGTTGTCACTTTCCCCCATGTCCATCCACCTCAGTCCCAGTGACTACAATTAGCAGAGTCCCCAGGGCCAACTTAGTGACACACAGCATGAGCAAGACGCAAATGTAGTTTTACGGCAGGGAGGTGGCTGTCCCTGCACTGTGACAAAGCCTCTCCTCATGAATACAGGAGGAGTCCAGGAAAAGATACCATCAAGGACCTTTGGAAAGAAGAAGATTTCACATACCATAGTGCAAAACCTTTTTTTTTTTTTATAATGCAGCTCCCAATGACAACTCATGCTTATCAGACGAGTTATTTCACCTCTTTTGAGTTTCAACTTCCGTGTCTAACTATTTTAATTTATTTTTGGCGACTGGCCAGCACAGGGATCCGAACCCATAAAGCTTGGTGTTAGAAGGCTCCGCTTTAACCAACTGAGCTAACTGGCCAGCAACTGCAAAACATATTCTAACTATTTGACCTACTTTTCTTTTCTCTTGCTATTTTTACACACAGTAATTATTCTCCCTGATAAGTTACTAACTTAGCAAAAGGTTCTAGTGCCTTTTGAGCCTGATTAACAAGCAAGCTAAGGGAAAAGCTTAGCTGTTTCAGAAACTTTCGCATTGACAGCAGAACTCACACCATGCACTGCATTACGCAGCTACCATCATCACAAAGCACACACAAGGCCACATTTCCACAATATGTTATTCAACCTGCAACTCCCTCCACCACCCAGTCTCAGACGTAGGGAAGACTATATTGCGAACCACACAAGCAGCGCTTAGTAATTCTTCCCAGATCTGTTTTACTCCAGTTCTAAGCATGAGCGTAGACACGAGGTTTTTGTCTTGTGGAAGCTATTTTAAATCATTTCATTAAGTTCAGGCTCAGCTTGTGAAGTGTCTATATCAGGAGTGGGGGGTGTCTCTGTGTTGCACCAAGGATGTGCAAATATAAGATAGAATCATCCTTCAAATAACAGTAAAGAAAGAACATTTTCAATATAAATTGATGGCAATCATCTCCAGTGACCTCGTGTACGAAGGCAATATAGGGAAGGGTGAAATTTTTAAAGTAAATTATCATCATCCAGAAGTCAAACAGTGCTATGATCTGAATGATTGTGTCCCCCAGAAATTCGTAGGTTGAAATCCAACCCACAAGGCAATGATATTAAGAGGTGGGGCCTTTGGGAGGTGGTGAGACCATGAGAGTGGAGCCCTCAAGAATGGGATTAGCACCTGTGAAGGTGAATTCTAGGTGTCAACTTGGTTAGAGGAAGGAACGCTGAGAAACCTGGTAAAGCTATCTTTTTAGGTGTTTCCATGAGGGTGTTTCCAGCAGAGATTAGTGTGAGAGTCTGAGTGGCCTGGGTGGGAAAGACCCACCCTCAATGTGGGTGGGAACCATACAATCCACTGGGGGTCCGGAGAGGACAAAAGACAGAGTAAAGAGGTGACGCTCTCTATCTGCTGGAGCCAGGATACACTCTTCTCTCCTGTCCATGGACATCAGAGCTCAAGACTCTTCAGCTTTGCGTTCCAGGACTTACACCAAGGACACCATCAGCTTCCCTGGTTTTGAGGCCTTTGGACTTGGACTGAGCCACGCGACCGGCATCCAGTTTACAAACGGCCTATCGTGGGACTTTTCTTCATAGTCACACAAGCTAACTCCCCTAATAAATCCCTCTCATACAATTATAACACATCCTATTGATTCTGTCTCCCTGGAGAACCCTAACTAATACAGTGCCTTTATAAAAGAGACCCCAGAGAGCTCCCTCACCCCTTCCACCATGTGAGGACACAGAGAGAAGGTGCCATCTATGAACCAGAAACAGGCCTTCACCAGACAGAATCTGCCACACGTTGATATTGGACTTCCAGCCCCAGAACTGTGAGAAATAAACTATTACTGTATATAAGCCACCAGTTTATGGTATTTTGTTACAGCAGCCCGAATGGACTAAAACAAATAGCTTCTCATAAGCTCGAGTACCTTACAATGGAGCAACACACACACACAGGCACACACACCATCTACAATAGAGCAAACCATGCACGTGCACACACACACACACACCCCACATGCCATCTACATGGAGCAAAGCACACACACACAGGCTAATGTGCCATCTAAAAAAGGAGCATTGCACATGTGTACAGCCGCATAAACACAGAGACGCACAAGGACATACACAGAGAAACACTCACACACAGAGGCACACACACCATCCACTAATGAACCACACAGCACACATGCATGCACGTGCACGTGCACACACACACAGATCAAATTTAAAATGAAATTCTATGTTACTACGGCTTTTTGAAAAATGCTGTTCTTCCCAAATCACACCACTAAACATTGGGGTTTTATCTTGCGTACTGATGTGATAACTCCTTTGATGGTCAGTAAATTTCTGCTGTCATAAAATTTTCACCAGACTTGACTCTTGACTCAAGGTAAACCACAATGTTTTATGAAAATACAATTTCCATTTGGTCCAAGGCAGGCAAGGTCACCCAGCATAGTAATGCCATTCAATGCCAACAGTGCCCGAGATGTGAACCTTGGGCAAATTAAATAGTGTATGTGCTAGCCACAACAGGAGATTGGGTAAAACACAGTAACAACAAAAACATCAAATCCACATGTTGTCTTTTACCGTGACACGTGTAGGAGTTTCAAGGAGGGAAAAAATCTGCCTTTTAAAAGAGATGGTAGCCAAAGGGACTCCCAATGGCCAATCTGGGGACAATTTGAGCATCAGAAAGAACAATGATGGGCCAGCCCGTGGCTCACTCGGGAGAGTGCGGTGCTGATGGCACCAAGGCCTCGGGTTCAGATCCCGTGTAGGGATGGCCGGTTGGCTCACTGGCTGGGCGTGGTGCTGACAGCGCCAAGCCGGGGGTTGGGATCCCCTTACCGGTCATCTTTAAAAAAAAAAAAAAAAAAAAAAAGAACAATGATGGTAACTGAGTATAACATATAAAAAGTTGATGATACTCAAAAGTTAGGAGGTAGAAGTAAAGCTCCTCTTCATGGAAGGATTTCAACTAAGAACTTGTAGAAGAAATGAGAGCATTAGTAACCCACCATTCTGTAACCACCAATGGGACACTTTAATCAGGAAAAGATTGTGAGTGGATGTGAACAGATAATTGCACAGTCTCAAAATATCACCTCCAATGTATTCACTCATTACACAGGAAAGAAGGCACCTGCTCAATGGTCAGGTCCAGTGGGCACAACCATAACCAACAAGCCAAACCAACAAAAGCAATACAAGGGCAGCTTGACCACTAGACCCCCTCACATAACACAATGAAAGGATCCCACATCACCTACACAGTATTCGTGCCAAAAATGTCCAGCCTGAATTGAACCATGAGGAAACAGTCAAGCAAACACAGACCATGGGACATGAAAGAAGACAACTTGCCTGGATGCTTCAAAAAAAGTCAATGCCCTACAAGAAAATTAAAGGCAGGCAGAGTGTATTAAAGTAAAGGAAATATCAAAGCACAGCCAAATGTGGTGCGAAGTTCTTAACTGGACCTCTGGTTTTTTACAAAGGCTATGACAGGACATTTTGTGCTGATACAGAAATCCCCGGGCAGCTACCGAATGGACACAGGTGTCTAGGCAGGTGCGGTAGCCCCCTGTTGCTCAGGACAGTCCCACACTGGCGGAGCGTGGGGCAGGTCTGGGGCAGGCTGCCTGGGAGGTAGCATTTGGGCGAGGCTGAGACACAAGCTGTCAGACAAGGCCAGGTAGGGAGCACTGAGATCTGCCAGGTGTGCCTCTAGTGACAGGGGCAGGCAGCACACTCAGTCACCAGGAGGCTGATACATAAAATGCTAGGATGCTTGTGACTACCATTTTAATGGGGGAGTCCCTAGAAGAGCTTACCACCATTTCCCACCAATAATTTCCAAACGGCAACAAATGGTTTAGAAAGCCTTAGACTAATATTTGGAAAGTATCAGAATGATAATTTGTGCTTCCATGTATATCACTTACATTTTAATGATACATAGTTTAGAGAATGAAATGAAATCTATTTTTAAACTTTTTATTTATGTATTAATTTATATTACTAAGGATTCTACATTTTTTACATTACTCAGAATTTTGTTTTAACACTATTCAAAGAGTAATTTTTATAGTTTTATTTTATTTCTAAATGACAAATAATAATCGCATCAATTTATGGGATACAATATGATGTTTCGATACATGTATACATTTGCCATGTATTGAACTGTATCTCCCAAAGTCCATGTATTGAAGCTTAATCCCCACTGTAACTGTTGAGGGATTGAAATCCTATTATGGTAATTGAAAGATGGGGCCTTGAAGAGGCAATTAGATTGTGAGGACCACGCCCTGGTAAATGGATTAATAATGGTGGTCAGGGGCGTGGTTCTGATGGCTTTAAAAGGAGATGGAGTGAGCAGGTTAGCTCTCTCCCATGTTCTGCCATTTCACCATGTGACACCCTGCATTGCTGTAGAGTTACCACCAACTAAGCCTTCACCAGACGTGTTCCTTGGACTTTGGGCCTCCCAGCCTCCAAAACCATAAACAATAAATATTGTTTCTTTATAAATTACCCAGTTCCAGGTATTTTGTTATAAGCAACAGAAACAGACTAATACAACATTGTAGAATGATTGAATCAGGTGATCAGCATATCTATCATCTCAAACACTTATCATTTCTTTGCGGTGAGAACATTTAAATTTCTCCTTTGCAGCTATTTTGAAATATACAATACATTATTGTTAACTATCGTCACCACACAGCACAGTCGATCACCAGAACTTCCTACCATCTAACTGTAACCTGTACCCACTGACCAATGTCTTTCAATGGGCAATTCTGAGGATGAAATAATATAATATATGTAAAGTTCTGAGATTATGCCTATCACACATTAAGTATGCACTAAAGTTTACATACTTTTTTTCTAATAGAATATCTAGACTTTCAACAAATTAATGAAGAGCAAAAAAGAGAAGAGATGTCCCCAAATCTGCACTCAAGTAAGCATGCCATTCGGAGCAACCCTCCAGGGTTGTAAACTTGCACATCTGAAGCGCACACTCCATCACCAGCCCTAAACTAATCCCACAGATTTCCCAGCTACTTACGCAATTAAATCAATTTTAAGTTTCCACACTGGCACCAAAAGGAAAGATAACAATAAATATCTAAATGCAACGTAAACATTGACACTTGGGCAGGATTCACAGGCTGCAAACTGAAGGGACACAAATTGTTTCCAGTTTCTTTCAACACTTAGAGCAAGAAGCAGTTAATAAATCAAACTTCAATTTAGGAATTTTCTGGGATTTCAGTTTCATTTACGATCATCTTATTCCTGAAGGACTTCTAAGCATCCCTCAGCAGTAAAAGAAACATAAGCACCTCACTCACATACAAATCACGGGCTGATGTGTCTAAGGTCCCCAACCCACCTCCCACAAATATATCTGTGCCTGTCATTGGTCATTTGATCCTGTTTTCTAATGTGACCTGGAACAGCTTTTACATTTCAGGACATTTTCCAATCACAAAGAAATCAGTTCTTCTAAATTACATCATGTCTTGCTCTCAGTAGATAAAACACTTTAATTGGGTGAGGAAAGGGATTTACCACTTCAACAGTTCCCTGTAAAAATTCCTTTCGCTTTACCGGTGATCACAACACCGCATTACTTAGTGTCCTCTCTCTACCCTCTGTTAGATGGTGTTGCTATTTTTCAGATGGCGTGGGCAGTAAGTGTGCCCTGACACGGCTTGCTATGGGACTCAGCCAAAACGCGTGCGCTGGATTCTCTTTGCCTCCTCGTGAGGGATGACAATCGACCTACACATCCCGATCATGGGATCCAGGAGGTTTTGACACAAGTAAGGACCCACACACTAGCGACCAGACTCATGCTTTTTCTTCTCCTTAAAATAAAAAATAAAAAAATAAGTATCCTGCCAACTCTTTTCTATCTAGTAGTTGAATCATCTTGCAAAGGGCAAACTGATCATTTAAAAATATTTTCTTGCTCTGTCCAAGAAAGGTGGAGAGACACAAAGATATGCCATTTAAAAATTAGGAATAAAAAACCTACACAGTTTCTAAAGCAGGAGTCATCAAACTCTGTCCTCAAACATAATAAGGCCGGCCTTGTTTCTGTAAATAAACTTTGACTGGCATTCAGCCATGCCCACATGTTTATACATTGTCGGTGGTGGTTTCTGTGCTGCAACTGAGTTGCACAGTGAAGACAGGGGCCGTATCTACCACAAACCCTAAAATACTTATGATCTGGCCCTTTACACACAAAGTTCACCAATCCCTGCTCTAAAGTTGCGTTATCTACCGGAAATATAACACAGGCAGCATATATAATTTTAAAACTTTTAGTAGCCATATTAGAAAAATAAAAACAGGTAAAGCTAATTTTCATAAGTTGTTTTAGCCCAATTATGCAAAACAGGATCATTTCAACACATGGGGAATATTAAAAGTGATCCATGAGAAATTTGTCAATTTTTCCCCCCCACACAGTCTTGGAAACCTGGTTGTGACTCACGGACCTCACATAACGATCGAGACCAGCCGCGGCTGCAGCACCAGCTACCACCTGGGACCAGTGGCTCCACACTGGCTTCCACACTGGCCACCACGCATCTAAAGTGCATGCTGTATGAGAGGAGAAAAAGATAAGGAATGACATCTCCAGTGAATGCTCCGGCTTCACACACGTCCCAAGACACAGTGAAATGTCAGATGCTAGGCTTGCCGCTCGTTCTAAGAATGCCCCAAAGCAATATTTGGGAGCTATTTACACTCAAACATCATGCACTGCATATCTGAAATTCAACTGTAACCTCTTGCGCTGTATCTGGCCACCTGCCCCTGCACGTTCCTGCTCATCAGTAGAAACTCAAGGCAGAGGCAGCGAAGGGAAGACGGAGCTGCTGCGAGCAGTCCTCACTTAACTGATTCTGAAACCTGCCCTGGGACACCCCCCACCTCAGTTCATGCTAAAGGCACCCAGCCCAAGGGCTGCCACTGTTGCACAGAGGCCCCCGCAACCCTGACCCTGACAATGACTCAGCACTGCCATCACCCACGAAGGAGTCCAGACATTGAAACACAGAGCAGTCTTCCTCTTAAGCAGGCTTGCTTTAAATTTTTTTTTTAAAATATGTTTTATCTCACCAAGACCCTAGGGACACCTGAGAAAGAAAATAAAGGCTTCGCCTGCTGAAGAGTGAACAATCAGAGCAGACTACAAATAACTTTTCCTATTCCTGCGGGAAACAATAATCCCGTCTCCTCAGTTCCTGCAGGAGCTACAGGCAAGAGCTGGGGACCGCACGGGACACAGCCCAGGAGTAATTTCAGACAGGAGGGCGGTCCGAGAGCCCACCTGGGCATCCGAGGTGTAGGCACTGTGCCTGCGCCTTCTTTCTATATTCACACGGTTCGATGGGCTTCAATGCAGAGCTTCTGGATGCGTTTTCTTCTTCAGGCAACTGTCACCAAGTTCAAAGCACAGGAGGGAACTGGGAGCGCTGTCAGGGGAGACAGCAGGTGGGTTGTGCAATCAGGGGACCCTCGGCAGAGGGGTGGATCGCTTGGCAATGGTAACCGGATCAAGGTTTTCTACACCATTTAACCAGTAAGAACAGACCCCCAAAATGAAGGAAAAAGCGATCTAGTAACAGCTACAATGATGCCCTTTTCTCGTTATTCATCTTGAAAGACCATCAGGGAGAAACTTTCTCACAGGAAGAACAGAGAGTCTTTATGTCAATGTCCTTCACGTGAGTTCACCAGCTGAGCTCAAGTTTCGAAGCACTCCACCACCCACCCATTCGTTAGTGGCTGCTCCGAAGACATTTCTGTGCCAAATGAGGGTTATCTTTTGGTTGGAACAAAATTTTTTTCAAACTGAGTGCCCATGAATGAGGTCGAATGAACATTACAACCCAGGAGAAGGCAAATAATTCCACCCTATCTGGATTCCCCAGAATTTCCCATTTTCAGTGCTTCTTACCATTTCAGCTCCTAGCCTCAGTAACAAGCAAGGCACTAGGAGGATGTGCCAGAATCCCACGGACGCTCATCCAGGTCTCAGAGGCCCTGCCTTTGGATCAGTACCACCTGTGGCCTTATTTTCCTGACAGTATGCCCACTTGATGTTGAGATTCTGTTACCCTGCAAACCAGAAAACTGACTCTAAAACAGAAAGCATTAAACACACCACAGAAACAATAGCCTGCACCATGTCGCAGGCTCTACGCCAGCTTTTCCTTCCTTCTGCACTGGGAGAAGACAGTCCATCAAATTCTCAGATTTGTTACTGCACAGAAAGATTTCTTTCTCTCACAGATTTCAAACAAACAGACTGCCAAGTGTCTGCACCTTCCCGCTAACTTCAAGTTACCCTACATTCATTCCAGAATTCCTCATAAGATGAAATAAAATCATTGTGAATGTACTTAATTAATGCCACAACACCTAAAAATGATTAAAATGGTAAACTTTATGTGATGTCTATTTGAACACAATACAAATAAATAATGAGATGGAACCAAATAACCAACCATGAAGTGCCACCCATAATGCAATGCTGACTCTTACTTCTGTTTTCCCAGCACCTAATGGGTGCCAGAGTCTGCTTTTCCTGCATGACCCATGAAGTTCTGGAAATGGGTCCCCTGATATCCACATTTTTTGGTCTTAGTAGCCATTCAGTCCTATCTGTGAACATGGCTATAGTCTAATTACACTGTGAAAATGCAGAGCTACTTCCCCATTCATATCATGGTCTAGTTATTTACAAGGTGCAAACAAACAGAATTCTATTGAAATATTACCATAATATCCAGTTATACCTTCAAATCCCACAGCCACCACTCATACCCCTCTGCTGCTGACAGTCAACAGCAATGTCTGCGCAATGGGAAACTGTACTTGTTATTCTCATAAATGATCGAGTTTTTTAATGAAGATTTTGTTTTTCTACTCACAGGCAACTTATGAGTAGGTGTATTTTGACTTTTCCTTTTTTGGAGATTAAACATTCCTAGTAAAAGTGCTCATTCCCCATCTGCTCCTTTTGTTGACTTTGGGGACAGTTTTCACCTCCGTGACTGGTTAGTTGTGAGGCCCCTTGAGGAACAGTCTACTCAGGGCCCTTCATGGACGTGGAGAGAGAAGGGGAGTCCAGAGGGAAGGAGCGTGCTGCTGAGGTGACACTTAATGACAAAGGTGAGGTCTGCGGAGACCCAGGTGAGCACGATCAACTTCCATGGGGAATGTAGGGTCAGGGTTATGGAAAGTCAAGTCAAGAAGGGGCCTATATGCCAGTCAGACAGGTTTAGATTATAACCCAAAGGGAAATGGGATGCCACCAAAGGATTTAAAGCAAGGGAATATAGAACGGGTTGAAGAGCAGCCCCCAAATTACATGTCCAAGTTCTCACTCCCACAACCTCAGAATGGAACCTTAATCAGAATAAAGGTTTCTGCAGATGAAGTTAAGGTAAAGATCTTGAGATGTGATCACCTGGGATTTAGAGCAAACCCTAAATCCAATGACTGATGTCTTTATAAGAGAAAAGAGAGGGAAATTGGAGACAAGAGGACCAAAAAAAAAGTCACGTGAAGACATAGGCAGAGGCTGGAGTGACAAACCTACAAGCCACGGAATGCCAAGGATTGCCAGCAGCCACCAGAAGCTAAGAGAGAAGCATGGGACAAATTCTCCCACAGAGTCTCCAGAAGGAACCAACCTGCCCACACCTTGATTCTACAACTGTGAGAGAATACATATCTGCTATTTCAAGTCACCCATTTGTAACAGAGTCATTTGTAACAGCTAGGAAACGAATACAAACTCACATAATCAGATTTGCATTTCAGAAACATTATTCTGGCTTCTGTAGAGGAATATAACTTCAACTACAAGATGCCACTGTTAAAGGGACATCAATCAGACCGTTGCAATAATCTGGGTGAAAACTGAAAAGATCTGGTGCTATGGGGACGAGAAAGAAAGATGAGGTCATTAAGGCAGAGGACTTTCACAGACATTGTCAAATTATTCCACCTGAGAAGGGACACAGAGCAAGATGCCAAGGACGGGAGCTTCTGAGCAGGGTGGGGGCGGGGGCAGGTGGAGGTGTGAAAACAAGTTCTGAACTTGCCAAGCTGAGAAAGGAATGACTTTCTGCCTTGACCTCCATAGGGTGGCAAGGTCATCCGCTGATAGTGTCCGCAGGGTAGGGGCTGGGAGAGGGCAGAAATCGCCTGCTGGAGTCAGCCCTGCAAGATGGAAGAGAAAGCTAAAGACAGACACACAGAACTGCTCACTCCACAAGGACCCAGCAGGGGCTGAAGATCGGGCTTCTGTAGTAACACAGATTCGCTGGGTTGTGCAATTGTTCCTGAGCAGCATCGGCAGCTTGGATGTGGACCAAGGAAGGCAGATGGCTGGGCTCATCCAAGACCGGGTTTCCGCACAGAGCGACGCACAACATTTCAGTTTGTTTCCAATATGTTGGACTGATCGACTTCAGTGAATTCTCTAATGGATAAATACATTGTGGTACAGTCATATGCTGAATGCCACGATAGTGCTGAAAATGAGCAAGCCATAGCTACAGCACAGAGGAGCATCTACACAGAACGCCGAGGGTCACATGCAAGACCCCCAAAGATGCACGCAGGACGGTTCCATTCACGCAAAACTCACTCTGGGTAAGGATGCCTGGGGCGGGAGACTACGAAGAAAAGTGAGGTGCTCACATCACAGGAGGCTGCTGAGCTGCTGGCGACTTTCTCCTCCTTGACTCGGTGATGACTCGTGTGTTAAAATGCGTCTGTCTCTGGAGTGCACTTTTACATCCCTAGGTTACATGTCACAATAAAAAGGTAAAGGGAAGAAATGCTCTGTGGCTCCAATAGCATTATGTTATCATTTTAGTTCTCTACAAAATGGAGGTTAGTATTCTAAAAAGCCAGGATTTTTTTTTCAATGACAAACATTAGAAGCCCAAATCAAATGTAACTAAGGAAAAAACCAAAAAAAAAGAACACACTGGTTCATATAACTGAAAATTTCATGTGTGGCCTTCAGGCTTGGCTAGATCCAGGTGTTCTAATGCCACCTAATGGGGTCTCTCTCCACCCCTTGGTTCCATGTTCCCCAGTGCCTCAGTGCTGTCTTCAGTCTCCAGGAGTGATAAAGAAGATGGATTTTGTCACCACTTAGCAACCCCAGCAAAACAAACAAACAAAAAGCCCAATTCTGGCTGTCTCTGATCAGGATGGGCCATAGGGGGCCATAGGTCCTTCCCTAACAAGTCACTGTGGCCAAAAATGCAAAGTGCTCTTTGGCCAGGCCTGTCCCCAAGCCCACGCCTGGAGCTCTATATCACAGGACCTGAGGAGGACAACTGGACATTCCCCAAAGAAAACTTCAGTTGTTTTAACCAAAACACAGGGGGTGGACAGAGTCAGACAAACACCACCGATGTCCACGGCAGATATTTTCACCTCTCTTTGGTGCTGTCACAAGGCAGCAATCCTTTCTCATTTCCCATTGCTGCATTTCAAACACCTCCCTTCCCTTCCAGCCCTCCCCAGATAATAAGCCAACACAAACAAAATAAACCCGAAAGAAGCAAGAACTTAGAAGAAGGAACGAAAGGACTGAAAGAATGAGTGAACGATTCCATTTTCCTCTACCTTCGTCTGGGCAAAAGCTTTGCATCGATGCGAGTACGTAACTTCTAGTAACCAGTAGGTAATAGATTCCTGCTGGCACAATTCTGTAGAAAAGAATGTGACCTTCTTGGCAGGACAACGAAGGTGCCAGATTGACCCAACTCCTCCAGCCTTTGCCCAGTCACTAGCAACTTCTGTCCCACAGCATCCAAGCAGCTCAGTTTGCTCCTTAAAGTGAATAACGGGGGAAAGATCACAAATGCCCTGGGAGTAAACAGGATAAAATGGATTTCACCCAGAACGAAAGGACAAACTTTGCCTCCAGATGACGAGCCAGCCAGCGCTCCGGGGCTGTTCCAACATAATCACAGCCAAGGACGTCTCCATAATCCTGTCTGTGGTTTACTGAATCTTTTACGCTTCTGCTGAGACTACCAAGGCTGGGCTTCAAGGCTGTTCTGTGCACATCCAAGAGCAGACCGATATCATCAACTACCTGCAGCCACCAGCCATTGGAATCAAACGTTAACAAAAGCCATTGAAACGGAAGCTCCAACTGACGTTTTAGCCTCTGGCCATCTCCCTCCTGAGAAATTCTACAATATCAGAGCACCCGCAGCCTTGGTATTTCTCCCCACATTTCTGAGTAATAAAGGAGAAAACTGTTTTTTAATAATTATCAACAATGATTTCACCACAAAAGATGCTCCTTAACAAGTCTTGTGGTTTCTGTCACGTGCAATCAACAAAGATTAAATTAACATCTTGGAACCCCTCCACGAGCTTGCTCCTTCCCTCCTTTCTTCCACAAAGATACTCAGGGCTCCTTCCTGGGTGCCAAGCACTGTGCTGAGCTGTCAAACACCGGAACACAAAGCATTGGCAAGACACAGCTCCTGCCAGAAGCTATCACTCAGGAGGAATTTGTCCCCAGCAGCACAGTCAGCTGGGCCTCGGGCTATGGTGAAGCTGGAAAACAGAATTAATTTTTTTTAAAAATGATCACTCCTCACCCAGAAAAGAGAATTTAAAATGCAGTTGTCATACGGGCGACCAGCCCAAGTCTCTCTGAGTTCACAGCTTCCCTGGCCATGGTCATTCCCCAGACCCCAGTGTTGAGAGGCCAGGCTGCTGAGGGGCACAGCTCCATCCCCACCTTCTCCCCCTTCCCTTATTAAGCCTCTCAAGTGTCCTCCCCACCCCCGAAATTGAGATGTTGATGTCCTAACCCCCAGTACATCACAGTGTGACTGTATTTGGAAACAGGATCTCTAAAGAGGTAATTAAATTAAAATGAGGTCATTAGGGGGGTCCTAGACGAGTAGGACCCGTGTCCTTATGAGAAGAGGAGATTAGGACACACGGAGGGACGATCATGTAAGGACACCGCATCTACAAGCCAAGGAGAGAGGCCTCAGGAGAAACCAACATGCTGACACCTCGATTTCAGACTTCTGGCCTCCAGAACTGTGCAAAAATAAATGTCTGTTTAAACCGCCCAGCCCACGGTCCCCTGATACAGCAAACCTAGCTGACTACAGCACCCAGTCCACCACTCAGCCAGCAGGGTGTAGAGACCCTGCGGAAACTCTCATGCTCTCAGGTTGCCGTTTTTTTTTTTTTTTTTTTTCTTCTTCCTGATTTGCAAAGCTCACACAGTTACAATGCACGCTACTTCTTGCTTTTTACACTGAAATGGTAAGGCTTCCTAAAGATGACTCTGTGCAGGACCAGGACGACCACTTCCCACCCCACCCCTAACCCCCTCCCACACAGCAAAGTTGCACAGGACACCCAATCTGCACATGACTCCTTCTCTGCCCCCTGCTCCTCCCACAGACACATCCCCAAACCCTTCTAGATGTTGCATAACCTGGCTGGGAGGAGCCCATGGAGGTTTCTCTGAATCTGGCTTCACAGGATGGTAACAGATTGTGAACTATACATTTGCCAATCTTTCCCCTGTGCCAGGCCATTTTTAAGCTATGTGTGCACAGAATGGCATTTACAGGCCTCAAATATCTCTCCAGGGGGAGAAAAGTGCAGAAAATAGCCCAGGAGGCTCACAGCACTTGAGCAGGAACAGCTGAGGCACTGTGTGGCCTGGGGTTTTCTGCTTGTGTTTTGTTTGGGGGGCGGGGAGAGGAGGCTTTTTCTGTTTGATTGTTTTTGGTTTTGCTTTGGGGGGTGAAGGATGAGGAAAGGAACTATTTCCAGGAGCTATTTAGAAAAGTCATTTCCAGACCTGAGGGGGAGGGCTGGGGGCTGCTCCCAGATTCTAGCCTTGGGGCTGGAGGGCGAGGATGGGCAGGGTTTGGGGACACCCTACGCTCACCCTGCAGGCACCCTGCCTCTGCCCAGCCCCACCCCCTCCCCATCCACTGACAAACGGTGGTTGCAAAAAAAAAAAAAAAAAAAAATGTTTTTTTTCAAGCAGTACTTCCTGTTATGTTCAAGGAAGACTTGGGCCGTTTTATTATTAAGCAATTTTCTCTTTTTAAGTTAGGGGAAAAAAAAAAAGAAAGAGCACATTGCTACAGGTCTAAGATTTTCTGCCTTACTCAAGCATCGATGTTTTAAATCTCATTTTCTTAAGCCCTTAATTAAGCCTTCCAAGAGCTAGCCTATGTTTAATTTGCATTCTGAAACAGAAAATCTAATGTGTTCGAACATCGTCTGCTTCAGCTGAAAAGGAAACTGTAAATTTATACAGTCTGGTTTTAAAAAAAAAAAAAATGGCCCATTGCATCTTAATGAGTCTCCGGAATGAGGCGGGGCGGTGACCCTCCCCTCCCTGTCCTCCGCCTCCCCTCCCCCTTCCATCCCCCTCCCTCCCCTTCCTGTCCTCCGCCTTCCCATCCCCCTCCCACCCTCTCTCCCTCCCCCTCCGCCTCCCATCCCCCATCCCCCTCCACCTCCCATCCCCCTCCACCTCCCATCCCCCTCCCCTCCCCCTCCCTTCCCCGCCTGCCCTCCCCTCCCCCTCCTAGCACCCCCTCCCCCGCCTCTGCTGCATTCCGGCGAAGCCACCGCCTCCCTCCCCCTCCCCCCGCCCGAAGCCACCGCCTCCCTCCCCCCCCCCCCCCCCCCCCCCCCCCGGCCGTCAGCCCCTCTCTGGGCGGGGACGCGGACTGGAAAGGTCACGTGGCGCCCTCGGCCTCCGAACCTGTTCTTTGTGCAGAGGTCACCGCCGGCGCCGGGCTCGGCCGGGAGGAGCTACCGAGGACCTTGGAAGAGCCGCGCACCCGCGCCCCCGCCGGCGTCCCCAGGCCGCGCTGCCCGTCACGGCGGGACTCGGCGCTCCCTCCACAGGGGTCCCGGCGTCCGGCCTGGGGGCTGCGGTCCTCATGGGGGGGGGGGACCCTGACGGGGCGAAAGGGATGTGGGGACAAAGATAAAGGCAGGAGTCGGGGCAGGAGGAGCAAGAGCTGGGGAAGGCACTGTCAGGCCCAGGGGGTTAGCGCTCTCGGTCTCGTCCCGTTTCTCTGCATTTCTGCGGAATATCAAGCAGGGTTCCCGCAGAACGGTTTGAGAACGGCTTCTGACTGCCCCGCCCTGTCATGCACACGCAGCCACAAAGAAGCTGGGGTCTGTGTACAATTGCATATCAAATGCCCCTAAATGTCTCCTCGGAAGCCCTGACACTGCGTAATCTTGTGAGGCGAGGATTCACAAGGTCCTCTGAGATGCTGGGGGTTCATGCTTCAACCATCTGATGAACTATGTCACTTTACTGTGGCTTCATTACTTAGATGTTAGAGGATGTTTACTCCTCCTGATATAAAACGAAACGTAGCCACTCTGCTGTCTGTCCAAGAAAATAAAAATTCCCAGAGAAAACTAATGTTAACGTTTGCGTGCAGGACATGCCTGCCGTTTTTTCTCTGTGCAGAAAAATTTTTCCATCCAAACACGGGAGTCAAGGGTGGAGGGGATGTGAATTCAGCCCACACTGTATAAATAGTTGAGCATTCGGATCTGGTTACCTAGCCTTAAAAATATTTTTCTAGGTCACTAAATATTTTTCAAAGTCATACTTTTAATGAAGGCTTAACATTCCACCATGTAGAATTTTATATGCCAAGATGTGTTAGCAGAGCAGTCATTCCTCTTGTTTAATGTCTAAGAAATATATCCTCTTATTCCCTCTTGTGTAATAATAAGTAACCTTTTTCCTTTTCTTTCCCCGCACTGTTTCTGTAAGTCACCATTTTCTCCACAACCATCAGTGCAACAAATGAATACAGTTTCCTTGTATCGTGGATGAGTGTGTTGACATTGCCTGTTTGAAATTCCTATTTGAAACTCTCTAGAGTTAATGGTAGAAAACATCGGCCAAGTTTCTAAGCCAAGAGCTAATTCTTGAGGCCGGCCTGTGGCTCACTCGGGAGAGTGTGGTGCTGATAACACCAAGGCCCCGATTTCGGATCCCATATACGGACGGCCTGTTCGCTCACTGGCTGAGCGTGGTGCTGACAACACCAAGTCAAGGGTTAAGATCCCCTTACCAGTCATCTTTTAAAAAAAAAAAAAAGAGCTAATTCTTGTCTTTTGAGAACTCAGATCAGAAAAGACAGTGGGCTCAAGGGGAAGGAAGAGGGAGCTCTGGGTGCCTGGAGAGCATTGCATATATCTGAATACCCTTGGGCATATCCTTGGAATAGCCTTGGATGAAGACTTCTCTCCCCAAGGACTGTCAGTCACGTTCCATAACGTCCAGCAAAACCTAAACATTTATGGTGAGGAGCGGAAAATTTTCCCTTCTGTTACGTTCTCTGCTAAATATAGTGTTTTATATTTATATACATATGCACACTGTAGCAGAATGCTGGGTAACACTGACTACATGTAAGTTGATTCACATTCAATGAAAGGCACAAATCGCAATGTGGTGGGACAAGATTTTGGCATCACGGTGAAAAGACAACAGTTGCCTCCTGCTAATGAGGAACCTCACAGGCCTCAAAGGCTCATGGCCTGAGCTGATGAAAATTTCTCCAAGTATATGACTGGAGGTTGGCTTGAATGATTTCCTCTTTTGTGTCCATGGAAGACTGCATGAGGAAATTGTTTCCCAAAGTACGTCTTCCCACACTTCAGTGAGGAATATAAAAAGAAGAAATGGGAGAATAATACTCAGCCTGTCCTTTCCCAAAGCATCACCCCTCAACTTCCATTTCTCTAGGAAGAGAGGACTAACTCCAAAGCCATTCAAGTATCTCTTCAGAACCCTCACATAGTGGGCTTTTTGTTCTTTTAATCAGTAACTTCAATGTTATAAAGTATTCAATCATATATATTTACCCAAGAAAAACAAAAACAGACATTCATACTCCTAGACAAATGCTCATTATTTGCAGTATTGTTTAAGAGATCCAAAAAGTGGGATTGGGCTGGCAAGTTAGCTCAGTTGATTAGAGTGCAGCCTTGCAACACCAAGGTCAAGGGTTTGGTTCCCCGTACTGGCCAGCCACAAAAAAAAAAAAAAAAAAAAAAAGGTGGAAACAACCCAATGCCCATCAACAAATAAACAGATATACAAAATGTGGTCTGTCCACAAAGGAATATTACTCAGCCATGAAAAGGAATGAATTACTGAAACATGATGCAACCTGGTTGAAACTCAAAAGCATTATGTTAAGACATAAAAGGCTACATGTTATATGATTCCATGTATATGAAATGTCCAGGAAGGACTACAAAGACAGGAAGTAGTTTAGTGGTAGCAGTGAGGGGAGGGGACAGGTGGGGAATGGGTGACTGCCAGTGAGCAACAGTTTTCTTCTTAGGGTGATGGAAATGTTCTAAAATTAGATTGTGACCATGATTGCACAACGCTGTAAATTACTAAAAGCAAAACAATAAATTATACATTTACAATGGGCAAATTTTATGGTGCGTAAATTACATCTCAGTAGACTTTTTTTAAATGCTGTAGTACGCACAGCAGATCATTTTGTGGGCAATCCCTCTAAGTGAAAAGGGGTCCCTGGCCCAGACCTATTAATAACAATAATACCTTAAAAATACACCACCCCAAAATTAGCACAATGCTGGAGTAAATCTGTGCCAGATACTGGCTTTTCCTTCCAGGCTGTTTCTCTGCTTTGCTGCCCAGGTCTAAGCCCCCATCGCTTTGTGTATGCACTTGGTCTCAGTCTTTCTAGCCTTTTCTGTCTTCCTGCCATTCCAAGACACTCTGCACCTGATCATACTAGCCATGGTGTGCTTCACTGCCTTTCCCACGTTCCCTGCAAAATAATGCATAAATGATCCTCCCTGGCCATTTATGAGGTAACCCCTACTTCCTCGAGCTACAGTTCAGGCTTTCCTTCCACTCACCTCGCCTAACTTACCTGAATTTTGTGATTGCTTCTCCACGGATAAACTGCCATCCACAGGAGAAAGTACATTTCACATGGAAACCCAGGACCCACAAACAAGTACAGTACACGTGTGACCGGAATGTGACACCATGCTCACCCTTGCCAAGTGCGATGAACTCTGTAATTTTCTTGTTTATCCACTTTCATTTCATTTTTTCACTGCTAGTCACCACCCACTCAACTGAATTCACAACAACCAGTTTTTGAGACACACCCCTCCCCAGGTTGAAAAATATTGGTCTAGACCAGTGGCCCTCAGCCAGTGGTAGTTTTGCCCCACAGGGGATATTAGGCAATGTCTGGAGACATTTCGGGTTGTCACAAATGGGTGGGAGGGGGGTACTAGTGGCATCTAGTGGGTGGAGGCCTGGGATGCTACTAAACAGCCTGCAGTGCACAGAACGGCCCCCTCCACAGAGAATGCTCCAGCCCCAAATTCCCCAGGGCTGAGGCCGAGAAGCTCTGCTCTCAGCTCTAGAAAATTCCCAGTCTTCCCATCCAATAAATGGGTCTTGTAGTTAACCCTAAGATAAGGTGAAGGAGACTTTGTTCCTGCCCTTCTTCCCATCTGTCACTAATGTCTTTGTCTTCGCAACGTTATTAATCCTGTGCCTGCAACTTAGGTCCCCGCCAACATTCGCTCAGAGCAAGGGGCTGTATGATCATTCTTTCTTTTTTACAGTCATCATTTCACTGAGGGCTGATTCACCATGAATTTGCACAGGCATCCATCAATTTAGCTCTTGTCAAAGAGTATGTGTCCTGTCCCCTAAGTCAGTGCCTCCTGTGACTATTATTCAATCCCCCAAATCTGAACCTGCTTCCTCAGCTCCAGTCTGGTCTGCAGGGGAGCGTGAGTCTCCCTTATTTGGGCCTGAGGTTGTGCCTTTGGCATTGGATTAAAATCGATTTGCTATGAAGGCCGACTCCTTGCAGACCCACTGCCTCAGCCATTTCTCATGGGCCTGGCTCCCCGGATGCGCCTTGGCTGCAATGTGTGTCCCTCCTCCTGCCAGGTGGTCACCTCCCAGCTCCCTGCAGAGCTCCAACCACATCTACACCCACCTTCCCCCTGACCTGCCTTCTGCTCCTCTGGAACGTTCCTCCTCGGGGGACCCTGTCTGGCTCTCATTCTTTCTCACTGGAGAATCCAGAATCCATCCAGGATGCAGCCCATCGGCCTCAGTTTCCGACACCCCAACTGGCCATGTCTAAATCCTATGTCCCCGTGAGTCTTCAGGTTGGCCCCCATTGGAATCACTCCAGGAACTTCTGAAAGTTCCCACCTCCTGGGGCCCACCACAGCGATTTGGATTTCGTTGGTCCGGGGGGCTGGCGGGTGCCCCCGCGGCTGTGAAAGCTCCCTGGGGACTGTAATGGGCGGGGAAGGTTGGAGGACCCATAAGCACCCCCGGGTGTTGCCAGCGTGGGGCTGCGCTTCCTCACCCTGCTCCTGCGGCAAACTCCCCGAGAGCCCCACGTTTCTCTTTATGTGATGACAGAGACCAACCCGTAATCGCTTTGGGGGAGCACTTTCCTATAAGTTAGTATTCTCGATTCTTATTCATGGAAGCATCTCCTAGGGAAAAAGTAATGCTCAATTGTTGCTGGAGGATGGAATTGAGCAATGCTTTTAAATATATAATTTTGTATTTAAGTCAACCCCAGCACTATTGGCATTTGGGACTGGATCATTCTTTGTCCTGGGGGGTTGCCCTGTGCATTGTAGGATGTTCGTCAGCAGCCCTGGTCTCTACCCACTAGATACCCATAGCACCCCAGTTGCAACAACCAAACTTGTCTCCAAATATTGCCAAATTTTCCCCAGGTGGGGCAAAACCACCCCCAGTTGAGAACCACTGACTTGAGGGTATACAAAAACATGTTTCTGATTTTTAACTACTCAAAAAAACATATTTTTTTACAGTATTTTTCAACCAGTTACTTAATGCCAGCTGTATTTTGTTTTGTTGAGGTGGGAGAAAGTACCCTGCCTGTTCTCTGAGGTACTTGAAGGGAAGAGCTTTAGAAGACCCACTATATTGGATTGAATTATGCCCCCCCAAAATTCATTGAAGCTTGAATTGTGTCCCCCAAGTTTTATGTATTAGAAACTTGGCCCCCACTGTGACTGTTAAGAGGGTGGGAAATGCTGTTATGGTAATTGAAAGGTGGAGCCTTGAAGAGGTGATTGGATTGTAGGATCATGCAGTAGTGAATGGATTAAAAATGGTGGTCAGGGGTGTGGTTCTGAGGGCTTTAAAAGAAGAGCAGAATCTGTCTCTTTCTCTCTCTCTGCTCTCTCTGCTTCCATCATTTTGCAATGTGAGACCCCTGAGACACTGTCACCACCACCAGATGGACCTTGGACTTCCCAGCCTCGGGAACTGTAAGCCAAATAAACCTCTGTTCTTTATAAATTACAGTGGTTCTAATGCACCCACTGAAAGAATAACAACCTGGAAAAAAGTCATAATTCAGTTGGCAGCAGAGCAGGCGATGAGGTCAACAGGATGAGCCAGACCAGGGACCTGGCCGGCTCCAGTCTCCTCGTTACTGTGGGGGCTGACCTCCTGTCCGTGAGTTCCCAGGTATCCCCACTGTGGGCTGCCAACCTGTCCTGGGCCACCTCTTGAGGTCAGTTCTGCCTCTTGCCAGGCAGACACAGGTGCCTACCTTTGGGGATTGTGCAATCTCTTCCCTCGCCAAAGGAGCGGGATGTGGCCGCATCAGGGACAGTCAGTCACATCTGCCTTAAGGGAGCCATCAGGCACGATTCCACCCAACTGCTGTTCCTGCACAAAGCTGCACCGGAAAAGACAAATAATGAGCACCTGTTTTTTAAAAATAAATAGAGCATTGTGGATTTTTTTTAAATGTAATCTGCAACATTTATAGAACTATGTTAGGAATTTCAGATGAACAATTTGCCCTCTGGATTTTTCCCCCCAAATTATTTGTGAAGAAATGAGTAATCGTTTTTCCCCTTCTCTGATCTGCAGCTGGCATACTGCAGTGTAGAGATGTGCTCATAAGTGACTGACACGTGGGACCAGCTACACGACATGTGGAGAGCATAGTGCAAAATATAAATGCAGGTCTTTTGCTCAAAAGCAGGGAAAAAAGATCTTCCTTTTTCCTGCAGTCTCTCTTGACCTACCGTAGTGATTTTACTTTTCATGCTGTACTTCTTGGGGCACAGGAATACTCTCAGGACCAGTGTGGGCCCTCACAGTGCCCAGGATCCCACGCAAGACTCCACAAGGGGGGCACAAGCCTGATGGGATGAACCCTCCACACGGGGGGAGGCAGAGCAGAGAAGGGGTGCATACAGCCCTTCCTGGGAGGCAGCGAGGTGGGACCTCCAAGCCCCAGGCTCACGCTCCACAACCCCCTCAGATTTTACTTTCAAAACAGAAGGTCAAAGACGAAGTGACGAAAAATTTCCCTATGGAAGTTGCACAGTCTGAGCGTGTGGGACTGACTGTCACATGTCCACCAACCTGGCCCTGCCCACATGGAAAGTGCCAGCTAATATTTTCTGTAGTTAACTAAAGGATACATTAAAATATTTCTCAAATCACAAGGATGATACTGTAACCAGTGGTCCCATAATTCATACTTTTAGGAGCAGAATTAGTAATGTTTTAAGCACTTTTGCTTTTCCCAGTGGAAGACATGTTTCTTTTTTTGTTTACTTTGGCAGCATCTACACAAGGAAAACAGGCAGTGCACATTTTTTTTAAATCAACCTTCCCTTTTTTTTTTTTTTTTTTTTTTTGTTCCTGCAATACTTGATTACTTAAAAGACCCAACTTAGATTGCAGCCAAAAAATTCACATTCCATGAAATCAGGTTGTCCCTTACTTGAATATAATGAATCCACTGGCCAGTGAGTTTGAACGTGGCTAAGCAGCATGGATCCAGATGGTGAGGTGTGATGGTAAAGGATTGTCACCCTGAGCTTGTCTCCTCTCATCCAGTGTTTCCCAGGTTAGGAACCTCAAACCACCTGCACTGAACTTGAACACCTGAGTCTGCCCAGCTCCACAGACCAGAGCTCCAGGGAGAGATCTCGGGAGTCTGAACACACCCGCCATTTGAGACCCACCACCAGGTCTAACCTCGGACGGTCTCAAGGAATGGCAAAACCCGAGCTCCTCCTGGCAGCACCGTGAGCCCCTCCTGTTTTGGCTGCTGGGCTTACGCTTCTACATCCCTTGGCTGAAATACCAGAAAGCCACAGATACACCTTGTCTGGAGGCGTCTACACCCGCCATGGGTGCGTGAAAGCTGCGGACCTCGGTTTCCACCTGCTGGCCTAACCCCAGCTCTCACGCCATTCGGGTTCAAGGGTCGCTAACGCACTCCTTCCTGGCTTCTCCACTCTCCTGAGCCCGGTGTTTAAAATACAAATATCCTTTCTGTTTTCTGTGTTTACACTTTCTTGGCCCAATCCCCACTTGCACAGTAGGAGCAAAAACTCAAAATGCAAAAATCTGCTGCTCAAGAAGCATTTTCCTCTCTTTTCTTAGGAGGTGACTTTTTTTTAACCTTTAAAAAATCCTCCACATAAGAAATGTTTTTTTCTGTTGTCGTTGTTATATTCTTGAGACAGAAATCTGCTAACTTGGCAGATTTTTTCTTAAATACAATTCTTGCATGGAGGTTGCACACATCTTTTGGGGGAGGTGTTAATTTGCATTGGACACTGTGCACTGTGGCTTTCATTTCTGAGTGCCTGAAATGCCATCTTCCTGTCACTTGCACATATGACGCGTTAGCTCCAGGAGACTCAAGAAAAGGAGCTGGTCCTTGTTTTATCTGCACTTTTTGAAGGACCCCGTCAGCAAAGGTTGGCCTGCCTTCCCTGGAATTTTAATTTTGCTCTAGGTGATGTGTTGGTTTTATTATTTAAACTATGAACACATTTTAACACACATAGAGCACAAGGAGTCCTAGATGCAAAAGAATTGTTGGTAAGGCAGAATAGCAAATAAAAAGGGAGATTTTACAGACGACCGCTTGGAAGCTTGAGTAAATTCTGCAAAGTGGTGATAACCGTCGATAACTGGGCAAATTTTTCCGAGAAATGCGCAGGAAGCAAAGCCCACAGGGGGCCCGACAGGTCCAGAATTTCATTTCGCAATGTCCCACAGGCCTCCAGGGTCCTCAGAGCTGTGTTGTAACCTGCACATTTCCTGGCAGTGCCCACCACCCCTGTCCCACCCTCCAGCAAAAGAGCCTTCCCTGCAGCTTGGACAGGGCAAAGGCTGCTTTGAAAGGACAATCACAGCAACAGATGGCAGGAGGAGGGGAGGGAGGCAAGAAACACCTGGCTCTTCCCCCAGAGTCTCTGGTCACTTGCTTTCTTTTCCTCTTTTCTACCCCCCTGGCTTCTCATTCTTATCATTACTGAATCACCAAAGAGGAAACATCAAGGGACTCGACGGAGCCCGGGGGATCCTGTGAAAGCAACATGTCACTGGTTCTTTCTCTGCAGAAACCTCTGTGGGATTCGAGGACGCACTGTCCAAAGCTAAGGGCTCCTGCCGGATGCTCCAGGTAAGAAACAGGCACGTGGCAAACCAATGCCAGGCCAGCCCGCGCTGGGCTGGGTTTGCTTCTGCAGCGCAGTCCCGGCCCTGCAACAGGCACCGGCGGGGCGTCTCTCCACGTGAGGGTCTGAAGGGGTGGGGGAGCGCCAGCCAGGAGCAGCTGCCGAAATCACCCACTTCCAGGGCTGCAGAGAAACTGCAAGACCAGCGTAAAAGGACCCCGGTCACACCGATTAACCCGCAGATGCCACACAGTGGGCTCCTCTTGGCTGCAAGACCGATACATGCCTGTCGGCCAAGATGCAAATAGAAACGTCTATGCCACGCTAGGCTGATGTTTCATCTTTGTTTCCAGTTAGTGGAGTCTGAGGAATTGCTCCTCATACTGTCCTCAGCTCTGCAGGCTCCAGGAATCACCGTGAGCAGATCTGGTTCCCTCAAAGTGAAACCCAGTCAAGCTAAGCAGCGAGTTGTCTCACCTGGCCTTTCTCCAGACGCAGTGAGATGTAAGCTCAAGAAATGAGCAAACCCCAGTGACACACTAGGGTGTCTCTGGCACAACTCTTCAGAATAAAGTGCCTTCTAATTAATGGTATAGTTCATCTGAGTTTTCAATTTTTATTTAATTGAATAACCACTTACGTGGCAAAATGCTGGGCTAGCCTTGAGGGAAGGGAAGCAGGAAACGTACAACAGAAACGGTGGCTTTGGGCGCAGATCTGCAAACAGCCCGAGCATCCATAGCACAGAAGAATGAGCCCTGGGCGAAGCTTGAACACCTTGGCCTCAAGTTTACAAATATGAGTACCTACGTAGGTAAGACCCCCAAGGCTAAAAACTCTTTGCATCTGGGGTTGGTCATGGTTTAAGGAGAATCCTTTGAATTTTTCTCCCATTAAGGTGAACTCAGAGCTCCCATCCTAGACTCTTGACAAGCCAGCCCTGGAGAGTCACAATTCAGCGCAGAAGAGAGACAGTTAGACAGAGACGGGTAAGGATTGGCAGGTAAAGAGACACAGGTGACAAGTGACATTCCTGGAGTACGGCAGTCGGGTATGGATGGGGGGATCCACAGCACGCTTCCCAGAGGGGGACTTCTTAGTGGAGACCCCACCCCCACCCCCGTCCTCTATCATAGCCCTTAATCCTGACACAAGGCCCAGCACACAGGAAGCACCCAGGAAGTGTTCGTCAATCAATTGCATCAGTTGACACCGGCTAATATTCTCTGATCACTTAAAATGCACTCACCTCTTTTTTTTTTTTTATGTTTTGTTTTGTTTTTATTGGTTATGGATATTCACGGAGTACAAAGCAAATTGTCACCACTCGCGCATAAGATGTGATGGCCAGATCCATACTGGCAGCCTGTCCATTACCGCAAATTGAAAGACACCCCCTTCTGTGTGAAGATCCAGAGCCAGGTATAGTTACAAATAGCATTTAATCCTCTAATCCATCATGAACTGTTATTCATATTCCTCCCTCTTTACAGTGATTTCAACGTGCCCCAGCGACTCAGTGGTAAAGGTGGGTCTAACCCAAAGCTGGGATCTCCACTGCAGTAGAGCAGCCCGGTGAACACAGGTTGGGGAGGCGGGAGCTTCCACTTACTAGAAGTCCATCGCATGCTGCATACATCATGGGCACGACCTCTGATCCAACAGCTACAGTACTAGAAGCCTAATGATCCCCATTTTATGGACAAAGAAAATGAGGCTCTGAGAACTGCCCACGGTCATGCACAAATATGTCATAGAACCTGAATTCCAACCCAGATCTGATGGGCCTTAGAAGTTCAGCATCCTCCCCACTGTGCCAGCAGAATCACCTGTAGGGCTTGTTAGAACAGCTTCCTGGGCCACATTCCAAGCAGTGCTGATTCACTGGGCCTGGACCCAAATTTGCATTTATAACAAGCTCACAGGTAACTCTGAGGCCATACTTGAGCACCCACAGAACCATAGAATCCTGTCTGGGGCAGATTCCTGGGCCCCATCCCCAAACAGAACAGTAGGACCTTGTTTTGGGCAGATTCCCAGGAATCACCCCCAGGACTCCAATGCAGTAGATGGCAGTAGGTTCAGATGAGGTCTCTTTAATAACTGTCCCAGAGGATTCCAACATAGCCTGCCTCTTCCCTGACCTACCTTCCAGGAGAACAGGCTTGTGCATTCTGGGAAGTGCATGTCCTCTGGTGGGAGGAATGTCCAAGGAAGTGATGGGGTAGGCATGGAGAGGAGAGCAGAGATGGGATGCAAGGGTCCTTGTGAGCTCAGAGAAGGATATAGGTTGAATTCCACAGGGGATGCAAGCCTTGGAAAGATACGTTCCACAGTTTCCATATAAACCAATCATTCATCATATATCAGCATGAGTGTGCTCCTGGATTAGAAATTGGACAAACACAGTTAATCAACAGCTCTTTCTCTCTAGAAGCCCCTCTCCTCATACACACACACACACACACACACACACAGAGAGAGAGAGAGAGAGAGAGAGAGAGAGAGCATTGCAAAATAGACAGTAAATAAGCAGTAAATCAATGCGTGAAAACATTGCTGTTTCTGCAGCGTTGACATGCAAGTGCAATCTCCCAGCTGCCGGGTGCAAACATTTGGGGTCCTCCATGATGCCTGCCTCTCTTTCTGACACATCTGCATCCAGTTCTCACAGCTCAACTTCCCAATTGTGTCCAGAAATCAACCACTTCTCGCCATCCCCGAGCTACAGCCCTGAAAGACCCACAGTTTTCTCACTTGAATGACTTGGCAATGGCCTTCTAATTCAACTTTCTGATTCCATCCTGGTCTCTGCAGTCTATTCTCAGCACAGCACCAGAGACATTCTTTCAAAAAGAAATCAGGGGACGGGGGCTCTGCTCAAAACCCTCTAGAGCATCCTCCTTTCTTTCAGAGGAAAGCCAAAGTCCTTACACTCGCTTGCAAGGGCCTGCATGACTGGCTACCACCCCACCCCCATACTTCTTAGACCTTGTGGAAGGTGGAATGACAGCTCCCCAAAGACATCCACATCCTAATCCCTGGCACTCAGGAGTATGTTGTGTTGTGCAGCAAATGGGAATTAAGGTTGCTAATCAACTGACTTTTAAATGAGATGATCCTGGATTTCAGGTATGGACCTGTTGTAATTATGAGAGTCCTTAAAAGTGGAAGAGGGAGGAAGAAGAGAAGGTCAGAGGGACGTGAGGGAGAACTTGACCTGCTGTACTCCTGGCTTTGAAGCTGGAAGAGGGAGCCATGAGCCAAGGAATGAGGATGGCCTCTAGAAACAATAAAAGGCAAGGAACAGGTATTCCCCCTAGAGCCTCCAGAAGGTGCACAGTCCTTCTAGTTCAGTGCAGACGCATTCTTGACTTCAGAGCTCCAAAGCTATAAGATAATGAACTTGCATTGTTTGACATCACTATGTGTGTGGTTATTTGTTACAGCAGCTGTGAGAAACTCATACCGCCTTCTAGACCTCTCACAAACTCACTTGTTCTTCCAGCAGTTCTTCAAGTATCCCAGGCAGACCACCCCCTAGGAAGGGTGACCATGTATTGTACCATCCAAAACAAGGTACTTAGGGGACTAAAGGGCAGGACTGTTAACAATTATGATGGGACACCAAATATAAACCAAGACTGCCCTGGGCAAGTGGAGATGTGCAGTCACACCAACCTCCAGGTGTTTGCACAGGGGCCCCCTCTGCCTGGACAGGTAGCCTCCTCACCTCCCTCGAGTATGCCCAAACATCCTCTTCTCATCTCTGTCCATTCTAATTCGCTAGGAAGTGTTCTGATTTATTGCAGCTGTTGGTCTTGTCTGTCTCCGTTTGCAACAATGTAAACTCTGCGAAGGAACGGATCATCACTGCCTTCGCTGATATATCCCAAGCTTCTGGAACAGTGTCCAACACTGACTGAGTAAATGCTCAAGTAGAAATGTGATTAAATGAAAGAGAGATATGGGTATCCTGGAAATGGGAAGGGAGAAGGAGCATGTCACAGGTGACAACACAGATCTGAAGACCTGAGTTCTAGATACCACCTCCCCTGTGAGTGGTTTGGAGCTAAATGTTTAGAGGAGGCCACGTAGCTGTGCTGAGCATTGCTTTTCAACTACAAAACGAGGGCTCTATGGTCACTTCATGCTCTCAACCCTATGACATAATTAGGAGCTGTGGATTGGAGTCCCCTCAAAACTCACTGAAGCTTGATTGTGACAGTGTTAAAACTGTGAAAAATCTGATTATGGTATTTGAAAGGTGGGACCATTAAGAGGTGATTAGATTGTGAGGACTGTGCTCTCATGAATGGATTGATCCATTCATGGAGTAATGGACATGGTTCTGAAGGCTTTATAAGGACAGCAAGTGAGCAAGTTAGCTCTCTCTTTTGCTCAAGCCATTTTCTCTTCCCATGTGACACCCTGCATCACTGTAAAGAGTCACCATCCAGAAGAAGGCTCTCCCCAGATGTGTTCCCTGGTCATTGGCCTTCCCAGCCTCTAAAACTGTAAGAAATAAGTTGCACTCCTTTCTAAATTACCCACCTTCAGGTATTCTGTTATAAGCAACAGAAACAGACTAATATGCTAGGGGAACACCAAGCATGCTACATACAGCACCTCCAAACCCCAGCTATGTAGGATTATTGATAGTACATGTAGGACCAAATGGCAAGAAATAGCCCCAAGGAACGACCTCTAGGAAGAGTGTTCACCTGCTGGAATGTGAGGTAGAAGCAGCTGCAACTCAGCGCCTGAGACAGGTCACCTTTAGCAAGGTGTGTTTTAAAAACAGCACGTTGAGCATGTCTGGGCAGATAAAAAGGCAAAGAGAGGTTGGGCCTCATGTACTTGCTTCACTTGGTGTATCCACGGTGACTTGTAGCAACAAAATAACCGTGATTATGTCCCCAAAGAGCCACTTCTCAAAGGTGTCTCCAAGGCTGCCTTGAAATGAGCAAATCCAGCTCTCTTCTTAAGCAATTGATTTGATGGATCAAATTATCAGTAAAGAAGTATCACATCAGAGTGAGAGATTTCACTGAGTAGTGACAGACACCCTGGTCTGGTTGCTAATAACACCATTCGTGTTAGTTTTAAATAGAGTTGCCATTGTTCCATCTGGAGAGCGGGACAGACCCAGCTTGAATCTTCCCTTGTTCTTAGAATGCTGGAAATAAGGCAGATCACACACTCTACGTGCCCACTAGAACACACTGATTGCTATTGTTGCTAATGGCTCTCCCAAGGGCTCACCCAGACCCATGAGCTGCGCTCTTTGCTTCCACCTCTCTGAGTGAGCAGGTTTCAGAAGGAAAGAAGAGGTGTTTGGGGAGGAGTAATAAAAGGGATTACAGAAATTGAATGTTTTGCTCCACACATATCGTTTGGAAAAAGCAAGGGCTACAGCAGAAAATCTTAGTGTTTGAGGGGCAGTCCACTGGAATAGATCAGTGCAAGCAGGGGGTCAACCACTGTGGCACTAGTGACCTTTGGGGACAGGAATACTTTGCTGTGGGGCCTATGCACTGTAGGATGTGCAGGGGTATCTCAACAGGCACCCACTAGGTGACAAAAGCGTCACCTGCCCCCCTCAGAGTTGTGACAACCAAAAATGTCTCCAGACATTGCTCAATGTCCCCTGCAGGGGGACGATATTACTCCTCATTGAGACCCACTGTGGTAAGTTAATTAGTGTAGCAAACCAACCCAATTAGGGCCACTGGATGAGGGGAGCTCTGCTCCATGCAGCTGCTTAAGTACCCAGATCTCTGCAATCTTGGGTTCTGCCTTCCTCATCCATAGGACCTGCATTCTGCACACTACCAGGAAGAGGAAAAGAGAATGTGGGGAGGGTTTGATGGGGGTTCCAGGAGCAGGGTCTGGCAGTGGCACAGAGCCTCCCCGCCCCCACCCCACCCCACCCTCCACTGGCCAGGACTCGGGCATGAGGCCTCACACAGCTGCGTGGGTAGCGGGCATGCACTCTAGCTTCATGCCCAGTGGTGATTCTCTGTCACACATGAGGTTGTCAATGTCCCCGCCCCTCCAACATGAACCCAAGCATGGTCACAGTGGTTGCCTCAGGGGAGGAGACCTGGGTGCCTGAGAGATGGAAGAGATTTGCTTGTCACTCTTGGACCATTTTGAATTTTGTACCATGAGTTTGTGTGCCTATTAAACAATAATAAATTTTGTCTTTAGTGGTCACTAGGAAAGTAATGAAAGCTCAATGCACACAAGGCACAAATATAGACATAAATATTTTTACAGGTGAATGTAAAGTTGTTTGTGTTTTGAAGACCAGATTTTTGTCTTCCAAGAGGATTAAAAGCTGAGCCACTCACATTCAGTTAATGTGAATAAGCTTTCATTAAAGGCGATTGTATCTGTCTCTTTCAATCAATCTTTTGTCATTTTCATAGGTTACAGATCTTGATCACCTTCCAGGTAATTGTGTCCAAAGTGTGTCTTTATGAAAATGCGTTATTAAAACAGTTCAGAATGATGCTAATGTAATGCATGATGAAAACAATTTCATAAGTGTTTTTTCTCTTTTCCAGTTTGAAAAGCTCTTGCTCTCACATCCATTCTCATGAGGACTGCTAAATATTTGTCACTTAATGTTAATAAATAGTTAGACAAACAGTGTAGAGAAGTTCTCACAGAAGGTTCACAGTTCTTATTGAAGGAAAAGCCCCACTAGAATCTCCACATTCGTTCTTTCCTTCCTGTTAGCTAGCAGAATGCAAATCCTAGGATAGAACAAAGTTGTTGGGGGAAGAGGTGTTTTCGGTTTCTTTTTGCCATATTCCCTGATGATCAATGTCTTTGCCAGAGACTATTTCCCCTCCTCCTCAGTGTTTCCAATTCAGTTGCTAAGTACAGAGGAAAAACACATAGACCTTTATTGTGGTAGGGCAAAGGTTAACAATTCCAATTGCTCAAAAAGACCATTGAAACTGCTAAAGTCAAAAAAAGTAAAAATAAAATTAAAATACTTCTGTTTGGGAGTAGTTAGAATATAATTTTCAGGTCACTACTCTTGTATGCTCACTAGATTATAATTGGAGATCCTTTAGAATATTTGTATCAGTCTGCTTTTTCTGCATAACAAATAATCCCAAAACTTAATGACTTAAAACAAACACCCTTTATTTAGCTTGTGATTCTGTGGGTGGGAATGTGGGGCTGGGCTCAGCTGAGCAGTTCTTCTGGCCTTGCTGGGCTCAGTCACGGATCTGTAGTTGACTTTCGGGTGAGCTGGGTGCTGGCTGCCCCTAAGATGGCTCACCTCTGCTCCATGCAGTCTCTCATCCCTCTGCAGTTTGGGCAGAGTCCAAGAGCAAGAGGAGAAGTGCACGAAGCATCTTGACATCCAAGCCTGGATCTAACACATTATCTCTGCTATCACATTCTGTTGGCCAAGCAAGTCACAAGGCCAGACAGAGTCAAAGGAGGGAAAATATATTTTACCTATTGATGCGAGTAGTAGAAATTTAAATTGCAAGGGGGCATGCATGTGGTGGGAGTGAAAACTCATGGCCATTTTTGCAATCTACCATAGTATTTCAATTTTCCTAATCATTTTCCCATATTATGGTTTTAAAAATTCAATCCTATAAAGATGAACAGGGCAAAAGAGTTGAAAACCAGACATTTCCACTGAACTCTGATTTGACATGAGCTGAGTTATCTGAGTGAGTGTTGTTTTTAAACATTGAAATATCTGGCTAAATATCTGTCCTCAAAATACAGCCTTGGATATTGAATTCTTAACGTACTCCCAAAGCAGCCTCTTTTGTTGCTTGGTAAAATGATTACTCATCTCCCACAGCATGGAATATCGCATACGGTCGTTGTAGAGATTAGTGCTGTTACAGCAATGGGGAAAAAATGATATAAGGTTTTCCATAAGTAAAGCTCATTGGTACTGAACACAACAGCCTCAATATTTTTGTATTCCATTCAAAATGGAAAGGACAGAGGAGAGGGAGGAGAGGCAAGCCAACTTTATTAAATGGAAAGTGAAAAAACAGTAGGAGAGAATCATTAATTTCTTCTTCATGAGTAAAATGCATCAACTAAGAATAATGAAAAAGAAAATCAGCTGCTTCCCAGATGAAAATCATGCTCCTGCCACAGCTGGACAAGGCCATGTCCCCTCCTTCCCCCTACGCCTTTTACTGGATCATCCTTCCACCAGCAACACACGATATGATTTTCTAAAATATCACAGGGGGTTGTAAGATCAGCATCAAACTACTTCCTCCCCAGGCTTCTTATATTTGGAGCACATTTTCAAGAGGGAAAAAATATCTATCCCCTCCCCCACAATAGCTTTGGTGTTAAAACAAGAAGAAATGCCTTTTCCGAGAAAGGTGGTTATACATGACTGAATATATCTTGAAGTCATAGTCCACCGAGTGGACAGAGACTATCTGAAGGTGAGCCAGATGCAACGGAGAAATGACATTACTCAACCCATAGGTATTGCTTCCTCTCTTTTGAAGTTAATTTAATAAATTATTGAGCACTCCCTATGACTAGGCATTGGGCTAGTTGTGTGGAGAATGTGGAGATGAACAGATCATAACCTCCTCTCACAGGGGTTATTATTAGGGAAGAAAGCACTTGCTAAGTAACTGGTAACACAAGGTTGAACTAAACACAGTTAATCTTTGTGGATTCTGTATTCGCAAATTTGACTACTTGCTAAAATATACTTGTTACATCAAAATCAATACCCGTGGTGCTTTCACAGTGATCACTGTACACGTGCAGAGTGGTGAACAGTTTTCAGGTATTTCAGCAGCTCGGCACACGTGTCCCCAGCTGAGGTCAAACAAGGTGACACTGTGCCTTCCTGTTTCAGCTCTCAGAGTGTCAACAAGTGTCTTTTTTAGGGAGCCTACTTAGTCCCACATTTTTGGCATTTTTCTGCTTTTTATTGGTGATTTCGCTGTCTGAAGTGGTCCTCGAGTGTAATGCTGAAGTGCTGTCGACTGTTCCTAAGCACAGGGAGGCTGTGGTGTGCCTTTCATAGAAAGTACATATTAGATGTGCTTCATTCAGGTACGAGTTTTCGTGCTGTCGGCCACGAGCTCAACCTTTAGGCATCAACAATATATATTAAATAAGGTGTCTTCAAACAGGCACACACAAAAAACAAGGTTTTGTGTTGATCAGTTGACAAAAAGTGGTGACCGGAGGCTTACAGGAACCAAACCCTGTGTTTCCCCCAGGAGCAATGGTTCAATATTAGCTAATTCCATGTGCACGGTGACTTTATAGAACATCACTAACTTTGAAAAATGAGAATTGACTGTATTTCTTAAATGAATGAATTAAAGAACGTGTGTCACAAGAGGGAGGCGTAAAACGCTCTGGACGTTCAGAGGCAATTTCCAGTCGACGGGAACTGACAGAGTTCCCCGGAGTGGCAGACATGTGAGCCGAGTCCTGCAGAGTAGGTCAGATGTGGGCAAAAGAGACTGGTGGTGCACACCCTGCAGGGTGGAACAGATGACACGGGAAACCTCCGCACCTGCTCTGCTTAAAAGCAAGCCCCAAGGTCAGCCCATTTGGGTCTCAATGGCAGTTCTGAGACTTACAGGACGTGTGACCATGGGCAAGTGACTCAGTTTCTGGTAAAGCAGTGTTAATAACAGCACCTATCTCATAAGGTTGCTGTGAAGATTAAATTCAATGACATTTTCAGAGCCTGGTGCTTGTTAAATATTCAAAGCAATTCAGCTCTTTTGGTGTCATTATTATTTATACTTGTACTACTAGGCCACTGGCTATTTCCACTTGGGTCAGTCATAAGGTGTTTTAGGCAAAATTGAGGGAAATAGGTTAAAGTCAAGTCCCAGAGGACTGTGGAGTCTAGGTTAAGAAACTGAAATTCTTGTTTTGTTTGTTTGTTTGTTTGTTTGTTTTGCATGATAGTACTGGGAGCAATAGTGGTTTGAAGGAGGGACAGACATGACCACATTACGCTCTGGCCTGAGGCTTCCGGGAGGGAGACAGGTGAGACCATCTGCAGACGGGCCAGGAGGAGGTGGGGGAGGGGAGGAGCGGGTTCATGAGATCCAGAGGAAGCCAGCTCAGAAGAGTCAAGGGTCAGGTGTGGGACGCGGGTCACGTCTGCTGCTGCTTCGCCTGGTGCTGGGTCCATGGAAGTGCTCTGTGACAACTCAGGGAGCTGGAGGCTTATCGCGTGGGCACTTTTCTGTACGCATTTTTGACTTTCGTTAATTTGCTAAAAAGTGCCTCAAAGGTTTCAGGCAGGATGGCGAGTGGGAGAACGGAACGATTTAAACAAAAAAGATAGAAGTGGAGCAGAGTTGGGTGGGGAAGATGCTCGTTCAGGGTGGGGCCATTTTGAAGAGCTTCATAAATAGGGGCGAGTTGATGGAAAAGTCACATGCTTGAAAGAGACACCATCTGAAGTCTTCCATCCAGAGTCAAGAATCTGCAAGCAGGGCTGTAAGTCTCCTGGCTCTTAAGTGAAGCACAAAAAATAAAAAGGAAGGAAGCCGGGAGAAAGCAAGTATAGAAACTTGGGATATTCACTGACAGTCAGGCCAACCCTCCTGCCTTCTCACATATAAACAGCAGGCGCTTGGATACAGGTCTCTGTGCCCTGCACAAATCCAGCTCCCAATTTTTCTGTGAAACAGGAGTGTGCCACAGCCTCACGAAAATTCTAATGGGACACTGGAAAGTTTTGCCAGTGTCTTAGCTTATTTGTAACACAATTTGCTCAAGAGGAGAGAAATAGATCTCGACAAAGGAGGTTTTCAATGTCTCCATTTGTCCTCTGTTAATTCAACTACTTTCATGTTGGGAAGTAGGGTGCAATGGAGGTGCAGAGTGAAAGGAAAGAGTGAAATCCTGTTTCTATACAAACATCAGCCCGCTTTTACTTCACGTGTCCTCCTGCATCATCAAAGAGGGCAGCTGTCGCTGGGGTCCTGGTCTTAGTTAACTGGCATGTGCTCACTAAATAGCAGGGGGACACAGGGCACCTACTTCAATACAATGAAACACGTACATCTCGTCTGCTCAGGTTAATGATTCCCTGTTGACAGGGCTACACACGGGGTTCTCCTTAAGTTTCAAAGCATGATCATTAAATAGAAATGACCATAGAGTCTTGTAGTCTGGGTAGCAGCGGCCACATAGACTGAGCACGAAAGCAAGGAAAGAAGAAATAGACCGAAAACTTGCAGCTCTTTTTTGTTCCAGTCTCAGAAAAATTACCTTGGAGGTTCAATATTTACCTGTTCTCACCACGCAGCTTCTAGAAAGGAACGCTGCCTTCATACCCACGTGGGACCATGAGATGCTGTCCCTAAGTCTGAAAAACCACTTCTCAATCCTTCCAGGACACCAAGTCCAGGATGAAGGGTTAATTAGGGGAAATGCATAAAGTGAAGAAAAGCCATTGAGGGCTCTAGTTCCCTCACTGCCCTTTCTAGATATGATGGAGTTTGTAAATCTACCGAACTTCCCACCAGACCATGGTGATTTGGATAATCTCACTTAGAAAAAAGAAAAAGAAAGAAAGACATAGCATTCCCCCTAAACTCAAAACATATTTTAAAAACTCTGTCTCCTCAATGAGCCAGAATACAACTCAATCAAAAATAGGCTCATTAGGAGGCGTCTGCATCAGTCAAAGGAGGGGTGCGTCAGGCCCGGCGTGCATGCTGGACCCGCTTTGGGAAGCAGCAGGACCGAAAAGTTTTCTTTAAAGTGTTGCAGCAAAGCGGAATTGAGAGTCTTCTGACGATGCTTGGGAAAGCCACAAAACTCACTTCGGTCGCACAACCCACTCCCCAAGGTTTAACTGTAATTGCATCTTCTTCACGTTGAAGGTGGATCTGAATAAAAACTAAACAAGCAAGAAAAAATAGAAATCAAATATTCCGAATTCTATATGACAAGAACCATCATTTGAAGAGCAGGACAGTCTCCTGTGACTTCTGCTTTCCCTCCTGCGGATGGGGCACCCGGGACAGTGACTGCGATCCGGCTTGTATCTGTGGTCAGTTGCGGGGCCCTGAATGAGCGTCAGTTGCCAACGTGATTCATTGAGTGTGACAGCCTTGGAGTCATTGGTCCTCTGCTTGGCCATCAACCCCAACACGGGGATGTGGTTGGTGCAGGATCGTCGTCCTTAGCATTACTGACATTTAGGGCCAGAGAGTTCTTCAATGCTGGGAGCTGTTCTGTGCATTGACGGTGTTTAGCAGCATCCCTGGCCCTGACCCACTAGGTGTGAGTAGTACCCCACCCCCCCACCCACAGTGTGACAACCAAATGTCTCCAGATATTACCAAATGTTCCCAGACAGGGAGTGGGGACAAAATCACTCCCTAATAAGAACCACTGGATTTAGAGATAGGGAAGTGGCCCTGCCTGTCGAGGGCTCATCTTCCAACTCAGCCTGCCACCCAAGGACCCCCTGCAACTGCCCAAGTAAAGCAAGTCAGAGTGGCTACAACTCCCAGCCGTACACGTATTTGCTGTTCTTCACTCCTGGGCTCTCAGATTCCTGCCTCCAGCCTTGGCTATGAGACCTGGGCTTGGACTCCCTTACACAGTCAACTGCACCTCCTGCTCAGCTCTTTCTCCTAGTTCCCTTGCTGTGGGGTCTCCAAGGAAAGGAAATCCTCATCGAGCACCCAGGAACCTCAGAACTTTACCAACCACCCCTACTCTCCCCCATAATCAAGGCAAGGGAACTCAGCGACCACCATCCAGGCTTTCTTCCACCCACCCTAAGCATGACGTAGCACAGGATTCTGCACGTGGGCCAACAGGCCCGCCATATTTAGCTTCACATCCTGTCATCAGCTGCCTTCAGGAGCTTTTTTTTTTTTCTTTTTACTTCTTTTAAGGCCTAAATAATATAGGGTTCAGGGTTATCATGAGAACCCAGCAGCCAGTATGAGTTTGTTCAACAATTAGAAAGGTCAGAGAGGACCTGGTGCTCAGAAAAGGTTCCAGAGAAGAAGAGAGACTTGAGTGTGACTCTGAAGCATGCGTAGCACTCCAGTAATGGGATGCTTCAGAGACTAGGACACTAGTGGAATCCTTCCTGAAGGAGCTTCCAATCTCACACCACACTGGTGGTGGCTCAGTGCCCGTCACATAAACTCAAAATCCTCCACTTACCAACCCATCCTCCTCCTCGCCAGTTGGATTCCCTGGTCATTTCCTCCTTCTTCCCTATATCATTTATTCAGCATTTCCTGAGCTCCTGTACCACAGCCTGAGCTTGGCATAGGATGTATAATCACGAACCAAAAAAATGGGGTCCTGGACTCCTGGAATATATACGGCCCAGAGGTGAAGACAGGCACAAAACAGTCAGGCCCCTACACACCAATTGCAGCGTATGCACAGGGTCCTTCAGGAGAGCCAATGGCAGGGGCGTCCTGCTGCAGACTGTGACACTGGAAAGTCGCCTCTCTCTAGAAAGCGACACTGAAGCTGTGACATGAAGGACAAAAGGGAATCTGCCAAGCATACAAAGAGGGGGAGCACATTCCCAAGAGATGGCGACCAAATGCAACGGCCCTGAGGCAGGGGGAGATGGGGTCATGGAAAGAGCTCGAAGAAGCCCAGTGCGGCCGGGTTTTAGAGAGTGTGGAGAAGCTTAATGTGAATTTGCAGAGCAGGAAGAGCCAAGATCTTGCAGGGCCCTTGCAGCACTGGAAAGGGGGGTAGTTTGGTCTAAGTGCACGGGGAGTCGGAACGTTTTGTCATGTCCAGTGCTAACACTTTGCTTCCTGTCTTCCCACGAACGTCTCACGAGCAGCCCATCTGACATGTCCACAGGGCAGCCTTCCCATCGTCTCCACCCATCAGTCTGCCCGCTCCACTCACGGCCCAGAAGGACCCAACTCCACTTTTCCTGATGTCTTTTCCCTTCAGCACTCAAGTGTGAGTCCATTCTGGCTCGTTCTGCTCTTGCTGAGTGTATTAGTTTCCTGTGGCTGCTATCACAAATGATCACAAGCCAAGTGACTTAAGACAAAAGAAATGTACTCTCTCCCAGTCCTGGAGCCCAGAAGTCCAAAATCAAGGTGACGGCAGGGCCGGGCTCCCTCCGCAGGCTCTGGGGAGAATCCATGCCTCGCCTTTCCCAGCTTCAGGCAGCTGTCACCGTCAGTCTTGCTCTGACGCATCTTCACACGGCCTCCTTCTCTGCGTCTCCAATAAGAACACTTCCCATTGGATTTAGGACCCACCCAGGTAATCCAGGATAATCTCCTCAGCTTGAAATTCTTAATTTAATTACATCTGTAAAGAACTTTTTTTTTTTCCAAAGAAGGTAAAAATACAGGTTTCAGGGATTAGGATGTAAACATATCTTTTGAGGGGCTGCCATTCAACCCCCTACACTGACACACAGGGGTGCCTTTCTATTCCCGTGTGCACCTGTCCTATCCCCTGACTAGACTGTGGGTTTGTGGTGGGACGAGGACCCTCAGTGGTGTCAATGGGCCCAGGATAACCACTGTCCAATTGGGGTATGGAGGACAGTTGGAATCTCTTTCCCATCCACAAGCTCTAACCTTACAAGCTTGATACGGAAATAGCCCCAACACATCCAGGTGGCTCAGGACATGGGGGTCAGGTGACAGTAGCAGGTAGGGGAGCACCCGGAAGTGGCATATCTAGCACCACCTACCCCATTACCACCGCTCTCCCCTGGACATCTCTCAGTGACATTCTTCTCTGTGGTTCCTTTCAAAGGATCATTCCACCACTTTTTAATTATGACTTTTCAAATTCTTAAAAAATCATAAACTCACTGAAATGTTGCAGGTACAACACAAAGAACTTTTTCCTGGACCTTTTGAGGTTAAGTTTCCAACCCCTTCACCCCCAAATACTTGAGCGTGTATTTCCCACAAACAAGGGCATCCTCCCACATAACCACAAGACAATCACCAAAATCAAGGCCCAAACCCTGAAAGGCAACCACCATCTGAATGTATTTGTATGTGAAAAAGACATGAGTTTGGGGAGGCAGGGGTGGAATGTAGTGGATTGAATTATGTCCCCCCAGAATGCATTGAAGCTTGAATTGTGCCCCCCAAGTTTTATGTATTAGAAATTTGGCCCTCACCGTGACCGTTAAGAGGGTGGGAAATCCTATGATTTCCTAAGAGGGTGGTAATGAAAGGTGGGGCCTTGAAGAAGTGATTGGATTATAGGATCACGCCATAATGAATGGATTAAAAATGTTGGTCATGGGCATGGTTTGGAGGGCTTTAAAAGGGGAACACAAAGAGTCTGTCTCTCTCTCTCTCTCTGCTCTCTCTGCTTCTACCATCTTGCCATGTGAGACCCCTGGGTCACTGTTGCCACCACCAGATGGACTTTGGACTTCCCAGCCTCAGAAACTGTAAGCAATATGTCTTGTTTTCTTCACAAAAAACCCAGTTTCAAGTATTTGTTATAAGCAACAGAGACACACTAATACATCATCTAACTTCAGGCTCCACTCAAGTCCCACCAGTTGTCCCTAAAGTGCCATTTGCAGCCACAGCACTCAGTTCAGAATCATATGTCACATTTGTCATCATGACTTAGTATCTTTCAGTCTGGAACATTCCCTCAGTCTTCCCCTGACTTTCTCAATCTTGACACTTTTTTTTAAATTGTGGTAAAATATTGATTACATAAAACTTACCACTTTAAAACTTTTGAGTGTACATGTCAGTGGCGTTACATACATTTACATTGTGGGGCAACCACGATCACCATCCATCTCCAGAACGTTTTCATCTTCCCAAACTAAAAATGTGGACCCACTAAGCGCTAACTCCCCATCCCCTTCTCCCCCAGCCCCTGGCAACCACCATTCTACTTTCTGTCTCTACGGATCTGATGACTCTCGGTACCTCCTGTAAGTGCAGTCAGTGTTTGTCCTTTTCTGCCTGGCTTCTTTCACTCAGCGTAATGTCCCCAAGGTTCATCCATGTTGTAGCAAATTGAATAATATTCCACTGTATGGTTGGGCCACATTTTGTCCGTCCGTTCGTCTGTGCACAGACACTTGGGCTGCTTCCACCTTTCTGCTATTGTGCATAATGCTGCTATAGACACAGGTGCAACCAGCACTGAGAATTTTGAAGAAACAAGCCAGTCATTGCCTTCACTGGGGCGTTGCCTGACATTTCCTCATAATTAGATCCAGGTTATACATCTTCCCAAGACTATCACAAACGTGGTGCTGTCTTCTCCCTGCATCCTATCAGGCGACACACAATTTGATTGGACCCAGGACTGAACACTGTTCGCTTTCATCCCTGGTTCAGATGGTACCTGCCAAGCTACTCTCTCTCTCTCTGGAGGTAGTTAGTAACGACGTAAATATCTCCTTCCTCATCAAACCACTGTTTTGTAAACCAACCCCAGCTACTAGTGAGATGTTCCTTTGATGGCGTTGCTCAACATACAGTAGCTCGTTGACTGATCTGCAGGGCTCTCCCAGATCGGAAGAGGCCCCACCCCCTTGTCAAGGGTTGTGGAAGATGGTACGTTGAGTCACTGGAAACTATTCACACCAAAGTCTTCATGGAGTAACAGCACTGTCTTGGTGAGCTTCTCTCTGCAGCCACATTTGTGCACCGAGGCAGATCTGATAGACTAGATTACTCCTGTGACATTAACCCACAGGGCGTGGAGGTCCTCTGAATGAGAGTGGCATGTTTGTCCTCGTGCGTTCAAAGACCTCATCTCAAATGTCCGAAAATACTGTAATGCTTCACAAGAAGCAAATCGGTAAATAGAGGTAGGTAGATGAGTAGATATAGTTTCCCCATACAAACACAAGATGATTCCTCTTGTGAAGAAGAGACAGAAAAAAATTATATTTTCCTACAAAATAGTCAGTTGCTTACAGTATACGTTCAAAAAATCCTGATGTGTGCTTGTTCGTCCCTCGGCCATTGAACAGAAGACCCATTGCCCTGGGAATCTCGCCTGACAGTTCGTGGTTGTCTCTTCTGCACCCAGAAGAGTGTCTGAAATAGACTTGACCCTCAATAAGTATTTGTTGAATGAATGAATTTACTTATCAAAAACATTAAGGTAATCGATATTAATTAAGCACGTGCTACATGTTCAGTGGCAGCTTAAACAGAATGAACAGAAAGAATCAATTGACAATTCCTTGATAACACCCTAGCTCCCCAATGGCAGGAGATGCCATCTTTGCATGAGAGGCGGGCTAAGCGGAATTCCCAGATGGCCCTGACATTCCTGCCCCCTGCTACACACGCCTCCTCCAAGTGATTCAGTCAAACACTGACCTAGGTGCTTCATGAAAGGGATTGTGCAGATGTAAAATTAAATCCCAAATCAGTTGGCCTTAAGAAAGGGAGGTTCATCCTGGTGGGTCTGAGCTAATTACAAGCCCTTAAAAGGTAGAGCATTTACCCTAGAAAGAAGTTTGAAACATGAAAGGCACATTCTCTGCTATTGGTTTCAAAGATGAAGGGGGTGGTTTTTGCTCCCAGGGAGCATGCAGCAATGTCTGGGGCCATTTTTGGCTGTCACACCTGGGGAGGAGGGTGCTAAGCATCCAGTAGGTCAAGGCCAGGAATCCTGCTAACCCTACGGTGCACAGGACAGCCCCATAGCCGACAATGATCCAGCCCCAAGTGTCAACAGTGCAGGGCTGGAGAAACCCTGACTTACAGCAATCGACGGGTAAGAGCTGAAGACCAAAGTCACCAGAAGAAAGTGACAGAAACCCAACACATCCACTCCCACACGCAGGTTCCCAGGTTCTGTATATTTGATGTTTTTTTCCTGGAAAAAAGAAAAAAGAGAAAAACGCCATTATTTCTCAGGTTAAAAAGATTACTGAAATGAAAACCACATGAGGATAGAGTTACCTCGTGTAGCTGCCCACAGAGTAACCGTAAGTGGAAATAACACAGCAGCACAAAGCTGCAAGGACAGTTTCAGAACCTGCTAACGTGGCCACACCGTCGATGGCTCCCGATAAGGCTCCTCAGCCGTGTGTTTCCACTCCGGGGCGCCCCGCACCTGTTTCACTGACCTGGTTTCCTGCCTGCGGGACGGACGTGAGGCCGAGGCTCTCTGAGAGGGAGGGTGTGTGGGTTTAGGCCTCAAAACTGGACACCAAAGAGGACATGGTGAGTTCTTCTAGGACTTCTACGGGAAGAGGAGATGTCATTGTGGGATGTCTGGGGGCTGGGGTCGGATGGGCTCACCACGGTGTGAGGTTCTGACCGAAGCCTGTCTGCTTCTCTAAGTGGCACTGTGGATCAGCGCACCACCTGGCCCAGGGGGGCGAGCAGAGCAGGGGGCTCATTCCCAGGGATGCTGTCTCCTGGGTTTCTTGGCCATCATCTTGAGCTGACAGGCAAGCCTCCACCCTTGCCAGAGGCAAGTGCCTCTCAGCAGTGACAACATGGACCTGCTCCAGATGCATGGAAGCCCAGGGTCCTCTCCACCTGAGCCACCTGGCAGGTGGAATCACTTCCTAATGAGTCAGAAGAGGGGGCATGGGCATCTGCACCTGAGAGACGCGTGGTGACACCCCCAAGAGACAGGGAGACCCGCAGAGACACAGAGTCAGAGAGATGCATGGGGAGACGCCGGCTGAGGTCTCCTTCGAGGGGAGAGACAGGAGATGGGAGCAACTGCCGTAATCAGGGAAAACGACACTGATGGCTGGAAAACGTTTTTTTCCTCTACCAGTCTCTAAACGTGCCATGCTTTCCTGTCACCTGCTTTCTTTATGAATGCGCAAAGCTTACGTGTCTCCATGGTGGGACTGAGGTAAGCAGATGAAGAGGCAGATAGAGAGCCCAGCCTTTCCTCTTGTCTATTCCTTTTGTGGTGACAGAAGCAACCTTTCCACAAAGGCCCGGAGCGCACAGACCCCAGGTGCTCCTTTATTCCCTCCCCATGGTGTTTGCAGAGCCTAATAATGCTCTGAATGAAACAGCACTTCTTAAAGGCCAAAATAAGTCTCTTCTTTTTCTTAATTCTTGTCCAACACCCACAATTCTATAATAATCCTATGATAGAAACAAATTTATAGCCAGCAATTTACTGTAACCATTTACAGATGGGTTTGAGCTCCCATATACCCTGCCGTCTATTTTTTAATTCAATGAAACTTAACACTGATTGAGCTCCTACTATGTGCCAAGCTCCTTGCTAGGCTAGGGGGAAGCAGCAGGGCATAAAGATGCTCTCCCCTTGAAGAATGCTTTCTGTTTGTTTTGCTCTCCATCGCATTCCAATAAATCAATGATTTGTTTCATTAAACAAATATACGCAGTGACTACTGTGAGCAGAAATGTAGCCAAACCCATCTAGAGGACAAAAACAGATGAAGAAATATGAGTGTTGAAAAAATAAGTGAGGAGACATAAGACAAAGCCCTCAGCACATAGAATCCATTCTATAGGGCCTATTTACTCACCAGGGAAAAGCCCCAGATTTGGCCTTGAGCTTCCCAGCAGCCTATGTGAAGAGGGAAACAAGATCACCTGTGTATCCACAATATAAAAACAGTCGTATTCTTCCTGAAAGAACATTCCTCCTTTGTTCTCATCACATGAACTGCTCTGTGGCGTGGAGATAACAATGCAGCCAGAACACAGACGGGGAAGCACAGTACCTGGGAGTTCTAGCCTGCTGTGCCAGGGTAACGTGCACGTAAATGGTTATGAGATGCCATGGGAGAATCGTGGAAAGAGACCTCAAAAGACCTTTGAACAGGGCCCTGACAGAGGGTAAGATTTAAGAGAGAGAAAGAACACTTCAAGCAGAGGGCACAGCCAGGGCAAAGACGTGGAGTTAGAAGTAAATAAAACATCTTTTGAAACAGGCAAGTTGCCCGGGGTGACTCGAAGCAGGTCTCATGGAAGCAGGTAAAGAAAGATAAGTTGGAAAAAACAGATTGTGAAATTTCCTGAAGCCATACTGAGGAAGTGAGACAGTATTTTGTAGGTTGTGTTTTAGAAAGAACGGGAAGGCATGGAGGTTTATGACAGAAGCAGGGAGCCCTGGGGATGATGTATTGGAATAGGAGGAGGTGTAACCAGATCCACGGCTGGGGGGGGAGCCAGTAATAGCCTAAAAATGCCAAGGATATGAGCTGGAGAAACAGGGAGGATCCATGCAAGAGCTCAGGAGAAGGTGGCATTGACCGGTTTTGGAAAATGACTCAGTCCCTGGCATGGAGCCTTGGCTTTGAATATAGATGCTCCGAGAAGTTTGCTGGATGAGTAACTATGTGTTGAGGATGGGGGAAAGGGCTATGATTAAAAAACCTGAGCAGCCAGGAGGATCCCAGTAACATTAGCCGGAACAGGGAAAACTGATGCAGAACCTACCAGAGGTTTGAGTCTGAAATGTGCACTGTAAAGTGCACAGACGGGGTTCAAGTTTGTGGTTGCCTGAAGAGTGTTAACTGCAAAGGGACAGAAGAAGCAGTGGAAATGTTCCACATCTTGATTGGGATGGTGAGTATACAGATATGTGCCTTTGTCAAAACCCACCCAGTGGTATGCCCAGGAGGTACGCATTTTATTGCACATAAATGATACCTCCTTAAGTCGACATTTTAAAAATGAAGCTTCCAGCGGAGAAAGGTAAAGAGATTTTAGCTCTGCCCTAAAGGAGTTCATACAAGCAAATAAATTTTAAAAACCCAACAATAAGAAGGAATGTAAGGTGCAGAATATAAAGGGCAGGGCTGAGTCTGTTTGGGGTTTGGGGACATCTTCTCATAGGAGGTGATTTTTGAACTGAGTTTTGTAGAATAAATGCTGGAAATAAAGCCGCCAAAAAAAGAAAAGCAGGAACTCTAATTTGCACATGACTCAATGTATTAACAAGTTCAAACACATCTATTGCGATGCATTTGAAGGCAGTATGCAAATACACACAAGTTTATTCCTATGAAAGAGACAGGGTCCAGCCCTGTGAAAGAACCTGGGCTTTGAGGTTAGACAGTTCTTGGAACTTTTGCGGGGCGGTGGTTTTGTGGCATTAGGCAAGTTATATATCTTCCTGTGAGTACATATGCTAAAATCCATATTATCTGGTAGTACCTGAATTATTTAGTATTTGAGAGAATTAGGTGAGTCAACAGGTAAGAAGCTCTCAGCTCATCCTAAGTGTCTGCAGCAGTAAACTCATGATTTTATTACATAACAAGGGCGTATGCCATATTAAATGACTGTTAAAATAAGACAGGAAATGATACCTGTACAATTATATGCTTTTTTCCAAATATTTCTGGTCTGAATGCCTTAAGGTTAGTTTTCTCACCTGGCAACCCCTGGGAACCTCCTGAATTTAATTTAGGACTCTGTGCAGTGTCTTATGTTAGATCCAGATGCACTAAACATTTATCAGAGTGATGTGCATCTGAAACAGAGAGCATTCTGACCATATGTGTGGGATGTGTGTGCATGTCTTGTGTGCTATGGGATTTTTTTTTCCCCTGTTCAGTTACAAGAAACACATGGAGATCCTCGCTGATTGTGTGGGAGGCAAAGACTCTCATTACTCATTCCAGAGAAATCCTGGCCCCCTCTTTGGGTCCTGAGGCCAAGGAAACCACAGATATGAGAATCTGTTGGCTTAAACCATTTCTTCCAGAAACGATCAAGCCCTGACTAGCCCTGCTATTAATGTGGCCAAGGTCGATCCTCTCCCAACGGAGCACTGTTATGGAGAGGAAAGAAACAGGCAAGTGGAGGGACGTGTGCCCGGATTGCATCTGACAGCAGGAGGACAGGAAAATATAAATAAACGTACAGAGATCCAGATGGAATTTTGATTCCTGCAAACTTTCCCAACTAGTCCTATGAGTGGGAAAAAAGAAAAAGGTAATGGAGACACAATTTAAACCTATAAACTCGAGTTGAACTTAGCATGCTCCCACGGGTCCCAACACAGGAATTTCCCTTTGTGGCTTATTCCTAGACTATTTGCCTGGCTTCTTAACCTGAGGAACAAAAGATCAAGGTCCTGAAAGGGGATTCTGGATGAATCTTTTTTCTTTTCTTTATTGGTAATGAATATTCATGGGATATAGAGCAAATTGTCACCACCTGTGCTTAAGATATGATGGCCAGATCCATTCTGGCCGCATGTCCACTACCACAAATTGTGATTATACCCCCTGTCCCCCACCCAATTATTCCCCCAATGGTCCCCAACCCCCCTCCTCATGCCCCTATCCCCCCCACTCCACTTTGTATCCCTAGGTCTGTTCCCTCCCTCTGCAAGTCCCACGCACCACTGTGGCCTTTTCTTTCCTTGCTTCTTTCTCTCTTAGCTCCCACTTATGAGCAAGTATATACAGTATTTACTGGATGAATCTTAATGGAGCCAATTGTATCAGTCCAGAGTCTTCACTGTAAACAATAGGACTTAACTCTGACAAGTCTAAACAGAAAACAAATTTATTAAGGAATCGTAAGTTCACAGAATCTCCAAAAGGGAACATCTGACATCAGAAAGATGCTGAATCATCACAAAACAGTTCCCAGCCAAGACCAGGCTGCTGAGAAACCTGGAAAGGATACCACAGCTTGAGCTTGAATAAGAGAGTAGGATCTGCTCAGGTACAGGAAAGAGAACCTGTTCTTCCAGGCAAGGATGGCATCGGGATGTATCTCTTAACAGCCACTGGGCTGAGGATTGGATCTTGATAAACTCAGGGACTTAATCCCCTCCTGTGTCAACAGTGGTTCTCAGCCTGGGGCGACTGTACTCTCAAGGGACATCCGGTGATGTGTGGAGACATTTTTGCTTGTGAAGAGAGAAGGAACACAGAGTTGAATTGCAACCTTGATGCCCACATGTGGTTGGCCTCAGACACCAGCTGAGCGGCTCCCAGCAGCACGTGACCCCACAGTTTCTTCAGTCTAGCTATTGTCTCAGCAAAAGCAATGGTTCAGCCACTCAGTCCTCAGGGCCACCCTCACATTACTGAGTCCTCTATTACTAAATCCATAAGCACCAAGTGTCCAATGCCAGGGCCGGCAAACTACAGCTGTGGGCCAGCTCCAGCTCACTGCCCTTTTCTGTACAGCTCATGAGCTCAAGGCTTTACACTTTAAAGGGTTAAAAAAAAAATCAGAAGAAGAATACTATTCCGTGACACAGGAAAATTACATGAAATTCAAATTTCAGTGTCTATAAGTAAAGTTTGTAGGAGCACAGCCATGCATCTCGGTGTTCATCTTGTCAGCGGCTGCACCCATGCTCCGAGGCCAAGGGGAGCAGCTGGGACAGAGGCCATCTGGTCCACCAAGCCTGAGGTATTTACAGCTGGCCCTTGCCAAAACAAGTTGGCCCACCCATGTCCTACAAAACCTTCAAAAGTCAGAGTGTCTCAAGTCCCAGGTTGAACACAGTTCAGATCTTAAGGACTCAAACTCTCTTGGGAAGCCACAGCCAGTCCTGATCCTGTATCAGATCAGTGGGGCAGCTTCGGGGACCAGTGTAGTTTCACAGCCACGGGCACATTCAACGGGCAGCTTGGTGTGTATGACAGCCTCTCTCCCACCCCGACCCAGGTACCTTGAATTTTTTCCTGCTTTTTTGAACAAGAGACCCCACATTTACATTTTGTACTGGGTTCTGCAATTATGCAGCCCATCTTGAGAATCAATATTCATTTTCTCATGTTTCATTATTGAAAGGCACTCCAGTTTCACCCCCTGTTTTGTGTCCTCCTACAGTTGGTCGTCTTTATCCTGAAAGAATCATCAGGAAGTATTTCTTTCTCCGGGCTTCTATGAGGACAGTCTGGTAATGTGGTGTGGCAGCTGATGCTGCTGGGTTCTGTCATATTTCCTCACCACTCAGCCTTACACACTAAGAAGCGTGCTTAACCAGTGTGCCACACAGTCACAAGGGCTGAAGAGTCGGGGCTTCTGGAAACAGCACTCAGTAAATGACTCTTGGGAGCGGGTGTATAAATGCCCCCAGCTCCCTCGCCCCTTGGGTGGTATAACTCCAAGGCATGATCTACACTGTCCCAGTGGCCCCAGGGAGACTGGGCTCCAGTTGCCACGGTGGTCACAGGCTGGTAATCACCCTCCTTCCTTCCCTGCCTCATTCCCCACATTCCTGTGGGTGTCCCCTGGGATTGGTTCACACATAAACTACCTGCCCTCAAACCATGTCTCGGGTCTGCCCTTGGGAAAACCCAAATTTAGACAGTTATCTCACCAAGAGCCCAGCTACCGCATGAAGAAAACTTGGATCAATTAATATTTTTAAATAATGGCAATTCGGCAAGACAGAGCACGGGCTTCGGATCCCCCTGTCGTGGAGGTTACCCGTTTGTCTCCCGTGGTCTGTAAAGAGGGCACAGCTTTGACAAGCACAGGGAAACCGTAGATGGTAAAATACAGGCACCAAATTAGATAGCATCGAGATTTTTTTTTGTATTTTGTTTTTGTTCTTTCTATTTGGTTCGTAAACGTAACATGTGAAAGCTAAATCAATTGCTCTACAAAACAGAAATCTGACCTTTTTGAAAAAAATCTCTTCGTGGAAAAAAGAGCAACAAAAGAAGGGAACCGGCATGGGATCACACATCACAGTCTCAGTTCCTGGACTAGGGGGACCAGAGTCCTCAAGCAGAAAAGATGAAGTGTTGATGGCCGGTGGGGCAGGGAGAGGATGCTCTGTGCGCCTCTTGCTCTGTTCCCTGCATCTGCGTCTTCATTCCCTATGCAGGTGGCATTCCCAACTCCCACTCCACACCCACGACAACGTCCCACCTCATATGGAATAAACGATTTTTGGAAGAACTGTCTTACTGAGATCGTTTGCTGTAATTGTCACTGAAAAAAAATTGTCATGGCCACCCTGCAGAGGAAATGGACTTTTACATAAGTGCAAATGAAATTTGAATGTCAGAATTATACACTGTTGCATTAAAGCATGATGCACACGCTCAGACTTGAAATGACTCTTTCTCTGTGTCCGTAGTCTTGAGCGGATTTTCTTCAAAACACGATTTGCTTCTATTGTAACAGATGGGGAAGTCAATATTCTATATAATAGATAAATGATAAAAAGCAAAATCAGCTTGATTTTAAAAGGTACTGAAAAACTCTGCTTATCAACATCCTTCTCTTCTGAGTGTTCAGGTAGATAATTTCAATTTTTAACAAAGAGGCTTGTCGATTTCTTGCTGTAACTTCTTAAAATATGAAACAGGCAATGGTGGTTCATTTCAGCCTTTTGAATCTTTTTGATCTTTTTTGTCCAGTGATTGTCAAACCCTACTCCTTCTCATACTAAAATACGTAGAGCGGACTGTTCTATGTAAGTTGAGGGTGACGTTTTCAGCATCATCAGATGCTTCCTGCAACAATGTTAGCTCCTGGCATGAATTTCCACAGGAATTTTCTTCTGTATTTACAGAAATAAAGTATCAAGCTTGCTTTTTTGCTAATTGCAAGTTCCAAGGAGGACAAAGAAGCTAGCTTTTATTATCAGGAGACTTTCCAATCCTGCTTCACAGAAGGACACCAGACTGAAAAGGGATCCTTTTTCAAGGCAGAATGTATGGGGTTGGGGAGACAGTGAAATTAACTTCTTAATTCCAGTGATGCTTGTTTGGGATCAGAATGTGGTTTGCATCCCTCTTGAAAACTGCAGATAATCCACAACTTTGGCCTTTTTTTGGGTGCCATGGCTGCTGTTAATGGCATGTTTGGATAACTCAATCTGTACAAAGAAGGTAACTGCTAATGCAGGATTGAGTCCAAGCAAGACCAGAAGAACCATCTGGCTGAGCCCAGTCCAGATTTCTGACCCACACAACCATGAGTTGAATAAGTGGTGGCTGTTTTAAGCCATAAAATTTTGGTACCATCTGTGAAAATAGCAGAAACTGACTGATGCAAATATATTTAAAGATTCTAATTGTCTTTGTTCTGAGTATCCAAGAGTGGTGATTTGAAAATTATTTTCCAACTACTCAAAACCAGCAGCATTTTCAATAATTTGAAAAAATTTAATCTTTAAAAAATGATTTTTAAGAAATGAAATGATCATAGAGTAGAAAAAGAAAGGAATAGCACCAAATATCACCACCTAAAATGTGGTCACAGACCCTGCAGGATTAAATGATTGCATAGCTCTAACCATAAGAAACTAGGTACTTATGTAAATCACCTTCTTATTTAGAAGCAACAAGATTACTTTTTTCATATTGTTAAAACTGAAGTTTAGTTCCCTGCACTGAAATGCACAGGTCTAAGTGAACACTTGGATCAGGTTTGATGGTGCATACACCCATGTAATCAACACCTCCATCAAAACAGAGAACACTTCCATCTTCAGACAGTGGCCTGTGCCCCTTCCTAGTCAATCTTCTCCCTCTACCCAGAAGCAACCACTGATCTGCCTTCTGTCACTGAAAATTAGATATGTCTCTCCTAGCATTTCATATAATCATGTAACATGTACTCTTCTGTGGTTAGCTTCTTTCACTCAGCATGGTGCTTTGGAAATTCATCCTTGCGTGTTGTACACTGTGTGGATAGTTCACTCCTTTTCATTGCTGTGTAGTATTCCATTCTGTGGCTATCCCTCTCCATATTTAATCGTTCTTCTATTGATAGACACCTGGACTGTTTCCAGTTTGGGTGACTATGAATAAAACTGCTATGAGCATGATTGCACCAGGTTTTTGTAGCCATGTATTTCAATTTCTCTTAAGTAATTACTTAGGGGTAAAATATTGGGTATAGGATTGATGTGTGTTCTCAACATACTGCCAAACAGTTTTCCAGCATGGTTGCCCTGTTAAATTCCCAACAGCACTGTATGCAAACTCTGGTTACTCTTACATCTTTGCCTTCCTCTGGCATGGTCAATAATACCAGCCAGATTAGTGGTAATTTACTATAGTCTAAACAACTCCTTATATATATTTTTAATTTTGTCAATATACAATATGGTTGATTATTGTGGCCCATTATCAAAACCTTCCTCCCTCTTCCCTGTCCCCCCTCCTTCCCAACAATGTCCTTTCTGTTTGTTTGTCATGTCAACTTCAAGGAACCATAACTGTTGTCTTCTTCCCTCCCCCCCCCCATTTTTTTGTGTATTTATTTATTTATTTTTAGCTCACACAAATAAGTGAGAACATGTGATATTTCTCTTTCTGTGCCTGACTTGTTTCATTTAATATAATTCTCCCTAGGTCCATCCATGTCTTTGCAAATGGCAGTATTTCATTCTTTTTTATAGCAGCGTAGTATTCCATTGTGTAGATATACCACATTTTCCGTATCCACTCATCTGATGATGGACATTTGGGCTGATTCCAACTCCTACCTATTGTAAAGAGTGCTGCGATGAACACTGGAGAACAGGTATACCTTTGACTTGATGATTTCCATTCCTCTGGGTATATTCCCAGCAGTGGGATAGCTGGGTCATATGGTAGATCTATCTGCAATTGTTTGAGGAACCTCCATAACATTTTCCATGAGGCTGCACCATTTTGCAGTCCCACCAACAATGTCTGAGAGTTCCTTTTTCTCTGCAGCCTCGCCAGCATTTATCATTCATAGTCTTTTGGATATTGGCCATCCTGACTGGAGAGAGATGGTATCTCAGTGTGGTTTTGATTTGCATTTCCCGAATGCTGAGTGATGTTGAGCATTTTTTCATGTGTCTGTTGGCCATTCATATATCTTCCTTTGAGAAATGCCTACTTAGCTCTTTTGCCCCTTTTTTAATTGGGTTGCTTGTTTTCTTCTTGTAAAGTTGTTTGAGTTCCTTATATATTCTGGATATTAATCCTTTGTCAGATGTATATTTTGCAAATATTTTCTCCCACTCTGTTGGTTGTCTTTTAACTCTGTTAATTGTTTCTTTTGCTGTGCAGAAGCTTTTTAGTTTGATATAATCCCATTTGTTTATTTTTCCTTTGGTTGCCCATGCTTTTGGGATCGTGTTCATGAAGTCTGTGCCCAGTCCTACTTCCTGAAGTGTTTCTCCTATGTTTTCTTTAAGAAGTTTTATTATTTCAGGGTGTATATTTAATTTTTTAATCCATTTTGAGTTGATTTTAGTATATGGTAAGAGGTATGGGTCTACTTTCATTTCCTGCATATGAATATCCAGTTATCTCAGCACCATTTCCTGAAGAGGCAGTCTCTTCCCCAATGTATAGGCCTGGTGCCTTTGTCAAAGATCAGATGGCTGTAGGTGTGTGGGTTGATTTCTGGATTCTCTATTCTACTCCATTGATCAGTGTGTCTGTTTTTATGCCAGTACCATACTGTTTTGGTTATTATAGCTTTGTAGTGTAGTTTAAAGTCAGGTAGTGTTATGCCTCCAGCTTTATTTTTTTGCTCAGCATTGCTTTGGCTATCCGTGGTCTTTTGTTATTCCATATAAATGTCTCGATAGTTTTTTCCATTTCTGAGAAAAATGTCATTGGAATTTTGATAGGGATTGCATTGAATTTGTATATCACTTTGGGTAGTATGTACATTTTCACAATGCTGATTCTTCCAATCCAGGAGCATGGGATATCTTTCCATCTTCTTGTATCCTCTCTAATTTCTCTCAGCAGTGGTTTGTAGTTCTCCTTATAGAGATTTTTCACATACTTGGTTAATTCAATTCCTAAGTATTTTATTTTTTTGGTGGCTATTGTAAACGGGCAAGCTTTCTTGATTTCTCTTTCTGCATGTTCACTGTTGGAGACTAGAAATGCTACTGATTTTTGTGTGTTGATTTTGTATCCTGCTACTTTGTATACAACTCCTTTTTGACTGTTTCCTTTGCATGCAATGGTTGAACAACTTCATTTCACCAAACAATAGTGAGTTTGGACAAATAACTCTCATTACGGAGGTGACCAGCTCAACATTTTGGAGAAGAGTAAGTCAGAAGCAATAGAAATCTAATTCTTAACACAAGTACCCATCTATCCACAATACACTTTTAAGTACCTCATCATGATATTAAGTGCCACTGGGCATGTGTAAATAACACATAAACAGAAATGGGGATGTTGGGGAGGAGAGTGAAGACCAGAAACTAGGCCACTAATATGCAGGGTTAAATGTGTGTTGAGCCTCTTAATCATCTGGTGTTCTTGATTTAGTCATGAGGTGATGGTTGCATGTGGCAATTTAATTCATTCAAGTATTTATGAGCCCCCATCTCATGCTGAGAATAAAATGGGCAACAAGACAGATATTATTCTTATACAAAGATGTATATATAAATGTGTATGTGTGTGTGTGTGTATGACTTCACGGAGATCACAATTTAGTGGAGGAAACCAGACAAACAGAAAGAAATCCCAGTTCAGTGCAGTGGAGGCCGTGATCAGGAAAGCACGTGGGAGGGACCTGTCTGCGACTTGAGGGGTCAGGGGAGGCTTCCTAGAGAAAGTCCAGGAGGGCGAGTGGCCTAGACAGGTGAAAGGACATAAGTGCTCCAGAGGGAGGGAGTGGCATATAAGCCAAGTGGAAGAGCATAGTGAGGAGGAAGCATATTTATATCGGGAGCAGAGTACCATTGCTGTGGCGGGAGGGGTGGGCAGGAGCCAGATGAAAGATATGGTCATGACCCAGAGGGCAATGGGAACCATTCTGTGGATTTATGGAAGAATGTTAATAAAATAAAGTGACACAGCCACTGTGGAAAACGGTTTGGCGGTTCCTCAGTTAGTTAAACAGAATTACCATATGACCTGGCAATTCCACCGCTGGGTATATAGCCAAAGGAATTGAACACAGGCATTCAAAAACGTGTGCACAAATGTTCATGGCAGCACTGTTTACAATTGCCCTACATTGGAAACAGCTCAAATGTTCATCAAGAGATGAATGGATAAACAAAATGTGCTATTATAATGGAATTATTCTGGTATAAAAGGAATGAAGTACTAATACAGGCTACACTGTGGTTGACCATCAAAAATATTATGCTAAGTCCCCTGTACCAGCCAGCTGCCCAAAAGTGTGTGTATATATAATGCTAAGTAAGAGAAGCAAGACACAAAAACCTAATGTGCGATTCCTTTCATATGAACTATTCGAGGTCAGCAGATCCATAGAGACAGAAAGCAGATTGGTGGTCACCAGGGGCTGGAGGAATGGCACGGGAAGTCACTGCTTAATAGGTACAGGGCTTCCTTTTGGGGCGATGGAAATATTCCAGAAATAACTGACAGTTGCACAGCATTGTGAATGTACTAACAATCACTTACATTCAGTTTTAGGTTCTGCATGTTTTACCACCATTTTTTTAAAAGGGGACATATGATACCGTGGGCTTTGTGTTTTAGGAAGGTCACTCTCATGCTGTGATTGGAGGTGACCAGAGTCAGGGAGCGCAGATGAGACCATCTAATGCCGGAGAAAATGATTTTTCTCTTTCCATATTCCTCCTCTCCCTCTGTCACCTTGAAAGGACATGGCTAACTAATGGGCAGGATAGGTGTCCATCTCACACATAACTGTTTATCCCAAAGCCTTCCGGCTCTCTGCCGCTGGAGACACGGGCTAAGTCCATCTGGAAAACAGGTTTTAACCAGTCCGAAAATCCAGCCTACCTTTGGGCATCCCTAGGGCCATGTTGAATCAAACGGAGCTTTTCCAGGTTTACAAATGTTTGGGATTGCAATTTCTGATGAAAATTGCAGATTATCTGATAAACCGATCACTGAAAGATAAAATTCATCTCCGGGAAACCATCATTATCGTGATAAAATCAACCAAAGTGCCTGCTATTGACTTCGAGCCAGGCACTGTGTGCTTTACATCAATTCGCACATAATGACCTTGCAATAACCCAGGGAGAGAGGAGACTTATTATCTTTTACCAGGAGAGGAGACAGAGGGGTCCAGACACACCCCCAGCCAATAAGGGCCGCGATTAAGCTGCTTGTGCCTTCCTCTCTCTAGACTCCTGAACTGGAGGAGCTGATTTCTCTCAATCAGCTCCTAATCTCAAGTATTCAAAGACCCAGAGCCCAGCAAGGGATGATCAGGCTTTTCCTTTTCCTGTCTTTATTTCTCTTTATTTCCTTCCCTAAGGTGAACAGGAGAAGTGAAAAGGAGCCTGTTCAATCGTAAGGCTCCCCAGCCTTGGCCGTCCTAGCAAAGCCGCTTTAAGCTGAGGAGAGACAGGTGGCAGAAACAGCATCCTAAGCCGGGGTCAGCCCACGTTCTCTGTAAACGGCCAGAGAACAAACATCCTAGGCTGTGCTGTCCATGCACTCCCTGTCGCACTGCCTCGACTCTGCCGTGGTCACTGAGAGCAGCCACAGGTAACACAAGTCCGTTACCTGAACGGTGGCGTGGGGTGGGGGTGCCGATCAGATGTCAGTTACAGAAACAGCAGCAGCTGGATTTGGCCCCTGGGTAGTAGTTTGCCGACCTCTGTTCTAAACTGAGCATTTGGGATCATGTTTTGATTTTACTTATCTATGGTCTGCCTGTGGTCATTACCAAAAATCACCCAGGAGTGTTGAGTGGCTGCCGAGGAAGGAATTGAGATCACCCCCACTTCACTCCACAGCAGGACGGTGACCATGACCCTCCTTTTACCATTAAGTGATCTGATAGCACTGAGGTAGTGGCCTGGTTAGAGGCTGCTCAATTGTCTTCCACTCAGCAGTGCCCAGCCCTCCCCCGCTCCAAGCAAAGGAGAGGAACAGAAAACCACCCAACAAAGTAATTCTTTGGTCCCCAGCAATTACACAAGCCAGGACTTGTGAATTATTCAAAACTAAAAATTAATTATTCAATGAGAGCTCACAAGAGGCATCTTGGGCCATGCAGTCCCAGAGAAAAGCAGGCCAAGCTGCTGCTTCAGAATCAGCTGCAATGAAGCAAGTGTCAATTCTCCTAATGCTGGCTGGGCTGAGCCAGAGACTGCCACAGGCTTGGACGGGGGGCACACTGGACCCCCCAGCGTGGACTGTGTGCTCCGGAAGGGAAAGGGGGTAGGTAGAAAATCCATCAGCTCGCGGAATGCAAGCACGCCTTCTGTTGCAGACCAAGACACCGAAACAAGCCTTCATCGTATGTTTGGCCTTAGTTTTTCCTCTGTAATAACAGATGCTTCAAGAAAATGTAGTGTTTAGACAAAGTGACTTTAAACACTTGCTTCTCTTGACATTGCCTGCCAAATCCTCTCCTGATAAGAAGGTGGAAAGGACAGACATGAGATCCATCCCCGGGCAAACATCTTGCAGGGTCAATGAATGAACTCATTCAAAGGGTCTCTTTGATGATTTCCTTAGGAGCCAATATTTTTCCACCCATTTTCTTTTAACTTTTTATGTTGTAATTATAGATTCACAGGAAGTTGCAAAAATAGTACAGAGAAGCCTCTTGTGCCCATCACCCAACTTTCCTCAATGGTGGTAGCTTACATAACTATAGGGCACATCAAAACCAGGAAATCCACTTGGGCATAATACACACAGTTTACAGACCTCACGCGGATTTCACATTTTTTCATGCACTCAGGAAATGGGTCTGCTGTGAAATGGTACCACGTGTATGAATTCGCGCAATCCCCAGCAGTATCGCAACGCAGAACCACTCTGTAATGACAAGAGAAGCCCCCACGTCAGCCCTTTATAGTCACATCATACGTCTCCTTCCCCGGCTCCAGGCAACTGATGATCTGTTCTCCATCTCTATGATGTTATTTCAAGGACATTCTATAAATCAAATCATGCAATATGTGACCTTTTGAGATTGGCGTTTTACGCTCAGCATAGTTCCCTGAAGAGTCATCCAAGTGTTTGTGCGTATCCATAAAAAGTATGTTGCTTTTTGTTGCTAAGTCATATTCCATATTGAGGATGTACCACCCTTCGCCCGTGGAAAGACATCGGGCTGGCAGCGGGTTTTGGCTCTTACAAACTCAGCTGCTACAGACATGCATGGGCAGGAGTCCGCAGGGATATAAGTTTTCATTTCTCTGTGATAAATGCCTGGGTGTGATGTCTGGGCCACATGTTTAGTGCTGTTTTCCAGATTTCCAGAAAAGATCCAAATAACTTCTAATGATTTTGTTTTGTCCCCATATTCTAGTTCCAAAGAAAACCATGTTTGCAACACCAACAGTTTGGTTTCCTGATGAGACCTTTTATTAGCCTCAAAAGCCATCGAACACCAGGGCTTAAGGATTTGTGTTATTCGGTCTGTTTATTTCATGCAAGAATACTGGATTAGAAATAACAGGCGCTTGGTTCAAAATCTTGCTTTAAGAAAGCAAAGGGACTTCTAAGAGGTATTTGTCAAGAGGCAAAGAAGTCTAGAAAACAATGTGAGCTTTCATTCGGCAGAGCTCTGCTAGACAAGAAGTTCCTAGGCAGACACGGCTAACTGTGGTGGGGCCCCCGGGGAGCCCCCTGCAGTGCCTGCTGAAACCAAGCACCACGAAAAACATCAGCATTTGTACAGACAGCCTGTTCCTCCCCAATCTCTCCATGCTGGACTCAGGTCTGAGTCTTGTGATTTGGGGACATGACGTCTGTTAAGACTGCCCCAAGCACCCGGCCCCCTCCCTCTAATCCCCCTCTCCCATGCCCCGTAGTCATATTTGCCAGGGTTGTTTTGACACCAACTCTTCTTTTATGATGAGTAGGTTAAAAAAAAAAAATGCAGGTATTGCCCTCAAGGTTAATTTTACACTTGGTTTTGATTGCAAAGTTGTTGGTTTTCATTGCCTGCAGCAGAAATTTAGTAACGGCGGCTTTTACACTCCAGGGGGAAACAGTGCTGAGTAAGAAAGCATGTTTTCCATGACTTGCTTTTTGCCAGAAGGAAGTATTGTGTCCTGTGCTCCTGGAGGCAGAAAGACCATTGTGGCCTGTGCAATTGCTGTCCCAGCAACAGGACAGCACATGACAAACACAACTCTCGCCACAGTCTCCATTTGCCCACCCAGTGGGCCCTGTTTTCAGTGCTGAACAGGCACTATCGCATGCTTTCCCTCAAATGCAGAGAGCAAGGGCTGCTTTTTGTTGATTCCTGCAGCCCTGTGAACTAGAAAGTCACTGTTACATAATAGGCGTTCAGTAAGTATTCACAGAGGGCATTCTGCAGTCATTTGACAGCACAACAGTACAATCATCTCACAGCTGCCCCTTACTCTATCCCTCATTTTATCAGCGGGGTGAAATGATCATGAGCACAGAACTCATGAATCAGACCTCCTGAGCTTAAGACATCTCCACCGCTGACTAGTTAATCTATGCTCTCTCGCTAACCCTAATGGTGGTACATCAGGGATAAAATAGAACTTTCTGTACTGGCTTACATTGTGTTCCCCCCCAAAATATATGTTTAGTCCTAACCCCCAGTACCTGTAAGGTGGGCCGTAATCCTGTTATGGGTGGGTTTTTTGTTTGTTTGTTTGTTTGTTTGGGGTTTTTTTGGCAGCTGGCTGGTACAAGGATCTGAACCCTTGACACTGGTGTCATAACACTGCACTCTAACCAACTGAGCTAACCAGGCAGCCCATGGATGGTATCCTCAAAAAGAAGGGAATTTGTACACAGAGACAGAGGAGACAGACACACACACAGGGAGAAGTCACATGAAGATGGGGACAGAGATTGGAGCTATGCCACCATGGTCCAGAGAATGCCTGGAGTTACCAGGAGCTGGAAGAGGCTGGAAGGATCCTGCCCTAGAGTGAGGCCCCGCCAACACCTTGATTTTGGACTTCTCGACTCCAGAGTGTGAGAAAGCAAATTTCTGGTTCGTGGTAATACATTACTGCAGCCACAGGAAACTAATACACCTTCCTCATGGGATTACTGGGAGGGTGAAACAGTTGATCCATATCTAGCTGAGCAGACCTCGTGCCCCTGCAACTTAGACCTCCCCCGTCAACACCTCCTCCCTTGCTAGCAGGGATCCCTTCTCACCATGAGACAAAGGATGCCAACCCCACCCCCAGCCCCCACTGGTCCAGGTCAGTGGTTGAGGTCCCATCTCCTTTGCCTGTGATTGACTTAAAAGTGAGTGTGTGACTCAGCCCTGACGATGGAGCTGGGAAGGAAGTTGGCTGAGGGGCTGCTGGGAAGAGTCTCCTCTCTTAAGAAACAGTCACAGAAATGGTCCTTCTGTTCCAACACTTGGCAGTGTCTGTATGCAATACCCAAATAAGCACTGGACATCTGGGACCATCAGGGAGCCAGCCAGAAAGAAGAGCCAGGCCATGAAGGGGCTTAGAGAGGGAAGGAGCCTGAGCCCTTGATGGACACCGTGGGTCATGCTGAAAGCCGAGGGTGCAGCGTGGGGCTCCGGGCTTAGGAAGACATCATTGCTTCAGCCAATTTGAATGGGGGTTTCTGTTATTTCCACTCAAAAGCATCATAGATAATATAAAGAATATTGATACAAAAATGATACAGTGATACAAAATGATACAGTGCCTGGCCCAGTGTTTTTAAAAACAGCAAGTGGGTCCCGGGTGGTGGGTACTAAGAAGACGCCCACTGGGCAAGTAGAAGGGAGAGCCATGGAGCGCCAGCAAGGTTTTCTTGCTGCATGTGATTCCATCTCTTTGTTTCCCTTTAATAGAGTTCAGTTTCAAATGCCAACCCATCTCAGCCATGCTAGTGGGTGTGAGAGAAAGGTCCATGCATCTGTTGTTGGCCAGAATATTCCTGAGGCCATGTGGAGGTGGCCACAGTAATTAGTGAAGAATCCCCAAGGGGAGGGCAAAAGCCCATGATACCAGTCAGGGAATATGTGTGGCAATACCCAAGAAAGCTGTAAAGCTCACACTCCTCTGACACAACAGTCCCTCTCCCAGAATCCTCCTACAGCGCTACCATTGTGCAAAATCAAGTATGTGTGGATATCCGTTATGGCGCTGTCGGAATAATGAAAGCCAGGACAGAAAGGAAATGTCCACCAGTAAAGGACTGGGTGCTCTGGGCCATGCAGTGCGGCAGTTTCAGGGAACAAAGCAACTTCAGACACACTGATGTGGAGCCACAGCCAGAGCTGATGTTGATGGACAGAAAAAAGTCACACAATAAAAATAAAATAGTCGCATATAAAAATAAAAAGTCAGGAAGACTCTTTATAAAGAGGTTGTATTTATCAGCAAAAGCGTTCTACAACAAGCATGGCAGGAGGCTCGCCTTTCCAGTGGCACCTCTGCAGCCAGGAGTGGCTGCCGGCCCCCTTCACGGGTCACTCTGAGCCTGTAACTTGCTGGGGATGCTTCCAATACGTTTTCTAAGGAGTTCAGTCCGTGGCTCACACACAAGAAATGTTTGCCAGCCAGGACTTTGCTTCATTCTGTGGCCTTTACATTTATCATACAATTGCTTCCAGAAACTCCACTTTTTCAAAATACTGTTCACGGTTCCTATACCGTATGCTGCCACGGTGTTCCATTTTCTGTATCATTTATTTCCTTGGGCACAATCGGCTCTGCTGTGACTATTTCCAGGGTGAGAATTAAATTGTACAAAGTTACATGAGCTGGCGAGAGGGAGACAGACAGACAGACAGGCAGAGAAGGGGAGGGAAGGAGAGAGAGAGAGGAACTGTAAGCAAGAGACCTGAATTCTAGCCATTAAAAATGTGGTTCTTCAAGTCCACCGGATTGTCAGAATCTGTCCTTTTACATGTGCTCACATCTATACAGAAAAGACGTGGGTTTTTCCCCGACTGAATTCAGGGCAAGCACTGTCAGGTATGAAATACAAGGGGTGAGAGCTCTTTCTCTGAAAGTGGAGCTGGGGAAAACATGGTACAATTAGGTAGAGAAGTGGCTGCCTTGAAAAACCAGTTCCCTTGAGCGGATGAAATACTGGGAGAGAAAAGAGGTCCCCTCGTGTGTCTTCCCCAACTTTGTGTTTATTTTCGGATCCAAACTGATCGCTGTTAAAATATGGATGTCATCACTTCATTTTTAACCAATGCCACCCCGAGTATTCATTAGTGTCTTATCCGCTGTCTCTAACATGGTCTGCAGTGACCTAAATAGCTGGGGAATGACAGGAGGAGAGAGATTCTGAGAAGTCACAGAGTGGCTCCCAGGGAGAGGCCACACTTGCTGCTTGGTGCAGAGCGGCAGACACTGACGGCGGCCTCCAGGCAGAGAGGACAGGGCTGACCGCAACAGAGGCAGCTTGCAGAAGCCGCAGCTAACCCCGTGACTTGCAGGGGTGGCCTAGAATCTAAAACTTTCATCTTTATGTTGTATGAGGAAAAACTGAAGATAAAGCGCCAACTTCTGGAGAAATTCCATTTCATACGAGGAAGCTCACCTGGCAAAGAAACACCATGTGCTTCTTGAAAAAATCATGTTAAGTCATAATATAGCATGCACATGATTAAATCAAAATGTACTATCAATCCCGCCCCATCTCTCCTCAACCCCGTCCTCCTTACCCAAAGAGCAACAGCTTTCCACTCTTACCTGTTTCTTCTAGAACTTTCCTCCATATTTCTAAATAAGATGCATATACTGTTATTTCTTGATTGACTCACTGTAGTCCTCTTCCCAACTTCTATTCTGATTTTTGAGGGCTTTTCTGGCCTAACTACCCCAGTTCACCTTCCTCATCCCCTCAATTTAGACATTGTGATTTTTGATAGAGTCCTTGTACTATTAGGGCTTTATATGCTCTCTGTTGATCCAAGTGGCACAGTATGACTGCTTTTCCTTCCTTGTGCAACTCTGACTATTTCCCGGAATGGATCACTGTCTCGTGTAGTTGCTCCGTTTTCTAGAGATGGGCACCAATTTTTCCCCAAAGCTTTCCAATGCCCTCTAATGCTCTTCCCCCACCGCTTCCCCTCCTCCTGTGCATCAAGTAACCCAGCTCCCCTGTTGCTCCTGCCCTGCAGACCAGCGGCCTGGTCTCTAACCCCAGCATCCTGAAATGCCCGCTCCCTCCAGCACTGGGTGTCATCTCCGCGTCCCCCTCCCTTCTTGGCTGACTACTGTGTGGTGCACAAATACACTGTCCAGTAGCCCCTGGAGGCAGCGTGCACAGGAGGGCTGTATTTCCAGTGCCCGCACGTTTAATAACATGTCCTCTCTGCCCTCTCTGTTCCACCTGAGTGAGGGCTGTCTGCGCTGGGAACCTGCTCAGAATTTCAGCATCTCCCCTTCCTCTCCAGCACTGCCCCCGAGGAACCTGCTGCCCTGCACGCTCCACTGTGACCCATTTTCCTCCAGGACTTTTCAGCCCAGCACTGCCCAAAGTCAATTTCAGTTTTCTAACAGCCACAATTTAAAAGATAAAAGGGGAGAAGTGAAATTACCTTTAATAGTGTATTTTATTTAATCTACTATATCAAACATGTTATTGTTTCAACCTATAATCAATATGAAAAGTATCTGTGAGGCATGTTACTAAGTCATTGAAATCAGGTGTTTACTTTATGCTCACAGCACATCTCCAGACCGGCCACATGCCCTGTGCTCAATAGCTACATGGGGTTCACAGCTGCTTCGTGACAGAGCAGTTCTGGTGTCTTCTCTTCATCTCCTTGTGTTCCGGGGTCCTTCGCGGTGGCCCTTGTTGGCATCTTTATTCTGTTCTCTGGGCTGTGCTCTGCAGAATCCTTCCTGTGCCATCAATGCTAGAGTCCTCCTCTAGGACCATAGTCCTACCAATCAGGACCATGGCTTCTCAGTGCCACAGGCATTTTGGATCCTATACACCTAGCTGCACCTAAAGCAAGTTTTGGGGTGGAGAAGAGGAAGCCAGCCTTCCTAGTAGGTCATGTCGCTGCTCCAGAATTTTGCAGGTCCCCGCTGCATGGCCTGCAATTTGAAATGCGTCCTTGGAATCCTGGAGGATTTTCAGGTTTTCAATACTTCCTGTTAAAGAAAAACAGTTCCTGGAAGAGGACTCTTCAGCCCTCATTGAGTGACATGCAGAGAGAAAACTGGACGTACAATCGGCAAAGGCAAGACCTGCCCAAGTGGGTCTCAGGTGTGGAGAGCTGGGCACGGGCAGGAGAGGGACAGAGGAGCGGGTACTAGGTGGACAGCACAAGGCAGACTTCTCTCCCTCCCCAGGTGTTGGTGACATCAAGGACTCCAGGCACACAGATGTTCTCACCCTTTCTCTCTCTTGCCCCACCAGGCTCCCATGACAGACCAGACCCAGAAGTCCCCAATAGGCTTTGATAGAATAATGCTTTTATGTTCTCTTAGGAGGCAAAAGTTTCTTCACCCACGTTTGTCATCTTAAAACCACAGGCAAGAGCATGCCTCATTAGGTATTATGTACCAGCCTGACACTGCTTTAAACCCTGGTATAAATATTACCTCATTGAATCCTCATAACAACCCCAAAAGAGGTACTGTTTCTGGACCCATTATAAAGATGACAAAACTGAGGCTCAGAGAGGGTCTGTGGGTAGCCCAGGCCGCTCCCTGTCTCTGTGAGGTCACTGCACAATTTGATGGAGAGTCAGACGTGTTTGGGTGTTTTGCCATAAAATGGTTTACTCTGAAAATAAAGCCTGAAGGTGTGGAACAGAATCTTGCAGAGCAGATTTCAATACAGATCTTCAGAGCAAGTTCTGAGTTCTAAACGCACCCTCTGGCTTCCATCCTGGCCAGAAACTAAAGCCTGATGCTGAGACCGACTCCCAGCGACCCTCTCATGTAATAACCCTGAGTCTAGTTTCCCTCGTTCACCGCCGCCTGCCAGGACCCCTGGGAGAGCCATCCAGAGATGAGAGGGCACGTCTCACCATCCAGAAACACCTCTGAACGTGAAACTCCCACTTAATTACATTCCAACTAAAACTGAGTCCCTGCTGTTTTTCAGCTGTGAATACATTTTATTTTTCTTTTCTGCCTTATTCAACTTTCCTGCTTTCCAGGTTTGTAACAACACCCTCATGGATTTCAAATCTCTTGTGCACTTCTTGCTAGGAGCAAGCAAGCTCACAATGAACAAGGTCTGATGAATTTGGACTCCACTAATTTGCATCACATGATGGTTTTCACAGAAGCTGACAAGATCGAGTCTTCATTCCATAAAGAAGGGGCTTGCTAATCACGTTATGGTGAAAACACTGGAGACTGGATGAATGTATTTTTCGAGTCACGGAGCTATGAATTTTGTTTACATACATGTAAACCGTTCGTGCCATTTCATACATGTGACAATACCTGATCTTTGTTTTTCAGGACTCCCTGTTTAGCTACTCCATCCTTGGGTAGCATGAGTGTCCTCTTGTTTCTTGCTCTGTTGCTGCATTTGCATTAGCCCTGTCATTGTGTCCCCTGGGTGCCTCTTACAGGCCACACTGACATGGGAATGGATAAATACGTTCTCATCTCAACATCCTGCACGTCTTGCATTCCAGCAGTTCTGCAGTGTCAGACACTTTATGTAACAACCAACCCAAGGTACAGAGACTGCTAGAAGAGGAAAACAGTTTCCCGAATCAATGAGCAAAACCTTGCTGTGAGTTTCCTAAAGATGACATGGACAGAATAAGTAAATATTCCAAACTGGGAAACAGAGACATTCAAGATAAAGCCTCCAGGGCTTAGAATATATATTCTAGTCTGAGAAAAAGAACTAGAAATTGCCAATCTGGGCATGTGCTGTGAGGAGTTGCCATAATGGGGATGCTGTGATTACCTTTGAAGTAATTGTCAAGAAATAAATGAATGCAGAAATGTGGCTTTCGAGTTTTAGTATAATTTTTCAATAACCATCTAGGAATAATTAACTAATTCAGAATAAGTGTTTTCAAAAGTCTATTAAAATATAGCTACGATAAATTAATTGGCACAGATTCTTCTTGATTCTCCTTTAACAAAACTAATAAATTATTTTTCATGCATTTAATAAATATTAAATAACTAGAAATTGGGTTTTCCCTTATTATGGTGCAGATATTTTTAGCATGCATCCGAAAATGTGACATTGGATATTCCAGATATATTCTTAGATTCTACCATGGTAATTAGAACCTAATTTCACTAGGTTGTTTTTTTCCCCCATGCTCCCCCCACAAAAAAAGTGCTACACTAATTATGAATTACTCCCATTTGTTCATTAAAGCAAGCCCTCAAAGGACATACTTAAGATGATAATTTATTAATGTAAACTGGGTTATTATATGTTCTGAACTATAAAAAAAAGTATAATAGTTTTAAAATATTTTCAATTCAGGACTTTGACAACCACGAAGTGCAGAGTGGACAACTCCCCGAAAGAGACGAGAACTTGCCTTTCTGGTGGCTTATTTTACCCCACCTGGACAGCTAAGTCCTAACTTACCTGGGTGTCTGGTGCTGAGCTGAAACTTGGACAAGGGCAGGCAGCCAGGCCGTGGCTAGAAGCCCCTGTCCCTCCCCCAGAGGGCATGGCACGGAGATCAAGAGGCAGCTCGCTCAGCTCCATACCCCTGGAGCAGCCCAGCAGCTGCACAGAAGCCTCTCCCTAAAGGCTGGCTGCATGGCTGCATAAATAGATGCAGTGCAGGTGGACAGTCCCTACCCCAGTACCTTCTGGCCTCACGAGCTGATTCCCCTAGCAGCTCTTCTGTTCCCTTGTCCACTTGTTCTATGACAATATTGACATGAAGGTGCTTTCTCTGAAATGCTAGGGATGAATGAGAGTTAGCAAGAAGAGACTCATAGTGGCTCACGTGTAGGTTGCAATGACACTTAACATCCCCAGCCACTTGCTTTGTGAAGTATCATCAGACCCATGTTTCAGGTAACAACAGTAGGACGTCCTGAGGTGGAAGGACACACAACTCTCAAACCACCTGTGGGCATTGGAGCCAGGTCCCCAACTCTCCTGTTCCGCCACAGTGAGACCTGACATGGCAAAAAAGTCTTTGCAGATGCAATGAAGACAAGTCTCTTGAGACATGAAGATGATTCTGGATGATCCGCATGGGCCTGATGTCATCTCAAGGGTCCTTATGCGAGGGAGGCGGGAGGGTCCGAGGCAGAGAGGAAGACATGAGGATGGAAGCTGAGGGTGGAGTGAGAAAGAGATAAAGACGCTGGACTGCTGGCTTGGAGGCAGCAGGAAGGGGGCCACGAGCTAAGGAATGCAGGCGGCTTCTAGAGGCTGGAAAAGGCCAGACAGCAGATTCTCCCCAGAGTCTGCAGAAGGAGCCAGCCCTGTCGACCCATTTTAGATTGCTGGCCTCCAGACTGACGGGAGAACAAGTGTGTGTTGTTTGACGCCACTAAATTTGGGATCATTTGTTACAGCAGCCACAGAAAACTAATGCAAGGATAAAGAAATAGCACTGTTTATTTTCTTGAATTTTTTGAAATTTTTAAAAATTTGCCATTTAACTTTTTTTTTAATTGTAACACAGTTGACTGTACATATCTGTGGGGTACAGTGGTGAATATCAATATCTGTGCGCAGGATGTGATGCTTGAATCAAGGTAATTTGTATATTCCACATTGTACGATGTAACCCTAATTTGTGGTACTCTGCCAATTCCTCGCTAACCCACCCCTCATCCTCCCCCTTTCCCACCTCCAGTAACCTCAGTTCTGTTCTCTCCTTTTGAAAATTCAGTATATTACGGTGATTGTTGTATCTTTCTTTCTTTTTTAAATGTATTTATTTTTTTAACTCTGACTTATGAATAAGGACATGCAGTATTCCTCTTTCTGTGCCTGGTTTATTTCACTTAACATAATCTTCTCTAAGTTCATTCATGTTGCTGCAAATGGCAGAATTTCATTCTTTTTGATGTCAGAGTAGTATTTCACTGAGTATATATACCACATTTTCCTTATCCAGTCACCCATCAATGTACATTAACATTGGTTCCAACTCTTGACTATTGTAAACAGAGCTGTTATAAACATGGGAGAGCAGGTGTCCCGTCAACATGATGATTTCCATTCTTTTGGATATATACCCAGTGGTGGGATTGCTGGATCGTATGGCAGTTCTATCTGTGGTTATTTGAGGAACCTCCATTTTGTTTTGCATAATGGCTGTGCTAATTTACAGTCCCACCAACAGTGTAAGTTGGTTCCCCTTTCTCTGCATCCTTGCCAGCATTTGTCATTCTCTGTAATGGCCAGTCTAACTGGGGTGAGATGGTATCTCACTGTGGTTTTGATTTGCATTTCCCTGATGCTGAGTGATGTTGAGCATTTTTTCACATCTGTTGGCCATTTGTATGTCTTCCTTTGAGAAATGCTTATTCAGCTACTTTGCCCATTTTTGAATTGGGTTACTTGTTTTTTTACTGTTAAGTTGCTTGAGTTCCTTGTGTATTCTGGATATTAAGCCCTTGCCAGATGCATGGTTTGCAAATATTTTCTCCCATTCTGTAGGTTGTCTTTTCACTCTGTTAACTGTTTCTTTTGCTGTGCAAAAGCCCTTTAGTTTGATATAATCCCATTTATTTATTTTTCCTCTGGTTGCCTGTGCTTTTGGGGTCCTGTTCATAAAGTCTTTGCCTAGTCCTACGTCCTGAAGTTTTTCCCCTGTTTCCTTCTAGGAGTTTTATAGTTTCAGGCCTTATATTTAAGTCTTTAATCCATTTTTGAGCTGACTTTGGTATATGGTGACAGGTGTGGGTCTAGTTTCATTCTTCTACATATGGATTTCCAGTTTTCCCAGCACAGTTTATTGAAGAGGTGGCCTTTCCCCCAATGTATGTTCTTGGTGCCTTTGTTGAAGATCAGTTGGCTGTAAGTATGTGGGTTGATTTCTGGGTTCTCTATTCTGTTCCATTGGTCCGAGTATCTGTTTTTATGCCAGTCACATGCTGTTTTGGTTACTATAGCTTTGCAGTATGATTTGAAGTCAGGTAGTGTTATGACTCGGGCTCTATTTTTTTTGCTCAAGATTGCTTTGGCTATTCAGGGTCTTGTGTTGTTCCATATGAATGTCAGGATTGTTTTTTTCTGTTTCTGTAAAGAATGCCATTGGTATTTTGATAGGGATTGAATTGAATCTGTATGTCACTTTGGGTAGTATGGACATTTTCACAGTGTTAATTCTTCCAATCCAAGAGCATGGAATACCTTTCCATCTTTTTGTGTCCTCTTTAATTTTTTTGCAGTAGTGATTTGTAGTTCTTACTGTAGAAAACTTTCACCTCCTTAACTAAATTTATTCCTACATTTTGTTGTTTTGTTTTGGGCGAGTATTGTAAATGGGCTTGCTTTCTTGATTTCTTTTTCTGCTAGTTTGCTGCTGCAGTATGAAAACACTACTGGTTTTTGCATATTGATTTTGTATCCTGCAACTTTTTAAAAATCATTTATTGGCTCTAAGAGTTTTTGGTAGAGTCTTTAAGTTTTTCTATATATAGGATCTAGTATTTCCAATACTATGTTAAATAGGGGTGGTGAGAGTGGGCATCCTTGTCTTGTTCCTGTTCTTAAGAGAAAAGCTAAAAGCTTTTCAAGGTGATATTGGCAGTGGGTTTGTCAAACATGGCTTTTGTTGTGTTGAGATAATTTCTTTCTGTACCTAATTTGCTGATAGTCTATATCATGAAGGGATGCTGTATTTTGTCAGATGGTTTTTCTGTGTCTATTGAGATAATCATACGGTTTTTGTCCTTGATTTTGTTGATGTGGAGTATAACATTTATTGACTTGTGTATGTTGAACCATTCTTGCATCCCTGGGATGAATCCCACTTGATCATGGTATTAAAAAATTTTTTTGGATGTGTTGCTGTATTCTGATTGCTAATATTTTGCTGAGGATTTTTGCATCTATGTTCATCAAAGATAGTGACCTGTAGTTTTCTTTTTTGGTTGTATCTTTGTATGGTTTTGGTATTAGGGTGACACTGGCCCCTGTTTCAATTTTTTGGCATAGTTTGAGAACAATTGGTATTAATTCCCCTTTAAAGGCTTGGTAAATTTCAGCAGTAAACCATCCAGTTCTGGGCTTTTCTTTGTTGGGAGATTGCTGATTACTGCTTCAATCTCATTGCTTGTTATTGGTCTATTCAGATTTTCCATGTCTTCTTGGTTCAATCCTGGTAGCTTGTATGTGTCCAGAAATTTATCTGCTTCCTTCAGGTTTCCAAATGTGTTGGTGTATAGTTGTTTATAATAGTCTCTAATAATTCTTTGTATTTCTGTGGTATTGATCGTAATATCACCTTTGTAGTTTCTGATTTTTGTTATTTGGGTCTTCTCTCTTCTGTTTCTTAGTTAGCCTGGCTAATGGTTTGTCTATTTTGTTTATCTTCTCAAAAACCAACTTTTTGTTTCATTGATTTTTGCATCATTTGGGGGGAGGGTCTCTATTTCATTTACTTCTGCTCTGATCTTCACTGTCTTTCTATCTACTAATTTGGGTGTTGGAGTGTTCTTGTTTTTCTAGTTTTTCGAGGTATAGCCATTTAACCATTTTTAAGCATACAGTGCATGACATTAATTATGTTCACAATGTTATGCAACCATCACCACTGTCCATCTCCAGAACTTTCTTCCCTTCCCAGACCGAAACTCTGTCCCCATTAAGCAATAAGTGTCCATTCCCTCTTCTCTGGCTCCTGGTAACCTCTAATCTATTTTCTGTCTCTATGAATCTGCCCATTCTGGATATTCCATAATAGTGGACTATTCCATAATACACTGTCCTTTCGTGTCTGGATAATTTTACTTAGCCAATACTCTTGAGGTTCATCCACTTTGCAGTATGACTCAGAACTTCCTTCCTTTTTAAGGCTGAATAATATTCCCTTGTAGGGACATGCCACATTTTGTTTATGCATTCAGCTGCTGACAGACTTGGGCTGCTTCAACCTTTCAGCTATCGTGAACAACCCTGCAATGAATGTTGGGGTACAAGTAACTGTTTGGGTACCTGCTTTCAATTATTGCAGTATATACCTAGAAATGGAATGGCTGTATCATTTGGCAAGTGTATATTTAACTTTTTTCTTTTCTTTTCTTTTCTTTCTTTTTTTTTGCAGCTGGCCAGTACAGGTATCAAACTCTGGACCTTGGTGTTATAAGCACTGTGTTGTAACCAACAACTGAGCTAACCAGATAGCTCCCCTTTATTTTTACTAAAGGCTTTGGAAGAATCCTACTCCTCATATGTACGATTTATATTTGTATGCATTGGCAGAGGTTGAGGTTATTTTTAAGTTCACAAATGTTCTAAAGCATGTCAAGTGTATCACCAGCCCCTGCCCACAGTGCTGTCAAGGAAAATCTGCTCGAAGTCCTGACCCAGATGAAGGGTGGGCCCAGGCATGTTCTGTACAACATCTAAAGGGTCCCCACTCACAACCCCCATCAGCAGCACAGCTGATGAGGCAATAGCGGAACTGGTCCCAGTGGCTGTGGATGAGCTGGGATTGGACTCCATAAGGAAGAGAGAGAGAAGGAAGGAGACACCGGGCAGCCCTGGGGAGGCAGGGGAGCCTGCAGCTGCTTCTGCCCTGGCTGGGGTCCAGGCAGCCCCCACCCACTCCTATGGCCTCAGAGCTGGGTCTTGCTTTGGCCCCATGTGGGCAAGACTCACACAAGGTCTTCTTTCAGAGTCAGGCTCTGTCCTTTGCAATGAAAAGATACTAACTGCTCTGAAGTCAACATATTAATGATTTGGTTTCTGTGCCTACTAAAGTAAAATAAAGTTTTTAAATATCGTGCTGGAGCTGTAGGGGCAGACCTAGATACCCTTGGTATGTTGGGAGCCTCAGTACTGTGTTCACACAAGCAAGGCAAAAGGGTGAAGAAGAAAAAAGACTTTCACAAAAGGAAAAAGGAAGCCAGCTGAGCTAGAAGGCCCAGTCTTTCCACTGAGCTGTGTGACTTCAGGTAACTCAGTTAACAGGTAAACCTCGGCTTTCAGCTTTGTACGTGGAGACCCTCCCAGATGCCCACCAGCACTCAGCTCAGCGCCGTTACACAGACCGAGCGCGGCTCACGTGTGGAAGGAAGCACTTTGTGAGTGACGAGTGATGGGTGGCCCTGAGCTTCTCCCTTCTTGGTGGCACAGGTTTGTCCCCTCCCAAGACCTCTTTGTCAACTTGAACTTCACTATTTTCTTTCTCTCTGAAAATAAGGTGAAAACTATTCACACAAAAGTATCAGTGAATAATAATAGCTTTAATCCTTTGGAGATTGTTTACATGTTTGCAATCTGACAAAGCCGGGCATTTAAAAAAATGAAAGAAATTGTTCAATTTTGGCAAGAAAGGGAAATTAATTTCTAGGAGGGGTATCTTCCCGACATCGCTCCGTCCACCCTTCTATTGAACACGCACGGTGTGTCAGGCACCCTGCTACGCATTTACATTACCTGGGTTGATTCTTACCGGGGGGTCATACGACCATTTACAGATGAGAATACCAAGGCCCAAGATGGCATAACTAGTAAGTAGCCAAAATCTGTTAACAAACCAAAGTCCGGCTTCTCACCACCATACAGAAATGAACAACTCATAAGCCAAATGTTGGAGAAAAGGAAGGGAAGCTTTATTCAGGATACTGGTACCTGAGGAGATGTTAGGCTAACCCATCTCCCCTGGCAAAGCTGAAGGAGATGGCCACACTAAGTCCATCTCTCTTTGTGTCCTTTTGCCGATCTGCTGACATAGAAGGCCACTGCTGAGGGAGCTTTAGAACCATGCTCTTCCACCTGGAGCAAAATCAGCTCCAGGGGGTGGCACAGTGTCAGGAGGGTGGACAAAATTACAGGATAAAAGAGCCATAACATCCCAGGGCATCGATTTTATCTGACAGTTAAGATTAAAACAAACATAGAAATGTTATGCAACAGGTTACAAAATATATGTGAAGGTTTACAATTAAACATGAAACTTCGCAAAAATATATTGCTTCCAGCCAGTTGCTTCTGGCCCTGCCCTAAGTTGCCAAGGCATGAGTCGCTCACCATAGGAGACATGGTGGGGGAGCTGGGAGAAGCACCATGCCACAGCACCCCAGACCAGGGAGCACAGAGTGTCCCCTGCATGGCTCAACTGCAGCCGCCCTTTCCTCTCAATCCTGCAGGCTAATGCAAAGACAGAGTCACAGAAAAGTAAGACCATCTTTTCAAAATCCAATTCCACAGCAATCAACAACCCCCTAGACCAGTGGGTCTCACCCCAGGGCAATGTTGCCCCCCAGAGGACATTGTATGGACACATTACTGACCATTACAACTGGAATCTACTGGCACCTATTGCGATGCTGCTCTGCACCCGGACGGTCCCTACCACACCACAAAGACTCATCCAGCCCCAAATGGGAACAAACCTGCTCTAAACTCTGAGACTTGCTACTTATTCTCTTCGGCTCTATGCCTTTGGCATCTCAAACTATACCTGGAGAATAACTGTCTTAAAAATCGAATGACGGAATGAATCTCAGTAACAGAAAACTTCTCCAGGCCTCAGACCGTAACCTGGCCGTGGAATTTTATTATGACTAGGAGAAGGTGTTGGTCTCTTGGGATCTGGTGTCATGGAATTTCAGGGTCCATCCTCTCCTCTTTCGGATGTGAATTCTAGTAAAGCTTCTGTCTCTCCCTCACACCCACTCTCTGAAGTTTATGTTGAATCTTGCGGTAGGAGAAGGGAAGCTAAAAGGGAGATAGGATCTAAAAGCCTTTCTTCCTGGGCCAGAGGGAACGACAGGCCCAACCTGAAGCAAACGGGAGAAGTGAGCAGATGACTTAACGTGGTGTAGAATGAATGTCAGCTGTGCTGTTAGCGACTCTTGTTAACCCAGGTGGCTCTTTAATTTTCGCATTTATATTTAGCAAAACTTCTGAAAGTTTCATTAAGCAAGACGTATAATCATTCCTCCACCTTAGGTGCATGTGAAACACAGCAATTCTCTTGCGAGTCTCGGTAAAGAAGGGAACGAGCCCTTCTGAAGAGCTGCATTGTCCACACACATCTATGGCCCACGGATACACCCCGGTGGTGTGATCTGAGCTCCACGACTGACGTTTTCCCTCTCTCATCGTGAGGACAGCACTAGCAAAGCTCCTATTTGGCTTAGATGTGAAAATAAGTTCCACAAAGAGTCCCATTTTGTAGGAGATAACATTCAGTCAGTGATCATACAGCTCACCAATAACTGTGATATTAACATGAACAGGAATAAAAATAGGACTCAGGTTGGCCAGTTAGCTCAGTTGATTAGAGTGTAGTATTGTAACATCAAGGTCAAGTATTGGCCAGATGCCAAAAAAAAAAAAAGAATCAGAGATAAAAATAGGACTCCATAAAAATAGCTCAAATTTACAAGTACTTTGAAGATAATAAGAACTTTCACTTACGTTTGTTCTTTGATCCTCAGGTAATCAAGTCAGTTTTATGAGAAGAAGAAAAATCTTATTATTCCCATTTTATAGTCAAAGTGAGATCCCATGTAGCTAACTGACTTGTCTAAAATCGCACAGTTGCTAAGTCTCAGGCCCTGATCTTTAAGAAGGTGTCTAGTGTGGCTAAACTTTAAAAAACCAACCTTCCTTGAATTTGTTAAGATAAGTGAATAGATATGAGGTTGATGGTGAGGAAGGGAGGAGGAAATGAGGAATTAGTAAAGGGACACAAAAACCAACTACATTGTATATTGATCAATTAAAATAATAAATAAATAAGTAAATAAACAACCTCACTGAGTGTTGGTGAGGAAATGGAGGAACTGGAATGCTCATGCACAGCCGGTGGGAATGTGAAATGGTACAACCACTTCGTTGGGTTTTTTTGTTTATAAAGTTTGTTTCTTAAAAAGTTAAACATATTCCTACAATAGCACCCCACCATTCCAGTTGTACTTATCCAAGAAAAATGAAAACATAGCCCCGTCCAAAAACATGTGCACAAATGCTCATAGCAGTTTTATGCATAACAGCCAAAAACTGCAAAGCTACAAACAACCCAAATGTCCTTCAACAGATGAATGGGCAAATAAACTGGTATAACATACAATGGAATGTTACTCAGCAATAAAAAGGAACATGTGATTGATACATGTCACAGCGTGGATGAATCTCAAAATTATCACACTGAGTAAAAGAAAGCAGCCAGACAAAAAGAATACTCCATTTATATAAACTCAAGCAAATGTGACAGGAAGCAGATCGGTGGTTACTCAGAAATAGGAGAATGAAGAAAAGCTGGAGGAGGGATTTCAAGGGGCATGAGGAAAGGTTTGGTGGTGATGTGTACAGTGGCAGACAGAATTATGCATCCCCCATCAAAGATGTCCATATCCTAATCCCCAGAACGTGTGAATAGGTCACTTTACATGGCAAAGAGGAATTAAGGCTGCAGACAGAATTATGGTTGCTAGTCAGATCACCTTAAAATATCAAAAATGTCCTGGATTATCTGGGTGGGTTGGATGTCATGATAGAGTCCTTAAAAGCAAATGAGGGAGGCAGAAGAGTTCGGTGTCAGAGGGAGCTGAGACTGTGAAAGAAGGTCAGAGACATGCAACGCTGCTGGCTTTGGAGACAGAGGAAGGGTCCACGAACCAACGAATGCAGGTGGCCTCCGGAGGCTGGAAAAGGCAAGGAAATGGATTCTCTCCTAGAGCCTCCAGGAGGAACCAGACCTGCTGATAACTTGATTTTAGCCTTCCGAGGCTCATTTCAGACTTCTGACCTGTAGAACTGTAAGAAGGAACAATCGTGCTGTTCGAAGCCACTAGGTTTGTGTTTCAGCAGCCGTGGGGAACTCACAGAGCTTGGCTTCACAGGTGTATACACAAGGCTAAAACTTATCAAATTGTAACTGTCCATATGCACAGTTTATTGTATGTCAATGGCTAGCTCAATAAACCTGTTTAAAAAACACTTATTACAAAATAGATCTTCGTGGTGATTTCTTTTTCTATCCTGTCTCATGTATTGAACACGTAGGAAAATCACCACATTAATGGATTTTAATATGAGTGTTATGCATTACATATTAATACGCCTCCGTGAAGTCGATAAGTTTTACTACCACCTTTACCTGAGGGATACTATAAGCTTGCTCCACATATTTGACCTTGGATTACTTTCAAGAAATTGATCTAACTTAATAACATAAATTTCCATCTGCAGTTTCTCTCTCTTCTTAGATATTAAAATAACTCGACTAAGTTATTAAATTGCACCTGAAACTGAACTGGAAATTGTCATAAAAGTTATAACTGAGACCAAAGATCATCAATAACACTAAAACTCTAAGTGCACTTACAGTACAAACCAGAGCTCTCCACAGTGAAAGATCTAATTTCTGTACGCACTCATGTTCGTTAGGGAAATACTTCATTAGAGTGAAGTGGAACTCTTGCCAAAATAAAATGTTAGCTGCATAAATACAGCCTTTGAATTAAGTGTCAAGGTAGTAGGCAGATCCCACCGAGCACTCAGGTGGTCTTCAGTGGTGGTGTGTCAGGCAGGGTCCCTGCAGGAGACAGATGGCCTACACAGAGGGGTGACTTGCAGAGCGTGCAGTGAATGAACTATTTACAGAGAAAAGTGCTGGGGTTGAGGGAACCCACTGGCAGCTGAGGGCAAGGAGCTGGGTATGCAAGATTGCACTGTTGGTTTCCAATTAGCCATTCCCCGCAGCCCCTCCCCCACAGCCCCAGCTGGCGGCATGCGCTCCTGCAGGCAGTGTACTTCTCTGTCCCTTTGACCTTGAGATTCATCATATGACTTGTTCTGGCCACTGGCCTGCAAGCCAGTGTGACAAACACCCCATCTGAGCAGGAGCTTTGAGCGTGCTGGTGTGGTTGGCATTTGCTTGAGCGTCTGCTCTTGGCCTCTGGCCTTGAGAAGAGAAGACATCAGATAGGATCTGGCTCCAGGAACAGGAAGAGCGTGAGGAGCTGAGCCCAGTCTGGCCCCGGAGAACTCAGCAAAGCCACGCTGACGCACGGCCTGCGTGCATTATGAGCAGGCACTAGATGTTTGCTGCAGGAGCAAGAGCTCACTAGATGCGCCAAATGACGCGTCTGCAGGGACCAGCCTCCAGGCACACAGCAGGGCTGAGGGTGGATGTGGGTCACCTCCACCGTGAGAGAGCAGGGTGGCAGAAACACAGGGAGATTTATTTGCATGTGGGGCTGAGGACAAGAGACCTCATGCTGTGTGGACGAGGCAAACACCACAAGCTGAATGAAGGGAAGGCAGGGGGAGAGGGCTCCAAGCAGAGATGGCATCGTTCTAACCCTAGAGTTCACCTCCCAGCTGGGCTTGTCACTGGATTCCCTACTCCAGTGCTAAGAGGAAAGGGGAAACTACAAGGGATCACGTGAGGGACTCAGAGGCACCCTGAGATGCACTCTCAAGCAGCCCCAATGTGGCCCCCTGCTGCAGAGGCTCCCCCCCCACCGCCATAGAAGCCGCACCAGCTGGGACTTGGCCCGAGGGAGAGGACAGAGCAATGGTGCCTGCCTGTTCCAGTGCTGCCCCCCAGGAGGCCTGTCCCACAAGGCTGAGGACATTCCCCAACCCCTCTTAAGTTCCTTTTTTTTTTTTTTTTTGACAGCAGCATGTATCTTTATTTAATGGCAGAGACAAACATGAAGTATTTTGTTAATGTATTTCGCATTAATACCATTCCTTAAGGTCTTCATAACATGGGTAGTAGAATGGGACAAAAATCACTGAGTTCCCTGTAAGTACTTCATTAGAAAACAACTGTTTTCACATAGCCCACAGAAGAAATTTAACTAACTTCTCTTAGAAAAGTTAATTCTAGAAAAGATCTTTAAACTCCACAGCAAGGGATTTTTAAGTTTTCAAAGTGTGGGGGGATAAAAAGTGTCATACAGGACAGTGTTTCTCAAATTTGGCTCCTTTCACAGACATACTCATGGGGGAAGGGGCTGCAAGTTTTCTACAATAATGTTTTACATTGTTTTAATTCTGCTGGTAATATAAATCAAATTAATATACACTTGTTCAGGATTACCTGGATGGCATTCTTAAGAGTGTTGCTACATGATCATGGCATCTGCACTTGTGCCTCTGATCCACTGGCACCAAATAAAGACCAATTGTGCTTAACTTTTCATGCAGTTTCTCAGATTGGGTCCTCATACCCTTCAGGGAATTACTGAACATTTCGTGTGAGATCTGTCAGGTGGCAAGATCGAGAATGCTGATTCAGAGCAGTGATTCTCAAGGTGGGATAAGTTGGGGTGGGGAGATGTGTGTGGTAGGAGAAAAAAAATTCAAAATACGCATTGATTTCATAATACAAATTTCATAAAGTCAAGCTCAGCACAATAACATCAGCTGATGGACAGTAGCAAAAAGTTAAGAATCTTTTCATGAACTTTTTGAAGTACCCTCACAGAATCATCCCCAAGGGGGACCTGGATAAACATGTTTGAGAAACACTGGCTTAGAGGTAGAGGCATGCTGGCACGTGGAGAACAAACAGTAAGGAAGAAACATGCAGAGAGGAAGAACCTCTTTTGGGTCAGTGAGTAAATCCTAAGCCAGAACTTGTCATGGTCTTCTGGAACCCAAAGGGCCAATCCAGGAAAAAACCAAAATGGTCCTTCAACCTTCTTGGCCCCATAGTTAAGGGCAAGTTGATCCACTTTGTAATACTGAGCCAAAAGAAGAAAAAAGCTGTTTTTGCCCAAAATTCCATCCACCAGGAAGTGCTGTCATCATTTGCAATGCCATCCTGCTCACAAGGGGGGACATCAGCATGGGGCCAACTCTGTGATTACTGCAGAGCTCCAATCTGCTTTAGACGCGTCACCAGTTCCCCACTCTGTTGCATAGTTATTAGATCACTGCACCCACCTATGCAATTTTTGCCAATAAAGACTCGAGGCACCGTTCTTGCTCCTGTGAGCTGTAGCAAATAATCTTGAATCTCATTTACGTCGTCGGTGGCTGTGATATCGACAAATTCCAGAACCCCTTGTTTGAAGGGCAACTGACTGAGGATCTCTTGGGTCTTTTTACAGTAGGGGCAGGTGGGCTTGATGAACACGACCACCTTCCCCTGATGGATTTTGCTGTTCACAAACTCGTGAGCCATGCTGACAGGCTGCAGTCTCCCCGAGAGGAATCCGCAATTGCAGGAGCTGCTCTATTGCTCGGGGTGTGATTAAGTTCCTTTAAGTCAGGAACCCTTCCCCCCGCTGCAGTCTCTGCAGATACCAGGAGTGCACACTTTAACGAATATGCACCAGCGAGTTTACACTTGTGCATGTGACTGCCCCCAAGAGATGTGATGAAGATGTGAACTATGGGGGGAGGGCGAGGAGGATCATTTGGGCCTTTGCCAGGCAAGGTCATATCCTCGTCACCTTGCTCAATTCTCTGCTAGTTTATGCTGGACCGAGGCAAGAAATGGTTTTCTCATTTGTCTTGGTGGAGGTCTAACCTCATCTTTGTTCATCTTTAGAAATGAAATCTTACTGATGAATTTGATTTTCTAACATTTTACCCATTTAGATGCCTACACAGGAAAAGTGGAGTCCTAAATAGGAGGACTCGGGCCAGCTCGCAGGGAAGGGATAGCTTTGCTGGGGACATAATCCCAGAGGTGACATCAAATAGGTTGATCCAGGCAAGCAGGGGCCTGGAAGCACATTCCAGGCAGGCAGACACAGGGATGTGTAATTCCTGAGAGAGGATGGAGAAAGATCCCCAGTCCCAGAGGATAGAGGGACTCGGGAGCAATGATCTGTGAGGCCATTTCATCCTGTGGCGCCTGCGCTGCACCCACCCAGAGACGGGAGAGGCAGGGGCTGCTCTTGGGATGAGAAGTGTCAGAACCCAGTGGCACATTCTGAGCTGTAGAAACAAGTGTAGCTGGGGTCCCCCCCACCCCCCGCAAAGTCGATTTGATTCACTGTCCTGGGGTGTGGCCTGGGCTTTGGGATTTTTAAAAGCTCTTGAGTACTTTCAACGCACAGCCCAGGTTGAGAAGGCTGATCTAAAGCAGTGGTTGTCACACTCCAGTGTGCATCGGAATCACCTGGTGGGCTTGTGCAAACACAGACAGTGGGCGCCGCCACTAGAAATCCTGATGTAGGCGGTCTGGGGTGGGGCCTAATAACCTGCATTTCTAATATTTTCCCAGATACTGCTGATGCTGCTGATCCTGGGAACACACCGTGAGAACCACTAAAGCAGGAGGGACGGGAGATGCTCGAGAAAGACCCAGGTGTAGGTGCCTCTGGGTGGACAAAAGGCAGTAATTCTAGGGAACTTGCAGCATTAGGGTAAGGTGGGCAGTAGAGCAAGAACTCAACATGGCACAAGTAGGTGGGCATCCCCCGAGTATGTACAGCCTGACAGTTGAAAGTAGTTCTTGCCAGAAGTACAAGCAAGCAGCCAGGTATAGAGATACCCATCTTAAAGAAGAAGACCCATCTTTGGGCTGCGTCCCAGTCCCTGGAGGCCAGAGGCAAGCCTGTCCCTGACAGACAAGGTCACAGAGAACCCAGCATGGATCCAGTCATTGATTGGGGGTCCCAGGAAGATGGAGAAGCGGAGTTAGCAGAGCCCAGCTGGCAGACAGATGTCCAGTGCCAGCATTGTAGGAGCCACGAAGTTTGGAGTTCCCAAGACTCATCCAGAGAAGCCCAGTATCCACCCATTGAGACTTCGGTTAGGGGCTCAGGGGTGAGCATAATTAACCCACCTCTCCCTCCACCTTCTAGTCTAGGTGGCCCTGTATCAATTTAATAACACTGCTGGGGGAGGGGTGCAGAGGGTGCGACATGGAGGAGAAGACAGAGTGGTGGGAGGAGGTCTGGAGGAAGTGAGCATGGTAGCAGGAACTCTAAGATGGCGCCAAGATTCTCGCCCCTGGTGGACATGTTCTGTGTAATCCCCTCCTCTTAAGCGTGGGCAGGACTGGTGAATACAATAGGACACTATTCCCATGATTGGGAGACTGATCAGCTGACTTTGGGGCTACCAAAAGGGCGATTATCCTGGGTGGGCCCGATCTAATCAGGTGAGCCCTTTAAAAACAGAGAGGCTCTCCTGCGGCCTCAGCAAACAGCCGTGCTGTGAACTGCCTGCAAGAACGAACAGTCTAGGAGCTGACGGGCCTCCGTCCTACAACAGCAAGGAACTGAGTCCTGCCAAAATCCAGTGAGCTTGAAAAAGAACCCCAAGCCTTGGGTGAGAACTCAGACCCAGCTGACAACTGGATTCATCCTGATGAGACCCCGAACAGAGGACCCCGCAGGCCTGGGCCCAGATTCCTGACTGAGGGAAACTGTAAGATAATACATGTGTGTTGTTCGAGCTTCCAAGTTTGTGGTAATTTGTGACACAGCAGCAGAAAACCAATTGTATTAGGATTCTCCAGAGAAACAGAACTGACAGAAGATTACACACACACACACACACACACACACACACACACGATTTATTATTTATCATAAGGAATTGGCTGACATGATTATGGAGGCTGAGAAATCACCAGAACTGCAGTTGGCATGCTGGAGACCCCAGAGAGCCGATGGTGTGAGTTCCAGTCTGAAAGCCGTCCAGCTGCTGATGTTTTGCTTCAATCCAGAAGGCAGGAAAGGACCGGCATCAGCTCAAGCAGTCAGGCGGCAGGAGCTCCCTCTTTCTCAGCCTTGTTGTGCTAGTCAACCCCTCAACTGATCAGACGAGGCCCACCCACACCGGGCAGGCGGTCTGCTTTACTCAGTCTACAATTCCAATGTTAATCTCATCCAAAAACATCCTCCAGGACACACCCAGAATACTGTTTGACCAAATGTCTGGGCATCCCATGGCTCAGTCTAGTTGACAGATAAAATTAACTATCTCATCAATCCACCAAGAGACAAACATCCTCAGTCTGTCACCATTTTTATATATTTTTATTTTAAAATATTTTTTAATTGCTAGGATGAAAAGAACAAATGAGTTGTACCCCCCTGGCAATTTTTCACATGACTTCAGTGAAGAGGGGGTTAGCCAAAGAGAAATCAGACAGTGTCCTGGAAGAAAGCTTTTAATGTCCCTTTTCAGCCTAATCAGGGGGATGTTTATTCTAATGGTGAAAATGTTCTTGCTAAGTTCTTCACTTGCCTGAGTCCATCCCCAGACTTCTGGCAGGCACCCTCCACTTCCTGAGGTCTATAAGGTGCAGCAGCACCTCATCCATCCCCCAGGGAGGGCAGGCTCCCTGCTCTGGGCTCCCCCAACCCTCTCTGCATGACCCTGCGACAACACTCATTAGTCTCGTGTAAGGTTGGCTTGCGTCCTTCCCCAGGCTTCATGCTTTTGCAGGGCAGGAATCACATCTTCAGTGTTTTGGGTTCTCCTGAGCACTTAACCAAATGCATGCCTGCAGTCTGCAAGTGTTGGCTAAATGCATGCGCTGTTAATAATACTGCAATAGCAATTTTCCACCGCATAGAGATTCTAAGAGATGATCCTCAGACTAGCACCCAAATCCACTGGGAACTTGTTAGAAATGCAGATTCTTGGCTCTCGCTCTGACCTGCTGAATCAGAAACTCAAGGGCTGGGGCCCAGTTGTTGGGTTCCCAGCCCTCCCAGAGGGTCTGATGGTGTTCAAGCTGCAGATTCACTGCCCTTGCCTAATGTCCTGTGTTTTGAGGCAATCAAACCCTAAATAATTCTCAGGTCTCTACCCTCTAATTTTTTTTTGCAGTTGCCTTGTTTTGTATTTTGCATGAAGTTGGCAAAGTCATATAATTAATGGTGTGTCTGCTCCCATCTGTACTAATGATTCGAGATAGTCTTTCAGTGGAGTCATCATAGCTTTGACTTGTTGAGCAGTTACTGTGTATACTAGTCTATTTCCTGTTGCTGATAAGAGAACACCAGAAACTGGGTAATTTTTACAGTTTTGGAGGCTGGGAAGTCCATGGCGGGGGGGGGGGCACATCTGGTGAGGGCCTGCTTCTGGGTGGGAACTCTCTGCAGAGTCCATGGCGACACAGGCAATCACGTGGCAAGGAAGCGACACAGGCAATCACGTGGCAAGGGCGGCCAGATTGCTTTCACACGCTTTCCTTGTAAAGCCACCAGTCCATGCCCATGACAGCCCATTACTTTATGAGTGGATTAATCCATTCACGAGGAAACAGTTTCACGATCTAGTCACCTCTTAAAGTCCCTGCCTTTCAACACTGCCAACATTTCCCACCCTCTTTACACTGTTGCAGTGGGGATCGAGCTTCAATGAGTGTTAGGGGGGACATTCAATCCACAGCACTGTGCTGCTGAATACAGAAATTATCTTGCCCTCAGATTTGCCCTGTGAGGGAGGCAACGCTGGCCCCTCTTTTCAGAGGCAGGATCAGGAGGACAAGCGCTCGAGTAACTTGTGTACATTCCCATAGCTGGGCCTGCTGGACTCGCAATTCTGAGCCAGGGTGTCTCGCTTCAAAATTGGTGCTTGTGACCCCAGACTAAATAACCTCAGAACCTTAGACCCTGACTTATGAAAGTCACCAATTCTTTTTGGCATCCAAATATTTTGCAACAAAAAGCAGCTTGATAGAGCTGACACAGACTGCCACCAGTCAAGGTTGGAAGAACATCAAACAGGTTCCTTCCAGTTGTACTGTGTCACCACAAAACACATTTGTTCTGCAAGCTTGTTTGCAGAGCGTGTACTTTTTGTTCTGGGGAAAACCAACGCCTCTCTAGAGAGCAGCGCCAAATGCACAGAGGCCCTTGTCGGTGTCAGTCTGGCGCCCCGGGAAAGCCACTCCAAGCTCCCCGCTCCATGCCGCTGGTCCTGGAATCAGCTCTGCCATCTGTCTTCATGTCATCCTCTCCCACTGGCGCCCCCTCCCCAGGGGTCTCGAAGCCAACCCTTCTCTTTCAACTGCTGGCCTCCACAACTTTGGGGGCATCCACTGACCATCTCTGTGATGTGGGATATGCCACCTTGATTGCATTTGGGGGCCCCTAAGCAAACCCCGACATAGACACTGGCCATTCCCTCTCCTGCCTCCTGGTCCTCTGCCCTTGCTGATAGGAGCAGTGCTTAAGCACCGTGGAAATTGACGGGAAGAGGAGCAAACCCAGTGCCGCCATTTTTCTCTCTCCTCTGAGGTTCTCAGTGACTGAGAAAGCTATAAATCTTTGCATATTATTTTGATAACAAGGAGGATGGTAATAGATGGGTGGGAGATGGATAGCAAGGGATGGATTCAATCAATGGATAGAAAGGATAGGCCCTAAATAAATAAACATAAGCCTTTGTGTATTAGTTACTGTATAGTTGGCTAAGGTTTCCATAACAAAGCAACACAGACTGGGGGGCTTAAACAGTAGGAATTTGTTCTCCCACAGGTCTGGAGCTGGAAGTCTGAGCTCCAGGTGCAGCAGGGCTGGTGTCTCCTGAGGCCTCTCTCCTTGGCTTGTGGACACCGTCTTCCCCCTGTGTCCTCACATGGTTGTCCCTCCATGTGTATCTGTGTCCTAATCTCTTTGAAAAGAACACCAGTCACATTGAATTAAAGCCCACTCTAGGAGTCTCACTTTAATTTAATAACATCTTTAAAGACCCAGTCTCCAAATACAATCACATCACAGGTACCAGAGGTTAGGACTTCAACAATAAGAATTTGTTGGGGGAACACAATTCAGCCCATCACAGCCACGTATTGTTGAGTAAGAAATTACCACACACTGGCTTAAACAACACCCATTTATTCTCTCACAATTTCCATGGGTTGGGCATCCAAGCTTAGCATCACTGTGTCCTCTGCTCAGGGTTCCACAATGCCACCACCATCAAGGTGTGGGCAGGGCTGCATGCTCATCTGGAGGCTCAAATGGGGAAGAATCTACTTCCAAGTTCCCTCAGGGTGCTGGGAGAACCTGTTTCCTGGTGGCTGTGGGACTTAGGGACCTGGCTTCCTACTGGCTGCCAGCTGGAGTCCTCCTGGTGCTGCCTTGGCTCCTTGATATATAGTCACCCGATATTTTGTCAGGCAGCAAGGAGAGACACCCCACCTCCTTTGTCATACTCTGCTGGTTAGAAGCAAGTCATAGGTCCCGCCACACTCAAGGGAAACGGATCCCACAGAGGAACAGGGATCACAAAGACCACCCTCCCCTCCTGGAATCTGTTCCACATACCTTGGGGGTGGGAAAAATAAGGGAAGAAATAGGAGCAGAAACCAGCAGCGAGGGGGAAATGGGCTCCTTCATGGGTTTGCCTGAGGTTGGCCCAAGCTCAGCCACCAAACCTCAAAGACACCTATTCAGACCCTTCACCCCCAAAAATCTGGACCAGCAGCTGTTTTCCAAGAGCTCTAGTTGAAGATGGTTCTGAGACAAGATCAAGGGAAAGATTGGTTTTAAGTATCCTTACTCATCTTCCTCCACCTGCAATTTTCAGCCCGAAAATAACTTGGAGGAAAAAAAAATCCCCAGGTTATTTACATTTGCTCTCTATTTTTAACCTCCTTTCTGTTTAAAACATTTAATATCTTCTGAAGCCCTATTAGAGCCCATTTAACCTGTAGCAAGCTATCGTATTTATTTTTGCAGCTATTTTCATCCGCTCGGGGAACTTTTTGTTTTCTTCTGAGCTTTTAGAAGGAAGTTAGGCGAGGTCATCATGTCTGGTCGACTTGTCAACTGGCTGTTCTGGTTCTTAATAAAACGGTGCTAAATTCAGAACTACTTATCTGGTGTCGCTTTGTATGTGGCTCAATTTTTCCATTACTTGAAGTCCCCAAACGCTAATAAACCCTAACGTACTATTTTTGGTGGGAATGAAGCATTGTGTACATAACCGGATAATGCTCTGCAAGAGAGGGGAGAAACCACCCTTGCAAGGCATACATCAATGGGATTTTTTTTCCTATTGATCTGGAGCTGTTTAAGCAGGGGGTGGGGGGGGGAAGAATGGGGAATTGAGCAGAGGGGAAAATACGCCTACAGGCTCTGTTCACTTTTTCTATCACATCTTTTGGACTCCAGGTTCTTTTTACAACCACTCTAAGCATACATTTTCAAGTGGTTTTCATGAAAAAGATGTGTTTGGAAGAGAGCAAAATGACTCCAGAAGACCCTGTAAAAGAATACCTGTGTTGTTCGTCCAGCCATAGTTAGGGTGAAGATCTGACCCTAGAGGCAATGTAGTCACCTTAGAGTCACGTATTTACATTACAGAAACATAGCCAAGCAGACCAGAAGCCCTCCCTGAAATCAGAACTAGAAGAGGTAAAGCTTATCTATGGTGAAAGAAATCAGAATTCCATGCCTTGACGTGGGTGGTGGTTATGCAGGCATTTGCATAGGTAAAACATGTTAATGGTTTTTGCTTTGAGTTTAAAGACAAAAATGAAACCTAGCCCAAGGCGAGTTCAGTAGACAATGCAACAAAATGTCAAGCAAATGACTGAAAGTCAGCAAGAATCATTCAGATGATCCGTGATCTGGAATATTCTGTTTCAGCCCCTTCCTCCTCCCCATCCCCACCACACCTCCAACCTCTCCCCTCCCACACTTATTATTGCTACATGTTGCTTTATTCTCTTCAACCAGCGTTGACACAAAGATGCAGTGTTTTAAGAGTTTAATATCAGACTCTTCTTATTTCCTTCTTGGATGTTTTCTGATTCCACCCTTCAGTGTTAGATGAAGAAATACAAGGGTCTTTGAAAAGTTCATGGAACGATTTGCATTATCTTTCAATTCTACTTTTCCACAACCTTTGCTGTTGTTCTTTTTGTACAACCTTTTGGAAATTCCTTCGTATTTCTCCACCTTGGTCTTGCCAGGCAGGTTCTTATTGCAACAGCCGCTGACCTGAATTTCTGAGGATAGTAAAACCTGTAGGTTGATGTAGCTTTCGGTATGTTACGAAACAAAACCTGGCATTCCTTATTCTTTTTCTATCAGCTAAATTATTAACACTTACTGCTTCTGGGAAGGAAGAAAATAGCGCTTTGCACCAAGAAGCTCAAGCAATTGGCATCCAGGTTTCCGTGTAGATGGCCGAGGGTCAGTTCTAGCAGATGGCTGGGGAGACTGAACTTCCACGGATACGTGTATTTACGGTGCGTTCTCATTGTGGGTGTGTTTCTCTTTGCCACTTCTGAAATTAAACTTTGGTCAAACCTCAAGTGGAAGGGTCTTTTGTGCTTCTGCAATCCAGTGGGGAAATGATATTAGTTACCTTAAAAATATTAAGTTGATTTTGGGGAAAAAAAAGTGCTTTATATCTTAGTAATTTTAATGGCATTTTTACCCTGCTTTTTTGAAATTGAGATGAAATTCACATAAAATAAAAGTAGCCACTTTCAAGTGTATGATTTAGTGGCATTTAGGACATTAACAGAGTTCTGCAAACTTCACATCTGTGTACATCTGAGACATTTTCATCAGCCCCAAACGAAACCCCATTCCCATTAAATAACCACTCCCATTCGCCTCCCCTCTCCTCCTGGCCCCTGGCAACCTCTAATCCACTTTCTGTCTCTGCAGATTTGCCTATTCTGGACATTTCATGTACATGGAATCACATAGCATGTGACTTTTCGAGTCTGGCTTCTTTCACTGAGCATAATGCGTTTGAAGTTTATCCACACGGTGGTATGCATCAGTAATTCATTAAAATTATTCTTAAATGAAAATAATAGTCAAGGGCACTTTCATGTGTTCAGCTATCTATAGAGCACCCGCTGTACTGTGTATGGCATGATATGAAAGTTGCCAAACTCTCTGAAACAAACCGGGCATGGTCATCGTAGGCAAAAAGCACGTGAGATTCCCCACCCCCATGCCTCTGTCTCTGACTTGAAACTCCTAGAGGTGGCTGGTTCCCAAATTAGCCAAATTCTTGTGACTCACAGGCTGTTTCACCTTTGGGGGATTTATTCTCCTTCCCCTTTCGCCTTTCCTCCGAGCAATGTCCATCTCTCCCAAAACCACCCGTGCCATTTTGGAATTGTTTTAACTCATGATGCCTCAGTAAACAGAAGGCGTAGCACTATGGCTGTCACGAAGAAAAGCCAGCCGTTGGGAGACCCACTGGCTCACAGTGCTACCTGGCTTTCCCCAGTTCAGAGGAGTGGTCCTGAAGATGTGGGGCTGTGAAAGGCCCCCCCAAGGCCTTGCAGGACTGGTGGAGAGGGTGACGGCCTTCATAGCCAAAGAGATGACCTGAGCAAAGACTTGGCTGCAAAAACACATGTGGCTTTTTTTAAAGACCAGGCACAAGGCATTTTGTTTAGAAGCAAAGATTTATTTGGAAATGTGCATACAATGGATTTCAAGATCAATCCATGGGAGAGGGAAGCAAAAGGGAAAATAAGTCCTCCCCCTTTCCTTCCTTCCACCTCCCCACAGCCACCGCCTCATGTGCCACCTGCTCCTGCTCAGGAGGGACCACAGTGGGCCACAGAGACATCTTCCTGCCTCAAGACTCCCTGCCCCACGCCACCGTCCACGCTGCGCCAGAGTGATCTTCATAAACACAAACCACGTTGCTCTAGTACCCTGCCTAACATGATCCACGGGGGGAAATGACTCATCACAACCTCCAAGGACTCCCAAGGAACCTCCAGCAGGCCTGTTCCCCGCTGCGGTGGCAGGAGCTGGTGGCTCCTCTGCAGGTCCTGTGCATGTGCCGGGCTCGGGCCACTTTCTCTGTTCCACACATGCACGCTCCCCTGCTCTTCTTCGGTCCTCACCGCTATCTGTCCACCTCTGAGGGACAGCTGGTCCCTCCTTCACATCTTCACTGACAGTGGCACACTCTTGGACAAACTACAGAGGGTCCCCGGCTTATGATGTTTCAATTTGAGATTTTTCACAATGGTGCAAAAGCCATGTGCATTCAGTAGAAACTCTACCTCGAGTGCCCATACAACCAAACCGCTTTTCACTTTTAGTGCAGAATTCACTAAACCACATGAGCTATTTAACACTTTGTTATAAAATAGGCTTTGTGTTCAATGACTTTGCCCAACTGTAGGCTGATGTAAGTGTATGGAACCCACTTAAGGCGGGCTAGACTAAGGTATGATACTTAGTGGATTAGGTGTATGAAATGCATTTTCTACTCGCATTTTTAACTAACAGTGGGTTTTTCAGGATGTAACTCCATTGTAAATCGAGGAGCATCTGTATTCAATCAATCAAAGAAAACATATTTTTCCCCACCTAAATATACCTTGAGCATTGCAAATGACGCTGGAGTCTCATGCACCTTCCTCAGCCAGAGAGAACAAGGTATAAAGTGAAAAGCTGAGTAGGAATCCAAGTGACAGAACATCAATTCCTCATGGTTGGTAACAACCCTAGGCGTTCCAGATATTCAGAGAAGACAGAAATCGCTGAGCACCATTGTGAAAGCCGTCAGGAAGTGAGGTAGGTGGGTGAGAGCAGGGAGGTCGCTGGAGCTGCAGAAGCGATCTGAGAACAAAGACGTGCTGCAGTGGAACCTGGAGCAGACAGGCAGAGGCCGTTAAGAGACTGCTGCAAGGGCCCAGTTGTGGGCGGCGATGGTGCTGGAAGGAAAGGGCAGGGGGCGGGCTGGGGGCAAAAGCAGAAGGCTCTGGAGCAGGCAACCTAGTTGGATCTGTTAGGGGTCGATAGGGAGGAGCAGTAGTTGCCGGTGGTTCAAGGATAAGGGGGTGACTGCGAGATTGTTGTCTCTCTGACAAAAATTGGAAATCAGAAACGGGGACAGAGCTTCCTTGTTGGGTGAGGGGTAGGACTTGGGGCAGATCATGATGCTGAAGACAGCAACATGATACACAGAGAATTGTGGCATGAAGAGGAACACCTGTCACAACTTTTGGGGCTCCCAGGACTCAAGTGTGTGCCTCACAACTCGCCCCAGATGCTACATATATTTATGAACAGGTCAAGTGATGCATTAGCCTCAAATGGACCATTCTTAACAATTGTCCTACTAGTCCTTCTTCTAGCCAGCAACCCTGTTCGCAGACCTGCTGGGCTCTCCACAGGGCCACCAGCCTCTCAGGGTGTCCTCCTTCAGCCACGGCTGTGGGGTCAAAGACATGCATGTTGTTGTCCCTGGCCCACCCGTCCACCCTCCCCAGTCTGACCACCAGAAAGTCTCATCCTTTCTGTTCTTGGAGAAGGTGGAGACTGGGTTAGTACTAGCAGACAGGGAACCTCGATGCCAAAATCCTACGTGTCACCTCCCAGAAAGCCAGCCGGCAGATGACAGCAGCCTGCAGTACTGGAAGCATTGGAGGGAAAGATTCCACGTCATGTAACAGGGATGTGCTACTCTGATTCTTTCAGGCTTGCACTGCAATTCGGACTGTTGAATTTACCAACCTCAGCGTCTTGGTGAACACGGATTTCTCAATTATCTGAGATGCTGGCATGTCATAGATTCACACCACACACACACCACACAAACCACACACACACACACACACACACACACACACATTCATTTCTACTATCTACCACTCACAACTTTTATTAGAGTTAAGAGATTGTCCCCTAACAGATGATGTCTCTAGAAGGTAAGGCTGTGTCTTATCGTCCCCCCCCCCCCCCCCCCGTAGATCTATAAAATGCACTCAATGAATGTTTGTTTGCACAGAGTTAAATTTGCATTGCTAAAAGGATTTTGTTTTCAGCTTCTTTATTTTTGCTAACGGATTTACTGAATTGCTATTTTCCTAATAGCTTTGAATCATTTCTTGGGAAGTCATCATTGCATTTAAGTGAAGCAATCCCTAAAATCCCCCAGATCTGTTAAGAAATTATAACTAAGGCAATTTGAAAAGAAAGTGGGTCACAAGTCTTAGATTTTAATGATTTTAGTGTAAAAGTACCGTGACGAAAATATTTCACTTGCTTTTTAATTAATTTATCCAATGGTGTTTTCTCTCTATTTTACATGGCAAATAAAATATACAACTTTATGCTTATTACTCTGTTCCTGTCATATTTAAGTAACTTCTGAAATTGGCGCATAGGTTCTGCCAAAGTTGTTTCTTTCCCCACACCAAGTGAACTGACAGTTAAAAGAATCTAAAGTGTTTAAAGCTGAATGATGTCCGAGGTCGTAACAGAAGGATCTCCTGAAGAAGGAAAAAACCCTATCTTTGTCCTCATGTACAGTCTCTGATACAAATAGATAATCTAGCGAGGATATGCATATATTACTTAGTGCATATTTTTGAGCTAAATTAATTTTACGTATAATGCCTACTACAATTTTCTCATGAAAGCGGCAAGGCGTTATTATCACAAACAGAATCTTGGAATTCAGAAGGGTGGGACGGCACGATCTGCTCCATGCACACTGCTATGGAGGGGCAAAGCCATTGATCTGGGCTGCAATTTTCATGATGCTGTGAAAAATATTTAAACCTGGATCCTTCACAAACCTAGCAGTGCTTTATTGAGTGTGCTTAAGTAGAAAATATTTCATGAAACCTAAGTCCCAAATTAAACCTTGGTAACTCACACAGTAAAATCCAACATTCCACTTTGAGAGCAGAGAACTCTTGCTTGGGGTCCCCCGAGCAGGGCCATTATCACCAACCAGTCACAGCGGCCCCTTGTATCACGGGACAGCTAAAATAATATTAAGCCAGAACCAAGATGCTAATTTGATATTTAAGATGCAAGGTTATAAGTGATCTGAACCTAGTGGCTTAGAAACATCTTATGGCATGTGTAAATTTTTTTTTTAATTTTTAAACTTTTAAGATTGTTTGTTTTTGTTTCCTCTTTATATATGACTTGGTATTTTCATCCACAGTATCTTGGATTGTACTTGAGGCACATTGTGACTATTTTTGTGCCACTTACTGTTACAAACAAAAAGCAGAAACTCTATTTGGTGATCCTGTGAGTGTGTATCTGGTAAGTTCAGGGCAATTCTCCAATCCCAACATACCATCAGCATTCAACCAGGGAAACAGAACCAGTAGAAGATAGTGTTAGGAGATTTATTGCAAGCAATTGGCTTATGTCATGGGGCATGGGGGTGAGGGGCTGGCCAGGCAAGCCTGAAATTGGCAGAGAAGACAGTTAGAAGGGGCGTGCTGGAGCTCTCTTGGGTGCTGTCTACAGGAGGAATTTCTTCTGCAGGGAAGCCTCAACCCTGCTCCAGAGGACTTTTACCTAATTACCCAGGATAATCTCTCTCCTGGCTTAAAGTCAACTGATTATGGACCTTAATCACATCTACAAATCACACTCACAGCACACCTAGATTAGTGTGTGTAGTGGTTTGAATCATGTCTCCCCCAAAAGATACATTCCCATCTTAAATGCTGGGACCCATGAATGAGACTTTATTTGGAAATAGGGTCTTTGCAGATGCGATCAAGTTGAAACGAGGTCATGCTGGATTAGGGTGGGCCCTGAATCCAGTAGCGGGTGTCCTCATAACAGAAAAGAGAGTGAAATTTGGAAACACACACACACACACACATACACAGGGAGAAAGATGTGCAAAGATGGCAGCAGAGACTGGAGTGACGTGGGTACAAACCAAGAAACACCAAGGATTGCTGGCAGCCACAAGAAGCTGGAAGAGACAGGAAGGATCCTCACCTAGAGCCTGCTGAGGGAGCATGACCCTGCCAGCTCCTGGACTTCTGGCCTTCAGAACTATGAGAGGATAAATTTGTGTTGTTTTAAGCCACCCAGTTTGTGTTTCCCCATTAAGGCAGGCCTAGGAATAAACACAGTGTCTGATGAATAACCAGCGACTGTAGCCCAGGCAAGTGGAAACATCACGGATCATCCTGCCTGCCCTTTCTTCCCTTCCCTCCATCCTAGCCTCCTCCCCTCCATGGAGCTTATATTCTACTTTTGGGAACAGACAATTAAAACCAATGAGCAAATGAACAGAAACATGCTGGCCTGTGAGAGAAAGCATGAGGGTGACACAGGGAGGCGAGCACCCCTCTGAGCAGAGACCTAGATGCCCTGACAGGCCTGGGTCCCTGGAGGGGGAGAGGTCCCCACAGAAGCAGCAGTAGGTTCAAGAGGCAAGAGGAAGCTGCCTGCACCTCGGGAGCGGCCAGGCGAGGGAGGGGTGGGCAGAAAGGAAGGAAACGCAGGGAAAATGGGAGACGATGGAGTCTCCTACCACTCATTAAATGTTAATTTGTCCTTAAATATATAAGAAATACATGCACATTGCCATGGACTAAATGTTCCCCCAAAACTCACTGAAGCTTGACCCTGATTGTAACAGTGTTAAGAGGGTGGGAAATCTGACTGTGGTATTTGAAAGGAGGAGCCTTTGGGAGGTGATTAGATTGTGAGGACTGTCCTTGTGAATGGATTGATCCATTCATGGAGTCATGGGCTTGGTTCTTATGGCTTCATCAGGAAAGTGAGCCAGCAGGTTAGTTCTCTATTGCTCAGCCATTCTCTCCATGTGACACCCTGCATTGCTATAGAGTCACCACCAAGAAGACCCTCACCAGATGTGCTTCCTGGACTGTGGACTTCCCAGACTCCAAAACCATAAGAAATTTTAAAAAGTGTTTAATATAAATTACCCAGTTTCAGGTATTCTGTTATAAGCAACAGACTAATACACACGTATATATCCTCCACCTGTCCTGTTAGAACCGTTTATATACAAAGTTTTCCTTGTCCCAGCCCAAGATCCACTCTCCCCTCAACACAGTTCATTACTTTTATTAAGTCATTTTGGTTTCTTTTTTTTTTTTTTTTTTGGTCTTTTTCGTGACCGGTGATCAGCCAGTGAGTGCACCTGGCCATTCCGATATAGGATTCGAACCCGCGGTGGGAGTGTCGCCGTGCTCCCAGCGCCGCACTCTCCCAAGTGTGCCACGGGCTCGGTCTCATTTTGGTTTCTTAAATGCAATTACATAAGTGTGTCCATATAGAAATGTTTTATATTTTTACAAAATTACCTTTCAAGTCAATTGCAGTGGAGCATTCTAATTTTTAAGCAAACTTTATTTTAGAATAAAGTTCCCGTCACTCCGTTTCCCCATTGTTAAAGGCTTGCATAGTGGTAGTTTTATCACAACCAGGAAACTGACCTTAGCACGTAATCATTAGCTAAACTCACGCTTTATTTGGATTTCCCCAGTTTTTCCACTAATGCTTCACATTGCATTTAGTTGTCCTGCCTCCTTAGGCTCCTCTGGGCTGTAACCACTTGTCCATTCTTTTTTGTTGTATTGAGGAATGCCGATCAGGTATTTCGTAGAATGTCCTTCAATTTAGGTTTGCCTGATGTTTTTCTCATGATTGGACTGGGGTTGTGAGTTTTTGGACATCGTTAGGTTTTTGCTTACAACATTTCACTGCAAAACTAATGTTTCAACAAAGCATCAGTCTATCTTAAAACTAGAGTCACATATTTAATGCAGTTGCTGTTATGTCTTTCTTTGTCACCTTTATACAAAAATACAGAAAACTGGGGGAGATACACCCATCAGTTCATACTCTTAGATCATACGTGAAACCTTTCCATTTTAAACTTCCACAATTCTGGGAAGAACTTTAACATTAAAAATTCCAACCATTTTGGAATTATCTAGTCATCTGAAAAAGCTATTTTAGTCACAAAGGGAACTATGCAAAGGAAAACCACCCGTTCTGGAGCACGCATCTTGTTTTCCCATTCCAGAAAGTACTCATTACTTCTGTGCCCTGATCACTGCTGAGACTTGATGCCGAAGTCATCCCCCAACACGCATGGCACTGGGCAGCTGTGTGCCGGTATGGGGTTTTGTGGGTGGAGTGAGTTTTATTTTAAATAGTTATTTCCAGAAATGTGACTGAGTTTCATTATTATGTCTAAAGAATACTAAGATGTTGTTTCCTTTTCCCCTCCTCTCAGGGACATTTTGAGAGTTATACGTGACAAGTATCTGATCTTACCAAATGGCTTTGATCTGGTGAAAATACCAACAAACCATAAAGACTTCCTTACACAGGTGCTAGAGAAAAGTCACACCTTCTAATTCCATTTAATTGTACTGTGCTTTCCTCAAACCTGCTGGGTTTTCTTTTCTTTCTTTCTTTTTTCTTGGAGTCAAGTTCATTGAGGTATAATTTACATGGTCAAAGTCACCCTTGGAGAACACAGTTCTGTGAGTTTTCACCAACATTTACAGCTGTGTAACCAGCACCGCCATCAAGATACAGAACAGCTCAGTCACCCCCAAAATTCCCCCCACACCCCTTTGTAGTCAACCTCTTCTCCAACCTACCCCCAACCTGGCAATCAATAATCTGTTTCTGTCCAGTAGTTTTGCCTATTCCGGAATGCTGTATGAACAGTTATAAAATATGTTGCCCTCTGAGTCTGGTGTCTTTCGCTTAGCAATTTGAAATTCATCCACATTACTGCACAGACAGATCAATACTTGATCCATTTTATGTTCACTAGTGCCCCCACTGTATGGACATACCACAGTTGATTTGACCTTCCACCTGTTGAAGGGCGTCTGAGTTGTTTTCAGTTATGGCAACTATGAATAAAGCGACCTGCATACAGGTTTTTGCATGAACCTACGTTTTCCTTTCTCTGGGATGTATAGATGGGATGGTGGGGGCATGTGTGCATCTGATCTTACCAAGGGGCTGTTGATTTCGTAAAAGCGACAACATCAGAGAGGCTTTATGACAAAGGCACTGGGGGAAATGCCACATTCCACTCCCATTTAGTTTCACTTGTGCTTTTCTTGAAAGATTTTCTTTGTCAATGTGGTGTCGAGCTTGACTGTGTGGGAGACAATTTTCGTGCAGAAACTATTTATAAAATCATCCTCTCTCCGATGCTTGTGCTGTACAGTGAATGTTAAAGTTAAACACAAAATGCAGAAGTGGAAACAAAGGGAGGGGGAAGCACAAAACTTCTCATAATGAAATATGGTTACCGAAAGAAACGGGGGAGGGGCGATGGCCTTTTGAAAATTATAATCTCCTGTTATTTTGTACCTATTACAGCCGTGTGTTATTTGGGAAAAACTGGCACTCTTGCTCATCCTGTGTACTTTGAGTAAACACAGGCAGCATTTTGTTTTTTCTTTTTTTGGTTTGTTCTTGGTGCTGGTGAAAGGGTGGGCTCTCAGATTATTTGCTGCTGAGAGGTGCTGTGTTTGGTGTTAGGCCACGGGTTTTGGAATCAGAGGAGCTGGATTTGTGTCTATTCTTCCCCTTTTAGTGGGATACATTCTACCAGGCCGCTGTGGAAGGCAGAATATGGTCCCCCAAAGAAGTCCCTGCCCTAATCCCTCAGAACCTGTGAAGATGTCACCTTCCATGGCCAAAAGGACTTTGCAGATGTGACTAAAGCTAAGAGCCTTGTAATGAAGAGATTGTCCTGGATGGTACAAGTTATATATCCTGGGCTATACAGGAGTTTTAAAAATTAAAGAGGGAGGCAGAAAAGAGGAAGGCAGAATAATGTGATGTGAAAAGGACTTGACCTTCCCTTGCTGGCTTTGAAGGTGGAGGAAGGAGGTCACACGCCCAGGAGTGCAGGAGCCTCTAGACACCAGACAAGGCAAGGAAACAGACTGTCCCCTGCAGCCTCCAGAAGGAGCACTGTCCTGCTGGCACCTTGATGGTAGCTCAGAGTATTGGTCGGGTTAGCTCCGAGTATTTCTCTCCAGAGAAGTAGAACTACTATGATGTATACGAGGGAGTCTTCAAAAAGTTCATGAAGAGTCATATTATCTTTTAATTCCATTTTCTCACGACCTTTTTGAAGTATACACACACACACACACACACACACACACACACACACACACACACACACACACACACACACACATTAAAGAGATTTATGACTAGGTATTGGCTCATGCAATTATGGAGGCTGAGAAGCTCCATGACCTGCCATCTGCAAGCTGGAGACCCCAGGAATCCTGTGGGTTTAGTCCAAAGGCCTGAGAGCCAGAGAGCCGAAGGTGCAGATTTCAGTTCACGTCTGAAGGCCTGCGAACCAGAGCACTGAGGACAGATGCTGCTCCAGCTCAGGCAGGCAGAGAGAGGCAAACCCAGTCCTCCTCTGCCTTGTGGGTCCTCCTCAGGCCCTTGGTGGGTGGCATGGTGCCCATCCACATTGCGAGGGCCCTCTGCTTCCTTCAGTTCACCAATGCAAATGCCAAGTCTCATCTGGAAATACCCTCACAGACACACCCATAAATAATGTTTAATCAGATATCTGGGCATCCTGTTGACAAGTTGACACCTAAAACTAACCATCATCATACCCAGTGAGACTCATTTGAGACTTTTGACCCCAAAACCTGTCAGATAATAAATTTGCATCGTTTTAAGCCACAAAGTGTGTGGTAATTGGCTACAGCATGGAGAGAAAACTAATCCAGCCACTAACCTCTCTGAGACACAATTTTTCTCCTTTGTAAAATAAATATGATCATGATACTATCTGCCCCCAAACCACTTCACAGGTTGCTATGGCAATCTGAGGGCGTGTTTGAAACCGTTTAGGAAACTATAAAAACTTTGCTAGATAGAAAAAAACAACAACATATAATTCTTTTGTTTCTTCTTTGGCAGCTGGGCAGTACAGGGATCTGAACCTGTGACCTTGGTGGCACAAGGCTGTGCTCCCACCAGCTGAGCTAACCAGCCAGCCATGTAATTCCTTTTGATCTAGTACATTTCCTACCACCTTAGTTCTTCCTTTGCTTACTAGCTCTGCTCCTCTCAGGATATGTTTAGTTTGGTGAGTCCTTCCAGTGACCTTAATCCTCCCTGAATAAGTGACTGTCCCCAAAACACTGGCCATTTCTGCTCTTCCAGAATTCAGCACCATCCCCAAACATAATGCACTTGGCTCCTAAAGATACTCGGGTTTTTTTACCCTTACCCTTTTTATTAAATATTTTAAAAAGCGGTCCTTAATTTATTTTGAAACTAAAACACACACATTAATCAAGAAAAAAACTAAGAAGAAGTTAATAAGTTACATGAGGATCCTTGAATCATTTAGTCTCCTAGAACAAGTGTCAGCGAACTTTCTTGCAACAGGCTAGAAATTGTATGATTTATGCTTTGTGAGCCACAGGGTTTCTGCCCCAACCACTTAACTCTGCTGTGATAGTGCTGTAAGCAGTGAAGGAGTGGGTGTGTTCGCTTTCCAATGAAACTTTACATATGGACTCTGAAATTTGAATTTCATAGAATTTTCACATGTCACAAAGTATCATTATTCTTTTGATTTTTTCCAACAGTTAAAAATGTGGAAACCGTGTGTTAGCCCTAGGGTTGTTCAGAAACAGATGGCGGGATGGATTTGGCCAGTGGCCCTTGTCCTCGAACAAAAGCTCCAGCTTCCCCAGGGTAAGGAATCTTGCTAGCTTAGTTAACCACGCCTTCCCAATGCCTGGAACAGTATGCCCAACAGAGTGAGGTAAGAAGGGCAGGATCAGATCCCATCTTTGTCTAACAGTTGGATATTATGCTCATCATAGAGTTTTTTTGCATTAATTTTGAGTTTTAATATATGGCATTGTAATCCTCTATCGGGATGACTGAAGTTTTGACACCTCCTTAAACTCACCTCACTCTAGTGTCCTGGCTAGTGAGCTGTGGGAGGGGGCCCATGGTGGTGAGATGAATGAATCCGGATGGGTATGGGGGCAATAGAGGACTGGAATTCAAGCTTGCACTGTTCTTCTAAGGTAGGAAAGTTCAGGGTGTCTGTGAACTTGCATGTGGAGAAGCTTTGCAACTTTATGGTCACTAATGGAAATTTAGCATTGCTGATCATTATGAATATAGAGGATGAGTGACAGTAGCACTGACAGTATCTCTGCTTTGTCATCAATTTATCACCATTAGAAATCTGATACATGTTCGGAGCAGGTTATAGTTGAAATAGTTTTTGTTTATACTCATTATTTCTTTGAAATGACAGAAGTTGTTAGAACCAGCTATAGAACTCACGTACTGTTGATCATTTTATTTGAATATAATTGGGTTTCTTTGTAATCCTATGTATTATTTGTATCATTTAATGTATTTAGAAACAATATTCACTGAATTGCTAAAGAAGGTCTGAGGCACTGAAACGGTTAAGGGCCCCTTTCCTCAATCCTTTAACCTCTTGGGCCCAGTTTTCCTCTCTGAAGATTGCAGATAAAAATCTCTGATTTCCAGGGAAGATCTGGGAATATAATACTGGACTTGAACACCTCCATGCCAAAAGTGAGGTGTTTTCAGTATTCATATATGAACTGAATGTGAAATTCTAAATGGAAAATAAATAGCAACAACTCACATGCATTAGTTTGCTGGGGCTGCTATAACGAAGTACCGCAGATTGCAGGACTTAAACAACAGAAATTTATGTTCTCATAGTCTTGGAGTCTAGAAGTCCAAGATCAAGGTGCTGGCAGGGCCAATTCCTTCTGAGACCTCTCTCCCTAGTTTTAGACACTGTCTTCTTCTTGTGTTCTCACATGTCATCCCTCTGTGTGTGTCTGTGTCCTAAGGTCCTCTTCTGATAAGGACACCAGTGAGACTGGATTAGGGCCCACCCTAATGACCTCATTTTAAATTAATTACCTCTTTAATGACCTTATCTCCAAATACAGTCACATTCTGAGGGGCTGAGGGTCAGAACTTCAACATAACAATTTTGTGGGAACACAATTCAGCCCATAACATCAGATTAAAAAAAAAAAAAAAGTATTGAATGCCTTCTTGGATCAAGGGATGCAAAAAGTGTTTTCAGCCACCTATATCCATCCATGATAGTGATGGGCCTTCTTATCGGTCCTTCTATTTATTTGCTTGTCCAAGTAGGACCTCACACAATGTCATTGGATACAGGTATTCCCTTTACAGATTTGATTCTAATCTCTTTTAGGAAAATTAGAAGCAAAATCTCAAATCGAAGAAAGGCCAGAGACTTATAAGTGAAGTTGGAAAGCCCACCCCTTCCTTCCTCATTTCATAAGGGAAGCTCATGGTGGGTGCTTACTCAAAGCAAAGACGTAATCCATAAACGTCAAGGAAAGATCATCGATCCCTCTAGCATGTCGATATCTCTGGAGAGAGGGAGTGGACTTCTGTCCAGCCTACACACATCTGGAGGGTGTCAAATGACACTTGCATGTGCTTCCCGTAATAACTTAATCCAGAAAACAGACACGAATGATTTACTTATCATGAGAGGTTCTTTATGTACAGCAGACAGTGAATACCATCATCTGTTAAAGCCATCTTGGACTTAGCTTTGACTTTTTCTTTTGTACCTGGGGACCTCTGTACTATGTGGCCTTTCTTTTGAGTGGTATAACAGTTACATCACATGATAAATTAGTCGGAGATCTCATTTGGCCTCTCTCTCTTCTTTCTAAAAAGATGGTGAGATCCAATTTAACAGTGAGGCAAGTAGATTCTGGAAGTTTGCACCAATATGGGACCATATGTCAGGAGTCTTTGAAAATCAGATGGGCCTGGGAGAAATCAGACATTAGATACAATAGAAACTGGGCAGTAAGTCTTATGAGAAGTTTAATACCTCTTCCTACTGTCTTTCTTTAAAAAAAAATTAATAGACTTTTTTTAGAAGAGTTTTAGATCTACAGGTGGGCCGCTGCAACCCCATGACTGCCACACGCTGGACCCATGCAGTGCAAAGAGCCACTCGTCCTGGGAAAAGGGAGCAGGGTCTGGTGTGGGGAACCCCTCGCCTGGGGAGCCCTGAGGGCCAGAAAGGCAGCCACCTCCTCGCCTGTGTGGCAAGCACGTTTGTGGGGAATCTGGTGCTAAACTATTGGAAGAGGACCTGCTACTGGGTCAGGCTTTTGCATGTAGCAGAGCAGCTCCCTTGCTGCGATTTATTGAGAGTCAGCCCTAGACACAAGGGTTTAAAAGAAAAAGAAAAAGAAAAAGAAAAAGAAAAAGAAAAAAAGTTTTAGATCTACAGAACAATTGAGCAGATAAGGCAGAGTTCCCATGTCCCCTCTCCCTCCCCAGCTGCCAGTGTTATTAACATATTGTTAGTATAGTACATTCGTTACTATTAATGAACCAATATTGATACATTATTATTAATTAAAGTCCGTATTTATACAGTGTCATACAGAATAGATTCACTGCCCTAAAAAATCCCCAGAGCTCAACCTGTTTATTCCTCCCTCCCCTGGCAACTGCTGAACTTTTCATCAGCTCTATAGTTTTGCCCTTTTGAGAATGTCATATTGTTGGAATCATGTAGTTTGCAGCCTTTTTAGACTGGCTTCTTCCACTTGGCAATATGCATTTAAGGTTTCTGCATGTTTTTTTGTGGCTTGATAGCTCATTTCTTTTTTATCGCTGAATACTATTCCATTGTGTGGATGTGACAGTTTATCCCTTCAACCAAGGACATCTCGGTTGCTTCCAGTGTTTGGCAATTATGCACAAAGCTGCTTTCTGTAGTCAAACATAAGTTTTTGACTTAGTTGGGTAAATACCTAGGAGCACAATTTCTGGGTTCTATAGAAAGACTATGATTAGCTTTGTAGGAAACTGCCTAGCTGCCTTCTGAAGTATCTATACAATTTTGCATTCCCACCAGCAATGACTGAGAGTTCCTATTGCTCTGTATCCCATCAGCATTTGATATTATCAGCTTTTTGGATTTTAGCAATTCTAAGAGGTATGTAGTGGTATATCATTGTTATGTTAATTTGCAATTCCTAGCGATATGTTATGTTCAGCAAGTTTCCATATGCTTCTTTGCCATATATATATATATATATATATATATATATATAGATAGATAGATACATTTTTTTTTTCTGTATATACCTTTGGTGAGTTTTTTTTTTTTTTTTTGTCGTTTTTTCGTGACCGGCACTCAGCCAGTGAGTACACCGGTCAGTCCTATATAGGATCCGAACCCGCGGCGGGAGCGTCGCCGCGCTGCCAGCGCAGCACTCTACCAAGTGCGCCACAGGCTCGGCCCTTTGGTGAGTTCTTTTCGTGATCTTTTGCCTGCTTTTTAATTGTTTTTTATTTTTTTTGGTAGTGGCTGGTAAGGGGATCTGAGCCCTCGACCTTCGTGTTATAATACCACACTCTAACCAACTGAGAGGGTGGTTGTTTTCTTATTGTTGAATTTTAAGAATTTTTTGTATATTTTGAATAGGATTCTTTACCAAATACGGATTTTGCAAATATGAGCGGTCTTCAAAAAGTTCACGGAAAGATTAATATCATCTTTTAGCTCCATTTTTCCATAAATTTTTTGAAGTACCCTCATATTTTCTCCCAGATAGTGACTTATTTTTTCAATCTCTTAACAGTGTCTGTTGCAGACTTTTAAAAATGAAGCCTAACTGCTATGATTTTTAAAAATTTTTGATGGCTGTATTTTACACACATATTTTACATATATTTCTATACACATATATTTTGGGGGGGCTGGCCAGTATGGGGATTCAAACCCTTGACTTTGGTGTTCCAACTTCTGTGTGTTAAATGCATCCCTCAAAGATTTATGTATTGGAAACCTGACCTCCATTTTAAGAGTGTCAAGAGGGTGGGAAATCCAATTATGGTATTTGAAAGGTGGGGCCTTTCAGAGGTGATTAGACTGTGAGGACTGTGCCCTCATGAATGGGTTGATCCATTCATGGAGTCATGGGTGTGGTTCTGATGGCTTTAGAAGGAGAGTGAGTGAGAAAGTTCTCTTTCTCTTGGTCAGCCCATTCTTACCTAGCATGTGAGTTGCTGTAAAGAGTCACTCCACCAGGAAGAAGGTCTTTACCAGATGTGGACTTTAGACTTTCAATCTCCAAAACTGTGAGAAATACATTTCATTTCTTTGTAAATTGCCCAGTTTCAGGTATTTTGTTATAAGCAACAGAAATGGACTAATACACCAACATTCTTTTTTTTTTTCTTTCATAGATCATGCTTTTGGTGTTGTATCTAAAAAGTCACTGCCAAACCCAGGGTCGTCTGGATTTTCACCTATGTCATCTTCTGGGAGTTTTATAGTTTTCCCCTTAACATTTAGGTCCATGATCTATTTTGACTTAATTTTTGTGAAAGGTATAAGGTCTGTATATAGAATCCTTTTTTTTGCATATGAATGTCCAGTTGTTCCAGCACCATTTGTTAAAAAGGAGCCTTTGCTCCTTTGTCAAAGACTAGCTGAGTATATTTGTGTGGGTTCCTACTGCCTTTTAACTAAATTTTCGGCTGCTCATATAGGAAATAGTGATGGCATTTGTTGCAAGCAGATTCTTGTGTTTACCCCTCCCTGCAGTCAGTAACTGAAAATAATTGTGTGGAATACACACATGTGCACATACATATTGCAGTGGATATCTGTGGAAATCATGGTAGCTCACTTCTACATAGTATCTTTTACTTTTGCCAGAGTGCTCTAGCTCCTTTCTGCTCTATTTTATTTCCTTGTTTTCTCCCACTTTACAGGACTGCACATTTGAAAATCGACAAAACAGATAAAATAGCCTAATTTACCACCGACCTACCACCATTTCAGGAAGAGGAGTTTTAGTGATTTTATGATGAATGTAGAAAGTCTCTTTTCCTGTCTTAGGTCTTACAACGTCCCTTGGGGGTCCTATGAGTCTACGATAAAAGCGTGACTCCTTACAGGCAGGAAGACCTTTGGGATTATTGGGATATTACCAAACAGGCAAAATGGATTCTGAGCTCACTTGCACTGTGATTTACCGCCTGTAAAACCTGTCCACACTGGGCCCTGGCTGGAGACTTAGGATTTCCACCTTTTGCTTATCCTTTAAATGATTGACGTCTGACAAATAATCTCCAAGTAATACAAAGAAGCCTTTTAACCAAGTTCAGTTCAGAATTTCCAAGCAGCTAAAGACAAGCAGGGCTGGTCGGGCAGAGGGGCCGGTTTGGTTGCGCAGCTACTCGGGAGTGTGTGGTAGCTGAGGGCCGCGTCCCCGTAAAGCCGAGAGCTGTAATGATGTCAACTTGTTATTTACTTTCCAAATCTGAATGACTGAGCAAGGCGAAAGGAGAATCAATCAACCACAATGTGACCCTACAGGCGGAAAAAACGCAGCGCTCCCACCAGCAGGCGGTGGGGGAAGGGAAGCACGTGTAACCGGGGCAGGGTTGCATCATGAGCTCGCTGGGGTTTTCTATTGCACCCTTCGTTTTTTCGATTGCATGTAATGCCTCAGCATCAGTCTGCACAAGCCCAGGGAGCCCGGGAGCAACGAGGGGCAGGCTCAAGGGAAGGCCCCACCAAGTCTTTTTGGGGGCCCTTGAATGGCAACTGATACATAATAAGACACAATCTATTCTGCTGATTCACAATTATGGAGACTGTGTAAGTGTGTATTTTTTTGATGTGCTCTAATAATGGTGTAGCAACAGTCGTTTTACATCATTGACGTTTTACAGCAGTATTTTGCAGGGTAGTTTTTAGGTCCGCCTTTTTGATGGAGGACCAGCCCCTTAAAAACTCACCTCGGGTCCCCCCTCCCCCAGCAACCAGAACAACAAATGGTCTAGTGTTCAAGGAAGGAGCAAGCAAGGTGATAGTTTAAATTGCTGAGTGTACAGGGCTCTTAGCGCGGAGCTCATTAGATACCAAAGGGAGGGGCAAAGTTATTTAAAAATTATTCAGCCAGGCAGACACCAAAGGTACTGGGGAGGAGGATCGGATGTTTGTTTAATTGAATTAAGGCCGGGAGTGGTGGGGAATCGTCGCCAACGTGGAGGGGAAGGAGCGCTGGGGACTTGGGTGCACCAGGGTTGGGCCGTATAAGCCTTTGCAACTTAAATCACTTTGCAAATGCCCGAGGTCTGAAGCCTGGGGTGGGGGTGAGGAGGTCGGAGGGCCCGGGTCTCCCCAAACCCGGAGCTCCCCCACCCGGCTCCCGGCGCCCACTGTGTGTGTTTCTCGCCAAGCATTGCCGGCTGTTCCCGGGAGGTGTTTTGCAAAGATCCGGGCTCTGCCTGAGTTCTCCCTTTTTGGGGTGGGGGAAAGGCCATTGGGGTGTCCTCTAAGCCGCCGATTTTGAGGGAGATGCACCCTCGGGCAGGTTGCACGGGGTGCTGTTGGGGCAGTTGGGCGACTTCTTTTTTTGAGGTGGGGAGGGTGCTCCAGCAATGGCCCGGGTTCCCCTCCCCCCGGACACCGCGGGGTGGCCCGGGTTCCCGTCCCTTCGAGGCAGTCAAGGAAAGGCTGGGTTTGGGAGTGGGTGGGTGTAGGCCCGGGATCCTCTTATTTCCTCTGAAGGCCACGGAGACAGGTTTTGGAGCAAGTGGGCAGAGGCCCGGGTCCCCTCACCTGCCCTAGGCGTGGGGGGAGGGGACAGATTGGGATGAGGTACTGTGTAGGGACGCAGGTCCCTCTGCCTTGGGGGAGGGGCTGGGTTGGGGCTCGGGTCGTCCCTAGGAGCCTGGGGGGAGCGGCAGGCCTGAAGTCCCTATCCTCCGTGGGGGAGGGGCTGGTTTGGGACGCAGGGTCCCCTTCCCCCAGCCTTGGGGCCACCCCCCCGGCCGTGGGGAAGGGGCGGGCCGTGGCGGCGGAGGCGGGCCCCCCCCTGCCGGGCCGGCGCGCTCGCGGCCGCTCCCCCCGGAGGTCACTGCCCGTGCCGGTCCCTCCCGCCGTCCCGCCCTCTCCCGCCGCCGCCGCTCCCGCCCCAGAGCCCCCGCCCCGCCGCCGCCGCCGCTGCAGCGCCCTCCGGCCGCCATTCGGCAGCGAAACTTTCCAGCGCCCGCGCCCTCTCGGGGACTCGGCGGCGGCGGGGCGGGGGCGGCCCGGGGGCGGCGCTCGGCTGCTCCGGGGCGCCGGGCCCTCCTCGGCCGCGGCACGGCCCGGGCTCGGCGACGGCCGGCCGGAGAGAGGCAAGGAGCGCGGCCGGGCGCGGCGGCGCGGCCACAAGTTTCGCCGGTGGCGCCGAGGTGAGTGCGCGGGGCCGGCGCGGCCGCCGGGGGCTGGGGCTGGGGCGGCGGTGGGGGTGGGGCGCAAACTTCTGCGGCGCGGGGGGCGGGGATGACTCCCCCCGGGGGTCCCGGTGGCGGATCGGGGCGCCGGGACGCTGCGCCCGCCCCGGGGGTTCCTGGAGTGGAAGGTGCCCAACTGTCCCCGCGGCGCTCGACTGGGGTGCGGCGCGCCCTGGAGGCTGAACAATACCCCGGGCGGCCGCTCCCAAAGTGACGGCGCGTGGGGGCGGGCGGAGGCGGCGAGGGGGCTCTTTTGCTTTGCGGAGGGGGAGGCGGCCGCTAAGTTTAGGGAAGCGCCCACGTTCTCCCCACCGTGCCCCTTTGTCTGCCCATCCCGGGGCTCCCTGGGCCAAGCCGCGCCGCCGCGGGCCGGAGGGGCCGTGGCGGGATCCCCCGGGGGGAGGGGAGCCCATTCATCCCCGGGGCGCGCGGGCCGGCCCGCCCCGACCTGCGTGGAAGCGCGGGGCGCGCAGTGGAGAGAGGGGCGGGGAGGTGGCGCGGCCCCGCGTCTGCCCAGGTTCTGAGGCGCAGAAACTGTCAAGGAAGTCGGGAGCCCCCTCCCCTCCGTCCCCCGGCCCGAGCGCGGGGACGGGGCTGGGGCCACACCGGTGGGCGGGGCGCCTCTGGCCAGGCGGGGGTCTGCACCGCGCGGCCTGAGGCGGGTGCAGACCTGTTGCTCCTGGCGCAGGGGATGGGGGGGTCCCATAGACCCTAAGCTCCGGCCCTGCTCCCCAGGGGGACCTTCCGTGACCGAGGGCTGGTGCTCGGAACGGGGGCTGCGCCTTCCGGAGTCGGCGATCGCCGAGTGTGTGACAACTTTGGGTCGCTGGAGGCCTGGCCGCGTTGGGAGAGGGCCTGGATTTCACGTGCATCGCCCGTGCGCGGTCAGGCACGGGCACGGGCACGGGCCCGGGCTCGGGCTCGCTCAGTGCACTGCCTCGTGTCCTCGCAGCAACTGCGTCGGGCACTGCAGAAAGTTAGGGTCCGGCGTGTTTCTTTTCGACTGGGTGGTTTTGTGGAGCAAAACCTAAAAAGAAACAAAAGCCCACCCCCTGTTGCATTTGCAACTGTCTCTGCTTTGCATTGTCATGTGTGGCTTGACCTGACTCCTGGATGTTTTTCTCTCCTGACACGCCTCCCGAGTCCCTGATTTAACCTGGAAGGGGAGGGGCAGGACTCTAGACTTGGCGCGGGGTGGGGTGGGGGTGGGGAGGGGAGGAAGGTGCCAGGCGGTGGCTTCGGGGTCGGAAATGGCTCTGGACGATTGTATGAAGCGTTACAACGAGTCATTCCTAGAAAAGATGCAATTAGGAAAAAATAAAGAATGTTGAGTATGGAACTGTTAAGACGTTAAGACAACGCTTTTATTTTAAAGGGTACCTATGTCTCATCCTGTCGAAAAACACCCAGCTGGATAACTAATACAAGGATAAAAGTTTAAGTTCTTCGCGTGATCCACGTGTTAACATGGTCCCTTAAGGCGATTCCAACCCTTAATTGAACACACACCTGTGGGACAAAAATGGAGATTTTTGGTGTAGCGCTGCTGCCCCCACCCCCATGAATTGTGCTTCTTGAATGGACCCAGAGAATTTCACTCTGCCAGTAGTTTTAAGGAGGAAGTGGATTGTAAAAAATAACGACGACTTTACTGTGGACACACTTAGAAGTGAATGTTTCGAAATCTGGACTTTTTTCATCAGTTGTTTCTGTACCACCGATTCTATATGATAGCATCTTAGTAAGAAGATACTTTTTCTACTTTTATGGTGATGGACAAATGTTCATTCAAAAATGTACTGAGCTGCCGCTAGAAGTCAGGTACTGTGCTAAGCCCAGGGGACCCCAGGAGCACGACAGAGCCCCTTTGGGGGACACTGGGAATGGGGGTGCGGTGGGGGTTGGGCACTCCCCAACAGCAGGGTGTGCTACCTGTATCCTCGGGCATTTCTTCTTAATCTTCTTTTATCCAGGGCTGAGTGAGTCCAGGAGTTAAGAATATCTTTTAAATTTCATGCATTGATCCTTAAATCTCCCAAACCTCACCACTCCTGGAAGTTTGGGCATTTTAATGAGCTGTGTCGGGATATTGCGTGGTGTGGTGTGGGGCTTAGAATTGTAGTTGGCTTTGAATCCACTTTGACCTGTTGGAGCTCAGTTTTCTCATCTGTGTGATAGCGTCATGAGCCTGCCTGGCTGGGCTATTAGGAGGGTTTCTATGGGGTCTGGAGACAAAGTGGTGAATGGACCCCCTGAGTCTACCTCCATCACGGCAGGTGGCATCATGACAGATACCGTTTGGTGAGAAAAGCAGCCTTTATCCTCATTTGGCCTGAACTCGTGAAGGGGGCCCAGCATGTTCGTGCTGTGCGGTTGACCAGTTGTTTGACCTCGAACTCCTGCAGCTTCTTTGAGCGTTGTTTTCTATGTATAAAAATAAAAAGGAGAACTGAAATAGTGGTCCTCACTGGATAGTGCGAGTGCCAAAAGAGAATGTATGTATCAGTTTTTTTGAAAATACAAGGCCTCTTGCAAATTTTAGTTGTTGATCTTGTGCGAATAGAATAATTGTCTTTCCATAACTTGAATGCCATGCACTGAGGATTTTACAGGCATTTACAGCCCATGGATAGTAATTATTGTTTTCAGTGTGCAGCAGAGGACACTAACATTCATAGATGTTAAGTAACTTGCTAGTACAGAGTGGAGGGAAGATGGTCCAATTCCCAAAGCTCAGCTCTTAAGCTTGGTGTTATTTTGCCTACATGCCTGTTCAGTGTGGATCTGCCCATTGAAGACAAAAGATCTATAAACTACAGACACACACATACGGGAGAATCTATATTGAATGTGTTCATAAGAATCTATATACATATAGATGTATCTCAAGTGAATCAAGGAAGGTTGACCACAGTGGAGCGATTATTTTCTTCTATAGCTTTGTCTTTGGATACGGTAGCCACTAACCACATATGGATATTTAGGCTTCACTTAGCTGAAAATAATCCCAATTTGTCAGTTGCAGTAGCCATATTTTACTTCTCAGTAGCTGCATGTGGTGAGGTGGCCACCATATGGAACAGTACAAAACTTGCAGAAAGTTCTGTCGGAGTGTGCTACTCGGCAGTTACCACAGTGAAACCTTAGTAAAGAAAAAGGAGAGTTTGTGTATTTTTTTGTTTGCAATAATTCACAGGTAATTTTTTTTAAAAAAGGCCCATTTCAAGCAACCCAATTAAAAAATGGGCAAAAGAGCTAAGCAGGAATTTCTCTAAGGAAGATATACAAATGGCCAACAGACATATGAAAAAATGCTCAACATCACTCAGCATCCGGGAAATGCAAATCAAAACTACACTTAGATACCATCTCACCCCAGTTAGGATGGCTAAAATCCAAAAGTCTGAACGATAAATGCTGGCGAGGTTGCGGAGAAAAAGGAACTCTCATACATTGTTGGTGGGACTGCAAAATGGTGCAGCCTCTATGGAAAATGGTATGGAGGTTCCTCAAACAATTGCAGATAGATCTGCCATATGACCACTGCTGGGAATATACCCAGAGGAATGGAAATCATCAAGTCGAAGGTATACCTGTTCCCCAATGTTCATCGCAGCACTCTTTACAATAGCCAAGAGTTGGAACCAGCCCAAATGTCCATCATCAGATGAGTGGATATGGAAAATGTGGTACATCTACACAATGGAATACTACTCTGCTATAAAAAAAAGAGTGAAATACTGCCATTTGCAACAACATGGATGGACCTAGAGACAATTATATTAAGTGAAACAAGTCAGGCACAGAAAGAGAAATACCACATGTTCTCACTTACTGGTGGGAGCTAAAAATTAATATATAAATTCACACACACACACACAAAAAAACCGGAGGGGGGGGGAGAAGACATAACATCTACAATTACTTGAAGTTGATACGACAAGCAAACAGAAAGGACATTGTTGGGAGGGAGTGGGGAGAGGGAGGAGGGAGGGAGGTTTCAGTGATGGGCCACAATAATCAACCACGTTGTATATCGACAAAATAAAACTAAGGGAAAAAAAAAAAAAAAAAAAAAAGGCCCATTTCAGACGGTGATTTGCCCAGGCAAGTGATTTCAGTGAATGGGTTCTTAACCTGAAATTGACAGCTATAGTTTTAGATTGAGGTGTTTTGGACCAATTTCGAGTTAGAAAACCAGAACTCAGGCTGAGTTCCGCCACTGAGTGTTAAATTTTTGGCAGGGCATTTAGCTGTTCCATCCCTCAGTTTGCCTCTCTGAAAAATGGCACTCCCAGTCCCCAATGAACATCCCTCGAGATGGTGTAGAGGGAAGGCTCAAGGCAAATGGGAAGTGTCGCTGTCCGTGAGGGTCCTGTGCTGGTGACTGAGTGTTGGACCCTGTCCCATATTCTCAAACCCTTGCTCCCCACCCCCTCCTTGACTTTTAAGTCCTAAGTATTAAGGTTGAAACTCTTGAAGTCAAAACCTAACATGTGAAGAGGCTTATAAGGAAGCCTTCCCACCAGGTGAGACATCACAGTAGTCAATGTACTTTAAAAAAAAAAAAAAAAAAAAAAAAGCGTGGCTGAGTGTTAGCTGTTTCCTGCACTCTGAGCCCCTGAGTCAGTATGTTATTTTTATTACTTAGTGAATGTGTCATTTGCATAGTTCTTTGTATTTTTATAGCAATGGGGTACAAATTTTATTTGTAAATGAGGCTGGGGGAGAAACCCAGCTTTGTGTCTGTGTGGGAGGTGACTTCCCAGACTCCTGACCCGCCCTTTGTGCTCACTTTTGCTTCTTGTCAGGACTCTGGTGGAACCATCAGCCTTTGGCTGGAAGGATGTGCAAACCTGGGGCGCCCGCCACTCTCTGCAGAGGTGGAAAAAGGGTCCCTTACAGAGGGAGGCCCAGGAAAGCCATTTCCCGTAGGTCCTGAGTGTCAGGAATTCAGATTCTCTGCTGCATTCCTGCTGAGTAGCAGAACCCCTCACCTCTTCCCCGTGCTCTGCACCGGGCCACGTGCACCCCCTGGCCTAGGTGATCATCGTGGTTTCTCTGCCGGGGGCGGCAAGACCGTTTTTGTCCCCCTTCGTCCCCCTTAAAAAAAAAAAAGTTGTACACTGTATCCAATAAGTTGTTAATCTTTCACCACCAAATACATTGAGAAAACAGTTCCAGTCAGGAAGCAAGACTAAAGTCCTTTTGTAAACACTATTTTTTTCTAAGTTGGAAAGATAAACTTTCTTTTCCATAGCTATTTTTAGTGTGAAGGAAGTAACTGACCTCTCCAGGCGGAGGCTGGATGCGAGTGTCCCCCCGGGGTCCTGCTCCGTCCCCCTTCCCTCCTCTCCTGCCTTTCTGCGGGGCTCCACCACATGGACCGTGCAGGCCAGATGGGCAGAAGTGGAACCCGCCAGAACCAAAATAAAAGCTGGGTGTGGGAAGCGACTAAAAAATCAACATTTTATAAAGGGCAAAGAGAGCCTCGTCTGAGAACAGGAGTTTAGAATCTCGAGGGAAAGCGCATCGTTAACTTGCCTTGAGAGGGTTATTGCTCTTGCTGGGCCCCCTGCCTGGCCAGCCTATTAAATATTTAGGGAGAATCCGCTGCTCGCTTGAAAATCACCGAAGTCAATTGGAAGTCATTAAAAATATGGAATTGGAGCAAATTTAAAGTTAAAACAGAGGAGAGAATATGTTTCTTTTATAAAGGACGTTGGGTACCATTTTCTTTCTTTTCTTAGACTTCTTGACTGATGAGAACAGGGAGATCTAGATGGGGCTTGACATGCTTGTCCAAGAGAAAGGGAAGTCTGAAAAAATGAAGGTGGAGAAGATGGTTGTTTATAGCAAAGGTATTGTCCACATTGGGCTCTAGAATGTTGTGTCAACTAACGGTTCTCGATTGAGGAAGTCTTGCCCCCCACAATCAAGGGGCATTTGCCAATGTCTGGAGACATTTTGGATTGTCACAGCTGCTGGGGTGTGAGGGCTGCTTCTGGCGTCTAGTGGGTGGAGACCAGGAATGCTGCTGAACACCTATAGTGCACAGGACAGCTGTCACTACAGAGAATGATCTGACCCCAAATGCCAGGAGGGCCAAGGTCGAGAAACCCTGAGTTATACAGTCAACCGTGCAATCCTGTTTTGGTCAAGGTCCATGGGGATGCCAGGGAAAAACAAGTGTGTGTGTGTGTGTGTGTGTGTGTGTGTGTGTGTGTGTGTGTGTGTGTACATACACATAGACACATACGTACACATATAGACATACATGCATATACACGCACACGCACTTGCTCTCTAGCAATTTGCTTGCTTTTCATATCTTTTTCCTTCCCTCTTAAATTTCAGGGCTAGTTTTTAGTATATTATATATAAATACTAATATATATATATAATATACTCCACCATGGTGTGTGGTAACTAAGAAACCTCAGAGTGTGGAGGCAAAGGATTGTCTGGAGTATTTGCTGCTTGCGAGACTCTGGGTGTTGCTCTGTCTCCTTTCCTACAACAGCCAAGGGAGCAGTTTGGGGCAGCTGGGTGGGACCTGCATTTTACTTGTAGAAGGCCTCATCCACGTGTCAGGAGGAAGAAGACACCTGGAGTGCCGTTCTGCTGTGGCCTGGTTGTCCTGGGCCAGCCCCCAGCCTCTCTGTGCAAGTGAGCCCCAGAGGAGCCACAAGCCCAACCTGGCTGGGGGGATTCTGGGCTTCCACTGGTCATGGGACAGGTGACAGGGCTGTGAGAGGGGCCTGCTTTGCAGCCAGCTCTCTGTGCACTGACGGCATCTTTGGGCAAATCAATGAACTTGTCTAGCGTTGATTTTCTCATTGAGAGAGGAGAGATGGAGGGGGGGGCAGGGAAAGAGGACACTGAGAGTAAAATTGATTTCTCAGGCTTGTTTTGTTCAAGAAAATGCATTTCTCAGGCTTCCATTAAAGGAGATAATATTGTTATAATGCTTGGAGCTCAACATGCTTATATTTTCCTCTACTCTCAAGTTGGAAATTGGGTTTGAAAATATATCTTTATCTGTTATGATGCTGTCTAGCAATTTTCTTGCTTTTTGTGTGGGTCTTTCCCCCTCCCCCTCTTGTGTAATTATTGATGCTCCTTTACTTAGGATGGGGTTATGTCTAGATAAATGCATCGTAAAGTCCAACCATTGTAAGTCAGGGACTGTCTGTATATCTATATAATTATATCTATGTAATTAAAAAAAAATTACTGTATGGCAAAATTGACTGTTTTTCTCTCTGGGTGTACAGTTTTATGAGTTTTAACATGTGCATATATTTATGTGACCACCACCATAATTTGGATACAGAATAATTCTGTCACCTCAAAGAAGTCCATGGAACTGTCTCCCATAGTACCTCCACAGTCACCCCTTCCCCTGCCCAGCTGCTCTACTCTCCAGGTCTTGGGGGTCACATTTTATTTAACACATGATGAAATGCCTTATGGAGAATCGCTCTGTGCTTCTAGCACCTTCCTTGATTCTTCTCTCTCATGGCACCTGAGTTTTATGCTTTTGCACGTTGCAGCCAACCTGCCTTCCTCAGAGTTTTGCACTGTGGGTGTTGTCAAAAGCCAGGAAAAGAACAGCTTACTGCTTCTGAATGTGTCTGAGAAACCCTGGTGAAAAATACTAGTTGTTTTGTTGGGGCTGCTGAAGATGTGCTCTTTTTTCTATGGCAGTTAATTCTTGCTGCCAAGTGGGTTGAGATGGGATATTTTTGTTGCACATTTAGAGAATGTTACCCTAACCTTTTTGCTCAGTATGACTGAAAGACAGTATATCACATGTATCAGAAGGTTAAAGTCGTGGGTTCAATTTCAAAAACAGGACACTTATACATTGAGAGGTGTTGCTGTTTTCTTATGTGGGTGAATCAAGTGAATATAAAATAACAAAGTGTCAAGTTGCTTTTGATTAGTTGGTTGTTAAAATAAAATGAATGATTGTGTTTCTGTTGCTGTATAGTTGCTGACCGTAACTGCGTGTGTCCTCCCTGGTAGCCATCACGGTTGGATGAGTGACTCTTGGGGCTGCTTTTCAACCTCACAGCTGTGTAGATTTTAATTTAGAAGGGGGACACTGCTTCAGTGTTGGGTGGGCCTTTTTGAAAATTAAAAAAAATTTTTTTTTACTGCTTAAGGATGATGGTAGTTTTATGTTAACTAAACCCTGGGGTAAACTGACGTTTATGTCCCATGCCTGGACTATCATTTTTCCCACGATTAGAATAAGCAATATTTTGGTTAACATTGATAAGTTAGTTGCATATTTTAGTTAAAACAAAACAAAACAAAAACCGACAATGATTCAGAAGACGCTTTGGGCTGTTGGGTGCCTCTGAATAATTCTTGTGACTGTTGTAGTTATCCTGTCTCAGGAGACCCCGTAAAATAAGCACAAACAATGCTGACGGCAGAATTCACAGTGTTTATTCTTGACCAGGGTGTCTGCCTCGAATTCCTGTCATTTTTTCCTATCGTGATGGATGTAGCTGGAATGCTTAAAAGAAAACATGAGAGCTTTCTTTGCTTGCTTTCCTTGAGCCTGGAACCTAGAGTATACCCCCAGATAGACTGCGCCCAACCCTGTCCTTTCTGGAACGCTTGCCACCAAACCCCGTTGGAGCACTGAGGCCGGGGGTGGGGGGCCCTCTCCAGCCTACTAACCTTCCCGGCTGTCCACGAAATGGAAAACTTCCTTCAAGTCTATTGAGAGCTGGATCCTCAACGCCATCCACGTTGGAGCAAGAGCAGAAAGGTACGTGTCCCCTCCCGGGTAGCTGGACTCATTACTGTTATCGACTTGCCTGTTGTCGTTAGGCTCTGGAGTCAGCGAACATGCGGCGTTCAGTTCTGCAAGCATTTCTGCCTGTTTGAATTTCCTGATAGGTGGAGACTTGGACAAAAAGAAACTTGCTGTATCTGGTGCCATTTTATTTCTTAAATCGGTAGTAACAGTCACAGTCATGGGCCGCTTTGCAATGGGGGATACGTTCTGAGAAATGTGTCGTTAGGTGATTTTGTCGTCCTGTGAACATTATACAGTGTACTTAACACAAACGAGGCTGGTATAGCCTACTGGGCTGGATGGTAGAGCCATTATAATCTGTGGGCCATCATATATGTGGCCTGTCGTTGGCATGTACTGTGATGAGACCATATGAAATCACCTTAAGAACTGGAGAACACATCAGCCCTACTGAGCTGCGATGTTCCTTTCCCGTGCGCTGCAGGTAATTCTCAGTCCTAACCCCGTCACCTGTGCTCCTCCCGTTATCCATCCTATCTTAACATCCATCTGAAGATGAGAAATGAAGTCGAGTTGGAGGTCCGGTGCCAAAGGCATGTGATGTAAAAATCTACAGCACCAGTATGCAAACGTAATTCCCAGCATCTATACAAATATAGGTGGCATCACAGTTTCAGATTGTATTTCTGAAAAGCAGCAGTGCATGCAGGGAATTGATATCCCTACCATTTTGTTCATTTGGGGAACAGATTAAACTTGGGTCCTTGCCTGAAGTTTTTTCCCAACAGAATCTTACCAGGTATTTTAATCCCATGAAACTTTAATGCCAGCTCCATGTGGAATTCGAACTTAAGATTTCAAAATTAAAAACTTGAAAACGGCAGTTGCCTGTATCTGATATTTGCAGGTCAGGTTTAGAGACATGGTTTGGTTTAACCCTTAATTTGATTATGAAAAAAAATCACATTAGGTTTGTATTTCTAAGACACACTGCTGATTCTATGCCGATTTCAACCATTTACAGTGATCTGTATCAGAAAGCTTCCCAAGAAAAAGAAACCTTTGAGGGTGCACCCAGCTCAGAAGTTGATGAAAATAAGAATTAATGATCTCATGAGTCCCATACATGACAGAAATTAATTGTAGACCAGATGAAAACAAGGGGAGGAGCCTGTGTAAATTAGAGTTGCTTTATGCATTTCACGGAACGCTGATAAATTTCATGGGATTCCAAGGATATTTAAACCAGTAGTCTCCAAATTTGGGGGAGGGGGAAGGGACAGCAATAACTTGTCACAGGTTTTAATTCTTAAAGGGGTCTTCCAGGTGAGTTTCATGCCCTCCGGCCGGTGCACAATAAAATTTATTAGAGTGCAGAAGGAAACTATGAAAATGTCCATTTATTGTTTCATCTAATATTTATAAAATAGCTATTTTTGGTCTGTGAACAATGCATGTGATTATAGTTGAATATTGTATATAGTTGGGAAATAAATCACATGAGTTTGGGGCACATGCTCAAAGCTTTTTCACTGATATGGATATGCAGTGACCAGGCATTCAGAGGTGACTAATTTAGGTCCTCAGAGTCTGGGAGATGGGTGATATAAAAGTCCCTGAGTGCAGCTGGGACACAGTTGTACTTCTTTTCCTCTGCCTGCAGCTGCCCAGGTGTGTGTCTGTGGTGGTGGTGGTGGGCTGTGTGTGTGTGTGTGTGTGTGTGTGTGTGTGTGTGTGTGTGTGTGTGTGTGTGTGAAATGACTTTCAGATCTACCAGCTTAAAGGCTGGACATTGCTCCAGAGGTTCACGTGTTAGTGATTTGACTTAGAGAAGAATGAATGTGCAGTGACAAGGTACCATGCACATTTTGGATCTAGTGGATTTTGTGTTTTTTTTTTTTTTTTTCCTTTTGGTTTTTTTTTTGTGACCGGTAAGGGGATCGTAACCCTTGGCCTGGTGTCGCCTGCACTGTGCTCAGCCAGTGAGCGCACCGGATCCGAACCCGCGGCCTCGGCGCTCCCCCCTTGTGTGTTGTTTTTAAAGCTGAAAAAATATTTATGTTTTAGAACTAGATGACAGTGTCTCAGTTGCAGGTGTGTGAGGAAACCTTGGAACAATGCTATGCTTCTTAAGCATTTCATGACTCTGCACTGTTTTCATAATCACTTAATTCTGTTTATAAATCAGCTGCTTTCATTGACAGATGCCCTTGGGGCTGGGAAGGATTAGGTGTTTTGTTGAAGAAGTGGTTCAGACTTTAAAAGACAGCAACATGGGATAGTGCTGGAATTGGCTGTTTATTTGTTGCGGTTTTTTTCCCCCTGGAGACATATTTCGTCCATCATGGTGATTATTAATTTTTTTTTTTTTTTAGAGAAGACTGCCATTTTAGTTGGTGCTACGTTAGTGGTATTACAGAGTGAGTAAACAAACAAAAAAATTATGTTCATAACTCAGACCGCATTGTGGGCTGTGGAGGTGAGACATGGGACTCACCTCCAAACTTAAGGTCTTTTGGCTGAGCTCATTTGCTGAGAATGGCTGAAGGTTTGGTCTCCATGAGACCTAAATGTGAACCTTGAGTTTTCCAGACCAGGTTTTTTGTTTGTTTAACTGGGAAGGACAGACATATCAGCTTTGTTTTTTGGGTATAATTTTTGGTGTTCTCATCTATTTTCCCCTTTGCGAATGTTGACTTCACAGTGTAACTTTGTATATAAAATGATGCTCAGATACTTGCAGAGTGCATGGAAAGCCTGCAGGGAACAATACTTGTAGATTTCTGTATAGACAGGACTCCTCATGCCAAATGTCATCAATGCTTGTCAGGATCTATGTAGACATTCATTTGTCCTTTGGTAAACTGAAATATTTTTCTGTACTTAACCGCCCCCCCCAAACCAGAAACGATTGCTTCTCTTTATAGGAACCCACTGTCAAGAGAGAGAAGAGAAACAGGAAGTAGAATTTTTTACTATCTCGATTTATGCACCTGTCTCTTCTCTCCAGAGGTCAACACATTTAAGCGCCTATAATAAATTTAGTTATAATGAAGTGTAAAGCAGATGCAGAGTATATTTGGGAATATACCTTGTTTGCCCCCACTGCCCAGTCTCTTTAGGAGGAAAGAGAAATTACAATGTTTTTATTTAGCCAGGCAGGTGTTGGCTTCACATTGGAAGGAGGGCAGTGAGACCAGGGAATTGCTTCAGCTCTGGGCTGGAATCCTCTTTGCTGTGGAGTGACAACACTGATAATTATTCATTTGATTATTTGCCAGCCAAATCACCCTATGTAATATTTCAGAAATGTATCTTGGAGCATGGCCCTAAATAGACTGTTCTCTGAAGGCTGCAGCAGAGTTGATTTTGTTTCCTAAGTGCACATTTCATGGGCTCGTGAAATGCAGGTATCGGTGTAGAATTTCTGGGAGTTGGAGGCGGAGGTGGTGGAGGAGCCAGAGTGCAGGTGACGAGTGAGGCCAAATGGTAAAAGGCAGGGGACATGAAATCTGCGAGTGTACTAGCCTTCCAGAGAGAACAGAAAAACAGTTCCTTGACAGCGTTGTTGAAGTACCGTTTACATAATTTACACCCAGGAAGGTAGTTACTTCTCCTTAGGAAGATGGGCTTATTAAAATTAGCTATCTTCATTTTTCCACAGAAATAAAAATCAAATCAATTTTAGTTCAAATAATTGTATGTGCAGCTACATAATTGGAAATCTGATGTTAGCAAAATTATATAACCCCAGTTAATTACATTAGTGTACTCAGACTAAATATAGAATAAGATTAGCTCATGGAAACATTTCATTTTTATCTCAGTCAGTGCGGCTCATATCCACCCAGCAGTTAGTTTCTAGTTACATTTTGCAATGTTTTGAACACCCTGCATGTGTTTTCAGAAAAGTTAGTGGAAACAAGAGACTATATGTTTTAATGAATTCCCAATTCATCTTTAAGTATAAAAACACAGGGTAAGTTGTCCTTTTGGAATTTTATGTTCTTTATATTTTATACCTGCCACCAAGGGGGGCAATTTGGGGGGAGGGTTCTTGCTCCCATTTTTCTGTGTGGCTTTTGCTTTAAGGAAAATTTGGGCTCAGCTCATAGTTTGCTATGTAAAAGTAAATGTTCAACCTTCCCTAATTTCCTGTTGAGTTTGCTTTTCCATTCCGTGTTCTATATTTGGACAACAAATATATTTTTCTGCATGGGTGTCCGGTGGCCCAGATGGTCATCGGAGTGAAATGTCTCTGTCCACACCACTGGGTTGGGCAGTTAGCTGTAGTGTTTGGCTTTCTCATAGAAAGGAGTCGCCTGGTAGATTTGGGTTGGGCAGTGGTTTGCTTTGCAAGCTGTGTGTTAGACTTTGTTTCCTCTGGGCTGGCCATAGATGTTTGCTTTCCCTTGGGTTGCCAAGATGTCAGCTTGCGGTTTTCATTTAACATAGAACCTTTAAGTCTGACTTAAAATCAAGTTGACTTTTGTTTTGGCGGCTGGCTGGTGCAGGGCAAGTTGATCTTAGACAATGTTACTGAAGTTTAAATAATATACCATAAAAATCACCCTATGTAAGAGTACAATTCAATGATTTTTAGTATATTAACTGAGTAGTGTAAATATCACCATTGTCCAGTTTTAGAATATTTTCATTCTCCGGCAAGATCACTGGGGTCCAGTCTCTGCTCCCCCTACCACCAGCCATAGGCAGCCTCTAATCTTCTATCTCTGTATATGCCCCTTTTCTGGGTATTTTAAGAATGAGCATTTCTGTGCTTGTTGAGTTTCTGGATGGTGAGACCCGACCTAGTAATCTTGCTTCCTACCCCTACCCCCAGGAATAGGTGGGGAGCAGAGGAGAAGGCCAGTATAATAGGCATCCTGCCTCAGTTTCCTCATCTGTAAAGTCAGGATAACGATGCATTTTTTGCAGGCTGTGAATGTGAAAGCATGTGGAAAGTAATTAGCTCAGAATCTGGCGTACAGCAGGAGCTCACTTTTTGTATAAGTTTGTATTAACAGTGGGGAATAGGGCATAAAGGGTCCCATTTGACAGGTGAGGAGATCAGAGAAGAGCGGTCTCTAGAATGGTGGGCTAAGGCCCTGGAGGGCTGAGGACATGACCACAGGGCCAACACCTCTTCGTGCTTCCTCTTGAAATCACCTCCCTGCGTTCATCATGGCATCGCTAGGCTTGGAGGAAAGTTGGAGATAGTGGCCCAGGATGTACCTCAACCAGGGGCAGTTTTTGCTCCCAGGGGACATTTTTGGTTGTTACAGATGAGGAAGGGGTGCTCCTGGCATCTGGTGGGTAGGGGCCGGGGATGGCCTCCTGCAGGGCAGAGGATGGGCCCCCTCTGCCAACAAAGAGCTATCCAACCCCAAAAGGTCAATAGTGCCAGGGTTAAGAAACCCTGCCTTAGTTGCTTTGAGCTTGGTGGTAGTTTTAAATGAGTCACTTGGATCCTCCATAAAGACTTACTGAAGTCGAAGAACTAAAAACTCCCATTGGGCTTATAAAAGAAATACAAACATCGTTCACTCTTCATACGTTCCAGGGAAATAGGGATTTTTTTTTTTTTTCTTTTTCTAAAGCAGAGGATAAATGAGACTTTGGAGCTCACTTGAGAGGGAGAAAAATGACTTTGAAACTCTTCGGAAGTATTTTATTTTATTTTTTAACAAATAAACAACGACTTGATGGTATAGACAGGGAAACCAGGGCTCACCCTTGATCTGGCTGCCACGTTTCATCTGTGTCTGTTCCCTGAAGAACTGAGCCCCTGCACCCACCACTCCCTCTTTCCACCTTGTGCCCTGCACCCCCACCCCTGCCTGTCTCTGCTTCACAAGCACTGATCTGTCTCTTGACAAGCTGCTTTCCGGGGTTCTTGGTTCCTTTTGCCTGTTCCTAAGCGCGTTCTGCTTTCCAGGGTAATCCATGATTACGTGCCCGTTTCAGGGAGTCCAAGCCGTGCAGGTGGCCAGCCTCGTGGTCTGGAGTGCGACCTTGTAGACTTTGTAGCTTTTTCAGCTGTCTGCAGACAAATGTGTAGTCTTGTGTTTCTATCTGAACGAAACCATCATACTTTCCTTACTTTTACAGCTTTACTGAAGTGTCATTGAAGGACAGTAAAGCAGGCCTATGTAAAGTGTGCAGTTTAATCAGTTTTTCCTCCGCATACACAGATACACAACACACACACACACACACACACACACACACACACACACACACACACACACACACACACACACACACACACACACACACACACACACACACACACACACACACACACACACACACACACACACACACACACACACACATATATTTTGGAACTAGCACTACGATCAAAATACCCAATATTTCCATCACTCCTAAAGTCACCTTGTATCTTTTTGTAATCTCTGCCTCCCTCCACCTCTGCCCCCCAGGCAAGCATTGCTGGGCTTCTGTTATTACAGGTTACTTTGCATTTTCTGGAATTCTGTGTCAGTGAAGTCATGCAGTATGTGCTCATCACTGTGTCTGGCTTCTCTCACTCAGCATAGTGACTTTTGGGCTTCACGTTGTCTCATGTCACTCATTCATTCTTTTCTCCCCCCCTCCATTTTTATTTATTATTATTACTTTTTATTGTGGTAAGACACATATAACATAAGCATTTCCATTTTAAGCATTTTTAAACATACGATTGTGTGGAGTTGATTAAATTCACAATGCTGTGTAACCACTACCTCTGTTTCCAAAATAATTCGTTCTTCTTTGTTGCTGGGTAGGATTGCACCTGCATGGACGCACCGCAGTTCCTTTATTCATTCACCAGTGGTGGGACATTCGGGTTGCTTCCTTTTTTTTAATTTTTATTTTTTCCCTATTATGAACGATGCTGCTGTAACTATTTATGTGGCTCTACCAGTGTTTCTCCAACTTGGTTATGGATCGGAACCACCTGGAGAGCTTGTTAAAACTCCGCGCCAGGCCCCCTCTGCAGAAGTCCTGATTCAGGGAATCTGCATCTGTCCCAGGCTCCCAACCGGTGCGGGTCAGGGACCACCCACCTTTCAAGGGCCACCGCCTTCAAGGGTGTCTTCACAAGTTGCTGGTTACTCCTTCGTTAGTGTTCCAAATGCTTCTGACCTAGACTGTTCCTTGTCGTGTAATGTTGCTTGTGGCTTGGACAGTCCAGCTCCCCATTTTTGTGCGGTTGAACTTGGCAGTCTTTTCTTTTAGCTTCTGAGTTTGTCTTCCTTATGGCAAGGGGCTGATAACCACAAATATCTCAGGATGGGGGGTCGGGATCCTGATGTTCCCAAAGCTCCAGCTGTGATACCACCTATGAATGGGGCTGCTCTCGCTGCACTCTGGGGACCTGACCTAACTTGTGCCACCGCGGTGCTGTCCCTGAACCTGAGAGCGAAGCAGAGCCGCCCGCCTGCCTTTTGTCCCACAGACAGACCAAATCTCTCCTTTCTCCATCCCAACCCTAAAACCACCTGAAACCACCGATCCCAAACCAGTCAACGAAGGGGGCAGATTGCTTTGCACAGGAGTCCAATCTAACAAGCCAACCAACTTGGAGCAGCCAGAAATTACCAGAATACAGTGATGACAATAGCCAACGTATTTATTATGATTACTTTTTATTTTAGGGAAAAATAAGACTTTTGTTGAGAAAATGGCTTTAAGTGACTGTGGACTCTTCTTTTTTGCCAAAGCAAAATACAAAAGCTTTACCAAGCACACATGTAGCTCACTCATTTAAAGTGAAGATATAATTCAGGAGTTTCCTATATATTTACAAAGTTGAACACCATCCCCACTTTCTAATTCTAGAACATATTCAGCACCCCCTAAAGAGACCTTGTACCCATTAAGACGTTATTCCCGGTTACCTGAATCTACTTGCAGGCTCTGCATTTACCAATCCTGGACATTTCATAGAAATATGTCACCTCTTGGCTCATCCCCGTGGTGGCATGCATTGTTCTAGTTTCTTGGTAAACATTTTGTCAGAACCCTGGGTAATCAAGGGAGGGCTGGAAAACCTCACAAATGGAACATTGTTCATAAAATCGTCTATATTTCAGGTTCCAGTCTAGCATAAACTGTAACTTTCTCCCTTCCCTTTCTTTTTAGATCCTCTGCGTTTCTCCCACTTTCCTGTATCTAAATGTCAATGGAGAAAACAGTTTTGATCAATTCTATCTGTGCCTGTTAATCTCTCTCTTCTCTCAGGCTGCATATTTTGGGTGGAGTTTTCCAAGGTCCTTTCTTGGGATAAGACTTAGACAGCTGACATTTCCCGTGGGGGTTTGTGAAGTTCTTTCCAGTGCTGAGGTGGTGGGATCCTAGCCAGCAAGAGTTTGGCCGCTTTGTAGGGCCTCCCCCAAGCCACAGCCCTGACCGACAGTCACAGAATCAGAGGTGTTTACTTTTTGGAATTTATCAACATTTTGTCTGTGTATGACCAGAATGACTGTCGCAGGGTTGGGTTGCAGAATATGGAGACTGAGTTTCTCAAATCATCTGTGGAACATGACTTTCTGGGCATCCGTGCTTTCAACAGAGAGCTTATTGATAAGCTAAGGCCATTGGTATTTTCCCAGTTGATCTTATAATTGACTGTATTAGTTTTCTGTCACTGCTGTGAGAAGTGATCACCATCACACTGGCTTAAATAACACCTATTCATTATCTTATAGTTCTTGTGGTCTGAGTGGGTTCCACTGGGCTAAAATCAATGTGTCAGCAGGGCCCTGTTTTTTTCTGGAGACTCCATGGGAGAATGCCCTTCTGTTCCTTTTCCAGCCTCTAAAGGCCACCTGCATTCCTGGGCTTGTGGCCCCTTCCTCCATGTTCAGAGGAGCAGCATAGCATCTCTCTAACCTGCGACAGTCACATCTCCCTCTGACCAAAGCCTGGAAAGGTTCTCCACTTTTAAGGGCTTGTGTGATTACAGTCAGCCCACCTGGGTATCAGAGAACAGTGTTCCCATCTCCAGATCTTTAATTCAATCATATTTGCAAAAGTCTCTTTTGCCATATAAGGTATCATATTCATAGACCCCAGGGATTAGGGCATGGACATCTTTTGGGGCCGTTATTCTGCCTTTTACACTTTGTCTCTGTTGCTTAGTTTGCAGCTCAGTCTCTGAGTCCTGATTTACCTGTAAGCAGGGCCAGGATTAATTTTCCATCTCAGCAAGACCTGAGACTGTTGGCGCAGCTCCGGGATACACTTATGTGTCTACACCCTCTTTCCTTCTCAGGAACCTTGCCCTCTGGGCCCTGTTGCTCTTGCTTGGGGGCTTTATTGGAGACAGTGCCAGAGCCACTTCCCTGGACATTGCATCTGAGTCTGTGTCTGCTGTGGACAAAGAATGAGACCACCGTGCCACTGTGATGGGAGCAGAGGCAGCAGGCAGGGCCAGTCCCCAGGACCTTGCAGATGCCATGTGTACCTCTCTGGGGCCTGAACCAATAGGCCCTGGGTTTGTGGCTCCACAAAACGGTAGAGGGAGACAGGTGGGGTTAGGGACAGAAGACTCACAATAATATTAGCTTGTTAGTCAGCATTTTGGCTCAACAATATTTTGGGAGTGTATTGGTCGGCTTTCTGCTGTGTTAATGTTACATAACAAGCAGCCCCCAATTTCAGAGGCTTACAGTGACAAGCACTTTGTGCTCACTTACTGGCTAGTGGGTCAGCTGTGGCTCTCCTGGGTATGAGAAGGCCTGGTCAGGTTGTGGACTGGGCATAGGGCTCAGAATGCATTTCCTTTTTGTGGGGCCAGGGGACCCTGGGGCATGTTCTTGTTTGTGCTTCTCATCAGGTGTAAGAAGCCAAGCTGAACCATGCAGGGACATTTAGAATCTCTGCTTGTCACACTAACATCCCATTGACCAAAGCAAGTCCCTTGGGTGAGGTCTGGCATCCATTGGGTGTTCTGGTTGGGAGGTCGTGCCAAGTCACCCGGCAAAGGGAGAGAATGTAGACTTCCATTCCCAGGAGGGGGAAGAAAGCCTTCTGCCATTTTTGTGTGTGGGAGGAAAGATGCCCCAGTAGAAGAGACTGGATCTACCCAGTCGTATCCTGGAAAATCAGATCTGTAGGCAGATGTCAGAAGCACCGGGTGCTTGTTAAATATGTAGGTTCCTTGGTTCCATCTTAGAGCTATGGCTCTCAACTGAGGAGGGGGGACATTTAGCAATGTCTGGAGACAGTTTTGACTGTCACACTAGGTGGAGGTGCTACTGGCATCTAGTGGGGAGAGGCCAGGGGTGCTGCTCCACATCCTGCAGCCTCACAGCAAGGAATTGTCTGTTGCAAATGTCAGCAGTGCCGAGATGCAGAAGCCTGGCATATACCGGCAGTTTTCAGGGGATTCTCACGCACTTTGTAGTTTGAGAACTGTGTCTTGCAAGACCGTTTCATCTGGGAAGCGGAATTGGCGCTACTTCTCATGTAAAGAGACAGGGACCTGCTAAGGAGGAGAAACGAGCTGTTTAGTATCTCATCTCGTAGATAGCTGTGCACAGAGGCAAGTTAGAAAAGTCTTGGCTAGGTCTCTTATTTCTGTGGGGTTTTTGTTTTTTGTTTTTTAATCTTTTGCTATGTACTGTATTAATTCTTTAAGTTTTATGAATTCTTTACTGTTGCTTAGCTTAATAAATGAGACCATGTGTTCAGTGTGGAGAAATAAATGGACCATTTATTTGGTGTGGAGAAATCTGTTTTATAGGAGGTTTCCATTATGAGCTTATTTTGTTTTTCTCTGCCGGTTGCCTTTTGACAACTTTTTCTTTTATGCATGTGTTGTTTTTTTTTTTCTCCCCTCACTAGCAAGGTTGTAAATTCTTGATAGCAATGGTCATGCCCTAAATTGTGTTTCTGCTCTGCACAGTGCTCAGTCTATGGTACTGTTGCTAACGGCATCCATTGCAGTGTGAGCTGCACTCTGTGGTTAAGATCCATTTATCAAGCATCTGTGGACCAGCCTTTTATACCTTGCTGTAAATTCTGTTTCCGGTCTTTAGGGGCTGATGGTTGGCATGTTGATGCTCAGTTGCTGTGTGGCAAAAAGAAAGCATTGACCTTATTAGGGGAAGAGAGGCCTGTCACTGGCAAACTTACAGCCTCCCTTCTCCTTTTACACTTGAGTTGTTTTATTTTGGTTATTGAACTGAGTGTGAAAAACAAAACAAAACAGGGGAATTACTTGCTGATCAGCCAACTGAAGTACACTGCAGTGAGTTAAATCTTCTTTGTCCCCACCTCCATTGCATATAGGGTGCAAATCCAGATTTCCTTGTAGAAAGCTGGTGGGGAGAATACTTGCTATGAGGATGCTTTGTCCCCTAGAATTTGCTGCGGTTATATCCACCCGGTATCACCTCTAGGGGCTACCAGCAAGTTATAGGAAAACTTTGTTGTTTATAAAACCTTTTTTCCTTTGACAGTGATTGATTGAAATGGTGGTTCTTGTATACATCTTTAGCTCAGTCATTGGGAGAGCAAGGCTTTTGTTCTTTCTGTTTGTGGGGTGCTGGGAGGTATGGTACCCGTGGAGGTGACTCCATCCTGCAGTGGTCTTTCTCCAGCATGTTAACTTGCCTCTCATCTCCTTGGGCGCTAAGACACAAAGTTGGTGTGTCTGACAAGCAGATGACCTAGAAATTCACACATAGTGAAAGAGGAGATGAAAATAGAAGGACACGAACTAAATGAAGAGGACTTAGCTTCATTAACAGAATGAGAAAGCCACATTGTGCAAATTTTAGCGGCCACTTTTCTGAATGCGGGGCTGGCAGTTTCAGATGTCATTATGCTACCAATCTTGGTCATTTCCAACTGTGTTTTGTCTTGAAGAACACTTACATGAAAATGAGCCAGCCTTTTTACAGTCAATATTTAGGAGTTAGAAAACCAATGTCAGTTTTTGGAAAAGCAGTGACCTCCGCCAGTGTTACCTTCTTAAAGGGGCCAGGAATGTCACTCGTGCTGAATGATTTGAGCTGGAAGTGACTTAGGGAGAAATAGAACTGCTTCTGTTTTGCATGCCTGTAGCAAGACATTTGAATAACTAATTCATGTTACAGTAATAGATGGTTCATGTGACCAGATACAGAGAGTGGAATGTTGTGGAGATTGGGACCAGGGGTGTGTGTGTGCATTTGTGTGTGTGCATTTGTTTGTGTGTATGTGTGTATATGTGAGAGAGAGAGAAAAGGGCAGGTCGGAAGGGCAGGATGGAACCATTTGGAGTGCAAGGAATGTGTCAGAAGACGTGCTTTGGAGGAGAAACAGTGGGGTTTTGGCATCGGGCTGGGTTTCTGACCTGGTGTTGGAGTAAACACGGCATTTTCTGTGACCCAGTGTGGTTGAGAGAGGTCACGCTGGTCACCTACTTCCACCTACTTCTTATCCGCGCCGTAGGGCCGTGTCTCAGCTTGCCAGAGTGCTTTCTAGGAACTCTTTATGCCTGATGGAGACAATATTTTTGTGTCTGCCTCACTGTGTTTTAAGGAAGTAGGAACTGGCATTATTGGATAAGCAATCTCTAAGTATCTCTAAAAATGATCTCGTTTATCGTGGGGTATGACCCTGAATTTCCTGCTGGCTCCTTCAGGAAGTCTGATTTGCAGATTACCTGCTCTCACGATCCACCTGTGCAGCATGTGTGAGAGGAAATGAAGACTTTTGGGGATTAGTTGATTCTCTTGTTTGGAAATTGGGGTTATTTGAACCCAGTTTGAGTTCCTGATCTCATCTGTGATTTACTGGATTCAGTCAAAGAAGATCAGTGTAATTGTAGGTTATTGACTAACCACCCGTGTGACACTGGCCCTAGGAGAATACAGGAATTGTCCCATTTCTTCTGTTGATTGAGGGCTTGGGCCAAAAGCTCTCTGAGGTCATTCCTGCACAACATGATCTATCTTCAAGACCATTCACAGCCCCTGTTTGAATTAGTGGAATTACGCAGGATCAATCTGTCATTCACAGGGGTAAAAATTGCATATGGTGCAACCCCATGGCTAAGAAAGCTCTTTGGGATCTTCACTTGACATTTTATAGGACATGTTCTATAATTATCAGGTTTAGTGGCACTTACAGTGATTAAACTGCCTTGAATGGGAACCAGGAAAGAAAGGAATCAAATTCCAAAAGAGAATTTGTCGTAACCTTCCAGCAAATTTTGTTCTATATAGGTAGGTCTGAGAGCATTTCTTCGTTATCTACCCACGTGGATCTGACATAATTAAAAGCCAATTTGGACCCTGTCAGAGGAAATCAAGTTCAGACGCTTGGTCTAAATAGAAGTAAGGAATACAGTTACCTTTATCTCCTAATCTTAGTTCTCTTTGAAAGATAGACAAGCTTGTACTGTGGAGACAAGTGTCACATATGAAGGGATTTTTTTCTTTTTTTTTCTTTAAAGTCCTTGGAGAATAAACTCAGACTCTTCAACTTAAAACTAAAGTTAATTTTTTGTATTATTAAAATATCTAGCTTGAGAATCTTTATTGAAAATTGGTAATCTCTTGTGAAGTGGTTTAAGTAGGCTTTGGTACCTTTTAAGAAGATTCCTTTCTGCTTGATATACCTGATTCTTTTCGGATTTGGGCTAGAACAATTCTTCCTGAAAACAGGTGTTAAACTACTATTGGGTGCAATGTTAGGATCACTCATCCTACAAAAGAAGTTTCTATCTGGAGTCCTTGTTGTTGCTTATCTGCTTTCTTGGAAGTGTTCCCACATCTGGGCTTAGAGGGGTTGTAAACCAGGAAGGAGTTAACATACCGTGTTTTATAACCAACGTTTGCTTCTCGCCCTGAACACTACATTTTTTTTCCATTCATTTCCCACTTAAAAAATGGAGACAAATAACCGAAGCTCCTCCTGGGAGGTGCTGAGTCATGGAAGTGGAAGGCATAGTCGGGACGCCTGCCATGGCAGCTGGGCTCCAGAGACACCGGCCACAGAGGGCTTTGCTCTTCTGTCTGCTCCTCAACATCTGCAATTTTGTTCTCTCTGGCTGTGGCTTTTCTGTTCATAGCTGCGCTTGATGTTCACGTTAACCAAATTTCATCTATATAAGAGGGTGATGGGCAGAGAGGCTTATACGTGACATAGCACAGCTAATAGCTGGGACTGTGTAGCCCTCATGTAGTAGTGAAGAGTCAGGGATGATAAAGGAATGGAAACCAGGAAAAAAAAGCCAAGAAGGAGAGGGGATGGTGACATGTCATTTAGGGCTGTCTGTGGAATATTGGAAACATGGCAAGATGGTTTTGGATTTTGTTTTAGGTCAAATGGCAATGACTGCAACGGATGAGTCTTCATGTTGTATATGTATACAGGGGACTCCCATTGTTTGCAGGAATTATGTTCTGTAAAGTCGCTGTGATGTCGTAGGAGGCCTCCCTCTATGGGAAATACAGGGTTAGACTCCTGTGAGCCTGTGTTCACAGTGCTGTTGACAGTGCAATTGGTTCATCACCTTGTTTGGGTGCGTTTCTTTTGATCCATTTGTAGTGAACTCGTGGCCAACGGCACTAGGCCTACCCCTGAGCAGAGCCCATCTATCATGCGGATGTTCTCTGTGAGACATAGTATAGTGTTGACACGTGTGTACAGAGACATGTACATGTTTGTATTTTGAGAGAAACAGCCTTGCCCAGCTGTTGCCGGGGGCTGCACGTGAGAGCACAGCAGATTTAGCCAAGCTGGGTTTGCAAATTCAGTCTTTCTTGAAAGGAGATGGGAGTTTTGCTCGCTCCTCCAGGGCTGCCGCAGTTGTAAACCACACTTTTGATTTCAGTTTTACGAATAAATTATTTTGCATCCACATCAGGTTGAACCAGGTGACATTGCTGTTTTTAATCAAAAGTGCTCAAATACTGGCAGCCTCTTATGGTTCAACTCAAAAGAATCTTTGGAAGGTATAATAATGCCGTTCGAAATGGGAGTAACACCTGTGTCTTATGTGCTTGTTGAGAAATGCCCACTATTCCTTGTCCAAAACATGATGTGACCCATACTGGGAGCCAGATGGTGGCATCAGGAATCCCTGGGACAATTCTGGGCTGGGTGATTTACCAGGAGGCCCGCCTTCCTGAGTTAGGATGGAATGGGAACCAAGGTGTTAAACAGGTTGTTGAGTTTATGTGTAGGTGTTGCTGGTGTGTATGTATTTAAGGTTGTTGTAATCCACGAGGACGAATTTTTTCTGGCCAACTCTTTCCTTTTCTTTCCGGTTTTGTGAGTGCTGATAACTTGGGGCCTGTATTTTAAGATTCCATTGTTGAAAAAATGTTTCAAGGACAGATAGCAAACTTATGACTATAGCTTCTGAGGTGATGGGAATATTAAGTGACATTGGGTCGAACATGTGACCGCCAGTGCTATAAAGTAAATAACTCCTCAGCTGGTCTTAAAGCCAAACAAATGCAGTTTGTCATTAAAAATATCCCATTGATAAACGGTGGGTGGCTTCTCACAGTGATGTTTCACAAATTGGAAAGAAAGTTCCTTGTTCTTATTTAGAGTCGATTCACATAGGGTACATTCTATAAGTAATTTGATTTTTTTAATATCATGTATTTTTTATTTTTCAGTAGACACATCGTACATATGTATATGGGGTATAGAGTTATGTTTTAACATATGGGTACAATGTGTGATGATCAAATCAGGATAATTAGCATACTCAGCATTACAAAACTTTATCATTTCTTTATGATGAGAACATTTGAGCTCCTCTCTTCTAGCCATTTGAGAACATAGAATAAATTGTTGTTGATTTTAGATGCCTGGCGCTACTGTAGACCACTGGAACGTATCTTTCCTGTCTAGCTGTGATTTTATATATGGGAACCAAACTCTCCAAATCCACCCCCCCATTCCATAGTTCTACTTTCTATTACTATAGTGATTTGATTTTTCTAAAAATTTCAAGTGAAATAAACTTCAACACTCAGCAGCATTTACCTGCTGTCCTAGGTACAGCCACTAATCACAGGAACACACAGGCCTATGGCTGGACAAAGTTGGGTTTGTTGACTCAGTGCAGGTGAGTGGGGGTGAGCCCTGTGGGGAACCGTGGACATCTCAGGACGAGGGTGTCAGGAAGTGTTTAGAAGATTTGGGTTTGTGTGCAGTGATTTGGGGGAGTGTTTAAGGAGGTTGGTCATGTTCAACAGGGGAACGGCGCAGCTCCGCTGGGAGTGCTGGAGCAGCTCCCAGAAACACCAGGCCTGGCTAAACGTGCCGGGCCAGCTTCTGGCTGGTGGGGCTGCTTCTCTCTTTCAGCTGATAGGTTTTTGATCAACAGGATAGGTGGTGATTGATTGCATGGATGAGTTTAAACATCAGAAACATGCAAATAAAAGAATCATTCTAGAAGGACTTCTTAAAGATCACCAAAAGTCATGCTAAAAGATCTTAAAGTCATGCTTTGTAACAACTGGGTGGGCCCTGCTGTCACCTAGTGGTGTTCCTGTGATGCAAAAGGAAGGCCACCTTTCCTGCAGACCCCTGTTGATAAGGGAGGCAAGATGATGAGCATGATGCTGGGCAGACTTGAATTGTGGTGATGACACTTTGTGGTTCGTATCTTCAAGCATTAGATACATTCTTTTTATTGCTCTTGTGAGTTGTCTTTTCTTAATTTCATTTTCAGATTGTTCATCGCTAGTACATAGAAATATAATTTCCCCCCTTTTAAATAGCCTTTATTTTTTAGAGCAGCAAAATCGATCAGAATTACAGAGATTTCCCGTATACCCCTTGCCCCCCACCCCCAGCTACAACCTCCCCCACTATCCACAGTCCCCACCAGCATGACATTTGTTACAGTTGGTGAACGTGCAGGGACACGTCATTATCACCCAAAGTCCACAAGCTGCATCAGGGTTCACGCTTGGCGTTGTACGTTCCATGGGTTTGGACACATGCACAGGGACATGTGTCCACCATTACAGGATTGTACAGAGTGGTTTCACTGCCCTAAAAATCCTCTGTGTTCCTCCTTCCTTGGGTCTGTGCAAAACCCTCAGAAATAGGATAATTCCTTTATTTTACTAATGAGAAAATGGGGGCCTGGACAGGTCGGGCGATTCGCTGAAGGTTTCACAGCTTTTGTCCCCATGAAGTAAGCCGTGTCCCCAGGAAGCAGGAGCCAGGCCTGATCCTAAGCCCAGGTCCCTTTCCAGATGGCCGCAGCATACTGTCCATTTCCTGTCCCCCCTCTCCCCCAGCTAATGCACTTTTGAAACTTGGTTAAAGTTAATTTTTCTGTTTTTATCTTTCATTTGAATGATAATTGGATTTCTCTTCTGTGCCTGGGCACTTCCATAACACGAACACCGACAAATAGTTTTATAAATAATTGTCGTTGACGTCTGTTAACTGTCTTACGTGGACAAAGATGGGTCCTCATTTAAACTTCCCTGTGATTTATCTTCTTATCAGGATAAGAAGAAAAAGGGACAGCATCCTGTGTTTTGTAGATTAATGTTTAATAAGTGAATTAGAGTGCGAGTGAGGTGGAGTGGGTGGAATTCTAGCTGGGAAGAAGATTTTTAGGTCACTCTCCGGCTTTTCTGTTGAAAGAATAACAGAGAGGGAAACACACAGACACAGGAGGACAGGAATCAGGAAGCCTGGCTCTCTCAAAGGATGGACTGTTTACTTCTTTATGTGCTGGCTTCTGTATGGGTTAGACTTCTGCTGTCCCTGCCGACTCGGTGGTGATGCTCTATTGTTGATGTGGCCGTGGAGCGCTTGCAACGTGGCCAGTCTAAATTGAGATGCCATGTAAGAGCGTGAAATACACACTGGGATTCAAAGACTTAGTGCAAAAAGAGAATGCAAAATACCTATTGACAAGGTAATATAGTTTACATGCCAAATGATCACTTGGATATGTTGGGTTAAATGAAATATATTATTGAAAGTGACTTCGCCTGTTTCCTCTTGACTTTTTCTTGTGGCCACTAGAAAGTTTACAGACAGATGTTTATAGGCAGGGTTTATCAGAAAGATAACCTTAACTCCTTTGGAGTGTGTTGTGGGTGAAGAGAACACCATTGTTCCTGTTCCAAATAAAGGTTTACAGAAAACTCTACCTGCAGAGGAAGGGTTAGCATTTGTCTTCCAAACATAGGTTATGTGCATTTTATTTCTCACTCTGTTGTATACATCTTCATCAGTTTCCAGCTCGTGATTACACTTGGTACTTGTCACTGTCTTGGGGCAAGTCATACTTTCAAAATGACATTGGCAATGGCAGTTTTGTTCTGAGTTTAATAATGAATGGGCCGAGCCCGTGGCGCACTTGGTAGAGTGCTGCGCTGGCAGCACGGCGACGCTCCCACCGCGGGTTCGGATCCTATATAGGACTGACCGGTGCACTCACTGGCTGAGTGCCGGTCACGAAAAAACGACAAAAAAAAAAAAGAAAAAAAAAAAAAATAATGAAGACTATTTAAAAAGCGAAAACTGATGGATACTTTTGAGAGGAAATAGACGCTGTGGAGAACATGAAGGCAGGTTATCTACATCTTAAAATTTTTCTGCATGGCAGTGAAATTGTTGACGTGAGTAAAGGTGGTTTCTTCTTGAAATGCAAGCAGACTGTTTTGGGTGTGCAGACCTTCAGAGACGTGAGGGGAAAATTTGAAATACCCACCGGCTGTCCCCTGGTCATACCAACATTTGCTTTTCCCCGACCAATGTCTCTTTCAAGTTCGCAGACATGTAGCAGCCCCTTAGTTTAACTACCTGGGTGCTGACATTTTCTGACATCTCTTTATCTGATACTTCAGGGCTCCTTTTGCTAAATGTCCTTGTAGACTTTCAGGCTTTCTCTGTTTACCTTGGTTACAATTTTTAGATGTCTTGTGAAACCCAGATGCCTAATGCTTCCCCTACCCCAGTCCTTCAGGGAAAGATCAAGTTTTGTTTCAGGTTGGAATTTCTACTAACAAGACTAGACTGCTCCCTAGCCCCTCCTGAGTTTAGTCTGGGTCAGGAGTCACTATTTTTATTTGAAAAACCAGTGTGGGCTTCACTTTTTCATTGAGCTTATAGGCTGAGTGTGTTTCAGGGATCCTGTGCATTTCCTTTGCCCTGTTTATTCAGAGAATTTAGCTCTGGGACCATGTGGTTTGAATACAAATGAAGGCATGGACTAGGTCCCCAAAGTCTCAGAAGCACAGTCGAGGACACTTTTGGGGAGTACCTCCTCCCTGTTGTGGGGAGGGCGTGCTCCTGGCATCCTGTGAGTAGAAGCCAGGGCTGTTGCTAAGTTCCCCACAGTGTAGCTGTACCCTCAACACTGTTGACACTCTGCAGCCAGATAACTCTGTTGTGGGGGCTGCCCCATGCACTGTGGGGTGCTTAGCAGCAGCCCTGGCTTCTGCCCACTGGATGCCAGGAGCACCTCTGCCGCCTGTTGTGACAACCAAAAATGTTCTCAACTATGCTCCTGAGACCAGAGGCCAGGTAAGGAAGAGGGGAAAAAAAAGCGACTGCCAAAACATACTGTGACATTTTTCAGATTTGCAGAATATTAAATCTTAATGCCACAGAAGATCTTTATTTTCTTGCTAGTTACAGGAAGAGGTTTTTCCTGGCTCACTGCCTGTGTTTGTTGCAATTAGTTTTTATTGACTAGGGAGGCCTTTCTGGGGTTTACAGGTGTCCCATGGGTTTAATTCTCCAGAGCGCCAGGAGGATGCCCCAGTAACAGATAGTGTTACATTTTTAAAATGTTACTTTTGTTTTAAATGATTTATGTTGATGAATTATAGACTCACACAAAGTTGCAGAAGTAGTGCCCAAGAGGTCCGATGTGCCCAGGCCTCCCCCAGCGGTGGTGTCTTGCAGAAATCACAGAGCAGCATGGAGCCAGGACCTGGCACCCGTGCAGAGCAGTCATCCGGCCCACAGTCCTTGCTGGGATGTCACTGGCCTTTGCATGCACTCATTTGTGAATTACGTTAACGCCAAGCATCAGTGTATCTTCTCTTTTGAAACGTAATGGACTTGCCAGTCTCCCAGTTGTGTGAGGCCAATTCCTTTATACCTACGTGTCTGTCTGTCTGCCTATCTTTCTATCATCTACCTATCATCGTCTATCTTTTTAAATTGTGCATAGAGTAGTGAAGCAGGGCGACCACCAGGTAGGGCCACCTTGACTTCCTTGCAGGCTGAGGTGGGGGGAGGTGCTGGCACCCCAGGAAGGCAAGAGATGCCACCGAGTGTTAAAAGTGGAAGTGCGTGCTGCTCAGGCATGTGTGGGGCATGCCCTTTTGTCGTCATTGCTAAAATGAGACAAACCATTTCCCCTTTAACCTCCAGGCAGACCGATGAGGAGGGGGAAAAGGCCAGCTTATCGCAACCTGAAATCACTTGCCCTGGATTCTCATACTTAGCCAAGTCCATGTATTATTTATTTTGTAACTGGATGAAACAACCTCTTTTTTCTCCCTTATGTGATGGTTGTGTTGTGTTTGGTATTAATTTACCCCATTTATACCGCCCTTTGGAATTCCTTTATTTCTGACCTGCTTGGCCTGTTTGCCACTTACCTTACCAGGATGGTGGGAATGTAAACTTACCTTGTCATAGACAGGAATCCCTCATCAACACAGAATGGGACAGAATGCTTTTCCTTTCCCGCCCCTTTTGCCGTGAAGGTAATGAGATTGGAAATGGTTAATGATCATAATTAAACACCCCAGAGTTTTATTATAACACTCAGTTTGGGAGAGGGGGTGTCTGCCCTTGATCTTAGCGACAGAGCCACGTCTTCGAGTGCCCCGCCCAGGATTTTGGACATGTGCTGGTCGACAGTTGCTTTTGCTCTGGGGCTTGAGAAGCTCTTGTGAGTGTGAGGGTGACATTTGCGGAAGTCTTTGTGACTTCTAGAAACTAAAGCTGCATTTGCTTACTGGCCCGTGCAAGTGAGACATGGTAAGACTGGGAAGTTGTTTGTGAACATCATTAACATATATAGAGGCTTTTGGGCTAAATAAAAAAGTTTGATCTATCTGTTGAGAAAGAAGTAGATTAGTGGGGGCTAAGGGGAGTGAGGGGTAGTGACTGGTGAAGGGCACAGGGTTAATGGGAATGTGGAATTGATTGCACTGGTGGTGGTTGCAGAGCTCTGGGAATGTGCTCAAAGCATTGAATTGTACACTTCCAGGGGGGGAATTGTATGGCGTGAAATCTATATCTCAATAAACCTGTCTAAAAAAGTGATCGGACCACTGATTCCGTACATGCTCTTAAAACACGTCATGTGCCCCTGAGGGCGCAGGTCATTTGCTGCCTGGACGCGGTGTAACTTTTGTCGTGGAGATTGCAGTTTCAGATTGACGGGTTCCAGATAGTATGTCCATGACTGTTACCTCCAAACCCCCACAATGAGGAACCAGGCGTCTACAATGAGCAGTGAAACCGTGGCTGAGATCGGAGGAAGTGGGCAGTGTCGTCTCTTTATGTCTCACTCTTTTCCTCCTCCTCCTTCCTTCCCCAAAACAAGAGAGAGAGAAACTGGCAGAACTGAATACGCTGCAGGCCTTCAGAAGAACAGCGCACATGCGGGAGGGAAAGTGAAGCCCACGTGCCGCCTTTCTCCAGGGCCAGGAGAGTTAAAGGTGGAGACAGCAGCGGCCCAGGCCCACTCGTAAAGCATTGGTCTGACTGTTCAGAGTTGGGGGAACGTTTGATACTGCTTCAGGTCACCCTTTATCATCTCTGATGAAACTGACCTAGGTGATTTCCTCTGGAGCATTTAAGGGGAATCCAAAGGAAATTTACAACACACATTGTTTTAGTCTGTTTTGTGTTGCTATAACAGAATACCTGAGACTGGGTGATCTATAAAGAAGAGAGGTCTATTTGGCTTACGATTCTGGAACAGCTGCATCTGGCACAGGCCTCAGGCTGCTTCTACTCATGGTGGAAAGTGGCAGGCAGCCGGCGGGTACAAGCAGATCACATGGCGAGAGAGGAAGCAAGAGAGAGAAGCAAGAGGTACCAGGGTCCCCTAAACAACCAGCTCTCATGGGAACCAATAGAGCATTCTCCCCCAGGGAGAGCATTAATCCATTCATGAGGGATCTGCCCCCATGACTCAATCAGTTTCCAACACTGCCACATTGGGGATCAAATTTCCACATGAGTTTTGGAGGGGACAACACATCCAAATTCCATCACACATGGTGCAGATTGGTAATCAATAATCAGTCTTTGTGTCACTCTCCAGTGAATCTTGCTTGGAAATGATCGGAAGCCCAGCATTTTAAGTGATCTGAACGACTTCTCCACTCATAAAGCATGACTTGGTAAAATGAAAAGCAGACTTCTGGTGAAAAGTGTTTTCCAAAAAAGCTTATGCCATTTAGACGGTCATTTCACATTTCCTAATGCTCAGCAATTTTGCTGTGAGCTTTATAGAATTCGCCCAGTGCTTACTTGTTCAAATAAGAAAGGAGTTACTGAAATTGCACATCAGGTTAAAAACCATCAAGGTTTAGGCTCCTGAGAAATGTTATCTAAACAGCCATCTTTTCCTACTTTGTGGCACGTGGCACCGATTGTAAAGAATCTTTGTTATAAGCTGTAAGTACTACCCAGTCACAGGAGAGCAGAAGACGCATGCTGGGGGAATGACAGAGGAGAGGTGGTCAGAGAGAGTGGGATATAAAAGGGTCCAGGAAGAGCGGAGGAAGAGCTGCCCTGGTGGAACCAGTCCACTTCGAGTCTGAGAGCTGGTCCTGTAGGTGGGGAAGGCCAGTGTGTTTATGCATTCTGCAAAGACACCTGGGTGGCCTGCCCTGCCTCACCCTCTGCTCTTTGATCGCGTACCTGGTTCATTCTAAATGACATGGTCAGATCCTTAGACTGACACCTGTGCCTGAACTTTGGGGCATGGGCAGGGATGTAACTGAGCGCTGAGGGGAGATAAGGATTAAAATAGTACTGTAGCCAGGACCTTTTCTGGGAGTTTGCTCTCTACAGGGCAATGCCCTATGTAGTTTCTGTAGTTACTCTAGAGCGGGCACAGCAAATCTGCATCATTGGAAAGACTCTTCTTGTTTTACAAGTAGGGAAACTGAGGCCAGAGCAGGTGGGCCAGTGTGATTTTAATGTCTGAGTGCTTTTCAGGGCATCATGGTGCTTCTCCAAATGTTGGGAGGTTCACTCCTCCCAATTCATTGGCTCTCTTCAGTCTTAGGATTCTGCAGGAAACTGGGGAGTCCGTGGATGGACTGTCCTAGTGGGTAAAGGTCAGGGGAACCTACTAAAATGACAGTTTCTTATTCTAAAACCATTTCTAAGCCAAAGCCTGAGACAGGCTTTCTTTAAGGCAGGGGCCAAATCTGGCCTGCTACCTGTTCTGTGGCCCCCGAGCTGAGAATGGTTTTATATTTTTAAATGGTCAAAAAAAGAATATTTTGCTGACATGTGAATGATGCAAAATTCAGATGTTTTATTGGAACAGCCACGCCCATTCATTTACATATTGCCCCTGGTTGCTTTCTCCCTACAAAGGGTGATGAAACCGTTGCCACAGAGACAGGCTGCCTGGTGAAGCCCAGGGTCCTTGTTCTCTGATCTCTTGCTGGTGAATGTGCGTTCCTGCCTGCTTTGAGGCACGTCCTGCCCCCACTCCGCCTCTGCGCTGTGGCTTGGACTTTCCCCTCTCGTGATCTTTCTATTCCACCCTAGTCCCATCTCACCTCGCTTGCTGAGGCCTGGTATTGCACAATTAGAGAGTGGTTTCTTTGCTGTGAAATTTTGTCCTGGTTAAAGTGCTGATAGTTCCATGTCTGAGTCATTAAACTTGACCAGTTATTTATACCCCATGGTTGGGAGGGATTTTTGTTGGCTTTGTCAGAGCAGAGCTGCAGCTGGAGGACAGAGCCTGGGGGCTGTTGCATAAAGTGTGTGTGTTGGGGGGGCGCACCTCTGCGTGGGTGGTGGGAGGAGACAGGAGGCAGGACCATCCACCAGATGACCTTTATTGCCTACTTCTCTGCATCCCCTCAGTCACCCAGAAGCTGGGATTGTTGGTGGTCAGAGGCCAGAGCTGAGTTCCTCTTGGGGAATTGGTGTCAGCTCTGCAGAGCCACCTGGCCTGGAGACCACCTCCACCCCATATCATAGAGTGGAGGTTGCAAGCCACGTGCAGGACTGGCCCATGCTGAGCTGTAAGGCAGGGCTATGGCTAGGATGTGGCAGAGCTGGGATTTGATGTGGTCAGTCTTCTTTTTCTTTGGTTTTGGTTTTGGTGGCTGGCTGGTAAAGGGATCCGAACCTTTGACCTTGGTGTTGTCAGCACCACACTCAGCAAGCGAGCTAACTGGCCAGCTCTGGACAGTCGTGTTCTGGTCCCCTGGAGCTTAAATACATTCTCATGTCTTCTGTTCAGTGCCAGCTTAACATCCATCCTGAGGGTGATGCCCATGTCTTGCTTTTGTGTTCATGGTTTTCCATGGCTGCTGCTCCTTAAGCCGAGACTTGGGAGAGAATTCACAAGGCAGATGCCACTGGCTTCCTGTCTTGCCCATGGTACATGGGACACACTTTCCCCCAGAAACAGCATAATCCATAGTTGAGACTCATAATGCCACAATGTACAGGTGCCACCATGTGGAGTACTACTTGTATATTTTTCATGGCAAACTTACATTTCAGGTATGTTGTGGGCTTTAAAAGGTCCTTCGAGGTTAGCTGGGAGCTTGGCCATTTTTATAGCTTTTTTTTTGCAGTTAGCCGGTATGGGGATCCAAACCCTCGACCTTGGTGTTACAGGGCTATGCTCTAACCAACCGAGCAAACTGGCCAGCCCCAATATAGCATTGTTTCTGGGAGAAAAACATTCCTAGTAAGGAGCAAATGCGGGGTTGGACTCTGTATCCCATTGCCTTAATTTCAAGATTTCTCCTTCAGATGTGTTTCCATATTGATGTGCATAGACAGCAGAAAGGCAGTGTTTTTATACACTACTATGGTCTCTTTGGTCTGTGACCACCTCTGCATTTCTTCCATTTTCTTTCCTGACTTTTCAAAGCCTTTAGCAGGAGGCATCTGCCTCTTCTGGGGGGAAGGGCTGGCGGAGGGGGTAGAGAGGAGAAGAGACACAAAAATTAGCTGGAATTCAAAAGCAACAGTGACAGCCCAGGTCATTTTTCATGCTAACCTACTTTAAAAGCTGCCAGAACAATTGTAGAGTGGGAAATCTCTCGTTTCTCCTGTCCTACTGACAAGATCTAAAAATAGCTGGGTGAAGAGATGGCCGCATGGCCCTTTGATCTCCTCGGCCTGGCAGATTTCTTGGTAGGAGCAGAGCTTATGGGGATCTGGCATTCTTTAGTGAGAGCCCTGGCAGCTGGAGTGGGTGGGTGGCGCCCAATTACCGAGCTCTTCCTCTACCGTTGGACCCTTTATTTGTCCCTGGTTTTCACTGCTTGCTTCCATCAGTATTCCTTTCCCCACGCCTTCCTTTTATGGAGCAAGAAACTGGAATGTGTGTACAGAGGGTCTGAAGCAGACAGGTCGTGCTTCTACCTAGAGCCGTTGGACTGGATTCAGCAGCTATGTATTGAATAAGTGGAACGAATCTCCCGCACCCAGGGAGACTGTGGTGCAGTTGCAAACACGTGGTGGAGTGTGATTTCGTGTACAGTAGAGGTGCACAGCGTGCTGCGGAGCTCTGGAGATAGGAGGCAGGGGGGTGTGGGGGAGAGGGACTCTCCCAGCAGGAGAGCTATGAACGGGTGTGTCCAGAAAAGATCCCCAGTGACCAGAGAGCGGGGCGGAGGACCCAGAGTTTCTGGGGCTGCCGAGGTGGCATTTGGCACGCAGAGGCCATTGAGGACTCGGAGAACGCACGTGGGCCTTCAGGGCAGTGGTGAAGATGGAGTAGACGGGGTAAGGGAGGAAAGGCTGGTGGCGTGGGGCGCGCACTCCTTGCAGAGGGCAGGCCTGGGGGCTGGGAGGACGGAGCAGCACTGGACAGGGAAGCCGGTGCGGGCGGGCGAGGGGCTGTCTGAGACTGCGGTTGAGTAGAAGAGGTTCAAGAGACAGGATAAAGGGGGAGGGAAAAGGGAATGTATCTCCTGCAGGAGGACAATTTTGCAGGGTTTATCCTTGGAAAAGGAGTAGTAGGGACATTTCTTTTGAGACAGATGAGAAGGTGGTTTGGGGGATTTGGGGAAGCAGAAAGAAAGATGATTTCTTTTAGAAGTTTGCCAAGAGGTGAGCTAACGTGCAGGTCTTGGTTCTCTAAACGGAAGCGGTTCTGGGCTTCCAGGCTGTGCCTGGGGGCAAAGGGTGTGTGCTGGGGCGTGGCCGGCGCTGTCCCCCGTCACCACCTCTGCTGGGCATCCGTTGCCCTCCTTTCGTCTACTGCAGTCAGGCCTTCTGTTTAAGAGCTATTTGATCTCATTCATTTTAAACAAAAAAAGCAAAAACCAAAAAGAAAAACAAAACTTTAAAAACTAGTGGACCGGGACATAAACCAGGGCAGATCCAACAGGACTGCATGGAGATGGCCTAGCTCAGCACTGCCCCGTAGAACTTTCTACTGTGTTGGAAACGTTCTGCTTCTGCACTATCTGGTTCGGTGGCCACCGGCCACGTGGGACCATGAAGCGTGTGAATTGTGGCACACGCCACAGAGAAACTGGATTTTTAATTTTATCCGATTTCGTTATGTGTTGAAGTAGCTCCATGTAGTTGGTGGTGAGTGTATTGGACAGAGCAGGTTAACCCACGAGACTGTCTGGGCTCCTCATGGGAGGGGAGGAGGAGGTCTTGGGGGTGATCTGAGGAGCACGGTGGGGCATCAAAGCCCCAGGTGCTGTCGCTTGCTCGAGGCTGACATGGCAGGTGTGGAGAGGCCCTGTCCCAGGCCTGGCAGAGGGCTGGGGGGAGGGGAGAAGGGGTCCAGGTGCTCACGTCGCCCACGAACCAGAGCTTGGCTCTCCAGATTTTATCTGCTTCTGTTTCTCATTATTTCCTGTGTAAACTGCAGGAGGTCTGGGACTACGTGATTTTTCTTCCGGCTGCTGTACAAGGCCTGGAAAAGTGGGCCCAGCAGCTGCTTGATATCCCTTTGTTAATTGACCGAGGAAGGCCACCTGTCTGTCTGTCTGTCTGTCTGTCTCTCTCTCTCCCTCTCTCCCCGCCCCTCTCTGGCAGCTGGCAGGTACAGGGATGAACCCTGGACCTTGGTGTTATCAGCACCATGCGATGCCACCCGAGTAGCCGGCCAGCCCCCAGGAGGGCTGTCTAACAAAAGGCAGTGGGAGTTGAAGTTGGCTCACTGGGTTTAGGCAGAGTTGCTCCATTGTCTCCACTACAGAAACACCCGCTTCCTCCCTCCATCGAGTTCCCTTTCTCAGGCTCCCATCTTTGCTAGCGACTTACAGAGACTCACCGGCTCTGTTGACTTTTCTCCCTGAGAAAGAAGACAGTCTGAAAGTTTCCATCTGTGAGCAAGGTTTTCTGAACGTGCTGAAAACATGGGTTTAATTTTGTGAGCTCAGCATAAATTTGTGTGGTTTGGGGATGTAGTAAAAGATGTAGGTTTTGTAGGGGGAAAAATGTCTCTCACCTCGACTGTTCTTCACTATTTACAGACTCTTTATCTGCCTTCTGCATTAAACAAAGCATTGTAGGAGGGGGCTTCAAAAAGTTCATGGAAGGATTCATATTATCTTTTAATTCAATTTTCCACCAACTTTTTGAAGTACCCGTGTGTGTGTGTGTGTGAGTGTGTATGTGTGTGTATTTTTACCCTTTTCTGTTTTTACTCTTTAGCTCCACGCACTCCTTACCTGCGTGCAATCTGGCGGCCAACAACCCCCTGCGTCACCTGTGAACTTGGGATTGTGAATCCCCCTCCCAGCCCCCATCTCTTCCCAGCCCCCTCTGCCCCGCCTCTCGCCCAGCAGCTTTGGATGCGGTGGCCTGGGGTGCCCCTTCCTCTGGGGGACACTGGGCAGTGTGACCTGCACTGGGCCCGACCTGCTTTTTCTCCACTCCAGTTCCCCTTTTGCCCTGCTGCCCAAGGGACTCTCCTGAAACACCTATGGTACAGCAGCCGGCCCGGGGCAGGAACTTAGTGAGTCCCCACACTGTGACAGTAACCGCAGCCTCCTGTGTCCAGGCCTCTGAGTGGTCAGGCTTCTTAATTTGCCCTTTCTTTTTCTCCAGGGTCTTTAACCTTTCCTGTGTGTGCATGGATTCCCTTTAGCAGTCTAGAGAAGCCTCGGAGGTTTTGGAATCGCATTTTAAAATGCTTAAAAATGGAATCATAAAGGAAGTGATGAAAAGTACAGTTATCATAATATTAGAAACAAGGCTGGCCAGTTAGCCCAGCTGGTTAGAGTACAGTGTTATAACACCAAGGTCAAGGGTTTGGATCCCCTCACTGGCAAGCTGCCAAAAATAAAACAAAAGTAAAATTTGTTGAATAGTAATATGTGTTTCTTTTTTACTTTTTCTTCTTTCTTTTTATTGTGGTAAAAAGTACATATCACAACATTTATTATTTTAACCATTTTTAAGTGTGCAGTTCAGTAATGTCAAGTACGTTCATATTGCTCTGCAGCCAGTCTCCAGAACTCCTTGTATCTTGCAGATTGGAAACTCTGTACCCCCGGACAAGAGCCCCCCACCTCCCCTTCCAAGCCCCTGGCGACCACCATTCCACTTTCCGTCTCTATGATTTTGATGACTCTGGGTACCTCACATGAGTGGAATCAGACAGTGTTTGTCTTTTTGTGACTGGATTATCTCACTCAGCATAATGTCCTCAAGGTTCTTCCATGTAGTAGCGTGTGTCGGAATTTCCTTCCTTTTTAAGGCTGAATAGTATTCCACTGTATGGAGACATGGGTTGCTTCCACCTTCTGGTTATTAGGAGCAATGCTGCTATGAACTTGGGTGTACAAATCTCTCTTCGAGCGTGCTTGTAAAACATTTTAAATAACACCCTCCAACAGGGGCTTTAACCACTACTATCATTTCAAAGTAGTGATGAATGTCAAATGTCAGTCCTATTTTGAAGTATCTGAAACCATCTGTAAGATGATACAAAAATGTGTGTGATTTCTACTGGCGCAAATCTCAGGGGTCTGCCAGTTGCACAAAGGTTTCTTGCCTACGTTTGTGATGGAATTTGGTGAAAGGTTACTGACAGTGAAGCTGCCCCCCTCTCCCCCGTCCAAGTTGGAAGACCATCTTTTCCAGAACACATGTGGAAGTTTTCTCCTTCTCCCTTACCTTCAGCTAAAATCCCACGTGCCAAAAATGTGTAGCTGGTGGCTTCTGTACCGCCACCTGCTCCTTCATTCATTCATTCAGCAAATACATGATCAGCGCTGTCTGACAAGCTCTGCCGTAGGTACTAGGGATAAGGCAGTGAGCGAGACACAGGAGATCTGTGTTGCATGGCACGCACCACACACCAGGAGGGGAGGAGAAGCAGGTGTGTGCACACAGATCACTGGGTTACAACAGTGTTCAGTGTCGTCGGCAGGAGATCTGGCTGCTGTGAGTCTATGGCAAGGGCGTCTTAAGTAGTCACTGAGGAAGGGACATTTAAGATGGAACTTGAGGGATGAGTGGAGTGTGGAGGGATTGCCTGGCCAAGGAACAGCCTGTGCAGAGGTCCCAAGGTGGGCCTTGAGTGGAGGAGTGGGGCAGGGGAGAGATAGGCTGGGGTCCCATTCCCGGGACTCTGGGCTGAGGAGTGTGGCTCTCGTCTTGAGAGTATCAGGAAACACTGCTGGGGGTGGGGTGGGGTGGCCAGATCTGCGTGTGAAGGTGGGCTCTGGCTGCACGGTGGAGAATGACTTGGAGGGAGTCAGCAGGGCAAGTGGGTTGGCCTTGGAGCCTACTGGAATATTCCAGAGGGATGGTTACTTGAACCAGGGGGTGGCCCAGGAGCTGGAGAGAAGAGCATCGTTTACAGACCAGACGTTGGGATTTCCTGGGATTCTTTATTTCCCTCAGTTGTGAGAAATTCCCCCTCCCCCTGACCTGTGGCTCTTTCCATGGAAACCCATAACAGCAAGATCACTGATATGCATTTGCAGTCCAGTCTTAAAGTCCTCTTCCTGAATCCCTATTAGACTTGAGGTCAGAGACCCGCTTTACTTGCTTTGAGTATTTAATGCGTTATACCTAATGGCTGGATTGAAATGTATGCTTTCATTTTCTGATCCTACATTTCTAGGTATTTGGACAAATTTCTTGGTAAAACACAACTCCAGCTTGTAACAGTGAATCCTGTGGGGAGCTCTCTGGGCCATGCACTCCCATGGTAAGATGTGATTAGACTCTCCCTGGAGTATCCAAATGGTCTCTAATTGCTTCATAAGGAGACGTTTTTGCTGAGATTTACATTATAGTGGCTTGCTTCTTAAAACAAAATTATCCAGATTCAAATGGAAAAATTGTACAGTCTCCTGAGTGTTGTTTTGCCTTTAGTTCTGTACTGTTTTAAGAACTGTTAGCAGGAGAAAATAATCCACTTCAGCTGTAATATAAATGTATTTAAGTATATGTGACACATGAAACAATACCAATTCGGCCATCATTGAAATGGTTGTGTAAATCAAATCTTTTGACATGCACGTAGCTCTCCTGTTTTTCCCAATTTGTTTGCACAGAGAAAATAATTTTTCCCTAAGAGATTTTGTGTAAAAACAATCCCTGGTACTGTTGGAAGTGTAAGATGTCTTAGGTTTAGTTTTCCTCTTTTTGCCCAGGAGGGTTGAAGGCATAAACATCTAGTCCAGTGAGGCTCATGTGTGCGAGAACATTCCTGACTTGGTTTTTGCTGCTAGTCTTTTCCTATGTCAGAAATGAAACTAATGGGTGCAGCTGCTCCATGGTTCAAAGGTGTGTGTGTGTGTGTGTGTGTGTGTGTGTGAGAGAGAGAGAGAGAGAGAGAGAGGACACAGCCTCTTTACAATGCCCAGCTGACTTGCTGAGGTCTGCCTCCCTGAGCTTTACTGACCTCCTTCCTACTCATTTTGGGGCTGGAGACGGAGATAAGTTCGAAAGAAGCAAACAGAATTTGCCTGTCGGCTCCATTAGCAGAGTAGTCTCACAGATTAAGCCTGGGTTTTTTTCCGTTCCGTTTCTCGAATCCTCTTTGAGCCTCAGATGGATTTCAGAGTGACTCAGAGAGGATTAGGTGGAGAGAAATACGAATGACTCTGGTCTGGTGTTTTCCTTTTGAAGAAGTGGAGGATATGTGAGCAGCCAAGGGTCTCTCAGAGGCAGAGCTTATGCAAGGACCGAACTTTTCAGTTCCACATCCCGTGGCCTTGTCTACCTCAAGGTGGGCGCGCTTTTACTGTCCAGGGTGAGAGTGTGTGTTTTAGGTCTTGCTGGCCAGGCAGCCTCTGCAGCTATTTGACGTGCTCCACTCTACCTTGTAGCGTGAAATCAGCCCTACACATTCTGCGAACAGACGAGCCTGACTGTGTCCTGATAAAATTCCATTTATGGCCACTGAAATTTGAATTTCATATAATTTTCACGTCTCATGAAATATTATTCCTCTTTGGGATCCCCCCCCCCCCCCCCCGCAACAACCTAAAAAATGTAAAGACCATTCTTCGCTCATGGGCTGCATGTGGAAAACAGGCGGTGGGCTGGGCGTGGTCGGCGGGCTGTAGTTTGCCCACCACAGGTCTATAGGGCAGTGACTGTACAGTTGTGGGCTCTTAATAGCTCATGTGTTAGAGCTGTTCATTTCTCAGAGCAGTCTTTCATCATTTCCTTGATGTGCATTGAACGCCCCGTCCTTGTTCAAAGGCGATGGATTTGTTGATAGGCATGTTCTGGAAGGGGATTATGTTTCGACTCTGTGAGATTCCAGCCCATGCTCAGTGTTAGTGATACTGTGGAGGGCTGCTTCCTGCCCTCCCCGAGTGGATAGACTGAGGGGGGAGGCAGGTGTTAGAAAGTGGGGAGTCACGTGATACGGGAATCGTGACGGGGGTTCTGCAGGTTGAGCAAGGCCCTGCTGCTGGATGGAACTTTTAGGTACCTAAGACTTGGAGATTAGGTGGGGGCTGAGATGGGAAGGAGTGGGAAAGAGATGAGGGCTGACGTACAGGTTCTGCTGAGGTAAAGTATTATTCAGATCTCGTCTCTGCTGTGTTAATTGAAGTGTGACTTTTTAAAAAAAGTGATTCACTGTAATCCCTTTAGGTCGTGTTTAGTCACTGACCCTGTATTAGCCTGTTTAATACATAGAACTGGGTAATTTGTAAGAAAATGAACTTTATTCCTTACAGTTTCAAAGGCTGGAAGTCCAAAGTCCAGGGAACATATCTAGTGAAGACTTTCTTTCGTGGTGACTTCAGTGACAGCAGGATATCACATTGTGAAATGGCAGAGCAGAGAGCAGAGAGACTCTTCGTGTCCTCTTCTTTTAAAGGCCTCTGAACCGTGCCCCGACCACCATTATTAATCCATTCGTTATTGCAGGGCCCTACAGTCTAATCACCTCTTCAAGGCTCCGCCTTTCAATTACGGTAATAGGATTTCCCACCCTCAACAGTTACTATGGGGATTAAGCTTCCCCATTAATATGTGAACTCTGGGTGACACAATTCAATCAATCCACAGCATTGTGCCCCTGGACCCCAAAGTTCACGTCCTTCTCACAGGTAAATACATTCATTCTGTCCCCAAAGTCTAACTTGTTTCAGCTCTAAAGTATAAAGTTCAAAGTCCCGTCTGTGAAATCAACATGTTAACTACTTCCAAGATACAATGGTGGGACAAACATAGGGTACGTACTCCCATTCAAAAAGGGAGAAATAGGCTGAAAGAAGGGTCACAGGTCTCAAACGAGTCTGAAACCCAGCAGGGCAGGCATCAAATCTTAAAGCTGGCAAATCACATACCCTGACTCCATGTTTGACCTCCTCAGCACAGTGGTGTGAGGGCTGGGTCCCCAAGTCCTCAGGGTGCTCTGCTCCTATGGCTTTCCTGGTCTTAGGCCATGCTTCAGCTCTCATATGCTGGTGCTGCACACAGGTAGCTCGATTCTGGGGTGTCCATGGCAGTCCCACTCCCACAGCTCTGCTAGGCATGGCACTGACAGGGTTTCTCTGCTGCAACTCAGACCCCGCGTTTCCGCTCAGCATTGCTCTAGTGAAGGTTGTCTGTGGTGACTCCGCCCCTGTGACAAATCTCTTCCTGTGTCCCCAGACTTTAACATACATCCTTTGAAATCGGGGTGGAGACTCGCAAGCCTTCCCAGCCTCTGGCATTCTGCGAGCCTGCAGACAACACTGTCCAGACAGTGCCAAGGCTTCTGGCTTGTACTTTCCAAAGCTGCACGTCCAGCCACACCTGGGGCCAATTTAGCCACAACTGGAGCAGCCGAAGCAGCTGGGGTGCTGGTGCTGGAAGCAGGTGGTCCTGGGCAGCGAGCCCGTGGAGGGTGCCTCAGGCCTGTTCCCCAAGACCATTCTGTCTTCATAGGCCTTTGAGGCTGTAATGGAAGAAGCAGCCTCCAAGATCTCTGAGATGCCATCAAAGCCTTTCCTTCATTCTCTACCCTATGGCCAAGCTGCTGCAAACTTTCCAAATCTTTACACTCTGCTTCTCTTTCTTCTAGTCTCCTTTGCAAACAGTTGTGGGGCTACACCCTTGCATTTTTTTTCTGGAAATGCTCTCTGCCTCTCTGACACATGGCGAGGCTGCAAATTTTCTAAATCTTTATGCTCTGCTTCCCTTTCAAATTCGGGCTTTACCTCATGCCTTTGCCACCATAACTCAGCGTAGGCTGTTACAAGTGGCCATGCAGATTCCTGGATGTTTTGCTGCTTAGAAATTTCTTCTGCCAAATACCCTGGGTCAGCACATTTAAGTTCCACATTCCATAAAACTTGTAGGCGTGAACAGAATGCAACCGCATTCCTTGCCAGTTCATAGCAAGGGTGATCTTTGCCCCAGTTTCCAATAAGCTCTTTCTCCTTTCTGAGACCTCCTTTAAATGGTCTTTATAGTCCATATTTCCATAAGCATTGTGGTTACCACCATTTAACTAGTCTCTAAAATGTCCCATACCTTCCCTGTTTTTTTTTTTGTCTCCTAAACTCACACCAGCAGCTAGGCTTTTTCTAGCCTGCTCCTTCAAATTCTTCTAGCCTTTGCCAATTATCTACTTCCAGAACAACTTGCATATTTTCAAGTATTTGTTATAAGCAGTACCCCACTTTTCTGGTACCAATTTTCTGTATTAGTCTGTTTCTGTTGCTTATAAAAAAATACACGGAACTGGGGGATTTATTAGAAAGCAAAATTTGTTGCTTACAGTTTCAGAGGCTGGGAAGTCCAAAGTCCAGGGAACACATCTGGGGAAGGTTTTCTTTGGTGTTGACTGCAGTCACGGCAGGGTATTTGCAGAATGGCAGAGCAGAGAGAATAACCAACTGAGCACGGGCCAGACCCTTAGTTTATTTTTGTCAGGGGTCAGCTTTTCAGGCCATATGGTCTCTGGATGTTGTTTGGCAAAGGCAGCCATTGACAATATGTAAATGATGGATGTGTTTGTGTTTCATTAAAACTTTATTTATGACATTGGGGTGATTGGTAAATGGTGAGTGTAGTTGTGTTCCAATAAAACTTTATTTAGGACACTGAGGAGCTCTGATCCCATATTCACACTGTTCTGCAATGATCATCACCATTTATAACACCAGAACTTTATTCATTATTCCAAACTGAAACTCTGTATTCATTCTTCCTTCCCACCAGCCCCTGACAATCACTATTCCACTTTGTCTCTATGGACTTGACTCTTGTAAGTTAACTCTTCATATAAATGGAATCATACAGCATTTGCCCTTTTGTGACCAGCTCATTTCACTAGGCATGATGTCCTCAAGGTTCATCTATGTTGTAGCATGTGTCAGAATTTCCTTCCTTTTTAAGGCTGAATCTTATTCTACTGTATGTATATCCAGTAGTCCTCCTTTCCATGGTTTTGCCTTCCCTGGTTTCAGTTACTTGAGTTCTATTGCACTCTGAAAATACTAAGATATTTTGAGAGAGAGAGAGAGAGAGACCACATTCACATAACTCATACTACAGTATATTGTTATAATTGTTCTATTTTGTTATTAGTTATTGTTGTTAATCTCTTACTGTGCCTAATTTATAAACATAACTTAATCACAGGTACGTATGTATAGGATAAAACATAGTCTATATAGGTTTGGTACTATCCACGGTTTCAGGTATCCACTGGGAGTCTTGGAATATATCCCCCACGGATAATGGGGGACTACTGTATTACTAAATAAGCATTTTGTAAGCAGAGTTTCTTTGGTTTTATTTAAAGTCACTTTTTGCTCAGTGTAGTTTCCCAGGCGTTGTCCTCAATTAAGGAAGTCTTAGGAACACACACAATTTAGTTTCCCATTTGAAGAGCAAGGGGTTCTTGAAGAGGCCCTGGGACATGCTTGAATGTGAAATATAAATTGCAGAGCATTGGCATCCTGGATCAGGGAAGGTGGACCAAGAATGGTACCAGTTCTGCCTTTCCAGAATTTTCTAGCTCTCTCTGCCTAGGGACCCCCCTGCTGCAGGTTGGGCTTCCTGAGAAGCAGACTGGAGATGTGGGTTAGTGTGCTGGAAGTTCTTGGGGGACGCCCTCAGGCTCAGAACCTGGGGTTAGGAGTGTGAGAGGAGGCAGCGGTGGGTATCCGGAGAAGACGGGCTGCGAGGGAGTCAGGGGCCTTGGTGGACCCCAAGCAGTGCTCTGAGCTGGGTGGGCCTGCTGAATCCTCCTGGCTCAAGTCAAGGGGCCAGTCCTTTCCAACCCCCCCGATCAGCCATGAGGGCATGGCTTTTGGTGAATGTGGGTGCAATTCCTGGTAGTTGGGGGAAACAAACCCTAGGATCTTGGCCACACAATACACCAAACGCAATCCAGTATGTTGTTGGCTGTTCCTGGGAAACCAGTACTGAAGAATGCTCAGTGGAAAAGTTTTCTGATCGATTCATTCATTTGCTTGTTCCTCTTGGAAAACTGTTTCAAAATTAGTGAATGACTTGTTAGAATTAAATCACAAAGGCAGTGTCTACTGCAAGATTTTGGAGGTTCTAGCAGGGGGGTGCAGCTACTTGTGTACCCTTGACCAAAGAACAATCCTCTCCTCTGTTGGGGAAGGTTATCCTCTTTGGTCCATGTGCAGCGTTGGGAGGGATGCACACAGAGAAGGGAGGGAAGAAAGAAGGGGACACCCGCTTAGACAGCCAGATCAGCAGACTCAACCGTGGCGATCAGTGGGGTGACACATGTTGCAGCCAGATTACTCACATCCCACTGCAAGACTTTGATGAAGCAGTTCAGTGCCCCATATTTGAAAGACAAGGTTTATTGGGACATGGCCACGCCTGTTCATTTCTCTGTCATCTGTGGGTGCTTTGGTGCTACGAGGGCAGAACTGAACACTTGCAATGCAGACTGCATGGCCTGCAAAGTGGAAAATATTTGCTATCTGTCCGTGTACAGAAAAAGTTTCCACCTCTAGTCTGTGTGATTGCCACCCTTTTCTTGGATCCAGAAGTGAAAGGCGGTCCTCTGAGGGGTGATGGCCTCACCTCAGCATTTGCCTGGACTACCAGGCTTGTTCAAGGAGGGGTCCCAGACATTGCATCTGATACTTTCAGACTCCTGCAGGTGTAGGGCGCAGTAGGTCGGTCAGTCCTGCTGGGCGTGTGCCCAGCTGGTCCACAGCACAGACAGAGGACTGTGGTTTTGAGGGCTGACTGGATGCCTCGTTTCCTCTGTGGGAACTTGGGAATAACAATAATATGGATTTAAGGGGGTTAAGAGGCCCAGGATTAAACTTTGACCAAACTTCCATTCCAGATGCTGTCTCTCTTTACAGCACAGCAGAATGGGCTCATGTCTCGAAAGATGCCAAATCGCAGAATAAATAAAAGTCCACAAAAGAATAGAAAACCGTATGAAGGTAGAGAAAGCATTTATGGGTTCCTCTAGTTTTAGAAGACTTAAAGAGGTCGTTTAGAAAAGCAAACAGGAGAAGAATCCTTTTTATAGTTGACATCTTCCAAAATGAGCGTGCATTTATAAGCCTGGTGTTGTTTTAATGTCACGTGGGGGTCTTTTCTGTCATCTTTCTCCTTTGCTTTTCTTAAAAGAGGTAGCTTCTGGGTTTGCCTGCCATTGTGGAGAACACCAAGTCCAGAAAGCTTTGTTTTATGATAATGAACCTTGTTTTATGATAGCGATTTGATAGTTTTCTTCTGTGTTCAAGTTTGCCAGCTTCCGGTAAATTGGCAGAAATGAAGAGCTTCCTCCAATGTTGCCAGCACCATTGAAAAGCAATTAAAGCAAATTCAGTTATTAAATTTTAAATTATTGTCTGGGTAAATGATGGTTTAAAATTCAATTTATACTAACACTTACAGTTTAATGAACAGACCACATCATACATTTTTATGTTCTTAAATTATCTGTGGGTTCTTTTTGTTTTGTCTTTTTTTTTTTTTTTTGGTGACCGGTAAGGGAATTGCAACCCTTGGCTTGGTGTGGCCCACACCACGCTCAGCCAGTGAGCGCACCGGCCATTTATCTGTGGTTTTAAAGCTGTCAAAAGGTGCTCTTTTTAAAAAAGGACTGCATGCTTCACCTTTTAAACCCCCTACACCCTCAAAGATATTTACATTTTTCTTTCAAATAAGGTGAGAAAATCTCCTTAGCCCCTCAATTTTAAGGAATTATAGTTGTCTGTCCCCACAAATGTTAATTTATCTGGGTTGAAGTCAAACCACGAAATCTTAAAATGTAACAGGAGGGGGATGTTTCTGAATTTCCCCTCCTAAAATACATTCACACATATGCATATATGTATATGTGCATATGTGTATATACACATGTACACATATACACACACGTATATATGTTTTGGCGGCTGGCGGTACGGGGATCAAACCCTGGACCTCGGTGTTACCAGCCCATGCTGTAACCAACTGAGCTAAAGCTAACCAGCCAGCCCCTAAAATGCATGCATTTTTATAAGGCACATTTTATGCTTTGACCTTAATTCCTATCCTACCCGCACCCATTCCATATTTAGATGAGTTCAGTTAGAAATAGTCTCCCACACCCCCTCAAGAAAGTGGAGCGAGTATCCCACGCCAGGGTATAGAACACACTTGCTGTAGGAGCGCTTCATCAGGGCTGTCGGTGCCAGGTAACCAGCAGGCCACCCTTAAGCAGGGATGTGTGTTTCTGCAGGCTACTTGGCAGGCTGTGGTGTGGACAGAATGAGGCCTAGGGGAGCTGCAGGAGTGCTGGAGATGCCCCTGAGGGCCAGGTGTGCCTCCCGCCTGCTCTACCCCGTGCCTGGGCCCGGCTACATCTGGATGTGCCCTGGACGCCCGCGTCTGGATGCGCCCTGGACGCCCGCATCGGGTGTTGCAGCTGTTGCAGGAGTTGATGTCCTTCAGACCTGCCCAGCCCCAGAATCTTAGTCCCTCTGCTGGATGAGGGACCCCGTCACCTCCTGTCCCCTAACTTGTCCCCTGCTGTGTCCTTTAGGCTCTGCGCAGCTAACGGATCATCCTTTCCTCTCCTCTCCTGGCCCCTGCTGGAGCAGCCACAGCTGTAGACACTGTTATTAATGTGCGTGTCATGCTAGCATGGGCTTCACCAGTCCAAGGTAAAGCCTGTGTGGACCCCAGCAGGGTCACCTGCTCTTCCTGCTCCGGCTCCCTGCCCACCCGTCCCCGACTGCCACACTTTACCCCACAGATCTGACATGCCCCGCGCCCTCCCTCTCCACGCTCTGCAGGAGCCGCTTCCTCTACTGCGCTGTGCTGCTCCACGGACGGGCGTTACGAATTTTCTGATTCCCACCTCCAGAGAGTTGGGCTGAATTGGTCTGGGGTGATGCCCGGGTACCTGGGGTTCCCCCAGTTTTAAAAACGATCATGTTTATCCATTGCTTTCCTTGAGCGAGGCGTTGCTTCCTCCCCGTTGGAGACACAGGCAGAAGAGAGGCCCAGGGAGGAGGCAGGGTCTGAGCTGGAGACCCCCGCCCAGGCCTGACACCGCTGCACACCTTCAGTGCAGGACGTCGGAGGGCTGTGCTTCGTGGCTTGGATTTCTTTCTCTCGATCAGGATTTTTGAAAGCTCTGCCGGGATGCCCATGTGCAGCCGGCGTCGTGAGCCTAGACAAAGGGGCTTTCTTTTTCCTCCACACCCAGAGTCCACCATTGGGAAGTGGGAGTGTCAGGGAAGGCTGCCCGGAGGAGGTGGCCCTGGGTTGATCTGGGAGGGGCACAGGAAGGACTAGGACCTTGTTTGCAGAGGTGGGGAGTAAGAAGGGAGGGAGGTCGGGGACAGAGAGAGAGAGAGAGAGACAGAAGGGGACCTTTCATTCATAACATGATGGACTTTGAATGTTTCAGAACGATTTAAATTTTTCTTTATTTCTTTGTTGAACTCACAGGAATCTGGAGGGTGTGTGTGTGTGTGTGTGTGTGTGTTGCTAGTTTTTTGCCTAATCTCTTATTTCCGATGACCATAGCTGCTAGCCAGCCCCGTAGGACCATGAGTCAGCAGCAGCCTCGCTTACTAAGAAGAGCAGGTTCACGAAGGCCGGCTCAGAGACGTTTGCGGGTAAGCGCATGTTTAAGTTCCACGGTCACTGGGGACATCTGCCGTCGCTGCTTTCAGGAGCTTCGTGTGGACATTAGCTGTGCACGTGGATCTTGGTCCCAACCCGCCGTGGGAGGCCGTCAGCCGGGACGCTCGGGAGGCTGGTCTTATGTCAGGTCACTGACTCTCGTGCACCCTGGCCGTCCGAGCATTCATGGATGTGTGCAGGAGGGGTGAGGGGAGCAGAATGACCGTTCTGCATCTTAATATCATGGGTGAAGAATTCAACCAGAGAAGAATTATATGCAGACACGTTTTTTTCTTTTTAATTTAATAAGGGACAAAGAACGGGGCCGAGATTGTGACCCTCCTTCCTTCTGCTTGTCCTGTCCAGGACCTGGAGAGAGAATCGGTTTGTTCAGTTCCTGGCCTCCCTCTGGGCCGGGCAGAGCGGGACATGGTGGCGTTCGTCTGGGAGGGGACCAGGCATTTCTGTCACACAGGCCTGAGGCTGGAGGGCTGAGATCGTGGCGTGGCAGGCTCGTTCCTCCTGAGGCCTCTCGCCCTGGCTCGTAGACGCCGTCTTCTCCCTGTGGCCTCACAGAGTTGTCCCTCTGTGTGTGTCTGTGTCCTAATCTCTTCTTAGAAGGACACCAGTCCTTATAAAACACGATTATAAGGATCGGATTAGGGCCCACCCTGATGACCTTCTTTTACCTAATCACCTCTTCAAAGACTGTCTCCAAATACGGTCACATTCTGAGGTCCTGGGAATTAAAGACCTCAGCATGAGTTTTGGGGGGACACAGTTCATCCCATAACGTGTGCAATGTCCAGAGCAGGTGAATCCGTAGAAACAGGCAGGTGGCGAGTGGCTGCCCCGGCCCAACGGTGGAGGGGGTGGGGAACCACAGCTTACGGCAGGGGTTTCTTCTGGAAGTGGCCACAGTGTTCTGGTATTAGACTGTGGTTGAACAACGCTGTGACCATACCAGAAACCACTGAATCATTCACTTGGAAAGGGGGAGTTAAATGGTATGTAGATTATATCTCAATAAAGCTATTATAAACAAAACATGGGAGGGAGAGAGGTAAAAAAGAGGGAGCTGCAGGGGCGTCAAGTGTGGACAGCGCGGAATCGCGGAATCCATTCATCCCGTGACAGCGCCTGGGCGCTCACCACATGCTAAGGGTGTGGGGGTGCTGCCTCTCCACCCTTTGGGGTGGCTTTTGTTCTTTCTAATTGCATCTCCCTCCCTTCCCCCCGTTTTTCAGCACATTTCTGCTAGTCCTTAGCTGTGCCACCAGAAAATCCCATAAACGCAAGTGCTCCCGCTCAGAGAGGTGTTCTGGTGATGGGGGGTAACTTAGGAAAACGTTCCAGCTTTGGGGGGTTTCAGTTTCCTTCTGAGTGAACACCCTCCATGAAAGAGACACTTCCCTGTTTCAGGTGTTGAGAAAATGCATCTGAAAGATGCTCCTTGGATAATCCCAGCTGCTTTTTGGGGGAAACAAAGGTCAGGGCAGTTTCCACGGCAAAGATGGACTGAACTGCACATAGTGGACCCAAAGGATCGCATGGTGATGATTTGGTGTTTAGGTTGTATTTTGAGAACATGAAGGTCAGGGCTCCTGAATTACCAGGCGGATGTGACCGAGCTGCCAGAGTGAAGATGGGGGTACTGGTGCTGCTACGATCGTCACACTGCGAGCTCCTTTGGAAGGGGAAGCGTCTGGCGGACTTTCTTGGGCCACGGTCAGCTCGGTGCCACTCCTGGCTCTTTAGTGCCGTGTGTGGGATGCTGGTGACATGTGGAAAACATGCTCAAGGAGCCCATGAGCTCGTTTAGGAGATGAGAGTACAGCACTGGCTTTCAGTGCCCTGTGTGTAGGGGATGAAGCCCAGAACTGCGGGTCAGGGGCCGGTGAGGAGAAGGCAGGTCCTGGAGCCTGCTGGCCTCACCCCTGTTCCCCAAGATGGTCTTTTTCTGCTCAGCCATCTGATTCCACTAAAGACTATCCAAGGGATGTTGAGGCAGAAAATGGTGGGTGACCATGTTTTTCTCTGTCACTGTGTCTGCAATGTCCCTTTCCCAGCAAAACCAAAATCAGTTAGTGATCCCTGTTGAGTGTACTTAAGGTCGTCATAAAATTTGCTTTGGTGCTGCTCCTACTCTTTTCTTTTTAATCATTTTTAAAAAATGCACCAATACACAGTTGATACCTTTTGGCTACGTATTGTTATCATAGAGTTCTCTCTTGACTCACGCAGAAATGTATGGAGTAACATTTGTTTCAGTGCCAAATCCTATTGCTGAGATTTATGTACAATGAGAGACACCCATTCTTGGCTATTCAGACTTTTTTTAAAAAGCTTTATTGAGATGTAATTCATATGCCATACACCCATTTGGTGCAAAATTCAATGGTTTTTAGTCTCCTCATTTTTAAAAAGTAACACAATCTTGAGTATTTCTCTTTTCTCTTTTTTCAGTAAAATAAGTGTAATATGGGGGGGGCAGGTAACTGTTGTCACAATCTCTTAGTTTGGATCCTGGCTCCCAGCACTTACTGGGGACATGGGTACCTTAATAGGACTTTCTTAGAACACATTTTTTTTTTACTGAGATGAAAACACCCAAACACATCCTCTTCACACATTTTTAAGTGTACAGTATTGTTAACTATATGCTGGGTATTGAGCAGCAGATCTCTAGAACTTTCTCGTCTTGTGCAACTGGAGCTCTGCCTGTTGCACAGCTCTGCTCCCAGCTGCTGGCAGCCACTACTGTACTCTGCTTCTGTGCATTGCACGGCTTTAGATACCTGCTGGAAATGGGTTCTATGCACGTGAACGTGCAAAGAGCTGGGCCTGGTGCTTGGTGGGCATCCAGCAGTGTTAAGTATTTCTATCATGGCCTTTTTAAGAGGCTGGACATATGAGCTCTGTCCTCTCACAGCTTGGTGTTTATGCAGACTCAGACTTCCAGAAACCATCCACCTTGAATCCTCAGCCCCTTTTCCCTAAGGAAAGCTCTGGAACCCTCCTTGTCTTGAGTGGGCATGGTGGCCACCCTGTGCGGAGGGGCGTGGGGAAGCAGCATTATTTATGTTATTATTCACAAGACGGGGAGGAAGCTTCCAGTCGTCTGTCAGGACACAAAGTCGTCCGCATGGATGCAGCCCTGCCAGTACAGGAAAGGAAGTGGAGTTGAAGTGTGTGTGGAACTTGCGGCCAGTCTTGGGAATGTGCATTTTTGCCTTCAGAATTTTAACTGGAAATAAGTCTGAATTCCACGTCCTGAGCACACCGCCCCGCGGACTGCCCTGCACACCTGATAATTAAGGTCTGTGGGTATGGAAGTAAACACCCCCTTGTGTGGGATTCAGTGCAAACTCGTAAGGACGAGATGATGGATGCTGTTGGAAAAATAGTGCTGGTTTTGTGAAAATAACCATGCATTCTTTAGTTATGAATGACAGCCCAAATGATAGAAGCTGGCTTGGATTTCTTGTAAAATCGGAGTTAAAGAACAGTGTTGTCCTTTATGTGTTACTTGTTTGGATGTAAGCATGCTAGTCTTTAAAATTAGTGTCTAGGAGTTCCTCTCATGATTACTGTGAAAAGAATGCATGTAATGAGAGATTTTTAATGGAAGCCGTGGACATGGGAAGATTAACAAGATATGATTCAAGTCACATGTAACAAAAGAGCGGTAGACAGCATTGGTGACAAGGACTGGTGAAACTAGAGAGAGAAGTGAGCACTTATGGTTATATTCTATTCTCCCCAAGCATTTTTGAATGATTCACTCTTTACCTTACAATGAAAGTGTGAAATCGATCAGCCTGACTTGGCTAACATGAGCTTCAGCACGTGGATTAAACTGCAGTTATATTATAAAAGTAGCCTTGCGCTGTGTTTTTTAATGAACTATGACCTCTTGAGGTGAGCTGTAATGGCCGGTCTTCTCCCCTGTGATAAACTAAGTACATACCCTTTATGTTTTTTTAAGCACCTTACAAGCTACTATATCACAGTGGTTATTATGGGGCCATTATATAAAGCTATTGAATTCTGAGTGGATTAGACAATTCTCATTTGTCTCAGCATCAGAATTGAGTCTTTAATCATGTAGTATTTGTGTCTTATGGGCAATGCCCTGTAAAGTTAAGTAAGTTGTATTTGTTCTGCACAGGTAATAATTATGAAGTGATTTCCATGGAATTCGAGTGTTCACCAGCAGCCCCTTTAATTTAACTGTAAAATCAAAGCAGAGCTAATTCTAATAAAACTAGAACGTGCGTTGCTCCTCAGAACTGGCTGTCTCCCAACCAGCCCCCTACCCTCACCAGGGAGAGCATGGGGCTACAGAATGAAATGACCTGGGAGGTCAAAGACTGCTAATTGAATTTTTATGATAGAGGAAAGACATTTTCCTCTGTTTGGATTGAGGCAGTGACTTTAATTTCTCTTCCAGTGTCAGGACAGGAAGCTGAAGTGCAAAGTCTGTTTGTTAAAGGCTTTCTCTTATTTTGACTGTTCCTAGGAAGGTTTTGAGGTTGTAACTTACTGATATTTCTTTTTCAGTCTTGAAGCAATTACTGTAAGGTCAATCCACTCATTCCTTCTAGAGCTACCCAAGACCTTTCATATCATCATGCGGAACTCAATGCTGCAAAGCCAATATTTATTGAGCACTTACTTTGAGCAAAACTCAGTGCTGGGGCAGGGTGGGGGGGTCTGAAGGAATCTTGATCCTCACCTTTGAGACACCTGCAGTCCTGAGGAACGTACATATGTTAACAAGGAAAATGTCCTGGCACTCTTGTTTGGACATGTCAGAGAATTTGCTGTTACAGGTAGGTTCCCCGTGCCCTCCCCCAATTTTTTTTTACTGTGGTAAAATACACATAAAATTTACCATCTTACCCATTTTTAAATGTATAGTTCAATAGTATTATATACGTTTATGATATTGTTGTAACCCATCACCATCATCCATCTCCAGAACTTTTTCATTGTTCCAAACAGAAACTGTACCCAGTAAAGAATTCCCTATTTCCCCCTACCCCGGGGCAGGGGGGAGCCTCCCTGTAACAGCAAATTTCTTTGACATGTCCAAACAAGAATGCCAGTACATTTTCCTTGAGTTCCAGATGATGGTATGGAAGGTCCTGGCAATCACCATTCTACTTTCTGTCTCTGTTAATTTGACTCCTGTAGGTGTATAAGTGGAATCATGCAATATTTGTCTTTTTGTTACTGACATTTCACTTAGCATAATGCCCTCAAAGTTGACACGTGTTGTAGCATGTGTTAGAATTTCCTCCCTTTTCAAGGCTGGATAATATTACATTGAGTGTACACAGCACAGATGCTTTATCCATTCATCCACCCATGGATACTTGGGTTGCTTCCACCTTTTGGCTGTTGTGAAGAATGCAGTGGACTTAGGTGCATGTTTACGTTTAATTGATTAAAGTTTACATAGCCACGTGTGGCTGGTGGCTACCATATCGGACAGCACAACGCTTGGCCTGGCATCCCTGGGGGGATGTTTGGGTCAGAAAGCAAGGGAGGCTGGTGGTGGGCTGGGACTGGAGGCCTTGATGAGAATCAGATCTGGTTTGTGAGGCCACACAGAGCAGAGGTGAGTGGTGTGGCGGGAAGTTGGGGTCCAAAAGAATGTCAGAGTTGAAGCCTTTGGAAGTAATCCTCTGTGACCGCCAGGCTCAAGATGCACCCTTTTGAGGTGTTCAGTGTGTCTGAGATCAGGGTCATTGGGGTTGAGGGCCATGGTGGGGACGCCAACTCGGAGTTTGTGGTGTTAACTGCTTGGGATGTTTGTGGTGTGTTTGATGTCTGGATGTGCAGTTAATAATTGAAAAATAGCGATTATGGGGACTGGAGATTAGATTTCATCTGTTCCACCTACTGCCCAGGTGCGGGTATTAGTAGTAATCGTGGTGCTCTCCATTTTGGTAACATCAGCCTGGTTTGTGTTACTGGGTAGCAGAGCACGCAGGCTGGATTTGCCCCGGACCTCGCTGGCTGTGTGCTTGCCTGCATTGCCTTCGTGCTGGGAGTTACCGTGCAGGAACACGGATTACTACAGATATGCCCACTGTGGACGTCAGTTTACCAAGGATACATTGTGTAAAAGAAACATTTGTACGTCCACAGTCCTCACACTAATACACATAAGCTACTGTCCACATCCGCTGGAATATCGCGACGTGCCCAGCCTCCCTTCCCCGGCTGGAACCTGATATTCGTGCTGCAGATATCTTCCTGGTGGCTTGTTTGCCAGCTCATCAGCCCCACGCTTCCTCTCTCTCTGTCTCTTTTGTGGTGCTTTTCTTGTAGGAAAGAAAGGGTGGTGGAAGCGTCCAGCTCTGCTTTCCTTATCAGTTTCCTGGGTGATGTTTGTACTTGTATTTTTCGTTGTTTGGAGGGTGTCCCATGCCCAGAGCCCTGGCGTATGTGTCTTATTCACCAGTGAGCCTGAAGTCTGCACATTTGGCCTTTGGTAGGTAAAGGCGGTGAGGAAAGGTTGCATGGCCCAGTGCCAAAGTGCATGTGCACCTGTTGGGGAGAAGCTGGCCGGGGGCCCCTCCCCTCAGCACAAGATCAGGCCTCCGGGCAGTGGAGCAGATGGAGGGCTTAGTTGTCCTTGCCAGCAAAAGCTGCTGGGAACACGGTGCTCAGGGAACAGGAGAGTTGAGAAGTGGCAGGCTGGCTATGGTGACGGGAGACGCTGAGAAGGTGTGACAATCTTGATTTCTATTCCCTTTGTGGATCTTTTGGTGGCTGAGATGAGGAAATTGATAGATTGTGTTTGGTGACAAGAAACATCTAGGCACATTGTGTAGTTGTTTAAATAAATGCACAGATACTTTCTTGTGACCTTCATTGCAATATTGTGACAACAGGAAGGTCAAAGGTACAACGGAAAATGCATTGGTCTGGCAGTGACACAGATCAGGGTGGATTGTGGCTTTAACGTTGAATAGATGGAGCATCTTGTCACATCACCCTCTTTCCACCCTGGTTTCTGAATCAGGAGAAGAGGGTTGACAATATCTAGTTTATAAGGTTGCTGCATGAGTTCCATGAGATTGCACAGGTGAAACCTTGGTGCTCGGGCACTTGGTAAAGGTTAGTTTTTATTATAAATTTGGGGTATTCTGTGATGGTTCCTACTCCCCTTTTCTTCTTGTGGCTATCCTCTACCTATTCTGTACGACTTGGCTCAGATGTCACCTTCTCCAGGAGTCCCCCATCTGCCACCCAGGTGGCTTTGTGCTACTCGCTGTTTTGTAACACACCAAGAGTATTTTGTTACAGCACCTCTGCGTTGTTTTATGGTAGTCTTCTGATGTATCTGCCTCCTCACCAGCCCGTCACTGGTGTCATGGGCAGGACCATGTCATATTGATCTTTATAGCCCTGTGCCTTGCACAGAGCCTAGCATGTAGCGTGTGTTCAAACAGGTCAAATCCAGGTTATTGAATCTTCCCATGCCATGTCCTTCACTATCAAATCACAGGCTGGGCAAGCCCCATCAGTTGCAGATAATCCTCACAGACAGTAGCCTGAGACTTGGAAACAGACGGACCCCTGCTCAGGAATGTGCCAGGGAACATATTTGGGTCTGGATGGGGTCTTAGAAGACATATATAGTTGGAGACAGAACAGAATATCCAGAGAATATCTGTAATGTATACAGGATAACCTGTCCATACACAACAGGTGGCAGGAATAGTGCAGGAAGGACTTGGCACAAGTAGTAGCCTAGTTTGAGATGAAGTTATGGGGCCTCTCCCCACTGTGGACAGAAATACTAGTAGCTAATGATTACTGTTGTCACTGTCCCTTTGTGAGAGGTAACGCTGAGCACTTACTATGTGCCAGTTAGGACTTGGGTCCTTGCGGGTCTAGTGTACTAGGTGGGTTACCAAGACAACGAAGTGGGGATGGGTGCAAATTAACAGAAATGATGCACTAGGGGGCAGCTGACTCATAGGCGTTAGGCGCGCAGAGCCTGGTTGTCACAGTCAGAGGACGTGGTCAGAGCCAGACGGGCAGCCGGGCTCCTTGATGCCCTCAGCTGTGTTGGAGTTTGTTGTTCTGGAGAGGCCAAGTTAGCTGCCAAGGGCAAAGGCAAGCCAGAGAGAAACTGACCCAGAAAGGCTGTATTTTCCTGCTTGCAAAGTTACCCATCTTACAAAGGGAGTGAAATTAAAAAGTTGGGGCTTGTTAGTGCAAGGCGGGAGCCACCGAGGGAAGGGACATCCACAGTGGCTATTGATCTTCCTTTCAAATATGTGCTGATTTAGGAATAGCAAAGTGTTTTATATTAATAGCTGTCAAAAGGCTAAGTCTTTCATCACAAACAAGTCTAAATTCAGTAGTTTAGTCAGGATTATATTTTCCATAATTTTTAATAAAGACAAAACTGGAAGAGAAAAAAATGTGTTCACTAATGCTTTTGGTGTTCTTTAGAAAACCCTCCCAATTTAGTGACAAGTCTTAGGGAATATTATTGTCAGTTGGTCCAACATCCTGTATTGTTTAGGGACCCTCTTCTGTTGTCTTTTAAAGGGTTTTAAAATGCCTTTTCTGTCAGTGTAATCAAGGAAGAATGTAGCTCTAATTGTCCCCAGTTTCTACCTCTGCCTCTTAATTGAAAATAAAGGCAGAATGTACTTTTTGTATGGGGTGTTAAGTAATAAACAATTAAAAAGAGAATTTCATTCGCCAGGGGAAACAAGGAGCCTGAGAATCAGACAATACAAAAACACAACCAGACCAAACCAAAATGCAAAAATGCTGTTTGGTGGAAATTTAACTATAATTAACTGTACTAATTCAATATTGTAGAAACAAATGATCATAAAGCGCTGATGGTGCAATCCATTTGTTCATGAATTTTTTATTCATTAAATTCTAACCAGTTAATGTGGGAAAATCAGTATGTGGGGGTTATGCTACTGGGGCTAGATTTGGCCAATTCAGTTCTGTCTTTCCAGTGAGAGAAGAAGGTTTCTGCCTTGCTCGTGGAAACACTTGATGGTTAGATTGAATTTAACCCACAGATGGGAGATGGGCCTGGGGGTGGATATTGTCAGAGGGAATTGTCATAGAAAGAGGGGAAAAAAGATTCAGAAGATGAAGTATTTCTCAGGGACGAGAGTTTATTCTCTGTGTTTGGTCCTCCTTTTAGGTTTGTATGTATTTATTTTTATTATAGTACATGCTGTTTATTTAGTTAAAATTTAAGCATTCAAATGGGCTTGAAGGGTATAAGAAAGAAGTAAAAGCCTCTTTCTTAATCCCATTTCCCAGAGTAACCACTGTTAATAGTTTCTTGTGTATTTTCCAGAAGTTTTACATGAATTATAGGGGTGTGTGTGTGTGCATATGTGCATTTTACAGCATGGTTTTTGTTTTTCTTAACTTAGCTTGGACATATTGGTACACTAGTAGACCTGCATGCCTGTGTACATCAAGCGAGTGTCCGATGGGGTTCTTAGTATTAAAGAACAGAAGCAGTTTCTGACTAACCTAAGCTACCAGGGTTTATGAGAATTGGTGGAGCCCTTGGGAATTGATGGGCAGGGAGGTCAGACTTGGGGTGGGGGATGGGCAGCAGGAATCCAGGAAGCTCTGCAGGCTGAGAAGCAGGATGCAGGGGACACAGCAACTTTCACTGTTGCAGGAACAACATGGCCTGGACACCACCCCAACCGTAAGAGAAACTCCAAACACATTTCTGTGCCAGTGTGGGTACCTCAAGATTCTAAGCATGTGTGAATTTGTGTGAGTGAATGTGTGTGTGCATGTGGGAGAGTATGTGTATTTGTGAATGTGTGCATGTGTATGCATGTGAGTGTGTGCACATGAGCACTATAACTAGTTGGTTCAGCTGGCAGTCGTGTGCCCATCTAGGCTAGACCAGGGGACAGGTGGAGCAAGGATCTGGTCACCCCTCACTTGACAATTTTCGCAGTAGGAATTACCCTTGACAGGTTTTGAGGGGCCCAAAGCAGCTAATTACACATTTTTAAGAAGTTGGCAAATATCACAAACATCATGGTCTGAGAAAAGAATGTTTATGAATTAATTGCCTGATAGACCTCTATTCCCCCCTCCCTTTTTTTTTTAAAAGCTGTATCTTATCAAATTGTCTCCTCCTATGGCTTCGCAGTGTCATTTTCAACAGAGGAAGCAGAGGATAATTCAGGGTTTCCCGCAGCATGGTGACCGGGTTTGTCATTGCTATTGTTAGGGTGGTTTATAACTTTGGCATGTGAACTTTTGGCTTGTTACATTTTGAAAAATAGCCTGTAATTTTATTTGATAAATGATAAAAATTGATAAATGGCTTGATAAGTGATAAAACTCTATGGGAGAATTTTCTATACGTCATCTGGATCCTTTCCAATCTCATTTCTCCTCTTCCGTGTGCTGTTCATGTCATGATGGGCTGTCTGGCCCTGATACTGGATAGCTTATCCTCAAAGACAGTGTTCCCAGAAGCCGTTCCCACACCAGCACACCTAGTGGTGACACAGCTGTCTAACAGGATACCGTGGATGAGAGAGTTCTATCTCACTAAACCAGACGGGACATTTGGATAACTGTATTTCCCCATTGTTTTTTTCCTGAGTTGAAGTCACTGATGGCTGCTATTAATGTGTCTTTACTTTGCAAATTTTCATCACCATAGGAGCTTGTGAACACTTTGCTCTGACTTTAAGAGACCAGAGCAAGAGGAGGCTGAAGCTTCATTAGCGCCATGTAAAATTCTGCTCTGTTCTCAGCACTCTTTGTAAGGCAGAAAAGGAAAGGAAATTCCCCATAAAGAAACTAGGGTACTGTTAGGTTGGAGAAGGCAAAGGGCAGCTGAAACCTAATAGACGTCCGATGTGCTGGACTGTGTTAGGCTACTCTATAATTACAATGGGGTTTTCCAACACCGCCGTGTATTTTGGGTTGTTCAGAAGGGCCCTGAATTGTGAGGACTTGCTGAGTGGGGTTTCCCTGGAGCTGTGGTGTGCTGAGAAGCAGTCGCTCATCCCACATGGTGAAGCTCAGCTGTGCAGTCCCCGGTGCTGCAGCGAGGGAGGACTTGGCCTCCAGGGGCAATGGCCACCTGTTGTCACACCGAACGATTGCGTGTGCTTTGCAGTTTCCAAAAGGCCTTCAACTCGCTTGATCTCAACGAGTTCCTATGAGATGGGCAGGACCAGTATTACTATCCTGCCTGACCAACGAGGAGAGGGCAATTGGAGACACATCACGGGGCCTGTGGAGGCAGGGTAAATAGTGACATGGCCCTGAATGCGTATCTTGGGATCTGGTTGCAGGTGCCTGCCAGTCACCCTTTGTGGCTGTCAGGACTTGATTTTGTGGCCCTTCTAGGTGCATGCCTGAGTGTGTGCGTCTGTTGTGGGTGGGGCGGGGGGGAGGGACAAGGAATCAGCTGGCCAGGAATCTGGGTGCGGCGGCTGTCCTGATCTTGGCCAAACTCAAGCCTTATGTGCGTTCAGAACAGCAAGAATGCTGGGTGACATTGACATCAGATGGGTTGCAGAGACTTAGCTCTCTCCTCCTGCTCCTCTTCTCAGTTTTCTCCTGCTGGCTCCTGCACTGGGTGGGGCACCCGAGCCTTGGCCCTGTGCCTGGTGGTGTGCAGGGCTCTGCCCCTGGCCCTGGCAGCATTCGCGGTGTATCAGTGCTGGAGAGGGCATTGTCCATGCCGTGCATGGTGACCCTCTGTGAAATCTCGTCTTTAAATCACCTATTCAATGGAACTTACCTAAAGTCTCCTGTGTGCTAGGTGTGGGGACAGCTGATAGGGAAAGAGAACGTCCCCACAGCGACTGAAAATTCCAGTACCAAAAATGTACCCTCGTCTTCCAACGCAGCCAGACAGTGGTGGAGCTCGGTCTCTGGAGGTGTGCAGAGAGGATCTTCAGGCGGTGCCTCCTTTGGCCAGTCACGGGGAAAATGCAGCTCCGGGAGGATGAAGTGCAAAAATGAAAATCTCATCCGGGAGGCGTGGGCATTTAATCAGCAAACCTGACCTGGGAGGGTGAAGAGGTGAAGAGAAAGCTGTAAGATCGCACAGTCGGAATGAGTTACTGTTTGTACCCCAGACGGGAGCTCTCGTCCGAGGTGTCAAGTTGATGATGAAATCGGAAATTGCCTTTTCACTAATTCAGAGGCTTGCAGAGTGCTTCAGCGCACGTGAGCGCAGCGGGCAGGGCAAGATGTGTCCCCCCGGGGGAGCGAGCTTCGAGTGAGAAAGTCTCACACTGAGTTTATGGGTCGCATACCACCCCGGGGTGTTGATTTGGGCTTCTGTTGAGGAAGTAGTGCTTTACCTAGAGAGGGAAACTATGGGGCTCTTTCTTACACGTTGCCTCCAGGAAACAGAGGTGAAGGCTTATCATCTGCATATGGAGCAGGTCACCAACCTCGAGTGAGAGTAGACTCAATCCAGAAAGATCTGTGCAGACTTAATTAGGCTGTTGAAAAAAAACAAAACACAAGTCTCCCCCCATCCACATTCCTGGCTGCACTGACATCTGGCAGGGTCTGGCAGGAAGAGTTTTTGCAAAGAGTTGGAGCGTATTCTCCAACAGGTACTCCCACCTGGCCCTCCAAGAAATGGGTGTTAATGCTGTCATGCATTATTGAAAAATATTCCCAATTCCTACTAATTATTGGGTCTGTGCTCAGACAAGAGCAGGAGAAAGACATCATTGCTGTCCCCTGGGAACTGTGGAACTCTGGGGAGGTGTCCCAATTGGAGAGTCTGGGGAGGCATGGTGTCCAGAAAGCAGGCTCAGATGGACATTCTGGTTCAGTCTTCACTTTGCTGCACTAAGAGTCCCCTGAATAATGCCAGGCCTTCCTGAGTCTGCAGAAGCGAGGGGTCCTCACGCCTGCCCTGCTCGTGTCTGGGAAACCCCAGAGACACGTGAAAACGTGTTAACTACACAGCATGACATGAATGCTGAGTGGGGTTTTCTTTAAACAGCAGCCAACATTTATTTCAGTATTAAGAGTGAATTAACTAGATATTTTGTTGAAGGGAAATAGTAGCCAAGTGGAGCTGGTGAGAGGAAGAAGACCAACTTTGTTAAGTCCAAGGTTTATGCAGCTCTTTCTTTATTTGAGGAAATTCAACCTGTTAGAAAAGCTTAAAGAATAGATTTGACATTGATTAACAGTTTGCCAAATTTGCTTTTTCTCTCGCTGTCATTTTCTCCCCTCCCTCCTTCCCCTTTCTTTTCCTCCATGAATGCGTAGGACATTCTCTCCTACACAACCACATACTTAAGCTCTTGAGGTTGTCACACCGCAAGAATCACACGTATTTAATATGCTGTTGTATGTCAATGTCTCCAGTTGTTTGATCCAGGTTATAATCACGGGTCATGCATTGTATTTGGTTGTTTGTCTCTTTAGTCTCCTGTATTCTAGAGAAGTCCAACAGCTTCCATGACATGGTAGTTTTGAGGATTTGTCTTTTCTACGGTAAGAGTGAGGTTAAGAACACTGCACGGGTGATGATTATAATTCCTGTTGCATCCCATCAGGAGGCTTCTAATCTCATTACTGATCTGTTAATGAAGGTGTAGCCACCAGATCGCTCCCTGTTGAAGGTCCCTTTCTCTTTGTAGTCGATGAGTAATCTGTGTTACGGTACTTTCAGATGGCGTGCACATCTTGCCTCCTCATGACCTTTGTCATTCGGTGGTTCTAGCACCCATTGATTATCCTTATGTACATCAACTAACTAGTACAGGTTTGGCAAGCCATGGCTCACCTCAGACAAAATCTACTATGTCCTCTCTCTTATGCGTTGTCTGTGGCTGCTTTCACGCTGCGGCAGCAGAGATTATGGGTTGTAACAGAGACCAGGTGGCCCACAAAGCAAACAATATTGATTGTCCAACCGACTATTGAACTAGTACATTTTTGATTGCAAAATGATGTGTTCCCAATTCTTCCATTCATTCTGCACTTAGCAATTGGCATTCTTCTGTGAAGAAAGGATTTCTCCTTTTTCCTTTTTAAAAATCATATGGGCTCATTTATTTTTGATTTTATAAAAAATGTGTTATAATTCATCATTGTCATTTATTCTTTCAGATGCACAAATTGCCCTAAATTGTTCCAATGGGAGCCCTTTGAAGGTGGGCCCTGGGCCTTTTGTCATGCTCCTCTAAGGCCCTTTATCTGTGTCCTTTCTCTCTGGGACAGGAAGATGTTCTAGGGTCACTGTGTATTTCCTGCCCCTCACTTGGAGTCAACCCTTTGTCCAAAGAGCCCTGGAGAATGATACATAGAAACCAAGAGCTGGGAACTGGGTGTGCTCATTGCTGTTGGAGTATCATTGCTTCCTGGCTGTTGCAGCAAGGAGACCTGGGAAATAGATACTGTTTACATGGATGATTTCATACTGAAACTTCCACGTCAAACCCAGATGCACAGGGCATGTACATGTCATGTTCTCCTTCCATGTAGTGTCAGTCTTCTGCAATAAGGACTCTGGTTTCCTCCAGCAGCAACATATTGACACATTCATTCTCTCCAACAATACACGCAAAATACAGGTTGAGTATCCCTTATCCAACATGCTTGGGGGACCAGAAGTATTTTGGATTTTGAATTTTTTTTGAATCATAGAATATTTGCATTATACTTATGATTGATCATCTCAAATTAGAAAATCCAAAATGCTCCAGTGAACACTTCCTTTGAGTGTCATGTTGGTGCTCAAAAAGTTTCAGATTTAGGAGCATTTTGGATTTTGATTTTCAGATTTGGGGTGATCAACCCATAGTTTCAGAAAATTAGTACATTGTTGCCACAACCACCATCACTATCAAAACAAGGAGGTAAGATTCAAGAATCCTTATATCTCTTTTGCCCTTAGCATATATCCCACTGTGGTGTATGGATGATTAAATTTTTTCTGATGTCTATGTTATTTGATGTTCAGGTAGGCTAAATTGTTTTCATGTTGGATTTTAAGATATGCATGTACTAGCCTTTTTGAATTAAGTATGTTTTTGAATGTGAAACATTTACATGGTCCAACAGTTAAAACTGTATTAATTAATAGGTGTACTCAAAAATCCCACTGTCATTTTTATCCCTTCTCCCCTGTTTTCATTTACCTCTTCAGTTCATTTTCATTACTCTTTTCTTTATCTCTTCTGTGTTCCTTTTTGCATCTACTTGGTGCTTTTAAAGTACCACTTAAAGATCTGTTGGTAATTCTCACATGTATACCAGTAAAGATGTCACCTTCTTAAGTAGGCTTTTGTGAGCAAAATGCCAATTATTAGCAAGGCATGAACATTGTGAAAGTTGACTGAGACCATCTGGGGGGTTTTCATCGTGGTGATCCAGACAGTCTACAGAATTGAAATGCAGGTCATTTACCCATGCTGATCAATGATTGTGAGAACTGATCAGAAACCATGGTGACCACCAGTAAAATATACTTTAATCTGTCAAATGCCTGCTCAAAATGTGCTGTGCATCTCCGTAAAGTCAATACCTAACACATGGATGTATCCAGTTTAAGTCTTAAGAGTTTTAAGATTTGTTAAGGTTGGTTAGTGGGATTTTGGTGCTCTTGGAATTAGAAGAGTTTCTCAAGTAACATGATGAAAAGAGACACAACTGAGACCTTTTGTGAGTGCTCGATATTCACATTAATGTTGTGCACAACAGAGGAATTACCAGGAACCAGCAATGCCAATCTTTATTTATATTCATGCAAACTGAGGAATAAAAGGGCACAGTGTTTAAGTGGTAAGCATTGTCACTTATCTAAACAGTACGATGCATTTTCCTGTGCTTGAAGACATCAGCTGTCTCTTGGCTTAGGTCTCTTAATGCAAACAACTTCCAAAGAAAACACATCAGAATAACAAAGCCCTTTTCCTCTCATGTCAGAGACTGGGTGTCACACCCTTTCTCTGTTGTCTTTGCCTGTTGCTGCCTGGATCCTGTCCCTCTTCTGACTTAGAGTGGGCTGCTGGTGTCTGTGGCCTGGAGATGGGTTCTGCCTGCATGTCTCAGTGGCAGGGGTCTGCAAACTGCAGCCCAAGGGCCAAACTCAGCCATTGCCTATTTTTATCGGGCCTCTGAGCTAAGAATTGTTTTGACGTTTCTAAATGGTTGAGATGGTAATCAAAAGAGGAATATTTCATGACACATGACAGTAAGAAATTCGTGTTCGTAACATTTTGAATTTTGTTAATAAAAGTTTTGGGGAAATTTGTTTTCTCTCTCATTATATTTAGTTTGGCCCTCTCCAGAAAGAGTCTGCCAAAACCCCTGCTCTGTGGAATTAGACTTTCCAAACAGATGTTGGAAACCGTGCATCCCAAGCTCAAATTCACTCAAGTTCAAAGTCACTCAAATTCTTATTTTTAGTGACTAAAAATAATAGGTATTGTTTGCTCCCTGCTACACCAGGCAGACCTCCTTGCAGAATGGAGTTCCATTATACCTTGTTCTCGTTGTACAGAATTCTTCCTGTGACACCTTCACTTGATGGTAGTTTCTCCAGGATTGGGGGAACCCAGTGGGACTTGAACAACTCGCGGTCTGGGCTCAGTCATTGGCACTTTGGAGAAAAAGAGTACGGAGTGGTTCGCTCCCCTCTGTGCAGATCCCAAAAGCAGCATGGGGGTCCGTTTTCATGATACCAGCCCTGGCCTGGGAGAGTGGTGGCCACAGACCACAGGGTGCTCTGAGCATGCAGGCCAGATGGGCAGAGGGCAGCAGTTTCCCTCATTTGAGGCTCATGCTGGAGTGTTGGTCTGATGTCTAAGAGCTCCTTAGCTTCTGATCTTAACCATTTTGAAAAGGAGCTGCGGACCTGCAAAATTCGTGTATGATTCTGCAACAAGGCTTATAGATGAAAACGTGAAAATCCTGTTGGAGTCATAGTTAAAAGGATAAAATAAGAGCTTTGATGTAGTCTCTGATGTAGAATAAGCAAACCATTTTATACTTCGTCCACAAACTGAATAAAAATAGTCATTCAAAAATGATATTTAGGTAACCTACACAGATCTCAGTGAACTGAGGAAAAGATCTCCCAAGTTCTCTCCCTGACCGCAGGCTTCGTGTAAAGCTAGTGAAAAGGCAATTTTGATTTTTGTTAGACTCTTCAAAATCATCTTGGTAAAAACATTGACCTTTTCTTTTTCCTTTTTGCATGGAAAAATGTTTTCTACAGATTTTCTTTGTAAGAGTTTACATTTTGGTCATTGTAACAGAATGTAGGACAAAAAAAAAAATGCCATGCAATATTTATCGCATTTGTAAGACCTCCCAAAGAGGGTGATTCTGATCGTGACTCATAATAATCTGGTAAAGTAGATTGTTGTGGTTTGAAGGACTGTGTGTGCTTTAAAATCTCAGGCTGCTGTCAGATTGCAGTGGTTCTCAAGCAGGGGTGGTGTGTCCCTGAGGGGACACTTAGCAGTGTCTGGAGACATTTGCAATTGTGGCAGCGGGGGGAGGCAGGAGCTCCTGGCCTCTGGTGGGTGGAGGCCCAGGAGGCTGCTACACCCTACAGTGTGCAGGAGGCCCCCACCACAGAGAATGATTCAGCCCAGGTGTCGGTAGCGCCGAAGCTGAGAAACACTGGACTGGAGGATGTCATGGAGCCTCGCTTCGTGGATTTGTTATTTAAAATGTTCTATACTTATAGGTACATGCACACACACACACAGCACACACACGTACCACCCTGACGACTCGCTGCACCTGTGAAGCCTGCAGTGTAGCTGCTCCCTGGGATCCAGGTGTGAAGTGAATGTCCAGGGTCACCCAAGGGGTCCTAGTTTCCTTTGTGCTGCTGCATATACCAGGCCAGTATGGATGGACGGAAATCCTGACAAGGCCTTTTCAGGGCTCACTGGGGGATTGCCACCCTGGTCAGGCTCCAGTGTCCAGTCATGCTCCTTGTACTGTGCGCAGGTTCCCATGCACCGCTGACGATGTTGGTGATGCTGATGTTAAGACCAGAGCGCCTCTTCTGTTCTCTTGCTCAAGGGTCCAAAGTAGAGTCGATTTGCTATTTTCAAAGTGTAATTTTGCAGTGTCCTAATTGTTAGCGCGGCACATTTCAGTAGAATGTTTTGCACATCTGCATTGCCTGTTGCAAGGGTCCCCCTGCAGTCTCCCCGTGTGGGAGCAATGGTGGGTAAGGATGGGTGGGGGGCTTATTCAGACACATATGACCCCCTGTGAATTGTGCTGAGCTGTGGTCGTTCTTGGAAACGTTTGTGTTCCAAAGTATTTATGGAGAGGATATGGGATATTTCTCCACGTGTAGGTTTGAGGTTGAAGTTTAAGAAAAGGAGAACGAATTCGTGGTGCAAACATTTCATGAGCACATGTAATGCCAGGCACTCTGCAGAGAGCGACTGGCATAGTTTCTCCCCTGGACAACCTCAGACGTGGATGGAGAGGTGGCGAGGACTCTGGTGACCCCGCTGTTGGGACAGAGCTGTGACGAGGGGTTGCTGGCGCAGAGCTGGATTCAGGAAGGAGCGTACCCCGAGAGGGCAGGGCCGGGCAGGGCCGTCTCAGGCGGAGCGTGGCCCCGCGTGCCCTGGAGCCAGGATTCTTCCCAGCACAGTGAGAAAAGAGGAGGGGTCCTCGCATGGGCCTTCCTCTGGGGCTAGAAAGCTTGTGGTTGATTTTCTCTTGGCTTCAATAATACATTTCTGGTTTGGGTGTTGTGGGAAAAAGGGGGTGGGAGCGTTTGGGGTTGAGCGACAACATCCCGATTTCTTAATGATGGTCAGACAGAACAAGAGTATATTCATAGAAATTAGCTGAACTTAAAATGCGTGAGCTACGTGCGTCTTCTCTAGCAGTGCTGGTCCTAACACGATCTTGAGAGAGCTGTACAACTGGGCAGTTTCAAAAACATATTTCACTGTCACTCTTCAAGCTCTTGTCGTGTGTGACAATAGAAAAGTGAATTTCTTAATCCTTTTACACTGAATTCAAAATCTACTTAGGAAACTGGGGCTTCAGGTATTAGAATTCTTAACTCCTAATAAGCAGATATTCTAGTGGGTTTCATCTTCTGGATTCTGTTGTGACTGTAACGACACATTTTATGCATTTCAGTTTTCATCACAAATTAGCTGAAAATCATGTTATGTGCAAATAAGACTTGACTCAATACAATTTATTGTTCAGGTACTATTTGAATTAAAAAACCATCCTGAGTGCCTCTTACCAACTTATATTATGCTGTTACGCTTTTGACATTAGACAAAATGTACTTACTTAAAATCTCCTTACATCCCAGAGAAAATGAAGAGATTTCATTCTTTTAAAAATTGAGATAGTCCCTAGTTTTTTGATTGTATAACAATGTAACTATATATTGTGTTTAGCATTTATATACACATGCATAATCCTTGCTTCAGGATCTCAGAACTTTTTATTTTTATTTTATTTTATTTTTATTTTTTATTTATTTATTTATTTTGTCTTTTTCGTGACCGGCACTCAGCCAGTGAGTGCACCGGCCATTCCTATATAGGATCCGAACCCGTGGCGGCGGGAGCGTCGCCGCGCTCCCGAGTGCGCCACGGGCTCGGCCCAGGATCTCAGAACTTTTTAAAAAAAACATTTAGGATAATGTTTCCATGATTCATCCATGTTTTATCATGAATCGATACTTCACTTTTTTTATTAATGAATATTTCATTGCTATGAATATACCACATTTTGCTTATCTGTTCATGAGCTGATGGATATTCGGTTGTTTGCACTTTTTGGCTATTATGAATAAAGCTGCTGTGAACATTTGTGTACAGGTTTTTGCATGGGTTTATGTTTCCATTTCTCTTGGGTATATTCCTAGGAGCGGAATTGCTAGGTCATGTGGCAATGCTATGTTTCACCTTTTGAGAACTGTCTTAACTGTCTTGCAAAGTGGCTGCCTCATTTTGCATTCCTACCAGTGGATGAGGGTTCCAGTGTCACCACATCCTCCCCAACACTTGTTATTTCCTTTCAGGAAACTTTTTGAACCTCTGTTAAAATGCTTAGAGGGTTACTTGTTGAGGGTGAAATTAGGGACTACCAGGACCTTCTTTAGAGACCTCGAAGAAAGGAGCCGAATCCTTCCTCTGTATCTGTGCTATGTAATGGGCATCTCATAATGAATGGGAAGAATAAAGGAATTAATGATTGATTTCCAACAGATAAAGGATTTATGTGTACTGATGGGCCCAAGGGCCTGTGAAGGTTCAGGACTCGGACCTGAAAGATATGAAAGGACTTCGGAGTTCCAACTCTGCTGGTTTATCGCCCAGGGATAAGTTCCCAGATTTAGTGAAGTTCTTTCCCAAGATGTTGCTGTTTATTCTATACTTCCAACCCCCTGACTAGAAGACTGACTTTGAGTTTTCAGGCACAGGCTGCCAGTGGGAGCAGAGGTCTTCAGGTCAGAAGTTCTAACGGTGGGAATATGAAGACAGACACTGCAGTACAACACACAGTGTGGCACTGGAAGTGCCACAAGGGAAGTCTGAGCAAAGTCCTAAGGCAAATGGGAGCAAGGCTCAGCTTGGGTGAGGCAGGTGAGGACCATAGGGCACAAAACTGAAGGAAGCACTCGCACACCCTCATCCTCATCTGGCCCTGAGTGACGGATCTCATTCATTCATTCATTCATTCATTCATTCAAGTAATGGAGATCAGCTTTACAGCTTCTCCTCTGGGGTGCTGTAAGAGACTACACACAGATTGTCTTGTAAGCTGCTTGAGGCACAGAACTATATCTAAACAGCAATTATAAGGTATATAGAGTCAACCGTTTCTAATAAAAGGGCTGAGTGCCATAAAATGCTATGAACATGGTACAGTGGGAACTCTGCAGTGAGAGAGAGGGAGTATTAGTTTACTATGGCTTCTGTAACAAATTTCCACCACTTAGTTGCTTAAAACAGCATAATTTTACTGTCTTATAGTAATGGAGGGCACAGTCCAAAATGGGTCTCATTGGGCAAAAATCGAGGTGTCTGCAGGGCTGTGTTATTTTCTGGAGACTTGAAGCAGGAATCTCTGGTTTTTTTGGTTTTTTTCTCCCACGGTGCTTCACTCTGACACTGGCTATGATAGAACAGTGTTTCTCAGGTAGAGCTGACTTGTTTGGTGTCCCAACAGAATAGAGAGAAGACAGTTGTCAGTTCTCAGAGCAACTACTCTCTAAACCTTCAGAACACCAAGTGTATATGTTTTTAAACTAATCTTGGTTGATGACATTTCAGACAGATCTGTACATGCTGGTTGACTGCTGTCTATGCGCCAGGCATTTGCGGTGCATTGGGAAACAGGACAGGCCTGTCCCTACCATCATGGATCTTATTACTTAAGGAAAAAGACAGTAAATAAATTACTTAAAAATTAAATAACTGAGCTCCCAAATGATAAGAGAATTAATATGTATTGTTTTAAGCCAAAAAAGAAATCAGTTAAATAAGTTTAATTCTGTAAAATGGAACCATGGGGAAATAGAACATATCTACTGCTTATCTACTGCTGTGTAACAAACTTAGCCACTTCAAACAATACAGATGGTCCCCGACTTGATGGTTCGACTTACAATGTTTTGACTTTACGATGATGCTAAAGCAATAGGCATTCAGTAGAAAGTGTACTTTGAGTACCCATACAGCCATGTTGTTTTAAAATTTCAATACAGTATTCAGTAAATTATGTGAGCTATTCAACACTTTATTACAAAGTAGGCTTTGTGTTAGATGAGTTTGCCCAACTGTAGGCTAATGTAAGTATTCTGAGCACATGTAAGGTGGGCTAGGCTAAGCTATGATGTTTGGTAGGGTAGGTGTATTGGATGCATTTTCAACTTACCGTGGGCATCGGGATGTAGCTGAAGACCATCTGTACATGTTTATTATCTTAAGGTTTTTGTGGGTCAGGAATTCAGGCATGACTTAGCTGGGTCCTTTGCTTCCTGATCTCTCATGAGGCTGAAGTTAGACTATCAGCCAGGGCTGCAGTCTCATCTGGAGACTCAGCTGGGGGAGAAGATTCTCCCATGCTCCCTCGTGTGGCTGTTGGCAAGATGCAGTTCCTGTCAGGCTGCTGGACTCAAGTCCTCAGTTCCTCCTGGTTGTTGACTGGAGACCACTCTCTGTTCCAGGCCATGTGTGCTGCTTCTCCTGAATGGAAGTTTGCTTTATCTGAGTGTGCCAGCCAAGAAGGCAATAGAGAGCAAATTAGCTACCAAGATAGAAGTCACGTAACCTTTATCGTATTTTCTTAGTTAGAAACAAGCACGACACTCATAGTCAAGGGGAGAGGATTACACAAGGGCATGAATACCAGGAGGTGGGGGTTACTGGGGGCCACTTCAGAAGTCTGCCCACTACAGCATCATATAGGATTGGGTAAAGGGGAAACTGTCAGAGCCTAGAGGAGTCAGGGAAGGTGTCTCTGAGGTAGTGGGGTTTAAATTCAGATCTGAGAGGTAGCAATGCATTAAAGAGGAGCGTCGAGGGGAGGGCATGAAGCCAGGTAGAGTAAAGGGCTTGCATGATGCTCTGACACAGAGCAGGGGGGCTCATTGGGTAACTGCGGGAAACAGTAGAAGCTTGATGCTTCTGGTTCTTGGGTTTTACCGAATATGTTGCTGGACTGAAATAAAAGCCATAATTAGCTCATTAAGTTTCCCCTAAAATTCTCCACTCACATTTGTGAAAAAGTTTTAATGCTGGATGTTTTGTAATTATTTGTCAGGAAATCTGGAAATTTGTTCAGACACATTGTTTATGGACTTAACTCAGTTGTCTCTGTGTACTGTTTTGCGAATAAATACCTGTAGACCCTAGTGTGGTGAATAGAAATACAGATTACTTTAAAGGTATCACTGAATTTGCTGTTGTTATGTAGTCTTGCCACTAGATATTTTTTCCTGAAGCAATAGATAATGAAAGTGCAGCTTTCTTTTCTTTTGTAGGTATCTGAAATTTCTGATGCTTAAATGATGGTTCTTGCTGTTTATTCTTGCATTGCTTACAATAGCAAGGAGTTGAATGCTCTGGTGGAAGACTGGTTAATAAAGCATGCTGTAGCCATATGATGGGTTACTAGGCAACTGTTAAAAAATAATACTGTAGGGCCGAGCCCGTGGTGCACTTGGTAGAGTGCTGCGCTGGCAGCGCGGCGACGCTCCCGCCGCGGGTTCGGATCCTATATAGGACTGACCAGTGTACTCACTGGCTGAGTGCCGGTCACGAAAAAAACGACCAAAAAAAAAAAAATAATAATACTGTAGAAGTGGTATATTTATTGGCACCAAAATGTGTTTACAATATACTGCAACGTGTTTCTGCAGCCCCAAGAGACCCACAGCCCAACTGGGACTTAGTGCTTCTAAAGTGTATCCTTGGAATAAACCAGGCTGCAGGGAGGTCTGCACGCTTCTGCTGTATTGTTTAGCCGCTTACACATTCGATTTACTTAGCCGTACTTTGGTGTTGTAGAGTTGAGTTGTCCAGCATCGAGGGTTATCTTAAGAAGTGCTCTGTTGAAACTTCCTGACTGAGAATGGCCTTGAATGTAGTCCACAATTTCCTCTTTTCTGCAACCAGTGGGAGAGATTTTGCCCATGTATCAAAAGTGTAGAAGCTGTGTTTTTGATGCTTTTATCTGTATTTTTTAGATACTGTGAATCAAGCAGCTGATCGTTCTACCTCCTTTGAGGGGATGTCTAGGAAACTCAGAATCAGATGAATCGTTCCTTCCATAAATGCACGTATAGAGTTGTATCCAGTGGCAAACTTTGGGTACTGCTTTCACTTCTCGGCAGCGTCGGCTTTTCCCTACCATTATCTTGTTTGCCCCGGTTTACCCAGTTAATTATTTCATTTTTGCTTTTTTGTATGGGGTTGCAAGTTTCTTCTCTTCTGTTCCTGGGTGGAGAATTACAAGCATTTCAGTGAACGAGAGCACTGTGGCTTCTTGGAGGCTGCTGGCTCTCAGTGGCTTTGGAATCCTGATGTGTTCGTGGCATCTTTTTTTTAATCCAGCCGCTTCCTGTTGAGGCACATCAGGACAAAGTATGTTTCTAAACTTAGTGTGATGAATGCTCTTATCAAAAGCAGCTGGTCAGGGCCAAGCCCGTGGCGCACTCGGGGGAGAGTGCGGTGCTGGGAGCGCAGCGACGCTCCCGCCGCAGGTTCGGATCCCGCAGGTTCGGATCCTATATAGGAATGGCCGGTGCACTCACTGGCTGAGTGCCGGTCACGAAAAAGACAAAAAAAAAAAAAAAAAAAAAAAAAAAGCAGCTGGTGGCAGACCCTAGGTAAAGCTTTCTGGGTCATTCACGTCTGCACGTTAAAGATAAAGTTCTTTAAAATCAATTTAGGAAAGAAAGATTCGTAATGATGAACACAGCTCCTGCATCATTGAATGTTCCTGGAGTTTTGAGGGGGAAAATAAATTCTTGGGCTTAGAGGCACATTGTCGTGGAAATTCTTTCTGTCTCTGTACCTGCTGTGGAGTGGGTTCTTCTGAACTTCACTGAACGCTGGGCCTTGGGACCTTGCCTATGCTTCATGACGTTTGCAGAAATGCAGGAGATGACGAGGTGTTAGAGGTCAAGGTTCTCAAATGTGTCCCACGAAACATGTATGAGGGATCGCTGCAGAAAGAACAGCTATTTGTTTCTCAGGTTACAAGAAGGAAAGGGTTGGAACCGTGCCTCGCTGTTCTCTGTTAATAGCAGGTAGTAATATGCCATCCAATTCAAAGTTTTGGCCAGCCAGGAGCTGCACTGCGTGTTTTACATACAACATCTCTATTCTTCCCCACAGCCAACTAACACAGTTATGCTTCATCCCATTTTTATGGGAAAGGGGACCATGAGGTGCACGGGGTTCTTGCCTGGGGGTGCACACCTTGTCCCTAAGAGGAATGCAAGTTATTTCCTTAATCTGTGGAGTTCAATGACAAATGCAGTTTTAGGCGATATTTACATAGTGCTCCCTGCGTGCCAGGGAGGTTTCTCATGTATGCATGGTAGTGCCTGTCCCCTGATGTTGTTGTGAGGGTTTAGTTAGTTATCCCCTTGGGTGGCACCGAGGATGCTTAGCCCAAGGATGCGACAGTTGTAGCAAAGGGCGGAGGTGGCTCTCTCAGCCCTTCTGGCCCAGCATCCTTCTCTGCATTGCCAAACCAACTGCGTCCCAAGTAGAATAGGGCATCTGCCCATGTCACAACCAGAAAAGGCTCTGGAGCCAAGTCCCCTGGCTCAGTTCTCATGTCCATGATGGAAGTGGAGGTGCATGCCTGCAGGGAGGACCTCTGACGGGCAGACTCAGGCTCGGTGGGGGGACTTGCAGAGAGGGAGGGCGGCATGGACAGCGGAAGCAGGGAGGCTTGCTAAGGGTGCCACAGCGCTTGGAGTTGGACACGTGGGTCTCTCAAAGGCTGCATCTGCGGAACTTGAGACTAGTCAGGAGCCCGTGCTAATAGCCAGGACAAAAGCTGGGGAGCAGGTCCAGACAGACTCTGTGGTGTTCACGAAGCAGGTGTAGACAGACTGCAGGGGTGAAGTGGTTTTGCCAGGCCTTGCTGGTGATGGAAAACCCCTCTCCTGTTCACCCCACCTCCTGTTGCCCTGAGATGAGTCTGCACGTCTGGGTCGTCTCCGCTCCTGCCCACTGCCCGTGTGAAAAGCGCAGCTCCGGGGACCTGCGTTGCTCCTACTGAGGCGCTGTTGTTGAATGCAGGAAACTCCCCACCCCAGCCGTGGCAGCCTGAAATGTCTCCAGACAGTCCCAAATGTCTCTTGGCTGGGGGTACAGTCACCCCCAGCTGAGAACCGTCGGTCTGCCAGCTTGGGGCAGGGCTGACCCTCAGCAGAAACTAGAACAGAATTCGCAGTGACCTACTACCACCACCTTCGACGCCCCTGCTCTCCACTTTTAAAATTCCCATTATTGAAAAAGGCTGGGGCTTAAAAGTGATCTTGAATCAAAGTTGGATCATTTGGGTCTCTTCTCTGCCTTACCTGGCATGCGACAGCGTCTTTCAGGACAGTGAAACTCCAGTGTGTTTGTATGAGCGTTGGGTTTTATTGGTGGTGGGGAGTAATGAGGAAGGAGAAAATTAGGAACTGTTTCCCAGCCATCCAGGCGGTAGGGAGGAACAGGAGGGGACGGACTGTACTGCGACCCAGATGGGAGCACCAAGGCCACAGGAGCAACCTGTGGGCTGCGGCAGAAAGGCCCGTGCGCTGTCTTGAACAGGGTGACCCTTCCCTCGGGACGCCTGCGCTGATTGCTTCTGCTGTGATGGGCATAGAAGGAATAATCCTCCAGTAATATGTTCTCTGGGGTGCAGATGAAACCCTGTGAAATTCATACGTGCAAAATGCCAATAGCAGCTCTTCCTGATGTCCTGAATATGGAGGTGGCACTTGAAGGAACAGTTTGGTTTGTGAATAGAAATCTATGTGTGTGTGTGCATGTGCAGATGCGTGTGTGTGCATGCACGTGCCTTACTACCCAGCTCTTGAACCGGCTGATAATTTTTTTCTTTCTATAGACCTTGGTGTCCTAGGTTTTGAGGTACTTGCGTAAGTGAATAGTTGAATTTGGTGATTGGCAGAGGGAAGGCTTGAGAATATTTGTTTTCCGAAAGAGATTTGCTTGCTGTATTGTTAAATGATATGGAAGACAGCATGGTTGACCTTTCTGGGTGAGGAGGAAGTTGGGTGTGTTTTGCAAATGATAGCACCTGAAATGTGAACACCAGGACCATATGGTGTTCTCAAACTTTTATCATAATTTCAGTGAATAAAGTGCTTGACAGTTGCATTTAAAATTATGCTTAATGCTCTTTGCAAAATGTGGAGACTGCTCTGGGTCATGAGGAAGAGATTAATTAAGATTCTTTTCTACCTCACGATACACTATGTCATCTCCACACAAAAAACTGATTCGTACTACTTGACAATTATCTTTACTGTTGATTGTCAATTGACTGAATAAGATATTATTCTAATACTTTAATGTATCATCTTTAAATGTTATGATTCTTTTTCTCTCCCTATAGGTTAGTTTCATGCCACTAGATGAAATTTAATCTATCATTGTAATTTAAATAATAATAAATGCTTAGAAACAATATTGTGACACCGAAAGCTTATTAAAATTTCTTGTGGGTTTGTTTTTTGGGAGAAATATTGATATTGCTAGCTCTGCAAGTATGAAATATTTGTTATTAAACCTCATAAGACATTAAAGAGGAAATCAAGTTTGTGTAAGAGTATTTATTACTTAGTGTATCTTTTTCTCCTTATTTGAATAGCTCATACTTCTACACTGAACTTGTAAAACCTACAAACATAATAAAATTTCATATTTTGTAGGAACTAATGGTCATTAAATGACTTATCTGAAGAGTAGACTAAAAAAATGTGTTTCTCCGTTGATCCTTAAATAGAAAGTAAGTAATTTTTTCTGAATTTTTATTTCCCTTGACATACAGTGCTGGTATGTCAGTTTTTCTTCAAAGTTGGAAAAAAAATAGTGACTTTATATTTTGATCCTGCTCTATGTTTGTTTTGAAAACACACCTGTGATACTCTTTTGCTGTTTTCTAGGTACTAAGCTTTAATGAAAAGTGATTCCCAGTCATTTAGATGGAACAATAGGTTCATGTGCTTTGTTGTGGGTTTGCAGAACTCTTGCATTTGGTTTTGTTTTGCTTTCTGTCTAGGTCATTGTTAATAGAGTGTCTGGACAACAGATTGTTATATTTGTGGTATTTATGGAATGAATGAATGCATGGTATGCCTTTCTAGTTTCTGTCCCCTTCCAGAGCGTCCAATAGGCAGAAGTAACAATTCTCATCAAAGCGTGTGGAAAGAAATGTGCAGTAGTCACTGTGGCATACAAACAATTTGCCATCGGTTACCTTTTCTATTCTTTTTTTATATATATATATAAAACATATATATATATATATATATAAAACATATATATATATATATATATATATATTTTAGTGTTTGTTTCTATTATAATACATATTACTGTTTTGGGGGTACCTTGGCAGCTCTCCTTAAGGGAAAGGAGGGGCACTTGGGATCTTCATTTTCCTACTTATACTTTAGGGATAATAAAAGGCATTCTTATACACAAAGGGATGTTTCTACTTGTGTGATGACTATTCTAAAATGTCCTTGATGAGGAAGAGCCCATAAAGAATGCCATCATAGAACCTTATATTGAAAATGGTAATTGTGAGGAATTATACTCAGATTTGAGTAATTATGCTCAAATTTTTTCTTCTGAACCCAAGTTTAATATCATCTTAGAGTTGGTGCTAAAGGCTCTGCTTTCCTGTTTTGTCTATTTTTTGTTTTTGTCATAGTCTTTAGATTTGTGCATCTGTCATATGGTAGTCAGTAGCTACATGTGACTATTTAAACTTAACTAAAATTAACTAAAACTTAAAATTCAGTCAGTCACTCACACTTGTCACATTTCAAGTGCTCACATGCCATATGTGCCTAGTGGAGACCTTTTTAGATAGTGAAGATGTGGTGCAGAAAGTTTTCTTGGACAGAGGAGCTGTGGTTATTCAGAATTTGCCTAATAGGAATTCTAGGGAAGGGAGGGGGAAAAAAATCTTATATCTGAAGAAGACAGAAATTTCACTAGAAACTTCCAAATGACTATAACAACGAAAAAAAAATTAGCCACATTAAAACAAATAACTACATCACAGCTCATCATCATGGCATATTAGAATATTAGGGATAAAGTTAGTATCTAAAGCACTTTCCTTGATTTAAAAATGTCACATATGAAGGATCCGGAATCAGAATGACATCAGATTTTTCAACAGCAGCACTGGAAACTGGAAAACAGACTGAGCATGGAATTCTTTGAAAATAATTTTCATTCATAATTTTGAAGTTGTTCCTACACTATTTGTTAATTAAGAATAGAATAAATAGGTTTATACACATTGACGATATCAGTACAACTTAGCTTTCACACATCACTTCTCAGGAAGCTGCTAAAGAATGTGTCCCACCAAAGTGAGGGAGTAAACTAGGAAAGGGAGAGATTTGGGATCCTGGAAACAGAAAGAGGCAGAAGGAATTCCCAAGATGTTGGTGTGTTTCCAGGGTAGCATCTCTGCCACTACAGCCTAGAGCAAGAAACAAAAAATTTCAGGAGGAAGGTCTTGTGTGAAGCATATGGTGTTGACAGATTATCTGAGAGTTTTGGTCACGTGGAAAATTGAATTGAAAGATTGTTGGAGGTTCTTGGAAGAATTATCAAAGAGAACCCAGAAAACTAGGAAATAAAAACAGAGGCAACTAGTAACTCCAGGAAAACGTAAAAGTTGTATTAGAAAGGAATCATAATCATACTATACTGCTTGCTGATCAGTGCCCATTCCATAGTCAAGATAATATGTGTGGAGTATAAATGTAACCAAAAAACATGTTATATAAAATGACTGGGAAAATGTGAGAGGGTCAGCACAGGATTAGCAGTGGGAATTTTAAAAACTGAAAATCCTCATCTATATGTGATAAAATCAATAAGTAATATCCAAAATTGGATGTGTTGAAGAGGTATTATAATAGGCAGGTTATTTAGAAATATGGAAGTCAGGGCCGACCCCGTGGCGCACTTGGGAGAGTGCGATGCTGGGAGCGCAGCAGTGCTCCCGCCGTGGGTTCGGATCCTATATAGGGATGGCCGGTGCGCTCACTGGGCGGCCGGTCACAAAAAAAAAAAAAAAAGAAAACGACAAAGAAATATGGAAGTCAATACCCAGGGAACATCACCAACGACACAAACAGTTCTGAGATTTGAAAGTGGTTGCTTTGGGAAGTGGAATTGGACATAGTTGGTGCTAAAAGGCTTATAACTAAAAAGAAGAGTCTTTCGCCTCACCTGTATTTAACTTTAAAAAAAATGCACACATGTGACTTTGAAAAGAACAAAAATCGCTTGGAAAATGAAAGTATATAAAGTATATAAAATTATAGAAATTTTAGCATAGTTTAAAGCAGAGTTTCTCAACCTTGGCAGTGCAGATGATCTCCAACTTTTGATGATTCACTTATTATGATTTTTCGACTTTACAATGGGCTTATTGGGGTATTAAGTGCATTTTCAACTTACAGTATTTTCCACTTAACCATGGGTTTACTGGGATGTAACTTGATTGTAAGTCAAGGAGCACATGCATTGACATTTGGGCCAAATATATTTCTTTGTTAAGGGGGACTGTCATGTGCACTGCGGGATGGTGAGCAGCTTCTGTGGTGTCTACACACTAGATGCTACAGTATTCTCTCCCCAGTTCTGACAACTAAAAATGGCTCCAGACATTGCCCAGTATCCCCAAGGGGAAAATTACCTCTGTTTGAGGACCACCGATTTAAAGGATTTTAAGATTTGTTATTGAATGAATCATCTCAACATAGGCAAATGCTGCTCGATATTGATGATACAGGAAACAACAGCTTCATTGCACAGACCTGAGCCCCAAAGCAAATGGGGTTCATGAAACATGGTTCAGAATTCTGTGGCGCTGCAGCAACCCGCTGCTCACACCAGCAACCAACTTGTCATCTGGCTCTTGGCCCCTTTATTCAGGGCTTGCTTAGAAAAGGAATCAGGAGGAAATGGCAGCTTCTCTGCCATGCTTAGTGGCTGCTGAAGACATATTTTCGATTTTTCATGTTTTCATGATGGTACAACCTGAATTTCTCTGGAGTTGAAATCTTAATCATTCTGGCACTCTGGAGAGATACTGCACGCTTTTTATGTATTCCTGTGCTTAGTCGGCTGCAGGACAGATGCACATGTCCTCCCTCCCTCCCTTTTTTTGGAGGAAGGGGGACGTGGCTGGCTGATACTGGGATCTGAACCCGTGACTTTGGCGTTACAAGGCTACGCTCTAACCAACTGAGCTAACTGGCCAGCGCCCTTCTTCTCTTTTCCCCTCCCTTGTCAGTAATTCTTTGGAAGTTCTTAGTTAAGTTTTTTGCAAGTGTTTTCCCCTAGAATTTACAAAGGAAGTCAACAGGAAAATGGTCCCTCAGATTTTTTGATTGTGGGTGAAAACTCATAAATAATTGAATGCCCTCATTTCACAGCTTAGGAAACTCCAGGCCAGAGAGGGTTTCTTATTATACATTAGGAGCAAATTGAGGTCTGTGACTTTGTTCCTCTTTTTCTTCTTCTTTTTCACTCTTTTTCCTTTTTTTAAATATACTGCCTGTGCACAGCAGTGCTGGAGAAGGCGATGGAATGGGCAGTGGAATGGCTCAGGCATCTGGCAGTCGTGGGAGCTTGTCAGGATTTTCACCCAGATACAAGTCTAAGCGTCGTCTGCTGGGGGATGCACCCTTGGGGAGCTTAGAGAAATGCAGAGGAGAGGCGGGAAGTGTCCTTTCTGTCATCTCTTCACAGGGTGCTCCTGTCCCCGAGTGCTGATGGTCCAGAACTGGTGGGCGGTATGGGAAGATGCTGGAGTCTGGAGGTCTCACAGCTCTTGTAGTCAAGGCGGTATTAGAACAGCCCATGACACCGCGGCTGTTCTTCTTATACTGGTAGCCAGAAGAGTGAAATTGGTCCGTAATGGTCAGACACAGAGCTCCTTCCCTGCTGGTCCATGTAGTTCAGCAGATAAAGGGCTAATGTCTGGCCCTGCTAGGGGCCCCCTGGCTCCTGCCTGGTCAGGGTTGTCTAGTATTTTGTTGTCACCCCTGCTGGGAGAATGCCATCTGCAGGGCCAGCTTGCCCCAGGGGGCCCTTTCTTCCCTCAGCTGGAAGGAGCAGCTCTGTTCTGCCCCAGCTCCCTTCCTTCCAGGTCTCTGCTGTCTGCATCCTCTTTCCTGAGCACCGTGAGAGCATCACCCCACCGTTTTTGAAACCTCAGTGCCCCTGGCTTGCCCCCATTCATTAATCTCAGCACCGCTCAAACCATAGCCCCTTTTTCTTACTCCTCACCTGATGTCACAGGCCAATGTGAATGCCACCTCTTCCGAGAAGCCCCTCTTGATTTCCTCCACTAGGACGAGGATGCACGGAGATGAAAACGTGATTGTCTTCAATGAAAATGCACAGAGCACAAGCAGGTTTTGCTGCTGTGACATATGAGGCACTGTGGGGGACTCACAGGACCTATGTGGGCTTCAGATCAGCCTCTCAACCTCTGCTCCCTTGTTGGCTGCAAGCTGACATCGTAGGGTTGCAAGCCCAGCCGTCAGTGGAGTGTCTCTCAAAATGGCCTCCAGCTGGTCCAGGGCATGCCCTGTCTCCATCTGGACATGTTGCAGTGGTCAGTGTGCTGACCTTCTTGAGAGATACCTGTCACCGAGAGCTGGGGACACCACACTGTTCTGCATTTCCTTCTGCCTCACCGTTACTCCTCTCTCTTTGGCCAGCTGCTCCTTCTCTCAAGGTTCGGTCCTCAGCTTACAGTTTTAGACTGCTGGTCCTCAACAGGGCGATCGTGCCCTCCAGGGGACATTTGGCCTTGTTTGAGGGACTTTTTTGGTTGTCACAGCTGAGGAGGGGCATGCTACTGGCATGCAGTGGGAAGAGCCCAGCGATGCCACTCCACCTCCTGCAGTGCACAGGACGACCCCCAGCACAGAGAACTACCTTGCCCCACACATCTGTGGTGTGGAGGTTGAGAAACCCTGCTGCAGATACTCCCGCGCAGGCCCATAGCTCTAAAGATGACAGCTGTGCGACGACTCCCAGACTTGCCTCCGTAACTGTGGCCTCTCCTACTCACTCCAGACTTGCATAATTAACCTCCCAGTTATTGCTCCACCTGGAGATCCAGTGGGCAATTCAGAGTCAACACACACACTAAAGTCTTGATGTCCCCTCTCCTCAGCCTTCCTGTGTCTCAGGAAAGTGTCGCCCTAACCCCAAACCTAGGAGCCCTCCTGGTTCTGCTCCCCAAACCCCTGTCCACTCCACTATGAGTCCTCTGGGTCTAATCAAGTATCTTAGGACCATACACATGCGTCTTCATCGCATCTCCCCTGCTGACCGCCGTTGTTTCTTTACTGAGCAGAAGCCTTGCTGGATTTTGTTCTGAGTGTGGTAGGAAGCCCCATAGAGGTTTTAAGCAGAAAGATGATCAGATTTGATTTATAAATTAAGTTTGATGATGGGTGATGAAGATGGTGTGGTGGAGGCATGCGTGGGATCTCACTCCTTTCCACGGGCTGCAAGTCCTCCATGATCTGGGACCTGCTGCCCTCACTTTGTCACCCAGCCCCACTGGTCTTCCTCCCTCATGCCACGTTCATTCTCACCGCATGACATTTGCATCTGTCGGGTCTGCAGCCTGGCCTCTCTTGCCCCCATGCGAGTGTGCTTGCCTCAGAGAGAGAGAGCTCTGCCTAGGCCCCCAATTAAAAGTGAACTCAACTGTCCACCTGGTTTGACTTTCATGAGTTCTGTCATCTGAACTCATCCTGTTGTACGTTGTTTACTAGCTTATTGTCCCTGCTCTGCCCTCGCTGAGTTCCACAGCATTTCCATCTTCCACAAGCTCAACACGTATTTGCTGATGGTGAAAATTTGCTGAGTTGCATTGACTCCAGAAATACATTTACTTAAGTGTGCTTTAGGATAGTAGAGAAAATTGTGTCTATCATGAGAGTTGAGTAGATTTTTCATTTATTGAAATTCCCTGGCAATGTTATGATCATGACCAATTCTGAGGTAATGATTCATTTTGAGCAGGTTCAGGTGAACAGTCTCACCATATGCTTCAAACAGAGCCTTAAGCCTTAAATTCACCAATAACAGTCATTATTAATGAAGCTTCATAATGCTACTTACTAATTCAGTCCCTGCCCGGCTATGGAACAGTTGAGAGTACATTCAGGAAGTATTTCTTGACAATTTTGCTTTACCATCTTAGTTCGTTTTGTGTTGCTGTAAAGGAATATCATTGACCGGGTGATTTATAAACAATAGAAGTTTATTTGGCACCTGGTTCTGGAGGCTGGGAAGTCCCAGATCGAGAGGCTGGATCTGGTGGGGGCCTTCTTGCTGTGTTGTAACATGGCAAAAAGCATCGTCCCACGGCAAGAAGGCACACGAGAGGGGGCTCAACTCATCCTTTTATCCGAAACCCACTCCTGTGATAATACCATTAGTGCATTTATGAGTGTAGAGCCCTTGTGACCTAATCCTCCTAAAGGTCCCACCTCTCAACACTGTTGCATTGGGGATTAAGTTTCCAGCACATGAGTTATGGGGAACACATTCAAACCATATCACTTACTTTGGCTATTTTTCATTAACAGGTAACTGAAGATAGAAGAGAGACCTAAAAATAAACTCTTGAAAGAAGGAGGGATTTGCCTTCGTTTGGCTCTGAGTAAGTGAAACTGTCAAATGGATTTCTTATTACATGATCAATAACCTGTCAATCTCTCCATGTTTCCTGTGCTTGAAAAATAAATGGCTTTATTTATGGAGATGGTGATTTCTCAAGATTTTGATTTTGCTAGCAAAAAAGAAATGCTGAGTATCTTCATCAACACCTCATAACAAACTCCTTTTTTATTTAGCTTCTGGAAGTCAGATATAGACTTTAGGAAAGTAAAATGCAGATCGATTAAAATGTGTGTGCTTTTGAATGAAGCACAGTTTCTGATCTTTTTTTCCCCATGTACGTTTGAGGTTCTTATTTTTTCTCCAAAGCCTGGTTTATAACAAATATAAGCAAACAAACGAAAAAAGCATTTAAGTCTTTTATCTGTTACAAGTGTCTTTGTCTTTCATGGTCCTCTTGGAATGTGTTTGGAAATGAAATTACTTGTGGACTGGCCACAATTTTACCTAAGAACCTTGCTTTGGCACCATCCTGAGGCAGCATGGCTTGCGATGGTGGCCCTGGAGAGGCGTCTGCCTTCATTCAGGGGCCCGTGTGGTCTGTTGTCAGAGTGTACAGGGTCCAGACTCAGGGAGAATGGGGCCCTTTTAGGTTGACATCTTGGCTCTCGTAGCTCACCTGGTTGACAACAGGGTCTGATTCTCACCAGATCAAGAGCATCCTTTTCAGGCCACTTTGTATGGAAAATCTTACATTTCTGGGATGACCTTCCTGTGAATCTGTCATTTCTGGAGCATCTTGGAGTATACAAAGGTGTGTGAGATATGTTGGGAGGTGTTTCTGGATAAGGCATTACAGGGGCATGCAAAGGGGGGCGGTATAAGCTGTGGTGTGAGTGGAGATCCCCTGGATGGTGTGACATCCCCGCTGTGGGAATCCTGGGAAGGCTCTATCCGCATGAGCTGGAGCAGCCGAGGAAAATGATTCTTGGAAGGAAGGCTCGGTTAAGTTTCCATGGTGTGTAGGATTTCGATATATACTGAAGACACATTCTAGCCAGGGCCTCTCTGAGCAAAATGAGCCAGGAATACGGAAGCTTTTTTTTTTTTTTTTTTTTTTAAAATAGGGAAAAGTGAGTAAAGCAGCACATAGGAAGGACTTTGAACTTGACTTTGCCTATAGAGTGCTCAAAGGGGACTTGTACTCCTATTCTCTTCGCATTAGAGCCACCCTCTTCCGTCTCCCTGGACACTCCTGAGGGGCACCCCATCGGTCATGGAGGGGCGGAAAGTAGTTTGAAAGAGCAAAGGTAGAACCCTCAAGGCAGCAGAAAGAATGGTAAATCATGAGCAGATCCTTATATAACACTGATTTTGTGCCAGATGTTGTCATTTTTTGATAACAGCTTCATTGAGATACAATTCACCTAGCAGACAATCCGCCCATCGAAGGTGTACAATTCGGTGGTTTTGAGTGTATTCACAGAGCTGTGCAACCATCACCACTGTCAAGTTTAGAACATGTCATCCCTCCCCGGAGACACTCACACCCATTAGCAGTCACGCCCCAGTCCTGCCTCCCCCAGCCCTTTGCAACCACTAATCTGCGCTCTGTCCCCATAAATCTTCCCATTCTGGATGTTCCCTGTTATCAGCACCGCACTCTACCGAGTGAGCCACGGGCCGGCCTTGGATGTTTCCTGTTAAATAGAATCACAAAGTATGTGGCCTTTGGCGTCTGCCTTCTTTCACTCAGCATAATGCTTTTTGGGGTCATCCATGTGGTAGCAGGTTCCGTGTTTCATTCCTTTTTGTGGCCAGGTGCTGTTTCATGGTATGGATAGACCACGTTTTGTTGGCCCATTCACCCATCGGCTGCTGTTTATTTTTGAAGCATTCTATTTTGAAATTAAGTTAGACTCACAAGAAGTGCAGAAGCAATACACTGAGCTCCAGCGTGCCCCCTGCCTTCCCACAGCGACCACATCTTACAGGACGATATGCTGTGTCAAAAGTGGGAAGCTGGCATTGCCACAGTGCTGTTGACACAAATGCAGACCCTCTCGGGATTTCATCGGTTTTTTACATGCACTCTGTGTCTGCATGCACACGTGGTTGTGCAAAAGGTGATCGCATCTGTAGATTCGTGCCCCTGCCACCATAATCCGGAAGTGGAACTGTTCCATTGCCACCTGGAAGCTTCCCTATCCTGCCTCCTCCAACTCCAGGCAGCCGCTGTGTTCTCCCTCCCTGTAATTTTGTCGTTTCAAGAATGTTGCATAAATGGAACCCTACAGCACACGGCCCTCAAGGCTGGCTTTATGCACACAGCCCAGTGTCCTTGAGATCCATCCAAGTTGTCATATACATTGGTAGTATGTTCCTATTTAATGCTGAGTAGTGTTCCATGGCCTGGATGTGATGGGGTTTATTGATCTATTTACTCATTGAAGGGCATTTGGGTTGTGTCCGTTTGGGGCTGTTACTGGGAACACCTGTGCGTAGGTTTTGGTGGGAAACAGACACTGCTGAAAGCCCTCCTGTGTATTCCTTCGTGAGGTAGGTGCCATTTCTGTCTCCATTTTCCAGACACACAGGTGTGGGGCCTCCTGGGTGGCATGTGGGGGAGCCTGCTGGCCCCCCTGGATCTGCGTGCGTGCTCATCCCTTCGCCACGTGCAGAGGGCACAGAGAGGGCTCAGAGATCGCGCTGGGCTTCTCTGCCTTTGACACCCTGCACAGGTGAGAGCGTTGGCCAAGCAGACAGGGAGCCTGAGGTCCCACTGTCCAGACAGAAGGAGTGCCACCAGCATAGGCCGGACTTGGAGCGGCCCACTGGGATTTCACGCCTTTCGTGGATTTCACTGACCGGGAAAAACATAAAAGGATGCACCGTCAAAGGACACTGAGCCGTGTTTGAGGGAAAGGACAGTCTGTTAACGAGGCAGCTTTGAGTCCTCTTTCCAGCAGGACTGTCAGAGAGTGGCACACGTCAAGCCCAGGGATCCATTGGGTGCGTTTTTAGCTGCCTGAGACGCAGTGAAAGCCTGTGTTCCTGCTCCTCCGACACCACTGTCACCCTAAACATTGGGACATAGAAGAGGGACTTGGTGTGTGCACTTAGAAGAGCCAGCGCTGATGTCGAGCTTGACAGCTCCCACTTCGCATCCGCTGCGGTCACATGTGCCCTGTGGGACTCTGGGAGGCTGGCTGGGTGCTCCGAGCCACAGCGAAGTCCTGGCTGCCAGTGTCGTGGTACGGTACCGAACTGCTTGAGCTCAGTTGTAGATGCCGAGTCATGCACGCCCTGTCACCCCTTCCCCATTAACAACCTGGAAGGGATTGTAAGATTTTTCCGGGGGGTCTTGAGAAGCCCAGAGACGCAACGCATTGCTCTGGGCTCCGCTCTCTTTGCCTGGCGTGGTGTGTGCTGCTTCTCCCAAGCATGTGCCTTCTGCATTCCCATCAGACTCCAATTTCTGTCCTTTCTGAGGCTGAAGTAACAGGAATGGGCGGCCAGTTCTCATCAATTCCTTTTCTTTTTCCCTTGACCTTGGTGTTACCAGCACCATGCTGTAACCAGGCGAGCTGACTGGCCAGCCCATTGTCAATTCCTTTTTATTCATACAATCCAAGAAGGGCACAAGTAATCCTGTAGCTGTCATCCAAAGGGCCCTATTCCAGAAGTGGTGCCCTGGAGCCTACAGAGCTTTGCGATAGAATAAATGACAACAGGAAATGGTAAAAGGGACGAAACAGGGTCTCTCATGGACCTCCACTGGATGGCCCCCCGGGTTGCAGACCTGGCTGGGTGTGGGGGGTTCCTACCATGATGTAAAGGTGGCACCCAGAGAGGTTATCCCGCGGGCGTGGGGCCACCACGGTTGCACCCCTGGTGGGGTGGGTGGGGTAAGGGGACATGCTGCTGATCTGTCTTATCAAAACCAGTCAAGCTTCCTAGACGCCCTCGACACTGCAGCTTGTGGATTTAAACGCGTGAATTCCGTGTGGAGAAGCCATCAGGACTGTTGCTTTTTGTGGTCTCCGGCCGATGAGGAGGTGCTTTGCTAAACGATTCTGCCCTTTCTCCTCCCTCCCAATCGGAGCCTCACATTCACCCACGCTTTCTCCCACGGCCAGACCACGCACTGCAGCGCGGCAGACCGTCTACACTATCTGGAAACACAGGAGGCCGGGAATGTGCTGTGTATAGCCACGTGCCCTCTTCCCACCTAACGGATTGAAAGTCCAGTGAATTTCTTCATGGTGGGATTTGAATTGAACAGACATAAATTAAAGTATTTGGGCAGGAGTAAATTCTTGAAATTGGCTCTAGATTCTGGTTGTAAAATAGCCTCAAAGGGGCCTGAAGATGATGAAGGAATTCTTCAGTTTCTGACATTTTCCACTCCTTCTGGCTCTTATCTCAAATCCAACGATGTTGTTTTTCTTGGTATTTCCTTTTGCCTTTCTTTATAAACGTGGGTGGTTCTCAGGTGTCTCCTTTCAGTTTAAGTAAGTGGTTCCCAACTGGTGGCAATTTCCCAGCCCCGGTGGGACATGGCAATGTCTGGAGACACTTGGTTGCCACAGGGGGTGGTGGTGGTGGTGGGGTGTGTGTGTGTGTGTGTGTGTGTGTGGGTGTGTGTGTGTGTGGGTGTGTGTGTGTGTGGGTGTGTGTCAGAGAGAGAGAGAGAGACCTGTGTGTGTGTGTGACAGAGAGAGAGAGAGACCTGTGTGTGTGTGTGACAGAGAGAGAGAGAGACCTGCATCTAGTGGGTGGAGGCCAGGGGTGCTGCTTTCAGTCTTGCAGTCACAGGACAGCCCCTGCCACAGGGTGATCTGACCCAAATGTCCATGATGTTGAGGTTGGCTGTTTAGGGCGTGGCCAAAAGCTCTGCGTATATCTGAAGTATTGTCCTCTGTCTTGGTCCATCGTAGTTCAGCAGCTGTCGGTGTTGGGCGTGGAGCAGCACGATAAGGAGCCACACACATTTGCCCCCCAAAAGTGGCTCTTGTACTCGATATAATTTGGAAAACAGTAAGGATATTGCATTAGTCTTCTCAGGCCACCATAATAAAATACCACAGGCTGGATGGCTTAAGCAATAGAAATTTATTTTTGCACAGTTCTGGAGGCTGGAGTTCTAAGATCAAGGGGCCGGAAGACTCAGTTTCTGGTGAGCCCTCTCTTCCTGACTTGTGGATGCTTCCATCTGACTGTGTCCTCATGTGGCCTTTTCTCTGGGCGTGTGTGGACAGAGATGGGGATAGGGGGAGTACTCGGAGTCTTCCTCTTGTAAGGCCACTAGTCCCATCAGATTAGGGCCCACCCTATGACCTCATTTAATTACTTCCCTAAAGGCCCTATCTCCAAATACAGTCACATTGGGGCTCAGGGCTTCAGCATACGAATTTTGGGGAGTATACGTAACTCAGTGCCTAACGATACAGACCTAGTTTTGTATACATAAGTGGAGTTTTTTAATGTATTAAGAAATATATTTTTGGCAGCATGATTTATATCCTAGGCATCAGTTAGTTTAACTTCATTTCATTTATAGTCTATTAAAAAGGAAAATAAGCCCCATAATTTGAGCTTTTTCATAGTCAGTAGTTCTGAATCTAATTACTTAGAATAATTGTTGAATTCTCCACATTTCCCACCTTAAGATATTCATGTGCACGATTAGTAATTCTTCAGTGGAACTCCCACTGTGAAAATAGTTCTCCAAGAAGACTATCACTGACAGATCTTGGCCCTTACTTAAGTCATGTATAAAAGAATTATTGTTTTTTACTGTGATAAATACACATAACATTTGCCATCTTGCTCATCTTTAAGTGTACAGTTCAGCGGCATTAAGCACAATCCCATGGTTGTGAAACCGTCACCAGCGTCCATTTCCACAACTTTTTCATCTTCCCAAACTGGAGCTCTGTCCCCACCAAATAGCGAGTCCCCATTTCTCCTCTGCCTGGCCCCTGGCACCCCGTCCTGCTGTCTGTCTCTGTGAATCTGACTAGTCTGGGTCCCTCGTGTAGGTGGAATCCTACCGTATTTGTCTTTCACTGACTTGTTTCGCTGAGCGTAATGTGCTGAAGGTTTATCCATGTGACAGCATGTGACAGGATTTTCTTCCTTTTGAAGGCTGTATAATATTCCATTGTGTGTGTAGACCACATTTTGTTAAGTCATTCATCTGTTGATGGACACCTGAGTTGTTTCCAAAGAACTGTCATAAAGGTGGACCCATTTTGTCTGGTTTGTGACTACGCTTTAGATGTGGGATGTGTTTCCAGGGGGTGTGTGGCAAAACCACTTCATACCCACCCAGAAAACTCCAGAGCTTTCCTCATAAACTTCCTCACGTGTCCTTTCCAGCATTCTCTGCTGTTTTAGGAACTCCTCTTCTGAGATGAGCTTTTATACTTTCTTCCCACCTGCCTTTCCATTCCCTCCGGCTTCCAGAGGAAAGAACAGCAGAAGAAAGGCTGGATTAACAGCGGTGGTGACGTGTCCAGAATGGCCCCGTATCACCCACTCCCCACCGTAGTCTTTACAAATAACATCTCTTCCTGCCTCCTTCCCTTCCTGAGCTTTTGGCCACCACCCACCCTCTGTAACAAGGCAGAGACGTATGACGGTCCCCACCTGCCTTCCCTCTGTCCCCAAATGTGCTTTCCTCTTTCCCTGCCCTGTAACTTCACTTTCCTGCGAGAGTATAAACTTTCACGACGTGTGAATAAACTTTGGAGACACTCTGCAATCAGCATGATGTTTCATCTTTATGTGAAAGGATTCCTGATTATTCTGAAACGTGGTGTCTGTAACTTAAACATCATCCACAAAAATCCCTGCTCTGTATTTGGGTCTGACTTCATTGGGTGAGTCCTAAAGCAACCGCTGTTTACTTACCAGAAGTATCTCTCAACTCCGATCAGTTTATAACTTTGTTTACTTGGAATAACCAAAATGGATTTCGTTGACAGTCTGTGCAAAGTAGGATGACAGAATTGATAATGATTTATGTGTTCATTTGCTCAGCAGAAAATAAATGCCTTCTAGATGCAGGTGCGGGGAATAGAACAGAATATTAGTTTGCTGGGGCTGCCGTAACGAAGATTTGATTTGGTTTTTGGTCGGGGAGAGAAGATGTGTAGGGGAACAGTGTGGAGCTTGAAGTGAGGTCTTTGAAATCATCAAAAACCACAAAATCTATATTATCTGTAGCAATTTGTGTTATCTCAAAGTGTTCTGTGGCATTTTTAAGTCCTTTAAAACGCACATCTGCCTTCCATTATTTCAAATGAACCAAATAAGGCATTATTGCTCACTTTTCTGGTAGACCTAAAGAAAAGTCTTCACTTGTAAGACAAATCCTCACAGCAGGAGGATATTCTGGCTCATGCACTAGGGTGCATTTAATCTTTAATTTACATTGCTGAATCATTTTTAAGTATGATTCCAATTTAACTTATAGTTTCTTTTAAAATTAATTGCATGATAGGGTGCTTTCATGTTTTTGCTTAAAGACCTCCAATTGGAGGCACTGCATTTCAGTATTTTTTTACATTCACTTTAAAGACATATTGTGTGTGTGTGTGTGTGTGTGTGTGTGTGTGTGTGTGTGTGTGTGTGTGTGTGTGTGTGTATGTGTGTGTGTGTGTGTGTGTGTCTCCACACAGTGTTTGGTTTACAAAACACATTTCTGTAAACCACCAAATGTTAACTGCAAACGTCATTTTTTCAACTGGGTTCTTTCCACTGTGTTTATTTACACAGAATATTGTCGTTTTGCACTCTGTAGCTATTTGTCTTTGTCAGCCCATGTAGGTAGGATATTAATCTTGTGTGAAATTCAGATAAGCCGAGAGCCGATGGGTTTACGGCTCTTGAAACCTCCAGGCTCTGCAGCTGTGGTGAGCTGCGGAACTGAGTAAAGCAGTTCTGGACCTTGGCTAGCAAGGGCTGGCATGCCCTCATTTGCCACAGAACGCATCCCCGTGTCAGGGAGGCGTTTCTTGTGGTGTGTCTCCTCTGGTTTGGTCCAAATGCAGCAGAGTGGAACTGGGCTCTCTTTGGGGAGAGAACCACGGCAAGGCCTTCTGCACGGGTCAAAATCTGCTGGAACGTGTGCAAGCAGGCTGGCCCAGGTGTGGGCAGTGTGCTCCGTGTCCCCAAGTTGCTGGGGGGCGGGGGTGTCCCAGTGGGGAAAGCCAGTTCCTGGTTCTGTGTAATCTCTGGGGGTTGAGGAAAGTCAGCCTCTTCCCCCGCCCTGATGTCAGCCAGGTAGGGGGCTTGAGGAGACTCCCACTTTACCAGTCGTCTTAATAAAGGCCTTCAATGCGGTCATCACGACTTCATGGGGAGGAATGTGGCACTTGAAGCAGGTAGTGGGGTCTGTTGGGCCATGTGGAGATGTTCAAAGTGGTGGCTAAATTCATGCATTTTGGAGTCAGTGAAAAATGCCTGATTTTCTGGTGAGTTCCGCCAGGAGTTCAGAGTGCATCACAAACTCTGCCCGATGCATGGACACAGGAACCTGTTTGGTGGTTTCCCTACCCTAGCCTTTGCTGGGAGAGACTTTAAGTCACAAAGGGCCTCTGATGAGTGTGAGCACATTGGCACCCCAGATGTCCAGTCATCTCCAGCAGAAATGAGCAGAAACCATCTCGACATGTTCCGAAATCATCGGCCTCCTTAAATGAGCTTCGGTGATACTGGGAAACAACTGGACAGCATCCCCCACACCATCACGTCTCTTCACCAGAGCGGACCCATCCTCTCCTTGATCGCATCAAATATCATAAAGAACAGACTGAACAGTAGTTCATTTGTAATTTGTACCCAGTGCTATGTGGGTGGAAGTTGCTTTAGCCAAAGCAATTTTCTAAACAGGTTTATTGAGATGTAATTCACAAACCATCAGATTTACCCACCGAAAGTGTACAATTCAATGGTTTTTAGTGCATTCCCAGAGTTGTACAATCATGGCCGTGATCTTTTTTAGAATATTTTCAGTACCCCCAAAAGAGGCCCCATACCCCTTAACACTCTCTCCTGATTCTGCCCTCCCCACCTCAGCCCTGTGCAACCACCAATCTACTTTCTGTCTCTGTAGATTTGCCTGTGCTGGACAGTTGATATAAGTAGATCATACAGTATGTGGATCTTTTGCGTGTGGCATTTTCCAGGTAGCATAGTCTTTTCAAGGTTCATCCATGCTGGGGCGTGTGTCAGTGCCTCATTCCTGCAGGTGGCCAGACACTATTGTGTTGTGTGACTCGACCACATTCCATCCCTCTGTTCATCACTGGTGGACGTTTCCGCTGTTTGGCTATTGTGAATAATGCTACTGTGAACATCCGAGCTTCAGTTTTTGTGAGGATGTATGCAAAGTCATTTTTGGAGAGCTACTTATTACACAATTAGCTAACTTCCATCGGAAAATGTTGTTTTGTTTTGTGGGGTTAAAAGCAGATTATCTGTGTACTGTACTAAGTTGGGTGATGGAAGATTAAGTGTAGATTATATTTCCATAAATATTTTAATGCTATGCAGAAACTCAAGCTGTCATTCTTTTAGAAGGTCAATATTTACAAGTTTGGCACCTTTTTTGGCCAATCTGAGAAAAAGCATATCGTCAGTGTGGACATCTTTTACGTTTAAGTGGAAGGGAGATAATCTTTTTTTAAAGATTAACGTGAGTAAAATTAATACTGATCAGTCAAGATGACCCCGTGAACTGTTGGCTCTCAGAATAATTTAGAAAGGCTTTTAAGATGAAAGTGTGCACTTTTTAAGGTTCAGGATTTTGAGTTATACTTTTAAATGCGTTTCAGTCATTCTCTTCCTTCCTGAAGTGTGGCGCGTCAGGGCTCCTTCATGTTGGGAAGCTGGGGCCTTGGTTAAGCTCGCGTGCTTGCATCTCCGTGCGGTCTTCTCTTGTGCTCTCTTTGCACATGATTTGTTTTACTGTTGTTTGTCCACCAGGTTGAAATAAAGGGGGCAGAGTTCACCTGTGCCTCAGGTGTGTCAGAGCATCCCAGGGTCTGGATGCAACTGTTGAGAAGGTGACTAGTGGGTCGGGTCAAGCAAGTGCCCATGAATAGGCCCTGGGCAGTGCAGGAGTCTGCCGTGTCTGTGCGGCTCTGTACATGGCCAGGTACTGGGACTGCTGCCGGTGGCTCTCAACAGCTAGGGACAGGCTCATGGAAGGGCCTGGAGAACTCCAGGAGAACAAAACGGAGGCCATCCCCGTCAGAAGAGAATGAATTGTATGATGAGATGAAGTGGGTCATTTAGACGGGTCCAGATATCTTGCTTGGATGAATAATTGTAGTTGATGTGAACCATCTTCCTTTTCCCCAAGGCCATGATTTCAGGCCTGACACAGTTTGGATGCATTGTCCCTCCCAAAGCTCATGTGGAAATCTGATCCCCGATGTGGCCGTGTTGGGAGCTGTTTTGAGTCACAGGGCAAGATCCCTCATGCATGGATTGATGCTCTCCTGGGGGTGGGGGTAGTGAGGGAGACCTCGCTCTATTAGTTCCCCTAGAGGTGGTTGTTTTAGAAGGCCCTGGCACCCCCCCCCCCGCTTCCTGTCACCATGTCATCTGCTTGTACCTGCTGGCTCCCTGCCGCTTTCCGCCATGAGTAGAAGCAGCCTGAGGCCCGTGCCAGATGCAGCCATCCCAGAATCGTAAGCCAAATAGACCTCTTTCCTTTATAAATCACCCAGTCTCAGGTATTCTGTTATAGCAACACAAAATGGACTGATAAAAAGGCCAATCTCAATACTTTCTAGGTTCATACTTTTTTAATAATTGCATATAAACTTGGGGTAAATGCCTTTTCTCTTGACTTCCCATTTTAAAAGATTAGTTCTTAAAATTAGTGTGTCCAAGATTGAGTGGTCAATTTGTAGAAATTCCAGTTTCTTGGTAAAGCACCACATTAAAAAAAAAGTTATCCTTATTTTCCCAAGCCCAGATCACCTAGTGAGCCTGGCACTAATGTAAATTTGCCCACCAGTCAGTCTCCTCCTGAGGTTTTAGACAGTCATGCATGGGTGTTAGACAGGAAGAACCTTCTTGGATGGCCCAAGTAGACTGCCTGGGCGAGTGCCGTGGGTGACACAGAGCTGCCCAGCGCAGTGGCTGCCAGCCGCACTTAGCTCCTGAGCACTTTAAATGTGACCAGTGAGTCTGAGGAACTGAATTGTGAATTTGATTTGATTTTAATTTTTTTAAGACGTGGCCCGCAGCTACCCTCATTGGACAGCGCAGATAGAGCAACAGTCTTGTTTGATGGGCGAGCATGGTGGGTTCTGGGGTGATGGTGTGAGGCGCTGTGAGCTTGTAGAAGAGCCAGGCTAACCTGGGACTTAATTTTGGTGTGGTACCTAATCCCATCCGAAGAATGGCTCTCAAAGGGGGTGATTTTGGATTTACCCCCACCCCTCCATTCCCCAGGGAACATCTGACAATCCCTGGAGACATTTTTGGCAGTCACAATGCAGAGAGGGCACTCCTGGCATCTGTTGGGTGGAGCCCAGGGATGCTGCTCACCGCCCTGCAGTGCACAGGGCAGCATCCCTGGTAAAGAACTACCCAGCCCCCAATGTGCTGCAGTTGCAAAACCCTGATTTATATCGACCAGGCTGGCATGGCCCTAAGATATGATATAGACAGCTGCAGACCCAGTTTTATATGTGAAGAGATGGGGCTCGGACGTGAGGTCAACGCCCTGGGCAGGTGCACAGCCGGGTGGTAAGCATGCGTCTGACATCCGTGTGGCTTCTTAGGCCATCTCCTTGTCCTGGCTATTCCAATTTGTATTAAGTATAAGAATATGAAGTTGATGTTTGTTATGAGTCAAAATGATCACGCAGCAGCAGTCTTGTGCCTTAGTCTAATAGCTGTATTGTTAAAGGAGAGAAATAAAAACTCCTCCCTGCCTCTGCAGTTTTCTCTCAAATTGGATTTAGGGAAACCTGACCCTAGACTACACATTCCCCTTTTCACCAGCATCACTCAACTCATGGGAGGTGCCCAAGGACATGGGGGATGGCTAAGCCGAACGCATGTGTCCTCGTCTCTTTCAGGTTTGTTTATGTAGCCCTCCAAGATGTCAGAAAGCATTTGGAAAGTTCCCTTTTGCAAACCAGCCTCGGCAATGTCTGGCAAAACAAATAATTCATTGGATAATTGCAAAGGAACTTTCTTGTGAAGTGCTGTGGTGAAATTCTTAAAAATGCTAACTGCCACAAACAACACACCCCAAGTGCTGCAGTTGAAGGTGGCGGGTATTGAGAAGCACGAGTTGTCAGCGTCGTAATTAGTAACGCGCCCACGCTTGGGCTGGAGCGGGCAGAAAGGGGAGCAGAGAGCTGCAGAACTGAAATGGGGCTCTGTTGATGGTGCTAAGTAGAACTAGACACTGCAATAAAACAAGCGTCCCCCTGTGCTCGAGTACAAACGGGTCCCCTGTGGCAGGATGCAGGGGTGGCTTTGGCAGGGAGGGTGCTCCTGGCATGATGCAATTGAATTGGCCACTTTGAAAGATACTGCAGATTGTTGCAGCATTTATCATCCTGAGGAAGCTCAGACAGCTCGCCAAACAGATGATATTGATAATAATAATAATAAAAAAATGAAACCATGATGCCTCTATTCAATGAAAATCATTCTTATCCTATTTACAGAAACCATAGAATTAAGTAGCACAGATGTGTCAGCAACTTCATAAGGCAGTTATTTATTCAGGGAGTTAAATTGGAGTCATTCACAGAAAATAAGCTCTCTGGCGAAGCCTGGGGGGATTTGGATCTTATTTAATGTAAAATGCCTTGAAGCAAAGACCTAATCAACATTATGTTGCTTATGGTTCCAGGCAGTTTATTGGATTTTTTTCTCCTAAGTGTTTGTGAATGTGTGGATTACTGTGTGCGCCAACCAGGGAAAGTAAAGCCACAGAAAGGGGTAGGGAGGTGTCGGATAAGTTCCTTTTCAGCAGAGAATTGAAGCATCTCGTTTTAGCAGAATCTGGCTCCACAACAACATGATGCAAGAAGCCATAACAGAGCTGAAATACGCAGCAGATATGTGTTCACCGTCCCGGCTTGGGAGCCCCCTCAAAGGGGTCGCTGATCTGGAATTTGGTGTGACAGGAGCTTGAGGTTGCCCGCCTGTGGGTTTGCAACTGTGCAGTTTCTAGGATTTTGATTTTACCACTTTTAGGGACTGGCCTTCCCATTTCTTAACATCAGAACATTACTGATAGAGTTGGAAATTGGAACCGGAATAGTTAGGTTGACTCTGCAGATCCCTTACATGAGCTGAGCAGGGATTCAAACACATGCCCGGTTTTCGCCTTAAAAGGCTAAGGGAGGAAATGCCCGGCAGGTGCATTGCTAAGCAGCGGTTGTCTTTTCCCTTCACCCAGCTCAGGATGCCCTCTGCATTGGGGATTCCGGATTCAGCGGGTTTGGCGTCAGGGGCCCCATGTGTCTACTCTGGGGAAAAGTCTTTGTTTTCTTTGGGCATCGTGGGAGACGGCAGGGTGCATTGAAGTGAAGGAGACGAAGCGAGTGGTTGGAGATGAATGCCATTTCCCACCCCTGCAGCCCCTCAGCACATCAGCCCCTCATTTTAGCACGTAGCACAGAGCCGTGTGTCTCGTGCTGGAGTTTGAGTGCTCTTCAACCACTGTGATCAAGAGGACGTCGAGGAATGGAAGAAGTGAACGTAGAGATAACTAAGGGAAGCTTTCAGTGGGTGCATGAGCCATGCTGTTCCTGGCTTCGATAGGAGTGGAAATCAAACGTTTATTTTCCTTAAACCACTGTCATTATTAGTGTTGTTGCTATTGGAACGCCAAGGACTGTCAGAAATGACTGCCCTGTCCATCTCGTGTCCCTAGAAATTGCACATAGCTAAGTCAGGGCTCTAATGACCCTTTCACATGCAGCTGATGTCACAACCATTCTTAAGCAATTTTACTTTGCCTTTCCAAAAGGCCATCTGAGTCCAACTAAACTCACACGCTTGCATATTTACACACTGTCTTCTAGTGGTCTCTTTGTGGGTGATTTGTTTTACCATTTCTTGTCCACCCGGTTGAAATAAAGGGGGCAGAGTTCACACTTTGTCTCGGTTAAATCAGAACATCTCAGAGTTTGGGCGTGGTTCTCCGGTAAGGAGCTTTCTAGGGCTCTGATTCTCACCTGGCAGGGATTGTGCCCCCCAGAGGACACTTGTCAATGTCTGGAGGCACTTTGGGTTGTCACAACTTGGGGGTGCTCCTGGCATCTAGTGGGTAGACTCCAGGGGTGCTGCTAAACATCCTACAATGCACCAGATGGCCCTCACAACCGAGAATGATCCGGCCCCAAATGTCAGGAGTGCTGATGTTGAGAAACCCTGTTCTAGGGTACTTTTCACTGGCTCAGTGCTGCGAGAATGTTTATCTGCCAAAAGGCCGTCTCCTTGGAGAGGACCCACGTCCCACGCTGGCCAGATGTGCCGGCATCTGAATTCCGAAAGGACATTGGGAATGTGAGGGACAGGTCAGTAGAAGCCTGCCGGGTATAGAACAAACAAGAAACCCCTGAGAGCTGGTGGTGGCTGGCACCCCAGCCAGACCCTGCCCGACCAAGCCCTGACACTCCTTATTTCATTTTTCATTTATATTCTGCCGACGTTTCCCCTGAAGGATGCTGACTCAAGACTGCCCCACTTATGTATTTCATTTCTTTCCAGGGCAGTTTAGGCGAAGCTGGAGCAGAATGCTCCCTCAGGAGGCATTATGAGAGTCAGGCCTGGCCTTTGCTAAATAAATGTATCAAGAAACTTCAACATCTTTACAAGAAGGAGGATAACCATTTTGCAGAGTCTTGTGCTTTGTAGCAGGCGGGCAGTGGGCTGTGGCAAATGCACGGCCTTCAGTTGCACAGTTTCAGTGTTGCAATGGTCTCCAGGCAGTACAGCCACATCCTTAATTATTGCTTCAAAACAGCAAGTTAATATTTAAAAAGTGTTTCCATCATAGCTCCAAGTGTGATCTCCCGTATTGTGGTCATATCCTTAGACGTGACCCATGTACCATTAATCATATCTTTATAAGCAGAGCGCTTCTTTGCAAGCAGTTTTCTGACTCTTCCCATTGGGAATCTAATTCCAGCGGTGGTAACCTTAGGGAACAGTAATATTTTAAACATGTTGATGTCATTACTTACACTTCTATTCAAGTGCTACTGATGTAATGGATATAAGAAAGAACCCTTATTTTTATCTAGATCCTCATATGTCCTTCCAGCTTGTGGTATAATTTATCAGACCAAGTATACAGGGAGATATATGAGGATATGAACTCAAGGTTTATTTCAAGAAACTCAATTGGGTGATTGCTCCCCATTAGTCAGTATGCAATGATAGCTTTAATGACTGGGGTTCCAATGTTTTTGTTATTGTTTTGGAAAATGTAGTGAGTACAATTGGATATTAACGTGAACTGCATTATGTAAAGTTTGGGACAAATACCCCATGTAAATTTCAGATGTTTGCCAGCTAGTCTCTGGTGTATACTCTTAGCTTGTTAACATGGACATCATCAAACATATTTAAAAGTGTACAGAACATTTTGGTATATTTCTGTGTTTTCTTCACCCACCTTTGACCCCAACACTGTGAGCATATCACGAGCTTATGTCTTTGTCCCCTCAATATTTTTTTCTTTTGAGTTGAGTAATTTGAAGCAAGTCTTAGACATCACGTCATTTCACCCATAAATATTTCAGGTTGTGTCTGTAATACCGTAAAACTATTATCATCCTGTAATAGTTTCTTATGGCTGCCATAATAAATTATCACAGCTTATGTGGCTTAAAATAGCAGAAATTTATTCTCTCATTATTGAAGAGGTCAGGTGTCAGCAGGGTCTTTTGGAGGCTCTGAAGGAGTCTGTCCCATCTGTCTCTTTTAGCTTCTGGTGGCTGCAGGTGTTCCTTGGCTTGTGCCTGTATGTCCAACTCTGTCTTCACATGGCTTTCTCCTGTCTGTGTCTTCTCTCTTCTGTCACATAGGAGGACACTTGTCACTGGGTGTAGGGCCCACAGATGTAATAATCCAGAATGATCTCATCTTGAGATCCTTGATTTAATCACATCTGCAATGTCCCTTTTTTCCAAATGAGGTCATATTCAGTCTTTTACTGTGTAAGGTAATATACACAGATTTTGGGGATCCAGTTATGGACTTTTCCTTCCTGTTTGCTTCTTTCATGCTCATGGGAATGTACAAGTTAGAGGAATACAGATTGTCTGTGTCATGGGGTTTTCTTAAGATTATAATGATTTACTGAGAAAGAAGGTTGATGGCATGTAAAAAAAAGTAATCATCCATAAAAATGAGAAAAAAGAATATAAGTTTTATAGGCCAGAGAGAATGCTTATGGAAACCAATGTCTTAGATTAAAATGTATGTGAACCTCAAGTCTCTTCATCTATAAAGTAGAGATAACAAAGAATTACCTCATAGATCGTTGTAAGGATTAAAGAGAAAAGTGAATACCGTATCAACACAGTATTAAATGCTAAGATCATCTCTTTTTTTCTGGAGGCTCAAAGTCCATGGTAAACCTCAAATCAGGAATGTAATAGTAGCAACAAATAATTCAAAGGGCTGATTCCTGTAATATATGAAGAACAACCACAAGGCACTTACGAAAATCGGCTTTGGAGAGAAATGGGCAAAAGACATGAATGATTTTCTTAAAGGGAAGTAACAAATAGCTCTAAAATGTATGGGAAAATACTCAGTCTTACTCGATATGTGGGAAATGCAGATGAAAAATATAAGATACCGTTTCACTTGCACCATTAGCAAAGGTCAAAGGCATGGTCATATGTTCCATTGGCAGGACCCCAAAGCCAGACAGCGTTGCTGGAGAAACTGGGTACCTACTGCCCCTAGGAGAGCAGGTTGGCAAAATATATCAAAATTGAAGAGACACTTGCCCTTCAACCTAGAATTGTCACTTCTTGGGATTTTTCTTATGGATATATTGTAAGTGTATGCAAATAACTACTTGCATGACATTCATCAAAGACATTGTTTGTAAAAGCACTGTTGTTGGAAGTACCCATCCCTCCATATGGAACTTGTTAAATTCTGATGAATACAGACACAGGATCTATCAAGGAACAGGAAAAAAGGAGTAAATCCATATATGGAATGAGCTCCACATGACTCTCTTGCATGAGAAAAGCAATACCTGGTAAGGGGTATATAAAAGCAGGAGGAGGTGTGTGGGCTGAGCTGGGCAGAAAATGTCTTGCAACGTAGTTCCAAGAATTGGACCTGCCTTGTGTCCTCTTGGGAAGGGACCGGGCCTGAGTGGGGTGGGAGGGAGACTTTTCAATGTGTTGGCATTTTTACCATCTGCATGTATCAACTAACTCAAATATATATCCATAAGAAAACACTCTAAGCTTTATTTTATTTTTTAAAAATTTAACAGAGTTTAATTGAGCAGAGAATGATCAGGCAGCCCCTAGAATCAGAACAGATTCAGAGGGACGGTGCTACTGCTGTGTGGTCAGTTAAGATTTATAGACGGATAAGCTTTATTTTATCTCTAAATTAGGTGAGGTCTTTTTAAAAAAACCATTATTTATTTTTTTATGTTTATAATGTAGTTGATTTTTGTGGCCCTTTACCAATTTCTCCCTTCCCAGGTGAAGTCTTTTTAATGGTCTAGCACAGAAGGCAGCAAACTTTGTAAAAGGCAGAACAGGAAATATTTTTGGCTTTGGACTCAACTGTGGTTGTGGGGTGAAAGCAGGCACAGAGGGCAGGTGGAGGAATAGGCGAGACGGGCTTCCAATCAGCCTTGATTTACACAGACCAGCGTGGGGTGTGTTAACTCCTGATCTAATGGATCAATTAGTATGCAAAGGGGCAGCAGAGTTGGTGGAAAAATGGACTTGAAAGGTAATATAGGAATCTGTGTGTGCACTTTTTGTGGTACCTGCATACATCTCAGCTCTAGATTAAAATGTGCGTTTTTCAGTGCTCCTCACAGCATAAGTTGGGGTTCTCTCCTGGTGCTTATCAGATGGCTTGGCTGTCACCTCTGCTAACTGTTCTTCTCCATCAGTCCATTTCTTTCTTTGGGCTCAGGCTTCAAATATGTTGTTTCCAAGAAGAGATCCTTACTAATTCCGTCTGCAATCATGCTTTTGCTTATTTTCTTCTAGTCTTTAGAGAAGACTTCAAGTGGGTGAGCTGGTGAACTGGCACATTTGGGACCAGGTTGTGGTAGTTGAAAGAAAGTGAGCCGAGATGTACCGATCAAGTTTTATTAAAAGAAAAGAATCTGCCAAGCTGTGCCCAAAGTGGACAGCAGCTGGGGCTGCCCTCAAAATGGAGGACAGCACCAGGTGTGGGGGTGGTAGAGCTTATATAGGGCACAAGGGCTGGCTGATGCAATCAAGGAGGGGCATCATGCTAATGTGGGAGCTGTGCAACCAGGGTGGAGGCTTCTCGTAAAGGGAAGAGGGGAGGGGCTTGGTGCTGGAGTGGAAGACAAGGCCAGTGGCTATTTTGTGCATATTGTGTGCACAGCGGTGCTGGTCATGTCCAAAATCCATCAGTAGTTAAATTCATTTCCTGGTTGTCTGGGAGTGAACTAAAAATTTTGTTCTAGCCCTTGTGTTGACCATTTTGAAAATATCCCTGCCTGCATTCCTGCCTTTGTAATGATCATGCAATTGAATATTACTGGGTAGAGGAAGGCGCGAGTGGTTTGGCCGGTTTGGCCTCTGTGCAGGAAGGAGTTAGCACAGCAGACCTGAGACTGCTCTCCTGAGAAAGGCCTGCTTGCCAGGTTGGCTGGCTGCTGGGGACTGGGAGCAGCTCAGTATGCCTCAGCTGTTTGTGTGGACAGTGTGGTTGATGCTGAGCACCTGCCTTCCTCCTGCGAGTCTGGAGTTTTGGCCCACGCTAGGCAGAGGGTGCCTGCATGACCTGCCCCCAGTGAAAACGCTGGGTGCTGGGTCTCTAAGACCCCCTGCTGCAAAGCACTTCCCCTGTGCTGTGTGTGTTGTGGCAGTTCGTGGCTGGAGGAAGTAAGTGTCTGTGTGTGACTCCACCTCCACAGGGGAGGGCTCTTGGAAGCTCGCGCCTGGTTTCCTCCTCTCCTCTCCCGGGGCTGGGCTGTGTTTGTCCATTTGAGGAAAAGCAAGGAGGCCAGTGTGGCTAGTACAGATTGAGCAAGAGAAAAAGGTAGATGAGGTTCCCATGGATTGTACCAGTGCCTCATACTCGCCAGGAAGGCTGTGCCAGCCCTGTCCTGTCCTCGAGCAGGGCAGTGTGTGGAAGTGCCTGTTTCCCCATATCCTCATCCACAGGCGGTGTCACCACACTTGTCCATCTTTACTGATTGATCTTATCATTTAAAAGCGATAGCTCGTAGTTTTAATTTGCATTTCTTTTATTATGAGTGAGACTGGGTAGCTTCATATATTTAAGAGCCATTTAAAAAATTTATTTATATTTTTTTTGTGGGGTACAGTGTGTTGTTTCAGTACATGCGTATACTGCATAGTGACTCACTTAGGGCATATACCATAGTTTTGTGTGGTGCCTGCCCCTGCCCCTCCCCCACCCCCTGCCTCTGATAACCATTATTCTACTCTGTACTTCTATGAGAACCATTTTTTTTTTTTAAAGACACCATGTGTGAGTGAGATCATGTGGTATTTGTCTTTTTGTGCTTGACTTACTTCACTTAACATGTTGGTTCCCAGTTCAATCCATGTTGTTGCAAATGACAGGATATCATTTCTTCTTATAGCTGAATAGTATTCCACTGTGTACACATACCACAGTTTTTTTAACCCATTCATGCTTTGATAGACATTTAGGTTGATTACATCTCTGGACTACTGTGAATAGTGTTGCACTGAACATGGGAGTGCAGGTGTCTTTTTGATATGTTGATTTCATTTCCTTTGGATATATACCCAGTAGTGGGATAGCTGGGTTGCAAAGCAGATCTATTTTTAGTTCTCTGAGAAATCACCATCCTGTTTTCTGCAGGGGTTGTACCAATTTACATTCCCAGCAGAAGTGGGGATTTTCTGTCTTGTTTTCTGTCTTATTTTCTGTCTTGTTGATAAGAGCCATTCTAACTGGTGTGAGATGATACCTCATTGTGGTTTTAATTTGTATTTCCCTAATGGTTAGTGATTTTGAGCATTTTTCCACGTGCTTGTTGGCCATTTGTATGTCTTCTTTTGAGAAACGTCTATTCAGGTTCTTTGCTCATTTTTTGAATTGGAAGATTTGGGGCTTTTTGCTGTTGAGTTGTTTGAGTTCCTTTATACATTCTGGATCTTGGCCCCTTGTGGTAGTTTGCATACACTTTCTCCTATTCTGTAGGTTGTCTCTTCACTTTGTTCATGTGTCCTTTGCTGTCTGTGGAAGCTTTTTAGTTTGTCATAGTCCCATTTGTGTATTTTTGCTTTAGTTGCCTGTGCCTTTATGGTTTCATTTAGAAAAATGCTGCACATTCCCAATTCGTGTAGCATTTCCCCTATGTTTTCCTGTAGTTGCATAGTTTTGGGTCTTAACTTTAGGTCTTTAATCCGTATTGAATTGACTTTTGTGTGTGGTGACTTTTTTTGTGTGTGTGTGACTTTTGTGTGGTCTCGTTTCAGTCTTCTGCGTGTGGATATCCAGTTTTCCCAGCACCATTTATTGAAGAGGCTGTCCTTTCCCCACTGTATATTCCTGGCACTTTTGTCAAAAATCAGTTAGCTGTAAGCATGTGGGTTTGTTTCTGGGCTCTCTATTGTGTTCCATATTTGTCTGTTTTTTTTTTTTTTTTTTTTTGCCATTTTGGTTACTGTAGCTTGAACAGTATATTTTGAAGTCAGGAAGTGTGACCCCTCCAACTTGGTTCTTTTTGTTCAAGACTGCTTTAGCCATACAGGGTCTTTAGTAGCTCCATACAAATTTTAAGAGCCATTTTTTGGTGAAAAATGATGGTTTTGGTTTCTGGTCTTTTTCTTATTGGTTTATAGGAGTTCTTTATTAAGAAAATTAGCCCTTGGTTAATTTATAAGTTGTAAATGTTTTTCTACCTTGTCATTTGTCTTTTGAGTTAGTTTATGATACTTTTTCCAGGTAAGATTTTTTTTAAATGTGGTCAAATTGATCAATATTTTTCTAGGGGGGGAAAAAAAACAACCTTTACTGGTTTAGTTTTGTATCCTTTTAAGTAGGTTTTAGCCGTGAATACCTCTATATGCTGAGTCCCATGAATCCTTCTCATGAAACTCTGAACCAGGGGTGGGGTTGGTCTTGGGGACCTGTGACATAGTCTTAAATTTCAGTTCTGCATTTAGCAGTATCAACCTCAATTTTTAAGGAAATAATACCTGCCTTGCAGGGTCATTCTAAGATCAGAGGAACATTAGAGGCAATTTAAAAAATTACCTGGAGTAGTAGGTGCTAAAATCTTGTAGCAAAAGCTCCTCTCCTCTGCCTTCCTGCTGCAGCAGCTCCTGTTCCTGTACACCCTCTGTGACCGTGTGTTCTGCTGGGAGAATTAAGTGCTCCTCAAGGCATGGTCCCCACCAGCAGCGTCAACATAGCATCCCTGGGAAACTGCTAGAAATGCCAATTCTCTACACTGGCACCTGCACTGGGAGCAGGAATTGCAAGGAAAACTGGGCGCAGGGGATGGGGATTAAGTAGCCCTCCAGAGGATTGTGATGCCCACCCAGTTGGACACCCACTGGCCCATCTGGCCCTCAGAGCATTTGACTGAATGTGGTCTTGGTCCTGACCCCAGGATGGAGCACAGGTGGAGGAATTGTTGCTGCTGTTATTTTTTTTTATATAATTCATAACTAATGATCTTTGCGATGGGAAGAAGAAAGCAAAGGTGTTCACAGTGTTCACTGTCATTACGATGGTAAAGTTTGTTATGTGTTTTTTACTACAATTAAAAATTTTTTTCAATGAGTAACCTAATAGTACCTAGTCCTAGGGTTGCTTTGTAAACCTGGATATCATCATAAAAATACGGTTTTGCCTTAACTGGTTTTGAAAACTTTCATGACTTATGAAATGAATCTTAAGATGTGATGGCTACCTGCAGATTCTTTTTGTCCTTTAGGCAGTGTGATTTACCATTGCTACTGTGCTCCGCACAGGGCGCGTGGAGGTGGGGTGCTGTGTGTGCTGGGCAGCAGGCGTCACCAGCACGGTGGCAGTGCACTTGTCCTGAAGGCTAGGGGAGTGCAGTCTTGCACCCTGGAACAACGGCTGCCGACAGCAGGAGGCTGACTGGTTGAAATCAGACCTGCCCCATCGGTGTGGCAGGTGCAGGCGGTGTGGCAGGTGCAGGCAGTGTGGAGGGAAGGATGCCAGGGAGCCTGGTGGGACTGTGTCAGCCCTTGGCAGGAGCTGGGGCAGCATGGAGGGTCCCCGGGGGATGGTGAGGGGGTTCTCACTGTCACCCGCAGCCCGGGGGCTTTGCTGGTGACAGTCCCGCTGTGGTTGAGGACTTGGGGGTGTCATCTCCCCAGTGTACTAAACCCTGTGTGATGCTGTGGGACTTCGCGTCCAGTTCAGAACACCGCTTGGATGGTGGGATAGAGGACAGGCGCTCCCACGTGCGCCAAGCAGTTTCCATTCGTGGTAGTCATCCCCTGTCTACCGGGTGCACCTGTGCCTTTGTGCCTGCTGGGAAAGGCTGTTCGTGTTGGAACTATGGGACAAAAATCGGAAGAGTTGGCTTTATTAATTAACTTTTACGTGAAAGAATGAGCAGCTCAGCCATGCCTGTAAGCGTATCAGGAGAATTTTTGAAGTTTTCCATGGCAGGCTTATTTTTCAATACCATCAGGTTCTTTACAGCTTTCTCCTTTCCCCGTCTTTCTGAGAATCTCTTTCCTTGTCTAACCCACAGTTTCTGCAGTAACAGGAGGGTACTTCCAAAAGTTCATGCAAAAGCAGAGTTAAAAGGCAACATGAATCTCCCCATGAACTTTGGGAAGCTCTTCGTGTGTTCTCTGTGTTGAGCCCCTGTGAGCCCAAGTGCTTAGACACTGAAACGCTCGTGTGGTTTCTGATGTGTGAAGACGCTGGATGTGGAACCCAGGACAGCAAGCTTCATTGTACCGAGCTTTTCTGGAACCTTGGAAGCCTAATTCCCCGAAAGGGTTGACCTCTTGCGGGCCAGACAGAAGGGGACAATGCATCAGGACGGAGCGTTGACTGTCCCCTGTAGGCCCTTGGGGCATTTCCTGCAGGCTGGGGGAGCAGAGTGTGCAAGTGACTTCCAGGAGGGCCCCAGCACCCCCAAGCTGGGAGGGAGGCGGCCCTTGGAGGTGGGGAGTGGGCCCCACTGACTGCTGCAAGCGCAGGGGCTTTGAAGTCTCCTTTGACCTTATACACACGTGCCGGCTCATATTCTTCTCCTGAAATGTGTTTGTGTTTATACAATTATAACGACATCAATTGCCATCTAATAAAATGTAAGGGACATGTACCATATTTACCAGGGCCAGAGTGAAAAGAGGGAGGTAGCTGCCTTGGGAGCAAGAGGGAAGGGGTTACAGAAACCCCAGACATCAAGATGAGTTATGTGTGTACATAACTTTATGGAGCTGTAATTCACATACCAAACAATTCACTCATTCAAAGTGCACAGTTCCGTGGTGTTTAGTATATTCACAGAGTTGTGCAGCCACCATCACAGTCCATTTTAGAACATTTTCATCACCCAGAAAAGAAACGCCCACCCCCCAGGCAGTCACAACCATCCTCCTCCCCCTCCATCTACTTTCTGTCCTATGCATTTGTCTACCCAGGGAGTTCATACAGGTGGAGTCATATGGTATTCATCCTTTCGTGTCTGACTTCTTTCACTTAGCATGTTTCGAGGGTCACTCATGCTGTAGCATGTGTCAGACTTCATTCTTTTCTATTGCACAATACTGTTTCAGTGTATGTGCAGACTGCATCTGTCTATCCATTCATCTGCTGATGGGCATTCGGGCTGTTTCCATCTCCTTTTTGGCTGAGTGAAAACTATTTTAATGCGATATTTGAAAAATTAAAATGAATGCAAAAAATTCCGAGAGAAACAAAGTACTGATTTTAAGTAAAGACAGGATCAGTAAGCAGTACTTCAAACAGTTCATGGAAAAATCTTTCAATTCTAATTATGTTTCAATTTTATTTTTCCATGAATTTTTAGAAGTACCCTCATATTTCTGAATTTTCCTTTTGTCTCAGGACCCAGTATGGCTTGACACTACACCTTTAACTGATCCTGTTGCTAATGTGTGATATTTGCTTGTAGTATATTTTTTGCATTCATTTTGATTTTTTAAAATATTATATCACAATATTCCTTAATTTGATGGCTGACTTTTCTGGCATCTCCTTAAATTTCACGTGAGAGGTGAATGACCCTAGTACTGGCTGTGAATTCCCCAGGACGTGAGGAGTAAGGTTCAAATGTGGACGTTGCAATGAGCTAACTTAGCTGCGCAAAGTAGCAACTGGTGCCTTTACTGACGGTGCCTTTCAACAGTGCTGCAATAGGGTCCACAAAAGTGGTCATCATACTGTTTTAGTGTCCTAGGAATGCTGTAACAAATTTCCACAAGCTGGGTGGCTTAAAACACTGGAAATGTATTCTCTCATAGTTCTGGAGGCCTGAAGTCCAAATCAAGTCGTGGCAGGGTTGATGGCTTATGGCTGCTCCAGGGGAGGGACCTTTCTGCTTCTTCCAGCGCCTGGGGGCTCCAGGCGTTCCTTGGCTTGTGGCTGCATCACTCCAGTCTGCCTCCGTCTTCACGTGGCTTCTCCTCTGTGACTCCAAATCTCTCCTTTTTCTTACAGACCCTAGATTTAGGGCTCACCTTAATCCAGTATGACCTCATTTTAATCTGATTACTTCTGCAAAACAGTATTTCCACCTGAGGTTCCACTCACAGGTACCAGGGGTTAGGAGTTGAACATATCTTTACAGGGGACATAGTTCAATCAACTGCAGTGGCTGTGATCTTACCTTCCTGAACCAACTACGCCGAGTTGTTCACAGTTGATTGACATACAAGTTCCCCCAAATCTGTGCTGGAACATGTTTGGTTAATTATACTAATGGTTACCGCTTACTGAGAAGTGCTTTAATCCCTCCCCGGGAGGGAAGTGAGTGTATTTGCTCAGGGTCCTGAGGATTGTGAGCAGTGGGGCTGAGGGATAAACCCACGTCTGCCCCAGTCCACACGCAGGGGAACTGGCCATGGTTTACAAGCCAGCTTCGTGGGAAATGCTAGTTTGCTTGAACTTTTGGAATGTGAACTGTATACTCGAAGCTCTATATGTTCCTGTAAGGCTGTACATCTGTTCCTTTATATTTATTTAAGAAAATTATTGGCATTTAGAAAAATACATTATGATTTTATTAGGGGTTTGAATATATTTTAAACTTTACAAAACTGTGTCTTTAGGGTGTTTATTTATTTAAGTATGCTAAACTAGGCCACTCTTCTCATTTATACACCACCCACCAAAAGCGCCCAAAGGGGGCTTTCTGCTGGTTTGGTCCTTGTATTTCTTCCATCAATTGCAGACTGATTCTTGGAAATAAGTGAATGTGCTGGATTGTTGCTTCTAGGTCTCAGGGATGGCTCTAGAATGTATTTGTTGATAACTTCTGGTCATGTTGATTTTGTTTCTATAATAGCTCATTATAACTCATTTTTAAAAAATTAATAGACTTTATTGTTTTAGAGTAGTTTTAGGTGTATGTAAGACATTTTTTCTTTTTAATGCGTTTATTGGCAATGAACTTAGCCATCAACTTACTTACATTTACAATATCATCTTGAAATATTCTTTTTAAAAAAAATTTTATTTTAATTTGTCAATATACAATATGGCTGATTATTGTGGCCCATTACTGAAACCTCCCTCCCGCCAGTGTCTCCCCGCTCCCTCCCAACAACCTCATACCTATTCGCTTGTTGTATCAACTTCAAGGTATTGTACTTGTTGTGTCTTCTTCCCTCCCCCACCCCCAGATTGTTTGTGTATTTATTTATTTATTTTTAGCTCCCACAAATAAGTGAGAACATGTGGAATTTCTCTTTCTCTGCCTGACTTGTTCCACTAAATATAATTCTCTCTAGGTCCATCCATGTCGTTGCAAATGGCAGTATTTCATTCTTTTTTATAGCAGCATAGTATTCCATTGTGTAGATATACCACATTTTCCGTATCCACTCATCCGATGATGGACATTTGGGCTGGTTCCAACTCTTAGCTATTGTAAAGAGTGCTGCGATGAACATTGGGGAACAGGTATACCTTCAACTTGATGATTTCCATTCCTCTGGGTATATTCCCAGCAGTGGGATAGCTGGGTCATATGGTAGCTCTATCTGCAATTGTTTGAGGAACCTCCATACCATTTTCCATAGAGGCTGCACCATTTTGCAGTCCCACCAACAATGTATGAGAGTTCCTTTTTCTCCACAACCTCGCCTGCATTTATTGTTCACAGTCTTTTGGATATTAGCCATTCTAACTGGGGTGAGATGGTATGTCAGTGTGGTTTTGATTTGCATTTCCCGAATGCTGAGTGATGTTGAGCATTTTTCATGTGTCTGTTGGCCATTCATATATCTTCCTTTGAGAAATGCCTATTTAGCTCTTTTGCCCATTTTTTAATTGGGTTACTTGTTTTCTTGTTGTAAAGTTGTTTCAGTTCCTTGTATATTCTGGATATTAATCCTTTGTCAGATGTATATTTTGCAAATATTTTCTCCCACTCTGTAGGCTGTCTTTTAACTCTGTTAATTGTTTCTTTTGCTGTGCAGAAGCTTTTTAGTTTGATATAATCCCATTTGTTTATTTTTCCTTTGGTTGCCCCTGCTTTGGGGTCCTACTCAGGAAGTGTGTGCCCAGTCCTACTTCCTGAAGTGTTTCTCCTATGTTTTCTTTAAGAAGTTTTATTGTTTCAGGGTGTATATTTAATCCTTTAATCCATTTTGAGTTGATTTTAGTATATGGTGAGAGGTAAGGGTCTAGTTTCATTCTCCTGCATATTGATATCCTGTTCTCCCAGCACCATTTATTGAAGAGACAGTCTCTTCCCCAGTGTATAGGCTTGGTGCCTTTGTCAAAGATCAGTTGGCTTTAGGTGTGTGGGTTGACTTCTGGATTTTCTATTCTACTCCCTTGATCGGTGTGTCTATTTTTATGCCAATACCATGCTGTTTTGGTTATTATAGCTTTGTAGCATAGTTTAAAGTCTGGTAGTGTTATGCCTCCAGCTTTATTTTTTTTGCTCAGCATTGCTTTGGCTATACGTGGTCTTTCGTTATTCCATATAAATGTCTGGATAGTTCTTTCCATTTCTGAGAAAAATGTCATTGAAATTTTGATAGGGATTGCATTGAATTTGTATATCACTTTGGGTAGTATGGACATTTTCACAATGCTGATTCTTCCAATCCAAGAGCATTGGATATCTTTCCATATTCTTGTATCCTCTCTAATTTCTTTCAGCAGTGGTTTGTAGTTCTCATTATAGAGATTTTTCACATCCTTGGTTAACTCAATTCCTAAGTATTTTATTTTTTTAGTGGCTATTGTAAATGGGCAGGCTTTCTTGGTTTCTCGTTCTGCATGTTCACTATTGGAGAATAGAAATGCTACTGATTTTTGTGTGTTGATTTTGTATCCTGCTACTTTGCTGAAATCCTTTATCAACTCCAAGAGTTTTTTTGTAGAGGCTTTAGGCTGTTCAATATATAGGATCATGTCATCTGCAAAGAGGGACAGTTTGACTTCATCTTTTCCAATCTGGATGCCCTTTATTTCCTTCTCTTCTCTGATCGCTCTGGCTAGTACTTCCAACACTATGTGGAATAGGAGTGGTAAGAGTGCGCGTCCTTGTCTAGTTCCTGTTCTTAAAGGAAAAGCTTTCAGCTTTTCCCCATTCAAGATGATATTGGCAGTGGGTTTATCATATATGGTTTTAATTATGTTGAGATACTTTCCATCTATACCTAACTTATAGAGAGTCTTTATCATGAATGAGTGTTGAATTTTATCAAATGCTTTTTCAGCATCTATAGAGATGGTCATATGGTGCTTGTGTTAGATTTTATTGATATGGTATATCACATTTATTGATTTGCATAAGTTGAACCAACCTTGCATCCCTGGGATGAATCCCACTTGATCATGGTGTATAATTTTGCATATGTGTTGCTGTATTCTGTTAGCTTGTATTTTATTGAGGATTTTTGCATCTATATTGATCAAGGATATTGGCCTGTAGTTTTCTTTTTTAGTTGTATCTTTACCTGGTTTTGGTATCAGGATGATGTTTGCTTCATAGAATGAGTTTGGGAGAATTGCCTCTGTTTCAATCTTTTGTAATGGTTTGTAGAGAATTGGTGTCAATTCCTCCTTGAATGTTTGGTAAAATTGTGCTGTGAGTCCATCTGGTCCTGGGCTTTCTTTGTTGGGAAACTTCTGATAACAGCTTCAATCTCCTTTATGGTTATTGGTCTGTTCAGATTTTCTACATCTTCTTGGCTCAGTTTTGGTAGTTTGTGTGTGTCCAGAAATTTATCCATTTCCTCCAGATTTTCAAATATAGTTGTTTATAGTAGTCTTGAATGATTCCTTGTATTTCAGATGTATCAGTTCTAATATCACCTTTTTCATTTCTAATTTTTGTTATTTGGATCTTCTCTCTTCTTTTTTTTGTTAGCCATGCTAATGGTTTGTCAATTTTATTTATCTTTTCAAAAAACCAACTGTTTGATTCATGTATCTTTTGTATCGTTTTTTGGGTTTCAATTTGATTAAGTTCTGCTCTTAATGATTTCTTTCTGTCTGCTAACTTTGGGTTTGGATTGTTCTTTAAGTATTAGGTTGTTCACTTGCCATCTTTCCATTCTTCTGAAGTAAGCATTTAATGCGATAAATTTCCCCCTTAGTACTGCTTTTACAGTATCCCACAGATTTTGGTATGATGTATCGTTGTTTTCATTAGTTTCAATAAATTTTTTGATTTCCTATTTAATTTATTCTTGGACCCATATGTCATTAAGTAGAATGCTGTTTAATTTCCATGTGTTTGTATAGTTTCCAGAATTTTGTATGTTATTGATTTCTAATTTTAATCCATTGTGGTCTGAAAAAATACATGGGATAATTCCAATTTTTTAAAATTTGTTGAGACTCGATTTGTGAGCTAACATTTGATCTATCCTGGAGAATGAGCCATGTGCTGATGAGAAGAATGAATATTCTGAGGTTGTTGGATGGAATGTTCTGTAGATATCTGCCAATTCCAATTGGTCTAGAGTATTGTTTAGATCTTGTGTTTCTCTGCTGATTCTTTGTCTAGATGATCTGTCCAATATTGACAGTGGGGTGTTCAGATCCCCTGCTATTATGGTATTAGTGTCTATTTCCTTCTTTAGGTCTAATAGAGTTTGTTTTATAAATCTGGCTGCTCCAACATTGGGTGCGTACATATTTATGATTGTTATGTCTTCTTGATGCATCAGTCCTTTTATCATTACGTAGTGTCCCTCATTGTCTCTTTTTATGGTTTTTAGTTTAAAGTCTATTTTATCAGATATAAGAGTAGCTACTCCAGCTCATTTTTCATTTCTGTTTGCATGGTAAATCTTTTTCCATCCTTTCACTCTTAGTCTATGTGAGTCTTTATATAGGTGAGGTGGGTCTCTTGAAGGCAGCATATAGTTGGGTCCTCCTTTTTAATCCAGTCAGCCAGTCTGTGTCTTTTGATTGGGGAATTTAATCCTTTTACATTAAGAGTTGTTATGGAAAAGTGTTTATTTACTCCTAGCATTTTATTGATTTTTGTTTGGATGTCTTAAGTGTCTTTTGTTCCTTTCTTTCTGATTTACTGTTTGTTTTCTGTATTTGTTGGTTCCTTGGGTTGTGTATAAACTTTTTTTTCCCCTCTTCATTGTTTGCATTTTAATTTTACTAGTGGGTTTTGATTTTTCTTGAGTTTTTATGGCAGTGGTAGTTATTTTTCAGGTACCAAACCCAGTACTCTCTTGAGAATTTCTTGTAAGGGTGGTCGTGTGGTAGTGAACTCCCGCAGTTGTTGTTTGTCTGAGAAATATATTATTTGCCCTTCATTTCGGAAGGATAGCCCTGTGGGGTAGAGTATTCTTGGCTGGCAATCTTTGTCTTTTAGTATTTCCAATATATCATCCCATCCCTTTCTGGCTTTTAGGGTTTGTGATGCAAAGTCTGATGTTAGTCTGTTTGGGGCTCCCTTCTAGGTGATTTGATGCTTCTCTCTTGCAGCTTTTAAGATTCTCTCTTTGTCTTTGAGTTTTGCCAATTTGACTATAACATGTCTTGGGAAGACCTTTTTGGGTTGAGTACATTTGAGAATCTTTGACCTTTCTGAATCTGAAGATCTGTGTCTTTTCCTATACCTGGGAAGTTTTCTGCCACTATTTTGTTGAATATGTTTTCAATGCTATCTCCTTTTCCCTCCCCTTCTGGAATACCCAGGACTCAGATATTTGAATGCTTAAGGTTGTCTGTTATCTCTCTTAGATTTTCTTCAATGTTTTTAATGCTTTTTTCTTTTTTTTTTTTCTGCTTGTGTTGATTCAAACAGACCATCTTCAAGGTCAGAAGTTCTCTCTTCTGCTTCTGCAAACCTGCTGGTTAAACTCTCTGTTGTGTGTTTTATTTCGTTGAATGAATTCTTCAGCTCGGCAAGCTCTGCTACATTCTTTTTCCGGACATTGATTTCCTTGTACATTTCTTCTTTCAGGTCCTGTATACTTTTCCTTGTTTCATCCTGTTGTCTAGCTGAGTTTTCTTGTATATCATTTAGTTTCCTTAGAATTCACTCAAAATTCCTTGTTAGACATTTCAAGGGCTTCTTGTTCTATAGGATCTAGAGCTTGAGAGTTATTACCCTTTGGTGGTGTGCTTTCTTGAATTTTCATATTTCTGGAATCTTTCCTTTGATGTTTAGTCATTGTGGAAGGGGATTTCATGGTCCACTGGTTTGACACTATTGTCTGGCTAGGATGCTGCTGGGGCTGCCAATTTGATATGGCTGCTTCAGTGTCTGCTCAGTTGCCCACTAGTGCCTCGGATGCGTGGTCGCCTCAGGTCTTGGGTGCCTCTCTGGTCAGCATGCACTTGGCTGGGCTGGGGATGGAGTCAGGTGGTGGCGAGGCCTACCTGATGGGTTGTGTGCTGGCACTGTAGGGTGCATGGTCTCCGCGGATCTTGGGCTTCTCCAGCTGGGCACCTCTCTGATGGGCATGCACTTGGCCAGGCTGGGCCAAATCCTGGCTGTGAGCATGTTAGGATCTGCTGGGCTTTGTGGAGTTTCCAAGGTAGGGCCGCAAAATAGATATTCTAAGAGAAGTTTTGTTTGTAGCCAGGATAAAGATTACACAAAACCCAGTGTTGATTAGGAACGTCTTTTGGCTTATTACAAGTTGCTGCATGGACCAAGCCTTCCAATTGGAACTGGCTTTCTTGCCGCGAGCTGCCCGGGTGCCTGCTCACACACAAATCCCTCAAAATTTGTAAACATTGTGCCCGCTCTTGGTTAACTCTTAATCCATGATTTGAGCTCAGGAGTTCTTTTAGGAAATGGAACATTTCTTCTTGGGGGTTTTCCTTCTGAAAAGGATACTGAAAGAAAGTGAGCCAAAATGCCTGGTACCGATCAAGCTTTATTAAAGGAAGAAAATCTGCTGGGCTGTGCTCAAAATGGAGGGCATCACCAGGCCTGGGGGGTGGGAGAGCTTATATAGACTGTAGGGAAGGCTGACGTAATCAGGGAGGGGTTTGGTGCTGGAGTGGAAGATAAGGCTGGTGGATGCAACCAGGTGGAAGTTTGCACCCATGCAGAAGTAGAGGAGTTTCTATTTCTCAGAAACTACAAGGTGTCTCATAAGGGAAAGGCTGGTGGCTATTTTGTGCTTATTGTGTGTAAAATGGCACCGGTCACGCCCAAGATCCATCAGATACAAGTAGAACTAAACATTAAGTTATACACTGAGACATATGTTCATTTTTGTATCCATAACATTTAGGAACCAGGACATAATATTAGCATAAGCTCAGAGTATCTCCACGATATTTATTAATTACAAAAGGGACAAAAGTGCTGACTTATCGTGGAGAAACCCAGGAGATATGACCTTGGCCAAGAGATCAAGGTCAACGTCATTAGTAAGAATGCATGACATCGTGTGATGTTCTGGGAAGGACACAGCATCATTTCTATGGTGTTCCTGCCAAAACGGCATAACCTAAATATAATCATGGGGAAAATCAGGCAAACCTAACCACAAGGCATTCTGCCAAGTAACTTGCATACTTGTTGAGAGCACCATGAATCACAAGGAAAGAACGGGGAAGAGTCACAGATCAAAGGAGATTGGGGAGACATGATGTGATGACTGTGTGTAGTGTGGGATCCTGGGAGAGAAAAAGGACGTGAAGGGGAAACCTGTACAGTTTGAGTACGGTCTGTAGTTTACCTAATTGTCCTGGATTGAGTTCCTCGTTTTGCTAATTGCTATATTTGCATAAGATGTTGACATCAGCAGAAGCCGGGTGGTGGTTGCCTAGAAACTTTGTGCTCTCTTTGCAACTTTTTGTAAGACTTAAAATTATTTTAAAATAAAAAGTTCTTTTAAATGGAATCAATTCATATGACTTTGTGTGATCTATAACTTTGTGGTGGGCATCACCATAACTTTTTGCAGCTTCATTTCTTTGTAAAGAACGTGGATCAAAATGAACTTCTGAAGTGAAGACCATATTTCCTTGAGGACTAGTTTGGCATTTGAGTTCTAAATATTTGAAAGTAAGTGTTTCAGGAAATTATTATTTTGTGATGCTCCTCCTTTTAAAAGGAAGCCTACATGTGTTCAAAATACAGCATTTTCTAAATGCATTTGTTGTTTGTTTTTTGCTTTTGCATGAGTAGAGCTATTCAGGGTATTCCAGGGCTAGGTCACTGCTGTGTACCATTCCATTTGATCTTTAGACTTGCCCTCCATCTCCCTGGAGGGTGGGGGCTGCTTTTCATTCTTTACAAGTCTTGAAAGAAACCACTGAGGAGATGGAAACTGTTTGCATCTTGATTGGCTTGTCCCACAGGGCAGGGAACAGATGCTCCAGGGCTGCAGGACTACCCCCGAATCATGATGGGGGTGTGGGTGTTATGAGGAGGGGAGTAATGGAGAAGTCGTTACCCATCTTCAATGTACCAGGGATGACCCAGGACAGACCCCGGAGCCAGGAGGGAGGGCACACCTTGGGCAGGGTCACCCCAGCCTCTACTGCTAGGGGCAGTTTCTGCTTATTCCTCGTGACCTGGAGCAAAAGCTCCAAGTGCTAAGCCTCACTTTTGTTCTCTGTCTGAGGGTCAAAACATTTTACCCTTCCTGTGAGGATGAAGCACAGTTCTCCATGGAAAGCACGTAGCATGGGGCCTGGAGCTTCAGCAGACAGTGTGTCAGCTGGGTGATGTTGTCTTCTGTCCTCATTTTATAAAGCAGAAGGGATCGTTCAGTTGCACAGCCTGTTGTCCACCTTTCTTTTCTCATATGCAATGCTGTATATCCTTCCAGATTATTTATGTGGTCTCCTATGTTTATTTTCACACTGTTGATATATTTAAATGTATTTGAAGTCCTTGTTATTTTGAAATGTATTTATTTGTGGAAGGATGGTTTATGACTGCTTGCTTTATGCTGGGTGTGTGTGTGTTCAGACATCTCATGGAGAAGAGCAGAGCCCTGCTTGTGGAAGGATGGTTTATGACTGCTTGCTTTATGCTGGGTGTGTGTGTGTGTTCAGACATCTCATGGAGAAGAGCAGAGCCCTGCTCCTTCCCACCAGGGAGAGGGGGCCCCTGAGAAGGGCTGCTCCTGACCTCAGGAGCACAGGGAGGGGCAGCTGAGCCAGTGTATGTGTCATGAAGAGGAGATTGCTAGAGTCCAGAGGAGGAGGGCATCTTGGGCTAAGAGGGCTGTGTGCACTCATGGGGCACACGTAGACAATGGTCCTCAGTGCAACTGGGACAGAGGAAAGTACCCAGGGGACAGGAGGTAAGGGCTGGCATGGACATGGGCTGGGAGCTAGCCTGCTCATTTATTAATGAATAAAACAAAGCCATCTGGTCACCTGAAGTACAGCTTTGATTTTATTTTTGTAATGTACACTATTTTGAATCCAGATATAAACCCAATGTGCCATGGGACAAATGCATTCGTTGCTCATTCCCTTAAACAATTTAAATTTTCTTATCTGTCGCTGTTATTATTTTCTTAAGGTTGGCTCCTGTTCCTGCCTTCTAGTTCTGCTTTTTACTTAATAATTTTCGACTTCTTGATGTTTATTATTGCTGACTACTCTGTATCCTCATCTCTCACTTATTTCCATTTCTCCACTCTGTTCACTGCGTGAGTTGTTGGTCTTTTCCTCCAGCACTTACTAAATGGCATTTTAAAGAAGCAGTGTCATGTCACATCTCCTGCCAGTGTAGCTGGGGCTTTTCACACTTGGGGCTTTACACCCATTGCAGCTGTTGGTAGTTAGGAAAATCTTAGCCTCTGGGTTATTACTTTTATAGCAGGTTAAAGAGATTACCAAATTATCACTAAAACTGTCGTGTCTGATCACATATTCCATTCTTTTTTTTACTGTGGCAACATATATGCAACATAATACATTTGAAAGTGTACAACTGAGGGGCATTAAATGCATTCACAATGTTGTATGACCATCACCACTATTATACCTAAAACTTTTTTATCATCGCACCCCAAAACTCGCTAGCCGTTAATCAGTAACCCACCCTTCCACCATCCCCTGTCCACCCTCAGTTCCTGGTAACTTATTCTGCTTTCTGTCTCTACTTGCCTATCCTACGTATCTCATATAAGTGGAGTCACACAACATTTGCCCTTCCATGTCTGGCATATTTCCCCAAGCATAATGTTTTCAAGGTCTATCCATGTTGTGGCTTATGCCAAAATCTCATCTCTTTTTTATGGCTGGATAATACTCCATTGTGTGGTCACATAGTGGTGTGAAGTAGGCTGCCTGAATTGGGTCGTGGGAGGCCACATGCTCACCAGTTTATCTATTTTACATGTTGTACCATGTGCCTCATGGAAAAGATGTTTCCTTTGTGCGTTTTAAGGCACGTTGCTTGTTTACACATCTGACTGTGAAGAGATGGTCATGGGGACTGGGTCCTTTGTCTCTTTGATGCTGTGGTAATGGAATTGCTCCCATGTGGCTGAGTCAAACCAAGTAAAATAATCCATCCATCCACCACCCATCCATCCATCCTCCGTTCATCCTCCATCCATCCATTCTCCATCCATCCATCCATCCATCCATCATCTATCTGTCTACCCATCCATCTGTCCATCCATCCATCCATCCATCAATCCATCATCTATCTGTCTACCCATCCATCCATCATCCATCTGTCCATCCATCCATCCATCATCTGTCTACCCATCCATCTGTCCATCCATCCATCCATCCATCATCTGTCTACCCATCCATCCATCCTCCATCCATCCATCCATCCATCTATCATCTGTCTACCCATCCATCTGTCCATCCATCCATCCATCCATCTATCATCTGTCTACCCATCCATCCATCATCCATCCATCCATCCATCCATCATCCATCTGTCCATCCATCCATCCATTCATCCACCCATCTGTCCATCCATCCATCATCCATCTATCTATCCGTCCATCCAGCCATCATCCATCCATCATCTGTCTATCCATCATCCATCCATCTGTCCATCCGTCCATCCATCCATCCATCCATCCATCCATCTATCATCTATCTGTCTACCCATCAATCCATCATCCATCCATCCATCCATCCATCCATCATCCATCTGTCCATCCATCCGTCCATCCATCCATCCACCCACCCATCTGTCCGTCCATCCATCATCCATCTATCTGTCCATCCATCCATCATCCATCTATCTATCTGTCCATCCAGCCATCATCCATCAATCATCTGTCTATCCATCATCCATTCATCCATCATCTGTTTGTCCATCCATCCATCATCCATCTGCTTCTCCATTCATCCATCCTACATCCATCCATCCATCCATCTGTCCGTCTGTCCAGCCGTCCATCATCCATCTGTCCTGTCTGTCCGTCTGTAGGTTAAAATGCACCAAGGACGTCTGTACTTAAGGCAGCAATTTTGCTTTTACAATTCTTTATCTACAACAGAGACTTTAGCCCAGGGAAATTTTCCTGTCTTTTGCAAGCTTAACATTTCTATGTGTAATTTTTAAAAGTTAGGCTAACCTGGAAACTGCAGGGCTTTGGAGGCTAGGCCTTATGAAATACATTTGCTTTATAAATGTCAGTGCTCTCTACACTCTGCCTGGAACCCGTTGCCTTCCTCGTGCCCACCCTTCCCACCACCCTCAGTCCCCACCTTGGCTGAGTACTGGGAGTTTCCCACCAGCCCTTGCAGCCCCATGTTGGTGATGCCCTATGGAGCTAAAATTCCACACAACTCAGTTACTGGCCTGGGATCAACACAGGAAGTGGTTTTAAAAGGGGATGCGGAGAGGTGCTGTGGCACATGGTTATTTGAAGAAATAAATTCATCTCCTAAGATGTAGTTTTCAAAAGGGTGCTCTTATTGTACATCGCACATAGAGGGCCCCTAATGCACTGGAGTGAATTAATTTTTTTTTTGTAAAAAACGGCCTTCTCCCAGCATCAACTTGTTTGAGATTCCTGAGAAAACACCCTAAACAATTTTTTACTTTGGTGCATAACATTGTAATAACTTTCTCAGTTCTAGGTATCTTTATATTAAAAGGAAAATAATTGCGTGCAGGCATTTTTTAGGTGGAGAAAAATACGTCTTAATTCTCAAGAATTTCTAGAAGGGTTAAATAGGCAGAAATTTGATAGGATTGGTATGAATAGTACTTGGCCTTGGGAAAATTTCTCTGTGGAGCTTTTCCAAATTGACGTTGCTCTCCCTCATCTTGGTTTTATGCTCTTTTTTTAAAGTAAGAACTATGATTTATAGGAACTTATCCCCTGGCCATCTTTGTTGGCATCTTCGTTGCCCAGGCAGGATGAGAATCACTTTGGAAACCAGCATCTTGAGAATTCACAAGGGATAAGTTTTAGCAACAAGAGAGCCTTGCATTGTCTTCTAGCAAAAAAGTCTTTCACCAAATATTTTACAGAACATAGGAGGGTAATAAATTGAGTTGCTGTTTTAAATGGTTTTTAATTTCCCCTCGTCCTGATTTAGAAAAGAAAAGATCTCTGCTTAGGATCAGTAGGCAGTAGTACCTTGAATGGGTTTACTTTGTTTTTCCGTCTTGAATTACTAGTACATCCCCATATCCTTCCTGCCTTCTCCCCCTCCGCATCCCTTCAAGTGCCACAGTTTGCATGTGTCTCTGTAGTGTCATACCTCTCATGTAGCAGCTTTTGAGGTTTCAAAACGTACATTTCTTTCTCCCCACTGTCACCTATCAGTATGGAAGCGTCAGGGTTTCAGAGCTTTCTAAAATAAAGTTACGGTAATATCAAGAACGTTGAAGGCGTCCCAGTTTTTGTGGTTTGATGATGTATCTGTGTTGAGCGAAAACAAGACAGAATGGCAGGTGAACGCCCTCCCTCTGCTCTCACCTGAGACGCTGTCCGTTCTCACCTTTGTGTTGGCTCTTTTCTTTTGATGGGTGATAGCAATTACGTCTCAGAACCCCCAGGCAGAGTAAACATCCCGCTGGCAGTGTGGTGCAATGGTGAGGGGCATCTGCTCCTGCTCAGGAGGACAGGTTTGCGGCTGGCAGGGTGGTCTCCAGAACGCTGCCAGGTGGACTCTTCCCTCTGCCCTTGGAGGGCTTTGGTGATTCTTGGCCCGATCTGACAGATGAAGCAGATGCTGTCAAAGACGTGTCTCGCCCGGGGCCATGTGCAGCTGGGAAATGGTCCAGGAACTCAAAGAGTGAAGATTTTTTAGCCAGTAATCAGGCTAAATCACAGTATTGCCTGTTGACTCCTGGTGGCTAACTACCTGCTGATAAGAGGCAACTAATTATTGCGTGGTTGAAATGTGAGTACGTCCTTGCCCAAATGCGGATTTTGTCTCGGGTTTTTCAGTTTAGAAGATTCACATACTGAAGGCTTCCCTTCTCAGGGTCGCTGCCGTGGTGGCTCCTGAAGGCATGGTGGGCTTCTTCCTTTCTTGTCTTGCTGGCTTTTAGGAAGATGGGGAGGGAGATGAAAGGGAATCCTTAACCATGCCTTGAATCCTCAGGGTGTGTCCAGAATGAAAATCCCTCCTTGCAAGCAGCACAGCTTGTAAATTGAAGTTATTTTTCTTTTTAAGTGGACCAGTATCCTGGCTTGGTTTGTCACCAGCGTGAGTTCAACAAGGTGCCAGATTTCCCAGCTGAGATTTTGGCAACAACTTTGTACACATCCAAATGTGGGGAATAAAATTGAGCATCGTACTGTGATACATTTAAAATAATATACCACGAGATCATGCAGTGAGTGTGAGAGAGATGTCATTCCTGGAGTATCTGGTGATGTGTTTTCATTTTCTAATTGTTTCCATGAAGGCATTTAACTTAAGGAGAGCTGAAAATCAAAAAAACACAGACACTCTGTAAAAGCAAGTGTCCTCCCCACTTCGTTTAGACTTTGTAGCATTTCAGCACTCACCTGGTCTAAGCAAAATTAATTATTTTGTAAATAAAAGCACAGGGAGATCATTTAGCCTACCCTTGGGACCACACTGCTGCCTCGCTGATGTGGGAGGACGCTGAAGACAAATGTGGCTTTGTCGATGAAGAGTAGGTGAGAAGTCTATTAAAAACACATGACAGTGCTGAACTGAAGATGGTTCCGATTTGGCTCTTTCCCTCCAGTAAGTCTAGTAAGCAAGATAAGAATGTTTATAATTAATTGTCACATGGGCCAGTTCTTCTAAATCTGGGTGTCTGCAGAGTCGGCCATTTGCCTTGACCAGTAGGTTGGGCGAGTCTCACTGGGGGAGCTGTTTTGATCCCCAGGGGACATTTGGCAGTGTCTGGAGATATTTTTGGTGTCACAGCTTGTGGGGGGTCACTATTGGCGACCAGTGGGATGAGGTGGGAGTTGCTGCTCAGCTTCCTACAGTGCACAGGGAGCACCCACAGCAAAGAATGATCCAGCAAGCATATGCCGGAAGCACTCTGCCTTCCCTTCTCCACTGTGACAACCAAAAATCTCTCCATGGGGGTCATAGTCACCCCTAGTTGGGAACCGCCACCCTAAACTCTGAGGCTCTGAACTCAACCCTTTAACTTTCTTCCCTCTGAGCTCAGGGAAGTTAAGTGACTCCTCTGAGCCACCCTGGCGTTTTGTAGTGGCAGAAGTAGAACTCTTTGATCCCCAGTCCTCACCGGTCTGGGATGCTGTCCCCCATTGCGTCACCCTGTGTGCTGCGGCAGTCTCTGGACGTGTTGGGATCCCAGGGCAGCCTTTGTGCATGGAAGGTGCAGAAGAGTGGAGAAGCATCGAAGTGCCTTCCTGATGGGAGCACAGGGGCAGGCTGGGTCCCCCGCCAAGGCTCATGTGTCGTGACTTGTCCTACAGCTGTTTCTCTCACTTGGAACAACATGAGGTGCAGATGTCCAGTCCAAGTAGTGAGAGCAGATATAAATGTGAAACGTCTCCAAATAATTTCCTCCAGCTTTCTGCAGAAGGCCTGGGTGTGAGCTGGAGGGCCCTGGAGCCCTGTGGCTTCCCGTAATGCTGTGTCTAGGGGATCTGGTTACAAATAATTGGGCTGAGGCTATAAATTTTTGACACTGGTCCTCAAATATTCATAAGGAAGAAGTCACAGACAAGACTAATTGTGGAGGAAGAGAGCTGAGATCTGAGTGGATAGGAAACTCGGAGGATAAACAAGTTAGTGATAAGAGTCGGCATTGATGGAAAAGGAGAAAATGGGTTTAAAAAGATGTAAGCTTTAAGCGTAGCTACATAAGTATAACAAACTAGAGGAAAGACCAAATGTTGAGGAAAGATTTGAGCAATAAAGAGAAAGAGTGGTCGGCATTTAAGTACCTGCTACTTATCTTAAGCCCAGGATGCTTTGTACTGCTTTACTTTAGAATGTGAGCAGAGCAGTCTGTTTCAAACGACTCAGGTCTCCACCACTAAAGCTCTTTATGACTCTGCAGAATTCTTTGCCTTTTGTTTCCCTGATGAAGTTCTATGAGCGTTTTTCCTCCTTAGGTATTAATTCGGAGCAGCAGTGAATGCCCACTCTGACGGTCCTGCGGCCCACACACATAGCCAACTGCCCACTGGCCAGAATAGATTTTAAATGCCAAAAGTCACAGACACTGACAGACGCTTTATAAAAGGAAGAAATGCGTGAAATGCCCAAAATGTATGGAAAATATTTAGATCCAGCAATCCTTGAGCCAAATGTGTCCTTTAGGAATGGTGCTGTAGGACAGCCCGGGCGTGGCCTGGTTCCCGGGGGCGCAGGCGCTGGTATTCCAGGGACCTGCAAGCTCCCTTGGTCCTGTCTCTAATGTTGTTAGTTGTTTCCACAAGTTGGGCTTTATAAGTTAAATAGTCAATGTCACTGTTTGTTATGGGCTGAATTGGGTTTCCTCAAAAGAGATAGTTGGGGTCCCAACCCTCTGCACCTCAGAATGGGACCTGAATTGGAGGTAGGATCATTAGCAGTTTAAGGTGAGGTGGGGCCGTATCCAGAACAGCAGGCGTCCCTGGAAAAAGGAAATTTGGACACAGACACACATGCAAGGAATATGCAAGCATTCAGGGAAAATGCCCTGTGAACATGAAGACAGCCACACGCAAGCCAAGGAGAGTGGCCTCAGAAGGAACCAACCTTGCCACACCTTGATCTCAGAATTCTGGGCTCCAGACTTGAGAAAATAAGTCTCTGTCGAGCCACCCAGCTTGTGGGACTTTGCTGTGGCAGCTCTGCGAAACCGATAGACTGTTGCTAACCTTTCCCACATATTTCAGTCCATGAAACATACCAGGAATTGTAAGGTAACTCCTTAGCTTATGGAAATGGAAGGAAAAAGAAAATCGTGGTTACTTTAATTTTCTCATTACACAAAAAAGAAAACTCCTGTTCTCCTTCAACCTTGAGGAATGCCAACGCCGTAATTCTGGCTGGGTGTGTGCAGGGTGGGCTTGCCACCCTGGGCGTCGCTTCTCACTGCCCAGATGGAGCTGGGTGTCATGCAAGGCTGGCCAAATCGGGGTGGATTCTGCAAACAGCTCATACTGTTTCTGCTCAATCAAGGAAGAAGAAGCCATGCATATTAGTTTGCTGTGGCTGCCATAACAAGGGACCACAGCCTGTGTGGCTTAACCTTAACAGACATGTATCGTTTCACAGTTCTGGAGGCTGGAAGTCAGAAATCAAGGCTTTAGCAGGGCTGGTTACCTCTGGAAGCTCAGAGGTGGAATCTTTTCCAGGTCTCTGTCCAGCTTCTGGTGGCTGCTGGCGATCCTTGGGGTCCCTTGGCTTGTAGGCCCTGATCTCTGCCTTCACTTGCATATGGCCGTCTCCTTGTACGTGTGTCTTGTGTCCAGGTTTCCCTTTTTTTATAAGGAGACCGGTCGTATTGGATTAAGCCCACCCTAATGATCTCATGGTAACTTGACTGCATCTGCAAAGACCCTGTTTCCAAATAAGGCTACATTCTGAGGTTCCAGGCATTAGGACTTCAACGTATCTTTTTGGGTGGACACAATTCAGCCCTTAACACCATGAATTAGAACGTTCTGCTTTCTCACCCTTAACGGTGCTGTCAGGTTGGGCAGAACTGCCAGAGCGTGGGCTCACTGGAGGAGGGTCTTCCACAGCAGGGCAGGAGCAGTGTGACAAAAAGCAGAGGTGCAGAGGAGCAAAAGCAGATGGAGTCCCACGTCAGAGGCTGTCAGCCTTGGACCTCCGAGCTTTTATTGAATTAAGTTGTTCCCTTGCAGAAGTGTTCTCTTTAAAGTCTCTAATCTCATTATTCTCTCCCATTTTCTAACATAAAGGTCTGGCCATATTACTACTCACAGCACAGTTGATCCAATGATTGGTTTATAATCCAAAATTTATTTGGGGACATAAAGCCCCCCAGAGCTAAACCAAATGGTTACCCGTGGGTTCGTTTATACACTTTGCCCGTAGATAAGACAATGTGATTTACAAGCAAACTCTGATTGGAAAATAAAACACATCTATATTGGAATACAAGGAAATGGGTTTCTTTTGTTCTCTTAATCTTTCTCGTCATTTTAGATGTAGCAGGAACACCAAACTGTTAATGAATGACCAGGCTGAGAAACTTCCGTAGACAACATTGGGCGTCCGGGAACAAATCCAGGGTGAGGTGAACTGTGATAGCAAAGGTGCAGGATGTCTCTCCCTGGGAGGGAAAATAAATGTCTCCGTCTCGGTGTGGAGGGGTCCATAGACTCGCAGGCGTTGGAGGTGGAAGACAAGCAGACACACTGACAAATGTCCACGGTTTTATTGGTCCAGAGCTGAATATAGTCACCAAGAATCCAGCGCTTTGTACTGTCGACTGTCCTCGTATAGAAATGGCTAATGAGACTGGGAATTGAGGTTGGTTCCTTGGTTCCCTCTTTCTACCCTGCAACCCCCATTGGTGCTGCCGGCTCAAAAGGGAAAAATAAAAGCCTCTCAGGTCCCCCAAGAAAGCAGTAGGTGCCATTAAAAAGCAATGTGTGTTGTCCTACCAACCTCTAGTTGCCGAGACCTGACTTTGTCCTGAGGCAGATGAAGAATTAGAAGATGGTGATCGGTTTTCTTCCATCACCTTGAAGCACAATGCAAGATGATAAATTTCCCTTTAAAATTGGAATATTCACAGTAGCTGTGGGGAAATGTTTTCTTTAATTAAAGATCAAGAACATTGGACTTCTCTGGGGTATTACTAAAACTTCTTTTTAGGAGGAATCTTTATAAAATGAAAGATTTGTAAAGTGAATCTTTATAAAATGAAAGGTATTTATCTTTCTGACACTGGTGATCAGTCTGTGAACCCCCCAGAAGCGTGCGGGAGGGCAGAATGACCAGTCAGACGCCCTAGTCAGTGACTGTCCTCTATCAATAGACATATTAAACCCGAATCCATGATGGGAAATCAATATCTGACACTACGGTGTCTCTTTCAGTTGGATCAATAATGCTCACTAGGACTTTGTTTTAGCTACCTGTGATGAAAACCAAGCAGGATGTCTTAGTCAGTCTGGGCTGCTATAACAAAATATCATTGGCTGGGTGGCTTATAAACAATAGACATTTATTGCTCACAGTTCTGGAGGCTGGAAGTCCAAGATCAGGGCATGGCAGAGACTGTGACTGGTGAGGACCTGCTTCCTGGTTCATAGATAGCAACTTCTCACGTGTCCTCACATGGTAGAAGGGACAAGGGGGCTTTCTGGGGTTCCTTTTATAAGGACACTAATCCCATTCATGAGCACCCCACCCTAATCACCTCCCAGAGGCCCCACCTCCTAATACTATCACCTTAGGGGCGAGATTTCAATGTGTGACTTTGCAGGGTGGGTCACAAACATTCAGACATTAAAGCTTGGAAAAAGTGCCACTGAGAATGGCTTTGTTCCTTCATCACAGAGAAAAATGCTCACCTCTCAACTTAGGTCATGTTGATGAGCCATTCTGACCCCAGTTGACTTGTTGACAAAATCAGAGAGTGCCATAAGCCCGCCTGCTTTGTGCAAAGCCATGCTTTTTTGTGTGGGTTATTATAATATTATATCTGAGTTTAAGACAATGCAGCCAACACAGGCTGCGTAGCTCCGTGTGTCAGGCATTGTGCGGGGCACGGGAGGTATCAAGATAAATGCAACTTAGTTTTTTATGGTCTGACTGGGTAGGACAGGCCTGAACACAGCCAGACCCCCCTCAGAACAACATGGTCAGTTAAATCAATGTATGAACCCGGTGTCATGGGAGCAAATGATTCTGCCCCGGAAGATGAAGGAGGCTTAAGGACAGTGCTGACGTTTCAGCTGGGCTTTTAAGGAGAAGTGGAATTTTATCCAGAAGAAAAGGCGGAGGGTCTTCTCAAAGCAGAGAGAATGAACAGGCTGGGGTATGCAGAGTTGACTACATGTGCCCGGGGGCAGGGAATGATGTAATAAGTCAGGGATTTGGAGCATTACCTTTGGGCAATGGGGGGGGGTCTGAAGCTCTAGGGTGAGCAAATCTGTGCACAGACTGTGTCAGGAATCTAGAGGGAAGGGAGGGGACAGGGGTTCCTGGAGGATGGCACCCCTGCCACTGTCATAGTCGACTTCACCAGTTGATCTGTCCTCACAGCTGGGCCAGTGCGAACATCTGGGTCACACAGGGAGGGAGTCTTGTGGCCACTTGTGGTCTCTGTGGGGTCTTCAGGAAGGGCTTGCGGTTTGAGGGCAGGTATCCGCAGGTGGGAGCATGCTGCCTGGGGCTGGGTACACGTATGTGGGGCTTCATGATCACTGCTCAGCTCTGAGCAGCCTCTGTAAGGACATCATCAGTGCCCCTGTTTCACGTCTCTGGGATGCCCCTATCCCTTAAACTCTACCCTGGCCTCTCTTCCACCCCTCAGGTGAGGAGGTGCCAGGTCTCAGGTAGACAGGAAGGAGGCCCAGTGAACGAAGCCCTTGGACTTGCAGCCCTGGCCTGTAGTCGTGTTTGTTTTAGATGGAATCATTGACTACATCCACGGGAGGTCAAAGACATGATTACAGCATGATTTAGTTTTTCTTCTTTTCTGCATTATTTCATGCAAATGCAGTCTTTTTCAGAGAAATTGTGCTTTGAATAGTTCTCACGTGTTGAACTATGTGGAGTGCCTGATATTGTTGTTGAAGCTCACTGGGTGATTTCAAGGCTGTAAGGTGTAAAATGAATGGTAATTAAGTACGAATCTTCAGTATGTCTTCAAGCTTTTCTTTTTTTGTAGCTAGGGAGCATCTGAATTTCAGCGTAGCTCGCCACTGGTTTTCCGGTTTTCTGACCAAGGTGAGTAATTTCAGCCACACGGTGTAGCCCTTAGAAGCCCTTCTTTTTGCTTCTGAGATACTGGCTCAGAAGGCTTTGTCGTGGGAGGTTATGAATTAGGAAACATTAATCAGATCAATAGCGGGCTGGTCCAGGATGCAGGGCTCTTCTGCCTTGAGTGGCTTTGAAGTTGAATATCAATATATATTTTTTTAGATGGCAGTGACTTAATTAGTTAAAAGTGAAAAGGGAATTTCCTTTAAACTAGATGAATGATGAGTATTAGGTAGAATTGACTAAAATTTCTTTCTCTTTTTCCCATATGCAAACTCACTGAATTTTAATTCTTATATAAGCTATTTAATAAATGATGATGATGACGATGGACTGAGTATTTTCCCTTTTGGAAAAGTCGGGAAAGTGTCAATAATTTTAAGTATCTTACATTTTTTGATCATTATTCCTGGTTGCCTCCGACATGGAGCCATGGAATCCAGAAGTTCTAAAATCAAACTCGGTTCTGAAGTATTGAAATATTTGCCTTCGTCCACGTGGAGTGGGCATTCTTGGAGCAGTCATTGTGAATAAGATGCCCCGATGCATAAATCCTTGAACCATGCACCAGAGAAGTCTTGCGGTAAATGAAGATGCATTTGGTTTTTAGACATCTGGGAAGGTGAACATAAAAGCGAGTGAATACGCTTGCTCATGGATGTGAGCTGCTTACTACTGTCCTTCTCGATAAATGTATCTTTCTCCTTTAAGAGAAGCCATTTCAGAGTTTTTAATTAATTCTTCAAGAAAACTCATTACTGGCAACGGAGAGAGAGTTCATTATAGTAATGGCTGCTCATCCGTCCTGTGGTTTGGTGTTGCAGTCCCTGGGGGCCAAGATAAGCTGAAATTCCAGTGTCTCTTTTATTGATCTGAAACCCATTCATCACCTTTGTTTTTGAAATAATTACCTGGGGATGTCAAGCACAATAAAAATTGGACTATTTTAAAAGATCTAAAAATGCATATCTGGGCATGTGTTTAGATACCAGACATATGAACAAATGCGCTTACTTACATGTGGGCATTTGTGAACAACACTTTTTAATCACCGAAATATCAAGTCCATAATTTTGGATCTTGAACATCCTCTCTCTCCACTCCCACCAGCCACAAAGGGAGACAGCGCGTGCAGTCTTGGCCATGGCTGAGGTCCAGGCCTAGGAGCAAAGCCCATGAGAGGGGCATTTTCCTACCAGTGGATTGTCTGGAACAGTGGGTTTGAAGCTTACCGTGTTAGTGGTCATTTTAGTTTCCTGGGGCTGCAGTAAAGATGTATTACAAACCAGGTGGCTTAAAACGTGTATTAACTCACAGTTCTGGAAGCCAGAAGTCCAAGGTCAAGGTGTCGGCCAGGCAGTGCTCCCTCCAAAGGCTCTAGGTGAGCATGCTTCTTTGCGACTTCCAGCTTCTGGTGGGTACGGCAATCCTTGACGTTCCTTGGCTTGTAGAGATAGCCCTCCAATCTCCGGCTGTCTCTGTCTTCCCATAAGAACACCAGTCAGATTAGCAGCCCCCACCCTATTGCAATTTGACCTCATCTTAATTTAACTAATTACATCTGCAGTGACCTTATTTCCAGATAAGGTCGTGTTCTGAGATACTGCATATTAGGACTTGAACATGTCATTTTTGGCGACTCAGTGCAGCCAGTACCACTTTTTTTTCCCGGGTTGCCCTGGTGTAGTGCAAGGCCATGAGTGTGCCATGCCCACTGTCCGGTAGACACTTATGCAGGGCAGCCAAGAAACCTGAGTGGTTCATGATCTTTGCCTTAATGAAATGAACGTGCACATGCAGCAAAGCTGCGGCACCGTGTCCAGAAAAGGTCGGTAAGACTGTGCTTCTTGCCACACAGTAGCCAATTCAAGCAGGAAGGTCAGAAACCACTCAGAGGTTGAATTAAGTCAGTGGACATTTTATGTCATGTTTTGGGTTGGTCTTTACTTTGTTGTTTTAGGCCGGTGGGCTGCAAACTACGCTCCTGATGGAAGGGCGGTTTTCGAGTAAGCAAAGCACAGCTGGATCTGTGTGGTCATGGAGGTTGTTTGTCACGTTTGACAGTTCAGAGGTGTAGGGAGGCTTTTCTGCTATGTAGATTTCACAGTTGTGCGTGCACACTGCGTTGTGGGTTTGGGTCTGGGAACCTGCTCTTGGCACGTTGCGTGAATGGGCTTTTCCACTTGACGGAGCCGCAGGCATGCTGTGAGCGAGGTCAGCGTCTGGTTTGGATGTGGCTGGGTGCCCGCTTGCCTCTGCGCCCTGGAACATACTCCGTGATTCAGCCATAGGACATTAACTCCATGAGGTCCACAACCGCCAGGGGCTGTCCTAGGCTGCCATAGCAAGTGCATCCCCAACCCTGTTCTAGCCACAGGGGCTGGAAGAGAACAGTTTTGCTCTTGTGCTTTTGGTGCCTGGAATCAAAAGACCCTTCCATGGGGTCTTGTGCAGATTTCTTGAAAGGAAATGTTCGTCTGGGTGAGTCTTGGGTGCTAAGTTAGACATCTTTCAAGACTTTCTGGCTCTTTTCAGGGAAACGTGTTAAGCAAACAGAACGTGGGCTCAGACATGTTCTGTGTTTGGATGTCTCAGAGCGCGGTCAGTGAAACCTTGACCTTGGAATTTCCTGTCTGGGCGGTGCTGGCTTCGCATGGTAAACAGGAGCTAACCTGGGTGTCCTGTCACTGAGTTCAGCCCTTTGGGGACAGACAGGGCCCTGGAGGATCAGCTTCCAGTAGCAATTTTGACAGTAGGGAATAAGGTTTCGCAGCCTAATTAGATCCTCCAAACAAGATCCAGTTTCTCAATTCAGAGCCCCAGGTAATGAGCGTGTATGCTATGCCTCAGCTCCGTTTATTCTGGCAATAACGTCAGACTCATAAGCACGCTAACCAAACAAGCAGGGATTTTGCTTTGGAGGAAAAATCTAAATTCTGTCATATGAGATAGCTTAAGTAGTTTAAAGCCACAAAGGGACTCTTTCTTTCAGGTAAATCTAATCTGAGGTGAGGCAACATGGTATACCGGTCAGCTTCTCGTGTCTGTATGTCGAGAATTTGCTAGAATAAATCAGACATGTTTAGAATTTACCTCATGGTAAATCAAGAACTTTAGCAGGGACTTTTCTTCTAATCTGATTTTTTTAAAAAAAAGCCATTTATACCATTTGGATGTGGAAATGCTTGGCCAAGTGGAGCAAGTTATTTGCTGGGGATTTAGAAAAACATCCGATATGTCTGGTTTCTAAGGCTCTGTGGATCTGGGAGGTAAATGATTAACCAAGGAGACTCAGATTCTACTAAAAGCAAACTAATTCATGTTAGATCAGTCTGTTGGCTTATAGGTGTTTTGTTTTGTTTGCAGGTGGTTAGCTTGGAGGGGATGGGTGGGGAGCTAGGGGTTAGTTTAGTTTCTGTGCCACATTCGCTCATTTCCACCAGGCAGTCCACTTGCAGCCCCTGTATTAGTTACCTATTGCTGTAACAGATTACCCCACAACCAGCAAGTGAACACTGCAAACGTTGATGATCCCGCATGGGTCTGAGAGTCAGATGTCCAGCTGCCGCTGAGCTGGCTGGTTCTGGCTCTGGGTTCCATGCTGTTGTAGTCAGGATGACCTCCTGGGCTGCAAGCTTTGAAAAGTCGCCAGGGACTGGGGGATCAGTTGCAGTTGCAGGCTCACAGGTGGCTGTGACAGAGGTCATGCACCAGATTCAGCTGGTCACACAGACCGACCCTGGTAAACATGGGTCTGGACCATACCAAGTGTGGGCACCGGAAGCCGGCACTCCCTGGGTGCTGTCTAAAGGCTGCCTGCCACATCCCTTATGTTTTCCACCCGTAAGTTAGACAGTTATTGAGCCCCTAGTAGATGAGTCTCCCGAACTCCCGTCTCTGCCATAAGTTCGCATTGACCTAGTTAGTTCCAGTTCATTTCAAAGTCGCTGCTGCCCCACTCACTGCATGATCCTTCTGCCTCAAGACATTGAGGAAGTGTTGGCCTTTCCCTTTTAAAATAATGAACCAATAACCTTCTTTACAGTCCTCTATCCAAACTTTACTTAAAAAAAAAAAAAGAATTTTTTTCCAAACAAATGCTCACCAGGTTTACAAAATTTTACCTGTTGCTCATGATTTAAAAGGTGACAGCATCTTGACTGCTCTTGGCTCTCATAGCACTAAAACCGCTCATTCATTCCTTCAGCAGATCCTTACCTGTGTGCCAGTGCCAGTCATCTCCTCTGTGAAGACACAGGAGAGAAATAAGGACAAACAGAGGTGCAGCAGATTTGAAAAAAAAAAAACCCGATGAGTACAAATTCCATTTTGCACAGTCTGGACATTCAGGGTGACTTAGTGAACATTTTGTAGGATCCTAAGATTTTAGAGTTGGGAGGAAGTCTGAGCTTCTCTTGTCACTGTCAAGTTTTCTAGACAAGGCAGCTGAAGTCCAGAGAAGGGTGCAGCTTCCTCGAGTGGAGAGCTGGAGCCTGAATGAGGTGGTGGCCTGCGGTGTGACTCCCAGGCCAGCTCTGTCCTCACTGGGTGCTTCTGAGGCCTACAGAAGGCAGGCCCCACCTTGGGTCCGCATGGTCAGAAGCCCTCAGGTGACTTCTTTGTGTGGACTTCAAGTCCTGGTGTTGGAAGTGATAGCCCTCACCTGGCGCCGAATGCTGTGGGTTGTTGCAGCGTGAGGCATAGCGGTGCCCAGTGTGTTTCTGTCTCTACAGCTTGTGGCCCTGGCCTCCAGACCCAAGGCTTGGATGGCACCCTCTCTTTTCCTTGAAGAGTTCTAACCTTCCCTGCTTTTCAAGTCCAGCTGAGTTGGGCAACCAAAATTTCCCAAGGTTGGGGGGGAGCAGCTGAAAATAAGATAAAAATAGAACTGGAATATTAAAGATGATGGCATTTTGAGTGGCGGTCACTGGGATGTTTGTAAAGGTTGGCAGCATGATAGAGTTGTGTTTGTATTTCCGCCAGGGTTGCGAGACTCCTGACTTCTGACGTGTTGAAGATTTGCAGTGAGGAACTCCTAACTGTGAAGTAGTTATTGGGTGGTTGTGCCACCAGGACAGCTGTTGACCCGGACTGGGCTACTGTGTTCTGCGTGATCCTCGAGTCATTCTTGAGTGCAGGTTTCTACCCAGAGAAAGAAGTCACCGTGTAGATGGCAGGTGCCACTGCTTCTGTGAGTGGCTTGTCTCAATTGCAGTCCAGCTTCTTACCTGGAGGATCGAGACCCACAGACGGTCAGTTCCTCAGAAAGAGTTGGGTGAAACAGGGAATCGTAAGAAATGATATGCGTATCTGTTACTTTTTAATTTTTTAATTAGTAACTATATATCACACTTTTCAGATTTCACTCATATTCCCACTCCTGTCCTTTTTCTGTCCCAGGATCCTATCCAGGACACCACATTGCAGTTAGTCATCTTACCTCCTTGTTCTCTGGTCTGAAGGATTTTCAGACTTTCGTCGTATTTGGTGACCTGGACAGTTTTAAGGAGGACTGGTCGGGTGTTTTGCAGAACGTCCTTCAGTTTGGGTTTGTCTGATGTTTTCACATGATGAGGCTGGGGTTTGGGATTTGGGGGAAGAAGACCCCAGAGGTGAGGTGCCCGTCCGTCTCATCACGTCATATCCAGGATCTGTACTGTCAACGTGACTTGTCACTATTGAGGTTGGCCTTGAGAACTTGGTTAAGGTCGTGGCTGCTGGGTTTCTCCACTGGGAAGGGAATGTTTTTTCCTTTCCGTACACTGTTCTTTCAAGTGCACTCTCAGGAATTGTTAAGCTTCATTCCTGGTGGTGGTTTGTTTTTGTTCTGTGTATAAATATCTCAGTGTGCAGATTTATTCCCCCATCTCTTGATAGAGGGAATAGGGTTTTTCTTGGAAGGTGGGTCCTTTAATCCTGGTTTGGGGTCAACTTTACTGATAAATCATTCGCACGGTATACCCTCTGCAATGTTCTCGTGTTTGAAGGGGAGTGGGAATTTAAAGAGATTTGTGAGGCCATCTCAGTGTAGAATCCATGTGCACTTTTGTCATCTTTTCCCAAATCTCTTCATTACAGTTCACCCTGCATCCAATTTGACAATACATTTTGTCTGGCCATGTCTTGGTTAAGTCTATATCAAAGTATTCAAAGTGGTTTTTGTAGACAAAATTATTTTTTATGCTCCTAGTTCATCAGTTTACGTGATAAATACGATAACAAGTCCAACCAGCATAAGCAGGTTTAGTACCGGCCACAGTTTAGGTTTTTATTAAGTCCCAGGCGGAATGGCCCTTGGCCTGCTGGAAAGGAAGGGGGTCCCAGCCCAGGAAGCTCAGGGGTGCAGCTGTCGGCACAGAAGAAAAGAAGCTGCAGAAGACAGGGCCTCGCTTAATTCAGCGAGAAGATTACGTGCAGCCTTGTCAGGAGAGTTTCTGTTCTAGGTATTTTTAGAAGCAGCAAATATCAACCATAAATATTTAATGGTGTGTTATAGACTTTAGCAGCATAAAAATACAAATAGGTGACTCTGAGGGGGGGGTTGGTCAGTGTATACCTGGGGGAGAGAACTTCTCCAGCACATCAGTCTGTGTGAGGAAAACCCTCTGAATGTTCTTAGGTGAATAGCTGTCATTTAATCTTATTTAATACTCAGCAGATGAAGTACTAGTAATTATTTTTTGCTTACCAAGGTTTTCATCCCTCTCTTTTTTTTTTTTTTTTTTTTCTCGTGACCGGCACTCAGCCAGTGAGTGCACCGGTCATTCCTATATAGGATCCAAACCCGTGGCGGGAATGTCGCCGCGCTCCCAGCACCGCACTCTCCCGAGTGCGCCACGGGCTCGGCCCTTCATCCCTCTCTTCTGTTTATAAAAATAATGTGATGTAAGCAATTTGAAAATGAAATTAAGCCTGAAAAGAAAAGAAACACCTATACATCCACCCATAGAAGTTTCCCATCAGCATTTTGGTATGTTTTCTTTGTGTGTGACCTACTGTATACCCAGCTTTGTGTTCTGCACCTTCCACACGACAGAGAAAGCTTTTGATCATCTACCTGCACCAACTGAAAATATTTGTATGCGTCTCTCCTGTCAAGTGCGTACACTGTAATTTATTTAACACATGCTGTTGGAGATTTCGATTGCTTCCAATTTTTGCTTTAGGATAGATCGCTGGAAATAGAACTGGAGGGCTCTTGAGACTGATTAGGGAGTTGCTCTCCTGAAAGGTGCCCGTCGTACGGTAGTGGAGGGCGAAGGTGCAGCCCTCCCAGCAGCTCACTTGATGAGGTCAGCTGAGCTGACCTTATGGGAACGGAGGGCCTCTGTGATTCCTAATGGGGTGGAATATTTTATCACGTGTCAGCTATTTGCATTTCTTTTCCTGTGAATTGGCTGTAAGCCACTTAAGGTGCCTCAGGTTTTTTCTGACATTACGCTTTTCTGGGTTTCCCCTGCATCCCAGTTGGTTTCAGGATCACGATGTAGGAGTTTCAGCTAAATGGGCCGTTTATTTTATTTTATTTTATTTTATTGGTGGCTGGCTGGTCCTGGGATGCGAACCCTTGACCTTGGTGTTAAAACACCATGTTCTAACCAACTGAGCTAACTGGCCAGCCCTTAAATGGGTCATTTCTGATGTTGGCTGGTATATTAGTCTCCTTACTTGAGCCAGACTGTGAGTCTCTGTGTTAGAGCTGCATATGAAACGAGCTAAATTCAGAAAGCAAGAAGAACAAGTCAATGAATTAATTTACTAAGATTAGGCTAGCGCGCTTCTCTGACTCTCCTACCCCTTGCTTAGGGGTCTCGGTTGTGTACTGCAGTTATGACTGCTTGTGACTGAGAGTTGCCGTGTCTGGATGTCACAGGAGTGTTGGATGCTGCTCATCTCATGTTTGCTAGGGGGCTTTTCTGAAGACTGTTTTTATAGAATCATAGTTGTAGGAAAAGCACAGATTCTTATGTTAGCCAATAAAGAATTATTTTTAAAAATAGAGTTATTAATTGGCGAGCTTGCCAATTTGCTTCTGCTTGTCATTAGCCAAAGCTCGGTGTTTCCTGAGGATGTGTGTGTATGTGTGACATGTTTTATTGTGCACATGAATTGCGTTTCTATTACGTGGCTAGCTGTGTGCTGAAGTACTGAGCTGTTTTATATAATACACTCTGGACACAGAGAGAACTGTTTGTTTTCTGTATTTCTCTGATGTCTTTATTCAGATTCTTACGCATTAGCTGCTATCCTATCTCCTTTTGCCATTTTATAACATCACACAGTTAGAAAGCTTACCTAATGTCAAATCCAATTCCTCCTCTTATAGTATTTGTTTTAAGCGTAATTTCTATTTTATTCTCTCTCTAAAGAAAGCTTTCCAAACTTTCAAATGAAAGGAGGGGGAAAAGATGATTCAGAAATTATTGATAGACTGCTAAAAACAAATGCTATGATAACGTGGGGGTGGAGTGTCTGTCATTTTCCAACATAACAGATTTAGCTTCTTCGTGATGTTTGTATGTTTTTGCTGAAAATAGCTCTGGGCCCCAGACGAATCATTTCCTGCCAGATTCATCGATTGAGCTATTATTCCATGGAGAAATGGCCATATTTCTCTAACACTGGGATCCTCTCAGGGCTGGAGATCCTATTTTCTCTCAGTATTTTGCTCCTATAAGTAGGAGTTCTGTTTGTGCTACAGTGTGTGATATGCACAGAACCGGGACAGGAAGAAGCAGCCACCTTCAGTCCCAAGTTCCTCTCACAAGGTGGCTCCGGGTTGTGACTTTCGTGCTGTGCTCACTTTCACGGGGCCATGTGTGTGCTCACACACAGTAACAGTTTCAGCCGTGGACAGAAGAAACCCGTATTCTCTCCACCAAAATAAACATGAAAGCAAAAGGCTTTCTCCTAAGGCTGCGTAATTTCCATCCCGCAAAATGAATCACTTCTCCTTAATGTTGACCCATCTTATAGGTGGTTTTTAATTAGTTCAAAATGGTACTTAATGTGGCAATAATTTCCGTCTTGCTAGAGCAAGGGCAGCCGAGTGATGGGTTTGTCATCATTGAGCAGGTGCATGCAGTTGCCCGATGCTGGATGCCCCAGCATCCATGGGCGTCCCTTCCCCTGTGCTTAGGAGGGGCAGGCCTTAATTAAATCGTAAAGTGACCTCTGAACATTTAAGAGGCAGGATGTCGTATCTAAAAGAGGATTTCATATAAGCGTAATGACAGCAGTAACTAAGAGCAATCCTGGCAACGGTGTTTTGTTTGGGGTCATCCAGTCTTAATGAGTGGCACTCTAGGATTGAACTGTGCTGTTGGTGACAAAGCCCATTGATAGCCCCTTTGCCTGTGTCCTGCCATGGCAACCTGTTAGGAAGGTGGCCTAGGGGTGTCCTGTTCATCCCCACTTTACAGGTGGGGGAACCTCAGCCAGTTGGGTCCTTGCCCAGCTGCTCCACTGGGAGCCCTGTGAGTTCGTAGCCCACCAGGCTGCCTGCGAGGCCCTGGGGGATTGGCGGGGGGCCTCCAAAACCGAAATGTGCACAGGCACCCTGGTACAGGCTGTGGCTCACCAGACGCTGGTCAGGTGTCTGATAGAACTGGTAATAATTCACTCTATGAAAAAGAACGTCAAACAGAGAAAATTGCCATTTTTCCTGGAGAAGGCTAGTCTTTTAACGAGAACAAAAAGATGTCATGGAATACAATTAAGATTTTGAAGGCAGACACATTAAAAGCGGAATCATGTGGCCTCAAAAAAACTCCATATGCCTCTTCATCTTGCCAGCTATAATCAACAAACGTAGAGCCTGCAGGCCCCACAGAAGGCATCTACAGGAAAGGCCTTCATTGTCGAGCTCTGTGTGTCCTTCCTCACTCCGTAGCACGTTATGTAATATTTGCACACACTGAGCTCTTGACGATCGTTTGCATTCCTCAGTTATTTGCATCCACTTCATTTCTCGGTGTAACAGATTCAATTAACCAACAAATATTTGTTGAACACCTACTATGTGAAATGCAGGGCATATGGCCATGAGCAAACCAAACATCTTCCATCCTAGGGGATAAAATACACACCGTGTGTGGCCCTTTGGGTGTCGTGATGCCTAGGATAAGAGCATACGAATCACTTTGATATTTGTATTATATTGTGCTCGTAGGGTTCAAAGATCAGCAGAATTTACCAAAGAGTACAACAATCATACACACCCCCTACCCACAAAAAGAGAATCTAGAAAAAGTGTTAAAGTATTGAATGATATTTTTAAACATTACATGGTGTGTTTGAATGATTTGTTTATCATTTTGAGCCGTGTTAATTAGAAAACTAAATTTTGTTGCGTTTTGAGAACTGTATAAAACATCATTTCCCTTTATATAATAGTACTTGGTTGAGAAAAAGAAAAAGCCTGTTAGTGTACCTTTGCCAATTAAAAAGACCGTAAAGAGAAATTGATTCCTCCTGGAGTTTATGTAGAGATTAGGAACGTAATGCTTTTCCCTAGGCACGATCTTGTTTAAAACTACTGAGAAGTTTGTAATCATGCAGGTTGAAAGGGGTGAAGAGTGATTTAGAGGAGAATTGAGCTGATTAATAAGAAGCCTCTGATTTTGTTTTAATGACATGTTCTGACCCAATATGGAAAATTTGGACTGTGTTTTCCTACAGTGGCAGTGCTGTTAAAATTTATGCAAATGGAACACTTTTATTATTACTAAGCCTTTTAGAGTATTTTGCTTTCCAGGAAGCTTTGTAAATTGTTATAATTATTTTTACCCAGTACATCGGCTCTAACTGTTCCTGTTGACCTGCCATGGTAAATTTCCGTTTGGTCAGGATCCTATTGTTGAATAGAGTCTTCCATAGAAATTTAGAGATAAATGCAGACAGCCCCAGCCCTTGAGCGATCCAGCATGTGATGAATTCCATCCTTACATGTACAGTGGACGTTTATAGCCCTAATGGGCAAGGGGCACAGAAGCATGTATGACAAGCACTGAAATACGGACTTCGTCTAGATGGCACCATTTTAACTAATTGGGCCATTAAAGTCCAGTAGGAAATTGTGTGATGGGGGAGATGGATGACCAGCTCCAAGGCATCATATTTTTAATAGACCAGTTAGTTTTTGGTTGAATTGGCTAGTCGTTTTGGCATCTTGCATACCGCTTTACGTGGCAGGCTTCATGATGAAATAGCGTTAATGGTTGATGCGTTGCGTTTTAAACAGATGCTTTATAAATCCTAAGCCTATTTGTGGGTTTCTGATCATTTTGGTCGTCTTTTTCTCACCCTTCCCTCTGTCCCCCCACAAAGCGTTCTCTGACGTTGTACCGGGAGCAGCACATGCAGGCCCACGTAGAACAGCCGTCCCCAGAGTAGAAAGTCACGTTCACTGAAGATTTATGAGACCCAGATCACACTTGTTTTTGCCTTTCATTGTGATGAAGAAGATGCTCTTATATGTATATGTGCCTAGTAGTTATTGTATACTGATAGCAAGCAGCGTTATCTCTCCTATTAATCAATATAATGAAATGGCACAGCTACGGCGTTTTATTCTACTAAAATTCGTGAGGGTGTATTTGTTTCCCGTTGGGTGCTCACCCGGGAACCTAGGGATTGGGGGGCACAGGGGTTATTTTGGGGGAGCGGTAGCTTCAGAGGATGGAAACATTAACACTCTTGATTGCTGGCTGAGGGGTCACACTTCCTGCAGCGGTGCCCGCGAAACTCTTGGAACGCTGGCGGGTGTAAGCAGCGTTGAGTTCCTGCCAGTATAATGACGGCATCCTGCAGACAACATAGGAGCAAGAAAAAGGTTAACTTGGGGAGAATGTGAAAACTGAGTTCAGGGAGAACAGATAAGTTCACCAGGTAGTAAGGTGGATGGAATGGGCTTCCCGACCTCGGTGGCGTTGACATTGAGAACAGGGTCATTCTTGGTAGTGGAGGGTAGTGTGAGATGTTGAACAGTGTCCCTGGCCTCCACCCGGTAGATATCAGTCACATCCCCTCTCCTGATTGTGACAACCAAAAATGTCTCCAGATATTGCCAGATGTCCCCTGGGGGGGAAGCAATATCACCCCCTATTGAGGACCACTGGAATAGATAAATAAATGCATACTATGTGAGGGTCTTAGCTCATGCATCAGGAGGTGGCATTAGAAGTTTAAAGACACCATGAGAGCACATCGAGTAGGTCCTTTTGCACGTTATGTACACGGTACCGTGGAAGCCCATGGAGGCAGTGATCAAGCCATTTTCCTTGGAATTGAGAAGACTTGACTTCAGGATCTGGAGGAGTTAAGTTTTAAACTGGTCTTTGAAGGTGTAGGTAAGTGGAGGAATTAGAATGAAAGGATCAGGATTACGTGTGCATCTTTATCTCACTTCACCTATATTTAGGAAAAACTACGTGCATAAACGAATTTTTATAAGCTAATTAATATAGTCCGTGGGGTGGAGTATTTACTTATTTCCAGAGTTCCATTGTGTATCTCTTTCTAATGTTAAGCTGTTTGCAGTGAAAATACTCTTAATTTATCTGTGTTGTAAGTTTAGAGTTTAGACCCTTACAGTTCTTAAAGGGGTTTCAGAATATTGGATAGTGTCTGATGTATTGTAGAAATTTTATTGCATTCATTTGGCATTTTAAAGTGATAGCTAAGTGGTTGTAACAGAGGCTGTGTTGCCCATGAAGTGGGATCTGTTCTGGCCCTTTAAGAACGAATTTTGCCAACCTGGTTAAAATGATAAGGAGCCAGACAAACCCCCTCTCATTTTACATCTGTTGTAAATACAACAGATGTATTTACCTCTGTTGACTGCTTTGCCCCTCTACTTGGGCTTTCCCAAGAGTGTGAGTGGGTGCATCCCGTGTCAACCTAATTAATCACAGTGTTCTAAACATCATTTCGGTCACTGTTCCACGTGTAAGCATCAATCGTAGTTGCGTAAACCCCTGGGGGACTTCCTGCCATGGGAGATGCAGAGTGTAAAACCACAACCAAATCTTGAGTCTTGCCCATTTCAGGTACATTTCCTTTTCTGTTTGCAGTTCCAAAATTTGGCTTCCTCTCATGTCTTCTAAGGAACTATCTATTCCCATTGAATAGGAGGTACATTTCTGTATCATGTAGGAACCCAACTGAGGAAGACTTCTCAAAATTTAGTTGCTTTCTTTTTCCATACACTTTTTTTGGGGGCAAGGTTTGTACCCAACTAAGAGGCACAATCTTCTATTTTTAATCTGTGATATTTCTATAAAACCATGTAAATGTCATACTTGGAACTTTTTATTTTTGTAAAGAGCGGTCCTCTGCAGTGAGGGCCAAGTGTGACTTGTGAAAAGTTATATTCACACAACCAGAAATCTGAAATAGCATTACTTTCCTCCATTAACTTCTTTCATTTAAATGACATTTTCAGAATATCATTTTAGAGTCTCACATTGTTCAGAGCAGTTAAGTTGTTTTCAGAAATATCACCTCCAGAGCTTCTTAGTATATACCTAACTATACTACAAGTACATATATAATTTACGTTTAATTTTTAAAATTTAATCCACGAAGGTGATCTCGGGACTTGAGAGAAATTTGAACAGGCTCGAAGGAAATCAGGCTAAGTATAACTAGAAAGCACATGTAAATTCCTTTTCCTATATTTAGTTTTTATAGGGGATGGAGCATGTATGTTTTCTCTGTTTTGAAATTGCGTTTGAAATTATGTTTGCATGAAGAAGAAGCCTATTGCCTATTAGACTGGTAAAATGAGAGCGATAAAAAAGAGAAAAGTGGGCGGATAAAATTATTTGGGAAATATAGCATGAAGATATTGTTAAATATGGCAAAGACCAATGCTAATTAAATGTGGAAGCCGCTAAAATATTTTAATAATCTGATTTTTTTCTCACGTGACCTTTTTCTTTTTCCCTTTCTCAAACACTTTCTCATCTGAAGAATTCAGCTGTTTGAGAACTAATATGTTTCCATTTAAGAAAGCCACAGAAAAATGAGATTATGTTCCATTTGAAACGACAACTTCATTCACTTACACTTTTAACTTATATGACTATTTTAAGTCCCTTGTAAAGAAATCTCTAAAATATATCCTTTTGAGAGCAACTGGTGAAAATGTTTTTAGGTTCATCTTGGTTTTTAAGAATTTTTGTTTAATTTTATTTGTATAGAATACATGTAAGTTTCATCTTGCTTTTATGTTTCCTTTTAAAGTGTGAGAAAATTAATAGAATAGAAGGAACACAGTGCATTCCAATGACCAATGTGTGCGGCTGTTCCCATTGTGTGATTATAATAACTATCATTTGTTACAAGCCTACATGGATGGCTTTACCTGTATTTCAATATATGAATTCATGCAGTGTAACCATAAAGCACCATGTGCATTGGTTAAGTTATTTACCAGAGAGCACACTGCCCTCAGCTAAGAATCCTGGGATTTAGCTGAGGACAGCCTTACTTCAGGACCACGCTGTTTCCCTGAGAGTTTGCTAGGTTGTGTTGTTAGGGAGATGCTATCCTTTCCAGCCTTTAGGTGTAATTCTGGAAAACATGGCCACACTGGAATATGGGGAAGAGAAAGATGACTTAGACTGGGTATAAGTACAGTGGGATTGAGTCATGCAAGCAAAATACAGGCAAGAGTTTGGTCTTTAAGGAAAATGCAAACTGGTAGAAGAACAAGTTGGTTTTTGGTTTGTTTTTATCTTTTACTTTTAAGATTCTCTTAGAGCCATTTCAAGATAGGTCATGTGGCGTAATGGACAGCTGTTGGCATTAACATTTTGAAGATAGGATCAACCAATATAGTAAGGATTTTTAACAGGAATTAGGAACATGGGAATCACACGGGTTTTACTCCCAAAGAACTAACTGAATTCCATGGATCAAAAATGAAATTTATTTACTCCACCGATAATGCCTTCTGCTGCTTTCTTAGTGAGAGGAATGACCCCCTTGGTCTTCATAGACCTTGGTCTCCTCATCTGTAAATAAGATACTTGGTGTTGATCTAAGACTCTGCAAGTCTGAATTCTACATAATGGGAGAGATGTTTACATGAGTGAAATGCAAAACCACGTGAAAGCTCACTCTTGTTCCAGCTACAATGTGGTAGACGCCTTGGACTAACTGTAAGAAAGACTCACCTGAGTCAGTTGAAAAGAATAAAGTGCCAGAGGAAGTGCAAAAATTAATCAAATGCAGTTGTTTGTAGAAACAGTGCAAATGACTAAATAAATTTCCAACTGACTAGAAGTATTAAAGATTAGCCAAATGAAAGGGTTGGAATGATTTGTGATGGGTACATTGTGTATGTGCAAACTGATAATTCAAAGTGTGTTTGGAAGACTTCCCCAATAACTTGTGTAATGGTTGCCAGATTCCTATTTATTCTCATTGTGCAAAAGCAAGTTACTACCTACCTTCTTCCCAAATTAATGGAAATTGTGGATTGGTTTGGTCTAAAATGATGGATTTTCTGTATTAATCCATTTTAGTGTTGCTTTAACAGAATACCTGAGACTGGGTAATTTATAAAGAACAGAGGTCTATTTGGCTCACAATTCTGGGACAGCTGCACCTGGCACGGGCCTCAGGCTGCTTCTACTCATGGCAGAAAGTGGCGGGCAGCCAGCGGGTGCAAGCAGATCACATGGCGAGAGGAAGCAAGAGAGAGAGGGGAGGTGCATGGTCCTATCAACGACCAGCTCTCACGGGAGCTAATACAGCAAGAAGTCACTCGCTACCCCCCTCCCCCAGGGAGAGCATTAATCCATTCATGAGGGATCCACCCCCATGACTCAATCAGTTTCCAACACTGCCACATTGGAGATCAGATTTCCACAACACATCCAAATTCTATCAGGAGTGCTTAAGCTGAAGCTAGAACATGGGGTTCACATGCTACCACTCATTAGCTGTGAAACCAGTCTAGCCCATTCCCTTTAGCTCTCCACTCAGCCTTCTACAAAACGGGAACGACAAATGGGGTCTATGTGATGATTAAGATATGTAATGGATATAAGGGGACTGTATAATAGACATTTGCTTTGCAGATGGGAGGGTGAGGAGTCATTTACATGGGTCCTTCAAAAAGTAATACACACACACAAGGGTACATCAAAAAATTTGTGGAAAAAATAGAATTAGAAGATAATACAAATCTTTCCAGAAACTTTTTGGAGACCCCTCATGTGTGTGTATTTGTGTGTGTGTGTGTGTGTGTGTGTGTGTGTGTGTGTATTCAAAGGCAATGTATATGAACGATATATAACAATATATATAACATGTGGGTTTGTTACCAAGAGCATAGAGTTGACTCTGGATTTTTTTATCCTGTCTTACAGTCTCAGCCTTTTAATCAGAATGGTTATACCATTTACCACTGGCTGTTTATTTTATATTTGTACCGTTTGTTCTGTTTCTTTTTTGCTCTTTTTCTATATACTTTTGCATAAATTGAGGATTTTTTATGACTCTATTATTGGCTTATTATCTTTGACTCATTGCTTTATTTTTTAGGATGCTGTTCTAGTGTTTACAATGTGCATTTTACAGTGTTTACAATGTACATATGAGTGATATTTTACTTCATCATGCATAAGAACCTTACAAAAATGTGCTTCCATTTTCCTTCCATTCCTAGTTCTTTGTGCTACGTGTGCCATACATTTTACTTTATGTTATAAACACCACCATACATAGTTATTAATTTTCCAATAAGTAGTCACTTATTTGTAGAAGAATTTTTAAAATGAGAAGAAAGTATTTTTGTATTTATTATTTCTACCACTCATCATTCCATTGCAGAAATCCGCATATCCATCCGAGGTCATTCTTTGTCATCTTAAAGAGCTTCCTTCAAGATTTCTTGTAGATCAACTCTTCTGGCAGTGAATTCTCTCTGCTTTTGTTTGTCTAGAAAAGTCATTATTTTGCCTTAACTTTTTGAAAGGTATTTTATCTGAATGTAGAACTTTAGACTGATACGTTCTTTCAGCTCTGTAAAGATTTTATTCCATTGTCTTCTGGCTTGCATAGTATTTGAGAAGAAGTTTGTAGTCTTTACTTAATCTTTTCCTCTGAACATAATGTGTGTTTTTTTTCTCTGGTTGATTTTAAGAGCTCCTTTATCAGTGATTTTTAGGAAGTTGATTGCATCTTGTTTGGGTTTTTCTGGTATTTATCCTGCTTGGGATTTGTTTAGCTTTTTGGATCTGTTTTACCTTTTTTTTTTTTTAACCGAGAATTTCCCAAATGTATTCAATCTTGAATTCCTGTTTTAAGTTACACACGTAGTCATCTCTCAGGACTAGTATTTTATGAATGAACACTAAACCCAGTTTGAGAAACAATGATGGAAATCAACATTTATTATTTTTACAATTTTATAACTACATATTGACTCATTAGACCTTTTAGAACTGGGTTACCCAGAAAGTTCTTGGGCATTTGACTGGTATTTTGTAGAGTATGTGAGCATTATTAGCTTGTGGAAGAGCTATCAGCAGTAATTGCCTAGGTAACCACCAGCTTTGTGGGCATGTTCCAGTGTAGGTCCAGAATATCACCAAAATCCTTCTTTCATGTGTTGTACAGTAATGAAACATTGACAAGGTAATGCACACCACAGGGAAATTGAGGGCACATCCAAGAGTAGTCTAGAGCTAACAGTACTGAAATGTTAATTCCCCAAAAAAGCACTGCAATTTATTTTAATCCACGTGGGACAGCACTTTTTATTATCATTTATCCATACAAACTGCTTTTAAAAGAAAAATCTTTGAAGATGTTCCTTGGTTTTAATTTATAGCTTTCTAGTGTTCTTTTGACATATATGCTTATTTTTAAAGAACACTAAGTTAGGCCTTTGGAATTTGTGTAGAAAATTAGAGTCATTTATCACTAAGAAAACAATATGAAACTTTTTTTTCCCTGTGTCATAAATATGTTTAAAGGGGAAAGGATCTCTTTGGTGCTGCCTCTCAGGAATATGTGTAAACAAAGCAGGGAATTTGTTTACTGTGGTGGCAAAAAATGGTCCATGTAAATAAAAGGAATTCCAAAAGTGAAATTTTTTTAAAAGATGAGATGGTAAGATACGAGAAAATAATTAATGCATAGTGACTTTTCACCTCGCCATACACATTTTCATAGTTTGGTGAGTAAAACGAGAAATGAGGATCATGGCCTGATTTTAATTCCCAACAGATAAAGGCTCATATAGAACTGCCCTACTTCTTGACACTTATTACTATATTAAATAAAGTAGCATTTATTTTTATAAGTCATTACCATCTCGGCATACTTACATTCATTTCAGCCAAGTACTATCATCTTTAGGTTCAAGCTTCCAAAGCCTTTTTAAAAAATGCACATTGATTTTATGAGTTTCTCTTGAAGACTATATAGTCTTCGAACAATGAAATCTCAGTTTATTGGAATGTTTAGTGATCGGCGTATTCACTAAGTCAGAAAATTGTATTTAAATCAGGACACGTTGGCAAGTCTTTTAGAGAAATTTGAGAGCGTCGGGCACACCTGTCATATTAAACAGGGCATCATCTTCTGTGCGGACACTTCAGAGAAGCGCAGGAGAAGCAAAGGTAGAGGAAGAAGGTGGATTGCAGAGTTAGGCACTGCCTGCTGCTCAGAGCCGTGAGGACGTCGTGAGGACAGCGTGACTCCTTATGTCATGGGTGCCGGGGGCCCATCGGTGAAAGCACACGTGAGGTTGCGGTGGGTGGGAGTCCTGGGAAATCCTGAGTCCCTTATCTGCATCTGTGCTAGTCTTGATCCACATAGCCTATCGAAGCTTTGGGGAAATCTCCAGTAGATCAGAAGATGGCATCGCCTCCCGATTACGCAAGTGCAGACTCTGGGCAGACTGAGATTTCACAGCCCAGCTCTGCCACTTCCTAGCTGTGGGGCTTGGGCAGGTTGTCTGCACCACGGTCTTCCATTGCCTCATCGTCAGAGCGGGATAACAACAGCCTCCCTCGTAGAGTTGCTGGCGGACAGCGTGCTGTATAAGCACTTAGTGCTCTAAGCACCTCAAGTATTTAAAATTATTTATTATAAGGATTAAATAAGTTTAAAGCACTTAGAAGAGAGCCAGGCATACTATAGGTGCGATACATGTGCTAGCAATTATTATTCTTTTGAAAATGCCTTATTGAACCCAGTTTTATTGAACCCAGTCCTTTCAGATTGTAGAACCAATTTGCAGGTGACACACACTAAACCTCCTAAACGACCTGGAAAACATCACTCTGAAAAGCATACTTCGCAAACACTCCCCTACTTGATTTCAAAGCTTCAGTTAATTGGCTTCCAAGTTCCTTTGGTTCTAGGTTTTCCTGGCAATAGTGAATAGTCCTGCCAATCATTGTCCCCATTTTATGAGGCACTTGTTGAGAAGATCCCCTGCCCTGGGTTTCTTTCCCGCCTTCCTTTCCAGAGTGTTATATTCTGAAGGTCAGGGGCGCTGTGTGACTTAACTGGGTGATGCTGGCTTGGGGTCTCTTGAGGGTGCAGGCAAGATGTCAGCTGGGGCTGTGGTCATCTGGAGGCTTGTCGGGGCTGGCGGTGCATGTCAACGTCCATGGTGGCTCCCTCATGCGGCAGGCTCTGTGCTGGCCTCTCCGCAGGCAACTAAAGGTGTTTCATCATACCAATTTGATTCTATTTTATTGAGAGAGAGAACTGGCAGTTACATGGTTAAATGTTTCAATTTACAATCAGTAAAAACATGTTTATCCTTTTAAGATACATATGGGCTGTTTGTTGTATTTTCTCACTTTGAGTTACCAGGAGGGAGGCTTGATGACAGTGTATGAATCTCACACTTGTGTGAAAGTGTTATTTCTTCTTCTAATATTTCATCCAAAAAATCAGGCAGAAGTCATGAAGTGAACTTAGGGATTCTGATATCTATTTTATTAAAATAGGCCTTCGTACTGTTGACCTTTGGGCTGGGTTAGTCTTTCTCGTGGGTAGACTGCCCTGTGCCCTGTAGGATGTGGAACAGCCTCCCTGGCTTCTACCCACTAGATGCCAGTAGCACCTCCACCCCCAGCTGTGACACCCAAACTTATCTAAAGACTCTGCCCAGTGTCCCCTGAGCGACACAGTCACCCCTGCTGGAGAGCCACTGTATTAAATTATAGAGACATTATGATCATCCCAAGCTTTTTTTTGGGATTACATATCATTACATATCATTATCATGTGCTTCTCAGTGGAAAAGGAATTTTGTTTGCTCCAAGCAGAAAAATAGCACATTCTTCAGCTCCATTCAAGGAAGAGCTCGATGAGGATTTGGTCAGCAGAGAGGAACGCTTAGTCTGCGGGGGCAGCAAGTGAATCTGCAGTCCTGAACACGCACGAGCCCGTCGGACAGGCAGTGCTGGCGTGCAGTTGGTTGCCAGCTGGAGCTGCTTGCCAACAGGTCCCCGGCTCCTTTGTGGGCATCCCTTTGCTGGCCGCCCTGCGTGCTTGAGCTAGACATCGGCTTCTTTCCCCAGATCCTGGTCTGCTCCAGCTTGGCCTCCCTCCACTGTCTTGTGCATCTTTCATTCCTGGGGAGAAGGAAGCTTAGGTAAAGGAGGATAAAGGCAAAACTCTGTAGGAAAATTCCACTCCTGGGATGGATACCCTAAGGGGTGGGAAATAGCTGCTCACACACATTCTTGTACACAAAGGTCCGTTGCAGCATTATTCACAATAGCCAAGTGCCCATCAGCTACTGAATGGATAAACAGAATGGGGTCCGTCCACAGGGCGCAGTAGCGTCCAGCCACAAGAAGGAATGAGGTACTGACACGTGCTACAACACGGGTGAACCTTGTAAACATGGAAGAAGCCAGACACAAAAGGTCATGTATTGTATGTTTCCATTCATATGAAACGTGCCGAATAGGCAAATCCGCAGAGGGAGGGAACTGGGAGTGACTGCTCAATGGGAACAGGGTTTCCTTTTGGAGTAATGAAAGTGTTTTTGAACTTGACAGAGGTGGTTGCACAACATTTGAATGTACTAAATGCCACTGAATTGTGCACTTTAAAATGTTTAATTCTGTGTTAAGTGGTTTTTGTCCCAATCGAAAACAAAACAAAACAACTATGTAGGGTCCAGGGGAGTGTCTAGTCGGGCCAGTGGTGTGATATTCTGGCTCTTTTATTTTTTCTTCCATAGGGTAAGTGGGTTCTGAAGGCAGAGTTTCTTCTTTTGGGGTGATGAAAATGATGTTTTGGAACTTGACATAGTCTTTAAAGGGTAGTCTTTAAATTACTAATGCTTTCGTAATAGGCGAAGAGTATAATTTCCCACAATGACTGCTTTCAAGTAGCACGACTGTTTGAATTTGAAAATGTAGTATTAAAAAGAAGAATCATTGCTTTAGCCCACCATTTCTTATATTCAATGAAAGAAATCCCTCACAGTGGTTTTGCAAATCTGCAGAGACAGTCACAAGAACTATTGAAAAGTGATGTACAGGATTTGGAATTAAATGAGAACGAACATGCTGAATTGCACTTAGAATGAAATTTAGCTGAGGATGCTGTTGAGTTTGGACAACGTTTGGCTAGACCTTTGTAGCTCTTCAGCCCCATGAAACATTAATTACACAAAGAATTAAAAGGCGAGAGATTAACTGTGAGGACTGGCTGGCGTAGGCTTGGCCCATTTCCAGTCACATTGAACAGTGAAATGACAGTGCGGGTGAGGTTCAGACTCCAAGAAAGTGGTAACTGGTGCTTGTAGTCGGAAACATGAAATTAGAAAAATAGGAAAACCATAGCAGGCATTTCTGGGTACAATTCTTTAAAACTATCCCTTGATATTTCTGTGCTTCCCCAAGAATGTCCTCAAAGATGCCAGTAAAAACTTCTAAGGAATCTTTCTGAATTCCAATATCCATGTGAAAATGTTGCACTTCTTTGGGATATTTTGCAGTAAAATTTAGGCAGACATGATGAAGAAATGAATGTGATAGAGAGATTCTGAGATCTACTTAAAGGGTGTTGTCAGCTACCTTGATGTTCTGATTGATTATAGGTATGGTATTTCATACATATAACTCATTCATTCATGAATGCAATTCATACACACATACATATAGTTCGTTCATTCTCACATTCATTCATGGAGCTAACCTTTATTAAGTGCATACTGTGTGTCAAGTCTAGACTGTAGAAGTCAACCTGGATGACAAGTTCTTCCTCCTGTTACGGCAGAAAACGTGTAACGCGTGCTACGGGTGATATGACAGAAGGAAACACAGATACAAGGAGGGAGAAAAGAGGGTCAGGAAAGAGGTCATCCCCTGGGATTCTGCATTCCTCTTAGGGAATGGGCTAAACATCAAAAATACAGTGGGTCAAACGAGAAAAGGCATTTCTCTCTCATGTAACAGGCAGTGGTCGGGGCAGTAGTCCGAGATGGGTAGATGACAAATCCCCGAGATCATTGGAGGGTCTGGGTGACTTCAGTCTCATTATTCTGCCATTCTTGAGGGTCAGAACTGGCTCTCAGCAAATCATATGACCAGTGTTTTAATGGCAAAGCCCAGACCTTGTACACTTCCCTACCCATGTCTGCTTATTGACCATCAGTTAGAACTGAGTGGTAGAACTCATGGAGTCTGAGCAAGGTGTGCTTCTGTGACCGGAAGGTGAGGATAATGGGGGAAGGGGGGCTGGTGAATTCATAGTTTCTAAATTATTTTAGATTTTATTTGATTACAGTGTAGGAGTTCAGTTCTTTTAAGAAATGTATGTAGCACCACAGCTCTATTCTAACCTGCTTTCTAAGGAAAAGCAAGTGCATGCTCTGTTGTCTCAGCTTAGAGAGCCCCTCAAGGACTTGACACCTGCTACATGGAAGGCCTGTCAGTATACGTGTACGCCATGCCAAGAGCTGGGGACAGGCGGGAAATCAGAATCCCTTTTATATGTATTAAGTCTCAGCATTTACTCTTGAGAATAAAGAACGTATTGCATGTGTTAAAATTATTTGCATTTTGCACAAGTATTTTGCAATATGTAAACTTTCTTGCCAGCACTGTTTATTGATAATGGCTCTGTTTGGGTACTAATAATGGGAAAATCAGTAATGACCAGGTATTGGAAAGACTGATTTCCCATTTTAATTTATTTTTTCTAGCAATTAACTAATTAGTTTTGACATGTTGCCTAACCAGAAGAATGTTATTCATTCCCATTTTTTGTGTTCATCACACACAGATGATAAGTTAATTATACTTATTCAGTTTATAAGCATATATAAAAGGTAATCTTCAGTTTCAAGATCCTAATTTGTGGGTTACCATCTGTTTTGGACCAAAGAATAGGAATTTGATTCTGAAGTTGTTTTTTTTTGGACAGCCTGTAATAAGAGCTGTTTATATATTAATTACTTATTGAATTATTATGGATTTTAGTGTTTTAATTTGCAAGCAATTTGGCACTTATTGTGGTGACATCTGCTTATATTTTGATACTTTATGGTATTTAGCAATTTCATCATAAGGCTCTTTTTTCCCCCCAGCAATTTACAGCCCGGTCCTGAAAACAGTAATTTGCATCTGCTTCAGCTTACTTACTTACTCCTTATAAGGAGTATTATTCTATTTCACCTCTACCGCAGAATTTTTTTTTTATAATCAAATGTATTTTTATTTTATAAGTAAAATCAATGTTCCCTTGTGTCTCTTTCATTCAGTTGCCCTTTAATTTCTGCCTAAGAGTTGTAGACGAATTTTAAGTCTCATTAATTTTCTTCAGTGGTAGTTTTTTTTTTTAATTGCCCTGGTTATTACTTTTATCTTGTATATCCTTATATTTATACTATAATGGAATTTAGGGGCCTATGAACCTTCATGTAGGGTCCTTTTAATCTCTGCATGACTGTAAACCTGACTCAGTTGGAATAATTTACTTGAATTTCCTTAAAACACTTCATGCAGCTGCCTTTAAATTCACTCATAAGAAGCACCTTCACTCATAGCTTTGCTTGTGGATTTGAATTATATTAAACCTGGCACCTTCTTATTGCTTAACGCTATTGAGTAAGAATCTAAATAGCAGGCATTTAATTCCCTTAGTTCTTGAGTTTGTAGATGATCATTTAAACTCTTTGGGAGACTGCGTTGTTCATTAACAACCAAAGAAGTTTTATAAGGAAGAAGGTAGAACTTTAAATAAATACTGGTTGGCTAATTACTGTTTATAGTGATTGAAAAACCAAAACAATTTTTCATATAAAGGATTATCATTTTCCAAGCTATAAACCTGGCTTCTTAAAAAAATCAGTGCAAATGGAACCCTTATGAAATGAAAATGTATCAGAGCAGTAATTGAAAAGTTGGGATGTGTTAGTGCCTTTGTTTTGTTTTATTTTAGGGGACCCAAAGGAAAATAGATTCTAACGTTTTTCTGTGCTTTTATGAGCACAGTGCATATGAGGGTGGGTGTGTATACACACAAACGTGCTTACAGGGATTACATGCTTACAGCATGGGCCCAAGCGATGTCTAAAGTTGCACTAAAGCATGTTGTCTTCTCCTGAGTATCAGTAAATCGTTACAAGCTGTATAGTCAGTTCTGACTGATGAATTCACCTTTTACTGCCTTCTAAGAATTTTGGATTCTTAATGAGCTATAATAAACATTTGTAGGTCTTAGCAGAAGAGGATTACAATTTCTCCTGAGTTTAATTTATCAGTTGCATAAGGCACTGTCCTGAAAACAAAAGTATTTCAAGTGGATGTTAATTTATCATTATATAATAGCAGTAGCAATCTGGCCATTTTAATTTCTCCTTTTTTTTTTTTTTTTTTTCACTTTGCAAAGAAAACCATATAGTGTATGCTAAGGACTAAGACAGAAATGATGAACCTATGAAATGTGTTAAGTTAGAGGTAGGATGAAAGAGAAACCTAAAGGAACAGAAGGGGTTGACAGGTGAACACACCCTGATGATTTTTAAGTCTTTTTTTCTAAAGCTTTCCATTGTCACTAGGCCAGTCCCTGCAGACGCCCTGCCGCTTCTATGATCGGAGGCTGGGAAGCCCACTGGTCCAAAGGTCTACACATGAAGTCACCATAACGGTAAGCAGTCCTATGTGCAACTGGATCCTTACCTGTAATCCATTTGAGAAGCAGAACTTCTTTTTGCCTAAATTGAACACCTTCTTTTTTAAAATGATTTTTTTCAGGAGGAAGTTGTAGGTCTTCCTCCTTGCTGGAAGGTAGTATCTAGAGCGTTGTTCAATCATAATGGTCTGTGTGTCAATTCTAAAGGAGGAGATAGCCTTTTTCTGCCTTCTAAGAATTTTGGATACTGAATCAGCTAGAATAAACTCTTGTGGGTCTTACAAGGAAGAGATGGCACCTTCTAAAATCAATCTGCCTTATCAACATTATGAGTTATAATTAAGCCGAAAAGTTAATTATAATTGAGCACATGAGTATAGATTTTACTTGGCTCCAATATACTCATTTTATGCTTTATTAGTTTCTTAATATGATTTGTGTCTCTCTGCAAATTGATTTGCTAGTTAACCTTGAAACTTATGAGAAAATCATGTAGATTACTATTTATAAATCTAGGTTTCCAGAATAGCAAACCAAATAGTTGTATGTGCACAGGTGTCCAGAGTTGAAGCCCACATCCAGGGCTGAAAGCGATACCCGCACCCCACCCCCAACCCCGGAGTTCTGTAACAGTAATCTCGTGACCTGTTGCTATGTGAGATTTTAGGGTTTTGTTTTATTTACTCATTTTTTTTTTTTTCCTGGTTCTTTCTTTAAGGCTTTCTTTTTTGTTGTTTAAACAAAACAAAACAAAACAACCACAGAATTTTGGTAATTTAAAACGTAAAGATGGAAACTTGAGAAAGATTTTGGCTTTACTGTTTCAAGAGAACCAACTAGAACTAAAATGATAGACTTAAATTTAACTAAAATATAAGAACCTTATCATTTGAGGTATTTTTGTTTAAAGCCAGACATGTATAAATTGTTTTAACAAGTTAAACATGCACAGGATAAGAATTCCAATATTATTTGACTTAAATATTTGAAAAGTGTAGTTTGTTAATAAGAACAAAATGTATCCAGTATTGAGGGTGTGACTGGCTTCTTTCAGCTAGCATGATGTTTTCACGGTCCATCCATGTCATTCCATTGCACAACAGGATAACATTCCTTTGCATGGAGAGACCATGGGTGGACAACGTTTTGTCCATCTGTTCATCAGTTGATGGACGTTTGGGTTGCATTTACCTTTTGGCTGTTGTGAATAATGCTGTTGTGAATTTTCATGAGCAGTTTTTGTGTGGACATGAATTTCATTTCTTTGTGGTGTATACTTAGGAGCGAAATTGCTCGCTTGTATGGTAAGTCTATGTTTAACATTTTGAACTTTTCCAAAGTGGCTGCCCTATCAGTCAATATTTCTTGAAATGTTATTGGACCATATTCTAAATGTCAGAGGGAAGATGGGAGAGAGGATCAGTTTTTCATCAATGTTTTGATCAGTATTAATTCAGTACTTAGAGAATGTAAAACTTAAATTGAGCATTCATTGAATTCCTACTGTGTATGAAGTATTTGTGTTTGGTTTCGTAAGTGACTTCGCATGTTTTTGTAGCCTTTGATAACTCATTGTATGTGCAGGTGGTCATTTGGGATTATTTTTAGAAACAGCAGTCTTGCTTCACTCCAGTTCGTCAGTAAGGTCGGGAGTAGTCTGTAAATAGCATCCTCCTTCTGCACGTATCGGGTGCTGTGCATTAGAAGTGAGGGCTTATCAGCTGTTTCCATGTGATTCAAATGGTTTCAACACATGCCCTCCTTTGAAAGCCATCCACAGCACACCATGGTGACAGTGTCTTCCTGGATATCCGTTTTAATGTGGTTATGGTCATGAGGAACACCCACATCTGGGGTATCACTGTTCAGGTTACCAGGCAGGAAGATTTCGAGCCAGGAAGGGACAGGCAGTGACTCTCTGATACAGAAACAGGGAAAACGGAGAGCAGAGGTCAGCGGCTGTTTTCTGTCACAGGCCAGGTAGTAAATAGTTTAGGCTTTGGGGGCCTGACGGTCTGTGTTATAACTACTTAACTCTGCCATTGTAGTATGAAAGCAGCATAGACCATGTGTAAATGAAGGAACATGAATGAGTGCCAATAAAACTTTATTTGTAGGCACTGGTACTGGGCCACAGTTTGCTGACCCTGACCTAGAGGAACCTCACTGTTTTATTTTCACCACTTCTAACTGCGGCCTCTTGAGTGGCAGGCCACGTGGAGGTGAGGCTCTGAGAGGCCCACACAAAGTATGTGGTTAAGACAGATTCCAAATCGTGGTTACTTAGCAAAGACTCTGCAGATATTCAGGGAGTCACAACTTTTACACAAGGAATTGGAGGGCCTTTCTGCCAAGTAACAGGGACTGGCTCTGGACCTGTGTACGTGCCCTAACTCAGGGAACCAGAGGACACTTGGGAGTGTCTGGAGACATTTCTGGTTGTCACACTGGTGGAGGGGCAGGAGGCCAGGGGTGCTGCTCGGCACCCTGCAGTGTGCAGGACAGTCCCTGACAACCAATGATCTGGCCCCAAACGTCAGTAGCGAGGAGACTGGGGATGCTGACCGCTGCTGCTGTCAGTATTTTATTTTGTGTTTTAAATGTTATCAGTCATGTGGCTGTGGAGTTTTAAGGTGCTGAGCATTTAATTACAATGGTTAGTACCTCTGTTTGCTGACATAAATGTGAGGACGGTTGGACTCCATCTCTTATCCGGGTTCACAGTGCCTACAGTTTTTACCTTCTTAAAATTTTTCTTTGTCAGTCATTTTAATGGAAGCACTGAAAGCTGAGGTAACACCAAGACTATATGAGGTCCAGGCCACCTTGGCGGGGGTAAGGCATTGTCTGCCTTTGTGTCTACAGAGAAAGCCGCTGGCTGCATCATAGGAGCAGAGGACCCCACTTGTGACTCCACCCTCTGCAGGGAAGAGAGCCATTGCAGCTAAAATTAAATCCTTCATATGTAGGTGAAAAATCAGTATCTAATAGAGATTTCCTAACCAGGCTGTGTGTATTCCTTAAATTTGTTTGAGGGCCTAGTGCACATTGTGTGGAATCTGTATTCAAGTTCTCTGTCTTCAAGATAATTGAAATCTGTAAATTAATTTCTTGCTAGGAAATAGGTCACAATTGATCTCGACATCAGAAGTGTTATTAACTTAAAGACCAAAGTCATTGGGAAACCAGGACGAACTATGCGTATGTGAGAGCAGTAGCGTCGGTATCCCCCGAGGCAGTCTGCTTTGAGATCTTGGGTACATGAACTTGCATTTAACTGTGTAGAGGGGAGGGGAATATAAGAGGAAAATTGTGCTGTTTTGTCATCCGGCTCATGGGATGTGGGCTTTTTTAGCAATGGTTTGCTCTTACTAGGTTGAGCATTTTCAGGAAGGCTTCCTGCAGATCCAGCCTCCCAGGCGCCTTTCCTGGCATTTTGCATCTGTTGTGGACGTGCACATGGGGTTTGGATGAAAGCCCCAACCAGCTATTAATTAACCTAGAAAGGTGGCGGGCACAGAAAGGACCTTTTCTAAAGGCTGGGGACTTTTTGTTCGATGAGGAGTGGCATTCTTTTTCTGGCACAAGACCCATCCTTTCTGCTCTGCCAACCCTGGAGCTTCATTTCATACTTAGTTTCTGAAGACATTGCCAGGTTTTAGTTACATTCTAATAAATATGAAAACACTTAATGTTCATAGTGGAAAATACGGAAAATACAGAAAGGCACACACTCCTTGCACAGACGTACGTACAGCATAATCCCGTCCTTGGAGAAGGGTGTAAGTAAATTTTGGAGGCTGTCTGCTATTTGCGTGTAGGGTGTGTGTTTGTGTACAAAACAAAACAAAATTTTGCATCATACACATTTGTAAATGAAGTTTCTGAAAGAAAGCAACCAACATAAAATCGCTGTTAATGTTTTCATGTATTTCTGCCCAATTTTTTCCTATGTCTACATTTTTCTACACTTGGGATCAAACTATAAATGCGCGTTAGCCTTCTTTTCAGTTTTGTTGTGGTCCCCTCCCACCCAATAAACCTCTTTCCATTAGATAGTTTTGAGAAATTTAAGTTATACCTTAAGAGTGTAGCATTTAATGTCAGGCAGCATAACATTAAATCCTGGCTCCACTGGGATTTAATTTAAGTTGGTTATCTTCTCTAAACCTTCATTGCTTAACCTGTAAAGTGGTGATAATAGGAGTAATGATCACATTTACCTCTCAGAGTTGTGATGGGTACGTGAGATAAACATAGCAAGCTTTCAGCACTTATGCCTCATACCTAGCAAGCATGCACTATGTGTGATATATTGCTTTCTGAAATCATTTTAATGGAGGCATGCTAGTTCCCATACCTTTTTACAATTTATTGAACCATGCTGTTCGTGGACAAGAAGCTAAAACTACGAAAGATGAAAAAATGTGCAAAGTGGTAAAAGCAGCCTATTTTATCCCCAAAATAAGCTGGTCCCCAAGCAAAGTTTAGAAGAGGTACATTGGGATTTATATGTAAATGGTAACACGTACATTAAAAATTTCATCTTAAACTAGCTGCTGGCTGTGAGGTGAAAATCTCAGTTTGTCGGAATAGAGAAACAGTGTGGAGAAAGCAGACGGGGACGTAAGGGCTCCTCTTGTGTCCAGGTCAGCAGAGAATTTGCTCATTTCCATAAAGAAATGCAGAGAGAGAGAGAGAGAGACGCGCCCTTTCATGATGAGGTCATTTTGAGCAGATTTTCCAGCTGCTCTGGCTCTCGGTCCCCAGTCTGCATGGAACACCTCCCACAGACCTGAGCCGTGTCCAAACGATGACTTTAAGCCATAGATTTTTCCAGCGTCAACACCAGCAGGCTAATAGCAGACATGAGACACACTTTCTTACGTCCCTTCAGAAAGAAAGGGCTGCTTTGGAGGGTTTTAAAAAATCTTTTCATAATGGGGCAGTTGGACTAAAGAGAAACCTTCCCCTCAAAAGATGTCTGAGTACCTCCATATATGTATCGCCCTTTCTAGACTGTGGGTGCTTCCTCTGAGCTGTGTGTGCATAGCTCACGGTTCCCGGACGAGGCTTTCCTACTCTTCGCAAGAGACTGATTTGCTGTCTCGGTCCCCAACTACCAGCACATGAGCTCAAGTAGGCCTCATGTGATTCTACTTTGTAGGATAATTAGATAGCAATTAAGATTTTGTTGTTTTCAGGCCTCTCCCTTCCCAGGAAATGATGGCACATTAAATGCTATTAAATATGTATATTTAGTATATACTAAATAAAACTCTTCAACAACATTCCTCTTGGGACTGAATTTTGAGCTATTTTGTGAAGGGAACTGCGAATTAACAGCTTTTGCCACCCTGAAATTAAGGCATAAAAAGAATTACTAAAAATAATTTTCGCTTTTTTTTCTTGACAGCTCTAACCCTAAGTTATTATTTATATTGAATTACTTATCTTCAGCGGGGAAACTCCCGAAATGTCATCAGCTTGCACTAATTTTTCCTTCTTCCTTAAGCAGCACAGTGAGGGACTGTTGTGGCTTTAACTCAAAGTGGAAAGTGGTTATTTCTTTTTGGCACAAACACAGCTCCGAAGACCTCAAATCAGTCTAATTGAAGGTGTCTCTAATCAAAACTGGGTCAGGCAAGAAAATAAACACAATGGCTCTAATTAAGAGTCCCCCCTTTCTCGCCTCTGTTTGGAGCCAAGGAGGATCTGTGAAAGCCGCCAAAGCTCTCTTTTATTTTAGAACAGGAGAGGCTGGAAGTCATCCACTGGAGTTCCCAGAACTGGAAAGCTGGACACGGATGCCATGCGATCTGGAAACCCGCTAGGTGTTAAAACGAGAGCTGTGTCCCCAGCTGTATGGAATAGGAAAAGGATGCCCAGGTCCTCTGGTGATGACAGTTGTTTCTTGTCCCAGCTTTGTGAGCGCCGCCCTGCCTGCCTGTCACTTGCCCTGAGGCGTCCTGCGAGGGCAGGTGTGTTTCCCTGACCGTCCGTGGGCCCCTCAGGCCGCTCTGGGGAATCTTGGGAGTTGGCTAACATGGCCCGGATGTCACCTGCACACGGAGCCCTGTGCTGAGAATTTATATAAAAGCGCGGAATCCTCCCAACCTGCCCTTACAACAGGGGCAGTTATGATCCGCAGTGTAGAGACGAGGAAACCAAGGCACAGAATGTGCCCTGATCCCAGAGTTGGACCGTGATGGAGCCTTGGTTAGAAATCAGGCTGTGTGGCTCTGAGCCATGAGGCTGCCAGTCTCACGTCCTTTACTGTCCTCTGAGGCTCTCAAGAGGTTATTGACCACATCTCTAGCCAGTGAGCTCATACCGGTCTGAACTGTCGCCTTCATCTGCCCTCGCCTTGTTGTCACCAGCACAGACATTCTGAGCATGCAAAAGTCGTTCCTGGCAGAGAGGGCAAAGGTGGATTTCACCCTGAATGCATAGACGTCGCTGGAGCAGGCGAAGCTCTCCTCAAGTGCGCAGACGTCGCCAGCACAGGCGGGCCTCTCCCCGAATGCACAGACGTCTCTGATGCTTCACTTTGACCCTGGCCCAGAGGGTGCTTCTCACGCTCTGGGTCAAGCGGTGCATTTGGCACATCATGAAACTTCAAAACCCGTTTGAATAAAGCCCCCCCCCCCCCGCCCCCCAGACACACACATGATGAAGCGCCTGTGCTTCTTTCTCTTTCTCTTAACTTCTCCTCATCCAAAGTCTTGTCTCAATCAGTCAAGAATTTAACTTCTCTGGCTTCCAAAATGTCCCTCCTCCTCCGTGAACTTTCCTTCCTCAGAACTCTGCCCCACCCTCTAGTTCCTTGGGGTGTGTGTGTGTGGGGGGGGGTTACTGTTGGAGCTTTGCATTATTGTGTAGGTGTTTTACTAAACAGCTAAAGAGCAAGGACTCTGTGTGTGTATTTATAAATTTGTTTAGCAGTGCTAAACACCATGCCTTGAATATAGCAGCTACTTAGTAATTTTCTCCTGTTATCTCCTTGGATCTCATCCTGCAAAGCATATCACATGTGTTTGTATTTGCCGCAGGACGGCAGGGACCAGGAGGAGGCGATCCACATGCGCTTGCATGATGTGAAGGGGCTGGTCCTTTTCCCTGCGGAGGTTTCCCATTCCCTCCACAGGGCTTTCTTTTGCTAAGAGGAGCTTGTTGGAAACAATGCATGTTATTGGTGATAACTTAGTAAAGTGCACAGCAGCAGTTAGAGTCCTGATGTTACACGTGATCTCAGAACACTGCACAACCAAGATAGCCCAGCTCTCCCATTCCCAGCGTGTCAGCTTTGCTCTCGTTTCTCACGTCTGCATCTTGGATGGAGGGAGCCTAAGTGAGGGGGGTGGTCCTCGTACTCATTAGCGTGGGATGGTTAGTTTGCTGGGAGTAGCAAGTGGCAGGAAAGGCCTTTAAAACAGGGACTGGCGGAGGCTGGCCGCGATGAAACGGTCTTGTGAATGTCATGCCCAGGACGTCTGAGAGAGGCCGTTGTCAAATCGTTCCAGAGAGTGTCTGCAGGTAAAAGTACTTCTGGAAAAGGGAAACTGGCGTTGTGAGGACCCAACAGAATGTCTGTGGCCTCGGGATGCCATCTCTCCTCCTTACGATCAAAATGTTGGGAGTTCCGGATTGTTCTGCTCTCTAGACTTATATGAGGTCTCTTGAGTGGTCAAATTCATAGAGACAGAAAGTAGAGCAATTGGTGGTTCCAGGGGCTGGGAGGGGCACTGGGAGGCAGTGCTTGGTGGGTGCAGTTTCTCTCTTGGGGAGTTGGTGCTGATGGTTGTGTGACAGTGTGAATGTCCTTAATGACACTGAATTGTGCACTTAAACATGGTTAAATGGTAAATTCTATGTTACGTCTATTTTACCACGGTTTTACAAAGCACAGTAATGGGAGCTGGACCCTTCACCTAGATTTGACCCTCTTCTGTGTGGCGTGGGAAGCCCTGGCTCTCCCGTTCCCGCATAGACACAGCGTGCAGTGAAGGAGGGTGGCTCCCGAGGAGTTCACAGCCTCGCCTTGGCTGGCCCTTCATATTTGCATTTCCACCCCAGGAGCTGCTGTATTTGTAAGCATGGCAGGGCTGGGGGCTGGGAAGCAGCGTTGGAGAGCTGGAAGACTCAAGTCTCCGAGGGATCGGCACTGCTGGTTTTCCCAGTGAAGAGAGATGAGGGCCCCGTCCCTCGTCCCTCGGTCTTTGCTTACAGACTGGCCTCAGGATGTGACCGCCAGACGGGAGAAAACAGGAACAGCTCACACTGCGCTGTCACTCAAGCCAGGAGCGGCTCGCATTGCAAAGGTCCTCTTTCTGGTGGCAGGCTCTGCTGAACTTGGAAGAGGTTTCTAACTCCAGTGTGTTTATTTGCATGAAAATATACAGCAAACCCCCGGGGGGAAGATCCATAATTTAACATCTTTTGGTGAAATTTAGTTTGGTGTTAGAGAAAAGAGGAGAGGTAATATTTATTTTCCAGCCTTATGTTGAGTGAAGTTTGTCTAGAACGGTAGTTCTTGCAAAGGAATATTGGCCAATTCACTCATTCAAGTCAAAAATATGAAGATTGTTCACAAAAGCACCAGCAGCCAGTTGTCAAGTGTGTTACTTAGAGATATCACAACCAAACACCCGGTGGATTGACAGTGCGTCTTGATTTTGGTGTGATGAAACCCAAAGAGCCAAAGGGGATTAAATATTGCTGCTAGGTTTATGGTCAGATAAAGGAATATTTTCATGTATGTGTTGAATGTTCTCTAGCCACTGTAAATTCTTTTTGGAATTAAGTTTTAAAAGAAAAATAATCACTTGAGCTTTTTGTTTGTTTGTTTTGGGGGTTTTGTTTGTTAGTTTGTTTGTTTTGGTAGCCGGCTAGTATGGGGATCAGAACCCATGACCCTCATGTTATAAAGGCTGCATTCTAACCAACTGAGCCAACAGGCTACCCCGAAAAATAATAACTTAAAAGTTAGTGAAGTAGGTGGTTGTGGGGGGAAAAACTCAGATCCAATTCTTAAATCAGTCTTCAAAAATGAAAGCGTGTGCTTGAGGCAAAACACTCAGCCCTGTTAACCAAATGACATTCCATCCCCAGTTCTCTTGTAGGCCAGGGATAGTTTTTGTTTTGTTTTCTCTGCTGCTCACAAATCAAAAACTCTTTAAAAATTAGCACTGTATTGGGGAAAGCACTCCAATCCTTGGACCCTAACTTATTATAAATTTGGAGAGACAGTGAAGCTGTGATCAGAAAGCAGGAATCCACCGCTTACATAGCTCTTTTCCCTGGTTGAAGAAGAGGACGATGCCTAAAGCAAATTAGAGGATTCATGGAAACAGCCCACAACCCTGTCTCTTGAGGATCTTCCTCCGTTCTGATTCTCCATAGTTCCACGGGAGCACGTGCATGTGCACGTCTATTTATTAGACTCCATGGGGTGTGGAACATTGACCAGATTCTGTGTACAAGGGTGTCGTCTGCATGTCAGGCAACCATCTTAGGAAAGCAAGGAAGGTCTGGATCCTGAAAGACACAATCAGTATTTAATTTTTTTGTGAAAACAGTTTTCAGAAAGATTTTACATCAACTACATGAATAAGCCAGGTTCTTGTGGTGCACAGCAGGCCGTGTTGGGAGCCAGCTCCATGTTGCCTTACAAGTTTATAAATGGAGTTTATTTCGAACACAGAATGTTTGTTTTCTTCTAAAGCAGTGCTTCTCAGCCAGCTGCCGTTTTGCAATGTGGAACATTTGACTGTGTCTGGAGACATATTTGATGGTCACAGCTGCAGGGGGTGGGGGGAGGCCAGGGGTGCTGCAGTGCCCAGGACAGCCCCACGACAGAGGCTCATCTGGCCCCAAATGTCAAAAGTGCCGTGGCTGAGAAACCTTCTTCATCAGATGTTACTGTTGCTAAGCACCCGACAGCACAGAATAAAAGAGACAGGACTTAGAGGTGGCAGAGCAAGAGAAGCACCTGGCTCAGGGGAACTGGGTTCTGTCCACTCCTCATGAGGTCCTAGAGAACACAGCTTCCTACCCGTGCCTTGTTTTCCTCTCCGTAACATGCAGAGATGAGACCCAGAGACTTCGCAAGCTCGGTCCATTCCAAACTGTGCCGATCCTTGCAGGTGGACCAACGTCTGCCGGCCCATGCATGGTGTTGACGTGTCTTTTGTGGTTCGCTTGTTTTCTGAGGGACTCCAGATTTGACCGCATCCCGCTGCCATCCCGTGCTAGCACTGCTATCCTCTTTCTACACCCTTCCAGAAATTTTCAGGGCTAACTGAGGCTGAAATTATAGAGTTCTATTCTTCCTAGCTGCACTCCCACCCATCCAAAGGCCTTAAACAAGAAAATCTTCCATTGTGAAAAAGTAATTGCTAAAATTCAGTCCATGCTTCAGATCACTGATTTTTTTTTTTTTTTTAAAGATTCTCTAGCTAGAGATTAAGATGCTGAAAATTGTGTTTTCATCTATGTAGTAAATCATGGGACATTAGGGCTGGAAGGGAATGCGGAGTTCAGCTAGCCCGAGGAAAGGCAGCCTTAATTACTTCCTATACTTCTATAATACACTGATCAAAATTTATTTCAAAATTCTGTGTTTATCATCTTTCGCAAATGTGTATATAGCCTGGAGAATAATGGTGTTAACCACAGGATACATTTATATTGGGGGATTTGTAAGTTGCAAGCCATTTTTCAAGTCCATTCGTTCTGGCCCTCTTGGGAACCCTGTGAGGCCACTGCCCTTCCATTACTTTGTCATCTGAAGTTGGTGATATAAAACCAGAGCTTTCCAGCTGTGCAGGTAGACAGAGAACACCCAAAACCCCGTAAATTTGTCATTGCAGACAAGCTGTCACCATTACTGCACACTCAGCATTATCCAAACGTGCTGAGAGCTGCAGTATCCTGTTAGATATATTTTTGTTGTTATTTAATTTCTTCCCCTTAAATATTTTATTTTTTTCGCTAGGTTATGCTCTGATTTCACAGCTTCTTAAGTAGTCTTTCCTATTTTCTTCTTAGTGCTGACTTATGAGCGAACTCCCCAGAGTTCAGGCACAGATCTCAGGGCAGGTTTGGATTTTGAATGCCAAAATTTCTTTGCAGTATGTGCAAAAGTACAGAAATGTCACCAAAGTAAGCAAAGAAGATAAGCATTTTGGGTGGCAAAGTTGTAGTGAGTATAAAATAACATCCTGTAAGACTGCAGAGGGAGACCTGGGAGGAGTGAAGAGGCAGCTGCATTAGTTATCTATTGCTCATAGCAAGTTACTATGGGGGCTGGCCGGTTAGCTCAGTGGGTTAGAGCACAGCCTTATAACACCAAGATCACGGGTTCAGATCCTCGTACTGGCCAGCCGTCAAAAAAATTAGTTAAAACAAATGACTACAGATTGAGATGACACATTGATTATCTCGTAATTTCTGTGGATCAGGAGTCTGGGCATGGCTCAGCTGTCTTCTCTGCTCAGGATCTCACCAGACTGCAGTCAAGGGGCCAGCCTGGCTGTGTTCTCATCTTCCAAGTTCAGGTTGTTGGCAAAATTCAGTTCCTGTGGTTTTAGGACTGACGCCCTCAGTTCCCTGCAGGCTGCTTGCAGTTCCCCGGGCAGATCACATGATGGCATTTTACATCTTCAGGGCCAGCAGGAAGGCCTCTCTCTGCAGGCAGGCTGCCAAGAGGAGTATTGTGTCATACAACATGATAACCATAGGCGTGACGTCTGGTCAGCCTTGCCATGTGCTGTAACCCAACTCAAGGGAGTGCTATCTCATGCCCTTGACATATTCTGTGGGATACAACTAAGTCACAGGTACCGCCCACACTCAAGGGGAGGGGGTCAGACCAGGTGGACTCATTGGGGGCCATCTTAGGGTATGTCCCGCACAGCAACCTTTAGTTCAAGTCCTCCCATTAAATGTAAAATATCTCCCAACTTGAACATACACTTTATGCTTTTATCTTTTTCTAAACAAACAAAAACATAATCCTCATTCAATGATAAAAGTTTTGCTGCCCATAAATGTATATGAAAATGTATGACATGGACTCTGAAGACAGCTCCCAAACAACCTAAAAGTGTTTGGTATTGATGACATCATTGAAATAAGTTGTAGCCTTTTAGGGGGTTACTGCTTGTGGTGTGCATGGCTCTGATTGATGGATGACTTCTGGTTTGTCCCTGTACCAAAGAGTTCCATTTCCTGATTGACTTCTGTCCTCTGTGGGCTGGTTTGCTCATGCATCTAGCTAGGATGGTTTTTGAAGAAAACCAGACTCTATCTTCCTGGCTGTGTCAGGCACAGAGACCCCTGCAATTTTCACTCTCCCCACCTCCCCAATTTTCCACCGGCCTTGCAGGCACCAGAAGTCATAGCCAGACTGAGGCAGTAGGTTCTGCAGTGAAATACAAACAGGGTCTCTCTGCCTTTGGCTCAGCTGTCTACCTGGAGCCCTGGCCTCCCTGAAGAAAGGATGTTAAGGTGACATGTAATTACTTAGCTCCTCGGGAAGAGTGACTTTCAAGCTTATTGTTGAAACCCATTTAAACTTTTGTGAGAGAAAAGTGTGGTGATGAACTGTTTCTCCAGGACCAGGTGGTCACTCTTCCTAGGGGTGCTGAACATGACTGCTTGTCCACTCCGTCATCTCCAACTGTCTGGAAAATACTTTGTGCCTAGTCCCACTGCATCTGCCCAAGTGCACGTGGGGATTCTGTTCGTAGCAGTTATCAAGTGCACTGTGAATCATCACACACACGTGACTTCTACTGGATAAAACGCCAGTTGTTTTCATTCTGTTGCCCCTCGATTTGGCTTCGTTAATGTGGCTTATACCTTACTCTACCCTGACCTTATAAAATATACCCACTTTTCTTTTTTTGAAAAGATTTCGTCTAGATGTATTTTATATATACATATATAATTATGAAGTTTTTATAGAATCACATCATTGCAAAATATAACACAAATCAGACATTAATTGCCTTCCTGTGTATGATAGCATGGTTACTATTTTCTTCAGTTGTCTCAAAATGAGTGCAGAGAAAAAAACAATGCGGCAGTGTTTCAAAACTCTCTTTCTGCTTTTCTCTAACAGAGGGTGGCTCCCGCTTCCTAAAGACCTCATCGCCGCGAGGTGAGGCTAAGATGAGCATAACCAGTGACGAAGTGAACTTTCTGGTGTATCGATATCTCCAGGAGTCAGGTAAGAGGCTCAGTTTGCTCTCCCTAGGGCATTTTTCTTCAACATACTACGAGCAGAGTGACCACCTGCTGGTTGAATGCCCAGCTATAGAGTAAGGTGAGCTGGGAACATTCTTAGTAAAAGCATTAAAGAGGAGAGAAGGAGGTTCTGGGGCCAGCCCATCCCAGGGTGGAATGAGGGAGTGTGGTCTTTCTTCCCTTGACATTTCTGTTCTGATGAAATGAGATTGAAATTAACATCAAGAGCAATTGTGACAAATGTGGAAGATGGAAGAGGGGGAAGGAATTCGGTGCTTTTGGCCTCCACCCTGGTGAGGAAATTTCTGGGCTGGGATGTATATTTGAACCTCTTAGATTTAGCAGCAGCGATTTATCGAGCACCGCCCACCCCTACAATAGGCCCCAGGCAATTATCTCAAACTCAGGAATGATTCTAGGTTCTTCCAATACTTTTGCTAGGACCAAAACGTTACTTGATGGTAAGTAATTAAAATGCCAAGCACGTGCATCCCCCATTGACAAAATGGGCCTTGTGATTAGCAACCACCACCCTCTGGGAGCAAGGAGAGGGCGGAAGGTTGCTGTGGACAGCCTGAGGCCCGGGATCCGGCCTGGCTTTGTCGTGGACTCGTGGGATTCCAACAAGTCATCGGGTTTCTAACGTGAAAACTTTATTTAACTTTTAAAACTTGAAGATACTTCATGTAAGACCTAGAAAATGACATTAATGAAAAAACATCCTGGAATCCACCTACCCATTCAATTTCCACCACTTCCCATGCAGCAGAGACCCCTCACCCCGGGTTTGCCCCCCCCGCCCCGTGGCATTATCCCCCACGTGCCCTGCAATAACTACACCCCTGGATTTGCTCTGTATTATCCTGGTGCGTTTACTGTGCACTCATGTTTTCCTAGGCAGTATAAAGTGTGGGTGTAAGTGTTTGCTAGGGTTGCCATAACAAATCGTACCACCAACTGGGGTGGCTGAAACAGAAATAGATCGCCTCATAGTTCTGGAAGACAGAAGTCCTACAACAGAGAGGGGCAGGTGGTTCCTCCTGAGAGCTCGGAGGGAGAAGCTGTTCCGTGTCTCTCCCAGCTTCTGTTGCTTTGCTGGTGGTCTTTGGTGTTCCTTGGCTTCCAGATGCGTCACCCTGGTCTGTGTGTCCAAATTTGTTCACATTTCCCTTTGGTGAAGATACTGTCATATTGTATTAGGGGCTCACTGTATTCTGGTATAACCTCATCTTAATTAATGACATCTGCAGTGACCTTATTTCTGAAGAGAGTCACATTCTGAGGTGTACTATGGGTTAGCACTTCAATGTTGAATTTGCGGGGGACAATTCAACCCATAACAATAGGTTTGGGGTGTCTACTTAAGCTCATACACTTGATACATTGTATATATTCTAGAACTTGATCATTTGGAAAGGAAACCCTGATTCCTAGTAACCCCCCTCTCCCCAGAGACAAAGTAAGTTTGAAGGGGAGCAGGTTTATGAGGCCTTTGGCCGGGGTTCTTCACAGCTGGCCTGGAAGGGTAGGATGGATGGACATTAGAGCCAGACAGAATGGCCTGAACAAGTTATTCACCCCATGTGAGCCTTAGTTTCCCTGCAAAAATGGTTACCTTGGGCAAAAGTGATCAAGTATGTTGGGCAGGTAGTGCGTTATAAACAGACACCCTCCCGTCCGAGCCTGGAGCTCTGACACTTACGTTCACTGCTAGCATTATTCATGAGAAGCGCACAGTCTGCGTATGTATGAGCCCATTCGGATTGGCTGCTGCCAGAACATGGCGTGACAAATTGGTATACAAAACAGAATACATACCGCCTCGCCCCTGGAAATCGGGGATGTCAGCACCACTGCTCCGATACCTCAGCCTGGGAAGTTACAGGTGTCACCCACCTGGAGTACGGGTGTTCTCCTGTCGCAGAACTCAGAGGATCTCAGAGGTGTTTGCAAATGAAAATCCCGTGCACCAAACCCTGTTTCCTCGCCGACTTGGAGCATGGGACTTGAGACTTCCTAGGATGCATGCAGAAAGAGTCAAAATGTGTGAACACATTGCAGGCTGAAGTGGTCGTCCCTGTATTTGTGCATGTCAGGTGTGAAAGACGGAGTCCTCTGGAACCCGGAGACAGAGCCGTGCCAGCAGCTGGTCCTCACGCCCCCTGGGCGAGGGCTGTGTGGGCCCCCTGGAGTAACACGGGAAGCTCCCTCCCTCCCCCAGAAAGGCCGGGCTTCCTTACTGTGTGTTTGTGAAGCGTCATAACCAGGCAGCTGAGAAGGAGAGGTGGGACCCAACAGTGTACAGAATTTCATGAGCGTCAATTTTCTGTGACATCTCTTGACTTCCTTTCCTAATTCATCAGCGTCATGGAATTAACATCCTGCAGGTGCAGGTGGAGCTGGTATTCAAGAGACAGATGATTGCACTGTGTGCGAGTCCCTGTGTGCAGTCTGGAGTTTTTTGGAGTACTCCCCTCCCCCATGGGTATATTCATGGGAAGAAGGGAGAAAAGAAATGCCTAATGGTTAAGTGCTTCGTCTAGGGCCGTTTCTGTCCATCTCAAATCCTAAAGTTTCGGTTAAGCCAATATTTATTGAGCCCCACCAGGTTCACAGAGCAGCTTCTCAGCCTACCACTGTCTTGCTTCTGTCTGAAAAGAAAGAACAGAAATGTTTCTCTGATCATGCCTCCGCCTGGAGCATGTGCTCTCTACCCTTCGGCACCACCAAACTCATTAAAAATGAGTTCTGCTCCCCGGGAATGATGCATTCTGTAGCTCCTCCCCTTCTGGCTTTCTCCACTTGAGGGGGCCAGCGTGTTCCGTGTGGCCAGGTCTGGCGAGCTTCCGTCGTGTAGTGCAGAGCAGAGGAGGAAGGTGATGCTGGTGGCTCTGCAGCCAGGGTGCACGACGGTTCCGTCACGGGTGCCACCAGGCGCAGGTCCTCTGGAGCTGCTGAGCTTGTGGTCAGAGCCCTGCTTCTCTGCTCTGGACCCAACAGACCAGATGCCTTTCCCATCCTTCTGTCCATCTCCTCCACCAATGTCTCTCTTCATTCCACCCCCAAATATCCTTGTGTCAGGCCGGATGCTCTAGGCTGCAAGTGGGAGAATCCTCAGTGGCTCATTGCCCACCTTGGAGAGCAGGCGGCCTGTGTTATGAGAGTCCAGGTTGCATGTCTGCAGACCTGGGAAAGAGTATCAGAAATGGACGCGTTGGGTTCCTCTGTCCCCGAAAGACGGAAGGCACACCGTCTCAGATTCTTCTCTGGCTTTTACCAAGCTGTTTTACCAACTATTTCTCTTTATGGAAGAGCAGATTTTCATTGCTGTCCTTATTCATTGTCCAAACCAGGGCCTTGCCCATAAAAGCACTCAGTAAATGTCACTGATTTGCAGCATCTCACAGAGCACGTTCATGGGAGTCTGAAAGATGAAGATGCTCTAGAAGGAAGACACTTAACTTAAGCAGTAGGGAACTTTGGAATTGCCAACTTTAGCACTAAAATGGCTTAGTTCGGTTTTGTATGAGTTGCGGCAGTCTGGCTTTGGTGGGTGAGTCTGTTGGCCTCTGGGTGTGTGTAGGGGGGTCCATCGCATGGTCACTTTTGCCATCTGGGCAGTTTTTAAGAAACAGGTGGTGGCAGCAGTCAAATGTCCTTTCCGAAAGTCTCCGTGGAAGCAGCCCACGTATCCATCGATGGATGAATGTGTAAACAAAATGTGGTGCATCGTGCAGGGGGATATCCTTCTGCCTTGAAAAGGGAGGAATTGTGACACGTGCTACAGTGTGGGCGGACCTTGAGGACATTGTGCTACGTGAAATAAGCCAGACACGAAAGGGCAAATACTGTCTGATTCCACTTACGAGAGGCACCTAAAGGAGTCGAATCCGGGGAGACAGACGATGGAATGGTGGTTGCCAGTGGCTGGGAAGCCAAAGGAAGAGGGAAGCACCTGGATTGCACAGTAATGTGACGGCATTTTAAGATCTTTTTCATAGAACTGTTCAGTGTTTGGGGCAAGCTCTTAGCACGCACGGCATCATTTGCAGGCTAGATGGCTGTCTGACAAAATCTGGTTATTTTCAAATTGAAACAAATAGCATCTTTATTCATAACAGCGATAACTGGAAACATGGCCGGTGTCCTACCGGCCGGTGATTGACAAAACAAAGTGTGGTATCTCCGTGCCATGGAGCATCACCCAGCAACGAAAAGCCACGGAAAGCTGTAGATCTGACGAAAAACTGATACATGCAGCTCACTGATGATTCCGAGTAACGTGACCAGGAGAGCAAGCCGGTGTCAGAAGATCACATGCTCCATGACTCTGTGTATAGGACATTCTTCACCTGTCAAAACTGTGGCGATGGAGCCCGGATCAGTGGCAGCGGGGGGTTCAGCATGGGGATGGGCGTGGGTCGTCAGGGATGGAGAGGGGGCTCTCCGGGCAGATGGACGAATTCTGATCTTGACTGTGGACCTGGTTTCACACATGGATACACAGGATCAGAGTGCCTCGATGACACGCACACGAGTGAGTGCAGGTCACAGTGAGAAAACTGAGTAAGGGCTGCCTCCTGGTGATCAGTCATGCCGACTGACATACACCGTCACGGTGTCACTGCTGTGCTACAGCAGGCAGCGTGAGACGTCGCCATCGCCATGGGAGCAGGCAGGGTGGGGGGCACACAGGACGTTAATCAGCTTAGCAGCTTCCTGTGAGTCCAAAATAATTTCAAAATTATTAAATTTAAAAAAAGCTCAACTGGAAACATAATTTTACATTACCATTGTCTGCAAAGCTTCGTGTGTGGGAGAGAGGGTGGTCAGGAATACAAAGGCGACTGAGACTTTTTACTTCAAATTTGCAGGAATTAGCCATACTGGATGGGGGTGTTGTTTTGCGGGATGGCTTTGAGTAACAGCCACAGTAACTTAGAAATGGGTGGCCACATGGGCAATCTGGGGCTTTTGGGAAGAGCAGAATAATGAAGAATCATGTAGAGGTTCCTGCATGGATGGGGTTTGGATGTTGTCGCCTCCTCAGGAATGCAGCCGTGTATGTCCCTGGGTGGGCTGCATTTTTACTGGGGGCATAGGGGGTCTGTGCATGGCTTCTTCCCTCTCCTTTCCAGTGAGTCTTTGAGTGTTTTTACATTATCTCCTTACGATCTTTGGTGTGGAGGAGTCTATTGCACCTATGTGTTCGGCCTGAGTGAAGTGGGCAGATTTGAGGGTCTTACCCCTCGAGGTATTGTAGACGCCACAACCTCATGCATTAACTAAAGATTTTCAGCCCACTCATTAAGATCAGGTTTTCTCAACCCTGGCGCCACTGACATTTGGGGCAGGATCATTCTCTGTCTTGGGGGACTGCCCTGAGCCTTGGGGGATCTTATCAATGTCCCTGGCCTCTACCCACTGGTTGCCAAGAGCACTCTCCCTCCCCTCTGTTGTGACAACCAAAAATGTCTTTGCCAAGTGTCCTGTGGTGGGAAAAACCAACAGTTAAGATCTACTGATTTAAATTCTTCAGTTGTGGGATTTTTTTCTTCCAATTGGTCTTTATTGGTAAGCGGAGTTTTTAATGGGATTCTCACTTCTTCTCCCTTTATCTTATCTTCTCCTGGGGCTGCATTTCGATTCCTTCAGCTGCAGAGCTCAGAGAGACGTTCACAGCAAGCAAAATGCAGTCCCCATTTTTATTAAAATTTTCCAGGGTATTTTTCCTCTTGGGGAAGAGGAAAGTCTGCCCAAAGCATTCTCTGGCAGATAATGAAATAGTTGGGAGTAGCAGACTTTCGATATGATTTTTTGTGTGTGTGTGTGTGTGTGTGTGTGTGTGGCTCCCGGTGAGTAGGTTAGATAACTAGGAAAAGGGTGTTACTGTTAACATTTGTGAATAATTGCATCTACAAAAATGATTAAACAGTTTTGCCCCCTGTAATCGTAGCAGCTGACAAATTACCCTGTAGGATCTGCTGTGTTTCCTAGGGCCGTGGAATGCCTTCTTATGCAAAACACGTTTCCATGGATTCAGGAAATCATTTTAATGGTTCAGCTATCTTAATTTAAACAAAAGTTCAGGGCTTATTTGTTCAGCTGAGTCTCTAAAAATATTTTCTGACTGCAGTGGCTCTTTTACATTGCTAATATATGTCCAGTGTAAAAAAAGAATTTTTGTGAAACAGTGAAAGCAAGCATTCATTTCAGGTGAACCTTTGCATTAGGAATAATAAAAGAAAATATTAGTCTCATCTCATAATAAATACAGAAGACCTAATAAAATATCCATATTACTACAGGATCAAAAGACCTGGACAGTCGTGGAAAGCAGTAACATTTCCTGACTGAATGTGATCCCGTTAGGTGTAAGCCGTGCATTGTGCTGGTGTGTTGGGGGATCCCAGGACCACCCTCAGGCCCAATGATTTGCTGGAAGGACTCAGTAGCTGTCACACTCACTGTTAAATACAGTGACAGAATGCAGATTAAAATCAAGATGCAGATTAAAGGTACTAGGCTCAAGGTCCAGGAGAAACCAGGCACGACCTTGCAGTGTCCCCTCCTGGTGGATGGGGCACTTAATTCTCCCAGCACTGATATCAGATGATGCATGTGAAGTGTGGCTGACCAGGGGAGGTCACCTGAGCCTCCGTGTCCACGGTTTCCTTTGGGGGTCAGTCCCACAGACATGTGGCACCTGCTGAGGTGTCAGAGGTACAGGAGAGTACCTGACTATCCAAACTGCCTCAGCCCCAGTCCCTGTGTAAATCCTGCTGGTGGTTACACCTGTCATCTGTGTAGGTATGTATATGTTAGAGGTCAATTTGAAAACATACCATTAAAAAGTATAGGGGTGGGTAAGTAGCTAGAGAGTGTGATCCCCTTGCCTTTCATATAGAAGAGAGCGAAACACCACCCTAACTGGCTGTGTGGCATCAATAATTCATACTCCTCCACCACGTCCATCCGTTTTCTCTTTGCAGCATACAGATGGCGTGCGCTTGCAGAACCTCTTATTCCCTTTCCCATGCATGGGAGTTATGAAGGGACCTATATTAAAGGCTGATTGTCCAACTACAAACCCTCTTGAGATGGTGCTCATTGCAAATGAACTCCTCTTCACTTGAAAAGACTGTTTTCCTATTCTTTTGGTTGATTATAAGCACTCACAGTAGCAAAGTGCAAGAGTCCAGAGGTTGTTATTTCATATATTCCAGATGTTCGTAACCATTCGGCCACACCAAGTCCAATGCAGTTCCATCGTGCGATCTTTTCTAAGTTCACTGTTCTAATTTGCATGTGCATAAAAGCTAAGATTCTGCCCTCTCTTCCTTCCCACCCATGTTAACCAATTCCTTAAAATTTGTCAAAGTAGAGAAAGCCCCATTTCCACTAAGCTCATAAAAGAAGAATTTTTTTAAGTAAAACGAGCTAAATTTATAAATCGAGACTTGCCATCCTTGTGCTCATTAATTTCCAAGGGGGGAAGCAATTAGAATGAACGTCAGTTGAGTGTTTATAAATTACAGCTGTTTAAATATGTGTCTTGCTCAATCTAGACAGCAGTTTCCCATTGGTATTAACACCAAAAAAAGGTTAGACTCAGGCAAAGATGTGTTTAAGGCTTAAATGGTCATTTCCTACTTTAAAAGTTGGTGAGGATGTGAAAAATCCTAAGATAAGATAGTTCAAGTTTCCTGTTTTAGATAACATGAAGTAGCCACTTGCCAAGGTTCCTGTCTTCAGAGTTCATTCATCATTACATTTAAGACCTGCTTGCTCTGAAATTCTACTGTAACCTTAAAAATGTCCAGCATGGATATGTTGTATTTCCTGCCAAACTCCATTCCCTTTCTTCCTTTCCACACCAAATAGCAAGCAAGTCTTCTGGACTGTCAGACACAACATTGTCCCTTTTTTCTGAGGTCTCTGTACATGACTTTGCTGGTGATGTCCTTTTCTTTCCCTCCCACATCTATGTCTGTATAATACGCTGTTCCCTTCCACCTCAGCCCTGGGTGCCCATCCCCAGTCTCTCTGTGGACCCCAAGCCTGGGTGCCCATCCCCAGCCTCTCTGTGGTCCCCAACCCTGGGTGCCCATCCCAACCTCTCTGTTGTCCCCAACCCTGGGTGCCCATCCCCAGCTTCTCCATGTACCATAAGCCTGGGTGCCCATCCCCAACCTCTCTGTGGATCTCAAGTCTGGATGTCCATCCCCAAACTCTCCATGCACCTCTAGCCTGGGTGTCCATCTCCAACCTCTCTGTGTACTACAAGTCTGGGTGTCCATCCCCAACCTGTGCATTGACTTCCATACTGATAATTTGGATGGCATGTTTACCAGGCATTTCTTAACCATAATCCCACCCTTGTCATGATCACCATTTTCCTACCACTATCCCTTCTCTCCAAGGAAAACTTCCTGTACCTGTAATTTAATCACTGTCTTACTAAATCTACTTGGGCCGCTATAGGAAAATGCCAGAGTCTGAGTGCCTTGTAGACAACAGAATTTTATTTCTCATTCTGGAGGCTGGAAATCCAAGATCAAGGTGCTGGCAGACTCAGTGTCTTGTGAGGACACACTTCTGGGTTTATAGATGGCACCTTGCCCTCTCATGGTGGAAGGGGTGAGGGAGCTCTCTGGGGCCTCTCCTATAAGGACACTAATCCCGTTCATGAAGATTCCACCCTCATGACCTCCCAAAGGCCCCACCTCCTAACACCATCGCCATGAGGGTGAGGATTTCAGTATATGAATCTGGAGGGGGAGGGGCACAAACTTTCAGACCCTAGTGCTGTTTAATCTAAAAGCGTCAGGATGGTGTTCAAACAGTTCTCTTCTGCTGCCTCCCTGTGTTCAATCTCCTCACCCCACACTCCCTCAGACGTGCACTCCCCACCCCATCAAAGACAGCTCATTCCCCCCCCTCATTTGTTTGTTATAATAACAATAGCTCACATTTATTGAGCACTTACTGTGTGCCAGGCATGCTTCTAAGTTCTTCACAGTTGAAACTATTCCTACCAATTCCTGAGAAGTAGAAATGGCTCCATCCCTCATTTACAGATGAGAAACCCAAGGTGTGGAGAAGTCCAGACTCACCCAGGTCACACTGGGTGGTCATAGAGCTGGCCTTCAGAAAGGGCCATCGGGCTCTGCAGTCTTTCTTATTGGCTTGTTTGTTTAAATTGACAAATAAAAATTGTATATACTTACCTTGTACAACATGACATACGCATCACCTCACATACTTTTTTTGTGGGAGAGGTCTACTCTCAGTGATTTTCAAAATACAATGCAATTTTATTAACTGTGGCCACAATGATGTACAGTAGATCTCTTGAACTGAAATTTTGTATTCTGTGACCATCATCTCTCCAATACTCCCCCTCCGCCCAGCCCCTGGTAACCACCGTTCTCCTTTCTGCTTCTATAAGATCAACTTTTAAAAATTCCACACATGAGTGAGATTCATGCAGCATTTGTCTCTTGGTGCCTGGCTGATGTCAGTTAACCTAATGTCCTCCAGGTTCATTCATAGTGTCGCAAGGAGCAGGATTTCCTTCGCCTTTAAGGCTGAGTAGTGTTCCATGTATATATGCCACGTTTTCTTTATCCATTTGTCCGATGACGGCCACTTGAGGTTGATCCCATATCTGGGCTACTGTGAATACTGCTGCAATAAACAGGAAGTGCAGGTGTCTCTTTCACGTACTGCTATCCTTTCCTTTGGATATATGCCCAGTAGTAGGATTGCTGGATCACATGGTAATTTTACTTTTCATTTTTTGAGGAAGCTCAAAAAAATGACTGTTTTCCATAATGGTTGTACTAAATTACATTCCCACCAACAATGTACAATGGTCTTTTCTCACCAAAAACTTCTTTGTGTTAATAACTTTTCTGACAGGTGTGAGGTGATATCTCATTGCAGTTTTTTGTTTTGTTTTGTTTTGTTTTTATTTTATTTTGTCGATATACATTGTAGCTGATTATTGCTCCCCATCACCAAAACCTCCCTCCCTTCTCCCCCCCCCGCCCCCCCAACAGTGTCCTTTCTGTTTGTTTGTTGTATCAACTTCAAGTAATTGTGGTTGTTATATCCCCCCCCCCCCCCCCGGTTTCTTTGTGTGTGTGTGTGTGTGTGTGTGTGTGAATTTATATATTAATTTTTAGCTCCCACCAATAAGTGAGAACATGTGGTATTTCTCTTTCTGTGCCTGACTTGTTTCACTTAATATAATTCTCTCAAGGTCCATCCATGTTGTTGCAAATGGCAGTATTTCATTCGTTTTTATAGCTGAGTAGTATTCCATTGTGTAGATGTACCACATTTTCCGTATTCTCATTGCGGTTTTGATATGCATTTCTCTAATGATTAGTGATGTTGAGCATTTTTTCACATACCTCTTGAATCTTCTTCTTTTAAATGATTTTCCTTGATTCTATTCATGTGGTGAAATTATTTATTTATTTTCTAACATTAAGCCCTGTGTTCCTGGAACAAACCTCACTGGGCCAGGACATTCTGTCCTTTCTATGGCTGAACTCAGTTTGTTAATACTTGGGTACACTGGGAAAAAACTGGGCTCTGAGAAAAACTGGGCTCTGATGTCTCTTTTTGAATATCCTTGTCAGGTTTGGATCTCCGAGTTATGCTGGCTGGCCTCATACAACAGGTTGGGGCTTTGGAAACTGTTTTCTTAAGGACCTCTTAGTCCCATCTCCTAGTCCACATCTCCCCGTGATCAGGATTTAGGAAACTGTAAAGGGCCAGATAGTAAATATTGCAGTTCCTGTTGTTACCATGCATCTGTCTTCTAGCACAAAAGCAGCCACTGAAAATAAGTAAACAAATATGACTAGCTGTGTTCCAATAAAACTTTATTGACAAGAACAGGCAAAGGACCGGATTAGTCCCACAAGCTGTAGTTTACTAACCCCTGCCCCATACAATCTGAGAATTTCTTCCCCCTTCAGGTGCCAGTGTGTGTCTAGTGAGGATTCTTTACTTCCTTCCCCTTGAAGACTTCCGTGGTCCTCCTGCTGTCTGATCTTGTATTTCCCAACTGCACTTCTTTGCACTTCATCTGAATTTTTCCATATTTGTATATGCCTGGGGAATTTTATTAATATTTATTAGTATTCTTAAACTGATGCAGTTACTTCGTCTTAAATGTACCAGTAGATATTAGTATAACTAGTTCTGTTTAGTTCTGTTCTGTTTGCATAACACACATTAGTTCTTTGCACCTTAAAATAAACTACTAAAATTTCAGACGTTTGCTCCCATGCTGCCTAACATCATTTGGAGTACCACCAGAGATATGGATGCCATGAAAGAGTCCTTTTTGCTGTCCAAGATACAGCAGTTGTCCCAATTTTCAATTCCACACATCTCTTGTTGGGTTGTCCCATGGATGGTGGCACTGCCCTGGGTGCTAGGGTCAGAAGGATGGGTGAAAAGAGGAGGTCTTGTTGTTTTCTCCCCACCTAGAGAGAATCACGGATACTAAAGCAGTCAGCTCTTGCACAGGCTGATAAATGTAATATTAGAAGTGCCTGCCACGTGTGCACGGAGGGGCCCAGGGGCCCGGGAAAGGGCACACAGAGGAGACGGCATCTGAGCTGGGTCTTGAGCTAGAGTTCTTCAGGCAAAGGAGGAAGAAGAGCTTTCCCAGGAACGTTAGGAGCCTGAGGGAAGGCCCTGAGGCACAGCTAAGCCGGCTTGTGTAGGGAGGAAACCACCTTGGTGAAGGAACCCTTGGATACATGGTGGGAGGGAGGAGGAGGAGGTGCTGGAAACTGGGGCTGGCAGCAGATGAACACCAGCTCAGACGTTGGTCCCCGTCCAGTGAGAAGCCATTGATTTATTTTTTAAGCTAAACCTGGAGGTAGTCTGAGTAAAAAATGACCCAGTTAATAACCAAAATGGTGGCTGTCAAGACCAATCAGCACCTGGGGAAAATGCTTATATCGTGTTAGGTAAAAAAGAACAGGGATGCAGTATTCTACGATCGTGAGGGTTATACGTAAAAATTAGTACACCTAGAGTAAAGGGGCTGGAGAGAATTCCCCAATGTCAGGACAGGAGCTGAGCTGATTGTATAAAAATGTGAGTTATTTCCTCCGTCTTCCAAATTGCTTTCTCAGTATTTTCAAAGTCAAGTTTTTCTAATTGTGATGTTTAACAGTGCTGTCCACAGTAAATCTCCAGATTGGCATACATGCTCTTATTTCCTGATTTGCAGACGTTGAATCCCAAATGCACAAGGGTTCAAAACTGCTGGGGACCCCCCTGTAGTGCTGTGGACGAGACTGTTTGAGCCTTGCCTTGCCGAGCGCCTGACTAGAAGCAGGGCTGGGGTTCCCCTCCTCTGCATCCACTGGGCTTCCCGTGGGCGTTTGCAGGAAAGCAGCCTCCCCCACCAGCCCGGGCCCCTTCAGAGGGACCCCTCACGCACAGCCCAGCATTGATCGGGGAGGAAGTAGCAGCCTAGTTTATGACCTGAGTAAGCTTTCCCCTCCTGCATGTTTCCCATGCTTAGAGGATATTAAAATAGTCTTGGCAGGGGCGCCCGGCCACAATAGTCAGCCACCCGAGCTGTAGTCAGCTGCCACCCTTGGGGTCCAGGCCAGATGTTAGAAGTGAAACCCTGTTTTAATGAGATCCTTCTGGTATTGCCTTTGGACGCCCTCCAAGGCAGTTCCATTTTACACTAAATTCCATGTTATGGCGGGTCATCTCGAACAGGTCTGCACACATAAAAACATTCCCACTGCACTCTGTACTCTAGCAAAATGTGGACAGAATGAGGGTAGGAGTCAGGCCCTGGGCCATGAGGATTTTTTACAAATATATACACACATTGAAATGTAAAGCAGATAGGAACATGTCGAGCGATTTAGACTGCAAAATCAAACGGAATTCTCAGCGTGTTTTCGTACATTTTGCTGTTGATGAAGCTGGGGTTTGCATATGCTAAGGATCGCTTCTCGGGCAGCAAATGCAGTTGTCTGGTGAGACCAATCCATCTCTGTAGAACAGAAGTGACGGTAGTAAATTAGCTCCAAAGGGGAGGACGCAATTTCTAATTCTCACACCTTTTCTGTTTACTCTTTCTGGCTCTGAGAGAGAGTGTGAGCGTGTGTTTCCGTGTGTGTTTTCTCCTTGGCTATCTGGCCCAGCTCCCACTATATTTCCACAGCCCTCTCCCATCTTTATTTTGATCAGTGCCCTCCACCACCTTGAGTCACCTCGGCCCCAACCTTGAGAGCAGAGCAGGCACCTTTCCAGGCAGCTGCAGTTCTGCTGGAAAACCTTCACGATGCATGAACTATTTACAAGGGAGATGCTGAGCTGACTCCACCATGTGGAGCGATGTTCCAGAAGCATCAATATTTTCAGAAACAAAAGGAAGCGCTACATAAAAATCAGCAGTCCGTGGTTGGGGTTTCAGAATGACTCTGTTGTTACATCTTCTCTCCTTAGCCCTTGAGACTGGATAAGTGTGTTAAGCACTAGTGTCCGTCCATATAGGGCCAGCCCAGCAGCAGAGTTGTTCACCTGTGTCTCATCCAGTGGCTGTTAAATCATAGTGCAGAGCTCCCGACCATAAGGTGTTTTCACTTCCTGTCCAAGGAGGGATGTCCCCACTATGTAGTCACAAAGGCACTGTCCCAGATCCTGCCTCTGGCTCTCTGCTTCCTGGTCCCTGGTGTGGCCCTGCATGGCGTGGCATTACGTGGCGTGCTCCCTTCCCTCGGGAACTGTAAGTAATAAGTTCTTTCAGTGTCATTAACCTCTCTGTGTTGTTACTCAGTCACCTCCAAAAATTAAAATCTCTTGGATTTGCTTGGGACAACTAGGTAATTTTTTTTTCTGCGTAGAATTTTGGAATCTGTTTGTTGGTTAGAAAAGGGACGCAGGGCAGCTAATTGGGCATCTGGTTAAGTGTGCTTTCTCCATAAGCGTAAAGAAGTGGTACAAAATTCTTCTATCACTACATCTGATCTTTGTTCTTAATTTAGGTCTCTACATGAGCGTTGTTGAAAATTTCGATTAATCTCTGCTTTTTTGTCCTACGGAAAGCATCCAGCCGTGTTGTTAACGTGTAGACCTTGTCTGTGACTTATTTTGCTGAAAACATAATAAAAATGATGTTATTGATTAAATGTGTTACTGGACACGGGGAGTCCATCCCTCAGAAGCACAACCAAGACCAGGGTGAGAAGAAAAAGGCTTTATTACTTGCAAGTAAGGAGAACATGCGGGATTGCTCCTGAAGCAGTATCTCCCCAAACACGGGAAAGGAATCGCCTTATAGAGGCAAAGTTCACCCCAACTTCCTGCCCAAGTCCTCACTGAGGTCCTCTCATGTAAAGGAAGGATACAAGCTTGCTCAATTTGGATTGGTTGACTATGGGACATACTTCACTGGTCAGTTCTGAAGCCAAATTTGTATTTAAGCCTGGGAAGGAATGTGACTTTCGTTCAACAGCAGGACTTCAGAAAGTTGTCACACAGGCTAACCCTTGAGCCTTGGCTAGTACAGGTTACAGTCTAAAGGTGGCAAATTGAGACTCTCATGGCTGACCCATGACGTAATACAGAGGCAAGTAAGTCTGGAGATCCCAGCTCCTCTCTAGGTGGAGAGTCACCAGAGTTCATCTCTGGAGCCCATATTTCAGTTTTAGCCAGTATATTTTGAGGGCAGTCTAGTATTTCATGGTTCATGACTTCCTGCCACCTCCTGCAAGAACAGAAACTCAGAGCAAAGTGTTATGACCCGTTTACTTCCTGTTTTGGGCTTCTAAGTGGTGGCAAGCACCTGGGCATTTAGGAGACCCTAGACCCTAGGTTACAAATGGTTTCCTTCCTCTTTTAAGGGGATGCCGTCTTGAGTCATCATTGGTTTCTAAACACATTTCAGTAGTGTATGGTGTGTGGGTTAAGAGCGTGGATTCAAGGGTCAGGTGGCTGTTTGCTAGCTGTGTGCCCTCATGGAATCCCATAACCACTTCATGACTCAGTTTCCTCATCTGCAACATGAATTTAATTGGACCAAATCGTAAGTTGTCAGATCTCTCTGACTTAATTCATGAAAAGGGCTGATGCACATAGTAAGCACCCTCTGTCATTAGCTTTACTGTGGCTGTTTATAATTCTTTCCAAATAATGAATTGTTTTTCATTCAGGTATAGATTTATGGCTGAAAGTTTTCTGACTGGCACCCTTGTCTAAAGACTCCGTTTTCTTCCTGTTGTGCTGTTGTGCCTAAGTCCTCAAGTCTTGTCTGTCTCCTTGAAAGTCCTTTGTTATGAAAATAGTGACAGTCACTTCCTGTCACGCTGGGGTGTAGAAAGGACTCCTGGCTGTGGCCATAATTACCAAGAAGGAAAAGGTGTCCGCAGGAGTGAGAGCAGGGTTTCTAAACCTTGGCACTCTTGAAATGTTGTTCCAGATCATTCTTTGTTGAGGTGGACTGTCTTGTGAGTGGTAGATGTTTAGCAGCATCCCTGGTCTGTACCTGCCAGATGCCTACAGCATATGAACACACCACCCCCATTATGACAACCAAAGATGTTTCCAGGTACAGGTTGAGCATCCCTAATTCAAAAGTTGGAAATCCACTATGCTCCAAAATCCAAATCTTTTGAGCACCGACATGACATCATAAGAGGAAAATCCCACCCCTGACCTTATGTGACAGGTCATGGATTTCATGCACAAAATTATTAAACATATTGTATAAATTGCCTTCAGACTGTGTGTGTAAGGTATATATGAAACATAAATGAATTTCTTGTTTAGACTTGGGTTGTGTCCCGAAGATATCTCATTATATCTATGCAAATATTTCAAAATCTGAAATCCCAAATCTGAAGCATTTCCAATAAGGGATACTCAACATGTATTGCCAAGTGTCTTCTTCTGGGGAACAAAACTGCCCTCCTTTGAGAAACTGCTGACCTAGACCGAGAGACCAGAATGAGCAAAGTCATCCTGCAGGAAAGCAGGCATGTGCTTGGAGCAAGGCACGGGAGAGATGACAGCGGAGGTTTGGAAGGCCGTGCTGAGGCCAGGGGCTTGCCCAGGCAGGAAGGAGCGCAGTGGGCTGCTTGTGGTGAAACAGCAAAGTTGCTGTGATGGTTTTGTGTTGCATCACGTTATTATCAGGCCTGTTAGAAGCAGAGGAATGAAAGAGGGGTTGGGAGAGAGTAAGGATCCAGGATCAGAGTGGTGGCAAAGAGAAGAGAAAAGTCAGGTGGGTAGCGTGGATACGGAGAGAAGAGAGGATCTGGGAGGCTTAGTGATACCATGTATATAATTGGGTTAGCATACTCTTCATGTAAGGCAGCAGATAGTAAATATCTTCAGCCTCGGTGTGGGCAGTATGGTCTCTGTTGCAACTACTCAGCTCTGCCATTGTAGCATGAAAACAGCCATAGACAATACACCAACTCATGGGTGTGGCCATGTCCCAATAAAACTTTATTTATACATACAGTCAGTGGGCCAGATATGGCCTGCAGGCCTCGGTTTACCAAGCGCCAGTCTAGACCATTTTGAAATAAACAGACTGTGCCCACTGGACAGCTGTCAGTATGTAAGTCTGTTAAATACTTAATACAAATTCTGCCACAAACTGGTGCCCTTGGTATTTGTTTCAGCTGAAGATGCAAAACTAACCTCGGAGCTGCCTGAGTGTTAAGTGTCTGCTTTTCTCTGTCAAATAAGCAGTATTTCTAAGGGCTGGAGGGTGATAATTTAGCAAAGTTTGCTGATAAATCAGGTTTGCATTAACTGGGCATAATGGGTCAGTGTACAACTAAAATGGTTTGTGAAGCCATTTGTGAAAGAGGTAGAGGTAGGCAGTATTCTAATTTTAAGAAACAAAGTGTGTACTTGGTTTGTTTTGAGTGTGTTTTTATTCCCTAGTGAGGTGAGACAAACTCATGCACAGACTGTTTCCTCTCTTGTGAGACCAAGGCAATTTTCACTTCAAATGGACAGGACTCTACTTTTGAAGATCCGACCGTTCTTTTTAGCATGTGGTCCTTATTTTAAGCCTTCCTCAGTTTATCTTGATTGTGTCTTTTTTTCTTGGGAATAATTTTGCCTCATCTGGTGGTTGTCTGTTACTTCATATTCTCTAAAGTTTGTGATCAATTGCATGTAGACAGGGACTTGCTTTTCATTGGCAACAATCCAGAAACAAGCAGAAAGACAAGTAGAATAGAGCTGTGGATAGTGGCCTTTTGGGGGGTCAATTCCACCGTGTTATTGGTTTTCAACCACAGCAGGGTCGACTAGATAATGTTTGGAGACATTTTTGGTTGTCCCAGTGGGAGTGGATGCTACTGGCATCTAGTGGAAAGAAGCTGGGGACGCTGCTCAACAGTCTGCAAAGGCACAGGACAGCTCCCACAGCAAAGAATGATCCAGCCCAAAGGTCAGCCGTGCTGCTGCTGTGGAGATGCATCAGGGATACAGTTGCTAAGTGCTGGCAAGCCTGCTGGCTTCCGTAATGCCTTCTGGATAGCTGAGCAGCAGGCACCAAGGACACTGACTCATTGCCCTCACATGGATCTTTCATGCATCCACCACCATGCTTTCTGTACTTCTCCATTTTAACTACTCCTGCACCTGCTGCTGGGGCAGTCCTGAGTGTCGCATCTGCCAATGACATTCTGATCTTTGTGCCTACCTATGTCTTGTTGGGCAGAAGAGATGTGTTGAATGTCGTGGGACAGCTGAGAGGTACAAGGTACAGAAGTCTCACCGTGCCAGCAGACTGCGAGCGGATGTGCTCATGAGCCTTGGAGTCCCATTGGAGGGGTGGGACACCGGCAGTGGTGGAGGTCGGCTCGCCCTGGAAGAGAAGTGTCCTGCCTGGAAGTACACGTCTTCAAGGACAGCACCTTACACAGCACCTGGCCGTGGCCGCAATCTAGCAACTGTGGCCTAAGAGGAAGTAGTCGAGCAGGCCTCAATTACATAGTCCTTGGGCATTGTCTTAGTCTGTACAGGCTGCTATAACAAAATGCGTTAGAATGGGTCATTTATAAACAACAGAAATTTATTGCTTACAGTTCTGGAGGCTGGAAGTCCAAGATCAAGGTGTGGCAGATGCCGTGTCTGGTGAGGACCTGCTTCGTCATTCACAGACAGTGTCTTCTCACTGTGTCCTCACATGGTGGAACAGGCGAGGGGGCTCTCTGGGGTCTCTTGTATAAGGACACAATCCCATTCATGAGCACAGAGCACACATGACTTAATCACTTCCTGAAGGCCCCACCTCTTAATACTGTCACAATGGGTATTAGTTTCCAACATGAATTTTGGGGAGACACCAACATTTAGACCATAGCAGACACCTCCCTGATCCAGAATGAATATCAGAACTGGAAAGAGTCCTAGCAGCCGTTTCATCCAACGTCTTCATTGTACCAACACAGAAATGCAAAAAAGTGATGTTTCCTCTAGCTCGTGGTCTTCTGTCCTGATCCATAAGTGTCTGGGGTCTGGCTGCTCTTGCATCTGGCTCTTCCGTCGGCTCCTTGAGGTCCCTTTTATTGCCACAGTACGGAAGAGGAAACAGAGGCCCAGCCACAGTGAGTGACGTGGCTCAGATGCTCGATGACAGGGCACACATAGAAGCCAGCAGTCGTTACTGTTCCCAGTGTCTTCCCCATCGAGCCCCCCTCCGGCCTCGATGACATCAGACTGGCCAGGAGTCAGCGAGAAAGTCTTACAAATAAATGGACTGAAAAACCATTGATTTAGAGTTCATATACAGATCCATCGAAAGAGATGCAACTAATATGAATTTAAGCAACTAGGAGAACTTCTTTGAACAGGGATATGGAATGTACAGACTGCGAGTCTTTATGGAGGTGCCTAATTTCCAGTCATGATTACCCGCTGTCTCCAGTAGAAGACCCAGGCTAACCAAAAATGTTCAAGGTAATGGTACCCTGTAGAGCTTTATCCTGCCTTTTCCTCGTCATTCTGCTGCCATGGGGAAACTCGTTCTAGCAGACAGTTTTCAGCTCAGACTCCCAGACCCTCAGCCCATCTTTACTGCTCCGTCCCTTTTTCAAGAAGACTCAACTCAGTAGCGTCATCAATGCAGTCTAGAGTTGGAATCCCCACCAAAGAGCATCGTCCCGTAAAGGTAAGAAAGTGATGCAGTCAAACCATATACTCAACATTTAAAACCCCAGAGAAAGAGAGAAATAAGGGGCGTACTGAGGCCTGCAGTTAGAAATAGAAATGGGCTCTGCATCCGTTTGCAGGTTATCTGGCCCTGCAGTGATGCTGCTGGTCAGAGCTGCCAGCCGTGCAGCCGGGCAGCAGGTGGGAGTGCCATCTGCGTCAGCCTAGAGGCTGCAGGAATTCTGCTTCCTGTGCCTGCGGGTCTTACAATGTAGGGTAAAAGGATGAATCTTGGAATCACGGGGTCTAGGGTTCAAATTTTAGATCAGCCTCTCATCACAGGTGTGAACCTTGGGCAAGTTACCTAATTTCTCCAATATTTTCCCTTCTTCTGTGTAAAACAAAGACAGTACCGGCTCTGAACAGCTGCTGTAAAGATTTAGGTAATGGCTACAAAGCTCCCAGATTCGGCTAAAGGTAGCAATGCAGTCAGGATCAGCTGTGCTTCTCGGAGCATGAATCCTTAAACGTCAGTTCTGTGGCCCGGTGTTGCTTGAGAGAACGAATGAATGAATGAGTGAGTGAATGAGTGAAATACAGACAGTCCCTGGCTTGCTATGGTTCAATTTATGATTTTTTGACTTTACGGTGGTGCAAATGTGATTCAGTAGAAATCGTACTTATGAGTTCTCATACAGCCATTCTGCTTTTAACTTTCCATATGATTTTCAGTAAATTACGTGAGATGTTCAACACTTTATTATAAAACAAGCTTTGCATGAGGTGATTTTGCCCACCTGTAGGCTAATGTAGGTGTTCTGAGCACATTTAAGGCAGGCGAGGCTAAGCTGTGATGCTTGGTGGGTTAGGTGTATTAAATGCACTTTGGACTTTCAGTATTTTAACACGTGATGTTTTATCAGGACATGACATCATTGTAAGTCGAGGAGCATCTGCACACCAGAAGCTGGACTTCTCTTGCACAATTGCTCCAGCAGTCACTGAGATTTGTTTGTCAGGAGCCCTCATCAGCAGTGAATGCTGTGCTCTGAAGCGTTTAGTAGATGTTTCTCGACAGTGTTTTACAGTGACTAAGCACAGTGTCCCACTGCCGGGGTTTGGAGCTCAGCCCCACCCCTACCAGCTCAGTGATGTGTGCCCATCAGTCACCCTTGATAGATCTCGGGGACTTATTCTGTGAATGGGGAAGCGGAGGAACAAGGGAAAGATGGCAGAGGGAACGACTGCCAGGAGGCTTGAGTGAATTCGAATAAAGCCCCAGAAGCAGTGCCAGGCTGAGAGTGGGTGCCCTGTGAAGGCTGGCTGTCATTATTATTATGACTGCAGTGTCATAGCCCTGCATGAGGTCTTTTCAGGATATCAGGAGGATGAGACATAGCCCTCCATCCATTGATCAGCCTTGCTGGAAACCTGGACGAGGAAAGCCTGGAGCTATAACGCTGCACAGCATGGTGGAGATACAGGGGAGTCACTGGTTGAACGCAGGGGTGGCTTGTTTTGTTTTGCTAGGCGTGGGTCAGGGAAAGGAAGGTGGGTAAAGAGAAAGAAAACAGGGGAGAAGGGAAAGGTAAGGTCTACTGTAAAGGGCCTGTGCTTGTATCCTCCAAAAACGCAGAAGAGAGGAATCCTTGCAACCTAATTTATGTATGGTTTTGTGAAGAATTACAGGGCTGTATGCAACTGAGTGCAGAATTAATGACAGCTACCACGTTTGCTCCGTTCCGTCAATATAAACTACCTATTTTACACATCCGTTATTACTGGGAGATGAGGGAGGGACGGGGTGGATTGGGGAGGAGCGAGTGGATAGGGAAGTGAGCAGGGGACGGGGCAGGAGAGTGCAGACACAGACGCCTCCTTTCCTGGAGGTGTGCTCCCATCTAGTGAGACTTTGGTTTATTGCAAAGTCAGTTCGATTTGGGTAACGGGAGGCAGCAGGGCTGATGATATTGCATCTGATGAGAGACAAGCCCGCACGCTCCTGATCCCGCTGCCTCTGTTCGGGTGACTGAGGGAGGGTGGAAGGGAAGCAATCGCCAGGCCAGGTGGAAAGGCACCCACCTGCTCGGGTAACCAGGGGCTAAGCCTGCAAACCGGCAACGTCGCCATAAACAGTGGGCAGAACAAAGTCAGGAGGAGTGGTCACTTTGAGAACCCTTGCTGCCCAATCAGCAGACAACAGAAACGGAGTGAGAGGCCCTGCCCCACCTCTGGCCGGGGAGCCAAGCATGGAGGTCCAGGTTACTCGGACACAGCATTCACCTCCCTGGGATTACGAGCCCTCGAGCACCCCAGGGCCGCCTGTGGGCCACACGGGGCGATCAAGCCCCACCAGACTGGGCTGCCTGTTTTACCTGCAGCTGCGCAGATCCCCCCACCGACAGCAGGGGGCCAGTTTCCTGTCCTTGAGGAGGGGCTGTTGCAGCTTCCCCACTGCCCTCAGACCCCTACATAGACCCCCAGCACCTCCTTCCATGCCTCATGCCACTGCCTTCTTTTCGCAACGCAGCTGTCATCCACACGCAGGAGCCATCCTGGCTCTTCTGAACTTTTCCTTAAAAACCTTTATCCAAAATTCCTTTGAGTTGCCAAGCAGCTTCCCACACAGGCAGTAAAGGAGACACACTGGGGGAGGAAGGGGACACAGAGAGGCTGCGGCACTGAGCTCCTGCAAAGAATATGTGAACCGAGGGGTCGGGGGACGCTCAGAGTGGGATTTCTGCAAGAGACAGCCATCCAGGGCACGTGGGACCGCCTCCACTCTGTTCCCTTTTGCTTCTGAATAGCACTGAAAGGGTCCTCCCATGAAGGCGTCTCATCCCTTCCCCAGTCTTCCTTGGTCTCACACTCGTCTCTCTCCCCCTGCCCTTTCCTGCCTGCCTGACCCCACATCGGAAGCCGGGAGTCCTGCAGCAGTGTCCACCCCATTAATGAAGCGTGGTTGAAATGTGCTCTGCCCCCTTCAGAGCTTGCTGGTTGTGCCCGCTCTTCCAGCTCTGGTCTCACCTGCCTGGCCTCCCTCTCGCTGCAGGTTTTTCCCACTCGGCCTTCACGTTCGGGATCGAGAGCCACATCAGCCAGTCCAACATCAACGGGACGCTGGTGCCGCCCGCCGCCCTCATCTCCATCCTGCAGAAGGGGCTGCAGTACGTGGAGGCTGAGATCAGCATCAACGAGGTACGTGATGGGTGCGGGGCTGGGCTTCCCAGCAGCGGGGGGCTCGGGGCCCCGGTCCACAGCCCGCGTGTGCTTCCTGCAGGCGTCTGAGTGCAAGCTGGGGTTGCTTGTTTGGTTTTTGTTACACGTTGAGCATCCCAAATCCGAAATCCTAAATGTTCCAAAATCTGAAGTTTTTGAGCGTCAATGTGATGCTCAGAGGAAATGCTCACTTGAGCATTTCAGATTTTGGATTTTCGGATTTGGGGTGCATAACCAGTAAGTATAATGCAAGTGTTCCAAACTCAGAAATAATTTCACACTGTGAAACGCTTCTGGTCCCAAGCATTCCTGGGAGCCTGACAAAGGGCATAACCAGAGGGACAGTCAGGGACAGAGAGATGATGGCCCTGTGTTAAAGTGACCTCAGGTGCTGGTTTCCCGACTGTGCTCTTTGTGGAGCTGATCCGGGGAAAGATGGAACAAAAACCATCAATTAAAATCACACAGATTCTCTTGTATCCCCTCCCACCTTCTAGATTGGGGCTGTGCCATTTTCATAGAAATTTTGAAAGTCAGTTATTTGGGATTTAAACAGTTCCCTTCACCTCCCTGGCCCCTTCATCTGTGCTCTCGGGATTCAGCTGAGTCCCACGGATGAGTCCACGTGTCCCAGCTCTGTCCTGCCTTCCTCCTCTCCTGCCTCAAGTTCAGAGCACACAAAAATGTGTTTGTCCGTCCACCAGGCAGCACCCTGAGCACTGCGGGTTTCATGTGATTCGAGTATTTGGAAAGCACGTCTTACTTTTAAGTGTGTACAGAATTTTTTTTGATAGTACCAGAGAATCGAAGGATGTTCAGACAAGAATGTGAATCAGAGGCCCAGACTGGAGCCTACTCGGGAGAGCGTGGTGCTGACAACGCCAAGTCAAGGGTGATCCCCTTACCGGTCATCTTTTAAAAAAACAAAAAATGTGAATCAGAACTAAACGAGGTCATTGCTGTATTCGGTCTAAACCCTGAGCCCAGGGCGTCGTTTCAAGTAGCTGCAAGTGCTTATTTTATTAGATCAGATGGGCACGTGCACCAGGAAGGAAATCCTGAATGCTGCAGGCATCTCTAAATCGGGGCCGATGCTTCCAAAGACTTACTCCTCCCACAAAAGTGGGTACTAAGAGATTCCACACTTGCCGTGGCACCGGGCAGGGTTTCTCCTGCTCAGCACTATGTACATTTGTGGCTGGACCCTGCTCTGTGGTGGGGACTGTCCTGTGCCCTGGAGGATGTGGACCAGCATGCCTGGTCTCCACCCACCAGCTGCCAGTAGACCCCCCGCCAAGTGGTGACAATGAAAAATGTCTCCAGTCATTCCCTGATGTCCCCCAAGGAGACAAAATTACTCCCCCCATACACACACCCCTGCCCCTGTTGAGAATCCTTGCATCAGGGATATAGCACTTTTGTCTTGGAATAAAGGAGACACGTTCACATGTCCTTAATGCCCCAGTTCAGGTTGACACTTAGCAAATATCAGGTCTCCCTCGGGACAGCCACCATACCTAGTTCTTCATCGACGGTTCCCCTTGTCCACCTCCCTTTCCTTGGCCCACCATGGAGTCCCTCTGCCCTGCCCCTATAGTCCGGGCACCTGCTTGATGCCGCCGACCCCCGACCCCAGCCCCTGAGCTCCCAGGCGTCTCAGTTTCTGGGCCACCTTCCTGCACCTCTCCCACCTGGAAGGCAGAGTCTGGTCCTGGAGGTCCTCTTTTGCGGGTGCTGACGGCTGCCCTTGGCTTACTTTCCCAGGATGGCACGGTGTTTGACGGCCGCCCCATAGAGTCCCTGTCCCTGATAGACGCCGTGATGCCCGATGTGGTGCAGACGCGGCAGCAGGCGTTCCGCGAGAAGCTCGCGCAGCAGCAGGCCAGTGCGGCGGCCGCAGCGGCAGCAGCAGCCACGGCAGCCCCGGCAGCAGTTTCCCAGCAAAATCCACCAAAGAACGGAGAGGCCACGGTGAACGGGGAGGAGAACGGAGCACACGCAATAAGTAAGTGTGGGGCTTCTGGCGCTTTATTGTGCTTCTAAAGCTGGGCGAATGCAACGACTTCTTAGAGATCTGCCCGCTGTCAACTTCTCACCAGCTGCTTTCCAGTGCTTGCTCACTGTCTGGCCGGAAGACCTTCATGTTCCCTGGTTGTCACCAAAATCCTTAGATCCGACCTTCTCGACACCCATCCTGGATTTTATGAAATCCTGCTGCCCTGCTCCTGAGGGCTCGCGTGTAACAGGGACAAGTACCAGATGCTCACTGTCCAACACGAGCAAGTGTCTCTCTCAGCCTTCCATGCAGAGGGTTTTCAGCCAAATTATGGTCTAGTAGTCGAGCCCATGGTCAGTGCAAGGGCACCACGCCCCGGACACCAGGCATCATCTTACTTGGCCATTGCAAAACCCCGGGAGGTTAGACCTGTTAGCTAATCGCCCAAGAGTATGCAGCAGATGAGTCAGAGCTCGACAGTCATATCACAAAACTTGCTCAGGCCCGGTGCACCTTCCACCAACTAACTCCCACATCAGAAAATCTATTTAAAACTAGAACAACAGAGACAAAAGAGGTGCCCTGTCCTGGGACCCACAGTCAGAATGCAAGGCATGCCTGTGCCCCATCCAGGACCTGAGCCATTCTGCCACCCCTCTGGTCTGAGGTCGGCTCCTTACCTGTTCCCCATCTCTGGTCTGTTGCTCTGGAGGCTGTTCCCTGCTGTGGCCGTGGGAGTGGGAGTTCTTCTGCCCAGGCTGGGTCTGGGCACTGACCCCTGCCCCAGGGATCCCAGCCTCCTTCTCTTGCTCGTGCACGTGGCTAATACACCCTGGCTCACTGCTCTTAAGTTCTGCAGCAGCCGCCTCGACCCCCTTCTCAGCACCTCACACCTGGTCTGCAGACCAGCCTGTTGGGGCTGGAGTGTGCCACGGCTGCCTGTGGATAAGTGAGCAGGTGACAGCTTCCTCTGCACGCCTCTACAGAGTCCCAGGCCCCCACTGCACGGCTGGCTAGGACGCCAGCTGTCCTCTCGCCATCACCAGGGGATGGATCCACCAAACGTGGAAGATCATTTTGCTTTTCTTCATCTTCTCCGAGCCACATGGGAACTTGGGAAGCATAAAAGAAGTAGCGTTTATTCACAGCCCCACTGTTCCTGAGGGTAGGCTGTGAAGATTTTGTGTCAGGCTTCTCAATCCAAGCAGGGTCACCAGGCATTTTCATATTTTTATGTGTTGACCCAGAAGCAGTGGATCTTAGGTTACCTGCCACTGAGAAGTGAGTCCTTCTCTTCCTGGGGTTTTCCACCAAAATACCTGAACAAGAAGATGTAACAGCAGACTCAGCTCTACACTGCATTACAAAACTGTCAGCTGCTGCTGACTGTGTGCTGGTTAGACCGGACTGCTGCCTTCTCTTTCCCGTAAAGCAGGGGCTACTAAACTTTCCCTAAGGGGCCAGACAGTGGCTGTCACAGGCGATCAGGGCCAGGCAGTCTCTGTCACAGTGACCCAACTCTGTCTTGAAATGCAGAAGCAGCTGTCCTCCTCTGCTCGGGCTACTGTGACAGAGCACCGCAGATCTGCGGCAGAAACAGCAGACATTTCTCCCTGCAGGCCTGGATGCTGCAAGTCCGAGCTCAAGGCGAGGCAGGCTGGTTCCTCCTTAGTCCTCTCTCCTTGGCTAGTAGACACCATCTTCTCCCTGTGTCCTCACATGGTCGTCCCTCTGTGTGTGTCTGTGTCCTAATCTCCTCTTCTTATAAGGACATCAGTCGTATTGGATTAAAACCCACTCTAGCAAGCTCATTTTACCTTAATCACCTCTTTAAAGACCCCGTCCCCAAATACAGCCACTGTCTGAGGTACTGGGGACACGGTTCATCCCGTAACAGTCGCTGCAGGTAATGCATAAATATGTGGGCGTCAGTAAATAACTTAAACGTGATTTATGAGGAGAGGCTGCAGCAGGCTAGATTTTGGCCCATGGGTCATAGTTGACTGGCCCCAGTTTTATGGAATAAATTAGTGTATTCCTCACTCAAATTTGAAGACTGGCAAAATACAAAGAGACATAAAATACCCAATCACACAAAGCCATGATTTAGTTATAATCATCAGAGATGGTATCGCCTAGTACATAAAAACAAGGTGTTCCTAAAACAGAAGCCCCCTGAGAATGAGTTTCTTTTGTATTGATAAGCCACGTGCCTTTTTGTGTTTCCTACAACAGATAATCACTCGAAACCCATGGAAATTGACGGGGACGTTGAGATTCCACCCAACAAAGCCACAGTCCTTCGGGGCCATGAGTCCGAGGTGTTCATTTGTGCCTGGAACCCTGTCAGCGATCTGCTGGCTTCTGGGTGAGGATGTCAGGTTGGGGACGCTCCAGGGTCAGGGGAACCCCTGCTCGTCTCTGGCATTCTGCCTCAAGGGACACGTGCTGTTGTCTGACCTCGTGTGTCACGTCTTCCCGACATGAGCAGATCCCGAGCGGGTGCTGTGCACTCCACAGCTCTGTGTGTCTCGGATTGTGAAGTCGGCATTCCTCGCCGTGTTCTCCATGGGATGGGGAGCAAAGACATTTAAAACTGCTAAATGCAGAGATGGCGAGGAGGGGGGGTGCATGGGAGGGGTGGAAAGAGCTGTTCCCACCAAGAGCCGACGTGCGCGTGTTTTTATTCTGCAGGTCTGGAGACTCGACGGCCAGGATATGGAACCTTAATGAACACAGCAACGGGGACTCCACCCAGCTTGTGTTGAGGCACTGTATACGGGAGGGGGGACACGATGTCCCCAGTAACAAAGATGTCACCTCGCTGGACTGGAACGTAAGCATCTTCCACCCCCCAGGCCCCTTGAAATGTCAGGGTGCGGTGGCCCTGCCCTGAGCTGTGGGCTCACAGGTGCCCTCCATCTCCAAGAGCTCCTGCTGAGGCCATGGCGGGCACAGAACGAGCTGGGTGTTGGGTGGCCGTGCCTTCCCATGGTCAGCACGCATGAGCGAGTCGAGCCTGATGGCTCTGTGAGGGGGACCTCACAGCGTGAAGGCGGGACCCCGGGAAGGCTCAGCTGGGGAGCTGTGACAAGCAACCAGGAAAGAAAACTTTCCACCTTGAGAGCTCAGGACCAGCTGCTATGTGCATTTATACATGGGACACACACCGTTCAACTTCTTTTTGCTTTCTGCAAAGTCCTAGGATGACTTTCTGTAGGTATTTTAAATTCTGTCCTTAATTAGACAGCACACAAGGTGAGTGGTTCCAGTGTGGCTTTCTCGCTTCCTGCTCCACATGCCTTGCGTTTAATTTAACAGCAGTGTGTGCTGAAGTAGTCAGAGATGACCCGTTAGTCTCTTAATGTGGCATCAGTTATCGGCTTAGGAATATTCTAGACTCGGGATCCTGGTGAGTTCTGTGTGCTTTTCTGGTGCCATCTCTACTAAGCTGCTTCTGTGGGTTTGTGTCTCTTTCTGGCCCGCAGAGCGATGGGACACTTCTGGCCACAGGTTCATACGACGGTTTTGCAAGGATTTGGACGGAAGACGGTAAGTCCTGCGTCTGTCGTGTTGGGGTTGGACAGGACCTGCTTCTGGATGTAACCGTGAAGTGAACAGACCATGACTTTGAAGTCAACATGTTTGTCTGTATTTTTTTTTACATAACAGGTAACCTGGCCAGCACCTTAGGCCAACATAAAGGCCCCATCTTTGCCTTGAAATGGAACAAAAAGGGGAATTATATTTTGAGTGCTGGTGTAGACAAAGTGAGTATTAACTTAAAACACATACTTTCGATCTATACATGTTTATTTTCAGTCTCCAGATAACACGGTGTTTTCTTTGAATTCTTAGGCTTTCTCCTTCCCCTTAAGAAATCAAAAGGACCTGTATAGGTTTTGCTTTTGTAATTTTGATCTTAGTGTTAATTTATAGCCCATAATCTCTGTCAGTATATTCCACTGTTCTACAGACCTCTGTGCAAAGTGTCCCTTCTTTTGAGGTTCATAGTTCAGTGATAAAGAGAGGAAAATCTCCAGACTGTGTTTATCAATGGCTGGACAGAGCAGGTGGTGTGGGTGTGCTCTGTGTAAACTTTCACCCCTAGAGTGATGTTAGTGACACAGACTGTTCTCTTAGCAGACTTCTGCTTTCCTAATTTGATAAGCTCCTGCTTCCCACTGTGGACTGCACATTTCCCGAGCAGGAGTAAAATGGACCTAGGGACAGGGCACTGTCCCCTGACAGGCCACGGAGCCAAAGTGGGACTCCCTTGCTCTGCACTTGGGCAGGGCTGCCAGAGAGACGTGATGGCATTAGAGCCAGGTGCCTCTCGAAGCCATCCTGGGGTGGAAGATCCCAGAACAAAGAGGAAGGAGACATAGAACCATTCCCCCACAGAAACTACACTGGTTTCATGATAGTTTGACAACTTTACTCTGTTACTGCTTTCTGTTCATTCAAGTTGTAAAATTTAATATAAAATAATAAACGAACTCTAAACATCATCACACTCTTGGAGAAGTCATGGGTGCACTTGGCAGGGTACAGCCCACACAGGCCATAACTGGCCCATCACCTGTTCTTTTAAATAAAGTTTTATTGATACACAGCCACTCCCATTTGTTGAGAATTGTCGGTGGCTGCTTTCACGCCTTAGTGGCCGAGTTGAACAGTTGCAACAGAAGACCATTGGCCCTCAAAGCTTAAGGTATTTACCAGGTGGCCCTTGATAGAAAAAGAGTGCCAGCGCCTGTATGTGGATATAACTGTGTAGGTCAGTGAATCATTTGTTCCTTTTCTCTATATTTAAGCCAAGAAACTCTTCATTCAGACTTGGGGGCCTAATTTATTATAATATAAGAAAAGATAAGCTGCTGTGGTTGACACACTAAATGTGTCGTGTAACTACCATCAAATTTTTCCCAAGATGTTCTAGTTCAAGTAATACGCACACACAGCACTCTGTCATGCCTTCAGCAGGCCATCGGTAACTGCCACTTGAATTATGAAAATAATTCATGAAAATGATCGCTAACATTTACAGCAAGCACTTTACTACTATGTGTGCTAACCCATCCGATACTCTCAAGACCGAGGCAGGCATTAGTATGATCAATCCCATTTTACAGAGGAAGAACTGGAGCCCCAGAGAGGTTTATTAACTTGTCTAGTGACACACAGCTGGTGCAGCGTGGAGGAGGATCAGGCCGCGGCTTACCAGTAACTCTGCCCTCTGACTTGCCGAGCATTCTAAATCGTTTCCTGGCCTCCTTCCCACCTGGCGGATCTTTTATTTTACATTCATTTGTGTGTTTCTCACCAATTATTTATTTTGACTCTACCAGGTGACGGACTGTACGATCAGTAAAAATGCGTATTTGGAATCATGTTAGTCTTTTGGGCCATATATGTCCCTCTTTACTCCTTAGTCAACCATGGCAGGAATAATAACAGTGTCCTTGAACATAATACCCATGGAGAAAATGTAATTTATGAGGATGCTGGTGTGACCCTCAGTGTATGCTTAACCTAAAGTGACGAAAATATATTTCACATTCCCAAAGCTTTTGGGAAATGTTTTCTTCGGTTCAATGTATATTTAACATAAACGTCAACTAAATGTTCCAGTGACTGATTGTAGTATGTGAAATTGTATCAGACATTTGTGAGTTTACTTACAGTTTGACCCTTGAACACAGCACAGGTCCACTTATACATGGAACTTTTTTGGTCTGGTAAATACTGCACAGTGCTATAAATGTATTTTTCTCTTCCTTGTGATTTTCTTAATAACATTTTCTTTTCTCTAGCTTATTTTATTGTAAGAATACAGTATATAATATATATAACATAGAAAACATGTTTTAATTGAATGTTAATGTTATTGGTAAGGCGTCAGATCAATAGTCGGCTATTAGTAGTTAAGTTTTGGGGAAGGCAAGAGTTACACGTGGATTTTCAACTGTGTCCGGGTCGGTACCCTAACCCGCACGTTGTTCAAGGACCGATTGTACTCACAATATATAAACCACATTTGTTTGTGCTTGACAAATTAAGAAAACAGTTGCAGACAAACAGTGACAGGTGGTCTAGAGCTGACCCCAAATGTAGGAATACCATGTTTCAAAGACACTTGCTGCTCTGAGTGTTTCCTCTGAATGTTTCTACAATCAACCCAAAACATAACCAGTTCTTAAAACGAAATCTTTATGAAGTCTCACTGACAGACAGGTGTAAAGTTTCCAATGACGTTGAAAATTCCGGTTAATGAAGACTTAATTCCAATGGTATTTATGGAGCTGCCCCTGGCTGCTGCTTTAAGTATGTTCCTAGCATCAGTAAGTTCATCAGAATTCATGATTTACTTTGTGTTCCAAGGTGCCGATCACCGTTTTCCTTACTGTAGACCCATAAATCAGCGCCTGACCCGGGCGTAATCCGATGGCTTTGCCACATCTCGTGGTCCTGGTTCATGGAGGGTCGGTCAGGGGAATTTCCAGAAATGTCTGTTTGTGCAGCTCTTCATTTGGAAAACTGCTGAAAAGACATTTAGATATGTTTTGTTACAGGTTTTTTAGCGTTTTGGGATGAGGGGGAATCACCACTGATTTGGGTAGTTTTCTCAGGTATCAGTTAAGGCTGCTGTGTCCGCTGCAGTTGCCACCAGCTCGTGTGGCTGTAGCTCATCACATGTGGCCGTCCAAACTGCTGTGTGTAAAACACGCTGTGATTCCAAGCCCTAGGATGGGGGGCAAGAAAGAATGTCAGATACCTCATTAATATTTTTCTATACTGATTACGTGTTGAAACAATAGTATTTTGGCACTATTGGAGTGAAATAAAATACACTGTTAATGAATTGTACCAGTTTCTTTTTTCTTTTTAATGTGGTGACTGTAAAATTAAAAATTAGTGTAGTGACTCACATGATACCTCTATGGGACAGTGCTAGGCAGTTAGCTTATTTGGGGAGAGCACGGTGTCACACCAAGGTCAAGGTTCAGATCCCCTTACCAGCCAGCCACTAAAAACCCCAAAACTACAGAGAAAAGAACACTCCCCTCTGCTTCCCCTTCTCCTAATAATATGACCTCTCCTCATCCTGAACTTCCTACAGCTTCCCTGAAAAATTAAAGGAATAGCTCTATTGGACTGTGCTGGTTTAGAAGGAATAAGGGCCCACTGTCTTTTCTTGCATGATGCATTTTTCGTGAGAAAACTTTGCAAGAAGAATAATTACTAACTTTTTCCTTTGTTTGCGGAGCGCAGACAACAATCATTTGGGATGCCCACACAGGAGAAGCCAAACAACAGTTTCCTTTCCATTCAGGTGAGGTTTGTTTTGATTTCGTAATTTAAAAGTCATGATTCAGAGTTCTGTGAAATGTCCCTTAAAGTAATTGTGAATGCACAGAGGGAGCAGCCTGTGGAGCCTCGCTGGTGGGAAGGAGACCCATTTCGTGTTAAGTGTTGTCATTCAGGTTTGCAAGGTACAGATGCCTCAACACCCACCTGCTCCCGAGTCTGGAAACACGACTGTGAACCAGCCAAAGAGCCAGGGCAGGCTTCTCTGTCCTGCTGCTCCAGGAGGGCTGCTGTGTTGGGGTCCCCGAGACCACTCCATGTTTGGCAGCCTGCTGGGTGGACACACAGGACTCAGCATACACAGCTAAGACTTCTTGTGGGAACAGATACAAAGCAACATCAGCAAAGGGAAAAGGCATGAGGGATGAAGTCCCGGGGAGAACAGACGTGAGCTCCCAGGGGAGTCGCACGGGATCTGCTTAATTCCCCCAGAAGTCAGCTGTCTTCCAGGGAAGCCCATTAGAGACTTGGTGCTGAGGGTTTTCAGCTCCCTCTCCCCCTTGCTGTTCCTTCCCGAGCCCCCCGCCTCCTGCCATCACCTCTCACTTGATGCGTAAATGCCTCTAGGGAGTGTTCCAGTGGGACTGCCTCAGGGGAGCAGAGACTATACAGACATGAGCGGTGCATGGCCACGAGGTCCCCGGAATGCCAAGTGATCACTTGAGCAAGTGGGTGCCTGAGAGGAGGTGGGAGCAGCCACCCTCAGCCGCAGACCCGCTCCCTGTAACTGGACAGGCATGAGGCTTGGAGGCCACAGGTACAACAGCCATGGGGACTAACACATCTGTACCCCTTCTCTGGCTGGTAGCTGTGCTGATGGCCTGAGATGGCTTGTCTCACTCCATGCTCAGCGTCCCCTGAGGGCTTGTCAGAACATCCCTGTGTGCAGCTGAGACCCCAGGACCTGCCTGAGGGACAGAACAAGGATGGAGTCTGGCTGCTCTGACTTCGCCACCCTGGTCTTTATGTGTTCTTCCAACGTCTTGGGGCACCGGGCTCTGAGGACAGAACGAGGGCTGGGCTTTTAACAATGGTCCTGGGCATTTCGGTGCATTGGAAAGTGGCTGGATTTCCCGCTGCCGTCCCAGCAAAGAATCCAGAAAGTAGAGAATGAGACCGTAACTAAACTGCAGAATTAGTTAACCTTTGTATTGTTCCTGTCATCATTACTTCTGAGGTCCCTGCAGAGGCAGGGCTCACACTAGAACAAGGAGTAGGGAAAGCTGGGACATGGAGAGGTCTAGCGGGGAGTTACCAGAGGGCAGTCACCTCAAAACCCTCAGCAGAGCAGAGGGTCTCTTGGACTCAGGGAGGGTGTTCATCACGAGTCCTGAACCTTTCACCCAATTTCATCCCTAATATGGGATTCTTGTTGACACTAATTATCCCCGAATCCATGGGATGCATTAATGGGTTGCAGGAGGTTTTTTAATTGGGGTGTCTTGAGCACAGGCTACGAAATCTTTTTCCTCTTCTTTTTCCTCCTCTCCCTGTGAAAGCAAGTCTAACAGGCCCACCATGGTGATACTGCTCAAGCAGGAAGGTGCGGGGGCAGGCAGCCAGCACACCTCACCTGCCCTTTCTCACCTGTGCCGTGGGAGCAAGAGCTGCTGCATGCCATGGGGCACAGAAAGGGCCACGGGGCTTCTCTCCAGAGGCATCTTGTCGTCCCTGCAAATGTGGGAGGAGAGGGTCTTTAAGGTCTTTGAAAGTAAGAGTCTGTTCACGTGGGAATATGTTTTATCCTGTTACTAGATATGGCTTCTCCACCATGCTGTTAATTGTTCTAAGTCAGCCGAGCTCTGTGCACAGTTGATAAATGTCAGTGTCCTCCCTGTCTTTCCTGCTCCACAGCCCCTGCTCTTGACGTGGACTGGCAGCACAACACTACCTTTGCCTCCTGTAGCACAGACATGTGTATTCATGTATGCAGACTTGGCTGTGACCGCCCGGTCAAAACCTTCCAAGGACACACAGTAAGTGGGACTTCTGAGTTTCAGACTTGAGTTCATGAGAATGTGATGTGGGAGCCTTTTTATATTTTTTACCTAGAATCAAAAGATGCCGTGACAGCAGACCAGTTCCTCTGCAGACCTTTGCTCTTGAGCTGTCACAGCTACCCTAGGCAGTTGGATTAACTCAGTGACGGGAAGGCAGTGAGAAAAAGTGACCCTGAGGTGATCTAGATGTTGGACTTTGCGCCAAAGGCTATGAAAAAAATGTACGAGGATATAAAGGAAAAGATGCTTGTAATAAGTGAATAGATGGGGAGTGTCAGCAGAGAATGGAAATACTATGTTTCTAAAAAGAAATGGAAATTGGAGAACTGAGAAGCAAAATGTCTGAAATGAAATTCTTATTAGATGGGTGTAAAAGCAGGCTGGAGATTGCAAAAGCAAGGTTAGTGAACAAGAAGGGAGATCATAGAATGGCCAATTTGAAGAACAGAAAAGACTGAAAAAATGAGTGGAGGCTTATGGACATATGGGACAATATTAAACATATATCTGTGTTATATGGGTAGAAAAAAGAGAACGGAACAGGAAAATTACTTGAAGAGACAGTGGCCACATTTTACTAAATTTGGTGGAAAGCATCAACATTCAATCCAAGAAGCTGAGCAGACCCCAAGCAGAACATTTAGAAAGATATCTGTACACCTAGGCATGTGGTCAGCAAACACTAAAACCAATGATAAAGAGAAAGTCGTAAAAGCAACCAGAGGCTGAAAAAATAATCTCATCATATACCAGAAAAGAACAATATGAGCAGCAGCTGACTTACCAGATTTTTTAGCAAAGCACGTGAGGCTCTTCCCAGTCTTTCCCCAGCAGATCCCTCTAGTGTCCAAAAAACCCCCCATTCCTCAATTCTCCTGGAAGACCCGTGTGGTCGAGCCCCTCACACCTCATCTCAGCCCCTCCTGAAATGCTTCCCTGCCTTAAACTCTCACAGCCCCCACCTTACACCCCCTCACCATGTCCCTGGTCTGACACAAAATCCTTTCCATCTTCCACGACCCCATTCAGATGTCCTCTGGATTCCTTGGGGACAATTCATGGCTCCCACCTGGGCTCTCTCATGTGCCTTCTCGTTTATTCTCACCAGCACCCAGAATGTCATTAGATGTTGGGGATCCCCTGTTAAAGCAGAGGGGTCTGATCAAAGCCCCTGGGGAGTTCCCAACATGCCACCAATTTAAGGGAATTCAGTTCCATTGTCCTCAGTGCCTGCGCCTTTCCCTAGTACCCACCAGTCTCAGCTCCCGGCCCAATGTGTCCGTGCTTCCAAAAGAAGGTACTTTTGGAGCACAGGCATCCATTGTCCCGTGAATATCTGGCTGTGGTTACAAAGGGACACTTGCTTGTTCTGGTCTAAACTTGTTTCTCCTCTAACCCTGGATGATCTGCAAACTTTTAGTAGTGCTGCCCGCAGTCTGTGAGTGCCGTAGGGTACAAGGTCACATAGCTATGTGATTTCCAGCTGCCGTGCCCGGGACTTTACCACCGTGCCACCACTTGGCTCTTTAAATGGGTCTCCTTGTGGCTGATCATTTGGAACAAGCCTCAAGCTAAATGTGGCTGAGCCTACTTCTTCCTGAGACTTCTGAGCTGCTTCTCGATGCTTCCCAGGAATTGTGACTTGGGCTGGGAGTGGCGGGTGGGTGGGGTTGGCACTCCATTCCCAAGAGGGTTCAGCTGGAGACAGTTCATGGTGACTGGCTCCAAATTCCTGGGCCCCAAGAAACCTGCCCATCGATTCTCCTCTCAGCAGCCGCAGCCAGAACCAGCTGCCCTTGTGCATTTACACACGCCCACACTCCCACACATGCATGCACACTCACACCTCCACACTCGGCACATGCACACACACACATACATGCATACACACTCGCACACACCCAGGCACACTCATGTGAGTGCACATGCACACAAAGTCATGCACACTCATGTACACTTGCGCACACATATGTGCACACACACGTCTGCACAGTCACACACAGGTCCACACGTTATCCCCTCTCCAGTCTGACCCCTTCATCCTCCCCTGGCTCACAGGAGCCCACTCCTTGGACTCACATGCATGCCCACTCACACTCCTGGACACTCACGTCCACATATGCACACCAGCATAAATGGCCACATGCTCAGACACATGTCCATGTATTCATACACATCCGTGCACTTACACACGTCTGCACACACACACACACACCTGGGCACTCACACGCACCTCTGCGCACATGCTGCTCTCCAGTCTGACCCTTTCATCCTCCCCTGGCTCACACAGGAGCCCACTCCCTGGACTCCAGGCTTTCTTCCTCCCTTTTCCCAGGCCATCCGTGCCATGTGGACCACTGATGTGGCCTTGTCACTTCTTTGCTTCACACCCTTCAGAACTCAGTTTCCTTAAAAAGTAGTGTGACCGTATAATTTATCTTCCAAACCAGAGTCCTTAGGAGTGTGAAATTATTTAGAAAATGAATTATGAGTGTGAAGTTAGTTAATTGTTGGGCTGGACAGCAGGCATAATATTGTGGGATTGTCCTGAGCAGATGGGGCCCTACAGTCACCCTAAGGAAAAGCCTCTTGTGGGTGCACCTTCTCCTTGGTCTCCATGTATGGCACAGTGTTCCTCTGCCACAGGCTGTTCCTTTGTAGAACCGTGTTCCCTGTGTGTCCCCCTCTCCCTTGCCTGCCGAGTACCATTTGCCTTTGTCCCCCAGGGCTTAGCCTCGGGGTCTCGGGGCCCTGGTGGCCCTCAGGAACAGTCCTGTTCCTTTGTGCACCCAGCATGCTGAGCTGCCTGGTAGAACTCCCCTGCCCTTTGTATTTCCAGGCTGTTCGCACTGGAGCGCAAGCCCCTTGGGTGGGTTTTGTTTCTCCTGTGTGTTCTCACAGAGCCACCCTCTGGGCTCTGGCGTGTGCTCGTGCGCTTGGGGCACACGGGCCTCCTGTTCCCCATGGAACCCCACTGTGGCTGAGGGGCTTCGTTTGTCTGCATTGACCCCCGCCCACTGCCACTCGCCAGAAAAATGTAGCAGATGTAGATAGAAGGAGTAGCTGTTGCATTAAAAAGGCACAGGGAAGTGATTTCCATGTCCAGTTTTAAAAACAGCTGTGGTTTTGGTGTTTTTATTTGCTGCCTATATTGTATGTGAATTCTTCATTTGCTTCCTTCCTAGTATGGAATTTTTTCCCTTCAAGAAATATTGATGAGGGTGGCTGCTCATTTGTGGTATATGGCTGTGCTTTTATAGAAATGAAAAAGGCAAAGTGAGAAAAAGGAAAATGCATGGCCTCCCAGGCTCTGTGCTTTGCTTTCGGGGAAAGTCCCAGTCAGGTGGCCGGTCAGCAGGATGACAGAATCTTGCTCCCCCTGGAGGATGGCCAGCAGGATGACAGAATGCTACTGCCCCCTGGTGGATGGTAGGCAAGATGACAGAATGCTTCTGCCCTCTGGAGGATGGCCAGCAGGATGACAGAACGCTACTGCCCCCTGGTGGATGGTAGGCAAGATGACAGAATGCTTCTGCCCTCTGGAGGATGGCCAGCAGGATGACAGAGCACTACTGCCTCCTGGTGGATGGTAGGCAAGATGACAGAATCTTGCTCCCCCTGGAGGATGGCCAGCAGGATGACAGAATGCTACTGCCCCCACCAGCAGTCTCTGGTGGATGGTAGGCAGGATGAGAGTGCTACTGCCCACTTGTGTACAGCTGCTGGGATGACAGGGCGCTACTGCCCCCTTGAGGACAGCCACTGGGATGACAGAGCACTATTGCCCCCTGGTGGATGGTAGGCAAGGAGAGTGCTACTGCCCCCTGGAGGACGGTAGGCAGGAAGAGAGGGTGCTACTGCCCCCTTGTGGACAGCCACTGGGATGACAGAGCACTACTGCCCCCTGGTGGACGGTAGGCAGGATGAGAGAGTGCTATTGCCCCCTGGTGGACTGTAGGCAGGAAGAGAGTGTGCTACTGCCCCCTTGAGGACAGCCACTAGGATTACAGAGCACTATTGCCCCCAGTGGATGATCGGCCAGATGATAGAGCACTATTGCCCCCTGGTGGATGGTAGGCAAAAAGAGAGAGTGCTACTGCCCCCGGGTGGATGGTAGGCAGGAAGAGAGGGTGCTACTGCCCCCTTGTGGACAGCCACTGGGATGACAGAGCACTACTGCCCCCTGGTGGACGGTAGGCAGGATGAGAGAGTGCTACTGCCCACTTGTGTACAGCTGCTGGGACGACAGGGCGCTACTACCCCCTTGTGGACAGCTACTGGGATGACAGAGCGCTATTGCCCCCTGGTGGATGGCAGGATGACAGAACACTACTGCCCCCAGGTGAACGGTAGGCAGGATGAGAGTGCTACTGCTCCCTTGAGGACAGCCACTGGGATGACAGAGCACTACTGCCCCCTGGTGGACTGTAGGCAGGAAGAGAGGGTGCTGCTGCCCCCTTGAGGACAGCCACTGGGATTACAGAGCACTATTGCCCCCGGTGGATGGTCAGCCAGATGATAGAGCACTATTGCCCCCTGGTGGACGGTAGGCAAGAAGAGAGAGTGCTACTGCCCCCTGGTGGACGGTAGGCAGGAAGAGAGGGTGCTACTGCCCCTTTGTGGACAGCCACTGGGATGACAGAGCACTACTGCCCCCTGGTGGACGGTAGGCAGGATGAGAGAGTGCTACTGCTCCCTTGAGGACAGCCACGGGGGTTACAGAGCACTATTGCCCCTGGTGGGTGGCCGGCTGGATGATAGAGCACTATTGCCCCCTGGTGGACAGCCGCTGGGATGACAGAGCACTATTGCCCCCTGGTGGATGGTTGGCCGGATGACAGAGTGCTTCTGCCCCCTGCTGGACAGTAAGCAGGATGAGAAAGTACTACTGCCCACTTGTGGACAGCTGCTGGGATTACAGAGCACTATTGCCCCTGGTGGATGGTCGGCCGGATGACAGAGCACTGTTGCCCCCTGGTGGACGGCAGGGTGACAGAGTGCTACTGCCCCCTGGTGGACGGCCACTATGATGACAGAGCGCTACTGTCCCCTGGTAGACAGCCACTGGGTCTGATCTCAGGCCTTGATTTCTTTTCCAAACCCATTCTATCTTTCAGAATGAAGTCAATGCTATCAAATGGGATCCTTCTGGAATGTTGCTAGCATCCTGCTCTGATGACATGACATTAAAGGTAAAGTTAGCATCTGTAGGGATGAGCTGTTTAACCCTAAACAGCCCCCAGTACTCAACGCAAGTCTCACATTCCCTGTTCCTTTGGGGGTTATCTGTATTGAGTCCTCTTCCTTCCTCAGTAATTTGTCCCAATACTGACTGTCAGATTAGCTCTCGCCCAGTGAACTCTGATGTACCAGTCAAGGGTCCTGCTAGGAGTCCCAGCCCTTCCTGGGCAATGACCTGCAGTTTTTCCAATGGGACACTCCAATGGCTTGTGTACGGTTCACAGCCAGCAGTCTCTTGGCTCACTGGAGGGACATAGCTTGCTCTATTGTTACCACTGTGTGTTCTAGATCTGGAGCATGAAGCAGGACACGTGTGTGCACGACCTGCAAGCTCACAGCAAAGAGATATACACCATCAAGTGGAGTCCCACCGGGCCGGCCACCAGCATCCCCAACTCCAACATCATGCTGGCGAGGTAAAACACCACCCCTGCACAGCCCAGCCTCGGCTCCTGAACGCAGCCTGGCCCGCTGTCACTGAGTCAGCAGCACAGCAGCAGAACTTCCTCATACACAGAGAGAACAGGACGTTTTGCTGGAGCATTGAACGTCGTAGCTCCCTTTTGAAGGGGCCGAGATAGAACTTTGAAGTGAGGCTGGGAGAAGGCACGTGTTGAGAGGGCTTCAGGCACTTGGCTTTGCTGAAGGTTTTCCTGACAGCAGAGAAAGGAAATGGAAAGAGTTCACCTCGGACCTTGGGCTTGGTTTATTCGTTCAACTCAGGGCTTCCAGGGGCAGGAATTTCAAGCAGGGATAAAGGTTCCCCCAGCCACAGCCAGACTTGACCTGACATTGTATATAGTGAGTCCCCTAAGACACCAGCTTGGGAGCGAGTGGAGTGGTCAGCCAGTCACTGCCAGAATTGGGAAGAGGGGTTATAAGTGACAAAGGTGGCCTCCCCCAAACCACGTGGCTTTAGGCTTCATTCAAGAGCATTATTGTGCCCTGATGCTCGCCAGACCCCATTAAGAGTAGAACGTTCCACTCTCGTCATTTCAGGAAGAACTTTTAGAAGAAGCTAAAGAGATTCTGAGACCGAATGCCGAGCTACTTAGGGGTCTGAAAACCAGGATCTGGACCCATGAAATGTGGATGTCCCCTTAGCCTACAAGAGAGGAGAGTTAAGGGGAATGTTTAGGTACCAGGAGGCAGCAGCGGGTTATTCTGTGTAGCTGCAGAGAGAGGGTAGTGACAGGTGGGCACACACCTCCTGTAAGGGGCGAACGCCTGCCACCTGCCTCTGGGGCAGCGGGAGCCAGCCGGCCGCGCCAGGAGCGAGCAGCTTGTGGAAAGTGCTCAGCCCAACCAAGCTTGTTTCTTAGAAAAGACTGGAAAGAATCCCTGTATCAGCCGAGTGGTTGAACAGAATAACACAAAGGCCGTGATTCTCTTATTTCACGTAATTGTCCTAAAAGCCACTTTAATTACTACGATACAGCGCCGCTTGCTATAATCATGTATTGGTGACTCGGGGGGTTCTTTTGTGTCACGTGTTACCCATTAGGAACATAAATGACCCTTTAGTCAGCACACACGGAAAGGACAGTGTCGTACCAGCCCTGTAGAGAAAAAGAAAGCCAGATAGCAGGTTTGTGATAGGTACTTTATTTTAAATTTGAAAATAACTGAAATTTGCAGCTCTCAGCAATGTGGTCGAATGTGTAGATGTGACTGTGTTTTAATTCCTGTTGGATTAAAAATTTTATAAATATTTATTCACTCTATTCGCTGTTTTTCCAAACCTGGCTATCTGCATTTGTTGGTAACAATAGAAGTTTTTCAATGTAAGAGCATCTTAGAAAACTTGATAAATATTCCACAAAAGTATTTACCATTTATATCTTTAAACAAATGCAGAAACATAGGAACGTGGGTATCAATTTGCTTTCGTAATAACAGCACCAAAAGTTGTTTGTTTTGTGACGATGGCTTTGTTTTCACTGCATCTGAGTTGCATTTTAGGAGGAGAAGCTCACCGATCTGGACCTAGAAGCGGGGAGAGAGAGACGGCTCCTGTGAGGTGTGGCCCGTGTTGGAGGGACGTGTGCTAAATGCCCGCGTGCTCAGGTGATAACGTGTCCCCTCCATCTCTGCAGTGCTTCATTTGACTCCACGGTCCGGCTGTGGGATGTGGAGCGAGGGGTGTGTATCCACACGCTGACCAAACACCAGGAACCTGTCTACAGTGTCGCTTTTAGCCCCGACGGGAAGTACTTGGCCAGCGGCTCCTTTGACAAGTGTGTCCATATCTGGAATACTCAGGTAATCTCTTGACCCTCGGGGTTGAGTCCTTTGCAAAGTAATGCCTGAGTAGCTGTGTTTGCAGTGACCCAGGCTCAGAACAGCCACTGGGGAACCGGTGCTCAGGAATGAGCTGCCGCCCCCGATGGAGAGCCTAGGCGGAGCCAGACAGCGCCCTTGCCCGGGACAGATACCCAGGGCCACTCCCTCCCCGGGATAGGTGTCTGCTTCTGCTGTCCTGAGGGCTCACAGCTCCAAGCAAGACATCTTGGAGACGTCCCTCATTGGAGGAGCCACCACCTTCTTTTCCCCTTTATGAGCCGCTCCCTGCTGTCCCTGAGACCCGTGCAGCACCTGGGCGGGCAGAAGGGCTGCACCCCGTGTGGTAAGCGCTGGTCACTGTGCTTTCTCCACAGAGTGGCAGTCTCGTCCACAGCTACCGAGGCACTGGCGGCATCTTCGAGGTGTGCTGGAATGCTCGCGGGGACAAAGTGGGCGCCAGCGCCTCCGATGGCTCCGTAAGCAGTGCTCGAGTTGGCAGGGGCAAGCGTGGGGTCGGGACAAGCCGGGGTGGCACTCGGCAGGGCTCAGCTGGTGCGCGGGGACCGCTTGGGGTGGCCTCACATCTGAGAGTGGCCCTCGCTTCAGCCCTTGCAGAATGTCCTTCTGGTCATCATTTCCTGGATGAAATTGGGGTGCTCTGCCCCTCTGAGGACATTAGGCAATACCTGGAGACCTGTTGGGCTGTCACTGCTTGGGGTTGGGGGGGCTCCTGGCATCTCCTGGGTAGAACCCAGAGATGCAGCACAACCTCCTCCCATGCACAGCACAGCATTGACCTCGAAGGCCAGGGTCCCCAAATGTTCTCAGAGGCCTTGCACTTAGGCCTAAGCTGCCACCTACCTCGCCACGTAGGCATCTGCCTGTGTCTCCTACTGCTGGCACTGTCACTCTGCCACGTGGACCTTAGTCCTTGCCCTGGTGTTTCCCCCAGTGCTGTTTGCTTGAGTTTGGTTGGTCAGGTGTGCAGGCACTAGCCTGTTCTCGGAGCTTCTCTGACCTTCATGACTGTGTTCCAATGAAACTTTATTCACAAAAATCGGTGGTTGGCCACCATCTACCGACCCCTGCTCTAAAGGCACGTTTGTGTCATCTCTCGAGATAACAGGCGCCTCTGTCTTTCCTTCCAGGTGTGTGTTTTAGATCTGCGGAAGTAAACAGAAACTATTCTAGAAAAACTCAAGAGTTCTAGTGGACCAGCAGAGAACGTGTGGGGTCGTGGCCCTCTCCAGACACCATTCTGTCAGCTCCAAAACTGTACGAACTTGACTTGCGTTAGAGTGTACTTGGAAATCAACTCGTCCCTGCCACAGGAGTGTATATGTTTTCGTAATCTTCATCAGGAAGTTCCAAAACAAACAAGCAAAATCAAAAGCATGCACACAGTCATATCAGAGGGGGGAGAGTGGTCTCCACCCAGGACACTCAGCCCAGGAAACAGGAAGCTAGACGTGCACGGTGTGGTTTCCATCCAGAAGAGGCTCTGATGGCAGAACGGAAAACAAGAGAAGAGGAAGCTGTGCCAAAAAAACAAAAACAAAAAACAAAACAAAGAAGCAAAATGCTGTGATAAACCAGAAGGGGAAATGTCCTCTCCTCGCGCTGGTGTTTTCTTTCCCCTGACAATTGGGACACTACAGCTGCTACGGCAAAGGATGTTCAAAGACCAGTTTGTACCAATGCGATGCGCAACTTTGTAATCCCAACACTTTCTATTTTCTAGAATCTTCTTTGTTCGATGGTTTTTCTATCAGCTGGAATTCTGTCGTCTAGGGGCCTTCGGTCTGAGATGGAAACTGTTTTGGGTTTGTTGCGTCTTCCCTCTGTCGTTCCCTGACCCCTCTGCCTTATCCCCTTGTCTGCTGTGGTCTGGCTTTTCAGGACCCCTCTTTCGACACAGCCACATGGACACGGTCACAGAAGTCTCCAGTGGACAGCTTCCTCCCTCCCTCTGTCCCCTCCTCTGTCCCGCCCTTCCTGCCCCTACCCCTCGCTCACCCTTCTCTGTCCCGTCCTCAGAGTTGCTTCAGATCTTAGGTCTCAAGGACAGTTTGGGTGCATAATACGTGCTTTATGTTAAGAAGGCAGGGCAGGGGGACTTTTTACAGGAGAAAAAGAAAATGACTTATAATAGAAAGAGCCTGGAGTATTTTTGGAAAAAAAAAAAGTTTTATGTTAAAACAATTTAAAAATCCTCAAATGGCCATCAGACATAGAGAGCTGTGTGTGATTCATAGTCTAGAAAAGCTGTCAGGAGACACAGGCAGGGCCCGAGGTGGCTTCCCCCGTTCCCTTCAGCTCCACAGGTGGTCAGGAAACTGGGTGGGAAGGGTCAGTCCTATGGGTGAGCAGCGGGTGGCTCTGTGGCCCACCAGGAGGACAAAGAACCACGTGGCCTCTTTTGGGGTGGGTGACCTTAGCGGCCACCAGGAGAAAAGTGAGTGCAGGACAGTGTGCTCTGACCCTGAGGACGCGTCCCCAGAACCAAGAGGCACCAAAGCCATCGAAAGCCACAGCTCGGCTCGCCGTGGCCGCAACTGCCTCCTCCCCACAGCGGCGTCGTTTCTCCAAGAGTGGGCCAGGCCAGTCCTTGCAAAGCTGACGTCAAGGCTCCAGGGCGTCACTTGGTCTAATGATGACAAAAGGATGCGCAAAAGGCAGCGTTGCAGCCCCAACGGCGAACGCTGTAGGCAGAGCGTCACTGATCGTTTCTGCTGTCTTTATCATTTCCTTCTCTCACACGAGACTAGGAGAAAGAGGGTTTTTTTAAAGAATGAATCTTTTTAGTGTTTTTTAAAAATTAAACAAGGCTTTGAATTCCTAGAAAAGTTTCTTTTCATTGGATCAGGTGACCTCTGTGCTCGTATTGTCACAACCCGACACTGGCTTACTTCTGAAATCAGCAACGGGGGCAAGGACCGACGGCTGGGGCCCGTCTCTCATCGGCGTCCTGTGGGCCAGGGAAGATCTGAGGACGGTGGCAGGCCTGTGGCGGCAGCGGCAGTGGCGGCTGGCAGTGGTGGGTTCACTGGTGTGTGTTCCTTCCAGCCATGAGACCGTGTTATTCAGGGGGCGGCACCCCTCTTTGGAGCCGAAAACCGACATCTGGGAAGGGCAGGGGCTTCCTAGAGAACTTGGAATGGTCCGGGACCAGCTACCAAAGCCAAGGGGCGTCGGCCATTCCCGGGTCATTCACTGGCCTCCACCTGGGCCTGTGAATTATTCAAGCCCAGAAAGTGCTCTGTTTCCAAGTAAGGCTTTTTGGGGGCTCTGTCACCTGAACACTTAGTAACGAAGGCCGAAGTCCCATGGAGTAACCACTCCCGTGTCTGAAGACAGCCAGCATCCGCAGACTCACCGCTGATTCCTGTCCCCAGAGTGGGTGAGGTTTGGGGGGCAGCGTGTTGGGGTCCAGATGAAGACCATCCCCCCTCCCCAGATGAGAGCGTTTTCATCTCCGCAGAGCATCGGCTGCCGGAAATCGGACCATGGTCAGGATGTGGCTTGTGCGTGGCAAGCAGAGACTGGCGTGGCATGGTGACCGGGGACGTATGGAAGGGATTCACTAGACAATCTTCCTGGGAATGTCGGGAGCCAGGGTCTCACCAAAGCGCTGGCTTCAGCCTCCTCTTGAATCTCAAGCACCTCGGGATTGTTAGGTTGGAGCCGAGGGCTGGGGCCACGGGCAACAGGCTTCCTATCCCTGTGCACAACAGTGAGCCTCGGATGAAGGGAGGCGGCCACCCCCGAGCTGGCCACAGGGACCAAGCATGAGGGTGTCGCTGGCGCCCCTCGAATCCGTGCCTGTCCTCAGCAAACAGCGCCATCGACGACTAGTTTGGGGCCCCTGACACATGTGGCCATCGTGCCCTCCTGCCAGGCACACGGGAGATTCACGTTCAGGGTCTGGGGTGGCCACCTGGACATGTGACTGTCGGACGTCGCTTACAGCTCTGAAACCCTTTGAGTCGCTTCAGTCTTAGTGACCAAATTCAACCTCGGAAGCAGACATAACACAACGATCCTTCCTGGAACCTTTGGTTGGATTTGAAATGACCAAGAGCCACGTCCAGCACGCACCTGGGGAGGGAGCTGCCCCGGGCCGGAAGGGCCGGATGTCACAGGGTGAAACCTCTGACCCTGCGCGACACCATAGGACTTGACTTTGGTTTTGTCTTTCTAAAACTAGATCCTGGAGCCCAGAGAAGTGCACTTTGTCAATCGTAAGGATCTTTGTTCCTTCTTATTTCTCTCTTTTTTAACCTCTCGTTCCACCTTTTTTTGGTTTTTTTCATGGTGTTTCTTGTCCAATGCAGAAATATCCCTCCCGCCACTCACTGAAGCTTCGAATTCTGGCTTCTGCAGTTTTATTGTCTGTGTCAGACGTACAGCCAGACCTGCTTCCTGTCCGCGTTGCCCAGATCCTGTTGCAGTGACATGGAGCCCCGTCCTGTTCTCCTTCCACCCCCACTCACCCTCACGTTCTTTGGTAAAAAAGAATCACCTTGTGTGTTGTAGCTCATTTGTTTCGAGAGAAAATCAACAGATCATATTCAGTGTCTTGAATAAATTGCTCTATTTTGATATTAGAGAACCTGGTTGGTGTGCTCTCTCCATGTCACTTGGTCACTCTTGGGGCCACATGGACACCCATGAATGAAGACAGCTCGGCCTTTTCTCCAGAAGAAAATGGCTGGAGTGCCCCTTTCCAGAACTGCCACATTCAGTAGGGAAAGAGCCCTGCCTGTTCTAAACAGCCGCCATACACAGGGAGCGTGCTTTTTAACAAAGTGTTTCCTTTTCATTATTTTAGTTCAGGCCGGTTGTTTAAAAAAGTCAATGCAAATGAATTCTCTCTTGTTAGCAAATTGCTTTGCGAGGAATTTGAGTTCAAGGATTAGCCCTGAGTAACTGGAAGAACCTAAAGTTATAGGACATGGCTAACTGTTGACGGTCACTTCGGCCTGTTGCAGAGGAACACGTTGCAGTATTTACTGACAAGTGCTCTGTGCTGGACGCTACCACGTTCCATCTATGCCACTTTAATTACTTGGTGGGTGTCACATAATTGAATGAGTTCATGGATGTTGCAGTCCCTGTTATATGAGGAGGCAATAGATTCAGAGAGGCAGAGAAGGCAGATCAGCAGATGCTGTCACTCTTAGCATCAGGTTTCATGAACAAGTGAGTGACACAGAAAGTCATGGTGTCCCTTGCCTGCAATCCTAGCTTGTCCCTGCGCTGGAACAAAGCAGGGGGCTAAGGCCATTCCTGCCCACCTTGGCTCAGTGCTTCAGTGGAGGGTGTCTGTGGCCTGTGACTCAGATTCTGGCAGAGCCAGATCCCAAACACATGAATTGGCAACTTGAGACTAAATGTGAAGTGACCAACTGTCACCTTTAGGGAAACCTATCTTGTCTTCCAGTCTTATTCTTTTGTTTTTTGACCAAGCACATTCCCAGATAGTGGATTTGGGGTAACATTCTGGTACCCTAAACCCTAATACAGAAGCCACAGGAGGCCCCCGGGAAGAACCTCGTGCCATCCCTCAGTGGGCAGCCCACAAAGCGTGTGACAGAGTCCCCAGGAGGAACATTATGTGATGTGCCTTTTAGGGCTTCGACGACAATGCTGGTCACATATTAATAGCTTTCATTGTGTTTCTTTATCCTGTAGAGGAAGTGACAGGGACCACATGATTGCCCAAGATTTATGTAACTTTAATACTCACATACATGTAACCGTTTGCTGCACGGATTCCAAAAATGTTTTCCTTTGCCCATTGAGGCTCCCAACTTAATTGTATTTAGTTTGGGAATTTAAGCTTCAGCTCACTGAACAGAAACCTTTTTTTTTTTCCTTAATTGCCCCCACCATGGTACTGTTCCAAAAGGATATTTGAGAACATTTTCTGTGTTCACAGAGAGTATTCTCTGCCCCTGTGGGTTCTGGCTGTTAATTACTGTTGACAGAAACCCAGAAGTCACTCTGTAATGTGCATGAGAAGGGGCAGGTGTGGGTGGGGGACAGATTCATGCCCTTAAAGAAGGACTTTGTATTTGGCTGAATGTTATTTTTCCAGCCTGGATCCTGTGTCTCTGAAGCATCTGATGCACAGCAAGGTAAGCAAGGCATCCGGATGCAGCTCTATGTGGAGAACAGAATAGAGGATGCAGGGGACAGAGGGACTGGGCAGGGAGGATGTCACCTACAGGACTAACCTTCCCCTAAAACTTGATGTTAACGCTCTGAAGATTGAGGCTTTGGTTAGGAATATAGTTGTCCTCAAGCAGGAGGTACTTATTCAGAGACACTCAGGACAGCTGTGTGTATATATCCTACCGTCAGTGCACAGTCATAGACGGTGACGATGATGGTGATATCTTACTATGTACTGGGGGAGATGAGTAGACTTAAAGCTTTTGATGGTGTGACAACTAAACTGGCTGATAAAATGGCTAGTAAATTAAAGTCAGATGGGAGCTGTCTGCTGGTCACAGTTTCATCTTTCCAGCCAGACTCCCCTCTGTCACTGCCTCGTCCTCACAGACCAGCCCAGACTCCTGGCTATATGTCCCAGTTCCCGCTCTCCCTGAAGAGAGAATGTCCCTCCTGCAGTTGCCCCTCCATCCCACTATCATCATCGTGTTCCCTCCACGGGATCACTCCCCTCAGCATCTCAACGTGCCCTAACGTCGGTCATCATGAAAACAATAACAAAACAAGCCTCCCGTGACTGTACGGCCCCTGCAGCAATGAGGCTTCCACAGAAATGGCCCCAAACCAATTATCTCATTTCTTCCTTTGCTTGCTCTATCATCGTCTCCTTGTTCCCTAGATCGACTTTATACACGACGTCTCTGATGTGCATTTTTCCACGCCCAGTGCCTGTCGAGTCGCTGTGAGAAGGTGTCTGCTCACCCTCTTCCTCTCACAGCTCACCCCAGTCAAAAGCATCATGCTCTGGGCGTCAGCTGGTGATGCTCAGTGTCCTGTCTTGGAGGGGTCCCTTTCACTGCATAATCATATCAGTCAGGGTTCTGATTTGCAAGCTGCAGAAACAGACTGGCTAATGTAAACCAAAAAGGATTGAGAGGGATTGTGGCAGCTTTGAGAATCTCTGGAGAACCAATTTGCCAACATCAGGCGGCAAAACTTGTCCAAGATGATGACAAAGACAGCAGTGGATACTGCCCACATCCTGAAACTGGACTCGACCCACCCCTCAAAGCACACCCAATGCACTTCCCAGCACAGACCTGCCTGCTGCCACGACTGCTGCCACTGCTCCTTCAGAACCGCTTCTCTCCCACCCATTCTCTTGGGCACTCACTTCTAACTCAGAGACTCGGGAGACATATCTGACTGGCACTGCCAAGTCATGCCCCCTGCTCTAGCTGCAAGAGAGGCTGGAAAAGCAAGTAGCTAGCCTCTCTGCTTCTAGAATGAGAGGTGGAGCTGTGCCTCATCAGGTTGGAGAGAATGCTCAAGGAGAGATTAAGAAGGTACAGCAACAACTATCAGAGACCCCTGGGCAACCCAGATAACAAGGTCACAGGGTGCTCTAAGTGCATCTGCAGCTTTGTGACTCCAAAAGTCCAAATCCAGCTGCTTTCTGGAACAGCTCTTCTAGAATGAAAGGGATACTTAATCTTGATGTGAAAGGAAATGTCTCATGGCTGAGCTGTCCACAGGGTCCTGAGAAAATCGTGTCTGTCTTTTCTATTTTATACCTGGGTGTCTTGTGACCTCAATGCATGCTGCAACATTTTTTGCAAAAAGGAAAAAATACACAAACACACACGTATATTCATGCTCTGCATAACAACATTTCAGCCAACAATGAGCAGCATACACGACAGCGGTCCCATCAGATTATAATGACTATACCATATAGCCTAAGTGTGTACTAGGCTATACCATCTACGTTCGTGTAGGTACTCTCTATGATGTTCACGCAGTGATGACACCACCTAATGACACATTTCTTGGAACAGATCCTCAACGTTAAGTGACACATAACTGTGTGGAGATATGGATAAGGATCTGAGCAAAGTCAGGTTCCAAGGATTCCTTTGACTATGTCATCGGTTAGCCCAGCACAGGAACACAGGCTAAATTAGTGAAAAAACCATGCCCCTTATCCACCCACTAGCGGGCATATTGAGGACATGCTGTGCAGCTGCTCTGTGACACCCCCATTTCCTGTTCATCCAGCTGGATCACTACCTTGCCTCTGGCCCTATCCATACCCTACTCAAGAGCATTTGCTAGAATGAACAAGAAAAACTTAGAAACTATACAAATACATGGAAATTAAACAACACCCTCCTAAACAACCAATGGGTTAATGAAGAAATTAAAAGGGAAATTAAAAAGTTTTATGACACACATGAGAATGGAAACATATCATACAAAAACCTATGGGACACAGCAAAAGCAGTTTGGAGAGGAAAGTTGACAGCACTAAATGCCTTTACAGAAAAAGAAAGTTTTCTAATAAACAACCTAAAGGCACTAGAGAAAGAACAACAAATTGAACCCAAAATTGGCAGAAGGAAAGAAGTTATTAAGGTCAGAGTAGAAATAAATGAAATAGAAATTTAAACAATTGAAAAGGTCAATGAAACGAAGAGTTGGTTTTTCCAAAAGATAAACAAACTTGGCCAAACTTTAGCCAGATTAACCAAGAAAAAAAGAGAAGATTCAAATAAATAAAATGAGAAATGAAAAAGGACACATTATAGGTGATGCCACAAAAATTCAAAGGATCATAAGGGTCTATTATGAATAACTATACACCAACAAATATGATAACAGAAGAAATGGATAAATTCCTGAAGAAATACAATTACGAAGAAAATCTGAACAGACGAAAAACAAGTGAGGAAATGGAATCAGTTATAAAAAATCTTCCATTAAAAGGAAGTCCAGGACCTGATGGCTTCACTGCTGAATTCTACCAGGCTTTTGAAGAAGAGTTGATACCACTTATCTTCAGATTATTCTAGACATTGAGGAGGAATACTTCCGAACTCATTTTATGAAGCCAGCATTACTCTGATCAAAAACCAGACAAGGACACACACAAAAAAGAAAATTGTAGGCAAATATCCCTGATAAACATAGATGCAAAAATTCTCAACAAGACACTGGTAAACTGAATTCAACAGCACTTTAATACGACCATTCACTGCGATCACTTGGGACTTATCCCAGGGATCCAAGGATGTATCAATAAATTCAACAACCATGTTAACAGAAATAAAGACAAAAATCATAAACTAGGTATTGAAGGCATGTACTGCAATACAATAAAGGTCATATATGACAGAACCAGAGCTAACCTCATACTGCATGGGGAAAACCCTGAGAGTTTTCTCTCTTTGATAAGGAACTAGACAAGGGTGCCCACTTTCACCTCCTATTCAACATAGTACCAGAAGTCCTAGCCAGAGCAATTAGCAAGAGAGAGAAGAAAAGTCATCCAAATTGGAAAGGGAGAAGTCAAACTGTCCCTTGTTTGCAAACAAGATGATCTTATATATTGAAAACCCTAAGGACTCCACCAAAAAAACCGTTATAAAATTAGTATTCCTATATACTAATAGTGAACTATCTGAAAAGGAAATCAAGAAAACAATTCCTCTAATGATAATTACAAAAATATTTACATACCAAGGAATAAACTTAACCAAGGAAGTGAAAGACTTCTACAGTAAAAAGTATAAAACTTTGTAGAGAGAAATTGAAGGGGACATAAACATATGGAAAGATATTCCATGTTCATGGATTGGAAGAATGAATATAGTTTAATGGCTATTCTACCCAAAGTGGTCTATAGATTTAATGCAATCCCTATCAAAATGCCAATGACGTCCTTCACTGAAATAGAAAAACAATCTTAAAATTCATATGGAATCCAAAAACGACCCCAAATAGCCAAAGAGATCCTGAAAAGAATGAACAAAGCTGGAGTCATCACACTACCTGACATCAAATTATACTATGAAGCTAAAGTAACCATAACTGCATGGTACTGGCATGAAAACAGACACATGGACCGATGGAACAGAACAGAGAACCCAGAAATAAATTCCTTCACCTCCAGCCAGTTGATCTTTGGCAAAGGTAAACATATTGGGGGGAAGATATTCTTTTCAGTAAATGGTGCTGGGAAACTGGACACCACATGCAGCAGAATGAGACTAGACCCCTATCTCTCACTACATACAAAAATCAATTCAAAATGGATTAAAGATTTAAATGTAAAACCCGAAGTTATGAAACTGTTAGAAGAAAACATAGGGGAAACAATCCACAATATGGGGTTTGGCAAGGATTTTTAAAATAAGACTGGAAGCACAATTAATGAAACCAAAAATAGATGAGTGGAATTACGTGAAAGTAAAAAGATTTTTCACATCAAAGGAAACTGTTGACAGAGTAAGAGACAACCTACAGAACGGAAGTAAGTATTTGCAAACTTTACATATGAGAAGAGGATAATGTCAAGCACATGTAAGGAACTTAACAGCAAAAAACCAAATGGCTCAATTGAGAAGTGGGCAAAGGATCTTAATACACACTTCTCAAAAGAAGATATACGAATGGCCAACAGGCATGTTTTATGCAACACATATATGTATCAAAATATCAGATTGTACCCCCATAAGTATGTACAATTACAATGTGTTCATTAAAATTTTAAAAACAACAGCATTTGCTAGAGGTGTTGTTCAGACAGAATCCAAGTCTGGCTGGGCGTTCAGCCTCAATTACTTTATTATTTAACTTCTTTCCCGAGGACTCAGATCTTGCACGTACATTACGACCAGCCTCAGAGAAACTCTAGTAGCAACTAAGAGTCTAGAGAAGTGACTGGTCTAGAAGGGACGCTCCTGCACTCGCAGGTGCACATGCATGGACCGCTGCTCCTATCATCAAGAGGAGCCTCCGGAAGAAGCTCTCACGTGATGACAGTGAGGTCTGGAGGATGCGACAGCTTGGCAGCACGGGGATGGGAAGGTGAGAACATGATTCTAAAGAATGAAAAGTGCAGAGTCTGAGGAATGTGGGGGCCGGTCGCCTGTCAAGTCCCCTTCATAGGTCTCCACGTGTTTGGGGAGCCTCTGCTCCAAATCATTTGCATTGCGGGACCCACTTGTAGTATGGATTTCAATGGTGCTGGCATCAGAACCTGGCGAGAAAAAGAGAAGAGATTGTGATGGTGTCTGTGTCCGTTTCCGAAAATGGACAGAGCGGTAGCATTCGTGTTGTCTGCGAAAAAAAGAAGGAAAGCTATAGCATACGTTTCATCAACATTGTATGACATCATTACATGATGACATCATTGTATGATGTCATGACAAAGGATAAAACAAATCCCCCAGAATCATGTCAGGCAATTGGTAAGTGGGTGGTGTGTGGATGGATGCTGCAGGAAACCACAACTACTGACCCAGGAGGTTCTGGAGCCATGACACGTGCACTGTCTGACGGAGGAGCAATGGGCAGGTGCAGCTCCGGCAGGGGATGCAAACTCAGGCAGCAGCGCCATCACGCTTGCCTGCCTACCTGCGCTCAGTTCCAAGAGGTGCCCAGAGGGAGGGACCAGCACCCTCTGTAAGACTAAGCCCCCTCCCCATTGTCTTGTCATGGTTCATGCCACATGGTTTCAGCAAGCAGCTCCCCTATGCCAGCACCTACCTCAACCCATGGAAAACGTTTCCCTCTTTCAAAGCCCAATTGCATACACAATAGTACATGCCTGCTAAATCTCTCCCAAATTGGGCTTCTTGGTTCTGATCACAAACTGGGACCATGATATGTGATTATAAAGTGACCCACGATGGCGTTTGTAATACCTAAATGGATATATCCAAATATACTCAACGTTATTCGGCTTCAACTTCATGAAACATCTGAGGGGACACTTTTTCTCAGGCCTGGGTTTCAAGAGAATCTGTGCTTCCGTGCACACTTGTTATGTTTTCTTGTGGACAATTAAGAATCTTGGAACAGCTCACATTTTCTCCTTCCCTTCCCGTCTAGGGAGCTCAGAACCAAACTAACAGCCCATTTTAAATAAGCACATGGTGCTAATTCTACCTGGCTTTATTCTGATTTCATCGTGATTCTCCTTTGGGCCTCCTTATTAATCTATTTTCCCCTTTCCCCTGTCCTTTCTCCAGAACATGAGCTGGCTTACAAAAAGCAGTGCAACACCATGAGGAATAAAATATTGCATGCCAGTCGGTAGTGTGAAAGCACACATCACTCTCCTCAAATGAGTGATCCTGCAGGTCTGTTTAATCATTCCCACACAGCTTCCTTCAGAACCTGTGAGATCCTTTGCAACAAATGTCAGAATTATTCTCTCAGTCCACAAATATCCAGGAGTGCCTGCTCTCTGCCAGCCCATAGGCTGTGCACGGGGAATACACAGATGGAAGACACAAAGAAGGGTGGCCTTTTCACCGATGCAGGCGGGACAAATGACTGCCCTTCACAAGAGCTCCAAGTCCCTCCATCTCTGGGCCCTGCTGGCAGTGACAGCCTCCTCGTGCATCCCTCAGGCACACTGGCCTCCCTGTTTTCCACACTGCAAGCTTGGTCCTGCCACAGGACCTCTGCTCTTCCCTTTTTCTGCCTGTAGAGCTCTTCTCCAGATTTCCTCATGGCCCCTTCCTGCTCTTCATTCAGGTTCAATGTCAGCTCACCTTGGGGAGACTTCTGGGACACCCTAACTAAGTCCACTCTCTGACCCCACTCCCTGATTTGCTTTTCTTCATAGCACTGCTCACTATCTGGATCGAATATTATATTATTACTTCTGCTTTTTATTCTCTGTCTCTGTCACTAGAATGTCTCAGTGAGCAGGGAATTTGTCTGTCTTCATCACCCTAGTATCACTAATGTCTAAAACCACACCTGGCACATAGAAGGTGCTCAATAAGTGAGTTGAATGGACAAACACAGGTAAGTGCCCTGACATCCATTGGAGTTAGTGCTGTGCCCTGCAGCACTGAGTAAGACTAATGAGTACAAGGAAGGGCAGGAACAAGAGACACATGTAGAGTCCTAAAGGACACGTAAGGAAAAAACAAAAGAACATTAGCGTTACTTGGAAAAGAGAAGGTGGTAAATTGTGGCAATTGGAGAGGTGTGCTTGGAAAAGACTAGCAAAGTCTGAGCTACAGAAACAGGTGACAATATTACCAAGAAGGCAAGTATGACATTACTGTGTCCCCTGACATGCACATAGGCATTGTGGCCTGTGTGGCACTTCACAGACTTGATTCTAGCAGGGTCACCCACTGTTCATGAGAACATCCTGTGCTCATGGGAACTCGAGCAATTTCTGCGGTTCTTTTCCCTAAGACTCTGGACTGGGGTGTCACATGGTGGCTTGTGATCAAGCTCTGAGCTGAGGATACTCCCCCATGACCCCACACTTTGGGACATGCTCCGGGTCCTGTGGCTTTGAAGAGCTCCCGGTCCTTTCATGCTCCCCCTGGGGCTCCATGGAAAAGAAAGTTTATGCATAGCAACTTTCTTGAAGCAAATGCTGCTGGAACAGGGCTGCCTAAGCCCAGCCCTGCCTGTGCTGAGTTGGATGGGTGCTTTCCAGCAGGCCTGCTCTTAAAGGTCTCCTCAAAGAGAATATGCTGGCTGAGCAAGTCTCTGAGAAGATAATTCAACAAGGCTGTTGGGGAATGTTGACTAATTTCCTATGGGTGCAATGTCTATGACTATCTAAGGAACATCCCTGCAGGAAATGCAGGCTCCAGTAACATCATGGTGCTCAAGGGCCAACCCCTTCCTACTGGTCCCCTTGAATGAGCCATGCAAGTCCAGGCAGATTTTGGGGAGCCCCATGTAGAACTGAGACTTGAATGTATATTGGATATCTCCTGTGCCCTCATCTGCCTTTCTTGGATCCCTTGAAAATATTGAAGGCCTAGAACTGGAACCCTCAACCACTGGACACCGAGCATGAGCCACAGAAAACCTGACACCTGGGCGTCACTCCACTTCAAGGTGTTAAATATAATCTGGCCAGCTCAACAGAGCCCAAGGTCCTGGGGTATGTTTTCTTCTGCACTCTCCTAGCAGCTACAATTCATGTGGCTAGTGGGTGTTACTTTCAGGGAGAGATGAAGTGAGAACAGATTGCTGTGAGGGGAAAGCTGATTTCCCAGAACCCAAGCCCAAGACACTCCACCTAACACGGGCTGGTTGTGTGGAGGAGTGGGATAATGTTCAGTTCCTCAGCAGGGCCTCAGGGCACTACTTAGAGGATAGGCCACTGAAAAAAATCTTCACATGCACAGTGCTGGGTAAGGAGCCTACAAGTGAGACACAGGAAAATGATAGGAGATACAAGAGAAAAGGATTAGTGGGAGGCAAAAGGAATTGTGGAACACTCAAGGTAATGTGAGAATAACAAGGAATTTGGGGAGAGACAAAGATTTATGCTGAAAATGGACAGTTGTGTGGGGAAAAGAATTGTGGGAGAGGCAGGGAATTATGGGAGAAACAAATTTTGCGAGAGAACAAAAAACTGTGAAAAAGACAGGATTATGTTCAAGAATGTAGAGTTATAGAAATGACAGGAAATTGTGTAAAGAGGAGGGAATTTGGGGAGAGAATCAAATTTTGGATGAGAATTATGGTAGAGAAATTAGAAATGTAAGAGAAACCAAATTGTAGGGGAGACAGAATGTGGTTGAGAAGAGAATTATAAAACAAAACAGATTTGTGAGAAAGGAAGAGTGAATTGTGAGAGAAAGCAATGAATCGTGGGAAAGAAGAAATTGTGAGAGACATGGTACTGTGGGAAAAACAAGGAATTGTGGGTGAGAACAGAATTGTGGGAAAGATAGATTGTACGCAAAAACAAAGAACTGTGGGAGACACAAGGCATGGTGGGAAAGAATGATGAGAGAAACTGAGATGTGGGAATTGTGGGAATGAAGGGAAATTGTGGGAGAGAAGCAATTATGGCAGAGAAGAGTATAGTCAGGTGACAAAATTATAGGAGATAACAAAGAATTATAGGAAAAAAGATTTATGAGAAAAAGTGGAGAATGGGTAATTGTGGAAAAATCCCTGCAAACTGTGGGAAAGAGGAATTCTGACAGAAATATGGAATTGTGGGAGAAACTGGAAATTATGACAGAACAAATGGGAACTGCGGGAAACAAAGGTATTGTAGGGGAAACAAGAAATGGTGGGAGACACTTGTGGTCAAGATGGTGGAATAGACAGTCCCCAGCATCACCCTTTCCCACGATCAACCAATTTACAACTAGTAAAAAGGATTGACTGCCAGTCTGGGGCCACTAGAGTTCAGGGGAACAAGAGAGACCTACAGAGTTCATGAAGGCAGGAGAAGCCATGATGAGAGAAAGGACCGCTCTGACCATTTTGAGACCTGGCCATTTCAGGGCTGGTGAGCACACGAAACAAGATCTGGCAAAAGCCATAGCTGTGCCCTTCATATGAAGTTGTTTGGAGACTGTAGGGGAGAAGAGGGCCTTGGTGGTCCCCAGGCCAGCAAGACCACTAATGAGATTCCTGTGGACCCACACAGGAGCGAGGGGCCAAAGACAACTGAATAAAGGAGCCACTCAGAGGCTGGTGAGTCATCACATGGAACCAGGGCATGTCCCATCCCATGGGAAATGTTTGGAGTATGGGCAGTGTATGTGACAGGCCCACTGGGGGAACACTGGGGCACAGCATGGACAGCTGATCTGTCCCCCAATCAGCATAGGACCACTCAGTGTAGACTAGCCTGGAATATAGAACTGCAGGGGGTATAGTTCACTGAAAGACTCAGGCCCAGACCGGAGTTTCCACACAACCCAGGTGTACAAGACCTCACAAGACCCAGAAGTGCTTACAAGGTCAACAATTAAAACCTGAGCTGCACAAAAAGCCTTTGCCAGAGAATTGACAGCAAAGCAGCAATTTAGCTCAACCACAGGGCTCAAGAGCTGGTTTTCTTAGGAAGTCCTCCCATTTTATAAGTAAGCAAAGGACAACAAATCAGTTCCAGTGCTCAGAACAGCGAATAATCCAACACAGAACTGAAAGAGAAAACAAAAAACCCTTAGATCTGAGACAAAGTTTTGATATTAACCACTAAAGGCCTAACACCACCAAAGAACACCTATAAAACCTAGAAGGAGAGGAAGCCTCCCAGGCTCCCAAGCCAGGGTTAGGGGAAGGCCAAGAGCCTCAGCCATGGCCCCAGCTCAATGGCTGCATACAGCCCAGTAATGACCACCAGGCTGCTGTCAGAGGCACCCCAAGCTCCCAAGCCCATGCAGTGGGGGGCCAAGGGCCTTAGCCACACCCCCAACATCTGCACCCAGCCCAGTGATGACCACTTAGCCACCGCTGGAAATGCCCCAGGCGCCCAAGCAGGGTCGTGGGGGACCAAGGGCCTCAGCCACATCCCACTGACATCTGCAGCCAACCAACAATGACCACCGAGCCACCACCGGAAGCACCCCAGGCTCCCAAGCCAGGGCGGTAGGGGCCAAGAGCCTCAGCCATGTCCCCTGGATGTTCCCATGTAACCCAGCAACAACCACTCAGCAGCTGCCAGAAGCACCCCAGGCTCCTGAGCAGGGTTTGGGGGTGCTGGGGCCCCAGCCACGCCCCACAGCATCCGCATCCTGCCCAGCAATGAAAAAGACACAACTGGAAGTCCCCTGGGCTCCCCTGCTTGAATGAATGGGGTGCCATGGGCCTCAAACACACCCCTCCTCCTCCTTTCTCCTCCCACCTTATCCCCTCCCCTTCTCCCCTCCCTATAAATATAATATTTATTCTTTAATAATAATAAAATGTTTAAATAAATATATTTTAAAAAGTGGAATTGTAGGAAAAACAGAAAAGGCAAGACATTATGATAGAGACAGAACATTATGGAGAAAATGAATTGAGGGAGATACTAACAAGGCATTAAAGGCAAGACAGGAAATTGCAGTAGAGACAAAACCGTGGGAGATGAGGACATAGAATTGTAGCACAAAGGAATTATAGCAGAGACAGAATATAATAGAGCTCCAAGGATTAAAGTTGAAAACAGATTTGTAAGAGAATTAAATAAAGGAGAATAGTGGGGGAAACTGGAATTGTCAGAAACTGGAATTGACAGAATATAGTAGAGCTCCAAGGATTAAAGTTGAAAACAGATTTGTAAGAGAATTAAATAAAGGAGAATAGTGGGGGAAACTGGAATTGTCAGAAAGAGGAAATAGTAACAGAAATATAGAATTGTACGGAATAGTAACAGAAATATAGAATTGTGGGAGACAAGGCATAGTGGGAGAGGCAATTCAGGGATACAATAAAGGATTATAGAAAAGAGCAGATGTATGGGAAAGAGAAGGATTGTGGGAGAAACACAATTTTGGGAGTACAAAGGATTATGGGAGAGAAGAAAGACTTATGGAATATCCAAGGATTGTGGGTGAAACAAGGAATTGTGGGTAGGAACAGAGCTTTATGGGAGGGATCAAATGGTGGGAATGACAAGGATTGTGGGAGAAACAGGGAATGGTGGGAGACAGAAGGGTTGGGACGACAGGAATTGTGGGAGAGGCAGTGTTATGGGAAAGAACAGGAATTGTGGGAGAGGCAGGGAATTGTGAGACGTAAGTCATGATTGTGGAGAACACAGTGTTGCTAGACAAAGCCATCAGAGGGGACACAGAATGTGGGAGAGCACAGAGAATGGCAGATGAAAACATATTGGAGGAGAAAAAGAGAACAGTACGGGAAAACGGAATTGTCAGTGAGTGGAAATTGTAACAGAAATGTAGAATCGAGGGCAAAACGGATTTGTGGGAGACAGAGGATTCTGGGAAAACAACGGAGTCTGGGAGAGAAGAGAGACTTACGGGAGAGGCAAGGATCGTGGGAGAAAAGAGGAACCGTGGGAGAGAAGAGACTTATGGGCGAGAAAGAATTGTGGGGAAAAGGATTCTGGGAGGAACAGGAACAAAGAGGGACAAACGTTGCTGGGAAGAGAGGAATTGTGGGAGAAGCAGTGTGTTATGGGAAAGAACAGGAATTGTGGGACAGGCAGGGAATCGAGGGAAGGAAGCAATTGCAGAGAATGGAGAATGGCAGGTGAAATGGGATTGTGGGGGGGGGGGAGCGGGAATGGTAGAGAACAAAGGAGGAGAAAATGTGGATTTGTGTGGACGTCCCCCGAAGGGAGACTGGTGGGGGAAGTCAAGGAATTGAGGGAAAGAGGGAATTGTGAGAGAAATACAAACCCACTTCAGAAAGCTTTTGGCAGAATAGAGTTAAAATATAATTCTAACCTTCCCGTGAACTTTTTGACTCACCCCTCACAGTCGTGTGGGGGAAATGGAATTAGGAATGAGCGAGAGTTGTGGGACAGCAGAACACAGAAGAGACATGGAACTGTGGGAGAAACAAGCAGGTGTGGGAGCGACGCCACATGTGGGAAACATGGGGATGGTGAGAGAAATGGAACCGTGAAAGGAGAGACGCAGACCCCGATGGAAGACGGTGGGGTAGGAGTCGTGGGAGAGACACGGCGACGCCCCACACTTGCCTGCCAGGCTCCCTACTCTGCGGGGACCAGGCCTCCCGAGTGGGTGCAGGTCCCCAGTGTGCCATTCAAGCCTCGCCTGTGCCCACCCCAGCAAGGCCTCAGCCCCCGCCTCACCCCTGTGGGATGTCGTGCCCCCAGTGCCACCCAGGGCCCGCCCACGGGCTCCCTTCCCAGGGGGTCGGGGACACCCGAAGGGGCCGCGAGAAGTGAACTGTGGCTTCAGATGGCGCACAGAAGGCGATGCATTAAATCACTTATCTCATTGCCATGAACTGGGCTGGTCCTTCGAGCAAGCAGGAATATCTCTTTACTTAAACTTTCACTGGCCTTTCATTGGCCACCGGGTGACGTCCACCCTCCTGAGCAGAACCTGTAAAAACCCTTCATCGTGTGGTCCCAACCTGCCTCTCCAGCTTCCCACAAGCCCTCCACAACCTTCCACACTGTGGCCATTCGCAAACAAGACGCAGACTTCCTGCTCTACATCTCGACATAGCTGTGCTTCCCCTAGATTGTCTCTGTCCCACAACACCCAGCCTGCACATGGCCACCTCCAGAAACTCCCCCAGTACTCCAAAACCCAAGACAGTTCCTTTAACACTTCACAGATTTCTAAAAAATAAAAGATAGTATTGTCCTTACTTATCTGTGAGTTTGATACATTATACTTCTCAAGGACACACCCATCCTGGCTAAAATGGTGCTGGCCCTACAGCAGATGCTCAATGAATATTTAAGATCAAATTCAGTTAAGTTGTGCCAAGTGCCCAGTTAAGTGTGAAAGAACACACCAGATATTTCATAAGGCTCAGAGTGAGCCCCTTGGTCTTGGAATGAAACCTACAGAAGCAGAATGTTAAGGGCACGATGAGCAAGTCAAGCTTCATCTGGGCAGTTTACATACGAGAAGCCTACCCACAGCTAAGTTTCCTCTGTATCTGCTTAGGTACCAATGATCAGGTTTAGTCAAAAGGAAAAGAGTTCTAGTAAGAGGTTGACCTTGACTTTATGCACGGAAGTAGCATCATACACACATTTAACTTACTCAAATCCAGTTCTATTTAGCAAAGGGTCAGGTAGGTAGTGGAGGGGAGGAGAGGTGAGAATTTCCATAGTCCCAGGGATCCTGCTGCCTGGCTTCTCCACACGGTTAGCCTGTGCCCACAGGCAGGGAGGAAAGCAAACTTCTAACATTTCTGCAAGTTGGTAAAGCCCCTGGCAAGAAAATTGGAATGACATTTGAGTTTCCCCCACTATTGACAGGCAAGTGGCCCCAGAGACATACTGACCAGGGAATTTAGAAGGAATCCTAAAACTGTCACCAGATAATACAATGGTGTTGACAGCCAAAACTCAGAAGTGGATGTACTTATAAATGTGCTGAAGTGTCCTAAGCAGCAAAACATCTAAATTATTTAATTTACAAACAAAATCCCTCTTAATTCTTTTTAGATTGATGTATGCAAATTCCTGCAATGGGTTACCGTACAAAATGGTGATGACTGTATATTATGGACGATCTTAAAATATTCCAAGAGGGGTTAGATGAAAACTGAACGCCCTGACTGCCACCCCAGTAGCATCTCCACTTTAAACTTTTGCAGAAATTGTTTGTTGTTAACACTACAAACTTACTCTGGCTTAAAAAAAAAAAAAAAAAAAAAAATCTCCCCAAAGCTTTACTCAACACATGTTAGCTAAAAACACATCACTATGGGCTCTAAACTGGTAGCTGGCATTTTTAAAGAAATTCTTTCCACAATCAGAAATACTAATTGTACTGATTTTCTCAAAAGGCTTTCCTTACGTGCTTTGTTTTTCCTCCAAGGAGTTCTCAAACTGGTATTTCTCTGGATTATTCAATTCTTACAAAAGAATAACTTAAAGATTTTAAAATATTTTTTCTTCAATTGTAAACTGCAATATCCTGGAGGGAAAGTTTACATATGTCTAGTACCTACACCCAACACACTTCCTAATACAGGACCTGGTGGAGTTTTGAGTGGTTATCAGTAGTTATTAAAAGAACAAACAATGGGTATATCCGTACAATTGAATATTATTCAGCCATAAAAAGAATGAAGTTCTGCTACAACATGGCTGAATTTGGAAAATGCAATTCTAAGTAAAAAAAGCCAGACAGAAAAGAACAGATACATTATGCCACATATATGATACGTCCGGAATAGGCACATCCATAGGGACAGAAAATAGGTTAGGGGTCAGCAGGGACTGGGGGTTGAGAGGAACAGGGCTTGTCTGCTAAAGAGTGCAGGTTTCTTTTTGGAGTTAAGAAAATGTTCTGGATTTAGATAGTAGACATGGTTGCACAGCCTTGTGATAGACTTAAAGCCACTAAAGTGTGCATTCCAAAAGGGTGAATTTTATGGTATGTGGATTATATCTCAACTTTTTAAAAAAGCAAAGGAAGGAGGAATGAGCAGCCTGTGATTAGAACCCATATACCTTAGTTGTTCTCTGCAGCTGAAAAACCAGAGATCCCTAACTTCCCATAAAGAAGGGAAAATGCCACTGTGGAACATCCCACTTCACCAGGTAGCAGTGTCACTATCTAAACTCAGTCTTTTAAGATGTTTACTTCTTCTGTTATTTTCCAAAATATAGACTGACTAAACAAATGGTGTTCAAGTTTCAAAGACAAACTGACCACATTGCTGTGAACTGTTGTTACAAGATGTCAACCCTTGTCAAGTGCTTTCAATAAGCAGGAGGTAAGCAGAGAACAGTAGCCTCAGTGCAGAGCAGCTGTGGGGAAAGGCTGCCCTGTTGGCTTTTCTGCTGGATCTCTATTTGCTATTTCTAAAACTTTGTGTGAAAACCTCCAACTTTTGACCACCAGTCCAATGCAACAGTTTTCAAAACAAAGAAATGATTTTGTTTCGTGGTGACTGGGGTGGGGTGCAGCAGACGAACTGGGATGGTTTTTATTATTATTTTTAGTGTTTTGGTTGAATGTCAAAGATTGGGTTGGCCAGTTTAAATCACCAGGATGGGAATAAAAACAAATTTGGTTTATTCCCCAGGTGGTTTCAATAACTCTACATGCTAACAGCAATTCCAGTTGGTGAGTCCCTGACCCTTGATGAACTATTTGTACCAGATGGAAAGTTCATAAACACATGGTCTCTGTCTTTTAGCTTTGGCCAAAACTACTTCTCTGTTTCCCTTTGAGGCTCCCAATTACAACCAGACAGTCCTGTCTCATGGAATCAACCCATCAATTTCTCATCATATTTTTGGGCCTTCAGAATAAACCAACCTTTTATCATCTAAAAATGAAACCTCCCTTCAGCATATTTGGATAATAGAAATGGAAAAGAAAATAGAATTATTTTAGCCATTACCAAACATACTCTTGCGCATTTTTCCTGCTCCAAAGTGTGTGTGTGTGTGTGTGTGCGTGCACAATTTATTACTGATGGAATTTGGATGTGACCGGCACCATGTTACACACACTCAACACAAAATGGCCACCAGCCTTTCCCTTATGAGAAACCTCGTGGTTTCTGAGAAACAGAAACTCCTCCACACCAGCACCAAACCTCTCCCTGATTACATCAGCCTTCCCTACAACCTATGTAAGCCCTCCCACTCTGATGCCAGTTGCTGCTCTCCATTTTGAGTGCAGCCCGGCAGATTCTTTTCCTTTAATAAAGCTTGATTGGTACCCGGTGTTTTGGCTCACATTCATCTTGGTGCTGAAACCCAGGGGGTCCATGCTGTGACCTTTGGATGATCCCCTCTCTTGGGTTGATTGCCCCCCACCGGCCACCCTTCCTGGACCTGCTGAACCAGGTACCTCAGGGACTCTCTCCCTTTGCTGTTTCAGACCAACACATCCACCATCGGCCTCAATTCAGGGTGGGTCAGGGGGTCTGTCCTATTTCTACGGGTTCCCCTGACTACTTTCTATGACTACTGTCTACTTACCAAAGACCAGGCTACTTCCTGAAGACCAGGCACCTGGCAGAGGGAACCCCTCTCATGCCCCCCAGCTATTGGAAGATGCTCCTCTAGCTGGTCAGTGGCTTCTCTCTGGAAAAGGAGGTGTGCACCAATGACAATGCTCCTTGGTGTTCCCCTTCTTCAACTGGGACTGATCACCTCCTTTCTCACCCGCTAAATGGGATCCTCACAATCCAGATCTCCATGCTCTATACCCTTGGGCTGTCTCCTGGCCAATTTAAACTGAAACGTCTCATTTTCTACAACCCCTTGACCTCTAGGGAGACATTAAACCTAAACATCTCATTTTCTCCATGCTCTACGCCTCTGGGCTGTCTCCTGGCCAACCTCTTGGCCTCCAGGAGATATTAAGGCAAATGCCTCATTTTCTACTGTAATCAGGTTTGGCCTAAATACAAACTAGACAATAGATCCCAGTGGCCAGAAAATGGCACTTTCAAATTGGATCCTCTCAGAGACTGAGACAACATTTGTCACCAAAATGGCAAAGCCAGAGAGATTCCTTATGTTCAAGCCTTCTTCTATATCCGATCTCATCCTTCTCTCTGTCAAAACTATTCTACATCTCAAATTCTCCTAACTCATGTCCGACCTCCCCTTCTGGACTCAGATCAATCCTTTGATCCATCACACCGCTCTGCTCCCCAACCACCTCCTTATGCTCCAGATCCTCCACCAGCCCCTTCACCTTTTCCCTCTCTTTGTCCTCAGCCACTCAACCCCTCTCCTTTTCCCCTTCATCAGGTGACAACCCCACCTGAGCTCCAGCTCCTTTATATCCCCTCCATGAAGTGGCAGGGACAAAGGGAATTGTCTGGGTCCATATTCCCTTTTCTCTTTTTGATCTCTCCCAAATCAAAAAACGACTGGGATTTTTCCATTCCAACCTGGACACATATCTTAAGGAATTCAGATATCTCACTCAGTCTTACAATCTCACCTGGCAGCATAATGTTTTCATGATTCTAACTTCCACCTTGTCCTGTGAGGATAGGGAGCAGGTCTGGATAATGGCCCTGTGGGAGCCACTGCCGTCCCTCACATGGACCCAAATTGAGACTACTGGTCCAGCCATGGTGACTAGGATCTCCGGGATAATATGATCACACACATGATTTATGGCCTCCAAAACGCTACTCACAAGTCAGTCAATTATGACATGCTTAGAGAAATCACACAGCGATCCACCAAAAATCCCAGCTAGTTCCTAACCCGCCTCTCTGATGCTTTACATAAATACACATGCATAGACCCAAACTCCCTTGCAGGCATGGTCTTCTTACACTCTCATTTTATTACCCAACAAGACCTCTTCAATGCACCTTTCAAGGTTTTTAACAATAGAGAGGAGGAGGAGAAGAAGGATTGATACAAAAGAGATCAGGCCAAATATTAGCTCCTGGCTAATACTATCCAGAGATCACACACTCCAAAGCTGGTTGCCTCTACGGGCACATCACTTGGGAACTGCTTCAAATGCAGTCAACTGGGCCACTGAGTACTGCCATATCCTAACCCCAGACCCCCTCCCAGGCCCTGTCTGCACTGCAAAGAGCCAGGTCACTGGAGGGTTGACCGTTCCACTCATGAGAGAGGGAATGGCCCAGTCCCCAACTAACCCTTTGGCTTCATGGCCATCCTGACCAGAACTGCTTGGATTTGCCCAGGAGGAGGACTGAGATGCCCAGGGCCTGAGGCCCCGAAGGAGATCACACATTTGAGCCCAGGGTAACTCGCTTCGTAGCAGGTAAGCCAATCTCTTTTGTCATCCATACAGGGGCCACTTACTCTATCCTTCCTTAATATGCAGGACCAACAACCCATCCTCTATCACAATAGTAGGGGTCATGGGATCAGAATAACACCCGTGGATCACTCAACACATTTCCTGCACCCTACATCACACCCAATTCACACATACATTTTTAATAATGCCTCAATGCCCAACCCCCTTACTGGGACAGGACATCCTTTCCAAATTCAAAGCTACTCTTACCCTAAACACTTTAACTCCAGCTACAATACTCCTGTTACAGGCTGCCCCAGACCTGGTACCTGAGGCTTCCAACCTCCCCTTCCACTTGGACAAGATTAATCCTGTAATATGGGACACTTCTTCTCCCTCCATTGCTATGCACCATTCCCCTATACTCGTTAAATTGCAGAATGCTTCTTTGTTCCCTAATGTCCCACAATACCCCATCACTAACAAACACCTAATAGGCTTAAAACCCATCATACACAAACTCCTTTCTTCTCATCTCTTACAGCCTACCTACTCGGCTTTTAATACACCCACCCTTCTGGTTATAAAGCCTAATGGCTCATACCATTTAGTTCAAGACCTCAGGGCCTTTAATGTGGCCATTTTGCCCATCACTCCAATTGTTCCTAACCCCTATACTCTTCTATCCATAAATCCCAACAACACATTTCTTCTCTGTACTTGACCTCAAAGATGCCTTTTTTTCTATCCCCTTAAACCCCTCCTGTCAAAACCTGTTTGCCTTCACTTGGACTGACCCTGATACACATCGTTCCCAACAACTCACCTGGACAGTACTGCCTCAGGGGTTTCGGGGTAGTCCCCACTTCTTCAGCCAGGCCTTAGCTCAAGACTTATCTGAACTTCCTCCAACCTCTAGCACTTTAATACAATATGTGGATGACCTCCTCCTTTGTAGCCACTCCTATGAGGGTTCACAGTCCCACACTGTTGCTCTCCTTAATTTCCTGGCTTCCAGGGGATATTGAGTGTCCCCCAGCAAGGCCCAAATTTCTTCTCCTTCAGTCACCTATTTGGGAGTCCACCTCACTCCAACACCAGAGAAATAATGATGGATTTCAAGAGTTTAATTTCTGAAGTCCCTACTCCTACCACAAAAGGTGAAATCCTTTCTTTCTTGGGGCTTGTCGGGTATCTTCGACCATGGATTCCTAACTCTGGCGTGCTAGCAAAGCCACTTAATGAGGCAGCCAGAGGAAATCCTGCCATTCCCTTAGATCCCACAAAGCCCATTCATTCTCCCTTCCAGTGATTAAAAGCCGCTCTCCTTGCAACCCCAGCTCTATCCCTCCCAAACCTATCTCATCCTTTTATCCTGTACATCACTGAAACCCAAGGATTGGTGGTTGGGGTTTTAGGACAAGAGGCAAGAGATATCTCCTCCCCTGTTGCATACCTTTCCAAACAATTGGACACCACAGCTCGAGGATGGGCTCCCTGTTTACGGGCCTTGGTGGCAGCCGCCCTTTTAGCACAAGATAGCTCTAAACTAACTTTTGGACAACAAACAGTCATTTGTTCCCCCCATCATCTTGAAGACCATCTCAGCCATGAGAACATGTTGACTCTCTCCCCTTCCTGCCTACAACTTATCCACCTTACCTGCACTGAAAATTCCCAGTTCTCCGTTAAACCTTCCCCTCCCTTAAATCCAGCCACTCTCATCCTAAAACACTCATGACCCTTGGAACATAATTACATGGAGGCTTTGGACTCTTTCTCAATCCCTTTCCACACACCTCCCCGCATCCCATTACACAGCCCCAACATACATCGTTCACAGAATGGAGTGTCACCTCCACCCCCACCCCCTGGGTGGGTTATGCCATAGTAAATCTAACACAAACTATTGAGGCTGCCCCCTCTCCCACTAACACCAATTCCCAACAGGCAGAGCTCATTGCCCTCACCAGCACTCTCACTCTGGCAAGTAACAAACAAGTCAATATATACACTGATTTTAAGTGTGCTCACCACATCCTACACTCCTGCATGGCCATATGGAAGGAGAGAGGATACATGACCAATCAAGAAGGGCCCATAAAAAACAGACATCTTATCAAGATACTTCTTGAGGCTGCACAACTCCCAAACGAGGTTGGGTTATACACTGCAGAGGACACCAAACGTCCAATGACCCCATAGCCCAGAGAAACAAACTGGCAGATCTAACTGCAAAACAGGCTGCTCAATCACCAGGCCCCCACTCTTCCTCTCCTGCTCAGTCCTTCTCATGGTCCCTATGCCCTTATCCCAATACAAACCCCAAGAAATACAACACTTTCAACAGTTGGGGGCACACAGGAAGGACAACTGGTATACTGTCTCTGATCACTATGTCCTCCCTACCACACAAACTGAGCAAATCCTTTTAGATTTCCATAATTCAGTTCATATAGGCTATGAAGCCCTACAACACATTCTTCAGCCCTTAAATGACTCTCCCCACATGGCCAGGTTACTTAAACAAATCACTCAAAATTGTCCTTTGTGTACTCGTTGCTCTAATCAAGGCGGCCTCCAAGTTCGGTCCTTTCCCCACTTACCAGGCCAGAGGATACACTCCTGGCCAGGACTGACAAATTCACTTTACTCACATACCTCCTCACAAAAGGACATACTATCTTCTAACCTTAGTAGATACCTTTTCAGGTTGGGTTGAGGCTTTTCACTGCACTTCAGAGGATGCTACAGCAGTAATGCATGCTCTCACCTCAGGACTCATCCCTCATTTTGGCTTGCCCAGCAGCCTCCTGTCTGATAACGGCCCAGCATTCATTTCCCAGATTACACAACTCACAGTACAGGCCTTACATATTAAATGGGACTTACGTATACCATATTGGCCTTGGTCATCAGGCAAAGTAGAAAAAGCCAATCACGTCATAAAAACACACCTCACCAAGCTGTCCATGGAACTTCACCTCCCTTAGACACAACTTCTCCCTTTAGTACTCACTCGCTTGCAAGCTGACCTCCCCAAACCCACTGGCCTCAGCCCTTCAAACTTATGTATGGCAGACCCTTCACCCTCACCCCTCTCCCTTCCAGCTCATTGCCTTTAGGCCAGTATCTCCCTACTCATTAGGGATCTTCTTCAGGAACAGGCCAACCTTCTATTACCTCATCCTTTCCCCACCACCCCCTCAGACTTTAAACTGAGCCTGGGACAGCAAGTGTATATTCAAACCCGAATCCCAAAGCCTCTCTCGCCATGTTGGGAAGGGCCTTGTACAGGACTTCTCACCACCCCCATGGCAGTAAAAGTACTAGGAAAGGCCCCTTGGTATCACTTATCCTTGGTAAAACTAGCACCTGAGACTTTACACAAAGAATCTGTTCACACCAAGCCAGAGGGGTCCCTCTGCTCAACCCCCAACCCAACATCTCCTTACACTTCATCCATTTTAGGACCCACAAAATTGAAAATCTCCAGGACCTCCACTCTTCCCCCAATCCCAGAAGAAGGATGATCTTTCCCCTGGTGATTGTCCTTTCACTCTTGCTGGCCTGCTTCATGTCCTTCACACAGGAGCTGCTCCAAGACTGGTCCCGACCCACCACCTCCAGTGTTGAAGATGCTCTTGAGTGGGTAACTGAGTTAGCCTGGCAGGGCGCCTTCTGTGATTACAGCCCCAACAAGGTTACCCTCTACTCTTTTTTCCTACTATGCACCCTCTCAATGTCTCAGCCACTGAACGCTTGCCTTTTCTCTTCCTCTTGCTTCTTTTCCTAACAGAGACATGTGCCACAACCTGTTCACAATGTATAACCAAGGTCTTGGTGGGCGGAAGGACACTTTCCAACTTCCTGGGTCAGCTACCCAGAATCTTCAGGGGAACCCTACAGGACACTTTCACATCCCTGACATACGTTTCCACAACATGCTATGACCAGACAATAGCCAATCATGTTCTTATGGGGTTAAAAACTACTGGATAGCTCTTTCCAAAGGGGATTCTGCTGGAGTCCAGTGCCCACCCAACAAAACATTTCTGCTTCACCTAAATCACTCACTGAGGCTATAGCAATGGGGGAGGACTTCAGGACAAAACACATCAGACCCCTGACCATTATGGGACTTATCTTCCTTCTTGGTCCCTGGCTCTTTTGGCATTTCTCTAATTTCTTACAGGAACATATGCAGGCATTCACCAACCAAAAGGTCGCTGAATTGTTCCTGGGAGGAGGATATCAGCCCCTGAGAACTGTTGACCCTTCACCAGAATACAGCCTCCCCCCATGAAACCAATACTCCACCACCTAATTGTTTTATTTATTTCCTATCTTTGCACATCTCCAGCAGGAAGCAGCTTCAGAAGAATGAGACCTTCACCCCTTTTCCCTTCTCTCTCTACTTAAAAGGCAAGAATGATGGATCTTGGATGTGACTGGCACCGTCTTGGACGTGACTAGTGCCATTTTTCACACACTCAGCACAAAATGGCCACCAGCTTTTCCCTTACAAGAAACCTTGTGGTTTCTGAGAAATAGAAACCAGCACCAAACCCCTCCACACCAGCACCAAACCCCTCCCTGATTACATCAGCCTTCCTTACAACCTATGTAAGCCCTCCCACCCTGACTCTGGTTGCTGCTCTCCATTTTGAGTGCACCCTGGCAGATTCTTTTCCTTTGCTAAAGCTTGGTCGGTACCTGGCATTTCGGCTCAGTTTCTTTCCATTACCAGCGCAGATAACATGTTGGGGAAAGCAAAGTTTTGGACCAAGCCTCTGAAAAGGCTAATCATTCTGAGACATGATTTGGTCTGTACTGGGGCCACTGTGCCTCCCCAAGGGACATTTGTCATTGTCTAGAAACAGTTTTGGAAACTGCATCTAGTGGGTAGAGGCCTGTGAAGTATGCATAAAGCAAATATACTTCACAGGGCCTGGTTTTCCAAAGCCTTGTAGTTTCAAATATTGACCTTACAAAAATCGGGAAATTTTCCCCAGGCTATTGAGTCTCTGTTGTAAGATAAAGAGTTGTAACACAGCAAGGTTGCTGGCTCAAAGACAGACAAGTGACTGATTGATATGTAAAGTTACTGGGAAGCAGCTGTAAAAAGAGAACATTTGCTAAGATCAAGCTTTTGTTGGTGGATCACTTAATTGTCTAATGGAATGTCATCTGACTTCTTTTTACTGAAAGTTACCAGCCTATATTGTCACACTATAACCCCACCTATGTCTCTTGCTGTAACTTCCTGGGCTGAAGAATAAATACAAGAAGGGAACCCCAATTCATGGTTAATTTCCCAAATGAAAGGAATGCTTCTCTCTTGAGGGTTCTGGGAATAAACCACTTTGGGGCTTCTCACTGCTCAGAAGAGATGGGCTTTGAGTAATCCTTTGTGGCTCCATCACATGGGGGAAGAGAGGTGACAAATCCATGGGGTCAAAGCAACAGAGGCCAAGAAGCTGCTAAACATTCTACACTGCATGGGACAATTCTCAGAACAAAGAATGACCTGGTGCTAAGTTCTAATAGTGCCAAAGCTGAGAAACCCTGCTCTGAAGGAAGAAACAGTAGGTGGTTAAGGAGTTTACAGAGAACTAAGTTCCATTTCAATCCAGTCCCAATGACCAACTGAGAATAAGCAAAGCAGCATTTATGTCCCTGAATGTTTTTAAAAATCTAATTCTCTCAGTTCTCTCTCCCTCCTTCTTAGACATCCAGTAGGCTACTATATAATTATAGCTACAAAATACTTCCTCTTAAAAGATCAATTTCCTTGTACATTAAAATCATTAAGACTCCACAAATGTCAAAGTGGTGATTTTCAAACTTTTTTTCCTCTCCAAAAGGTAGTTTCTTGCTAAAGCAAAACCTTACTAGAAACCTTAAGACAAAGAGAGATGAGGAGAATATTAGCAAAAATTTATTTCATAAGTTGCAATTTGAATTTAATTAATGTTGTTATCAATTAGAACTATAAGGACATTTTACTCAACATGAAATTCTGAAACCAAAAACTGAGGCAAGCATTATGATCTTCTATCAACTTGAACATCTAACTTTTTCAGTGGTTTGATTTGATTGCACCATATCAAGAAAATCTAGTTTTAAATGGCTAAGGAGCTGAAAATGTAATGGCTTTTAAGCAGTCCAGCTTGCCATCTCAGGACAGTCTTCACTTAAAGAGGGTAGGAGAACATTATTCTGAGCTCCACATACAAATGAGCTAACTGGTGTCAAGGTAATGAGTTGATGGGTTACTGTTTGGTAGCCAACACATTTGAGCATGCATAATTGTGATCACAGATTTTCACATGAATTTTGGAATGGTATTTGAATCACTTATTAGATGCCTGAAGCACCACGTTAGGGTTCCACAGAGCACGATGGGAAGACCACAGCGCTAGTCCCCACATGGAAAGAGTAGATTAGGAGAGCCAGCACCGGCTGATTGCCTTTCATGTTAAATGAACTTAAATGAGCTGGACAAATGAAACTGCACCTGTAATCTAAAGAGGTCATGTCATAATATGCATTGCCTCATAGCCAATGTTAGTAAGGGATTTAAAGTGACAAATTATCACATATTCAAAAATGCCATCCAGCCCAAGAGGACCAGTTATAATCAATACAAGGCTACAGTGCTTAGTAACTAAATGAAAGGCACCATTAAAATATTAAAAGGAGAGGTGGATGATGAAACGTAAGAGTAGAGTCAATGTCAGCTATTGTAACTTTCCGTTTGTGCCCTGAAGTTGGCTGTAGACATCATGGACATCCTCCAGTTTCCTCTTCTTTGATAAAGGATTTCCAAGCCCCAGAGCTCCCCAGCCTACCTTCCCTGGCCTACAGCAGGGCTTTACCTTCAGACAGCATGCTCAGGGCTTCGTCAGAAATGTGTCCACTGACACGTGCCATCTTCCTGGAAGTGGTGTTTTCACTGGGCACACAGGAGCCCCCTGGGGACGGGTAAGTTCCCTCAGCGACAGAGGTTGTCATAGATTCCCACTGGATCTCCTTCCGGGGAGCCTGAAAATCCAGGCTGCATCCTGTCCAGCCATAGAAGGCCAGAGATAAGAGGAATCCTTGGGCTGGATTCAGTATCCCCTGGGAGAGAGGGAGGCAAGAAGACACATGGCACTCAGCGCAGTACAGCGGGAATTAGAGCATTCTGTCCTCAAAGTGCTAAACTCTGCCCAGGATGCCTACTGGGCGGCCCTCACTGAGGAGTGACCTCTTAGTTAGTTGGTTTGGCGCAAGGTAAAGATTGGCCCTAGTAGGTGCTGTACCCAAAGCGTGCCTGAAAATAGGGGTGGAGGAGCTGGCTGGTTGGTCCATTGGTTAGAGCATGGTGCTGATAACATAAAGGTCCAGGGTTTGATCCCTGTACCGGCCAGCTGCCAGGAAAAAAAGGGGGGGGGAGGGGGAAAGTGGAGGGGAGGGAAGAGAGGAAGGAGGGGAGAAAAAGGGAGAGAGGAAGCAGAGAAAAGGAGAAAGGGGCAGGGCCGGCCTGTGGCTCACTCGGGAGAGTGCGGTGCTGATAACACCAAGGCCATGGGTTCGGATCCCATATAGGGATGGCCGGTTAGCTGACTGGCTGAGCGTGCTGCTGACAACACCATGCCAAGGGTTGAGATCCCCTTACTGGTCATCTTTAAAAAAAAGAAAAAAGAAAAAGGAGAAAGGAGGAGGGGAAGAGAGGGGGAAGAAAGGGGGGGGAGATCCATGTGACCCAGGCAATGGAACCAAGCACGTTCTCGCCACTGCCTAAGGTGCTTTGCTCTCCTGTAGCTTTCTACCTTGCACTGTCAACTCAGAATTGGATTTAACAAATGTTGTTCAGGCAAAAGTGAGTCTGGGAAACATCCCTCCATTTGTGTGGTTCCCTTGGTTAACTTCATGTGTTTGGTTTGTTAGCTCCAAACCAAAGCAAAGGGACTGAGGAGGCTAGTGCTGTCATCATTTTAAGGTTCTTATGAATCAGATCTTTCCCAACTCGGAAGCAATGTAAGCATTAATTCTGTGTAGCACAGACTGGACCTCTCCGCCAATGGAGACTTCAGCTCATGCATGCCTTTCTTATTGTAAATGTAATATAATCAAAACACCAGGGGAGAAGTCTACCCATGGTGCTTCCACCCTATTATCATTTCTTGTATTTCCAGCCAATATTTTTATATACATATGTGTTTATGTAGTAGTAACTGGTATAATTTCATATCCTACCTTGTCCACTTAATATCAGAAATTTCATAAGAGTCATTTAAAAAATCTGGGTAACATTCCACCAGGATGAAAGACTATAATTTACTTAACCATCCCCCTCCCCCTTTTTTTCAAATTTGGGTTTCCTATAATGCTTTATAATTATGGATAATGCTACTAGAAATTTCTTCATCCCTATGGCTTCTCCGTGATCTGAAATACTCCTTCAAGATAAAAGATCTGATATTGTGACTCTGCCTGACAGTTTTGATGCACTGTGCCAAATTAATTTACCGGAGTTGTATCCATTTAATAATGATCCCAATAATGAATGAAACCTGGTACCTTAGCACACAAAGGCCAGATATAGGTAGCCCAGGAAACTATTCAACTCACTATATATTTATATGACAATACATCATACTTCTGTGTGTTTTGTTTTTCCAAGCTGAAAATTTTAAATCTACCTACCATAATAAACCACGTGGTCTTGGCTGCACTTCTCACACCTTTCAAAGAGCCTCCATTGATATCTGGTTGCATTTCAAGATAGAATAAAAGGCTTTCATTGATGATATTTGACAACCAACTCTTAGAAAGAAAATGGCCCATGGATAAAGAGAACATGCAACAAAATTCACTTTTAAATGCTGAGGTCAGGGAACAATTTCTACCAAGGCCTAAAATTCCTAATTCCTGGTGGAGGGAAGACCACTTCAGCAGTAAGAAATCACAAGGAACCAGCACACCAAGAATTTAATTTAAGAACTATAACTCCTTGCAGTCTAAAGCAGAGATCAGCAAATCCTTCCAATAGTAACACTCAGTGCCACTACAGGGTATAAAGTTCTAGCACTGTGTCAAATATCCCAGAATTCATTCTTTGTTTGAGGAGTAACCCGAAGTTTCGATGTAGACCAAAACAAATCTTATTTTGACATTTTATGCTGGAACTTTAAAATGTTACTCTTGTGGGTCAGTGAAGTTTGATATGATGAGCTGAGTGTATTTTTAGTGAGAGATAATTAAAGTCTCTCCTAGGAGGGTGTTCAAACAAATCTCCTAATATCAGATTAGTTATTAAGACCACAAAGGCTTGCCTGGTCCTGCAAAGTGTTGATGTGCTGCAGTGCAGGGTGTTCTAATTTCCACCTTTTTTTGCACTGGCTACAGGTCTACTTTCAAAGCATCCACCTGTCCTTTTGGATAGGACAACAGTGATGAGGAAAACTGAAGAGCAAAATTGCTCAGCCTGTTCTCTGCCCTTCGTGACTGAGGTATGAGTCTTTACACGGAAGACGTGCGCTTGCTCCTCTGTGAGATACAGAAATTCTGGTGTCATGAGTGAGGCACATGGGTGGATTTAGAAAGTATGATCAACTGCTTCATTTCCATTAATCCCAGCAATGGGATGAAACACTGGATGCATATGGTGGGGACATTTCAAAACTAAATCCGGGAGTTCTTGTTCTAAGAGCGTTATATATAATTTGGGTACATTTGGATATTCTTCCAGAAATTCATACACTCTGGACTTGCTCCCCTGTCCTCCATGTATTTCCTCAAAGGGCACCTACCACTGTTTCAAAGATTTCCTCTCCAAAGACTCTTCTCTTTGGAACTTCCAGGTCACACTTGCATATCCCTTACCACAAGCAATTAAAAAAAAAAATAGAAGAAAGGTTACCAAATAATTAAAACCAGCATTATTTTGAAAAATCGGATCTTGATCACAGCTCCCATCCGTCGCTCATTCTCCGTGTAAATGCCTTGTCGTCCTTTTAGTAAAGAGGCCACTGGGAGGAACAGAAGGGAACCACACACAGTGTTCATTATTTCTGTTTACTGAGTACAGAGAGCAGAATCAGAGCAGATGTGAGCCCATAATCAAAACCAAGAGCATGAGGCAAAGCAAGCTACTGACCTCTATGCCTCACAACTTCCAAGTTGGAGTCCTCCTAGACTCTAAGGAATATATATTTTTAAATTTTTTACTTTGAAGCAATGCTAGATAGACTTAAAAATTGCAAAGATAGCTCAGAAAGCTTCTGTATACCTATACTCTTTGCCCAGCTTCCCCCAGTGTTAACAATTTACACAACCACAGGACGTTTGTCACAAATAAGAAATTAACAGTGATCTGAACTAAACTTCCAGTTTTATTTGGATTTTACTAGTTCAGGGACTATATTTTTAAAGGTTTATTTTCTCTATTATAAAAATAATACACACCTGTTATTTTAAAATACTTAACTATTTTAAGTTTCTCCTTATAGACGAGTTAGAAAGTATAAAAGTTTACAGAAGAATTAATGACCCATGGTCCCTCCATCCAGAGACAACCACTGTTAACGTTTTACTGTATTTCTTTTCAGTCCTTTTTTCTATGAGTCATTTTCATTGGTTTGATATACTTAAATCACTATTTTTTACTTAATTTTGTAAAAAAATTCCTGTGTTTAATGCACCATATTTAAATGTAGATATAAAAAGACTGGTCCAAAGAGCCGCAATAATTTCCTGCTCCTAGTGGTAGAGTACTTTAAACAATGTTTTAAAATTCTAAAATCAACAGCTGATCCCCAAACAACCTTTCTGTGAAGGCAAACTTCCTTATGCCCATTCTGCCCTTGAGGGATCCACAGCAGCCCGAGGAAGCTGGACACTTGCTCCAGGTCACCCTTCCTTGAAGAGGTGGTAGGGGCTGGAATGGAAACCCCCAGTCCCAGCCCAGAGGTCTTTCCCTAACATTCTACTGACTCACGATACTCCTCTTATCCAGTTCTTCCCATTGCATCTGGCTCATTTCCTGTTTCCTGCCCATCTGAGAAAAGACACAAGCCAAGAGCATCATGGGAGTGGCCAGGCTCCAGACTCTTCAGTCTTTGCTGCATCCCTTCCCCCCACCCCTTCCCTCCCCTTCTGCTCCTACCTCACCTCCACAGTTTCCTAAGGCCATTCCTGGTAGCCTCTAAGGCGTGCCAAGGGCAGACCCAGCATGAGCCCTGCACAGAAATGAAAGGTCAACTTGTCCTGGCCTTGAGCTAACAAACGTTGACAGAGAACGTTTGTGGTTCATGACTAAACAGGCTTGCTCATTTTCATTTCTTAAACCTGTTTACTTTATCCAACTGTATTCTGCTTATGCCTCTGGAGGATGATGAATGGGATCAACTGTCCTGGATAATTCCAGAAGGATGACATGCCATTATCTGAGCCCCAGACATGGGGTCCTACCCAGTGTCCATGTACCTGGAGAACTTCCCTATTATTTACCTGCCGTCACTGTCTTTTGGAACAGGATGTGGTTGGCCACAAGGACGAGGAGCAGTGGCAAGTACGTGGTGACATAGAGGGGGATGGTGTGGTCCAGACCCCTTTCACACCTGAGGGAAGAAAACTGAGTCATTCTTCTTGAATGCAAAGCTTTGGCTAAAACATGCAGACTTATCTGGAAACCGAGATAAGAGGGTGAGGGTGAAAAGGGAAATACATAAATCTACTTCTGACCCTGCCAAAAGGAAATCTGACTCATTCCTCATGTCTGAGAACAAGCAATAAGTTGCAGGAGAATAAGGAAATCAATCATGTTTCTGTCTCGTAAATGGGAGGACCTGTAAGGCATTTAAGGAAAAGTCACTCTGGGGTAGAGGATTCCCTACATGGGGTCTCTTCAAGAAAAAAATCACAAAATTCAAGTAGAAACAAAGGCACTCAACTAGTTAGGTTTTGAGCACTTACTACATGCTACACATTAGCCAGTAGCATGAATGACATCTCGTCCCTCTCCCTGAGCAACTCAAAATACCCAAGCTTCATATTTCAAAGGAAATTTGTTCTCATGATTATGGATATCAATTGTTTCTGTGATTCTTTTCAGGGAAAAGGACAAGGTTTTATACTGATGAGTCACAGGCATTGCCGGTCACCGTAGGATGTGTGGGGAGCCACACAGTGGATGTTACCAAGTAGGAACTATCAGCTAAGAAATGCATAAGGTAGGAGAGAAGAAAAATGGTGCAGAGGCAGAGAGAACCAAGGCAAAGGGGAGAGAAGATGGAGCAGGCCCAACCAAAGGGGCAGGCAGAAAAGCAGATGACAGCCAGCCCCTGTGGCCACAGAAGTTGAAATGATAAAAACCAAAGCACTTTTAATATTCATGGAGTGTTCAAACCAAAAGGTAAAAAATGGCAGAAAATATGAAAAATCAGGCAGGAAAAATGCAATACCCATCTTGCCATAGGAAGGATTTCCATGCTGCCACCTCCTTTTTAATAGGCACTTTCATCTTCAGCTATGAAGGCTACAATGCAGTCTGGAAAGGCTCAAGGGGAGAAAGGGAGACAAGGAGCAAGAGAAGTGACTCCACTGCCAAGGCAGAAAGTACAAGCAAATGAGAGTGAGCCTGCGAGCTTGAAGGACGCCGAAGGCTCTAGGTTGGGAGATGTGAGGACTAAGAGCTGATTAAGGATTAAGATGCTTCCTGAAGACCTGACAGCACCTCGGGGCACCTTGTGAGCCCCCCAGCATTCACGCCCTTAGGCTCAGATTCCACTTTGCCAGGGGTCTCCAGGGTCCCACAGGTGAGGGCAAGCGACAGAAACTCCCTTTCCAATTAAGTGCGTTCTCTTATAGCAGCTGCTGACACTGTATCTGCCCTGTTCAAGTTCTCCAGGAAAGAGAGCGCACGAATGGATCTACCCGGAGCTCCTGTGAGTATTCACGGTTGATAAGGCAAAACCAGTTTGGAGACCGCTAACTGAGTAGCTGAAAGAAATTGAAAAAGAAGGGGGAGAAATGATCTACACCGTGGGCCAGCAATTTTTTTCTGTAAAGGGACAGATAGTAAATATTCTCTGCTTTGTGGGTCATACCACAGTCTCTGTCACAACGACTCTACTCTGATGTTGTAGTGCAAAAGCAGCCATAGACAGTACATAAAAAAATGGGCTGTGTTCCAATAAAACTTTATGTACAAAATCAGGCAAAAGGCCAAATTTATCCTAAGGGCTGTGCTGTGCTGATCCCAGTCCACACAGCCCTAAAATCACAGGTACTGCTCACCTGTTTTCCAGTTTTCCATAGGAAGTTAGAGTATATGTCCTTGCAGGTGCCTTGAGGCCTTGTAAATGGTTGCATTGATGGGATTTTAAACTTGAAGAAATGCCTGAAACAGTTTCAGTGGCCACATCTTCCTGCATCTGTGTTCAGGGTAGCCAAGAGTGCAGGATGGAAGAAAAGGGAGAAAGCGCAGGAAGCAGAGGCACAGAATTAGCTCCTCCCAGAGCTCCCGTTTGCTCCTCATCTCGAACTCCTGCTTAAAATGTTAAACTCACCTGCTCCTCCAGAGGAAGCGTGAAGAATAAAAATTAAAGAGTGGGCATGAGGAAGCTTCATCAATACGGAGAGGATATACCAAAAGCTTTGCATACCTGCTGTGAGCACGCAAACAAGAAAAGCAGAGGCCGGGAAGGAAATCACAGGTGCAAGGCCCTGCAGCAAGCCCTCCAGGTTGTGATTGTGAGTGGCCTCACATGGCAAAAGACAATGGGGTGACCTGCAAGGTGACCCCTGTGGGTCAGGGCATGTCCATTTCCTGCAGAACACAGAATGGGCCTGGGGTTGGAACACTTGGGCTGCCAGGAGTGCTGGCTTACCTGGACACAGAAGGGTAGTAAAGCATGACAGCTCCCTCCAGGTAGAGTAGGGTGGCCAGGCCCCAGGCCATGATGTGGTACAGCAGGATGGTGCTGGAGAGGAAAAAAGCAGGCAGCAACAGCACAGGGGGACAAAAAAGTCCCCAGTGAGACCACCAGACTGCTTCCATGCCCTGGAAAGGTCAGGGAAGTACACACACAGCAAAACCCTTCTACAGAGAGTGTCCTTATGTTGCTACTGAGGTTGTGGATTATTGTTTTTTGGTTTTTCTCAATTAAGGTGAAATGCATGTAACATAAAATTACCTATTTGAATGTGAACAATTCAGTGGCACTTAGTACATTTGCAATGTCATGCAACCACCTCTGCCTAGTTCCAATGCATTTTCATCCCCCCAAAAGGAGACCCCATACCATTAAACAGTCACTCCCCATCCCCCCACCCCCAACCCCTGGCAACTGCTGCTTCCTGCTACTTTCCATCTCTGTGAATTTGCCCATTCTGGACATTTTATATAGATGGGATCATACAGTATGTGGCCTTTTGTGTCTGGCTTCTTTCACTTAGCATAATATTTTTGAGGTTCATCCATGTGACACAATGTGTCAGAACTTCATTCCTTTTTATTGTTGAATAATAATATGCTATACGGTTATATCATATTTTGTTTATTCATTCATTCGTCAATGGATATGTAGTTCCACCTGTTAGCTATTGCGAACGGTGCTGCTATGAACATGCATGTGCAAGTGTTTCTCTGAGTCCTTGCTTTCTTTGCTTTTGGGTCTACATCTAGGAGTGGAGTTGCTGGGTCAGATGGTATTTCTACATTTAACTTTTTGAGGAACCACCAAACTACTTCCTGCAGCAAATGTACCGTTTTACATTCCCACCAGCAATGTACAAGGATTCCAGTTCCTCCATATCTTTGTCAACACTTGCTATTTTCCACTTTTGATTTTAGCCAGCCTAGGGGACAGGCTGCTAATTTTGAGACTTGACCTAAATGGGACCCACTTTCAATAAAACCATGGAATAGACAATTCCATCTCTAGTACCCTCTGAACAAATTTTTCAGTTCCCATCTACTATATACTGAATGTTTGTGTCCCCTCCCACACATAAATTCCTATGTTGAAATTCTAACCCCCAAGGTGATAGTGTTAGCAGGTGGGGCCTTTGGGTGGAAATGAGGTCATGAGGGTGGAGCCCTCATGAATGAGGTTAATGCCTTTATAAAAGAGAACCCAGAGAGCTCCCTCATCCCTTCCACCATGTGAGGACACAGTGAGAAGGCACCATCTGTGAACCAGGAAGTGTGCCCTTATCAGACACCAAATCTTCTGGGAACTTGATCTTAAACATCTAGCCTCCAGAACTGTGAGCAATAAATGTCTGTTATTTATAAGCCACCCAGTCTGTGGCACTTTGTTAGAGCAGCCCAAATTAGCTAAGACAATATCTCACAGGCCTGGTACCTGTGCCTTGCTCCTCTCAACCCTCCAAGCCCACTCAGCCTCCCTCTTATCCACAGCCTGCTAGCCTAATCCCAGGAAGATGCCCTGAGGCCAAAACACCTGGTGATTACTAGCAGCATGATCTGGGCCGAACCCTCTTCTCAGAGCCTTGGGTTGCTCTTAGCCACAGGAAAGATAAAACTCTCAATGGCCTGCCTGTGCCACTATAGTCAGGGCCAGTGGACATCAGGCCATGCAGCTGTCCCAGAACTGTAAACCAAATAAACTTCTGTTCTTTATAAATTACCCAGTCTCAGGTATTCTGTTACAGCAACACAAAAATGGACTAATGAAGAAAATTGGTACCAAGGAGTGGGGTGTTGCTATACATATAGCTAAAAATGTGGAAGTGCCTTTGGAACTGGGCAATGGGCAAAGGTTGGAGGAGATTGGAGGACCTAAAAGAAGACAAGAAGATGAGGGAAAGTTTGGAACATTTTAGGGATTGGTTAAATGGTTGTGACCAGAATGTTGATAGAAATGTGGACAGTAAAAATCATGCTGATGATGAGGTCTCAGGTAGAAAAGAGGAACTTATTGGGAATTGGACAAAATACCACATTTGCTACACCATAGTAAGGAACTTGGCTGCATTGTGTTCATGCTCTAGGACTTTGTGGAAGGTGAGACTTAAGAGCTGTGAACCAGAATGTTTGGCAGAAAAAATTTCTAAGCAGCAATGCATTCAGGAAGCTGCATGGTACTTGCAATAACCATAACTCAGCAGTTATGGCAGAAAAGGCATGATGTAAAGCCAGAATTTAAAAGAGAAGCAGAGCATAAAGATTTAGAAAATTTGCAGCCTGGACATATGGTAGAGAAGCCGAGAGCAGGAGAAAAACGCAAGGGTGAAGCAGACAGACTGGTTGCTAAGGACATTAGCTTGGCGGTGAGGCAGCCAGGTGCTAACAGGCAAGGCAATGGGAGAAAAGCCATGATGACATTTCAGAAATCTGGAAGGGCACCTCTCCCACCACAGACCCCTGAGGCATAGGAGGCCCAAGGTGTCCCAGAGAACAGACCTGGGGCACCACTTCCCTCAGGAACCCACTCCCTGCATCCCAGCTGCTCCAGCTGGAGCATCCCTGCCTCAAGCAGCCCCAAGTGCGGTTTGTGTAACACCTCTGGAGAACAGAAGCTGGAAACCTTTTTGTGAAGGTTAATTCTAGGTGCCAACTTGGTTAGATGAAGGAATGCTGAGAAACCTGGTAAAACTATCTTTTCAGGTGCGTCCATGAGGGTGTTTCCAGCAGAGATTAGTATGAGAGTCTGAGTGGACTGGGTGGGAAAGACCGACCCTCAGTGTGGGTGGGAACCATCCAATCTGCTGGGGACCCAGAGAGAACAAAAGACAGAGGAAAGAGGTGAAGCTCTCTTGATCTGCTGGAGCTGGGATAAACTCTTCTCTCCTGTCTGTGGACATTAGAGCTTGAGACTCTTCAGCTTTAGGGATCCAGGACTTACACCAAGAATACCATCAGCTTCCCTGGTTTTGAGGCCTTTGGAGTTGGAGTGAGCCACGCTACTGGAATGTAGCTTATAGACAGCCTATCGTGGGACTTTTCTTCATAGCCACGTGAGCTAATTCTCCTAATAAATCCCTCTCATATAATTATAATGTATTCTATTGATTCTGTCTCTCTGGAGATCCCTGACTAGTACCCTTGGTGGCATCCACATCATGTTAAGTCTTCAGGCTGGCAGAACATGAGAGCTGTGGAGGTATGGCAGCCTCCACTGCAATTTCAGAGGATGTACAGAAAAGCCTGGGGGCCCAGGCAGATACCTGCCACACATGTGGAGCCACTGCAGAAGCCATCTACTAGAGCAATGCCAAGCAGGAAAGTGGGATCGGAGCTCCCACAGAGACACCCCCAACAGAGAAATGTCTAGGAGAGCCAACACAGCAGGCCTGCCACCAGGACCCCAGAGCCATAGGGCCACTGGCAACATGGAACGCCCACCTGGAAAAGCTGCAGGCACCAGTGCAACTCAATGGGCTATGCCTTGCACAGCGCTGGGAGTGTGGCTGCCCAGTGCTTTGGGGGCCCAGATGCTCCATTGTGACCAAGATGCAGGACTTGGAGTCAAAGAAGATTATTTTGGAGCTTTAAGACTTAATGTCTATCCTGATGTGCTTTGGGCTTGTTTGGGGCCTGTTTCTCCTTTCTTCTGGCCTACTCCTCCCTTTTGAAATGGGAATGTGTAGCCAGTGTCTGTTCCACTATTGTATCTTGGAAGTAGATAAATTTCGTTTTGATTTTTACAGGTTCATGGCTGGAAGTTTTGCCTTTGGTCTCAGATGAGACTTTGGACTTTGAAGTTGGTGCTGGAACAAGCTAAGACTTTTGGGACTGCTGGGATGGAATAATTGTATTTGTATGTGACAGTGACATGAGTTTTGGGGAGCCAGGGGCAGAATGATAGTTTGAATGTCTTGCCCCCACCAAAATTCACATGGAAATCTGACCCCAATGTGGCAGTGTTGGGAGCTGTTTGAGTCATGGGGTGGATCCCTCATGAATGGATTAATGCTCTCCCTGGGGCAGGGGGGATTAATGAGTGAGTTCTCACTCTATTAGTTCCCATGAAAGCTCGTTGCTTAAAAAGACCCTGGCACCTCCTCTCTCTCTCTCTCTCTTGCTTCCTCTTGCCATGTGATCTGCTTGTACCCACCAGCTGCCTGCTACTTTCCGCCATGAGTAGAAGGAGCCTGAGGCCTGTGACAGATGCAGCTGTCCCAGAATCATAAGCCAAATAAACCCCAGTTCTTTATAAATCACCCAGTCTCGGGTATTCTGTTATAGCCACACAAAAACGGACTAACAGGCCCCCACTGCTTTCTATTACTTATGATATGAGGCTGGCCGTTGAGTTTGAGGACAGTAAGGACAGGAAATTTGAGGACAGAATGTAGGAGGACAGGGAGTGTGAGGAGAAGTTTGAGGACAGGAAGTATGAGACAGGAAGTGCAAAGACAGGAAATGTGAGGACAGTTTGAGGACAGGAAGTTCAAGGACAGTTAGTGTGAGGACAGTTGGACTACCAGAAATACGAGATAGGAAGTTCAAGGACAGGAAGTTCGAAGACAGGAAGTATGAGACAGGAAGTTCAAGGACAGGAAGTGTAAGGACAGTTGGAGGACAGGAAGTATAAGACAGTAAGTTCAAGGACAGGAAGTGTGGGGACACGAAGTTTGAGGACTGGGAGTTTGCAGACATGAAGTGTGAGATCAGTTGAAGGAGAGGAAGTATGACAGGAAGTTCAAGGACAGGAAGTTCGAGGACAGGAATTGTGAGGACAGGAAGTATTAGAACAGGAAGTTCCAGGACAGGAAGGAAGACAGGAAGTTTGAAGACAGTTAAGGAGACCCCAGCAATGGGGTCATCTTGTGCTCAGGAAGGTTGGAAATATTTGCTGGACCATCAGTATGGTCACTCTAGGAACTTCATTTGGCTGCACATTATTTAGAGAAGAGGGGCCAATGATAGGAGAGTCTTCCTACACTCTTAACCTATACGCACAGCCTTCAGGTATGTGCAAAGGCAATGCTGAGTTCAAAGGAATGAAGCATTGACATACGCAACAATGTGAATGGACCTCAAAACATCATGCTGAGTGAAAGAAGCCAGACGCAGAAAACCACATATCACATCATTCCATTTATATGAAATGTCCAGAAGAGGCAAATGCATAGAGACAGAAAGTAGATTAGTGGTTGCCAGGGGATAGGGTATGGGGGGATGGAGAGTGACTGGTAATGGGTTCTGGGGTGGTGGAAATGTTCTAGGGTTGGTAGTTATACTAGTAAATATATTTTGTGAATGCAATAGACACCACTGAATCTTCCATTCTAAAGGGTGAATGTTATGGTATATGAATTATATCTCAATCAAAAGAATAACATAGAGTTGTGTCAGAGTGATGAATCTCACTCAATGTCCACTGGCTGAGTGTTTATTGAGCAAAGTTTCTGCCTGCTGTAGGCACTGGAAACACTAAGAGCAACACAAAGCCCTGCCCTCATGGGGTGACAATCTTGAGAGGGTGACATATAAGAAGCAATGTCCTTGCCCCTCTGGCTGGGGAGGGGGCAGCCACAGAAGCCCTGGCTTAGGTGAAGAAGATTTTATATGAAATCAAGTTCAGAGCTGTGATTAATCTAAGAGGTGAGCTGATGTTTATAAGTGAAAGTGGCCAAACACTTCGGATAGCCCCAATAAGGGCCCCCAAAGACGTCCATGTCCTCATCTCCAGAGCCTGTGAATATGTTCTCTTACATGGCAAAAGAGACTTTGCAGATGTGATGAAGTTTTGACATGAAGAGATCAACCTGGATTATTCGTGTGGGCCCAATGTCACCTGATGAGTCCACAAAAGCAGAGAGGCTTTACCAACTGCACAGAACGAGAGAGAATGGAAGTGTGAAGACTTGACCCAGCATTGCTGGCTTCGAAGACAGAGGAAGAGGCCACAGTCAAGGAATGGGGGCAGGTTCTAGAAGCTGGGAGCATGGTGTGGCTGGAGCAGGGAGAATGAATGAAGGAGGATAGAGGGAGGACTTGTGGTGAGGTCCCTGTGGGTCACAGGATGGTGTTGGCTTTTGTCTAAATATATTGAGCATGCACTGGAAGACTCATCATTTTTTCAAAAAAAGTACTGCAATAAAGAACAGTCTTAAAGTTTACAAAAAACAGAATATGAAGGCTGGGTGGCTGGCTCAGTTGGTTAGAGCACAGCCTTGTAACACCAAGGTCAAGGGTTCAGATGCCTGCACCTGCCAACCACCAAAAAAACAAAACAAAACAGAATCTGAAGAAAAATTCAGTAAGAAAGTGGGGAGGTAGGTTTGGGAAGAAATCAGCCAGTGGCTGTGACTCCAAGTTTTGGGGGAGATGACAGAAAGGGAAGAAAAGGGAAGATTCTTGGTTTTGTCTGGTCTCTGTTTACCGCCTGAATCTCTGACATGGAAGTGAATCCAGTTGGGTCTGGAGCTAAACTTGCCCTAAATCTGGGGATTCGCAGAAGAAGTACATGAACCAGGGGCCCTGTCCTTGGACCCTGCATCCCCCAGGGAGACCTAAGGCCACATCAGTGCTGGCTTCACCTGATAAGTAAGGAGCTCCTATCCCCACTCCTTCCCAAAGCCACCTCTACCTAACATGCAAGTGCGACCATCTGAATGCTCAGTCCAAACAGGAAGGAGAGACCGGTGGTTATTAGATCATCCACGAGAGCAGGGGTTCCCTTTCTTCCTTCCCCACCTCCCCAGTCCCCATTCCCTGCATAGTTAACATTCCTGGACAGTCCGCATCACTCCTCTTTGTGCTTCAGTACACCCCACCCTGTTTCCCCACAGGATCTGAGGCACCGCCTTGCACAAGCAGCTGGGAAGAGGGAGCGTAGCACAGGCAGAGCTGACTGACTGGTCCAGCACCGCCTTCGCTTGGCCTCTTCTGTCTGATGGGACGCGGGGGGGCTAGGGCTCCATCAGACGTGCCGGCCATCATTCCTAATTCCACCAGACTCCTGGAAAGTAGCGTGACCCCCATCTCATTGGGATTTTAACTCAGAAAGATAAGCTGTGTAGACAAAGGGAGCAGTCAAGGATCTGAGTGGGATAGGATGCCCTTCTGTAATGAGATGAGAGGGAAGAGACACGGAATTGCACACAGGGGAATGAGCTTCAAAAGGAGAAATATTTTGTAGCTAGCTGTCTGAGCGGCCATAAGGGACCAACTCCAACATATTTTGCCTCCCACATTGGAAACAGTGCCAGGAGAAGCCCTTCCGTGGCCTTCCTGGGGCTGGGAGCATGTCGGGTGTGTCTGAGTAATACGGGATCCTGCCCAGGAGGCGCAGATACCCAGTGGAGTGGCTTTCAGCAAAGGACTGGAGCACTAAGAGTGCACAGTCTCTCATTCCAGACCCTACCCTTGGGCTGCACGACAATTGTGGGCTGAGGTGGGACAGCGGGCAGGCATGAGGCCAGGCAAGTCTGGGGCTGGAGCTCACCACAACCTGGTCAATGGTTCCCTGCCCCCAAACAGGCATGCAGGATAGGGGTCAGGTGCGGCCCAGTTATGCAGCGGTAGCCACACCAATAACTTAGGCATCCAGCACTGAGCTTCAAGTGCTTCAAGAGCATCTTGAGGAGTCAGCACCATGGCAGAAGACATCAAGACCAAAATCACGAATTACAAGATTGCTCCTTCTGACAGCCACTTCCCCATCCAGAACCAGACCAGAACTACCTGGACTTCCACCGCTGCAAGAAGGCAATGACCACTAAAAAAGCAATGTTTCTGTGTGTGAGTGGTACCACTGTGTGTACATGTCCCTCTACCTGATAGCCTGAGTCTCAGCTTGGGATGACTATTGGGCTGAAGGCACATTTCCTGAGAAGATCTGATCTGGCTGCACCTCACCTCTCCTCTGTCTTCTGTCCTTCTCCTGGGGTGTGGTAAATGGAGACCTACCCTGGGACCCTGAAGCATGACTTAACTAATAATAAAAACACATTGGAAACCTGTGAAAATAAATAAATAATAACTGAGGCATCTGAAATGCCCAAGGGGTGAGAGTCTGAGCTCCAACCCAGCTCCAAGCATCCAGGCCCCAGCTGAAGACCACAGTTCCTTCGTCCAACCCCTGGACAGCTTCCACGTCCAAGTGAGTGAAAGTCCTCCCTAGACCCTCTTTATTCTCACACTGTCATTTTCTTAGAGCAAGGAGTGACTTCAATTCAAGTCACTTTTCAAAGATCCCAAGCACCTTCTGTTATTGTTTAAAACCTGTATATCCCACAACCTGAAACCAGAGTAGCAGTTTAAATTTTAATTTTCTATCTGCCTTAATGACATTTGTTAAGATTTGGATTACAAGAACCACTACTCCTGTGCCAAAGAAAATAGCTAAGTACTGAAAGGATCTAGAAGAGAGTGTGGAGTTTAATCCAGACATACCTACAAATTGCAGACCCTACCCTGGAATTCAGCAGGACACTACCGTCCCCACCAGCTGTGGTCTCTCAACAGCCACCTGCAGAATGAACCCCACACCAGGCAAGCTGGCTCCTACAGGGAAGCTACAGAGGCTTCTGATCCCACACTCTCAGCTGTGGCTCAAACCATCCAGGGGGATCCTCTTGGAGACCCCACACCCAGGCTCCAGGAAGTACAACTTCCACCAGGTAGGGGTGAGGACTTGGTCTCCACAGCCACTGAGCAGCTGTCTTCTTTCTCTGCTGTGTAGCGTGTTCCTCTTTGATGGGAGAGCCTACCTCACTCGCAACAGACAGTCATCCTAGTACTGGAAACCTGCCCTTGCTCTTGCCCCTCGGAGGCAAGATGTCTGGAGGTCTCACCTTGAATGTGCACCTTCTGCATGATGGTGGGTCCTCAGAAGCTAGGCTCTGCCCAGTATCCTTTAGTCTCTGGCACCCAGCATCCTGCCTACCTGAACACTGAGCTGTAAAATGTATTTGCAAACACTCTCCTGGGTGTGAGGAGGGCTTCCTGATTGCCTCTCGTGGTCTCTCAGGGCTCGTCTGTCCTCTGGGTACAGACAGTGCCCACCCTGTCCCATCTGGCCCCATCTCCCTTGCATCCCCACCATGGGTGAGGGTGAAGTAATGCATCCTCCTATGACAACAGGAGTAATGCACTTCTTCCAGCTGCTGCCAGCACTCCAAGGCTCTTCTTATCTCCATAACTGGTGGTCTATGAGACCTCTAATTTTGTCGTTGCTATGATCCCTCCAAATCTGCTTGAGGGAATGGTTGGAGACACACCATTGCATAGGCTGCAGGAACAAGGCCTTCCCATGCTGCTAGTTGCCTACCCAAAGCCATTCTCTCCTTTATCTTTATTAACTTGTCACACAGAGCAGTGACATGCTTGGCTAGCAGACTATGCTTCCTACCTCTTCCAGCAGCTAAGTGTGACCACATGTACTACTCTGTTTTCTGTTGCTGATAACAAAATACCTGAAACTGGGTAATTTATAAAGAAATGAAATGTATTTCTTACAGTTTGGAGGCTGGGAAGTCCAAGTCCAGGGGGCATATCTGGTGAGGACCTTCTCCTGGGTGGGAACTCTCTACAGAGTCCATGGCAATGCAGGAAATCACATGGCAAGAGCGCATCTAACATGCTCACTCACTCTCCTTATGAAGCCCCCAGTCTACTTCCTGACAACCCATTAAACTATTAACCCATTACTCCATGAATGAATGAACCCAGGCATGTGGGCACAGTCCTCACAATCCAATCACCTTTTAAAGGCCCCACCTCTCAAATGCCATATTGAGGATTAAGTTCCACATGAACTTTGGAGGGGACATTCAGACCATAGCACCACGAAACTAAGTTCTGGCCAAGAATATGTAAGTAGCGTTGTGTGAAACTTCCAGAGATGCTGCTTAAAACTGGCTCAGGGGAAATGGGCCCTTTCTGTATCACCCTCTTCCTCCTTCTTGCTGCTTGGAATGCAGGTGTGATGGCTGGGGCACCAGCAGCTATACTGGGGCATGACACCTTGAGGATAGAAGTCAAACAATAGGCTGGTGGAGCAGGGTGGTAAAAGAAGCCTGAGTTTCTGATGTCCATCAGAAGAACCCTGGATTGCCCACCTCTGGGCTCCTTTAGCATGAAAGAGAAGTTCTATCATGTTTAAGACACTATTATTTTATGTATTTTATGCAGCCAAAAAGAATCCTCACTGATCCACCTGGTTGGCTGCCTTTGGCTTTGACCATCTTCTCTGGAGGATTTTCATAGCCAGGCATATCTGTGTTCCATACAGATGTGTAAGAGTTTGGTAGTTAAGTTTAAAAAAAAAAAAAGGAAGGAAAAAGCATAAAAAATGAAGTAAGCACTAAACCACAGGCCAGAGAGATCAAAGACAATGATGATGTGACACATCTAAGGGACATCAATGGTTTTAGAAGAGGGATCTATCTAGACTACCCAATATATTCTACAATCTGCATATAATCTCTATTTGTTTACTGATATTTGTTTTAAGAGTGAATTTATCCAACAAGTGGTGCTGGAACAAAGCGATACCCATATGCAAAACAATAAAGATGGACCCATTCCTCACTTGTACACAAAAATTAACTCAAAATGGACCTAAATAAACTTTGTAGTGCATTGAATTATGTTCCCCCAAAATTCACTGAAGCTTGAAATGTGTCCCCCAAGTTTCATGTATTAGAAACTCGGCCCCCACTGTGACCGTTAAGCAGTAGGAAGTCCTATTATGGTAATTGTAAGGTGGGGACTTGAAGAGGTGATTAGATTGTAGGACCGTGCAGTAGTGAATGGATTAGTAATGGTGGTCAGAGGCGTGGTTCTGAGGGCTTTAAATGGAGAGAGAATGAGGAAGTTGGTCTCTTGTTCTCTCTGCTCTGCTATTTCACAATGTGATACCCACATCACTGAAGTCACCACCAAGATCCTCACCAGATGTGTTCCCTGGACTTTGGATGTCCCAGGCTCAGAAACTGTAAGCAATAAATTTCGTGTTCTTTATAAATTGCCCAGTTCTGTGATTTTGTTATAAGCAGCAGAAATGGACTAATGCAGACTGAATGGAAGTGTTTGAACCATAAGAAAACATAGGTATAAATCTTTGTGACCTTGGGTTAGGCAATGGTTTCTTAAATACGACCGCAAGAGCATAATAAACCAAAGAAAAACAATTTTAAATTGGACTCCATGAAAATGAAAAGCTCTTGTGCTTCAAAAGATACCACGAAGTAAGTGGAAAAACAACACACAGAATGGGAGAAAAACTTTGCAGATCACATATCTAATAAGGTACTTGTATCTAGAATATATAATGGACTCTTACAACTCCATAATAAGACAAATAATCCAATTTAAAAATGGGCAAAGCAGTTGAATAGACATTTCTACAAGAAGGTATGCAAATGGCCAGCAAGCACACAAAAAGATGATCAAAGTTATTAGCCACATGCTGAAATCAAAACCACAATGAGTTACCACCTCACACACTCTAGGACAGCTAAAATTAAAACAAATGAACAGATAAGAAGTGTTAGCGAGGCTGGGGAGAAACTGGAACTCTCATACACTGCTGGCAAAATGGTGCAGTCACTTTGGAAGGCAGTTTAGCAGTTTCTTACAAGATTAAACCTAGAGTTACCATGTGGTTCAGCAACTCCACTCCCAGGTGTACACCCAGGAGTATATGATGAAAACATGTTCACACAAACACTAGTATACAAATGTTCATTGAAGCATTATTCCTAATATTAAGCACAATGGAAACACCCTAAATGCTCATCAACTGATAAATGAAAAAACAAAATATAGCATATTCATACACCGGAATGTTATTCAGCAATAAAAAGGAATTGTCTTAGCCTATTTGGGCTGCTGTAACAAAATACCACAAACTGGGTGGCTTATAAACAACAGATGTTATATTTATCACAGTTCTGGAGGCTGGAGGTACAAGATCAAGGTGCTGGCAGATTCAGTGTCTGGTGAGGGCCCCCTTCTGGATCACAGATGACACTTTCTGTCTCCTCACACACTGGAAGGGACAAGACTACTCTCTGGGGTCTCGTTTATAAAAGCACTAACCACATTCACAAGGACTCCACCTTCCTGATCTAATCACCTCCCCAAAAGCCCTACCTCCTAACACCATTTCAACATACAAATTTGGGGGGACACAAATATTCAGATCATAGTAGGAATAAAGTACTGACACTTGCTACAACATGGATAAACCTTGAAAATATCATGCTGTTTAAAAAGCCACACACACAAGGTCACATATTTTATGATTCCATTTAAAGGAAATGTCCAGAACACGCAAATCCGTGGAGACAGAAAGTAGATTTGGGGTTGCCAGAGGCTGGAAGGATGGTAGAATGGTGAGTGACTGGTAACTGGCACAGTGATTCTTCTGGAGATGTTTAGAACATCATAAAATTAAATGATGGTGATGATTGCATAACAGTGTGAATATACTAAAAACTGCTGGATTTTACACTTTTTAACGTGTGAACTTTATAAAATTGTTGATAGAAAGCACACAGGGGCTCCATCCAAAGGGGACCTGATTCCAGCAGACTATGAACTTGGTAGGGGACAAATGCTTCCTGGACTTGGAGCCAGAAGACCTGGATGCTCGCCCTGCCCTTCTGCGTCCAGCTCGTCTGTCACACAAATTCTCTTGTGTGTTGCTGTTTCCTCAGCACACATTCACATCCCAGCTACAGTAACAGCGACACCTACGGAGAGCCTACTATGTGCCAGGCACTGTCCATGTACACATTTCACTGCGTTTACTTGCTCCTGCCAGTGGCCTTATGAGGTGGGTACCATTTAACAGCTGAGAAAACAGAAGTCCAGAGAGGTTAAGCAATTTGCCAACAGTCACACAGCTACCGAGCACTTGGGCAGGAGTTCAAAGCCACCAGTGCCCAACTTACTAGCCACTGTGTGATCCCCTCCAGACAGCCACCTGCAACTCCAGGGTCTCAATTCCGTGTTTAGCATAAAGTGTCAATATATTCTCAGAAGAATGTTTTTCCTCTGACCTTTGTATACAATCAAAAATTGCTTATATTCACACCAATCCTTTTTTAGTATTTCTTCAGTTCCAAATATTTAATTTCTTGAATTACTTATTTTCCAGGTTTTGAACTCCTCAATATTTTGAATCTGCCTTTGGCCTCTGACACAAATGAGCTGTCATAGATGTTTCTGGGTGGAGGGGCCAGATGATAGTTTGACTGAGGGCACCTGCCCTACTGCAAAACACTTGCAAATGCTCGGTGGTAGCTCCACACTTCCCTCATGAGATGGAACTAGGGCAGAAATCCCTGCTCATTTTGGCAGCACATACCTCAGTCCTGCCGATCTCCATATCACCAGGTAGGCATCCACTGCGTAGCAGAACAGCCACCAGAAGCAGGCGCTGTACAACAGCTGGATCCACATCTGCAAGCAGGAAGAGCCCAGCATCAAAGCTCCCACAGACAGGCATGAGATGTCCAGCCCATCCGTGAGATGACAGGCAACACAGGAAGGCTCCTGGCACACATGTGGACGCGGTCTCTGGAACTGAGGGCAGGCTGTTGCCTCTGTCCTCTGTCTGCTCAGCTGGACCTGACTGACAAACCCACTTTCTGGCACACTTGCAGGCACAGTAGACAAGGCTCCAAGAAGTGCAGTTTAAACTGGCATGAGGGTTCTAGGGGCTCGGAAGTAGAAGCTTTTTCTCTGGGAATGAATGAGTACAGGCAGAAAAGGCTCAGAAAGTCCTTCCAAGTAGAAGGGGATGGAAGGGGGCTCAGGGTGTTGGAAGATCACTAAGCCTTGCCGTTGTGGGCTGAGACAGATGCTTCATCAGGAGGCCATGGAAGGGAAGGAAGGAAGCGGGCAATTCTGCTCCAGGACAGAGAATCAGCACCACCTGGGTAAGCTTTACATCACTCCCTTGAGCATCCACTTGGTGAACAGAGCATAACGTGTGCATGTGTATTATACATATTTATTTACTTAATGGTTTATAAACCATGAATATGTTTAGTATATGTTATTATTATATGTAACATAATATGTTTGAATATAAAATGTTTGTGTGATGTAAGTTAAACATAAAATGTTTATATGTTGCCATTATATATATTTCAATATATTTCCTTCACTTAATTGATAATGTTTTTGTGTGCTTGTGGCTCCGTTTAGGGTAAGTAGGGTAAGGGCGCACACTTGTGCTTCCAGGGCTGAGGGTGGAGAAGCCACACTTGCGTGTGCATCACCATCCCCTGGAGGGTTTATTAAAACACAGACCTGGCTGGGCTCCAGCCAGAGTTCCTGATCAGTAGGTCTGGGGCATGGCCTGAGCCTTTGCATTTCTAGCAGATGCCCAGGGGCTGCTGGGGCTGCCCTTTGAGGACAGCAGTGTGACAGGAACGCAGGTAGGGAGGAGAGGGGAACAAAGGTGGGCGCACCTACTGCACTCCCCATGCAGAAAGTGGCAGGCCAGATGTCTGTTCTGTTCACATCGGAGATGTTCTCAACGAAATCTGGGAGTCCTAACTACGCCGAAGACCGGATTATGATACCTACGTGAGAATTAAATGATGCTTGGTGTCTGATCCTAATTCAAATCTAAAGCTGACTTTTGTTGCTTTGTACAGATAACAGATAGATAGATGGACAGACAGAGATATAGATACATAGATAGATAGACAGACAGACAGACAGATAGACAACAGATATGATAGTGAGGAAGCTAGATAGATATGATAGAAGATAAACATGACACATAAAGATAGATGATAGATAGGAAGGGAGGAAGAGAGGGGAAGGGGAGGGGAGAGGATGGAAGGGAAGAGAAGGAAATGGAAGTAAGTAAGAAAAATCCACACATATTAGAGTGTGCAGAGAGAGAGAAAGAAAAAAGACTGCATTACTCAGAAAATAACTCTTATGATAGCAAAGCAATCCCAGGCACTCTGATTTCAAATTGAACCATCTTTGGCTACAATCTCGTCCCTAATTTTTTTGTTTGTTTGTTTGCTTGGCATTGCAAAGTGATTTTGTGAATAGCAATCTGTACTTCTCAGCTGCAATTTTAATGTCCATGTTAATTATACCTCATATAAAAACGAATTATTCAAAAAGCACAGTTTGGAAGTTTAAATATATAGATCCTTCATTCTTTTTTAAAAAACTACATTTAAGATTTTCACAAATTAGCTCTCAATAATTTGCTTTTAACATTTATTATTTGTGAGTTTCCCTTGCTATTAGACTCAAATATCTAATGCTACTTAAAACAGCGCACACACTTACGGTACATATTATGGTTTTTTCATTAGGTAATACAATACCCTTTGTTTAAATATACACTATGTAATACACTACTAAAGGAGAACTGGGAACACTAAGACATACTATTTCTCATTATCAAGCCACTGCTAACAAAAATAATGCCTTTCTTCTGTATATAATTATTGGCACATAGCATTCCTTTGAGCTCAATAAAAGCCCTATGAAGTAGGCATCGTATTTCTTATTTTTCTGTAAGGGGACAGGTCACCAGCCTTCTTCTGACTTCTGCTTTCTCCTCATTTGCCCACAACACTATCCACCACCCTTTCTAAGGCTAAAGGATGTACGCATAATATTTCACTAACCATCAAAAGATGTCTGGGTACACCTTTACTTCCAGATATTCAAGTTATAGAAACTAAGTTACTATTAAGATGCTTTTCCAAAACGACTTAGCAGAATCAGGAAGAAAAGCAGTTTTGATTGAATTAGCCTGCACCCAAGTGATTTTACCCCTAATAAAAAGGGAATATTGCTTCCCTGTCTTATTCCTCAAGTCTGATAAAGTAACTTGAGGTTGCAAAGCATTTATTTGAAGTCAAGTTTCTTGAGCACCTTCAGTCACGTTTTTGGCACTCTGGGCAAGGGGACAGAACAGCTGGGCCCTAGACACACAGCCCTGTGCCCAGAAACTTGCACAAGGTGGGGTATGGAGGGCAGTTAGCAAATACCTAACAGCCTTCAAGGACAAACATTCTGCAAACACATGATTCCAAAATGGTCAGCCCCTATCACCCAATTGCCAGTGTGGACAGTATTTTGACCCCGATTCAAAGAAATCTATTGTATAAAACAAAAACAAAAAACAACAAAAACATTTATGATACAACTAAACATACATTGATGACATTAAAGAATTGGTTTTAATTATTGTAAAGTGATAATGATATTAAGGTTATATATGTTTAAGACTATTTGTCTTCTAGAGCTGTACACTGGAATCTGTAGGGATGAAATGATAAAAATTCTGGAATTTGCTTCAAATTAATCCAGTGAGGAGAGTGAGGAGGGGGTGTAGATGAGCTGAATGAAGGGTAAGGGGGATTTATTATATTCGTTTATATATCATTTACTACATTTACATATGCTGGAAATTTTCCAACATAAAAAGTTAAACAAAATGGCAAAATCTAGCTTAGATATCTGTAAAAAGTGCCATGCTATAATTTAAAGCAGATGTTGGCAAACTTGTTCTGTAAAGGGCCAGATAGTAAATATTTCTGGCTTTGTCTGACCAGAACTTAACTTTGCATTTGCAGGGCAAAGGCAGCCCTAGACAACGCACAAACGCACAGCATAGCTGCGTTCCCATAAAGTTTACTTATGGGCACTGACAATTAAATGTCATGTGACAGTCACATGGCAACATATACTATTCCTCTCTCGATTTTAAAAAACATTTAAAGATGTACACCCACTCTTAGCTCATGGGCCATAGGAAATGAGCAGCAAGCCGGATTCGGTCCTGGACAGCAGCTTGCGCACCTGTGGTGTAAAAACCAAACCTGAAAAACCGGGGCAGGGGAAGGATTTCAGGTTTCAGGTTTAAAAACACGTGCAAGAAAATATATGGTGCAAAACAGAAAAGAATACACACAGGCACACACCACCTGGTGGGTTAAGTACAGATCCATTACATTTTTTGCATTTTGCTTAACTGCACTGAAGTTTCCCGAGTAAGCAAACAACAACAAACACCATAAACTGACTTTTTAAAACCAACGTCCCTGGGACATGAATTTTAGCGACCATCGTATTTGCAGAATTCCCTAGAAAAGCACTCCTGGATGACCCCCTTTATCTGTGCTCAGATGTCCCGCCCAACCCGCGACTGAGAGCCCTAACCGGGACACCAGTACAGTCTGGAGCATTCACCCCACACAAAGCAGGGCCCCCAGCGGGGTGCGCGCCCTCACTACGCACCGAGCAGTACCTCTGCGAGGCGTGCGCCCTCACCCTGACACGGATAAGGTTTGGAGCTCTCGCCCCACACGGAGCAGGTCACCCTGACTTGGCACCCGAGCCCTCATCCCACAAAAAGCAGGAACTCCCGAAGGCCGCGCGCCCTCCAACCACACGAAGCTGATGCCCTGCCCGGCGACACGCAAGCCACGCTCTTCATGGAGCACGTACCCACAGTGGGCCGCGCGCCATCACACAGCAGGGGCACATCACCACCTCCCCACTCTCGCAGAACGCGGGGCCACACCCCTCAAGAGCAGGACCCCGACAGCGGACCGCAGGCCCCCACCCCACAGGGAGCAGGACCCCCGCGGGCCCTGTGATCTGCACCCGAATGGAGCATGATCCCACACCTCGGGACGTGCGACCTCAGTCTACACTGAGCAGGTCCCGACCGTGGAATGCGCACTTCAAGCAGACACCGATAAAGCCTGTAGTCTTCAAAAGCACGAAGCACGTTTCCCAACCAGCCGCACGCACGGGGCTTGTCCCCGCAAGGATCACGTGACCTCACCACGCAGGAGCAGGTCCCCCCCGCGGGCCGCGCACAGTCACCTCGACACCTGAAAGATCTAGAGACCACAATCCGCACGAAGCATGTACACCGGCAAGACGCGCGCCCTGACCCGGCACGCAGGAAGTACCCCCATGGGCCACGGTCCCTCACCCCACAGGAACAAGTTCCCGGCTGTGCCTCGGACCGCATGCACTCACCGCGCAGGATCAGGTCGCCAACGTGGGTCGCGTGCCATTACCACTCACGGAGCAGGTCCCAGAATCCAGGGGAATGCCTTCACCACAGACGCCGAAGTTCCCCGCGCTGGCCATGTGCCCTTATCCCGCACTGAGAAGGTCACCTACCGGCCGTGAGCCCTCAGACCTTACGCTGGGCCCACGTTCCCGCCAGTGTCGCATCATCTCACTTCACAGGGAAAGAGACTCCCGCGGGCCATATGCCATCCTTCTGAATGTAGTATGCTCGCCTACCACCGGAAGCGCGCCCTGCCTCTGCAGTGAGCGGATCCCTACCGTGGGATGCACGCCTCACCTGGACACCTGTAAGGCCTACAGACCTCACTCCGAAGGGCGCAGGTCCGCACCGTGGGCCGCGCGCCCTCACCAGGACATGTATAAGATTTGGAGCCCTCACACTTCAAGGACCAGGTCCGTCCACACGGGCCGAGCGCCTTCACCCTTCAAGAACATGTCGTTTCCAACACACCGTGGGACCTCACCCACAGTCAGCAGGACCCCAGCGGAATGTGCGCCCTCACACCTGAAGAACATGTCACGTCCAGCCGTCTGCGGACCTCAGCCCACAGGATGGAGGACTCCCGCGGGTTGCGCCCCTTCACCCCTCAAGAGCTGGTCGCCCCAAGGTGACCGCAGGACCTCACCCCTCAGGGAGCAGGACCCCCGCGGGCCGCGCGCCCTCACCACTCAAGAGTATGTCGCCACCAGGGGACCACAGGGCCTCACCCCAGAAGGAGCAGGATGCCCGCGGGTCACGCGCCCTGCATCCAAATGGAGCATGATCCCCAACTGCGGGACGCGCGACCTCCCTCCACACTGAGCAGGTCCCTACGGCGGGACGCATGCATCAAGGGGACACCGATAAAGTCTGTAGTACTCCAAAGCACTAAGCAGGTCTCCCAAAAGCTGGGAGCCCTCACGACTCAGGCAGGGAGCATGACCCCGCGAGGGTCATGTGACCTCACGAAGCTCGTGCAGATACCCCCCGCCGGACGCGCACTGTCACCCGGACACCTACAAGACCTAGAGACCTCGATCCGCATGGAGCATGTACCCCGGCGTGACGCACACCCTCACTCTGAACCCAGGAAGTAACCCCGCGGTCCACGGGCCCTCAACTCACAGGAACAAGTCCCCAACGGACCGTGTGACCTCACCCAACAGGGAGCAGGACCCCGGTTGCCACATGCCCTCACTTCGTATGGAGCACGTACCCCGCGGGCCTGGCGCCCTGACCCAGACACCGGTAAGGTCTGGATTCCTCATCCCGCATGGAGCATGTAGGTCCTCTCGAAGGCCACTAGCCTCACCTGGATACCGATAGGTCTTGAGCCATCACCATCACGGAACAGGAATTCCCGTGGGCCCCTCCCCGTCACCCCTACCTGAGCAGGTCCTCACTGTCTCACCCGAACACCGGGGAAGTCTGGAGCCCTAAAGCTGCACGGAGCAAGTGCCCCAACGTGACGTGCGCCCTCACCCTGCACGGAGCAAGCCCCCCTGCTGGTCCCGCACCCACACCCAGCACGGAGGAGGTCACCACCGCCGGTCTCGCGCACTCACCTGGGCACCAATAAAGTCTGGAACCCAAAAGCTGCACGGAGCAGGTGCCTTGGCGGGCCATGGACCCTCGCCGCACATTAGCGGGTTCCCCCCACGCCTCGGATCGCGTGCCCTCACACCGCAGGAGTAAGTACCCAACCCGGTTCCAGCGCCCTAAACTGGTCACCGATAAGGTCTGGAGCCCTCAAGCCACACGGAGCAGGTGCCCCAAACGGACGTGTGTCCTCGCCACGCACGGTGCAGTTCCCCCCACCCCCCGTGGCCCCGTACCCTCAGCCCGCACGGAGGAGGTCCCACCGCTGGCCGCGCGCCCTTACCACGCAGGAAGAAGCTGGCCCAGATCGGACTGCCAACCCACTCCGCAGGAGGAGGTGTCCCAAACCCATGGGCTGCGTGCCCTCACTGGGACACTACTAAAGTCTGTAGCCATTCCCGGTAGGACCACGTCCCCCGCATTGGGACCAGAGCCCTGTTCCCGCACAGAGCAGGAACGCCCGTGAGCCGCGCGCCCTCCCACCCCACAGAGCAGATGCCCCGACACGCGAGACGCGAGCCCGCACGTTTCACGGAGTAGTTGCCCACAGCAGGCCACCCGCCGCTACCAGCAGGAACAGATCGCCACCTCCCCACTCCCGCGGCCCGCGTGCCCTCACCCCTCAAGAGCATGTCGCCCCCAGAGGACCGCGGGACCTCACCGGGACACCGGTAAAATCAGGATCGCACATCCCGTAGGAGCAGATCCTTGTCACGTGGGCTGCGCACTCAGCGATGCGGAGCAAGTCCCCACCCCGTCAACTGGACACCAACAAAGTCTGGAGTCCTCATGCTGTACGGAGCCGGTACCCACCGCAGGCCACGTGCCCTCCCAGCGCACTGAGCGGATCCCCTGCTCCCCAGACGAGAGCCCTCCCTCTCCGCGGAGCAGGTGCACACAGCTGGCCGCGCGCCGTTACCCAGCAGGAGCCGATCGCCACCTCCTCAGCCCCGCGGCCGGCGCGCTCTCAATCCCCAAGAGCATATCCCCACGTCGGACGCAACCCCCTCACCCCACAGGGAGCTGGACCCCCACAGGCCACGCAACCTCCACCCGGATGGAGTATGTTCCCCTACGGCGGAATCATAGCGGGTCCTTACACATGATATCATAGAGAGCTGAATCATAGACGGGCATTATAGATAAAATCATAGAGATGGAATCATAGCCGGACATTATAGATAAACTCATAGAGAGGGAATCATAGAGGAGCATTATAGATAATATAGAGAGCCGAGTTATAGACTGGCATTATAGATAATATAAGCAAGCTGAATCATAGCCGGGCACTATAGATATATTCATAGAGAGCCGAATCATAGACAACCCTTACACACAATATCGTAGAGAGCCGAATCATAGAGGGGCATTATAGGTAGTATCATAGAGAGCGGAATCATAGAGGGGCGTTATAGATGCTATCAAAGAGAGCCGAATCACAGACCGGCCTGACACATAATATCATAGAGAGTGGAATAATAGAGGCATTATAGATAATATCTGAGAGCCGAATCATAGCCAGGCATTATAGATAGTATCATAGAGAGCCGAATCATAGAGGGGCATTATAGGTAACATCATAGCCGAATCATAACCGGTCATTATAGATAGTATCATAGAGAGCCGAATCATAGAGGGGCATTAAAGATAGTATCATAGAGAGCCGAATCATAGAGGGGAATTATAAGTAACATCAGAGCCGAATCATAGCCAGGCATTATAGATAGCATCATAGAGAGCCGAATCTCAGAGAGGCATTATAGATAATATAGAGGAATCATAGGGGAGCATTACTAGATAATATCATAGCGGGGCATTACAAATAGTATCATAGAGAGCCAAATCATAGAGAGGCATTATAGATAACATCAGAGAGCCGAATCATGGAGGGGTATTATAGACAATATCATAGAAAGAGGAATCATAGAGGGCATTATAGATAATCTAGAGGGACGAATCATAGAGGGACATCATAGACAGTAGGATCATAGAGAAGAGTTTCATAGAGTGACGTCTTAGCTACTATCATAGAGAGGGGTGTCATAGTGGGGATATCATAGATAATATAATACGGGTATCGTAGAGGGGATATCATAGATAATGGCATCATAGGGAAGGGTTTCATAGAGGGACTTCTTAGGTGATATCATAGAGTGGGGTATCATAGAGGGACATCATAGATATCATACAGGGGGTATCATAAAGGGACATTATTGATAATACCATAGACAGGGGTGGTATAGAGGGACATCATGCATAATGTCATGAAAAGGGGAATCAGGGAAATCGTAGATAACAGCATCATGGAGTGAGGTATCATAGAGGGGCATCATAGATAACAGAGAGAGAGAGGAATCATAGAGGGGCATTATAGATAATAGCATCATAGAGAGGGGTGTCATAGAGGGACATCATAGACAGTAGGATCACACAGAAGGGTTTCATACACGGATATCTTAGGTCATACCATAGAGAGGGGTGACCTGATGGGACATTATGCGTAATAGCATCATAGAGAAGGTATCAGAGAGGGACATCATAGATAATATTGTCCCTACCGCGGGACGCGCGCTTCATCCGGACACGATAATTATGGTGCCGTCACCCCGCACGGAGCGGGTCCTCCCGCGGGCCACACGCCCTCACCCCACAGGAGCAAGTCCTCCCCCTCGCGGACCGCGCTCTCACCCAGCAGGAGCTGGTCCCCCTGCGCGGGCCACGCACCTTTATACCGCACGGAACAGGAGCGGGTTGGAGCGGTCGCCGCGCGGACAGAGCGCCCTCATCCGGACAGCAATAAAGTCTTAGCCCTCACCCCGTAGGAGCAGGTCCCCCAACCTTGGGCCCCGCGCCCTCATCCGGCATAAAGAAGGAACGGCGCGGGCCGTGCACCCTCCCACCGCACGGAGCAGGTCCCCATGTAGGCCGCCGCCCTCACCGCAGGAGCAGGTGTCCCCCGCGGGCAGCGCCCCCTCAACTGCAGGAGCAGTTCCCCCTGCCGCTGGATGTGCGCCCTCACACCACACGGATCAGGAGCCCCCTCTGTCGCGCGCCTTCACCCACAGAAGCAGGGACCCCGCCGCCGGCCACGCGCCCTCACCCCGCACGGATTAGGACAGCCTGTGGACCCCACGCCTTCAGCACGCATGGAGTAGGTTCCCTACCTTTCCGCGCGCCCTCACCCTGCACGGAGCAGGTCCCCCCGCGGACCACGCGCTCTCACCACGCACAGAGCAGGTCCCTCCCGCGGGCCGCGCGCCTTCAGCCGGACACTGATGAGGTCTGGAGCCCTCACCCAGCAGGGAACAGGTCCCCACCGCGAGACGCGAGCCTTCACCCCGCACGGAGCAGGAGCCCCGCGGGCCGCGCGCCCTCACCTCCCACGGAGCAGGTGCCCCCCCCCCCCCCACGCTGGCCCAGGTCGCCCCACTCGCGGGTCGCGGCCCTTACCCAAGCAGCCGAGCAAATTGCAGGCGACGGCGGCACGCAGTATGCGCACCGAGGCGGGTGGGGCGGTGGAGGGGGCCGCGGGGCCCGCGGGCCGGCGGCCGGTTAGCAGCTGCAGGAGGCCGAGCGCCAGGCGGAGCGCGCCGCTGCCGAGGCACAGAGCGTGGAAGGCCCGCGGCTGGAAGTTCAGCACCAGCTGCGTGGCCGCGTCCCGCGTGGGGCAGCAGAAGGTCCCCAGGCGCGGGGAGGCCATGGGCCGTGCTGGGGGACGCAGCTCGGTCTGCCAAGACCCCGCTGGCCGCCCTGGGTCATGTGCTGGGCGGGCTGGCGGGGGCGGCATCATGTGCCCTGGGCCTCTCGCCCACCCCAACCCCCCGCGCTTGCAGAAAGGGCGCCAGGCTCGGTGGGGGCTGTGCTTCCTCTGCCAATGCCACAAGGCCTCACGAGGGTGATGCTTGGTCGGGAGGAGGAGGGGGGGGTGTGGCAAGAAGAAGCGCGAGAGGAGAGGTCGGGGAGGTCAGCTTTCTTCCCATTGTCCAAGCCTCCCCGGAGGTTTAGTTCTCCACAGTCCACAGCCCCAACCCTGCCATCTGGTCTTAACTGGCTTTGCTAGAAAAACAGGCCTCATGATGCTTTTCAGAACATTTTCATAAACTGTGGCTGGCTGTGACTGCATCTCTCCTAAGTTGGGACTGTTGTTAAAATCGTGCTTTTTTATTGTCCCTCTGCCGCATGAAAACAACCCCACAGAGGTAGGGTTTCCGTTTAAAGTTAACGAATGGACTTTAAGAGAAATCCTAAGGAAAGGGGACAGTACTTAGCATAACTAGACACACACACACACACACACACACACACACACACACACACACTCTCTCTGCACCTCAACTTTCAGGTTTGCTCCATTTCTACTCAGCTGCAACAATATAGGGTTGTTTTTGACACTGAATTAACTTTCAAAATCAATACTGTTTTAAAAAAAAAGCTTATTCAAGTGTATTCAAATTTTTCCTCACAATTTTTCGATATATTTCTCACACATTGCAAATCTTGGCTTAGTCAATACACATAATTTCAAATAATATCAGTGCTCATGATAACAATAAGCATAGTGCGTGAGATTGAAAAAGATCTTCAAGGTTAAAAATAGAAAAGACCCCTCTAGATTGTGGCTTTTGTTTCAAACAAAACTCCCCACCTCTGTCGTATTTGTCATCATCAATAAACCTAACAGGTTCCTTTGCCACTGCAAGAGACAGTCTTCATCCTCTCTCCCGGTAAGACGGGCCCCTCTCTGGAATATTTTTCCATCTGCCAAAGCTCAGGGGGCCCCATAGTTTTCGTGGGCTCTTGTCTTACTGGACACAGACGCAAACACTTACTTACCCTCCCACCCCAGCGGCTCCTCTAAATGTCCACCCCAGCTCTGAGATGCTAGAAGGCAACGTTTGAGCTCAGCTCCTGCACTTTCTTCCTCCGGGGACCACAGCCCGGGGCTTCCTGTCTGCTGGGACCCCACGGAGGGCAGCCAGGAGGCTCCACTGCCAGACGGGAAGCGGAGCCTCATGGAACAATGGGCCGCAAACACCAGCACTTCAAAAGAATCAAGACCTGGCACGTCTGCACACGCAGCCTGCCCGTGCTGCAGCTACCCTGGTGGGCGTCGGAACAGACCCGCATTGTCGAAAACCTTAACAGCTCCTCTATATTACACACATGGTTGTAAAAACAGTAGAAAGCACCAAACAGTAGGAACCCCAATGTTGATATTGAAAATATCTAATTTGGACAGTGGATCTCCGTTTTCCTTCTCTCTGGATGAGGAGAGGTTGCTTCTGAAGGTTAGTGTACGGAATGTGCTTTCAAAGATAAAAACAAAATAGGAGCATCTGTATATCTGCCCCAGTGCTAAGGGTTTGTGTGGCCAGTCCATGCAAGGGCATCTGAATTTCAGTGTCTGTGTTATGTCCCTGCCGTACACACCTCCCCTGTCTGCTTCCCACATGCAAACTTGGGGGCACTGGCCCAGGGGCTCTGGCTGACTCCGATGGCATTCAAGGTCCAGCCTCCCACGGGGGTCAGCGGTCAATATTTCCTTAGGGAGGAAATTGTTGCGAATGCAGATTCTTAGGCCTGAACCGCTCAGACGACTATGCAAAACATGGGCCTCACAGACGACGTGCACAATCATGGATATAAGACTATTTTTAAACTGTCATCAAAGTAAGAAAGAACTTGAAATTAGTATGAGGAATAAAACTGATAACAGAAACTTTTTCATGAAACAGTGCAAGTACAAATATGAGAAACAGTAAATGAGGCAAAGCAAATACACACTCGTGTGCTCACACACTAAGTGGGAGGCAGAAACATCTGGAAGTACTGCAGATGTCAGAAATACAAAGATGGCATTGCTGAACATGAACTTTGAGATATTTTGCAGTAAAAATCAGGACTTCGAGTACATGAACATATGTTCATTTTTCTGTTTACTCTGCCTCCTTTTTCTCTCCCTTCCACCTGGATTCACTCTCCCTTTTCAGTCTGGGCTACCCTGGGCATCTGTCCCCTGGAAATGCCCATGGCGTTGGCTGTCTCTTCTCCCCACAATCCACATTTGCCTGCCATTCCCACTGGGTCAGATGTAATAACTGCTGGGAGAGGCTCAGTGGGTTTCTCTCCCAGGCAACTTATTTCTCACAGTGAGTCCCCTTGACATCCACATGTCTCAACCACAAGGACTGAGTTCATGGTAAGAATCTCAGGAATTCCAGAGTCCAGTGGAGGAGGTAGCTGGAGGTAGATGGATGGTAGGAAAGGCCTAAGTGAGGAGACTGTTATTCACAATAATGTGGATGTAAATAACAAATAAGATTGAAATAACAAAATAATTTATGCAGTATGTGTAAGCACCATGCTTCAAATTTTACTATCATCATCTCATTTAATACTCAGAATGAGCCTTTCAGGTGGATTTTACTGATACTTAAACTGATGTAGGTAATACAGAAGTGAATGGCTATATCTATGCTTCAATAAAACTTTACTCACAAAACAGGCAAAGGGCCATAGGTTGCAGTTCCTGTAAGCCTACTAACAGAGGCTCTGGCTTAATCCAGCAGCTGCTCCAAAGAAGGGCAGGGGGTTAACACCTAGTGGGCAGGCAAACTAAGGACATTAAGAGGGGGAAGTAGAAAGTCACTAGCAGATAAGTTGCTCATCCTTCCTTCCTATAGACGTCTCCGGGGAGGGGTTTTGTTCAGCCCTGAGCAACCAGCTGGGGTTCTTGGGAATCTTTTGCCAGTTCATAACTGCACAGCTCTTAATTTGCTGTCTTTCCTCCCCACCTCACTTCCCTTTTTCCCTCACACCTACAGTCCTGGGGTCTGATCCCAATAAAGCTTTGGTGCACAATGTGCCTTCGGCCCTGTCTTCTAAGGAACCCGGGCTCAGACATTTGCCTTCCTGATGAAAGATTTCAGCTGATCCAGCCACAGCCCTCCCTCAGGTCGATCTGGTGACCAGCAGCATCTCTGCCTTTCGATTCAGTTCAGTTCAATAGGGGTGCATTGAGTACCATCTGCAAGCTAATTGAGCAAAGATAAAGAGACAGTCTGTGTCCAATAAATAAGGGACTGTTACCAGACATTAATAAAGAATACATAAAGAACAGAGACATTGCCAGCACCAAATTAACTAACTAGTCACAGATACAGTATAAGAAAAGTGGAGGAGGTGGAAAGAGATAGGGATTGAACAGAGTTTAAAATTAAATTGTACTTTTTAAAAGTAAGAAGACATTGAATTGACATCAGGCCTGAGACAGTACTTGCCAAACTTTCACGTGCACTCACTTGTGGATCTTGTTAAAAGGCAGACCCCAATTCAGTATGTCTCAGGCAGGGCCCATGGTCTGCATTTCTAACAAACTCCCCAGAGATTTAGATGCTTCTGGCCTGGGGCTCCTACTTTGAGGAGCGAGGCCCAGAGCTTGTGTCTCACCTTGAAAAACAAAGGGAACTCTCAGCCCATATTTGAATTTGGGGAGGGCTTAGTTCAAAACAGATGAAGCAAAATTGATTAACACCTAACCAAGTCAAGGAGCATTCCAAATGCAAAGGATGAGTCCAGGATGGAAGCATCAGTCTAGGGATGATGACCACCATCCTTCCTTCTAGATTCTGAAGACCCCAGTGAGTGAGAAATGCTTGGGACTAAGCCAGGACACAAGTCAGGATGATGGCTGGGAAAAGGGAACTAGTAGAAGAGGAAGACCACGGATAAGGACTGGGAGAAACAAACAAAAGTGATTTTGTGTTGAGGAACAGAGAATGTCCTGACGATATCCTCAGGTTGAAACCTGAAGTATAACTTTCTAGATACAGTAGGAAAAGCACTGTGATAGACTCTTAGAACAAGCTCTTTACGCCCAGGTGAGCAGTTCATTCACTATCCTCAAAGTGACCTATCCGATCACTAACAATCCCACCTCATCATATACCACTTAAAATGCTTTCTTCACGACAGTCAACTAGCCAGCTGTCCACCATGAGAATAAAGCTCAAATGGAATGCAAACAGGATTTACCTTGCAGCCATCTGATCTTAGTTCACAACTCACTTTGCTGAAACACATCCATCCATCCCGTAGAGAAAGAACAATTGGTAACAATCTGATGAGGTAAATGTGCCCAATGTAATAGTATGAATATAGCTCAAAAGAATAAACACCATGCAGAAAGAAAAGGAACAAAAAACACATTAAAAGCTGATTGTGATATGTGTGGCTAATGCTGTTACTTTAAATGGTTAATGACTGAGAGAAGAGAGTTACAAATAAACGGACAAGCAGAAACTAAAGATAGTTCAATGTTTAGTTCAATTAATGTCAAGTATGGTGTTTTACATGTAAACTCACATTTTGTGCTCTTTCAGATGTACATGAAAGGGTAAATGATTCTACATTCCTTGACGGTAAGGAACAATTGTGCCCACATGTGCATGCCTAAGGACATTTCTTGTCATTTTTTGTAAAAAGCAATGTCAGAGTTTTGGTTCAGTTCACCTTATTCTACATGCTGACATTTGGACTTTTCAGCTCAAATGGAGAAAAAGTTTTTGTTTTTCATGAAAATTTCCAACATCCAAACAGGTATGTAATAATTTTGAGATCTGATGCTCAACTATGTATTTGAGTTCAGTTGACAAACCCTTGAGGCCCATTAAAGGCAAAATCTTTTACATACATCTGCTCTCTTTGGAGTGGCTTTGAAAGTATACACACACACACACACACACACACACACACTTTTGTTTGAATATACACACAAAATTAACTCTGCATAGAATTGTAGAAAAATTATGCGCACCTGATTGACAGCCAAATTCAACTTACAAAAAGTTTTATTTGTGCTTTTGAGATCATGAATGATGGATTCTGTCACCATGTGATACCCTGCATAGCCACAGGACTCTGTAGAAGGTTTCCACCGAAAACAAGGTCCTGACCAGATACACCCCTGGACCACAGACTTCCCAGCCTCCAAAATTTTAAGAAATGAATTTCATTTATTTCTAAATTATCTATTTTCAGGTAGTCTGTTATAAGCAACAGAAAAGGGGTCAGAAAACCTGGGTCTTGGTCTGTTCCTTCATAGCTGTAGGTATGTAAGAAACTCTTAAACTCTCTGAGAATGAGACTCATAAGAGCACCTACCTTACAAGGATTGAATAAAAAGGACACACAAAGTGCTGTCATGATGTATGAGCCCAGCAATTGGCTGTTCCTGCTGTTACCAAGATGGCTCGGCTCCTCCATACTACTGCCTTGCTTGTTTGTCCCAGGAACACATTTCCACTTTAGTATGCTGTTGATGAACCATGTGTATCTGGAAACCCTACTTAACAATGAATTAAGGGCCAGCCCCATGGCTCACTCGGGAGAGCGTGATGCTGACAACACCAAGTCCAGGGTTAAGATCCCCTTACTGGTCATCTTTAAAGAAACAAACAAACAAACAAACAAACAATGAAGTAATCTAACAATGTACACTATGAAGAGAGATGTTTATTGGCTAATCTGGATGAAATGCACTAATGAAATTATACGGCAGTCCCAAATGTGAAAGGTTTTTAAAAGACTCATTTCAAAGACTAGTTAAATGGTGGTGACCTTAATGCTGTGAGAAATATGGACAGTAAAGGCCCTACTGAGGAGATATTAGATGTAGATGAGAAGGAATTTATTGGAAACTGGGGCAGTGATCACCCTTGTTATGAACTGGCAAGGAACTTGGGCTGCATTCTGTTCATGCACAAGGGCTTTATGGAATGTGGAACTTCAAAGCTAAAAACCAGCGTATTTGGCAGAAGAAATTTCTAAGCACCAAAGTTATTCAGGCAGCTCCATGGATACTTGCAACAGCCTACACTGAATTATGGCAGAAAAGACATGAAGTAAAGGCAGAATTTATAGTTAAAAGGGAAGCAGAGGGTAAAAATTGGAAAACTCTCAGCCTGGCCACATAAAGAGTGAGAAAGTCTGTTTAAGAGAGAAAACCAAGTGGGTAGCCCAGTGAAATTCTGCTAAGGAGATTAGGACAGAAGAAAGGGATTATCAAGAGAATAGGGAAAAAAGACCTTGAAGGCATTTCAGAGGACTCTGAGGCTGCCGGTTCCATCACAGGCCCAGAAGCCTAGTGAAAGAGAACCGTTTCAGGGAACAGATCCAAGGCACTATCCGTGAGCTCACTGCCCAGGGCCACCTTAGGATGCTGCTCCCCACACCCTTACTGCTTCAGCTGTTCCAGCCAAGGCTGAATTGGCCCTAGGTATGGCTGGACCTGCAGCTTCAGAAGATACAAACCAGATGCCTTGGTGGAGTGCATGTGGTGTTAAATTTGCAGGCTCCCAGAATGCCAGAGCTATGCCGATTCATACATCCCTGATTTCAAAGGATGTGTGGGAAAGCCTGGGGACCCAGGAAGAGATCTGTCACAGGGTCAGAGTCTTCCACATAGAGCCTTCACTAAAGCAATGCCAAGCGGATGTGGGGTTGGAGTTGCAGCAGAGAACTCCCATCAGGGCCATGCCTAGTGGAGCCATGAGAGTGGGACCACTGTGGAGACCCCAGAACTGTAGAGCTACCAGAGCAGAACACCAGCCTGGGAGAATTGAAGCATGGCCAGAGACCAGGAAAGCCATCAGAATGGGGCTGCCTGCGGACTTGGGGGCCTAACCCCCATACCAGCATGCAGAGGACGCCAGACATGGAGTCAAGGTACATGATTCATCAACTTTGAGATTTAATGCCTGCCCTGCTGGGTTTTGGACATGCTTAGGACCTGTTACCCCTTTCTTTTGGCCCATTTCTCCATTTTTACATGGGAATATCTACTCTATGCTTGTCCCATCATTGTATCTTGGAAGTAGATAAGTTTTGGTTTCACAGTTGGAACTGCGGACTTTGGACTTTTGAGTTGAAACAAGTTAAGACTTTGGAAATGAAATGAATGTATGTCAAAAGAACATGAGTTTTGGGGGTCATGCCATGGATTCGATGTCCCCCCAAAACTCACTGAAACTTAATCCCCATTGTGACAGTGTCAGAAGGGTGGGAAATCCTATTATAGTAATTGAAAGGTGGGGACTTGAAGAGGAGATTGGATTGTGAGGACCATGCCCTAGTGAATGGATTAATTCACTGATGTTTAATGGTCATGGGTGCTGTTCTGATGGTTTTATAAGAACAGCAAGTGAGAAAGTTAGTCTCTCTCTTGCTTCTGCTATTCTTGCCATGTGATGCCCTGAGTCTCTCTGGAGAGTCACCACCTACCAACAAGGCCCTCACCAGATGCGTTCATTGGACTTTGGACTTGCCAGCCTCTAAAACTGTAAGCAATAAATATTGTTTCTTTACAGATTAAAAAAAAAAAATCCCGAATGACAGAAATTTGTTCAATCAAAAGTCAGTAAATCCATTCCGATTTGAAATAACATCCTAACAGATTAATATAATAATGATAATAGATTAATATTGTATCTCCTACTAAAATCAAAAGACATCAGTATCATCACAGGGAAGGCTCCGCTCTCAAGCTTCCCCATTTATTGGCAGGATTCATTTCTTTGCAGGCTGTGGGCCAGAGGCTGCTGTGGGCTGCATGCCCTGCAGGGCCTCTCTGCAGCACAGTTCACAGCATGAGGCTCAGCCCACCAAAGCCAGCCAGAGACTCTGCCATGGAGTGTGTCTACCACAGCCACTCCGAGGGCTGTCTGATGGGGCACTGGGGCTGTCAGGCAGCCAGTGTGGGCTGCCCCAGGGCTGTGCTCACATCCCCAGGCCGTCTGGCCCCCAGGCTCTCAGAGAGCATCCTTAGAGTGAGTTCCTACCACCTGGGGGCCTCCTCCCACAAAGAGGTGCCAGGGCGCCTGATGGCAGTGAGGGCAAATGTCAGTGAAATGCGTGGATGACCACACCTCTCAGTCAGAACTGAATTTGCTTGGGTGGACCCTGTGGCTTGGGGGTGGCTACAAAGCCTTCAGAGGGTAAAACATGTTACAGTGGCTTCTTTCTGGGCACTGAACCCCTCCCTCTGCCGCAGGGGGATTCAGCAGTTCTGTGAATATTCCACACAAGGAATGGGTTTTGGACCCAGGCTTAGAAACCAGAGAGCCTGATTTGTGGTGGTTGTTGGGTACTGACCTCACCTGATGAAACACCAGAGTCTTGGACTGTGCCCTTCCTCTGAAAAACCACAGAAATTCAGGGATTGAGAAATAGTGTCTAAAGTAGAACTTCGTCTCTCACTGTTTCCCTTCCCCCGTCCTCTCCTCAGTCTCTGGTAACCACTGTTCTACTCTCTGCCTCTCTAATATCAACTTTTCATTTATTTCATTTTTTAATATTCCATATTTGAGAGATCATACGGTCATTTGTCTTTCTGTGTCTGGCTTCCTAGACCTGACTTGATGTTCTCCAGGTCAGATGGCCAAATTTGACACCAGTTGACTGCAACTGTGTTCTCAAGGAAGTGTGTGTTTGTGTGTGTGTGTGTGTATGCGTGTGTGTGTGTGTGTGTGTGTGTGTGCATGCACATGTGTGGGGGGTGTGATTAGGAAGGGCGTGCATGATACATGTTCCATATTTCAAAACTCTTCCATTTTTACCTAATGTTTCCTTTTGTAGCACACCATGCTAATATAGTCAAATGAGATGACTATTAGTCTGGGATGACTTTGTGCTCTCTCTGGAGTCCTCATTCACACAAGACTGTCAACTCTCAAGTATCAAACAAAAAGGACTAAATTCGCTCATTAACCATAGACTTTGGCTAATATTGAAATGACTGCTTCAGTGTCTCCCAAGTGGCTGAGAGCAGGAAGAGGAAACCCACATTAACCTCAGGGGCTTGGTTTGCGGTTGGAGCCAGCGTGTGAGCAGATAGCACAGCCTTCCCTCAGCCTTGTCCTGCACACTGCACAACTCTGTCTGAGACAGACTGGGGCACTCATCTCAGTATCAGCAGGACTGAAAAGTGCTGAGTAGAAAACGTGGATAAGTGACACTCCTCTGAGTGGTACTTGATAGTTTAAATATAATGGCCCTTTCTCGCCAAGACTTTGGGTCTTACTGCTCTGCCCTTGGTTGAACACCTAGAGTCAACCATGTATATAACCCAAGGTTCTCAAACTTGTCACATTTCTTTTTCACAGAAGTCAGGAAACTTTTCTTTAAAGATCCAGATGGTAAATATTTCAGCCTTTGTGAGCCACCCGGTCTTCATTGCAATTACCCAACTCTTCCATAAGAACTCTTCCGAAGTGGCCACACACAAGAGGTAAACGAATGGGCATGGTACTGTGCCAGTAAAACTTTACTTAAAAGATGTCCGTAATTGACCAACTCCTGGCCTTTGGTATCAAACGAAGTAAAACAAAACAATAACAGAAGAAATATACACGGGGTTTTGTAATGTGTTTTTGCTGGATTTTTAAAGAGTATTTCATTCTGCTTTAGAAAACAAGAGAAACTATGTAAAGAAGCAAGTATCTTACTAGACATGTAAGTTGAGTACATGTGAGCTATATAGGTAGGGATGGAAGAAGCAAGGTGGCCACAAGTATTCCTGAGATCTCAAAACAGTTACCATCGGTGACACCCATTCTGGCCACTCATCCTTTACCTGAGACATGCAGTTAATACCATGGCTGCTCAGCAAGCTCCAGCTGTGGCCAGGTGGTCTTGCTCCAGAATCGCTCATAGAGCGGTAGTGTGACTCCGATCACCTTCCATCTGCTAATCCCCCTGGCTCACCAATGGGAGTCCAGTTGGACTCACTGCATGATCAGCAGGACAGGATGAGGTGGCAGAGCAAGAGAGGGAGAGAGCGAGAGAAAGCAAGTCAGAGAGGACACACACACATCACGTAACTCCCAGCTGGCATCCTACCCTACACACATCTACCTGCCCCACCTTTCCCCCTTTCTTACTGTACGATTTTTATTGATTTAATCAACTGTGTGATCCAAGCATCTTAATCTTATCTCGGGGATAGCCTGCCAAATTAGGAAGTTGATGGCTACTGTTGAATCAAAGTGATTTTTCAGAGAACGTCTTTGAATGGTAAAAATTGCTATGTTAAAAAAGTTAACCAGGAAGGGGAGACTTTTCACTGTAAATTTACAGCGAAGAAACCTGAGGGTGGCCACCTTACCCACGTGATCAAGGCTACAGTTGCCAGCTGTAAGTCGTGCTGGTGAAAGGGCATGGCACCTCTCTAGAAATCTGCCCAGATCCCATATACCGTCTACACATGAGAAACATGTTGGACAGACCCAAGTGGGGGACATTCTACAAAATACCTGACCAGTCCTTCCAACTGTCAAGGTCATTGTAAACAAGGAAAGATGGAGAAGCTGACACGGAGTAGAGACACTAGGACTCGGTGTAATGTGGGATCTGGACGAGATCCTGGAATGGAAAGAGGACATCAACGGGCAAACTGGGGAAATCTAAACAAAGTCGGGAGTTGGTTAAAAGGCACAGACACATGGTGATTTCTTAGTTTTGGCAAAAGTACCATAGTTAGGAAGGACAGTTGTGAAAGTACATAGTTAACACATGGGAAACTGGGTATGGAGGATACAAGATCTCTCTGTACTATCTTTGCAACGTTTCTGTAAATCTAAAATTATTCCAAAATAAACATTTATTTTTAAAAAGGTGAATCACACATTTCTTGCAGGCCTTCCATGTGGATAACTATGCAAAAGTAAATGATTGTCATGATCAATTCATTTTTTAGAAACTTCCTATGTCTCCTTGGAAGAGATCTGTCTGTTCCAAGAAAAATTCTACCACTTTCAAACAATTGTCCTCCATTACTTACTTCCTGTTATTTCTACTGCTGGTCGGATATTTCTACATTCCTTGAAGTTCAGTAAAATAGATTCAATTGAAGCAAATATTTTGGTCAGCAGCCAGCAAAGGAATTTCTTGAATCTAAATCAGCAGTCCTCCAACACCAAAGGTGCGGAAGCTTCGGTTTCCAGGCCCTTCCTTGCCACATGGAACCCGAATTATTCTAGCTCAGGGATGTGAAGACGGTCTCTGTTTCCCTCTGAGTGTTGTGTGTGGTTATAGCCCTGTAGTGGGTAGGAGGGAAGGATCCCCACAGTGCCTGAGGCATACCTGGGCATGCCCAGGGGACATCACTGGGTAAATAACAGGAAGCCTCCTGGAGGCGACTGGAAGCTGAAGTCAGGTTGCCTCGTCAGATTCAAGGTCAGCACTTAGAGTTGGCAAAGAGAGAGCCCAAGCTCTGTGAAGTGTGTCCTCAGACTCTGCAGTAGCTCATCACTGTGAAATCTTCGGACAGACGTCTTCAAGTAAAAATAAAATCAGCCTCTTCAAGGCACTCAAGACAAGACAAATAAATACAACGGGATATCCTAGATGCGTGGCTGGCACAGGAAAGGGACATTAGGGGAAAACTGAGGACATCTGAATAAAGTCTGAACTTCAATTAATAACAACATACCCATATTGGTCTACTAATTGTATCCAAGGTGCCATCATAAGGCAAGATGTTAACAACAGGGACAACGGGGATGGGGTGTATGGGAACTCTCTCTACTGCCCACTCAATTTTTTTGCAAATCTAAAACTATTCTGCATTCATTTCCTAGGGCTGCTAGAGCAAATGACCAGGAGAAGGCTGTGTGACCGTGAGGCAGAGATTGGAGTGATGTGGCCACAAACCAAGAGACAGCAGCTGCCATCAGAAGCTGGAAGGGACAACGGGACAGATTCTCCCTAGAGGCTCCAGAGGGGGTATAACCCTGCTCACACTCAGATTTCAGGCTTCTGGCTTCCAGAGCTGTGAGGGAATTTCTCTCACGTGTTCTAAGATACCGAGTTTATGGTAATTTGAACAAACAGTCCTAGGAAATTAATACAGTATCCCAAAGACATCTCAAACTCAGCCTACCCAAACAAAACTCATTGCCTCCCCTCTCCTGGTCCTCCACTTCCATTTTTCAGCAGCTCAACTCAGTTACTTAAGCCAGAAACCCAGGAGTTGTTTCGACACCCCCACTCCAACTTCATTTTGAATCCATCTCCAGGCGCTCCCCGCCTCCCCTCCTGCCTTCACCATGCACTGTCTTCTCGGAGAGCTTCTGCCCTTCCTCGCTGCTCCTGCCAGGTGACCCGGGTGACCCAGCCAGCCAAAACTCCCAGGTGTTCTCTTTCCCTCACACCCTATCTCCCTCCCCTGGTCTACTCTGAGAGCTTCGGTCATCGGCAGAGCCCTCTGTCCTCAGCCTCCTCTCCAGCTGGCACAGAGGACTCCCTCCACCCTCAGCCCTGGCATGCTGGCTCTTTCCTTCTTTACCCTCCTCCCTGCCAGGCTAGAGTGGGGGTGGTGAAGGCATCCTTCAGGTGCCCATGTGCCCTTCCAGACCAACTCTCTCCCATCTTAAAATCCCCACCTTGAAGCTCTGGTGTCCAAGGCTCAAACCACCCACTGCTCTCTGTCCCTCTGGGTTGAAGTCATTGGCTTAACTAGGGTCACTCCCCTCGACTCCTTGAAGGAGCTGGTTCCTGCTCACGGTCACCCTCTTCCACCGTTCTCTAGTGATAAATCCTGATGGTTCCAATGTCCACAAAGGCGATCCTCCTAATGTGTCCTCTCCATTCCTTGACCAGCAATCTTGTCTTCATTGACCTTAGCCACCACATTGAGGTCACATCTTGGTCCCCATGCACACCAGTGCTAGCTACAGCCCCTCCATGATCTCCAGGGCCACCCTTCCTTGGTGCTAAACCCCACGTGAGCACAGGTCATGTCTGCTTCATCTGCGCCGTGTCCCCTGCTCCGAGACAGGGCCTGACGTGCAGTGGATGGTCAAGGCACAGTTGTTGCAGGAATGCCACTGGCCACCAACACAACGCACTACGGGAATTTTTTCTGGACCTGAGGACAGCCTTTCAGAGCTGGCTATGACATTATTCTCTTGAGAAGAATCCTTCTGAGCAGTTTAATGAGAACTTCCCCACGCATTAAAAGATCTGTGCTTTCCAGTCCTGAGGATTCTCACCTTTCCCATGGAGGACCTTCCTATCAGTGTGCAGCCTTCATTCTGTGGTCCCCACCTAGTGAGCCCTCACCCCCACTTCCCCTCAGCCTCTGGCTCAGTCAGGATGGCCTGGATATGCTTCGAAATACTTCAGGAAAAAAAGTGCACGATGGGTGAAACCAGACCTCTGCTTTTAGGTCCATTTGGAGTTTCTACAGTGAAAGAGGAGAAATAAGATTTCATTTATGGCTTTATTAATTATTTTTTCCTTTTTCTTCTTCTTCTCTCTAACTTCTCTCCTGCTGAAACTTTTGTAGTTAAAAGTGGTTTGGCGCTTAATTGTATTGTGATTTTTTCATGGGATTTCATTTATATTTCCTGACAGAGTTAATATTTCATATTTCCTGCATCCTTTACATTCCTTGGCAATCCCTCCCCTGGTACTGGGCAAGTAAAAGGTGCTCAAGAAATACATGCTTTTTGGCTATTTTAAGGAAAAAAAAAGTCAATGGTATCCTAAAGCTGTATTTTAAAATATAAAAACTTTTTTACAGTAGATCCAGCTAGTTACCCTCTCTTTTTTAAGTTCTCCTGATTTAAAAAGTTACATATTGATATATATATATTATGTATCTATTATGTAATATAGATATCTGTGATGTAGATAATATAGATTTCATGTGTGTATAAATATACATACATTTAATATAAATAACATTTACAAAACAGCTTTATTGAAATAATTCATATGTGATAATATTTTAAAGAGCATTTCCTAAAAACAAAAGAATTGGAACTAGAATCCAGTGTAATAAGCACAGATGCCCCACGGTAGGCTTCCGCCTCTTTCCTGTTTGACAGTGGGTGTCTGGAGATCAAAGACCTCTCTAAAGGTGACCAAATGTCCCAAATATCCTACAGAGGAAAGCCAACACCCCCACTCAGTCAAAACTGCCCTCACTACTCTGTTGGCTCCGGCAGAGGCTTTGTTTCCTGAGAGGAAGAGTGTGAGTCCTTCCTGGGGACCTGGCTCAGCATCTTAGGCAACTTACCTAACCCCTCTGGTCTCAGTTTCTTCCTCTATAAAATGGGGTCATGTATATGCCAAGCACGTTTGCTGAGAGGACCTGAGTCCATTTATATTATGTGCTTGGCACACAGCAGGTAGTCTGTGGATGAGAGTTACTATTTTTTAGCTGCTGTAGCTACTTTCTTCCTCAGTGGAAAGTATCGGGCCCTGGGATGCAAACTCTGAACGTGGAATCCGTAAACAGGACAGTGGTACCAGGTACAGCTAGAGACCAAGTGGTATCTCCCCACTCCCCTGCGTAGAAACAGAAGTTCTCTCCGCAGAGATATATAAATATTCCAACCAGCAGTAAGACGCAGTGTACCATCTTTATTTAGTAGGTCAGTGGAGGAGGTGGGGGGAAGGGGACAGCTTGGCATTCAACCTTTATCACTGGTACACATGTGCAGCTACATTAAATCCCAGTGTTTATGAAAATAGCTATAGAAGGCAAGAATAAAATGGCAAACCTTGGTGACAAAGGGCGAGCACTCTGGGTCAAAGTTTTCCTTTAACCGCATCACATTGCGCCCTCTGACCTTGACTGACCCTCCACCAGTCTGAATTCATAAGGACCCTAAAGCAGGTATGCCATGGGTCAAGTAGGAAATGGCTAATACTGTCTTCTAAAAAATACCATATTAAAAGGCTTTCTGGAAATTCACCCTAGTGAGTCACTAATTTGAAGGATGAAAGTAAAATTTTGGAACTCCACTCTCCACATTTTGTAATTTCTTTTCTTATTAGAAAAAAAACCATAAAATCATTTGAGATCTATTTCATAAAGAGGATAAGTTATTGATTGAATCTCTGAAAGTTGGTTGATTTGCCTTTTATTCACTGATTAATCTGCTCGCTGTTGACTAAGTGAAGCAGAACTACCTCCAATTTCACTCTCCCTTCTCTCTCACAGGAAATGCGCCTCAGGCTTGCAAAGGTGGAATGAACACCTGGGACTGCTGCACTGCGGAATGCAGGTGCTCACAGTCATGCTCTCTGCAAGTCCAGAGGAACATACGCTTGCCTGATGCTCTCTGAGCAATGAAGCTGAACGTCCCAGGAGCAAGAGGCTACAGAGAAGAAACGTGTCCCGAGCTTTCCAAAAGGACAAAAGACAAAAATTCCAGCCAGTTCTCAGAGAAGAAAGCTGTCACCAGTAGGATCCACACTGGTTCAAGGTCATACTCTTAAAGGGGGTATGAGGCTGTTAAGTTGGGGTGATGCTGTTCAATGACAAGACACTGATGTATTCTTAAGACATTTTGTTTGACGGTGTCTTGTGATGACATAACAAACACAATACAGAAGTACAGGTGCGATGACAACCCAGATGTGCTCAACGATATAATCCCGAAAGGTCGACGAAAGGATTCATGAGTCTGAGTGCGCATCTGTCTCATGGCAGGCCGCACAAATCTTGGACCAGTCCCTTCCAGCGTATTTATTCATGTCAATACAGATGGCAGCCTTATGAATATTCACATATGCTAAGTGTGGAGGGATGCCTAATATAAAGATTAAAAAAAAAAACCCCAATAACCTCAGCAAAATGATGTTTAGTAAAAATGAATACAAATTTGCACCTAAATTTAAGAAGTTAATGAGGAAGTCTTAAAAGTATAACCCTTTCACGTGAAAGATGTGTAATGTGACAATGACTACACAATGAACACAAAATGTTAAAGATGACCTTGGAGCTGCATAGAATAACGGTAGTTTATGGAAAGGATGAAATTGTCTTTGCCTTATAGTTAATCGGGTGGTGTGAATTTCAGCCCCAGGTTAAGAGCTGAGACTTAGGTCAACAGCAGTTGGGGGCGGGGGGGTTGAACAGGCTGTTCTGAGACAAGATTTCCACAAACTCTAAAAAGCATACTAGGTGCATTTACATGCCCTTTACCTTTTGGTTTATCACTCCCATCCACTTCTTAAACTTTTTATCTCGAGATAATTGCAACTTCACATGTAGTTGTAAGAAATAACACAGGGACCTCTTGTGCACCCTTCACCTGCCTCTCCCAATGGTAACATCTTGCAAAACTATAGCACAACATCACAACCTGGATCTCGACATTGATATAAGCCACCAAGCCGAGAGAATTGAGATTTTCCCAGTTTCACATGCACTCTTCTCTGTGTATATTTTGTTCTGTGCAGTTTAATCAGTCTGTGCAGATTCTTGTGATCATTACTACAGTCAAGATACATTTGAGATTGATTCTGTGAAGCACACTCTTTAGGTCTCTGTTTAAAAAGAAAAATAGCCTCTGTCTTCTAACTAGAGGAATTCTGGAGTCTGTAGTTTGGAAGATATTTATTTATGGGGCAGTAACCACTTGCCCTGCGTCATGACAGGCTCCCAGGGGAGTTTGGACTCAATTCAATTGGCTGGATGAGCCACAAAAACGATCAGCCACAGCATGCAAATCCCTCACTTGACGTTTGGAGAAAGTGAGACCAAAGTTGAGATTCCTCGTTCCAGCTTGACAGTGGCAGAACTTAAAGACCAAGGACCCCTGACTGTCTTAGTCCAGTGCTCTCCCAGCTTGTCCTTGCCGCCTAATCGCAGCATCACCACCTGCTGAAAGCGCCTGGATGGAGGCGCTTCGAGAAAACAGCGTCCAGCTACATATACAAAGTCAAGAAAAAAACTTTTTTTTCTTTGCAAAGCATGCGATACCTGTCACTGCAGATATTTCTTTAGGCCGGAGTGTTATGGGAATCGAAAAGAAGCAGGAAGAGGTGGCACACGTCTTCTATCCACAGACTTTCATGAATTCCAGACCACCACCTTCTCTTTGTCGGGGACGTACTAGCCAACGAGACGCCATTCACCCCGCGGGCCAGCGCTTCGTGGCGAGCCCCGCGCGCCGCCCCGCCCCAGCTGCGGGGGGCGCCCTCGCCTCCGTGGGCGGCGCGGCTGGACGGGCTCCGCGGCCGGGGTCGGGGCCGGGTCGGTGCGCGCCGAGGGCTCTCGGGACGGCCTCGGGCCCAAAGGTGCGGCCGCGGAAGAGCCGTGCCGGACGCAGGGGCCTCTCGCGGCGCTTCCGCCCTCACCTGCGCGGCCGCCCGCGCTCGCGGTCGGCGCCAACAAAGGCGGGAGCGCCGGGCGGGCCGCGCCTCCCACATGGGCGGCTCCTGGGGTACGGCCACCGCCGCCGCGTCCCGCCCCGCGCGGGCGCTCCCTCCGCCTCACCTGCTGCGCCCCATGACCCCCAGGCCACACACGCCCCCCACGCCCCGAAGAGACGCCGGGCGCTCGCGCGCGACCGCTGCCCTTCCCTCCCCCGCCGGCCCCGCCCCCGCGCGCCGCCCGCCCGCCGTTCTGGCGCCCTCCAGCCCGGCCGGCACTTTCCTCCTAAGTTGCCCCGCAAGTTCTCCAGTGGCCTGCGGCGCCCCTCTCTCTCGGCCGGCCGAGGCTCCCGGAGTGCATGGGCCCCGCGAGCCCCGCGGGCTGAGCGGCCGCGCCGCCTCCGCGCCCCGCGCCATGGAGAGCGCCGAGCCCCGCGCGCGGCCTGAGTGCCTGGCCGAGGCCGACGGCGGGCGCCTGGTGGAGGTGCAACTGAGTGGCGGCGCCCCGTGGGGCTTCACCCTCAAGGGCGGCCGCGAGCACGGCGAGCCGTTGGTCATCACCAAGGTAAGGCGACCGCGGGGCCCGCGCGGTGACAGCCGGAGGTGGCCGTGGCGCGAGGGGCTCGTCCGGGGTGGGGGCGCCGGAGGAGGCGGCCCGATCGCACCCCTGGCTTGGGGGCGCGTGTCTGCCGGAGTCACCTGCGGGGACCGCTGCCCAGACAGGCATAGGTGTGTGGTCCTGGCATCATCCCGACCGCCCTCCGGCGGCTTCCAGCGCCATTCAGAGTTTAAATGGCTCCTGTTCCCAGTCCCCTTCCCCTCCCCCTCCAGGAAAGGGCCTGGCAGGGTCCCCTGTCACTCGTGGCCTCGCCAGCGGCGGCCTGCACCTGCAGGGCTGCCCGGAGGTCAGGAGAGGAACACTCCCAGAAGCCAGGGGTGGACAGAACCAGCCCCGCCTGTATTTGCCGCCCTAGGGTCTCTGGTTCTGCACCCTTATCACTAAAAAATCCAGGCTAGCAGCTGCCGCCAGCCTAGCCTCTCGATTCCCATCAGCCCGTCGATATTTACTGACTTTCGGCTTCCAGTCCTAGATCCACGGAGCACTGAATACGTGCAAAAACTTACAGAAACTTTTTAGTAGGACTTGAGTTTCAATAATAGCAAAGAAACTCCTGATGTGTCTCATCAGGAATGGGTGTGTTTGTGTGTGTGCGTGTGTATGTGTGGTTTTAGAACTTTGAATTTTCTTGTCTCAAAACAAGAAATTTGCCGTTTTGAAATTTGCCAGCCAGACCTGTATAAACCTGTAAAAACAAACGACAATCCAATCGTCCTTTTTTCATCTGGTTAATAGTGTCTAGTGATCCGTTTCTCTGGGAAGAGTTCTTTAAAATGTAAAAATCCTTGGCTGCTAGAAGCGTTTGAAGGTGACTTACTGGTTTTCTCTGCTTTCCTGCCCCACCACAGCCGGAAGAAATTAAGTGACTCCTAACCCGCCCCACTGCTAATGAATTTGGGAAGTGGGATGACTTTGTTGTTCAAATAGCAAATGAGACAACAAACTTTCTATTCTATATTTCCTTTCATTTTTGTATTTACAAAACTAGAGACTTTGGGGAAGTCCTGAGTAGCTATGCACTGAATTTATGTTGAACTCAGGAAAGAGGTTGTCATTGTTATTACAAATTTAGCCAAGGTGTAATCCTTTATCAAATTGGATTCTTTGTGAAGATGATGATCATAAAGTGTGTACACCTTGCCCAGCTAGGACACTCTGTTGCATATCTCGTAAAGCACATTAGCATGTGCCTTTTTAATAAAGGTTTTAGGGGCCATTTCTGATGGTAATCGTAAAAAGATATCACATAAATCACTTACACCTTCAACATTTCATGCATTTCTTAAAAATAAAACATGTGCTAAAGATTCCACATATGTTCCTTAGTTTGTTCTTTACAGTAGATGGAATAAATAGTAAGACATTATTTAAGATGAAGTCTTCCTTTTTGGCCTTGCATATTGTAAGAAAGTTGGAAGTCACTTTGTACTCTGAAGTCCAGTTATTTCACCAGAAGCTGGACGCAGGGACCCCCAGAGCCCCTCGTTCTTTCTACAAGTACCCCAAGTTCTGAAAACTCTGGTGCATTGTTAGTGGCCTCCTGGTTCTCTCTGTCCCAGAGGCTCACATTCTAGAAACTGAAGGAGGTGGGCTGTAAATCCTTGTGGACATACCGCAGGGCCTTTTCAGAGCATATGGGCACTTTGCTCCTGATTGGGTTTTCACCTTCGTGTAGTTGCTAAGTATTTTTTTGTTTGTTTTTGAAAGTTTTTGTGACTAGTTTAGGAGCAGTGTATGTAGTAGCCTTTACAGTGTATGTAGTAAATGCTTTTGATTCTTATCTGAGATACTCCCTCCTTTAAACTGATGCTTAGTTTTTGTTTGTTTCTTGGCAGCTGGCCGCTATGGGGATCTGAACCCTTGACCTTGATGTTATAACACAATGCTCTAACCAGCTGAGCTAACCGGCCAGCCCCTTGGATGCTTAGTTTTTAATACATGTGACTGGAAATTTGTGGTTTTGTTGCTCAGGATGGAGAGGATTCAGTTGGGACTTCTGTACTCAATTTCCATGCATACATCTATATACATGCATAAACATGCACTCACATGCTCACTCATGTATTTTAACCACACGTTGTATTGCATGGTATCAGCAATATTTCACATACATGCCTTTTTTCCTTGATTAAGATAATCGGTGGGGCTAGGCTGCAGTCTGACAGCTGGTAGTTTAACTGTCAGATTATTAGAAAAGGATGAAGGAAAACTTGTCCATTTAAGAATGCTTAGAGAGTGGAAATGCATTGTGATGGAGAAGGGAAAATTGTTCCACCACCAGAATTTGGATTGCTCCAAGCTTTGAATCTTCCTTTCCCAATCGTTACTGAAAATTCATTGGGGCTCATTAAATAATTCTTTATATATATATACATAGCACTTAAAAAACCGTGCAATTAAATAGTTACATTACAACCCTGGAGTATTATACAACTTGTTTTCTATTTAGCAGACTCTGATTAGGGGTAGCTTAATCCAGTCTAAGTGGACACATTCTTTTTATGATGATGACGGGTACTTTGAAATCCTCATAGGAGGTTAATGGTGTGCTCTGAGGTCACAAACCTGGCCAGTCCGGGGGAAGGGCCTTGAGAATCAAACCCTGATGTCAAACATACTTTGCTGCTTCCCCTCCAGTCTGTGCCATCTGCTCACATCTGCTTACATCTTGCAATTCAGTATCGAATAACTGTTGCCTTTGTTGGGTCGGAGGGTTTTCAGCTTTGGCACTGTTGACATTCCGGGCTGGATCATTCTCTGTAGTGGGGCTGTCCTGTGCATGTTAGGATGCTCAGCAGTAGCCCTGGCCTCCACCTACTGGATGCCACTGGTACCTGTCTCCAGGTGTGACAACCAAAGATGTCTCCAGACATTGCCAAATGTCCCCTGGGGACAGAATCACCCTGGTTGCAAATCACTTTGTTGGATTAACTATGTATTACCTTTGCTCTTACAGGATTTTTGCTTTAAAAGCTCATGTTTAATTCTTCGTTTTGAGGTCTAGCCTTCAGCTGGTGTGTGTGGAGGCCCCTGGCACTGCTAGTGTTTGGGTGGAGGGCTGTTTTCTTCCCAAGCGTTGGCCCTGAGAACAGGCTTTATTTACATAGTAAAACTCAAACAAATACTTGCTTCATCTGCATTTTTGTAGCAAGAGAAAGGCAATAGAAACAGGAACTCCCGAGTGTTCTGTTTTATGGGCAGTCAGAGTGGCCGCTGGGTAAGGACTGACTTTTCTCTGGGTCTAGTGTGACGTTAAAGGACTAACTTCTGGGCAAGAAGAATACTTGGAATTTGAGTTGCCTGCATGAAGCCCAACAAGACCTCTGCTGAAAGATGGCAACAGGATTCGTGACTCCTCAATACATTTCCACTGATTCGTAGCTTGAAATTTTGCTATGGTTAGTGAAAAAATACACTGAAACTCATTTTTCCATGCTGCTGTTAGCGAGGGAGCAGGAATAATGTCCACGTTCTAAGAAACTACACGATTTGCTGGTATTTCCGAGACTCCGCGTTGACACAGGACCTCTCAGGACCCGTGTAAGTATATCCGATGGATATATGTGCTCCTGCAGCTTTTTGCGTGTTCCTTTCCCGATCGGTTCAACCAGTGGAAAACTTCAGTAGGGGGAAGGTAGGGGGCTGATTTCTAAAATGTCACCAGAGTGGCTTGAATTCCAAAAAGCCCTTTGGGGGATTCATTAGGAAGCATTAAATACTCCAGCTGGGTGTCAGCAGCCCCCTGCGGCCTCAGGAATGTTTGTTAAGAGAGGGAAGGAATGAAGCCCCAGCCCCTGCTAGTCACCATTTCTCAGAGTCCCCTCTAAGAATGCCAGAAGCCTTAGCCAGAAGCTCCAAAGGAGACATTAATTTGGGCCTGGCCCAGCCCAAACGGGGTAGCTCCCTTGGGCACCCAGGGATTTCAGATTGTGTTTGGGGAACAGAGCCAGCTGAAGGGGGTTTGGATTGCTGTGGCGATTGCTGTGGTGTGGGATGCTTGGGGGTGCTGATATATAGGCCCCCCACCTGACTCACCCTCTCAGGGGGATCACGCTGCTAGAACATGTCTCTGATTATGAGACACAGCTCTGAAACGTCCTTTCTAGTGAATACTGAATGCAGGTATGTTTGGGGGATACAGAGCCAGGTTGCAAGTGTCCTGTGTACAGCCTTAGCTGGAGTCCATGGTCGAAGAGGGCTCAGGACAAAGACAGGTGGTTGGTGATGGATGGGAGTGGGAGACCCAGCACCTTCCTTAGTTTGAAAAGGGGAATCCATCTGATGGGGCCGTGCTGAGTCATGTCATTGGTGACCCAGGGATGGAGAGGTTGGAGTGGCAACCCTGGTTGGGACAAATTGTTGTCTTTTATGTCCTTATATTTTCCCCCAAGAGCCAAGTCCTTTTTCAGATATCAGTAATGGCTTGAACAAGAGGGATCTGTTGAATTCAGCAATGGATCTAAACTTCTCTGGATTTTGGTCGGTTTCTGTGTTGAAACACAGCTGGCCAGCATTGTCTGCATTAGGGAATGCTGCTGCTTTTTCAGGCCTCTCAGAGGGTGGGCGTGAGGGAGACCTGGGGCTGCCACTCCTCAGAATTGTAAACCCCCAGTCACTTCCTGATTGCCAGTGACAGTGTTTTCTGCAGTTAGTAGGATGCACGTAATGCTCAAGATTCATTCGTATTTAAGAATTAGTAGTACAGTTCAAAAACAAGAGGTGAGTTTTCTGTCCTGTGCTGAAAGACCCTTTCAGCCTATAGACCTGTCTTGCCAACTGGCTTTCAAATATGTCTTTATTACCTTTTCCCAGCCTGCGAATTACCTTGGCCCTGCTGAATTCTAATGCTTGTTCCTCCAGAGATGTTTTGGGCGCAGGGGTGGGGAGTCAGGCAGAGTGTCTGCAGTCCTCCTCCAAGGCCGGCTAGCTGGAGGCTCGGGGGTTCCTCCTCTCCCAGGGAGTAATGTCGCCTCCCTCACGCTGTAAATCTGAGGCTTCTACAGTTCCAAAAAGGTATAAACTGAAGCTGTGCGTCATGCCTCTGCACCACGATAAGTTCAGTCTTCGTGGCTCAGTTCTGAGTACTTCTTAATGTGTCCTAACATTTATCTTTCGAAAAAAAGAAAACTAGCTTGCCCGAGAGCTAAATGTAGCATGGTATGATAATGAAAAACTCATAACAAATAGTTTTCACCTCGTCCTAATAAGTTGGGATTCTTAATCCACCTTTATACTTCATGGCCAAAGAGATGGGGCTGATCATTTGGGAAGGGTTGGTTTTTCTATTTGGAAAGTGTTTTGGAATTGTCCCCTTGCCAAAGTTGTTTTGTGTCAGCATGCAAGTAAACCTGGATCTGTGGCCAAGTTCTTAGGGGCAGAGGGAGAAAGCCTGGGGCTCTGTGGAACTTTTCTTCTTGCACACCAGGCAGGGTGGAAACATTCTACAGGATAATTTTAGGGTGTAAAGGCTGAATAGACTTTTTATTCATTTCTTAACTTTTACTTTTAAACATGGTAGTCAGGAGTGGGGTAACACTTTGAGGAGAAATTCTGCAGGTTTCTGCAAGCCACGGCTCTTCTTCCAAATGCAAGCTGAAAACTAACCCACATGAAGGATTTTGAAAGAGCTCTGGGTTACATGTTGCTCTTTTAAGGCCTTTTGAAAACATTGCCAGTATCCAATACAGGGCGGGCATATACTGGAAGGATTGTTTTCCTGTTACCTTGTTTGATCCAATATTTGCATTGTCCCATAGTTGATCGAGCCTATTCCGTTTACAATTATGAATGTTCAGCCTTCTCTTTGGGGGGTCATGTCTTAGTAGGAGGATGATAGTGTATCATTAAAAAAAATTGAGCTAATCTGATTTGGTTGAACCCCAAAACTGGGATGTTCTGAATTGCAAAGCAAAGGTAACATTTTTTTCGGGTTGAAGAGACCCTGGGCTTTTAAAAAAAAATCTCCAGGGTGTTAAGTTGCAAGCGATGACAGCTGCCTCTGCTGGATGGAGAAGGAAGAAAAACAGTGCTCTGAATTGGCAAGGAAGGGTTGGGATTATCTTTCTTTTGGCCAAAGGTGACTTTAAGACTTTTAGATCTTAAAGGCAAATTGTGAAGCTCAACCCTGGCAGGATAGAGTCTGTGCCCTTGAAAGCCAACATTTTTACTTATTCATGGAAGGAAAGGGACAAAGTGTTAGTGTATCTTTTTTTGAGTTTTGTTTTTATTTTTATCAAAGTGGCTCTTGTATAGTATAAATAATCAAATAGTTCTTCAGGGGTTTTTACATACCAGCTCTCTGGCTGTCATTTCCCCTCCCTAGAGACAATGATTGAAACTTTTTAGCTGATTGTTTTCTGTATTTCTATCCATATCCCTAAATTATGGGTTTACTTTGTATATTTTTCCCCCCATACTTCTGCTGCCCACCCTCGGTCCCCCAACTGTTTAGGCACATTTCTTGGGGGAAATGTGCCTAATGTAATCACTTTGTAATTTTGGTTAGAAGAGAGTTTTCAACCTTGGCGTTGTTGACATTTGGGGCCACATAATTCTTTGTTGTGGGGCCATCCTGTGCATTGTAGGGTGTTTAGCAACATCTTTGACCTCTTCCCACTTGTTGCCAGTAGCAGCCTCCTCCCCCAGCATGAAAACCAAACACATGTCTCCAGACATTGCCAGATGTTCCCTGTGGGGGAGGGGATTGCCCCCCTCTGAGAAGCATTGGGTTAATAATATTCAGCGTTGACATTGTTTTGATTGCAAATGGTATCACTGCTGAGCCTGGAGGTACATACTCTGATTATTTTTCCTGCACATGTCTTTGCAGTCACTAGGGTTAATGAGAGCTTTGTTTTGTTGCTTAATTTTCTATGCACAGATCATTAATTTATCCATCAAATCCTCCCCAATGATGAAACATCTCTTAAAATATTCAAACATACAGGGGGTCATCTTTTGACACCTTCTCTGCCTGAAAATGTCGTGATTTTATCTTGACAATAAATTGATTGGGCCGAGCCCATGGCGCACTCGGGAGAGTGCGGCGCTGGGAGCGTGGCGACGCTCCCGCCGCGGGTTTGGATCCTATATAGTAATGGCCGGTGCACTCACTGGCTGAGTGCCGGTCACGAAAAAGACAAAAAAAAAAAAAAAATTGATTGTTTGGGCGAAGTCTCAGCTGTAGACAGCTCTCCCTCAGCACTCAGAAGGTGGTGTCGGTGCTCTGGTGGTGTGCAGTGTTGCTGCAGGGAGGTCAGGCCTTTCTGTTTCTTGACCCTTTAGACTGGCTCTAATTTTTTCTCTCATTTTTCATTTCTGTGTATTTTTGTTCTTCTTGGGAGAGTTTGTTCAACCTCATTTCCCAGTCCTTCCAATGAGTTTTAAATTTGTCCACTCATTTTTTTCTAATTCCAAAGTTTTATTTGTATCTCAAATGTTCCTTTTTCGTACCCTACTGATCCTATTTCATGGTTCTTCTCTCATGTCTCTGATGATAAAAATCATGACAAAAATGTCCTCTTTCTGCATAGATTCTGTTTCTGAGCTCTGCTCTTGTTGTTTGCTTGTTTTGGCTTCTCTCTTCCCTTTTAGATATTTTATTTAAATGACTAGTGCTCCTTTTCCATCTGCTGGTACTGAAGAGTGAGTTCCCCAAGCTGTTTGGAGACTGTGTGCATGTGTGTGAATGACCTGGTGAGGCTGTTTCCCTGGTGACTCCATAAGGCCATGACTTTGGATTGTTTCTTTTGGGGTTGGCCATGTCCTTGTGGATAACAAGTTTTTCTCTACTTAATAAATTTCTGGTATAGAGCAGATTGAAAAGTAATGGGAAGTCTGCCATTTGAAGGGATCCCTGCTTTGCTCAGTTGGGGAGAGTGGTCAACTCTGCCCTGGTGGTTCCAGCTTGGAGAGAAGGTCACCAATAGGATTAAGTGGCAGTGTTTGCTGGCATCTGGAGCTGGATCTTGCACTCAGTTCTTAACCTTTTTCAATCCTTAATCCTTCAGTCTGTCAAACCAGAATCATTCCTATTTTATTGTGTTATTATGGTGATTAAATGAAGTAATGTGTAAAGCTAGCTCTAGTAAATTTAAATTTCTTTTTTCCTCCCCTTCCCCCATTTCCCTAATCCTGATTCATTAAAAGTTTGGAGGGCCGAGCCCGTGGTGCACTTGGGAGAGTGCAGCGCTGGGAGCGCAGCGACGCTCCCGCCGCGGGTTCGGATCCTATATAGGAATGGCCGGTGCACTCACTGGCTGAGTACCAGTCATGAAAACGACCAAAAAAAAAAAAAAAAAGTTTGGAAAACTATTTTAAAAATGATAATATATTGAATCACCAATTTGCTACAGAAAGACTTTAAGCTGGGTTTTGTATGGCAGGAGTTTAAAGTATCTCCAGCAGATTTTGTTACTGATTTTGACTGTTAAGTATAGGATTTGTAGGAAAGCATTTAATTAAAAGATATATGTAATGCCCAACACCAGTACATTGTTTGTGCTATTTACAGCTCACTGGAAGTTATTATTTCCTTCCCTCTACCAAAAGTTTAATTTTGGGGGGAATAATACTGTTTCTTTTTTTTTATATTAATGAAGGGAGTAACTCTTTCATATCAATGTGATATTCAGAAGAATAGGATTTTTAAAAAATGATTTTGGAAGTGAAAATAATGGGAGAAATGAAGGCTGGGTATCTCAGAGACAAGACTCCATTTCTTTACTCCTTCACTCTGTGGCAGTAGAAAATCATTCAGGGTGTTGAGTTGGACTCACAGGCGTGGGGGAGATGCCACTTGCTGGAGTCCAGTCTCCTCCTCCTCTTGGACACACAGTTGTATTATGTTACCCAGCCTCTCTTGCAGCTAGGTGTGGCCAGATGTGATGGTTCTACTCAGTGGAGGGCAAGCTGTACTTTACCCCTTCTGGATGGGTGGAATGAAGATGGCCTTGGGGCAGAGACTCATCCACATGGGTCCCTGAGTGACTGAGGAGGTGGCTGCCCCACGATGTGGTCACCTTCCCAGTAGTATTCATTATATGAACAAGAAATAAGCCTATGTTGTGTTTGGGCCGCTGTACATTTCCTGGATTACTTGCTATAGCAATTAGACTGTTGTAACAAATGAAATCCTGAGAGAAATCAAAAGCTTTCCTTTTAACAAGTATACTCAGCTTGGAGAGACAGAATATAAAATGCTTCATTTACACCCATACAGGAAGGAATGATTATTTACTTTGTTGAAGGAATCACCATGGGTGTCCATTAGCACCTAGCTTAGTCCCCACACACTTATTATATAAAATGAGGCCTCCACGCCTATCAGCGTCTTTCCATCCTAGGTTTTTTTCTCAGCTGATAATTTAACTTTTAGCCTGTCTTGCTTTTCCTTCCCCTCCCTGCTGATGATTGCCTGGGAACTACAGAGAGGCAGGGCAGGATGCCCTAGGGGGAGGCTAGGAGAATGCCCAGTGTACATGATTAGCCCTCAGTAGGGATTGGACCTCTCTCCTGGTTGTATTGTCTTTTCCTGGGGTAAAGTGCAGGAGTTGTTGCCTGGGAGGGCTGTACATTAAGTCATCATTAGCAGGGCTGCCTTTATCAGATTAATTCATTATAATCCTGTATGGCAGACTTGTTTTCTTCTGGGGAATAGCACACAGACACACGAATTAGACCAGCAATGAGAAGGGGGTAAGGATGAGTGCCAAGTATAACTGGCCTTGGAGAGAGGTGGAGCTGGAGGGGAAGGGAGTGTGCTGGAGAAGGAGGTGAAGGAAGACCTTATCTGTCCACACCACCCAGGAAGAGGAGAGCCTGCAGATGTCAGGTGGGCTGGATCCTCTGAGCTGGAAGCCCTCCCTGCACTCGCAGGAGGTGAAGGGGGTTCTTTGCCTATGGCTTGCAGATTCTGAAGCTCGTGAAATTCTGCATCTGTGTTAATTGTGCATATGTTTGTAAATCTGTAAGCAGAATGATACTTATCTGTGCTAATTGTATGTATGCTTGTAAAGTTGTAAGCATGGTGGTATTTTTTTTTTCTTGTTGCAAAAACATTAAAACAATATTGAACAAAATTGAAAATGAAGGAAAAGAGATTGATCAGGAGCCCAAAACATAAAATAATCTTATTTCTGGAAGTACAGCTGTATTGATTCCCCCCTCCCTGGGAAATTGTTTGCTTTGAATCATGTAGACCTAATTATTAATTGCTTGATTCTTGTAATTCTCTTAAGAATTATATTATCAACAGTCCCTGGAGTCAGATAACAGATTAAAGGAAGTTTAACTTTGTGTGTGCCACTTGAAAGTTTAAGAAATGACATGTTTTGTTATTGTGGAATGCATTGAATTTTATAATTTAGCTTTTTCTAGACAGGCTTGTATATATAAGAAAGAAAAACCTAACTTCTAGAAAATTGAGTACTCATGTTGGGCAAATATGTCAGTGTTTAAAATAACTGTGCTTTTTTTGGTATGTGTAGCTTTTCTTAACATTTTCATTATGATTAGATGCCCTGAGTCTTGAGTTAAAGTGTGGAAAGGAAACATCTGGACTTGAAAAGATAGGCTTGCTGCTGCTTGAATCATATTTCTTTTGTGTTGATTTAACGACAGGGATCTCACACAACTGATGCTGTTAGGGTTTACGAGCTGTGGGGGAGGAGGGACCTGTTTCAGCTTCTCCTCCCCATTTTCAGTGGCTGGTATTTTGGAGAAAACTAATTAAAACCTCATGCCACTCTGCATGGTTGTGAAATTTCAACCACAAAGGTAAACCTGAGGACGCAGCTTCTTGTACCCTGAGGCAGGAACTGGCTTTGCTTTTACAGAGTTTAATTCTCAAATGATGCCTGCCATGATTGCCTTTCTGAAAAAAGATGTTGAATTCACAGGAAAACTCATTGTTTTCGTTTCTTTCAGACTGTTTTTACAGTGGTCTCTACTGGCTCTTTTTCATTGCCATTTACTGGAATGTTGTTTCTCTTGAAGGGCCTTCTCTTCTCTCTCCTCTCTCGTCTAGGTGGTAATCATGCGTTTGCTTGAAATAGCATAAGTGTGTGTAGACATCTCTTACTTTCACATGTGTGGCCTCAACTTCTCTTCTGGACTCTGGAATGGCCCTTGGGCGTTACTGATGCCCTTCAAGCTCAGCATGATCACAATGGAAACTATTCACCTTCCTTGACCTCCTCAGTTCTCCCCCTGGATTTCTAACCTTGGCCGTAGGTTTATCTCCAAATCTACAAATCATTCTAGGTGCCTTTCTGCCCGTAACCCTCCATAGCCCATCATCACCAAGCCTTTGGAGCCTAAATATCTTGTGTTTATTGCTTCTTTTCTGTCCTCAGTGTCACTGCCTCCTCATTCCCAGCTGGATAATCACAGTAGTCTCTAACCAGCATACTGCCTCTAATCTCCCCATATGGCAGACTGTTCCAGACCCCCACCAGGTAATGTGCCAGATCGGTAGGCTGGTTCTTAGGCTCTTGCTGGAAAGGCCTCAGCAACTCTTTAGCTGTGTATAGAAGGTTATTTATGTTTAGCTCCTGCCTGTTTTCCAGACTTTCCTTCTGCTGTCACCCACCTCTATCTCTTAGTTCTGCTTTGTCTGATATAGCAGCCACTTGTCATATGTGACTGTTGAGTACTTGAAATGTGGCTAGTCCAAACTAAGATGCACTGTTAGTTAAAATACACACTGGATTTTATAGACTTAGTTTGAAACAAGGAAGGTGTAAACTATCTCATTGGTAATTTTTTTTATATTGATTACGTGTTGAAATGAAAATATTTTGACTACATTAGGTTAAATAAAAATGCATTATTAAAATGAACTTCCGATGTTTCTTTTTTACCTTTTTAAACGTGGCTCCTGAGCATTTTAAAGTTACGTATGTGGCTGTCATATTTCTACTGGACAGCTCCACTTTAGACTCTTGTTAGGCAAAGGGTGGTACTTGGACCAGCAACATGAGCCATCACCTGGGAGCTTGTTAGAAATACAGAATCTCAGATTCTACCACAGGCCTGCTGAATCAGAATGGAGATTTTTAACAAGATCCACAGGTGATTCGTTCACATGGTAAAGTTTGCCAAGTGCGTCTTTAGAGAACGATATCTTGGTCTCCAAGTATCCTGTATTATTTGAGGCTTTGCAAAGGTCCTTTCTGAGACATTCCTAGTTTCGTGGAAGGCTTCGCTTACATTGCACCACCCAGGCGGTGTGGCCCCTGACACTCCCTCCCTTGTCATGCACAGTGTTCCTGCGATGTCCTTTGTAGGGGCCTCCCTGATCATTGGTCTTGCAGCATCCTTGAGCCCAGGTGGCTGGGAGGTCCCTGAGAGTGGAGACTGGCCCTCGTTCATTCTCAGTATAGTGACATACTTCCTGGCGTGTGGTAGGTCCTTTAAACATGGTTTACATTACAGCCTTGCAAAGGGACAACAGACCACAGGTATGTTGAGTGCTTACAATGGTCTGAGCACTGTTAAGTCCTTCATCTCAATACTTTTACTTTTATAAGGCCCCACTGAAACAAGGTAACTTGGGCTGAGAGTGACCTGTCCCAGACCACGGAGGTCAGATGTGGAAAGTCAGGATCTGAGATCCGGATCTGAGTGATGCCACACCTCTTACTACCTCTTTGCTTTCTTGTTAAGCGAGACATTCAAATCTGTCTTACTGTGTGAGCCACAGGAACCTTAAAAAGGCTACTTAAAAATAAGTTTTAAAAATGTATAGGCTCAAAAGATATTAGAGCATTTTTTAATAAAACACAAAGGCATACACCAGCCTTGCTTCATGGTAATCCTTGGTTCTGTGGGGATTGGAACCTGCTCAGGTGCCAGAGGGTGGCCGTAGTGGCAGCTAGAATGGTTTTCTCTGGTGCCTGCCCCCAGGACTGCAGAGAAAGGTGCCCTGCATTTTTGCCACCAATTCATTCTTTGTGCGTCTGTCAGGAAGAAAGCACAACTAACGGCCACCTGCTTCCAGACCCAGAGGCTCTCCTACCTTCCTGAAGGTGATTTTGATGAGGCACCAATGAACGTGGGTCTGGTTTTTACTAAATGTGCGTCTATCATTAATGGTTACATTATGCACAGCCAACTATCAGGAGGGATTGCTGTCACAGAACACGTCAGGACACAGAAATCGGTGTGTTAGCATTTTCTCCTCATCGGAGACACACAGAAGGTGATTGTGCATGCAGTATGCTCCATGCACACCTGGGTTTTGGTGGAAATCTAAATTCTGAAACGAGGGAAAAAAGAGTGTGGAAAGGTATACACTGCTGTCTGGACAGCACAGGTTCACACTAGGGGTTGTTCTACATGTGTGTGCTGGATATGGGAACAGCTAGCCAATGTTGATAATGAATTTAGCCATTTAAACATGCACAGACATTTTAATTATGGGAGGAAGATCTAAGTTTAGGGAAGATGGCAGAGGACATGTACCATGAATAAGCACAAATGAGCCTTATTTTAAGAATTGCAACACCGTGATGTCTCGATGGGCCTGCTATCACATGCTATGCAGAATTCTCCCATGTCCCTGTTCTTCCGGCCCTGTGACTTGGTTTGGCAGTTATAACCCATGTGTCCACTGCCTGTTTGGAGCATATTCTTGTTATGAGCAGCATGGATGTGCACGCACACTCAGCCTTCTCTTCGCATTCTCTGTTAAGTGTTGATCAGTGGATAAGAGGAAAAAGGATATAGAAGCATTCATAGTATCAGGATGCAGAGCATCTGGTGTTGTAGGATTGCTGTAGCTCTCACAGTTCTTAAGCCCCAGCCCCTCACGGTATCTGGCACTGGCAAGGTGGGTAGGATGGTCTGAGGAAGGTCTGCTGGGTTAGCTGGACCCTGCCCCTGGTGGGGAGGATGGTACACTATTCTACAGCATTTGACATCCCCTTGTTGTAACACTCTTCCTGTTGGCTCCTCTGTCTTCCTTTTGGCAACTCCCCACTGAATGAGGGCTCAGGGCAGTGAATGTCAGAGGGGCTGTATCCCTGCAGGGCAGCAGGAGGCAGGTCTTAGACTCTTGAGCAGGTGCTTGAGGACAACGCTGCTGTGGGTGAAGGGCCAGGTGCCTGGGTACAAGAGGCTGATTGCAGTGATCTGCATGACTAGCCTTCCCAGGCTGCTGTGTTTCTGGCCCATGTTCAACCCTTCACCCAAGACTTCCAATAATTCTCCTCTGAGAACTGGGAGAGAACTGGTTTTACTGTTTTACTCTCGCTGGCACTGGCAGGTCTGGAGTCCTGGTAGAGCATTGAAGGTAATGACACCTGGGCTGTATCGAGCACCTACTGTTTGCTAGCAGCTGTGCAGTTTGCCACAAATTCCTGGCCACAGGGCACTGCTATTATCCCTGTTTCACCAAGTTGACAATGAGGTCAAAGTGGTGCAGCCAGAATCCAGAAAGCATCTGTTGCATGTCCACGACGTTCCAGGGACTGTTTAATTTTACGTGAACTTCACAGCAGTGCTGCTGGTTAGGTTTACAATAGTTTGTACTGGTGCTATGGTCTGAATGTTTCTGTCCTCCTGACTAATTCCTGGGTTGAAATCCTAATCCTCAAGGTGATCGTGTTAGGAGGTAGGGCCTTTGGGAGGTGATGAGGTCATGATGGTGGAGCTCTCATGAATGGGATTATAAAATAGACTAGATTATAGATATATAATAGAATAGATTTATAAAACAGACCCTAGAGAGCTCCCTCATCCCTTCTACTGTATGAGGACACAGAGAGAAAACGTTATCTCTGAACCAGGAGGCAGGTCCTCACCAGACACAGAATCTGCCATGCCTTGATCTTGAACTTCCAGCCTCCAGAAATGTGAGCAATAAATTTCTGTTGTTTATATGATATCTAGTCTATGGTATTTTGTTATAGCAGCCTGAACAGACTAAGTCAACTCGTGAGGAGAGTAAGGCTTAGAGAGGTTAAGAAAATCGCCCAAGGTTATAGGAGGGCCAGTGTCTTCACTTGGAATAGCAGGCACATGCTGGGCCCATGAAAATGTTCTAATTTTCAGAAGAAGGAATTGAACTTTTATGTCAAAGAAAATGTTTTGAGATGTATTGTTTCAATATAATGTATTAATATTTTACTACATAACATTGAAATATGTTTTAAAATCAAATATATAACATCAAATTATATTAGTTTAAAATGGCATAACATATGTTTATAACATTAATTTAGCATATAACATATCCATCTTTATATCTGCATAGTCATTAAATACAATTTTTAATACTTTTTTTTATGGAGAAATGGACCTGGAAACACTCTGTGGCCCTGGGTCCCAGCTAGCAAGTGGAAAAAGTGGGTTTTCATCCTGGCCTGAGTTCAGGGGCCTCAAGAAGGGCTCTGTCCCATCTGTCTCTGATCATGGATGGTCCCTGTGCATCACAGCTGGATCTGGCACCATGCTGAACACAACACAAGTGCTTAGTAGGTACTCGATAGGTGCAGGACTGCCGGCCTGTGAATGGGCACTTGGACCGCCTGCATCCAAGTGTCGGTCCTGATAACAGGGCCCTCCCTGGTCATGCTGCTGCTTTGCTTTAGGTGTGGAAGTTTGGGGGTGAAGGTCAGAGTGTCCCCAGGACCCAGTAGGTCATGCTGGGCACCATTTCCTGTAAGCCTGGGCCCAGGGGACCTGAGGGGAGGCCGAGTCCAAAGAGACTGCAGAAGGAGCCTTAGGTGTCCCTAAGGAACAAGGTCTTGTGTAGTGTGAAGGCATGACAAAATCACACTTCCAGGGCCTCACAGCAACATGGTATGGCGTGTAGCATGTGCTGTGTGCGGTGGAATTAACCCCAGAACACAGAACTGTATGTGTGCTGGTCCAAATGGTAAAAGAGGTGCCCCCTGCCCCGCCGAAAAGGAATTAAAGCAGAGAAATGACAACGGTTGTGTTAGACTCCTGAGATTGAAGCCCCTTATTTTCCTCCCCTCTCCTTTCCAGGTTGTTGTAATTGACCATGGAAAGGCATGCTTGCACATTTAAAGGAAGCCCTGGGGAGTGGCGCCAGTGGCTGTGCTGAGTTCCCTTTCCCCTGCTCCCCTGGGCCGCCTGGTGCTTGCTTGCGAAGGGATTATCCTGTCCTAACTGCATCTGAAGTCCTTTTGTAACCAGAGTTCAATGTCTCAGAAGGTCAGTGAGGGGCGTGGCCAGCAAGGAAGGCGGAAGAGGGCCTGACTCGTGCTGGTGCTGGGTGGCAGGCACACCTGAGCACATGTAAGCCCAGCTAGCTGTCGGCCTGAGCAAGCCCAGGCCTGGTGCTGCAGGGAGGATTGCCCTGTGGGTACAACCAGTGTCCACAGCCTGGCTTCCTTCCAGACCTTGCAGCCCTGAGAGCATTCTGATCTCCAGTAAATACAGTAGTTCTGTACCCTCTCAGATTAAAGGTGTATCATGCCTCGTTTAAGTTCTTTCACTTGGGGAGTGTGTGTGTGGGGGGTCCTGTCTGCATTTCTTTTCCTTTGATTTTAAAAAATTTCTACAAATAGATATAACTCAAATACCGTAAAATTCACCCTTCTAAAGTGTACAATTCAGTGGGTTTTCGTACATTCACTGAGTTGTGAAACCATCACTCTAATTATGGAACATTTTCATCACCCAGAAAGAACCTGGCACCCATTAGTAGCCCCTCCTCATTCCCTCCCTGCCCCCAGCCCCTGCCAACCGCTAAGCTGCTTTCTGTCTGTCTCTATGCGTTTGCCTATTCTGAACATTTCATGTAAATGGAATCACATGATATGTGATGTTTTGTGTCTGGCTTCTTTCACTTAGCATGATGTTCCCAAGGTATGAATAATGCTGCTGTGAACATTCACATTCTAGTCTTTGTGTGGACACACCTTTTCATTTCTCTTGAGTATTTCCTTAGCCTTTTGAGCCTGTTACCCGCCTTCCCCTGGCACCTTAGTACATGTGATTCCCTGTGCACAGGGGTGTCGCACCTCTGATAAAAGAATAGGACATATCATTCTGGCTTTGAGGCCATTAAGCAAAATTAAAACTAACAATTTAAAAATCTTACAGTCTTTTAAAAATCCTTTAAAATCTTAAAACTAACCATTATCAAAAGTCATGGGATTCTTGTCTTAACGACATTGGTGGGGATGTGGGCCCCTTTTCTGACAAACATGGTCAGCGTCTCAGCTCAGCCCTTGGGATGCCCCAAACAGGATATGCTGTGTCCCCAGCATCGTTTCTAGCTTAGGGTACAGCCAAAATTATCATTGTCTTGCCTCTGCCACTGGTTTCCGAGCACAAGCTGGAGACTCTATCAACCACCCTGGGAAGTGGACAGTTATTCTCCATTTTGCCCATGAGGCTAGACTGTGCAGCTGCTGTGCTCTGGGCCACTGCCAGGCCTGCCCCACCCAGCAGGGCACTCTCTGGGAGAGGGGAGGGAAGAGAAAGCAGCCCAGGTATCTACGTGCCCAGTGCACAGGAACCTAGATGTACCTTCCTGGAAGGAGGACATCAGCCCTCCCCGATGGCACCATGTCATCTTCCATTCTCCTGCTAGCTTCACAGGAGGATGCCTTTAGCCCCAGAGCAGGACCACTCTGTGGCCCAGGGGCCAGAGCACCTCTATGAGTGTCTACCATAGGGAAACAAGCTGCTCTCTTTTCCTCTCCCACACTTTTCTCTTTCTAGCAACAACACAGCTTCAAGCAAAAATGAAAACCTTCACATCTTGATCGTTTCTGGTTATGTTTCATGAACCCACACTACAGGGGAATCCCTCCATAAACTTAAACTTTCCAGATTTGGGGGACGTTGACGGTATCTTCATTATTGATAGCTCTGTAGAGTTTGTACGGTTTTCTATTGAATATTTCCTTTTCCTTTTGACTCTTTAGCCAAGGCTGTTTATGTTTATGGGTGAGAGACCCAGACCCCAGGGTCCTATGTGGTCAAAAGATCAAGCCTGTACCTCTGAGAACAAAAGTACATGACTCTTCTTTCCACGTGACTTAAAAAAAAAAAAAACTTCCTTGAGATCAGTTTTCAAAGTGTAAAAATGCTCAGGATTGTGTAAAATTACATGTATGTCCCCCCCATTCTCTGAAATCTGTATGATGTTACTAGAAGCCTCCATTGGATGGTACATATGCTCATCATATTTCTAATATCTGGATGATCCTCTGTAGACTGTAGGTCAGTAAACTTTTCCCGCAAAGAACCAGGGAGTAAATATTTTTGGATTTGTGGGCCAAACTCCTCTTCTGTACTAGTGTAGCATGAATGCAGTTATAGGTGATATGTAACTGGAAAAGGTCTGTGTGTCAATACAACTTTATTTACAAAAGCAGGCAGGGCAGGGGGGTGTGATCTGGCATGCTGGCTGGGGGTCACCGCCCGCAGTAGGCATTGGTTTTCAAAGTGTCCCAGATCAGCAGCAGCGGTATCTGCTTGTTAGGGACAAAAATTCTTGGATAGCACTCTAGCCCTGCTGAACCCAAAACCGGTGGTTGGTTGGGAATCATCGAGGTGATTCTGAGGCTGACTCAAGTTTGAGAACTACTGCTCTACAGAGATGTGGCCCTGCTGCTATTTGCATCCAAATTAACATGTGCAAACCTGCCTAGTCATGGCTGCTAGCCCAGATGGTCTCATGCACACTGAAATGAGAACCAGTTTCTAAAGCACCACTTCTCTGCACCCGTAGAGGAGATGGGGAGGTGTCAGCAAACTTTTCCAAGCTACAGCCTGGATGGGAGTTGGGTGGTTTGTCTGAAGGGGGTGAATATGGAAAATTGGGGTGGGTCTGGCTGTGTTACCTTATGAAGAACTCCCACTGGTACCTGGTCTGGGAAAGTGCTTTTACTTCTTTTCTCCTGACCTCTGTGTGTATCCTGAAGCCCAGGAGTTTCTGGAATTTTAATTAAGCCTGCTGGTTGTAATAAACATTGCACCCCACTGCATCTGCTATCTCATGTTTAGTGTTTGGAGTGGAAACAGGTTGAGAAATACTGTATGATTTCATCGCTGTCAAATGTCCTGACTAGGCAATTGCAGGGAGTGGATGGGTGGTCACCAGCAGCTGGGGGGTAAGGGGATGGGGAGGGACTGCTAATGGGTGGGGGGGGTTTGTTTGGGGTAACAAAAACGTTCTGGACTTAGATAGTGGTAGTTCATAGCACAACTCTGAATATACTAAAAACCACTCAATTGTACACTTCTTTAGAAGGGTGAATTTTATGGTATGTGACTTATATCTCAAGAAAGCTGTTAACTTTGAAAAAGGAAGTGGATCAAGGTGTTCAGCTTTATTCTTGGATGACAAAGACCTCACTGAGAGAAGGCTGACCTGGAAGGCCCCTTGTCAATCCCGTCCTCTGGTGGCCCCGAATCATGCATTTGGCGGGGATCATTGCTGAGCGCTCTGTGGGCTTGTGTCTGTGTTGTGCTGGAGCTGGTTTTGACCCACGGGTGGACAGTCCTGGCAAGAGTTGAGTGTTTTTTAATGAGGCTCATCCCTGCCCAGCAGGTCAGGGGAATGGAAGGAGGCCTTGGTGGGTGAGGTGGGCAAGAGCCAGGGCTTTGTGCCAAGCACAGTGGGAACCACGGAAGGTTTTTTTATTTAAATTTATTTATATAGTAGTATTATTTTTTACATTCTAAGATGTTGCAGAGCAGTTGTGGGGGAGGAAGGAAATAGAGGGAAGGAAATAAGGTGGGAGAAAGAGGTGGGGGGCATGGTTGAGGCCTGTGGCACCCCCCACATTCCTGCAGGGGAGACCAGGGGGCTTCCAGCAGTGGCTTGGTCATTGCTGGGCTTGATGCAGACATCAGGGGGGTGTGGCCCAGGCTTGGGAGCCCCGGGGAGCTTCCTGCACTGGCTCAGTGGTCGATGGTGGGCTGGTTGTGGATGGCTTGTGGGGGGGGGGTGTTAAGCAGGCTCTGGTGGCAGGCGTCACTCTGCCAGCAACAGGACAAATGTGTGCAGGGAGAGACTGGGAAGCCATGAGCTACCGATGTGATAGAGAAGAGTCGAAGGATCTGAGTGGTCCCCCGAGGCACGGTAGGCACACCTGGCACTTGGATGGAGGATGCTGGAGATGGCGCCTGAACATAGGGGTGTGGCTACAGGTGCTGCTGACCTTTCCCTCCCTCCCTTTCACCTGCCAGCTGGAGGCCAAAGTTGAGCAGGGATCAGTCAGGGGAGGCTCCAAGCCTGTGACCAGCACTGGGTGGCACCAGCTCCAGAAAGCTCCAAGTGGGAAATGGAGAGTCCAGTGCAGACCCAGCTTTTCTCTTTCTTGTTGTGGTTGGGGCTGTGGGCAGGTGCTGTCTGAACGTGTTTGCTCAGGGCCTCCTGGAGCAGATGTGCTCAGGTGCCTGGGGCGGGCATTGGGCCTCCCCAGGGCTTCCGTCCCTTCCCTGAGGGCTCGGTCCTAACTGCTTCTGGAGGAAAGGAAGCAATCGGAAAAGGCTCCATGTTGAGATAAGGATTATGAAAGAATATTGTCTAGCTAATACATTTGAGTCATTCCAACTTAAATTTTCTTCTTTTTATGAAACATCATGAGTCAGAATATGGATGTCACAAGCAAATACAGGAGAGGAGTTTTGATTGTGCTCCTCTGGAAGGGAAGAAAACGAGCCTTTTTTCTTTTCCTTTTTAAAATAACATGTATCCAGCAATCCTTGGTGAGGATTGAATGTCATAATTATGATTTCAGTGACAGGATAGCTGACAGATCAGTTGTCATCATTAACAAACAGCTATGAAAAGTGTCTCTACGTGGAAGTGTGTTAACCATCTCAGGAGATTACAGATCATGGCTAGAGAAGACCTCTGTGCTTAATAGAGGAGAAGATAATTTTATAATGCAGTCTAATTGGGAGAGACAGTGAGTATTAAACAGCTCTGCGTTGAGCTGCCTGAACTTTGGGGACCCGATTCTAGTAGTAGCATTTAAAGCTAGACTTGCCCTGTAATTGCACCCCAGGTTATAACCCAGTATTAGTATTAATCACTAAATTCATCAAATGAATCACCTCACTTTGCCCAGATTAATAACCATTCTGATTATGTGACAACTGCCAAATTAATTGCTCTTGAGAATAAAAACCTGTTATGTGAGCAAGTATATCTTTTCAATGTTTTGTTCTCATATATTTCCTGTTATTCTTAATAAGATTGTATTTGAATTGTCATTTTAAGTAATGAGATCTTATTTTTGTAATTATACCTTTAATTCATGTCCTATTGTATAGCGTGCTATGAAAATGTAATCATGTATTAGTTACTTTTCCCAGGAAGAGGTAGGATCCATACAAAGTCATTTTTGTATTTTGCTTTGTTTCGTTTTTGGTAGTAATCGTGAAATTATGTTCCAGATTTCAACGGAGAAACATTTCGGTTTTAAGTGAACAAGGCTTACTTAAATTTTGGGGTTTCCTCCCAAATCTTTTTAGTTTAGGTAACAGTTTAAAAATTAAAACATCATTGATTTCTAGTAAAAGAAGGGAACATGTGAGTTGGGATACATAAACCTAGAAATCTTAAGTGGATTTTCCCCCTGCCTCCTCTCCCCCACAAATAATTCATTTGGACACATGTAACTGCATGAAACCTTTCTCAGCAGACTCCCGAGCGCGCTTCAGGGAACAGTGGGGGAGCTGGGAAGCACTCTGGGTGTTGGAATGCGGGCGAGCCATCAATAGACCCGCTGTGCTTCTGCGGTCCCAGCACAAGAATCCTGCCCTTTTGAACTGTGCAGGGTCTTAGCTGGACTGGGCCTGTTAATGTGGCTGTTTTCTCCTATTAGGACTTTCAGTTATGGCTCAGTAGCTGGCAAGGGTAGGGAGAGATGCTCCAAACCGAACAGTCCCGGAAGCGTCCTGTGGGGTGGCTTTGAGCACCTGTCCCCCGGGACCCCCCATAGTCGCAGGAGTGCGGAGGGGTGGTGGGTTTGCTTTGGGGAAAGGAGCGAAGCAGTTTCGCTTCTGTGAACAAAGTACCTCGTTTTCAGATGTAAGAGAGTAAGGCCAGAAAAGTTTCTCCTGGATGAAAGTTCACTATTCTTACATTGGGAGCTTTCGAAAGATCTCCCTCAATATCAGAATACAAAGGGTATGGAATAATACGTGCTTGGAATAGCTTTTAAGCTGTTTAGAAAATTCAAGTTGTTAAAAAATCCTCTTTGTAGGTCAATATTAAAGAAAAACATAGACTGCTCTTGAAGACTGCTCTTGATAAAAATGACAGGAATCACGAAGAATGTGTTTTAAGCCCGCCTCTCACTGTGGTTATTGCCCCATGACTCTCCCCAGCAGAGACCCATTCAGGGTGTTGCTTAGGCCTTGCTTCAAGAAAACATTTCTGAACCAGTGATCTCATGACAGCGTGAAATTGTAATTTTAACTTTTAAAGCATTGTGGGTTCTGACAACATGGTGAGAATCTTTTGGTGTTTTGTTCCCATAAACTCAGATGGGGATGAGAAAATGAATGAGCTGCCTTTTAGAGAAAGTTACGTTGTCACGTTCCCTCCTCTTCCTATGTTTACATCCATACTGATAAACCAATCTTGTGTGGCTCCTTCCCCAGGAAGCTGAGTGTCAAGGACAGTCTGCCCAGACCTGGGGAAGTGGGCATCCCCTAAAACTTACTTTGTGTTGGGCACTGGGTGCTCGTGCCTGTGAGCAGGGTGTGCGTGTGTTTCAGTGAGGAAGAGAAGTCGCCGCGTCCCTCTCCATCCCTGCTTTTCGACTCTGTTGACTGTACTTTTGAGTCCCCTGGAGACCTTTTTGTTTTTTAAAGCTGGGGGAGGGAGAATGTTCAGGCTGCAGTTCCATCAGAGCCTCCGGATGTGTTTCAAACCTTCCAGGTGATTCCACCTTGTGGCTGAAGCTGGGAGCCAGCCTCAAGCCTGCCTTCCCTTCCACCTCTGGCAGTGGCCCTCGCCCAGCTGGGAGCGTGTGCTTTCCCCACATCACCTCCAGGGGCTGACAGTGTGGGCCAGGGTTCCTCCGGGTCAGTGTCCCCGCCACACTGCCCAGCGAGTGCCACATTGTAGCTTTTCAGTGACTGTGTTATGCATTGATCTTTGTCAAATTCAAGGGGCACCTTTCTTCTCTTTGCCTTGTTTTCACACATTGGGTTTGGCAAGCAAGTCTGTGGGCATCCGAAGCTGCGCTCCTCATGAATAAGCAGGCGTTAGGCATCACGGCTGGGCTCAGATGACCCAGATGGAATAGACTTTTGAATAATATAAAAGATTATTGTGACATCTACATTTTATTCCAAATAACCTTTCTTTAATAGCTATCTTTTTACTTTTTAAGATATCTCTATTGGGCCGAGCCCGTGGTGCACTTGGGAGAGTGCAGCGCTGGGAGCGCGGTGACACTCCCGCCGCGGGTTCGGATCCTATATAGGAATGGCCGGTGCACTCACTGGCAGAGTGCCGGTCATGAAAAAGACAAAAAAAAAAAAAAAAAAAAGATATCTCTATTAAGTTAAGAATAACTTTATTTTTAGCTCTTATTGGTCATTTAAAAACAATAACAGATCCAGGAAAGCAATGGAGCCAGCCAAGATGCCATGGGGTCTCAGGACAGGGGCAAGAGCCAGCCACGCCCCTACCTACAACCATATCTCAGAATATACTTATTAGACACATGTGTTTCTTTGGAATGTGTGACTGACCTGCTCATGTCCTTCACCAAATTTCTGCTTAAATTTTTCTAATTCATTTTTAACAGTTCTTTCTGCAATATAAATGAATGAATGAAGGAATGAATGAGGGGAAAAAAAGAAAAGATCCCTACATACCTTCTCACCTTTCACAGAATGAATAAGATTTGGGAAAACTCACCATTCGGAAATGTGGAGGGTGGGGAAGAATGCTGAGCCTTAGGTCTCTCTCTGTTCAGCTTTTAAACCCAGTGTGAAAATTGACACCTGGAAATGTGACCGTAGCTCTCAGTTACATAAAGGAAAAGAATGACTACATTTCCTTGAGTGCAGAGGATTGAAAGCCTGGCTGCACCTGGGGGAGTCGTCTCGGTTAGAAAACTAGACACTAATACTTCGTGTTGATTGGACTTAAAATGTCTGGGCACAGTTTTAAAATCTTTGAGTAACTCAAACTCTTTGAGCACAGTTTTCCTCTATCTAAAGTTGGGAAAGTAATACTTCACAAGGTTGTTTGGGTAGCTTTGGCAGCAATATGCACATGTTAGTTAAATGTCCTTGCAGCAGGTGTGATAGATTTGTTCGACTAAGAACTGACCCATGCTGTCAGTGGTGGCAGTGACCAGAGCCATCCCAGGGATGCCCAGTCACATTGGTGGGAGAGACACAGGGACACAGTTTATCCAGAGAGCAAGTGGCTACCCACCCCGATTCCCTTGCAGCCCTGAGGGTGCCAGGCACATTGAGGTCCCAGGTCCAAAAGTTCAGGAGCCAGTCCTAGTACACGACATATTTTTAATAAATTAAAATGAGGCCGGAGAATTTTAAGGTTGAGAAATTGCTGTTGGCTGAAAGTTGATCACAAGCAGAGATATTTTCTGAAGTTAGCATCCAAGTCAGACAGAAAGTGTGATTCAGATTGGAAAAAGAACACACACCTGCTTGTTGAGGCAGAGATATATCTGTGTGCTTATGACGACATTCCAGTTAGGGAAGGGACTAAGATTATTTATCATTCATGTTTTCAGGATGAGAAAATCAGGAACTGAGACCTCATACAGTATTATTCAAGTTTCGGGTTCAGTTCATGTTTTCAGGAGACCATTTTGAGTCAGTTTTTTTGAGGATTATTAATGAATGCTTTCAGAAAATACATCAGATTAGTTTAGATTCACAGTAGCATGTCTGTAGGTCTCAGCTTGTTTATGTATAAGTAAATAAGGTTACCCATAACTGAAGATTTGGAGGGGGCCTCAAAGGCCAATTTGGCCATCTGTAAATCCCCAGAAGGCCAGTGACAAATGCTGCACAGCTCTGATGGTTGGAAGGGTCTCACTACCTTACATCTGAAGGAAATTTGCCTCTTGCTAAGTCCAAGATTTGTAACTTCTTTTGCTTAAGTCAATCTTTTGACATTAACAGTTCTTCCAAGTTACAAGACTTTTGTTTTCCCTCCTAATTTTTCTGCCAGCTAGAGAGGTAATTACAGTTCTTAACCTTTCCTTTTATGTCTGACTGCTAGTTTTTTGTTGGTGTTGCCAGAAAATATTTGTGATTTTTCCCCTCTAAATTCTCCATAGAGTCTTTGGAATATAACTTTTGAAAATAACACTAATTTTATATATTTTTAGAATTATATACTCAAGAAAAACATTGCAGATTTTTCCTCAAATGCTGAGAAACTGAAAGATGAGTAGCTCTTTTTATTTTATTGTGATAAAAAACGCATAGCATAAGATCTACCCTCTTAACCAATTTTTAAGTGTACAGTATTGTTATCTATGTGTACATTGTTATACAGCAGATCTCTGGAACTTTCTCATCTTGGGTGATGAAGCTCTGTACCTCACTGCTGTGTACTGAATCATGTTGTCCCCCACCCCCCCAAATCCCAATGTGTGGCAATTGGAGATGGGTCTTTTCAGGAAGTAATTAGGTTTCGATGAGGTCATGAGGCTGGGCCCTTTGGGGGCTATTCCAACAACTAAGGAAGCCTTCAGGTTGAGAGCTCATGTGAACTTAGCTATGGTGTCCACACCATCTTCCTGTGTGTATTCCTTTTGGGACTGAAGTTTGCTTTTACAGACCCGGCAGAGCTGGGGGAGGCCTGTGCAGAGACAGTGAGCCCCTCCCAGGCCCTCAGAGTGGGTGATGACGGGGGGGGGGGGGGTCACTAGTTTGGTGTGGGCTGGAACGCCAGCACTGCCTCCCAGCCCTGGCCCCACCCTCAGCAGCACACCACTCCTTCCTCCTTTTGCCCTTAGTGTTTGTCAGAGAGCATGACTTGGTAGGGAATGGAAAGAACTCAAATCCTATGGGATTCAGGATGCTGTCTGGGTGTGCATCTCTCTCTCTCTCTGTCTCTCTCTCTCATCTTTCACAATCAGGTGCTGGCTCCCTTTCATCAGAATGCATGTGACCTGGTGGAGCAAACCATTTCTAACCTTTTATTTGGAAACAGGAAGATGGGGTAGGGAGCAGGCACAGCTGGAGTGACTCAGACTCCTAGCACGCTGGAAAAGCCTGCAGGAACCTACGTGTGCACCAGTCGTGTGGCCACGTTGCCGTGGATCAGTGTGTTGTGGGGCTGTGAGTCACTGGGTTCGCTTCTTGTGAGACACTACAGTGTATGCAGTGCAGGAGGGGCCAGGGTATCTGAGCCAGCCTATCTGATACCACCTGGCTTGCTGGTCTACCAGGTGTTCCTCAGGCCAAGGTCGAAATGTCAAACATTTGATAACTCTTGTTTTGCTTCAAGGTGTTAGTAGATGTCCACTTCGTAATGGGTAAAAGGAAGGGCGAGGACTTAACTTGTCTTGGTTTCCAAAGCAGAAGGTGGCCAAATGCAAAGGTTTTCATGTGACCGCGTTATTGCAGAGGGAACAGGAGGTGAGCGGAAGGAGTTGCCAGTATGACAGGGGATGCTTTCCTTCAACTTATTGTTAAGTGTTTTCTGGTGTCCTTCTAGTGAAGGAAAACTACAGGCAACCGCAATCTTTGGACTCTGTTTACTAGGAAATGACACACCTAAAAAAGCCTTAGCCTCCTAGGAAACCTCGCCAAGCTCCCTTCGCCGTCTGCCTGTGTGAGCATGTTAGTTCTCACTTGGTGACAGGAGTTGACCTCACTGGGGAGTGAGCCTCCTGTGACCACCCATTTCTTATTGCCCCAAGTGAAAACGAATGCACCTCTTTCCAGTCTTTCTCTTTGGCTCTCACATTAAGATAGTGACCTGTAGTCACTCCTCTCCAAGACTGAGAATTCCACATTTTCCCAACATTTCTGAAATTCTCCTATCCTAGGTTATGATTGAGAAAATGGTTCAAAATATTGGTGATGTTTGATCTGCAAATTATTTTTTTTTCAAACTATATTGTAAATCTCCATATACATTTTTAGCCTCCCCCTGCCCCCTGCAGACCTCATAACCAGGGACCTCATAACTAAACTCTAGTTACTAACACATTGAGCACTGAAGAACACTCACAGGGAAGAGACGCAGGCATACTTGTGTGTGTGTCTGATTATTGGAACAGAGAACTTGAGAGAGCCAGACTATTTTGGTTGCAAGTAACAGAAATATAACATTGACCATGAACTTCAGTGGAAAAAGGACTGCATTGGCTCTCCCAGCTGGAAAGTCTCAGGGGTGCTTCTGTCATGATGGGGGAGAGGGGCTCCTGCAAATGCTGGAGGGCCCCTCTGGGTCTCCCTCCCACACCCCCACTTAGATCTAATCATCATGCTGGAGCCCCAAATCTCAAGAAGATTTTCTGGGTGGCTCTGGGCCTATGTTCTGCAGGCCTGAGTCTCAAAGGAAGGGAACTTGACTCCCTGTCAGATCTTGCAGAGGTTCTCATCTAGATTGGCGGTTCACAACTGGGGGTGACTTTGCTGCCCAAATGTGTGGCAATGTCTGGAGGTATTTTTGGTTGTTGTGGGGGGAAGTGCTACTGGCGTCTAGTGAGTGGAGCCCAGGGATGCTGATCAACATCCTACAGTGCACAGCACAGCCCCCACCACAGAGAAGGGTCCATCCCAACATGTGGGTGGTGCTGAGTGGAGAGCTGCAGCCCTAGCCTGTCACTTTATCCAGGGACTGTGGTGTCTAGTATGGGTTTAGTCATGTGCCCCAGGACAGTGCTGGGAAAACCTGTAGGGGAGAGGTGGTCTCCTCGAGAGAAGGAATGCTGGCAGACAGAAGCGTTCTGTGTGAGTTAGACGCTTGGTGTGGTAGTGTATGTTCTCTGGTGTTTTGTGCACATAGGAAATGCTTGAACCAATCGTCCAAGCATACAGAGTTCTTAAAAGCAGGAATTCATGCTCAGCATTGGTGGCTTAGGTCAGATGTTGTCCAGGAAGTTCTCAGAACTTACCCTGGAGAAGATTGAGGGTGACTGATGAGCTCTTTGTAAAGCCTTCTGGTTTTGCTCCTCAGTGCCCTTGAGCATCCCCCCCAGTCACCTTATTTTTGTTTTAAAAAACTTGTCACTTCCTTAGTCAGCTATTTTAGCACCAATTCTCTTTGCCTACCTGGGATGTCTCATTTCATAAAGTTACACACCTGTATTTCTTCATATGTCATTTGCAGATTCCAGCGATGCCTTAGAGCAAGAAGGGACTTGCACTTCCTCGCGTGGTCTAGAAAATACTGCAGTCCAGGGAGGTGAAGGACATGTCTCCAACGTCACACAGCTGGTGTACAGCAGGATATTGTCTAACTGTACAATGAGGTTGCCTAAGAAAGGGTTTGTTTGGGACCATTTCTTTAAAAACAATAAATATGAATGGTACAGAATCACATAATTGCTTCTAAAGAGAGTCATCAAAACAACAGCTGTTGGTATTAATAAAAAATCAATGATCATCCAGTCTGGGCTTTCAGAGATTCATGCAAACTAAATGCCGTCTTGATTCCTTGGTGTCTCTTTACTAACATGGTATTTTTTCTGGTTAGAAATTTGTGGCGGGCAATGTGAAATTATAAGCATAAAATCTGATTTTGAAATTCCCAGTGGAGCAGAAAATTGTTACTACTTATGGAGTGACATTTTCATTTTTTTTCATAAATAAAATTTAACAGTTTTTTGCCTCCTCTCTGCATTGGCCTCTTCCTCAGTCTGGACTGCTGAGCAGCTTCTCTCCTGTCTCCACTTGGTCCTGCACAGTGTTCCTAGAGATATTGTCACCGAAATAATATCATTCGGTGACAAGCTCTGTGCTAAGTGTAGGACATCAATGATTTCATTTAATCCTACAACAGCTCTTTTAGTTAGGTCTTATTATTTGTTTTTTAATAAGAGAACTGGAGCTCAGACATGTTAAATGACTGGTCCATGGCTGTAAGCTAATATGTGATGGTACAAAATCAAGGCGCTCTCATTTCATATCCTGTGCACTTTCCATCCTCCACCATCTCCGACAACTAATCTTTTGAAGGTATGGCAGAGCCTGTCCTTGGATTTTCCTCATCAGAGAGCTGATTGGGGAGAAGGAGGTGTTGGCAAGGTGCGCTGTCTGTGCCTGGCGGTATCTGGTGACTGGTGTGGCACTCACATTTTAGTTCTGCAGTGGATTTGTTCTGAAACTTCACCCAGCACCTGCCACTGTGAGGAAGCAGGTGACTCCATTAGGAGGTGGGCTGCTATTATATCAAGGTCAGTCCCTGCTAATCTTAACTGATGCCAGCTTATCTTTCTTACAGAGAATTTTTTATCTTTATGTGAAGTAGGTTTTATTGTGTTAACCCTGAAAACAGCTCTCTGGTGGGAAAAAACCTGCCTTGACAGTATTTACTGTAAATATGATGACCTAATATTTTCATTTAAAAACTGAGAGTCAGGAAATTTGACCACAGCACTAGCAGACCAGTGCTTTGTAGTTGGTCAGAGAACCAGGAGTCCGTAGGCAGAAGGGGCTGGTTGAGTATATGCACGCATGAATATGCACGTGGCAGGTAATTTCTGGAATCTGTTTCCCTTTCTGCCTCCCCTCCCCCAATTTCTCCAGCAGTTTTAATGTGTTGAGTCTTGCCATTCTGAGGGAGCAAGACCAGCAGCAGCTTCATCCCCTTGGGGGCACATTAGAAATGCAGACTGTAATGGAGAAAAACCATGCAGCCACACTGAGTTTTAGGAGAATGTCACTGTAATCCCTCTGCCATCTTACCAGGGCTGCGAAAGGCAAAATGAAGAATAGCAGATTTGGTATATTCCACTTACGTACTTAGGAGAAGGGCTGGTTTCACTGGCTTTTAGCACAAGCATGGGGTAGAAGAATGTTGATTTCAGGAAACAAAACTCCTTCCAGGGCTTTAGAAGGGCACCGACTCTGCCCTAGGGACTGAATGGAAAGCCCATCACTGTTCCCGCCTTCCTGCCTGCCCCTTCCCCACTTTCATTAAAGCTGGGAATTGTCCTTGATTTTTGTTTGGAGAAAAGACACACAGGTTCACCGAGTATTAAAGCTGGTCGGAGCTGGAGTTCCCCAAACCTCTTGCTGTCAAGAGTAAAGAGAACCCTGCTTGAGGAGCAGAGCCTGGGCTTCCTTGCACACCTGGGCATGGTCCAGGAACTAAAGATGGCCCACCTGAAGGCAGTGCTCTTTGGCAGACTGCAGCTTCCATCTGGCTCTTCCAGATGGTGATGGGAGCGTGCAGCAGACCTGCACCAAGAGCCCCAAACCAGCCCTTTAAAGCCCAAGACAGCCCCCAGTTAAGGAAAAGGGCCAGAGATCCTTCATCTCAGCTCCCCTTTTTTCTTGACAAGTGACCTCAGGTAATACCATGGAACCAGGGTGGCCTCAGTTTCCTCCTCTTTGAAAGGGGGATGAAACCCTTGCTGCATTGTTTCTGGAGACTGTAAGACCTGATATGTTGCTGACTTCATAGACAGTACTCAGTGGAGTGGAACTGGATGCTGTTAAGAGCATCTCTGGCTCTCATTTTATGCATCTTTGGAATGTCTATCGTCCCATGATCTTCTCCCTCCATTGATGTCCTCAGCAGCTGCAGTGTATGCCCCTGCTTCTCTCTTTCCGTCTTTTTTCCCCCTCTCCCCCCTGGCACCTTTCTTTTACAGCTTTATGGAGGTGTATAATTCCATACCATAAAACCTCACCCATTTTAAGTGTACAATTTAGTGACTTTTAGTAAATCCAGAGTTGTGCATCCATGAGCACCACTGACTTCAGGACATTTCCATCACCCTTGAAGGTCCCTGTACCATTGAGCAGTCACTCCGGTTCCCACCGTAGCCCCAGGCTACCATGGATCTGCTCTCTGCCTCTATGGGGTTGCCTCTTGTGGCCATTCCCTGTAAGGGGAGCCCTACAGTGTGTGACCTGCGTCTGTCTGCTTTCACTGCACACAGCATTTTCAGGGCTCACCCAGGTCGTAGGAGGGGGATGGTGGCCCAGGCTCTGGGAGGTCTAGCTGTGTGGCCCAGGAGGGGCAGGTCACGGAAGTCCTGGGATCACTAGTTCCATCGCTTGTGAGCAGGGATGAGTTTATATATGTATATGTATATCACAGGATTGTTAGAAAAATCTAATAAACCAAATATTTGAAAAATGCGTTTCATGTTGCCTCTCTCTGACCTCAGGAAGTAACTCTGAATTCTTGTCATGTGGAGAAAAATCCCCAACTTCATTAAACTGACAACTGAATGCACAGAGGCTTCTGGAGACAGAGTCTCTGTGGCGTTGTTCTGAAGATAACATGTGTGGTGTGCACATGTCCTGTCCTGCCCTCCTGACAGTGCAGGATATGCAGTTTAGGAAAAAGCACCGTGTCCATCAAGGTGAGTGTCACAGCAGAGTGGCGATGGGCTGCACGTGGAGAGAGACAGGCTTCCTTGTCAAGTTTTACTGTGGCTTCTTGGGTTAAATGGAGCTGGAGCCAGTGGTCAGACTTGCTCAGCCTGGTAATGCGCCCCACGCTTTATCTGCTCTTTCGTGGATGCCACCTGTGCCCCATGTGCTCTGGCTTCTCACGGCCAGGCAGGCCTCCCTCTCCTTTGTCCTGGGCTAGAGCTTAGTGCTGTGTGTCTAGCCAGGATAACATGCAGTGGGTCTTCCAAGTCCTCTGCAGGCCAGGTGGGTGCCCTCCCTGGGGCACTGCACCTGGTCCTCCCAGCCCTGGATGGTGTGTGACGCCTGCCCTTTGAATAGATCAGGCCACTGGGGGCATTGAGTGAGGTCAGGATTAAACATGGGCCTGGATTGGGTTTCTGCTCTAAACTGCTTATAAGATGCCTAGTGTATCTTAGCATAGTGTGTATGCCTCGCAGGGAGCTGGCGATTCGCACACCCTATGACACAGGTTGGGTCTTGACTACTAAGGAAGAAGGAGTTGAAGTAATTTGCAGAAAAGTATCTGGATAGTCCAGAACTCATGGTGTTTCTTCTGAAAACTGTTACAGCAAGTCCAGAGCAAACCCAAGCCCTGCAGCAACCCAAGCTAAAACAAGCAAGCCAAAAAGAAACAAAAACTCTTAAATAAGAGAATTTTAAGACAGTCTCTCCTTCACGCCTCAGTTTAGTTTGGAAAACTTTTGCATATTATTGTCAAAGAGAGCTGGTTCTGTTCTCTAAAACCAGCTTCAGATATTTCATTTATGTGCGAGAGAAAGATCCATCAGGATGCCGCTTTTAGTCTAACATGGGAGGAAATCAGAAACCAAACAAGAGAGCTGGATGCAGGAAAAGAGCTGCAGCATTTTCTTGGCTGAAATTTCACCAGGTGGCTCTGGGTGTTGAGATAGACATCATTGAGTCCTATCTGGTTACATCAAGTATTATTTCTGTCACTTCCTAGTTGGTGGGCTCAACTCTGATAGCCATTGTGTGTGTGTGTGTGTGTGTGTGTGTGTGTGTGTGTCGTGTGTGTAACCCTGCATGAGTATTTTTGGGTTTCTGTAGCAACGAGGAGGTATGGGGGAGACAGCGTGGGTTTCCACTGGTCACCTTCAGTGGTTTGCGTGCAGTATGTCCAGGGGATCAGTCATCTTCTTTTGTCACCCACATCTCCTTACCGGGTCTGGTATCTGACCAGAAAGGAAACCTCGTTTGGTAATCTGGCTTGTCCTAAGGTCACAGAGCTTCCCTGACCCGTGAAACCATCAGGGGATGAACAATAGCCATCTCTCCCAGAAGCGTCGTCCCCATGCCACTTTGTAATCATCTCCCTCCCACCTATTCCCTCAGCCCCAGCATGGATCTGCATCTGTCACTGGGTTAGTGTGCATTTTCTGGAGTTCTGTGTATATGGGGTCCTACAGTAGGTGCTCTCTTCTGTCTGGCTCCCTTTGCTCCGAATGATTACTTTGAGATTCACCCGTGTCGAGTGTGTCAGGAGCTGTGTCCTTTTCCTTACTGAGTACTGCATTGTCAGGTTGTGAGTTATACTGTTAGGTTTTTTTTTTTTTTTTTTTTAAATACTACAGGCTAGTTTTTAGAAAATAGTTGAAAAGAGAGCCCACAGGGAGAACAAAAACAAGTGTCCTTGTCTGTAAAGAGCGTTCTGTGAAGGACACAGGGAGGGAATGAATGGGCTCGTCGTGCCTTTTCTGATCCGTGAGTTCATTTGAAGTGCTGTGGAACTCTAACTTCAACCTTGACTTCATTTTCCAAGTTTAGATAAAGCCTATTTTCCACCATATTTGAGGTCATTGGAGACCTTCACTTAATCGCTGACAGTAGGATGACGGAAAGTTTTCAGGTGATTAAGGGGTGCAGCGTTAACTTAGAAAGAGAACACAGGACCAGATGCTTCTTTTCAGTGCTCCATTTCTAAACCCCCCTCTTATATTAATTTCTTTTTAAAGTTAAAATAATTTGTGTATATGCACATAGGAAGTCTTGTTGTGCAGAAAATATTATAATTGAACTCACATATAGTTGGTTCCTATTTTAAATTCTTGGGAATATATGTTAGAAAACATTTTAACATCAGGGTTAAAATCTGTTGCTGCTGTCATTTTCACAGTTGCTAAGTGAAAGCAGATTCAGAATTCAATGGAATTATTCAGACCATGGAATACTCTGTAGCAATTCAAGCTGCTGTTTCGGAGGCATTTGAAGTAGGGCAAATGTTTATAATCAAATGTAGAATTGCAGATGCAACAAAGAAAAGGAAAGAGGAGTTGAGAGTACATCAAGATGGTGAATGTTTGGATTTTGGTTGCAGAATATGGGTGAGTTCACCACCCCCCAGCACTTCTTTATGCTTTTATATAATGTAAAACTCTTCTTAAAAATAGTGAATATTTTTAAGAAAACAAGTCAATGTGGTACACAGCTTAATTTGCAAAACTTGGCTTTTCCAGCTGGGGTTACTTCAAGACTGAAAAGACTTTGTTTTGCTCTATTTTTAAATTCCTTGCATCCTCCATGGCAGTGAATACAGTAAAATAACACGTATGTTAAGGAATTCTGTAATGTGTAAATAAATCATTATATAATACGAATTGTTGTGCACAGTTTTTGATTTGTTGATTTGCCTTCTCCCTTTGGCTTACATTATAAATGATGAAAATGCTGTAGAGATTCTGACTTGGGCCATCTTACGTTCTTAGGAAGGAAAAGAGGAGATGGGAGAAGACACTGCAGGAGATGGCAGAATAACAGTAGCTGTGTGTGTTTGCACGTGTGTGCATGTGTGTGTGTGTGCCGGACACAAGATGCGCACTGTGTGCCCTTCACCATGAAGTCTGAGGTTCAGAATCCCTTTCACTTGCCCGAGGTCACGTGGCACAGCCAGGGCACTTACAGGTGGTGTCTACACTGGCCTGAGTGTGTCCGTGTTGCCAGGTGCTGTTCAGCAGAGTAATTTGGAAGGAGCCATGTGCAGCAGTGATCACAGAGAGTTTAGTGCAGTGGGCCACAGAACCGAATCTTTTAATGTCAAACATCCTGATGTTATGTAGTAAGTATCTACATGTTATAGCAATTTGGCAATTTGTTTAATTACCATTCTGAGTAGTCACTTTCTTGTTTATGACTTCCTGAGATTTTTTTTTTGGCCGCTGGCGGGTACAGGGATGGAAGCCTGGACCTTGGTGCTCTCTGCACCATGCTGTAACCACTTGAGAACCGACCAGCCCTCTTTCCTGACATGCTTGTTAGAGCAACGTAAATTTACAGTTTGGACTATTTTCCTTTTAACCTATTGTTCAGTGTCATGATTGATATAGTTTTTTTAAAAGAAATTCGTGAAGATCCATGTGGGATTTCTGAGAGATGTCTCTGAAATACTCATAGTTTTTCCGTTAGTCATGGCAGGTCTGCACCTGTCCTAGGGTCCTGGTGGGACGGTCCCTGCTGTGAGGCACAGTGGCTGACTTGACTGAGAAGCCATAAACTTGGGGGCTCTTGAGAGTGAGGCTTGAGGCCCCTCCCGCCTTCTTCAACTGCGCACAAGTCCACGGCTCAGGGCTTTTGAAGGGAACCCTCCTCTTCCTCACCTACCAAAAGAAAGGCTGACGGGAGCCGGGTGACTTTCAGGCTGGACTGTCTGGCCACTTGGTTTTCCCAAGGAAGCAAACGGAGCTGCTGGCTCAGGAATGCCATCTCACATTCCACAGCCTTGGTGAGGGCAGAGGTGGCGGCTCTGTCTGTCTGTCTGTCTCTAGCTCTGTCTCCCTCCCTTCCTTCCTCCCTCCCTTGCCCAGTGGGGTAAGTATGGGGGGTGGGAGATAGGGGGATCTGTCTTAGGAGGGAGAGAAGGAGGGCGGGGTGGGCAGAGAAAGTGGGATCTGTCCCCAGAGCTGTCTAGAGCTCCTGCTGTGCCCTTTTCTGACACCAGTTGCCCATCAGAGAGGCCTGTGTGCCATCGGCTCTCGGGGGCATCTGGTCCAGTGTGTGGGGGTGACTGGTAGCATTTGTTAGGAGCTCAGGGGCTCTGGGGGTGCTGGCCACTTGTGGGACTGGGTTTTATGAGGCCTATGCAAACATAGTATATTGTTGTCTTTTATACGATTTTTAGGAAGTTTTAGATCTGTAGAGAAACTGTAAGATAGTACAGAGTTCTCAAATACCCCAATCCCCAGTTTCCCCCATTGTTAATATCTTACATTACTGTGGTACATTTGTCTAAGTAATGAACCAAATTATTTATTGTTAACCAAAACGCATACTTGATTCAGATTTTCTTAGTTTTCCCTTGGTGTCCTCTTCTGTTCCAGAGTTCCATCCAGGATGCCACATTATATTTAGTCTTCCTGTTGCCTTAGGCTCCTCTTGGCTGTGACAGTTTTTCAGACTTTTCTTGTTTTTCATGACCCTGACCCATTTTGGGGAGTACTGGCTAGATGTTTTGTAGTGTGTCCCTCTCTTGGGATTTGTCTGAGGATTTTCTCATGGTACAGTGAGGTTATAGTCTTTTGGAAAGAAGATCACAGAAGTAAAGCACCATTCTCATCTCACACGATGTGTTTTTTTGCTTTGATTTTCCATGTTTTCTTAACTGTAGGAATTAATGTAGAGTTTTCACAGTTCCTGTGCTTTGGGAAATTTCCTTTGATAATGAGATTCCCTTATAGAAGAAGACATATTAATTTCCTTCTGGAAGTGTTTTGGCAAACAAACTTTGTTACTGGAGTATTGGAGATCAGTGCTGCTGAGTTGTAGCAGATTTGTAGAGATGATGTCCCCAGACAGGAAGGTCTGCTAAGTACATCCTGTGGATATGTTATTCATCTTATTCTGCCCAGTATCCTAACAATAAGTATTTCAGCTTTCGAATTAATGTTTGAAACTACTCGGTGAATCAACCTACTGTGTGTTCATCCCAGTCTTGCAAAGTTGTCTGTCATCCCCTCTAATCTTAGGATGTTGGCTTTATAAGTCCATATGTTTCTCTAGTGTGGAGTTTGGCGAGTGCTTTCTGTTAAGAGCCAGGTAGTAAATGGCTTAGGTTTGGTGGGCACTGATCTCTGTCTGGGACTACTCAAGGCTGCAGCTGTGTAAGAAAGCAGCCACAGATGACATGTAAATGCAACGCTGTGGCTGTGTTCCTATAAATCTTTATTTACAAAAACAGGTGGCAGGCTGGATGTGGCTCACAGGCTGTAGTTGTCCAGCCCTGCTTTTATTGCAAAAGTATATACTGCCATTACTTTTTTCTTATTTTTATTTTGCTTTTGTTTTTTGCTTTTCTAGGAGAGTCTGTCTCATTTGCTCATTGGGCGGGTATTTTCCGAGCACCTACTCTGTGAGGTGGCTTACTTAGGGCTGTGTTGCCAAATAATGTTTTGGAGAGATTTAGACCCATCCAGTAAACCTCCTTAACTTTGACCCTTGATTCTTTCTATAACAACTGGCTTTTGAAATTGCAGGGAAGTCATTTTTTCAAGCTAGCATCTCACCTCTCCCCTCTCTCCTGTCCCCCCACTGCCGTTTTTGTTCTTTCTGGAAGACAAAAGAACTTTGTTGCCTCCAGTTGTTGGGAAGGATTGGAAGGGTCAGGTGGTAGTTCCTGAGTCAGAGGAGTAAAGCCCAGGGCTGGCCCTCACCTCTGGGCACCCTGTCCCTTGTCTGCTTCCCATCACTCTTCTTTCTGCCTTTTACTGCTCCTGTCACCCTCTCTGCTGCCGACAGCCCCTCTTCAGGAGTTGGGAAACGTTATTTCTGGCAGCTCCCGAGTAGCAGCCCCTTCCTCTGCCTGTTGTGGGATGAACTCAGCTATGTAACCCCCAACCCAAATCAAGAAATAGAAATTTATGTTCTAGGAATGTTTTTGCCCCCTAGAAGCACCTGTCACTGTCCTCTCCCTACCAAGATACAGCTCTCTTGAATTTTTACACCATAGATTAAGTTTGTCTCTATTTCATCTTTATGAAAGTAGAATTGTCCAGTATATATATACTTTTTTTTTTTTTTTTTTGGCAACTGGCTGGTACAGGGATATGAAACTTGACCTACCCCACGCTCTAACCAACGGAACTAATCAGCCAGTCCTCTCCAGTGTATACTCTTTCACGTCTAGCTTTTCTCACTCTGCATTATGTTTGTGAGATTCATTCATATTACTGCTGCTGGCAGCAGTAGTCCACCCATTTTTCCATTGCTGAGCATCTCAGTTTTTCTTTAAAGCGTACTTTTGAAAATCCTTAGTGGTTTTATCCTTCCTGTGGGCCTTCTCATCCTTGTGCAGAGACTAACCGTCTTGAGCACAGATTCGGCATGTGTGCCTGGTTGCTCCGTGGTTGGCATCTGCCTTCTGGAAAATTCATTGTTACCCACAGCCAGTCTGCAACTGTTTCAGTAGAGTAGTGGGATCCATGTTAGCTGTGCCTGGGTTTCATTTCCTTCCATGTCTGGCACACTTGATGGTTATAAAGGCTTGGGGCGGGGGGGGGTCCTGACAGATGGAATGTGGACTCCAGGGCCCGTCAACTTCCCACGTTTAAAAGGGTAATCCAACCACCAGAGTATCGTCTTTGATCTGGTGGTTTTTCTCATTTTGGTTTCTTAAGTCTGTTAACTGTTTTTATGGTTCTGTGCTTGTCTTGGCCTCAGCTCAACATCCACGAATCTGGACAAATCTCTTTGTAGAATAAGCCCGGCAAACCGGGCCTGTAACATTCAACCCCAGTGAAAAGGAATTAGCCCTCAAAATTGTCATGGATCACACTCTGCTAGCTCTTCATCAGTTGGGGCTTTGTTTTTATTACAAGGGGGGTGACTTGACTATAGGATTCGGGAGGGCATTCACTTTAGGGTCTTTCACAGCACAAGGCCTGGTCTGCCAAATGAGAGTGCTATTTCCTAAACAACTTTTTGCAGTGAGTGACCATAGTGTGTTGGAATGCAGTGTACACCAAAATAAAGGGTAGTATTTTTTATTGTCACAGTGGCTATGTGAATTTAGATATGGCCAGAAATATCAACATATTTCCGAGGTAGTCGGCACAGATGAACATAAGAAACACAGTGTTATGGAGGTGTCTGGATAAGCTGAAGACCAGAAAAGGGGAGAAGACGAGGCTAGAGGAATAACTAGGGAAACTTTCTATTGGGATAATAACCGGGTAAACATCCACTTGTTTAGAATGTACTGTCCTGAGAAGTCTGTGGAGCAAGCCTTGGCCAGTACTGAAATATGAACGAGAGCTGGGATTTATTTTATTTAGGGCTGTTGTCCTCACTAGTGGTTCTGGAGGCTGCGTTCTGGTAACGCCTAAATGCTTGTACTGACTTACATATGTCAACTACTACACACAACATTCCCCAGTCTCTTCGGCATTTAACGTTGGCTAATTCTTTTCTAAGGATATCTTCCATTTCATTTACTCATGCCCTATTATCATTTTTTGGTGATTCTCTCTTTACTTTAGTCCATTGCATGTGCAGCTGAATTTCTCCTCAGCTGCAACACCCAGAAAAGGGTGGAAGGAGGAATATATTATGGATTTAGCGTTCCGGGGACTGTTTGCCAACAGCCTGAAAAGCTTATATTATAAGGGGGTTAATACCACCCGTGGGGTAGGGCAAATGTCATGAGGATTAGTAGTGGGAACCTGTTGCACAGATTTGCAAATCCACACTTACCACTCACCAGTGTATACTTGTGGATGTCAATGTGTTACTGAAGTTAAGTTGGGTATCTCTTATAAAGCTCAAAAGCTCGTTCTAAGTATCTGAGTAAGTACTTGAGTGCTACGTATCTAGGGGATAAAATCCCTTTGCTTTAGGGATGTCAGGAGAGGAAACGAGTCTTTATCATATACTGATTTATGCTCTGCCACTAATTAGCTTTGTGACCTTGAGCAAGGTGCTTCAGGTGTCTGGCAGGAATAAACGGTCAGTCCTTTGGGCAATTTTTTTTTACCTTCCTGTTTACAAGACGGGGGGCATTCTGGTATATCTCCCAGGGTGACAGGAACATTTAAATAAAATGTACGCAGAGAACCCAGCCAATGCCCTGCCTGAGTGAGGCATTTGATGAAGGGTGTTTTATTGCTTCTCCTGGAACACACAAATTCTGTTCCATTCATCCACTTTCGTCACCCTGAAAGGCCAGAGCAAATGAGCATCCACTCAGATCAACATCCCCACCCCAAAGAGACACTTTCCATCTGCCGAGAGCTAGTGGCACACACTCTGCTTTGCTTCCTAAGCTCCCTCCCCGTGGCTTGCTTTCCATGTAATGATTTCAGAGGCTCCCCCCACCACCCCCCCGCTGCCCTTGTGGCACCAGTGGAGGCTGTTGGTGGCCTTGTGGCACTTCCTCAGCTGAGCAGGCTGGGCTGGGAGTTTTGCACAGTGAAGAAAGTTTTTCCTCTGCTGAGGGCTCACAGGTCAGCTGCTCTGGAAAGATGGCAGTTTTGCACATGCCTGAGCATGTCTAGGGTTAAGAGCCTTCTGTGGTCAATGTGGGGCTGAGTCCCCCTTCTCTCCTTCGCCCCCACCCCATCCAAATGTCTTGCTGTAGGGTGGAAGTGCTGATGGGAAGACAAAGCAGGCTTCCACCATCACATTAGGACATCCAACTAATTTCTAGGAATTTTACCAACTCGTTTGCCTAGCATTTAGGTACAATAACAAAATAGCACACTCATTATTTAGTTTGAAAAGAATCCAAATAGTCTTGTGAAATTTAGCAAGGAATGGATACATTAGATTGAATTTTTTTTTAAAAAGTGCATTTTACTGTGTCGTTTTTCAGGACAGATTGACGCAGAGCAGAGTCTTCTTCGTATACACTGTGTCCGTTTTGGGGAGAGTATTGGGGGCAGTGGTTTCCTCTCTCACTGGGGAGAGCTTAAGATAATGCCTCTGTGCTTGACAAGACATTCTGCTACTTGTGAGGTGAGCACTACAGACCTCTAGGCATTGATGGTCCTCCTCACATGTGGTGGGCATGTGGGGTACAGGCTGGGCTGCCCCCAGCGCCGAGTTGATTGGCAGCTCTTGTTGGCTCATTGTCCTCTGCAGCACGTGGGGGTTGTTCATTGCTAGACAGAGCCCCTGCCATGGCCTGCTCTCTGAACTTCTCCCCGACTTGCTTTCTGCTGACAGTCATCATTTACTTAGCCCCCAACCCACTTATCCTCAGTGTCTTCACCTGGGGCTGTGAGGGGTGTCTTCATGAAGAAACACAGTTTTGTTTTTTGTTTGTTTTCGTTACTTTAATGTGATTCTGTTTACCGAATAAGGGTAGAACTACGAAATCTGGCTGCCAGCTAGGCTTAGTGCTTAAGTAATTCCCTTCAGCTTCGTAATGCTGCATGATTCAAACTCCTATTTGGAAAGGACCGTCGATGACTAAATTTCATGGACTTTGGCATCTGCTGTGTTAACCAAACCTGTGAATGCTAAACTCAAGATATGGTCTTTCAAGATATGATATTTTCTTCAGGTGGTATGGTCTTTCTCTTCTGCCATAACTGTTTAAATGTCTTTTTAAAAAATAGTCCTTGCATTTAAAAGGATTTTGCAACAGATTTATCAAAATGCTTCACGCATGTCTTGCTCACTGGTTTGAAGTATGGTGGGGGACATGACAAGGTACAGCTCGGTCACACACATTTTCTTTTATTTGTTCATGGTTTGTTTATTCAGCAAATATTTGAGTGCTTACTGTATAAGCCAGGCTCTGCACCAGGCGGTTTGGGAAGACTTCCGAGAAGAGGAGTTGGTTTGATTTTGATACATCACAGAGCAACTTCACCTTATAATTTATGTCCCGACATTATTTTAGAGTTTACAATTATGTATTCTCCATACTTTTTTTTTTTTAGTAGTCCACCCAAAGGCAAGACACATTTAAATTTTGCAACCACAAAGCACTGTTCATTTAAAAACTGCCATTAAATTATGTACGCAGAGGAATGGTGGTTAAAACTCTCTTACTAAAAAGACTTTTTATAATGTCATTAAATGGGGAGGGGCACCACATCTGACACCAGGGCTTTGCGTGTACCTGAATTAGATAAATTCAGATCAGTGAAATGCTATTGATTTTAGTGAGTAGCTGTCAGTCGAGATGGAGAATATACTTGCTTATTATAAAAAGCGGTGCGTTTAATGGGATTGAGTAAAACCATAATCTGTGTTTGCCTATAGTGGTGGAGGTGTGCTCTATGTCACTCTGTTTCTTTTGGTCCCTGTAACTTTCCATTAATTTTTTTTTTTTTATGGGCTAAGTTGCCAGTGTCCTCCTGAGTGTTTCAGTCAGTAAACAACAGGCCATACCGCTGGAGCTTTGGTGTAGTCATTTCTCAATCTTTAAAAGAGGGTGGCTTCAGGTTAAAACGTGAGTGAGTAGCCTGCTCATTGGTTGCTCCGTATGAGTTTACCCTCTCCTCAAAAGCATACAGTGGGCCCGTGTTGGTTGGTGCTTGGCTTCCTAGCTCACATTTCCCCTCCTGGTGGCACCCCGTTTCCTTATGACAGTGCTCTGTTCCCCACTGCTGTGTAAGTTTGGTGGGAGGGCCCCCATCTCTCACCATGGTCTTCCAAGGGTCAGCCAGATCCCTTTGCTTCCTGCCCCTGGTAGAGCCAAGGTGGCCTCAGGATTACCTCTTTGCCAGTCCTTTTTTAAATTAAACCTTTTTATTTTGAGGTATTGCTAGATTCACATGTAGTTGCAGGAGTACAGAGAGATGCCATGGACCCTGACCCAGTTTCTCCCAGTGGTGACACCTTGCAACACTCTAGTAGCAGTATCACAACCAGGATATTAACAAGAATGCAGTCAAGTACAAAACATTTCCATCACCACAAGGATCTCTCGTGTTGCCCTCTTATAGCCTCTCCCACTTCCCTTCTGCCCCCACCCCACTTTAAGCCTTGGCCACCTTGTCTATAATTGTATCATTTCAAGAATATTACATAAATAGAGTTGTACAGTATAAAACCTTTCAAAATGGGCTCTTCTCACTTGGCATAATTCTCTGGGGATATGTCTAGCTCATGTGTATCAATAGTTTATTTCTTTTTATTGCTATTCACATGTTGAAGGACCTTTTGTTTCTCCAACTCCTAGGACTTTGGTTTTTGCGTGGGGAAGCAAGAAAGACAAGGGGTGGGAGCGCATGCACACAGCCCTCTCTGGGCCTGGCATCCCCACCAGCTGGATTCTTCCTGAGACCGTCACTGCCTTGCTCTTTTTCTCCTTTTTGCTCTCTGGAACCTCCTGGTGGGGTTAGCGAGGAGACAGTCCTATAGATTCCATGATTGTAGTAAATCCCAAAATTTGCTTTTGAAATCCATAGTCTGTTTGTGGACTCCCATCTGGAACCCTAAATATCCAAAGTCAGTGGTTACTTGCTCAAATCAATCCTGTCTTATGCTCGTTAGCCACTTAGGCAGCTGGAGTTTAGACAGAGAACATTGCAGTATACGCCACTTAGATGGTTGAACTCCCCACTTGTTCTTACAGTATCCTCCTGTGAAGTACACGTGTGTGTAGACAGTGCCACTCCAGGTGTGTACATAGACATGTCAAAATATTGCCATTTCCCCTTTTTGCTTACATTGTGTTCTTTCAGCATCTGCCTTGTGATGCCATCTCTGCCTTGCTTTTGTACAGACAAAAAGTTTTTAACCTTATTATGTAGTAGAAAAGAACTCTTTTAATCAATTATTGACTGTTTAGACTGGATTTCACTTAGAGCTGAGGATGTTTCCCAGGTGACTGGGAATTAATTAGTTTTGAATTAACAGGGGTTTACTGTGTTAGGAGAGAGGCCTGTCTAGTGTCTTTCTGTTCCTTTAAAGAGTTATGTTCCAGTAGAAAGGGCAAGCTCGTTAAAAGCAGTCTCTTGTGAAGTTGATGAGATGTGTTGGAATGCAGGGCATGACTACTAGCTGGCTGGGCAATTCCAATACTGTGGAGGAGGTTGGTGCCCGTGAAAAGGTTTATGTGATAGCCTGAAAAAACCTGAGGCTACCTCCTGGCAACACATTTGGCTAAAGCGTTGATTAACTGGAACATTTAATTAATTTGATTTTTTTCCCATGCTCTGCTTTTAAGAAGGATTGTCTTCTCTCTGCTTTGGCAGGGCAGCATTCACCAAATGTACCTTCTGATTCCCAAGCCACCTGTAGGAGTTTTCCTACTAGGATCTGCCCAGCTCCTTGCTGGTTTTTCATAGCATCTGAGGCTTAATCCTTACTGTCACTGCCTTGAAGTTCTGCCTGAGCTGGGTCTGCTGAAGGCTTTCTCTTTCTGTAATGCCTAGTCTTTCCCTGGGACACCTGTTACACCTTATTAGTGAAAATTTGCATGAGTTGCAATTTGAAAGACTGATGGATTTGACCCACAATAAAAATGATTGTCAGATTGTTGTCGCAAAATTTTAAGGCTAGAAAAGGTATTAAAAGCAATCAGGATTGAACTGATTGTTTTATGGATAAGGAAACTGAGGCCCAGGAAGGGCCACTGGTTTTTCCCTCATGTGTGTTTGTGTCTCTGGGGAAAGCTGGAAATATGTGTTCTTTCTTCAGTAACTGCCTGCAGCTTATGCAAGTTTTCAGCAATGGAGGATGTAGACCTACTGTCTGCCTTACCCTGCGTTCCCCGGTGTGCAATTAAAACAATTTCAAAACGTTAGTATCTTTATGACTTTGAGAGTGTACTTCTCAGTGGGATTGTACGTTGTTCCGTTTTTAGGAGGAAAGTCTATTTTTACATAGCAGGCTGTCTTGAGTGCTAACAGATGCAGCAACACCAGTTCATAAGGGAACCCCAGTCTTTCCCCTAGGGGACAGGATCCAAAAGTGTCCAGTGGAGGGACCATAGGACACACCAAATCCACCTGCCAGGGCCCTGGAAGGTGGGGGAGGGGGTGGGTAAAGCATGGATAAGCAGCAGATGTGTCTTCATTGGGGACCTGCAGTGGATTCTTAGCAAAGCTGGGACAGCCTGGTCCTATTTCAAAACCTTTAGTGGACCATACCAGCAGTTCTTTGTGCTTATCTTGGTAGCCTTCTTCTTTTAGCAAAAGGAGGGTATGTTAGTTTCCTAGGGCTGCCATAACAAAGTACCACAGCCAAGTGGCTTAAAACAACAGAAATATATTGTGTCACAGTAAAGACTTCTGGAGGCCACGAGTCTGAAATCACAGTGTCAGCAGGGCTGTGTTCCCTCCAGAGGCTCTATTCTGCCTCTTCCAGCTTGGCTCTAAGTGTTCCTGACATTCCTCAATTTGAAGGTGCATTACTCTAATTTCTGGTTGTCTTCACGTAGTTCTCCCCGTATGTCTGTGTCCAAATTTCCCTCTTCTTATTTGGACACCAGCCATTGGATTAGGGCCCACCGTAATCCAGGATGACTTCATCTTAACTAATTATATTTGCGGCGATCCTGTTTCCAAATAAGGTCACATTCATAGGTTCTAGCAGTTAAGGCTTCAACATGTCTTTTTGGGGATCACAATTTATCCCATAACAAAGGGTAATAAAGTTTTTTTGAGATGTAATCTACATACAGAAAAGTGCTCACGTTGTATGTGTAGGCCTTGATGAATTTTCACATAACGACCCATACTTGTAACCTCCACTCAGATGAAGAAATAGGAGAGATAATCTAAAAAACAAACAACCCCAAATCCAATGCCTTTTAAAGGAAGCATCTGCTGTGAGGCATTTCCCCAAAGCTCTTTCATCTGGTTTCTGTTTTTAAGGTTCATTCTGGTGCATTGTTGACACCTCAAGCCAGGTATACTCAATAAATCCAATGATGGGGGGATTTCATTGCAAATCATAATTAGCAATTGCACTTCTTAACCCCAGTGCCTTCGTGAGAAATCTATCATATTGTGATAAAACAGATTGCATTTTGAATAGGAACAATTAAAGATTCTGCCGAAGGTTTCTTTATCAGTTAAAACTCAGATATGACCAATTACATGGTGGAAGCAGAAATGCCACTTTCATCTTTCATTGCCAGTCCAGAAGACCCCTCAGCTGTCAATCAGGCCACCACTCCATGTTTCCATTTTGGATGCCTTGTCTATAAAGCAGAAGCATTTTCTGGATGGCCCTCTTTGTTGGGTAGCGGGAGGAGAGTACCACGCACATCCAGTCCCAGCCTTTTGTCACACAGAGAGCTGAGCCCAGGGGAGACTGACGTGCCGAGGACACCTGGATGGCGTCGTAGCTGCTGTCCCTTTATTCTGCATTTTCTCCCACTTTAGAGCCATGGTGCCCATTGATTCCAGTTCTACCATTCTTGTGGAAATCACACACACAAAGTAACTGTCACAGCAGCTTAGTTATATTTGCGATCCCTCATTTGCTTTCCTGTAGAATTGAGAAAGAAATGCTTGTCTGACCTCCCATCCCACGGTTGTTTTTAAGAGTGGAAATCAAAGCTGGTGGACAGGGTGTTCAGAACCTCCCCTGTCGTGGCTCTGCAGAAACCAAGCTGGGAGCAAGTGAGAAGTGAACTTTGAGCAAGGTGGGATGGCTGTATCAAAATTGGGTCTGTTCTATGGAAAGTTACATCGGATTAAATTAAACAGGGTCAGAATAAATAGAAACAGGGAGGCAGACCTTACTGCAAAATCCTCCTCGATGGTTTTGATTCCGAGTACATGTCATACATAATGTTACCATGTTTCGTGTCAAAAACACATCAAGGAATGGCATGGATGATGCTGAGGGGGGTGGCCCAGGATATTTTGTTAAAGGAGAACAAAAAATTAAAATTTACCTTTCCTTATGGATGTGTTAAATGTTATTTTTAAAATCACTTATGCATAAACAGTCCATTTTCCCTCCCAAAATGGTGTTCTATCTTACAGTTGTATCCTTGATGTCGAAATATGGTGAAAAGGACTTTGCCAGCTGTGTTAGGCATTGTAGCTGTGTTCGGAATCTGTCACTATTGCCTCCACTTATTTTATTGTTAGAACCTTTGGACAGAAATTTTTTATAGTCTGTCATGGAAAATAGCTGCCTCTCTTTTTTGAACACAATGATAAAAATTCCAAATATTCCCATGTCAGTCCTAACAGATAAACGTATATTTTGTTTTGTGTCAAATTTTGTCCCTAAAAGGACTGAATACAGTACAGGAGATGGAATGAAACAAGGCTACTGCCAGTTTTGAAAATGGCTTTGAATCTGAGACATTGCCATGGTGAGTGTTGAAGCTCCTTGACCCAGGAAGAATTGGTGAATCCACCCTTGGTGGGGTGTGCGAGGTCATTGTTCTGCCTTGCTCTGCAAACTCTTGCCTGTCATAAACTTGGCACACATTCAATTCATTGTTTTTGATTGACCGATGAGTAATCTGGTCTTTAACTCGGGAGGACGTAGAAGCAGGCTGCACATTCTGTCATCTTGGTAGAAGGTTGCACACTCTCGAAGCTCAACTAAAAAGCTTCTTAAGTTGCTGGACCTGAGGTTGAGGTGATACTGTATCAGTAGAATTAAGTAATTTTAATCTGATTTGTTTCTTAAAGACTTAAGAATATTTCCACCTTCTTTTTCAAAGCTGTGAATGAACTTGGGAGAAATAAACATATCAAGGAATTAAGATTTTGCACGTGAAAGTTGGCTGCTGGAGAAAGTCAACAAAGGGGTTTCTGGTTTCTGTTCAGTCTTGTCTTAATTAGAGTGGCATAAATCTTATGTACTTTGCTAGTTTTTACAACAGAGAAGAGTTACAAATTAGAGAATAGTTTGGCTATTTTGGTTTGATTCTGTCAGTTCCACGTGCAGAAATAATGTTACCCAGTAGATGAGGAATGCGTTTAGCATAATAAAAAACCTGCCTCCATGTAGTCCCATGCATTTAAACTGTTCAAATTTTGAGTGTCCAGCCCTCACTCCGCTCCTCCATTATGTTTTTTAAAAGTTCATTATGCTGTTATGCTCCTTTGTGGCGAGGAGTGCAGGCGTTCAACAAGGAGAAATGTCACAACCATCGTAGCTGGTAGATTTTTAGGGCAGCTGCAATATGTCTTACTCTTAAAGAAAAATAAAAACAGCAAGCCATTGTGGTTTTTCTTAGCTTATTTTTCACAGTCATGATAATAAAGATACTACTTGATAGTTTTTTTTTTTTAATTACAAAAGCAAACAAAGTTTTGCCATTTCAAACTATTCCACTTGGTGTTGGGTTTTTTTTTTTTTTTTTTTTTTTTTTGTCGTTTTTTCGTGACCGGCACTCAGCCAGTGAGTGCACCGGTCAGTCCTATATAGGATCCGAACCCGTGGCGGGAGCGTCGCCGCGCTGCCAGCGCAGCACTCTACCAAGTGCGCCACGGGCTCGGCCCTGGTGTTGGGTTTTAAAAGTTATAAACATTAAAAGAGATAATTTGGATTTCTAAAGAGTTATGAATCCTTCTAAAGCATCAGTGTTTCCTGGGATGAGTCGTTCCTGATTCCGACCGCCTCACTGCAGGCTTCCAGGCCAACCCTGGCACCTTTGGCCAGCAAGTTGGCTCCCGGGGTGCTGCGCTACCTAGATGGCAGCTCTCATGCACCTCTGCATCCTGGGCCCTGTAACTGTTCAGGTCTTTTTCTCCTGGTTGCATGGTAGCACTGCATTCCCAGACATCCTGCTTTTGTTCAAGGCCAGAAGAAAAGGGAAAGGGCAGTATATACAGACATTTCTGTTCCTTTGATTGCAGAGACAAAGGCTCTCCTCAGAAGCCTGCAGCTGCATCTGCTTCCCTCCCCTCCACCAGGACTGCCAAGAGGCCATGCCTCAGTGCAAGGCGGGATGTGGCTCCTTGGTCTCTGTGGTGGATTCAGACATTGGGGAGGGCAGGGCTGGTGGCCACTGTAGATCATCTGATATTAATAGTGGTGGGAAGGTGAGGGGCGTGTAACTTCTGAAAGATGCAGTCAGGGACCCTGGAGAACTTGGAACTTCAATGGAGGCCTGAAAGAGAGGTCAACTTTGGAGAGGTAGAAAGAGGACGTGAAGGCTGGCACTGTTAGTAAAGTCCAGAACAAAGAGAAAACAGTGAGGGACGTGGAGAAGACTACCCTGGTGTGTGGGGTTCCTGAGAGAAGCATGGATTCCTCCAACACAGGAGAGATTGCTGTTTACGTCAGAGAGTAGGGTGTGAATTACCCAAACATGAGGATGCCAATTGGTGGTTATACATGTGACCCTTGGGCGTGATTTTGGAGGGTGGGCCAGGGGAGGTCTCAGTCTTAAAAGCAAAAGGATTGCCAACATTTGAGAATACAGGGAGATTACCCAAAATCCAGATTTGTAGCTGCTTTGAAAAAAACTGGAAGATTTACCCACCCTGGACACTTATTCCCCACGGCCACAAGTGGCTGCTCCTTTCCCACGGGGCCACTGCCAGTGGGCCACAGCCCCAGAGCTATGTGTTTCGTTCATGCGGCCCCTGCAGGCACTTGTGCATGCAGCCCAGAGCTGCACACTTTCCCCGTATTGCTTCCTTTGGCTCTGCTAGCTAGGCCTTTGTCAATGGGCATCACTGAAAAGAGTTTTCCAGGAAAAAAGGTAGCCCTTGTGACCAGTGAGATCATCCATGCTTTACCCAATGGAAGATAGAGGCTTGAAGGGGCTTCTGAGTTCACTCTGAGGAGAGGTGAAGGCCCTCGGCTTAATCCCCCCCTCTTTATGCCTCTCTGACAGGCATGGTGGCAGTGTTAAAGTTATCACAGGAGCAAGTGCTATTTCTTTGAAATAGCAGTAGGATGGGAACGTCCATTGAAAATAAACAGCCACATGTTCTGAGAAGCGGGGACACTGTGTTCTAATGTCCAGCAGCTCCTTTTCCTGTTACTTGATCACATATCTGTTCTTCCAGATTGCCTTTTCACTTTGAAAACTGCAAAATTAAGTAATTCTAGTCATCTCTGTTTAAGCAGGCCCTTAAATAATCTGACTACTTGCTTTCAAAAGGTCTGTGAGAAGAAAGGGGTGAGGATCCGGGCAGGTCTGTGTTCCCAGACTGGCAGGAAGTCTGCGTGGGGGCGTTTGCCCTGGCAGCTCTTGATATTTCTGAAACCAACTGGAAAGGCCAGAGCTATGGTGGGTTTTTGTCCTCGTAGTCATAAGATGAAAGTGGTGCTTTAGACAGGAACTTTGCTTATCTTCACTGATGCTTTCCTCTCTGTTCATCCTTTGCAGAAATGTCGCCTGTTGCATTGTGATGGACATTTGTATGCGAGGGGAAGAAACAAAGACACAATTTGGGTTTTGTCCTGGGAAAGGTGCTAGTGAGTTTGGGGGCTAGAAGCATAAGCCGGGAAGCTAGAGCAGAGGGTTTGGAGCAGCGCATTGTTGTGTCGAGGGATTAGGGAGGCAGGGGAGGATTTCTAGCCTGAGGGTGGAGGCAGTGGGGTCCAAGTGCTGAGGGCTGAGTGTGGGCAGAGTGTGTGCATGTTGGCCATGGGGTGGATAGTGTGACCAGAGGGGACCCAGTAAACAGAGCTCTGCAGGAAAGGAAGACCACTTTCTCCAACGAGAAAGGACAAAGCGTTCATTGTTGCGGGCGGGTGATGTTTGGGCAGAGTTGATGGTGTCCAGAACAGCGTGGCCTGTTTTGCATGATAATGGCTGGACTTTATTAAACACAGGGTCCCCCACCTGGCCTGATCAAACTGATCTTTTGCCTTGCTGGTAGAGACCAGACAGGAGACGATTTGTGTGAGGTGGGTGGCTGCCCTTAGGAAATGGGCTTTACTGGGCAGGAGGTCTAATGTGACGTTAGAGGTGTCTTGGTTTTCTTTTTCTGTTCCATGTGAGCTATAGTGGCATCTCTAGTATGTCATCCTTCCTCTAGAACCGTGGTGTAAACTGGTAGTGGTGTTGTTCCCCAGGAGCATGTGCCAATGTCTGGAGATACTTTGGTCGTCACAAGTTGGGATGGAAGATGCTACTAGCTCCTAGCAGGCCAGGGATGCTGCTAAACACCCTACAGAGCATGGGACAGCCCCCACAGCAAAGAATGATCTGGTCCCAGATGTCAGAAGTGCCAAGGTGGAGAAGCGTGGCTTGCATATTCCAGTTTGACTATCCAAATTTTATTTACTGGACATTTGGGTAAAATAGCCAGCTTTCAGCTGTTATGGAAAAGTTCTGCAGATCTTATACAACAGTGGAATTATAGTTAACGCTACTGAACTGTACACTTAAAAATGGTTAAGAGGGTAAATTTTACATTCTGTGTTTTTTACCACAGTTAAACATTGCAGGTGCTCCTGCCCTTGTGGCGTCTTGTTCCTGTGGCCATCCTGGAGATGGTGGTGGGCTGCACGCCCCCTGTTCCACCTTGTGGGCTGCACCGCTGGCTCTGAGCAGCAAAGCTCACGAGGACAGACCGCCTCTCTCTGTCAGGGCTCACTCAAGTGTCCTGGGGCATGGAGATTATTAAAGGATTAGAATTCATTGACTGTGGGGGAAGGTCCTCAAGGGAGAGTTGCAGGGTCCTGGGCAATGGAAGTCGCTAAGCAGTGCCTCTGAGAAGCCCACCTGTCCAGCGTGGGGAGGGGATGCTCAGAGGAGGCTGGCCCTCCACGAGTCTGAGCCAGTATCTCCCAGGGCCCAGGGCCACTGGTTGGTTGTGGGACCCCCAGTTGGGAAGAAAGAGGGGACATAGAGAAGCATGGTGTGAGGACAGCTGGAGGCGCCGGGCACCTCTGCCTCCATCCTTCGCCCTGTGACTGTGACATGACCTACAGAGAATCACGGCTGCCATACCACCTCTACTTTACACCTTGGGCTGCTCCCTCTTTTGACCCAATCCAACAAAGAAGCACACAGGGGTGGAGCTTCTGGGAAACGCAGTTCCCATTTTCACCAAGATAGCCCCCTACTGCACCTAGGGTGGAAACAGCTGGCCTGTGCACATTCTGTACATTCAAAGGGCAGCTGAGAGATGGGCCACCTTCCTTTTTATGCCTTGCTTGATTGCAAATACGCAAAACTTCAACCATGGCATATTCTGAAGAGGTATTTGTGTCTTAGCTTGAGAATGTAGCTGTCATTTAAATCATGTTGTTTTGTTTGTTTGTTTGTTTTGTTTCAAATAGCAGAAATGTGGCGTGGTTTCCACATAATCCACTTAGGCTAAACTTTTATAAAACACCCTATTTTTAATTACAACTTTCTGCTTTTTCAAGTTTCTATAATGCTATAGTAGCTAAACAAGGGAAAAAGGAAACTTAAGTAAACAATAAGAACATCTAGGGTAATTGAGCTTTTGATTTTTTAAATTTTAAACAGTCTTATATAAAAGATATAGAAGACACTCTACCTAAGTAGCTGGGAGTATGGGAAATGACGATGTCTCCCTCTACTACTTAAGCTTCTCGTTTCCTCATGTTATCATCAAGAATGGGATAATTTGTCCCTGAACCTGAGAGATGAGCAGCCTAGCCTGGGTTCTGGTCTCAATTTGGGCATGAGCAAATTGTAATGATACTAGAAAAATGATCTGTAAATACACTCATACGATACTTTAGAGTTGCAGCATGTTTTCATAATTGTCGTACTTTTCCCCTCCTGCTTGTCCTAGGGTGTAAGAAAACCAACTCTTATCACTAATTTTGGGGTGACAAAACGGAGACTAAGAAAGTTAAGTAATTTCTCCAAATAGTGTAGTTACGTTAAGTGGTAGAGGCAAGTCTTTTGTGTCAGATCACTCCTCGTCTTTTTAAGACCTTCCACGATATGAAGTCCCTCCCCACCCACTCACCCTCTGTGCCAGCAGGGCCCCCTGTGCATGCCTGTTCCTGCATTTGTCTCATGAAAAGTACATCAGTTGGGGTCCAGATAGGAGACAGGAACCACACGGTCATTGGAAGAGGGAATGCTCAGTATATAGCAGGCCTCGGCCAATCGGCCAGATCCTGCTGTGCCCACTTGCTCCTGTCCTGTCTGTCTACAAGAGCAAGTTTGAACAGTTGCCACAGAGACTGTATGGCCTGCAAAGCCAGAAGTATTTACTCTGTAGCTCTTTGAAAAAGTGTGTTCATTCCCAGTGTAAAGAATTAACTAGTGACAGGTTATTACTTGTTATAATTAATTATTATAGTAGCAATTACTAATTACTAACTAGTAACTACAGGTAGAGAGAACTCTACAGAATTCAGGACTAGCAGATCCAGGGAGCAGCACTCCGGCGTGGGGCAGAGCATCTGAAGAAGAAATTTGCAACTGTCTTCCCCAGCTGCTTCTAAAGCGGAAAGTCAGATCTCAATGGAGTGTGGTGACAGGGGTCCTCTGGACAGTGGACATGTTCACTGAAAGCCACAGGCCTGCTGGCAAGCAGGAAGCCACCCCTGGCATGCCAGTGAAGCTCACCAGGAAGCTGGCTGGGGTGTCTGTGGAGCTCACTGGTTTGTAACTAAAGCTCTCTGGGAAGCTGCTCACTGGGCTCCTGCGGAACTTGCCAGGAAGCCGCCGTTGGGGCTAGTGCCACTGGGGTTCCATGTGACCTCCCTGTTCCACAGGAGCCAGCAGAGGAGAAAGCACATAGCAGTTAGAAAGGGCGCCCTTTCTTCCTCCACTGTCCCTCCAGCGCCCTCTACTGACAAGGCTGGCAGATGCCGGCCGGCACAGGAGAAATGTTCACAGGGTCCAGCTCCAGCATCACAGTGTGGGCTACGAAGGTAGATTCGAAGTTGGGAGGCAGTGCATTGCTGACTGGCAATGCTGGATAGGTTGTCTGCAAATCTTTCTCTGCTAGATTGTAACCTCCTCCCACACACAGTGTCTTGAAAAAAAAATGCTCCCTGAACACTGCTCTCAATTAACCATCTCTTAGGCCATCCTGACCTGTGTTCTCTGGAGTGCAGCACTGAGGACCTCTGCCCCACCTGGAGAGGAGAGACACACCTCTAGCTTTCTTCTGTCTCCCCCCCACCACCCCCACCGTGAGGGTAGTGAGCCACAGGATGGCCACTCACTCTCCTATGGTTCCTTGTGCAGCTGGCCTGGATTCTGAGGCTACCACACCCAACTGCCTGAGGCTGATTCCATCCCCTGCCTGATTCTCAGTCACTCCTAGAGCGATCAGCTCCTTTTCTGTGTCTGTGTAGAACTTCTGTCTGCTAACCGCCCTCTCCACAGCCTCCAGGTCTTGTCCAGTCTTCTGCTGCTAAGGACCCCATGGATGTTTTTGGTGGCCACATGCCCTCTGTGTACCTGAGATGACCACCCAGTCATCGTGTCCCTTTCACTCATCTTGCTGGCCTCTCTCTGTCCCGTTGTCCAGGCCATATCTGCCTTTCCTTTTCTCGGGGCCTCACGTTACTGCACCTTCATTTTAGGGAGGGATTAAAAGAATGTTAGACCACTATGTTCATAAGCACAGGATGAAACACCTCATTCATCATCTAGTTCCAAAACATAAGGGGCAGGTTTTTGTTTTATTTTTTCAAGTTTTTTCTCTTTTGGTTTTGTTTTATCATTTTTCTTGCTTTTTTGATTTTTTTTGTCGACCATGAGGAATTTTTTTTTCTTTCATTATCAAGATTTTAGTGGTTGTTTTGAAGATCGATACACAGACATTTCAATTTGTACACAATTCTTTATGTACCTACCAAAAACCTAAAGAGCCGTGTAGTTGTGATTCTTTTCCAGTCATTCCAGTGACTTCCTAGCTTAAAATTTGAAGGCATATTTTCCTTATGAGGTTATCAAGTACCGGTATCTTCAGAAGTTCATAAGCTATTACATCATACATCCCAGTAATACACAATTTATTATCATAGACACTACAAACTCAAATTTTCAATCTTTCACAGCACGTTAACAAAATTATTAGGAAAACTGGGCTGTCGTGACCAAAGATGTTACAGCGTGCACACAGTTCTGATGGGGAGAGACAGGGTCAAGGAGCAGGTTTCTTTAGGAAATAATTCTACCGAAAAATAACATGGAGTACAAGTAATTTAAACTGTTCAAAACATTAAATGCATGTCTGTGACCCCAAATTGCCATTCAGTATGCTTTATATTATAGGATATAAAAACTGCCTTCCCCCCATCTATGGAATGTTAACCTGACAGCCAAGACAGTCAAAACTTCCCATAAATCAATATCCCACTATTTTCTGGTTGTGCCAGAAAATAAACAACCAAGGCTGGCCGGTTAGCTCAGTTGGTTAGAGTGTGGTGCTGATAACACCAAGGTCCAGGGTTCGATCCCTGTGCCGGTCAGCCACAAAAATAAGAGCGAAAAATAAACCACCACCAAATGATTTCATCTCTTTTAAAAAAAGCATTTACATTTAAAAAATGGAATGAGGTGGATTCTCTTCTTAAAAGTGTTTTTAGAGCTGCTAAAAAAACTTGCATTTATAAAATAGTTGATAAAAATACTCCTCTGGCTGTACAAGAAGGGAGGCAGGGAGCGCTGATAAGACACAGTTCATGATATTGGTCAGACCCGGCTTCCTTCTCTCCTGCTTCCTCAGAGGCTGGATTCTCCTGGCTTTTAGTTTCTCTGTTTTCTGAAGGTAAATCTCCTTTTTTTTTTTTGGCGGCTGGCTGGTATGGGGATCTGAACCCGTGACCTTTGTGTTACAAGGCTACCAGCCTGCTGCAGGTAAATCTTGACTTTCTTGGTTAGCCACCTTGGCCCTTTTGCCCTTTGCTCCCCTTTTGTCTTCTGTTTGCACATTTTTGTCTGAAGATGTATTGTTTCCTGCTGCCTTTTTGGCTTCGTTTCCACTTTTGCAGAAGCAGGTTTAGCTGACAACCTTGCCAGTCTCCTCTTGGCTGTTCCTTTCTGTCCCTGGGGCTGAGCTGTCCTTCCTTTCGTGCTGAGAGCCTTCCTGGATCTGGGCTGCCTGGCCACTGCCCCAGCTGCTGGGATGCTCGGGGGTGCAAGGAGTTATTTTTTTAAGTCACAACACATTTGAGTGGTGGTTTCCATTTTCAGTGGGCTTCATTGTTATCAGAGCACAAGTCTGTCTCTGAAGTGGAGAACCTTCCGTGTAGATGAGATATACTCAGGTTATTTCACAATTTGCTACTTTTCCTGGATGAGTCAGGTTTCCTTTCCAAAGGACCTGAGCTCAGCTGGAATGAGTAAGAGTGTTAACTTAAGCAGACTACGGAGGTGACTTCAGCAATTGTCCTAACAAAAGGCACTGAGCGGTCATGCAGTTATATTATTGTCTGGAAAGTGAGGCAATTCTTGAGATGATCAGAACCGATAAATTGCAGGTGTGATTCATGGCCTTTGAAATATGATATTGGACTTAAAAAACAAAAGTTCTTCTTTCCTTCATTTTGATTTCTGGTCATTGTGGTTTTCTAAATCCTTCAAGCTCAAAATGCACCGTTGCTGACATGTTAGGTCCCTTCGCAGCCTTTGAGTCCCTGTGCACCTTGGTTTTGTCTGCCCTGTGTTGGTTGGGGCCCTTCCTCCCATCCTTCAAGGGGATTGCAGAGACTTAGGGGTAGGTACCCTCAGGTCACCTTCCTTGCCATTTTGTTCTCATTGCCAAAGAGAGTCATTCTGAGTGTAACTCCAAGATTAATCTTCCTGAAGTACTTGCTTTAATACATTTGCTCCCCGATGTCTGTGCCTGCTGCAGCTGGGCCCCGCCACCTGCCGGGTGACACCCAGCATCCGGTTCAAGGTCATGCTCCCAGTCTTCCTCCTTCCCGCCCTCATCCTCACAGTCCCCCAGGCCCCCTTTATGCTCTGCCCACTCTCTCATTCCTCAGCCATACCCAGCTTCCTGCGTCCGCGCCTGTCTGCACGTGCAGACCTCCATGCCGTGTCCTCCCCAGTCTGCGCCTTCAAGTGTCTATTCAAGTTGCCGGTCTTGGCCCTTTTTGTTCAAGAAGGCTTTTCATCTCCATCAGAGACAAGGTGGACAGGACCCTCATGCTCCCACTGCGCTGGACACGATTCTGGTCCCCTGTGGGAATCAAGATTCTCCTGCTTTCATGGGTCTTCCTCCTCGGTCATCTGCATAGTCTGTTCAGTGAAGTACGGAAAACTGCGTTTCAAAAAAAGGCTTTCATTAACTGTTTGCTTTTCTCCTGCTGTTTGTAGAGAAAACATTTCTGTAAGAACAATGAGACATTCTGCACATTGTGTGACATTTAACTCTTCATTAGGGCAAAGAGTGAGTTTTCTATACAGAATACCAATTAAAAATGAAGACAAAACTATTTGGCCTGGCGTGTGAACTTGGTGCTTTTGGTCTGTGTGTGCACAGCATGGCACCCGGGGCCAGCATCGAAGCTGTGGCATGACTGATCTCCTGGCTTTTTGCAGAGGGACTTTTCAGAGTTGGAGCAAGTGAGACCGAGGGTTTTCCTGACTGCCATGGGACAGAAGTGCCCTCTTCATGGCACTGGCATTCTGCAGACCTCAGGCAATCACCGCTAATACATGCAATGCCAAGCACTATCTTTCCCTTGTAAACACGAGACCATGACAGAATCAGCACCATGCTGTAATTCTGTAGAACGTGTTCCAGTGTGGGGAGGCCAGCAGTCCCTGTCATTGTCCTGCGAAAACCAGCACTAACTTTAGGTTTGTTCCTCACCAAGTACAAGCCTAATGAATTCTCCCCAACTTGAGAAGTTTGGTGGGGTAAAGAGTGTAGAATGGAGGTTCTCGAAGTTGCTTTTTCTTTTCTGACTACTTTTCCCATGAGCACAGTAAACATCAAAGAAATGCTTTCTCTTGGCAAGAAGGCCAAGAGGAAAGAAATACTGCTTTTTTCCCAAAGCAAAACACATTTTTTGCTGGGAAATTCAAGTGGATTGTGGTTAGGGAAGGCAGATGGGTGTTGTGGAGTGTGGTCTTCATTTCTCAAGCAGGAGCTGCAGGAGTCTTTACAGATGGCAAGTGACAAGGTGTAATCCTTCATCGTGAAGTTGGAGAGTAAGTGACAGCAGTAAATGACAGGTAGTCTCACAGGACTTGTTTGTACAGCATTTGTGGGAATGAAGCTGAAAAACCCACCTGGGCACAGCTGAGTCAGACACAGGTAATGTGTCTCCCGGAGGAAGTGCTGCTTTAGAAACTGTCCCAAGACACTGCAAGCCATTAGTCATCCTGGCTTTGCCTAAAGATTTTCCTGTAATAATCAAAGTCAAAGGTAGTATTGCAGGGAGAAGAACAAAATTTTCAAGTTCAGCACCTGTCACCCTTACACTGGGTCAAAATCATTTTCTTGTTTTTAGATTTTAAGGAATGCATAACTTTTTACTGTGGTAAAATACATATAAAATTTTCCACTTACCCACTTTTGAGTGTGCTATTCAGTGCTATTAAGTACATCCACATTGTTGTGCAATCATCACCACTACCTATTTTCAAAACTTTTCATCTTCCCAAACTGAAACTCTGTACCCATTAAATTAACTCCCCAGTCCTGCTGCTTCTCTGCCCCTGGCAACCACTATTCTATGTTGCATCTCTATGATTTTGACTCTTCTGGGTCTTTCATATAAGTAGAATCAGACAATATTTATCCTTTTGTGACTGGCTCATTTCACTGAGCAAAGTGTCATCAAGGTTCATCCATGTTGTAGCATCTGACAGAATTTCCTTCCTTTTTTAAGGCTGAATAATATTCCATTGTATAGATACACCACATTTTATTTATCTATTCACCTGTTCCTTGACATTAAAGGCAAAAACAAAACAAAGTTCTATCCTTAGAAATTTGCAATGATAGAAATGTATTTTGTAAATGTACATTTTGGGACACTCTTCAAAATACAGGCTAAATTAGCTTTCTAAGCAAGTGTCTTATTAGCACTTGATTGACATTATTATTATCATAATTCTGTTACTTTGGTTAATATTTTATGTTTTACCTTAGGTAAAATGTTGGATTCTTCCCCTTATTACTTCTCTATGCCTTCTTTCGAGCTCAGTAAACGTATAAATTGGATTCTCAGTTTACACCATGTTTCCTTTGATGGTGGTATTAAAATTGGGAAAAATCATCTACTCCTATATTCATAGAAGTTAATGTTTAAGTCTCTTAAATGAGATTAATGTGTGTAAATATGTTGGTGTTGTTTTCTTTTGCTGCTTTACTCCACAGCAAAATTTCCAAAATGGTAATATGAAATATAGTGGGAGAAATATCTACTATCAAAACGTACTTGAAAAGGCCTATCTTTTCACCAATTTATAGTAAATAAATTATATGTTTATATTCAGTCATGAGGTCATCTCTTTTGTGAGAGATGAATTATGGTTTATTCTGAATGTGGTTGTAGACAGTTTCAGCTAAAAATTGTTAGGAGCTGATTTATTATGCCTAACTCAAGCTTTGAATTGAAAGTTTTTGATATTAGACTTTGTGCATACGTTAGTGATATAATTAAGGGCATCTACATTACAGGTTAGCTGTGTTATTCATTATAAATGCAAGGAAATGAGGAAAAAGAGACAAGGATTCTCAGACTCTGGAGTTTGCAGCCATGGAATACACATGGATAGAGAAAACTTTTGTGGTCTTTGAACAGGGTGGGTGTCCTGGCAGTCAAGAAAAGTTACTACAGACAGGAAGCCTCCAAAAGAAAAACTGGCCCCAGGATGTCAGGAACTGCCTTGGAATCGCTGGGCCTCTGGGGATGGAAAAAACTGAACTCCACAGCTTACCTTCCTATCCACACCTAATCTTCCCCATCTTCGCCTCCCTTCCTGGGTGCCCTCATTTGGCCCAGTGCGGGGATAGAAATGAGCAAAGTCAGCGCATGCACTTGTAGGCTTTCTAGCAGTGACATGCAGATGTGCAGGGATAGTTCTAGCTACAACCCTCAGTGGTGACATGGCAACACAAAGACCTCCCTCATCTCCACTCCTAGAACTGAGCCCTTCCTCTGTGTGGAGGCTTTCTGCGGGGGCTGGGGGAAGGGCTTCGGATCCCAGCACCCCCCAGCTTTGCCCCCCTTTTTCCTTTGCTCTCCTTTCCTCTTCTCTAGACTTTTGAAGCCAGTTGTCCATGGAACAAACTGCTTTATATTTTTGTTAGGGGTGGTCTTTTAGTTTCATTGATGGTGTTGACTTGCAATGAAATGATTGCTACATTAATATAAGAGTGCAGTCGTCCTGTGTTTGTCTATTTTGATGCCTCTCCACGTGTCGTTGCTTCCCTATGAGTGCCTGTCCCTCAGGTGTTCTCCTGTTTGTCCCCAAAACCCTCACTCTCTCAAGGCCACACCAAGTGCCACGGGCTCTGTGAAATCCTTCTGTGAGCACCCACACGTGAAGGAGGGCAGATGTAGTTCCAACTTGTCTGTACTTTACTGCTTCATCTACGTGCCCCTTATACCTTCTACCTCACTCCTCCAAGGAGGATCTGAGGACCTGCAGCATTGGCATTTCTGGGGAGCTTGTTAAAAACGGTTTGGATATGCAGAAACACAGGGCCCACCCCAGCCAGACCTGCTGAATCAGAATCTGCATTTAACGAGATCCTGGGTGACTGGTCTGCACATTACAGTTTGGTAAGTGCTGATCCACAAGGCTATATAAATGTCTTCAAGGTGAGAAATAGGTCTTTCAAGACCCACCCCCTAAAGTATCTAACACAGTCCTTTTGTGCATAGTACTTGCTCGATAAATATTTGTCCACCCACGCTCATGGTGGCTTTTTATATACTACACTAGAGAAGAATTTAAGTAATGGTTTTTAGGTGGTAGTTACTAGATACAGGCCTGAGCTGTAGGAATAATCATGTGCTTGCTCTCTATGCAGTCTGCTTTCTACATTCTAGATTTCACCTTTAAAAATGATGTCCCCGGTGCTTTCGTGGGGTGGGAGAAGATGAAAACAGTCCAGGCTGTCCTTGAACTACTGCAACATGCCTTGGGAGGCTGCAGCCTGTTTGTCCTCGTTTGGACATTGTCATTCACCCCACCCACTGTGGTGCTGGATATCGATCAGATGGGCCTGCTATCAGCATGCCCCCAGCCGACTCTGGTGATTGACACCAGCTGGACTATTGGTGGTCCTCCACATGGAACTAGCTCCCATGCACTCTGGGTTGTACTGGCTTATGCGATACTCATTCATACCTCCTGATCTTTGGAAGGCCCCTCGTCCACCAGTGTTGGAGGCCCAGGAGCTGTTCTTGGTGGTCGTCCATCTGCAGTCTGTTTTCTTTCTAGGTGGACTCCCTCAGCAACCCCCCGTCCCACCTCCAGGCTTTGAATACCTTCTGTCGCTGGTCACTCCACAGGCAGGCCACCAATCCCTGGGCACCATCCTCAGACAGCCAGCTACCCACTGGTCCCTCCACCTGGGTGGCCCCTTTGCCTCTCACTTGGGGCCTGTGAGAACCTACACTCTACCACGAAGCACCCACATTTGGGCTGTACAGGGCTAAGCATGCAGTCTTAGGTGGTGGACACTTAATTACAACCTGTGTGCTATGACATTGGGAGGGAATTGTCTAGACTTTTGAAACCAGTTGTTGACAGAACAAGTTGCTTCATATTTTTGTTAGGAATGGTCTTTTCATTTTGTTGATGGTGCTAACTTGCCATGAATAATTAACATCAGAGTTCAGTTGTCTTCGTTTCTAGGTGGAGATGTTAGGAAAATATGCAGCTTCAGGGCTGAGGCATCATACCTTGCTTAGTACCCAGCTCTTTAACCGTGTGCATGCTTCCTGCTGAGTTTTGGAAGTTATTGTCAGGTTAATCGTGGCAGACGGTTAAACTGTACGCCGATGTGCTCTTAACGCGTCTTTGTTTTCTCCTGGTTTCCCTAGCAGTTTGTAAAGCTTTTTGGTGTAAAACAAGGGTTGACCTTTTTTGGGACGAGCCGAGTAGTAAATATTTTTGGCTTTGTGGGCAAAATTACTGAATTCTGTCCTGTAGCATTATGTAAATGAATGGGTGTGGCTGTGGTCCATTGAAACTTCATTTACCCAAAAAAGAAAAAAAAGAAAAGAAGCAACTGGCCGGACATAGCTCACTGGCCATAGTTTGCCAACCACTGTGCAAAAGATAGGCATGTCAGCCGGGGTTAGCTGCTGCTGAGTTGGATTATTACTGAGTATGAAAACCTGGGTTAAGGATTTTTTTTTTTTAAACTTTACGTTATGTACAAAGAGATAGCATGGTTTCTTTCCTTGGGTAGATGCCTTGGATTATCCATTCCAGGAAGAGTGCTTAGTCCAACTTGATGAAGCCTGTATCTTTAGTGTACTGACGGAAACACTGGTGGCACATATTGAGGCCGTTATTTCTGGATCAGACCAGGCCGGTTGGAGCAAACACGGCAAGAGTGAGAACCCTGGCCAAATTTTCACAGGTGGCTCCAGTAGAGCTCTGGTGACCCATCTTGTCAGGAGGGCAACAAGGCAAAAGGCAGGGATTTAAAGACCAGGGGTTCTCAGGATAAAGGTTATCATATAATGGATGAAATTCAAGCTTTTAAGGAGTCCGTCAATACATATTCAGAGCATACTGTGTTTAGCACTGAGTAGTGAGTATTTGAATATACACAGCATAGTATAATAATCTGATTAGGACTATAATTTAAAAAACCAGATAGTAAGTGTTAGCAAGGATGTGGAGAAATTGGAACCTTTATGCACTGCTGGTGAGAACGTAAAATGGTGCAGCTGCTTTGGAGAACAGTCTTGTTGTTCCTCAAAATGTTAAACATGGTTACCACAGGACCCAGCAACTCCACTTCTAGGTATATACCCAAGAGAAATGAAAACATATATGTCCACCCAAAAATACCATGTTTATAGCAGCATCGGTCATAACAGTCAAAAGTAGAAACAACTCACATGTCCATCAGCTGATGCATAGATGAACAAAACATGTCCATCTATACAATGGAATATTATTCAGCTATAAAAAGGAATGAAATACTGGTACATGCTACAACACACAAGAATTTTGAAAGTATTATGCTAAGTGGAAGAATCCAGTCACAAAATGATGCCATTTATGTGAACCATCCAGAATAGGCAAATTCCTAGACACAGAAAGTACATTAGTTAGTGGATGCCAGTGGGTGGAAGGATTGGAAAGTGACTGGTTTTGAGTGCAAGGTTTCTTTCTTACAGGGTTAGGGAAATGTCCTAAAATTTATGGTTGTAAAACTCTCTGTAAGTATACTAAAAGCCACGTGACTATATACTTTGTATGAGTGAATGTATGGTATTTGAATTATATTTCAATAAAACTTACAGAACAGCTAATTAGGTACAGGATTAATGTATGAGAAACAATGTTAGTAATAAAAATGGTCCAAATTTATTGTCTGGATAAAGGAAATCTAGAAAATGCCTCAGTATCTTTGGATCGCATGTGCTCACTCGGGTGTCTTTCTGAGCCTTCCTGTTCCCTCTGTGAACAGCAGCCCGTGTCCTTGGGTGGGCAGACCAGGGTGGGGGATGCGGTACAGTAAGCAACATCCTAGCGCACCCCCAATCCCTCCCAGTCCCTTGAGTGGGATGAGGAGCCTCCCGGATCCTGTTCCATCCACACTCGCCAAGCCAGATGGGTCCTTCCACTCTTGGATAATCCCGAAGCCAGTCTGAGCACCAGTGAGCTGCATGTGGCACGTGCATGTTGTGCACTCTATGTTCCCAGCTGGTTCTCAGGCATTGCTTGCTCATTTGGGAGGCTCATGGCACGTGCTTCTCTGTTACAGATTGAAGAAGGAAGCAAAGCCGCAGCGGTTGACAAGTTGCTGGCTGGAGACGAGATCGTGGGCATCAATGACATTGGTCTCTCAGGGTTCAGACAGGAAGCCATCTGCCTGGTGAAGGGGTCCCATAAGACCCTGAAGCTTGTAGTCAAAAGGTAAGACCTGGGTCTCCTTCCACATTTGCCAAGACAAACATGAGTGAGCAGAACATCGGGCCTGGTTGGCTTGCCTGTATCTCTGTAGAGATCTTGATTTGGACTTACATCCTGCATGGGTGTGCACATAGAAAATGTCTCCCAGGCAAGGATGAACCCAGCATCAAAAATATAAGATTGCAGAAAATAAAAGAAAAACAAAAAGAACAGGGAAAAAAAGGAACAATTTAAAAATAAATAAATAAAAAGAAAAAAACATTTTAAAAAGTTTGAAAAAAGGAAAGAAAAAACAAAACAAAAAAATTTGTTTCCTTATTTTGTTACAACTGATTTTTAAGATGTTTGATTGAGCAAATTTGAATCTTCCTACCTTCCTTTGTTCCGATGAAGTGATATGTTGTTGCCTGTTGTTCACATAAGGTGGCAGGCTACTGTGTTTTTGGTTTTTAATGCTATGAAGAGAATGTGACCACTGCATAGACTTCAGCATCAGCCTCCAGGTGTTTATAGTGCTGTGCTGAGATCTGAGGGTAGCGAGCTGCCTATTCTGGTAAGTTAGATCGTTGATAGAAGCTTGCGTGATTTTAAGAGGTTAGAAAGTGGAGTTAGGGATGCAGTGCTTTTAAATACAGGAACTAAAACAATATACCAGGTTACATCCGGGTAAATAAAGGAGATTTGTGATTTCTTGTTTTAAAATAGAAATAATTCTCCACCTCGGTTTTGAAATGTTTACATGTCTTTTTTTGGCAAAATTAGCACATTCTAATTCTGGTTGGCTGTAAATTTTAAGAAATAAATTAACGCAAACATTTATTTTAATTTTTATTTAATTATTTATTCATTCATTCATTCATTTTTAGCGGCTGGCCAGTACTGGGATCTGAACCCTTTTACCTTGGTGTTATAACACCGTGCTCTAACCAACTGAGCCAACCATCCAGTCGTTATTTTAATTTTTAGTACAAACTTGAAGGCATAGTCCCAAGGACTTAACTTTTTTTTTTCTTTCTTTTTTGTGCCTTAAACAGCATCCAAGGAGAGTTTCAGAAATGTGGAAGGAAGAAATGTTCTTTGCCCAGTAATGTATCAGCCTCATTTCTAAGTGGTATATGCTATTTAACATATTTAACAAGCGCTTGTAAATCAGAAAGTAAAATCTCAGAATGGCAGTTTCTGAGCCATTTGGGGAGGATGGGACATGAGAGTTACTGTCACTTTGTATGAGGGGCTCTTCAAAAAGTTCATGGAAGGATTTCTTTTAATTCTCTTTTTCAATGAACTTTCTGAAGTACCTTCCTATAATGATTCCTTTGTGGTCACATTATTAACCCTACAAAGCAGTACATTTGTTCTTGATACCAACTCAGTTGTGGGCTGCTGGAACCCCTGTCACACTGAGCCAAGTTCATGTTCTTGCTACAGGGGAGACACCAGCTTTAGTGGATACAGTGGGCAAATTTTGTACCCCCAGGGCCTATCTGTGCATGTAAATTCCCAGCACGGAAGTTGCTGAGGCAGAAGGTGTGTGCCTTGCGGACCTTGCTAGACATTTCCAAACTTCTCAGACCACTTGTTTAACCACGTCATCTGCAGCATAGGGTATTTTCAGTCAGTTTGTTCTCTCTGTGAATATGATAAGTGAAAAGTGGTTTTATTTTTTAAATTTGCATTTTTTAAAATATGAGTTAAGTCGGACATCATTTCATATGTTTAGAAGCATGATGTATGTAATTTCTTTTTGAACTAGAGGTACAAATGCACAGATATAGATAGGCAATGTGAAATCTGGTCAAAGTAAAGCACCCATACCACATGGGAGCTGGCAGGTAGGAGGAAAGAGAAGGTGCCAGGGTGCCTGCTAGCTGATGTAGCTGAGTCGGTATTTAAAAGATTCTTGGGAAGAGGATTAAATATTTGCTCTGAAGGATGGATGGGAGCCACTGTGTGGAGTCCTCTCTTTGTGTTCTGCATACCCAGTTTCCTTTCAATGAGAAGTGCACAAAATGATTATGTGATTTAGATAGAATTTAATATTTTCAATAATATGTGTAACTCAATATGAGAACAAAAAAGGCTGTTTTTTCACTTTTAATAATAGCAGGCATTTTAGAATTTTTTAAATAAAAAATAAAATAAATAGTTTTGTACTAATTTTTAATAATATATGTAGGTACTATCTTTGCCTATTTAGACAGAAAACAAGTTTAACATGGTGCTTTGTTTAGAAATGAGAATGAAATTTTCCAAACTGGTGAATTAGTAACACTGGGATTTATTGCTGTTACCCAGCTCATTGCAAATGCCTGCCGTAAATACTGAAGATGTACACAGTAAGGACTTCTGAAACTCCAAACTAACTTCTAACTGTTTTCTTTATTACAAAAGCACCAACGAGTGCTTTTTAAATTGTTCTTCTTAAAGCCAGAGAATGTGTTCTTCTCTATCTAAGTTTAAACCTCCATTTAAATCTCCCTGCCCTCCGCTTTCTTCATCCCCAGGCAACCACTAATCTGCCTTCTGTCCCTAGGAGCTATGGCTTAGTTAGCATTTTCTAGCATTTTATGTAGGGCTCCAAGATAGAGGGCCCACTCTCAAAACAAGTGGCTAGTTCATAAAAAACCAGTGCATAAGTAATTCATAGACCAAGCCACAACCGTATAAGTATTGCCCCACTTAGAAGCATGGCCAGATGATAAATTTGGTTCTCATCCTTGTTGAACTTGATGCAACTGCTTGCCCGTCTCTGGTGCCCTAAGATGCGGTGGGGTAGGGGCACGTATGCATCAGCATAGACTCATGCACCCATGGTTTTCTAAGTGACATTTGAATAGTGGCTCAAACTCCCCTCCCCCTAGCGACAGCTGCTACGTGTCTTTTCTTTCGTGGGCTCATTTTATCTTGGTGTGTGTGTGTGGCGACTGGGGGACCAGTAGGCTGGGCTGGGATTGCAGTGAACCAGTTTCACAAAGCAGTGGCATCTTGTTTCATGGGCACAGGCAATGTGATCTTGTCATCGTTGAGAAGATCAGCCAGTGCTGGGAACGCAGTGCATGAAGAGACACACGGATCACTATCTCTCCTCAGCGAAGTTTCTTTCCCAGACAGATGAGAGCAAGCGCTTCCTCTCTCCGGGGCAGGGGTAGCTGGAAACAAAGACCATGAGACTGTCATCCACACCAGCTGCGCATCTGCTCTCTTTCGTGATGCACAGGTGCATGTGCACCTGAGAGACGGCAGGTGGGACAGGTCAGTGCCCAGGAGTCCGGGCACCCGTGGTCAGGAGAGGCCGAGCTAGGGGCTTTTGCCTCGTCCTTTGCTCCCAGGCCACTTGTTCTGTCTTTGCCTGGTTGAGGAAGTGCCCTTTGCAGGAGAGTCAAGACCGATGTATAACCCTTTGTCATGTGTTGCTCTTTGTACCCAGGCCCACCCCCGGAGAGGCTGATGGGCAGGTCTAGACGGATTTGGGCTCTGGGATCTTTGTAGAGGGCCACAGGCTGTTTTGTTGGATGGCCACCATGGTTCTACCACTTGCTGGCTTAAAGCAGTTGTGCTTAAGTGCACTTTGGCATTTTCCTGATTAACTTAGCTCAGCAGGTATGCCCCTTGCTATGCAAAAGGACAGCCTGCTGTGCTGAGGAAGGACCAGGAAAGAACAGCAGCACCTAGCTCTGCTAGGCTTCTTCTACTCCCCCTGTGCTAGGGGCTATGGTTGTCACTGTCCTAGGCACTAAAATATGCATTAACAACACTTCAGTGCCCATAATGTCGAACGCCCTAGGGAAATTTTATTTTATCCCATCATAAATTATTTTCTAAAGCTCATAATTATGCTTTCGCCCTTTTTTCTAAATTTATATTGTAATGTTAACTTTGTTTACAGTGAAATCCACCTTCCACTTCATCATTAATCCTACCCTGGATAGTTTCTCTTGAACGTATGCTATGTGACAAGCAGTTTTGTTGGAACCAAGTCATTAATAGGGTTGATTCATGTTATTTCCTGTCTTTTTGCTGGCCGTCTTAAACCCTTTTGTGAATCTAATTACATCCACTAAGCTTGCATTCAGGAGCAGATTAACACCAGCGGGGGAGGTCTTTTTGCAGGAGGCCTGAGGGGTCCTTAGGCTGTGCCATGCAGTTATACATTTGAAGAAAGGAAGCTTCCAGTGGAGTGACAGGGCTCATGCTTGCTGGGAGTGTTTCTTGCAACGTGCATCCCTCCTGAGATGTTACAAAGTTGTAATGATTTCTGCTTCAAGTTGGTATCCCCTCTGGGCTCCCCTCTGGCCTGCACTCCTTGGAGCTGTCCTTGAACAGGTGGCCTTGCAGCTCCAATGTTGATAGCACAGATGTTCCTGGGAGCCAGTGCAGTGGTGTGGCAGGAGTAAGGGGATGGCTAAGGCAGCAGGTTGTGCCCCTCTCCTCCTTCCCTCCCTTCCCCTCCCCTCCCCTCCCCTTCCCAGAGAGCTCTTCCTGGGGCAGAAACTGTGTGTGTTCAGGTGGAGGTATGTGCTCCTTAGTGGGGATGCTGGAGGGTGGCAGGTTTCACCTGTGCTTTGGAGGGTGGTCTGATGTCATTTGTTCATGGTTCGAGGGGAGTATTTCTATTTTGAGCATTTTGGGGCTTATGGCTGTTTGCTGCTGTGCTTATTTTCTTGTTAATACAGAGGAGACACTGAGGTTTACACTGGATAGACACCCTGACTTGTTTGGGCTGTTTTCCATTATTGTTTTTATGAAGTACAATCAGGAGAAAAGAGAAAACTGCTTAGATCACAATTGTTTTATTTTGGGGAAAGTTACTTCTATTTGGGTTTGACTTTGTGCCTTAAACCTTAATCAGATAACTCTAATTACATGAGATATTTAATATTCTAAGCCAAGTAGACAATACTAAAAACTTAAGATTTTGTTTTTCATTTCTTTCTCTAAAAATTATAATAAAGAAACTAGACCTTTATAAACCATATAATGCATACTGATAACCAAAGCATGCAGGTGATTTTTATAAAGTTTAGTTTGAGAACATTGATAGTTTCTAATATATGAAGCCATACAGTAAAATGTTTACCTTATTTTTTTGTTTGAGGTTTCTAAAGGAACTGGGTTCACACTGTACAGATCATGTTCATTCTGAGGTTTGAGTAATTGAGAAATTAATAATAGCATTAATAATGAAGGTAAAATAACTTTTTTTTTTTTTTTTTTTTTAAGAAAAAGCAGCGGCTCTGATGAGATCCACCAAATCTGAAGTCCTCAGCTTTAGGAGAAAAGATTTATTTACGCAGGTCAAATTCCCAGTTTGCTGTTGAATTGGAAAGCGAATTGTTCTGGGCTTTGGAGAGCAGTCTCTGGAAATATCCTCTCTTGAGGCTTGAGAGTGCAATGATCTAGGGAGCAGACCTTGGTATTTGTCACCCAGGAGGAGGCGGCCAGCCAGAGGCAGCAGCCCAGCACACACCAGAGGGCCCTGCCGGGTGCTGTCACACTGACCTCTTAATGGGCTAGACTGGGTGGGAGGCCTGTGTTGGGCTTCTATCCAGGGTTCCTCTCACCTTGCAGTCACTTGTCAGGGGCAGCAGACTAGACCTTTGCAAAGCCAGAGGCTCTGTCCACCCGCATGGAGCCCACTGAGTGGGTCCACTCTCTTCCCGTCTCAACCTCAGCTGCAGCTGCACCGGTGGGCACCAGGTTGCTGCTGTGCGTGAGCTGCTTTGTCTAGGTGGAAACACATATCCAGTTTGTTGCCAAGGGGTGGGGAGAGGTGATGTTGGCAGAGCTGTGAGCAGATGGCAGCCCGGTAGGTCATAAAGGCCGATTAATGTCACATCTTCTGAGGACTGTCCCCTTTAGCCTGGCTATCACCAACACCCTTTGGTTCTAAGCAGGGAATCTTTGGGGAAGAAAAGAAGCACCTAGGATAGCTCTAGCCTTTTCTAGAAAGTAAGGGGCATTCTTTATCATTAAAGAAAAGCCTGTTGTTTTATCACCTGCTTTATTTACACAAAGAAAATGCTCAATAATGAAAACAGCTTCACTCCGTGCCTCTCTCCCCACCCCCAATCACAAGTTAGTTTCCTATGGCTCTGCCATCTCAAGGTACTTTTAGAACCAAACTCTCATAAAAACCATTTAGAACAGTAACTTGATTTCATCATTAAAGAAAGTCTGTTTGCAGCAGTTAGAGTCCAAAGGCCTTTCTAATTGAATGAAATGGTGTTAGTAAGGAAAGTGTCCAGGAGGTATTTGCTGAAGCATTGGGACGGTTATGAAATGTGCTGATTAAATAACTCAATAATTCCAGCATGGAGACTGTTCTTGTGCAGGCATCGTGGGTAGGATGATGGCAGGTGACAGCCAGCCTCCGTGCTGTGAAGGGAGGGGGCTTGTTCTGCTTAGTCAATTTGTGATGGGTTTGCTTGCATTTAATAAGATAATAAGAAAAGCAAAGTAGTTTGTCTGCATCTGTAGTAAAATAATCAAAAAAATACGGGGAGGACACACATCTTTGTTGAATGACTTTACAACTTTCATTTTCCAACTATGACATTGCAGTTTGTTAAATTTAAGAATATAATCGTTCTCTAGCTCGATGCTCTTGAGAAAAAAAATGAGTGCCTTTCATCCCCAGTGGGATGATAAATGATAAAATAAGTGAAAATTTTTATCAGCCACTTAGCACATGTTGATGATCACATGTGAGCGGACTGCTGGTTTACCAAAAAGACCTTACATGTGAGATACTATTTAGTAATTCTTGGAATACGTAAAGGATCTGTAAAAAGTTTGGATTACACTGACAGGTTTCCTTTGGAGAAATGTTGTTTGATCGGAACAGCATTGGACTACTGCCACATGCAGTTAATCTACAGCGGGAGTGTCCTTACGGTGCATTTGGAGGAATTCTTGATTTTCTTGGCAAATTTTATGGACCTTGTCTTTTTCTGACTTTATAGCAGAGTTCCCTCTGTTTTCATGGCCAAGGTTCAGCATTTCTTTGCAATGCCATGACTCTGAAATCCCTTTCTTTGGTTATGTTCCCTAAAGTTCAAATATTTTCTATATATCCCTGTTCCTTGTTTCTTTTTATAAGAGAATTACCTTCTTGACTCTTTTAGTACCCTTTAACCTGAGGACACAGAGTAACCATGAGCTTCAGGAGGGGAATTTGAGGACAAATTGAGTGAAAATACAGTTAATTATTGTAGACTTTGTGTAGTGGGCAGATCCAGAAAGGGCTAGGGGGATGAGATTGTTTCTTAAGATCTTGCTCCTTTTCTTTTGTATTTATTTACATGAGTAGAACTCTTTATTCAGAACATTTAGTTGACTGCAATCTTCAGTTTCTTGTTGCCTTTGTGTGGGTGTGTAGCTTTTGCCTTGTTTTTACTGATATGTTCACTCAACATATCAGTGACATTTTTTGTTTCCTTACTCTTATGTAGAAGACTCAATGGCCTTGTTGTTAATCCTTAGGGCTTTTTATAATCAGTTATATTAATGGTTGCACATTTGAATGGCCTGAGTTTCTTTGCCAGCAAATCCATTCTGTTGAAATGTAGCCAGGAAGTTCTGTTGGCGCCCTTTTAAAACCTGAGTTGAGTGGAATAGTGCGTCAGACAATCAGGGGATATGTGCTGTTGAACACAGGTGGTTTGGATTCTGGGAGCGCAAGCCTTTTTTCTTTTTTCTTTTTTTCCTTTTTTTCTGACATTAATAGGTTTGGTTTATGGAAATGGAGATGATAAAAGTTAATAGAAAACATAAGTTATTTGGTTCTGCTCCAATTCTGCATCCCGCCTGTGTTCATTATGTAACATTCCTCCGGCCGTGTTTTCTGCTGAAGTCCCCGGGAGGAAGACCGGAGGCTGAAACAGGCTGGTTTTACTCTCCTGCCTGGAGAGAGTCAGGGAGAGCCGGCCCCACGTGTGGGGCAGCTGTGACACTTTCAGCCTGTGTAAGGGTGGCTGCTTGGTCCTGGAGTTTGCCTAAAATGTGGCTTTGATGTCTTGTATCCATCACAGCTACTTAGGTCATTTGGGAATTTTAATCTTGCCTTCATTCTCTTCATGTATAAAGGCAGTAACTCCTTGACTCTTATCCCACAGGACTGTAGATTTATCAGACATGATGTCACCGTTCACAGCTTGGCATTGCCGCACCCCTGCCCAGGAAAGAACACTGCCATATGAATCTCCCCATGATGTCGTTAGGGGTCTCCTTTTTTTTTTTTTTTTTTTAAATAGTAAATACACACACACAGAGTTATCATTTATAGAGTGTGCTGACATTTTTTATACATTGATTTGATGTATGTTAGAAGCACTCCAGTCAAGTGGTTAAGATATTCCATGAGGTCCTGCCTTCTGAGAGCTTGCAGCTGAGTTAGGCTGATAAGGTTTGGACCGGAAAACAGGTGGTGACTCTGAGAGGGAAGAAGGGGCGGGAGCAGAACAGCTTTCCTAAGGACAGGGCAGTGGAGCTGTCCTTGGAAGGCTGAGCCAGGTTTGAGATGCAAATATAAACTCAAGTCAGCCATACCAGGTGCTCCAAATCTAGAAACCCAAGCTGTAAGTCTGAAAGAGAACGGTGGAGGGAATGCTACAAAAGGGAGGCTTGGGAGAGAGAGGGGAACGCGTGGGGCTGGAGCAGAGCTTCTCAGGTGTGCAAACACACCTAGCCCACTGCAGCCTCCAGGTCCCGACTGTAGGGTCTGGGGTGGGCTTGAGAGTTTATTTTTTCTACCCAGTCCACAGGTGACCCTGCTGGCCTAGGGAACATGCTCCGAGATCCCCTGGGCTAGACAATGGAGAACCTTGGAGCATGCACTCCTTGTGGAAACGGGGAGCAGCTGATGGTTCTGGAGTGAGGGCAAAGAAGAGCTGGCCAGAGCTGTGTTCCAGGTAGATTGATTTGGCAGGAGGCAGAGACAGACTGGGAGAGGGAGAGGCCTTCTGGAAGCTTGGCAGGAAAAGGAAGGAAGCTCAGGGTCAGAGCCAGGGTTCGTTTTATGTTTGTAGGGAGGTGTTTCTTATTCATTTAAAGAATTAGAGGGGTGTGTACAATTGCCAGATAAATTCCCATCTCCCCCAGCCCAGGCATTCCCACAGCATGTGCTGGCCTGTGCCCTCTGTCACACTTGTCCCTTGGGGGCCTTTGCACCCTCTCTCCTCTCCCCAGACTCTGGGGTCTCATGGCTTATCGCGGTCACTGAGGCCCCTGGGTGACGTTTCTGTGCTTCCCAACCCAGTCCTTAATCTTCAGGGCCTTCCAACTTCTGACTTCCTTGTTTATGAGATGCCCTAGACACTATTATTTCTTCATTTTCTTAAGAAGCTTTCCCCAACCCCCCAGTGTAGGCTAAAATCACCCCTCCTCCCTCAATGCATACCTCCCTCCCGTCACAGTTTCTAGGCCAGGGCATAAGCTGGGCCTACGTTGCCAACTGTAGGCCCTTCCCTGCCTGCTGACCACAGTGGCCTGCAGCCAGACTGTTGCTGCTGCACTTAATTGCCTGGTGGGGTGATTGTAAGCCGGGTTAATTTTGGGAGGTCTCTTTGGCTTTCTTCTAAAAAGTTAGGAAAATAACCCAATGCCCATGAGATTTTTTTTTTTTTTTTTTGAGAGGAGGGAAGGAATTCTGTTCTTCTCTATAAATAAGAAAGATTTCAGGGCCGACCCGTGGCTCACTTGGGAGGGTGTGGTGCTGATAACACCAAGACCACGGGTTCAGATCCCTATATAAGGATGGCCAGTTAGCTCACTTGGGAGAGCGTGGTGCTGACAACACCAAGTCAAGGGTTAAGATCCCCTTACTGGTCATCTTTAAAAAAAAAAAAAAGATTTCATTGAAGCAGTTCTTCTAATGTATTTTAAAAATGAAACAGAATATTTGATATTTAGATCTGTTATTAATTTTCAATAGCATCCTAGCATTTTTTTTTTTTTTTTTGTATTTGTGATCTTGTTATGTCCTTTTAAAGGACATTGTTTTGGTTTTTGAAATGAGCCTGTCCTTTCAGCAAAACCAAGACTACCTAAAATATAAAATTTTTAGGAATTGAAGTTAATTTGTTGTGCAGTTTGTGGGAAAGGATTTCAGGGGAAGCCTGAATGTATATTTCTTATTTTAAGGAATCATTAGACGTGCGCCAGTGGGATCTTCACTATTAACTATGTGGTATAGGAACTGAGTGCAAGAGGTCGATGTCACCCCTAGGGGCCCTAGAGTCAGAGCATGGTGCTTGCCCGCTTGCCGTGTACTGTGACATGTCTGAGTGCTGCTCATGGCACCCACATTACTAGGCACCAGCTTATATGAAGCCACCTGAGCGTGTATGGTGTGTGAGGAAACACCACAACCTTGTTGAAATGAGGATCTTGAATATGCTCTTGCTGTTTCTGTTCCATCTGGGAGGGGCTGAACCGAGCCACAGGCAGGTGAGCGTGGGCGGACTGCAGGTGGCCCCAGAGCGTTCCCATCCAGTCCTTCACAGGTAACTGACTAAGCTAAAAACTTAACTGCTCTTCACACTTAAATTTGAGGATTTGGTCTGTGGGGATCATTTTCTTTGAAATAGTTCTGCAAACTAAAGCGTTTGTGTATTTGGGGAGGAAGGTGCTTCCTGGATTTTCGGAATTAGTTTTTAGATGGTTACCCTTCATTCTGACAATCTTTGTCATGTAAAAAGTTGTTCCAAAATTAATGGCAGAAAATAGAATTTCCAGTTATATAATTGTGTGAGCACAAAGCAGTTGACCTATAGGGAGGTACCTAGAAGCATGCTGTGTGTTAAGGCTGGTTATTTTAAGATTAAAAATTGCTGTAGAAAATCCCCAAAAGGTGGGGGATTTTGTACTTTAAGGAAGGATGTGGGTGGGAGCGGTTCCATAGGCAGGTAGCAGAGTTCCTGGTGTGCAGATTGGCTTAATAAACCTCCGAGACAGTGGTCCAAGAGAACTTTCTGCGGTGATGGAAAAGTCTATTTCTACATGGGCTAGTGTAGTAGCCACTGGCCACATGTGGCTATTGAGCACTCGTAATGTGGTTAGTGTGACTGAGGAGCTGAACTTTTGGTTTTATTTCATTTTAATTAATTTAAGTTACCACTTGCAGTTAGTGGCTACCTATTGGGTAGCAGAGCTGTAAGAGGTTAAGTAACTTGCCTCCTCTCCCATGCTTGTAAGTAGGCACACCTAGGATTGACACCCATCGGTCCAGGGCCAAAGCCAGACATGCAGGCAGGGCACAGCAGAGACACACTTGTTTCTCTTCACAATGACTGGGGCCTCCACTGGGGTGGCTTGAATAGCTAGAGATGTCTAGCAGATTGGGGCCTTGGGTCTGCCTGCCAGGTGGGTTCCTCATCCTTTCTCCATGTCCCCTCTGTGCATTCTGTGCAAAAAGCTTCTTTTCCTCCCATGTCTGTCTGGTGGTGTCTGGTGTGTAGGATGAGGCACTGCGACAGCCCCGTGTCACTCTCCTTGTGGCCTCTCCACATGGCCTCCTCACAGCATGGTGTCTCAGGGTCATTGGATTTCTTACAGGGTAGATGGCTTCCTTCAGAGAAAACATTCTAAGAGGTCCAGGAAGAAACTGGAAGGCTTCCTTTGTCCACGCTCAGAAGTCCCAGCACGTCACTCCTCCCATTCTGTGCTTCAACAAGCACGTCACTTAGGCCAGCCCAGATTTAAGGGGAGGGCATGTGAGTCTACCTCTCACTGGGAGGGTAGCAAAAACTATGCAGCAGGTTTTTATCTACCACACATTTTGTGAAAACGAAATTGATTGCTAATGCGTTTACAGTGCTTGCTGATGATAGATTTTCTGGAAGAATATTTATTCTACTCGTGGAGCACTACTGTCCCGCCACTCCCAGCCAGCACTCCCATCATTTCCGTGGCAGGGTTGAAATAGTGTTGCCACAAATGATAGGTATTTTCTTTCCCCAGCCTTCTTTTTTCTTCCCTTTGCCTCCCGTTGCAGTCAGTCTAGTTTATTTCCTTCGTTAATTAACTATATAAAGGAAGATGAAAGAAGCCGTGGATATTACAGCACAGAAAAAGCCAGCTGGAAATGACATTCACCTGGCCAGAACCTTCCTTACGAGGATTTTGAGAAATTCTATGAGGTACAGTCGGTGTTACGTTTCCTTCACTTCTCTGGTGTAATGAATTTGCCTATTTTATGCTTACTCTTTAGTTCATGGGAAGCTATTATCCAGTCCACCTGTCCCACATTTTGCCGCCTATATACTTTTTCCTGTTATAATTATCTCAGTCATCAAAAGGTTTGCATTATAAGGCTTTTTGGTTTTATTTTGTCAACTATTCTTTATTGAATAATATTCTTGCAATCTTTGCCTGCTGGGAAAAATGATCTCCATGAAGTAGCTGCAGAGGCTCAGTTGAGCTTTTTCTGTCCTTGCCTGGGTTGTAAATTGTCCACAGTGTTGTCATCTCTGTCCTAAGTTACAGAGTGAGAAGGAAAGCTTGCTTCCTACTGTGAAGATGAAGCAGCGAACTTGGGTTGGGGTGCCACATTCCCTGGAAGCTCTGTTATGTCACCCAGCACCTGTAGGGATTTTCACATGGGCACACCTTATCACACCTGAGAAGTGTGGCCAAAACACTAAGCCACACTGGGTTGGGGGGACTGTGGCATGGAAGCCCAGGAGGGTGCACACCATGCCAGAAGCCCTGGCTGCAATGGATTTGAGTCTGTTGCCGATCTAGGGCATTGTGGTGCACATGACAGGGACGCTGGGTTGACTTCACAGACACGCACCAAGGAGCTTGCGGAAGATACGGCTACTAGCCTTAGTTAACTGCAAGACAGCAGTATTTGCTTACTTTACTTAGTAAATAAACAGAGGTGAGCAGTCTAATCTCTGCATGACACAGCCCACTGGGGCCTCACTGACCTTTTCCTCAGCACAGTCCCTTTTCTGCAGGGGAGCCCAGGGCCCTGTGCCAAGCGGTGCTGACACGTAGGAGATCCTGGTATTGTTCCTCCTGGGACAGGGAGGGAAAGATTGGCTTACTTGTTTATTTAGAATAAATGTTATCCATTTAGTTTCACATTCGTCACGTTTTTAATTGACGAGCACCAATTGTCTCTCTTTGTGGAGTAATACCTTTTAAGGAATAAGGCCTGCTTCACGTTGTGTAGCTGTGACTGCCAGTCCGCACAGGACAGACTGGTCACTAACCCAAATCTATGCAGGAGGTGCATGGTGGCCACAGTGAGAAGTGCACAGAAGTGACACTGAGCATTCTGCATGAGCAGCCAGGCCCAGCTTCTGCCCTCATACTTGTCTTGGCGTGAGGCACCCTGCCTGTGGAGTTCCTGACCCTTTGCCTTCTCTTCCAGGAGAACCGAGCTGAGCTGGCGGCCACACTCCTGGCACGCCGCCAAGGTGTCGGACAGCCCGCCTGAGCCAGCAGCCTCGCAACTCCCCTGTGCCCGCGGCTGCCCCTCCTGGCATGGCCGCCACCACGCCAGGTAGGGCCTGCACCCCAGGACAGAGTCTGTTTCACACTACACAGATGCTCGTGACTGCAGCCCTGTTGTGACAGCACATGCTTGACTCAGAATGATCATGATGTTTGTGATGAGACCAGGCCATCGATACATGATTGCAGTTAGAATTCTATATTTTTCACTGAGCGGACACATGTGTGACTCAGGAAACAAAACATAAGACGGCCAGGCGAGGGATTTGCAAACACGCTTTCTCATGTGTGCTGTTGAAGTGAGGGGACTTACTGCTCGGGTGGAGGCCCTTTGTGACAGCGGGTGGCATGCCAGGCTGTTGATGGTTCTGAGACAGGTGGCACTGCTGTCCATGTCACCCACCCTGCCCACAGCCACTGCCCTTCTTTCGAGGGTTTCCCACGTGGATTGGAAGGCAGGAGAGATTTATGAGGTACAGGTGCATTTCCTGCCTGGGAGATTCTGTTAAGCCTGTGCACCCTCTCCCAACCCCTTTGGGTTAGTGGCCAATGTCCTCACTAGTCTCCCATTAGCAGGATGAAGGTAGTAGCAGAGTGTTGTTTTGATGTGTATGTGTGTGGGTGTGTGTATGTCCCCATATATGTGTGCATGTATATCTCTGTGTGTGTCTGTATGTGTGTGTGTGCAGATGGGCATCTCTGTAGGTGTGTGTGCATGTGTATCTGTGTGTATGCCTATAAGTGCATGACTGACTGTGCTTGTATGTGTACACATGCACACATGTGTATCTATGCGAGTGTGCAAGTATGAGTACATATGTATCTATGTATGTATGTTTGGAGCTAATGTAACCACCTCAAAGTCAGTCTTTGGCAGTTAATCAATACCAGTCTACTACAAAACTGGAAAGTAAAGTACTCATGTGGCATGAAGGAAATACATTCTAAGTATGATATTATGTATTTAAAGTGACTAGAAATGATGGTAATTAGAGCCCAGGGTAATTTTGAGAAACCACAGATTCTCCACTGAGTAGTAAAACTTAAGTGAAAAGTGGGCCTTGTATTTCATTACTAAAGTGACTTACTATAACAGGATCTCCATTAAGCCCATTTGGTGGTTTCTTGATTAAAGAAACATACATACTGTGCACATGTGCGTGGAAAGAACACTTCGTTATATCTGCTTGGACTTAGGATCTCACAAGAGAGGACACCTGGTCTGTCCATAGAGACCCCAGTGGTCTTCTGCCTCCCGCAGGTGACTCTGCCAGTCTATTCTCCCATGTCCTTGCCCTGGTCACAGTTTTCTGTCTCATCCTCATTATCCTCAAAACTACTATATCCACAGCATTTTTTTTTTTTTTTTTACCTGAAGCGTGAATGTTCCAGCTTGTTGGGCTTTAAGGAAAACATTTAACATCCTCAGTGAATAGTTTCACCATTAAGAGCTACCAGTCACTCTCATGCACACAACAATTACTTTCTCCCAGAATAATTAATTTCTCAATTAGCCATTTGTTTCTCTCTCTTAGACACCACCTAATTAGGAATCTTTGTTTTTTTGGTGTTCATATAGCTCCAATGTAGGTTTGATCAGTCACTGTACAGTGTGTATTCCTGCTAATAAAGCCTGTCTCCTGTGTTCTCCATCAAATACTCAGTTGATGGAGAGTTTAGAGGGGAACTAGGAATACTTTAATATTTAGATTTAGAAAATAAATGTTATCCCTTAACTTTCTCTTTTAATTTTAAAATTATTTGAATTTTTGATTGCTTCCTTGTGTTAATAATCCATAATAAGAAGCATTTCATACACTAACCCAGGGATTCACAAACTGCTTCTGTAAAGGGCCAGCTAGTAAATATTTTTGGCTTTCCTGCCCAGACAGTCTGTTGCAATTACTCTGCTCTGCCCTGGTAGCACGAGAGCAGACAATACATAAACTAATGGGCACAGTTGTGTTCCAGTAAAACTTTATTTATGATCTGAAATTTGAATTTTATATAATTTCCACAAGTAGGAGAAACGTTATTACTTGGATTTCTTTTCCTCCAACCATTTAAAAATATGAAAAGCCTTCTCAGCTCATGGGATGTAATTTGCCACCCTCTGTACTTAACTATTGATGACCGCAGAAGTTTTAATACCAGCAATACCTGCTAGCTTCATGGGCATTAGGGTGAGAAAGTGCCTGCTGGTGTTGAAAGGCATCTGTTGGGTAAAGGGGCATCCAGCAGGTAGAACCCTGCCTTTTCAATCTGCCCTCAGAGAGTTTCTCTCTCTCTATGCTAAAATTTCGGTGTGCCGTGGTGAAAGCTCAGACCCAGGGATGTCATCCTAGGAAGTGTGATGGGGCATCTCGATGTTTCCATGGCGGTCAGCTGTGCTCGCGTGCTGTCGTCCTCATTCTCGCCCTGTGCTGAAGCCCACCCATGTCGTTCTTCTCGTTTCTGTAGCTCCTCCTCCCATGACCTGTCCAGCTCGTGGGAGCAGACAAACCTACAGCACTCTTCCGACCACTTCAGCTCCCTGGGGAGCGTCGACAGCCTGGACCACCCCTCCCAGGGTCGCCTCTCAGCCACCAAGTCCAACAGCAGCATTGACCACCTGGGCAGCCACAGCAAGCGTGACTCAGCCTACGGCTCTTTTTCCACCAGCTCTAGCACCCCTGACCACACCTTGTCCAAGGCCGAGGCCTCCTCCACAGACAACATCCTCTACAAAGTCAGCCTCTGGGAGTCCTCTGGGCAGGGTGGCGGGTGGCAGGGCCAGGCCGCCAGTGACACTCAGGGCTTAGAGGAGAGGCTCGTGTGTTTCCCTCCCAGGATCTCCGGTGACTGTAATAAAAGCCCCAGGCCAGAGGACAGTGCTGAGCCCAAGCTGATCACTTCTGGGAGGTCCAATTTTGGGCCAGTCTGGTATGTTCCTGATAAGAGGAAAGCACCTTCCTCTCCTCCACCACCCCCTCCTCCTCTGCGCAGTGACAGCTTCGCTGCCACCAAGAGCCATGAGAAGGCCCAGGGCCCTGCACACTCAGAGGCGGCCACCATGCAGCACTTTATGTCCCTGGCCCGGCCTCAGCCTCGCATTGACTATAAACCAGACCCTGCCGACCGGCAGCGAAGGCTGGCACGCCCCAGCAGCGGAAAGGGAGTGGACAGCTCGGGCTACCTGCCAGAGGCCCACCTGGACTGCGGCTGGCCGTGCGCCGACGACAGGGTGGGCAGGCTCCAGGCCTCCCTGCCCGGCACAGACTTATGCTTCCCACAGGCTGCCCACAGGGGCCAGCACCCCCGCCAGTACAGTGACGAGAGTCCCTGCTTTCCCCAGAGCACCAGGGCCCTCTCCGGCAACAGGCAGGAGCCCCCCACTGCCCACTTCCAGGAGCAGAGTGAGGGGGGCGGCAGCCAGAGCCACTACTGCTGTGCACCTGTCAGGCAGCTGCTCCCGGGGGAGTACTGGCATTGCGACACGGGCGTGAGCCAGCAACGTTGCCTACCTCAGCACGGGGAGGCCCTGGCCATCCGGAAGAGAGAGAGGGGCTCCCCGCTGGAGGCAGGCTGCGCCCCAGGAGTGCAGGAGCCTCTCAGAAGAGGCCACTCTGGGAAAGCCGCCCAGAAGGACGTGGGGGACGGCTTCGGGTGGGCAGACGGCTATGGTGGCAGAATCTCGCCCCAGAAGACACCCATGCTACACTGCTTGATGCAGGAGGGTACAAGCCAGGGGGGCACCGAGAGGCCAGCGCCGTTTGACACCCAGGTGGGGAAGCCCATGCGAAGGAGCAACCGATTTGCCACCACTCTGAGAAAAGAGATCCAGATGCGCAGAGCCAAGCTGCAGAAAAGCAAAAGCACAGTGACACTGACCACAGCCAGCAAAGCAGAGGACACCACTGGTGACTGGGGGCCCCAGCTGGAAGGGGCCACCGGTGCCACCCCAGAAGCTTCCTTCCCCTGCAGCTATAAAGACCACCTGAAGCAGGCTCAAGCCCGGGTCCTGAGGGCCACGTCCTTCAAGCACAGCGACTTGGACCCCAGCCCAGCTGACCAGTATCCAGGGTCACCAGAACACAGGACTAGGGATCACGGCACCTCATGCTTGTTGCCCGGGGATCCAGACCCTGTCTCCTACTTTTCGGAGGCGGGCCTCGCCAAGCCTCTGTCATCTGGAAGTGGCATGCCCCACGTCTCCCGCATCGGAGGCAGGAAACGGTTCACTGCAGAGCAGAAACTGAAGTCCTACTCCGAACCCGAGAAAATGAATGAGGTGGGCCTCTCAGGGAACTGCGGTCCTCACCAGTACCCCAGGACGTCCGAGGATACTGTGGGCACCCTTGCTGACAGGTGGAAGTTTTTCGAGGAAACAAGCAAACCCATTCATCAGAGGCCTGGGCAGAGACAAGCTCTGTGGGGATTCACAAGAGAGAAGCCCGAGAGGCTGTGGACAGCAGGCCATGGGTGCGAGGGCGCTGAGCCTTGGTTCCGGAAGAGGTCGAACACCACATCTTCTGGAGAAAGCCTCCACGGTCACAGAAAAGTGGACAAGGCAGGGAAATTGGAACCACCAGGGAAGCTCGGAACCTTTGCAGAGTATCAAGCCTCTTGGAAGGAACAGAGGAAACCTCTGGAAGCCAGGAGTTCTGGGTGGTATCACTCTGCAGATGACATTCTGGATGTGGGTCTGGACCAACAGGAGAGGCCGCAGTATGTCCATGGAAGGCCCCGGTCGTCGCCGTCCACAGACCACTACAAACAGGTAAGCACAAGTGAGGCCATAGCCTGCCCTTGACTGTCATCTTAAGACTCGTGCAGGACACACCCAAAATAATGGCCCAGTATCGGTGCTGCTGGAGCTCGGTGTTGAGCATTTATGTTCATCGGCTTTTTCAGTGTCAGCATGTGTGAAAGGTCCTTGAGGACAAAGGTACCTTCACAGCAATTTCAAGCGCTGTGTTTCTGCAAATCCACATCTCTCATTTCCAGCCTCGTTGTCGTAATCTCCTACTTCAGTTTATCTTTCCCCTTAATTAGCTTGCCTGTGCCTTCACACTGAGTGAAGGATTTAATTAGCTTGCTCCTGCCTTCACACTAAGCAAAAGACTAGAAAATGGTAACTCGCCCCTCTGAACTGAAAATGGGTGCTTTATTTAAAGTCTTAAGACAACCTACGATACAGTATTTGTTCTTTGTAGTATTTTTTTCATTTGCATATATTTTTGAGAGTTGCCCTTGGGCACAAAATGTATTTAAAATGTATTAAGCTATTGCATTTTGTTAAGGTTAGAGTTTTGATGCAGAGAGTTAACTTCAGACTTTCTAGAAAACTACATGTTTTTATCTGTACTTTAGTGTGGAAAGTCAGTCTCCTTCTGTCCCTGTTTCCCTCTCCCACTCTTTCTGCTTTTTCTGCCTATTATATCTGCATTTGTGTAATTCAAAGAAAAAAATTTTCTGCAGTAACAGATGCAGTTTCTTTATAAAAGAACCAGTAGTAGATTTAATACAAGAAGTCCAGTATGTGCCTGGAAAGAAAGCTGTGCATTTGCACTGTGGTGTCCTAGTGCTGAAAACCCGCACAGACACTGCGGGCATTTGTTTCTGCCATTGCTGTGCCCTGGCTATGGACCATTCAGCATGACCTCTGAGAATTCCATGCATCTTGGTCAGGAGTGAAGAATCCCAGATTCCAACAAGTCCTAGAGCTGGAGGCTTCAACGCAGTGATTTGTGACCAGCTGTGTTTTATTTTCTCTCTTTTGGCTGATTGTGTCATACAGTTTTACAGGCTTCACGTAGGAGTTCTGTTTCCTGCCCAGAACAGAAGTGGACGTGGGGTCGTAGTTCAGTCGTTTCAATGAAATGCTTTGTCAAATGGAATTGGCGAGTCTCGGCACAAGACAACAGGCAGCTTCATGGACGTTGTGGTGCAGCCGCACAAGGCGGACCGGCAAATGAGGGGTTTCATAATAACAGAGGTCTCGGAGAAGGCAGCTTGATGACTCGGTGTCTCATTGTGTTGCCCTTGGCAGGAAGCGTCTGTCGAACCGCGAAGGCAGGCAGAGGACCCTGGTGAGCACAGAGAAGAACTTCCCTCCACAGTGTGTGCCCCGGAGGGACATTCCACTCCGAGGTAGGTGAAATTTGGATCTAGGGTCACTAAAAAGGTGTCTTGGGGGTGGGCTTCTTGATGGTGGGTGAATGCTTGGTTAGCGTGGCCAGATGTCTGGTTTTTGCCAAACCCAAAGCGGCTGCTAACTGGGTGGTTTCCAGTGGCCCTGATGCCCTGGGGTTCTGAGCAGAGCCTGTGTGCCCTGCAGCCCTGCCCTGAGGAGTATTCCAAAGGCACAACTGCCTTCTAAAGCTGTGGTGGCATTTTGGGTTCTTAAGATGGCTGTTGTGCTCTCTGTACAGTGAGACTCTTAATGGCAACAAAACAAGAAGCCCAATTTAACATTTTTGAACTACATGCTTTATATGGAACACCTGGAACACCTGACCGAAGGGATGCTTCAGCCAGCTAGCGTGCTGCTGTGTTCCTGGGACACCATCTCGAAAGTGTAGTTGACCCTGAGGATTGTCAGTTGGAGAGGAATAGGGCAAGCCTTCCTAAGTTGGGTTGATTTAATGAGTTCAGTTTGAGCTTTAAGATAGAAATCAAGTCAGTCGACTCCCGAGAGAGGCTGGGAGCAACTTCAGGAACCACAGTGGCACCAGGGTGTTACGGTATTGCATGCCCTAATTCCAAAATGTTGTATAGTGGCTGTTCACTTGTGGTGAGGATAGGATTTAGATTAAATATACAATATAATCTTGCTCCTCATGCATGAGGAGGGCAGGATAAGAAAGTGTATGTCTCCTTCTGCAAAAGATGTGCTGGAACCTTATGTTAAGTGGGCTGCTGGCAGGGAGGACATAACTGTACACAGAAGGATTACCCAGTGCAGTTTTTGATTGGCTGAGAATCTCCTGTGATTGGTGCGATATTCAGATTGAACACTGACCTCAAGCCGCAAGGATTCCGTTGCAGAAAGCAAACACTGAAGAGCCTTCTGTAATGGGTTTTATTTCATTTGGCTATAAACTGAGTGCTGTTGGTCTTATCCGAGAGTATCAAATATTTACGTGGCTCTGAGGCGACAGAATTGATATTCTGAGTGTGTTTGTGCAGGAGGTCCCTGCAATTACTTAACAGTCTGCAGGGCTCGCACCAAGAACCCATGGGTAAGAAAGGCCAATGAATAATCCACCTACAGAACTGAACTGTGTCTGAGGAGCACAATTATAGCTTTATTACTGTGGATCCCAAGCGAGTCACGTACCGGGTGCCAGCTGTGGTCTGTTTTCAAAGCCAGCTTCCCAGCGCTGCTGCAGAGGTGCGGCCAGTTGCGTGCTGCATTGGGGCTGAGCGCTCGGTGGGCTCTGCGCACGCAGGCTCTTGCTCTGCTTCATGTCATGAGCATTTAACAGTGCAGAGGGCACACGTGGCCGTGGCTTGTAGCTCCTCTGCAGTGCAGAGTGTCCCCAGGAACAGCCATCATGTGCGTATCGTGTGTATGAGTGTGTGTGAGTGTGCGAATGGCCCTGTCAGTACTGAAGGGAGCAGGAGGAAGGGAGAGGGGCTGTATGCTTCCTCTGTCACAGCTTCGTCCTCCTGCAGCCTGCATAACGGCTCTGAAGAAATTGGTTCCAGAAGCTTTCCGCTTTTGAACTACAAACCCAGCAATTTTGGGGATTATTGTGTGTCTGTTTTTAAGAGTGAGGCTCGTGCAATTTTAGAATATGAACGTTGAAAAGTTGTTTTCAACTTTTTCCAGAGACTGGTTAATTTCTGAAAGATCAGCAAGAATGAATACCCTTGAAAAACTAAATTTGAGAATAATAGATATAAAAGTTTGAGCAAAGGATTGTCCATTGCCCACGAAAACCAAAACCTATAATGTAAAGCTTTAAAGATACCCAGTGTTTTGCAAAAGTTTAAAGTAACATGATCATGTCCGTGTAAAGAATATAAATTCCTCCTCTAATAACTGATGCCTGATCACAAAAGAGCATTGAGATAGGAATTATTTTTTATTGGTTGTCTGTTCATGCAAATCAAATGGAGATGACATTTTTTGTGAGGTTCAAGATCCTGTGTTATATATAAAGACAAGTAGGGCAGAGCTCTGCCCTCAAAGGACCTCACAATATAGGAAGGCACAAAAGACACAAATACTGACAGCTGAAATGATGACACAAAATTACAAATCTTGTAATAAGTTGCGTGGTGCTTCTGAAGCTGTCAGAAGTGAGAGTTAGGTGACTTCTGGGAAGACAGATGGGGTTTGAGCTACCTGAGCCCGGGGGGGCGGACCTGCAGCGTTCGCTTACATCCAGCATGTCCAAGCAGCCCACCTTACCTGTTCTGATGGTCTTTGCCACTGCTTCTAGAGGTTTTGCACCCGATCCTCCAGTGCAGTTGTTGTAACCAGCAGGTATCTGCTTCATGCAGATACTCTCCTGCTCACTTGGGGTCCCTGGAGCGCTGGGTGTGTATCAGTTTCCTCAAGCTGCTGTAACAAAGGACCACAGACTGGGGGGCTTAAACAACAGACATTTATTTTCTCACAGTTCTGGAGGGTGAAACTCTTAATATCCAGGTATGGCAGGGTTGGTTCCTCCTGAACCCTCTCTCCTTGGCTTATACACTGCATCTTCTCCCTGTGTCCTCATATGGTTATCCCTCTGTGTGTGTCTGTGTCCTAATCTCTTCTGATAAGGACACTAGTCCTTTTGGATTAGGGCCCACCCTAGTGACCTCATTTTACCTTAATCACCTCCTTAAAAAGGCCCTATCTCCAAATACAGTCACATTCTGAGGTCTTGGGGGTTAGGGCTTTAGCCTATTAATTCTAGTGGTTCAGAACACTAGAAGAAATGTTCCTGCTTCTTCCTTATACTTTTATATGAACCACTTCTATCTACTGCGTCAGCGCTCTCAGGAAGTGACATACCTACGTGCACCTATGCATCCACTCACATACCCATCTGTGCATCTACCCACCCACCCATCTCTCCATCCATAGTTCAGCCATGAGGTGTCACATGCACAACTGATGTGCGAGCATTTAAAGTGGAGGAAAAAGGGGAACTGCCAACCTGTGTGCAACTGAGAAGAAGGGGACCTGGCAAAACGTGTCTGGACGCTTTTTGACCATGCGTGACTGAAGGATTATAATTGCACACACCTCTGGTTCAATCATTCCACATTTAAGAGTTTACCTTCAAAGTGGACACCCTCCACACCATGAACGGTGGCATCCTCTGCAGAGTAGGAAGGTGTGGGGAGGACAGTGACTCTTGTACTCACATCACAGGTGTATTTGTCACATTCTTCCCTTGTCCTGTTGGAGCTGCCTCCTCACTGCCTGCAGGACCAGACTGATAGCTCCTGGAAGACCAGAATTTTCTTCTTTCATTTCTCAGTACCCTGTACCTAGCATAGTTCCTGCATAGATTAGGTGCTCAATAAGTTGTTGGTTGGATGGATGGGTGATGAATATATAGATGGAGGGATTAATGAACAGATGGATGGACCAGTCTTAAGGTGGATGGGTGGAGAGATGGGTGGGTGGGTGGATGAATGATGGGTATGTGGATGGATACATGGGTGCATGGAAGGACAGATGGATGGAGGGAAAGATGGATGGATTGATGGATGGAAGGATGGATGGGTGGACAGATGGGTGGGTGGATTCACAGATGGGTACATGAATGGATGCACAGGTGCATGTGTGTATGGATGGATGGGTAGACAGATGGGTGGGTGTATGAATGGACAAATGGATGGAAGTATGGGCATGTGGATGGATGGGCAGATGGATTGGGGCATGAATGGATGGAACCAACCTAACCTCCCTTTAGTTAGTTATTGATCATGGTGAATACTCATTCCATGTTGGTACATTCTGTGTGCTGAAATATTATTATCTAAGGTTTGAGTTTACACACTAGTAAGTGAAATGGGCTTTACTTATCTTTCTGCACTAGTATAGCATTTAGAATGGAGAGAACATAAACCTCTCAAAATAAATTGGGTAGCATGGACTTGTGTTCCAGTATCTCATTTGAAACCTTGTAAGGATGCTAAAATGGGCTATGTTGGATTGTTGCTTCTCTAATCCGAGAGTCTTCAGTGAGGATTGTGTTCTGGGAGGCTCTGGAGACTGGAGCTGAAATGGGTTCTGGGGCGGTCCCCAGCAGCTGTGGGTGCTGGCGTGTCCCCCTTCTCTGCCTGCCTCCAGCCATTTCCGCCCCCGCCTGTTGAGCTTCTGCCAAGCGCAGACAGGCTGGCACCGACCTCGGGCTTGTATTTTGTTGGGACAGATGGGAGGGGAGAAGGAGAAAGGAAGATGTATCCTAAATCCCAGTAGTAGCCACAAAGTTGAGTACATATGAAATATAGCTCTTTAGGGAAAATTTGGTTTGGTATAAAATGCATAAACAAGCTGAACGAAGCCGAGGGTCATCTCTCTAGATGTATTTCCTGAGAGGTGACTTGGTATACAGGGGTTAATGTGAAGACCAATTTTTCATTTGCAAAACTAGCTTCTTAGGAGTAGATTTTAGAATAAGTAACAGGGATTTATCATCCAAGCTCTACCCTCGCTGGTTGCTTGAGGGCACACGTTTACTTCCCTGGCCTTCAGTTAGCTGAGGCGCAATTGAAGCCTGCCATTCTGAACTGCTCTGCTGGGCCATTGTGAAGCTCTGCTGGATCGGTCAGGGTAATGAGGCAAAACTCGAGCTTGGGAGTTTTTTAGGGCAGAGCCTGGCATTCTGCACAGCCTTGTTCCAGCATAGAGTAGTGCACTGAACAGAGGGGAGCACATGCAAACATCGCACCATCGTCCCAGAAATGATAAAGCAGCCGTAGGAAGGGAAAAGACTGTGGCATGGTCTAGCGGTTTGTTTTTATGTCTTAATTTACAACTACATTTTCCCCCTTATATTTATACCCACTTGGACTTAGGAAACCCAGAACCAGGACAAGTGGCCACAGGTTTGTTTACGTGTTGGTTTCGTCTTGTGACTCCACGTTATTTAGAAGGAAGAGTTTTAAGGCAATTGTTTGCAGGTTCCAGGGTTGGGGGCTGGGGAGGAGAACAGGGAGACAGATTGCAGAGCACCCATGTGGAAGGAAGGTGGAAATGATGCAAAAGCTGAGGGGAACAGCAAGAGGATGGGGATGGTGGCTTCATTCAGACAGCTCGGTGCTAGGTGGGACAGGGAAGCAGAGGCTTCTGCCAACAGCATTTCTGAGTGCAGCTTCTGCCTTCAGATTGGGATCCAGCATACGTAGCCATAACCGCACAGTCTCCTTTGTTCCTGGTGTGACTTCCAGACTCCGACCTGATGGTTGCTTTCCTAGAAGAATCCCCAGCCCTGCAGAAAGTTGCCCATCATCCCCCATCACCCGCCCCTGGTGCCCACACAGGAGCTCCCTTTTTAGCCAGTAACAGCTTGATGCCCACGGCGCTCTCTCCTCAGATGGAGACTTCCATGGCTTGTTCTGTTACGGCAACCCACTCTGCGCCTTGGATCCTCTTGTCCCTCTTCTCAGTTGACTGTTCTTCTCAGAGCCTTCACCTTTGTCAGTCGACCTCGGTTGAGTTTGCACTTAACGGCATTCTTGCTTTCTCCAGAAACCCACCCGAATGCACAGACATTCATCGTCCAGCCCTGCTTCTGCTCTGCAGTGTTGTAGGAGAGTCCCAGCCCAGGCAGGGTTGAGGTGGCACAGGCATGCACTCGTGTAACACTGTCAGGATTGAAGTGCTACTTACCTTAGTGTCATTCAGATTGGCGGAGTTGTTGGTCAAGCTTCCACTGGCTACTCTTGAGATGATCTTTGCTTTCTTTTAATTCTTGTGGGCCCTTGGTTCATTGATTAGTTAAGCTGCTTTCATCTTGATTCTAGAACCAAATTATAAAGTAGCAGCTCTTGGATCCCTGCTTCTTCTAGTGGGACCCCGTGTGTCACGCTGTTTCATAGCTATTTTGTTGACTTTCCTGCTGTTCATGGGTGAAGTTGAACTTCTGCATCAAACACGTGTGGTCACACTGTGTTAGAAACATGAGCATACCTCCCATGTGAATTATGAATATTGGCTTGTGGTTCCACCCTGCAGAAGGTACCATCTGTAAGAGGATGCCGTGGTGTTCTCGCCCAGCAGGGGTGGGTAACATGCATAAACAGCATTGCAAAGTGGACGATATCAAACCTGCGTCACAGAGACGAACAAGGTGAAGGTTGAGCAAGCTGCTCTCTGATGATCTACAAGGATCCTGGCCTAGTCGCTGCGTCCCTTCTTTGTCCCTCTAATTTTTGGAAACCCTGGAAAGCAGGCTTCAGTGCAGGCAGTCTCTTGGCAAGGGCAAGTCAGCTTAATTGCAATGAGTTTTTCCTCTACGTCTTTCTGTCTGTGTTGGCATTATATATTAGATCTGTGAAACCACTGTATCTGGAGAAGGCCGTTGGGTAATCGGCCCACCGAGGTTAAGCTTCTTCATGAGATAACTGGAGGACTAGACATCCTGTCTGGTTCTATGTTGTCCTGGTGGCCCTTGGACTCTTAGGCTTTTTCAGTGTGCATACAGAGGGCCATATTCATTGTTATTTGTCTGTGAGGTTTCTCTAAATGGCTTACTTTCTTTTTTTGGAAATGGGGTTACACATTTATTTATTTACCTATCTTTAAAATGTAAGACTCGCATAACACTAACATTTTAACCTGTGGTTCAGGGACATTTAGCACATTCACAATGTTGTGCAAACTCCACTGTTATCTTGTTCCAGAACATTTTCTTCACCCCAAAAGGAAACCCTGTACCCATTTTGCAGTCACTCCTGAAATGTTTATTTTTAATGTTTGACCTAAAAAGTTCCCAGAGACTCAGCGTTTTAAGTGACCCTTAAGTGACACTTGTTAGGTTCTTGCAGTTAGTTGCAGAAACTGACAAAACTCATCCATTTTTTGAAGGCACATAAATTTGAAATAAAAAAGGAAAACAGTTCTGTGAGTCACCTTGTTCTCAATATAAACAAAAAATGCTTGCCAGTGTTTTCAAGTGTTTATTTAAACCCGCGCAAACCCAAAGACTTTCTAGAGGAGACGTCAGAGTCAGGAGCATGTCCTGAGTCTGCTTCCCACCGTGGCCCCACTCAGCAGCCCACTTGCCTCACTCTCGGACCTCGAAAGTCTCCCCCACCTCCTTCCCCCGAGGATCCAGAGGAAAGGGAGGCGAAGGAGGAGGCCTGAGGCGTGGAGAGTGACCACATGGCAGCCTGAGAGTATGTCTACTTCAGGTCTTGTCAGACACCGCTTCGAGCACATCCTTGGGAATGTGTGTGTCCTCTTTGTGAGTCTGAATGTCTCTGTCTTCATTTCCAAGCTAAATCTTAAATTCAAATCAGGATACTCTGGGTGCTGTGCATGACCACGATTGTGTGTGCAGGAACCTTGTTGTCCATGGTAAAAGCGTAACATCCCTGGATGGGAAGACAGAAGAAGTATAGGGCTCCCACAACAACAACGCTATTCCCCTGCATGAGGGATGTCAGAGTGCCATGCCAGCAGAGCTTTGCGTCCTGTTAGGTGAAAGAGTGGTGATGACTGAAATGAGTCCTTTGTGGCATCCAGGAAAGCATGGTACCTGGACCCAGCTGGACTGCCTGCCTAGGGCACGAGTGTCACAGTTCACCCTCAGCAAAGTCATGCCACCCGTCATATTAAAACTAACATTGGCTTTATAGTTTTGCTTGCATGTAACTTGCAAGTTTGTCTTGTTTTTTATAGCCAAAGAGCTATAAAAAATAAGGAAAATAAAGCATATTTTATATTTAGACATACTTAACAATATAATGAAAATAATTGAAGCCACGTATTGAACTCATATGGTTCCATTTATGTAAAATGTCTGGAACAGGCAAATCCTCAGAGACAGAAAATATATTAGTGGTTGCCAGGGCTGCAGAAGGGGGGAAATGGAGTGACTGCTGATGGGTACGGGGTTTCTTTTTGGAGTGATGAAAATATTATGGAATTAGATAGTGGTGATGGTTACCCACCTCAGTGAATATACTAAGAACAACTAATCTGTACACTTTCAAATGGTGAATTTTGTGGTATATGAATTTTATTTCAATTTTGTAAAAATCTCAACACTGGGAAACCACAAGAAAATTTTTTAAAAGTTTGAAATGGGTTTGTGCATTAAGTATCTCTAGCTCAGAGATCGACAGACTTTATAAATGGTCAGATGGTAAATGCTTTTGGCTCTGAGGACGTAGCATCCCCGTTGTGACTCTTCACCTCTGCTGTCGAGCATGAGAGCAGCCTCGGCGTGCCTGGTTGCCCTTCCCCATCGGGCCTAGCGAGAGGAGCCTGCAGGATCCACTCTGTCCCACCATCCCTGGCAGCCACGGGGGGCCTTCTCCTTCTCCGCTTTTCTTCCTACCCCCATCTGAAGCAGGAGCCAAGGTGAGCAGAGCCTCGGAGCTGTGTGTAGCTGCCTGCAGAACTCACCCAGCCAGCTTCCTTCAGATCCCCGTGTGTCCCTATAGCCAGCCCTGCCTCCTGTTTACCAGGCTCAAGTTATTGCTGTACCTCTCAGTGGACCTGTATTAGCTCCTTGAGTAGAAGTGTAGATTCGGTACCTTGCAGACTGTGTCTCTAAATAGGAAATCTCCCAGCTGTGGTGCACTTCTGCATGCCCATGCCCCAGTGGATCCCTCTCCACTCTGCTCGCTATATTCACCTCCTGTATACACACCAAAGTCCTCTTCTGGCTCTCTTCCTCCTAAGCAAGTCCCACACATCCCTCAGACTGCATCCTTTCCTTGGAGCACTGCCGGGATCATCTGCAGAGTCTGGATCTTACAGGTTATGATGTTACGATATACCCTCTCCCATGACGCACCCCACGTGAGTGGTGTCGAGTGGTGTAGAACCAAGAAGGTTGAAGGGTCTAGGTGAGAGTCACTTGGAAAAAAGTTAATGAGGGAGCAGAATAGCTCGCTTCTCTGTTTTTAGGAATGAGATAAAGAATCACTAGACTCGCTGTTTCAAGTTCTAGGGAAGCAGAGGTTGGGATGATTCAGCAGAAGAAAGGTTTATGTAACCATTGGTTTAATCAGGGGTCAGCATACTATGGCCTTCAGGCCAAATCTCTGCCTGTTTTTATAAATAAAGTTTTATTGGCACACAGCCACAGCCATGTGCTCACGGGTTGCCTGTGGCTGCTTTCCCTCTGTAATGGCGGAGTTGAGTCTTTTGCAACATATAGCTCCTAGACCCGAAATGATTTCTTATCTGTCCCCTTAGGGAAAGGGCTTGCCAGCGTGTTGGGTTTAGTAATGGGATGTAAAGGATGGTCTACTATGGGTATGCTTCCAGGACAGGAAGCGTGGACCTGAACAGCAGCCTGTCTGTTTTCAGAGAGGCTTCTTTGTAGTATCTTGTGATTCTCTTGTAGCAGTATATCCGTTTCTCTGTCATTTTAATTTTAATCTTCCTTGTTTCTGGTGTGGTGGTTTAACGTGGGGAGTCTGCTTTATTTCCCCAAGAACAGGGCCAGGCTTGTTCACAGCCTGAGAACATAGGGAATGCGGGGTGCTTTAAACACCAGGTCCTTTGGGACGCTCTGACTTGTTCGTGACAGTGTGGATTAGGGAAGGCTGTCCTTGGACCACAAGGGCATGCCACTCAATTTATGGGAAGTGACTCAGGAAAGATTAGAGCCTTCAAGGTGAGGAGGAAGAATTCCTTTGGAATGTTAGGGAGCTGGGGTGGTTATTTTATTCTGTTCCTTTTTTATTTGTGGGATTTTTCAAGGGCACAAATGTTTTGTGTCGATTAAAAACAGATTAGTATATACTTTATTACAAGTATTTATGATTTAAAACTTTTAATAGTATTAATACAGCATAATCTATGAAAACACTTGAGCATCTTATAAGTCCTGATAATTATGCCTTGCTCTAAGAACCACGGATATATGGAAATCTAAATTATAAACCTTAATATTATAAAACTGCTTTCAGGCCGAACCCGTGGCTCATTCGGGAGAGTGCGGCGCTGGGAGCGCCGAGGCCGCGGGTTTGGATCCTATTTAGGGATGGCCGGTGCACTCACTGGCTGAGCGCGGTGCGGGCGACACCAAGCCAGGGGTTGCGATCCCCTTACCGGTCATAAACAAACAAACAAACAAACAAAATATATATATATATATATATATAAAACTGCTTTCACTTTGGAAATAATTCATTGAGGGTCTTCTAAAAAAGAGAAGGAGGGGGAAGTGATTCTCATAAAAGTAGAGAGTAGAATAATGGTCCAGGAAGCCAGGAGTGGAGAAGTGGGGGACTAATGAGGACAAAACCATGCTATCTGCCCTGAGTGAGTCATTATGCAGGACACACATGCATTGGGACAATACACTGTCCCCCACCAATAGGTACAAGTACATGTTAAATATAAAAAGTATTAATGGATTAGAGCACAGCCAGCAGCAAGATCTTGGTTTCCAATACCTTTCTCCACTAAAAGAAACCAGGGCTCCTCGGAGGAATGGCTGAGTCTACGGCTGGGGCAGGGAATGTACAAGATGAGCCTGGAGCCATCTTGTCATGCCAGAAAGTAAGGATGTGCTCAAACACATACATAAATAAACCCAACAACGGCCACAGTGAGGGTTTGTCAAAGGGACACAGGAGAAGATAGTGACCAAAGCTGGAACAATTTAAATAACAAAGTAGTAGTGGATTATAACCCAATATGTAAAATAAATCCATGAGCCCACGGAAATGATTGAATATAATAAATGGAGGATAGACAAATCTGCCATGTGGAAAAATTCCAAATAACTCCATCCTCCGGGAGGTAGAGCAGAACTCTCCACACCTTCCGTGTGGGCTGTGTATAGCGAGCTCTGCCTGAAGAGTACCATGCAGACAGGTGGGGGAAAGAGTAACAGTGTTGGGGGAAAAGCCTGATGCACATAAACTCTGCCACATGGTTATGGTCAACAGTGGTAAGTTATGCTGCAGCATGTACCCTTGATACCATGTGATGACACTGCACTTCACCTCTGAGGTCTTCCTCCCCAAAAGTCTGTAACACCAGTCTAATCAGGAAAAAAAAAAAAAATCAAACAGGTCTCAGTACTGAACAGATCATCTAGGCAACAAAGCAACAGAGGAACAGTTAATCTATCAGATGGAGAGAACAAATCTATGGTTATCAGAGGGGGAAGGGGCAGAGAGGAAGACGGGTGGGGAGAGACTGGACAAGAGGCATAAAGAATAAGTATGATTTGTAACAATGAAGATGCTAATAAAAAATAAGTAAAAGAAGAAATCAAACAGTTCTCAACTGATGGACATGCTATAAAATGCCTGAACAGGTCTCCTCAAAACCATCAAGGGCATCAAAAACAAGGAATATCTGAGAAACTGTCTGTCTTAGTCTCTTCAGGCTGCTGTGATAAAGAACCTCAGACTGGGTGGTTTATAAACAATAGAAATTTATTTCTCACAGTTTGGAGGCTTAAGTCCAAGGCACCAGCAGATTTGGTGTCTGGTGAGAACCTACTTTCTAGACAGCCATCTTTTTGCTATAATCTCACATGGTGGAAGGGGTGTGGGGTCTCTCTGGGGTCTCTTTTATAAGGGCACTGATCCCATCCATGAAGCTCCAACCTCATGTGTTCATCATCTCCCAAAGTCCCCACCTCCTAACACCATCACCTTGAGGTTGAGGATTTCAACACATGAATTTTGGGGGGACACAAACATTCGGCGCATAGCACTATCACAGCAGAGGAGCCCAAATGAAATGCGATACCTGGATGGGATCCTGGGATAGAAAAGGGACGTTAGGTAAAAAGATCTGAATAAAGTGTGACCTTTAGTTAATATTAATGTACCAATATTGGTTCATTAAGAATTGTGATAAATATAGCATACTAATGTCACATATTAGTAATAGGGGAAACTGAGTATAGGGTATATGGGAGCTCTCTCTCCTGTTATTACAGTGTTTTTGTATATCTAAAACCATTCTCAAGTGAAATGTTTATATAAAATTGTATTCCTATAATGCATCTGAGTTACTCAGTTTATAAGCATTAGGCTAAGGAGTAAGTATAATTAATGAAGTATTCGACCAGCCACCAGATCCTTGCTGGATTACTATTCCAGGTGTGTCCATGCAGCAGACGTTGAGCATTTGGGATGTGGAGATGGCTGGTGCAGATGGTGCCCTGTCTTAGTGACGGGAACATGTACTTCGTGAAAGAATATGTGGAGATGGAAAATACTGCAAAGCATGTAGGCTTTGAAGTGGAAGACCCATGCTCAAATCCTGCTTCTCAGTGTGATTGTATTGGCCAGCCCGCTTGCTAACCTCTGGCTCTGGATAACGGGGAGGTTCATACAGCCTTTCTCGCAGACCTACTTAGATGCCTGATAGAGGTAGCATTCACATATTGGCAACAGTGCTTCAGATTGAGTAGATGAGGGAGAAAAATGAAGAGTTACTTTTATTAAAATAGCAGTAATCCAGTAGCATGGGAGACGAGAGAGTTGTAAATAATTGCAATGAGGTTGGGATAAACTTAGAAGTTAGTAGAGACAGGTTGGGAAGAGAAATCCGTCCTCATAGCTAAGCACAGGACTTGGTAGGGTGGGGGCTCTCTGGGTGGGAAGGGGCTGTTAGGAACAGCAGTGTGGGGGGGTGGGGGGGTAGGAGGGGATGCTTCCTGTACAGGGGGCAGTGGCACTGAGGTCTTTGGCTGTGTTAGGCGTGGCGGTGGAGGCAGGGAATTTAAATAGGGATCATTGTGAAGCAATGAATTGGCTAAGTCGGGGTCAGCCTGCGACTGCTTTGTCTTCTTTGCTGAGGGCCTTGCACACAGGAGAACTTCTGGAAACACTTAGTTCGTTGGTTGATGGATTACATTCCTAATGAGTGTGTAATCAACCCAAGAATATACATAGACATAAAAGAGGCCACTGAATATCTTCTTTTACTTGACCGTGTATCGCACACACTCTAGATTCTCTAGCATAGTAAATAAAGCTGCATAACATCAGTGCAGTAGGCTTTTCTACGTTTCCCCCATTTTAAAATATAAAAAGGAAGACCCCCCAAGCCTTTGGGGGTTTAAAAGGACAAGACTTTTCGTGTTTAAGCATTGAAGTGTTGGGAATCTTCCCCCTGAGGTCAGAAGTTGCTGGTGAAGTCACAAGAAATAGAAACGGAGCCTGCAGTCGTGGAGCTTAATGTGGACGGAGCCTGCGTGAACTTGTCCATCAGCGGGCGGCAGGCACAGACAGGCCAGCTGTTGTGAGCGTGTCTTCGGGACTGTGCTGTAGGCAGCGAGATCCCAGGGCTGCAGGTCCCTGAAGCACATCGCCGCCCTCGCAGGCTGGCCGAGCTCTGATCCACTGCAGCAAGCAGAGAAGCGGGTAAGGGACTCCTGTATGCATTCTCAGGGCGTCTCATGCCAGAGGGGACTAGTGTAATAATGCCTGTGCTGTTTGTCAGGGGCTTGCAGTTCCCAGTGCCTCTTTTGTTCTGCTGTCTCGAAGGGCAGGTTGCTCGTCAGCTCGCAGTGCCTTGGGTAAGAGCCGGCGAGATCTGCAGACATTATTGTTTATTATTCTGCCTGAAGATGAAAAATAATGCGAATCAGGGTGCAGGTTCCTGCTGGTGCTCTGCAGGCAAACACGTATGTGCGCGGCACGCTCGCCTGTGCATGTGTGCTTGTGGAGACATGCGATTGTCGCAGCTTTGGTTTGCACAGTTGGCAGCAAGCATGTTGGCACTGGAAGGCAGAGCATCTCAATACTGTGTTCCAGGCTAGAGACCGTAGTGCCGTTGTAACTGCCCATGGGACTGAGCCCTTGGTATGTGGGACCAGTGCCCCATGAGCTCGGCAGACAGGTCACCTGAATGGCTGGCTTCAGGACACCAGCATCCCCTGAAGACCTGTCTGCCTGCTGTGCCTTTTCTTTCTCAACAGCGGTGAGAAGCAGGCATTATAACTGCTGGGGCATTGAACGTGGACATTGAAAAGAAAGCGTGAGTCAGCTACATCCACATGAAGGAGAAAAAGGTAGTGGAGACCGGTGTGCATGTGTGGTCATGAGAAATGCTCTGTGGGTGCATTCACACACAGCCTGCTAATTACAGGGAAAAAATGTAAATGGAGAAAATGGAATCGCTATGGTTCTTAGCATTTTTCTACTTCTTTTATTTTGCTGTCTTTGGTGTGATTGTGATCATTTGGAGGCATGCTATTTCTTGAAGGGTTTTACTGTATATGTACTTTTTTCTTTTTGCCTTTTATGTTGTGATAAAAGAAACAGATTATTATTTTTGGCCATATTTCTAAGTGATTGAAATACCTTTGCTTTACAAAAGGATACCATTTTCACAGGGAAATTGCTGCATAGATATGTGTGTATACGCACATACATGTACACACACACTCTCTCTGTTTGGGTGAGTAGGTGTCATTTTGAAATGCATGTTTAATGGTTGTGCTAGCTGAAAGGTAAAAAACAAAAAGGAATTAGAAGAAAGATTGTCAGAAATCTACCAGGCAGCATTTATTACTAAACAGACTACTGCCTTATTGACTGTCTTTTAAGATTTAAAAAACGAATTAATGAAAAATAATATTTTAACATGTCGTGTAAAAACTGAAGATTTTATGAATGATTGGCATATTTCTTTTTCATGCAAAATAAAAACCTTTGAGGGCATATTCTACAAGCATTTTTGGTGATTTTGTTGCTGAAAAGTATTGCATGGATGGTGAAAGAGAGATATGTCTATGCTTTCTTTTGTCATGCATAGTGGAAAAAACATTTTATACTTTTTCTCTGTCTCTCTCACACACACAAACACACACACCCACACCCCCTAAGAAAAAATGTGCTGGGGAATTCTCAGTCCTAGAGGCATGAACAAAACACACACAGAAGCAGTTTTTACAGAGAGCACTGGAAATAACCATACACATTGGTGTTAACATGTAGACTGCAGAAGCTTCTGCTGCCCTGTTGGACTAACAAATGATCCCAGTAAATGTACGTGTTGTAACTGCTGCTCTTTCAGCACTGACTGGCCGCTGTCCCCAAGTCTGCCTTTGGATTTTGGAGGTTGGGAAAGGTGATGTTCTGTGTGGCCTTTGGAACACATTTCCTTTACTCTTCACTACTTGTTATTCTTTACATCTTTCAAACATTAAAATTAAAGAAGATCAGGCCGGCATTTTGTGTCCACTCTGATCAACCCATCTTTCCCCACGTCCTTGGACACTCGTGTTTTCTAGCTGGACTTTCCCAGAGCAGTTTAGATAACCAGGTCATTTCTGGCAGTCTCGTACACATCCCTGGATGTCTGAAGAGATCCTAGAGTTATTTCATTATTTGCCTTTAAAAAATATTTGCAGAACTCTTTTTGACATTCCTGAAAGTTCACAATAACTTTTCATATAAATTTATCTTGGGTCTCACAGTGCGGATACTGTCTTCATTTTACAGTGAAGCAAACTGGGGTTAAGTGGCGGTTCCCACAGCTAGTTAATGGAAAGCCCTTGAATGCAGTTTGACTCTTTTTCTATGGGGTGAGTTCCTGCTAACCAATGTGGAAAGGTCCTTCAGGTAGGAATGGCCTGATTGTAGAACTGGTACAAGATGCCAGAGCTCTTCTCTTACGTGCTTTCACACCCCATGCAGTGCACTCACGGTGCAGTGAGAAGGAATTTCAGTGTGGGCTTCCAGGGACTGTAGTGCTGAGACCCACTAACTATGCTGAGAGACAGGGGCATGTGTGCAGTGAGGCCTTGCAAGTCATCCAACCTTTCTGACCTTCTGTTTCTTCATCCACAAAATAAGGAGCTTGGACTGAATTTGTTCTAAGGTCGCTTTCAGCCATAGGCATTTTTGATTGTTAGGAAGAGAAATCAGGGACTTGAATTCCCCTTAAAATGTGCATCCAGCCCCATGAGCTGATTCATGGTTGTGTTGTTTTGCACGTTTGCCATCATCGTTTATGTGAACAAAAACATATAAATATACATGAGACACATATATATAATGTCTTTGATACCCATTTACAAATAAAATAGCTCATATCAGCAGCATAAATGTGAGTAGGCACAGTGCTGTGGCGGCAGAAGGCCCTGAGAGCCTCAACCTGCCTGCCTTCCTCTCCCTCTCTCTTCCTCCTCATCCTTCCATCCTTCTCTCCTTCCTCCCTGTTAACTAAGAGAGCATTTGCTGGGACCTGCTTTGTGTCAGGCATCGTGTTGGGCCCTGTGTTCCAGAAGGGCACACAGTCATTATAGCTAAGAGGAGAGGTACTAAATGAAAACAACACAGATTAGGGCCAGCCCGTGGCTCAGTCGGGAGAGTGCGGTGCTGATAACACCAAGGCCATGGGTTCGGATTCTATACAGGGATGGCCGGTTGGCTCACTAGCTGAGCGTGGTGTTGACAACACCAAGCCAAGGGTTGAGATCCCCTTACTGGTCATCTTTTAAAAACAAAAAAACCAAAAAAACCCACAGATTAATAAGTGCTGTTTGGGGGTAAACAGGTAGAGGTGAAATACTGTGCGAGTTCAAAAGGAAAGTATGTGTCCACAGGAAGGTTGCATTTTATTTGGATTTTCAGAACAGGAAAGGTTTCTGTGGGGAGGGGTCCAAAGAGTGCAAATCAGAGCAGAGATATGGGGACTACAAGGTGTGTGCAGGTAGGGGAGGGCCTTTTGCCAAAGTGAATGCTGCAGGCACACAGGTCCCCAGCGTTGGCGAGCCTGCACAAGCAGAGCAGCAGTCTGGCTGGCATTTGGGAGGTAGCCAGGCAGGGGGGCTGGAAGATTTGGGGAGAGGATGAAGCATATCTGCACTTTGCATGCTCTGTGAGTCCGTGGGTCCAGGACTAACCCGTGTGTTTGTGTTTGTAAAATCAGATATGTAGAGGAGAGAGGAAGACAGGAGATGACCTTTGGGAGTCTTCCACCACAAAGAACACTGGAGCCCTCTGGAGCAGTTAGCTCAGGATGGCTTTGCTCTTGGAACATTGACCTTGGAGAGTTGTAAATAGATTCACCCTCTAATTTGTTGAAATGGGGTGTTTCCCTACTGTCATCTCAGTATAATTTGATTTGTAGTGTTAAAGAATTTTAATCTTTTACATGTGCTGCATATAGTTGGGCATCCTTGCAGACAAGAATGCTGACTCAAGGGAGAACTACCGGGAGGCATGGAATTGTATTTGGGCTTGACTGTGGTGGTAAATGCACTACTCTGTATGTTTACCCAAACCCATCAGACAGTGCACCCCGAATCAGTGAATTTTAGGGTATGTGACTGATACCCTGATAGAGTGGGGTAGGGGGAGGGGAATAATAGCGGTGAAACTGTTTTACATAATATGAAAACCTTCTAGATACATCGCTAGGTTTCTAGGAATTCACATTTGTGGCTCAGAAGAGCGTGCAGATGTGGGGAACGAGGATTAAGGCGAATCCAAACCCATACTTTGCTTGTTACCTTGCACTAACATGGTAAAAAAAGCTTTAAGTTTTTGTCAGTAGTAGATCATACCTAATAAAAATAATACAACCTAGATGCTTCTAAAACTGTTATTAAGGTTAAATGAAAATGTCTGCCACAATAAAATTTTATCACAGTGACTCAGATCTGATTTTCTCTCTTTTAATCTGAAGGAATATAGTAGTGAAAAAAAATCAGCTAGTGTGCTATAAACCACTGCGAATCTTGGCATAACATCCAGTTAGGACACCAATGGTATGCATATCGAATTTCACAAGCAGATACCCTGATACGTTCAGGAGCTTTATTTCCTGCCTGCCGCCTCCTCACAAAAAAATTCCCTGTGTATATATTGAAACAGGAAGCCAGACAGAGAATCAGCAAGATCACTGGATCCTTACAGCATGAACAGTGGAATGACCAATCATGTTAGTTACCTTGCTGCATAACAAACTATCCTCCAAATTAGTGACTTAAAACACTGATAAACATTTATCATCTCACACAGTTCCCAAGGGTCTGGAGTTAGGGAGGGGTGTAGCTGGTGGTTGTGTCTCAGTATCTCATGAGATCGCATTCAACATGTTGGCCATGATGGCCGTCATCTGAAGGCTTGCCTGGAGCTGGAGGAGCCACTTCCAAGAAGGCACAGATGTGGCTGTTAGTGGAAGGCTTCAGTTTCTCCCCACACAGAGCTCCCCAGAATGAGTGACGCAAACCAGAGCAAGGAGGAAGTTGCAGTGTCTTGTAAGATCTAGTCTCAGAAGACACACATTGTCACTTCTGCCATACATTTTTTAAATCACTTGATTGGTGTATGATCGATACATAAAGAGGTTGTACATAATTAATGTATCCAACATGATGAATTTGGAGATTAGTATAGCACATACTGTGAAACCATCACCACGATCAGTGCATAAACATATTCATCACCTCTGAAAGTTTCCTCCCACCCACGCCGTTGGTTTTTTGTTTTGGGGGTTTTTTTTTTGGTGATGAAAACACAACATAAGATCTGTCTTCTTAGCAAATTTTTCAGTGTACAGTACAGTATTGTTAACTATAAGCACCATGCTATCCAGTAGATCTCTAGGACTTATTCATCTCATATAACTGACACTTTCTACCCTCTGGCTAATACTTCCTTGTTTCCCCTTTTCCTCATCCCCTGGCAACCACCATTCTACTCTCAGTTTCTGTGAGTCTATTTTAAATTCCTTATATACGTGGGATCATGTGGTATTTGTCGTTCTGTATATGTTTGTTTCACTTAGCATAATGTCCTCCAGGCTCATCCATATTGTCACCAATGGCAGGGTTTCCTGTCCTTTTAAGGCTGAGTGGTATCACACTGTATGCCTGTACCACAATTTCCTATCTGTTCATGTGTCGATGACATCTAGGTTGCTTCCATTCTTGGCTAGTGGGAAACGTGCTGCAGTGAGCATGGGAGCTGTGCTGTGTTGTTTGTTAGAGGTGTGTCACAAAGCCCCTGCCTATACTTAAGGGGAGAGGAATTAGGCTCCACATTTTTGAAGGAAGAAGTTGCAAGGAATTTGTGGGGACATATTTTAAAACCGCCACACACGTGCTCTGAGTTCTTATCTTTGCCTTCTCTTTGTTACTTAAGATGGTAGAAAGACATCTATTGTATAGTAGGTATAAATAACGTGAATAAAATGCACAGATCTTAAGTAGTTAGTTCTATGAGTTTTGATAATTTTATACAATTTGTAATCAAAATAAGTTCCAGAAAGTTCCTTCATGCCCTTTCTTTCCAATCAAACCCTCCACCCACAGCAGTCTCTCTCTGATTTGTGACTTAGTCAGTCTTGCCTGTTCCTGAGCTTCATGTAAATGGGATTCTGCACATACATTCTTTTGTGGCTGGCTGCTTCATTCAGTGCAATGCTTCAGGGACCCTTTACACTGATGCATGCCTCGGTAGTTCTTTTAATTACTGAGTAGTATTCCCTGTGTGAATACACCACAGTTGGTTTATCCACTCACCACTGGTGTTTGTCTCGTATGAATAAGGACTTGCATTGCAATTTCTTGTGGTAGGCACCTTGAAGTGATGGCACAGCTGGGTCCTAGGGCAGGTGTGTGAGGAGTCTCCTCCCTTGTGCAATTTCACCAGGAAGCAGAGTGGCCATTGTCTTTTCTTCCTGTGAAGGGCTTGATACTGTCTAGAGTTAATTTCATTTAGGCTTCTTAGTGTCCTCAGCTCTCTGATGAGGGATGTGTATGTGTTTGTTTGTTCCAATAAAATTTTATTTATATAAACAGGCAGCAGTGGGGATTTGGCCCTTGGTCTCTGGTTTACCGACCCCTGAGCTAGAAGGCAAGACAGATACTAATTTAAAAAAACACACACACAAATATGTAAAACTGCTCATTTTGATCAGCACTATGAAGGATATAAAGAGAATGCTATTCTCTATATGAGAGGGGACAGGAGAGATTTTACTTAAGCAGGGGTCTTAAAAGCTATGACTTTATAACGTTCCTGGCCTCTTTGTAGTTGCTAGTCGGAGGAATGGTCTGCATGTGAACCAGAGAGAAACTGTACAGACCATCATTTGAAGTCATTACAGTTAGAAGAGAGGGCCTGGCCCTGGCTTAAGAAGTCTTTCTGGCTGGAGTGTGGATGGTTTCTCCAGGCCTGGCACCAGAGAGCACTCACTCTCACGATTTTTGCGGATGGTGATAATTTAGTTTGGGAAGGACATGCCAAGCCAAAGATTAAAACGTCAGGAATCAACTTTCAAAATCCAAATGCAGTGGATAGAAAAGTAATTTGGGAGAGAGTTTCTGTAAAGCAGAGATTCCCAGTGCTGGCTTGACATTCAAATCACCTGAGGCTTTCCCTGAAGTACAGATTTGCAGGCATGTCATCCCTCACAGTTCCCTACCTCTGCCCCAGCCTGGCCTTCTGATCTAGTAAGTTTGAGCAGAGCCCAGCTCCCAAGCATCAAATCTTGGGACCAGAAATGAGGTTCTTCAGCCACAGGAACAAGAGAGGCCTGGAACAGATTCTGAGAACGTGGTTTCTGAAAGCACAGCCAGATTGGGTGTTTGAGGGTCCAGCACAGATTATAATCTCCAAATCTAGGCATTTTCTATTATTGGATACTAACCCCTCAAGAAATCAGTGCCTGTAAATTTGGTTTTGGATCATCTGTGGGTGGAATTTCCCTTTCAGTGTATTCTCTCTCCTCCTCCCGCTTTGACCACAAATGATTGTTCGGTCTCTAATTCAACTTCATTACTGCTTTGCCGTCTGAGTCCCTGCAAGCAAAAATAAAACCCAAAGGAAGCAGCAAATGTCTTTATCCATCTGTGAAGACATTGAAGAAATAAAATTCATCCTAAAGTAATTGCTTTTCCTGCATGGCATTAGAATCGTGGAAGAGGGAGGCTGTCTGGGGCTGGCCTGGAAAGAAAAGCTTTAGCCAAGACATTTCAGTAAAAGAAATGGCAGAGTTGAGGACAATTCCAGCTGTGTCCTCCCTGAAGGTGGTTTTACAAGACAGAAAAGTTGGAGTAGACCTTTTGGAAACGTCTCTCTCCTTTGCCACCATTAGTTTATCTGTTCGTTTGGCACGTATCATTTCCATGTCTGAAAAGTGGGCATACAGAGGACAGTCAGATGTCCTCTACCTTCCAAGCACTCATGGTCTGGGACGTCCTACAGTAAATTGGTATTTCTAAGAAGATAGTGGTTAGTGCCATTATTCCTGGGTGTCCATGCTATGTAAAATGTTTCTGATGCGTTTCTGTCCATTCATTCATCGGCTGGCCCAGTAGCTGGTTGATTGCCTCTCCTGGGCTCCAGTGCCTTCCCCACAGTCCCTTTTTCCCATCTCATTTGTCCTTTCTGGGGTGCTGTGTTTACACTTCACCAAGAGATGAGTGTCTGTTAAGAACTGCCCGGGGCATGGGAAGGATAGATGCCAGGAGCTCTTTTGGGAGACTGTTTGCATGTCCCGCCTTCTCAGCAGCCTGACCCCATCCTGAGGCCCAGTGGCCTGGTTGTTCTTCAGCTCCAGACGCCCTAACTGCCGGTGTGTTGTACATTCCTCCAGGCTGAAGGGCAGAGAAGCTCTCTGTGTTTCCTAATAAATAACTCATCACTTGACAAAATCACTTTTATTTACACCCACAACCAGTGGAGGTACGCTTTCTAAATGCCAATCTCAAACTGTAAACGATGAACTTGGGTTAACACTGGTGTTGTGGAACATTCCACGTTCCACATTCGGGCAAGTGTGGCTCTGCCTGGAAGGCAGCCACTCTGGGTCTTCTCGCAGTTGACTCACGAGAGAATCGTGCTCTGTGCAGACAGCTTGGGTCTGGGAGCCCAGCTTTGCAGCAGGAGCTCTCAAGCTTGTTTCGTGGCCCTCACAGATATGGGAACTGTCCCTTGCTATTCTTGACAGCACGCTGGTGTGTGACACGTTTGTGTGCAGCCTAAGTCAGCATTTTGCATCGTGTTTAAGTGAAAGGAGGAACTGCCTCAATGTTACTATCCAGCGGAAGCTTATTCCCTCTGTCTCCCTCTCTTCATTGTTAAAATGAGGCAATTCCATTGCCCAAAGTTGTATTTGGTGCCCTTTGTACTTACAGTTGCCTCTGACCAGCTGGTTGGGCCACCTTGGGGATGCCCTTCCTGCCTGGGCAGCTCTGCCTTGGGCGTGTTGTGTTGTTTTGGGAGGGGGTGTGTATGGTATTGGTGTCACCAAGGCCTGCCCCCAGCTGTGCTCCACTGGGGATCAGCCCTTTCATCTTAGATGCTCAGCACGGTGCCTGGCTCACAGGAACACACAAATCCTTCTAGCACGCCATGGGCTTCATCTGCTCTAACTCCCCCAGCCACCCATGTGGTATGGCCTGGGATGATCTGGCAGAGATGAGGAATAACACTTCCTGAGACATGGTCGCTTACCTGATGTCACATAGCTGGGACACAATGGAAGTGTCTGTCCAGTGAAACCCCAGAGCAGATGTCGCTAGTACTTTTACAGAGTCCTCAGATACCTGAGTGCATGGCGGCAGCATTAGAGCAGACTGGGCCCTGCCCCCATGCCGTCATTGACACCAAATATATTAGGAAAGGAGTACACCTGGGTGTGTCCTTATGTCATCTGAAAGACTGGGAAGTTTTCCCCTCCTGCTTGGTGAAGATAACTGTGAATCCTATTTGCAAAGCAGTGGTGAATTCATTAGCTATTATGGAGCAGTACAAAACAGGTTTTAGTATGTTGGGAACGTTGATACGCAAGGTCATTTCACTGAGAACTTAGCTGCATCTTGGAAATCATGCAGCTTCTCTTCTTAACATTCTTCACAGTGACTGAAAACAAGTGGAGTCTGTAGGGCATCCAGGTGAAAGTATAACATAATGCATGTAGTAAATAGATGCCTGAAAGCCACCGAAGAAAACAGAGCCCAGCTACCTGCCCTCTGTAGAGGCTCTTACACTCGATAGCCCATTGGTGCCTGGAGGGAGGTGAGCGCTACAGTAATTAGAATTCAGTGCCAGCATGACCTGGGGCTGGGCGGGGCTGGCAAAGCTGGAGGCCTGCGTGATAAGGAGCCAGCTGTGTTGGTGTGGAGGCAGGGAGTGGGAAACAGAGACCCAGAGAAGTAGGACCAGACTCTTCAGGGAATTTGGCAGGGAGAGGTGGGATCTGGAAATAAAACCACCACCTCACATTTAGACCTGGGGCTGCTGTCTCCATAGTGGGATCAAAAACCTGGATGTGAATAACAGCAATGCTGATAGGATTTCAGGAGCATTTGATTTGTCTTTCCTACCAGTGATTTCTGTCCTGTCCTCTTCAGATTGGTTTTGTTTGGCTTTGCAGTCCTGTTCCTGACCATCCACTGCCACATGCCCCTCAGCAGCAGCCAGCCCATTGAGAAGAAGGTGGCCAGGCTCCACTTTGCAGGGCGCGGAGCCTCTGCTGCTTGGAGCCCCTAGCCCTCTCCCCTCTCCTTGGTAACGTGTCCTGAGTATGTTTTGCATGAGAATGAGCGACCAACCCAGTCAATTTGACTATAGAATGCAGCTGCCTTTTTTAGCTTCCTTTGTGTGATTAACTCCCTGCTCCAGTGTGTTCCCAGGAGCCTGCGCAGAGAGACGCAAAGTTCTTAAATCATCTCAATGTTTCCATCTCTGGATCTTGCCATCACCATTTATTTTCTCCTTAAGAGTACAAAAAGGCGATATATGTGCATATACAGAGGCACACGTCTGCACACATACACAGCATAGACAAGCACATAGTATACACACAGTGTACACAACACACCCACACAACATACACAACACAGACACACATATGCAACATATACCTACTCAGAGATATATATCTGTGCACATACACAATACAGACATGCCACATACACACTCACCATCCGCATTATCTACACGGTAGTCTCTTGGAACCTGTTAGAAATGTATTGGAATATGACCCCAGCAGAGCCCCAAATTCCCATTTTTGGTCCCTTTTTACATTTGTGTCTGTGACTGTGACTTCCAGGATTCTTATTCCTGGTAGAATAAAAATCAATTAGTGATTTTACAGCTTTGACTTGGCAAGTTGAGGGATGGAGTAGTCAAGAAGAAAAGGGGTGGGGGACAAAGTTGCTCCTGAAGTTGCTGTGCTGATGTGAATCTGAATGAAGTTATATGTTGGGATGCGGGCTGTGCACCACGCTTCTTCTAGAGTGAGCAGTGAAACAGCAAGCGCTGTGCCTTGGAGAACAGAGTGCCCTAAACCCTGCATTGTTACCCCTTTAATGAGACAGGAAGGAGTCCGTTGGTGCCTCCTGACCAGGAGAGGAGCCAGGAGGCAGCCTGCAGCAGGGTTCCTCCAGGGCTTTTTCTCTGAGTCATTATTCACTTCTCAAAGGGGCTCTGCTCCCAGCAGGTGAGTTCTCTTCTGTTTCTGGGGGGTGGAGCTCAGAGCACTTCTGCCTACAGTGCTTTGCAAATACAGTTTCTTTTTAATCTGCATGAATCCAGGTGACCAAAGGTGCTTAGGTTTTAGCAGTAAATTACAGCTCATTGGATTCTCCATTTATATGATGTGGTGGTTATTTATTAAATAACAGGTACCAGGTGCTTTCAGGTGGATCTATGGATGCTAGATTTCAGGAGTTTTAATAGAAAAAAATGTTCGAATGCACTTTGTCTTTGAAATGAAATGTTGAGGATTCACCTGACCCTAGGAGTTGCACTTCTCAGAATGCATTGTCAATATGATAGCATTTTAATGTCAGTCTGTGTTTTGTAACCAGACAGACAGCTGCTCAGTGGGGTTCCCTAAACCATCCGTCCTTGTGTTCAAGTTATTTTGATCAAACTTCCTGGAGTCGGGTTGACATTTTCTTAAGCTCTTACGTGTGGCTGCTTTGTAAAGCTTATTTCATAAGCTTTGTCTTCAGCCTTCTCCAAGCAGGGAGCAAACCTTCCCTCTTTCAGGCTGCCAGCAGGACATGAACTCTTCTGTTCTCAGATGGCGAGGACTTCAGCTTCTGGCTTGGGGGTGGTAGTTCTGGCTCTCTCTGTGCAGAGTGAACAGTGCACAGGAGGGGAAGAGGAGGGGTTTAGGCATTTGTTCCTGGAGGAGAGACTTTCCCCTGAGGTCACAGCAAGACTGACATCCACAGGGCGCTCGATTCACAGTGCAGCAGACTGGATGGCATTTGGACATCATAACGCCCAGACCACCAGCAATCATGTCCAAATTGCTCCAAGACATGAGTTCAGAGGCAGGCGCATCTCCCAGGCCTCCAAGCCAGCCCCGGAATAAGGAGGTTCCTGTGCGCCGGGGCCGGGGAAGGTCTTCTGTGCTGCTTGTTGGTTAATAGCTTGCGTCTCTTAATGGTGCTTGTGCTTACCTACTGGGTCTCCATTGGGTGGATTAGGGTTAGGGTTAGGGTACAACTCAGAGGTCATCTAACTGAAAATAGCCCTTTTCTTAAATCAGGCTCATTTTATAACTTTCGGGTCAGAAGACTCGGTGTATCAGTAAAGGCACAGGCTGACTTGTTGCAAGTTTGACAGTTGCTAGCACATGAGCTTCATTCAGCCACAGCACGGATAAACAGGCATGCTTGTGTATGCATGTGCATGTGAACACGTGCGTATGTACATGTGTTGTGATAGGGTGGCGGAAAGATCTGTGAGTGACAGCCGCCTCCAGAAGAAATTGCATTTTTCTCATTTTTCATCATACATTACTGATTCTAAAGCTTTTATTAATGAATTGACTTGTAACCCATCATAGAAAGTCCTACCCCTTTGTATATGGCAATTTCCCATAAGCCACATAAAAATATTGTGACTTTTAGTAAATAGTTCTGGATACAGCCATATGTGAAAGTTTTTACGAACATAATGTTTTCTAAAATTTTCGTGTAATATTTTTTGGTAAAAAAAAAAATGCAGTTTGTGTGTACATGTGTGTGTGAGTCTCCAGCAGGTCATGTTCTGGTGCGTGACATGCGGCTATATATGGCTTCATGTTGTCCAGTGTGTGTTAGGAATTGCAGTGGGGGGCAGTGGGGCAATGTCTACGGATTTCACTACTTACAGTGACTGGCTGGGCTTGTCCAGGGGCAGTCCCTTGCCGGGCGAAGGTGTTGCTTGGGATCGCTGGCTAATCTGTACTCGTTCTTCTGTAGACAAGCAGATGCCCAGCGTCGCGAAGGCAGTTCAGGAGCACAGCCGTCCGGGAGCACGTTCTCGGAATCACCTCGCACCCAGGAAGCCCCAGAGCTGCCCCGGGAGGGCCGGGGCCAAGCGGGGACCCTGCCTCGCGATTATCGATACTCGGAGGAGATCGCACCGGCAGATTCGCCCCCGCCCGCCCAGGGACAGGACTCGCAGCCGCTGAGCGCGGCCCCATCCGCCAAGAAGTCCGCCCCGCAGCGGCCGCCGCCGCCCCGCCGCCCACCCAGGCCGCGCAGGGGCCCGGACGCCACACCTGCCGCACCTGCCGAGGCGCACCTGGCCCTGCCCGCCGCGCCCCTCCCGCCGCCGGCCCCCGCGGCCCTGGACGTGGCCTTGAGCCGCTTATCCCTCTCCACCAGCCCCTCCGTGTCCAGCAGTGCCCAGCCCCAGGACGCCCCGACGGCTGCCTGCCAGCGCGACAGCCAGCATGTGAGCGGGGACACGCCCGGTCCTCAGCCAGAAGCGCCGCTCCCTTGCACGCCCCTGCACCTGCACGCAGCCGCCATGGAGACCTCTCGCTCCCCTTCTCCACAGTTTGCCCCCCAGAAGCTGACGGACAAGCCTCCCCTGCTCGTCCAGGATGAGAGCTCCAGCAGGTATCCTCCCATGATGGGGTATCTTCCCGTCATGCCTTCTTCCTGCCTCCTGGGCTTCCTGCCCTGGGAGCGGCTTTCCATGGGTCTCCCTGCGGGGGGGTTAGGCTGGGCCTTAACTTCATTCAGCTGAAGACACCGGATTTAACCTTGGTGCTAGGGGATCACTACAGGGAGGAAAAGCCACAGCTCCTGTGACCAGGTGATTTTAACTCACTGGGGGTCTGCCCTCTTCCCACAGGGAAGAAAGGGGGATGTGAAGTACAGGGTGTACCATTCCCCTCTCCTTCAGGGGCGGCCAGTGTGCATTTATGTCTGCGTTACCCACAGGCCTCTGCAGACTAGGGACACAGGTTTTCCTATACATGTAATATTTGTGATTGGAATCAGGGTTAACCTAAGCATGAGACCTTTAGGTGAAATTGTTTTTCATAATGCCCAATATTTTCATACACCCTTTTTTCTGGATTTTTTTTTTTAATGTTAAAAGGCTAGATGGGTATTCACCTTTTATTAAAGCACGAGAAAAACTAATCAAATCCCATGGTGCTGTCGTGAGAATTTTAGGCATGGAATTGTCCTGTCCTTTGAGACATTCATGGATGTCATCAGGCTGACCGTTCAAGAGCACTGAATGTTTAGCTTTCTTCATAAAATTTTTATTATGTAAAATATTTATTATATGAGTGCCTTTGAAGAACTGAGAAATGGAAGAAGTAGGGAATTTTCATCTCACTTTTACAGCAGTGGTTCTCACCCTGGGGGATGAAGAGTGATTTGGGCCTCCAGTGGATGTCTGGTGATGTCTGGAGGCAGTTGTTGGGGGATGGAGAAGGGACGCTACTGGCATCTAGTGGGTGGACAGCAGGGGTTGCTGCTCAGCATCCTGCAATGCACAAGACAGCCCTCGTGACAAAGACTTATCGGACCCCAAATGCCCATAGCACCTTGGTTGGGAATCCTCCTTTCAAGACAAACTGTCCGGCACAGTAGCCACTAATCACATGTGCTGTGTAAATGCAGGCTGATAAAAATCAGATAAAAGAAATGAGTTCCTCACCTGCGCCACGTGTGGCTAGTGGCTGCCATACTGGATAGCACAGTTTACGGGTATTTCCGGTCACCACAGGAAGTTCTGTCGGACCTCACTGCTCTGGAGTCTCGAGACTGTTTTTTTTTTTTTTTAGTTTCAAAAGAACTTAACAGTGAAAGGACATTATTGATACTGTCCTGTATCTCCAAGTGTGGCATCACAACTACAGCTTTATCTGTGGTCCTAAACTGTGCTTTATCACTTAAAATATAGATATCACTTAAATATTTTTTCAATTGGTAACGTTATTAGTTCTGGAGGAAAGATCTTAGTCCATTCAGCCTGTGATAATAAAATACCATAAACTGGGTGGCTTACAAACAGAAATGCATTTCTCATAGTTCTGGAGGCTGAAAGTTCAAGATCAGTGTGTGGCAAATTTGGTGTCTGGTGAGAGCCATTTTTTGATTCATAGACGGTGCCTTCTCGCTGTGTCTCCCTCCACATGGTGGTAGGGGTGAGGGAGCTCTCCGGGGTCTCTTTTATAAGGGCACTAATCCCATTCATGGGGGCTCCACTCATGACCTCATCACCTCCTAAAGGCCCCTTGTCTTATTACTGTCCCATTGGGGTTGAGGATTTTAATATGAATTTTGAGAGACAAACATTCACACCATAGCAGAAGGAAAAGCAACAGAGAGGTCTGTGTAGTGGGTAAAAGGTGTGATATCTTTGCAGTCGAGTCGGCCCAGTTCCCCTCTGGGTGCCATCAGGGAGCTAGTGTGACTGCAGTGCTCTCCGTTGAGGAACCTGCTTGGTGTGGGCTCCAGGAGGTGGGTGGTATTCTAGTGAGTGTGGGTTTTCTCACTCTGTCTCCTCTATGGGTTGAGAGGGACTCTAACAAGCAGTGACAGCACTTGCTGAGGAGGAATCTTTGGGCATTTGCATTATTAGTGTTCCCATCCGATGTCCTTAGGGTCCACAAAGGTGGTTTTACCCTACTTGTCAGGCTCTGATGCTGTCCTTGAACCTGCGTCCACTGCCGTATAGGCACGCGCAGCGTTCCTGGTGGGCGCTTGGAGCAGTCCCTGTGTTCTCTCTATTCTTTTCCGGGAATGCAGTCAGTAGATGGCAGCAGTGCCACTCACGAAACTTGATACCAGGGAACTCGCTCATAATGCACTGAATTAAATGTGTGCTGTTGGTCAGTCCTGGTATGAAAACATGGAATCCCAATTACCAGTCACCAGGAGTCCTCCACTCTATCTGCAGGCAAGGGACTGGCTGTGGCGTGACCTCCTCAGCGGCCTCAGCTCAGAGGCACTCTCCTGGTCCTGACCTACAGTGACTGCCTTGATTTCCTGAGCACTAGCCACCAGCCTGTCTCTGTGTCCCTCCTTTCTGTTTCTCTCCATCTGTTGCATGTACGGCCCGTGCCAGGCACCACAAATCCCACAGATATTTCTCGAGCAGCTCAGCAGTAAGAATGCAGAGAAGGAGAGAACAAAACGTCCCTGCCCTCTGAGTAGTCAGTCATTCCAGATAAAAATGTATCCGTGCCTGTCCTAAAACTAGCAAGCTTACTTTTAAACCTTTTAAAATTCTCTGAGGTTTTTGATTGTGTTTAGTTTGGACTTTTAAACAACAGAATGGCGATGGGGCCAGCAGCATCTTCCGTCCCGGCAGTGAAGGTAGAGATTTGATTGCTCGCAGAAGTGGGCTCGGGAGAGTCTTCATGAAAGCCTGCACCTGCAAGCAGCAGCACGTGTGGCCGAGCCCGCAGGCTGCTTCCGTTCCCTTGGCGGCGTTCTTGCCCTCCACTCAGCCTCCTCAGTGTTAGTGGGGCTGTGGGACAGGTTGAGGTGGGGGCTAGCCTGTAGGGAGGGGCCGGATCTTGGCCTCCCCTCTCTCCCCCCTCCTCCCAGTGCCACCTTTCCATTAGGAATTGATGGGGCCTGGTTGCGGTAAGGCCGAATCCACTGCATCTTGTCCTTGTTTTGAAGTAAACGTTCATCAGACTTCTATAATGTGGAAGTCTTGACCGTTCTCAAGAAGGAGAGAGTGACCAGGAATAGATGCTTTGTTGGAAAGTATATGTTAACCTGTGGAAGATTTGATTTTGTTGTTTAATATTTTCTATCATGCTTTCCTTCACTGGGAAACAAATTTCTGCACAAAGAGGGGAAGATAGAAATACCATCCGGCTTAACGTCAGTAACAAGTGGCCAGAGTTTCTGAGTCTGGAGTGACACGGGTGCGAAGGGTTTTTGTCCGTCCTAGCTTGGATAAGATGGCAGGATTTCCCTTCTTAGGTTTGATGTATCTAAATGGTGTTTTCCACAGGGTTAGAATTTTTAAAATTTACTCACAAGGAGGGAGTTACGGGGACTGTGTAGGAGCACCTAGATAGAAAACATCAGCTCTTCAGAGGTTTCTACTGGAGAGAGGGAAGAAAATACAAAATTATTTTATTTTAACCTGCACAGCACACCCTTATGTGTAGAGAAAGAACCGTGCTGTGTTCCTAATCGGCGGTGAAAGGCTGAAAAACAGCACTTAATTCAGAGCACCACCACTTCCCTCATGCTGCAGAAAATTGGGTCCATTAGGTCACATTGTAGAAGTGATTTGCAGGTCAGAGTCAGAAACATGTCCTGAGTTTGCGTTGCTTGTTTGACTTGTTTTTTCTTTCCCTCCTGGACACCAGCAGATGGCTCTCTTTTCTCCAATATGTCCTTTCAAAATACCTTGAAAAGATCTTGGTCCTGGCAGCCTATGTCACAGTCCCCTATGTGTGGTCCAGCATGGTGCAGCTGAGAGCAGCCGGCATTGGGGTTGTCGCAGATGAGGCACAGCAGCATGGGCCGGGAGGGTTCTTCCTGACCTCTCCCTGCCCCAGGTGCTTTAGGTACCTCCCCATGTCCTTTCACTGAGAAACTCTTTTTAAAGCAGGAAATGCGTGCCTTTTGTGAGCCACTGAGAATGACACTGCACCGGGAGCTCCCTATTGGCGGTGGGATCCTTGTCCCTCTGGTGTGTGAACCGCGCACAGGGAGGGGGCCGGGAGTGTGGGAGGTGGAAGGCAGGTGCGGTGGGATGCAGCACCCGCCAGCACAGGAGGAAGCTTCCGAGGGGGCCTCCAGACACAGCCCCTCCTGACAGGCATTCTCGCAGCCCCGGACACCACGCAGCAGCCCAGAGGTGTGTGCCAACCTGCTTTGAGGAACACTGGCTTAAGGCACTAACAATAATTCTGCAAAAACGTCTATCCACTATGGATTTCCCTACAAGAGAAAATGTAACTGAGTGGGACTTAAAGTTTGCATTCTCACTGAAATAAAAATAAATGGAAATTAAACCACCCTTCTATCACCAGTCAACCGCAGGAAGATGCCCTCAGACGCCTGTAGGTGTGAGGTGGACAGTTTGAGAATGGAAAGGAGTCAGACTGCTGAGAGTGGGGAGACCAAGGTAGGGGTGGGAGGGAGCTTGACCTCCTCTGCCTCCCTGGGACATGTTGGGTATTGGAGTCAGGTGCACCATCTGTAAGGGGGGGACCCACCAGTCAGAGTCCCGGATTGGAGTCGGTGCCCAGAGCATGCTTTGCGATGTCAGCAGAGGCTCTTCTGTTTCAGAATCGAGCGGGTGATGGGCAACAACACCATGGTGAAGATGGTGCCCATCAAGATCGTGCACTTGGAGAGCCGGCCCGAGAAGGAGAGCCGCCAGAGTCTGGCGTGCCCAGCCGAGCCGCCCACCCTGCCCAGCGGCCTGGAGAGACACCAGATCAAGACGCTGAGCACGCCGGAGCAGTCCTACTCCCGCTTCTGCGTGTACACGCGGCAGGGCCCTGAGCCCAAGCTCCCCAGCACCCCTGCGCCCCTTCCCGGTCTAGGCTACGTGAGGGCCAAAGAGAAGACCGTGGAAGAGCTGAAGTCAGAGGCACTGGCCAGGGAGATCGTGGGGAAGGATAAGTCCTTGGCCGATATCCTGGATCCCAGTGCAAAGATTAAAACCACCATGGACTTGATGGAAGGGATCTTCCCCAAGGACGAGCACCTCCTGGAAGAAGCCCAGCAGCGGAGGAAGCTGCTCCCCAAGGTCCCCTCCCTGAGGACCGCAGAGGAGAAGTAAGTAGATGCTCGTTTCCAGTTTGTGCATGATTCTGCCGGCATCTTAAGGCTTAAAAGGGAGAGGGGTGCGTGTCTGTTTCTCTGTTCTCATGACTGCTCTTTGGGGGGGGGCAGGTTTTTATGAGTGTTCCCCAATGCTTAGAACTTTTTAGCTTTTTTTGTGAGCCTACTGAAAGTAAAGGGTCAGAGACCTTGTCCCTGGGGATGAAGACTTCGGTGGGTGGCAAAGGCGTGGAAACACACGTGCTTTGCAGCCCGCTGAGCTTTGCTGGCTGGAGGCCCGTGTGATTTATCATGATGCCCACAGCTCTCCTTTCTCATAAGGCAACAGTTCTCAGCGGAGGCCATTGTCTGCCCCAGGGGACAGTTGACAATGTCATACTCTGTGTGTGGAGGGGAGCTCCTGGCATCCGGTGGGTGGAGCCCAGGAATGCTGCTCAGCATCCTACAGTGCACAGGACGGTCCCCACCACAGACAACTGTGGGGGGAGTTCTGACGTGAGAAACCCCAGCATAAGAGGACAGAAGGCTTAGACTGAGTATCTGTGTTTCTTAACAAGTTGGGCTTATAAAACTTATTTGCACCTGCTTGAACAAATTCGTCTTGTTAGTTTTGTAAGTACCACTGTCAGGTCTCTCTCCTTCACTCATTTGACGCAAAGGTGTGTGTGGTGGCATCTTCCCTGCTGTTTCTGCCTGCTCCGTCACCACAAGCATCAGTCATGTGCTGTAGGGTGCAGTGCCCATGAAATGCGGCAGAGAAGGAGAAAGAGGACACACTAGAACCAGCAAGAAGGAGCGACTCTGGCTGCTGGTAGGAGGGTGCTTGGGAGTGGCTTTTGCAGATTGTGCCATACACGGCCTCAGCCACACAGACCCCAGACTCCAGGAGGGGACAGTCTGTGCTTTCATCTCCCCAGCAGAGATTTTTGGATGTTCCTGCTCATCCAAGTTTTTTGGCCTTTTAAAAAACTACATTTCAGGGTCAGCCCGTGGCTCACTCAGGAGAGTGTGGTGCTGATAACACCAAGGCCATGGGTTCGGATCCCTATATAGGGATGGCCGGTTCGCTCACTGGCTGAGCGTGGTCTTGACAACACCAAGCCAAGGGTTAAGGTCCCCTTACTGGTCATCTTTTAAAAAAACAAACAAACAAAAAAAAAAACTACATTTCACAGACTTTATGAGTATCCATTTGGCAAAGTTTTATTTTTTAGTTTTAACTTCGTCACCTGTTTTGTTTGTTTTTGGCTGTCTTATCTCCCTTGCAGGTGTCCTAATGTTAGTGCCAGCATTTATTTGTCACAACCCAGGAAGCAGGGCTGAGGGGGCATCTGTGTGCATGGTTGCAGCTAATTGAAATTCTGACATCTTTACCCAGGAAAGAGGAGCCGAGTTTGCCGGCAGCCATGTCCCTGGCCACCATCTCCACTTACTACAGCACATCAGCCCCTAAAGCTGAGCTGCTGATCAAGATGAAGGACCTACAAGAGCAGCAGGAGCCCGAAGACTACTCAGGGAGCGACTTGGACCATGACCTGTCAGTGAAGAAGGTAGGAAAGCCAACCAAAAACCATCACGTGTTTAACTCCCGAGAACTTGCCCAGGCACTTGAGAATCTAGTGGTAGATGAAACAGAATAGAGCCCTTCTCTGAGGGAGCTTATGTTCACACAGGAGAGAGAGACAGACAACACAAAAACAAATATATACAATACAGGATCAGCAAATCTGGCCCACTGCTTGCTTTTGTAAATAAAGTTTCATTGAAACACAGCCACATTGTTCATTTACATACGGTTTGTGGTGGCTTTCACACTACAGCGGCAGAGTTGGATAGTTGCAACAGTGCCCACATAGCCTGCAAAGTCTAAAATATGTACTATCTGGCTCTTGACAGAAAAACTTTGCCCAACTCTTAACGTAATATGTCGAGTGGTAAGAAAATTAAAACAAGGCGAAGGAATAGAGAGGTTAAAACAAAGGCACGTGATTATTGAGAGGGCTCTGATGAGGTGATAATTGAGCAGAGACCCAGAGTGACATGAGGAGCAAGCGCTGTTTTTGTCTGGCATTCTGGGAAGTGGGCTAGCCAGTGCACAGGTCCTGGGTGGGAGCCTGGTGACATGTTGGAAAAGTAGCAGAGGCCAGTAGCTGGAGCTGTGTGGATAGGGAGAGAGGGTTGCAGATGAGGTTGGAACAGGATTCAGGGACTGGCTGTTTAGCTCACTTGGGCTAGTATGGCACTGATAATACCAAGGTCAAGGGTTTGGCTCTCCATACTGGCCTGCCACTGAAAAAAAAAAAAACAGGATTCAGGGACAAATAGCCAGGTGGCCATGGCAGTCACAGTAGGGACAGAGTTCTTATCAGTGCCAAAATCATTACTACTATATTAGTTTTAACTGTCCATGGCACGTCAGCAGGCCAGACCCGTGACATGTTGTTACTACCTGTTTTATACAGGCAGGACTTAATATAAAGGGACAAAGGTATTGCCAGCGAAAGTCAGGCTCAGAGGATAGCATGTATTGTTTATTCCAGGGGACCTGAGTTTGCGTAAATCATCACTACTAGGAAAAGGAAAGGAGTGAACCAGCATTTTGTGCATGTTTGCTGTTGGCCTAGCACTATGGAAAGAGCTTTCATAAAAAGTACTGGGGTTTTGTCGTTGTTGTTTTTTGGGGACAAAGACCTTTGAAAACAATTATGTTGAAAGTCTACTAGTGTCATTAGTGATTTTAAAAAAATACCACTGGTTGATTTCAATTATGATAAATGTGTTCTGGAAGAAATATTGAGCCTCATAACGTATGTAAAGGAAAATTATTTCAATTTAAGAAATAATAAGTTTTTGGCTCAAGGGATTAAAAACAAGTGAAAAGTAAGGGTTTTGTTCTAGGGACTTTTAGAGGACCTCTCTCTGGCTCAGGATACTGTTTTATTCTGGTTGTATTTTCATCTAAAAAAATATCAAAAGTATTTCCATTTTATCCTAATAAAGCCAGAAGAACTGTACCATCTGAACCATTTTAATTTAGGCACACCCCAGCTGTAGAGAGCTACATTCCTTACACGCATGTCTTGTTTTCTGTGATGGGATGAACTCGGGAGCAGCGTGCCCCGACGCTGCTCACCTTCACCCATGTGGCTCTGTGCACCTGCTTCACCATCTCACCAGAAATGACTGCTTCGGGACTGAATGGTTGCTGTGAGCTTGCAGCAGGCTTACATTTCTAGTTCAATAAGCAAATGCCACATATCACAGTTCTCTGTGGTGTTGGTGGGTCCTATTTTTTTGCTTGATTTGACAAAGAGGCCAGTGCGGTTATCTTTTCCACCTTCTTTCCAGCATCCCCGCGTTTCTGATATCACACGTTTTTGCAAAGTGTGCTCAGGTGGAGTCATGCTGGAGAAGGTGGCCTCAGTGCAGATGGGGACTTGATTGGTCACCTGCTTTGCAGCTGCTGTTGGGGAAGCAGCCAGATGTGGATCCAGCATTCCCAGAGGGACTGCAACTTGTGATCACAGTGCCATTGGGAGGTCATAGAGCCCAGGACCAAATCAGGTGACCCCCTGCTTTAGGAGAAGACTAAAGACAGAGGCAAGAGCATGGAGGCCCCATGCCATGAGGTGGTGGGGGCTCCGGTGACCAGTGGGAAGTGCTATTCTAGGACAGTTAACGTGTTCTTTCACCTGGGCAGCTCAGGTGGACTGTGCCCAGAAAAGACACCACCCAGGTCAAGTTATGAGGGTTCTTCAGGAGAACCGAAGATAGCCGATTGGTTTGAGTTTGGGACCTCTGGTTTTTACTTGGAACCAAGAGGCAGGCGCAGGACCCAGAGAGAAAAGACCTTGTTTCCCCATGGGATGGAACAGAAGTTAGGTGGCTGGGGTGGACCCGGGTGGAGGAAGGGAATGTCCCAGGTCTCAATCCTGCAGCCTTGGCCCATGCAAATGGAGAGGTGAGAGTCTGACCTCTGCCACCACCAGATCTTATCCGAGCATCTGGAATGCCATATGCTGCAAGGAATAAATGGACAGGCTCCGGGGGTGGGGCTGGATGGGCAAGTATGGCCTATAGTGGCGAAACCACGGGCATCCCGGGTGTGCTGATAGCCCTTGATGTGTGTGCCTCCCTGGGCTGGACGGGTCTCAAAATCTTTGAAAGTCTGTACTTCTTACAGTGGCCCTTTAACAAAGAGGGGAAAGATGTTTTTAATAAAAATTTGCATATGATGTATAAAGGGATCTGGACTCCTCCTAGAGTGCCCGATTTCAAGTTAGCTCAGCTGAAGTAGGTTTTAAAGGCACATTTTCGTGCACTGGTGTGAAATCTTCATTACTGTAATTGCTGAAGAATAATGACACTGAAAAATTACTGAGCGTGCTGGCTTGATTCCTCCTATAGCCACCGTTATCTGCATTGCTTAATGTATTCACTCAGGTTAGGACTGGTGTCAGGTGAGAATTTCAGAAGTTCTCCACCCTTGTTTTCTATTTTCTGTTGTTTTCATCAAGTAATGAGTATCTAAAATACAGCCATGTTCACAGCTGTGGGATTCAAAGCTGCTTTAAACAATCTTGGATCCCTGTACTGGCCAACCACCAAAAAAAACAAAAACAAAAACAAAAAAAACCTGTCCAGATAAGTAGGTAAACACACACACGCTCTGAGAGAAAACAAAGGAAATCTAGATGCATAAAATTTTTCAAATCATGAGGGAAGAAAATGTCTGGACATTCTGAGCAACTACAACCTGGCCTGGAAAAGCCAAAATAGTTTATAAATTCCGTGTACTCTTTCTTAGGAAAAAAACCATGCAGATTAATCAGCAGTGGGGATCATAAACTGCTTACCATTTTAATCTGCTGGAGAGCTAGAGGATGCAGGACCCTGAGTAGAGCTCATATCATCACATTTTTTTGGATACATAAACGCTAGGTGGAGATTCTCTTTACAAGTATTGGTGTGAGACAAAGACCTTGTGCAATCAGGTAATATGAAAGATCTTTTCTGGCTGTTGATTGACTCTTCCTGCTGAAATAGTCCTCGGGATAGTCGTTCGTACTGGATTGTAGCTCATGAGATCGGGGCAGCTGCTCCTCTTCCCACACTCCCACTGTTGATAACTGATACTTACCAGGCACTTACTAGATGCCAGGCACTGGGCTAACCCTAGCATGCTGTCTTCTCATTCGCCGTCATGCCAGTCCTCAAGGTAGTGGCTGCTGTTACCTCTGTTTTGCTGTGGGACAGTGTGGCCTAGAGAGCTTAAAGGAGACTTTGACCTTGTGTCTGTCGAGTCCCACACATGTGCCTCCTCTCCGCTGAGCCCTGCGGACTCCCTGTGGGAGCAGAGTTTGTAAATTGCCCCAGGGAGGGGTGATGGCATGGACCATTTCCGAGGATCTGCTTGACATAAACAATGTCACTTGTGATAACATTGTTTAAAATGTCCTAACCTTAAAAATCCTAACTGGAATTTCATATTCACATGAGATGTTTACTGCTTACTCGGGTTTGTGCACCCAAGCACTGTTCAGTTTTCAGTCCTTTTGCCACATGCTACCCAGGTCATGTGTTGGCATCACAGATCTGGGGGCACCGTGCGGGTGGTAGATGGAAGACTAAAGACTGGTGTGGCCGAGGGCATCTCCAGCAGGCCTGGCAGCAGCGAGAGTTCTCTCGAGGCTGTGGGGGACTTCTCTTGAAACTGGGTTTTTTTTAGTTCACCCTGTCCAGGCAAACACCCAGTGACACGTGCTGAGAGTAGATTCAATGGCAGAAGCATAGCCGTCATCAGAAGAACGTGGTTTTCACAGGGCAAGTCCTGCCCCTCGCACTCTTTTTGAGGTATCCCCGTAATTTCTCTCCAATATAATGACCAAGAAGGAGAATCTATATATTTTACCACAACAGACTAAGTCATTTATTTGCACTTTGGTCAAGTTGAAATCAGTAGGTTATATTAAAAGACTGTCTTTTAGCTTCATTGGCACCCCTTTATTTATCTTGATTTTTAATTGCTGGTTATATGTAGAGGACACTTTCTAATCATGAAATTCCGTACTGGAAGTAAGACTCAATCATTCTCTAGGTAAGTTTTTAAATTGGAGACTTCCAAAGGATGAAGCGGGAGGCATCGCAAAGGTGCCAGGACTCATTGCAGAGACAGAGGTGGGAGCGTCATCTACTGCTGAGTAGCACCAGCAGCCACACTCTAGCGTCGTCTAATAAGACATTAACAGAACGAAATAGCTTCATCGTGTTTTATTTTTAGATGCCAGTAATTTAACCAGGAGTCACTCTCTTTCCCCTAGTTTCATAAATCCTGTTATTTGATCATGCTAAAGTGACCTTTCCCCCAGTCAGGCCACGTCCAGCCAGATGGCATGTGCAGAGATGGAGGTAGCTCTGGCACAGGGTGGGGCAGACCTAATGCATGTTTCTGTGCTGCCCTGTCCCCAACAGCAGGAGCTCATCGAGAGCATTGGTCGCAAGCTGCAGGTGCTCCGGGAAGCCCGGGAGAGCCTGCTGGAGGACATCCAGGCCAACAATGCGCTGGGGGATGAGGTGGAGGCCATCGCCAAAGACGTCTGCAAGCCCAACGAGTTTGACAAGTTCCGCATGTTCATCGGGGACCTGGACAAAGTGGTGAACCTTCTGCTGTCACTGTCAGGCCGCCTGGCCCGGGTGGAAAATGCCCTGAACAATCTGGATGACAGCCCTTCTCCTGGAGATCGGGTATATGCAGACTGATCTGGAAATCAGGGGTCCCCTGGGAAGGCTGTTCACGGGGTGTTGTGAAAGGTGGCTTCTTGAAGCCTGGCTCAGTTTCTGCATGGCCTGCCCAACTCCTAGTGCGAGATGCTATGGAAATGTCCAGTGCACACTCCCATTCTTTGCTTTTAATTGAGGGAGAAACATGCTAGGAAGACGCAGTGAGGCGTTGCTGGGATCTTCCCACTGATAATTCCACTGATCATTACTAATAGTGGTCTCTTTCTGGAAAATGATCTCTTTCTAACTTTTCTTTAACCACGTGTAAGTCCGTAAATGGAGCTTCCTACCCCCTGACAGATGGTAAGTGCTCAGTGATAGATGATGTTGTATTGCTATTGATGCTCTGATTTAAGAAGAGTGAGAGAGAGAGAGATAGAGAGAGAGTGTGTGTGTGTGTGTGTGTGTGTGTGTGTGTGTGTGTAGATAGATAGCAGTCTGGAAAGAATCCAAGGACTTCAGCTTTTCTCCCATTCTCAAGATGTGCCACTTTGAGACTTTTCTCAGAGGGTCTGTCTTTCAGTTTTCTCACTTGCAAAATAAGGGAAATAAAATTTACCTTGTTGGCTTTACAGGTCAAATGTCAGTAAAACATCTAGTTTCATTCTTTGCACATAAGAGGCCTTCAGAATGATCATCTTTTATTATTAATACAACATCTTCACTGTTCTCAGAGGGGAGCAGGAAAAGCCCTCCCCACCCTTCTCCAGATGAGGTTGGTTTCAGGCTGCCCAGAGAGAGCTCATGGTGCTGGCTTCGAGACTGCAGCTCTCTTGCAGGGCCATCGACCCTGCCACAGGAGGGTTTGAACCTTAAGTAACTGGGGGATGCACCCCTATTTCCCTTACGTTCATGTTCCATTTTGCACTTTTTGCCATCCTTGCCAAATTTATCCGAAAGAACTTAGGAAAATAACATGAACAGGACAGAGAAACTTATTTGTACATAATTGAAAAAGTAACTGCTCAAAGTATGGATTTACGTGAAAAAAGTAGGGTCATGTCTGCAACTGTCAGTTCAGCTCATCTTTTGTCCCTCTTGTGCTCCTTGTTCATGGAACTGACAGACTTATTTAGAAAGGAATCACAGTGCTAGGGAGGGAGCTAGTCTGGGGTCCTCCTAGGTGCCTGGCTAGAGCCCTTGCTCCTTCCCTGGGGCGGTGTCAGAGGTGAGCAGCCCGGGACACCGAGAAGGCACCTCCATGAGCCTGGCTGCACTGCTCCCTGCCTTGGCTGTGTGTAGTTGACGCAGCTTCAGCTCCCAGGACCTGAGGGACATGTGCCACTTGCACATCCAGGTGCACTGCAGGGGCTGGTGTCCAGCATAGCCAACACTGGCTGAGACTGTCCAAGACAGGCAGCCGAGATGCCGGGAAGCTAGGGTTGTCAGACACAGGTGTGCTAAGGAGGTAAAAGGTGCAGAATCATGTTTTCAAAGAGTTCCTGCAAAGTCTTTTTGGCTACACAGTGAACACGTGGGCAGACATGGACATGTGGTGTCCCACCCTGACCTCAATCTCAGCAGCATCCGGGCACTGGTGAGCCTGGCCTATTTTAAGCCTGAACCGCATTTTTAGAATCAGTTCACCTGTTTCCCTTTGGGGTGGAATTAATTTGCTTTGCCTTGACTCTATCCATGAAAATATTCTGTCTCTTTGTCTCACACATGCCTAAAGATCAAGGTGTTCCACAGAAGGGGGCAGGATGCTCAGTAAGGTGGTGCGGTGACAGGCACCTCCCAGAAGCTGTGCGCCAGGGCAGTTTCTGCTCTCAGCTCTGTTTGCTGATAGCTCCTCTTTACTGAACTCTTTCTGTGTGCCTGGCGTTTTGCGAAGTCCTCCGCAGTCTGGGTGCTCACGGTGGATGTGAGTAGCATCCACCGAGATGTTGCAAAGCGGCAGAGTAACAGTGGCTGTCCCGGTGCCCAGATGCAAATCAGGAACTCCGGCCTGGCATCCAGCAGCCTGCCTGTGAAGACACTGAATGTTCTTTCCTTTCTTAGATTTCATTACACTCGGATTTTGTTTTCAACACAAAGAATGATCAGTGTTTGAGGTGATGGGTGTGCTCGTTACTCCGACTTGATTACACATGGTATACATGGACCAAAATATCACTCTGTACCATAAATGTGTACAATTATTACATATCAATTAAAATAATAATAAAAACATGAACCAAACAAACAGAAAAAGATGCCCCCGAGTGGATTGTTTTCAGAATCCGTGACTTACCTCATCCTTCTAATCCTATCTGGCTTAGATCAAAGTTATCATTTTAAATACATTTATTTTACAACTATTAAAGTGATTTAATTACAAATTAAAAAAAAAAACAACTTGGAGCTTCTAGCAAAACTGGATGTGTGTTCTACAAGGCAGAGTGACTGTGTTATGCTTTGGGGACAGAGTCATCTGTGTCCCCCAGAATGGGACCCTTGTAAGGAGCAAGGAGACTGATCCCCGGATGCCCATTCACAGACGTGCGTCTCCCGCCTCCTTCTGTGCCCTCTTGTGTCCCGTCTGCAGATGCACTCACAGACTCCTCCTGCCTGGAGCTTTAGAAACCCCACCCTGGCGTTTCCTTAGAGTATTTCCCTTTTGCTGACTTTCCCACAGTGTTATCATAGAAAGAGCTTTGACAGAAATAGGAACCCTGTGTCCTTTGCCCCTTTTGAGCATCTCAGGATTCTGTTGTTTTTTGTCCTTGGTTACTCTTCTGCTCACCACCATTTCTGTTAACTGTTCAAGGCAGGTGGGCGGAAACTCAGGCGGTCCATGAGTGGCCTCCTGGCCGGCTAGGGCTGGAGCCACTGGAAATACTTGGTGTGGGTTCCATGGGATCTTTGGTGGCATCAGGGTTTCCATCGATGATGTTATGGCTGGCCATGGGACCAGCCTCAAAACTTGCCAGTGTTTTCAGGGGACTGGCCAGAGCCCCTGCTTTAGTCCTGGTCCTCAGCAGGTCTGTTTTTCTCTCTCTCCACAGCAATCGCTGCTCGAGAAGCAGAGAGTCCTCATCCAGCAGCACAGGGATGCGAAGGAACTCAAAGAGAACCTGGACCGCCGCGAGCGCGTCGTGTTTGACATCCTGGCCAGCTATCTCGGCAAGGACAGCCTCGTGGACTACGAGCACTTCGTGAAGATGAAGTCAGCCCTCATCATCGAGCAGCGGGAGCTGGAGGATAAAATACGCCTTGGCGAAGAGCAGCTCAAGTGCTTGTCCGACAGCCTTCAGCCCGAGAGAGGCAAATAAGAGATCCGTCCGGTGGAGGACGGACATGGGGGCTTCAAGCTCTGTCCCCAAGGATGCAAGTGCAAAGCCCAGCCTGTATTTATATCCTGCAGAGAGGATCCTCCACTAGCAAAGTGGCTGTTAGAAAAGCAATAACTTCCTTGTGTGTTTGGGATGATTTATTTAATCTTTTAGTTTCCCTGTTGAATGCTAAGCAGAGAGGCTCACCCTCAGCCGTCCTCCTCTCACCATAGCTGCCCATAATGCCGGGCTCTGCTGAATGGTGAGTTGCTACCATGCAGGCTGTGGGCGGGGTCCAGGTGCCCGCAGTGGTCATTGCCAGTGGGAGATCCGCTGCTCCTCCTGTCTTCAGACACTGAACCCACAGCTCAGGAGGCAGCTGAGTGTCATTAAGGTGCATGAGCGTGGAGACCCTGGTGCGCATGTCTTCTCTTGTGATGCATCAGGTGTGGCTGCCACGTTCAGTCCCTGCTCACTCAACAGTGTGTGTCTTCGTTGTCTCTATCATATAATGATGTTCTCTGACCCAGCAAAAATGATGATGGTAATGATAATTTATTAATATTTTGGAAAGATAAAAAGAAAAAAAGGTTAAAAGTTAAGTTTCCTAATGGTTAAAAACAACTGAAATGAACAAACTATGCATTGGGCTCACCCATTCTAAGATTAAAGTTGCCACTTAAATAATGTGCATGCTTTAAAACATTCACACACAAGGAAACAAATAGTCCTTCTCACCCTACGCCACAGTTTAAATGATAAATTACTTGGTTAAAGGTGTGTCCCGCAATAATGTGTTTGTTAGCCATCTGTTTCCCAAGACCAAGAGACTGTTTCTTAAGTTACTTTTCCCCCCCGAACTTTTATTTTGTGTGCCTGTGGTCATTAATGATAACTGGCTACTTTTCTTTTTTGCCTCCTTGAATCTGTTACCATGCCATGAGGGCCACATCCCACGTAATGTGAGACTCCTCCCTCTCTGTCCCGAGGTCCAGTGGACTACACGACTCCTACACTTGATCTTTTTCTTCCACAGAGTTTAAAGATTCTGTGTCCTTTTCATTCGTTGAAAGGGCAAAATTCTAAAGAGAATCTGATTCACTAAAAAACATTGTCATGCTGTCACTTTCCGTGTGACAAGTTGCAGACAGAGAGAAAATATTTGCAAATCATGTATCTAACAAAGAAAATTTGTATCCAGAATGTATAAAGAACTCACAAAACTTAACAGTAAGAAATACAAACAGCCTAATTAAAAAGTGGGCAAAAGACTTGAATAGACACTTCACCAAAGAGGATATACACATGGCAAATAAGCACATGAAAAGATGTCCAACAGCCTGCCGATAGCTTGGTTATAATTTATTGTATCTCATAATTGTAGATCTGGGTGTTTCTTCAAAAAAAATGTTGATCTAATTAAATGCATGGTTAGTCGTGAGCCAATCCTTCAGATGTCTTCATGTCGAGGTAGTATAATAACAGGGCATCTGTTCTATCACGGGATTGTTTTAATCCTCATTGCCACTTAATCCCATAGAAGAAGTTTTCCAGCAGGTGGGGACATTTCCCTTTGTCAGCAGTGACCAGAACCTTACCAAAGTGTTCACGCACACGCGCATAGATGTCTTAAAGGACCGAATCCACGCTTCCTGAGCCAGAGGGGCTGGGCTGGGCTCCGAGGCACTGCGCGGTCGGTAGCTAGCGCGCTGCAGAGAGCCGAGTCCGAACCAGCCAGCTTCCATAATGCAGGCAGCACACCGCCTTTTTGGCAGCCTACCAATGCAAAAAGGATAAATGTCTTTTCTCAAGTGTTTCTTCCTGTTACATTAAGCTATTTCTAACTTGGAAAATCCCTGATCTGCCAATGAAGTGTCCTGCTCCTTTCCAGCTGGCAGTCCCTTGCTGTGAACATCGGTCACGTCATAAAAGCTGAAGCTGCTGTCCATGGACCTCCTTGCTTCCTCGGAGACAGCCGAAGTGATTTCAGAGTGTTTTGTTTTTAATTTAGATAAAGCTTTCACCTGTGATTCTTTCCCTTCAAGTACAGTATTGTGATCATTTTGATATGTATGTAAAATGTGAATAATTTGTGTGTCTGTACCCAGCCTTTTGATGTCTTTTTAGGACTTTCTCTTATACATAGCAATATATAGTGCCCTAGTATCTTTTTAGCAAAGCACATTATCGTCACAACTGTCCTGTCTGTTCCTGTTTGCCTCTTAAATGTCTGGCTTGCAGGGACCCAAAGATTCAGTGAGTGCATGTACATAACTCTGTATATAGTTATATTATTACATATAAAACAATCTGGTGCTAATGGGAGGCCCTTGGCAATCTTAGGTGGAGGCTGACCCCTCGCCCTGTGTCTTAGCGCAGGTGTGGAATGCCTATGCAGTGCGATTTCGGTCAGGAGTGTGGCCTGTGGCTTGTATCCTTCAGTCCACCAAGGCAAATGTGTACAGAGTTCAGGCTCGACTCATCACTTACCTAAACAACAGATCATCCTGCTTGACTGTAACAAAATAAATACTGTCTCTTCAAGTGAATGGAGCATGTCTTTGATTTATGTTACAGCTTCGATCAGTGTTACAGCTTTTTTTTTAAAGAGTCAGAATATCCTTGCCATATGTCAGATTCTTATTTTAAACCATTTGAGTAAAGTGTGCTATTGGTTATCTGTGTGTAATTTACTTATGCCGGTCTAGTTAAGGCCAATCAGTTTGCAGTCAGGAGAAAGTCAGGGACACAGGTCATATCAGTTAACTATTGCCCCAGTAATGCTGCATAACTGTAAGATCTCAGCAGTGTACAGTGTGAAACGTTTACTTGGCTCGTGAATTTGTGGATCATCAGCTGGCCCAGGCTGGGCTCTGTGCTGTGTGCCTCTCATCTTCCTCCTGGGACCAGCAGTCTGGCCTGGGCATGTCCAGGGCAGATGCACGAAGCAGGAAGCCCCGCCACAAAGGTGCTAGTCACAGCTTTGGTCCTATCACACCTGCTAACCTTCCACTGGCCAAAGCACATCACATGGCCTAACCCAGAGTCGAAGGGCATGAACAGGCGCCACCTCTGTAGTGGAAGAAATTATACTGTCATGTGGCGGAGTATGGACACAGGGAGGCGCGAAGATTCGGACTGCCAATGGGCTCTGGCACTGGTCCCTACTAAGATGGAGTGGCACTAAAGTGTTAGGAGCGTGGAGCAAAGCCACCTCTGTCACCTCCTAGTTGTAAGGCCATAAGCAAGTGACCTAGGCACTCTGGGGCCCAGCTTCCTCTCCTCAAACTGGAGATGAACTGTGAGATCACGTGAGTCGATGCACGTCAGTACTCATAGAACCCATGCCTGGTTCAGAGAAGCCCTGTCCGAGCTGCGAATGCTGTTGTTTTCTCATCACAGTCTGGAGCTGGAGGAAACGCCACAACCACCGGAGAGCCAGTTGGTGTCTTCTGGGTTGGTAAGATTAGAAATGCTTCTGTTAAGGGGCAGATTTGTGGGACCTCAAGGTTAAGGCCATTGGGATTGTCGGAGGACAGTTTTTAATAAAATAATGCAAAATTAGGTTGGAGAATATTTCAAATTTTAAAAATTCACAACAAAGTAGATTTTAAAAAGCAGACAAATACACATTCTGTTTTTATTTTTGGCTTCTACCATTCTACCAGGCTATGTCAGCCTGACTTATTTGAGTTCTGAAATGATGAAATTGGGCTGGGTCAGTTGGTTAGAGTGTAATGTAACACCAAGGTCAAGGGTTTGGATCTCCACACAGGCCAGCTGCCAAAATAAGTTAGCGAAATGATCAAGAAATTCGTATACAGGAGCAATTCAAATGCAGTTTTAGATGCTGCTGTGATGTTAGGCCATGCGGTTGTATAATCAGATGGCCATTTTGCAGGTACCTCAACTCATGGATGTCAGCGTGTGTACAGGAGTTTCTTCATGAGCACTTGTGTGTTCAGGCTGATGTACTGCACTGGTGACAGTTTTGTCTGCTCTGTGGTGTGGACCCGTCAGACTTCACCGAGATGGCATGCGTCGGGTACACAGGTACACTGACACACAGTCTGAGACGTGGGGACACAGCAAACAAGTTGATGCGTTTTCAGACCTGTTTGCCCTGCTGCCACAGGCTTGTGCCCCACAAGTACAGGCATTCTGAATGTTTCTGCATTTCCACTAGAAGAAAGCAAATGCGTTCTGTGTGTTCTTATACATGCTGCATCTTAAGTTGCAGCAACCCACATATATGTACCCCACTAAACCCAAGCTATATTATCTCCAACTCTACTAGCTCTCAGCCAGATCCCCAAAATGCCTGTAGCAGTTCCAGTGCCACCTGCACCAGGAATGAGACGTGGACATTATACATAGGGTACTCTAAGAAGGACACACCTAACATCTGAGGTATTCTTGCCAAAAATACCTCAGACAAACCCAAAGATTTCATGGTGATGAAAGACACATACAGAGAAGTGGTTTAAAATTTGAGGAAACCAAGGCAGCCTGACAACAAGATGTTATGTATGATCCTGGAAGGAATCCCAGAGTAGAAAGAGGACATTAGTTGGACAATTGGTGAAATTTGGGAAAGGGCTGTTGCTATGGGTTGAATGTCCCCTCCAATACTCATGAAACTTAATACCCAATGTGGCAATTTTGAGAGGTGGGGCATGTAAGAGGTGCTCGGATCACGAGGGCCTTGTGAGTGGATTAATTCATGGGTTAATGGGTTATCAGAAGTGGGACTGGTGGCTTTGTAAGATAAGGAAGAGAGACCTGAGCTATCACATTCAGCCCCCCTCCATGTGGTTTCCTGGACTGCCTCAGGACTCTGCAGTGTCCCTGCCAGCAAGAAGGCCCTCGCCAGATGTGCCCCTCACCCTTGGACTTCTCAGCCTCCAGAACTGTAAGAAATAAATTTACTTCCTTTATAAATTACCCAGTTTCAGGTATTCAGTTACAAGGAACAGAAAACAGGCTAAGACAGTCTGTAGGTGATAATAGTGTATCGATGTTAATTTTTAAATTCTGATCCTTGTACTGTGGTTTTGTAAGTGGTTTTCATTTGGGAAGCCTGGGTGATGAATATGTAAAGATGCTTGTGCTATTTGCAACTTTTTAAAGTCTGAATCATTTCAAAATGGATAATAATTTTTAAAATTAAGGGAGATTGTCCTTCAGCCTTATCCGAAGAGCCTTTACTCATATGTTGTAACATTCTAGCACTTTCATCCACTACCTAAGAGGAGCTTTAAGGTGGAGTTCCAGTATTTTATCATAAACAAAAGGATCCAATATGATATGACTCAGTGTTGCATAATGTGGGTCCTGCTTGCATTTCTGACCCCAGCAGCTGTAGCACTTCAGTGAGTACAGGGGTGGCCCCGAGTAGAGGGGTGGCCCTGGCAGGTGTGGCGGGAGAGGGCACAAGAGCAAGCCCCTAATGGGAAATGCGGGTTTCTTCATCAGGAAGGCCTAGTGTTTTTATTCTCAGCCCTGAGACGAGAAAGGAGGGAGAGCTCGAAGAAGGCAGGGCTGTGACCCGTGAGAGATGCTGGTTTGTGAAGGTTCAGGGACAGACAAGGAATCTGTGTGTGATGGCGATCAGAAGAGTCCCCTCCAAAGAACAGCTCAGAGAAGACCTTTTCCTTTGGCGCTGGCTGATTGAGTCTGGGAAGCCCCTGCTATGCATTCCTCCGTTGGGGGTTCTCAGCATACTGAGGTTTCCAAGAAAGTCTGCAATAAAGAGTCTTATTTATCTTTTTGCTCAGGGTTTCCCAAATATATTTGAGCTTCGGTTGCCACCACACCAATAGGTGTTTTAAAATGTAATACCAATCAGAATGCCCAGATGCCTCGACAGACACAGTTCTACAGATGGTAACTCCTGGTGGCAATGTGGGACTTTTGGATATAAGGGGGCCTGTCCCTTGAGATGGAGGGGAGGACCTTACAGTTTTCTGTCTCCATATAAGACTGTGGTCTTTAAATTTGGTTTTGCATAATTCCTTTTTTTTTTTTTGGTGGCTGGCTGGTATGGGGATCTGAACACTTGATGTTAGCAGGACCATGCTGTAACCAACTGAGCTAGCTGGCCAGCCTAATTTTGCAAAATTCTTTATCCAAATTAGCTTTGGATATGAGAGAAATGATGCAAAACACACAGATACACACACACACACACACACACACACACACACACACACACACACACACACATGCATTCCTATGTGCGTATATGTATATGCATAGCTAACAATGTACTTACATGTTAAAAAATATTTCTGTGCCAAACACATGATTGGCATCTTACACTCCTTATGAAGGGCCTGATAGTGACACAGCTCTCATTAGCTCATAGGTCTCCTGGTACAGCCCCACTCCCACATCCATTTCTCCCATCCGATGGCCCCGTCTTTCTTATTGCCATCTCCACTCTTTGCTGTGCCAACTGCCTGTGGAATGAAAGTGTCTTAGGCCCTTAACATGCACTATCCCCTTTTATCCCTAGAATGGTCATTTTCCCTCCCATACAGGTAAGGACTCTAAGGCTTTTCAGAGAGGTTAGGTAACGTGTCCAGTGTCACACAGCCGGGAAGTGGCAGAGCTAGAAGTCAGTCCCGATCTTAACTTCGGGTTCCTCAGGGAACCTATGGGATGCTCTGGGGGAGGAGGTTTTTTACTGTAAATGATGCTCCACTTGAGGTTGACCTGGGAGGCCTGATAAATAGAAAATGGAAGGTATATTCAGAGAGTAGAATATGCACAGCAGTGAACAGGAGTAAGTTCCATGGGTGAATCTCAAGAGAATTCTGCTGAGTGAAAGAATCCAGGCAGAAAAGAGCTCAGCCTGGGTGGTGCATTTATATGAAGTTCCCGAAGATGCAATAATGGCAGGAGTGGGAAGACTGGCTACCTCCACAACCAGCGTAGAGATGTCCTGGAAACGGCCTTCATCTTCCTCTGTTGGCTAGGTGCACAGGTGTCCCCATATGGAGAAACCACCTGTGTTCAGCGGAGATGTGTGCCCTTGATGTGAGCTACACCATGACGTGAGGCTTTTGCTGTGCTTTAACAGGCATAGCTAGGAAGGAAGCAGTAATATAGAAAATTTTTAAAATATTACCAATATCATCATTAACCATAATAGATAAAGTTTAAGGTTTCTTTGAAGCTCCATTTGTGCCCGAAATTGATTGTACTAGACTTCTATAGTCAAAATACTGCATTCTAAAGTTATTTGGTATAAAAATTTTCTTTGTATGGTTATATCACCAACTTGATAAGCAATTAAGTTTATTCCTATTTTTATATATTTTTTAATATATAAACTATATTATATATATATAAAAGTTATATATATTATTTTAATAAAAAATTATTCCTATTTTTAGGGATTACTTTGTCTTTTTTATATAGTTTTCCTTTTGAATATGTAAAATATTTACATAATTTCAAAGTTAAATTTATATAATCAGGTTCATTCAGAAAAAAGTCTAAATAAACTTCTGTTCCCATCCCCATTGTGTTCTGTCCCACTGTAGATAACATTTTAATTTTATATTTCAGTATTTTCAGTTGCACGTATAAGGGCATGTGTTCACATTTATTCCACCTCTTATAAAATGCTATCATAGTGTGTATATAGCTTAGCACTTTGCTTTTTTCACTGGGCAATACATTCTTGGAGATCATTCTATATGTAAACATCTTTCTTATTGTTTTTATGGCTGCAAAGCATTCTATTGTGTGGATGTGCTCTGATATATTCAATCAGTTATGTATGTATATATGTGTGTGTGTGTGTGTACATATTATAACTTTGTGCATATACATTTTTGTATTTTTGCCAGTATATCTTTGGGATTCCTAGGACTGCTGGATCAAACAGTCAATACACCTGTAATTTTAAAAAACATTTCTAAATCTTCCACTATAGGGGGTTTAGTGGATTGAATTATGTACCCACAAAACTCATTGAAGCTTGAATTGTGTCCCCCACATTTTATGTATTAATCCCTACTGTGGCTGTTAAGAGAGTGGGAAATCCTATTATGGTAATTGAAAGGTGGAGTCTTGAAGAGGTGATTGGATTGCAGGACTGTGCAGTAGTGGATGGATGAAAAATGGTGGTCAGGGGTGTGTTTCTGAGGGCTTTAAAAGAGGAGGTGAATCTGTCTTTCTCTCTCTGCTCTCTCTGCTTCCATCATCTTGCAATGTGAGACCGCTAAGTCACTGTTGCCAGCACCAGATGCACTTTGGACTTCCTCACCTCAGAAACTGAAAGCAATAAATTTTGTTTTCTTTATAAATCACCCAGTTCCATGTATTCTGTTATAAACAACACAAACGGACTAATACAGGGGGGATCCATTTTGCACTCCCATGAGCCAGCTATGAAAATGTCTGCTTCCTCACAGCCCTGTCAAAGAATACATTGTAAAACACTGAATTTTTCTTCAATATGATTGGTGAGAAAGGCTATCTCTGTTATTTCAATGAACTTTTTTTTAGTGAGGCTGAGTACTCCTTCAAATGTTTGAGGGCTATTGTTTTTTTCTCAGTGTTGTCTGTCAGTTGTCTGTTGCTGTGAAACAGATTCCCGCAGCACTGAGTGGCCTCAAGCAATGCACATTTATTACCTGGCAGCTTCTGTGGATCAGGAGTGTGGGCACAGCTTAGCCGGGTCCTCTGCTTCACGGACTCTCACAAAGCTGCAATTAAAATGCCAGCTGGGCCTGTGGTCTCATCTGAAAACTCAGTGGGGAAGGATCCACTTCATTGCTCGCTTACACTGTTGTTGGTGGGATTCATTTCCTTAGTTCCTCACACGCTACTGGCCAGAGCCTTCAGTTCCTTACTGTATGGGCCTATGTCCATAGAACTTCTCACAACATGGCAGAGCAAGTAAGTGAGACAGTCAGGGACAGGCAGCAAGGGAGAGAGCAGTAACGAGAAGGAAGTCACGATGTTTGTTTAATCGAACCACAGAAGTCACATCCCATGGCTTTTGCCATTTTCTATTCATAGAAGCAAGTCACTAGGTCCAGCACATGCTCTGTAGGAAGGGGTCAGGGGCATGACTACGAGTTAGGTGGGGATCTCTGGGGCCATGTCACAAGCTGCCCGCCACAGTATCAAATTATGTTTCTAGCCCCTTCCTCTGCTGACATGTTGGTATTCTTGATTTTTAGAAGCTCTTAATATGTTATGGAAATTTGCCCTTTGCGCTCTCAGTCACAAATATCTTTCTTAATTTATCATTAGTTTTTGTACTTTGCTTATGGTATTTTTGTTATGCAAATGTATTGGTAATGTTTACATATTGTTAAATTTATTAATCTTCCTTTTATTGCTTTTGGTATTTAAGTCACAGTTTAGGTGTATTTCTCCCACTGATATGTTATAAAGGCCTTTGTTCATTTTTCCTGGCTCTTAAATGGGTCCATTCCTGCTGTATTCATTTGCAATTTGCCCTGATGTAGTGTATTGGGTCAAATTTTATTTTTCCAAGTAACTCTCCTTTTGTACAATACCACTTAATTTTAAAATCCATATTTCCTCCAATGATTTGAGACGTTATCTTTTCCATATTAGATTTCCATAGATATTGGGCTCATTTCTGGACATCCTATTTGACTCCTTTAGTGTATTTGTATATTCATGTGCCGGTCCTACCCTGCTTTAAATTTCAGGGATTGTAATAGTCCATTTTCTATCACTTATAACAGAATACCTGAAATGAGGTAATTTATAAAGAAAAGACATTTATTTGTTACAGTTTTGGAGGCTGGGAAGTCCAAGGCTGAGGGGGTGTATCTGGTGAGAGCCTTCTTTTTGGTGGGGCCTCTGCAGAGCCCTGAGGTGGCACCAGGCATCACATGGCAAGAGGGCAAGAGCATGTAAGCATGCTCACTTAATCTCCTTACGAAGCCTCACAGTGCCGCTCCTATTATAATCCCGTCATCCATTAACCCATTACTCCATGAATAAATTAACTATTCACAAGGATAGAGCCCTCACAATCCAATCACTTCCCAAAGCACCATCTTTCAAATAGCATAGTGAGATTTCCCACCCTCTTATCATTGTTACACTGGAGATCAAGCTTCAGTCTGAGTTTTGCGGGGACATTCAAACCAGAGTAGAGATTGTATAGACAGGGTTCTCCAGAGAAATAGAACAAATAGGATATATAGATAGATGTGGAGTATGCCTAAAGCAAATGTACCTCACAGGGCCTGGTTTTCCAAAGCCTTGCAGTTTCAAATATTGACCTTGCAAAGGACAGGAAATTTTCTCCAGGCTATACAGTCTCTGTTGTAAGATAAAGAATTGTAACACAGCAAGGTTGCTGGCTCAAAGACAGACAGGTTACTGATTGATATGTAAAGATACTGAGAAAGTGCTGTAAGAAGAGAATGTTTGCTAAGATCAAGCTTTTGTTAGTGGATCGACTTAATTGCATTATAGAATGTCACCTTGCTTGTCTTACCGAATGTTACCAGCTTCTGGTTGTTAAACTTGTTTAACTGTACTTGGAAAAAACCCCACATGTGTTCTCTTCTTGTAATTTCCTGGTCTGGAGAATGAAGGCAGGAAGAGAACCCCAACTCGTGGTTAATTTCCAAAATTAGAAGGAATGCCTCTGTCTTGAGATTAACCCCTTTTGGGAGCTTCTCACTGCTCAGAAGAGATGGGCCTTGAGTAATCTTTGGTGGCTCCATCACCCAGGGGAAAAGGGCCAACAAATCCATGGGAGGCAAAGCAACAGACAGACATAGTTAGAGATAGATATATAGATATCAATACATGAGAGGGGATTCAATAGGGGAATTGGCTCATGTAATTCCAGAGACTGAGAAGTCCCACAACAAGCTGTCTGCAAGCTGGAGACCCTGGGATCCAAGTAGCATGACTCGATTCAAGTCCAAAAGCCTCAGAACCAGGGAAGGCGACAGCATAACTCTCAGTCCAAGGCTAAAGCTCTGAGAACCCAGTGGGCTGCTGGTATAAGTTCTGGAGTCCGAAGGCTGGAGAGCCTAGAGTTCTGATGTCCAAGGGAACAAGAAGAAGAATGTCCCAGCTCCAGGAGAAAGAAAGAATTCACCTTTCCTCTGCCTTCTTGTTCTATCTGGGTCCCCACCCGATCGGACCGTGCCCACCCACATTGAGGGTGGATCTTCCCCACTCAGTTCACCAACTCACATGCCACTCTCCTCTGGAAACATCTTGACAGACACATCCAGAAAGAACGCTTTACCAGTTCTCTAGGTATTTCTTAATCTAGTGAACACCTAAAAGCATCACAGAGACTTATTTTAAAATAGTGTGTATGTTATTTGGTATCTTATTCCTTCCCCACCCTGAGGACTTTCTTGTTTCTACTTATTTTCCATATGAACTTTATAATCAACTTGCCTTACTGCAGACTGGAAAAAACACAAAACTATCAGTATTTTTGTTAGGATAATGCCAAGTTTATACATTAACTTAGGGATCATTTACATATTTATAATATTGAGTCTTCTTATTCAAGAACATGGGATGTCTTTCCCTTTGTTCAAGTCTACTTTTGCAGTTCAAGGAAAGTTTAAGGTAGTTTTCTTTGCATTGGGTTGTTTCCAGTACAGGGCAATTATCAATAAAGCGACTCAATACATTTGCATTTGGGTATGCATGACTATAGGTTTTCATTTCTCTTGAGTAGATATCTTGGAGTAGGATTGCTGGGGAGTGTGGCAAATCTAATTTATTCTTAGACTTTCAGCACATGCAGAATGTTACTTTTTCCATTCTGCATTTATAGTTGTGGGGAGGAGGGGTTAAATACTTCCTCTCTTCTGGTGATTATCAATGTAACAGTTACAATGGTTAGGTTTGGATTTTTAACTTCTACTAGGAGCACAGGTCTTGTTTATACAAATTTAGGTCACTGCTCCCAGGACCCCACTCAACAGGTGTGCCTTTCGTGGCCTGTGGAGTGCTTTTTTGTCCCAAACTTCATGGGTGGCCTAACTAGCTCTGAGGGTAACTTCTAAGCCCCCAAATGTCCTTATCTAATTACATTGCAAAATCATGCTTAAGGCCAGCCCTGGGGGGACAGACAACTTCAGCTCATTCTCTTGCTGATTAATTCCTTCAGCGAACATCAATGTATTTCACTTGAAAAGTGTCACCAAAGCATTCAGCCAAAAGCTGCGGGGACATATCATATACCTTCTACTTGTGCGACTTGATTGCCCACAGTTTTTCAGGTTTGTAAAAGGCCTCAATCAAAAATAAATAAATGGCCAAAAAAGTAAAGCATTCGTAGGTTAAGCATTAGACATACCAAATTTTATCTCAGATTTCCACACTGTTGCTTTGTGTTGCTTCGCCCTCCCCCCCCCCATTTGTCACCTCACTTCCTCTGGGTGACGGAGACGCAAAGGATTACTCAAAGCTCATCTCTACGGAGCAGTGAGAAGCCCCGACGTGGTTAACTTTCCTGGGACCCTCCAGCAAAAGGGATCCCTTCCTTGGGAAAATTAACGCCGAATTGGGGTTCTCTTCCTGCATTTATTTTTTAGACCAGGAAGTTACAGAAAGAGAACAAAGGTGGGGTTATAGTTTAACAGTATAGGCTGGTAACTTTCAGTGAAACAAGGAAAACCAGGCCCTGTCAAGTACATATGCTTTTTAGTATATTCCACACCACACACTGAAGGGTCCTATTGAGTCCGCAGAACAGAGATCAAAAGACAAATGTGGAATGTTCTTCTTCTCAAAGAATATTTATTTCAATCTTGGAGAGCATTTTAAAATTGTTTGCCCCTGTGAAATGTCAGTCTGTCAGCTACGAATACATGCTCCAAAAACACTGCCTAGGAACCCAGCGTGGTGGGTCTGCTAATATAACGTCAAACAAACCCTTTGCCTCTGGGCTTTGTGTTCTGATTTGTGCACAACGAATTCTCTCATCCTGATGTAGATTTTGTAGACTTTTTAAAATTTATTTTTTAATTGAAACATAATTGATTGATTATACATATTTAAGGGTACAGAGTTGACTATCAACTTACTCCATTATTTAAAGAAAACCAAAGAGAGGGTGTCCTGTGTATTTCCTGTTGTCACAACACACACTAAAGGGTGCTGGAAGGCCTGGTGGCATTTCTTTCATTTTTTTCTCCCCACTAGAGAACCTTCTAAGGTATCTGGGAGCCAGAAGGGTGCTGTATGGCATTTGCGTGTGTTGGGAAAATATAGGAAAATGGTCAGGGCCCCTCAGATGTTCAGAATCTTGCTGAGCATTTGATATAAATAGGCACATGTGCTCAGGTGTTCCTTGGTTATTGTCTAGTGTAATTGTGCTTGTGCACCCAGGTGTCCTGAGGTATGGGCTTAAGTATAAAGGATGAGTGGCTCTCATCCATGCCACTTCCCACCCCCAGGATGCCCCGGGAGGGGGGGCACCATGGGGAGGCTACTGCTGCTGCTCGAGGCTGCTGCTGCTGCAAGTGCCCCCAGGACCCTCTGCAAGGCCACCACCACCGTTGGACCTGTAAGCTACCGGGCCTGTAAGCTGCTGCCACTGAGGAAGCTGAGGACTGAGCTCATGTCATCTGCCAACAGCTCCTGGTATCTGGAATCTTTCCCAGTTACCTAACATGGACCTGTGTAGTGAGGGGTCTGGTGACCCAGTCTGTACAATGGGTTTGAAGGGTCTGAGCCTAGCTCTGACAATGTAAAAGGAAACTTAGTATAACTAAAATAATAACTAAAATAATGAAACATTTTGGCTTTAGTTATGATTTGCCTTGCTGTAGAGGGCTGGAGGCGAGAGTTGAAAGGTGCCAGTGAGGGGTGGGCCTAGCTCGGACTTGGCGACCCCTTCCTCCCCTACAATGCCATTCTCAGTCCCACCCCAGACTCTGAGGAAACACCAGGAGGTGACCGTCACCCTCATACCCAATGAGCTGAGTGCTTTATGGTTCGTGAACAGCTTCCAGCTTCCACATTGTGGCCAACCCGTTGGCAGCCCCGGGGAAGGGACCAGATTGGCCTGGGTCCTGGGAAGTATCATGATCCTGTGGTGGGGAACAGGACACTGGACAGGTGGCTACTGTCCTTTACAAGAAGGAATAAAATGTAGAGATTCTAAGTGACTTGTCACCAGTCAGAGGTGGAGCTGAGATGAAAGCCCTAGTCCTTACACGCAGAGGCCTTATCGGTACTCCACCACATTACCTGTGTCACCTGTCGCCCAGGGTGACAGAGACAGAGAAGCAAAGGATTACTCAAAGCCCATTTTTCCTGAGCAAATGAGAGGCCCAGAAGGGGTTGATTCCAGGAGATGACTTCTTCAAGAGAGAAGCATTCCTTGGACTAAAAGACACTCCTAACTAGGTTTTCTCTCAGTTTTTATTGTCCAGCCAAGAAAGTTACAGAAAGGAACACAGTTGGTTAAACAGTCATAGTGAAAACATAAACCGGCTACATAATTTTCATTAAAGTAGGTGCAACTTAAAAACAGTTTATGCAATTTACCATCAAAGGAGTCATAAAACTAAGCTATTTGACTTTCAAAAGAACCAATGAGATAATCGTTATGGCAACACTTAGTTTCCTAGGAAGGTGAAATGTGGAACCAACCGCTAAATGGCAGAGCAGCCTTGAAGCTTTTAACTCACATACTCTTTCATAATTAGGTTTAGCTGCACCAAGGGCATCTTGCCCTTAGAGCAAGCACTTTTGCTGTTATGATTTTCACATCCACACCAGAGACTTTTCAGTCCTGTGCAAGTTTTCTGTTTTTTTCCCAAGCTTAGCATTTCTGTGTGCAATACTAAAAGGTTAGGTTATTCCTCAAAGTACAAGGCTTTGTCCTTGCTAAAACTAAGGACTGTGGTCCTACTATGCTCCAGCCTAAACGAAAGGGCTTTGGCCCTTCTAACAGCTAAGGACTGTTGCCCTACTAAGATAAAGATCCTACTAACCTGTGGCTTGATTTAAAGACTGTGGTCCTTCTAATCTAAGGGTTGTGGCCCTACTAGGCTAAAGGTTAAGGCCCTGTGAAATACATGTGCTTTATTAATGTTACTACCCTCCACACCAAAGCAAGAGATTGTATCATCAGTCATTACCAGAGACCTGCTATTCTGCCCCAGAAACTCACTGTTCACATGACCAGTGTTTCTCATTGTAGGCTCCACACATAATCCCGATGACCTCAGTGTCTTAGGACACGTTTGCTTCCTCTGGAAGAGTGGGGCAAGATATTTTTTAGCTTAAAAGACTCCATCTGTCTGCATTTCCTAGAATTCTCTTGTTTCCTCTTCTAAGAAGGAAGCTACCCCAACAGAGAAAACCAGGGGAAGCAGCAACGTTGTGTGTGGTTTCTCCATGAAGTGTCCAAAGCCCACCTAGACTTCTGCTTGGCCGCAGTACTTTCAGAAACCTATTCCTGTGAAGCACAATCTTCCAACCTTTGATTGCAAACACTGGATTAAGAAGAAAGCATATGGCTTATTTTTAAAATACCAAAAATTCCTCCTCATAATAGCACCAAACCAGAGACATCCCCAGTGTTCTTCAACAGAAGGACAAACGCACAGATTGGGACGTGCAGGCCACAGAATGCTGTGCAATGGTACCAGTGAGCTGGGTGATGCTACACTCAACAACACAGATGAAATTCAAAGGCGTTATGTTGAATGAAAGAAGCCAGACACCAAAGATACAAGGCGCGTGCTTCCATTTGTATAATGTTCAAAAACATGCAAAAGTAACTTGTGAGAAGAGGAGTCAGGACAGTGGTTAGATCTGGGTGAGGGCAGGAAGTGGTGGTTATGGACTGGCAAGAAGCAGGAGGGAAGTTTTTAGGAGACAGGAATATTCTATATCTTGATCTCAGAGGAGGTTACAGGGGTGTATGCCCATATGAAAATTCATCGACCTGTGCACTGCAGATTTGTATATTTTATTCCTTGTAAACTTTACCCTAAGTATAATCTAAAAGAAAAAGGAATAAAATATAAAAACAAAAACACAAACTGCAGGTTTCTCTCTCTTTTTTTTATCTCCCACCTGCCCTTTTCTCTCCTCTCTGCCCACCTTTATTCCAGTTTACTTTGACTCCATGCTTAGTGTGTGAGTTTCTGGAATTTTGGCCACAGTACGTATTAAATTAAAACTGTATACATTTACACCCTTAAGCATCATCAGATGACCACCATATTTAAAGTTAAATACAGAGGGGGAAGAATGGGATCTATCATTGCAACCAAAACAAAACAAAATCACATGAGTGCCTTATGAATTTCAGACCGTCAATATCTAACCATGGTTCCTTGTTTAAGAAATCCTAAGGAAGGTGCATGCCAGGTGACCCAGACTTCTTTAGCAAAGACCTCTGGCTCCTGTCACAGAACATCTTTCAATCCACTATGGGTCTTCCTACAGTTTTCCAAATTATGACTCACAAATTACAATGACTATTTGATCCAGGACCTAAAAAAAAAAATAAATAAAATAAATAACAATAATAATTAAAATAATTATTCTGTTCTAGAAAGACTTCTCAACTTCAAGGGGATATCAGACGAATCTGCACTTTATATGCATCCCTCTGGTAACATGCCACAACCAGCCCCGGTGGTCATGGCAACATGAGAATGTTTGGATTTGCTTCATTACAACTTGAGAGTTACTGCCATTTGTACTTCTGAGAAGTCCCCCTCCTCACTTTTTTTATTTGGTGGGAAAGACCATCATGGTGTATCATTTTGTCCCAGTTAAGGAGATCCTTGAGGCTTCCTGGGAGTCACTTTAGATTAATCATCTCATCGTCTCCATAAAGAAGTTCAAGGCTTTCACTGGATCGTCCCACAAAAACAGGTCAGCCCAGGCCACCTGGATTTTGATTTAAATGACCATAACCACATTTCCAGAATGATCTTCCAGACCCTGTGCTCTTGGCATTTTTAACTGAGGCCACCTGAGTGTCACTAGGAACGTAAATGATAACTCAACAGCTCTGGGTTATGTCATGTCCATCATCACAGCTCACGTTATATGACAGCAGTCATGCAACTGAGTGTGAGTTTGGGAAAGTCAATGGTTGATTCGTGTCTGAGAAACACAAGTGATAGTATCGCCAACCACAGGGTGTCATTCCTCTAAAATTGAACACATCTTCTCTCTTCATACAGTATCTCCTTTTGGTGATACTTTTTTATTGTGGTAAACATATGTGACATAGAATTTACCATCTTAACCATTTTTAGGTCTACGTTTAGTGGCTGTGCAACCATCACCCCCATCACCTCCAGAACTTTTTCATCTTCCCCAGCGGAAACTTTGTCCCCAGTTCCTACCTCCTGTAGTCCCTGGCAACAACCATTCAACTTACTGTCTCCATAGATCTGACTCCTCTGGGTACCTCCTATGAGTGGAATCAGACAGTATTTGTCCTTTTGTGCCTGGCTTATCTCACTCAGCATAATGTCCTCAAGGTCCATCCTCATTGTAGCGTGGTCAGAATTTCCCTCCTTGTAAGGCTGAATAATATTCCACTGCATGTATCTGTAGACCACTTTTGTTTAGCTAGTCATATATTGATGGAGTTTTGGTTGGTCCCACATTTTGCCTATTGTGAATAGTGAAGTGAGCATGGGGTTGCAGACAGCCCCTCAGGGGCAACTGCACCTCTCTGCACTGTGCACCAACAGTGCGGTTGCTGGGTCATGTGGTGGCTCTAGATTTCAGATTTTGAGGAATTGCTGGACCATTCACCACAGCCGCTGCACCATTTCACACTCCTGCCAGCAGTGCACAGCAAACTCCACATCCTCACTAACATATATATATGTGTATATATATTTATTATTATTATTATTATTATTTTAAATAAAAGTAACAGCTTTTAAAGGGTCTTTAGTCAGATGGATAAAGGAGACAAGGAAGTGAGTGTGCATTTGCACTTTCTCATATGCTGGTATCATTTGAGGGTCACTTTTATCTTTTTACAGGACACAGAGAAGGCCATAGATGGCTGTTATTATAAGTGACACGAGATTTGTCTATTTTGTGATACTCTTTTGATGTGAATAAATGCCATCCACTGTGGAGAGGGCCAGAAAGCACTGCATCTGCCAGTGAGGACTTGGGAGTCTAGATTTGCCATGTTCATCTGGGCTCAGCTCCCTCATCTATAAAATGGGGATCACAATTGTACGGGTATCATTGGGCTGTCATGAGAACTGAAGTTATTAGAACTCATAAAGTGTTTGGAATAGGGCTTGATCTATACAAAGCATAGGGCAAGCATGGAAGCAACATTATGTGAGAGTCAGGGATTTGTTGGCCTGTGTTCAGAGCCCAAACTCTCCCTAACAGTCCCTCTTTCACTGCAGAGGGCTCATTTCTTTCTCTGTGGACATTTACCCTTTCGGTTCAAAATTTCCTACTGCTATGAAGAGTACTTAACAATCTTCTGAATGTGTGAATTCTTGTTCAAGGTTTATGGGTAAAAATTTTAAATAAAGTATATGAGTTTTTCCAATTTGGTCTTCAGGAAAAACTTATCTGTACCCATCCCACTGGTTTCTGCATGGACAGCACCATAGCGGTCCCTGAGCTGGCACATTTTGCTGCTGACTCCCAGATCCCCATCCTGATACTTCCATCAAAGCTCATTGATCGTCTCGCCACTCCCTCAGACCTCCACTGGCAAGGAAGTATTCATGGATAGTGAGTTAGTCACCCTGCAGTCAAGCCCAAACCCACTGTGCTAGAGTGTCTTGCTGAGTAGTAAAACTACTGCCTTAATGTAATTAGAAAGGAGACCGGGGGACAGTGGAATACAGTGTTCGAAATATCAGGTTTCCCAGCAAGAAGATATAGTTTAGAGGCTGCTGAAGTCCTCCTCATGGGCAGCTGCCTACATTATCCACACACCTGGTCACTGAGCAGATCCTACCTCACTTCTTTCTGCAGAACCACCGGGGGATGCCCTAGTGGTATAATCTTCTGATTGTCCTTGCCAATTACTCCCAACATTTGAAGTGAACTGACAAGAGATCCAAATAAGTTGGTTCATGATGTAAATTTTGCTTCACAGAAGATATGCTTTAGGTAAAATACATCAGGATATTTCAAAGTTGCAGGCTGGCCATTAGGCTCAGTTGGTTAGAGCGTGGTGTTGATAAAGGTCAGGGGTTCGGATACCTGTAACCAGCAGCAAAAAAAAAAAAAGTTGTACCCCAAAGAAGCTAATATCTACAAGTGAAATTGTGAGCAAGTGATGGGTAAGAAATGTAAGTAGATGTGGTTTGTTGTGCTTAACATGTAGATCTCTGAGGTCATGATGTTCATTCCATTTTTCATTATAAAACTATGCACGTTTTCATTAAAAACATACAATATTTCAACTTTTGAAAGATATTGGCAAATTGTGCTCCAAAAAATGCCTTACAATTTGATATTGCCACCATGGTCATGGATTGTTTTATTCTTATCTAAAATATTTAGAACATGAATTGAAGGCCAGTATGTGTACAGAATACTTAATACTTTCAGACAAGAAGGCTGACATAAATATTTGGCTCTCTCTAAACCATGGCTGATACCATTTTTTTTTTCTCCTATTTGGTGTTCCTGGCTTGACTTCATGATGATCCTACCTCATCTTCAGTCTCTCTGAAATGAAGCAGCTGCTCTTCAAACTGATAGGCCTCCTCTTTAGTTACATGTCATGGGTTTTTGGTATAACCCTAGCTAAGAGCAGATCCTGGCGCGTATGGGAATTTGACAGCAAGGTTGTTCACGTCGTATTCACTGGACTTTGGGAAGCTTTTTATTTTCAAAATTTTAACATCTCTGGTTCAATGGTTGATTTTCCAATGCACAGCACTATCAATGAAACCTGGGCCATTTCGACTGAAATTAAGTATGGGCGGGACCTGATATTGTTGGCTAATTTTATGAAGTCATCAGTCCTGATTTTCAGCTCAACAGCCTTTTGGATCAGCTGGATCAAGGCCCCATACCCAGATTTTATCCAGTCCTATTACAACATCTCTGCCTTCTTTCTTTTCTTCAGCTGTGTTTGTACGGCTGGTACAGTGACCTGGAATTTCGCCGTGGATTTTTATGGCCAAACCACCCTTGACTTTCCACTTAGCTTTCCTGTTGAAAAAGAAAGCCTAACAAAGAAACACTTCACCTATGTGTTTCCACTAGGAATCATAACTGCCACACTCTCACTAGTAAGTGCCAGCTTGTTCTGCTGTGAGGCATGTTTAACAAAACAGCTGAATCAAGTGAAACCCATGGCTGTGGCCAAATGTTCAGAGGAAAGCGTCTGAATTGAGGGCCCTTACTTTTTGGAAATGCTGCCAATAGCTTTCCTGAAGAAATTCCTACATACACATAATGTTGTTGTCATCTACTCATTTAAAATAAAATATATTTATCTGGCTTCTCAGGGAGTGTCTAAAGTTTATTCTCATATTCTCTTATGCTCCAATCTGTAAATCCCTTTCTTTGAAGCTTTTTACTTCCTGAAATCTGTAGGCAAATATCTTCTCTACATACACTGTGTCAAAATCAAAGGCAGAGAAAGTACTGGTATAATGCAGCTATGTATCAGGAAACACAACCGACTCCAAGATGAATGAAAGTTTAGAATAAGCTCACATGTATACATAGGAGAATATCATAATCATATATAGAGCTTAGAGATCTTTAAGGCATTATAGTTGGTTAAGTTAGAGCATGATTTCTTAACCTCAGCACTATTGACATTTGGGGCGGGGTTCTTTTGGCGGCAAGGAAGCTATACAGGGAATTGTAGTATGCTTAGCAGCATCCCTGGCCTCTACCCACTGGATGACCGTAGCACTCTTCTCTCCTCTCAGTTGTAACAACCAAAAATGTCTAGACTTTTCCAAATGTCTTTTTTCCAAAACTGCCCCTCACTGAGAACCACTGGGCTAGATGTAGTCAATGACCCAGGATGATGTGTGTTATGATGTGTTGAAAGGACTGTGAGAAAAACTTATCAAATAAAACTGAACAGGCTTAATTTAGCACAGCATTCATATGCCTGGGTCAATGACTATCTTCAACTCAGGACCCTATCAGAGGTGATTTTGCTTCTTCTCCCAGGGGACTTTTGGCAATGTCAATGTCAATGAAAAATGTAATCACTGGAGTATAAAACTGTGTGGTAGGGTTAGACAGCTGGATAGATATAGATGATGAGAGAACTGGAAAGCTTGGATGATAAGTCTGGAGAAATTGTGTGAAATAAAGCATGAAAGATAAAGAATTGAAAACACGATATATCATTTTAGAGGCATGGAAGATAACAGGGAGAAAGCCCAATACATGAAAATAGATTGTGAAAGGCAATAGTTGAAGTGTGGTTGAAATTTTTCCAGGATTAGTGCAAGATATGAAACCTTGGATTGAGAAAGATAATTGAGTCCAGAGTAGGCCGTTTTAGTCCGTTTTGTGTTGCTACATCAGAAAAACCTGAGACTGGGTAATTTATAAAAGAAGGAGGTTTATTTGGCTTACGATTCTGGGACAGCCGCATCTGGCACAGGCCTCAGGCTGCTTCTACTCATGGCAGAAAAGTGGCAGCAGCCGGCAGGTACAAGCAGATCACATGGTGAGAGGAAGCAAGAGAGAGGAAGCAAGAGAGAGAGAGAGAGAAGGTGCCAGGGTCTTTTCAAGCAATGAGCTCTTGCGGGAACGAAGAGAGCAAGAACTCACTCATTAATCCCCCTTTCCCCATGGAGAGCATTAATCCGTTCATGAGGGATCCACCCCCATGACTCAATCAGTTTCCAATACTGTCACATTGAAAATCAAATTTCCATGAGTTTTGGAGGGGACAACACAGCCAAACTCCATCACTAACTAAAAATGCGTTCACACCAAGGCATGTCAGATGACAATGCAGGAACCTCAGATACGAAGAAACTTCTTTAAGGAAATGAGAAAAAACAGAAATTAAAGATTAAGGATCTACAATTAGACTAACAGACCCCAGGCTTCTCAACAAAAAGCAAAAACAGTAAAATAATATCTCCAAAGTTCTGAAACTAGTGATCAATCAGTAATTTCTATATCTACTAACTGATCACTCAAGAATAAAGACAAAACGAAGACAGTTTCAGACCAAGAACTTATATAAAAGAGACACTTGGTAAAGAAAATAATTGAACCCAGAATGGAGTTGGATCCAGAAGCAAGGATGAACAAGAAAATTAACATGCAGGTGGGTGAATCTAAGCCAGCACTGATCTTAATTTTTAATGTCTATATTATGGGTTCACATATAACATGTAAAGTAGGAGAGGGATAATTAGGGCTAAAGCTTTTTAATGTCTTTGTTTATTATGGGTCATTTATTACCTTTAGATTTTGCATATATATGTTAAAAATTTAAGAGTAACCACTAAACAAAAAGAATGAAAAGAAATTAAAGTTGGAAGAACTAAAAAGAAGCCAGACAATAATTTCTCAAAGGCAACACGATTGTGTCTGAAGAAAATGCATAGAAGGCTATATAGTCATAATTCCATGAAACAGAGCAGTGATTGAATGGTGATAGGAGTGGGAGTGGGGAATAACTGTAAATGGGCACAAAGAAACAGGGATGATAGGCATATTCTAGAACTGGAAATGCAGTCATAGTCCCACAATTATATAATTTACTAAAACTCTCTAAACCATATGCTCTAAATGAATGAATTTTATAGTATATAAACTATGCCTCAATAAAGATGTTTAAAATAAAACCTTACACATTCCTATACAACAGTGACAACTTTTAAAAAACTGTTTAAAAAAATATGCCATTTGCAATGATATGACAATGAGTAACTGTCCAAGGAATAAATCTAAAAAGTGATATACAGGACTTTCATGGGGATAAAAGAATCTTATTTAAAGTCATTAAGGACAAAATAATCAATAGAGAGGTAGACAATTATTCATAGATGAGAGGACTTGCTGTTGTAACTTTAGCAATTTTCCTCCATCTACTGCAATTCCTACTAAAACCCCACAAAACTTTTGTGTTCATTTGAGGACCATTAATTACCATGATAAAAGGTTAAACAGCAGTGACATAACACAATATAAGTCTATTTCTTATTCACGTTATGTGCAAAATGACTGTTCCTCTTAACAGTGACTCAGGATCCTTCCATCTTATAGACACATGTCCTCAACATGTAGGTAGCAAGATCTCTGAGCTTATCTGCATCTATCCAAAAGGAAAAGGAATGAGGAGTATCACTCACGGAGGATTTTATAGGCCAGCCTGGAAGTGGTATGGAGTATTACTGCTCACATAACAGTGACTAATACCAGCTATACAGCTGGGAGATTTGGTCCAGCTGTGTACCCAAGAGGAAAGAAAAATTGATTATGGGGACCACTGCAGTGTCCGCTGAAGTTTTCTATGAAGCTTGATTAGCTAACCTTAACTCACTTGGAAACACGAAGTGCCAACAGACGAGCCAGTTTAAGAGGTAAAAATGAGAGGATTTTTATTATCAGATCAGACTTTCTATAAAGCTATTTTTATTCATATAAGTGTGTATTAGTGTCAAAATATACAAAGAGGCCAGTGGATTAAAGTGCCTAGAAATGGGCTTAGCAATATATGACAGCTTGACCTATGGTCACTATACCATCAACATGTGGAGAAAGAACAAGACTTTTGAATAGCTGGTGCTAGGGAAATTAGTTATTCATAAAGGAAGAGATAAAATGAGTTCTATACCTGAAATTATGCAGAAGAATAAAACTACCCCCTTTATGATACTCTTAAAATACATAAGACTGCAGCATCAGGGTAAGGAAGGTTTTCTTAAATAATACACACACACACACACACACACACACAAAGTATTCGGTAAAAATGGATACAATTGACTACATTGACTGCCCATATAGAAGATTAGTACCAAGAATATTGGGGCTGCCTTGTTAACTCAGTTGGTTAGAGTGTGGTGTTGGTAAAACCAAGGTCAAGGGTTCAGACCCTCTATTACACACACATATAAAAAAGTATAGACAGAGACATTTTACAAATAAGACGAAAAGATTCAACAGAAAAATGGGCAGAGTGTATGAGTAGGCAACTCAGATGTTAAATCTGAATGAAATACATAAAAAGGCAACTCACAGATGTAAAATCTGAATGAAATACATGAAAGGAAGCTAAACATCTCACATCAGGGAAACATACAAAAAACAATAATGAGTCGAAATTTTACACATATGAGATTGCAAAATGAATGCCTAGGTTCCCTGACTTACGTATACATAGGAATCACCTGGGAAGCTCCAAAATACTGATGTCTATACCCCATACTATAGTGTACCATTTTATTTGTCCAGACAGGCTTTCTCTACTGCAGCGCTATTGACACTTTGGGCTGGGTAATTCTTTGTGGGGGCTGTCTTGTGCACTGTAGGATGTTTAGAAGTATTACAGGGCTCTCCCCTGATTAAATGACTGTCATATCTACCCTCCGCAGGTGTCTCATAATTCAAAACTTACAAAACAAACAGCATCTGATATATTCCTAACAGACTTCATTGGTAATTTTATTTTTCAGAAGCCACAGGAAAGAAAAAAAAGCAAGCTACTCTCCTAGACTTCATTTTTACATTGATAATGAAATCAAAGTGACTAGAATCTTGTAAGAATTTAAGGACTTTGCAAAAGCAGGATATAGGGTTTAGCCATATACTCTTTCCTGTACTTTAGGGAAGCAGATTTCAAAAACAACAAAGGCAAGAAAGGGTTGACTCTGTGGCTCAAGGACACTACAAAGGTCTTTGTGATGGTGGTGATAGAACACTCTCAAAGTAGAATAGCACCACCCTCATTAGTGATAGCAACAGGAAAGAAAATGGAGGAGACAGAAGAAACAAAGGTAACTGTATTAGTCCATTCTGTTGTTCATAATAAAATATTTGGAACTGGGTAATTTGTAGGATAGGATAACAAAATTTATTGCTTACAGTTTTGGAAGCTGAAAAGTCCAAACATGAGGGAACATATCAGGTGAAGACCTTAATGGTGGTAACAGTGACACAGGGTCCTCACATGGCAGATGGCAGAGCAGAGTGAGTGAGAGAGCTCCTTGGGTGCTTTCCTTTTAAAGCCCTCAGATCCATGTCCCTGACCAGAATTACTAATCCATTCACTAGGCACAGTTCTCACAATCCAATCACCTCTTCAAGGCCCCACCTTTCAATTACCATATTAGGATTTCCCACCCTCTTAACAGTCACAGTGGGGATTAAGTTTTGGGGGAGGAGGGAACTTTCAATACGAGACAGTGATGTCACTAAGGCACGCAGACAACCTTAGAGTAGAAAAGGATATGCAATAGATGGAAGTGAACCACAGAGCAAAGGACAAATCTGAAAGCTTGGCTAGGCCAGTGGCAACAGAAGCTGGAATGCTAAAGCTCATCCATGCAAAAAATATTAAGGACAACTAAAAATGGCATTTTCATTTGATTTGGAATACCTAACACAAGATTGCAATGGGCTTATTACTTGAATCTTAAAGACTCAAAAGATGACATACAGAAAGTTTTTGTTTCCATGAGGCAGAAGTGATGTTCACAGGAAATGAATAAAACAAACATACTTAAGAGGGAATGAACTGGGTCAACGACAGCTGCACATGAGACTCACGAGGCAGCTTAAAAAATACTGATGCAGGGTTTGCTCTTGACTAATTAAATCTAAATGTGTAGGGGTGAGACCTGGGACAGGTGTCTTCTTATAGACTCTCCCAGGTGATTTTAACATGCAGCCATAGTCCAGGCAACTGAACTAGCTAAAGAGATCGTAAGAAAACAGCTCATTGATTTTGCTTCTGCTTTTGTAATTTTTGTCTTACACATTACTCTTCTCTTGCAAATTGGTAAAATGAAACAGTCCAATATTAGAGAAATGTATGACTTGGGTTTTTTGGGGGAGGCTAAACTAAATCAACAAAACTTTAAATATAATAACATAGGGAAAAAAGACAAATAAAATCAGAAATGAAAGAGAAGAAATTACAACTGATACTACAGAATTACAAAAAATCAGAAGACAGTATGGACAGCTATACACCAAGAAACTGGACAACCTAAAATAAATTGATAAATTCCTAGACACATACAACCTAAATAACTGAATCCTAAGAAATTGAAAATGTGAACAGACTGATAGAAGGAGATTGAATCAGTCATAAAAAGTCTCCTGTGTAAAAGAAAAGTTGATATTATAGATACAAAGAATAGAACACTGGTTAGCAGAGACTGGGGAGGTGAAAGGGGAAGGAAAAACTGGGAGAAGATGGTCAATGGATACAATTAAATTACAATTAAATTAATTATAATTTAAATTACAATTAAATAGGAGGAATAATTTCTCCTGTTCTATTGCACAGAGGGTGACTGTGGTTAATAGTTAAGATTTGTATATAGCTTGATAACTAAAGAAGAGACTTTTGACTATTTTCCCCACAATAAATGTTAAATGCATGAGGTGACTGATATTTAACTGCCTTGACATGATCATTATACAATTTATATATGGATCCAGACATCAGATTTTACCTCATAAGTACGTACAATTACAACGTGTCACATCAAATAAAGAAAACACAAGTCTCCATGAAAGAATAATCCAGGACCTGAAAGGCTTCACTGCTGAATTCCACCAAACATTTAAGGAACTAATACCAGTCCTTCTCAAGTCTTTCAAAAATCTGAAGGGGTAGGAATATTTCCAAACTAATTTTCAAGGACAGCATTATCCTGATACCAAAGCCAGAAAGGGAAATTTCAAGAAAAGAAAATTAAGGCTGGTATCACTAATGAACACAAATGCAAAAGTTCTCAACAAAATACTACCAAAGTGAATTCAACAACACATTAAAAGGATCATTCACCATGAAGTGGGATTTATTCCAGGGATGCAAGAATGGTTCTGGTTCAATACATAAATGTGATATATCACATTAGCATAATAAAGGACAAAAACCATATGATCAACTTAAAAGACATTTAACAAAATTCAGCAAACTTTCATGATAGAAACTCTCAACAAATTAGGTATAGAAAGAACGTACATTAACCCAATAAAGGCCATATATGACAAACACACAGCTAACACCATACTGAATGGGGAGAAGTCGAAAGCTTCTTCTAAGATCAGAAACAAGGCAAGAATGTCCACTCTCACCACTTCTGTTCAACGTAGTACTGAAAGTCCTAGCCAGAGCAATTAGGCAAGAGAAAAAATAAAATAAAAGTCTTCCAAATTGAAAAGGAAGGAGTGAAACTGTCCCTATTTGCAGATGATATTTTCTTACATACAGAAAACATTGAAGGCGCCACCAAAAAACTGTTAGAATGGACAAATTAATACAGGAAAGTTGCAGGATATAGAATTAAAATACAAAAATCAGTAGTATTTCTATACTTAACAACAAACTATCTGAAAAAAGAAATCAAGAAAACAATCCATTACAATAGTTACCAAAAGAACTCAAACAAACAAAAACAAACTTTGGAATAAATTTATCCAAGAAGTAAAATACCTGTACACTGAAAACTATAAAACACTGATGAAAGAAACTGAAGATGACACATAAATGGGGATATCCCATGTTTGTGAATCTGAAGAATCAATATTGTTAAAATGTCCACAATGCCAAAGTAATCTACACATTCAATGCAATCCCTACCAAAATTTCATTGACATTTTTCACAGAAATAGAAAAAAAAATTCTAAAATTCATATAGAACCACAAAAGACCCTTGATAACCAAAACGATCTTGAGCAAAATGACAACGATCTTTTTGAGGAATCATATTACTTAATTCCAAATATACTACAAAGCTACAGTAATCAAAACAGCATGGCACTGACACAAAAACTGACACATAGACCAGTAGAACAGAATAGAAAGCCCAGAATAAAGTCAGCATTTACAGTTAAGTGATTTTTCAACAAACTTGCCAAAAACACACAGTGGGAAAAGGAACAATCTCTTCAATAAATGGTATTGGGACAACTGATTATCCATAAGCAGAGGAAAGAAATTAGACTGTCCTCTTATACCACCTGCAAAAAACACTAAAAACTGATTACAGGCTTAATTGTAAGACCTGAAACTGTAAAAGTACCAGAAGAAAACAGGAGGAAAGCTTCACAACATTTGTTTGGGAAATGATTTTTTGTATATGATCCCAAAGCACAGGCAACAGAAGCAAAAGTAGACAAATGAGATGACATCAAACTAAAAACGTTCTTCAAAGCCAAGGAAACAATCAACAGAATGAAGGGACAACCTACAGAATGGGAGAAAATATCTGCAGACCATATATCTGATATAGTGATCTGACACACCAACATCAGGGAAACAGAAGTCAAAACCACATTGAGATATCATTCACCCCAGTTTGACTATTATCAGAAAGACAGAATAACAAATGTTTGTGAAGATGCAGAGAAAGGGGAACCCTCTTACACTGGTAGTGGGTCTATAAATTAGTACAGCCATTATGGAAAACAGTATGGAGTTTCCTTAATAACAGATAGAACTGCCACATAATCCAGCAATCCTACTGCTGGGTATATACCCAAAGGGAGGGGAACCATCACGTCGAAGGGATACCTGCCCTCCCGTGTTCATCACAGCTCTAGATATGATAGCCAAGAGATGGAACTGGCCTAAATGTCCATTAATGGATGGCTAAATAAGGAAATTGTGGTGTTTATACACAATGGAATACTACACTGCCATGAGAAAGAATAAAATTCTACCACTCACAGCAACATGGATGTACTTGGAGAAAATTATGGTAAGTGAAATAAGCCAGGCACAGAAAGAGAAATACTGCATGTCTTCACTCATAAGTGGGAGCTGAAAAAATTAACAGATAAGGAAAAAAGAAAGAAAGGAAGATATATCATAAGAATATGTTGAGCTTTCCATTTGGAGAGAACAAAATTGAGGCCACCTAAGGTGGGAAAGGGGAGGAGGACTGGTGGTTGGCAAGAAATTGGTAAAATTTCACTAAGAATGATTACATTTTGTAATGATGAATATATGTATTATCCTGATTGATCACATATTGGACATAGGTATTAATATTCAACTCTGTAGCCCACAAACCTGTATAATCAATTATGTGTCAATTAAAAAAAGAAAATAGGCAACAAGAAAGCGGAAGAGGTATGTGGATATACTTCTTTGGATATAAAAAAACTGAAAATATTTATGTCCTATTTGACTGCTTACCAAAGCATGACCTCAGCAGAGAAGGACATTCATAATCACATGGATAGAATGACTCGTTCTGTGAATACTAGTCAACCTCTTTCTCCAGCCATTTCTGTGTGCTCATGAGCAAAGTGGCCATGGTGGCAAGGATGGAGGTTATGCATGGGCTCAACAACATAGACTTGTACTAACAAAGGCTGATCTGGCTATGGCAACTGTTGATTGCCCAATCTGCCAGCAGCAGGGATCAAGACAGCCCCTGATATGGCACCATTTCCTAGGGAAGTCAACCAGCCACCTGGTGGCAAGTTGATCATATTGAACCACTTCCATAATAGAGTTTATTGTTACTGAAATAGACATATAGATTTGCCTTCCCAGCATGCAGTGCTTCTTCCAAAATTACCATCTGTAGACTTACTGAATGCCTTATCCACTATTACAGCATTCCACATAGCATTGCTTCTGATCAAAGAAACACCCTTCACAACAAATTAAGTGTAGCAGTGGGCTTATGCTCATAAAACCCACTCATCTTATCATATTTCCAACCATGCTGGAGCAGCGGGCTTGACAGAATGCTGAAATGGCCTTTTGAAAAGTCATTTACAGTATCAGGTGTTAGTGGTACTAGTATTACTGGTAATACCAATAAGTGGTATTAGCTTTCACAACTGGGACAAAGTTCAGCAGAAGGATGCACAGACCCTGACTCAGCATCCAATATATGGTGCTGTTTCTCCCATAGCCAGGACTCATCAGTCCAGGAATCAAGTGGTAAAACTAAGAGTAGCACAAGTCACTATTACCTCTATTGACCCCCTTTTTCACATCCAGCAAAAAAATTTTGCTCCCCTAGAGGTCTGAGTGCCAAAGGGAGAAATACTTCCATTAAAGACACAACAATGATACCATTCAATGGAAAACTACAACAACCCAATCTAGACAAGATTGGTATAAGCTGACATGTTTTCTGCATTAGTGCTTGTTCAGGCTTGAGGGCAAGCTGAAGTTCACAGGCCCATAGGAAAAGCAGAAGGCTGACTAAAGTTTTGCCAAGCAAGAAGAAGCAGAGAGGAGGAAAAAAATGAGCAATGTTGAACATTTAGTCAGACAGCACAGACAAGTTTAATTGAGGGACGCATCATGCATATTCTGTATCTTGGTTTCTCAGTAACAATTCTGGTTTATTTCACAGGGTGCAAAATCTTATCACAGCCATAAATTGGTTCTTTCTTTAGCAAGTGATATAGGCTAATATTTAGAACATAGAAAATTTTGTAGTTATCATCTTATAATTGCTAGTTGATATAGAACTTCAGAAATAACATGAATATAAGTAATAAGTCAACTAACTATGACTATTACTTCAATTTATAAAGCAACATGGTTTATCCCCTGAACAAAGGCACCAAATGTCACTAAGTGAAAGTCAACCAACATAATTTTTTAGGGGCTTCCAGTCAAGATGGCAGAATAGACAGTCACCAGCGCCACTCTCTCCCACAAATCAAACAATTTATGACTATTAAAAAGCAACAACAGCCAAGCTGGGGCTGCTAGGGATCAGACGAAGAGGAGGAGAGACCTATGGAGTATATGAAGCAGGAGATGCCATGATGAAAGAAAGAACTGCTCCTACCATTTCGAGTCCCACATGCTTCAAGGCTAGACCTGGTGAGCACACAGAGCAAGAGCTGGCCCAAACTGCAGCTGTGCCCTTTGGATGAATTTTCTTGGAGGCTGCATGGATGAAGAGGGCCTTGGTGGCCCCCAGGACAGCAAGACTACTAATAGGGTTCCCATGGACCCACACAGGAGCAATGAGCCAGAACAGCTGATAAAAGGAGCCATTCAGAGGCTGGTGAATCATCGCAAAGGACTGGCACATGGTCTGCCCCATGGGAGGTGTCTGGAGCACAGGTGGTGGGGAGATGGGCCTACCTGGAGAACACTGGGGCAGAGCATGGACAGCTGATCTGCCCCCCCAGTCAGCACAGGACCACTAAGTGGAGACTGGTCAGGAATATAGCACTGCAAGGGGTGCAGTTTGCTGAAAAGACTCAGGCCCAGACCAGAGTTTCCACACAACCCAGAGGTACTGGGTCAAGTACCTATAAAGTCAACCATTACAACCTGAGCTGCACAAAAAGCCTTCCCCAGGGAATCAGCAGCAAAGCAGCAATTTAGCCCAATCACAGAGCTCAAGTGCTGGTCCCCACAGAAAGTTCTACCACTTGAGAAGTAAGCAAAGGACAACAAATTAGTTCCAGTGCAGAGTTTAAGTGGTAGGAACAGCCAATACACAGAACTGGAAGAAAAAACAAAATACCCACAGACCAGAGACAAAGTTTGGTATTAACTAGTAAAATTCTCACATCACCAAAGAACACTGAAAAAACCTAGAAGGACTGAAATTCCCTGGGCTTCCAAGCCAGGGAGGAGGGAGCATTGGGGGCCTCAGCCATGTCCCCCAGTGCCGACAACCAGCCCAGCAACAACCACTAATTTGCCACAGGATATGTCCCAGGCTCTCCTGAGCTGGGGTGATGGTGGGCCTTGGGACTTGGCCACACTCCCCTGACACCCACAACCAGCCCAGCGATGATCACCAAGCCACTGCAAGAATCACCCTGGGCTCTCCCGAGCCAGGGTGGTGGAGGGCCAAGGGTCTCAGCTATGCCCCCTCCAACACCAGCAATCAGCCCACTGATGACCACTGAGCCACCGCAAGAAGAGCCCTGATCTCCCAAGCTTATGGGGTAGGAGAGCGAAGTCTTCAGCCACACTCTCCTGACATCTGCTCTCAGCTTAGCAATCACCAAGACACTGCTGGAAACCCCCTAGTCTCCCCTGCAGGAATGAGGGGAGGTGCCACAGGCCTCATCCCAGCCTCTCCTCTTTCCTTCCCCTTTTCCCTTCTCCCCCTCCTCACAACTGTTCCACAACAACATCATAGAATGTAAAGAAATAATATTAATAACTAAATAAACTTTAAAAAAAGAGTCAACCAGCATAGACACAGACACAGAGATATTCACTACATATCTCTCTTTAAACTATTGAGAAACCGTTTTATTCATTTCACACACCAAGAGGTAATTAACCTTTATTCAGCTATAATTATTTACAGAATAAATGCCCCTCTATTTTGTCTCACTAGCCTGGAACACTTGAAGCTGGCATTAAAATCAGTGGTGAGATTAGACCAGGATGCTTGTGTCTCCTTCCTTCACCATGTCAAGGCAGGTTACTCCACCTCTTTGTGCAAACCTTAGTTATTTTTAGGAGAATAAGAATAGAACTTGCCTTACTGGACTGCAATGAATATTAAAATAACTTGGTGATTCAAAATGATTAGGAGTTTGACACATTTCTTACAGGTAATCATCCTGATCACTCATATTGTGCCTAAATTAAGTCCATTACCTACTGTAAGACAAATTTTAATAACTTTTTTTTATCAAGAACTTAATTCCTTTCAGGGTCTAAAATTAGAAACTCAAATATCTAAAAGCCTTAACTTGAAGTTCACAGAAAAATGTAATTAAAAGATAACACAAATCTTTTCATGAACATTTTGAAGACCCCTTACATACATATTTTTTTATTTTGTTTTTTGCCAAAATGCTGTGATGTGGATGTAGCCTCTACCAGGTAAACATGAAAAGAAAACTGACATAATCAAAAATTTTTAAATACAGATAGGGAGAAATTTAATGGTCCATTCCCAAGACTCTTTTAACAAAGGAACCACAGCCCACAAACACTACTGATTAGACATTTCTATGTTCGTTTTCCATTTACTGCAGCTAATAAAGGAGCCCTTCTGCTCTGCTTGTAACACTACTGTCCAGCAGTGGCCATTCTCCCAAATTGTGCCACAAATCTCAACAGGCATTTTTCCAAAAGCCTTTCCCCCAAGGGATGACCTTCCTTCAGAGAACACTGAACACTGTTTTGCCTGGCGACGGGAGCCATAGGGTCTGAGGCTGCTGGGAACAGCACCTGCTCCATTTGTTCCTTTGGTGCCCCTAGTAACCCTGCTCCCATAGTGCCTGGTCGTCTGTGTCAGAGGGGCCCTCCACAATCAGTTCACATAGCCTTTGGTCCTGCTTTTCAGCCTTCTATTCACAGGTAATGTCAGCGGAAAGGTTGACTGTCAACAGCTTAAGGATCTGCTCATTTGTATTTTTATTGGTCATTTTCAAAGGCAGACTACAGGGTGGTAGACCCAAGATTCAGTAGAAGAAGCCCTCACTCCAGAAATGATTCTTCCGGAGGCTCAGTTTTTTAATCCATACAAACACACACAAGGTGAATGTACCTCTATTACAGTCTCGTTGAGAAAATTAAAGGATTGAATGTGATAAAATGTTTAAAACAATAGGAAGAAAACAAGCCACTGATGATCATATGACACAAATTGAGGAGTATGAAGAACTCAAACCTTCGTCACTGAGGACCAGAGAGCAGGAAACAAAGAAACAAACAAACGAAAAACCCCTTAGAGAATGTGTGCCTAGAAACCTTTAAACCAATGTTTCTCAGGCTTGAGTATCAGCATACCTTAGAACTCATTAAAATACAGATAGCCAGGCCCCACCTATGAGTTTCTGACCCAGCAGATTTGGGGCACGGTCTGAGAATCAACATTTTTCACAGGTTCCAGGTGAGGCTGATGCTGTCCATCCAGGGAACACTCTTCGAGAATCTCTGTTCTAAACTTGTGATTCTACATTGTGGCTGTACGTACCATTGGAATTACTTGGAAATTTGAACATCACTTTTGCCTAGGTTTCCCTCCTCAGAGTTTCTTTTTTTCTTTATTAATATTATCTTTTTTACATTGTAAGATGTTGTGAAGCAGTTGTGGGGGGGGGAGCGGAGAAGGGAAGGCTAGTGAAATGGGGTGGAAGAAGGAGGGAGGGGGCATGACTGAGGCCTGTGGCCCCCCCCACAATTATGGCAGGGTAGAACAGGGGCTTGCAGCATTGGCTCAGTCATTGTTGGGCTGGATGCAGATATCAGGGTGTGTGGCTGAAGCTCTTGGCCTCCCGCTGCCCCAACTTGGGAGCACTGAGCGTCCAGTGGCAGCTCAGTATTCATCACTGGGTGTGGTGCAGTGGTTGGAGAAGTGTGGCTGAGGCCCATGGCCCTCTCCTATCCCTGGCTGTGTTTACAGAACTAATTCCAATTCTTCTCAAATTATTTCCAAAAAATCAGCAGGAGGGAATTCTTTCATGCTTATTCTACAAGGCCAGTATTACCCTAATACGAAAACCAGACAAGGACACACAAGGAAAAGAAAACATGACCAAGGAAGAAAACCGTATATATTATATCTAAATATAGATGCAAAAATTCTGAACAAAATACTGGCAAACCAAATCCAGCAGCACATCAAAAAGATTATTCACCAGGATCAAGTGGATTCAGTACAGGGATGCAAGAATCAATCAACATATGCAAATCAATGAACATAATAACTTGCATCAAGAATGGAGAACAAAAACTACATGATCATATCAATAGAAGCAGAGAAATCTTTTGATAAAATTCAACATCCTTTATGATAAAAAGTTTAGACAAATTAGGAATGGAAGAAACCCAATGGAGATATAACAGCTTCTTAAATCAATGGTTCTGGGAAAATTGGATATCCATGGAAAAGAATGAAAACTAGATCCTCACATCTCACCATATTAAAAAAATAACTCAAAGTGGGTTAAAGACTTAAATGTAAAACCTGAAACTACAAAACCACTTCAAGAAAACATAAGGGAAAACCTTTATGACATTGGCATGGGCAAGAATTTTTGCATAAAATCTCAAAAGTATGAGCAACAACAACAAACAAATATGAACTGATGGGATTACATCAACCTAAAAAGCTTCAGGTTGTAAAGGAAACAATCAAAAGAACAAAGAGACTCTTAAAAAATGGGAAAATATGTGATAATGCGTTAATATGCAAAATATGTAGGAAACTCAAAAACTCACAAAAAACCCCAAATAACAATGAAAAAATGGGCAGATCCAATATAAACATGAGAAACAAGAAGAAAAAAGCAACCTGTTAAAAAATTGAAAACTTTTTCAGAAGAAGGTATACAAGTGGCCAACAGACATATGAGATAATGTTCAACATCCCTAAGGATTAGGGAAATGCAAATTAAAATGACAATGAGCTATCATCTCACAAGAGTCACAATAGCTACTATCAAAAAATCAAAATAAGTGGCAAGTATGTTGGGGGGGTAGAAAAGGAACCTTTATACTACTAAAAGTAGAAAATCTAAAAGTAGATTGATCCATCAATCCCACTGCTGAGTATATATCCAAAGGAAATAAAGTCTATATGCCTAAGGGAAATGCACATTTCTATGTTTATAACAGAACTATTCACAATAAAATCTTCTCATTTGTGGCACCATGGATGAAGCTGGAGGACATTATGTTTAAGTGGAAGAAGCCGGGCAGACAAAACATATGCTGCATTATCTCACTTATTTGAAATTTAAAGTGAAATTTAAAAAACTTTTCTCATAAAAGTACAAAGTAGAATGGTGGTTACCAGCAAATGGGAAGAGAGGAGGATGGAAGAAAGGGAAGAGTTTGTTAATGAGTATAAAGCCACAGTTAGATAGAACTGTGTTCAACTGCATAGTCGGACTAGAGTTAATAATATTGTACTGTACATTTAAAACAGCTAAAAGAAAGGTTTTTGAATGTTCTCATCACAAAGAAATGATAGATGTTTAAGATTATGGATACATTAATCACCCTGATTTGATCATTACACAATGTCAATGTCAACATGTACCAAAATATCATGTAGTACTCCATAAATATGTACTATTGAAAAATTTATCAGCTGGCTAGTTAACTCAGTTGGTTAGAGTGCAGCCTCATAACACCAAGTTCATGGTTCCAGATCCCGAAACAGGCCAGCTACCAAAAAAAAAGAAAAAAAAAGTATCAAGTGGTATACTCACAGTTAGTGTACCTTATATATTTTACTGTATATATGTATAGATTAATAAAAATAAGCAAAAAAGAATAGAAATTGTACCATTTATACAGATTACAATGGAATTACACTAGAAATCAATAACTAAAATGTAGCTGTAAAAAATTTCCCAATACTTAGAAATCAAACAAAATACTTCCAAATAATACATGGGTCAAAGAAAAAAATCTCAAGAGTAACTTTAAAATGTTTTAAATTAAATAAAGATAAAACTACAAAATCAAAATTTGTGGGATGTATGAAAAGCAGAACTTTGACAAAAATTTTGTGACATTAAATGCATATATTATAAAAGAAAAAATCTATAATAATAATCTAAGTTTTTCCTTAGGAAGCTAAAATAAAATTAATTCCAAAGTGAGCAGAAAAAATAAATAATAAAAATTAGAGCAAAATCAATGAAACGGGGGGCTGGCCAGTGGCTCACCTGGGAGAGCACGGTACTACTGATAACACCAAGGTCAAGGGTTTGGATCCCCAAACTGGTCAGCTGACAAAAAAAAAAAAAAAAAACCCCAAAACTAAATACAATGAAATCAATGAAACTAAAAACAGGAAATCAGTAGGAAAAAAATAACAAAATCAAAATCTTATTCTTTAAAAATATCAATAAAAAAGAGACAGAACACAAATTACTAATATAGAAATCAACAAGGGAACATTACTACAGACTTTGAAACAGTAATATTAAAACCATAATTAAGGGCATAACAACTCTATAGTATCTGGTAACCTAGATCAAATGAATTAATTCCTTGAAAGACAAAATAACCAGAACTCACACAAAAGGAAAAAGGCAAAATAACTACGTCTCTTACTTATATATCTGTTAGCTTTTAAAGAATTTAAATCAATACTTAATAACTTTCAAAATAGAAAGCCCATAAGGGTTCACTTGTGAATTCCAAAAAAAAAATTAAATTATACAAATTTTCTACAATCTTTTTTTGAAGACAAAAGCAGAAAAAATACTTTCTAAATCATATTATGAGACTAAGGCTAATATACCCTATTACCAACAACAGACAAAGTCATTAAAAGAAAGTACATGAATATAGTTGCAAAATTAGCAAATTAAATCCAACAGTGTTTAAAAAGACTTATATACCATGACCAAATGGGATTTATTATTGGTGTAAAGTCTGGTTCAACATTTGAAATACATTTATGTATTCCAACACATTAGCAGGCTAAAGAAAAAAACTAATGATTATTCAATAGTTGAAGAAAAAACAGTTGACAAAATTCAACACTCATTTTTTATAAAAACTCTCATCATACTAGGAATAGAGGGGAACTTTCTCAACTTCACAAAAAAATCTACAAAAGGTCTACTACTAAGATCATAATGAGAAACTAGTAGCTTTTATGCTAAGATCAAGAAAAAAGTGAAATGTTTCTATCCCACACTCATTTTCAATATCCTACTAAAAATATTAGATAAAACAATAAGAAAAGAAAAGGAAACAAAATGCATAGAGATTGAGTGAAATAAATAAAACTGTCTCATTCACAGGTGACATAATGGTCTTTGTAGAAAAATTTTTAAAAGTCAACATGAAACTCATATTAAGGCAAGGTTGCAGGATAGTTGCAGGATTATACAAAAGTTTAATTGACTTTTTTTTTTTGTATAGTCAATTGCAATCTTTTAAGTTAATTTGTATAATTTCCGAATAGAAATAATAAGCAAGTGTAATTTGAAGTTTAAAACACAAAGCTATCTAGAAGTAGCTGCAAAATAAACTGCTCATGTATAAATATAACAAAATATTTACAAGATCTAATGGGGAAAATTACAAAACTCTGAAGGAAAAAAAACCAAAGCACTAAATAAATGGAGAGATGTTTCATGTTCATGGATAGGAAGACTCAACATTATCCAGATGTTAGTTCTTCCCTATTTGTCCTTTAGATCCAAAATATTCCCAATCAAAATCCCAGAGTTATTTTGTATCAGCAAACTAATTCTAAAGTTTATATGGTAAAGCAAATAAGAGCTATCACAATATTTGAGAAGAACAATAAAGTCAAAAGACTGACACTACTCAACATCAAGACTTACTACAAAACTGCAATAATCAAGACAGTGTGGTATTGACCAGAGAAAAACCAATAGATCAATTGAACAAAATAGAGAACCCACAAAATAGACACACACATAATCATCTGATATTTGACAATAGAGTAATGGGAATACAACGGAGCAAAGATAATCTTTTCAACAAATGGTGCTGGAACAACTGGATATATACACGCACAAAAATAAATCTAGACACAATACTATTTATACTATTAATACTATCTATACTACCCAGAAAAATTAACTCAAAATGCATCACAGATCTAAATACAAAACAGAACTGTAAAACTTACAGAAGACAACATAGGAGAAAATCTAGATGACCTTGGGTTTGGTGATGACCTTGGGTTTGGTGATGACCTTTTAAATAACAACACCGGCCGGAGGGAGGTCAAGCTGCCTGCCGCTTTTCTGCCACGAGTAGAAGCAGCCTGAGGCCCGTGCCAGATGCAGCTGCAGCAGAATTGGCACAAAGGAATGGCTTCAAAAGTTTGTCTTTACCCTGCTGAGAACCAGGAATCTTCCCCCAATGTGTGCACACGACCGGCAGGTGCGCCGCAGCCACAGACGTGGAAGCATGGAGGCCTGAGCCGGCGTTTGTTACTCCGGGCTGCAGCAGTGACCGTGGCTTTTTACCCCCCACTCCCACCCACCCGTCCCTGGAGCTGGAAGCGAATCAACCCATGGGCCAAGACAGGGAGACGTCCAGTGGGAGAGGCAGAAGCCCTGCGGAGACCACACAACCTGCGGGGCGGCCACTGAGTGATCCAGCAGGTAGGCTTAACCACAGCCACCAGGCTTCATTCCCAGCCCAGCCCAGTGTGCACAGAGCAGAGAGACATCTGGCAGGGGAGGCGGGAACTCCATGGGGTCCACGCTGCTGCCGCACAATCCAGCAGCCCAGCCCAATGTGTAGGGAGCACAGAGTCATCCAGCAAGTGAGATAGAAGCTCCATAGAGTCCACACACCCTGTGGGGGGTCCACCACCACACGATCCAGCAGCAGGTAGGCTTCACCACCGCCACCGGGCTCCATCCCAAGCCCGGCCTAGCGTGCACAGAGCAGGGAGACATCCTGCAGGGTAAGGGGAAGCTCTGCCGAGACCACACGATCTGCAGTGCCTTGGTGCATCCCAGTAGCCCGGGCCAGAGCACGTGACACAGGGAGTCACTGAGGTAGCCATACCAAATTGGCAACCACAGCAACATCATAGTCAATAGTGTCAATCCCGCAGACTGTGAAACCCCCTGCCACAATAAATTAACATCAAAGAAAAGATACCAGAAATATGAAAAATCAAGGAAGTACATCAAAAAGATAATAAATCTCAAGCTCTAGATCCTATAGAACAAGAAGCCCTTGAAATGACTGACAAGGAATTTCGAGTAATAATTCTAAGGAAACTGAATGAGATATGAGAAAACTCAGCTAGACAACACGATGAAATGAGGAAAAGTATATATACAGGACCTAAAAGAAGAAATGTACAAGGAAATCAATGCCCTGAAAGAGATTGTAGTAGAGTTTGCTGAGCTGAAGCATTCATTCAATGAAATAAAAAACACAACAGAGAGTTTAACCAGCAGGCTTGCTGAGTAGAAGAGAGAACACCTGACGTTGAAGATGGGCTGTTTGAAATAACACAGGCAGACAAAGAAAAAGAAAGAAAGAAAGAAAGAAAGAAAGAAAGAAAGAAAGAAAGAAAGAAAGAAAGAAAGAAAGAAAGAAAGAAAGAAAGAAAGAAAGAAAGAAAGAAAGAAAGAAAGAAAGAAAGAATTGAAAACATTGAAGAAAATCTGAGAGAGATATCAGACAACCTTAAGCACTCAAATATCCAAGTCATGGGTATTCCAGAAGGGGAGGAAAAAGGAGATTGCATTGAAAACATATTCAACAAATTAGTGGCAGAAAACTTCCCAGGTATAGGAAAAGACACATATCTTCAGATTCAGGAAGCTCATAGATCCCCAAACGTATCCAACCCAAAAGGTCTTCTCCAAGACATGTTATAGTCAAATTGGCCAAATTCAAAGACAAAGAGCGAACCTTAAAAGCTTCAAGAGTGAAACATCAAATCACCTATGAGGGAGCCCCAATCAGACTTACATCAGATTTTTCATCACAAACCCTAAAAGCCAGAAAGGAATGGGATGATATATTCAAAATACTAAAAGACAGAGATTGCGAGCCAGGAATACTCTACCCTGCAAGGCTATCCCTCCAAAATGAAGGGTAAATAGTATATTTCTCAGACAAACAAAAACTGCGGGAGTTCACTACCACATGACCACCCTTACAGGAAATTCTCAAGGGAGTCCTGGGTTTGGTAACTGAAAAATAACTACCACTTCCATAAAACCTCAAGAAAAATCAAAACTCACCAGTAAAATAAAATGACAACAGTGAAGAGGAAAAAAAACCTTTATCTACAACCCAAGGAACCAACAAAGACAGAAGACAAACAGTAAATCAGAAAGAAAGGAACAAAAGACACTTAAGACATCCAAACAAAAATCAATAAAATGCTAGGAGTATATAAACACCTTTCAATAACAACTCTTAATGTAAAAGGATTAAATTCCCCAATCAAAAGACACAGACTGGCTGACTGGATTAAAAAGGAGGACCCAACTATATGCTGCCTTCAAGAGACCCACCTCACCCATAAAGACTCACATAGACTAAGAGTGACAGGATGGAAAAAGATTTACCATGCAAACAGAAATGAAAAATGAGCTGGAGTAGCTATTCTTATATTTGATAAAATAGATTTTAAACTAAAAACCATAAAAAGAGATAATGAGGGACACTACATAATGATAAAAGGATTCATCCATCAAGAAGGCATAACAATCATAAATATATATGCACCCAATGTCGGAGCAGCCAGACTTATAAAGCAAACTCTACTAGACCTAACGAAGGAAACAGACACTAATACCATAATAGCAGGGGACCTCAACACCACACTATCAATATTGGACAGATCATCTAGGCAAAGAATCAGCAGAGAAACACAAGATCTAAACAGCACTCTAGAACAATTGGACTTGGCAGATATCCACATAACATTCCATCCAACAACCTCAGAATATTCATTCTTCTCATCAGCACATGGATCATCTCCAGGATAGATCACACGTTGGGTCACAAATCGAGTCTCAACAAATTCAAAAAAATTAGAATTATCCCATGTATTTTCTCTGACCACAATGGATTAAAATTAGAAATCAATAAAAAATGAAATTCTGGAAACTATACAAACACGTGGAAATTAAACAGCATTCTACTTAATGACATATGGGTCCAAGAAGAAATCAAACAGGAAATCAAAAAATTTATTGAAACTAATGAAAACAATGATACATCATACCCAAACCTGTGGGATATAGAAAAAGCAGTATAAAGGGGGAAATTTATCACACTAAATGCTTACTACAGAAGAATGGAAAGATGGCAAGTGAACAACCTCATACTTCACCTTAAAGAAGTAGAAAATCAAGAACAATTCAATCCCAAAGTTAGCAGATGGAAAGAAATCATTAAGATCAGAGCAGAACTTAATGAAATTGAAACCCAAAAAACAATACAAAAGATCAATGAATCAAAGAGTTGGTTTTTTGAAAAGATAAATAAAATTGACAAACCATTAGCACAGCTAACTACAAAAAGAAGAGAGAAGATCCAAATAACAAAAATTAGAAATGAAAAAGGTGATATTACAACTGATATATCTGAAATACAAGAAATCATTCAAGACATCTAAAAACAACCATATGCCAACAAATTTGGAAATCTGGAGGAAATGGATAAATTTCTGGACATACACAAGGTACCAAAACTGAGCCAGGAAGATGTAGAAAATCTGAACAGACCAATAACAATGAAAGAGATTGAAACTGTTATCAGAAGGCTCCCAACAAAGAAAAGCCCAAGAACAGATGGATTCACAGCAGAATTTTACCAAACATTCAAAGAGGAATTGACACCGATTCTCTACAAACTATTCCAAAAGATTGAAACAGAGGCAATTCTCCAAACTCATTCTATGAAGCAAACATCACCCTGATACCAAAACCAAGAAAAGATACAACTAAAAAAGAAAACTACAGGCCAATGTCCTTGATGAATACAGATGCAAAAATTGTCAATAAAATACTAGCTAACGGAATACAGCAACACATTTGCAAAATTATACACCATGATCAGTGGGAATCATATCAGGGATGCAAGGTTGGTTCAACATACGGAAATCAATAAAATGTGATACATCATATCAATAAAATCAAACACAGGGACCATATGATCATCTCTATGGATGCTGAAAAAGATTTGATAAAATCCAACACTCATTCATGATAAAGACTCTCTATAAGTTAGGCATAGATGGAAAGTATCTCAACAAATTTGAGGGCATATATGATAATCTGCCTTTATCACTGCCAATATCATCTTGAATGGGGAAAAGCTGAAAGCTTTTCCTTTAAGAACAGGAACTAGACAAGGACACCCACTCTCACCACTCCTATTCAACATAGTGTTGGAAGTACTAGCCAGAGCAATCAGAGAAGGGAAGGAAATAAAGGGCATCCAGATTGGAAAAGATGAAGTCAAACTGTCCTTCTTTGCAGATGACTTGATCGTATATATCACAGCCTAAGGCCTCTACAGAAAACTCTTGGAGTTGATAAATGATTTCAGCAAAGTTGCAGGATACAAAATCAACACACAAAAATCAGTAGCATTTCTATTCTCCAATAGTGAAGATGCAGAAAGAGAAATCGAGAAAGCTTGCCCATATACGATAGCCACCAAAAAATAAAATACTTAGGAATTGAGTTAACCAAGGATGTGGAAAATCTCTGTAATGAAAACTACGAACCACTGCTGACAGAAATTAAAGAGGACACAAGAAGATGGAAAGATATCCCATGCTCTTGGATTAGAAGAATCAACGTTATGAAAATGCCCATACCATCCAAAGGGATAGAGAAATTCAATGCAATACCCATCAAAATTCCAATGACATTTTTCTCAGAAATGGAAAAAAATTTCCAGACATCTATATGGAATAACAAAAGACCATGCATAGCCAAAGCAATTTGGAGCAAAACAAATAAAGCTGGAGGCATAACACTACCTGACTTTAAACTATACTATAAAGCTATAATAACCAAAACAGCATGGTACTGGGATAAAAACAGATACACTGATCAATGGAATAGAATAGAGAATCCAGAAATCAACCCACACACCTACATCCATCTGATCATTGACAAAGGCACCAAGACTATACACTGGGGAAGAGACCATCTCTTCTGCAAATGGTGCTGGGATAACTGGACACCAATATGCAGGAGAATGAAACTAGACCCATACCTCTCACCATAAACTAAAATCAACCCAAAATGGATTAGCCAATTAAACAGACACCCTGAAACAGTAAAACTTATCAAAGAAAACATAGGAGAAACACTTCAGGAAGTAGGACTGGGCACAGACTTCATGAATATGACCCCAAAAGCATGGGCAACCAAAGGAAAAATAAACAATTGGGATTATATCAAACTAAAAAGCTTCTGCACAACAAAAGAAACAATTAACGGAGTTAAAAGACAACCAACAGAGTGGGAGAAAATATTTGCAAAATATACGTGTGACAAAAGATTAATATCCAGAATACACAAGGAACCGAAACAACTTTACAAGAAAAAAACAAGTAACCCAATTAAAAAATGGGCAAAAGAGCTAAATAGGAATTTCTCAAAGGAAGATATATGAATGGCCAACAGACACATGAAAAAATGATCAATATCACTCAGCATTCGGGAAACGCAAAGCAAAACCACAGTGAGATACCATCTCACCCCAGTTAGGATGGCTAACATCCAAAAGACAGTGAATGATAAATGCTGGCGAAGTTGTGGAGAAAAAGGAACTCTCATACATTGTCTGTGGGACTGCAAAATGGTGCAGCCTCTATGGAAAATGGTATGGCGGTTCCTCAAACAATTGCAGATAGATCTACCATATGACCTAGCTATCCCACTGCTGGGAATATACCCAGAGGAATGGAAATCATCAAATCAAAGGTATACCTTGTCAGGCCTTAAAAACTAACGCCACCGTAAGTGACATTACAAGCCAAGCCATTAACGTGGCAGCCGAAGAGGGCGCCTGGAGGAAGTACGGTGGGAGTGTCTGCAGGAAACTTACCTTAGCCCTTATCGGCCAAATATGCTCTTCCGCACTCCTGAACACTGTGTGATTGCAATAGCTAGGCATTGAGAAAGGATGCATGCTCTTGTAACCTTTAAGCTGATTGGAGGATGTAAGAAAACCTCCCTTCCCCATTTGCCTTAATTTTAAAAGCAAGTGCCTGTATGAACTGCTAGACAGAACCCCCACCATGTCTGAGTGTCCTTTAACGGGCTGGTTGGGGCCAGCGGCTGTGCTCACCTCTCTTCACGACTCTCTTCCCCTGTCTCCTCCCAACGGGGACTGGACAGAAAGAGGAATCCGGGCAATTCGCTCGCCCACCAAGGGAGAGACTGTGAGCGAGGCAAGGGCTGTTCGGGCCAGAGGCGGACCCGAAAATACCTGTTCACCAGTGTTCATTGCAGCACTATTTACAATAGCTAAGAGATGGAACCAGCCCAAATGTCCATCATCAGATGAGTGGATACAGAAAATGTGGTATATCTACACAATGGAATACTACTCTGCTATAAATACAGCCATGTGCAATGACATACTCTGCTATAAAAAAGAGTGAAATGCTACCATGTGCAACGACATGGATGAACCTAGAGAGAATTATATTAAGTGAAACAAGTCAGGGACAGAAAGAAATTTCACATGTTCTGGCTTATTTGTGGGAGCTAAAAATCAATAAATAAATAAATACACAAAAAACCTGGGGTAGGAGGGGAGGGAAGAAGACACAACAATTACAATTCCTTGAAGTTGATATGACAAGTGAACAGAAAGAACATTGTTTGGAGGGAGGGAGGTTTCGGTAATGGGCCGCAGTAATCAACCACAGTGTATATTGATAAAATAAAATTAAACAATAAATAAATAAATAAATAAATAAACCTGTCAATGCTCAGTCTTTCTTAATCGTGTGTTGCTAAGCCTGGTGTAATGTAGATTTACAAAGAAGATGCCAATCAAGAAACTACTATATGATATCTAGTCATTTGGTTCCTTTTTGGAGAGATCCCGCTTTTCCCAAACCTTTAAAATACAGGGCAAGGCGTTAATGAAGAGAAATGCTGTTCTTATCTTGGTCTGGAAGACAGCTGAGTAATATAGAACCCTGATATGTCTGTGTGTAGCTACTTAACGATTTTGCCTTTGGAAAGCCAAGAAGAGCAGAGACTTCCCGCCCCCAACCATCTCCTCTGGAAGTGGGAGACTAGAAAATTTGGCATACCTTCCTTGAGCTCTACAGATACCACCAGGCTGAACACCTTTTCCAGAAGCCCTGATTGTATTTCTGTGGTTCCTCACAACAACAATCCATATTCCACAGTGATTCAATGCCTCAAAAGCCATGCTTCATACTGGTGTCTGTGTCTTTCTTGTATGAAAGGAACATCACTATAAAGTTTCCCTATAAAGATACAAGAATGAAATTAATACTGAATAATCAGCTTTAGAACCATGGCATGGCATATGTGTGGAGGAAGGCTCTGATTTCTATCTCATCCATCAGAGGTCTAAAAAAGAACTAGATTCTGGGAAGTAACATCGTTTTTTTCTTTTCTAGTAGAGGATGCTGATAGTGTCTTTTAAACCCTTAAGCAATTTTTAAGTAAGCCATCACTAAAGGCTCTGCATAAAGGCTTTTACATAGTAGCTGGATAACTGTGCAGGAAGGAAATAATATCCCTTACCCATTTTGCAAGTTAAGCACAGTGTGAAAGGCTTCCTCTTTATTTAATATTCATGACAACATATTTTACAATAGGGACATTGAAACTCTTGGGAAGTGGCTGGCCCACGTTACATAAAGGGAAGCCCCCTTCATAGAATTTGCATGTTATTGTTCCCCCAAAACTCATGTGAAAATCTGATCCCCAATGCGGCAGTGTTGGGAGTCATGGGGGCAGATCCCTCATGAATGATTAGTGCTCTCCCTAATGCTTTCCATGGAGGGTAAGGATAGTGAGTGAGATCTCTATTAGTTCCTACAGGAGCTGGTTGTTTGAAGGACCCTGACACCTCGCCACTCTTTTACTTCCTGTCACCATGTGATCTGCTTGTACCTGCCAGCTTCTGCCATTTTCTGCCATGAGTAGAAGTAGCCTGAGGCCCACACCAGATGCAGCTGTCCCAGAATTATGAGCCAAATAAACCTCCGTTTTTTATAAATTACCCAGTCTCATTTATTCTGTTAAAGCAACACCAAAATAAACTAATACACCCCTGTCATATGAGTCCACTGTAAGATCCAGAAGATTTGCCCTTCTGCCTGCAGGACTGAGAGAATGTTGTATCCATACCACCCCTTCAGTGTAGATTCATAATGAAGCTCATTTTATAAAAAAAAAAGAGGAAAAAAAACTGAGGGCAGGAAAATGCCTTATGCAAAGCCCCACCCTGCTGGGCAGCACAGTCCATTTTGAGATCAGGCATCCTCACACCAGACCCAATGCTCTCTCTGTTATAGCAGTTGCTTCCACATTTTCACCTGCCACTGGTCACATTAGTTTACATCCAACCTTAAAAATATCCTTATCTTTTGACCCCCAAATTGGACATCTAAGAATTTATCCCCCCAAAATAGAAATGAGGACAAAGATTTAACTCCTAAGCCCTTACAATACCCTGCCCAATAAGAGATTTTGTATACTCAGGGTCTTGGGCCATGCCATATAGTTTATGCCAACTGATTTATGGTGGAGGCTCTGGGCCACATTGCATTGGCTTGACTCCTGAAGGGGCTGAAGACTAAGGCCAGCTTATTTATTCAGGCAATCAGCCATGCCTAGATGAGTGACCTCTGGTATAAACCTTGGATACACAGGCTCAGATGAGTTTCCATGAGTTTTGTCACAAATCGTTGCTTGTTCATATGACTCCACTGGGAGAGGACAACTGGGAAATTGTACCTGGTATCTCCTGTACCCTGCTTTATGCTCCTTTGTTGATTTTTAGCTGTATTCTTTCACCATATTCAGCCTTAAGTAAGAGTGAATAGGCATTTTGAGTTCCTTGAGTCCTTCTAAAAGTGATTAAATCTGAGTGAAATCTGGGGTACCCTCCCAATGCCCAGCAACCACAGTGTCAGGTGAATAGGAGCTGATCCATCACCAAACACCTCTCAAGAACAGCCCCGCTGGAGCATGTGGAAAAGCAGGACAGCCCAAGGACCAAGGTGGTTATAGCAATGGAGCACTGTGAGGGGATGAATGACTATTCCCTTAGCAAGAGCCATCAAAAAAAGATCCCAGGCACACAGCCAGGGAGAAAACATCAGTTGTAGAAGTTATCAGGAACTCCAGTAGAACTGGGAGCTGTGCTCAGTTCAAAAGACAGGGCATTATTGGACTCCTGATGACATCATGAGTCTGGAATAGAGTGTTTCAACCAAGAAAGAGCAAATAAATGCCTTGTGTTTCATTCAAGCTTTTGACTTAGATCAAGGAAACACAAACCAGTTGTATCCTCATATCAGTCTTATACAATCAATTATCATAGACTGAAATTCTATTTGTAACTCTATTCGTGTAGACTAATAAAGTTACTATGGCTATAATATTAATGATTATGAATATTTATGGTATGTGTTTCAGAAAAAGAAAAAAGGGGAATAGTGGTGGCTGGGAGCTCTGTAACAGTGCTCCAATATGCATCCAATATACAATATACGTATCATCAAAAAATTTAAAAAGTAGTTAGAGTTGAAAGATCTGAGCCTCCTATCTCCTCTGACTCTCTTTGACCTTTCCTTCAGAAATCCGAAACTTCTTTCTGCTTTTTTTCTTTATTACAACAGATCATTGAGTAAATCCAGTAACGGATCTTGCCAATATTCATATAGATTGTAAGGAAAATAGATAAATCTACAAATTATGATATAAGGAAATAAATCATCAAGTTATCGTATGACTAGCTGGATAATGTTTTTCAAATTTTTAAAATTCAAAATCTTTCAAAAGTATATGGCCTGTGACTGTTATCTGACATAAGGCAAACTCTCTTTGCTAAGATTTCTCACAGGTGACAGAAAAGGAGGATCGTACAGTGGTTAATAGCATGGATTCTAGAGCCAGACTGGCTGGCTTTAAACACTATACCATTTAATAAATGTGTTTGCTTTCGGCAAATTATTTAACTTTACCACGTCTCAGTTTCCTCATCTATAAGATGTGAATTATAGTAGTCTCTACATTATTGAGTTCTTGTGAGAATTAAGTAAACCAAAATATATGAAGCACTTACAATAGTATGTAGAACATGCAAGCGATTGCTACTGTTATCTTTAGACAATGAAATCCAAACAAAAAGAATGGAAGTTAGAATATAAGCTCTGCAGTAAAACAAGATGCACCATAGCATCTTGACTTTTAAATACCTGAGACCAGTGTTTGACACACAAGCAGGTACTCAATAAATATTCTTGAATGAATAAGGCACACATATATGCACTTTTCTCTTGGTGCTAGGGGGTCTCAGGAGGCAGGACCACACGTAGCCTCTGCCAGGAGTCCCCCGGGGAGCAGGGCTGTACGCAACACTCGGCACGGAGTGCACTGGCCATCCGTATATAGGATCCGAACCCGTGGCCTCGGCGTTACCAGCACCGCAGTCTCCCGAGTGAGCCCTGGGGCTGGCCCGTATTTCTATTAAAATTTGAGTCAACATAAGGTGTCTTACATTTCTCAACTTGGAAATGTCTAATTAAAACCCTCCACCAGGGCCAGTTCTACAAAGAAAAACACTCACTGAATACTTAATACATGTAGAAGGCTGTGCTAGCTGCTATATTGCCTGCATCTGTACATATTAGATATTTTATGAATACACAAATCAGTGGGCGATGATTCACGGCGACCTTTACTCACCTTTGTTAAAATTGTTTCTGACATAGGTCTAACAAACTTTACAGACAGCAGACACATAATTCTTCATCAAATACAGTACTTGACTTCCTTCTGACTCTGGGGCTTCAAATTAGGGCGGGAGTCGGGGGAGCAATTTCATACACGAAATGGGATGAGGAGTTTCTTACCTGAGTCTCTCAATCGAGCGAGTTCCTGTCGAGGTTTCTTACGTTTCTCCTTCTTCAGCGCAGCCCTGTACTTTTTGTGGCTGAAGATTGACACCTATACACACAGGCATCAGCGCCACCCCAACACTGCTGCCTGAACTTCCCTCTCCTCTGTGCCCAACGATAGGAAATCGCTCCTGTACTCGGGAGAGAAATCTTTGGAGGGATTGAATAACTTCCCTGGTCTAGTTTTCCTCCTCTCTCCTCTAAATTAAAATTGCTGAGATACCTTATTACTAAACTGCTCTTACTTCCTGTAATCTCTGTTTAGAATTGTTCAGCAAAAGCCCAAATTCTGTGTAAAGACTCAACTTTTTTCCTTTCCAATTGGGATGCCCTTTCTTTCTCTTGCTTAATTGCTCTACACAGGACTTGTATTACTGTGATGAATAAGAGTGGGGAAAATGGGTATTCTTGTCCTGTTTTGGATCATGGAGGAAAAGCTTTCAATTTTTCCTCATATGGTGTTGGCCGCGATTTTATCATTTACGGTCTTTGTGGAGTTGAAGCACTTCCTTCTATACCCAATTTGTTGAGAGTTTTTAATCATGAAGAGATATTGAATTTTATCAATACTTTCTCCACATCTATTGAGATGATCATAGAGTTTTTCTTCATTCTGCTAATGGTGTGTATCAAGTTCACTGATTTGCATTTTGCATATTTTGAATATATCATGTGTAATCTTGGTCATGGTGTATTATGATGTGCTGTTAGATTTGTTTTGCTAGTGTATTTGCATTATAGGATGATTTTCATGCATATTTTATTTATTTATTTATTTATTTGGTTGGTTATTAATTATTATTTATTTATTTATTTATTTATTTATTTATTGTTAATTATATAGTACATTTCCCTTAGATCTAGTCTCTATTTTATTTCATCTCTGATATTTATTATTCCTTTCTAATTTGAGGTGTGGCTTCCACTTGCTTTCTTAGTTTCCTGAGGTGCATTAGGAGGTTGTTTATTTGAAATCTTTCTATTTTCTACTTTGCTGTAGGCATTTGTTATAAGATTCTCTCTTGCTACAGCTTTTGCTGTACCCCACTGGTTTTGACATATTGTGTTACTATTTTCCATTGCTTTGAGACACTTGTAAATTTACCTCCTGATTTCTTTGTTGACTGGTTTTTTTTAAACATACAAACATGTTAGTGCTCTATGTATTTGAACAGTTTCTAAAGTTCCTCTAGCTGATTTCTAGTTTTATTATATTGTGGTCAGAAAAAATACTTGATATGATTTTTATTATTTAGACATTTATTGAGCCTTATTCTGTGAACTAACATACGATATGTCCCAGAGAATATTTTCTATGCTGACAAGAAGAATGTGTATTCGGCAACTGTTGGATAAAATGATCTATGATGTTGTTTAGGTCCATTTGATCTACAGTGCACTTTATCTCTGATGTTTCTTTATTGATTTTCTTTCTGAATGTCTGTCCAGTGCAGAGAATGGGATGTTCAAGTCCTTGAGTTTTACTGTGTTAATTTCTATCTCACCCTTTAGAGCTCTAGTAATATTTGCTTTATATATCTGGGTGGTCCAACATTAAACACCTATACTCATATAATTACATTTGTTATATCTTCTTGCTGAATTAATACCTTTATCATTATTTAATGACCTTCTTTGTCTCTTTTTACAGTTTTTGACTTAAAGTCTATTTTATCTGTCGGTATATTTACTCCTAGTCATTTGTGGTTTCCATCTAGGTGGAATGACTTTTCCATCTCTTTACTTTCAGTCTATCTTTAACTGAGGAATTTAATCCATTTACATTCAAAGTTGTTATTGATAGGCATGGTCTTACTTCTGTCATCTTGGTAATTGTATTGTGATTGTTTTGCATATTTTTTGTCCTTCCTCATGTATTGTGTATATTTGTGGTTTTGTAGTGTTTTGTAGTGACAAGGTTTCCTTCTTTTTCTTTCTCATTTTTGTATCTCCATTACTGATGACTTTTATACTTTTCCATGTTTTCATAATGGTAATTGTCATTCTTTGCTTCTAGAAACGGGACTCCCTTAAACATCTTGTAAAGCAATTTGAATGGTTAAGAGTCTTCTCAGTTTTTGCTTGCCCGGGAAAGATTTTATTCCTTCTTTATTTCTGAAGGATATCTTGGCTGTGTATAGTATTCTTGGCTGGCAGGGGGGGGTTTGGGTTTTGGTTTTTGTTATTAAACTTTTATTCCCAACACTTTGAGTGTCTCATTTCACTCTTTTGTGGCCTGTAATGTTTCTGCTGAGAAGTCTACTGTTAGATTTCTAACAGCAATTCATATGAGACCTGAGATTTTTTTTTCTGTTTTTAGAATTCTCTTCTTTGACTTTTGACAGTTTGACTAAGAGATGGCTTGAAAAGGACACTTTAGGGTTGAATCTATTCGGTAGAGTTGAGTTGTGTCACAGTGTGTGGGGGTGCCGCAGAATTTGTAGCAGTTTCTTTCAGAAGGTGGGGTGACCATCAAAATTGCTGTTGGCACTGGTCATGGGCACGGCAGATTGGTTCTCTGTGTGATGATGTCTCAGGGGAGGCAGGGTTATTGCCAGGCAGACTGTCAGAACCAAATACTGTCATGTGCTATATGGTGGACTAGCCAGTGTGTGGTGTTGTCTCCTGGGACAGGCCTTCACCTGTGGTTCTGCCGGGCACAGTGTGGCATGCCTGCTTCAACTTCACATTGGTTGCTGAGGTGTCATCTTCACCAGGAAGCTTTCTCCCACTAGACTGCACGTGTATATCTTACTCACAGTACTTAATTGTTTGCATGAGCATCATCTCTTTAAGGGCCCATCTCTTCTTCCCTTTTCTATTCTGAGCATGTGGCATGATGCTTAACACATAATAGATTTGTAATGAACACAGAAACTAAAAAATAGATCACAAAGTGTCAGTTTTTTTAATTGGATGTCACTGGTCACCTTATTAAGAGATGAAAATGTTGGGTCAGGTGGGACAAATGAATGGATGAGGAGGGAATTCCTGTTAAAGAAGGGAGGCAGATCTATGAGGGCCCAGGACCCAGAGCTTCCCCTGCAGAATCAGGCTCCAGGCCTACTTCCTCAACACCACATAATCTACCGACTTAGGCTTAAAGCCTTATCTAGTGCTCTGTTAGCCCATGTGTACCCAAGCTTCAGACAGATTCCTGCAGACCTGGGCTCCAGGCATGCCCTTGTAGAATTACAGTCATTCCCCCATGGACCCAGTTAACTGGCCAGCGCCAGTGAACCTTGTTTCTAGGCCATTCCCAACTGACCCAGAATTCAGGCCTGCCTCAGTAAACGCTAACTGCAGTCCTGCCTCAGTGGACCCAGGAATCCAGCCCACTCACTGCTAGCCCAAGAACCAGGTCAGCCTGCCTGAAGACTCCAGCAGCAAGCTTGGTCCTACACCTTCATCACCCTCCCATTGCCCACCCAGAATCTCTGGATGACCTAAGTGTGAAGGAATTTCCTATTGTAGTTAGTCTTTAAGGATTGAGGTAGGTGCCTGTTTCTTCAAATGTGCAGACACCAACGCAAGGTCACAAATGATAATGAATAAGTAGAGAAAAATGACACCACCAATGGAACAAATACAGCACCTTTAATTGACCCTAAAGAGATGGAGATCTACAAACTGCCCAACAAAGAACATACAATAATTGTCTTTAAAATGCTCAGTGAACTGCGAGAGAACACAAATAGACAAATATTATCAGAAAAGAATACATTAAGAAGATTAACAGCTCAATAAAGAGATAGAAACCATAAAAAGGACCAAACAGAAATTCTGTAAAGAACAGAATGACTAACACCTGCCACTTGTCCTGCAAAGAGGTTCACATGATAACCATCAGGCTGCTGCTGGAAGTGCCCTGGGCTCCCAAGCCAGGGCAGGGAGCCAAGGGCCTCAGCCACACACCCCCGACATCTGCACCCAGCCCTCTGATGACCAACAGGCTGCTGTTAGAAGTGTCCAGAGCTCCTGAGCTGGGACAGTGTGGGGTTGAAGGCTGCAGCCACATCTGCCTGACTCCACATCCAGCCCAGCAATGACCAAGCCACTGAAAGAAGGCCCTGGATGGGGGTTGGACCCAAGGTCCTCAGCCACACCCCTGACATCTGCCTCCTGCCCAGTCATGACCAAGCCACAGCCATAAGCCCTCAGGGCTCCTCTGTCAGAATAAGAGAGGTTCCTTGATCATGCCCCCCTCCTCCTTTTCTTGTCCTCCCATCCATCCCTTTCCCCTTCCCCTCTCCACTTCCACCTCAACTACCCCACAACATCATAAAATGTAAAGATAATAATAATAAAATTTGACATCCATTCATGATAAAGACTCTCAATAAATTAGGTATAGAAGGAACGTATCTCAACACCATTAAAGACATATGTAAAAGACCCACTGCCAATATCATCCTGAATGGGGAAACAAGCAGGAGGAGGAACAAGACAAGGATGCCCACTCTTGCCACTCCTATTCAACTAGCCAGAACAATCAGAGAAGAGAAAGAAATAAAGGGCATGCAGATTGGAAAGGATGAAATCAAATGTCTTCTCTTTTGTAGAAGACATTATCCTATATATAGAACAGCCTAAAGTCTCTACAAAAAAAAAAAAAAAATTCAGAATTGATCAAAAAATTTCTGCAGTTGAAAGACAGAAAATAAACATGCAAAAATCAGTAACACATTTATACTGCAATGATGAGCTATCAGAAAAATAAATCAAAAAATCTAGCCTATCTACAATAGTCACCACAAAACGAAGATACTTAGGAATAGAATTAACCAAGGATGTGAAAGATCTCTATGATGAGAATGACAGGTCACTATTGAGAGAAATTAAAGAAGACACGAGAAGGTGGAAAGGACATTCAATCCACTTGGACTGGAAGAATTAACCTTGTTAAAATGTCCATACTACTCAAAGTGATCTACAGATTGAACACAATCCCCATCAAAATACCAACAACCATCTTCAGAGAAATGGAAAAAACAATGCTGACATTCATATAGAACAACAAAAGATCCCAAACAAGTAAAGCAATCCTGAGCAAAAAAATAAAGCTGGGAGCACAACACTACCAGACTTCAAACTATACTACAAAGTTATAGTAACCAAAACAGCATGGTACTGTCATAAAAATAGACAGACCGATGGAACAGAACAGAGAAACCAGAATTCAACCCATATACCTACATCCATTTGATCTTTGATAAAGGCACCAAGAACGCACAGTGGAGAAAAGACTGCCTCTTCGATAAATAGTGCTGGAAAAATTGGATATCCGTGTGTAGAAGAATAAAGCTAGATCGATACCTCTCACTATATACCCAAATCAATTCAAAATGGATTAAAGAAATATATGTCCTGAAACTATACAACTCCTTAAAGAAAACATAGGAAAACACTTCAGGAATTAGGAGTAGGCATACGCTTTATGAGTATGAACCCAAAAGCACAGTCAACAAAAGGAAAAATAGACAGATGGGATTATATCACCCTAAAAACTTCTGCACAGCAAAAGAAACAAGAGAGCAAAACAACAACCAACACAGTGGGAGAAAATATTTGCAAAATTTGTAACCTAATTTAAACAATGGGCAAAGGAGTTGAATGGGCATTTTTCAAAGGAAGATATATGAATAGCCCACTGATGCATGAAAAGAAGCTCAACGTCAGTCAACATCCAGGAAATACAAATCAAAACCATCCAGGAAATACAAATACAAATCATTGAGACATCATCTCACTCCAATTAGGATAGCTAATGTCAAAAAGACTGAAAATAACAAATGCTGGCAATGATGTGGACAAAAGGGGAACTCTCCTACACTGTTGGTGAGACTGATAAATGATGCAGCCATTATGCAAGATGGTATAGAGGTTCTTCAAACAACTTCAGATAGAATTGCCATATGACCCAGCTATCCCACTGCTTAGTGTGTACCCAAAGGAATGGATATCATCATGTCAAAGGGGTACCAGTACTCCCATGTTTCTTGCAGCTCTTATTTACATTTGCCAAGAGTTGGGACAAGCCTAAATGTCCATCATCAGATGAGGGGATAGAGAAAATGTGGTATATTTACATAATAAAATACTACTATGCTATTTTAAAAAAGAAAGAAATACTGCCATTCACAGGAACATGGATGAACTTAGAGAAAATTATGTTAAGTGAAATAAGCCAGGCACAGAAACAGAAATATGGCATGTTCTCACTTATTATGTGAAAACAAACAAACAAACAAATAAATAACAACAAAGAAACAAACCAATAGAGGGAACAAAAGATACAACAATCACAATAATTTGTTGAACTTTTAACGAGAAGAGAACAGAACTGAGGTTGCCAGGGGTGGGAAAAGGGCAGAGGGAGGGGAGAAAGTGAGGAATTGGTAAAGAGCCACAAAAATCAATTAAATTATATAATGAAAAATAAATTTAAATATTTATTTATTTAAAAATAAATTTAAAAAATTATTAAAACTCCTTGCACCTTTAAAACCCGGATTTAAATAAAATGCTCTCTTCCTAATTAATTTAAAATAGAATTGTTAAACTTTTGAGCCAAATGCAATCCTTTATAGTTTAAATTGGAATTAAATTGATATATTTAAATAATAAAAAGTTTTAAGAGGTTCATAATAGTCCAATAACTTAATTAGGATAAAAAACTATTTTTATTCTCATTCTCAGTCTAAAGGCAGAATGTCTGCTAAACCGAAAAGGTAACTTGAGACCGAAGAATGGAGCGGGCAACCCCGTAAATTATTGTGTGTTTATTGATGGGTGATTTATATAGGAGAAGCATGGAATGGGTGATGACACAGACAATTGCAGCTGTATCCTGCAACATCAGAGGGGGTTGGGGGTTAAGGCTTCTAAGGGATTGCCAGACAAGAGTGCCTATGACAAAGAAAAGAAGATTTATTGAAGTGGGTGATTCCCAAGCACCTTGCAACTGCCTTTTGTTTATCCTAGGGATTAAGTGTGTCATACATCCCACCCTTTACTTACACAAACACAGCATTCCATGCCTTTGGCTACTAAGCAACCTGTGCAGAGACAGATTGTAACTAAGCAGGCCAGAGCTCTGAAGGTCTCAATGATGGAGTTAGATCTGAGCAGTATTCCTGTACCCCCACCTCTGACATATCTGTGACCTGCACTAACTTGTCCTCCAATCTTCTACAAAAGCCCTGGGGCCAGATATGTGGAGGTGATTTGTATTTCCAGAATACAACAATAGGAACTGCAATAGTCTGAGCATAAAATTGCCACTAAGCATGGGAGGATGCTAAGAACAACTGTCCCCCACTTTCCAGGGAGAAAAAACAGCCAAGGAGTAAATATATCTTTAAAGGAACTACAAAATCAATGGCCTTTTTCATATGGGAGAGTAGACCAGTCAATGTGGCTTCATATGAAGGGATGTACATTCAACATTTTTGTCCAATTAAGGCACAAATTCCACCTTGTGCTGAAATTAAAATATCTAATGCCATTCTGGTTTTTAAGCTCATCTTTCTCATCTGAGTAGTCTCTTGGTTTAAAAGGAATATGCTCTAGTCATAGTAATGTAAAGTTAGCCAATGCATCCATTTCCAATTTTGCACTAATGCCAGTATATTAGGTGCCTTTGATTCAGTACCCCTCACCCCAACTTTACCCCTGTTACAGGGTTAAGAGGTTGGGAAATTCTATTATGGTAATTGAAAAGTGGGGCCTTAAAGAGGTGATTAGATTGTAGAATCATCCTATGATAAAAGGATTAGTAATGGTGGACAGGGTTGTGGTTCGGAAGCCTTTAAAAAGGAAATGTAGGAGAAACCTCTCTCTCTGCTCCACCATTTTCTGCCATGTGAGACTCCTGAGTCACTGTTGCCATGACAAGAACAGTTTCACCAGATGCGTTCCCTGGACTTTGGACTTCCCAACCTCTGAAACATAAGCAATAAATTTATTTTTCTTTATAAATTATCCAGTTCCAGACTAGAAATAATCACACATCTGATAAGCTATTAAGTGGCTTTAGAGCAACGGTTCTCAACTGGGAACAATTTTGCCCCCACAACCCACCCCCAAGGGACATTTGGCAATGCCTGGAGACATTTTTGGTTGTCACAATTGGGAACGGGAGGTGCTCCTGGCATCTGGTAAGTGGAGGCCAGGGATGCTGCTAAACATCCTACACTGCATAGGACAGTTCCCAACACAGAGAACGATCCAGACCCAAATGTCCATCGTGCTAACGTTGAGAACCCCTACTTTAGAGTAATTATGTGTTTAGGGAGGTAATACTCTACCATCTTGTTAATTAAAAATGCTTCCATAAAACAGATGTAATTAATGTAAAAGATTAAAATAAAAACTTGGGAGCAACCACACTAGCGGTCGGTACATAGATGATAGGATAAAAAAGTAAACACTATATAGAAGAAAAAGCATATTATCTTATGACAGATTATTGTCTACCAAAGCATGGAAAAGTCCCCCTGCACATCCATCTGTATATCTGTATCTATATCTACATAGTTACATATATGTATATTTTAACATCCGCAGCAGAAAGAAGTAGATGGCCCTACTGTTCCCCATGATCTAGTCCAATCATTAACAGCCCTCCCAGGCAGACACCTCTGTACCTCTGAATAGCTTGTCCAACAGATGTGACACTTATCCTCTTGTTCAGTCCTGGATGTGGCCCCCTTTCTGCAAGTCAGCATCTTCCACGTGCTGAAGAGTCATCATTCAATCATCCACCAGATGAAGAGATGAGGTCCCTCCACTCTTCCCCGCCACCCTACCCTTCCCTCCTTTCATCGCCTCTGTGGCTCCCACTGAGGCCTCTCTGAAGCCTTCATGGCTTAACTGCACAACTCAAGACTAGAAGAGCCTGAGCCCCGCTGAGTACAGAAAGAGCCTCATACTTGCAAAGAGAAATGAGAGGCCAAGTCCCATTCACTGGGAATTGGAACACGGGTCACGTATGGCCCCATGTGTTAACATGTGGTGACGAAGATGGCCACATTGCCCGGGCAGTGCTCACTAATCCCCCTCTAGCAGAGACGTAGCTGTGCTTTGGTATTCCAGAGACGGATTGAAAATAAAACATTTTCAGCTTCATGTGAGCGGTTGTTACAATTGTAAACATGATGTGTAAGAAAACTCCTCATTCACCTCATTCACCACTCTTTTCTTACCGCAACTATCTTGCATCTGTCTGTAATCTTTGCTCCCAATTCCCCTAAAAGTGACACTGGCTAAATGTGAACGTCACATTTCTATACTCATACAAGGGCAGAGAATTCCTCAAGTACAGGTCATGAATTTCTCCCCTAGAGTACAGGGACTCTTCTCTTTCCACAGACCAGGAAAACAGCTCTTGTGATTCCTCAGAGCAACACACTCCTTGCTTTGGCACAAACTGTGTAAATAGCTGCTTCTGTACTGTTACGGGTCTGACTGAAAGCACACAGGTACTATTGACACTGCGTGGTGCCTCTTCAGACGCTCCAAACACAGCTTCTAGGAGAGCGCATGGTGGGCAAGCCTAAGGGTCTTCCCTAACCACTTGACGACAGTTAGTGCTTCCCCCTTGACTACAATAATAGGTTTCAGCGAAATTAGTCAGCTGTCTCTTAGCAGCTGTGCCTGCAACCACACAATAGATAGTGGATGCTGTGACATTTATGACTTTAGTTTTCAAGTTTCAACCTTTGCTTAAAGGATTTCAGGGACTGAATACATTTTTTAAAGGCTGCTGATTACATTACTTTAAATGAAACCCATCCCTACTTAAACAACTTAAAAAAACTCGTTATTTATAAGGCAATATTTACACCTAAAAGCACCTACCTGCTAAGGAACAGGACTTATATTAAAGAAACAAACAGTGAACACAAACCGAACAGTGAAGCACAAACTTGCTATAGTGTCTAAAATACAAAATCAATTTTTGCTTCGGGGGAGGTAAAAATGTTTGAACAGCAAGATAAATTAGAGGCCATAGCTTATGCTTATCTTATAAAGCCTTTGATGGAGATACGTTAAAGATATTTTAAAAGCTACTTAACATTGGGAAGAGGATTTAGAAGTTGAAGGGAAGCACCTTAGAAATAAAAAACAGAGAGCAGGGAGAAGCAAGCAGTTTCGTCTGGTGAAGACATGCTCACGGTGAGGCAATCGGCAACGAGACCAGGGCAAGTCCCGTTGATGAGCGTTACGAATACTCTGGAAGACAGCACGCACAGTAAAAATTGTCACATGCACACGGAAGCCGGCCATGGGCCCCCTACTACCACAGGATGCTGGATGCCGTGCAGATCGTGGAGCGAGGATGCTGAGTGGATGGCATTGGCCACGTGCCGGTGCAAGGGCTATGCCGGCCTCCGCCCCTGCTGCATCTTGAGGTCCAGCAGGGCTCCATCTCCGAGGCTCACTGCTCCTCCCTGCCCGGGGCTTCCAACCACTCACGCCCAGGCCTCTGGCCCTCAGTGCCCTCTGTCTGCTGAATCCTTCCTCCTGCTCCCCTTCCAAAGCAGCCGGCCCTAGGTTGCTGGGTCCCACAGGCTTCCTACTCTGAAGTGCCCCCACGTGGGCATCACCCCTTCTCTTCTCCCCCAACTCGACAGCCTGCCCCTCGGTGCAGCTGATTTCAGTTGGAACACGAGGAGGAAAATAATCACAGAGCGGACTCGAGCGATATCATTTACCCATGTGGCCGCTAACAGCCGGATCACATGTAATGCCATGAAGTGAAGGAAAGCCTGTGCAGTGGCAGGGAGGTGGCAGGGCAGAGACCTCACAAGCCGCAGCGGCTGCACAGCCCACCTGAAAGTCTCTCTGAAAGCAGCTCGGCCCGGGCTACTCACATCTCCTCCTGAGCTTCATCCAGCACTTCCCCAAAAAGGCAGCGTCTGCAGCTTGCCTCCCAGAGGAGCGGGCCCAGGGGGCTGCTTGCAAACACGTGGTCCCTTTCCATCCACACAAGACTTGGGTCTGAGCCCTTGTGCTTCACAGAGTGACTTGGGGGCCAGCAGCATCGGCATCAATGGAGAGCCTGTGAGGAGCGCAGTCTGGGCCCCGCTCCAGACCTGCTCCATCAGCGTCTGCATTTCCACGAGATCCCCGGGTGACCGCGCACACACGAACGCTTGCGAGCCCCTGGCGTGACGCACATTCTCTCGCACCTCTCCGATCACTGGGGGGCACAGAGCTGCCTCTTGGTTCCTGACGAAGGGGAGCTTGCTTCTTTACTCACTTATTGCGAGAATCAGCTCCCTCCGCTGGGCAAATCCAATGAGGCGCTCAGAGTCTCTGGAGACCACCACGGGGAAGCCGTTGTAGTCGGTGTCCTTGATGAGCGTCTCCACGTCCTCCAAGGTCATGCGGTCCTGGGTGAGCACCGACAGCGGCGGCTCTCCCCGCCGGGGCAGCATGACATCGGTGGCCAGCGTGCAGTGGGTGAACTCATCCTTCACATCCAGGAAGGGGTAGCCGTTCAAGTGGATGTGGGCCTCGTTGATGCCTTCCTTCCCAAAGGCATCGGCCGCCAACTTGCTGGTCACAGCCGCCGCCATGACGGGCACAATGTACTCCAGACCACCCGTGAACTCGAATATGATGACCACCAACGACACTGTCATCCTGGTAACTCCACCTGCAACACAAGACACCAGTGAGATTCCGAAGCCCGACCCCGGACACTCGGGGGGGGCACGATGTGTGGAAATGGATAGAGGGCTGTAAATGCTCCTCACACGTGTTCCAAGGGGACATTCCCACATGCCGCCCATGCTCAGGCCTCAGGAACAGATGCCAGGTTCTGTTCAACGTGGCATCGCATCAGGGTGGTGTAAGTCACACCTGGCTGGGGGCTCTGCTCCAATGGGGGACCCTGGCTTGTGCACCTCCCTCCCCAGGTGTGACAACCTAAAGTGTCTTCAGATACTGCCAAGTGTCCCTGAAAGGCAGAATCACTCCTGGTTAAGAACTACTGTTCTAGGTGGTATGGCTGTACGATGGTGGAGACTCCATCAGCCTGGGCCCCTAAATGACTGGGTGGGAAGAATCTTCTGTTCACCCATGTTTTTGACATATATATGTGTGTGTGTGTGTGTGTGTGTGTGTGTGTGTGTGTGTGTGTGTGTGTGTGTGTGTGTGTGTGTGTGTGTGTGTGTGTGTAGTGAGCAAGATATAAGCCTTGGTGTGTGAGCCACCGAGATTTGGGGGGATACTCTTTATAGCAGCACAACCTAGCCTATCCTGAGTAAGGCAAATGTTCAAGTCCATGCCTTCCTCCTTGCCAGTCCTCTAAGCCAGCTCAGTGCCCCCACCCCCTCCCTGCCCCACCCGTGGTTGTACCTAGGCAGGCTGCAGCTCCCACCAGTGCGTAAAGCCCTGGTTTGACGCAGTCTGCTCCGGGCCGGCATCAGTTCCGGAAGATGATCCAGGCACGGTGATGGTAAGCCAGCTGCTCCACGCCGATGCCCACCATCCTGCCCGCCATTGCTCCCAAGGCCATGCTGGGGATGAAGAGGCCCGACGGGAACTTGAGGGAGCACAGAGAAAAGCGGCATGAGGGAAGGCAGCTGAGTCCCCCTTCCCAATCCCCAGGAACCACGGTACCCCCTCGACAAGCTTGCATTTTGCTCAGTCGTCAAAGGAGGCACCGTTCTTCAAAATCAGTCAGCTGGGAAAAGGTGGGACAAGTGATTTGACCTCCTTAGTTGGTCGCATCTACTGCGACTTGGAGAGAATACCCTTTTACACTTTCATTTCTTCCCCTGCAATGTCTGGCCCTGTTTGCCTGCTACGGAGTAAAGAATGATAAGCCCCAGTGCAAATAGCATTCAAAGTGAACATCTGTCACTTGAGACACTCGTGACTTTCTCTCTCCCCTTGCCATGTCATTCAGGTTGGCTTTTAAAATTAAATGTCAAGCCACAGCATGAAAACGGAAAAGAAGGGACTGCAACTGTTCCCTGGTAAAATAAAGAAGTTGAACGCACCATCGCAGCTGCCCCTGATCTTCCAAAAAGCTTTCGAAGGCTTCCCGCTCTGTTTATAGACAGTGGATACCAGTCAGAGAGAGACGAGGGAGGCAGTTCCATCTTCCTAACCAACTACATCTTCCGAGAAGTATCCTGAATATATTCTAGCCACGTTAGCGGCAGCAAAGAAACAGACTATGGAAACTGAATGATCTTAGAAGTAGCGTGTTGCCTACTTTGCTGACTGCAAATGCATTTTAGTTTGTCTGGTGACCGTACACGTGCTATAGGACACTCCCAACTGCTCTGTGTTCATTGAGACGTGAACGCAGACCCTGAGCCACAGCTGCATTTATGTCGCCCCAGGTGGTCATCAGTCTGAGGATGCCAGGTGAACTGAAGTTCAGATCCTTGGGTGTGATTTCTAGAGTTTGGAATATTCCTCAGGAAATAGCTCCTGTATGGGCTCCCCCTTAGTCCACAGCCATTTAATCCCCAGTAACTTCAAAGTAAACTCTCAGTAATGACCAAAGGATGCTCCAGCATCTTCCTTGGACACAAAAATAAATTCCTTTGCAAGGAGATGATGGATCAGAGACAGTCAGCTGTTTAATAAAGTATACCCATCCTTCCTCTTAAGGCACAGATTCGGGTTTGTGTTTGACTATTACATACCCAGAGACACCGTTTCTTAGACTTTTAAAAACAAGACAACTCATAGAAAACCACACAGAACACAAAAGTAATGGAACACATCAGGGGCTCTGGGGGTGGGTAATGTTGTGCTTCTGGTCCTGGGTGCTGGTTACACAAGCATGTGGGTTTTGTGAAAATTCATTAAGCTGTATGCATCTCTATATGATACTCTTTTATCACACTCTAACACTCTAATAAAAGTTTCATTTTGTTTTTAAGTAAGCAATAGCAGCACTATTCACAATAGCCAAAAGGTGGAAACAACGCAAATGTCCATCCAAGGATGAGTGGATAAACCACGTGTGGGGGAATCTACAGATCGGAACACTCTGCAGCCAGAAAAGGAATGAAGGGCTGACACGTGCTACAATGTGGATAACCCTTGAAAACACTGTGCTAAGTGAAAAAAGCCAGTCCCACAAGGACAGTCCGAAATGAATTAATTTAATTAAAATGAACTGTCTGAAATAGGCAAACCTATAGAGACAGAAAGCAGATCGGTGGTTGCCAGGGGCTGCTGGGGCGGAGAACAGGAGGGACTGCTAATGGACATGGGGTCTCCTATGAAGGGGATGAAAACGTTCTGAAACTAGACCGAGGTGACGTTTGCACAACATTGTGAATGTACTTAATACCACTAACATGTACACTTTAAAATGACCAATTTCAGGTTATGTAAACTTTACCTCAATTTCTTTTGAAAAAAAGCAATAACAACTTAATGTCAGTTTCCATAAAAGAAAGCTCTTTAGGAAGGGCTTTCAAAGTATGTCTGACTTTAACGCAGTGTTTAAAAGCAAGAAGAAAGAAGCTGTCTCTTCTCCAGCTTCAGGAACAAAAATGAGGAAAGCACACGGTGTCATCCACAGCTCTTGAGGACACTGCTCGTCAGGAGACGATGTGTGCAAAGAGCCCCCGTCGTGGCCCCAGCCACACCCAGACTGGGAGGCCATCACGTGGTGTGCAGCGTAGGGTGCTGCCACACAGTCTCAGAACTCTGGGTTTGCATCTGTCTCTCCCAGAGGCAGGTGCTCTTTAGGGGCAGCATTCTGTTTCGAGTGCTGTACACCTTGGACTTAGTACAGTGCCTAGATACAGTGGATGCTCAGTGCATGCTCATCGATCCAAACTGGGCCACACACGGGCTTGTCCCACCACCTGGTATCACCCTGCCAGCAGGCAAATCTGTGATCACCCCTGGTCTGGGAGTGGGATGAAGTGAGCTCCATGCCCAGCTCTGTCTCCCATGTGCTGTGGGTCTGATTAGGCCACTCCGGGTCTCTGAGCCTCAGCTTCCTCACTTGTAAAATGGGATTAAAACCTCATTTCGCAGGCTTGTTGGTTATTAAAGAATTGTGTCCTGATCATTGAAAGAATGTCAAGTTCCCAGCACATGAGAACATTCAAGAAAGGTTGGATCCCCTTTTCCTCCCATGACAATTTTGTTCAGGAGAGTAGGGTGCTGTCCCCAGAAGGACATGGGCTCCTCTCCCCACCAGCACCTGCCCTCACTTTCTTCCCCTTCACTTACCTTCATGCCAAAGGTAAATATGGTGATGTCGATTTTGAAGATCAGCGCCAGGGCCAGCTGCCACATGGCCATGTAAACGCCAAACCCAGCTGGCCGGTCTGGAATGTCATCCACAGGCCGGGTCATGTTGGGGTCGTTGATGTAGTCACACAGCTGTGAGGACTCAAGGGCCCCACAGTCATAGAACAGCTCAAAAATGAGCTCACTGATGCTCTGCAATGTGTTGGAACTGCGGTAGGCAATGACAGTGGTGATGGCAGTCACCACAATGACCTCCAGCACCAGGTACTTCCCCAGCCAGGTGGTCTTGCGCCTCCTGCACCAGGCGATGTTGCAGTGGATGAAGAGCGTTCCCCACAAGCCCCCAAACACCCCAAGCAGGATGAAGGGGAAGAGTTCAGCCATGTACCAGGGCGTGTGATATTCCACATAAAAGAGAACAAGGTAGCTGTTCCCAAAGTGTTTGACGGATCGCAACGTGAAGGCCGCCACCAGGGCCGTGAAAAATGACCTCCACAATGTCTCCAAGAGAAAGTAGTAACTGATCTGGGATGAAGAAGTCACAAATTAGAGACTGGCCAGAGAAAGAGCTGCTCAGAGTTCAGCCACTTTGGTCAGCAGTCACCTGCTGGTGCCCACCGTGAGACACACTGGGACCAAACATGGACGAACGGCACTCACTTCATCAGTCAGTCCAGGCTTGACTATGACAAAATGCACCAACGAAGATACCAAAGGGATCTAATTGTGTCTAAAAGTAAAATGGATACTGAGCAAGGTGGCTTAAGCCACTTATTTTAAGAGAAAAATAGTTAATCATAATTCTGTTCATAGCACAGAGACCCTCCTAAAAGCAAATAAACCTCTGGATTTGATTCGGGGTGGGAAAACTCTGGCCCACAGGTCAACTCCGACCCAGCAAAAGTATTCGTAAGGCACACGAGCTAACAATGGTTTTTACATTTTTAAATGGTTGGAGGAGAAAAAAAGGTTTTTTTGAGTTGAACTACTCAGAAGAACAATATTTTGTGACATGTGAAAACTAGAAAATTCTACTTTCACGGTAAAAGGCCACAAAGAAAGTTAAAATTGCATAATGATGAACACACACACACACACACAAACACACACATACACACACACATATAGGATATTAAGAAAAGAAAATTCTAATTTCAGTGCCCCTGGAACATAGCCATGCCCAATCCCAAACTATGTGTTTTCTATGGCTGTTTTCATGCCACATGGCCAAGTTGGGCAGTTGCAGCAGAAACTGTGTGGCCCACAGTGCCTGAAATATTTCCCATTTGGCCCTTTACGGAAATCGTTTGCCAACCAGCCAACCTCTGGAATGATCCGTTAGCGTTACCAAAACGAAAAATGCTTAATTCAATAGGCTCTGAGAAACAGAGGAGTCACTATAAATCTTCAAAAACAAGTCATGTTGGCAATTTTTAAAACAATATTTTTAAATGGCAGAAATTGTAGCTCCTAAATTAACTGCAGGAATCTTATGCAACTTCTTTGAATGTACTCCTCACAGGGCAGGAGACGAAGGCTCACTGCTGTGCCAGTCATCCACGGGTCCTTGCCTCTCAGCCCCACGCATTCCCTCCGCTGCCCCTTCTCACCTCTTCCAGACTGAAAAGCACACCCCCGATCGGAGCACCAAAGGCCACGGAGACTCCAGCCGCAGCCGCCGCTGAAAGCACCTGCAAGGCAAACAGTTATGTATGAGCTCCGGGCCCTCCGTGAACACCAGCGTGTGCAGGCGAGACCATGGAGGGGCTGCGGGCAGAACGCTTTCCTGCAGCGGTAGCTGGCCGGCTCACCTCAGGCCTCTTGCCCTCATTCTTGCTGTACTTGGAGAAAAGGCTGCTGAAGAAGTTGCCGCAGCAACAAGCCACGTGCACCAGCGGCCCTTCTTTCCCAAGGCTCAGGCCGGATGTCACTACCAGCACCAGGGTGACCGTCTTAATTAGCAGGGTCCACTTCCCCAAGTAGACCCTGATGATGAAGCCGCTCAGAATCGTCTTGATCTGAAACAGAGGATCGCGAATGAGAGGGAATGAACTGTTTCAATGCATGGCCAGGAAAATAGCTGTAATTCCTCTGGGAGGCACTTTTAAAGTTTCGATTCACAAAGTCATGTGGAAGACAGGCTCTTTTAGTTTTCCATTTGTCTATATCGTATTAACAGAAACTTACATGAATATATAATTTTATATTAAGAGAAACATTGAAAAATTCAATGCAAGTAAACCTTAAGAATTCCCAAAGTACTAAAAGATCACAGGACTGAATAAGTCACTTCTAACGTCTCATTTTACTCATGATGTTTTGTCTTGTTCACATTACCTTTTGCTGTGTTGAGAAGAGACATACAAGGGGTCTTCAAAAAGTTCATGAAAAGATTCGTATTATCTTTAATTCCATTTTTCCACAAACTTTTTGAAGTATCCTCATATACCTCTGATTTTAACTGCTACCTTTTGACTCTTGGAAGATATCCCAGAGAAACGACAGGGAGAGCTGGCCAGCTACCTGACAGAGCAAACAGAGTGAAGGAGTTTAGAATACGCCACCCAGAGTATGCCACTCTGGCAGATTTACTATTTGAGTTACAGGCACTCAGAAAACAGCAGGTGCAAGTTCGCTCTGACCTTCATTTTGTTTCTTAAAAGAAGGAGATGAAATTCACATGTGAAAGATGCCCTTCCTGTACGAGTAGGACAGCATCATTCTTATCATCAAGGATGGGAAGTTGAGGCCGAAGGAATTCTGTACAAACCAACGTTGTTAGACTAGCCCTTATCCTCCTAGTCACGTCTCTGTCACTACCCGAGCCCAAGCCCCTTTACCCTGTCACATTTTCATAGTTGACTACTCTTTGTCCAATGCAGCATATGAGTGCACAACTCTAACTGCGTCTTCAGGTCTTCATTTCCTTATGAAGGGTCCCATGTCATATAAAACATGTTAAATAAATTTGTATGTTTTTCTCCTATGGATCTGTCTTACATCAATTTAATTCTCAGGCACAGCCAAAAACCCCTAAAAGGGTCGAGGTAAAATCCTGCCTCCCCTACAAGAGCAAAACGTCAGTTGAACTTTAGGTCAAGGGTTGGCAAACTATAGCCCATGGGCCAAATCCAGCTTGTTGCCTATTTTTATATGACCCACAAGCTAAGAATGGTTTTAACATTATTTAAAGTAATATAAATAGTAATAGAAATATCAAATAAAGTAAGAAAAAAATTACTAGCCTTTCAGTGAGAATAGTTTCCCCATCCTGCCTCTTGGCCCATAGGCCTAAAATACTGATTCTCTATCCTTTATAGGAAAAGTTTGCTGGCCCCTGCTGGAGGCGATAGGTAAAATGGGTGTTTACTGTCCACTTTCTCCAACTTTTCTATATGTTTGAAAATATTCTTAACACAACGTTGGAAAAGGAAGATGCTCAGCGTTCTAATAATGCACCTTTGGGGGATATACAGATGTTTGAATCCATGGCAACCCCTTTTCTTTCACCTAATCATATCTCTTGTATTGAAAAGGACTTTGACTACAGGGAGCATTATCTTGCTCCATTTTCAGACCTGCCGCATTTTGTAAATGCCAAGTAATGGCTTTCTTCCTAAAGGCGTGCTTGAGCATATTGCCTAAGGCTTTGAGAATTCAACTCAGTGCCAATCTCAGTGACTAACTTCATATACTGTGGTCCTCTCCCCCAAAACGGTGTCCTTTAGGATACAGAAACATTACCATGGCTACATAACTTCTGCCTCCAACCTCTCCCACAATTGGCTAAAATGGAGTGAATGTTTACCACCAAGCTGGCAATTTACATGCCTGAAATCACAGATTAACTAGACACCAAGTGAGTCACTCCATGTAGTTTGTGGTCGATTTGTTTTCCCATTGTGTAATACATAACGGGACAGTGTGATCGCTTGTCAGTGCCATTTACATAACTTCAAAATGCCTCCTTGTGGACACTGCTCTGCCAAGTAATCAATTTCTCAAGTAGCTATTACAGCCCTTCACAACCTCAGCGCTCATCAGAATCACTGGGAATCGGGAAATATTGAGAACTGGCTCTCCCCAGAGAGATTTGATGTAATTGGCCTCGGGTGCATCCAGGGTATGAGGAGTTGCACAGCCTCCCCAGGTGAATCTACAATGCAGCCCAGGTGGACAACCACTGCTCCATTCCAGGAAAATGTAGCACAGATAGCCCTAATTTCTCAATATTTAAGAGACGGACCTGAAACACTCTTGGTCCTTTCACGAATTCCTGCTACTGAGCGTCGTGTCACCTGTGCTGACTTGGGGAAGGTCATGAAGTCAGCGAATCTTCAGATTGTTAAAGGGGTGTGCACAGGACCATTTTCATCTCAGGAACTACGGACAGATCCGTATCCTAATTCAAGGAGAGGGAGCAGGTGAGGGAAAGAGCCCATGCGAGCAGAGCAGGTCGTGCATGTCTTCCTGAAGAATTCTATGAGCTCCTCCCTGCAGGACACACCAGAGGCCTCCTAGCTGCGCAGTCAGCTGGTGTTTCTTGAATGAGCCTTTAACTGATGGCAAATTAGTGGTGGTGAAACCAGGCCTTAACAGGTGGTAGTTGGCCTAATGGATCCTGTGCTCTGGGGATCTCAGATCCCTTTATTTAAGGGATGTTTTATTATGCCTGCCACAATCCTGCCCTTTTGTGTTGCCTTGAATAAAATTCTCTATAATTTGTTTCAGTTAGTTAATGTGGATTTGGACCCCAGGGTACAGTTTAAAAGTGTAATACCACTTAGAAAATTACAAGCATCTAAATTACCTGAGCCTTTGCCAGCCATGACATGTGGTGAATTGAACAGTGTAATATGTATTTTGTAATTCTCTAAAATGATTTGACAAAATTCTCATGATCAAATTAGGGACTAAAGAGGGCAAATTCATTCCCAATAGATGCCAAAATCCAATGACTTGCTTTAACTTGGATTCATTGAGACTGAAGCAAGCAGGGCTTTCACAAGGTGTATTGCAGTGGATTTGTGACTTGGTATTTTTAACTTTAAAACCAGAACACTTCCTGGTAAGTAAATATTTGGAAGAGTGTTCATTTCTTGTAAAGAACGGAAACATCAACTCAGAGTAATTTCTGGGAAGACATGATTTCATATACGAGGATACTTCAAAAAGTTCGTGTAAAGATTTGTATTTTAAGTCTATATTTCCACGACTTTCTTGAAGTCCTTGCATAGTTGATAGTGGTTCTACTGATAAAGTGAATAGAAGCAGAAAGAGAGACTCTTACCCAGTCAGCTCTGCTATAATACTTGTTTAGAAAATGCATATTTGTTCCAATGCCATCTATACATTAGGGAAGAATTTGAGCATAACACAAATTTCATGTCTGTTTATGCACAATTTGCTCTGGGAGAAATATGAGGTGAATGCAGAACACCATACCCAGCTGAACCGAGCTATGTAGGAAAACACAAAACATACATATACGCACATGCCTCAAACATCAACCAGTCCACACATGTGTGGGGAGCCACACCCGTGCACGCCGCTGTCACAGCTTCCCATCCAGGTCCAGATAACCCTCCTGCAGCCCCTTCACAGTAACTCACAAGCTGCAGCCCTTCTGATGCCCACTTCCACAGCCAACTTCAAGTTTTTTCAAGAAGAAAGATACTTATTGTAGTATTGACATATTTCTTGGCCATTTAATGTGTAAAACTGTGCTGCTGTTTTTCCTAGCCTATTTTTTTTTATATGTATCACTGATGAAGTTTTTGAGTATTGTGTTCCTAACCCATTTTCTCCATAGGTCCTCTTTTTTTTTTTAATTGCGTGATTTTGCATGGCATGGTGATGTTTAGGAATGTATATGTCACACTATAGCAGAACTGGCTGTATTGAGAAAATAGGATGGTTATACGGCTTGATTTTTGGGTTCCTGAAGCAATTTGTTAATATAAACCATCAAAAATTCAGCATGACATATTAAGAAATTTCCCCTAACTTTCCTGAAACAAGACCATATTGAATTTTTCTTTTGACCATCTTTCAATGACTCAGCCCTTCCTGTAACTGCCTGGACCAGCGTCAGTGGTGGAGGGCACCACCCAAGGGTTGGGACATGTCGCCACAACTGGTGCAGAACTACATCTTCATACTCACCATCTCTACCGCCTGTGGGCCTTGCTGCAGCACCAACTTGAAGAACTGAATTGCCTTGATTCGAGGGATAAAACGAGAATTTTTAAAATTATTTCTGGCTAAAATTTTCACTGTCTGGGCTCTTTGCGATTCAGCTCAATTTAACATTATTCTGCCCAGTAGATCCTTGCAGGTTTCAAGTTCAGTCTCCGGCACTCCCCTTGATCGATGAGGTCACTTCCCTCATGCTTTGGTTACATGAAAGTGTGGAAAACTGTTTATAAGAACGCTAAATTCAGAAGGGTAAATTCACAGTGCATGCGGTAGAAGTGAAATTAAGTTGTGTAAAGATTGCTATTACCTGGTCATCAGAAGAGCAGAATGTGGCAAAGGAGTTTAATCATCAGTAAACTTTCTCAGCAACAAACCTCCGCTATTGCCCTTTTTTCACATTATATCATAGGCGCACTTCCAAGTCATCCCAGTGCCTATTTATGCGCGTGGTTAATGAACTCTGATTCCACAGGCCTTAAGAGTTATGCCTGGTTTACTACAACAATGGTTTAATCATCAGAGAAGCGATAAAGCAGAAATCTTGGATACAGAGTATGAATCCTGAACTCACAGTTGACCAGCTTGGTGGCCTTGGGCAAGTTCCTTAACCTCTCTGTGCTAATTTCTTCAACTACCAAATGCACAATAATAGGACCTGCCTCATAGTCTACTGTGAGGAGTAAATGAGGTAGTAAAATGAGTTCATGCTCAGAACTGTGCTTGGCACAACAGTGCTACGGAAGTCTTTGCTATTCTTATTATTGGTACAAAAGAAATTCAGCCACGACTCACCTGAGGTATGCCAGAGCCACAGGCATATGGCACAAACACGCACACCAGGGAGACGGCCAGAAACGCAAACAACAACGCCCACAGGATGTACATTAAGTAATTCAGAATGTAAGCACTGGCATCCTAAACAGACACAAAGGAAGAGGACATGAGCCATGGCAAACCTGAGCAACATACCAAAGCCACCCCTCTGTCGGGAGAGCAGACGCTTTGATGGGATCGGGCAGGCCCAGTCCCTGTCTTGTAAAAACAAAAAGGCCAGAGTCGGTTTTATCGGCTGTCGCCATCGCTGAAATGGGAACACACCACCCAGCACCGGTGTTCCTCCAGGAGCTGTTCACGTGCACCTTCCACCGGCTGATGTCTCAGAGGCAACGGAAGCCATGAATGACACTCGATTTTAACCACCACTTGCACTAGAGCTAATGAACGGTGTGCTGCAGAAAATTCTGTCTTCAGAGCCTGGAAGGCCTGTCTTTCTTGTCTGCGGTGGACTGGTCTCTCCTAGCTTTCATTGAGGCCATGCTCACACCCCAGCAAGCAACCGCACTGATGATGAGCAAGGGTGGGAGCTGTGGTTTGGAATGCTTCTACTCAGGTGAGCTGCCTGGCCCAGCGGCCTCAGCATGCCTTTGGAGCTTGCCAGAAATGCAGAGTCTCAGGTCCCATTTGAGAGGCACTACTTGAGGGGAAACTTGATCATCTCCCTCAGAATATTTCACTGATTCCAAATTATGTGGTCTGTGCGAGTATTTTTCTGAACCAAAGACATAGTCTGGGGTCTTTTGGGTTGAGGACCTGGTCTGCTGAGTGGAGTCCGCATTTCTTTAGGCCTCAGCTTCTTGCTACGATCTGGATGACACAAGTGAGGGGAGAAGGAAAGAGAGGTCACCTACAAGTCAGGCCATGGACACAGCCACGTGTGTTCCTATTAAATGCAAAACACGTTCCAGAAGACTGCTCTGGCCTTTACAAGCACATATATTCTCACCCTATGTGGTGAGAAATCGGACAGAGGAATATCTTTCACCCACTTAAGTATGCACATTTTTTGGAGGCTAAAAATAACTTCTCACTCCTACTAACAGTAATTCTTTGAACCAAAGTATAGATATTAAAAGTAGTTGAAAAGATGGATGGTCATATTTCCCCAAAATACATATTGCAAGTAGGAGAGAAGAAATAAAATACGGCACCCAGCCACCTCCGCCTGCCCACGCCCATCAACCCAAGTAGAGAGTTTCTTTTAGGAAAGAACAGAGAGCACTGAGAATGTGTAAGATTTCAAGACCTCTGTCTACTTCTGAGATCTGAAGAAATTCATTTTCAATTCCACTGAGAAAGGGGTTTAACAAAATGGCAAAGTGCATTCCAAATGTCTTCAGCTGTGGTAAGTTGGTCCAGCAAAAAAACAGTGGGGCAGGGAGGAGACGTATAAACAGATTACATGTACCTTCCAAGAACAGTTCTAGCTTGAACGGTCCTCACATTACCCCTATTGTGAAGCTTGGCTCGTAGCTCCTGTCACCTGGCTTGCTGATCCTTCAATGACCCATAGTCATTGTAGTAAGCACTGAATTTGGTAAAAGCTAAACCTTTCCTGAGCTAAGATTTTTATAAAGATGTGAAGCTCTAAGTGCCTTGAAGGCAAACACTAGGTCTGTGGTTCACCACCACATCCCCTGTGCCTGGGACATTCTCTTCACAGAAGGCCCGGAACATCCTCTGTAATGCGCTCATAAAATGTAGTGGAAGATAACGGAAAGCACAATATGGTACCAGTTCATACCCACTAGCATGGCTAACATCAAAAGCAGATAATAATAAGTGTTAGCAAGAAGGAGAGCAAATGGGAACCCTCATGCGCTGCTGGTGGGAAGGTAAAATGGTGCAGCCAGTGTGGAAAACAGTCCGGAAGCTCCTCAAAAGGTCAAACACAGAGTTGCCATCTGACCCAGCAATTCCACTCCTGGGTATACACTCAAGAGAAATGAAACAGGTGTCCACAAATGTTCATAGCAACATCATTCATAATAGCAAAAAGGTGGAAGCAACCCATGTTCATCAGCTGATAAAGTGATAAATAAAATGTGGTATATCCCCTGGTTCATTGTACACTTTAAATATGGAATGTGAATTATATCTCACTAAAGCTGTTATTCTAAAAAAAGATAATTCATATTTTCACCTCAATTGAAAGGTATAAAAATTAACGCTATTTCTTCACCATGATCAACAAACTACGTTCAGTAAGAAAAATAAAGCCAAATACAAGGCTTTTAAAGTCTGGGTGGCTGCATCAGAGCTAGAGAAGAGCAAGTCACACTAGTATTACGCCATGGACTCTCATCGCAACAGACACTTGAAGGTGAAATGACACGAAACAACCGGCAGGGTCCCAAGGGCATGTGGAATGGTGGGAGTCCCCAGGAGGACCCTGCCCAGGCACCCACCTCTGACTGATTCACCAGCAGCTCCGACCATTTCTGCCACCGTGGACACTTGTCTCTGTCCTCAAAAGTGGTTTCATTGGAAGTCCAGCAGCACTGCTCGTGGCTGTACCAGAAGGCAGACAGGCAGACACCTTCTTTCAGGTCTGTCATCCACTCGACTGCAAGATCGATGACCCCAGCTAAGCTGCCTGGAGGAACCAGCACAAGCCACTAAGAGGAGTCACCCGTGCTGCGAAGGGAATGCACAACACAGCAGCCACGCAGGAACGCGGTGACCACGCAGGCCCCAACACCAGAGCAGGAACGAACATGCCATGGGCTGTCACTTACATAGGAAGCTTCTCTCATTAACCTGGCAGTCACTGAACACATACGGTGAGGGCAGCACCAGCCCAGGGAGAGATACAAAGCGCTCAGTGGCTTACACCAGGTAGGAGAGTGAGACACGCAGGTTTACACTCTCATCTCAAGCCACTGGGGCCAAGCACTTTCCGATTCATCCCTTTCCAAATTTTGGAAATAGGGTACGTACACTGTAAAAGACAAAGCCCCCTCAGCAGCTTCTGGGGCAGGATCCTGGGCACATGCAGATTAACATTTCTTGGGGAAACATGATAATGCAGACAAAATGGAGGCATAACAGTTATGATGGCCTCATATCGTAAATGAGTAAGGTTTTGCCCCCAAATGGGAACCAAACTTGGGAAAGCCATGCTGATTAGGACGTTCTGGATTCTTTAAATTCTGGGTAAGGGATCATGGATCTATACAAGTACATAATGAGTTTAAAGGCCGATAGAAGTGGGATGAAATAGAATGTGCAACAGAAAGAGAAACACCACGTGTCCTCACTCATAACTGGGAGCTGGAAAATAAATTTAAAAAGAAAGAAGGAAAGACACAAGGATCCCAATTATACTTTGCAAAGGAGAGAAAAGGACCGAGGTGGGAAAGGGGGAGGGGAGATGGCCAAGGGAGGGCCTGGTAAAGGGCCACCCAAAACGATGACATGGTGTCATGCCGAGTGTGCCAATTATCCTGGTCGGAGCATCGCATGTTGCATACGGCTACAGATATTCAAGCCTGTGCCCCCCACACATGTACAGTCACTTACGTCCCAACAGAAACATAAATAATAGACTGTGCAGCTCAGAGGGCCACAAAAGGCTGCCTTGTGTCTCTCTTTCCAGAATAACTCATTCTAGTCTTTTCCAAAGGCAAGGAATGTTCTCCGGCTTCTTAACTTGTCAAACTTTTACTGAATCCTCAGGACAGTATCGGGTTCACACCCACATCACCCCCAAAGGCATCCGCACCCCCACATCGGTGCACCCCGTCCCTTGTCCTGTGCTCCGTGTGCAGCGGCCCGCCTCAGACCCAGACCCCCTGCATCCTCAGGCCCTCCCTCTTACAGTTCCCCTTTCTCTCTCCTGTCCCTGCCACCTCCCCTTTCTGATGGCTCCTTCCCAGCAGCCTTCAGTGTGAACACTGCCCGGCACCACCTTCCCATCCAGCTACCGGCCTGTCTCTTCCGTCCGCTCAGCCTCACTCCGCTCTGTCCACCTGGAGACCCGCAGCTCAGGCAATGGCCTTTGCTCAGTCCTCATCTTCCAGGACAGGACCAGCAAACTACAGCCCACGGGCCAAATCTGGCCACTGCCTGTTTTCGTAAATCTAGTTTTATTGGAGCACAGCTGTGCCACTCGATGAGGTGCCATCTGTGGCTGCTTTCAGGCTACAGAAGCAGAACTGAAGAGGTGACACAGAAAGGGGGTGGCCCACCGAGCTGACAATATTTACTCTCTGGCTCCTTACAGAAAAAGTGTGCAGACCCCAGTTCCAGACCTCTCAGCATCCTTTGACACTGCTGACCACTCCATCCTTCTAGAAACACGCCTGCCCTTCGTTTCCACAACATCATCCTCCCCTGCTTTCCTCCTGGCTCTCTGGTTTTCTCTGTCTTCCTGATCTCTGCTCTACCCTACTTCTAAAAGGCACATTTCCTCCACGCTTGACCCTAAACCCTTCTCTCTTCTTACACTACACTCTCGACCCTGGCCACCTTGGTCACGTCCTTCTATTGCCACTGAGCTGTAGCTGTGCATATCTAGCGCTGCCCTCCAGGAACGTAGGAGCTCCTGTCTCCTGTGCTCAGTCACTACAGAGCGCAGCTGCCAGCTCCACTGCCCATGGCAGACATCACCCATTGATCTGACACACTCTACTGGATTCGCCTTCACAACGCTTTTGACATGCCCCTGTCAGACAGCACTTATCCACTGTGGCAGACTCGTGTGGAATCACCCTCAAACACCCTTTCTAACAGAGCCCCAAGCAGCCAAAGCCAATGAGCAGCAACTGTCAAAGGACACACTTCTATTTGCCCTCTCGGGTCTGTGGGACATCTCCACCCCAGGTCTCTGCATCCAACGCTGAGCGACAGTATCTAGCTCCCAGGCCCAGCTTTGCTCGCAGCTGAGTGAAGGGCCCAGAATCCAGGTCCTTGAGCAAACCAGAAACCTGCGTAAACATCCCACTCCAGGCAATCACCACATCCTAGCGATTCCACCTCCAAATCTCTCTTGAATCGCTCCAGTCCCCTCCCTCCCCACAGCCTCTGCTGCCATTCAGGCCACCGTTTCAGAATCATTTCTGTCTGGGCTGCAGCCAGAGTCCCCTTTCGGGTCTCCATGCCCAACTTGCCCCCCTCCAGTGGGTTCTCCACACTGTGGTCAAACAGGCTTTCAAAGCTGCCAATCTGACCCACACCAGCGCCTATGGAAAAGCCTGCCACGGTTTCCCATTGTTCTTGGGCGAATGCCCAAATCCTCAACAGATTGCTGTCCCTGATGGCAGGCACCTCGTATCTCTCCAGCCTCATCTTTTTCCATCACTAACCCCCGCCCTCTGCCCTCTCCATGTTTCTGGAACATTCCAGGAGCTCCTCTCTGCACCATCTCGGCAAGCATTACCCTCCCTCCACTGGGCAGTGTCCTCCTTATCTTCCAGATTCCGGCATTTATATCCCTCCTTTGGGAAGACTTCTCTGAGTTCCTAAGTCTGGCCCAAGTGTATTTCTCGGGCCTTGCCCCACCTCAATACCTACTGTATCCTGATCTCATGGTTAGCAATATAGGTATATATATGTCTGTACTTCCACAGGCTATAAATCACGGAAAAAATGTTTCATTGTCTGGTTTTCATGCCTCGGTGGGGGTTAGATCAGGCCTCCAGACCCTGTGTCCACTGTAAGTGGGCAAAGAGATTACCTGCCTTTCCCATTATTGTACCCACGTCAGGTACATAGTTGGAGCTGTATGTCCACATTGAGTGGATGACAGCAGTAAATAAATGAAGGAAAAAATCAGAAAACTCAGGTCCCTTGGCTCACTCAAGGGATATGTATTGAGCACCTACTTACTACGTGCCAGTCACTAGTCCACATCCTGGGGATACAGCAGTGAACAAAGCAGACCGAAGTCTCTGACTTCATGGAGCTGTACCTCGTGGTGGGGACAGAGACACTTGTCAAGTAAGTAAGTAGCCAGAGACTGCACTAGAAGGTGATAGGTGCTAGAGAGAAAATACAGCTCGATACAATGGTACATCCGCCTTGGAAAACAGTCTGGCAGTTCCTCAAAAAGTTAAACACAGAGTTACCATTTGGCCCAGTAACTCCACTACGAGGCATATACCCAAGACGAAACCAAGTGTCCACATAAAGACCTGCACACAATTGCTCTCAGTGGCATTATTCAGTACAGCCAAAGAGTAGAAACAACCCAAATACTCATCAACAGATGACTGGATAAACAAAATGTGGTTTATCCATACAATGGAGTAGTATTCAGTAATAAAAAGGAAGAAGGCTTGATTCTTGTGACGATGTGGATGAACCTTGAAAACATTGTGCTAAGTGAAAGAAGTTGATCACAAAAGACCACATTGTACTGTATGATTCCATTTGTAAGACATATACAGAACAGCCAGATCCATAGAGACAAAAAGTAGATTAGTGGTGACCTGAGGCTGAGAGGGTACTGGGGGCTGCGGCTGTGATAGCTAAAAACTACAGAGGTTTCTTTGGGGGTGATAAAATTGTTTTAAAATCGATCGTGGGGCCGAGCCCATGGCACACTCGGGAGAGTGCGGCACTGGGAGCGCAGCAACGCTCCCGCCGCGGGTTCGGATCCTATATAGGAATGGCCGGTGCAGTCACTGGCTGAGTACCGGTCAGGAAAAAGACAAATATATATATAAGTAAAATTGATCGTGGTGATGGTTGCACAACTCTGTGAATATACTAAAAGCCACTGAACTGGACACTTTATATGAGTGAATTGTGTAGCACATGAATTATATTTCAATAAAGCTGTTACATACACACATATATACATACCTAGAGCAGGAAAGGGGGATGAGATTCAGAGGGAAGGATGTAATTTTAGAGAAGGCAGTCGGGGAAGGCCTCAAATGAAAGGTAACATTTGAACAAAGACCCAGTGAACGTGGTGGAGGGGTCTTGCAGATATCCAGGGGCAAGACCCAATGATCACCCCAAATTCCGTCATTATTCACTCATTCATAATCACATTATCCCACACCCAATCCTCAATGCTGATTCTGGTTCTGACCGCGCCTCAGCTTTATTCTACGGTACAACAGCGACCCCCAGTGGCAGCTCCCGATAAACGCCCTGCAGAGGAGATGCCGCTGGGCCTCTCCATCAGGGGTCAGAATATAGTGGCCAGGGAGCCACTGAGGGGACGGACAGCCAGCCAGACACTTGGTGCATCCAGGGCAAAAGAACACTTGAGCCACTTCTCTTTCCACTGTCCTCCCATTCTTGCCCTCCTTTTTCACGGGCCTTCCTTTCTCCGGCGGTTCTCACCCCGGCCTGCATATTCGAATCACAGAAGGGAGAAGAGGGGTCTTTACTGAATGCCAGGGCGCCCCCTCCAGAGAAGCTGTTTAATTGCAGCCCAGGCAGTGCTACATATTGTTTCACTCCCCAGGTGATTCCTCCTGCCAGAACTGACAGCAACTGAGTTGATAGTGAGACCAGCTGGTCAAAATCGGGTCAGCTAAAGATAGCCCAGTTGCGCTCCTCGACTAGCCAAATAAATCTAAGCTGTGCCATTTATTCCAGCAAGACACCAGAACATCTGTTCCAAGTGTCTTCATTTACCCTATTTATTTCTCCTTCCTAGGAGCCAAGAATAATGATACAGTGTAAGGTTTGATAAATCTATTCTAAGTAGGGCCATCAAATCCAGAGCAAACTCCATCCCCTCCCACCTGCCCCGCCCCGCCCCGGCCTCCTTCAAAGGTCTTCACAGAAGCGGTCAAGCAAACGTGGTGGCAGAAGACCATGTATCTGCCAAGACTAATTCCCTTCCCTGGTTGCCGCCGCCGGGGGAGGGAGAATAGAATTGGGGAAATGAACAGACAGCTGCTGTGGCTAGTAGGAAAGGGCTGCTCTCAAGCATTCCCCTTGGCTTCTTTTTTCTGAAATGCCGAGGCGGACGAGGCAGATGGGGCCCTTCCCTGGCCACCGAGCCTCTCCTACAATTATCCATGAAATAAATGAAAGGTCGCCTGGAAATCGGAATCACCTGTAATCACAAAATGATGTGTCTCATTACTGTTCTTTCTTAAAGCACTTTCTACATTCTGCCTGTATTACAGTCACTTCTCTGATCAATTTTCTAGCCATAATGCTTATGTTGTTATATGTAGGGGATTTTTGTTCAGGGGATCTCTTCAGCATGCTCAAATTTTTAAATTCTTAGACATTAACCCTCCCAGCCTCCTCCAAGGAAGTAAGTTTCGGGACACAATTTCCATGCAGAGCTGGTGCATTTGACATTAAAAGGACAGGTTTCCCCTCCAGATATGCTTCCATTTACTCTGGAAACATCTACTACTTGCAAACACGGTGTTGGGATTATAAAAAGGAAGGACACAGAGTCCCCGAGGGTCAGAACGATGTCGGGGCTGGGGATCTCCCAGGGCCTACCTCAGATCCTGTGGGTGTCTAGCATGGTTTTGAGTGCCCTACGGTGTTTACAAGTCATTCGAGGACCTGCCAGTAGTAGCAAAAGCCAGTCTCGTGTGGTGTTTGATTATGGCAGCTCAAAACGTTTTCATATTTCGTTGGCTTCTATATAACCAAGGACAGCAGAATGCAGAACGCGTGCTTTCAGGACACTCCCGCATGGTCATAAACCTTTGCACTATGTGGAAAGGGCCAACCAGCTCTATAATGACAGCTCTCCAGAAGCTTAATCGATGACACATTTGATGGAAACTATATGGTCATGTATTCTGCTCTTAGACATTTCAAGTAAGAAATCTCTTGCATGGGGCAAAAGGGAAACGCTCCACATTCCAAACATCATCCCAAGCGGCTGGGGCTCGGGCGCGTTAGCGTCCGCAGCTCGCCCGGGAGCGCTGCGTGCCCTGCGCGTACCTGCCAGCAGGCCGATGAGCAGCATGACCACCCAGCCCGACCAGGCGTCCTGCAGGCTCCTGATGAACCCCCATATGGACTCCTTGCTTTCGCTGGCTATCTGGAAGCAGAGCAGACACAGCAGGTGATGTGCACACATTTTTCAACTCATGCTTTTCTCCTTGAAACTGTTTTCTCAGGAAACAGCGTGGTAATTAAGAGAAAATGAAGGTAATTCAGCAACCAAATTCCCAGTTACATTATCCATTCAGATGTGTGCCACAATGACACAATGGGCTTCCTAGCTCATAGAGCTATGGAGGTGCCATCATATTTTCCAAGGAACAAGAGTACCAAAAACTGCACTTGATTAGAAAAATATACTGAATGTGATCTGATCTTTCATTATTTAAAAGCCATTCTGAAGGAGGCACTGACTGGGTATCACTATCTTGAATATGAGCTACTGTTTTAACTTACATTATCAGGTCTGTTCATTAGAAAGCCTCTTCAACAAAGACTGCATTTCCTACTTTTGTTTTCAAGGTTTAATTTTAAGAGCAAGAACTGTGAATTAGCAGCATGGAGCACAGTTGCCATGGCAGATGGACACGTCTATACACACTGTAAGAACACACCTTTGCCTCCCTGTGTTAACAAAATCCTCCAAGATCACCATTCCCCTCGCAACCCTTTTGAGCTGTGGTTGACAAACATTTTCTATATAGGACTAGACAGTAAATATTTCGGGCTCTGCAGGTCAAATGGTGTCTGTTGCAACTACTCAGCTCGGTCACTGTGCACAAAAGGAGCCATAAAGAACATGTAAATGAATGGGCATGACTAAGTTCCGACAAAACTTTACAAAACGAGGTGCCAGCTGGCTTTGGCCCGAGGGCCATAGTTTGCTGAGCCCTGCTCTAGAGGGAAGGCTGCCCTGTCCCCGTGCTCCTCCACATTGGAGACAAGAGGCTGCGCCATCTTCTTGACTGAACCTCACTCCTGCACAGCTCTTCCTCCTTTCACTGCCAACCTTCATGAAATGGCGTGACACAGTCGCACTCTCCACATCCCTCTGCATCTTGCTCTGAAGCGGCTCTCCCTGAGGTCGCCGACAGCCCCCATGTTGTTGGTTCACCATTACCTCTCTATGGAGGCTGACCTTGGGAGCAGCCCCTCCTCAACACTCTCTCCTCTTCTCACTTGGGACAACTCTCAGCTGGTCCCCTCTCTCACCTCTCCCTGCTTCTCCTCAGAGTTTGTCACTGGCACCCACCTACCTCCCACAGACCTCCTAACTCCTGGCATTGCCCAGGGTCCTGACCGCCTCCTTCCATCTTCCTCCACATTCCCCGGCCACCCTGGCCACCTCTAAAGCTTCAGCACCTACTCTCATGCCAGGTACCTGTCACTGTGGCCCTGACCTGGCCCTGGAACTGCAGAGTTCCCTCCACCTGCCAACCACCCACCCCAGCTGCAGGTGAGGTGGGCAGCTCAAATTCAAAGCATCTGAAACAGAACTCATTGGTCTTGCTCTGAAATCTGCCACCTCCCCATCATCAAAGGCATCACCCCCATCTGGCCACAGCCCGGTATTCCTTGACTCCGCTCCCCGCCTGACCCCAGCCCCTCCCCTATTCCTGTCAATGGCTCTCTGAGGACCCTGCTCCCATCGATCCACCTCTACTTCAGGGCCCTTAGTCAGACCTCCCGCTTCCTCCCGAACTCACTTCCAAGCCTTCTGTTTCTCCCTTTGCAATGCATCTTTATTGTATTCTGTCGCCTGCAACACAAAATACAAACTCCTCCCCATGGCCTACTCAGTCACTCCCAATGGGCCCCATTGCTCATGTTGCTACAAATCTTTTTTTTTTCTTTTTGCAGCTGGCTGGTAAGGGGATCTGAGCCCTTGACCTTGGTGTTGCAAGGCTGCGCTCTAACCAACTGAGCCCACCTGCCAGCCCTTACTCATGTTTCTAGACTCATCTGCTTTCTTCCCCTTCCAGGAATCCCCCACCAGATCCCTGGAGCTCCCTGAATTTCCCAAGTGTGCCATGTTCTTTCATGCCTCTGACTTAAGAAAGGGCCACTCTGCTGTTTAGAATGCGTTTCCCTTTGTCTGCCCAGTGCACTCTTAGTCTTCCTTCAAGTCCCAACTGAAATATCAGCCTCTGAGAACCTCTTCCCTAAACGTCTCTCTTAGAGGATCCCATAGCACTTACACATAGCTTTACTGCAGACCATTAAAATATATATCGACTGCCAACTAGATGCCCAGCCCCATAACATGTGCTTTCACACACACAGCCTCACTTACCCTTGAGGAATAATCACCTCTGTCCCCACAGATGAGAAAATGAGGGGCCCAGAAATGGCACCCCCAAAGTCACCTAGCCCGAAGGTGTCAAGAGTAGGAAGTGCCCCAGATTCATCTGATTCCAGAGTCCCCTCCTTGTGCTTTGCACCACATTCTCTCTATATGACACAGCCTCCCACCCCCAGCACCCGGAGCTACGTCTCTGCCCTTGCCCCACTCTTCTTTAGAACCTAACCTGGTACGTGACACATAAACCTGAGCCCCCACTCAACAACTTCCAGATGCCAGCATGCCGCAGCCACTTGCGGGGATCCCCTTCAACTTGTCCCTTTGTAACGCCACCTACCTTTCTGTGACTGTCAGTGTCCCGTGACTTTTCCCTTAGCCAGTCGATGGTGTGGAAGTCCTCATATGTCCCCACATCGGGGAATGGCTCATCGAGAAAATTCATCAGGTTTCCAGTGCCACTCATCGCTCCTGCATTGACCAGGCCAGTTACACCTGAGAGAGAAAAACGGTCATGGAAAAGGTGAACAGAACATGTACGTGGACATGCCAGAAGATAACCCACTGGCTCTATTTTCTTACACAAAAAGAAGTTATCTCAGCATAGGCATCTCTGCTGTAGTAACATATATACACAGTCAGTTCTCATTATAGGTAGAAGATGTGTTCTATAAAGTCACTTCAGACACTACATTAGCAAAAACTGAATGACCGCTCCTAGGAGAATAAAGGGTTAGGGCCCTGAGAGCCTCTGCTCACATTCTCATCAACCTATCAATACATAACCTTGTATCTCATTTTTCTGTCTACAGACACTGTAGTTAATAGATAGTGCTCAGTCATTAACATTGAACTCATGGAAAACAGCACTACCACTCACGTCTGGGTGAAGCTTCTCTGACACGTATTCTCTCCATAAAACACAGCACAGCCTTCCCGCATGTGGGAACACTAGACAGCACTTCATCACTCAGTTTCAGGGCCATTTTATTTATTTTTTATTTTTTTATTTTTATTTATTTATTTTTTTAATTTTATTTTGTCGATATACATTGTGGCTGATTATTGCTCCCCATCACCAAAACCTCCCTCCCTTCTCCCTCTCCCCTCCCACCCAACAATATCCTTTCTTTTTGCTTGTCGTATCAACTTCAAATAATTGTGGTTGTTATATCTTCTTCCCCCCCCCCCGGGTTTTGGGTGTGTGTGTGTGTGTGTGTGTGAATTTATATATTAATTTTTAGCTCCCACCAATAAGTGAGAACATGTGGTATTTCTCTTTCTGTGCCTGACTAGTTTCACTTAATATAATTCTCTCAAGGTCCATCCATGTTGTTGCAAATGGCAGTATTTCATTCGTTTTTATAGCTGAGTAGTATTCCATTGTGTAGATGTACCACATTTTCCGTATCCACTCATCTGATGATGGGCATTTGGGCTATTTCCAACTCTTGGCTATTGTAAAGAGTGCTGCGATAAACATTGGGAAACAGGTATACTTTCGACTTGATGAGTTCCATTCCTCTCGGTATATTCCCAACAGTGGGATAGCTGGGTCGTATGGTAGATCTATCTGCAATTGTTTGAGGAACCTCCATACCATTTTCCATAGAGGCTGCACCATTTTGCAGTCCCACCAACAATGTATGAGGGTTCCTTTTTCTCCGCAGCCTCGCCAGCATTCATCGTTCATAGTCTTTTGGATTTTAGCCATCCTAACTGGGGTTAGATGGTATCTCAATGTGGTTTTGATTTGCATTTCCCGGATGCTGAGTGATGTTGAGCATTTTTTCATATGTGTGTTGGCCATTTGGATATCTTCCTTAGAGAAATGCCTATTTAGCTCTTTTGACCATTTTTTAATTGGGTTGCTTGTTTTCTTCTTGTAAAGTTGTTTGAGTTCCTTATATATTCTGGATATTAATCCTCTGTCAGATATATATATTGCAAATATTTTCTCCCACCCTGTTGGTTATCTCTTAACTCTTTTAATTGTTTCTTTTGCTGTGCAGAAGCTTTTTAGTTTGATATAATCCCATTTGTTTATTTTTCCTTTGTTTGCCCGTGCTTTTGGGGTCGTATTCATGAAGTCTGTGCCCAGTCCTATTTCCTGAAGTGTTTCTCCTATGTTTTCTTTAAGAAGTTTTATTGTTTCAGGATGTATATTTAAATCCTTAATCCATTTTGAGTTGATTTTAGTATACGGCGAGAGGTATGGATCTAGTTTCATTCTCCTGCATATGGATATCCAGTTATCCCAGCTCCATTTGCTGAAGAGGCAGTCCCTTCGCCAGTGAATAGGCTTGGTGCCTTTGTCAAAGATCAGCTGGCAGTAAGTGTGTGGGTTGATTTCTGGATTCTCTATTCTATTCCATTGGTCAGTGTGTCTGTTTTTATGCCAGTACCATACTGTTTTGGTTATTATAGCTTTGTAGTAGAGCTTAAAGTCAGGTAGTGTTATGCCTCCAGCTTTATTTTTTTTGCTGAGCATTGCTTTGGCTATGTGTGGTCTTTTATTGTTCCATATAAATGTCTGGATAGATTTTTCCATTTCTGAGAAAAATGTCTTTGGAATTTTGAGGGGGATTGCATTGAATTTGTATATCACTTTGGGTAGTATGGACATTTTCACTCTGTTGATTCTTCCAATCCAAGAGCATGGGATATCTCTCCATCTTCTTCTATCCTCTCTAATTTCTCTCAGCAGTGGTTTGTAGTTCTCATTATAGAGATTTTTCACCTCCTCGGTTAACTCAATTCCTAAGTATTTTATTTTTTTTGGTGGCTCTTGTAAATGGGCAGGCTTTCTTGATTTCTCTTTCTGCATGTTCACTATTGGAGAAAAGAAATGCTACTGATTTTTGTGTGTTGATTTTGTATCCTGCTACTGTGCTGAAATCATTTATCAATTCCAACAGTTTTTTTGTAGAGGTTTTAGGCTGTTCGATACATAGGATTATGTCATCTGCAAACAGGGACAGTTTGACTTCATCTTTTCCAATCTGGATGCCCTTTATTTCCTTCTCTTCTCTGATTGCTCTGGCTAGTACTTCCAACACTATGTTGAATAGGAGTGGTGAGAGTGGGCATCCTTGTCTAGTTCCTGTTCTTAAAGGAAAAGCTTTCAGCTTTTCCGCATTCAGGATGATATTGGCTGTGGGTTTGGCATATATGGCTTTAATTATGTTGAGATACTTTCCCTCTATACCTAACTTATAGAGGGTCTTTGTCATGAATGAGTGCTGAACTTTATCAAATGCTTTTTCAGCATCTATAGATATGATCATATGGTCCTTGTGTTTGAGTTTATTAATATGGTGCATCAAATTTATTGATTTGCGTATGTTGAACCAGCCTTGCATCCCTGGGATGAATCTCAGGGCCATTTTAAACAGCAAGATTACCAAGCAAAAAGCACAAAAATGTGAAAAATGTGACACTAAGTAGAACACAAAAAGGACACTTGTTTACAGTATGAGACTGAAAACAAGAAGGTAGAGTGTTGCCTTCTTCGACCTCAGCGAGGAATGTGTGCTTCTTTCAACTCAATTTTTTGCCACTGTGGACGTGCACATGTCTGTGAATGACCTTGAAGGCACCACAAGTATTGATTCGGAGGCTACAAATAAATTTGAGAGAGCAGGCAAATTTGCAAATACAAAATCCAAAAATGAGGAGCAACTAGATACATTTCTGAGAAGTCACACATCCTGCAAAGCAAGGTGTCAAAATGAGAGGGTCGAGGGCTAATAGGATTGACGCATACCACTCAAAATCAAATAATTGTAGCCAAACTGGTAACCGGTTCCCCTGGGAGATAAGTGGACCACTCGGGCAGACAGTCTATGTGGTTGTCATCGCAGATATTCATAATGCACAGCACCAGTGGAGTGAAGACGCTGGTGGGAGCCAAGTCAATCTGCAGATGGCAGCGGCCCTCTGCACCCCTGGCGCCACCACGGACATGGATAAGGGAGGTAGGGAAACCCGTCACGAGCCAAGAGCCATGCAAGGCTGGAGGCACACTGTCCTGGGCAAGGAGCTCTAGGCACAGATGCTCATTTTTAATTCTTCTTAAAATACAGTCAGAAGGGCTCTTGCTGCCAGGGTAGTAGCAAAGGTGAATGTCTCTTCCTTTCCTGTCTGAGATCACAATTCCACTCGCACTGTTCCAGCTCCCCTTGCCTGGAAAACAATTGCAAGTGAACCAACACATCTGTCAGGCTCTCCTGCCCTCAGAGCCTGATTTACAGATCCCGTGGGAGCTAATCTGGAGCAGGCCAGTGCTCACCACCAGTTAGCAGAAAGAATAATATGCTCTTACAGAGACCAGAGGTTGGAAATATGCACTAAATAAAAACTACTTTGGTAAAGAGCACGGGAATTTGAATTATAGGACGAAGGCCACAAAAGTGCCGAAATAGATGGTTAAAAAGTTGACGGGTGGTTATAAAAATATCTGAGTGAGGACTTGTCATTGCTTTTGTATTTCTACATCTGGAGGACTCAGTCATGACCTGATGACACTGGATTTTAATCAAATTGAAAAGTCGCGATGGGCAAAGTAATCACCTTCCAAGCAATAAAATGGCCACAGTGATTGATTTATTGACCGTCCATGCAACTCGGCTGCTTTAAAACTTTAAAAGTTTGAGGTTTGAGCAGTGCCACGTCCAAAACCACACCCATGGATGAGTATCTGGGGAAGAGTCGCATTGCATAAGTCAGGAGCAGCCAATAACAGAACCAGCAATATAAGGGAAGCGGTCAAATTAGAGAGCAAAGATTTCATTCACAATTCGACAATAACGAGATGGTAATAACCTATTACATGTGGTAAAGAAAATCTCTGATGGGAAAAATAAGATGACAGGCTATTGACCCACCGTGGGAGCGCTCATCAGAAAAATCCAGCTGGCATATAGAATAGTTGCAGAGACCTGGATATTCTACTTACTGCCTGAAATTCAACCAAACCTCTTGTCAAACAACTACTCCAGGCAATAATGTTTGAGATAAAAAGTCGCTCTAGAGAAAATTACATCTTTAAACTTTGATGGAACATGTTATGATCATGATGATTAGACACATACTTGCTAGAGGAAAGTAAACATGATACAATCTGCAGAGCCTCGGGGGACTTTCCTGGGGGCCAGGAAGGAAATGGTGATGTCATGTCTGAAATTGGAGTTAAGAGATGACCAGAACAGAGACAGCGCAAGAAGAGAACACCCGGGTGGGAACAAGGGAAGGACTCTATTCTGGATCCACCTGGGAGGTGAAATGGATGAGGAACTAGAATCAATCCAGGCAGGGGAGCCACAGGGAGGGAACTCCAAGGATTTGCTAACTGAGAAATAAACTGAAGCTCTGTATGTTCAGTAAAGTACAAAGAAAAACCCCAATTGGATGCAAACAGTCATTTGCAACTTACAAGGGAGCCCTTGCTCCTCCCACCTGTTTTTATTTCTTCTCTCCAACAAGAATATTTCTGCTGGCAGATGACACCTCCACTTACGTCCTCAAGGCCATGGGTTTGAGGAAGAACAGCATCCTACAGCCTGGATCTTAGATATCTACTTGGTCTGGATCACCTAGGTCAGGACTCAGGAAACTGCAGCCAGTGGGCCAAACCCAGCCTGCTGCCCAGTTTGTAAATAAAGTTTTACTTGTTTACATATTGTCTATGGCAGCTTTCACGTTACAACAGCAGGGTTGAGTAGTTACGATAAAGACCACATGACCCACAAATCCTGGAATGTTCACCACCTGGCCCTTTACAGAAAAAGTTTGTTGACCTCTGATCTCTGCAGCAGACCACAAAAGTGGCCCATATTCTCTAGCCCTCCCTGTCTCCACTGCCTTTTCAATGCGACTTTCCTGCTCCTCTTCATTAAGAGGGAGTCTATTCTCTACTCCCGTGTCATGCAATAGAAGTGACAGCACACATGCATTGAGCCTAGAACCCACCAGGCGGTGCAGCCTCTGCTCTTTTCCTGGGGCCTCTGTCTCCACCATGAGAAGAAGCCTCACTAGAAGGCTGGAAGATGAGAGACCACAGGGAGCTGAGTTGGGTCACATCACCTGACACCATCCCGGATCATCTCGGCCCATCTGACCACACATTCCTAAGTGAGCCCAGCCAAGATCCGCAGCTTTGACCCAGTCAAACCACACAGCAGACCCACAGACTTGTGAGGACAAAGTGTTTATTGTTTTAAGCCACTGAGTCTTTCAAAGGAGTTGTTATATAGCAGCATCATAACAATGGACAACAGACAGAACGTACTTGGGCTCTGGGAGAGGAGAAAGGACGACAGGGTAGAAGGAGTGGGGTAGCAAGGGGTGACGAAGCTATCAAAAGAGATAGGATGGACCAGAATACACCCTAGTCCACACCAGAGGCATCCTGCCTGACAATATAACATCTCTATTACCACAGCCATTATTTACATTTGCCTACAAAGGGATTCTGGAAGACGTGCAGGACACCTAGGTCCTTATCCAATCCCTTAAGGCAAGAAAGTCTCTGTATGTTTGGTCTCCCAGCACGAGGACCCCAAGAGGCCAGGGTCAGCCTTCAACAGCAGTTGCTAATGACTGAACCTGTCCAGTCAAACCCACTTCAGCCAGCACCAGTGATGACAAGGCTGTGTTATTATGACATCATCAATGATGTAATTTGTGACTGATTCTGAACGCAACTCTGATTGGGCTGGCTCACATTCAGAGCAGGGGTCTGTACCATTTAAAGGAAACCTGGGGCTGGCCAGTTAGCTCAGTTGGTTAGAGCACGGTGCTGATAACACCGAGGTCCAGGTTATCTGCTGCCAACACCAAAACACCATGGCTCAGACAGTTTCAGTAGTCTTATCACTCTCTCCCCTGGTACTAGGGTTTGACTGGGCTCAAAGGAGCTGGGGCTGGAAGATTCAACAGCTAGAGACTAGAATAGCTGGGGCTCCCCAGGCATCTCTCTCTCCATGTGGCATCCCACATGGTCTCTCCGGCACGGCAGCTTTGGGTGGCAGGACTTCTTACCTGGAGGCTCTCGGCTCCAAAGCAAGCGTTGAGAGAGAGACCAGGCAGAAGCTGGGTCACCTTGCATGACTGAGCCTCAGAAGTCAGGCAGCGTCTCTTTGCCACATGCTGTCCAACGAGGCAGTCACAAAAGCTCACCCAGGTTCAAGGGGAGAGGAAGTAGACTCCACCTCTTGATGGGAGAATGACAAACCTCTAGAAGAGCGTCCAGAAATCAGAAATATTTTTGTAGCTATTTTTGAAAAATACAACTAACCACTCAACTTACGAAAAATCTCGGCAAATACAGAAAAGTATCAAAAGGAAAATAAGGATTACCCGTCATCACACTCTAGATAGAGAACTGCTACAACTTGTTGCTATGTTTTCTACATAGATATATTTTTTAACAAATTGGGGGTATAATACATCTGGTTCTTAAATATTATGCTTTTTCCCTCTATATTTTGAGTGTTTCTCATGAGAGGCAATATTGCATAGTGGTTAAAAACACAGACTCGGGGACAGCAAAGCCTGGGTTCAAATCTCACACTCTGCTGCTTACTAGCTGTGTGTTCTTAAGCAAGCTGCTGAAAGAATGTGTGTGGTGTACTGCAAGAACCACCGGTGCCAAACAGTAGCCTGAACACTCAGCTGACTTCATCCATGACAGGACACTGCAAGGAGAGCCTTTCTGGTGTCATATGCTGGACCTACAGACCACCTCCTTTGCTGTCCCTGCGAGCTACTGCACATCAAAAGTAATGCTGTCAGTGACCGAGGCGCTACAGGACGTGAGGACAGCCTCCACATCCCCCATCTTGAGACACTGTAATGACACCTTACAATGTGACCCTACCAGACCAGGCTTCTTTGATAGCCAAGGGCACACCCTGGACCCAGCACAACATTGCTGCTAAAGAAGTTAAGATGCATGGTCCAGCTCACCTGGTCACCCAGGTCACTCTGCCTCTGACCGACCAGCTCTAAATTGGGGCCTCCATGGCCCCTTCTCAGTTTTCATTAATTTGTTAGAATTACTTGTAAAACTCAAGGAAACACTTTTACCACTTGATTATATTAAATATGATAAACAATACGGATGAACAGCCAGATGAAGAAATGTGTAAGGCGAGGTCTGGAAGGGTCCTGAGTGCAGGGGCTTCTGTCCACAAGGAGTTGGAGTGTGCCACCCCGCCAGCACGTGGATGTGTTTGCCAAAGCAGAAGCTGTCTGAATCCTGTACTTTGGGGATGTTTATGGGGGCTTCATCACATAGGCATGATTTTGTTATCTCAGTCTCCAGCCCTCTCCCCCTCCAGGCTTCTAATCAAGGCTTGGTCTTTCTGGTGACCATCCCCCATCTAGGAGGCCACCAAAAGTTGCCTTGTTAGGACAAAAGACACTCCCAACAGCCAGGAATTTCCAAGGGATTAGGAGCTCTGTGTCAGGAGTTAGGGCCAAAGACCAAATATAAGAACAAAAGATTCTCCTAGCACCCCCATTGCTCAGGAAATTCCAAGGGTTTAAGGAATTCTGTGCCAGGATCTGGGAAGAAACCAAATACATACTTCCCCATGTACCACAATATCATAGTTGCTGACTCTGCTCACCTCGAATCTTTCTTCTCCAATGAGATGCGCAGCATGCAGGAGACAGATGAATAAATTTACCTTTGAGCGTCATTTATAAGAGTGGTTCTTAACCCAACTTCAAATTTATGTTATCTAAAGAGCATTGCATTTGTTTGTTTTCTGTTGCTTATAACAAAATACCTGAATCTAGGTAATTTATAAAGAAACAAAATTTATTTCTTACAGTTTTGGAGGCTGGGAAGTCCCCAGTCCAGGGGACACATCTGGTGAGCACAATGCAGTGTGTCACAGGGTGAGAGACATGGCATGTGCAAGAGAGAACTAACCTGCTCTGTCACTCTCTTGATAAAGCCATCAGAACCAGCCCATTACTCACGGATGGATCAATCTATTGACGAGGGCACAGTCCTCACAATCTAATCACCTCTTAAAGGCCTCACCTATCAAATACCGTGATTGAATTTCCTACCCTCTTAGCACTGTCAAAGTGGGGATTAAGTTTCTAGTACATGAAACTTGGGGGGATACATTCAACTCATAGCAAGCATTTAAGAAATGCTGCACCATAGACCAATTAAGTCCGAATCCCTGCATGATGTCCCCGGCCAGGATGGAGATACACTGGCTTACACAACTCCATCTTGCTCACAATAACCAATGAATATTTGCTGATCATTTCAACCTCTTTATGAAGCTTGGGCAAGTTTACCTTGACCCTGCAAACTAGAAACGTTGGGGTTTGTAAATGGGAGAGAAAGGTGTAATAGCTACAAATGCCCCTGTATTATTCCTTTGGAGTGGGGTGGGGAGTGGGGGTGGGAGTAAGGGTTTATGTTCTGCTGACCAAAAATCCTTGCTATTTGTGTTCAATAGCTTCCTTCGCTCAGTTTCCATAGCTTTCTGTCTGTGTCCCAACAGCGAGTGAGTCTGCTGGGGAGAGGCAATTTCTTATGTATTTGCTCTCCTGAGATTAACTCCTGGCACTGAACATCTCACATAGCTCTTGCAGTGCTTTCTGTGTGTGCCTGGGCTACCATAATAGTACCACAGGCTGGGGCTGCAACAACAGATAATTATTTTGTCTCAGCTCTGGAGGCCAGAAGTCCCAGGTCCAGTTCTGGCAGGACTGGTTTCTGATGGAGACTCTCTTCCTGACCTGCAGATGACACACCCTGCTACATCCTCACAAGGTGGAGAGGAGAGCTCTGGTGTCTCCTCCTCTTCTTATAAGGGTACTAGCCCTGTTGGATTAGGGCCCCCTACCCTTATGACCTCATTTAACTTTTATCACCTCTTCACAGGCCCTATCTCCAAGTATGGTCACATTGGGGGTTAGGGCTTCAGCTTATGAATTTTGGGGAGACACAATTCAGTCCATCACATTCCTCCTTTGGCCCGCCACAACTCATAACCATCTCACATGCAAAATGTATTTATTTCATCCCGACAGCCCCAAAACTCTTAACTCATTCCAGCATCAACGCTGAAGTCTAAAGTCCACAGCCTCACCTAAATATCATCTGAATCAGATATGGGTGAGACTTGAGGTTTGATTTATCCTGAGGCAAGATTCCTTTCCCTCCGTGAACCTGCAAAACCAGACAAATTATGTGCTCTTAAAATACAGTGGTGGGACAGGCATGGATAGACACTCCCATTGCAAAAGGGAGGGATAGGAAAGAAGGAATGGGTGACGGGTCTCAAGCGAGTACGAAACCTAGCAAGGCAAATGCCGTCAGCTCTTAAGGCTGGAGAACAAGACTCTCTGGCCTGATGTCCAGATTTCCCAGCTCACTGGTGGCGCAGCATCACCCTCATGGCTCTAGGGGGTGCCCCCGTTGTCTCTGCGAGGGCCCTGCCCTCTGCAGCTGAGGAGGGAACGGCCTTGTTCCCTGGCCCTGTGGTAGGAGTAGCAGCCCCGTGGTCACTGAATTGCCTTCAGCGTCATTCTTCCGTTTTCCTAAAGAATAGTGCATGTTCTCATCTGAATATCTCTGTGGTCACATCCTGTAGAGTCCCAGAAGTCCAGCAGCCTTCATTCATTCTGTCCCAATTTCCCTGTCCCCTGCAGTTCAAACTGGCAGTCTCTCTGCTGGTATGATCCCATCTCTATTCCTGGCTTCTGCTGAGATGGCTGCTTGACATCATGGGGAACCACTTCATGGAGCAACTGTCCAGCCACCCCCTTGGCGTTCTCTCCAGAACAAGCTTCCTCATTTTCCACATCTCTCTCTCTGTTTCTTTGTTCATCCTCCATCCCTCCATCCATCCTTCAGTCCATCCATCCTTCGGTCCATCGTGTCATCCCTCCCTCCATCCATCCTTCCTCTCCCCATTCCTCCAGTCCTCCATGCATCTGAGCAAAGTGCACTCCAGGGTCTGTGCGAGGTCCTGGGGGACAAGACCTCTGTGATCCTTGACTTCGTGGTGTGCAGAGTCTAAGGTGGGCATCTGAAGACACTTGCCCTTCTGTGAAGATTCAGAGCACAGTCTTGGGATCAGGATTGCCTGGGCTTGTGGGGAGGCTGCCTCTCCAGGGAAAGGGGGCTATGTGTGCCTGGAGGGAGAAGATCCTTTGAGTTAAGGTCGTTTCCGGGCTTTGGCACTGGGCTGCTGTTTTGGAGGATGCAAAGCCGAAAGACCTGGGTCCTTGCAGTCTCCTTCTCTGTGATTGGATTGCTGGGCTACAGTGTCCAAAAGTCAGGCAGGTGTGGCCCTTTGGCTTTCCCTGGTTTCTGGACTTGAGGGTAATTCCTTACTTCTCTCCTGTCCCCTCTGATGTCATGAAGCAGGCCTCGGGCACTCGAGGTTGCGTCAGCAGAAGGAGCTCACTGTGGCGTTCTGATAAGCAGTGTTCCAGTGATACGGGTGGCCGGGCAGTTCTGCACATAATGACACAGGTCCCAGTTACCTGACGGTTTTCTTTGCTGGCAGCGGCAAACTCTGCTCAGCTGGCCTCAGGCGCCCAGTGCTGCTGGCTCACTCTTAGAGATGTGCATTGACAAGTTTGGGAGAACAAATGCATTTCAGAAAAATGGTGGGCTGCGTGTTCTAAGTGTCACTTTCAGTTTTGGAGGCAGTGGGCTGTTGTGCTTTTGTTTTCACTGTCCAGTGGTCCTGTTGGCCTGACCTCGGCTCCCCTGGTCAGGGCTCAAGGTGGCAATTCTTCCTGCCTCATGGCCATGTCCATCAGCACAGAGCAGGAACGCCCGCGGGCCCCACGCCCTGCACCAAAATGGACCATGTTCCCCCACCACGGGATGTGCGACCTCCCTCTTCACGGAGCAGGTGCCCACAGCGGGCCGCGAGACCTCACCCAGACACTAAGATGTGGAGCCCTAACCGTGCACAGAGCAGGTTCCCACCCCGAGGGTCGTGCACCCTTCCACCGCACGGTGCAGGTCCCACCGCGCCTTCAACCCACACGACTCGAATTAAAGAGGAACATCAGACGTCATAGCATCACAGAGATGGGTATCATAGAGGGACATCACAGACAGTAGCATCACAGAGAAGGGTTCACAGAGGGACATGCTGGGTTACAACATAGAGACGAGCATCATAGAGGGACTTTATACATAATGCCATAGAGGAGGGTGTCATCAAGGGACATCATAGGTAATATCTGAGAGGGCCGTATTATAGAGGGACTTCACAGATCCTACCATGGGGGCGTGTCATAGAAGAACATCATTCATAACATCATAGAGAGGAGTATCATAGGGGGACGCTGTTTATAATACCATAGAAAAGTGTCATAGAGGGACATTATTAATAATACCATAGAGAGGGATTTCACAGAGGGACATTATTGATGGTATTATAGAGAGGAGCATCATAGAGGGATATCATTGATAATAGCAGAGAAAGGGTGTCATAAAGGGACATTATACATCATACAATAGAGAGGGGTGGCATAGAGGGACACCATACATAATGTCATGGAGAGGGGAATCAGAGGGAAATCGTAGATAATAGCATCATAGAGTGGGGTATCATAGAGGGCATCCTAGAAAATATCAGAGAGAGACAGACAGGAATCACAGAGGGGCATCATAGATAATAGCATCAGAGAGAGGGCATCATAGCGGGACATCACAGATAATGACGTGGAGAGGGGGATCATGGAGGGACAGTATAGATAACATACACAGGGCAGGACACTCCGCGGGCCGCGGGTCCTCCTCCGGAACGGAGCATGTCCCACCCCCTCTGGACGCGTGCCCTCACTCCGCACGGACCAGGTCACCCCCGTGAACCGCACGCCCTCACCACGCGGGAGCAGATCCCGCCCCGAGGGCCTCCTGCCCTCGCTCCGCGTGGAGCACTACCCCTCCGTGGGCCACAAGCCCTCACCCGGAAGGCGACAAGGTCTGGAGACCTCATCCCACACAGAGTAGGACACCCCTCGGCAGCCGGTCCTCTCCCCAAATGGAGCATGTCCCACCCCAGCGGGACCCGCACTCTCAGTCCGCACGGAGCGAGTCCCCGCCGCGAGCCGCAGTCCTCACGTTTACACCGATGTCTGGAGCCCTCACCGCGCACAAAGCAGGTCCCCCGATGGTCGCCTGCCCTCACCCCGCATGGAGCGGGTTCCCACGCAGGCCGCACGCCTCACCCCGAGAAGATAGTTCTTGAGCCCGTCCCCCCACAGAGCAGGAACTCCCCGTGACCTGCGCCCACTCACCCCGCACTGAGCAGGTCCCCTTCGAGGGCCGCACACTCTTACCCTGCAGGACCATGTCCCGCCGCCCACCCCCCTCATCCTCGTGAACTCACCCCGCACGGAGCAGGACCCCCGCGGGCATCACAGCCTCACCCCGCACGAAGCCGGTAAACCTGTGCCTTCACCCAGCATGAGGTGCATCATAGAGAAGCATCATAGATAATATCATAGAGAGCTGAATCATAGAGGGGCATTAGAGATAATATCATAGAGAGCGAATCATAGACGGGCATGACACATAATATCATAGAGACAAGAATCATAGAGGAGCATTATAGATAAAATCGTAGAGGAATCATAGAGGAGCGTTAATAGATAGTATCATTGAGAGAGGAATCAGAGAGGGGCATTATAGATAATATCATAGAGACAAGAATCATAGAGGAGCGTTATAGATAATATAGAGAGAGGAATCATAGAGGGGCTTTATAGATAGTATCATACAGAGAGGAATCATAGCGGGGCATTATCAGATAATATCACAAGGAGCGGAATCACAGAGGGGCATTATAGATAATATGATAGAGAGAGGAATGGTGGAGTGGCATTCTACATACTATCATAGAGAGCGGAATCATAGAGGGGCATTATACATAATATCACAGAGAGTGGAATCATAGAGGGGCATTCCACATACTATCATAGAGAGAAGAATCACAGAGGAGCATTATTTGTAAAACCATACAGAGGATTCATAGAGGGGCATTACATATAATATCATCAAGAGAAGAATCATACAGGAGCATTACAGATAATATCATAGAGAGAGGATTCATAGAGGAGCATTACACATAATATCATAGAGGAGCATTACACATAATTTCATAGAGAGAGGAATCATAGAGGAGCATTATTCGATAATATCATAGAGAGGGTATGAGACTGGGGCATTATAGATAGTATCATAGAGAGCGGAATAATAGAGGGGCAATATAGATAATATCATGGAGAGAGGAATCATAGAGGGGCATTATAGATAATATGACAGAGAGCTGAATCATAGAGGGGCATTATAGATAATATGACAGAGAGCTGAATCATAGAGGGGCATTGTAGATAATGGCAGGAGTGGGAAGACTGGCTACCTCCACAGCCGGCGTAGAGATGTCCTGGAAACGGCCTTCATCTTCCTCTGTCGGCTAGGGGCACAGGTGTCCCCATATGGAGAAACCACCTGTGTTCAGTGGAGATGTGTGCCCTTGATGTGAGCTACACCATGACGTGAGGCTTTTGCTGTGCTTTAACAGGCATGGCTAGGAAGGAAGCAGTAACGACCTTTGGGTCAATTTGTTCAAAATGATGAGCTGTTCTTAGTTCTTCAGGTGTTTTTCCTGGGGTTTTGTCCACAGGGTTTGGTTTATATGTGTGTTTTATAAGTTTTGACTCCCTCCCCTCTATGCTGTCTATGATGGGCAGATCTTAATTTGTATGTTTTGCCTCTTCTTACACTTTGGGCTCTAAAGGAGAGCAGGTTCTGTGATTCAATCTAATTATTTCCATAGTCAAAACCTGGAAACAGCCCCAAGGTTCATCAGTAGGAGAATAAAGCAACAGACGGTGGTCTGTTTATACAGTGGAATGCTACTCGGGGGTAGGAAGGCATGGACTACGAGTCACACAGGAGTACATGTGCATCTCAGGAGCATCATGCTGAGTGACAGGCGGCTGACACACACGAGACCTGCTGCACAGCTCCATCTACGTGGGCTTCTAGAATGGGTCAAACAACGTGTGGTATGAAACATCAAGGTAGTGTTTGTCTCTGGGGTGGGGGTTGATTAGCAATGGGCATGGGGCACCTTCAGGGGTGATGTTAACATTCTGGATATGCTTGAACAACTAAACATTTTAGCAGAAGAGTATGTCCCTGTTCGTATCCTGTCATAAAATTATGGGCCCATGAACAGACCAGGAAGATGTGCGGCCCATTCTAATCGAAGGAAGAAGAAAAACAATACCATGCGCAGAGAGACTTTCAAATAAGAAAGATGCAGAGCATGAAAATTTTATTTACATATTCTGTTTGTCTAAAGTTTCCAGTCCTAGGACTGTAGAACGTATATTTGGAATTAGAGTCCTTTTTAAACTCTTACTGGCAAGAGCATTTTCTTCATAAGCAGATCCAAAGAATCCAAATATTAGCAAAGGTTAGATGTTGTCTTAGGCCATCTGGGTCACAGTCACAAAGTACCATAGACTGAGTGGCCCAAACAGCAGACATATGCTTCTCGCAGTTCTGGAGGCTGGAAGTCTGAGGTCAGGGCACCACCACGGTTGCGTTCTGGTGAGGACTCTTCTGATTGCTGACTTCTCATTGCATCCTCACCCATCACAAAGAGAGCAAACTAGCTCTCTGGTCTCTTAAGAAGGCACTGATCCCATCCATGAGGGCTGTGCCCTCAGGACCCAATCACCCTCCAAAGACCCCACCTCCACATACTATCACACCGGGGGGGGGGTCATTTCAACATGGGGATTGGGGGACACAAGCATTCAGTCCATAACAGATGTCAACTTCTTGGTATCCTGTTACACCTCTTTTCTCTGTGTAACGGATACTAAGAAAAAGAATTACGCAAATACTCAAGCACTATGTATGCATTGAGGCCTGGACAGACTGCACTTCGGTAATTCTCCATCAGGAGGAGCGAAACCGAGTGTGGCAGCCACCTCCAAAGTTAGCCTCTCCCTTTTATTGTAAAGACAAGGAAGTTTTACAAGAAAATTCAGTTGATTTAACCATTACAAAAACAAGGATATCAGAAGAATTATGGCTAACGAATGGAAAACTAGTACCATCATTGAAATAAGCAAAGTGACATTCCATAATGCAATTTACAAAAGGTTAAGTCAATCTGCCAACAAAAGCTTGATCTTAGCAAACACTGTTTTTCCCTACAGCAATTTCCCCAGCATTTTTACATATCAATCAAGTAATTGTCTGTCCTTGAGCCAGCAACCTTGCTGTGTTACAGTTCTATATCTTACAACAGAGACTTTAGCCTGGGGAAAGTTTCCTGTCTTTTGCAAGGTTAACATTTCTATATGTAATCCCAAAAGGTTAGGCTAAATCTGAGACTAAAGGCTTTGAAGGCCCTGTGAAATACATTTGCTTTATAGTATACTCAACAGTATCCTGTGTATAAGAAAAGTATTTTTCTTCAGCAACATCTTTCTAAATTTAAGTGAAAAAGAACCCAAAATGATATCTAAGAAGTAGAAGGTGGTATAGATGTCAATGTGTAAGACAGACATGACCTACAGGGAAGAAGGAAAGGGACATGCCTCATGGAACTTCCAGTCTGTATATTCACCTTGAAGTGGCAAAATATTAATTCTAAGTAGGCTGTGGAACACATGTATTATGATCCTCAGAACAACTACAGACAACTCAACAGATAGAGTGGTTTATAGAATGTCTTCTCTACATGTGGTTTTAATAGTTTTCCTTTTAGTCCCAGTAATAAAGTTCGTTGGGTGTGCTTTGCACTCAAATCTTTGCACAATCTCTGCTCATTTGCTTAGGAGAAATTCCTTGCCATAGGAGCACCGGAGGCAAAGTGGAGTTTTGACTTCCACGTGACATCTAGCCTTCTGCACTGGCTTGCTGACATCATTGGCCTTTTTGGCCATCTCACTTCTTATTACAGAAGCCCCATCTGAAGCTATGCCCAATCACCATTTCACCATGTGTGCGAGGTCCCAACAAGCCCATGACTCAACTAGGAGGTCATTTCCCATGAATTAAACATGTCTTTCCTAATGTGTTCATTGTCGATGGCCTTTCACAATTACATCTCACCCAGGTCAGTGCCACCACTGCTGACACCTGCATTCATACACTGCCATTGCTTTAAAACATGTCATTACCTCCCTGTGATATGAATTAAATACAATGTGGGAGGGACAAGAGAGACTTGAGATGGGCTCTGATGGTCCACTGGTAAACATACTCTGCCCCCCAAGGCTAACAGAGAGAAAAAGAAGACACATGACCAAGAAAAGACACCGAAGACGGTGCTGTGGCCCAGTGAAGATCGGGCACTGCCATGGTGGCCGTGCCTAGCAACTGGGAATTTAGAAGGCAGGAACAGTGGCTGGTGGAATGCGGTGGCAAGTGGAAGTCCGAGGCAAGGGCCTCAGAATCGAGACCGGCCCACAGTGTGGCTCAGAAGCCAGTGACAAGGGGCTGAGACGGACGTCTGAGAGAAGCTGTGTCCACCCCAGCCCCGCCACCCAGCGAGCTGGCTGGCTTCCCTGTGACTCGTGGCTCACTTGGAGACCGCATCACTGGTTAGTGGAGCCTTAGTCCTTCTTTGCTGTGTAATTTTAAATTGGGGTAAAGTGTACATGACAAAGTTTACCATTTGAACCATTTTGAATGTACAGTTCAGTGGCATTGAGGACATTGACATTGTGTGCCACCATCACCTCCATCCACCTCCAGAACTTGTTCATCTTCCCCAACTGGAACTGTCCCCATTAAACACTGTCGACCTTGACTCTGTCCTCACTCCCCTGCTCCCAGACCCTGATACCCCTAATTCTACTTCCTGTCTCTGAGTTTGACTCCTCTATGTACTTCCCAGAAGTGGTATCATACACTGTTTGTCCTGTGTGCCTGGCTTATGTCACTTAGCATGATGGCCTTGAGGGTCATCCATGTTGTAGCGTGTGTCAGAATTTCCCTCCTTCCTTATTAAGCCTGTAAGTAGGGGTGACATTCCACTGTCTGGATACACCACGTTTCACTTATGACTCATCCACGGACGGACACTTGGTCCCACCTCTTGGCTGCTGTGAATAGTGCCGCCATGTACATGGGCGTGTGAATATATTTTTGAGTTCCTGCTTTCACTTCTTTTGGGCATAGACCCAGAAGTGGAATTTCTGGGTCTAATTTTTTCAGAAATCGCCATATTTTCCACAGCGGGTGCACTGTTTTTTACATTTCCACCAGCAATGAACAAGGGTTCCAGTTTCTTCATGTGCTCAGCAGTACTTGTTATTTTCTGGTTTTGTTGTTTTTTTAATGATCCTAATGGATGTGAAGTGATAGCACATTGTGTTCAAGATATTTTAAGGCAGGTAGAGTTAAAAGAGAACAGAGAAAATGTCAACACAGATACTGAAGATAAAAATATGTATGCAACAATTAATAATACGCTTAGAACTACACTTGTCAAAAAATAGCTCTCTGATTTCCATCTGTTTGATTTTTCATTCTACAAATATTGAACAGCTTCTCTGACAGCCTTTTCTTTCCTAGCCCCGTCCCCACCTCCACAGTGGAGGGCATCCTTTGATCCAACAGAGGCCGCCTGAGATAAGGAAGAAGTTCTCTCACCAGTGCCCAACCCAGCCCCCCTTCCCAGAGGTAAGAACTTTTACCATTTCCTGCACCCACTCTCTATCATAAGCAAACATGTTTTATATATGTTTTATATCTTGTATAATAAATAGATGCACATATTTTTATAATTTTATGTTTATCTTCTAATACATATATAAACATGTATTATATAAAATATATAGTTAACTTTTACAGAAATGGACCTTCCTATACAAACTCTTCTGCAACTGAAGTTTTTACTTAGCAAAGTATTTTGAACAGTTTTCTTTGCCAGGACACCTCCCCTTGCTCTGTCTCTCTCAGTCTGTGTGTCTGTCTCTGTGTCTCTCTTTCTTTAATGGAAACCATGTGTGTCTGTGGTACATAAATCGTGCCCAATGGCATACTGTGAACAGGGCATTGCCCTCCCATCGCAGACCCCAGTCCCAGAAATGCCTTCAGTGGTTCCAGGTGCTGTCCTTCCAGAACGTTCCATGCATATTCACATGTATGGTAAGAAGACATGTGTATCCTTTCATATTTACACAAATTATAAAATACACATTGTTCTGTATCATTTACCCTTGGTAATGGATCTTTCTTCCTCAATGCATGCGTGTGCATGTACACACAGACACACACATACTGACACACCTGTGTATATGTGTGTAAATATGGGTGGGAGGTGCCTTCACTGGTTTTCCAGTCCCACTGTTGCAACTGCAGGCGATTCTCTGCCCCGCAGCTCTGGGAAGGAGGAGTTTCTTCATCTCTCTTGTGCATGGACCTCTCTGAGTTGAGGACAGAGTGACTTCTCTAATGTGGCTTCGCAAGCACCAATGAATCCCTCACCTTTAGAGACAGAGTCTGCACTCCCCATCTCTGGCCCATCCCTTGGACATCAGAGGGAGCCCACAACTTTAACTCATTCATTAATTGTCGTTCCCTTGCAAACAGCGTTCTCACAAAAGCACTGTACTGGAGACTGGTGGGCTCAGTTGCCCAGTGTCCCTAGGTGGCAGAGTCTGTGCCAGCAGAGGCTGCATCGTGCCATCGCTTCCACTCACTGAATTCCTCTCTAACAACAGATGCAATTACCTTGCACAGTTAAATGCTTCCTGCCAGCCCACACGTTCCAGCAGCCTGCCCCCAACTGGCAGTTCCTGAAGTCACCTCAAGGAATTCTCAAAGTTGGTTAAAGTCACTCAGCCCCACTCTCACACTCCTACCAAGGTGCCAGTTCAACTGTCCCTTCAGAGTGATGTATTCAGGATTATCTGGCTGTAAATAAAGGTGGCATCTGCCAGGAAGGTTCTGGCCCTGGTAGGGTGTTCTGATTTCAGCCTGGAGCGAGCCTTCCCGGCTCCTGCACGGGATGCCCCACATGCTGCTGTGACGTCTGCCCTGCCTCACGGGCATTGGCCCTGTGCCTCCACTGCACCTGTCCCATCCAGGCTCCCACCTCGCCGTTCAGAGGTCCGATGGATCTTCCTTGAGGGGATGTGGGTCTGTGAACTATTCCTCTGGACCCTGCCCAGAGAGTGTTTTGCACATAGTAGATGCTCCACAAATGTCTTCCCTCTGTACGTACCTTCTCTTCGTAGAAGGACACCAATCACATTGATTGGGGCTCACCTTAATGACCTCACTTTAATTTGATTACCTCTGTAAAAACCCTAGTTCCCGATAAGGTCTCGGGAGAAATGTACACAGGAAGGAGGGAAATGTGATGGGAAGAGACTTGCCACATTCTGTCCCCAAAGAAGCAGGTGGGAAAAGGGGAGCATCTGTACCTTACCAGGAAGGTGGCACAGAAGCATTGGGGGACAGGAAGCATTTCTACGTGGCCAGAGGAAATCGGAAGCCATCACCACACCTAGAAAGTTTCATCTGTTTGCTCATTCGCTCACATGTGTCTCCTGTGGTCAAGCAGTGCTGGAAGGGCCACGGCATAGTGGTAAACAAGACAGGTAAGGTGAGGAAGACTAGCAACAAGGAAGGAAGGAAGGAAGGAAGGAAGGAAGGAAGGAAGGAAGGAAGGAAGGAAGGAAGGAAACAAGTAAGACATTGCAGATGGTGACAAAGTACAGCCAGGAGGGAGCGGGGAGTGATGGCCTGGGAGGTGCCATTTTTGGAATATTGGTGAGGAAGGGCCCACTGTGAAGACGATGCTAGGGCAAGGGCTGAAAGTGGCGAGATGAGGAAGGGAGCTGTGGAGTTTGGTCTGGATGTAATCTGCAGTATGTATTGTATGACCAAGAAGAGATGTCAGGTGGCAATTAATCTTCCTAATGTGCAATTCGTCAAAGTAGGGCATTTGGTTTATACGGCAACTGGAATCCCAAGAAACTAACAAGAGTCAACCCTTCTGAACAGTTCAATTCTCAGTGTGCTGACAAAATTCAATTTAGTCCTAGTGTTCTTCAATAAAAGGGACCAGCGTTCTTTGAAGAAATGGTTGATTCCTTGTGGTACCAGCAAGTAAGGAAGTGCTCAAAAAAGAATGCAGCCATGTGGAAGGGACACTGGACCCCACAGGGAAGAAGCTCCCAATAGCCAAAGCTGAAACAATTCAAGCAACAAAATAAATAACTGGAGTGTTGAATTTTATTTGGTTATTTGTTATTTTTGGTGGTCGGCTGGGTATGGGATCTGTACCCTTGACTTTGGTATTATCGACACCATGTTCTAACTGATTGAGCTTCCAGCCAACCATAATGCTAACCCATAGAAGACAATAAATAGCCACAAGTCCACACTGATGTGAATAATTGGATAAATCAGTAAATGAGGGAGAAGCAAAGACTCTTTTTTTACAAAGAAATTCTAACCGATAAATATGGAAGGGAGACACAAGATCGCCATTCGAATACCACACTAAAAATTGTTGCAGGCAAGACCCCCAATGAATGGTAAAATTAGTGGGTGATAAAGTCACTCTGGAAAAAAAATTGTTGGGTGAAAGATGGAAGAGAAAGAATTCATATAGTCTCAAAGTAATTCCCCCAAGATATTTATTAAACACAAGAGTAAGATTAAATAGAAAGGAAAATCGCTTTACATGAAAGAAATCAGCGGATACTCCCTCATCCAAGTGATGGAGCCCAACATCCCCAGTCATGAGACATACAGACATTGTGAGCCCCTTGACCCGATGCACTGGGAAAGACATAATTTCTGTGCTATTCCAAAATGCACAACCTCTTTCTAATCATGAAGAAACATCTGGCAAACCCAAATTAGTGGACATTTTACAAAATATCTGACTAGGACTCTCTAAAAGTCTCAAGGTGATGAAAGACAAGGAAATACTGAGGACCTGTCACAGATTGGGGGAGACTAAGGAGATACAACTAAGGACAATGTGGGCTCCTGGATCCTTGACCAGAAAAAGGACATCAGTGGGAAAAGTTATGAAAGTCAAATAAGATCTGTAATTTAGTTAATTGTATTGTGCTGATGTTAATTACCATCATGGTTATGTCAGATCTTAACATTAGGAGTAGCTGGGTAAAGGGCATATAAGAATTCTTTGTACTATTTTGCAAGTTTTTGTAAGTCTAAAATGAGTTTCAAAAACAAGTTTTCAAAATCAAGATTAGTATTAACTTTCCAATGAAAATTCTATGTAAAGATGTTAAAACCTTGCAATTGTCTGGCCTGCCCAAGTCGACCCCAGGGGTTTCAGAGCAGATAATGATGGCATGTAGCAGGGAAAACAATCTTTTGGAATATTGGATTTACAGCACGCTGAGAAAATAAGCCTTCGGACGTTGAGGATTCTTCACCTGGGCCAACCCATAAATGTCCATACCGGCCTTGGTTTCTCTCCTGGTGGGTTGTTGGTTGACCTGGGATGACAGTGATCAACAGTAGAGGATCTCCAAGGCAAGCTGCAGAGCTACCCGTAATGACAGCATAACAGAGACCCAGGGGGAGCTTTAATTTGAGGAGGGGGAGAGGCAGAGATGAGCCATAGCACAGCGTTCAAGAGAGGCCAAATCTGGGGTTGTGCCGCTCTCTGGGTAAGACCATTCTTGGATTCTTTTGAGCCCAAGAGAAAATATTGTGACCCCAAGAGAAAGATGCCAATGGAAGATTTTCATGTTCCTCTCACTTGCTTCTAGTGGCAATGGCAGGTGGTACATTATCTTGCTGCTCTCCCTCTGTTGAAGGTGGGATTCTTCAAGGCTCTGAGCAGGAACCCCCTCCCACTCCCTCCTGCAGCACTTGGAAGGGATGCATGTGGAGATACTGCCTTAAGATAAAACCCATAAAAACTCACACTTTCGGGCCAGCCTCGTGGCTCACTCAGGAGAGTGCAGTGCTGTTAGCGCCATGGCCGCAGGTTCGGATCCCATATAGGGATGGCCGGTGCGCTCATTGGCTGAGCGTGCTGCGGTCAAAACCTAGCAGAGGTTGGCGATCTCCCTACCGGTCAAAAAAAAAAAAAAAAAAAAACCTCACACTTTCACCTTCTTTTCAAAGGTCAAGTGCTCTTTTTATGTGACATCTCTTCACTGTTTAAAGATTGGAATGCACAAAAAAGAATGATGAAAATAAGTATTTTGCCACCCAGAGGTGACATTTTTAAGTACTGCCTTCCAAACGTTTATCCATACATACGTGGGTGTCTTTTAAAAACAAAACTGGTGTCATACAACTACAAACTCATACACGGACATATATTCTTTTGCATCCTCTCTCCACTTAAAATACAGTGAAAATTTCCTGTTATTAAAACAAATGTTGTATAGGGTTGAATAATATGATATATCATCGGAATTATGACATGTACTTGTGTATCCCCTCTTGCTTCATGTACTGTCTCCAGATTTTCCTTATTCCCAGTATAATAACACTGCACGTGAGCACTGGCACCCAGACACTTTGATCCCACATCTCTGATTTATCCACTACAATCTATTCCAAGAATTGAGAGATTGGGTCAGAAGACACAATGTTTTTATTATTCTTGATAATCATTTACCAATACATTTCTATGTTTGTATCTTTATTTGCTCCATCATTTTTTTCCAATTAAAAAAAGTAATATTGAACCTTAAAACATAAAGAGAAAAATCACTAGCAATCCTGGTATTCAGGTGCATCTTGATTTATATCTTTCCAGCATATTTTATGATAGGCAAAAATAAGACCATACTATATATACTTATGGTTTTGTTGTCTGCATTTTGGATTCAACCCTATAGGGACATCTTCGCTTGTTCTTCAATTCTCTCCTGCTTTAATATCAGCTAAGTATTACAGTGAATGAATGACTGCACTTTAACATATACTAGCTAGGTATTAAAGTGTATTTGTATACCAGAACTAATTAATCCCCACTGCTTGACAGCTTTTTAATGAAATCTTTTTATTGTTTTATTATTTTAAAAAATAATGCTTATGACAGAAATATTTGAAACCAGTGCACAGCCAGACACCATTTTAAAAAGTCACAATTTGAGTGTCATAAATAAACACAATGTTGAGTGAAAAGCCAGTCGCACAGGAATGCCTACTGCCTGATTCCCGTTTTGAAATACAGGCAAAATTGAGCTGAGCTGTTTGGGGATGCATGCTGAGGTGGTAAAACGATAAAGAAAAGTGAGGAAGTGGTGATACTGTATGTCTTAAACTGAGTGGGGGCTACATGGGCATTTGCCCTGTCGTGGGTCATTGAGCTGTACACTTTGATGTTGTGTGCTTTTCTATCTGTGGTGATTCTTCACAATACAAATAGCTTTAAAAAAACTCATAATCTCTCAAGCCTAGTTAAAAATTTCTCTTAATAACAGCAGTTAGCCTCCCAGTTCAATTCATACTCATGATTGTATTGTACATACTATTTTGTAATATGCTGTTTATACTAGATATATTGTGAACATCTTTCTTTTGGTCACATGCAATGGCAACTAGAATGGCTATAAGCAAAAACACAAAAAGTAAAAAATGTCGAAGAAGATGTGGAGAAAATGAAACCTTTGTCCATTGCTGCAGCCAGTTGGGGAAACAATTTAGCAGTTTTAACAATTTAAACAGTTAAATATAGTCACGGAGCCCGGGCGTGGACGCCCCTTCCACAACCAGGCACACCGACAGCCCCAAGCAGCATGCCAAGAACATCACCTCCATGTGGGTGGCCCACCACAGCCACCACAGTAACCACGGCTGCTGCAAAAGTGGCTAGACACCACAACCACCACACAGATGGTCCACCAGCCACTGGAGTGCATTGACATAAGGAGAGTCACCAGGAGAGACCAAAGAAAAGAACAGCATATCTCTGTCCACAAAGCCCATTCCAGAGTGACAGAAGAAGCTTGTGCTCTATGATATAGCATTGGGGGACCTGAACACACATCTCAGCGTTGGACAGATCATCTACGCAACAAATCAACAGAGTAACCATTACTCTTTCAGAGGGAGAGAAGAAATCTAGGGTAATTAGAGGGGGGAGACGGGAGGGAGGGGGGATTGGGAGAGATTGGACAAGGGGCATAAAGAATAAGTACAGTTTGTAACAACATACATACTAGTATATTGACTTGATCAACATATGTCAATGTTGAAACCCCAAAATATGTGAACTCAATTATGATTCAATAAAAATAAATAAATAAATAAGTTAAATATGCAATTATCATATGATCCACCAATTCTACTCCCAGGTAACTGCATGAGAGAAATGAGAACCGATGACCATACAAAATTTTGTATACACACGTTTACAGCATCATTTTTCATAGTAGCCCAGACATGGAATCAATCCAAATGTTCAAAAATTGATGAATGAATAAACAAACTGTGTACCGTGTACCTCCATATAGTAGAATACTATTCAGCAATGCAAAGGGACAAACTTCTCATACATGCTACAACATGTATGAACCTTCAAAACACTATGCTAAGTGAAAAGCACGAAATATTACAGCTCGTATGACTCCATTTATATTTTCCATGTTGGTATGTAGCTCCATTGCATGGGTACAGCATAAATGATTTAACCAAGCCCTACAGTTAGACTCAAAGTTGTTTCTCGTTTTTCAATATAACAAACTGTGATGTCCATCTTTGTGACTAAATATTTGTGGCCAACCTTAATTACACCTGGTGACCAATGCCCAGAAGTGGCATTGCCTGTTTGCAGGATTGTGCATTTTCAGGCTTTTGACAAACGTTGCCAAATGGCCCTTCACAGGGTTTGCTCAGCCTGTGCCCCCACCAGGAGAGCAAGAGGGTCAAATGTCTCCTTTCTCAGACACTCATATGCACTTCCCTCCTGCTACTTCTCACTCATGGGCACTGTCCCCGGCCCAAGGAGCCTACTCTCACAATGCTCTGTATTTGTTTTCATTTCCGCAGGGAACGTTGCTGCCATGATCTTGTTCATCAACAGTGCCAATTGCCAAGTAGCAGGTTTTGCCCTTTCCAGCATAGGATGGATCCTCTGCATGTCTTCCATGGGCTTTGTGGAGTGGCAAATATGGCACATAGATGACTGCTCCCACGCCACCTCTTGCCTTGCCAGTGTGGGAATCTGGAGAGTCTGTGTTTACCACTATAACTTCAGCAAAGCCAAAGTTTGCTACCAATACACCTACCGTGACACCTTCCTTCCTCCTGCTATCCATGCAGCTCAACACCTCCTGGTGGCTGCTGCCATTCTAGGGCTCTTGGGGAGAGCCTTCAATATCTTTGCACTTAGGAATGTGTACATGGGGATTCTTCAGAATAATGCCACCTGCAGTCCATTCATTGCTTCAGGAATTCTGAACATAACTGCTGGTGTCTGTATCTTAATTGCTGTGCTCTGGAATTACTACTCCATCCTGAACCCGAAGGGTATTGCCTTCCCGCCAGCTTACCATTTGCCCTTCAAGCCAGATACTCAGGAAATTGGGAGTGCCATTATAGTGGCAATGATAGCTGCCTTCCTGATGTTTTTAAGTGGATTGCTTTTCCTCTCTTACAAATTTCCCCTGGACAGCCGAGTACATCCCAGTGTTTGAGAAACATGCATTTCCAGGTTTCATTGGCTTTGCAAGTCCAAGATTCCCAGGGGTTTATGGGAAGTTTTACCAGGATGCTCTACCAAGTAATTCCAAGTACTCAAGATGAAGGCAAATGTAGTTTGTGACAAAAACTGGCCAACCGTTTCTTTTTGTTATCTTGTGCATCTGTTCCCTGATTAGGTGGTTGAATTAGGAGCTTTCATTAAAAAACAAGCAAACAAAAAACCTTTCTCACATGCCAGTTGGTCTTATTGGATCTGGATTTTAATTGTTGTCTAAAGTAGATAGTCAATACTATAAACCTGCTGTATGGAAGTAAGAGTTTCTGAGTACCTAAACCTCTCACATCCCCCTCATAAGCTGCTGCCAGAAACAAGAATGAACCTTCTATCCTATGCCATGGTAATAACATCTCCCTATCAAATGAAGTTTTCCAAAATGTGTGAAAGTAGAAAGGAGAGTCTAAGGAACGTTACACATGCATTACCAGACTCAACAATTACCAACAATTATTAGTGATTTTAGCTTTCTCTCCACTTGCTTCCCCCTTTTAAATCTGTTTATTTCTCCTAAGTATTTTAAAGTAAACCCCAGACATCATGTTCCTTCATCTCCATGTACTTCAATATTACTCTCTAAACATGGACATTTTCTTGCAAACCATATTAAATCTAAAATTTAACAATTATTCCTTGTTATCGTCAAATACTCAGAATTTTTAAATACCTCAAAAATAATTCTGTAGTTTTATTTGTTACACACAAGCCACTCTTTCTGCCTTGTAAGTCTTATTCTAACACACACACACACACACACACACACACACACACACACACACACACACACACACACACACACACACACACACACACACACTCACACGGCACCCCCCCACCCCCAGCCTGTTTTGTTTGGTTTTTTGATGATTTGGATTTGCTGAAGAAAGAGGGTCAATTGTCCTGTCACTTAACTTGTTACCGCTAGAGGCTCAATTAGATCCCTGGTGACCTCTCTGAGGAAGACCGTTTCATAGGTGGTGCCCTGCACTGCAACCTGAACGCATCATAGCAGGTGGCACATGGTCCTTGTTCATTTTCATGATGTGAAGACTGATCAGTGGTGGATCCAGGAGGGGAAAGTCTGATCCCTCTTGCAAATTTTCTCATCACACCTCCCCCTGTCTCTAACAGTTTCATCTATTGACTGTCCTTGTTTGGATGAATGATCACAGTAAGGATCGCAAGCGGTGACATTCTAACATGAACATTCTTGCCGGATTTATTAGCGGGGATGCTTTTGTAAAGACTTTTCCCTCATTAGCTGTGGTCATTTGCTTCGTCCAAAATTCAGGGCTGGCCGGTTAGCTCACTGGTTAGAGCGCGGTGCTGGTAACCCCAAAGTCAAGGCTTTGGATTCCTGTACCAGCCAGCCACCAAGAATAAATATTTGCTGAATAGAGGATGAAAAGATGGAGTGAAACTTAACTACACCATTTAAAAAATAAATTAAACAAATAAAATTTAGTGCCCACAAAATGTCAGGGTAAATACTTTATTTTTTCCCTCTAATTGGTTTCTCCAGTAGACAGGGAGAATGTCCTAGTTACCTTCGGTGTTGCCCAATGTATTTGTTTTTTGTTTTTTCTATTTCAGTTTTTTCTTTCTCTTTTTTGAGTATCAACAACTCTTGAGTCTGAACTCATGAGATTGTTTCTGTGTTTTTATCATGGACATTTTCAAATACATTAAAACCTAGTCTCTATTTTCTCAGCTTCAGTAAGTATTAATATATGATTAGTCGTGTTTTATCCCTATCCTTACTACCTGCTCTGACTGCAGCCTTGGATTATTTTGTAGTAAGTCACTGGCAATATATTATTTTATCCATAAATACTCCATTATATATTTCTAAAAGATAAGGACCCCTCCTTTCTTTGACAAAACCACATTGCCAGTATCACACCAAAAAGGTTAACAATAATTTCTTAATGTGCTCAAATACCCAATGTTCAAATTTCCCTAATTGTCTCATAAAGGTTTTAACAGTAACTTGAGGGTTTGTGTATGTTCGAAATGTTTTTTCAGTTGCATTCATTACTCCTTTTTATGATCAAATTGTACCATCTTTGGCAGTGAAGCCATGGGACACATATGTCCATTCACTTGTCTCCATTGATATTTTCTTAGAGCAAAAAAAATAAATCTGTATTCAATACAATCATAACATTCTATTTGCCTCATGTAACCGCTCACTTTATCAACAAAATTTTTTCTTTGAAAATGTGTTATGGAGAGAAATATTGAAGTTAAAACATATTTATTTACTCTTTTCTAATTCCCTTTTATACCGGAGGTTCTTAACCTTATGAAAATTCTCCCCAGAACAATGCCCATGCACATAAAATTATGCAAAAGTTCATAACCCTCTTGGAACCTATTCATGGATTTCATTTTCAAAATAACTGACAATTCCCCAAAGGTTTTTTTTTTTTTTTTTTTCATTTATGGGCTAGAAACTTTCCCATCTCATAATCTTCAGGTTATTTTTTAAGCAAATTAACTTTACCGATTAAAAACATGCCTAGAATATTAATGAGCACAGATATATTGTGCTAAAGACCATTTTCTTAAACAGCCATGAGTGTCGGTTCCCATACTTAAAGTTTAAGGAAAAAAGTAATTCTCATAAAATCAAAGTCATTTTCCTTTCTTTCCAAAACATGACTAAAATGCAAGTTAATATTTGAAAGGGAAGGATGTTGCTGCAGAAACACTATCTCAGGAGCGCAGGAAATGCTAAATGCAGTGAGATCATGTAAGCATCTCACAGACGTGACTCCTGTGGTCTGCACGCTGTCAGTACGGGGCTTCCCGTTCATCCTTTTTGTTTCGTTCTTAAAAATACTTTATTTAAATAATTTTTCTAAGACTTGGTTGAAGTACAATGCACATACCATAAAATTCACCTTTGAATGTGTACAATTCGGTGCTTTTTAGTATATTCACAGAATAGTACAACCATCACCACTGCCTAATTGCAGGACATTTTCATCATCCCAGGAAGAACCCCCAGACCCATTAGCAGTCCCTATTAGTCTCTGAGGCTTTCTATTCTGTCCCTCAACAAGATTTCCCGGGTGTATCTTGTACGTGTCCGGGCAGAAGACCTTGAATCCAACCTGCTATTCCTCAGTGAGCCCTGGACATGGGGATCGGATTTAGAAACCACAATCTGGGTACCGGTGGTACCTTTTCTCCTGAATTGTCACCATATCTCGATCTCTTTAGTGGATAAGACTAGGATATATGAATTTCTGAGATGAAAAAAAATCATTATGAGTTTCAATTCATCCTTAACTTACCGGATTGTTGTTTAGCTGCAATTATATTCTGCATTTCTTTGTCACAGATTCAAAACCCAACAACACTGACATAATTACTTATTTGCTTCTATAATATAGAAAATTTTTAAAATATTACCAATATCATCATTAAGCATAATAGATAAAGTTTAAGGTTTCTTTGAAGCTCCATTTGTCCCCAAAATTGATTGTACTAGGCTTCTATAGGCAAAATACTGCATTCTAAAGTTATTTGGTATAAAAATTTTCTTTGTATGGTTATATCACCAACTTGATAAGCAATTAAGTTTATTCCTTTCAGGGAATAAACTTATTCCTATTTTTATATATATTTTTTAATATATAAAATATATTATATATATATAAAAGATATATTATTTTAATAAAAAATTGTTCCTATTTTTAGGGATTACTTTGTCTTTTTTATATAGTTTTCCTTTTGAATATGTAAAATATTTACATAATTTCAAAGTTAAATTTATATAATCAGGTTCATTCAGAAAAAAGTCTAAATAAACTTCTGTTCCCATCCCCATTGTGTTCTGTCCCACTGTAGATAACATTTTAATTTTATATTTCCGTATTTTCAGTTGCACGTATAAGGGCATGTGTTCACATTTATTCCACCTCTTATAAAATGCTATCATAGTGTGTATATAGCTTAGCACTTTGCTTTTTTCACTGGGCAATACATTCTTGGAGATCATTCTATATGTAAACATCTTTCTTATTGATTTTATGGCTGCAAAGCATTCTATTGTGTGGATGTGCTCTGATATATTCAATCAGTTATGTATGTATATATGTGTGTGTGTGTGTGTACATATTATAACTTTGTGCATATACATTTTTGTATTTTTGCCAGTATATCTTTGGGATTCCTAGGACTGCTGGATCAAACAGTCAATACACCTGTAATTTTAAAAAACATTTCTAAATCTTCCACTATAGGGGGTTTAGTGGATTGAATTATGTACCCACAAAACTCATTGAAGCTTGAATTGTGTCCCCCACATTTTATGTATTAATCCCTACTGTGGCTGTTAAGAGAGTGGGAAATCCTATTATGGTAATTGAAAGGTGGAGTCTTGAAGAGGTGATTGGATTGCAGGACTGTGCAGTAGTGGATGGATGAAAAATGGTGGTCAGGGGCCTGGTTCTGAGGGCTTTAAAAGAGGAGGAGAGTCTCTCTTTCTCTCTCTGCTCTCTCTGCTTCCACCATCTTGCAATGTGAGACCGCTGAGTCACTGTTGCCAGCACCAGATGCACTTTGGACTTCCTCACCTCAGAAACTGAAAGCAATAAATTTTGTTTTCTATATAAATCACCCAGTTCCATGTATTCTGTTATAAACAACACAAATGGACTAATACAGGGGGGATCCATTTTGCACTCCCATGAGCCAGCTATGAAAATGTCTGCTTCCTCACAGCCCTGTCAAAGAATACATTGTAAAACACTGAATTTTTCTTGAATATGATTGGTGAGAAAGGCTATCTCTGTTATTTCAATGATCTTTTTTTTAGTGAGGCTGAGTACTCCTTCAAATGTTTGAGGGCTATTGTTTTTTTCTCAGTGTTGTCTGTCAGTTGTCTGTTGCTGTGAAACAGATTCCCGCAGCACTGAGTGGCCTCAAGCAATGCACATTTATTACCTGGCAGCTTCTGTGGATCAGGAGTGTGGGCACAGCTTAGCCGGGTCCTCTGCTTCACGGACTCTCACAAAGCTGCAATTAAAATGCCAGCTGGGCCTGTGGTCTCATCTGAAAACTCAGTGGGGAAGGATCCACTTCATTACTCGCTTACACTGTTGTTGGTGGGATTCATTTCCTTAGTTCCTCACACGCTACGGGCCAGAGCCTTCAGTCCCTTACTGTATGGGCCTATGTCCATAGAACTTCTTACAACATGGCAGAGCAAGTAAGTGAGACAGCCAGGGACAGGCAGCAAGGGAGAGAGCAGTAACGAGAAGGAAGTCACGATGTTTGTTTAATCGAACCACAGAAGTCACATCCCATGGCGTTTGCCATTTTCTATTCATAGAAGCAAGTCACTAGGTCCAGCACATGCTCTGTAGGAAGGGGTCAGGGGCATGACTACAAGTTAGGTGGGGATCTCTGGGGCCATGTCACAAGCTGCCCGCCACAGTATCAAATTATGTTTCTAGCCCCTTCCTCTGCTGACATGTTGGTATTCTTGATTTTTAGAAACTCTTAATATGTTATGGAAATTTGCCCTTAGACTTGCCTTTGGAAAAGACTAGAATGAGTTATTCTGGAAAGAGAGACACAAGGCAGCCTTTTGTGGCCCTCTGAGCTGCACAGTCTATTATTTATGTTTCTGTTGGGACGTAAGTGACTGTACATGTGTGGGGGGCACAGGCTTGAATATCTGTAGCCGTGTGCAGCATGCGATGCTCCGACCAGGATAATTGGCACACTCGGCATGACACCATGTCATCGTTTTGGGTGGCCCTTTACCAGGCCCTCCCTTGGCCATCTCCCCTCCCCCTTTCCCACCTCGGTCCTTTTCTCTCCTTTGCAAAGTATAATTGGGATCCTTGTGTCTTTCCTTCTTTCTTTTTAAATTTATTTTCCAGCTCCCAGTTATGAGTGAGGACACGTGGTGTTTCTCTTTCTGTTGCACATTCTATTTCATCCCACTTCTATCGGCCTTTAAACTCATTATCTACTTGTATAGATCCACGATCCCTTACCCAGAATTTAAAGAATCCAGAACGTCCTAATCAGCATGGCTTTCCCAAGTTTGGTTCCCATTTGGGGGCAAAACCTTATTCATTTACGATATGAGGCCATCATAGCTGTTATGCCTCCATTTTGTCTGCATTATCGTGTTTCCCCAAGAAATGTTAATCTGCATGTGCCCAGGATCCTGCCCCAGAAGCTGCTGAGGGGGCTTTGTCTTTTACAGTGTACGTACCCTATTTCCAAAATTTGGAAAGGGATGAATTCGGAAAGTGCTTGGCCCCAGTGGCTTGAGATGAGAGTGTAAACCTGCGTGTCTCACTCTCCTACCTGGTGTAAGCCACTGAGCGCTTTGTATCTCTCCCCGGGCTGGTGCTGCCCTCACCGTATGTGTTCAGTGACTGCCAGGTTAATGAGAGAAGCTTCCTATGTAAGTGACAGCCCATGGCATGTTCGTTCCTGCTCTGGTGTTGGGGCCTGCGTGGTCACCGCGTTCCTGCGTGGCTGCTGCGTTGTGCATTCCCTTCGCAGCACGGGTGACTCCTCTTAGTGGCTTGTGCTGGTTCCTCCAGGCAGCTTAGCTGGGGTCATCGATCTTGCAGTCGAGTGGATGACAGACCTGAAAGAAGGTGTCTGCCTGTCTGCCTTCTGGTACAGCCACGAGCAGTGCTGCTGGACTTCCAATGAAACCACTTTTGAGGACAGAGACAAGAGTCCACGGTGGCAGAAATGGTCTGAGCTGCTGGTGAATCAGTCAGAGGTGGGTGCCTGGGCAGGGTCCTCCTCGGGACTCCCACCATTCCACATGCCCTTGGGACCCTGCCGGTTGATTCGTGAGTGTCATTTCACCTTCAAGTGTCTGTTGCGATGATAGTCCATGGCGTAATACTAGTGTGACTTGCTCTTCTCTAGCTCTGATGCAGCCACCCAGACTTTAAAAGCCTTGTATTTGGCTTTATTTTTCTTACTGAACGTAGTTTGTTGATCATGCTGAAGAAATAGCGTTAATTTTTATACCTTTCAATTGAGGTGAAAATATGAATTATCTTTTTTTAGAATAACACCTTTAGTGAGATATAATTCACATTCCATATTTAAAGTGTACAATGAACCATCATCACAATCTAACAGTAGAACATTTTCATCAACCCGAAGAAACCCTGTACCCGTTAGTCATCACTCCCATGACCCCCCAACGCACTAGCCCCTGGCAACCGCTCTTATTTCTGTCTCTATAGATTTGTCTATTCTGGAGATTTCATGTAAATGGAATCATATAGTGTGTGGCTTTTTTGTCTGACTTCTTTCACTTAGCGCAATGTTTTCCAAGTTCCTTCATGTTGTAGCATGAATTAATACTTCATTCCTTTTTATAGCTGAATAATATTCCACTGTATGGATATACCACTTTTTTATTTTAAAATCTAATTGTTCACATTTGTGAGGGGATATACCACATTTTATTTATCACTTTATCAGCTGATGAACATGGGTTGCTTCCACCTTTTTGCTATTATGAATGATGTTGCTATGAACATTTGTGGACACATGTTTCATTTCTCTTGAGTGTATACCCAGGAGTGGAATTGCTGGGTCAGATGGCAACTCTGTGTTTGACCTTTTGAGGAGCTTCCGGACTGTTTTCCACACTGGCTGCACCATTTTACCTTCCCACCAGCAGCGCATGAGGGTTCCCATTTGCTCTCCTTCTTGCTAACACTTATTATTATCTGCTTTTGATGTTAGCCATGCTAGTGGGTATGAACTGGTACCTTATTGTGCTTTCCGTTATCTTCCACTACATTTTATGAGCGCATTACAGAGGATGTTCCGGGCCTTCTGTGAAGAGAATGTCCCAGGCACAGGGGATGTGGTGGTGAACCACAGACCTAGTGTTTGCCTTCAAGGCACTTAGAGCTTCACATCTTTATAAAAATCTTAGCTCAGGAAAGGGTTAGCTTTTACCAAATTCAGTGCTTACTACAATGACTATGGGTCATTGAAGGATCAGCAAGCCAGGTGACGGGAGCTACGAGCCAAGCTTCACAATAGGGGTAATGTGAGGACCGTTCAAGCTAGAACTGTTCTTGGAAGGTACATGTAATCTGTTTATACGTCTCCTCCCTGCCCCACTGTTTTTTTGCTGGACCAACTTACCACAGCTGAAGACATTTGGAATGCACTTTGCCATTTTGTTAAACCCCTTTCTCAGTGGAATTGAAAATGAATTTCTTCAGATCTCAGAAGTAGACAGAGGTCTTGAAATCTCACACATTCTCAGTGCTCTCTGTTCTTTCCTAAAAGAAACTCTCTACTTGGGTTGATGGGCGTGGGCAGGCGGAGGTGGCTGGGTGCCGTATTTTATTTCTTCTCTCCTACTTGCAATATGTATTTTGGGGAAATATGACCATCCATCTTTTCAACTACTTTTAATATCTATACTTTGGTTCAAAGAATTACTGTTAGTAGGAGTGAGAAGTTATTTTTAGCCTCCAAAAAATGTGCATACTTAAGTGGGTGAAAGATATTCCTCTGTCCGATTTCTCACCACATAGGGTGAGAATATATGTGCTTGTAAAGGCCAGAGCAGTCTTCTGGAACGTGTTTTGCATTTAATAGGAACACACGTGGCTGTGTCCATGGCCTGACTTGTAGGTGACCTCTCTTTCCTTCTCCCCTCACTTGTGTCATCCAGATCGTAGCAAGAAGCTGAGGCCTAAAGAAATGCGGACTCCACTCAGCAGACCAGGTCCTCAACCCAAAAGACCCCAGACTATGTCTTTGGTTCAGAAAAATACTCGCACAGACCACATAATTTGGAATCAGTGAAATATTCTGAGGGAGATGATCAAGTTTCCCCTCAAGTAGTGCCTCTCAAATGGGACCTGAGACTCTGCATTTCTGGCAAGCTCCAAAGGCATGCTGAGGCCGCTGGGCCAGGCAGCTCACCTGAGTAGCAGCATTCCAAACCACAGCTCCCACCCTTGCTCATCATCAGTGCGGTTGCTTGCTGGGGTGTGAGCATGGCCTCAATGAAAGCTAGGAGAGACCAGTCCACCGCAGACAAGAAAGACAGGCCTTCCAGGCTCTGAAGACAGAATTTTCTGCATCACACCATTCATTAGCTCTAGTGCAAGTGGTGGTTAAAATCGAGTGTCATTCATGGCTTCCGTTGCCTCTGAGACATCAGCCGGTGGAAGGTGCACGTGAACAGCTCCTGGAGGAACACCGGTGCTGGGTGGTGTGTTCCCATTTCAGCGATGGCGACAGCCGATAAAACCGACTCTGGCCTTTTTGTTTTTACAAGACAGGGACTGGGCCTGCCCGATCCCATCAAAGCGTCTGCTCTCCCGACAGAGGGGTGGCTTTGGTATGTTGCTCAGGTTTGCCATGGCTCATGTCCTCTTCCTTTGTGTCTGTTTAGGGTGCCAGTGCTTACATTCTGAATTACTTAATGTACATCCTGTGGGCGTTGCTGTTTGCGTTTCTGGCCATCTCCCTGATGTGCATGTTTGTGCCATATGCCTGTGGCTCTGGCATACCTCAGGTGAGTCGTGGCTGAATTTCTTTTGTACCAATAATAAGAATAGCAAAGACTTCCATAGCACTGTTGTGCCAAGCACAGTTCTGAGCATGAACTCATTTTACTACCTCATTTACTCCTCACAGTAGACTATGAGGCAGGTCCTATTATTGTGCATTTGGTAGCTGAAGAAATTAGCACAGAGAGGTTAAGGAACTTGCCCAAGGCCAACAAGCTGGTCAACTGTGAGTTCAGGATTCATACTCTGTATCCAAGATTTCTGCTTTATCGCTTCTCTGATGATTAAACCATTGTTGTAGTAAACCAGGCATAACTCTTAAGGCCTGTGGAATCAGAGTTCATTAACCACGCGCATAAATAGGCACTGGGATGACTTGGAAGTGCGCCTATGATATAATGTGAAAAAAGGGCAATAGCGGAGGTTTGTTGCTGAGAAAGTTTACTGATGATTAAACTCCTTTGCCACATTCTGCTCTTCTGATGACCAGGTAATAGCAATCTTTACAAAACTTAATTTCACTTCTACTGCATGCACTGTGAATTTACCCTTCTGAATTTAGCGTTCTTATAAATAGTTTTCCACACTTTCATGTAACCAAAGAATGAGGGAAGTGACCTCATCAATCAAGGGGAGTGCCTGAGACTGAACTTGAAACCTGCAAGGATCTACTGGGCAGAATAATGTTAAATTGAGCTGATTCGCAAAGAGCCCAGACAGTGAAAATTTTAGCCAGAAATAATTTTAAAAATTCTCGTTTTATCCCTCGAATCAAGGCAATTCAGTTCTTCAAGTTGGTGCTGCAGCAAGGCCCACAGGCGGTAGAGATGGTGAGTATGAAGATGTAGTTCTGCACCAGTTGTGGCGACATGTCCCAACCCTTGGGTGGTGCCCTCCACCACTGACGCTGGTCCAGGCAGTTACAGGAAGGGCTGAGTCATTGAAAGATGGTCAAAAGAAAAATTCAATATGGTCTTGTTTCAGGAAAGTTAGGGGAAATTTCTTAATATGTCATGCTGAATTTTTGATGGTTTATATTAACAAATTGCTTCAGGAACCCAAAAATCAAGCCGTATAACCATCCTATTTTCTCAATACAGCCAGTTCTGCTATAGTGTGACATATACATTCCTAAACATCACCATGCCATGCAAAATCACGCAATTAAAAAAAAAAAGAGGACCTATGGAGAAAATGGGTTAGGAACACAATACTCAAAAACTTCATCAGTGATACATATAAAAAAAAATAGGCTAGGAAAAACAGCAGCACAGTTTTACACATTAAATGGCCAAGAAATATGTCAATACTACAATAAGTATCTTTCTTCTTGAAAAAACTTGAAGTTGGCTGTGGAAGTGGGCATCAGAAGGGCTGCAGCTTGTGAGTTACTGTGAAGGGGCTGCAGGAGGATTATCTGGACCTGGATGGGAAGCTGTGACAGCGGCGTGCACGGGTGTGGCTCCCCACACATGTGTGGACTGGTTGATGTTTGAGGCATGTGCGTATATGTATGTTTTGTGTTTTCCTACATAGCTCGGTTCAGCTGGGTATGGTGTTCTGCATTCACCTCATATTTCTCCCAGAGCAAATTGTGCATAAACAGACATGAAATTTGTGTTATGCTCAAATTCTTCCCTAATGTATAGATGGCATTGGAACAAATATGCATTTTCTAAACAAGTATTATAGCAGAGCTGACTGGGTAAGAGTCTCTCTTTCTGCTTCTGTTTGCTTTATCAGTAGAACCACTATCAACTATGCAAGGACTTCAAGAAAGTCGTGGAAATATAGACTTAAAATACAAATCTTTACACGAACTTTTCGAAGTATCCTCGTATATGAAATCATGTCTTCCCAGAACTTACTCTGAGTTGATGTTTCCGTTCTTTACAAGAAATGAACACTCTTCCAAATATTTACTTACCAGAAAGTGTTCTGGTTTTAAAGTTAAAAATACCAAGTCACAAATCCACTGCAATACACCTTGTGAAAGCCCTGCTTGCTTCAGTCTCAATGAATCCAAGTTAAAGCAAGTCATTGGATTTTGGCATCTATTGGGAATGAATTTGCCCTCTTTAGTCCCTAATTTGATCATGAGAATTTTGTCAAATCATTTTAGAGAATTACAAAATACATATTACACTGTTCAATTCACCACATGTCATGGCTGGCAAAGGCTCAGGTAATTTAGATGCTTGTAATTTTCTAAGTGGTATTACACTTTTAAACTGTACCCTGGGGTCCAAATCCACATTAACTAACTGAAACAAATTATAGAGAATTTTATTCAAGGCAACACAAAAGGGCAGGATTGTGGCAGGCATAATAAAACATCCCTTAAATAAAGGGATCTGAGATCCCCAGAGCACAGGATCCATTAGGCCAACTACCACCTGTTAAGGCCTGGTTTCACCACCACTAATTTGCCATCAGTTAAAGGCTCATTCAAGAAACACCAGCTGACTGCGCAGCTAGGAGGCCTCTGGTGTGTCCTGCAGGGAGGAGCTCATAGAATTCTTCAGGAAGACATGCACGACCTGCTCTGCTCGCATGGGCTCTTTCCCTCACCTGCTCCCTCTCCTTGAATTAGGATACGGATCTGTCCGTAGTTCCTGAGATGAAAATGGTCCTGTGCACACCCCTTTAACAATCTGAAGATTCGCTGACTTCATGACCTTCCCCAAGTCAGCACAGGTGACACGACGCTCAGTAGCAGGAATTCGTGAAAGGACCAAGAGTGTTTCAGGTCCGTCTCTTAAATATTGAGAAATTAGGGCTATCTGTGCTACATTTTCCTGGAATGGAGCAGTGGTTGTCCACCTGGGCTGCATTGTAGATTCACCTGGGGAGGCTGTGCAACTCCTCATACCCTGGATGCACCCGAGGCCAATTACATCAAATCTCTCTGGGGAGAGCCAGTTCTCAATATTTCCCGATTCCCAGTGATTCTGATGAGCGCTGAGGTTGTGAAGGGCTGTAATAGCTACTTGAGAAATTGATTACTTGGCAGAGCAGTGTCCACAAGGAGGCATTTTGAAGTTATGTAAATGGCACTGACAAGCGATCACACTGTCCCGTTATGTATTACACAATGGGAAAACAAATCGACCACAAACTACATGGAGTGACTCACTTGGTGTCTAGTTAATCTGTGATTTCAGGCATGTAAATTGCCAGCTTGGTGGTAAACATTCACTCCATTTTAGCCAATTGTGGGAGAGGTTGGAGGCAGAAGTTATGTAGCCATGGTAATGTTTCTGTATCCTAAAGGACACCGTTTTGGGGGAGAGGACCACAGTATATGAAGTTAGTCACTGAGATTGGCACTGAGTTGAATTCTCAAAGCCTTAGGCAATATGCTCAAGCACGCCTTTAGGAAGAAAGCCATTACTTGGCATTTACAAAATGCGGCAGGTCTGAAAATGGAGCAAGATAATGCTCCCTGTAGTCAAAGTCCTTTTCAATACAAGAGATATGATTAGGTGAAAGAAAAGGGGTTGCCATGGATTCAAACATCTGTATATCCCCCAAAGGTGCATTATTAGAACGCTGAGCATCTTCCTTTTCCAACGTTGTGTTAAGAATATTTTCAAACATATAGAAAAGTTGGAGAAAGTGGACAGTAAACACCCATTTTACCTATCGCCTCCAGCAGGGGCCAGCAAACTTTTCCTATAAAGGATAGAGAATCAGTATTTTAGGCCTATGGGCCAAGAGGCAGGATGGGGAAACTATTCTCACTGAAAGGCTAGTAATTTTTTTCTTACTTTATTTGATATTTCTATTACTATTTATATTACTTTAAATAATGTTAAAACCATTCTTAGCTTGTGGGTCATATAAAAATAGGCAACAAGCTGGATTTGGCCCATGGGCTATAGTTTGCCAACCCTTGACCTAAAGTTCAACTGACGTTTTGCTCTTGTAGGGGAGGCAGGATTTTACCTCGACCCTTTTAGGGGTTTTTGGCTGTGCCTGAGAATTAAATTGATGTAAGACAGATCCATAGGAGAAAAACATACAAATTTATTTAACATGTTTTATATGACATGGGACCCTTCATAAGGAAATGAAGACCTGAAGACGCAGTTAGAGTTGTGCACTCATATGCTGCATTGGACAAAGAGTAGTCAACTATGAAAATGTGACAGGGTAAAGGGGCTTGGGCTCGGGTAGTGACAGAGACGTGACTAGGAGGATAAGGGCTAGTCTAACAACGTTGGTTTGTACAGAATTCCTTCGGCCTCAACTTCCCATCCTTGATGATAAGAATGATGCTGTCCTACTCGTACAGGAAGGGCATCTTTCACATGTGAATTTCATCTCCTTCTTTTAAGAAACAAAATGAAGGTCAGAGCGAACTTGCACCTGCTGTTTTCTGAGTGCCTGTAACTCAAATAGTAAATCTGCCAGAGTGGCATACTCTGGGTGGCGTATTCTAAACTCCTTCACTCTGTTTGCTCTGTCAGGTAGCTGGCCAGCTCTCCCTGTCGTTTCTCTGGGATATCTTCCAAGAGTCAAAAGGTAGCAGTTAAAATCAGAGGTATATGAGGATACTTCAAAAAGTTTGTGGAAAAATGGAATTAAAGATAATACGAATCTTTTCATGAACTTTTTGAAGACCCCTTGTATGTCTCTTCTCAACACAGCAAAAGGTAATGTGAACAAGACAAAACATCATGAGTAAAATGAGACGTTAGAAGTGACTTATTCAGTCCTGTGATCTTTTAGTACTTTGGGAATTCTTAAGGTTTACTTGCATTGAATTTTTCAATGTTTCTCTTAATATAAAATTATATATTCATGTAAGTTTCTGTTAATACGATATAGACAAATGGAAAACTAAAAGAGCCTGTCTTCCACATGACTTTGTGAATCGAAACTTTAAAAGTGCCTCCCAGAGGAATTACAGCTATTTTCCTGGCCATGCATTGAAACAGTTCATTCCCTCTCATTCGCGATCCTCTGTTTCAGATCAAGACGATTCTGAGCGGCTTCATCATCAGGGTCTACTTGGGGAAGTGGACCCTGCTAATTAAGACGGTCACCCTGGTGCTGGTAGTGACATCCGGCCTGAGCCTTGGGAAAGAAGGGCCGCTGGTGCACGTGGCTTGTTGCTGCGGCAACTTCTTCAGCAGCCTTTTCTCCAAGTACAGCAAGAATGAGGGCAAGAGGCGTGAGGTGAGCCGGCCAGCTACCGCTGCAGGAAAGCGTTCTGCCCGCAGCCCCTCCATGGTCTCGCCTGCACACGCTGGTGTTCACGGAGGGCCCGGAGCTCATACATAACTGATTGCCTTGCAGGTGCTTTCAGCGGCGGCTGCGGCTGGAGTCTCCGTGGCCTTTGGTGCTCCGATCGGGGGTGTGCTTTTCAGTCTGGAAGAGGTGAGAAGGGGCAGCGGAGGGAATGCGTGGGGCTGAGAGGCAAGGACCCGTGGATGACTGGCACAGCAGTGAGCCTTCGTCTCCTGCCCTGTGAGGAGTACATTCAAAGAAGTTGCATAAGATTCCTGCAGTTAATTTAGGAGCTACAATTTCTGCCATTTAAAAATATTGTTTTAAAAATTGCCAACATGACTTGTTTTTGAAGATTTATAGTGACTCCTCTGTTTCTCAGAGCCTATTGAATTAAGCATTTTTCGTTTTGGTAACGCTAACGGATCATTCCAGAGGTTGGCTGGTTGGCAAACGATTTCCGTAAAGGGCCAAATGGGAAATATTTCAGGCACTGTGGGCCACACAGTTTCTGCTGCAACTGCCCAACTTGGCCATGTGGCATGGAAACAGCCATAGAAAACACATAGTTTGGGATTGGGCATGGCTATGTTCCAGGGGCACTGAAATTAGAATTTTCTTTTCTTAATATCCTATATGTGTGTGTGTATGTGTGTGTTTGTGTGTGTGTGTGTGTGTTCATCATTATGCAATTTTAACTTTCTTTGTGGCCTTTTACCGTGAAAGTAGAATTTTCTAGTTTTCACATGTCACAAAATATTGTTCTTCTGAGTAGTTCAACTCAAAAAAACCTTTTTTTCTCCTCCAACCATTTAAAAATGTAAAAACCATTGTTAGCTCGTGTGCCTTACGAATACTTTTGCTGGGTCGGAGTTGACCTGTGGGCCAGAGTTTTCCCACCCCTGAATCAAATCCAGAGGTTTATTTGCTTTTAGGAGGGTCTCTGTGCTATGAACAGAATTATGATTAACTATTTTTCTCTTAAAATAAGTGGCTTAAGCCACCTTGCTCAGTATCCATTTTACTTTTAGACACAATTAGATCCCTTTGGTATCTTCGTTGGTGCATTTTGTCATAGTCAAGCCTGGACTGACTGATGAAGTGAGTGCCGTTCGTCCATGTTTGGTCCCAGTGTGTCTCACGGTGGGCACCAGCAGGTGACTGCTGACCAAAGTGGCTGAACTCTGAGCAGCTCTTTCTCTGGCCAGTCTCTAATTTGTGACTTCTTCATCCCAGATCAGTTAGTACTTTCTCTCGGAGACATTGTGGAGGTCATTTTTCACGGCCCTGGTGGCGGCCTTCACGTTGCGATCCGTCAAACACTTTGGGAACAGCCACCTTGTTCTCTTTTATGTGGAATATCACACGCCCTGGTACATGCTGAACTCTTCCCCTTCATCCTGCTTGGGGTGTTTGGGGGCTTGTGGGGAACGCTCTTCATCCACTGCAACATCGCCTGGTGCAGGAGGCGCAAGACCACCTGGCTGGGGAAGTACCCGGTGCTGGAGGTCATTGTGGTGACTGCCATCACCACTATCATTGCCTACCGCAGTCCCTACACATGCCAGAGCATCAGTGAGCTCATTTTTGAGCTGTTCTATGACTGTGGGGCCCTTGAGTCCTCACAGCTGTGTGACTACATCAACGACCCCAACATGACCCGGCCTGTGGATGACATTCCAGACCGGCCAGCTGGGTTTGGCGTTTACACGGCCATGTGGCAGCTGGCCGTGGCGCTGATCTTCAAAATCGTCATCACCATATTTACCTTTGGCATGAAGGTAAGTGAAGGGGAAGAAAGTGAGGGTGGGTGCTGATGGGGGGAGGAGCCCATGTCCTTCTGGGGACAGCACCCTACTCTCCTGAAAAAAATTGTCATGGGAGGAAAAGGGGATACAACCTTTCTTGAATGTTCTCATGTGCTGGGAACTTGACATTCTTTCAATGATCAGGACACAATTCTTTAATAACCAACAAACCTGCGAAATGAGGTTTTAATCCCATTTTACAAGTGAGGAAGCTGAGGCTCAGAGACCCGGAGTGGCCTAATCAGACCCACAGCATATGGGAGACAGAGCTGGGCATGGAGCTCACTTCATCCCACTCCCAGACCAGGGGTGATCATAGCTTTGCCTGCTGGCAGGGTGATGCCACGAGGTGGGACAAGCCCGTGTGTGGCCCAGTTTGGATCGATGAGCATGCATTGAGCATCCGCTATATCTAGGCACTGTACTAAGTCCAAGGTGTACAGCACTCGAAACAGAATGCTGCCCCTAAAGAGCACATGCCTCTGGGAGAGACAGATGCAAACCCAGAGTTCTGAGACTGTGTGGCAGCACCCTACGCTGCACACCACGTGATGGCCTCCCAGTCTGGGTGGGGCTGGGGCCACGACGGGGGCTCTTTGCACACATCGTCTCCTGACGAGGAGTGTCCTCAAGAGCTGTGGATGACACCGTGTGCTTTCCTCATTTTTGTTCCTGAAGCCAGAGAAGAGACAGCTTCTTTCTTCTTGCTTTTCAACACTGCGTTAAAGTCAGACATACTTTGAAAGCCCTTCCTAAGGAACTTTCTTTTATGGAAACTGACATTAAGTTGTTATTGCTTTTTTCAAAACAAATTGAGGTAAAGTTTACATAACCTGAAATTGGTCATTTTAAAGTGTACATGTTAGTGGTATTAAGTACATTCACAATGTTGTGCAAACGTCACCTCGGTCTAGTTTCAGAACATTTTCATCCCCTTCATAGGAGACCCCATGTCCATTAGCAGTCCCTCCTGTTCTCCGCCCCAGCAGCCCCTGGCAACCACCGATCTGCTTTCTGTCTCTATAGGTTTGCCTATTTCGGACAGTTCATTTTAATTAAATTAATTCATTTCAGACCGTCCTTGTGGGACTGGCTTTTTTCACTTAGCACAGTGTTTTCAAGGGTTATCCACATTGTAGCACGTGTCAGCCCTTCATTCCTTTTCTGGCTGCAGAGTGTTCCACTCTGTAGATTCCCCCACACGTGGTTAATCCACTCATCCTTGGATGGACATTTGCGTTGTTTCCACCTTTTGGCTATTGTGAATAGTGCTGCTATTGCTTACTTAAAAACAAAATGAAACTTTTATTAGAGTGTTAGAGTGTGATAAAAGAGTATCATATAGAGATTCATACAGCTTAATGAATTTTCACAAAACCCACATGCTTGTGTAGCCAGCACCCAGGACCAGAAGCACAACATTACCCACCCCTCAGAGCCCCTGATGTGTTCCATTACTTTTGTGTTCTGTGTGGTTTTTCTATGAGTTGTCTTGTTTTTAAAAGTCTAAGAAACGGTGTCTCTGGGTATGTAATAGTCAAACACAAACCCGAATCTGTGCCTTAAGAGGAAGGATGGGTATACTTTATTAAACAGCTGACTGTCTCTGATCCATCATCTCCTTGCAAAGGAATTTATTTTTGTGTCCAAGGAAGATGCTGGAGCATCTTTTGGTGCTTACTGAGAGTTTACTTTGAAGTTACTGGGGATTAAATGGCTGTGGACTAAGGGGGAGCCCATACAGGGGCTATTTCCTGAGGAATATTCCAAACTCTAGAAATCACACCCAAGGATCTGAACTTCAGTTCACCTGGCATCCTCAGACTGATGACCACCTGGGGTGACATAAATGCAGCTGTGGCTCAGGGTCTGCGTTCACGTCTCAATGAACACAGAGTAGTTGGGAGTGTCCTATAGCACGTGTACGGTCACCAGACAAACTAAAATGCATTTGCAGTCAGCAAAGTAGGCAACACGCTACTTCTAAGATCATTCAGTTTCCATAGTCTGTTTCTTTGCTGCCGCTAACGTGGCTAGAATATATTCAGGATACTTCTCGGAAGATGTAGTTGGTTAGGAAGATGGAACTGCCTCCCTCGTCTCTCTCTGACTGGTATCCACTGTCTATAAACAGAGCGGGAAGCCTTCAAAAGCTTTTTGGAAGATCAAGGGCAGCTGCGATGGTGCGTTCAACTTCTTTATTTTACCAGGGAGCAGTTGCAGTCCCTTGTTTTCCGTTTTCATGCTGTGGCTTGACATTTAATTTTAAAAGCCAACCTGAATGACATGGCAAGGGGAGAGAGAAAGTCACGAGCGTCTCAAGTGACAGATGTTCACTTTGAATGCTATTTGCACTGGGGCTTATCATTCTTTAACCCACAGCAGGCAAACAGGGCCAGACTTTGCAGGGGAAGAAATGAAAATGTAAAAGGGTATTCTCTCCAAGTCGCAGTAGATGTGACCGACTAAGGAGGTCAAATCACTTGTCCCACCTTTTCCCAGCTGACTGATTTTGAAGAACGGTGCCTCCTTTGATGACTGAGCAAAATGCAAGCTTGTCGAGGGGGTACCGTGTTTCCTGGGGATTGGGAAGGGGGACTCAGCTGCCTTCCCTCATGCCCCTTTTCTCTGTGCTCCCTCAAGTTCCCGTCGGGCCTCTTCATCCCCAGCATGGCCTTGGGAGCAATGGCGGGCAGGATGGTGGGCATTGGCGTGGAGCAGCTGGCTTACCATCACCGTGCCTGGATCATCTTCCGGAACTGGTGCCGGCCCGGAGCAGACTGCATCACACCAGGGCTTTACGCACTGGTGGGAGCTGCAGCCTGCCTAGGTACAACCACGGGTGGGGCAGGGAGGGAGTGGGGGCACTGAGCTGGCTTAGAGGACTGGCGAGGAGGAAGGCATGGACTTGAACATTTGCCTTACTCAGGGTAGGCTAGGTTGTGCTGCTATAACGAGTATCCCCCCAAATCTCGGTGGCTCACACACCAAGGCTTATATCTTGCTCACTATATATATACACACATATATATATATGTAAAAAACATGGGTGAACAGAAGATTGTTCCCACCCAGTCATTCAGGGGCCCAGGCTGATGGAGTCTCCGCCATCTTACAGCCATACCACCTGGAACAGTAGTTCTTAACGAGGAGTGATTCTGCCTTTCAGGGACACTTGGCAGTATCTGAAGATACTTTAGGTTGTCACACCTGGGGAGGGAGGTGCCACTTGCATCTATTGGGTAGAGACCAGGGATGCTGCTAAACATGGTATAGTGTACAAGACAGCCCCTGACAACAAAGAATGCTCCAGTCCCAAATGTCCCTAGTGCTGAAGTTTAGAAACCTTGGTTTAAACTCCCTGGAAGAACAGGAGTCAGTATGGATTCTCCCTTTGAATACTAAGGGACACAAAGCTGGGTCTCTCTCCTCTCTCTAGTCGCTAATAATCCTAAAATTGCAAGGCTTATGGGGTTGCTTCTTCAGTCAGATCCATTCACCCAAAAGCCAGACATGTGGGCCTAGGTGAGTGGTCCCTCGTTGGAGCAGAGCCCCCATCCAGGTGTGACTTACAGCTCCCTGACGCAGTGCCACGTTGAACAGAACCTGGCATCTGTTCCTGAGGCCTGAGCATGGGCGGCATGTGGGAATGTCCTCTTGGAACACGTGGGAGGAGCATTTACAGCCCTCTATCCATTTCCACACATCATACCCTCCGAGGGTCCGGGATCAGGCTTCTGAATCTCACTTGTGTCTTGTGTTGCAGGTGGAGTTACCAGGATGACAGTGTCGTTGGTGGTCATCATGTTCGAGTTCACGGGTGGTCTGGAGTACATTGTGCCCATCATGGCGGCGGCTGTGACCAGCAAGTTGGTGGCCGATGCCTTTGGGAAGGAAGGCATCTACGAGGCCCATATCCACTTGAACGGCTACCCCTTCCTGGATGTGAAGGACGAGTTCACCCACCACACGCTGGCCACCGATGTCATGCTGCCCCGGCGGGGAGAGCCGCCGCTGTCGGTGCTCACCCAGGACCGCATGACCGTGGAGGATGTGGAGACGCTCATCAAGGACACCGACTACAACGGCTTCCCCGTGGTGGTCTCCAGAGACTCCGAGCGCCTTATCGGATTTGTCCAGCGGAGGGAGCTGATACTCGCAATAAGTGAGTAAAGAAGCAAGCTCCCCTTGGTCAGGAACCAAGAGGCAGCTCTGTGCCCCCCAGTGATCAGAGAGGTGCGAGAGAATGTGCGTCACGCCAGGGGCTCGCAAGCGTTCGTGTGTGCGCGGTCACCCGGGGATCTGGTGGAAATGCAGACGCTGATGGAGCAGGTCTGGAGCGGGGCCCAGACTGCGCTCCTCACAGGCTCTCCATTGATGCCGATGCTGCTGGCCCCCAAGTCACTCTGTGAAGCACAAGGGCTCAGACCCAAGTCTTGTGTGGATGGAAAGGGACCACGTGTTTGCAAGCAGCCCCCTGGGCCCGCTCCTCTGGGAGGCAAGCTGCAGATGCTGCCTTTTTGGGGAAGTGCTGGATGAAGCTCAGGAGGAGATGTGAGTAGTCCGGGCCGAGCTGCTTTCAGAGAGACTTTCAGGTGGGCTGTGCAGCCGCTGCGGCTTGTGAGGTCTCTGCCCTGCCACCTCCCTGCCACTGCACAGGCTTTCCTTCACTTCATGGCATCACATGTGATCCGGCTGTTAGCGGCCGCATGGGTAAATGATATCGCTCGAGTCCGCTCTGTGATTATTTTCCTCCTCGTGTTCCAACTGAAATCAGCTGCACCGAGGGGCGGGCTGTTGAGTTGGGGGAGGAGAGAAGGGGCGATGCCCACATGGGGGCACCTCAGAAGAGCAAGCCTGTGGGCCCCAGCAACCTACTGCCGGCTGCTTTGGAAGGGGAGCAGGAGGAAGGATTCAGCAGACAGAGGGCACTGAGGGCCAGAGGCCTGGGCGTGAGTGGTTGGGAGCCCCGGGCAGGGAGGAGCAGTGAGCCTCGGAGATGGAGCCCTGCTGGACCTCAAGATGCAGCAGGGGCGGAGGCCGGCATAGCCCTTGCACCGGCACGTGGCCAATGCCATCCACTCAGCATCCTCGCTCCGCGATCTGCACGGCATCCAGCATCCTGTGGTAGTCGGGGGCCCATGGCCAGCTTCCGTGTGCATGTGATAATTTTTACTGTGCGTGCCGTCTTCCCGAGTATTCGTGACTCTCATCAACGGACTTGCCCTGGTCTCGTTGCCGATTGCCTCACCGCGAGCATGTCTTCACCAGACGAAACTGCTTGCTTCTCCCTGCTCTCTGTTTTTTATTTCTAAGGTGCTTCCCTTCAACTTCTAAATCCTCTTCCCAATGTTAAGTAGCTTTTAAAATATCTTTAACATATCTCCATCAAAGGCTTTATAGGATAAGCATAAGCTATTGCCTCTAATTTAGCTTGCTGTTCAAACATTTTTACCTCCCCCAAAGCAAAAATTGATTTTGTATTTTAGACACTATAGCAAGTTTGTGCTTCACTGTTCGGTTTGTGTTCACTGTTTGTTGCTTTAATATAAGTCCTGTCCCTTAGCAGGTAGGTGCTTTTAGGTGTAAATATTGCCTTATAAATAACGAGTTTTTTAAAGTTGTTTAAGTAGGGATGGGTTTCATTTAAAGTAATGTAATCAGCAGCCTTTAAAAAATGTATTCAGTCCCTGACATCCTTTAAGCAAAGGTTGAAACTTGAAAACTAAAGTAATAAATGTCACAGCATCCACTATCTATTGTGTGGTTGCAGGCACAGCTGCTAAGAGACAGCTGACTAATTTCGCTGAAACCCATTACTGTAGTCAAGGGGGAAGCACTAACTGTCGTCAAGTGGTTAGGGAAGACCCTTAGGCTTGCCCACCATGCGCTCTCCTAGAAGCTGTGCTTGGAGCATCTGAAGAGGCACCACGCGGTGTCAATAGTACCTGTGTGCTCTCAGTCAGACCTGTAATAGTACAGAAGCAGCTATCTACACAGTTTGCGCCGAAGCAAGGAGTGTGTTGCTCTGAGGAATCACAAGAGCTGTTTTCCTGGTCTGTGGAAAGAGAAGAGTCCCTGTACTCTAGGGGAGAAATTCATGACCTGTACTTGAGGAATTATCTGCCCTTTTATGAGTATAGAAATGTGACGTTCACATTTAGCTGGTGTCACTCTTAGGGGAATTGGGAGCAAAGATTACAGACAGATGCAAGATAGTTGCGATAAGAAAAGAGTGGTGAATGAGGTGAATGAGGATTTTTCTTACACATCATGTTTACAATTGTAACAACCGCTCACATGAAGCTGAAAATGTTTTATTTTCAATCCGTCTCTGGAATACCAAAGCACAGCTACGTCTCTGCTAGAGGGGGATTAGTGAGCACTGCCCGGGCAATGTGGCCATCTTCGTCACCACATGTTAACACATGGGGCCGTATGTGACCCGTGTTCCAATTCCTGGTGAGTGGGACTTGGCCTCTCGTTTTTCTTTGCAAGTATGAGGCTCTTTCTGTACTCAGCGGGGCTCAGGCTCTTCTAGTCTTGAGTTGTGCAGTTAAGCCAGGAAGGCTTCAGAGAGGCCTCAGTGGGAGCCACAGAGGTGATGAAAGGAGGGAAGAGTAGGGTGGTGGGGAAGAGTAGAGGGACCTCATCTCCTCGTCTGGTAGATGATTCAATGATGACTCTTCAGCACGTGGAAGATGCTCACTTGCAGAAAGGGGGCCACATCCAGGACTGAACAAGAGGATAAGTGTCACATCTGTTGGACAAGCTATTCAGAAGTACAGAGGTGTCTGCCTGAGAGGGCTGTTAATGATTGGACTAGATCATGGGGAACAGTAGGGCCATCTACTTCTTTCTGCTGTGGATGTTAATATGTACATATATGTAAATATGTAGATATAGATACAGATATACAGATGGATGTGCAGGGGGACTTTTCCATGCTTTGGTAGACAATAACCTGTCATAAGTTAATATGCTTTTTCTTCGATATAGTGTTTACTTTTTTATCCTATCATCTACGTACCGACCACTACTGTGGTTGCTCTCAAGTTTTTATTTTAATCTTTTTCATTAATTACATCTGTTTTATGGAAGCATTTTTAATTAACAAGATGGTAGAGTATTACCTCCCTAAACACATAATTACTCTAAAGTAGGGGTTCTCAACCTTAGCACGATGGACATTTGGGGCTGGATCGTTCTCTGTGGTGGGAACTGTCCTATGCACTGTAGGATGTTTAGCAGCATCCCTGGCCTCCACCCACCAGATGCCAGGAGCACCTCCCCTTCCCAATTGTGACAACCAAAAATGTCTCCAGGCACTGCCAAATGTCACCTGGGGGTGGGTTGTGGGGGCAAAATTGCTCCCAGTTGAGAACTGTTGCTCTAAAGCCACTTAATAACTTACCAGATGTGTGATTATTTCTAGTCTTTTAAAATTTCTTGGCCTATCACAGTTTGTAAAATTCATCTTACAAACGGTATTGATTACGCCCTCTGTGTACAAGGGTACTTCAAAAAGTTCATGGGGAAATAGAACTAAAGGTTTTATGAATCTTTCCATGAACTTTTGAAGTATCCTTATATTGCTGCTAGAAAGTAGAATGTCAAGTTGAATAACCTCAGCGGCTGCTCATAAAAAGTACGTCATATTTCAGGGGCCGTGGTCACTGAGAGTAGCTCTAGTAGAATATATGACAAACCTCCTATGTTAAAGACAGTTATAAAAACATTTTAACTACTTTAACTTTAAAACATTTAAAAATAAGGACTATTAGGTTTTTTAAAAAGTAAAAGTAATACACACTCATAGAATATTGGGGAAATTAGAAAAAAAAAGGAAAAATTTTAAAAGGCATCCACTTTCTTTAATATTTAAAGAAAGTTAATATTTACTGCATTTAGAGCATTTCCTTCCTGGCTCTTAAAAAATATGTTCATTTTGGGCCATATTTTTTTGGTTTCTTCCCCAACATGGGCTCCCAAGTGTCCCTGGGGCCTGCGAGTCTATTCTTTCGTACCACTAGCTCATCCCCTGGGTGAGGAGTTGGTTTATTCTTTCATACAGAAATATTTCTTCAGCGTCTAGCATGTGTTGGTGCTATCCTAGGAGCGGTGGGTCTGTGGATGACAATACACAGTCTCTGTCCTCTGTGAACTTATGTGCTATAGTTTTGTTGCAGGCATTTTGGTGACTGACAAAGATTTCTGGTCCAAACTGGGAGTAGGTCGTTCACTCTAGTAGAGAGTTGCAAAAAGTTTTCTTGCTGGTTCTTCTTCCATTCACCAGCTTTTGGCCTATACATAGCACCTGTAACCCCAAAGTTAATATACGTGCTTATAAAAGAGTTCCAAAGTGGCCTAGCAGAGCCCTTCTGGAGAGAGCAGCAGTTACCAGTGTTGGAGCACAAGCTCAGATCTCTGGCTCGGACCCTAGCCGATGCCTACGATTCTTACTTGGCAGTGAATAGCTCATGGGCTTTCCTTCCTAATGCCTCCCACATGAAATAGGCTCTGTTCTACATGGCAGGCAGAACCAGATACACTGTCATTTGGTAGACCTACCATTCATTCATGCGTGCATTTAGCAAATTTCTGTTTTGTGTCTACTGTGTGCTAGGCATTGTCCAGGCACTTGGAGTGCAGTTGGGAGAATGAGTTCATTGAGGTAGTGGCTGTTAGAATCAGGGCTTTAAACCCAATCAGCAAATTCAGAGGAAATATAAGCTTGTTATTTATTTTAGGAAGTGGATTGATGGTTCACTAAGTCATATTGGGTTTTATAAGAGGTTCGGCAAATCCATGTGATCAGTTCTTAATTGGGGTCAGTGGCTTGATTCAATCCTGACATTCAACCTGTTAAAATAGATGGAAATCTTGCTATGTGGGACATTATATGAGTCAGTGGTCTACAAAAATGAGCAAGTATGTGTTGACCACTGCTTCCCTGACATAGTGCTTAAAGATGGAAGCATCTTGGTTTAGGAGAGTGGTACACAGTGTGTATCATGCACGATCTACATTTGAAAACATGTTGTGCATCAGTGTTGTCTGGTGTTTGTGGTTGAATCATATTCCATTTGATGTAACTGGATTTCACCTGACCTGTATAATGTGCAGGCATTTGCCCAGCAGGCCCATTTTTCTGCTTTTAAACAGAGACCCCCTTTCAGACTCAGCCTGACCCCAAACATTAAAGTACTCTATTGTACTAAAAGGCCTTAGAGGAAGCAGTTAGAATTTTATTTTTGAAAGAACAATATAGGTGAATAGTAGTCTTGAGAAGGCAAGAAATGTTATTACAGAAAGCAGGATCCATTCTAAGGCTAGTCTTGCTGTGCATTTTCCCTAAGCTTTTCTCATGAACCAAAAGAAAGATTAAAATTCCAACAGAAGGAAAATCGCCTTGGAGAAATATCTTGAGACCGATGGATTTATTTCATGCGTGATTTAAAATAGCCCGGGTTTCTAGCCCTGCATTAAGCTGTGTTTCTAATGAGTTCCTGTTACCCTACTTTTCTTCAGCTTTCTTTCACATGGCCTTGCCTACAGACAGAAACAGGCTAATTGCTACCATAACAGTTTTACTATCTTTCTTTGAGAAATCCACCAAATGGCCCATTTTTAAGACAGGAGATCCAAGGGGTTGGGGGATGTAGCTTTTCTGAGGTCGTTTCTTTGCACCCAAGGGCCATATTTGGGATTGAGCTGCATTTCTGGGCTGTGAGCCTGGGCTGGTCTTATTGGTTCCTTCTTCCTCTCAAGATTCATTATGGCATTTGGGCCAGTTATGACTGATTTTGTAAAAAAAAAAAAAAATGAAAAAAAACCAATGTATTAATGTTATTGGGCTGCTAAGTGAGGTTTCTTGTCCCGTCAAACTTCAGCCTCTGAGCAGATGGAGGAGTGTTAGGAAAGCAAGAGTGGAGGGCCCTTGGCCATTAGGGGTGCCCTGGAGTGCAGGAGGGAAGCAATGAATATCCCCAAAGGAGCTGTCTTGATCAGGCCCATTTTGCAAGACTTTGGCAACCAATGATCTGGTCACAGCAGGGGGACCCTGGCATAGCATAGCTTAAGAGAGATGCCAGTTTCACAGATCTTTAGCTGAAGCCCCTCATTAAAAATGTGCAGTTTGTCCTCTAAACCCCTTTTGTGTGGGATTCGAGGATGCCGTGTGGGGCTATAGGGTGGAGTTTCTCGGCCAGGATTTTTGTGTGGCTTATTATTCCTGCTTGTCCCCATTCTAGAGAATGCCAGACAGAGGCAGGAGGGCATCGTGAGCAATTCCATCACGTTCTTCACAGAGGAGCCCCCTGAGTTGCCGGCCAACAACCCGCACCCCCTGAAGCTGCGGCACATCCTCAACCTCAGCCCTTTCACGGTCACGGACCACACCCCCATGGAGATGGTGGTGGACATCTTCCAGCAACTGGGGCTCCGGGAGTGCCTGGTGACACAGAGTGGGTGAGTGGCGGGACAAGTGTGGACAGAATGTGTACTGTGGCTAGACTCGGGGAAAAAAGATGCATCGTCAGCCCTTAAGGAACTCACGGTCTGCTGGGGTGGACCAGTGCTTGCCAGGTGATGTCAGGGAGTCGTGGTGAGTGTATCGAGAAGGAAATGTACAAGGAGCTTTGGGACCTGGAGCTGGGATGGCCAGTGCAGCTCAGGAAGGCGGGAGACGCTTGCAGGCTACACTCCTGTCTGGGCCGAGTCTGTGGGTGGAGTCAAAAACGGGAGGAGCCAGAGGAGAGGGGCTTGGTGCTGCTTTTCTATCACCCGGATGGTACTTGGCTCAGGGAGAAAGTATGGCCAATTCTGTCCTAAGGCAACATAGGCGTTCCTCAAAATCACAGCGCTCTGCAAACATGAGCAGTGAAGACCACAGGACTTATGGGGAAAATGGGGGTTAGGCGCAAAACACTCAAAAACTTCATCAGTGACACGTTTAAAGAAGCGATGGAAACATAATACAAATGGTAGTGCCATTTTATACATATTAAATGGTCAAGAAATACATGAATATGCCAATAAATATGTCACTTCTTGAGAAGACCTGAAGTTGGCCGTGGTGTGGGCATCAGAAAGGCTGCAGCCTGTGTCACTGTGAAGGGCTGGCAGAAGAGCTCTCTGAAATCGGAGGGGAGGTTGTCCCAGCAGGTGTGGACCCATCAGCTGGAGTAGCTCATAGATGTTTGAGGGGTGCGTGTGTGCGCATTTGCATATTCCAGTGCCACTGGGTTCAGCTAGGTGCAGTTTTCTGCATTCACCTGGAGTTTCTTGTGGATAAAATCTTGCATAAGCGAGGTGGTATTCATATTATGCTCCAACTGTTCCTTAATATATCAGTGTCTGAAACAACTTCAGGTATTCCAAACAAACATCGTCAGAGAATTGAGAGGTTTTCAACCCCGTGGCATTGTCTCTGCCGCCATATTACTTTTGCTTTGTGTCATCACAAACCAGGAAACCAGTGACAGAAAGATCAATGGTCCATGACAGTACCACAGGTGCAGTTCCCTGAAGGTCATTCTTTGTGCTCTGAGGTGTGCCACAGGTTCCGTGGCTCAGAAGCTTGGGTAGAGGAGGGAACTTGCTCAATAAGGGTGGGCTGGAACCTATGCTGATCTGTCCATTTTATTCCTTTATATGCTGGGGTATGTGGTTGGGGATGGGTTGTGGAGACATTCGTACCTGATGTAGTTTAGGCCTTCATAGAATCCATTTGGGGTGTCACAACTGGAGGCCAGGGCTGATGCTTAACATCCTGCAACGTACAGGACAGCCCCCCAATAAAACATTTGGCCCAAAATGTCACTTGTCCTGCAGTCAAGTGACCCTGGACTGGATGTCCATGTATAGCCAGATGAGCAATTCTATTCATATGTCTTTCTTCCTGCTGTCCTGCAAACAGGGACACAGTCTGTGCAAAGGGTTAGATTTGCACATATACTCAGAGAATTCAGCCAGCAGGATGAGCATCCTCCTTAGGTCTGACTGCAGCCAGAGGTGTGTCTTGCACATGGGAGGTGCAGTCAGCAGGGAACAAATCAATGAATCCTGTGTTTGAGGATCGAGATCATTTCTGCTGCTGAATTTTAAAGGAGCTCATTGGCTTCTCAAACTTGAGCATGCATCAGAATGCCCCAGAGGGTTAAACCTCCAGGTTAAAACCCACCACAGAGCTACTGATTCCTGAGGGCTGGGGCGAGGCCTGAGAATTTACATTTCTACCAAGCTCCCAGTGAGGCTCCTGCTGCTGCTCTGGGGACCCCACGTTGAGAAACCCTGAAGTCAGCTTATGCACTTGAGTTTCCAGCGCTTGGCACAAATACCACTGTGATCACCCGTGTCGTTTCAAGTATATAATAGTTTCTCCTTTCCTTTAAAACAATAATCCAATGTCGTTTATCATCAGAATTTCCAATCCAGGCAGGAAATTCTGCCCTTAACACCGGCTCACACCTCATGGAGCCCCATGAGATTTTCCTGTGAAGATCTGGGTGCCGAAATTGGCTCTGAATGTTCTGCAAGAAAACAAAATTGCACTCTCTCTCATTCTAAATGTTTTAAACAAACACAGATGCTGATACGTTGGTGCTGGCAAGGGATCCTTGTTTGCGGGGCGTTTCATCTCCTTGGGCTCGCAGCCCGGGCAGGCGTCTCAAGCCGGTTGTGTTTCTGGTGCGCGCCCCTGCCATGTGCCTTCCTGGCTTGAGACGGCGGGAGCCGAGCCCAGTCCTGCCCACCTGGATCATCTGCAGGATTCCTCAGGGCCTGGGGCCCAAGGTAACCTTGAAACCAGACCAGGAACTGTAGAAGTCATTGTCCCCAGGATGTCAGAGTCTAGGAAGCCTCTGTTGGCTAAGAGTGAGATTTTTCCCTAGGAAGGTTCTAGAAAAGAAAAGTGAGTAGGGGAGATGATGTCAGATTTCCTCCAAGTCCTGCTAGGTGGTTCACAGGGACCTGGCCAAGGCAGCTGTCTCAGAAGAGCCCAGCTGCTCGAATCTGAGTTATGTTCTTGGTCATAGATCCGGCCATTTATAATTCACTAGATTCGCTCAAACTGCTACCCAAATGGGCCTGGAAGTTCAAAACCTTGATTTAAATCAAATAGGACATTTCGTGCCACTAATGAAGACTGCTGGATTTGATGTCGTCTCCTTCTGGGCTGATGTTCAGCTTTCTTTCAGTGTATGCATGAACTCAAGGCAGCTCCTGAACTATCTCCCCAGCGCCCTTGGAACCAACTGAACTTTTTCAGTCATGGGCTTTTTAAGAGGAGGTTTCCAGAACTGCAAGTGCCTGATCTTTTGATACTGTCTCCTGGGTGAAGATAAGGAAACAAAAACCAGGCTTTATAGATATGGGAGGGGTGTGTGTGTGTGTGTGAGTGTGTGTGTGTGTGTGTGTGTGTGTGTGTGTGTGTGTGTGTGTGTGTGTTATAGTGGAGTTCTCATCACTTTGCAAACACTAACAAGTCATATTTTTTTCAATGCAACACTGGTTTAATCAACATCTTACTGAGCATCTATGAGTATTTTCGCTGAGAACTGAAGAAAGGTCAAAAAGTGTTAAAAAAAAAAAAAAAAGCTGAGGAGCTTGTCATGCACTAAGGAACATGGACAAAATCCAGTTTAAGTGCTGTTATCCAAGGCTGGTGTTCTAGAGGGGAACGTCCTGAACTAGGCTTTACGATAGAAAATAAATGTCAGAGGATGACAGCTGGTTAAGTTGAGGGACTGTCGCTATTTAGTGGTCATCAGAAGCAGAGCCCTTGCCTACTGCATAAGAGCCCCTTTAGGTGTCCCGCCCGGGTGGATGGAACTGCTCACACCTGCTCTCATCTTCCTTCTGATCAGGGCTTTCCTTGTGGGCTATTACAGGTAAAAGCTGCCGGCCTTACAACTATTCATTTTTCATTATGAATGGATAGTTGGAATCCCAACACTTACAAATGCTCCTTTTAAAAAAACTTCCATCTCCTGTTCCTTTGCGCTTTGTTTTACAATGATACTTTCTGAGGGAGAGGTCAGTGAGAGAATTCCTCACCTGCCCTTCGCTCCTAGCTGTGTATTCTTGGCATCTGAGTGGTGGGTGGGACTTTGCATCACATATGCCTTTATTTATCTATCTGGATGTCTATTTATTTAATAGTTTTATCAGAACTCACATACTGTACAATTCATACCCTTAAAATGTACAATTCAGTGATTTTTAGCAGAAAATGAATTGTGCATCCATCTCAACAGTTTTAGAACATTTTAGTATTCCAAAAAGAAACTCCACACCCCTTAGCTATCACCTCTTATACCACAGCCCTAAGGCAATCACTAATCTACCTTCTGTCTCTGGGGATTTGCCTATTCTGGACATTTTATATAAATGGAATCATACAATATGTGGCCTTTTGTGACGGGTTTCTTTCACTTAGCACAATGTTTTCAAGGTTCATTTCTGTTGTAGCAAGTGTCAGTACTTCATTTCTTTTTCTGGCTAAACAATTCTCCATTGTATGGATAGACCACATTTTGTTGATCATTTCATTAGGTGATGGACATTTGGCTTCTCTTTATTTTTCAAATGAGGATATGGGACGTTAAGAGTTAAAACACTTTGATCAAGCTTGAAGGGAATCGGTTGCACAGCCAGTCCTACCTGGGCTGCTTCCAGGTATCCTATTTCCTGAGGCACCATGAGCTACCAGGCACTGGGGCAAAGCTGTGCAGATACAGTGCCATCAAGGGCCTTTGGTAGAGGACCCTGCCAGCTGACCCTGACCCCAGAGGACATCAGTGCCCTTCACCAGCAGTTTTGGGGGTCAACAACAATGGGGAGTGGACCTGGGGGCAGTTGGAAATATGCAGCAGCACTTTCAATATTCAAGATAATTGGAATATTGGAATATCTGGTCAATAAGATACAGAGCATGTGGGGCCAGGTAGTGGGATTTCCATGTTCCATGCTGACGGTGCACTATACATTCACCTACAGAGGTCCACTCTTGCTTGAAAACTCCCAGGCAGGAGGGATTTTGCAAGTATTTTAGAGCTGCTGCCAGATAATAACCCTTTAGTTATGAATTGTGGGGAGATAAGTGGGGTTCTAGAAGTAATACAAGGGCAGCAGGGACATTTCAGGGTGTCCAGCTCAGCAGCTATAAACCAACTGGTCTAGAAATATTTAGTACTTTCCATCTGGGCAGTGGTTCTCCAGCAGGGGCATTCCCATCCTCAGACATTTGACATTTGGCAAGGCCTAGAGACATTTTTCATTGTCACAATGAGGGGGGTTGGGGGTGGTGGTGGGAGTGGTGCTTCTGGCACCTAGTGGGTAGAGGCCTGGGATGCAGCTGTATGTTCTACAGTGCATAAAACAGGTCCCCCACAACAAAGAATTATCCAGCCTTAAATGTCACTAGTGCCAAAGAGGAGAAACCCTGAGTAAAGCCTTCGTGGGGCATGGAGGAGTAGAGGGAGACCTGGAGACCCAGACTGCGACTCATATTGCTGCTACTGCACAGGAGAGGGACTCACTGAGGACTCCTTCCTGCCCTTATATAGTGGCCTCTCCCAGTGACAAAGCCACCTCTCCTTGTCATCCCTTGAAATTAATTAGAATCATCAGAGCTAGAACAAAATTGATCTGACCCCAGGAGGAAACCTCCTTTTCTTACCGGGGACACCAAGCCTCTGACATGGATAAGACAGGGGCTCACTGAAGCTTCTGTGACTGTAGAAGCAGGGTTTTTTGGCAAAGCAGTGGGTAATAGTGCCTTTGAGGAAATGTTTACCTTTAATCAAATGAATGCAATGGGCCTTTGTTATGGCAGATGACCCCCAACCTCCTAAGACAAATCAGGATGGAAAGAAGGTGTTCCAGGAGCTGCCAGCTGGACCAGTACCATTCCTGTGTGGGGAGCCCTTGTTGGGTTCTGATCCCATCAGCCAGGGTAATACTTACAAACGGCTTTTCCTGGAGAACCCAGCATCGTGTGCAAGGAAGAGAGAGGATGTTTGTTTCCTTTAGGTGTCTTGTTTCAGGATTAAACCAGCACAAGCCAGGTGCACCTACATCAGTTCCATGCACCTTGTTATCAATTTTAGAATTCCACATGGTGTAGGAAGGAAAGCATTCAGAGGGGATTACCTTACTACAACTGTTCAATGAAGAGGAAGTTGAAGGATTCTTATGGACTGAAACATGGCCCCATCCAAATTACTGTGCTGAAGCCCTAACCCCCAATGTGACTGTATTTGGAGATAGGGCCTTTAGGATGTAATTAAGGTTAAATGAGGTCAGAAGGGTGGGGCCCTCATTCTATAGTACTGGTGTCCTTATAAGAAGAGGAAGAGACACCATGGGTGTATACTCACAGAGGAAAGGCCATGTGAGCACTCAGGGAGAAGGTGGTCATCTGCAAACCAAGGAGATGTCTCAGGAGAAACCAGCCCTGCCCTCACACTGATCTTGGACTTCCAGCCTCCAGAACTGTGAGAAGTAAATAGCTGTTGTTTAAGCCCCCCAGTCTGTGGTATTTTGTTAAGGCAGCCCAAGCCGACTAATACAAGGACTTGGCAGGTTTAGAAAAGCAGCATCTTGTTTTATGGGACATCTTTAATTTTACTGCACTTTGATAAGTTTCACAGATGTATTTAAAGTAGTACATGAACATGGTGAAAGTTGAGTGGTCCTAAACAGCTTGAGTGAACAACAGTTCCAGCTGTATCCCTCTTCGCCACCCGCCTCTCCTTTCAGGCAACCACTTTTCCCCCCAAGGTTTTGTTTTTGTTTGTTTGCTTGTTTCTTTTAATTAATAGACTATTTTTAGAGAAGTTTTAGGTTTACAGAAAAATTGAGCAAAAAGTACAGAGTTGCCATATTCCCCCTCCTCATCCCTCCCGTTTTCCCTATTGTTAACATCTCGCATTAGTGTGTTCTATTTCTTGATGGAGCAATACTGATACATGCTTATGAACTGAAGTCCATAGTTTACATTAGGGTACACTCTCTGTATTGTACATTTCTATGGATTTTGACAAATGCAAAATGTCATGTATCCACCATGATAGTGCCATAGGGAATAGTTTCACTGCCCCGTATGCATCTCTCTCACTCTCCTCCCACCTCCTGGAAACCAAAGATCTTTTTACTGTCTCCATAGTTTTGCCTTTTCCAGAGTGTCACATACTTGGAATCGGACAGTGTGTAGCTTTTTCAGACTGGCTTCTTTCATTTAGCCGTAGGCATTTAAGGTTCTTCTGCATCTTTTTGTGACTTGATAGCTCGTTTCTTTTTATTGCTGAGTAGTATTCCATTGTATGGATGTACCACGGTTTATTCATTCACCTATTGAAAGACATGTTGCTGGCTTCCAAGTATTGGCAATTAGGAATGAAGCATGAAGCATACATCCTCTAAGGATAACGGTATTTTTTACAAAATCATCAAACCGTAATTACACAAAATTAACAATAATTCAATATATCATTCAATATCCAGTCCATATTCAAATTTCAATCCAGAATCCCATCAAGGTTCACACATTGTATTTGGTTCTGTTGCCTCTTTGGTCTTTTGTCTAGAACAGTTCCCTGCCTTGTTTGTTTGTTTGTATGTTTTTTATGGCATGGATTTTCTTTGACAAGTCCAGACCAGTAGTCTCTTTTTATATTTACCTGATTCCTTCCTCATGATTCAATTTGGTTTCAGTAGTTTTGGGCAGCATTCCAACACAGGTGATGCTGTAACGTCAGCTTTTCTGACTTGGTTGATGTTAAGCTCAACACCTGGATGAAGTGGTGATGATCAGAGTCTTCTGTTGTAAAGGGACATTTCGATCCTTGCACATAATCAGTATAACAGTACTTGAGACCATGTGAATTTTCTGTTTTTAAGCAACATTTACCCAATGGTTTTGCTATCCATTGATAATTATTGACTAAACTAATTATTATGTTGGGGCTTGTAAAGTGCTGACCATCTAACTCTGTCCTGCTTTCTCGATTTATCAAGTGTTCCTCTCCAGTTTTTTGGTTGTTTGTTTTCATCACTATAGAGTCATGACATTTTTTTTCCGTGTTTTTGTAATCCATGTCATCATTATTATTTTTGTTTAGAATGCTTTTAAAGGCCCCTTTGCTATTTTTCTCTTTCCTGATGATGTTTCTGAGAGATGGAGGGAAAGGGGCATATTTGCTGTCTCCCCGGGTGTGATAGATGGGGAAACTAACGCAAGAAATAAATCACGTTTTTCAAGGATGTTTAAGGTGCAGTGTGGTCAGAGATAAAGTAGTTAGAATTCTGGTCTGATAGTTTCACTGATCAGTGTCCATTTCACCAGATGTAACTGATTTGAATACCTGCATGCCCTCTTCTTATTCACTATTTGTTAGTAAGAGATGAGTTTGGCTAATTTGGCTTTAATTAAATAAACAGCAGTGTATTACAGTGGTGTTTTCTGATTGTTGTTGTTGTTTTTGGTATGGCATCATTTTACATAAACACAGAGTAGAAACCTGTTATTTTAATAGCTATACAGTATTCCAGTATGAGACTGCCATAGTTTGCTTCCCATTTTCCCTTTTCTTGGGTAAGATGGAGATATAGTGATCAGTGTTTGGTAAACTTATTTGGCAATGGAACTTTTTTCCCAAAGAAGTCGTGCATGTCCCCTTCTTTCAAACCTTCTGTTTTACCCAGAGGGCATGATTTATTCCCACAGGTGGTCATTTAAGTATTCAGTAAAATGATGAACTGAGGGTTTCTGTGAACAGTTGAGCAGATGTTCACTGCACAATCCAAGGAGCAGTGTTTTAGTCCGTTTCTGTTGCTTATGACAGAAATACCCGAGACTGGATAATTTGTAAAAGAAACAATATTTATTGCTCACCATTTGGGAGGCTGGGAAGTCCAAAGTCCAGGGAACACATCTGGTGAGGACCTTGTTCTTGGTGGCGACTCTACTGCAAAGCAAGATATGACATGGTGAATATGGCAGGCGTAAGAGAGAGACTAACCTCCCCACTGGCTCTCTTTTAAAGCCGTCAGGACCATGCCAATGATCATCCTTAAACGATCAACAGATTAATCCATTCACTAGGGCATGGTTCTCACAATCTAATCATCTCCCAAAGGTCCCATCTTTCAATGACCATAATAGGACTTCCTACCCTCTTAACACTGTCACAGTGAGGATTAAGTTTCTAATACATGGGACTTTTGGGGACACAATCCAATCCACAGGAAGCACTGTAGTATTTGTGAACAGTATTTCCTGGAGTTATGTAATGTACAGTCTAGGAGGTCCTATACAAAGAACCTTGATAAGTGGCATTGTTTTTTGTTTTTTGGGTTTTTTTGGCAGCTCGCCAGTATGGGAATCCAAACCCTTGACTGACCTTGCTGTTATTCTATATACATATTTTTAGATGTTAACTTTTTTCTTTGGTGGCTGGCCAGTATGGGAATCTGAACACTTGACCTCAGGCATTGTTTTTATAAGTTGAAAACAACGGTATTTTGAAAGGGGAGGGAATTTAATTTACAGATATGGTCAGAGATGAATGTCAAACTTTACCCCTCCGGTAAGATAGAAATGAAAATAGAATCCATTTTTTATCTTATACTTTAAATTCTTTATACTTAAAATACCTTATACTTGGAATTTCTGTGGTGTGATCGAGTTTCTGACAATGGCTTTCATAAGCCCTTTTTTAATTGATTATAGTCTTGAAATTTAAGAGAGTATTTCACTCATTGTAGGTTTGCTGCCATAATAAACAAGCTTCCAATCTCAGTGGCTTAAAGTAATAAAGGTTTATTTTTCATACACATCACATCCACTGTGGGTTGCAGCGTGTGTGGGCTGTAGACCACACAGTCATTCAGGGATCCAGGTCTTTGAATCTGTTGGCTCCTAAGTCAGTCTTCTGTTACTCAGAGTCCTTCACTAGCTCCTCTGCCTCTGACTGCCAGATGAGGAGAGAGAGTGGGGAAATGTGCAGAGACCTGGGAGTGGTGTCTGTCATCTACACCAACAGGCCATCGCCCAGAGCTCGCTGCATTGGGCTGCCCAACTGCAAAGGAGGCTTGGAAACATTGTCTATCCCTGTGCCCGGGTAGAAAGGCACTGGGGTTTAGGGACAGGGTTGAATCAATATTGCAAGGCTGACCTTTTTTTTCTATTTTGTTTCTTCTGCAGGAGACTTCTTGGCATCATCACAAAAAAGGACGTGCTGAGACATATGGCCCAGATGGCAAACCATGACCCGGAATCCATCATGTTTAATTAGCGACAAGGTGGCAATTATTTTGAGAAAAACACTGACTGTATTATTTTAAAATAAATAAATAAATGATACATTATTATCCCAGGGAAAGATCGTGCATGCACTGGAGGCAGCTGAAACAAAAGCTTTATTTGAAAGGAGGGCAAGAAGGATGAAACCTTTTTGTAAAAAAAAAAAAAAACAAAACATCAATGAGTAGGCATTTTATAGCTTTAACCCTGTATGCGTTTCAAGCTGTGTTTCTTAATGAGTTTACTAACTGCTGTGGGGGCATGTGGGTGGGTGTAACTGATGTGGTTTGTACAAGGACATGGAACACCAATGCCAAACCAAGAAACGTTCACCCCTTCTGCTCAAGGCTGATGTTTCTCACTTATGAAAGCATGTGAAACTTTGAGTCCAAAAGGCAAAGGGGTGTTGGCAAGTCAGTGTCCTTGCTTATTGGTTCCCAAAGTTTTTTCTGCTGTGTTACTGCATCATACGAAAGACATTTGCACTTACTTTGTTGGAAAAGAAAAAGAAACTAAATTTGAACCCAGTGAAAACTGCGAGTATGCCAGTGGTCCACTTACAATCAGCACATCTCTTGCTCCTATTTTTAGACTGTTATTTTGCTTATCAATCAGTTTCTTAACCAAAATCAGGGCACCCACCATGATGAGTGTGAAGAAATCATTTCTCCACGCAAGACTAGCACCATGGGTGTTTTAGTCCGTTTTGTGTTGCTATAACAGAATACCTGAAACTGGATAATTTATAAAGGAAAGAGGTTTATTTGGCTTACAATGCTGGGACAGCTGCATCTGGCATGAGCCTCAGGCTGCTTCTACTCGTGGCAGAAAAGTGGTAGGCAGCCAGTAGGTACAAGCAGATCACATGGATACAGGAAGCAAGAGAGGGAAAGAGGAGGTGCCAGGGTCTTTTCAAGCAACGAGCTTTTGCGGGAACCAATAGAGCGAGAACTCACTCATTAATCCCTCGTTCCCCAGGGAGAGCATTAATCCATTGATGAGGGATCCGCCTCCATGACTCAATCAGTTTCCAACACTGCCACATGAGTTTTGGAGGGGACAACACATCCAAACTCCATCATTCCGACCATGGCCCCCAAATCTCATGTCACTCTCACATACAAAATACAATCATTCTATCCCATCAGTCCCAAAAAGTCTTTGCTTGCTCCAGCACCAGTTTAAAAGTCCAAAGTCTCATCTGAGACCAAAAGCGAAAGTCTTTCAAGCTGTGAACCTGAAGAACAAAACCAAATTTATCTACTGCCAAGATACAATGGTAGAACAGACACTGGGTATACATTTCCATTACAAAAGGGAGGAATAGGACAGAAGAAAGGAGAAACAGGCCCCAAACAAGTCTGAAATCCAGCAGGGCAGACATTATGTCTTCAAGCCCCAAAATAATGTCCTTTGACTCCAAGTCCTGCATTCTGGGCACATTTGGGCATCTGGGCCCCCAAAGCATTAGGCAGCCTCATTCCCACAGCTCTGCCAGGTGCAGCCCAGTGGGCTGCACTGGTGCCTGCAACTTTTCCAGGCTGGTGTTCCACTCCGGTAGCTCCATAAGTCTGGGGTGTCCATGGTGGTCCCGCTGCCTTGGCTCTACTAGACATTTCCCTGGTGGGGGCTCTCCATGAGGGCTCCAACCCCACTTTCCTGCTTGGCATTGCTCTAATAGATGGCCTCTGCAGTGGCTCGTCCCCTGCAGCAGGTCTCTGCCTGGGCCCCCAGGCTTTTCCATACTTTATCAAACATGGCTTTGCAGAGGGTGAAGCATGTGAGTTCTCAGTGGGAACTCCTCCAAATGGATTGCAAGAGAAATACTAAATTGATTCTAAATCTGTTCCATTCTCTGCTCTGTAGGATGCAAAATTTTCAGTTTTAATGTATAAGCATGCACTTTCATACTAGCAATCACAGCACAGAAAGACAGAGTTAAATTTCAGATGGCCAATTTCAACATTGGGCATCTTCGTACTTGAATGTAATGACACATTTAATCTTTTAGTCAGGACTTCTGTTTTTTCTGCAGGGAGGAATTAAGCTGTGTTTTAGGGGCACTCTACAATCTGTGTAAGATTGATCCCACTTGCCCTTTCACTTTAGTCTTTGTCCCTTCCTTTTCACTGAATCATCCTCATCCTGTCAATCTCATTGTCATTGGACATTGATGTATCAGTTAGGTGTGCGTTTGGCTGCAAATAACAGAAAACCCAACATAAAGTGAAGGGCGAAATAAGAAACGTAGGAGGCGGGCACTCCGGGACTGTCTCCACAATATCATCAAGGATCCACACTTCTGGATTTTTCCCACCATCCTTACCCTTCGTAATTTGGCTTATTGCCTCCTACTTGCTGCACCTCCAGGTATCCTGTCTGCTTTCTAAGAGGGAAGACAAAGGAAGAAGCAGTGTGTATATGAAAAAGGCAGAGCTTTCCCAGAGATGCCTGGCTTACTTACACCCACCGGCCGGAATTCCATCACACGGCTCCCCACCAGAGAGTGGGAGGGAATATTTTTAATTAGGCACATTACTCTCTGAACAAAATTCAGATTCTTTTAATAAGGAAGGGGGATTGGTCCTTGGGAGGGGCTGATGTCTGCTGTATGGGATGCCATCATCATGTCCGTTATCGTCCTTCTTGTCCTCTTTACTCCAAATGCTTTTCGAACCTTCCTGCTGCCCACCCCTGGTCTCCGATTTGACATTGAAGCTCCCAATTAGAATCCATCGTTTCTTTTTTTTAAAAGATAGTTTATTATACATACACGTGTGGTACAAGATTGATTTTCTATAATTGTGCACCTTGTGTGATGGTTAGATCAGGTTAGTTAGCTTATTCATCATAACAATACACAATTATTCTTTGGGTCCATTAATCAATTCCTTGTTAGCCTCCCCTGCCTCCCCTCCCCTTTTCCACCTCTACTAACCACGGTCCTTTTCTCTCTAAAAGTTCAGTGTATTACTGTGATGGTTGTTTCTTTTTCTCTTTCTCTGTCTCTCTTTATTTTTTATTTGTTTTTTTATGGATTCCTCCCAGTTATGAGTGAGAACATGTGATATTTCTTTTTCTGTACCTGGGTTGTTTCACTTAGAACAATTTTCTCCAGGATCATCCACATTGCTGCAAATGGCAGAATTTCATTCTCTTTTATGGCTGAGTAGTATTCCATTGTGTATATGTACCACAATGTCCTTATCCAGCCATCCATCAATTGATATTCAGGTTGGTTCCATCGCCTAGGTATTGTAAATAGAGCTGCAATAAACATGGGAGTGCAGGTATCCCTTCAACCTGATGATTTCCAATCCTCTGGATATATCCCCAGTTGTGAGATTGCTGGATTCTATGGCAGTTCTATCTGTAGTTTGAGGAACGGCCATACTGTTCTCCGTAAGCGCTGCACTAATTTGCATGCCCACCAACAGTGCAGGAGGGTTCCTCTTTCTCCACATCCTCATCAGCATTTGTTATTCTCTGTCTTTTTTATAATTGCCAGTCTGACTGGGGTGAGGTGATACCTTAAAGTGGTTTGGATTTGCATTTCCCTGACGATTAGTGATGCTGAGCACTTTTTCTTATACCTGTCGGCCGTTTGTATGTCTTCCTTTGAGAAATGTCTATTCAACTCCTTTGCCCATTTTTTTACTTGGTAGAATCCATCATTTCTTAAACCTAATGAGAATTTTCATTTTGGATAAAAATCTAGCTACAAGTGGGTTTCTGTGAAAGTTCTAGTTAATGTAGGAAAATATATTTTCCCTTGATTAAAATATTTTAAGTCAGATCATGCTGACATGCTATGGAAAAATTGTTTCCGTGTTTAACTGGCCCCCTCCAAAGTAACATCACATAGCACTTCTGTGTGGAAATATCCAGCCAATAGTAGAGAATTTAATCTTTGATCCTTTAATAGAATGAAATTCATTGTCTCATTCACAGCACTTAAGTATTGAGTAACAGATCCTGATGTTAGTGTTGTCGGGGTTTCCACGGAATATTTGCAAGTGAAGTTGGAGTCTCCTGGACTTTATGTGTTAAAGATTGCTTCCTGCAGTTCTCTCTCATTCCCACGTGGGCCTGTAATGGGAGAGTGCTGGTCATAGCCTGGCTTTACAGAATCCAGGACGTCCTTCCAGCTGAAACAAGTAGCTTCAAAAGGGAACATGAAAACAGTGAAAAGATAGCCAAAGGTCAGTGAAACCACAGACTTTTCTCCTAATCCAGCTGAAGCCATGGAGAAGCACCGAGAGGAGAAGCACGAGAAGCACTGGCAGGGGCTCAGACCGACTCCGTGGGGAACTTAGAGCTGCAAACTGCCCCTCATCCTCCTGAGAGTGTGCAGGTAGAGAGTCTGAGGGTACTTGCTGTGTCCAAATGCACAGCTTTAATCCATTTTACCTGATGATCTGATGAGCAGAACGGGGATGTGGAGGGGAAATAATCGTCTTTTGGGAATAATGTTTGATTTTTTTCCCCTTCTTTTCCAGAACCAAAGGCTTTAGACATTTGCAGAACTTGCTGGCTTGTTTCTGAATCAGTTTTTAATGTAAAAAACCATAAATGCATAGTGGAAACGGTATTCTGTAATGATGCACAACACCTCTTACCCTCCCTCTGTTATTACTAAAGAACTGTGTGGCAGGAAGACACCAAATAAAGGGTATACTGAAAGTGACGAGTGCATTTCTTCTCAGTGTTTTTTCAGTGCATCCCCTGGGAATGCCGATGTTTGTGTGGCTTTTAGGGAAAGGTAAATGCACTGGAGGTAAGTCAGGCAATACTCTGCACTTGCTGTTACTTAGAACCAGACAGCCTCAAAGTTCTCTATTCGGTGCTTCCTAAAGACCTCACAAAGGAGAAGACATGGAAATAGCTATATTTTGAATCCTAATAAGTCACAGAAACTGAAAATGTTAGTTTGTTTCACTTGGGTGAGAATTGATTACTTTGAATTATCAACAGGTGGAAATTCTGCTCAGTGTTCATTATCAGATGCTGAGTTGGAAAAGATGAGAAACCCAAGGAGGACAACTATTGGATTACCACGGAGTTGTCATACTATGCTTTCATTTTAATTTCACATGGGCAGCGTTTTATCAGACTCAGCTTATAACCTTTGAACTGAGCTGCATGAGGAGAAAGTCTGGGTGCAACTTGGGAAACATTAACCAGACCCCATTTTCACTGGCACGGTAATAACTATTTATTGGCCACCCTAGGTGTGCTGGGAACGAGCCTACATGAGACTTTTATGAGATATATTCGCATTTGGTGTTGGAATGACCACATAGCAACGTGTTGTTTTTTTAAATCCTAACACTCTGTGTAAACATTGGCATCTTATTAAAAATTAAATGTTTGAACTCTATTTTAAAAAATAAAATAAGCACAGAGTCCTCAACAAGCATGTTGTAAATAGAAGAGATACTGAATACACAGTATGTTTCTACCCCTCAGAACCTCTGGAAAACTGGTCCTGGTGACTTTGCTCAAGTATTCAGGAAAGTTGAAGACCCATCCTTAAGACTGTTGCACAGAATGTGATGTTGACTTCGTTGACGTCAAATCCTTTGTTCTTGACTGGCTAAGCCACGACCAAATAAAAATTAAGACTGGGACTATAAATTTCCAAGGATGGGGTAGGACCGTTGTCCCCAGGCCATCTGTGTGTCTGCCCTGTGCGAGGATCCTGCGGGGCACGGCTTGGGCAGTTGTCTAACATTCATTCATTTTTAACATCCTTTCATTCAACAAAATTCTCTATTACCATGGCCCTGGCTGATGGCAGGCCAGTTATTTCTGGATTAACTGCTGCTTTTGATTACCCACGCTATTTTTTGTGGGCAATCCTTCATCCAGATAATTGAAAATTTTCTGCCCAAACACGCTGTGTTTTGGGGCAACCGAAATCCTAAGATTTTGCATCTCTGCTCCTCTAGTAGTGCCTTCAAAGCCCAGTAACTTCTATGTTCTCAGCAAGTGCACTGGCTAATTGCCAAATGCGCTTCAATCTGAATCATGACAGTAAAGATTTCTCCACACCTTACTATGCCAGCCAAGGTCTAGGCCGCACACGTTTTATGTTCGTTGTGTCTCTGAATGCTCACTCGGAGCTGAGTCCACCGTGGACTTACATGAGGGCTGGACAGGTGTGGGGGCTTGAGGAAGCTCCCACAGGAATTGCACGGCAGAGCTCTACTCCCAAACCAGGTGGCCTACTTCTCAAGCCCATGCTTCCAACCAGCGATGACACTGTCCACTGTTTTTGGAAATGGCCCAAGTTTGTTCCCAGAAGTAGAGCTGAAGTTGGCATCTCATTTTAACTGGTAGTGGAAGAGGCCGAGAGTCAGGAGGCAAGAACAGCCCCTTTGTTCACTGATGGACTTTGTCCTGGTCACATGCCTCCGTGACAGGAGGGACTTCCTGTGTGTGTGATGGTCGCTGGGCTCCTTTCTATTTCCAGGAAGCGGGACCTCACTTCCACCTTGCAAAGAAGCAAAGATTATAATTCTTTTATTGTTCAGTGATCAAAATGAATTGAAAAGTGCTCCCGCTTGTGTCCGATGGTGGTGTAGACAGAATGTCTAACAAACAAGAACAAAATGCAAAGGAACGTTGCTGCTTATTTCTGCATTTCTCCCTCATCTAGTCTCGTTCCTCATTTGTCCTGCATGTCGACAGCCTTCGTGTGCTGTTGTGTGTGTGTGAGGCTGGGCAGCCTTTACAAAGCTCAGGGATTCCTTCCCTTCCTAGTGGAGGGCATCATGCTAACACAGTGGTTCTCAACCAGGGGTCATTTTGCTCCTCGGGGGACATCTGGCAATATCTGGAGACATTTTGATTGTCCAAATGGGGGAAGGATGCTACGGCATCTAGTGGGTTATGTTAGTTTCCTGATGTTGCTGCATGTATCAAACTGCCATAGACTTAGTGCTTAAAATAACAGCTGTGTGTTCTCTCTCAGTTTCGGAGGCCAGAAGTCCAAAATCAAGGTGTCAGCAGGGCTGGGCCCTTCTGGAGTCTTCTTTCCGTGCCTCTCTCCCAGGTTCTGGTGGCGGCCGGCGATCCTTGACATTCAGTGGCTTGTGCCAGCATCGCTCCCATTTCTGCCTCTGACTTCACATTGCCTTCCCCTCCATGTCCCTGCGTCTTAAATTTCCCTCTCATTTCTCTGGTATGGACACCTGTTATTGGACTTAGGGCCCACCATAAATCCAGGATGATCTCGCCCTGAGATTAACTTAGTTACATCTGCAAAGACGGATGCTATTCCAAACAAGGTCACATTCACAGGTACTAAGAGTGAGAATTTGAACGTATATTATGGGGGGACACTATTCAACCTGCTACATGAGTGGAGCCAGGATGCTGACAAACATCCTTCAGTGCACAGGACAGCCGCCTAACAAAGAGGCTGGGAAATGCTGCTCTGTCATGAGTGAGAAATTTGACTGCAGCAGACAAAACCTCTCACTGTACTGCAAGCCCGTCAGCCAGCTGTGGCATGCTGTGCGACCCAGTGCAAGCAATGTTGTCACATGCCAGATGTCACCTCCATTTTTCTGGAGTGGGAACAATTGTTGCCAATGAGAGGAGGCCCCCTGTGCCCAGTAGGTGGCATTCAAATACCCCTTATAACCAAGACTGATGTGCAGATAACCCAAAAGTTAAGAAATAAATGCAACTTCCAGAAGTGTGCAGGTTCAGGTACATGAATATACAGTCTATATCTCTCTCCTAAGGGCATATTAAGAATCTGTGATTTCCCAGTATAGGTTGGGGCTTGGCTCCAGGAAGGGGGGCAGGATGTCGGGGAGGGGATGGAGGGGTGGGGTAGGTTGAGGCTCACCGCTTTGATGAGTTTTACTCTGCCCCTGTGACACCCAGGTCCTGGCACGCCCTCTCACCCTCCTGGGGAGCTGGGCTACCTCAACTTGGGCAGATGGCTGGAGGGTCCTGGACTGCTCAGCACCCAGTACTTGCTGACAGCAGAGGCTGCAGCATGTAGGTGGCAACCAGTATGGGCCCTCAGCAGCGGCCACTGTCTCAGGAGGCAGGTTGTGGGAGCAGAGGGGAAAAGAGAGGTGAAGGGCGATATCCAGGCTGGTCTCATGTCCCAGAGTGCCAATCTGTTCCAGCAATGTCTGTGGGCCATACAAACACTGGTGGTGGCTGGATCTGGCCTGCGGGCCAGTTTGCCAGTGCCTGGTTTGACCATATAACAAAGTGCCCAATTAGTCCTTTTTGGCCTGACAAACTGCCCGTCTCATTTGCAAAAGCACCGTTTTGAAAGAGGTAAGAACCATCTGACACACCTGTGCTAAGTTAGTCTGTAGGTTTTTATCAATAATATATTGAGGCTTAGAAAAATGTGGGCTGCAAAGCTTCTCTTTGCAAATTAATATGCGGGCCAAAGAAACACCCAGGATCAGGGAGCTGAAAGGACTGTTCTTGCCCTTTGCATTTTGAAGTTTAGCTCCTCTCCTCCTTCCACACCCCCAACCATCTTACTGCAATATATAATCCCTCAAAAATGCAGGTTCCAGGGATCAGATTCTATTTGTACATGCGATATATGGTTTAGTTTTGGGAAACTGATGTTTCTTGTCTTTTACTATGTCATCCTTGAAGACATGTTAGAAGCAGTATGTTTGAGATGAAGAAAAGAGCAACAAACGCCAGTCTAATGTCATGAGCCATGTGCCGCAGGCACCACCCTTTGGCACTTGCAATATGGACGCATTGGTTAAGACAGCATGTCTTCTGAGTCAAAGCCCAAGAAAATTGTCTGGGGGCACAGTAGTGACTGCTGTCTGTCAGCAAGTATTCTTTCCTTGCTTACAAACTTCATTTTAATGCTGCAGACATTGCAGGAGCATTAAAATGCATTCTCAAAACCCAGCTGTAACCTTCCTTTTTTTTTTTTTTTCCAGCTAACCTCATATATCCTCCTTTGGATGCCCACCTGGCAGTCCTTGCTGAGCCAAGTTGGATCAGGTTTGTGGAATGCCAGCTCTTGCCCCTCCCCTTTAAAGTCCCTCCTGGTGCAGCTTGAGCATGATCTTAAAGCCTGGGGAACCTTTCCCGAGTCCTTAATACTGCACAAATTCAGAACTAGATAAACGTCAGTTCTGCTGCTCTGCCATAAAAGTGACCAATAACCACCAGATATAGAGGTTTTGAATGGAAAAATGGGAAATCTAAGGTAACAAATGAGAGATTCGAGTCTAGGAAAGAGGGCAGAAATGGGTTTTCAGACCTCCAAACCCGGGTTCCTGCCTCAGTCAATAAGAGCCTTCAGTGACGCGATTGGTGCTGACAATGGAAATATCTCAGAAGGGAATATCCTGGAGCTTGATGCTCAGAGATGTGGCAGAAGGTGATAAAATGACCTGCTGGCCCGCCAGATCCAGCTCCTCGCCAGTGCGAGGCAGAGGGAGTCTGTGGGTGCGGAAAGGGGCACCCAGTGAGGGTCTTGCCACCTTCTGGATCCTCCGTCACCTTCAGTAGCAGCAGATATTCTGCTGCTGAGGTTTCTTCCTGGCCTGTGTGACATGCCTGTAACTTTGGGGAGAGTAACAATGAGCGAGGTCCTCCTCACCCCCCAAAAAATATGGGGCTTGCAGGGCTCCAGGCTTGGCCTTCTCATCTCTACAAACTCTCAGTTTTGACCATCACTCCGCAATCTCTGGCCTTGGTCTGTGTCCAAGAACTCCAGGCTGGCTTCTCTCATCTCCTGTTTGGATGCAGTGGAAGGTCCCTCAGGCAATTCAGGCTCAGTGTGCTGTCTACAAGAGATGAGCTGCAAGTTCAAAGACACCGATAGGTTGAAAGATCTGGTATCTATATGGAGATTTGTCACCTGCCAGAGATTTGGGAGCCCGTCCATGTGGGAGGAGATGGATGACGAGGAGCCAGTGATGATGTGTCATCTTCCTGGGGCTTACAGGGGTGTGGAGAGGGACTGGGAAGACAGAGCTGGTGGCGCTAGTGACAGGGGGAAGTGGCCACTTAGAGGAGGAAAATGGGATTGTGTTTGGTGAGTTTTTTGGTTGCAGATCACAAAGTCCCAACTCAAACCACCTTACACATACACGTATACACACACACACACACACACACACACACACAAGAAAAGGCAAAAAAGAGACTCTGTAATTTTATTGGGTCAAAGAACTAAAAAGTTGAAGGAAGTAGTTTCAGAAACAGCTGGATCCAGGTGTTGAAATGGTGCTGTCTGTCACTGACTAGTTTCCTCCATAAAGGAGGCTGAGACAAAGGATTGTGCGTGGGCAGTTTATTTGGGAGTTACACCGGGAAGGGGATGTGGGAGAGTTAAGAGAAGGGTGCGAAAATGAGTTGGCTGGCACCAAGGGAAACTGGATCACGCTGCTGAAGCATCTTCAGGAGAGCCTATGGAACGAATCTCAGGAGACGAAACGAGGAAGCATTTGCTCATCAGCTCTGTCCCCTGTCCGTCTAGTGTGGCTGTGGGTGTTGATGTCCCCCACATTGATGGGTTGTGCGTGTGAGTGCTGAGCAGCTTCCACAGGCGTTTCACAAGAGAGAAGTCTCAGGGTGGAGAGCAAACAATGGCAGCCTCACAGAAGTCTTAGGGAGGGTGGAACACGCTGCCAGGTGCACGTGCGAGAGGCTGGTCAAAGCGTGCACGGAACTGATCTTAGCAGCAGTGGGCGGAGTAAGGGCAGAAGCCAAGAGGTTCTGAGGTGGCCATAAAGCTGTCTTATCTATCATCAGCATGTCTCTGGCTCCATCTCTTGAGTCTGCTCACCTCTGTGTGATTCTCGTACGGCTTTATCTACATGGTGACAAGACATCCCCAGGAAGCTCCAAGCTTATATGAGGCTACTTCAAAATATTCATGGAAAAATTGAATTAAAAGAAAATATGGATATTTCCATAATCTTCTTGAGGATACCTCATATGTTCTTTAGTTCATCATCACAGAGAAAGAGAGACCCTGGCCACCCCATGCTTAATGTTCAAAATTGATTCTCATGGTCCTTCCTTGGGACATATGCTCAGCCTGTGACCAGAAAAGCAAGGGGTCTTGTCTCTTTGCCCAGCTAGAATTACATGCAACTGGGAGTGGGGCTATTTCCAAATGAAAGAGTGGCTAGCTGTGGCAGACACGAAGATGTGCCGCTCAGATCCTCCTTCAAGCTTCCAGAAAAAACTTGGAGCGGAGCTTCGAGGAGTATGTTTGGCCAACTGCCTTAGCCTTAGAGCCAAGGTCATGCTCCTCTTAGAGCAGTCCCGGCCAGGACTGAACAAAGCAATGCTACAAAGTTTCTAGCTATTCCTGCCCTCTTCTAACGGCCATCTTTGTTCTGGAGCTTTCTGTTGGGCTGATAGAGAAATTGCCAGGTCAGCATCAGTCTGGAAGCTTCCTCTGTCCAATCCTTCTTCCGTCCTTTTCTTTTGCAGTTGCTACTCTCCAGTCCACCTACTGCATTCCTAACTCCATCTCAGTGCCGGTTCCCAACCAGCACTCAGGTAGCTGAAGTAACCCAGTGCTTTCTCAAGGGATAAGAGAACTTGAAAGATGAAGGAAGGGAGGAGGAAGGAGAAAATGCCAAGTTTTGAGCGGGTACCGCAAAGGACTTCCAATGGCCTCTTCTTTGGTCCTTCTCTTCAGAACCGCTTCCCAACGTGGCCTCCCTACAGCACTGAGAGTGGCCCGAGAAATAAAAGGCAGACTTAACATTTGAAATCTAGTCCCTCAGGTTGTGATGTCATATCAGCTGCAGGGCCTGGATTGCACTTTCAGAAGACAGTGGGCTACATAGTCAGGGAGATAAATCCAGAGAACACACTCTCTGGGCCAGCCCAGATGTAGGCAAGGCCACTTCTCATAGACCTTGGGCAGCATCTCATGGAGAACTACATGAATTCCAAAGACTTCCCTCCATACAGGACGCCTTTGCCAGCAGGCACGTTAGGGAAGGAAATGGAGCTCCTTTGTGTGGGGGTTGTTCTTACTCAAGTGGAAATACAGGTCCAAGGAAGGGTAAGGAAACACACTATCGACATAGACATGAATGTTCTCATTTCTTGGAGACTATTGTGTGTAATGTGTCTCCAAACCCCTGGTTTGTGCATCATTGTCCTTGGGTTTACAAAGTGGGAGTGAATTTTATGGAAAAGTGGCACATAAAACTATAGGTCTATAAATGGCCATCATAAGCTCACCAAGTAAAAGGCATGAATTCCAAGTCATATGATATGAAGAAAATGAGCTGAAATTGCTGTTATTTTCGCTGGCAGGCAAACACAGATGAGCAAAATCCTTATTCTTCTGAACAGACAGGAATCCGAATGCTATCCCACAGTGACTTTTTGTGTCCTACATACAAGGGAGCAAAACAGAGTCCTAGTTCAGCAATGTGACTTCTGATCTCAGAGATTTGATGTGAATACAATAATAATGGTTTTCTGTGGTACCGTCAGCCTGGAAATCCAGTATACATGATTGGCAGTGTCATACAACTTTTCCCGTGGTCCTCAGGGGCAAATTTAAGGCAAACACTGTTATAATCATGTTTGAAGCTAGATAAATTTAACAAGCAAAGGGTTATATGACTGCTACTTGGTAGTTTAAAGAATTGAGCTCATTTCGTGTCCATTCTTGTTCAATCACAAACCACAACAAAGCTGAATGATTTTAGCTTATGTAAAAGTTGTACTGATCTTGGTAAGTTACAGAATTGCCCTAGTGTCATCTTAGAGAGGCACGTCTACAAAATGATTGTAAACTATTCCATCGTGTTATATTTTTTCTAAGGAAACTCTATTTCTTCTTTTAGAAATAGAATTTCCCCGTGGCTGTGAGAGAGTGTGGGTGCATCTGGGTGCAGTTAGAGAGAGAGGGAAGGCGAGATGAGGTGGTGGGCCATTTGGGTAATGCAGGGTTTGTTACTAGGTTTTGGGTTTTCAAAAACAGAAAGCCAATTTTTTTCATGTCATCAGAAATATCGAGCTCTTGGGAATGGACCCAAGCTAGTCAAACACCTAAAAAACTGAGGGATAACACGGAGCACAAATGTAAGCACTGACTTTATTCAGGGCTGGCGTGTCGGTGTCAGCCACCTTGAAGCCTTCTGTCCTGGTATCCAGACATTTGGGAATTTGGCTTAGAAATGAGAAGACTGGGTGGATAGCAAAAAACTAGAATTCGGCTGATAGATGGTACCAAGGGCTACTCTGTCCAGGCCATGGTGACTCCTTATGAATCACACAACTGTCTCAGTGATATTTATCTCTCCAAAATAGAATATTCATATTTCTCAGGGTCAGGACATGCCTCTCTCCTAGATTAACACATTTTTCTAGACCCACGTAGACCAACATTATCTCACCTGTAAGAAAAAAAAGCTTTTCTTTAGAAAAAAATATAACACAATGAAATAGTTTACAATAACTTTCTAGGCTTCCTTCTCTAAGATGATGCTAGTGTAATTCTGGATCTTACCAAGATCAGGGATAACTTGCTCTCCTTGACAGCCCTAATTATCTCATTGGTTTGTGAAAATGTTTGGATGGATATTTAAAGCTCCCAAGAGGCAGACAAACACAGGAGAAGTTTTTCTACAGTTTCTTTAATTTTTCTATGACAGTATCGAGTAATAATCACATATTAACCACATTGGGTTCTTTAGCCCCCTATTGGTGAGATTTTTCTTTATCTTTCAGTGTTGGAGCAGAGGGTGCCCATTCGGAGATGGAGGGCTGGACGAATGGCTGGCATGACCCAGTGACTTTGTTTCACCTGGGGTAGAAACGATGGGAGTTGGTGGTATCTGCCTGTGACTACTCTCCTCATTTGGAAGCACTGAACGGCTGGCCTCCTACTCCCTTTCTCTAATAACATAGTTTAGATAGCAAGTCATAACTTGGGGACAGAGGAAGCTTTATCTCCGTAATTCTATACTTCTATCTCCAGTTCTCTTTCCTTTCCGTAGACTGTCTAAATTACATTTTGGGTTGAAGTAAGAGTCTTGCAGCACCTCGCAATAATAAAGTATCCCTTAAATAAAAGTATCCGTTCTTTACAGGGAGAAAGAAAAATTGACACACTGCCAGCGACCCGAGGGCTCCATGCCTGTTAATCTCTAGATTAGCCAATGATTTTCTATAGCAGCATGGTGTTCATGGAGGGCTGGATGTCTATATCAGACTCTCATCTCGCATTTACACACATGCTCCTGGCTTTCTAATTTCATCCATGGTATATGAACGTTGCCTGTTTAACGTCCTGAAGGTAATCTTATTTCCCTTAGAAGGCAAAGGTGGTTAATACTCATCAGATTTACAACATGCTTCCCTATATTTCCCCACTTCCTTCAAAGAGAAGTGGAGGCCATCTGACAACTTATACTGAATAAATTCTGCATGGAAATGGCATGTGTCACTTATGAGCTGAGGAATTGAAGAGCTGGTGTGCTTTCTCTAATCCCCCTTTCCCCACCATGGCAACCTGGGAATTTACATATCATGATGGCAGCCTCAGCAGATGGAGGAAGCTTCAGTCCTTGAGTCACCAGACGCAGGCGAGCTCTTGCCAACTTGCACCAGATTTCCTGTAAGTGAGAAACAAACATGTTGTGCGAAGCCTTTGTGATTTTTGTTACTGTAGCATAACCAATCCTGTGCTGACTACAACTTATTTCCACATTTTTGTAAAAATACACACTCCCTTCTCTGTGAATGGATTACAAATCTATTAAAGACAAGGAGATCTCAGACTCAGTATCTGAAGTATCAGAATAGACTAGGTGGAGAAACATTCTGGTTAGTCTCCTTTAGGACATGAACTAAACAAAAACAAACAAGCAAATACAATCCCAAGTTTTCTGCTCAAACAGTCTCCTCTACCAAACTACCCAGAATCCCAGAAGTTATGTAATTTGTCAATGCAGAACTGTGGAGCACTGTCCCTTCAAGAATATTATTTACAAGAGGGGTCAGAGTTAGCCTAAAGACAGTGTTGAGGAGTATCTTTGGTAGGGGTGGAAATGGAGGGCTTTATGGAAAATTGTGCGTTCACCAAAGTTTTCTGTATTATTGTCCTTTTATCTTGTGGCATTTGTTCTTTAGGTACTGGGCTAGATCTGATTATCTCATAGGAAGACTATGTGCGCACACACCACACACAAATCATTCTGGAGGGTATTAAATATTTTGAAAAAACAACAAACCAATAATCATGGGAAAAATCAGAAATTGGTTGGGCTTCCTTACATTTTGGGGGACTCAGTATTGTTTTTATTTAGGTTGACATTGGGAAGGGAGTTGAATGTGGATAAAGTTTCCACATCTTTCAGAGCTAAAGCTCTTCATAAGACCCTGCTCAGATATTTCTTCTGAGTTCTATCTTGTATCCAATTCTTCTCAAATAGCTGCTAGCAGTCATTAAGTTCAAATTAAGCATTTTTTTTTGTAATAGGAGATATTTACATTTTAGAAAAGTAGGGATGCATTTGTAAGAGATAATGGCAGGGTCTGACTATTTTCCTCTCTTTCTAGGGCATACAGCTTGAATACATTTCCCAGAATTCCTTACAGTTAAGTAGCGAATGTGTTTTATGCTATCTCCAGGCCTGGCCCATCAACAGTCTCCATGTGATTCTCTATATTCTTTCTCTTTCCTTGAGGGATGACCTAATGCAGATCATTTAGTGGAGACAGCCCCCAGGGATTTGGAGCCATTTGGATGGAAGGAGCCTGGGTCCTTGAATGACTGTCTGGAGCAGAGCCTACCTGATGGCCTGCATTGAACTGTGTGATATGTGTAAGAAATAAGCCTTTAAAGTGTGAGACCACTGAGGTTTGGGAGGTGTTTGTTGGTTGGATTAGTTAACCTGCCCTGACTCATACAGACCTCTTAGCCAATCACAGTTTATTCTTTTCTAAGAGATGTGCACTGTATGAAGCAATTCTTTATGTACCCTAATACCTCTGTAAAGCTCAAGGGTTTGAGGGTAACCACAAAGCATTACCACCTTCGTGAAGAATTTCCAGATCCATCCTTCCAAAGGTAGTATTATTTCCTCTTTTATGACAACATGGTAACAAATGTTTACCTCTCTTATGTAACCTGTCACACAGTACTGAAATTTTTTTTTTTCTTTTCTCTCTTTTTTTTTTTTTTTTTTTTTTTTTTGTCTTTTTCATGACTGGTACTCAGCCAGTGAGTGCACCGGCCATTCCTATATAGGATCCGAACCAGCGGGGGGAGCGTCGCCACGCCCTCAACGCCACATTCTCCTGAGTGCGCATGGGCTCGGCCCGTACTGAAAGTATTTTAATGGTGTAACTTGACAACCTTCGACGAAAAGAGGGATTTGGTCCATATTAGGAAGTGGGGTAGATAGTCTCCAAAGATGGTCACTATCAATTCCTCTCTTGCACGTGCATGTTTCTCCACCCATCAACGGATAATTTGTTTCCCCTCCTCTGGTGTCTAGACTGGCCTTATGACTTGCTTTGACCAATAAAATGTGGAGAATATGACATTCTGGGACTTTTTAGCCCAGGCTTTAAGAGGAATGGCTGTTTTGACATCCTCCCTCTTAGAAGCCAGCTGCCATATAAGAATTCTGACTATCCTGAGACCACCATGCTATGAGAGAGCCCAAGCCTATTAGGGGAGAACCCACGTGGATAAGCACTTAGGCACCAAATGTAAGTGCAACATTTTTGCACATTTCTGCTCAGCACTGATGCTAGCTGAATACAGCTGGGTGGTTGACTCCTAATACCAAATGGATCAGGAGTACCTTCCAGCTGAATCAACTCACAGAATCACAAAAATGCCCCCTAATTGTTGCTGGCTTAAGCCACTAAGTTTTGGAGTAGTTTGTCACACAGCAAGAGATAATTGAATCAGGAGGAATCGTAGGTGTGAAGTTCTGATTGGTTAAGGAAAGAACTGTAAAGTCTCCCTTGGGATTGTTCATTGTTTTGTTTTAAGTCATGAAATAGAAACATGGCTTTCAAAGAAGTCTGAGAAAGACTATTATTCTCAGGGGCATGCAGTGGTCAGAAACCACTACCTGTAGGTAAATCTCAATCAAGTTGCATTTAAAACACTGTTTGTATTGCTCTTAGAAAGAGTTCTTTTCTTGAGAAATAATTTAACACTCATTATAGACAACGTGATGACCTGTAGGTACAACTAGCAGAGATGGCCCTGCGCTAGGAAGAATAGATGTGAAATGGAGCACACCTGGACAGAAAGAAACCCAGTGAAGACAAAATATGCAAGGGCTGTTGCTTACCTGTTTTGCCCCACACTCTGGGTATACCTATTTTGATTTCAATAGACAGGTAAAGATCATTCACTTCATATGTCGATGTATAACATAGACAGAGGGGTTCTTTAACCTGGGATTTTTGAAGATAACAAAAGGATTAGCTGAGAAAAGATGAACTGTGCCGTGGAAAGAGAACCACACCCATTTTAATATTAAGTTGACTAAATATTTACTACAAATTCCAAGGAATATACTGTGGGGTTCTATAATAACTTCCAGTTACTTCTTAAGGAGCTGATAAGAGCATTTGAATTGTTTGTTTGACCAAGGGACCCAGCGTGTTGGATTCAGCGTTTGCTTATCACCTACCCATCCCTCCATTTCTAAACTACATATAGAAGCACTTGCTGTTTGCCTGGTGCTGCATATATCGCTGGGAATATTAACAGACAGGTAATATTACCAGAGTGGTTTTCATGTGGGAGCCCATTGCACATCAGTCTGCTGCTCTTCCGACTGAGCCCCAAATGGGTCTTGACCCATTCCATTCTGTATCGGGCATGGATGCTTTCTTGTCTGAAGACCCAGTCTATTATTTATAGAATCCCATTATTTGCTCCTGTGATTGAACAAAGTTTTCTTGAAGCACAGAATCTTTATCGCTGCATTAAGGTTGTTTGATGTCTCTACTATGCCCTGACGAATGCTGGCAGCCTGATTCACTCCTTAATCTGGTGTAATACAACATTAAATGAGACATTTCTTCTTTCCCATTTCAGCTGAGGCCTCAACACTGAGAATATGTAGCAAGTTTCCACATTCTAGAGAGAGAACTATATCAGGTATTTCGGGTAAAATAGGGTATTATGTTTGTCCAGGGGCCTTTAGCCTGTCACTAACCTCAAAAGTGTGTGAAGGAGGCTGAAGAAACTGAAGAGGCTGAGTGGTGGGTGGAACTTACCTCTACCCCATAACCACCTCTGGATGCTTGATTGGAGGTAGAAACACATCATCCAGCTATAGCCATGGGACCAGAGTGAAAGTCCATGGAAAACCTGGGAAAGGATTCCCAGAGTTCAGACGGCACACAGATTGCTGTCTGACACTGGCCTGCACATGTCTAAAGTCTGGAAATTGGCAATTTCTGTGAGAGAAGAGAAGAGAGAGGGTTGCCAGAGGAGTGGCTTGAAGTTTGAAGTTCGGCTCAGCAAAGAGGCAGATTTCTGATGGGTGGATTGAGTACTTAGGAAGGGACCCCTCTCAAGAAGACTGCCTGCCTAGGAGAGAGGGTCCAGGCAAAAGCATCCTGCAAGGGGTGATGAGGTGGCAGGTGGCTTCTGGAGACTGTATCCCCAAAGCAAGGGAGGGAGAAGTGGGAAGTTACCAAAGGATGGCTGGTGCTGTGGTCTGAAAGAAAAAGGCCCCCAAATTCATATGTTGCAACTTAATCATCAACGTGATAGTATTAAGAGATGGGGCCTTTAGGAGGTGATTAAATCGTGAGAGTGGAGCCTTCATAAATGGGATTAGTGCTTACAAAAGGGCTTGAGAGGGCAAGTCTTTTCCTTCCATCCCTTCCATCATGTGGGGACACAGTGTTCAAGGTGCCATCTTGGGAACAGAGACCCAGACCTCACCAGACACTGAACCTTGATCTTGAACTTCCAAGCCTCCAGAACTGTGAAAAATAAATTTCTGTTGTTCATAAATTACCCAGTCTCAGGTATATTGTTATAGCAGCACAAATGGAGTAAGACAGTGGGTCACTGAAATACACAGCAAGGCATCCTGTGAGAGAATGGGCCAGCTTTTGTGCACCTGCTATACCACCAGAATACAAGTACACCGTCAAGTAAGGCCTTTACCCTCCTGAACGCTTCTGCTTCACTCCTACCCACCCTGGAGTAGCCAGAAGCAGCAGGGTAGGGGACTGAAAGTAGGAGAATAAAGTGGAGAAAAATTAAAGAAGCCAATCATGCCCCACCCCCTTCTACAAGCTTTTTAGTCTGAGTCAGGTGTATGCTCTGAGACCATTGTCATCGTTGAATTGGATGAGATATTTTAGCTTTGCTTTTAGGCTATACCGGGCTCCAGGATCTGCAGATTCATTGGTGGAAACCAATAAAGTTGTTTTTCACCATGGCCCCGGCCCCCAAGTGCAGCTTATTCAATATACAGATGGCACCCAACTTAGGATGGCTCGACCTTACAATGGTGTGAAAGTGACACGCATTCAGTAGAAACTGTACTTAGGGTACCCATACGTCCATTTTGTTTTTCACTTTCAATACGGTATTCAATTACATGGTATGTTCTACACTTTATTAAAAAACAGGCTTTGTGTTATATGATTTTGCTCAAATGTAGGCTAATGTAAGTGTTCTGAGTACATTCAAGATGGGCTAGGCTAAGCTATGATGTTTTGTATGTTATTTTCAACTTACGATGGGCTTATCAGGATGTAACTCCACGGTAAGTCAAGGAGCATCTGTCCTGGGTATATCAGGAATGGTTTTTATGACGTTATTATTTTCTGTCTTAATCCAAGTGGTCTGTTAACCTCTGTTTGCTGGGTCATTTGCTGCAATTGGTATTTAACTGGAATAGAGATGGGAGATGTATAAATTCTTTCAGTGGAGAGAGTGGGCTAATTCTGAGTTAAAGATGGATTTAACTGTTTTCTATAAAAGTGGGCACAATGACTTAACCTTCTGGCATCCTTCAACATCCTTCTCTGAGTAAGGTAGGTGACAGGTTGCCTTTCTTTAGCCATTTCATTACCAATATAAAGGAGGTTTCATGAACCTGTAATAAAGGGCAGGATGTCTGATATCTCAGAAATGAAAAGAATTAGAGGAAACTGGATTACGTTGAGAATCCCATAGTGGAGATCAAGGCAACGAATTATTAGAACTTGAGCTAAGGCTGTGGCAGAGTGGAAAAATAATTAGGGATGGATTTAAAGGTAAAAATAGAGGCTTCTGGTCAAGATGGCAGAATAGACAGTCCCCAGGGTCACTCTCTCCCACAAACCAACCAATCTACAACTATATAAAAGCAACAACAGCCAAGATGTGGCCGCTAGAGCTCAAGGGAAGAGGAGGAGAGACCTACGGAGTGCATGAAGGTGGGAGAAGCCACGACAAGAGTAAGAAAAAAACCACTCTGACCATTTCGTGCTGCGGCCACTTTAAAGATGGAGCTGCTGAGTGCACGGAGTAGGAGCCGGTAAAAGCTGCAGCTGTGCCCTTAGGATGGAGTTGCTTGGAGGCGGCAGGGGAGAAGAGGGCCTTGGTGGCCCCAAGGAGAGCAGGACCACTAACGGTGTTCCTGTGGACCCACACAGGAGTGAGGAACCAGAACAACTGAAAAAAAAGGAGCCACTCAGAGGCCAGTGAGTCAGTGCAAGGGACCAGTGCAGGGCCTGTCCCATGGGAAGTGTTTGCAGCACTGGCGGTGGGGGAGACGGGCCCACCAGGGGAACACTGGGGCATAGCAAGGACAGCTGATCTGCCCCCCAATCAGCCTAGGACCACACAGAGGAGACTGGTCAGGAATATAGGATTACAAGGAGTGTAGTTTGATGAAAAGACTCAGGACCAGATCAGAGTTTCTACACAAGCCAGGTGCACCCGGTCTCTGGAGAGGCAGAAGTACCTATAAGGTCAACCATTAAAACTGGACCTCCACAAAAAGACTTCCCTGGGGAATCAGCAGCAAAGCAGCAATTTAGCTCAACAACACAGCTCAAGTACTGGTTCCCACAGGAAGTTCCTCCATTTTAGAATTAAGCAAAGGATAAAAATTAGTTCTGGCCCAGGCATGGTACCAGGGACCAGACCCACCCCCCCAACCAGGCACACCACCAGTACCTTGGGGCCCACCCGGGCTCCTGAGGCACAGAGCCGGGGACTGGAACCCCCCACAACAAGGCACACTGCCAAATATAAGGAGCATACCAAACACATCACCTCCATGTGGGTGGCCCACTACAGCCACCACAGTAACCAAGGCTGCTGTGAAAGTGGCTAAACACCACAACCACCACACAGATGGTCCACCAGCCACAGGAGTGCATTGACACAAGGAGAGTCACCAGCAGAGACCAAAGAAAAGAAGAGGATGTCTCTCGCCACAAAACCCATTCCAGAGTGACAGAAGAAGCATCTGCTCTATGATAATATTGGGGGACCTGAACACGACTCTCAGCATTGAACAGATCCTGTAGGCAACAAACCAACAGAGGAACCATTAGTCTTTTAGAGGAAGAGAAGAAATCTAGGGTAACTAGAGAGGGGAGGGGGTAGGGAGAGGAGGATGAGGAGAGATTGGACAAGGGACATAAAGAATAAGTACAATTTGTAACAATATATATGCTAGCAATATTGATTTGATCAACATATGTCAACATTGAACCCCCAAGTATGTATAATCAATTATGATTCAATAAAAACTAAAATTAAAAATAAAAAAAATTTAAAAATTTAATTTTCCTATTCTTACACACCCCAGCTTTGCAAACATTATCAGCCAACCGCTCCACAAAACCAATTCCAGTAACTCATATTCTTATGTCATTGGTTTGCTTCATGGAAAATTTCCTGATTTTCATTTATTTCAGTAGTTTGGAATATGCCTCGGCACCTTCTTTAATTCTGGGTGGAGAGGTAAAGCAAGCCAACAGCAGTGAGACATAAAAAAGACCACGGAAAAGAGGAAAGACACAGAGGTGTGCTGGCTTTTTCCACTACACCATCAATGAAGACCTCGGCACTGACAATGGAGAGCCCCCGCAGAGTCCAGGCTGTCTGAACTAGCCATGGGTCTGCAGAGCTTTCTCCCACAAACCAATCACACAGCTCATGCGGGTGCAAGAAACAGCTTAGCTCTTGCTCTCCACCACTTCGTTGAGATTAACCCACAAGGTTTTATAACTCTGAAAATGAGACAAAAGTAGCACTTGTCCCCGAAGTGAAATGTCAGGGTGTTATTTTCACTGGTGCAAAAAAGGGACTGTGTCCACTAAAACCAATGAAAGAGGGCTACTAACCACTTCTAAGTGGGTGGGAAAATGTGACCTGTTTCTCCATTTTACATAACAAGCGAAAAATTAGCCCATCTGAGGGAAATGCAGACTTTGAATTCCGTCAAATATTTACTGAGTTGGCACTAGGTTTGAAGCTGAGACACTGACAATGACTCAGGAAAAACAAGTATATTATCAGTCACATGTTTATGTAAAACTTTATAGTCATCTATGTTTTAAAAGGAGCTGGGTGACAAATGGCATAACAAAAAGAATTCTATCAGTTTGAAGGTATAATGAGCACGTGTGTTCTTATTTTTAACTTGAAAGTAAGTAGGTCTAAAGTTCCAGGTAAAGCTGAGCATTAAGAGTTATTCAATCAGCAATTGCGGTTCTGGCCACTGCAGTGATATTTGAAATGCAAAAGCTACCCTGTCCTTCTCTTGTAAATACATGTGAGTGCAAGAAGCTATTCTTGGTCATCCTTGACATTTTTGTCAATATGTTATGTACATGGTGACATTTTGGTGGTTTATGATGCATGTTGGCGGAGAGAGGGTTGGTTTCTGGGGCCTTGGATTTTAATACTGAGATTAACAACAGACAATCTTGGGTCAACCTGGGCCACATCAGTAACAGATGGATTTATCCAGGATGTGTTTTGAATCAGTATATCAACAGCAAACAAAACAGTGCCATAGGACTTCTGAAGACCATTCACAGTGCTTTCCTGGGGGAAAATGAAAAGCTCTGTAGAGTTGGCCCCCATGGACTTGAGCCCTACCATTTTAGATTCTAATCCACCCCAGCCATCAGAAAGTAACTGATAACATCGTTTCTCAGCCTTTTGGCTAAGATCAAGTATAGAATGTAACTGATCACTGATCACTACTTTTTTTTAAAAGTAATAATAAAATACCTGTTTCAACACAGGAACTTATAACATTATATGGGCATTCAAAAGGCATATATAAATCTTCAAAGACGCCATCTTTAGGTACCCAGCCAACTGCTCAAATGACAAGAACATTCCGCGTGCACTGCATAGCGCATCCTGTTCCACGGAATTGCTGCAGCCCCAGCAGCAAAGCTCAGCAGAGGGCAGGCAAAAGACCCCGGCTGCTCTGTGCTGACCCAAGCACACAGCCTTGGTAGCCACTCTGGCAGAACAGCTCATCCCCAAGCCAGCAAGGATTCTGAGGGAAGGCCTCAAGAGCAGGGGTGAATCAGACGAGGACCAAGACACAGTGTCCAGGGCCCTGAGAAACTAGGTCAAGGTCTGCTGCTCCTCCTCAGCCTGAGCCACCATCACCTGGACCTGGGGACAGCAGCCATCTCCTGACCAGTCTTCTTGCTTCAGCTTCCACCCTCTAGACCCCCACAGCAGTCAGAGAGACTGCAATACAAAGTTGTCTTCCCAATAGAATGGCTCCCTGTCTCATTCAGAATCACAATCTGAGTCCCTGAAAAGGCCTGCAAGGTCCTCCAAGGGCCACCTCGTCACTCTCACCTCAGCACCTGTGGTTCCTTCTCCCAGACAGCCCCCATCCCTGGATACCTTAGGCTGCCTCCGTACCCCCTGCAGGCATCGGCTCAAAGGCAACCTGGCACCCTGCACAAAACAGCCACCCACACCCCAGCCCACACCCCATCAGCCTCATCCTGCCAGCTTTTGGCCCTATCTGGCACTGGCATGCTCAGTTACGGCTATCTGCCACCTTTGCAATAGAAGCCCCACGTGGGCAAGGGCTGTCCAAGCATGGTTCACTGTTGGAACCCCAGAGCCTCCGCACTACTGACACTGGGGCCGGCTCATTCTCCAGCACCAGAGGCCAGGCTGTGCACTGAAGTACGTTTAGCAGCATCTCTGATCTCTACCCACAAGTTGCCCTTAGAACACACTCCCAAATCCCCAAGGAGAGATGGCCAGAAATGTCTCCAGACACTGCCACATGTCCCCTGCAGAGCTAAATTGCGTCTAGCTGAGAACCACCACTATTTTACTGGAAGTAGTGAGCCTAGCGGTGGGAAGATCTTTTACAGCTTCAGTCACATGCTGCTGGGAAAATACCTAAGCTGATGTTGAAGTTAACTGCTAACTGTTTTCTGCTGCCTCTCTCTAACTCCCTTTCACCCACTTTCCCATCTCCCACCACTGGCACGTGAGCCCCACAAGAGGGGGACTCTCCAAGGGGTCAGTATGGACAGGCCGCCCACGCCTCCCTCGATTCTGGGTTTTGGAACTAAACTCTTGGACTGCAAACAGCACAGTGATCTGGGCCAACTTCATTTCATCCCATAAGTAAGTTCATCCGAGCATCTGAACATACATCCAAAAGCTATTCAGACACGTATGAGAACTGCCTTCTAGAATATCGTACAAGGGTGCCGAGAAGATGTGGCTGAAGATCTTGACCTTGAATCTACTTCACCTATTCTTAGTATCTGTCCAATATTAAGTAAGTATAAGTTATGGAACAACATCTAATCATATGAGGTGAATTTTTTTTAAGTCTCTAAAATCACTGAATGTTATGAATTTCAAGTTCTAGAACATGATAGCATCCACACCTGGAGATTAATAATTCTGTACACATTCAGGGTATTTTCAGATTTGTAGCCAAGCAAATGCAACAATAAAGAAAGTTTATAACACAAAAGCTTCGGCTGTATTAACATGTTAAACAAACAGGCATGACATCAATCCTGGAGTGGTAAACTGCCCTCAGGCCAAATCTCGCCTGCCTCCTGTCTTTGTAAATAAAGTTTCATTGGTACACAGCCAGGACAATTCACTTACATGTTGTCTATGGCTGCCCCTGTGCTACAACGGCAGAGTTGAGCAGATGCAACAGAGATCCTATGGCCTGCGAAGCCTAAGATATTTGCTAGCTGGCCTTTGACAGAAAAAGCTCAATGGCTCTGCTCTAACCGGTTCTCTCTCTTTCGCAACATTTCATTTCCAGCAACTTCACTCGCCCAGCCACAAAACCAAGACAATGCAAAGAACAAGTAGAGAGGAAGAATTTACCACAAATTCTGAGCACTTCTGACACTGGTGAACCTCCAATGCTACCCAACCACGTGGAAAATAAGGAAGCAACTCAGAACAGAAGTGTCATGATGGAGGGAGAACATTTTGATAGGCAGAAGAGTAAAGATATTGAAGAATCACAAAACTGACTGACTATGTAACATGACGACGAGAAGTTAAAATGTGAATGCCCATTCTGCACTAGACACTGCCCTAAGTGCTTTACCTCGCCTTATTGAGTCTTCAAAGCAATGTCAAAGGCAAATATTTTGTTAACATTTTATGCACAAAAAAAAAATCGAGGCTCACAGAACCCAAATAACATGCCTTGGAGCACACAGCAAATGGCAGAGCCAGGAGTCAGACTGAAGGCTCATGTCTGAAGTAAGGACCACCCGCACTTGGATGGTTATGAGGCCAGGAGGAGTTGAAGAAAGTATGGAAGGTTCCCCATGAATCACTGTTGAATGAATCCTTTATGACGTACCTAGGCTAGTGATAGTAAAATACATGAGCGTGCATTCACTCACTCAGTGATACGTATAGAGCGAATGTGGGGCAGGCATCTCTGGGGGTGTCTGCCCATTTGAAATCAAGCCTCCATTATTCTCAGAACCACAAGTGGGCTTCCAGAGCTCTGTAATCCTCCTGAAAGCTTGCACGTGCTGGCACCTTTTTCCAAACACAGAATCCCTACCTTGTGTCAGATTTCCCAGGGTCTGTGATTCCAAAATCCTGTAGAATCCCTGCACTCTACAGTGAAGCCTCGGAGCAAGTCTAACAAGGTTGTCAACTGTATTGAAAAATACTCACAAAACACAGATGGAGGATACACTTACAGATATTGGGTTGAACTGTGCAAATATCACCAATTTAACAGTTCTAAGCACCACTGGAACAGAAAAAGAACATTAGTAGAAAAACTAGTGACACCCAAACCTCTAGAGTTTGGTTAATAGTAATGTATCAAGGTTGGCTTCTTGGTTTTGACAAATATACTATGCTGATGTGAGATGTTAATAATTGGGAAACTGTCCAATCTTTGCAACTTTTCTTTAACTCTAAAACCTTCCAAAACATAAGTGTATTAACACAAACAAACAAAAAGTACTGGGTTGCAATCATCCTGTGCCTAGAACAATCTCCTAAGACAAAAATGAAAAAAAAATAAAACTGGGCTGGCCAGTTAGCTCAGCTGGTTAGAGCGTGGGACTGATAACACCAAGATGAAGAATTTGCTCCCTGCACTGGACAGCCGCCAAAAAAAAAAACCCCAGAAGACAAAAGACTACAGAGAAATTAATTGGATATAAGCAGCATTATTATTATAATACATATTTAATCATAAATATCAGGTGGCAATCTAAGTAGAGGAATATTTAATAAGCGATAATATATCTGCTCAGTGGCAGCCTACACCCCCAATGAGAACGCTAATGATGAACACTGCAGGGTGATGTCTTCGCTGGCTGCAAATGACAGAACTCCAATTAAACCACTTAAAAGGATAAGGACATGTTATTTCTCATTTCACATAAAAAAAAAAAAAAGTGCTGAGGGCAGACAGCTCCAGAAGCTTAATGCATCCATCCATCCACCATTTTAAAGATGCAGTCTTTCCACTCTGCCACCCTCGGCTTCTCAGCCAGCTAGCTCCTGGTGTTTGGAGCAGCGACAAGGCTGCCCAGCTCCAGGTTTACGTGGAGACAGGACATTAATTAGCAGAAGGACTGCCTTCCATGCAGGTCTCCGGGGACAAGGAGGCTTCGCCCCAACCATGCGCGACACACACCTCTCCTCTCAGCTCACGGGACAGCTCTGGGTCACGTGCTCCTGCCTCAGCCAATTGCAGGCCTACATGCTACATGCTACAATCTCAGGCACTACTGCAATTTGGGACTGGACCGTTCTTCGCTGTGGTGGGGGCTGTCCTGTACATTGTAGAACAATTAGCAGCACCTATGGCCTCTGTGTACTAGATGCCGAGAGAGCCAACCCCCACTTGTAACAACACGAAATATCTCCCAATGTTGCCAAATACCTTCTGGGGGGCAAAATCTACACACCCACCCCAGTTGAGACCCACTGGCATAGAGCAACCAGGACTTCAACAGGACGTACAGAAATGGTCACATCCCTTGAGTCAAAATGAGGAGTGGCCACCCCAACAAAATAGGGGCTCTGATGGCTTGCAAGGAGGGACTGCTCTTGAGAACTCTAGAATATATACAAAAAATTCAGTGAAGTACAGAAATACAAAATGATCATTATCAATAAATAATACCTGTCTCTACACACATAATTACATTCAGGAAACATTTATTGGGGACCTACTATATGAGAGGTACTGTGTAGACAAAGAATAAAATCTAGATGAGTGCAAGGAAAGGAGATGACTTAAACTTTGTTTATTTGTGTGGCGGCTGGCCCATAGGGGGATCTGAACCCTGACCTTGGTGCTATCAGCACCATGCTAAATTTTAAAAACTTACAAATAACCGGATGTCTGCTTGGCTCCCTCATTCTCCAATTTCCATTTGTAAAACTTTTTATTCTGAAATAATTATAGATTCACTGGAAGTTGTAAAGAAATATACAGACAGGTCCCTGTGACATTTCCAGATTGGGCAAATCTGTAGAGATGGAAAGCAGATGAGTGGCTGCAGGGGCCGGGGAGGACACAGGGAATGAGTGCTGATGGACAGGGAATTTCTTTCGGGGATGATGAAAATTAGACAGTGGTGATGGTCACACAACCTGGGAAATATACGAAAACCCACTAAACTGTACACCCTTAAATGGTAAATTTTATAGCACATGAATGATATCTCAATATTTTAAGACAGGGATAACTTTCAGGGCAAATCCAGTTGACGCCATACTCCGAGACTAAGTGGCAGAAAAAGCATGTCGCCTGCAGTGGCTCTGTGGTTTCCTGGCCAAGTTCCAGGCGGCCCGCAAAGGCTACGTCCATGGTGGCAAGTGCTGTCTCTCCTGCTGGCCCTGAGGCTGGTGCACAGGAGCTGCTCAGACATTTCCCACCTGCCTCAAAGATCCACTCAGGGACACCGCAAGGCTGGTCGCCTGCAGGTTGGCACAGCCAGCTCCCCCTCCTCATCCTCAACATCAACATTGCCCCTCCTCCTTCCCACTCTCCCTTCGCCGCTTCCACTTTAAAGAAATAAAAAGAATACTCTCCGAATGGAAAGTGCTGGAGATCACACAGCACCATAAGCGGCCTTTCCAGATGTCCTTGCTCCGGATTTCTAGACTTTCTGAGCAGAGGCAGGAGCAATCCTCAAAAGGCTAGGGGCATCTCAGGCAGCCTGACACCTACTGTGCATGCATTCAGGAGGCCGGGCCAGCTGTCTAGGCTGCTGCAGATGGCTGAAGTGCGCTGCTCCTGTTCCACTGCACATGTAGACGTTCTTGAGAGTCAGTAAGTGCCTATTAATCAATGGTATGCTAGGAACTGAAGAATGCATTCGCACTAATATATGGTCCCAGTTTCACATAGTGGTTCAGGATTTTTCATGTGAGCATATTTAACATCCATTCTTCATGGAAACACAGCAATGCTGCCTCCATCGTCTTACCCTGTGTTGCACAGTATCTCAGAAGCTGACAATCCAACTTGACACAAATTTGGCTGCTATAGATCAATCATCGTACCCAGATAAACAGAGGTAGCTCAGAGCTTCTCAATCAGGAAATACTGCCCCCAGGGGACATTTGACAACATCTGCAATCATTTTTGATTGTCAGAACTTGGCAGGGGGAGGAGGGAGTTGCTACCTGCCTCTAGATCGAGTAGGCAGAGGCCAGGGAAGCAGCTAAACACCCATGCCACACAGAACTGTCCCCACAATAAGGAATTACGTTGCCCCCAAAATCACCAGTGCTGAGGTTGAGAAACCCTGGTCTAAAGTAACACTTTTCTGGTTTGAATTCCTTTTAGAACACTTCCCATGAGCAATACAGTAACTTGAATAATTCAACATGTTTCTGTATGTAACCAAGTTATTGAACACACAAAACAACAACAACAAACAATGAAGGCCTCTGAGTGGCATCCCTCGAAGGCCTCCCGGGTGGCCCCGGTGTGTCTCAGCTACTCCGAAGGTGTTAGCAAGGTTTCTTTAACCCCTTCCTGATCCCACCTGCCTGTGTCCAAGCATTGGTTAAGTCCTCCGCAGCTCTCATTTCCTTCACGATTTCCCTGACGTGGTTCTTGCCTTTTGTAGCCCTAGCGCCCCTCATCTCTCCAGCTCAGGCCCGTCACCATCCAAGAAAACCTCCGATAGTTTTTAACTGGCTTCTTCTCTCAGAAATCCAACCTGTGCAACACCCCTATTTGGTGAACTCATCAGCTGTGACTCCGTGTGTCACATGTGACATGAGTCCCAGTGGAAGTGAGACTGCATGCTCAGTCCACAAGAAATGAGGACCCACTAGGGGTGCTGTGAGCAGCCAGGGAGAGAAAATGGATGTAAAATGCTGAGCACTGTACCTGCCTAGGCTTGTAATGTCAGCTGTTGTGGCTGTTATCAATGACACCAAACTGACCAGATGCTTCCATGCTCACTGGGAAAACAATGCATGGGGGTATGTTAGTTTCCAACTGATGCTGTAACAAATTGCCACAAATTGAGTGGCTTAAAAAAACACAAATTTATTATCTTACAGTTCCAGAGGTCAGAAGTCCAAAATCAGTTTCACTCAGCTAAAATCAAGGTGTCACAGGGCTACATTCCATCTGCAGGCTCTAGAGGAAAATTTGTTCCCTTGCCTTTTCCAGCATCTAGAGGCCACCTGCATTCCTTGGCTCATGGTGATATAATTCCAACCTCTGCTTCCCTTGTCACATGTCTATCATTCTCACCCTTACCCTCCTACTTCCCTCTAGTAAGGACCCTTTGATTACAGTGGGCCCACCCAGATAATCCAGGATCATCTCCCTATCTCAAGATTCTGAACGTAATCACATGGCAAAGTCTCTTCTGCCATGGAAGGTAACTTATTAACAGGTTTTGGGGACCAAGATGTGGACATCTTTGAAGGCCCATTATACCACAGAGGGATGAAATATCAAACAACAATGAACGCAAGAAAAAATAACCAGTTGCTATCACACAGTGCAAGGGACACACAGTGACCTAGTCGAGGGAGGGTCAAGGACAGGTGTAGACCAGGGCGCAACTCTGGAATGGGACAGATGTTGCCCCTCATTGGCTACAGGAAGCACGGCCACTAAGTCAACCTCCCTTGGCCTCAGTTTCATCACGTGTCCACCTACACCTGGTGCAGCCATTGTGGGCTTTCAATGACAGCATCCAAGCAAATGCCTAGAGCACTCAGCATATGTCCCCCACACTCACAGCCAAGGGATCCCAGTGGGGAGAAGCCCATGCACAGGAGCAGCATGGAGTGGCCTCGTGGAGAAGGACACAAGCCAGCAGAAGCACCACAGAGGCAGGGACCTGTCTGCTGCTGCTCCCAATGGGGGTCCAAACCCTGGAAGAACGCCTGGGGCCGACAGGCTATGCAACAAGCACACGGTTGGTTGGTGAATGAATGAATGGAGGCATGAACAAACAAACGATTGAACAGAGGCAGGATGCTTAAAAACATGTGGGACTCAAGCAGTTGGTGGTGTATTGGAAAAAGCACTGGATTGGGGGTCAGAAGGGGGCCAAGTCCCTGCCCTTCTAACTAGCGGCAGAACACTTCCCTTGCCTGTGGCTCTCAATGCAAAAAAAGGAGTTTGAACAAGATGATTCTAGCTTTTCTAATGCCAAAGCTGTGGGATTCTAAGCTATGTGTGGTCTTACAGAATCCTACCTTCCTTACATGAAAACTCGGGCCCAGTCAAGTTGACTGATTCTCTCACTTATTCCGAACATGCCCAGCACTTCCTCATCTCCAGCACTTTTCTCACGTTGCCCCTTACCTCAGCCAGCGCTGTGAAAACACTTGACACTCTCACCCCAGGAGGTGGACGGACAAGGACAAAGACTGCCCCAGGCTCAAGGGAGCCCTCTCTCCTTGTCTCTGAAGGGATCGCCACCTGAGGAACTGAATTAATCCTGGGATGCCTGGCCACCATTCTTGCCTTCACTTTATATGTCTGTCTCCCATCTCGCAGACAAACTTGGTCTCCATATACTGTCCCAGCAAACAGAAGGCCAAGAATCTTCATAAATACTTACTTCTTCACTTTATTAGATTTAAGTGGGGATAGCTGAACTCAGTAAAATTTAACTTTGCTTTTATTCCACCAGATTAATTTCACAGAATTTTTTGGAAAAGCAGCCAACATTAGCAAAAGGACCTGGGCTAGAAGTCAAGAAGCCCCCCCACACTTACCAGGTGACCTTGAACATGTCATTTGACCTATGGGCTCCTGAAGTAGAACCTACCGCAGACAGTGATACATGTTATTTCCATTTCCTAAATCAGAGTGAAGGACAGAGAATGAAACCTGGAGGTTTCCAAACATCCACAAGCTATTTTTGGAAATGAATGACTTTTCCACTTCACTTTTCTTCAAAACAAAAAAAAAAAGGAAGGAAAGGAAAAGAAAGACATTAGACCAAGAAATAGTTGTTGCTGATCTCAATGGAAGCAAGAGAAGATTCTTCCAGGAGCTGACCTCTTATGGCCTTAAAAGCAAGACACTTTCCCATGTTCATATAAACACTGTCTATAATCTTAAAAAATGAAAAATTGAGAAATCATTGCTTGTTTATCACAAAGCTCAACGAGGACAGTTTATATAATCCAGAAATAGGCTCTGTGGAGTAAATATAGTAAACCTACTTATTAACTGAATAAAGGTTTCAAGAAGCCGGTAATGATGTTATCTGGCTCTGTTATGTGAGGTTCCAACCTGGCAGATTCCAGAGGTATAGACTGTGTTCTCCTCTAAGCAAAACCCTGTTCAGAGGACTTTTAATATACCACTGAACTTCTCCATACAGTGCAGGTCAAATCCCATCTAGTGTACAAATGGGTCCCCAAAAGCTCATGCCGTGACATAATCTTGGTCTTCCACTATCGTCACGATTATTGATCTCAAATGTGATACCATCCACCATTCTTAAGCTGCTCGTGGCTGGCACGTCCAGTACCGTACAACTCCAACCGAACTACAGGAAACAGAACATTAAGTTTCAGCCACTCGGTCCATCTATAGGATTAATATCAAAACAGCCCTTCTGGAAGCACACATATACACGACTGTCGAAGCCAGTGAAACTTTACAAAGGAGGCAAAAATGTTCTTCCTACACTTTCTGCCCAAATGGCAAATACCTTTTTATATGGTGGTCACTGTACTCTGAGTTAACATATGCAGAATACATGTGTGTCACTAGTGTAAACCACACAAGACTCATGCAAGGCAACTACCAGCCATAGAAATGGTGAGTCAGCTTTCTGTTTTTTAACAAAGTTTTCAGGTATCAGTCACAGTAAACAATGAAAATTATATGCACAGTGTCAATCTACAGAAATAGTGAATTTAAACCTAAGGTAGGTTCATAATCAAACTACAAAATTCTGTTTTTAAAATACTGATTTTTTTTAACACATCTGTAGCCACATCTTTAAAGATGTTTCTGGAGGCCTGCATCTTCTTTGTTGTCACTTTAAAAAGTAGAGTTACAGCAATTCACCAATGAGCCCTGAGCCGGTAGCATCCGTTCGTGTTAAACATAACACTGAATGGAATTACTGTAAAAGCCTAGAAGAGATTTTGTTTACAACCCTTGCCCTTCAGTTACTCTGCATGCAGCAGCGTGTGTTATGCTATTACAGTTTGTAATAAATTATACAGAAAATGATGTTTAAAGTCAAAAACAATTTTTGCCAAACCTACTACATTAATTTCTTCCTTCATAATTTCAGTTTCTTCAAAAATCGATTGTTCATTTGCCCCTCTCCTGTCAGTTCTCTATTTGGAAGCTTTTGGGTAAAAGTCCTTATTTCCCCAATAACATATTCAAATCAATTGTGACACAAAAAGGGTTTTGACTGTCAGATGCACATGGAGAAAACGTTGCACTCTGACATACAGTTCTTTCCACACAATAAATGTTAATTACAACTTTAAAGGCTAGCCGGTCACCTGTAAAAATCGGCAACATTCTGTTTTGAAAGGGGACGGAGAAAGGCTATTCCAGCCTTTGGCCCTCCACTTACATGTCTGTGGCTTGCTGAACATTCCATACATATTTCAGGCAAGGTATTATGGGAGCTGAAGTTCAAGGTGTCCCCTGCTGAATTTTCTCTCACTATAAAAACAGTGTCTCTAAAAAGTACACACGTTTTTACTTTACAAAAAATGTAAAATATCCACTTTTGTTCACTCAGTTGACACTTTTAGCACTAGAAGCAGGACCTTTTGAAAACCTATAACAAAGTTATGTCTGAAAAGAGTGAAAAATGTTATTCAGTAACAAACTGATTTCTGGGGGGGGGAAAGCATATGAAATGCTGATGAAATACATGGAAATGAAGACTCTACAAACCGGTTTCTGTAGGGTCTGCTCACCTATGTTGCAGGTTACACCATTAAAATGAAAATACTTACATTTAGATCTTTCATCACGAATCCCCACTCCACTATAACCACAACTCTTTTACGTTACCCTCATAAAACGGGGCTCTGCCTTTTCGAAGCAAAACAATATTTTTAACTGGTTCATTTTCCAGTCCTTTGGGTTTTTAAGAGACATACGATACAAAATGGCACCACCTTCCAAGCACTTCAACGATTTCTAGAACCATCCAAGGCTTGATCAACCAGCTGGGGCTCTAGCCTTCAGTTAAAATTCTAATATGATCTCACCTGCTTTTCAAAATAACTAAGCATCTTTTTAACCCACAAAACTGTGCTAAGATTTATATTAGTTTTTGAGTCCAAAGGTTTGCAATGTTTGGAGAGAATGGTAGGGAATCACGATGCTTTTGTTTTCTTTCGTTTTTCCCTATCTGAACCCAGATAAACCTTCAAAGGATTCCACAGCGTCCCTCCTCAAGAGTTCCTTTTCAAATGCCAATGCCATGCACGCTGCCTTTCCTGTGCAGGTAGAGGAAGCAGGCACAATGTCACCCCACCGCGCCTCTTCAAATCTTGAAATCACTGGGAAGCCTGCAGTATTTCCTTTTTGGCACTCAGGCCCCGGCAGAGAGAAATTGCTCTAGGGAGGACAAGATATCAGATAACCAGTGGAAACGCTTGGTTTCAACAGAACTCCCAATTCCACAAAAATACAACTCTCTAATAGCAGTTGCACCACTGAAATCCATAGACAGGAGAGCAGAAAGTTAAGGAAAAGCTTCATCTCGTGAAATTCATTAAATGAAATCTGCTAGTGCTTTTAGAAGAATCAGGTTTTTTACTGTGATCGTATTTATTTACACGAATAAGACAACTCCGTGCCCCACGCATCGCTTGCACAAAAAGGAAACTTAAAATACAACTCTGTTTTTCCTTTACGCCCAAAACATATGGGACTAATCATATTCCATTCTGGCCGCCCTACACGAGTGTTTTTTCAAACAAAATTTTAACTCACTTGACTCTTACGGCGCTAAAGAGCAACCAACAGAGTTTGGGAACAGGCTCTCCCAACTCCAAAAGGGCTGAGAACCCCTAAACTGCCCGTCTGGCACCAGGCTTTGGAAGGAAACCGGGCTGAGTCGGCCGGACAAGGAACCCGCGCCCTCCGGGTCGTCCGGGTCGCCGCCGCGCGCCAAGTCACAGCCTCCGAGCCACCGCCACTGCCGCCACTGCCGCCGGTGCCGCCGGCCCCTCCATTTCCGCGCGCGACCGGCCATCTTCGTTCCGGCCGGCCGGGTGGGCGGGGCCGGGCGCACGCAGGCTCCACCTCCGCCCCGCCCCGCCGCTCCGCCCCGTCAGCCGCTCCTCCTCCTCCCGCCGCCTCCGGCTCCTTCCCCCGCCCTTGCTCCGCTTCCTCCTGACCCCTCCGCCCTCAGCCGCCCCTCCTCCGGCCGCCCTCGGGGGCTCCTCCTCTGCTCCCCGCTGCCCGACCTCACCCTCTTCCCTCCCGCGCCGCTGCTCCTCCTCCCGCGGCCTCCTCCTCCGCGCGCTCCTCCCGCTTCCCTCCCGCTCCACCCCCTCCACCGGCCTCGGGAAACCGCACGCGGGCCAGGATGGGCGCCGCCGCGTCCGCCCGCCCCCGGGCCACCGCGGACAGGAAGGAGGGCGGGGAGGACGGCGCCCCACGCGGGCTGATTCCTGGGACCGAAACAATTCCCGGCGGGGAGGGCGGTCACCTCGCTTGACCCCTTCCCGGGCCGGGGATGTTTGGGGTCTTCCCCTCTGCGCACGTGGAGGTCGGGGACTCAGCCCTGGGGTTCCCGATCCCCCAAGCTGGTCCTGGGAAGGTGGGTAAAGTCCCTGAGGGGAGGCCGAGGAAGCTCGGTAGCTGCAGGAGGAACGCGCAGCCGGCCCTCTTGGGGGGGGCGGGAGGACGCACCTGGAAGCGAGGATCTGGGCAGGTGGCCACGTCGCGTCCCTGCCCGGGAGAGCCCCAGAAAGGCGGGCCCGGGTTTCCCACTCTGGGCGGGGGCCCCTCGACCTTCCCTGAGCTCTTGCATTCAGTCTGTGGGATCCCAGAGTTTGACAGCTGGAGCAGAAATCCAAGTAGGCCGTTGCTCGGGAGGAAGCGAGGTCAGCTCCTAAAACATTAAACCTGTATGGTAACTTCTGTTCCCCTCACGTCGCATAGCTGGTGACACTGAAGGCCCAGAGTTGAAGCTGTGTCTTGCTCCAGATCCCCCAGCTCCTGTAGTGCTCCAGGCCCTGGAGGTAAGACATTATGCCAGGAAATGCCAGCAAGTATCAGAGAGGATTTCAAACACTGTTCAAGTGATAGAAAAAGGTCTAGGAAAAAGTCTAACGGTGATCCAAATGCAGATACATAGGGGAAGAGACTCGAAGAAAATGTCCCAAAATGCTCATTGTAGTTTGCGTTCCTTAGGTGGGATTGTGCAAAAGCTATTTACTTTCCAGAGCCTTTGCAAAATGGTAATATTACTTTTACAAGGGGAAAAGTTGTTTTAGTAAAGAAGACTGTACAGCAAGGTCTAGGGTTCGATTCTTCTTCCCCGCCCACCACCAAAAAAACCCCAAGAAAAACAAGATGGAAAAATGTGAGGCTGACAGGAGACTATCCAAGGAATCTTTCCTCCTCACATCCCGCTACAACACAGAAACTTCCTTGCTCCGCAAGTACCACCTACCCCTACCTGCATGTTCTGTGCTAGAAATTCCACCACTTGAGTTCTTTTAGTTACACATGAACAATTAAGCGTCCAAGGGAAAGTCAAAAAAGCAAATACGTTGTGATGTTGCATGTGCCAGGGTATGTCCCAAGGGCTGGATGTCCCTGCTCTGACACCTTCCCTTCTGATTGGCATGAGTTATCGCCAATGAGGCTGCCACTGCTGTCTTTTCCGTTCCTTCCTGCTCACTGAGTAGTCACCTTACCACCCAACATGGCCATTGTGAAGCTGCATTTCCGCCCTCTCGGGCGCGGTATTGTTTCAGGATGTCACAGATCAGGACACAGATCTATCACAAATCCTGAATGTGGCTGGAGCATATTGGAGTGAAACCAACCTCCATGGAGAGGGGTGAGAAGAGAGGGAGAAACACGTCCACCACACGTCAAAGGACTCACAGAAGGAAAGACAAGGTAAGAAAAGCATCAGATGAAGAACAGGGGTCAGGAACGCTGCATCCAATTAGGAGCCCAAAGGGGAGCGTCGCTGAAGCTGACAGATATTCTCTACACGTTCATACTGGTGGCAAATGTGCGTTGTGGACATTGAGCTGGGTGTTGGGCTGCTGCAGAGAACAAGATGAAGTCTGTGCAATTAGAGTACAATTGTGACTTATCCACAAATGAAGCCAGGGTGCCAACCTCAAGCTGGGACTCAGAGGAAGCTTTGTGAGACCAAAGGGAAGATGGTTTGGATGAGGAAACTGAGGCTCAAGTGTTCAGATTCCTGAGTTCTGAGCTCTGGCCCCTTGGCATGCAGAGATGCTGTCATCCAATCGTTGTTGATTTGTGCAGCAGATGCTCCAGTCCCCCCACCCCACCCCCCAACTCCCTTGGCTGTGTCAGGCTGCCTTTTCCAGAGGATAATGAGGACAACCCTGCACTGACAAGAGATGTCTGAGAGGCTACACCCACCCCCAGGGATTGATTGTGCAGTATAACAGCCCAACCCCCTTGTCTTGCTGGGACACACTGGTGCCCTTCACACTCGAGAGGTCCCCATGGGAGCGGGCTGAGGCTAGACTTCTCCGGAAATCATAGGTTTGCCAGCTCCTCCCCTGCGCTGTCCTGCCTCACGTACACGATCAGTCACTCTACGAGAACCCCCACCTCTGTTAGAAGCACCCATTGTAGGGAGCCCGACCTAAGATAGTCTCCTACGTGCTTGCTCTCGGCCAAGCACTTATCAAATACGAGCTCATGTAATCGTCACGACAACATCTGTGGGTATTCCTAATTTCATCTGCACATTAGTAGAGGAGAAAATGTGGGGGCATGGGAGGCAGACAGAGTGGAGACCCTCCCTGAACAAGCTTAATCCACGTGCCCACCCACCGCCCCCGGACCACTCTGCCTCAGATAACCGGAGCGGGGCCGTTGCATTTGTCTTCCTAAAAGGAGCTGAAGCAGAGAGCGAGAGGCCAGGACTTGGGGTGACCGAGACCTCTTTATTACACCATTAGCACTTTTTGACTTGGACCAGGCATCTGGTGAGTGTCCTTAAAGACTTGTGAGTGGACTTTTGAAGGAGAAGTTGGTAGGGGATGAAAGGGTGCCCTAGCTTTGCGGTAAATCGGGAGGTCGTGTGTGTGTGTGTGTGTGTGTGTGTGTGTGTGTGTGTGTGTGTGTGTGTGTGTGTGTGTGTGTGTGTGTGTGTGTGTGTGTGTGTGTAATTGGTAGGGAGCATAAGGCCTGTCTTTCTTACAGTCAAGCGGGGCTTTCCATGATGGACAGAAAACCCCGTGCACACACAAAACACTGCTGGGGAAAGGAGTCTCTAGTCTTAACTGAGTGCACAGTTCTGCATTCTTTATTTCCTGCACATTAAAACCACAGCCCTGCAGACAACCGAAGTGTGAACGTCGTTGTGACCCATCCTCCCATCCGATCTCAGACGGAGAAACAGCTCAGGAAAGAATCCACTTAGGCTCTGGGTAAAGGAGATGGAAATACTTCTGTTCTCTTCCTGCCGGACCCGCTGGGAAATTCCCTTCCAAAGCTGTTAAAAGGCGCTCGTGGAAACTTGCAGAATACTTTTTTTTTGTGCTACCGGCCGGTATGGGGACCTGAACCCTTGACCTTGGTGTGATAACACCGCACTGTAACCCCTGAGCTAGCCGGCCAGCCCACAGAATACTTTCTTTAAAATGCCTGTTAAGGAGTAAATCCAACATGCAAGGACAGAGTTTGAAGATTTTCACTCTATTAGGTTCTGCCTTCTTTCCCCACTCCTCTCCCCAAAGGGGAACCTTATTTTAAAAAGGAAGGTACAAAATGGGATCTAGACACCTTCAATACTTGAGAAGCTTCTAGAAAAGGAAAATCTGTGAAGGATGCAATCATCAAGTCTAAAATGAGAAAAATAAATACTGCCAGAGAAGTCTTGCCCACCTTGTGTAAACCACAGAATGTTCTAGGAAGTGATACCGTTGGGTAATTGTCACATTGTGCTAAGAGAAAAACGGAAATCGGCCGGATTGGGTCTGACGAAGAAATGGTTCATTGTTTGGCATTCTTTGAGTGCTGAAATAATTACTCAATTACGGGTGCATGTCGTTTATTTCAATAATGCAGATGCAGGAGCCCTGGAGGAGATCAGAAGAGCTGTCTGTTTATTCCTGTCTTGATGGCTGAAGAGACCTCTCCCCGGGCTCAGGAGTTGGAATGAGGGTGGGGTGGGGTCATCCTCTGATGTTTTATTTCGTTGCTTTATGCAAAAACATAAATTTCAGACTCTCATTTGACTTGTAACCAAAAAGTCATTGTTTAGCGTTCGTGTGTGGAAAGGGAGCCTGGGAGCGCTTGTCTCGAGTAAGGCTTCCCTGATTTGTGGAGACGCGTCCAGTTTTGAGATGAAGGTTTTTCTCATTTTCTAATCTTCCACTCGAAAGAGGTGCGGGGTATTCCCGGAGAGTCAGCTGTGTGGCTGAGCCAGCCAGTCTGTGTTTGGTTCATTTTAGTGCTTTATTGTGCTCTCTCTGGGTGCTCATTGCAAAACAGCGTCTTCCTTGGAATTGATGAATGGCTGTCATGTTTTAGGCAGGCTCGATTTGTCCCTGAGTTATTCAAGTTCAGATTTTTAAACAATTTTAGACCAATTTCTCTCTCAAAGTTAGGAAACTTGGAGTCCACCACTTCTTTCCTCTCCAGGTCTCCCCTCCCAATACTGTCTTTTACTTCTTTTCCTTCCCATCCCATGGGTTCTGTTCACCAAAATGCTAATGAGGCAACTTCAAGTGTATTCCAGGCGAGCCGTCATTTCAGGAAGATGGAGCTGCCGTGAGCCAGCACGCTGCAAGATGCTTCCTCCAAGCTGGTTTTGTCCTGTTCAGGATTATGATTCTTGTCTCCTGTGCATTTAGAAAAACACATTCTTAAAACTGCAAACCTCTGCTTTATGAGTCAAGCAGAGCAGCTCAGACATCTCAGGCTTGCAGAGACAAGAAGGAGGATTTATTTGACACAGAAATGAGCAATCGTTTTTTTGTTGCTTTCATTTAGGGACACTAGGGTTACAAATGAGTTTTTTTTTGTAGTGTGAATGGAACAGTTTTTGAACACGGGTATCCTCACAGAGAGCAACAACCCTGAGATGGTTGTTATATATCAGTGATTCTAAGCTGGGACAGGAGCGATTGTGTCCCCCAGGGAACATCTGGCAATGTCTGGAGACATTTTGCTTGTCACAGCTGGGAGAGGGGTGCTACTGGCATCCAGAGGGTGAAGGCCAGAATGCTGCCACATGCCCTACAGTGCACACAACAGCCCACCGCAACAGGGAACAATCTGCCCCCATTGTCACTGGTGCTGAGGTTGAGAAACCCAATAGAATGTGTGTAATTTAAGATAACATTATATTCCCTAGGCTTCACAGTGGGAAAACAAGGCTAAGAGAATGTATCTAGATAGTGCTAAACAGCATGAGCCCTGAGACTGAAGTTCAGCTATCCCAGGTGACCTCCTGTATTAGTCAGGTTTCTCCAGAGAAAGAGTTGCAATAGGAGAGAGAGAGGTTGAGATCATAAGGAATTGGCACATGTAATTATGGCAGCTGACAAGTCCCAAGTTCTGCAGTCGGCAAACTGGAGAGCCAATGGTGTAGCTCCAGTCTCAGTCTGAAGGCCTGAGAACCCGAAGAGCTGATGGTGTAGTTCCAATCCAAAAGCCAGCAGGGTTGGGACTCAAAAAGACCTGATGTTTCAGTTCAAGTCCAAAGGCAGGGAAAGACTAATGTCCCGGCTCAAAGGGTCAGGTGGCAGAAGTTCCCTCTTCCTCAGCCTTTTTGTTCCATTCAGGCCTTCAACTGATTGGATGAGGCCCACCCACATTGGAGAGGGCAGTTGTTTTACTCAGTCCATAATTCAAATGTTAATCTCATCCCAAAACACCCTCATGGACACACCCAGGATAAAGTTTGACCAAATATCTGGGCACCCCATGGCCCAGTCAAGTGGACACATAAAATTAGCCACCATACTGCCTGACTTTATAAGCAGTCACTCTTTGTTTCTGCTCCTGGTTCTGCTCGCAGTGTGGGGGTGGAGCAGCAGTGTCACAGCAGGGCTCCTTGAAACGCCCACCCCAGACCCTGTAGGCTGAGAAGCATTGTATTAGATCCCACAGAAGGGGAAGGTATGGGGGTGCAGGCATCTAGAAAAACTGATTTTATGATATTGATGCAAAGAGCCATCTGAATAGTGTTTGCCTTGCCTCACCTCATAATCAGTAGGGAATTTTTTTTATCACTTGAGAGGTGATGAACCCTACGCCAGCCACTAGGCCGCTTTCACGCTTGCTCTGCATAATAAACACATTGAAGAGCCTGGTTCTGTTTGTGACTCAGCTTTAAGCTGTGTCGTTGTGAAGTTTAGTATGAACTCCCTGGCACAGAAGTAGAACGGGACAAAAAGCCAGCTGCAGACCAAACATTCTGAAGGCAGAGCATGATTTTTGCCTTCATTTCCTATGCATCTCCCCTGCCCAGTGTCTCTATCCAGGACTGGCTACATAATTTGTGGTCGACGTTTCACAGTACCAAATGAAAATGCCGGACCACTTGTTCAAAAACTCTGAAGAATTTCACGATGGCGACAACAGAGCAATAACATAAGTGCAGGCCCTTTGTTCCATGGGGCCCTGTGTGACTGCACAGGTGGCAGCCCGTGAAGCCAGCCCTCTCTATACCTTTGACTTCTAGTCATTGTGTCCTTTGAAAATTCCAAAAGGACAGCAATTTTCAGCAACAGCAGAGGGGATCCTTTGGGGGAAATGATCTGTGCAAATCAAACCAGGTGTTGCCCAAGCCTTCTCTGGCAGCCCAGTTATCTGCTCAGGGTCAGCATAACCCTGCTGGTGGGGAGAACCTCCACTCACCCTGATTGCCCGGGTTCCCTGGTGTTGGGGGTTACATTGTGCCCCAACCCAAAAGGTAGGTTGAGGTCTTAACCCCTGTGGATATGGCTTTATTTAGAAATAGGGTCTTTGCAGGTGTAATTAGTTAAGATGAGGTTATACTGCAGTAGGGCGGGCCTTTAACCCAATGTGGCTGGTGTCCATATAGGAAGGAGAGAAGAGACACAGAGTCCCAGGGAGAAGACCATGTGAAAATGAAGGCAGAGATTGGAGTGATGGGGCCACAAACCAAGGAATGCCAAGGATTGCTGGCAACCGCCAGAAGCTAAGGGAACGGCATGGAACAGATTCTCCCCTAGAGCCTTAAGAAAGAGCGTGGTCCTGCTGACACCTTGCTTTCAGACTTCTGACCTCTAGCGCTATGAGAGAATGCAGCCGTGTTGTTTCAAGCCCCCCAGTTTGTGGTACTTTGTTTCAGTGGCCCTGGGAAACTCGGACACCTGGCAACTTGCTCCCAGGTTCCTGCCGCTGCTTCAGTTGGGGCTTGAGTCTACAGCACTCTGTTCACAGAGTCCCAGTCAGTGCCAGGAAATCCCACAAAGCAGATGCCCACCACGGCAACCCCCAGAAATCTCGCCAAACCTATAGGCCCCATGTATGGCACGCTTCACTCCATGAGTGTGTTAAATAAAGTGTAAGAGCCAACAAGCAGTATAGACCAGACAAACCAGCAATGTTCGTATTTGCCATGTGCTGATTTGCCTTGGACTCCTGCCTACCCAGTCTGTATGAGATGAGGGAAGTATCTCTTTATAGAAACATTCCAGATCATTTTATTTTGTTTATTCATTTTTCCAATACTAGAAAACTGAAATTTGTTTGCTTCAATTTCTTTTTTCTTTCTTTCTTTTTTTTTTTTTTTTTTTTTGCAGTATATACTCACATTTGAATAACCAAGTCTAGATGTTTTAAAGGAGTGATGGGATTAGGATTAAAATAAAGGAATAGAACTTCCAAGGATTGACTGGATTTCAGCTTTGAGCATCAATGTCTGCCAACATCACAAAAGAGGGATGGCCAGACCTGATGTGTTTCCATGGACAGACACAGCACTTGTGATGCAGTCTCGCGAAAAAGTCCAACCTGAATGGGATCAAAGACTGTGAATCTGATTCCCAGCTTCCAGGAAATACAGACAACAGCGGTCCTCACGGTCTCCAAAACTGACAACATTTACTATCTCCCCCTTTGCAGAAAACATTTGCTGACTCCTGGGCTGGATCAGAACTTGAAAACCACTTTCTCTTTTTCTGCCATGTGAGGATACAGCAGGAAGTTGGCAGTCTGTAACCCGGAAGAGGGCCCTCACCAGAACCTGACCATGATGCCACCCTGGTCTCAGACTTCCAGCCTCCAGAACTGTGAGGGACACATGTCAGGTTGTTTATAAGTTACCCAGTCTATGGTACTTTATTATAGCAGCCCAAATGGACGAAGACACCAGGATTTGTCTGTTGCTGTCTCTCATAGTACTACACTGTTTCCCTTAATAGCCCCCATCAAGTTTGTACTTGTGCTTATTTGTGTGATTTTGCCTCCCAGGGACATTTGGGAATGTCTGGAGACATTTTCGATTGTCAAGCCTAGGTAGGGGGAGGGGCAGTGCTAGTGGAATCCAGTGGGCAGAGACCACTGATTGTAGGCTGCTAAACCTCATACAGAGCACTGGACGACAAGACTTATCCAGCCCAAAATGTCAACAGTATTGAGCCTGAGGAAACCTGGGCAAGAAGCAACATAGGGAAAGAACATGTTTTATTCTTCACAGCATATCTGCAAGGAACAGATAATCAAGATATATTTGCTGAATGAATAAGGTATTATCTTGTTAATCATATACATCACATCTTCTTGTCAATCAAATAACCTCAAAATCTGTGACCACAGCTCTGACAAAGCCATGTGAGGTACCCAAAATAGAATATTATTTGGAATATCCAAAGAAAATTATGTTCCTGATGACATCACAAAAAGAGAGACACCACACATGATGTGCCTGTAGAGAAAAAACACCACCACTTCTGAGGTAAGCCTGCCCCAAGCCCAAATCTAAGCAAAGCCTCTAGAAAGATTTCATGGATTCCAAAGGTCATTATGAGCAGTTAGAAAGGACATTTACCTACCACAAGATTCCTTTAAGTGCAGAGGTCTTTAGAGCTAGAGGAAAAAGTACATATCTTGAGAGCCAAATAAATGCAAAATCCCATCGAGTGATCAATGCAGTCAGCCCTATAAATGCCCATGTTTGCCTAGAAGAATCAATAATGTGTAAGGGTCAGGGGCCTTGAAACCACCTCCCATGAATTATGGCATCATGGACAGAGCAATTATTAATAGGGCTCAAGTATCCCATTAGGATCACTGTCAAGAACCTAGTCAGGGTCTGGCCCAAATCTTGTGTGTGCCCACAGGCTCAGTTACTGGGATGGTAATTATCATCTAGAATAGGGGCGAATCTTTAAGCTCTAGGAGGATTTAGGAAAAGCATAGAAACATTCAAGAGAATCAAAACTATAGGATTCATATTTGGGGTGCAGGAGGAGCCTGTGTATGATTGATATTTGATGCATTTCTAAAGTTTAAAAGAATTTCTGAGCTTTGGGAGTCACTGTAAAATGTATAATTGAGTAATTTAAACTTATGTTTTAGTTGAAAACTAATGCTATAGGCAGCATTGGAACACGTAAAGGAACTTCAGTTTCACTCTGTAAATTCAATTCATTGGATTTAAAAGTTATTTGTGTACATGAGAATGCATCTGTTAAGTGAGACAACTGAAGTGATTAAAAAAGGAACTGGGGCCGGCCCTATGGCTCACTCAGGAGAGTGTGGCACTGGTAGCGATGAGGCCTCAGGTTCAGATCCTGTATAGGGATGGCCAGTTCGCTCCCTGGCTGAGAGTGGGGCAGACAACACCATGCCAAGAGTTACGATCCCCTTACCGGTCAGAAAAAAAAAAAACCCAAAAAACAAACAAAAAAAAAAACATAACCGAATGCAGTATGCTAAGTTTTAAATGTACTGTAGAATGCATGGAGGTTTTGAATTAAGATTGCAAACAGGATCAAGCATTTTCTGAAGGCTCCTTAAAAGTGGTTGCTATTATTTGCTAGACTTACAATATAGTTGAAAAAGGAAAAGAATAACAAGGTTTCTAGGCTGAATTCTAAGGTTCAAGAAAAAGTAGGCATTGAACTTTTTACAGATAAATTGGCCATCAAATTTGTGAAACTGAATAAATCTTTTTTGTGCACACATACACACAACACACTCTGAGGTACACAAACAGTGCTTCTGAAGGGCTGTACAATGTCCAAATAAATGTGCTCACATAAAAAAACACAAATCCATCTTTGCAACCCTGTGTCAATAATATGATCAAATACCAATACTGTCTACCAGATAAATTCTACTCAAACTCAGAAACCTTGCTCAGCTCTCCAGAGCCTGCTTAGAGCCGACAAGACCTGATATGATACAAGTTGCATTCTTCCTAAAGTGTTTGTCTTCCTGCTTTTGCATGGAAGGTTAACCATACAAACCCCTTACCCATCACGCTTTCTGGTACAGTGGATATGGTTTTTGAAAATAGAAGCAAGCTATTAAAATGGCCTGTTCATTGGGATCTATTTTGTGATGTTAAAATCTTTTCCTCTGGATTTCTCCACTGGCATCAAGAAGTGTTTAAAAGCATATAAATGAAAATGAAAGATAAGATGCTTAGTAATCTGTTCTATGTGTACCAGGCCAACAGAGAGGCCATCACAGGCTCAGAAGAACCAGAACATTGAAACCCTCAACCCCAAAATATTTCACCAGTGAAAATGAGAATTTGTATCTCTCAGTGTCTTATCGTCACCAATTAATGTTTATTTTACCCCATCCTAGAAGTTTCTGCCACTGTTTGTTCAACGGTGTGTATATGTTTTTATAGTAAGTGTGTTATTACTTTGGGTAGTTATCATGTTTGATTAATCCTGCATGCTTTGAAAACTGTTAGGTTTTCTTATTTAACCACACCAAGTCTTTCCTGTTTGTGGGCTGTGTAGAGACCCTTCGTGATCAGATATTCCAGGCTCTCTTCCTTTACTCAGAGCCAAATAAGATGGAATTAAAGTCGTATCCTATGGGGACTGTTTTGACTATTTTCCAGGATATGTGCAAGACCTTGCCACTCAGATCTGCAAACAGCAAAGTCCAGGTGTGGGGTTTTGTCTTCACTTCTTAAGTACAAAACTTCTAGGGTTCTTTCGGTTGCCTTTTCCTTTTTTTTTTTTTTTTTGAGATATAATTCATACCATAAAATTCACTAGTCTTCGTTTTTGTTTTTTTTTTTTAAATGCCTCTGTCATTTAAAATTAGAAGATTGATGTATTTGGTATGATAGTAACAGTCTGTAAATAGAACTTTAAAGTAACTTTAACGTGTGCAGCTGTGCACACATTTATAGTTGGACACACTTATTCACATCTCAGGTTACCCTAACTGAGAAAGAAAACTACTGGGCCAGCTTTATCAGTTGTTCTACCTAAAACTGAAAGAGGCAGATATCTCTTTCCTTTATCTTGTCACTATATTTAAAAGTTAAAACTTCAAAAGCATAAAATGATTTTCTGAAGACTTTAATTTCTTTATTCAAATAACATATTTTTCCTGTTCCGTTGAGTACAACACACCTTTCAAGCAAGGCTCCTTGGCCCTTTTAGGGAATTGTTCATCTTGCCAGGAATGACCAAGATAATTGAGAAATTCTTAAACTTGGTTACTGTGGCATAAGGGAGTAAATAGCTTTTGGTCTGGTATCATAAAACATTGATGATGGCAAGCTTGGAAAGGTCTGCACTGACTGTCATTTAATTGTAATAGGAAACCCAGACACAGTCACCTGCACAGTGGAATTAGGTTAGCCACAAAGATATTGTGTGTGACCAGCTATGAACTTGAAGATGAGAGAATGCACAAGATAAATCAACAACTCGGGTTTTTTGTTTTGTTTTTTTTTCTAAAGATGACCAGTAAGGGGATCTTAACCCTTGACTTGGTGTTGTCAGCACCACGCTCTCTCAAGTGAGCTAACCGGCCATCCCTATATAGGGATCCGAACCCGTGGCCTTGGTGTTATCAGCACCACACTCTCCCAAGTGAGGCACGGGCCGGCCCAGCAGCTCAGTTTTTTTAATCACTAGCACTTTCTTTTCAGACTAGTAATAATTAGCAAAATGGACCTATTTAAGTTGCATTTCCATGAATAAAAGTATAATTAGGGCAGTAGGCATTTCTCAGTAAGGGCAGGAGGAAGGACTCATGCTTGCCGTACTATCGTGTCGTGCACTGCCACGAATTTTACATTCTTGACCTTGTTTGATGTTTTTAGTAGCAGTGTCCACTGCTGCTAAATAGGTGACGGGACAAGCTCAATGAGGTGAATCACATGCCCACTTAGGACCCAGACATTTTGAAGCTGGGATTGGGTTTCTGGCCTGACAGCAGAGCAAAATGCACCATTTAGCATGTCCTAGTAGTGGCCCTTGTGCATCGCTCTGCAGAGGCAGGGGGCTGTCGCATCTCTGCCCCCAACCACTGCCTCTCCTGCCTCCACACCCGTGACTCCCCAGAAGACCAGAATCTAATGTGAACCCCAAGTGAGCTTGGGCTCCTGGAATGTGCGGCTGAGTGGCTTCCTGTCCCTGCTGAGTCCTCTTCCTAGGCCCTGGCAGCTGAGTGGATTCGACAAGCTGCCTGGGGACTGAAAGTACATTGGGATTTTTAATCTGTGACTGTGTCATGAAGGATATCTGCATTCACATTCACGGAGTTCCTCTCTTGATGGGAGAGGAGGCTCACAGACAGTGACAGTAATATCACCAATCATGGGTACCACTCTACGCTCCCCATGTGCCAGCCGACTCTAGGTGTGTCACATGGTTGTTCAGCGAGTCCTCACGTCAGCCCTGGGACGTGGAGCAGAGAGGGCAGCAAGTAGCCCTGGAGCCCACAACCAGCACGTGCCAAGCTACACCAAAGCCTGTCGGCAGTCGCTGTGGCCCTGCCTGTAAGCAGCCCACAGGAGAGCACTGGAAGTTGTGTTCTGCTGACTGTTTTTCTTTCTTCTTCAGATGCTGATCGGATGGACAGCACCACGTTATTGGGTAAAGCAGATCTTTATGTTTGCCAGCCTGTTTTTTTGCCTACATATTCCATGATCTTCCTGCCACTATTTGTAAAATCACTTATAAAAGTATGCTTCGCACATTAAATAATTAGCTTGTATTAAAACAGCCCCACTAGAGATGATAAATAGCAATTTCTGTCTAGTCCCTGCCACAATGAAGGGACTAAAAATCCATCCCTTTGACTGGGAAGCAGATTAATCTGCTGGTACCTGAGAATAATTTCCTGTCCTAGCACCAAGAGTTCCAGAGGAATTGGAACAAGGTTCTGTTTGTATTGTACCATTCAGTGCAAGATGTAGCAACCTAGAGCCATGCCTCCCACTTCAGAAACTTTAATTGCAAGGGTCTAAGCTTTCATGTAAAATGTTTCTATTTAGTCCTTTTTTGAAATGTGAATGTTCTTCTTGCTGGGCTCAACTCTCCCTGTTCATAAATTAACAAGACCCAGTAGTTACCAGCATCCTCCCGTGGTGAACTGGTCACCAGCTGTCTCCACTTTCTGAGTGAGTCGGGTTAAAATGGGCACTGGCCAGTGGAGCAGAGGCCTTTGCGTGCAGCCCTGTTTTCTCTGCCTGTTTGGCCCAGTGTATCCAGAGATAGGAAAATGCGTATCAGGGCTGGCCAGTTACTCAGTTGGTTAGAGCGGTGCTGATAACACCAAGGTCGTGGGTTCAGATCCCCGTACTGTCCAGCCACCAAAAAAAAAAAAGAAAGAAAGAAAATGGGTGTCAGTGTGGGGACTGCTGACATCACATCCACGTGGTGATGTGGTTCAGTTCAGGAACAATAAAACAGTTGCACTCAGCTCTCCATTTCCACCCTATTTCCATGTGAAAGGACGTATTTACTGTAGTTATTGTCTCACTTAAATGTGACCCCCAGAGCCATAGTCTTCTGCTGAATAAAACCGTTAACTTCATTGATACAATCTGTAGCGTATGGCAGAGATTATTTGGCCAGTGCTTCGGAGCAATCAGATTTATAAAGTGGTTTTTAGAGGGTAGACTCTGGAATAGATAAGCTTTTTAATGTTTTCATCTTTCCGGTAATGCATGTCAGGATTGTGCAAAGAGGAATTTAGAAGAGAATGGAATTGAAGTTTCAAAAAAACTCAGACAATCAGAGACCGGTATTGTGTTCTTTCTGTTTGTGGGGAGCCCATCTCAGGTCTGTCTTGTTGGTGGGTGTTCTCACTTACGGAGCTTTCTTTTATGCCCCTCACCCCTTGGTGGGAGGGACGATGCATACATTGTGTCAGGGTCAAGAACCTGACCCCTCACCCCAGCCCCATTCCAACCGCCCAGAGTACCCCCTTCAGAATTTCTGTTGATTGGCAAAAAAAATGCACTGAGAAAGTGCACACAGTGTAAGGCCAGCTCATTGAGTTTTCAAAGTGAATGCACCTCTATAGTCACACCCAGTGATTACAGAAACACGTTGTCAGGAGTCCCCTGCTGCTTTCCAGTCACTCCCCTACCACCCAAGGGTGACCACTGTCCTGACTTAGCTCACCTTCATCTCAAGAAAAAACCACTATAAGTCATTTGGTTTTGTTACCTCTATCATTGACTAAGATTTATTTAAACTGTTTATAAATATTTCTTTAAACTGGTTTAAATGGACTGTCTCTGTTGACAGCAGGAAAGGTGGCCTGCCGCACTCACAGTGCCACCTCCCTCTCCTTGCCTCCTCTGCCTCCTCCCAGGTTTTACCAGTATCTTCCCACCTCCCGTTTCTCATCTCTTCCTGAGCCCACCAGCTTTTACATTCTCAGTATCGATTACCATGGTTACAGGACAGAAAAGAAATAAGACCCCCAGTCTGTCTGTAGGTTGATTCTAAAAGTTGGAAAACAAAAACATTTCCTGTATCAAAACAGTGCCAGCATTTCCTGGTCAGCTAACCTGCGTTGTGTTCATGGGCCCAGTGCCGTGACTCCTGTGCCAGTTGCAGGGCATGTTCTCAGTATGAAGGTCAAGTGTGCTTTTTCCTTATACTCCATTCTCCCATTTTTGATTGTTTCTTATTGGGACCTTAAGACATGTGCATTGCTTTTTATTTTTTGAGGAGTTTTTAGATTCCTCTGTCCCCCTTATTGTCCAAAAAATAATGCTTCACAATATCCTGAAATTCCCTGAGACACCTTTCACTTGTGCGCATGCTGGACTGCGGCACACGTGCCACCCTGGAGCTCCCCTGCCTGCGCCCTGCAATCGGTGCCCCCGTCCGTTCTGCCAGTTCCTCCTCAGGTAGCTTCCACAGGCCCTGGGCGTGGAGGGTCAGCTCTTCAAGGGCTGTGTGTGCGCAGGTGTCTTTTCATGGTCCTCATGCTCCACAGATGGTCTGAGTGTCGGATCCTTGGTTCATGATTTCCCCTGGAACGCCACTGTCTGCAGTGCCAGGTTCCCTGTGAGGAGGGTCTGCTGTGAACCTCGTTCCCAGTGAGGTGTTGCTTTCCTTTCTGTAAGTTTTTAGGATCTTCTCTTCTCTAGATGTGTAGAAATTTCACCAGGATATATTTAGGTGGTAAGTTTTTTTCTCTTCTTTTTCTCCAGGTCTGGAATAATCTGATTTCCTGGATTCTTCTTCTCTCTAACTTCTTTCTCTGTTCTCTCTTCCTGGAATTCATACTACAGTAGCTGGGGCTTCCTGGATTGATTTCTACTGCCTTTTTAATTTTTCTCTAATGTCTCTTAATTTTCATTTCTGCCTCCATCTTTTCAAAAACTTTCTGGGGGATTCTTAAAATTATGTTCTAGCCCTTGAGTTAAATTTTTATTTTTGACAGTGTGATCTTAAACTTCTGAGGGCTCTTGTTTTCTGACTTATTCCTTCCCCCAGAATTTGTTGTTTCACGACTGTGACATTTTTTCAGATTTTTGGAGACACCAGAGGCCTTCTGTCATCCGACTCTGCTCCATTCCTGGAAACACTGGGACAGAGGATTTTCAGATAACAGAGTTTGTTTTTTATTACTTTAGATAAAAATCCTCAGTAAGACACTCTTAAGCACGCATGTAACAATCCACCACGAACCTGTGAGAGCTATGAAGCATTTAATATGAGAGTAAAGGGCTGGCTGGTTAGCTCAGTTGGTTAGAGCGTGGTGCTGATGACACCGAGGCCAAAAAGAAAGAAATGTGAGGGTGTATGAATTACCTACTCATTAAACATTAAGGTTCTTCGGTGGGTATGTGTGGAGCAGTGCTCTGGTGCTGCGTTTTCCTTCTATACCACAGGAACACGTACGGTTCAAGTAATCTGTTGCAGATACAAAGATTTACAGTGAATGTGAATTACAGTCAAACAAAATAAATACGCAGTTTTTAAAAATGGTTACCTGCACCGTGAGCTGTTACCCGCTAGGATTGGTGGCAAGAGGAGACGGAAGGCTGTAGCGTCCTGCCGTCCAGCTGCGGGTGAAGGCACGAGAGCGTTGGCGATCCTTTAGGGAGAGGACAGTGGAAGGACTGCTGCCAGTCCTGGGCTCTGCAGCCTCGTTTAGATTTTATACTTCAGCGCACGTGGGGACACATATCTTTAGAGGGAGAATTCAATTTTGATAGTGTTTTGGATGAAACTCTTTGACGTCTGTTAGCAAATATTTGAATTGTGAGTTCAGCTAGTAGAGGTGCTTGAAACTAAAATGAAACCAAAACTAGTGTCCTTTGCTGTTTTCTCCAGGACGAGTGGTTCTTTGCTGTGAGTCTTTTTCACATTCCTTGTTTTCCGCATGTCCGGCTCCCCAGTTGCCTGCCAGTACTTAAGGCCGGACCAGGTGACTGCTCTCAGTAGATAGTGTTGATTTCTCTTGGTGCTGCTGTGTGTACATATGTTTTATCCCTGTTGTCCATCTCCGACTGGTGTTGTGTACAGTGGGGTGGCAGGGCCTGTTGTCTGGTAGACTTTGCCATAGAGCCGTGGGCAGGATTCCCCTTTGATGCCTTGTGGGAGCTTTGCTCCTGGGTGCCAGCACCCACAGCAGCAGCCCTGCCTCTCCCCAGGCAGTTATGGCTCCTTAGGGAAGAGCCCCCGGAGTCTCTCCCTGTGGTGCAGAAAGATTTGGCCCCTTTCTGTTCTTGGCCATACCTGTAGCCTGGTGAGCCCAGAGGAATCGAAGGTTCGGTCTGCATGGCAGTCCCATTGTGTGTGCTCTGAGCCTTCACCCTTCTTCCAGAAGGCTCCCACTGAATGTGTTGGAAGTTGCCCAACCTCACTCCGTGAGAAGGGAAACAGCGTTCGTGGTCATGGGTTGAGATTTCCACAGATCTTTGTCAACCTAATGTCATATTTTATTTGGTCCCCTGATGGTATTTATAACTCTGCAAGGCCACTTCTATTTTTTTTTTTTTTTTTAAAGATGACCGGTAAGGGGATCTCAACCCTTGACTTGGTGTTGTCAGCACCACGCTCAGCCAGTGAGCGAACCGGCCATCCATATATGGGATCCGAACCCGGGGCCTTGGTGTTATCAGCACCGCACTCTCCCGAGTGAGCCACGGGCCGGCCCTGCAAGGCCACTTCTAGACAGCGGCTACTGTGTCCATCGTGGAGGGGCTTTTTTTTTTTTTAACAATTTTTAAAGAAAAATTGTAAAGCAGTTTCTGAAATGGAAATCTTATTGCAAATACTTTTTTAGCTGAATTTTAAAATTTTGGTATTCCTTTCTTTTGTTTAAACAGATCATGCTGGAGGGTCTTGAAATCTTTAAAACCAGTAAAACCTTCAACTTGAAAACCAGCCTTCTCAAAAAAAAAAAAAGAAAGAAAAAAGAAGAAGAAGAAAAGCAGCTTTCTGTAAGCACAGTGTCATGCCCAAACAATGAAGAGTGTACAGAGGACTCCACACAGATCTCAATTCTAAACCGTCACCTACCCCAAGAGAGCAATATCGGGCTGTGGCCCTCAAGGCTGGGTGAAAGAGCTCCATTGTATGTGTTTAACTACAATGGGCGGTGACACGTACACACTTCAGGTACACTTTGTAAGGACGGATGGACAGCTACCTCAGGGACCAACACTGGTGGGAAAGGACCTACTGGGTATTCCTGACTGCCATTTGACATGCTCTCTTGCATCAAGGTGGTATTTCCCTAATAAAAGGGAGAAGATTGTGAAAACTGTCCAAGCAACAGTAGTTGCCAAAGAGAAAATAAGAACTAGGCTTACATGTATAATTTTTATGTGGAAACATCTGTTACTGTACAAGGTATTTTAAAGGTATGTTTGTCACCTTGTTTAATAGTAAAGAATGAATGGATACTCCAGGCGCTGAATCCACTACAGAGAAGGGTATGTTTTTTAAAAGAATGACTAGATCAACAGAGCTTCTTTGGAATTGTGCAAATTTAGTAACTCCTGTTCCAGAGAAATGGCAGGGTCTAACTCTGTTACTAAGAAGTGTGAAGTGCAAAGAGCCAGAGAGCCTCTTCAAAGAAGTACAGTTTAGTGTGTGTGCAAGTCCATTGTATGACCGACAATTGAGAAAGTACAAGTGGGGCACAAGACCACGTTTTAAACTTTAATTAGATTATAAATTCCAAACTTCCCAAATCTTTACTCTGTGGGGTAAGGTCTGACCTTTCTGTTCTTATCTCTTGCCGTGGCCCATATCAAGTGAATTTGCACAGAGTGAGGTAGGCAAAACTTGTAAAGGGCCTGCAGCACTTTAAATGTTTTCAGGGTTAGGTCTTAAAATGAAGCATTCTCTTTGGAAACAAGCCCTGCTTGGTTTGGGTTGCGGCTGCCCATCTTTGATGGTGCTGATGGTGCTGCAGCTCCCACAGGTGCAGAGAAAGTCAACAACAAGAAACGCAAGGTCAAGGTATAAAGGCGATGAGAAGCCAGAGACCTACTGAAAACCTTTCTTTTTTTTTTTTTTTTTTTCTGTTCGAAGTATGGAAAACAAATCTTATTTATCACTCTGGTCATAAATAAAATTTTAATTTCAACCTATGTGCTCAACTTTTCTTTAGTTTTAACATGGCTTGGTATAATATCAAGAGAATTTTTAGCTTGAGTTGCCACTCAGTTGTGAAATCAAGTAAGTGATTACTTTAGTGTGTTTAAATTTTTTAAAAGGCAAACAATAAAAATTGTTTTTTTAAAGACATTTACAAAAAGCAATCAGGCAGATATCTGAATCTGAAAGTTGGCCAGGGTATAGCAAAGTTACAAGCACAGGCGATGCTGTGGAACAGGATATAAAACTAGAAAAGTAAATTAGAGCCCATTTTGTAGAAAAGCTTCGAGGGCCATGCTGAAGGATCTGAGGACATTTTGCTATAATAAATTACTACAGTAAGTTTTGTTGTAATGCTTGTTTTAAAATACTGGTTTATTCCAACATGATTGATATATTAGATGCAATTTGAGTATGATGCACTTCCTACGTATGATTTTCTCAGAAGAACACCACGTCAAGGGGCAACAAAGTATGGTCCTGTTCATTGCCTCAAGCTAGAACAGTTATTTATAACATACATATATGTGTATATATGTGCTTAGTTATGCAAATACCTACTTAGGAGCTTCCATGCTGCCTCACCAAAGCCTGATGTATCTACTGTGGCCCTTCAAGAAGTTTGCTGAACCCTGCACTAGGTAAACTCCACCCAGCTGCCGGGAGCTGTGGGAGAATACACCAAATTCACACCGCCCAGGCTCAGATCCCTAAACAACCCTCCTTCCACCCCTTGCGACAAGACACTCACTTCCGCAAGCAGACTTCAGGTCCTTTTCAAGGTAAAGTGTCACATTAATTGTAGTATTTGCATATTTCTTAACTAATGTGTGCATAACTGGCTATTATTCTTATTAGGTTCCTATCTTTTTTTTTTTTTTTAGCATGGTACCCCAACCTTGTATTTCCATAGCTCTGTGGTTTTTATTGTGTGCTTTTGCATAGCACGGTGGTTTTCAGGAATGCAGGCATGCTGTGTTACAACAGAACTGACTGTATTTGGAAGGATCACTGAGACTCTAAGAGTCAAAGTTATGAAAGAGTGAGAACAGCCCAGGCAAGAGATATGGGACTACACTGAGCTCAGGCAGCATTTAAAGGGACAATTTTAATGTGAAAAGTTGATGTCTTTCAAGATAGAAGTAGTAGTAGATGACTTTGATGGTAGTGCCAGTACTAAAAAAAAAAGAACAAAGGAGAAGGACCAACTGGCTTCTGCTACCTACAGCTGAGAAAGTTGCTCTCACTGTGCTGGAGGCTCCCTCGGGGCATGGCAGCGAGTCTTTTTGTGACTTAACGTAGTTCTTAGGCACAGAGTGCATTGTTATTGCATGAAGTAGTGCTGTTCAGAAGTGATTCTGTTATCTCAGGAGGCTGCTCCTTGGTGAACACTTGGCCCCAGAGCAGTCTTAAGTAGAAGACCACCTCAGAATCTTCTTGCTCTGTTTTGAAGTGGAAATGAAGTACTGCTGAAAAGTGTGCGACTTTCTTTCCTACACATAAGAATGTGTGTAAGTGGAAAAGTGAGCTGTTACTTGAGAAAGCCTGTATTCTTCGAGTTTTCCTTTATAGAAATTATATTTAGAAAAATTTCGATTGCCTTGAAGCAGATGTAATTGTTTCACCATTAAAATTTTCTTTGGCTTGTAAAATAGTACATTGGAGACATTTTAAATAAGACTATTTTTTATTAATGTTTTCAATATTGACGTATAGTTCCTCTGAAACAATTTTCCATAAAAACCAGGTTCAACAATATTTATTAACTGCCCTATAACTAGTACATTTAAAACGAAGAATTTCCCTTAAAGATTACTTACAGGTGCAAGGCAAGACCAGAGTGAAGATGATACAGAATTCAAAGTTCTTCTGACTAGCTTGTTTCAATGCAGAAGTTAAAATTATGGTAGAAAATTATACTTTTTTTTTTTTTTCCACTTAAGCTCATTCAATGCTGACTCTCATAGAAAACTTTCCCTACTGCAGTGGGGCCTGAACACTCCTTCACTGAAATGAGCTCACAGCCTCTAGCTAGAACAACTAAGATTTTTCCTTAAACGGCACACCAGGTTGGTCCTGCTTGCTCCAGAAGTTTGTTATTCAAGAGCTGGTTGAGTTTCAGAGTGGGAACTAAACAATGATTAACCTGACCACTATAGGACTGTCCTGTTTGCTCTTCGAGCTGGCAGGTGCTCAAGGGCACTCTAGGTTCTCACGGGACTCTCCATGTCTCTTGCTGCTTTGTTGGTCTTCAGGTTCTGGATACTGAGAAAGATCTAGGGTCAAAACTCGGCTGAACATGCAGTCATCATACTGAAATGGAGAAAAGACAGTTAAAAGCCAGTTCCCCTAATAGGGAAAAAGTATTATTAAAGTAAAATAAGAGCTATTAGTGAGTCTGGATTTGCATTAAAAAGGAAACTCTTTGTACCTAAAAAGGTATCAGTTATCTGCATTTATATCACTTGTTTTTTAAAATATTATCTGGTATGAGATTTTCCATATCTCACATGACATATTTCCAGGTGGTTCCCTGACATTCTGTAAATTAATTTTTATCTTAGCTTAAAGGAAAACTCAGGAGGTAAACCCAACTGCCCAAAAACCAAATGACTTCAACTAGTTGCTCTGCTCCATTAGCTCAGGTAAGTATTGTGGATGGCTTAAGAAAGGTGTGTTCACAATCTAAAAGTTACTATCAACCTGGAACGTCTAGTGAGTTCTTTTGTTTTATCCTGTGATACTTTTGGAAGATAAATGGTTCTTTGTTCTATCATGGTGAATTTGTTTTGCTTCAAACATTCAAACATGACTGAAATGTGAACTATAATATTAACAGGTTACTCTCTGCAAGTTAATGTGTACTATTATTTTATGAAACAAAACTACTACTATTCTGTAATTTTCAATTTGCTTCTTTCACTTAAGATATATCTTAAATCTCCATGTACTGTCATAGGTAAATATCTGAATAGTTACTTTTAAGTCTTATTTGATTAAAAAATCATTTCAGCCTATATTTATTTACTGCGGAAGTCAAACGGTATCTACAAACTTCATTTGGAACTTTTAGTTATAAAAGGAAAGGCCTGTAGCTATAGGAGTACTAAGGTGGGTTTATAGCTGTTTCTCCTCTCCCCCGTAATTGAGCTTTACCTCTGGATAGACGCCTATTAGCGCATTAGCTCTGGAATAGAACTCTTCTTTTAAGGAAATGATGATCATCTGACACTGTTCTTGAGTCTGCTCTTTGATGTAACTTGATACCTGGGTGGAAATAAAAAGCACACATTTTGTCAGCAAGGATAGGCCTTGTTTGGACTTTGGGGACAGTGATTCTGCATGTCTCTGAGTCTGCCCATTTTAGGTGATAGGCACTCACTTGCCTCTCTGGTAATTCAGTAAATCCACCACAATTGCAGCCATGGAAATAGTTTAGATTCTAAAATATAAGAAGTAAGTAAAAAAAATGAACTTCATTAAACCTGTGATCTAAAACTTTAAGAATATGTTAATGAATACAGCTCTAACTTGAGATACTCTCATGTGAATCAGCCTTTATAATGAGACATTTTATGAGTGAAGAACTGGTATTTAAACTTCCAACTTACTATTTTGCCAACTCAAGCCCTGAAGATGGGAAATACATGGCAATTGAATACGTATCCATAATCCAGACATTTGGTTAGAGGTAAACTTCGGCTCCTCCGGAAGCTCAATTCCAAAAGGAAATGAGACTATGAGCAAAATATACTGGACAGAAATGAGCCTTGGTGAACAAACTACTTACAGCTTGGAGAACGACAGAGAAGAACTTAGACTCCAAGTAGCAACAGTCTAATGATACTTGCCCACTCCCTAGACCTCTCTGAGGGCTGGAGTGGGTCTGTGTGTGTATCGGTCCTGGCTGCACCCCAGAACACTGGAAACAGGCTTTGGAAGCAGGAACAGCAGTTTCCTTTGAGGAGTGAGTCACCAGCTAAGGTGAATGATGGGCGAGGAAGGAAACTGCTCTCAGCTAAGAGGCTGAATTCACAGAAGGAATGCCAGCATTACAGGCAACTAACTAATCGTAGCTACTATGATACAGGACTAAAAAAAGGCTTGGGGTAGTGAGAGGAAAAGAAAAGGAGATAGGATGCAAAGATGTACGGCATGCATTTTGCTTGGAGAGTAAATGTTGGGCACCCTGATCACAAGGAGTGGAGGCTGCTTCATAGTTGCTCATAGTACATAAGCGCTCACACTCAATTCAGCAACGGAGTGCCAGGATCATAAATCTCAAAGGGATAATGGAAATTAAGAGGTTTTAATACATAGGATAGGTGCTAATGGAAGTCTTAAGTAAGGCCTAGTCCCTGGAGATGCCACCAGTGCAAACATCTAAATTTTGCTGGAAGATGTGGATACCTTAAATGCAACCAAAAAAAGCAGCAATTCACAAAGATTTCCTGCTCCACAGAATATGGGATACAAAGTACAAAAATTAACCTTCTAAGGGGAGATTTCTCCCAAATGGGTCAGGCCAAGGAGTCCAGTCAGCTGATGCAGACTGCTGTCATTCAAGAGAGACAAATCAGGATTTTCTCTTGCTCATGTGTTTTCTTCTTCTCCCAGTTACCATGAAGTTTCTGGCATAGACATTTTTGTGTGGTGTGGAGTTCATGTGATATCCTTGAGTATCCTGTGCCATATTAAAAAAGGAGGGTCCTAGGGCCGAGCCCATGGCACACGCGAGAGAGTGCGGCGCTGGGAGCGCGGTGACGCTTCCGCCGCGGGTTCGGATCCTATATAGGAATGGCCGGTGCACTCACTGGCTGAGTACCGGTCACGAAAAAGACCAAAAAAAAAAAAAAAAAAGGAGGGGTCCTAGAAAGATTTGGGTTAGATGAATACAACTTGGGAAATGCTGAGAGACTACATTCATGCCATAAGAAGGTATCTCAGGCTGCGGCTTGGTAATGTCCCATGACTCGCCCAGGCATCTCACGTGAGACTCAACATAGTAAGAAATCAGGGAAGTCAGCTTCAGAGGCACAGAACCCACTGGGCAGCACCCTAAGACTGAAGATAAGCCAAGCTCACAAAACTAGGTTATAAAACAGAATGCCAGTTTACAAGTAAGTAATGAGAACTGTATCTGCCAGCGTGACCAGGACAGCCTTCTTGTAAGCAGCCGTAAGTGCAAAGCCCAGTCATTTCTGGAAGGTGGGTGGGCCTGGAATCAGAACCAGGACAGTCTAATTCATCCACCTCCAAAAATGGATGGCCCTAGCAGTAGGACCATGATACTGCAACTCTGCAGGTTGGAGCTGTCCCTGCTTTGGGTAGTGACGGGCACTGCCAGGGTTTGCCTTTGTCCTTTGTTCATGTTCCATGACTGACCCCATTCGCCTTTCCCAAATTCAATCTAATTACAGTCAAGCTATGTGAGCTGCGAGCCTGGGTCTTTAGTTGGCTCTGTACAAACTACCCATTGGTCTTTGAATGCTGCCTAAAATTTAACTTGCAAGTTAAACTGTGACCTTAGCTCCCTCACTGTCTGAAATACTGAAAACAGGATCATGCCCAAGTAAGTTTTGATAAAATTGGGAAGGTAGAATTTTATTTAGTGCTGCTATTCACAGACTTTATTAAACAACTAATTTGATCCATGAGATAAAACCCTGTGGCCTGCTATTAGTTGCCCTCTAGTTCTCAATATCTAGATTTGGGAGAAGCAAGTTATGGCGGTAGTAATGCTGCTGGTAGAGCACAGTGATCCTCATCTGACCTCTGTGTTGATTTCCTATCAAATCTTGAGGGTCCCCTAAACCTGTAATGAAAACAATCACCTTGCTTTTAGATATTTAACTCAGATTTTTTTACCGGTAAGTGGACCGTAACCCTTGGCTTGGTGCTGCCCGCACCGCGCTCAGCCAGTGAGCGCACCAGCCATCCCTATATAGGATCCGAACCCGCGGCGGGAGCGCCGCTGCGCTCCCAGCACTGCACTCTCCCGAGTGAGCCACGGGGTCGGCCCTTAACTCAGATTTTTAAAGTATTGATTTTTATTCAGCAATTATCATTGCTTGTCCCACAACCCTGTTTGTTCAAGGTAAACTGTCTTCTGACTGCAATTATAAATATTGTGTTGAAAATTAAAAGCAGAAAGAAACTTACTTTGCCAATGTTAGTATTGTCCAGGGATGCGTCCACTTCATCTAAAACAAAGAATGGAGCAGGCCGAAAACTAGGAAAAAAAAAACAGTAAAGTTACAATTTTCTGTTTTACAAAAGACTTGGAGGAAAGCATTAACAACATTAGTCAGAATAAAACACATCCTTTTGGATACTTTTGTCTGGGTAATCAATGACCTTTATGTTGCTAAATCCAATGCTCATCCTGTGTGACCTATGCAAGGAGTACTCAGTCATCCCCGCTCCTTAAAACACTAGGATGACACAGTCTACTGCCCTCACCCACTGCTCCCTCTGCATTTCTTCTGCTAACACTTCATCTCTCTGACCTTGAACATGGCCGTGCCCTCAGGGCTAAGGGTTTAGGGCTCTCTTGTCTCTAATTAACTCCCTTGGTGATTCCATCTGGTCTCAAGGTTTTAAATACCATCCAAATACTGACAGCTCCCAGTACTTCTACCAATCCTTCTGAACTCTTGCCTCACATGTCCAACTGCTTACTCAACAATTCCACGTAGGGGTCTAACCAGCATCTCACAGTCATCCAAAATCAAACTCCTTACCTGCCCTTCCAAAACTACTCCCTCTTGTGGTATTGTAGTAAGCTGCCTCTTACTGCAGCTCTTATCACTCTAGTTGATTAGGCCAAAATCCATGGAGTCATCAGTCCTTCACACTCCACGCCCTGTCTGTCAGTAAGTTCTGCCAGCTCAAACTTCTGTTCTCATCCTGGTCCAACCCATCACCATCTTTCACCTTGTCACAGTAGTTTTCAAACCCTGTGCCTGCCACTGCTGCATAAAGCCTATTCTTCACACATGCCAGGCTCACTCTGGCCTCAGGGCCTTGACACTTGCTACTCCTCACATCTAGAACATTCTTCCCGTAGCTATCTACAACTTGCTCCCATAATTCCTTCAAATCACTGCTCAAATGTTACCCTCTCAAACAGGCCTTCCTGAAACTCTTTAATACCACAAACCCTTCTACGCTACTCACTATCTCCATTTCCTACTTTTTTTTTTCCCCTCTATAGGACTTGTGATTTTCTAATATTCTCTATATAAGAGAATTAGTTTACTAATATACCCTATTTACTATCTGTCTTCCCCAACTAAAATGAAGTATCTGAGGCAGGCATTTTGTTTTGTTCACAGCTGTCTCCCCAGTGTCTGCAGTAGCACCTGGCACACAGTAAATAGTTAGTAAATATTGTTGAATAAATGGATGGTAACAGTCTTATTCTGCTAAGATTCCTTGTACAGAACCTGCCTCCTGCTCTCCCACAGTCCCCCTGCCATAATGGTCTTTTCTCCCTTTCCTGTGGTGACCTATTCCTTTTCCTTCTTGAGACCAGTGAACAAGGGTTGTCACACTCCTGTATATGTTCCTCGTCACGGAAATAGAGAGGCAGCATCGTCTATGGCTCAGATCTTCATCTAATGCTGTGAATGGTGAAAGCTATTATTTGCCTTAATTTTAGTTAACTTTTTGTTTCTTGATTTATTTTACAAAGAAACAGTATCACCATCATCAGAGGAAATAAGGAGGTTAAATACTTTTTAAAACAAATACTTAGCTTACCATTCTTTACTAAACAGCAGATCTCTGAATATGGACTAGGAAAATAATGTACAAGTTGGACTACTTTTTGTTTGTTGTCTTTGTTTCCTGGCAATCCTGATGTCACATTTGGCCATTCAAAATATTTTTCTTTCTTTTCTAGAAAGCTGGAATATAGCAACTATTGATAATAGAAACTGAATAAAAATCTGTCAAAGACTGAACTCTCTTAGATTTGCTGTCTACATTGTTGCAGGCCTAAAACATAACTTGAATTGTCTGGCTGAAGAAGAGTTTTGTATCACATTAGTAAATATTAATGAAGACAAATAGTTAATACGTCTTTTATAAGATGGTCTGCTTGGTTTCTGCCCTTACACAAAACCGAGTAGCTTGTTGTGGCCTTACCTGTGCACAGCAAACAGGAGAGCCAACGCTGCCACACACTTTTCTCCCCCTGACAAATTGTCCATCAGCATAAATCGTTTCCCTGGTGCTATGCAGTTATAGCTAATTCCCTCCAAGTAAGGTTCTTCAGGGTTCTCCGGGCTAAGAAATGCCTGAAACGCATTTTAGTTATTTAGCAACATTAGAAAAGCAACTAGTAAGTTTCAACTTGGGGCTGCCACAGAGTTTAAATGCAAAATATTCTATTGGTTAGGTTTTCCTCAATTTAAAAAAAAAAAAGTTTTTTTTTTTAAAGGTGACCAGTAAGGGGATCTTAACCCTTGACTTGGTGTTGTCAGCACCACACTCTCCCAAGTGAGCCAACTGGCCAGCCCTAGGTTTTCCTCAATTTTGATGTAAAAATACCAATGCCTGTAAGTAATGTATTTAAGTTCTACATGTAATCACAGGCAACAGGGTTGTCTGGGTAGAGGAAAGAGGGAAAACGTACTAACATGTCCAAGGATCAGGCCTTGCCACCAGACTGCCATTCTAACCTCTGCAGCATATGCCATTGTCTTATAAAAACAGTCTTTATTCAATTGACTCACTGGTTTATTCATCAAACATTTATTGAATGTCAGTTGTGGGCCAGGCACTGTAAATAAAGAGATGACTCCTGTTCTCAAGGAGTTAATGGGTTTATTTTAATCTTACTTTACTGAAAATTAGTATGTTATTTTCAGTTGAAATTCAAAATATCTGATCCAGGACCAAGTCTCAGTCATCAAAAAAAAAAGAAAGAAAGAAAGAAAAAGAAAAAGAAAACAAAACCAGAGCAGGTAGTAAGTCCTGACCTACATCTCTATTCCACACTCAATTCCACAAGTATTTGCTATGGATGTTTATAATGCAGTGGGTGGTTGTAGCAAAGAGGCTGTCATTAAAAGGGACATATCTGGATTTGAGTCCTACCTTTAGTTCTTTCTCTCACTTGTTACTCTGTTCAACTTCACAAATCAACTGTTTTCCCAAGGTCTTCTACATGACCCTACCTTTACCATACAGACCTACAATTCTATAAAACTAAATTAGTACCAGACAACAGAATTTCAGAACTCAAGAGAACCTGGAAACCAAATGATCTAACCCACTCGTTTTTTTAGATGAAGAGACAGGCCCAGAGTTTTGTCCAGGCTGGCCAGTGTAGAGTGAATGGGATCTAAAAACAGGTCATTAGAGAACCAATCTTCATGAACTGACTTTGCCCTATAAGCAAGTCACTCAAATAATGTGGCAGTGTTTGTTTATTTCCCACCAGAAAAAAACCACTATCAATAATACAAAATTCCCAATAGTATTTTGGGGTGAAAAATACATACTTGGGCACTGTCGTTTCTGCAGAGCTTCTTGTAGATTTGATCAATTGAGATTAAGACGTGCTCAAAACACTGGCTGAAAAGATCGTATCTCCTTTTTTTCACATGTTCAAACTCTTGCCTACACATTCTGGCTTCCTTTCTGCTGGCCTCAAAAGCTAAGAGAAAATCAATGTTCTTTATTTTGGAAACCACTGAGGGGGCTTCTCTTATTTAAACTTTAAAGCATAAAATACTTTTAAAATTAGATTTCGAGTTTGGTTGTCTCGCGTAAATCTACCTTCAAAATACCTCAATTAATATTAAGGCATGGCTTTTACAATTGATGAGCCCTTTTTCTAATAGGGATAATTTCTAACTAATATTGACAAATTCTAACAAGTATTTAATAAATTTTACTGGTATTTCAAAAATCTGTTCTAAAATAACCAACATGTTTTAAATTAAGCAATTTTTCAAAAAGGAAGCAATTAGTGATTCAGTATTAAAAGCACACACATTAAGACAATAGAGATAAATATATATAATAAAAAAAGAGAAAGGCAGAATCTGGGGGATTGTTGTCAAGTGTTAAAGAAATCACAACACCCATGAATATGATCTTATTAACAGCTAAATGCAATTTCACCATCTGTGGATTCTTGCAACTTGTCTCTGGCAGTCTTTAAGTTCTCCTTGGCTCGTAGGTTTGGGGCTGCTGTCTTGCACAGAACATCTTCCTGGGATGCTATCTGCTGCAGTAGGAATCTAAGGTGGGCCTCGACTTCTTTATCAGTTTGTAAAGCCTATTATTGGCAAAGAACAACAGTGATGGTCATGCCTTTTACATCCAGATTGCTAAGGTAAGGCACACATGCAGGGCCCTTCACCATCTGGCCCTACCAGCTCCCTCTGTGCACCACCCTCCCCAAAGCCCTCTCTGAGCCTGGAGCTGCAGTCGCACCACAGTGTTTGTAGCTTCCTGAGTCGGCTGTGTTGAGTCTGCTGTGCTCTTTTATGGCTCTAGTGTTGTATATACTACTCTCTTGGAATGCACTTTACCTTCTTATTTGTTAATCTGGCTAAAAAGCACAAGTTTATATATCACCTTTATTTACTTGTTAAAAATATTGATCATCTACTATGTATTAGACATTGAGGATTCAATGATGGAAACTGTCATCTTTGCCTTTAAAGGGCTCACAGGGTAGTCAGAAATATAAACTGGCATTTACAACAGGGTGAAAAGACCACTAACAGGGCAAGCATAGGTACTACGGGGCAGAGAGAGATCCAGCCCAGCTAGAGCAGGTGACAGCCTGAAACGTGAATGGTGAATAGAACACACTCAAGGGAGGAGGGAAGAGAAAGTGTGTCGCATGCCCGTCCAGGAAAAGTTTCTTCACCTCCCAAAGAGGGTTAATTAATACATGGTAAAGGTGACATTTTAATTCACTGGGAAGAGAGTATTTGAAAAATGCTGGCGAGTAAATTAGTTAACTTGGGCCCTTTTTAAAAAATAGATTCTTAACTCATACCATAAACTAAAATAAATTTCAGATGAATTACAGAGGTAAATGAAAACAAAAGAAAACCATAAACGGGAAGAAAACGTTTACTCAGTAATGAGGTGGGAAAGGACAAAATCTTCTTTCTGATTGCCAAAAGGTGCCACAAATATAATCAAAGAGTCCAGCAAATCTAATAAAATATATTAACATATGAAGTGAAAAGATGTGGTGGGGGCCGGCCGGTGGCTCACTCGGGAGAGTGTGGTGCTGATAACACTAAGGCCACGGGTTCAGATCCCATATATGGATGGCCGGTTTGCTCACTGGGTGAGCGTGGTGCTGAGAACATCAAGTCAAAGGTTAAGATCCCCTTACCGGTCGGTCCTTTTTAAAAAAGAAAAAAGATGTGGTGGGTATCGCTCCTCAGCATCCACTCTCATTTCTTCCTTTCCATCACAGCCCATGCTTTTGACCAGGTAGGCCCATCTCTGCCTCATAGATCCTAGGTAGTAGATAGGGGTGGGCCTGCTTGGTCTAAGACAGAGACTACCGCCCCCTCCCTCACAGTGATTGGCTCAGGAGTGAACATGTGGCTCCATTTAGGCCACTGGGAGGAGAAGACAATTACTGGGGCTTGGTAGAAAGAACTTTTTCAGTCTTGGAACAGCACCACTACAAAAGGCAGCCTCTCTCTCCTCTGAAGGTTGTGGCTGTGGCTGGAAAGCCAAGACTGGCTGCAGTATTTTGACCTCATGAGAAACGAACCAGAGGTGCTTAATTAAGGGACTATGAAGCTGCATTGCAGGTCTTTGCTCTGCAGCTGTGGGGCAATGGCTACACTATCACCTACGGCACTCTGGAGAAGCCCCTGTACCTACTGAGGGTACTGCATTGGCACACTGACAGGGCAAGTTCAGGATGCTGGATTTGGCTACTTTTGTTGATGCAGGACTTCTCAACCTGACCACAGAAACTTTTCTTTGGCTAGACATGTCACGGTACTAGTGTTCTGCAGAACACACAGAGACACGATGATACAAACATTAGAAAAGTAACCTATTTACTGCCATTTTGTGATACTGTGATATAATAAATATATCTCTGGTCTTTGTCCTGATTCCTGGCACAGAGTTTCTAAAACCCTTGGAATTTCCTGAGTGACAGAGGTGAGAGGAGCATTTTTCGTTATTCATAATAAGCCCCTTTCCAACAAACCAGAGTTTATGTTGATGAGCTGACTCCTGGTTGCCAGAGGAACCAACCCCAGCCTCTCCTTTCTGGGGAGGGGAGAGAGGCTGGAGATTGAGTATATAATCACCAGGGACGAGTGATTTACTCAATCGTGGCTACATAGTGAAGCTTCCACAAAATCCCCAAATAATGTGGTTTGAACAGCTTCTGGGTTGGTGAACACATGGACATGCTGGGAAGGTGGTGAACCTGGAGGGGGTATGAGAGAGGACATGGAAACTCTGCATCCCACTCCCATACCTGGTCCTATGCATCTCTTCTATTTGGCTGTTCTTGAGTTTTATTCCTTTGTGATAAACCAGCAAATGTAATTAAAATATTCCGCTGAGTTCTCTGAATCATTCTAGCAAATTATCAAACCTAAGGAGGTGGTGGGATCCCCCAATTGGTCAGAAGTCAGTTGGTCAGAAGTAGGGGAAGCTTGACTTGTAACTGGTGTCTAAAGTATGAGCAGTCTTGTGGGACTTAGCCCTTAACTTGTGGGATCTGATACTAAGTCCAGGCAGATAGTGTTGGAATTCAGCTGAATCGCAGAATGCCAAGGTGGTATTCAGAGAATCAGAGAATTGCTTGGTATGGAAAAAAACCACATATTTGGTGTCAGAAGTGTTGTTGAGTATAGAAAAACTGTTTTTCCTTTGTATACTTCAAAATCCATTAGGGAAATCTACTTTAAAAAGAAAAACTCGATCATCTAAGTGTCTTCCTGTGATATTTAAATACTATATTCCATATTACTATGACTTAGAAACAATTGAAATCTTTCAATTACCTTCAAATCCTCACTTAGAGAGCTGTAGTCTATTTCGATGGCTCCTTCTTTTTCATAGATATCACCTGTTGCCTGCGTACTTTCTGCTTCGGTTCCCAACTGAAAAACATGTGAAACTGCTTTCTGAAATGGTGATCTCTATTCATCTGTCAGCCCCCAGCCCTCCAGTTCCTTGTCAACTCATTCAGATTAAAAGCTAACAATGGAGGCCTTTAAGGCCACGATGACCTGGGCCCTGGTCACCTAATTTCATCATGCACCCGTGTCCCGTGCTCACTCTGCTCCAACCACACTGGCCTTCTTGAGCACAGCAGGCACACGACCACCTCGGGGCTGGCACACTGCCGTCTGCCTGGACAACCTCCCCTAGATGTCTGCACCACTTCGGGTCTCACCTCCTCTCCTCACTGGCTGCCTTCAGGCCATCCCTGGTCTCTCCACCTAAAACTGCAAACTCGTCCCCACCAACACCCTATATTCCCTTTCCTTCCTTATTTTTCTCTTTAGCATGTATCAACACCTCACACACAAATATTTTACTTGTTTGTCATTTTGTCTGTATGTCTCTCCCCCACCAGAATATGAGAGAGGATTTTTGACCATTGTGTTCACTGCTGTATTCTTAGTGCCTAGTGCAATGACCGACAAAATATACTTCTATTTCCATATACATTACTCTCTGAACGAAGGAAGGAATAGCAAAGAAGAAACAAACGAGTACTTCTTCAGCTGTAGGCTGGCCTCAGGCCAAAACCAAGAACCACAAATTAAGAGGGAAAAAACAACAAACCTGTCACTCTCTCTTTTGTAGATATTCTCAGCTAAAACAAACTCAATGATACTACTTTTGGAATTAAGTCTACATTTTATGTAATACATGTGTTAAAACAGCTCACACAGAAGTTGAACTTGAATACAAAATGTATCGTTGAAACCTAAATCTCATGATTATTTTTTATGTGATTCGACATCGTCTTGTATTAAACTTCTATGTAAGTCATCTGGTGCCTTGCTACTCAAAGTGTGGTCAGTGGGCTAGCGACAGCAGGCCTCACCTGCCAGCTGTTAGAAATGCAGACTCTTGGGCAACAAGATTCCCAGATGCTTCCCCAGCACATTACGATTTGGGAACCAGTCATCTAGTAAAGTCTCCCCCACAATTTAAGAATCTTCTATGAGAACCCTGGCAGGTCAAAGTAACTTACTCTCTGTCTGAACACCTCCAACTTCTAGGCGAATGTCAGGTTCTAGCTCACAAGTGTTGTAAGACAATACTCCTACAACAATTGTAAGACAATCATTTTTAACCAGTGATCACTGTTAAGCCATCAGGAGAGAGACAACTCATATCTAATGCTGTTTTATTTGGGGCTTTGTAGAATATCTCGTACAGCATCACTATTACACCACCACCACTAGATGTGCTTATGAAATTCCAATTGGGGAACTCACCAGTAGATGCCCTCTATCTTTCTACTAGGAAGTGGCCTCTGCTCTCCAAATCTAGTATTCTCCTCAGGACCAGAAGGAACGAGTGTGGTCCACATGAGAGACCTTCACCTATTTGAAGAGAATCAGCGTATTCCCCAAACCTTCACTTCCCAACATGATCTGGCCTAGGTTTTCTTCACTATCCTGGACTTTGAAAGCATCATGAGTGAATGCAATCTTCCAGTGTAGCTTCACTAGCACAAAGAGGACAAGTATCTTTTTAAAAAAATACTTTGTTTTTCAGAGCAGTTTTAGGTTCACAGCAAAGTTGAGAGGAAGGTTACAGGGATATCCCATATACCCCCTGAACCGCACATGCACGGCCTCCCCCACTGTCATCTCCCACCACAGTGGTCCATTTGTTACAAGTGATGAACCTACACCGACACATCATAATCACTTGAAGTCCAAAGTTTTCATTAGCATTTGCTCCTGTTAGTGTAACTTCCATGGGTTTATATAAATGCATAACAACATGTACCCACGGTAAAGGTATCAGACAGAGTAGTTTCACTACCCTAAAAGTCTGTATTCCATCTGTTCATCCTTCACTCCTGAGAACCACTGATCTTTTTACTGTCTCCATAGTTTTGCCTTTTCTGGAATGTCATATGGTTGGAATCATACAGTATGTAGCCTTTTCAGATTGGCTTCTATCACTTAGAAATATGCATTTAAGTTTCCTCCATGTCTTTTTATGGCTTGACAGTTCATTTCTTTCTAGTGCTAGATAGTATTCCATTGTCTGAATGTACCCCAGTTTATCCATTCACCTACTAAAGAATAAATTGGTTGTTTCAAAGTTCTGGCAATTATTAATAAAGCTGCTATAAACATCCACGTGCAAGTTTTTGAATGGACATAAGTTTTCAGCATCTTTGGGTAAATACCATGTAATGCAACTGCTGGAACATATGGTAAGAGTTTTTTATTTTATTTCTTTTCAAGGTGACCGGTACAGGGATCTTAACCCTTGGCTTGGTGTTGTCAGCACCACGCTCTCCCACATGCGCTAACCGGCCATCCCTATATAGGGATCTGAACCCGTGGCCTTGGTGTTATCAGTACCACACTCTCCCAAATGAGCCATGGGCCGGCCCAATAAGAGTATTCTTAGTTTTGGAAGAAACTACCAAAATGTCTTCCAAAGTGGCTGTACCATTCTAGGGATTTCTGCAATGAAAGACAATTCCTGTTGCTCCCACATCCTCGTCAGCATTTAGTTTTGTCAGTGTTCTGGATTTTGGCCATCCTAATAGGTGTGTCGTGGTGATTCTGGCCATTCTGATAGGTGTGTAGTGGTGTAGGTGTGTAGCCATCTGTATATCTTCTTTGGTGAAGTGTCTGTTTAGGTCTTTGGTCCAGTTTTTAATCAGGTTGGTTTCTTATTTTTAGATTTTAAGAATTCTCTATACTTTTTCTTTCCTTTTAAAGTTTTAATTTTATTTTACTCACTTTTAATTTTATTGTGATAAAATATACGAAACATAGTGTATTTTCATTTACTATGAAACGTAAAATTTAAACTGTACAGTTTAAACTGTACAGTCCAGTGGCGTTATGTGCAATCACACTGCTGTGCAACCATCACCACCGCCCATCTCCAGAACTTTTCCATCATCCAAACTGAAATTCTGTATCTATTAAAAACAACTTCCCACACCCTCTTCCCCTCAGTCTGTTTACCACTATTCTACTTTCTGACTTTATGAATTTGTTGACTATTCTAGGCACTTCATATAAGTGGAACAATATAACATTTGTCTTTTTGAGTCTGGTTTATTTCACTGAGCATAAGGTCTTCAAGGTTCATCCATGCTGTAGCATGTATCAGTACTTTATTCTTTTAAATTTTTATTTCTACATATTTATGGAGTACAGGTGATCTTTTAATACAGGCACATACTGTAAATTAATTCACTTAGGGTAAGTAGCTTCGCTGATGGAGTTTGGATGTGCTGTCCCCTCCAAAGCTCATGTGGAAATCTGATCTCCAATGTGGCAGTGTTGGAAACTGATTGAGTCATGGGTGAATGAATGGATTAATGCTCTCCCTGGGGGAGGAGGGAGTAATGAATGAGTTCTCACTCTATTAGTTCCTGCGAGAGCTTGTTGTTTATAGGACCCTGGCACCGCCCCCCTCTCTCTCGCTTGCTTCCTCTCTCGCCATGTGATCTACTTGTACCCGCCGGCTCCCTGCCACTTTCCGCCATGAGCAGAAGCAGTCTGAGGCCCATGCCAGATGCAGCTGTCCCAGAATCGTAAGCCTAATAAACCTCTCTTCTTTATAAATTGCCCAGTTATAGCAACACAAAACAGACTAAGACAATAAATAGCTTTGTACCTGTTAATCTACCAGTTCCCTCCACCACACTCTCCCCCACCCTCCCTTCCCTCCTGGGCCTCTGGAAACCATTATTCTACTCTCTACTTCTATAAAAATCACATTTTAGCTTCCATACACGTGGTGTTTGTTTTTCTGTGCCTGGCTTACTTCACTTAAAATGACGGTCTCCAGTTCCACCCATGGTGCTGCAAATGACAGGATTTCATTTTGTTTCATAGCTGAATAGTATTCCATTGCGCACATATCCTATAGGGTTTTCTTAATCCGTGCATCTGTTGGTGGGCATTCAGATTGATTCCATCTCTTTGCTATTGTTAATAGTGTTTCAATGAACATGGGAGTGCACATGTCTCTTTGATATATTGGTTTTGTTTCCTTTGGGTATATTGCCCACTAGTGAGATTGCTGGGTCATAAGGTAGTTCAATTTTTAGTTTTCTGAGGAACCTCCAATGTTTTCCAATATGGCTGTACTAATTCACATTCCTACCAATGAGGTAGTTCCTTTTCCCCCACATCCTTACCAGCATTTGTTATTTTTCTCTTTTTGTTAAGAACTATGCTAACTGAAGAAAGATATCTCGTGATTTTAATTTGCATTTCTCTGATGATTAATGATGTTGAGCATTTTTTCATGTGCCTGTTTGCCATTTGTATGTCTTCTTTTGAAAAAGGTCTGTTCAGATTCTTGGGCCATTTTTTAATTTGGTTGTTTTGCTGTTGAGTTACTTATATACTTTGGATATTAGTCCCTTGTCTGATGTGTAGTTTTCAAACACTTTCTCCCATTCTGTACCTTGTCTCTTCACTTTGTTTAGTGTCCTTTGTTGTGCAGAAGCTTTTTAGTTTGATGTAGTCCCATTTATCTATTTTTGCTTTAGTTACCTGTGCCTTTGTAGTCTTGTTCCAAAAAGCACCGCTTACTCCAATTTTGTGTAGCATTTTCTCTGTTTTCTTCTTGTAGTTTCACAGTTTCTGCTCTTAAGGGCTCAGGGTCTCACAAACACATTATGGGTACCTAGGTCTTGCAGTACAGGTTCACACGCTGTAGCAGGGTTAGATATCGACTGCCCACACCAGGATCTGTGGCTGAGGCCCTCCTGACAGCTTGGGCTCCATTAGCTGTGACTCTGACCCTGGCAGGCTGAGAAGCACAGCACTAGCTCGACTCTGGGGGAAAAAAGGTACTCTGGAAGTTTGGACCTGGGGAGCAGAATACTGCTGCAATTTGGGAACCACAGCAAATGGGGCTCAGTTGTCACTCAGTTCCCAGAGGATGAGGCACCTTATAGTGGTGACTCTAGCTCCTGAAACGGAGGGACTCAGCACTATCTCAGTCTTCTGAGGCCAGGTGCAGTGGCAGCAAGAACCCAGAATGGAGGGGTGCAGCTTTTTGGGCTTTGGGGGGAAGGGAGAAGCATAGTGCTGACTTCACTCCCTGGGGGAAGGGTTTCTCAGCAGCTCAGTCTCTAGGTAAAAGTCCAGCTCCAGGGATTAAGAGTACCAGAGTTGTCCAGCCCCTAGAACAAGGTGTCTCAGCTCAGCCACTGCTCTGTTTCCCTGGGATGTGAGGCACTACATCAGCTCAGCCCTGGAATACACAGCTGCTTAGCTCAGCCAAGCAGCTTCTCAACTAAGACAACAATTCCCAAGGGGCAATGCACCCCTTCAGCTCAGTCTCTATAGGTGGACTGGGAGGGGTAGTTTAAGATTCCCCCAAAGGGAGTATGCAGCTTTGCAGCTTTAGTTCTAGCCTGAGGGTGAGGGCACAGCTACCCTCCCCCTGACCCTGGACACCCTCCTGTAGCAGTTCCAGTTCTAAGAAGGTGAAGAAGGCTTCTGAGCCACAGAGGGTGGGGTACAGTGTCATCTCCTTTAGGGGAGTACAACTGTGTAGACTCCAAGCAGCTCCTTCAGCTGGGCTTAATGCCTGTCTATATATTTCAGATTTTTATCGAATATGTCTTTTGCGGGCCGAGCCCATGGCGCACTCAGGAGAGTGCGGCGCTGGGAGCGCAGCGACGCTCCCGCTGCGGGTTCAGATCCTATATAGGAATGGCCGGTGCACTCACTGGCTGAGTGCCGGTCACGGAAAAGGCAAAAAAAAAAAAAAAAAAACATGTCTTTTGCAAATATTTTCTCCAAGTCTGTAGTTTGTCTTTTCATTCCTTTGACAGTTTCTTACACAGCAGAAATTTTTAATTTTAATAAAGTCCAACTTGTCATTTATTTATTTCATGGGGCATACCTTTGGTGTTGTCTAAAAAGACACCACCAAACACCTGCTTGGTGTTCTCTGAGCTTTCTGGATCTGTGGTTTGATGTCTGACATTAAATTCAGGAAATTCTCAGTCCTTGTTTCCGATATGTCTTCTGTTACTTTCTTTCTTCTCTTTCTGGTATTCCCATTATAGATATGTTACACCTTTTGTAGCTCTTCCCACAGTTCCTGAACATTCTATTCTGTTTTTATTCTTTTTTTTTTTCTTTTTATTGAACCAATTGATTATACATATTTTGGGGGTTCAACATTGACATATGTTGATCAGATCAATATTACTAGCATATATATTGTTACAAATCATACTTATTCTTTATACCTCTTGTTCAATCTCTCCCCTTTCCCCTATCCCTCCCCGCTTCCCCCTCTAATTATCCTAGATTTCTTCTCTCTTTCTGAAAAGAGTAATGGTTACTCTGTTGATTTGTTACCTAGATGACCTGTCCAATGCTGAGAGGTGTGTTCAGGTCCCCCAATATTACTGTAGAGCAGATGCTTCTTCTGGTGACAAGTGGGATAAGCTTTGTGGACAGAGGCAGCCTCTTCTTTTCTTTATTCTCTACTGGTGACTCTCCCTGTGTCAATGCACTCCAAAGACTGGCAGACCATCTGCATTGTGGTTGTGGCATCTAGCTGCTTTCATGGCAGCCGTGGTTATTGTGGTGGCTGTAGTGGGCCACCCACACAGAGGTGATGTTTTTAGCATGCTTACCTAGTTGGTGGTGGCGATGGTGGTGTGCCTGGTTGTGGGAGGAGGGTCCGGTTCCCAGATCCACACCTCAGGATCCCGAGCAGGCCCCATGGCACTGGCAGTGTGCCTGGTTGTGGGTGGAGGGTCCCTGTTCTGTTCTTTTTTTTTTTTTTTTTTTTCAGTCTTTTTTCTCTTCACTTTTTAGTTTTGGAGGTTTCTATGGAGATATCTTCAAGCTCAGAGATATCCTTTTCTCAGTCATGTCCAACCTATTAATAAGCCCACCAAAAAAGTTCTTCATGTGTTTTTGATCTGTAGCATTTCTTTATTGTTCTCTTAGAATTTCCATCTATTATGGATTGGAGGCTTAGTCCCCACGGTGAAAGTGTTAAGAGGGTGGGAAATCCTATTATGGTAATTGAGAGGTGGGGCCTTGAAGAGGTGATTAGATTCTGAGGACCATGTCTAGAGGATGGACTAATAAATGTGGTTATAGGCATGGTTCTGAGAGCTTTAACAGAAGAGCATATAAGTTCTCTCTCTCTCAGCCATTTTCTACCATGTGACACCTCTGAATTGGTGTAAAGCCACCACTGAGGACCCTCACCAGATGTGTTCCTTGGACTTTGGGCCTCCCAGCTGGAACTGTAAACAATAAATTTTGTTTTCTTATAAATCATCCAGTTCCAGGTATTTTGTTAAAAGCAACAGAGAGAGACTAACATACCATCTCTCTGCTTACACTGCCCACCTGATCTTTCTGGTTTTCTACCTTTTCCATTAGAGTCCTTAGCTTATTAATCACAGTCATTTTACATTCCTCGTCTGGTAATCCCAAGACCCCTGCCATATTTGAGTCTGGTTTTGATGACAGTTCTGTTTATTCAAACTGTATATTTTGCCTTTTAGTATGTTTTGTACTTTTGTTCTTGATAGTCAAACATGATGTACTGGGCAAAAGGAATTGCTATAAACAGGCCTTTAGCAATGTGGTGGTGAGGTTTGTGGGGAGAAGCATTCTACACTCCTACGATTAGGTCTCAGTCTTTACAAGCTTGTGTCCATGTTCTGTGAACTTCACAAGTGTTTCTCAGTTATTTTTTTCCCCTTAGGTGGAACAGGGTGGCTAGAGTTGACTGGAGTTGGGTATTTCCCTTCCCCCAGAGGAATCAGGCACTAATATAAAACCCCAGAAGGTTAGGCTCTGGTTAAGTAGTTTCACCTGAGGGCAGACCTTAAGAACAATGGAATTCTCTGGCTCTCAGAATGGTTCCTCTCCTCCTCCCCCTGCCTTAAGCATAAGGGGATTTTTCTCTGATATTCACAGTGCCTGGATCCCCTGAAACCAGACTTTTTTCTCTTTTTATCTCTTAGATTTGTCCACACTGAACCTCCAGCAATTCAGAAACTACAGTTTAGGTTTTCCTACCCCAGTAGCACTGGTTCCCCATGGAGGTTTCTGCTCATGGGTTTCTCCTCTGGTAAAATGTGATGCCGTGTATTCAACTGTCTGTCTCTCCAATTTGGGGGCAGCAATTTGACCTGTGACTTTATTCCTCATGAATCTAATAAACTATTGATTTTTCATGTTGTTCAACTTTTTACTTGTTGTTAAGACAGAGTGGCCACTTCCAAGCCTCTACATGCTGAACTGGAAACTGGAAGTCTCACTTTTCTTTTTAGATAATAATTCACTATGAATTCACCTTAAAGTTTTAATACCATGCCTGCTTTGAAATACCTTTCCATAAATACGGAAGGCTTTCATGCTAATAAGATATAAGTAATTTTACATTGAGGGTGGGCATGCTGGAGAATAATTCTGAAGGTTCAGTAATTGAAATAACAATGGAACCAGAACAGCAACACTGTTACTGACCAACATTTATGGAGAAGTCAGTCATTAAAACTGCTTCCTCCTCTATTCCATTCTATAACAAGCCTCTTTCAAATTTACCTTGCCTTTTAAACAGACTTTTTCTTTCTGTAGTACAATGAGTACTGTTTTTCTGTTCCCACCTACTTCTGTTGGTAACAGGCCCCCCTTCCCCTCTTTTCACACCCACAAGAGTGAGTACAAGACCCAGAATAAGCCAATCCAAATTCTCTGACAAGATTTTTTTGAGAGAGGGCAGGAGAAAGTTTTTTGTCCCCTCTAGTCAAAGCCAGCGGTTTACACCTCCAGCTCTGTGGGGAGAGTTGATCTGGGAAAACAAAGCCAATACATACTGAGCAAGAAAGAGCAGCATTCAAGTTCCCAGATTCAGCCATGCGCGAGACCTCCTCCACTCCACCCCATCCCTTTTTACTCCTACTTTCTTTCTTTTTTTGTTTTTTAATCTTAAAGCTATTTGAGTTGGGTTTATGTCATTTGTGGCCAGGAAAGGGTCTTCTCCTTTCCTTATCTCCTGTCTAGAATGTGATATCTGTTAAAAACAGAGAAAAAAGACAAAGACTTTTCAGTATACTATCACACCAGAATTGTGCTATGAGAAGTGGTCAATATTAGCAAGAGAAAAGCTTCTTTTATAGATGTTTCATTCTGAATAACCCAAAGGACCCAAGGCCTTTTATGGAGCTGAAAACTGAATGGAACTGAGTGAATTTCTGAGTGTCTGGAGGCACCATAGAAAGGAGAGGAGGACATGGAAGGGAGACCAGAGAGAAGAGATTGACTAACACACTCAGTAAGAACTCACAGATGACTTGAGAGGCAAAATAAATAACTACTTTCACTATACTCGGGATTAGCTAATAGTAAGACATTCTTTCTGAACTAAACAGTCATCTTTCCCTAACATGAGGGACAGAGGTAAGGGCATATACTTCCAACCATCCTAAAGTATGCTGTATAATAGAAATGTGGTGAAAAAGAAAGAAAAAAAAGGCCAACAGGGAAATGTTGACCATTAGTGGGCCTGGGTTTTATCTTGTGATTTCTTGGCTGTCCATTCTTGCCTCTCCCTGCACTCTCACCACCTCGAGATACTCAGTGAGACCTGTTTCTTCCAAGAACCACCTTGATACAGTTGTTGGTGAAGGTGCAGAGCAAGATCCCTCCACACATTACCTACAATGTTACGAGAGTGCAGGGAACTGCTCCTGCTGGAAGGTGACTTGCATACAGCCTGCGGTTCATTGTGCAAAAATGTTCTTAACTCCAATAGCTTTAATTCTGTTTTCTTTTGTGTATATAGTATGTAGGTAAGAAACACAGATCCATCCTGTAGAGCTAAGGAGACATGATTAACAAAAGAGAAAAGAGAAATGCACAAAATTCCTAATCCTCTAGAGTGACAACCATTGTGCCCATTTTCCTTACTGGAAGAAGATGTCTTCCCCACCCCTAAAGGAGTTATAGAACAAAAGAAGGAATAAGCAGTCAAAGGGCATTGCATTAATTTCCATACAAATGCACATATTTTAAAATCATTTGATAGAATACCTCCACTTCAATGATGTCATCCAACGACCCCAACAAAAGAATTATTTCAGTGTCTTGAACTCTGCAATCAAGCAGCATGTTATGTTTCTCTAATCGTTTCTCTTCCAGAGAAGTCTGAATGGTTACAACTTCTTTTTGCAACTTTCCCACTTCCCTATAAATACACAGATATGAAAGTGATTTTACTCATTGTGTAAAGTACCACCAAGGAAGAAAAATGTATGTTATAAACTTCCATGACGAAATATTTTTTCCTGTTAGTGCTATAAGCTCTAGAGTTCTCTCATTGATGCTACTAATTTACAAATTAACACTCCCGCAAAAGGCCATGAATGTAATTAGTTAATCCAAGGGAACATTTTTCAATAATAAGCATTACTGCTTTAATCAGGGTTAACAAATATACAGTGCTTTCCTAGTTACTTTATTTTTAAATCTGTATAATTTTTCAAGCTGCATTTTTCCCTTAAATATAAGCTCTACATTTTAGAATCTCAAACCAAGACAAAACGTCTCTTAGCAAGAAAAATGTCTTACCAAGTTAGTTATTACACACCTACTAATCTGAAGTTTTTTTACCACCACCACCATTAATGTAAGGCCTTCTATCTGAAAGTAAGGGCTTCGGTTTTACCAGCTGAAACAATGTGGGATTTTAAAGGGACCTAGAAAGAGGACAGCGTGGAGGAGAGCGAGGGAGGGAGGAAGAAGGAAGGAAGGACTATGGTTTTCAAGAATAGGAAAACGAACAAATGAGTTTCTTTAAACTAAATACAAGAGTAAAAGAATCAAGAGTAAACAGACTTTAATTCTACTCAAGAATCTTAGACAAAGAACTTTCTGAAACACTGAAGATCTTTGGACAGTGAGGAAAATTGTAAAATGCCAAGAAGCTGAGCAAAAACAGAGAGTTCATTTCATCTGATCACTTATGGTTGTGTCCATCCTACAGGAAAGCAGATGTCATTCTGGTATGACATGCCAGCCAATTCAAAGCATTGTCACAATCATGGCTAATGTATGTTCATCGTGTTCCAGGTACTATTCTAAGTGCTATATGAATATTAACTCACTTAATCCTCACAGCATTCTATAAGGTAGGCACTATTATTATCCCATTTTACTGATGAGGAAAGTAAGGCATAGTATGTTAAGTAGCAAAGCTGGGACATGACACCAGGCAGTGTGGCTCTACATTCTACTCTCTGACGCTGTATGCTATGTTGCACAGACTACAGGGAATCTCTGTACCACAAGAAGATACCAGTATCAAGAAGGATTTAAGGTAAGGGACTCTATACAGGTTCATGTTTTCATCCACCAAAAAGAATCATTTACTCTAAACAACTAACTACCTCTCTTGGTTTTCCCCCAAATTAGAATGTTTGGGCTGGCTGGTCAGCTCAGTTAGTTAGAGCATGGTGTTATAACACCAAAGGCCTTGGATCCATTCCAGCCAGATGCAAACAAACAAACAAACAAAAAAACAACTCACAATATTTGAAATTTCAAATTGATGGTATACATGTTTAGAACTCTAGTTAGGTCTTTGCAATTGATGAATTCTTAATTACCTATCAACAGCCAAAAACTTCTTCCGTTCCTCTTCAAGTTGAGTTTGAACTTTGTCAATGTTGGACTTCTGAGTGACCAATATGTCTTTAAGTTGCTGCCGCTTTGCCGTGACTTCATCCACGATTTGCAGACAGTTTTCTTCAGTCTGAATGGAGAGGATTTGCACTGTAGATTTACCATCTTTTATGTGAGTAAGGTCAATAAATTACCTTATTACTAATAAAACCAAACCATTCGTTCCATGATAAGTCTCTTTATTCTGTGTGCTGCTCGAACCTCTATCATAGATTGTGACACACTCTCATTCTATGCTTTTGGAACCTGGTAATCACTACCTGCCTTCATCCTTCATTTGGATTCATTCCTCAGCTCACTGCCATTTGACTTCTGTTCCCATTGTCCAGTGAAAGTGGTCTTGCTACTATGACCTCTAATACGAAATTAAACAGACATTTTCCTGACTGTGCCTTTTTGACAGTCTTCATCACATCCTCCCTCCTGAAACTCTGGGGCTTCTATGATAACACCTCTTCTGACTCTCCTCATAACCTAACTGGTCACCTTCCAGAATCCCATCGTTGTCCCACGGCTCTTCACTACCTACCCTCCCTGCCTGGGGTTCTCAACCACTCCCGTATGGTTTCAATCTACTCTCATAACCAGCAACTCCCAAATCTGTATCTCCAGCCTAGACTTCACCCCTTATGTACGTACTCTTTAACTACCTGCTGGAAATTGCCATCTGGATGTTACAAAGGCAATTCAAGCTCCAAGGGTCCAGAATTTTCTCTCCTTAACCTGATCCTACCATCACCAATCATCCAGGTTAGAACTTAGCAGTCATTGGTAGCATCCCCTTTGCCCTCCCTCCCACTTCAATATCCAATAATTCATGAAGCTCTGCTGATTTTAAGGATTTCTCAAATCTGCACCCCACTCCTTCTATCACTATTAGGACACTTCAGGAGCTCAACATGTTTATTCAAGGAAGGATGTTATAATTTCAATAGAGAGGCACTTCAGCCACCCATTATTACCTTCTTTAGGTTATCAATGTCTTCTCTACCTTTCTGGATAGTTTCTTTTAATGTGTTGGTCTTTTGCAGTTTCTCCTTAAGCTGATTGCGACTATATTCCAGCTGAATATTAAGCCGAGTTTTTTGCTTTTCAAATTCTAGTCTAGTATGATAAAGTCAAGCATTGTAAGTGGTAAGCAGAGTACAGTGATTTTTTAACTTTTTCATATGGAATTTTCAAAACAATACAAAACTGGGAGGAATACTATAATGAACCCCCTTGTAGCTCTCACTCAACTTTAATAATTATCAATTCTTGGTCAATCTTGTTTCATCTTTAACTACACTCACTGCCCCTTCCCACCAGGCCTCATGTAATTTCAAATCTGTAAATATTTTCATATGTATCTCTGAAAGTGAAATGAATTTTAATTCATAACCATAAACTATTACAGATAAAAAAGACAATAATCACCCAGAGTCACAGAAAAAAAGAAAAAAAAAAAAAAAAAAAAAAAAACAAGGGATATTAGAGAGTATTTTGAACAGAATGAAAATAAAAATACAACATACCAAAATTTGTGGGATACGGCCTAAACAGTATTTACAGGGAAATACATAGCTTGAAATGCTTATGTTAGAAGAGAGATCTAAAATACATAACGTAAACTTTCATCTTAAAAAGCCAGAAAAGGAGTAAATTAAAACAAAATAAATAGAAGGAAGGAAACATTCAACAGCAGAAATCAATAGCATAGAAACAGACAAACCACAGAGAAATCAATAAGACCACAACCTGTTCTTATAAAGGATCAATAAAACTGATACACTTCTAAGCTAGATATTAGGAAGAGAGGACAAATCACCAATATCAGAAATGAAAGCACATCAGTATAGACCTTGAAGACTTTAAAAAGGTTAGAAAATATTGTGAATAACTTCGTTAATAAATTTGACAACTCATAAAATGCACAAATTCCTTGAAAAACACAAACTAGCAAAGCTCACCAATGGAAAAAAATAATAACTGGAACTGTACTATGTCTTATTAAGGAAACTGAAAATTAGTAATTAAAAAGCTTTCTGGTATTGCCTGTACTATATTGTTTATTTCTTTAAATCATTCACTTTTAAAATTCAAGAAATCTTATTTTTAACAGGAGATTTTCATTTATTATTATTAATGGAATGTTTAGTTTTAAAAGAAAACATTTTTTGTTATAAATGAAAAACAGTATATCATTTGACATAAATTGGAAATGCTAGTAAAATTAAAAGCTGTAAAAAGCAAACCAAACCACAAGCCTTCCCACAAAAACGGTGAATGGCTTTGGTTGCCTCATTGGCAAATTTTACCAAACGTTTAGGGAAGAAACAATACCAATTCCATACAAACTCCTCCAGAAAAAAGAAGAGGAGAGAACAGTTCCCAGCTCATTTTATGGGTCTGGCATTACAATGATACCAAAACATGACAAAGACATTATAAGAAAACTACAGATCAGTGCACTCATAAACGTAGATGTAAAAATACATAACTAAATTTGAACAAGTCAAACCCAAAAAACATATGAAAAAGATCATGACCAATTTGGTTCACCCCAGGTATGGAAAGTGGATTAATATTCCAAAATCAATCAATATAATGTACTATTATATGTATTTACTATTAATAAACTAAAAAAAACCCCAACCCAACCATACAATCATCTCAATAGATACCAGAAAAAGTATTTGACAAAATTCACTCATTTATGATAAAAAATGTCTATAAAGTAAGAATGGAAGATAGCTTCCTTAATCTGATAAAGGGCATTCTGAAGTTCATATACCTAATCATGAAAGACTGAACGCTTTTCCGCTAAGACTGGGAATGAGGCGGGATGTCTGTTCACACCACTTTTATTCAACATTGTACTAGAGTCCTAGCAAGTACAATTAGGCAAGAAAAAGAAATAAAAGATATACTAACTGGAAAGGCAGAAATAAAACTTTTTCTTCACTGACAATGTAACTATGTAGAAAATCCTAAGGATCCACAAAAGAGCTACCAGAAATAATAAATAAATTTAGCAAGATTTCAGGATACAAATTCAAATAACAAAAACCAATTTTATTTCAATATACTACCAACAAACAGTTTTAAGTTGAAAATTTAATCCTCAGTGCCTAGAAGGGTGCCCGGCAGATGTTTATGTGTACCTTTCTGAATTTTGGCATCAATATTTTGTTTATTTCAGAAAAAAATGCTTTTCTTCCTCTTCTACACATTGAAACAGTTCAAATATTGAACATTTGTTTAAACATTAAACACTGAGGTTACCCGTGCCCTTAAATTTTGCTGGGATGATTCATCTTTGAAACCATATGTGCTTGGTGCATGTGGGGATGGGGTGGGAAGGAAGCATTTTTACTTTATTTTCCTATGGTAACTGGCATCCTTAGATTTTTCTATCTTGTTTTGGGTAACTTCTGGTAATACGTTATTGAAAATTATCAATTTTATCTGCATGTACGGATATTTACAGACAACAAAGCAAATTAGTGTTACATTATTCTTTTAATAACCAGTACATGTGTAATTATGCCCCCATTCTCTGATTTTGTATATCTGTGCTTTCTTTTAAAAATTATGGAATGAAAGAATTAGATCTCTGTATAATATGAATTTTTACTAGCTATTTCTGGAGGAACTAAAATAAAAACTACCTCAGGCATAATTCCTGTAAATTTTGAAATAATAGTTATTACTTTTACATGCATGTAAGTTGCTTACCAACATCTTAATAAAAATACCTTTTTAGATCAATTTCTTGTTGCCATTTAACATGTTTGTTTTCAAATTCACGAATATTTTCCACACCAATTTCTTCACAGAAGTGTTGAAAAATATCATCTTCTACCTTTTAAATTATTTTAAAACAGGTTTAACAATTAATTTTAGGAAACATATAGACAAATGCTTAAATATAAATTTTTCCCTCTTATATTTTTGTGGATTAGGTCAAAAACTAATTCTACCAAACATTACTGTAGTCTGAGGAGTCAGTGCTTTCTCTTCCTTTAACTCCACAATCTATGTCCATCTTATTTTCAAATTTCTTATTCAGAAAAACAATAAAGAAAGCTTGCAATTGGCCTTACTAAGTGTTTTGGCTTTATGAAGTGTTTAATATAAAATCGGAAAGATTTAGTCATTTACTTTAGTCATACCAAAATATAACATTCTATGTAAACAGAGAAAACATTCTTTCATATGAGTAATACTACAGCATCTTAGACAGTATAAAAACAAGAGGAATAGAGCATAGATTTAAGAACCAAAGATTTGGAATGGGCCTGCTGATGACACCAAGGCCATGGGTTCAGATCCCATATAGGGATGGCCGGTTGGCTCATCTGGGAGAGCGTGGTGCTGACAACACCAAGTCAAGGGATAAGATCCCATTACCGGTTATCTTTTTGGGGAAGAAAAAAAAAAAAAAAGATTTGGAAAAATTAAATGAGCTAAATCCAACAAAATAAAATTTAAATCAAATATTTTTAAAGCCCTGCATGTAAGTATAATTGTAGGATGAGAGAGACCTGTCTTAACAGAAGGACAAGTTAAAAACTTTTAGATTTTAGTTGAATGTACATTAAATATAAATGTGATAAGATTGATGCAGTAGATCGATCCAATTAGCACAAGTAGATAATCCAAATCATGGAAAGTTATATACACAGCGTTATATACATAATACTCTGTACTGATCAGAAAATATTTTGACATGCTCTGTTCTGGGCATTGGCAAACAACAGAGCATCCAGAGGATGATTACCAGAACTGGCCTTAAATCCATGGTGATGTGAAATGATAAAAGAAATTAGGGATATTTAACCTGGAAAAGAGATAATTAATGAGCTACATGAGTCTGGTTTCAAATCATGGGATAAAAATCAGAACTAAAAGCAATGGATGGAAGTTACAGAGTGATGATGTGACAAATAACTCTTGGAGGATCAGAGATACCCAACAGTGGAATAAGTTAAATCAGAAATTTCCTGACACTTTATAAGCAGAGGCTAGATAACCAAATCTTTCTTGCCCCGAGAACCAAGCACCATGCCTGGCATCTAACAGGTGTTAGAAAAAAATAACTGTTGAGTAAATGAGGAACCTTAAAAGTTAACGTAAATGTCAGTTCTCTACCGCCTGGTGTCAAGGACAGTGGGATAAAGGAAGAGACTAATTTTTACAATGGGCAAGGAGAGGTTGGATAGAAGGGAGTGTGCACTGGTCATTGTCTCTTGAGATGGGCAATAGTGGTTCTCAAAAGATCCAAGGAAACTAATTTGGCAAAGCAATAAAACTTAGCTTACGTGTTGTTTCTGATAGGGCACTGTTAACTATCATCCTTTGCTTTAGCACATATTCAAGAAGTCCTAAATCTGGTATCTGGTCTACAACTATATTCTATATGCCTGTCAGTAATAAATATAATATTTATGACCTTATCAATCTTTTCTTGAAGTTCTTTAATACTTTGTTGTTCTTTGATTCCTTCGCTCAGCATAGAACACTGAGGCTCAATATTTAGTAGATCACTTTGTAGCTGAGATTGTTCCTAATAACAAAAGAGAAAACATTTTTTAACGTGGCCATTTTAGTTTTATATAGTAAAGCCAAAAACATGATAGCTGTCTCTTAGAATAAAAGAGGAATCCATGAGTTAAGATGAATTCAAGTACAGTTGGATAACAAGATTAAGTACCATAAAAATAATTAAAGGACTATAATATTACCTCAATTATAAGGTCAGGAATCTAAAAACTACATGATGCTATCTATATAATTCCTGAAACTCTGCTCTAGTTCTAATTTCCATCAAATTTTGCATAAGTCTGTAGTACCTGGTAAAAGGCAGCAAGGTGCTTCTTTTTAATCATCTCTAGTTCACGCTGTGAATATTTGAGTCGTGTTTGAGTTCCTTGTATGAGAGACTGTATTTGTTTCAAATCTGTTTCCTTGCGGAGTGTCTTCATTAAATCCTAAGAAGACAAATATAAGAACATTTTACAGTAGAAAAGCACTTTCACTTTTTCAAAGTAATAATTCATTGATTTTTTACATACAACCCCCCTCCTTCTGATAAGAGACCTGGCATTTAAGTACATTAGCCATCTGGAGTAACCAAGATGCCATACAAACTTTTCGAAAAACTAACATGCTTTCCAACAGGAAAGGACTAGGTATGAAAGATGAAGAACGGGGAGTGGACGTGTTGCCCTCAACACAGAGAAATGGCATCGGCAGGATCGCGTGACTCACTGCCTCACTTTCCAGGCATCCTTGTCTTTCTGCTTGCCTCCCCTATTCCCTTCTCCCTTCACTCACCTTATCACTAAAACAAATTAACTCCCTCGTATATGTTCTGTATTTTTACTCCAAGTCCTTGTGACATACAAGTACACGATGTGTATATATATATTCACCTATATATGTAGGTTTTTCAGGCTTGTTTTGCAAATTTGGAATCATACGTGTGCTATTCTGCATTTTGCTTTTCTCACTCAATTACTCACAAAAGGCAGCTGATAAAGCTCTAACTTCATTCTTCCAATGGCTGCATATTCTTCCAGAGTGTGACTGTACCAAAATTGTTCAATTACTCTCTTACTAATGGGCATTTGCTTTGTCTCCAGGTTTCTGCCACCAGAAACAATACTACAACATACCTGGATGTATAACCCTCAAGGTCTGGTGTTTTTATTTCCATGCAATAAATTCCCTGGATGAAATTCATGGATCAAAAGTTTTTTTTGTTGTTGTTGTTGTTTTTAAGATGACCTCTAAAGGGATCTTAGCCCTTGGCTTGGTGTTGTCAGCACCACGCTCTCCCAAGTGAGCTAACCGGCCATCCCTATATAGGATCCGAACCCGTGGCCTTGGTGTTATCAGCACCGCACTCTCCCGAGTGAGCCACGGGCCATCCCTAGTACTCACATTTTTATTTTAATAGCTGATACTGAATTGCTTTCCCCAAAACTGTAACAATTCACGTTTCTATAGATAATGTGAGTAACTCTTTTCCTTACATCTCCACCGGCAATAAGAATTTTATATATATATTTATTTTTCCATGTCTTATTGATAGGCATAAAGTAAACTTAATTTGTTTTCCCCTGAGTACTGTATTCCATATCAAACATTTCTTCATGTTTACTGGCCATATAGATGTCTTCTTTCATTGAACTATCAAACCCTATCCCTTGCCCAGGTGTTTCTATCACAATGCCTTTTTCATGTCAATTTGCAAAGAGTTCTTTAATAGGATACAGCCTATGTTCTTCATTTAAAACTTGTGTACATTTTAAAACCAGGCAAATTGTACACAATTTGATCGCATTAAAATTCAAAACTTCTAGGGCCCAGCCCGTGGCTCACTCGGGAGAGTGTGGTGCTGATAACACCAAGGCCACGGGTTCAGATCCTATACAGGGATAGCCGGTTAGCTCACTGGCTGAGTGTGGTGCTGACAACACCAAGCCAAGGGTTAAGATCCCCTTACCAGTCATCTTTTTAAAAATAAAAATAAAAATTATTTTACATGCATTTTTTAATCCATCTAGAATTTATGTGTGTCATAATATGGGGCACAAAATTACTTTCTCTAGATGTGCCAATAACATTAAATAATCTATCCTTTTACCTCTGAACTGAAATGTCATCTCTGTTACATACGAAACTGTCAGATATACTGGGCTCTATTTCTGGAATTCCTAGTTTTACTAATCTGTCCATTTCTATGCCAATACTACGTCAACTAGATTAAAATCGTTTCTCAGAGTATTCTGTGTGCTGGCAGGGGAAGTCCTACCTCACTCTCTTTTATTATATACATTTTTTTACTAGTCTCAAGAAAATTCATATGTAAGAACTGAAGATCATCTTATCAATTAAAAAATCCTTGGTACTATTTTTAATTAAAATTGCATTCAAATTATATATTGAAGGTCTTCTAACCTATGAATACAGCATGTCTTTCAGTTGTTTTATGTCTTTCAATAAGATATAGTTTTCTTTTTAAATTAAAAAATTTTTTTTCATTGTACATGTTTATGGGATAGTTTGTTGTTTCAATACATGCATATACTGTACAATGACCTAATCAGAATAGTTAGCATATCTACCACCTAAACGTTTATTATTTCTTTGTGGTTATAACATTCAAGATCCTCTTTTCTGGCTGTCTTGAGATATACTATACAACATTATTGGCTATTGCCACCCTAGGGCACCAGAACTTATTCTTCCTATCTAACTGTAACTTTGTACCTGTCTACCAACCTTTCCCCAGTCCCCTGCCCCCTCTCTTTGGTAACCACTATTCTACTCTCTATTTCTCTCTCTCTCTCTCTTTTTTTTTTAAAGATGACCAGTAAGGGGATCTTAACCCTTGGCTTAGTGTTGTCAGCACCACCCTCAGCCAGTGAGCGAACCAGCCATCCCTATATAGGATCCGAACCCGTAGCCTTGGTGTTATCAGCACCACACTCTCACAAGTGAGCCACAGGCCAGCCCTTCTATTTCTCTTCTTTTGTCTTTTTTATTTTTCTTAATTGACCCATGATAATTGCTTATATTTATGGAGTTACTGTGCCTTCACATTTACATTTATTCCTATTGGGAGCAGAATATTTTTTCCCTTTTTAAATGCAAAAATATAAACTATGCCTTTATATTCATAAGGGAAGTCAGTCGTTAGTTTTGTTTTTTGTTCTCTCTTTATATTTAATATTAAAGTTATACTATCTTTGTAAAATGAACTGGGAAGTTTCCATATTTTTCATGGGTTAGAATGGTCTACATAAAATTAGAATTATATCACATAGACCTCAGCCAGCTATAAACTCAGTCTTTTTTAAAAAAAATTTGTGGTAAAATACCCATAAAATTTACTATCTTCACCATTTTTAAGTCTACAGTTTAGTGTTAAACTATTGAATGTCATGCAGTAATCTCCAGAAATCTTCATTTGGTAAAACTGAAACTCTGAGTCCATTAAACTACTCATTCTCCATTCCCCCAGCCCACTGTACTCACATGTACATACCACATTTTTATCCATTCATCCAGTGATGGACACTTGGCTTGCTCCTACCTTTTAGCTATTGTGAATAATGCTGCTGTGAACATGGGTGTACAAATATCCCTGTGACCCTGCTTCCAATTCTTTTGGGTAGACACCCCAAAGTAGAATTGCTGGATCATTCTATTTTTGAGGAACCACCATACTATTTTCCAGAGCAGCTGCACCATTTTATATTCTTTAAGTCTTTTTTCAGTGGTAGATCACCCAACTATCAGTGGCTTTAAATATATTGTTTTTTTCTTTCCTCCACACAAAAGCAGTGTAGGGTGATGCAGTTGCTCAACAATAGCACCAACTCTAAGTTTCTTAGTACAATGGCTTTTATCTCATGCCTGTTTTTCTCTTGGTGCAAGATTGCTGCTGCAGCTCCAGGGCTCTTAACTGTGTTCTAGGCAAGTAGAAGAAAATGCAAAAAGTAACACTAACACTTCCATTTATATCTCATTGGCCAAAAATGTCACATGGCCACCCCTTGCCACAAGAAAACTTGGGAAATCAACTTGTCTTGTTTTTAATGATTCTACAATAGAGGCAGGTAAGGAAGGAAGAAATTGTGGATGGGGAATGGGCCAGCCAATTTCACTAATGCCTGCTACTGTGTCAAATGTCCCACATTTTTTCTGTCCAATCTTGGTAATTAATATTTTCTGAAAATAATTTCTTTCAGATTTTGTTTTTTAAACTATATAGTTATTTGCATCTAAGATTCTTTAAAGTTTTTTAATTTTCTCATTCCTGATCACATATGTTTGCTTCTACCTTTTCTTTCCTTCATTAGGGTTTCAGAGTTTATCTATTTTATTAGTTGTTCAAAGGAACCAGCTTTTAGATTCATTTGTCCCTTTTCTGAGTTGTGATCACCACGCTCAGCCAGTGAGCTAACCGGCCATCCCTCCTTTTCTGAGTTGTAATTAATTTCAGCTTTGAAAAATAATTCCCTTTTATAGTCTTGTTATTTTGTGGTTGTTCTAATTTCTCAAGGTGAGTAATAAGTTCTCTTGTATTTCATCTTTCTTCTTTAATAGTTAAGACATTTTACTCTTGATGTAGCTTTCACTGTGTCTCAAAAATAATGGTAAGGGGACGGCCCGTGGCTCACTCGGGAGAGTGCGGTGCTTATAACACCAAGGCCATGGGTTCGGATCCCATATACGGATGGCCAGTTAGCTCACTGGGTGAGAGTGGTGCTGACAACACCAAGCCAAGGGTTAAGATCCCCTTACTGGTCATCTTTAAAAAAAAAAAAAAAATTAAAAGAACAAAAAAAATAATAATGGTAGGAAGTATGTTCATCATTTTCTAGACATTTTATAATTTGCCTCGTACACTTAATTTCTACGTAGGCAAAGACTTTTTTGGTCACTATTTCTAATTTCATGAAATTATGATCAAGGTGACCTATAAAAATGTCTTCTTTTGAGGTTTCCATTGTGATCAGCATATGATCAGTTTCTGTAAGTGTTTCGTGGATATTGTTAGTAATTCTTCACATTTATTGAGCACTTGTCATGATTCTTCACAGCTTACACCTTTTAACCTACTTCATCCCCTTAACAATGTTATGAAATAGGTATATTATTATTCCCATTCTATTGATAAGGAAACTAAAGCATAAAAGCATGCAAGTGACTTAAGAGTCATACTACTAAAATGTTTCACTATAAGTTTCATCTTTATTAAGAAGTATTCTCATTTTAAATATTTAGGTGCTACGTGCTATAAACAGGTTTATAATGGAGAGCTTTGTTTCTTATCACATAACATCTCCTTTGTTCAATTCATTTAATAAATATTTATTGAAAGCGCACCATACGACACAAAGATTTTTAACTTTAAAGTTCACGTTGTCTGATATTCACTCCTTTTTTGTTTGTTTGTTTGCATTTGTCATGTGCTCATCCCATTATTTTCAACATTCAGTTTTAAGATGACTTCTTGTAAATGATATTTAGCTTTTTAACCTATGACAGTTTTGGTCTTTTAACGGGAGACTTAAATCCACTCATTTACCATAATGACTGATATACAAAAATTTTATTCCTTCCCTCTTTTTGTTCTTTTCATTCATTTTTGTTGGTTTGCTATTTGTTCTTGTGTTTAACACTTTGGTTTCACCTCTGTCCCTCCCACCCCTCAAGATTCGATCTTTAGAATATTCTCATTTCCTTTCCTCACAGATTCCTCACAGATGAAACTTTGGAACACATTTATATCTCTCTCCATTTCCAATACCTTGGTTTTGCTGTTAGTTTAGCACTATTAATTTATTATAATTAGGTCTATTCTAATTCTTGTGGTGCTTAGAGTACTTTCTCTAGTATCTTTGTCACACGGAGTATATGGATGACATTCTCTGAATCTGCTTATCTGCAGATTCCTAAAAGGTAAGTTGTATCCTGGGTTATAATCCTTTTTCCTGTAGCTATTATTCCATAGTAGTGTCCAGTTCCGTTGCCTAACGTAAGCTTGATTTTCTTAAACCTATAAAATTTTTTTCTTAAAAAATGTGTGGGGGAGGGTAGTTTGGCACTGATTCTATAACCTACTAATTTTATAACCTAGGCATTCACGAATTACACCAAGATCTGCATCACCGTAGCCTTTTCTCACCACACTTACATGGGACTGGGACTGAGTGTGTCCTTTCAATGGTAATATTAAGGTGGCTTCTCAGATTACAAAATCTTTTTAAAAATTTGTTTCCCCTCGTCTGTGTTTCTTTTCATCCTTCGAGATTTTATTATTCTCAAGTCTCCTGAGTCTATCCACCAAGGCTCTATTAGCAGATTTCTTTATCATTGTAATTTTGTTCCCCTCGTTGAGATGCTTCTTCCATTTGGTCTTTCAGGTTGCTAATTTGGTTCTCAACAATGGCAATCCTCTCCTTCGATTCTATAGCTAAGAAATATTTTTAGTTCTAGAAAGTCTCTTTTTTTTTTTTTTTTTTTTTTTTGAGGTAATGGGGGTTGGGGTGAGGGTCAAAACTATACTGAATCTCCTTAAAGCTCCTTTACTTTTCTGTTGTTGTTCAAGTTGTTGCCTGGCTCCTGGAACACCTCAGATGCTTTTACGTATTTCTTTGCCCAGTGAGGATCAAGTTTGGGTATTAAAGCACCCTAAAGAGCAGCAGCCCCACAAACGACTTGTTCAGCAAATAATTAGCTTCATGGGATTCAAGAAGACCAGGCATACTCACATGAGACAAATGTTCAATTTACCCTTAGGATCCCCATATGTCCTGATTCTTCCCCAAGTCTTCTTTACAGATGAAGAGGAGGAAGCTCTGCATCAGCTTTTCCCAGCAGCCTCCTCCAGAACCCAAGATATCATTCCCACCCAGCTGTCACTTGGTTCAGGTGAGACACACAGGTGGGAAGTTAATATGGACATGGATAGAACGCAAGTCATTTCAAGTTGCCAGCTTCTCAGAACTTTCTCTGGGCCTAGGCCTAAATTATTAAAATTTCTAAAAGCTGAATATTTCTATACCTTAGACTAAAACATAAAATGTGGTCTTATGCTTACAGAAAAAGATTAAAATATGTTAAGTAACCTTGCCACAAATCACTATTGATTCAATCCTTGAGTTTTTGATTCAATCCTTGAATCAAAAATTGGTAATTTGTATACACAAAAGAAGAAAGCTAAATAGGAAAAATAAATTATCTGGAAGCATTCTATCAATTTAGTATCTAAAGTTGACATTTCAAGTATGTGGGGTGGAATTACACTAGTCAACAAATGATGCTTCTATAAAATGACAAGTCAATTGGTAAAAATAAGGTTGGATCCCAGTCATCAAAATAAATTCCAAAGGAATAAAAAAATGTAAATGTTAAATACACAAAAGCACTAGAAACATTATTGAATTTCTTTTGTGAGTTAAGAAAGAATTACATCTTTCTAAGCATGATATATTACAAAATCCAGAAATTATAACAGATTAATAAATTTGGCTACATAAAGGTTAAAAACACATGCATGACAAAAAAGAATAAAGTCAAGCATCAAACAAATAAATAGGAATAAACTGTTGATACACACACAACAGGAGTATCAAAAACACTAGGCTAAGTAAAGAAAACATGGGCAAAAACTTCTTACTGTATGATTCCATTTAAATGAAAGCTTAGAAGAGGAAAAACTATGACAGATTGGGTTGCCAGGGCCTAAGGGGCCTAGGGGAGGGGACTGACTGTGAAGGAGCACAAAGGAATGTGGGGGGGGGAGGGAATGTTGGTAATGGAAATTTTCTATGTCATGGTTGTGGTGGTAGTTACATAATGACATACGTTTGTCAAAATATATTCAATTATACATTTAAAATTGGTGACTGTTATTGTATGCTAATTACACCCCAATAAAGCCAACTAAAAAGTCAAACATAGAAAATATTTACAACATAAGAGTATATGACTAAGGGGTAATTTAAGTTATAAAAATAACTTAAAATAGGTAATTAAAAAAAACCTAATAGAAAAATGTGCACAGAAAATAAACACACAGTTCTTCACAGAAGAAAAAATTACAAAGAACCAACAAATACACGAGATGTTCAACCTGTTATAATTTAAGAAATGAGTATCAAACTAGATTACATTTTTCTATCAATCAATTTGACAAAGATTAAAATATTTACTAATACCCAGTGCTGCAATCTAGGGACATGCATGCCCCACTACAAGTTTTCTTTTGATGAGAATTTCGCAATATTTACCAACATTTTATTTGTTTCTATTTTTGGTGGCTAACTTGTACAAGAATAGAACCCTTGACCTTGGTGTTATAACACTACACTCTAACCAACTGAGCTCACCGGCCAAAAGTCTATCAACATTTTAAGTACACATATTCTTAGACCCAGAAATTCCACTTGTAGAAATTCATCTCAGAGATATATTTATACAAATAAAGACGTAATACTAACATGCATTTATAGAGTACTTCATAAGCCAGGAATTGTGTTAAGTATTTTATCTGAATTATTTGATTTATTCCTTATAATAACACTAAAAGGAAGGTACTTTTTTTTTTTTTCTTTTTTTTAAATATTACTACTGCCGTTTTTTTTTGTTTTTTTTTCATTTATTTATTTTTTTCGTGACCGGCACTCAGCCAGTGAGTGCACCGGTCAGTCTTATATAGGATCCGAACCCGCGGCGGGAGCGTCGCTGCGCTCCCAGCGCAGCACTCTACCAAGTGCGCCACGGGCTCGGCCCAAGGAAGGTACTTTTATTATCCCCATTTAACAGATGGGCAAACTAAGGTACAAAGAGGTTAGGTAACTTGCCCAGGGTCATACCACTACTAAGTGGCAGTCAGGATTCAAACCCAGGCAGCTTGGCTATAGAATTTATACTCTTAGGTACTATGTTATTCTCCATCTCTAAAGAATGTTTAATGTTGCACCATTTGTGACAGCAAAATACAAATCAATAGGAGACTGGTTAAATAAATAAACCCATAATACAATACCAGGCAGGATTCATTAAAAAATAAAGTAACTTTCTATATGTGAAAATATAAACATGTCATTTTATGGTATTAAATGAAAAGGCTTGTTGCAAACACTACTTTAGCAAAAATCTATTTTAAAACAAAGAAAATAAGAAAAATAATACATATACTTGCATATATGGAGAACACTTCAGGAGGCTAAGCATCAAACTGTGTTTAGAAAATACCACTGAGATATAAGGATGGGTAAGGGAAAGATTTTTACTTTTATTTTTATTACATTCTGCATTATTTGTATATTTTAAAATTATAGGCATGCTACTTTTACTACCAAAAAATACCTCAACCTGGTTTAAAAACACACTAGCTTATTCCACTAGAATTTTATAACTTTTATGACATGGATTTACCTTCAGCTCTTGGATTAGCTGGCTTCTTCTGTCTCTCAGGTTCTTTAACTCTTTCTCATCCCAGCATCTAGCCTTGTATTTTAAATCACTTGACCCTCCAGAGATCACCCCAGATTTTAAAAATAATGTTCCATCAAGAGCCACTGTCTGTAAAATTAAAAATATTTCACCTTGAAAAAATGTACATAAAGAAGATAAAAATAAGGCATAATGTAGCAATTTGTACAGCTGAAAATATGAAGATGAGAAAAACCACTTACTATACTTTACTAATAAAATATGTAGTTCATGAAGTGACACCAGGAAACAAACCACAAATACAAAACCCCTTTTCACTAAGGCCCAAAGTAATTCTAGGCAACAAATTAACAGCAATTATAAAGGTTCGAAATAAGTTGAATATCAGTTCCAAACATATTCAACACCGGGAAGCAAAAACTAAGAATATTTATATTTAGTATCAAATAGTTTGCATTACATAGTCCTGTGTCGTGAGGAATCTTGTCATATATGTCAATGGCATATTTTGAAAATAGCCTTAATAATTTTAGGATACCAAAAACATCACTCTCTCCAAAATGGATGTGAAACTAGAACCAAGAAAAAAATTTAAATGGGGACAAGGTATATAATACAGCCTGAGGTTTATAGTCCTGCTAGCAAGCATATGCTTTATGGAGTAAATGAAAGGCTCCACTGCTTCTCTGCTTCTAAATTGTTCTCAATAAAGCTTACTTCACCTCTACACTTTCTGTGCTAGTGATGTGTGTATATGTGTATGTGTCCGTGTCTCTTATATGACAATCTTCAAAGTCCTTGTGTGGTCCAGGATGACTCCTAGAGCTTCAGCCATAGTGTCTGTGTTTCAAGAAAGAAGACAGGAAGGGAGAGTCAGGGTAAAAGGGTCTTATAAAGAAACTTTCCTGGCAGGCCCACCAATGACTACCATTTACATCCAGTGGCCACACCTAGATTGCTACACAGTGAAATCAAGGTCCATGAGTAAGGGAGAAGTAGAGAGGAATATTAAGCAGGCAGTTGTCTCTGACACAGACGGGAGGTAGCCAGGGAAAGGGCAGTGGTGGCATGCAAGTGGGAGAGGTATGAATGCATAAAATGGATTGTGCGTGAGTGTGCACGTGTCACAGGGATGGGATGGGGAAAGAAGGAATGAATATAAAAGGGTTTGGAATTCATGGACGAGTTAAGGAACAACTTAGAGACGAGGCTAGTAGACAGGCCAGATCACGGAGCTCTTTGTAAGCCATCAAAGAATGTGGATGGAATTCCATTGAGGACTAGAGGAGCTTATAGAGGGAGCTGAGGAGGACAGGCTCTGAACACTCTGACACCCAACAGAAAGAGAGAAATGTCAGAAAGGAGCCTTAGATAGACCATTCTGGCAACTATTTGGAAAATGCATTGGTCCAGCAAAGCCAGAGATGATGGTATAAATTCAGCCAATAGTACTGAGAGTGAAGAAAAGGAAAAAGATTTAAGAAATATTTAGGATATATTATAAGAAGAGCCTGGGGATTGTTTGGAAGTAGAGGTTAGGAAAGACTCCCTGGGGAAACAATAGGATTTTGTTTGGCTAGAACAGTATTATCAAGAATTGAGTTGAAGAATACAGAAGAGAGATCAAGATTTAGAAAAGAGAATGTGAATTTCATTTTAGACATGCTGATTATATAGCACTTGTGGGCTAGTACTTTACTTATTTATAAAGTGCACCTTGACTATTTTGTTAAAGAATTTAATTCTCAGAGATTACAAAAAAATTATAACATGTTAATAAACAATCAGACAGCTACAAATACTAATTAAAATAAACGTAAGAAATTATACTCGGTGGAAAAAGAACAAAGTATAATTAATAATTTAGAATACTATAATTATAAATTCTAATATTATAACCACTAAATTCAATTAAATAAGAAAAAGATAAAATATTCAATATATGATATTACGGCAAGTAATTAACCATTTACGGGAAAAAAGCTAATACCCACATCTAACAATGCACATCAAAATAAATTCCAGACAAGGGCCGGCCCGTGGCTCACTCGGGAGAGTGTGGTGTTGATAACACCAAGGCCACGGGTTCGGATCCCTAAATAGGGATGGCCGGTTAGCTCACTTGGGAGAGCATGGTGCTGACAACACCAAGTCAAGGGTTAAGATCCCATTACTGGTCATCTTTAAAAAAATATAATAAATAAATAAATAAATAAATAAATAAATAAATTCCAGACAGACTAAAATTAAAATATAAAAGTGAGACCATTGAAGAAAAGTAAACTAAAATAAAGTAAACGTATGTAAATATATATTTAATCTCATAGTAAAGACCCAGTTTTATAGATAGATAGATAGATAGATAGATAGATAGATAGATAGATAGATAGATAGATAGATAATAACAACAGTTACAAATATAGTTGATTATAAAATAACATATTAACATATATACTATAATACTCATTAGTAGTTCTCTATAGGGTATGGTTACCAGATATGGCAAATAAAAATGCAGGATGCCCAGCTAAATTTGAATTTCAGATAAACAAATAATTTTTTTGTATAAGTATGTCCAAATATTTTACTTGGCAACCATCTTAGGGGATGAGTTGTGGTTTTTTTTCTTTTTGAGCTTCTGTTTTCCAAAGTTTTCTAAATTGAACATTTATTAACTTGTATTTCTGATACATAAAAACCAAATTGTAACAGAAAAAAAAAATCTATGGGAGCTTTCTTGGAGAGAAGAGAGAGAAATATATCTAGAATTTTGAGCTATTAATAAGAATCTGCCAAAATAAACATAAGTTCTGGTGCCTACTCTCTCTTCCCAACTTTGATACAGGGGCAAGTCAATTTTGCCTCTTTAAACAGGGTGTACAATGATTTTCTGAAGTTCCTTTTACTTTATTGCTGCAGTGGCTGATGCTGTTGTTACTCCAACTATTCACTATTGAAACAAAATGCATTGACACAATGCTTATATGTCATTTGATTTGATGTAGATATTATTTCCATTTTACAAAATGGGGCTTGCCCCATCAAAACACCAATGACATTCTTTACAGAAATGGAAAAAACAATCTTAACCTTTCCTATGGAAAAACAAAAGACCCTGAATAGCCAAAGCAATCCTGAGCAAAAAAAACAAAGCCGGAGGCATAACCCTGCCTGACTTCAAATTATACTACAAAGCTGTTGTAACCAAAACAGCATGGTACTGGTATAAAAGTAGACATTCAGACCAGTGGAGTAGAATAGAGAACCCAGAAATCACTCCTCAGGCTTATAGCCATCTGATATTAGAAAAAGGCAATAAAAATCTACCTTGGGGAAAAGATTGCCTCTTCAACAAGTGGTGGTGGGAAAACTGGATATCCATATGCAGAATGAAACTAGATATGCATCTCTCACCATACACTAAAAACAACTCAAAATGGATTAAAGTCCTGGGTAGAAGACCCAAAGCTGTAAAATTACTAAGCGAAAATATAAGTGGAATACTTCAACAGTTAGGTCAGGGCACAGGCTTTATGAACATGAGCCCAAAAGCACAAGCGGCAAAAGAAAATATAAACAAATGGGACTATATCAAACTAAGTTTCTGCACAGCAAAAGAAAAAACCAACAGAATGAAAAGACCACCTACAGAGTGGGAGAAAACTTTTGCCAACTATGCATCCGACAAGGGACTAATATCCAGAATATACATAGAACTCAAGCAATTATACAGTAAAGAAATAAATGACCCAATTAAAAAATGGGCAAAGGACCTGAATAGGCATTTTTCAAAGGAAGACATACAAATAGCCAACAGATACATAAAAAAATGCTCAACATCACTAGTCATCAGGGAAATGCAAATTAAAACCACATTGAGGTACCACCTCACTCCAGTTAGACGGCCTATGATCAAAAAGACGCTGAATAACAAATGCTGGCAGCTATGGAGAGAAGGGAACACTACTGCACTGTTGGTAGGAATGTAAATTAGTACAACCACTTTGGAAAACAATTTGGAGGTTTCTCAAACAACTACAGACAGATCTTCCATATGATCCAGCAATACCTCTTCTGGGTATATATCCAGAGGAATGGAAATTATCATGTCCAAGAGACACCTGCACTCCCATGTTTATTGCAGCTCTGTTTACAATAGCCAAGATATGGAACCAACGTAAATGTCCATTAATAGATGATTGGATAAGGAAACTGTGGTATATATACACTATGGAATACTACTCTGCCATAAAAAAGAATGAAATACCCCCATTTGCAGCAACATGGATGAACCTGGAGAAGCTTATGTTGAGTGAAACGAGCAAAGCACAGAGGTATAAATACCTCATGTGCTCACTCATATGTGGGAGCTAAGAGAGAAAGGAAGGCGGGAAAGAAAGACCACAGTAGTCCCATGATCCAACACAGGGAGGGAACATTCCTAGGGCTACAAATTGAAGCTGAGGGGAGAAGAGGAGGGGGAGGGAGGTTGGGGGATAATTGGAAGGGGACAAAGGGTACACAAGCAATTTCTGGTAACAGGTATGTCCCTGTATGAATCTGGCCCCCACATCATGGGCAGGAGGGGAGACAATCAGCTTTGTATCTCCTGAATATTCTAAATAAATGAATGAATGAATGAATGGATAGATAGATAAACAAACAAACAAACAAATAAATAAATAAGGGACTTGCTTAAAGATATCAAGTGACTTGCCTAAAGCCATACACAGGGACTACAGTCCAAGTCAGTCAAACATCTAAGTCCATGTTCTTAACTACTATGTTATACATCTCCTTCAAATCTAATAATGTAGTAGGCAACAATTCATAGAACTATGGATCAGGCTTTTTCAGTAGTTTTTCGGTACATAGAAATTTATTTCTTCTAAATGTTCATGTAGTCTCATATAACCTTCTTTCATTTGATTTACAGTCAAACTACTATTCCAGAAAAATAATTTTCCCCCAGACTGCAATTTCCTTAATATATAGTTCACATGAGTTTCTCAGTGCCGTAATCCCTGCCTACCTTGGGGGTTAGATTCTGAAAAATACCTTGGCTGGAACAACTGGATATCATATAAAATAAGGAGTTGAGGAAATTTTTAAATAGCATCACATAAAAGTTCCAGAGGGCATGGGCCTGCAAAAAGAATGAATTCTTTGGCATTAAAAACTTGTTCTGTAGGATAACCAACCATTTCCTGAACCAACTTCAATTGTTTCAAGAAATATTGTTCCAGTGTTATAGGATGGTGAAGTAGATTTCTCCTACAATTTTTGTGTTATGCAAATTATAACGTATTTTTAAAGTTGTCTTTTATTGGTATGAAAAATAATATACTTTAACATTTTATTTCTGAGTGGGTAAGATATTCACATAGTTCAAATTTTAAAGGTATGACAGTATAGAGTGAAAAATGTCCCTGGCATTCCTGGCCACAAACACCCATTACCATCCCTAGACGTAATCAATGCTATCAATTTCTTGAGTATTCTCCTAGAAATATTTTTGCATATTATGCAATACATGCATAAATTTCTTCTTTCCCCATTTTCACACAAATAGTAATATACTGAGCACTAGTCTACATATTATTTTTTGTAACTGAATATATCTTGGAGATTGTCTCGTACTTGCACAAACGTAAAGAGCAATCATTCTTTTTTAAGGTTGCATAGTATTGCATTCTATGAATGCATTCTTATTTTACTGAACTAGTATTGGATAGGTCTTTGGGTTGATCCCAGCTTTTCCCATTACACACAATGGTTCAATGAATAAACCTTGTGCACACATCATTTCATACAATGTAAATTTATCTATATGTTAAGTCGCTAAAAAGTACAACTTCTAGGAATTATCCTTCATAGAGCTGGTAGAAATTTACACTCTCAGCGCTGAAGGCAAGGCATCTTTCCCCATCAAATGTTATCAAACTTTTTGATGCTGGTCAGTCTGACAGGTGAAAATAGTACTTCAGTGTAGTTTTAATGGGTATTTCCCATGTTACAAGTGAGGTTAAGTTTTTGTTTCAGAGCAATTATTATACTTCCTTTAATGAAAACAAGTTTGTTCATATCTTTTGTCCATTTTCCCACTGTATTATTGTTCTTTCCCCTTGATTTGTAGGAAAATTTGTTATTTACTATGAGTTGCAAATACTTCCCCCAGTTTGCCATTTTCTTTTTTATTTTGCTCGTGATAGTTTTTGCCATGTAGGAATCCTTTATGTTAGGTGAATTTATCCATCTTTTATAGCTTTTGGGGTTTTTGTCATATTGTAAAGTCATTCCTGTCTCTGAGATTAAGAAAAAGTTTCCACGGTTTCTCTTAAAACTTTCATGGTTTTATTTCTTACATTACATTTCTAATCTATCTGGGACTTATTCTGATATAAGGTATGAGGTTTAAATTCAACTATATTTTATACCAGACTGTACCTATTAAAGTGGTACCCTGTTCTTTTATTTGCTCTGTATAATGTGTGAAAATTTTGAAAAATGATCTTTTTGCAAATTATTCAGCTACTTAATAACAATTTTTTGCTCCATCATGTTAAAACGGTAAAACATAAATATGTCTTTCTATATATATATATATATATATATATATATATATATATTTTTTTTTTGGTCTTTTTCGTGACCGGCACTCAGCCATATAGGGCAGTCCTATATAGGATCCGAACCCGCGGCGGGAGCGTCGCCGCGCTCCCAGCGCCGCACTCTCCCGAGTGCGCCACAGGCTCGGCCCTTTCTATATATATTTTAAAAGAACAACCAACTAGTCTATGGGAGAAGGAAGCAAATAATTGCTGGTTAAGGGGAGTGAATGGAATAATTAAATATATATAAAGAGATTCTAGTTTTTGAAATTTTGGTACATAAATTTTTTAAATATTTAAAAATTGAGTTATCACAAAAATATGGTAACAAAACTGTAGCTAGCAGAATTGCTGTAACACATTATGTCGTTTGTAGATATGTATACAGTTTATATATACTATAGTTTATAAATAAGCCAAAATATTTTGTGATATCACTTGCAAATGTTTGAATAAAGAAAATTCTAAAACATAACTTCAAGTTTATGGAAAACCAAAAACACAAATTGCAGATGTCAGATGATTTCTATGAAAATGTGACATCTATCCAATTGTTTTACCCAATTTAAAACACAGAAAATTCTCTAAAAGTTCCTGGAATATAGTTAAGATACAAATAAGACAAATAAAACATTAAAATTTTGAAATACTGATAAGAACAAGATACAACCTAAAGGGTAAAAAGCTTGTTATTGTGAACAAGCTAGAAACCGTATTTGTTAAATAAAAGAATAAACAGTCTTAATGTGACTTCTTTAAATTTACCGTACAAATCTTCAAAAGTCAATTTTACAATTATACAGGTCGATCTTAGGTAAAGAGGTAGCAAAATAAGGAAGAGACTTTTTTTTTTAATCTCTTAAAGATGACCGGTAAGGGGATCTTAACCCTTGACTTGCTGTTGTCAGCACCACGCTCTCCCACGTGATCTAACCGGCCATCCCTATATAGGGATCTGAACCTGCGGCCCTGGTGTTATCAGCACCACACTCTCCCAAGTGAGCCACGGGCTGGCCCAGGAAGACACCTTAATAGTTCACTTGTTTTACCTGCTTAAATTTAATATGAAGAAATCAATGACAGTAATTACTAAAAGACAGTAATGTCCTTATTATTAAGATTATTATTGATAGCAGCACCAAATGTATGAAAAGTTAATCATGTTAGATAAATTTAACACTGGAAATTCTTATATCTCATAAGAATAGCCTGTTTGCAATTCTGGACAATCCAGATTAAATGTGTTAATTGACTAGTAAACAATAAAATGACTATCACTTGAGAGCTATTTTCCAGGCACTATAATAGCATTTTGCATGTTATTACTTAACTTAATCCTCATAACCGCAGGAAATAGGTACTACCATTTCACCAATTTTAGATGAGAAAACTAAAATTAGAGGTTTAGAAACTTGCCTAAAGTCACATAATTACTAAGTAGCATCACTGGTCTTATTTCAGAGCTAATGCCCTTAGCACTACGTTATAATCACAAATGTAGTTAAAACAAAAAAAAGTGACATAATTTGAGGAATTTAACCTTGCTAAACTAAATACAAACTCTACTCAACTGAGAGTGAAACAATAGTTATTTTTAAAACCAAAATTATTCCCTTGAGAGACTAGTATTCAGTAATCTCATTTCAATTGTGCTTTCATTAAATTCAAATATGATAAACCTTGAATGTGTAAAAGGCAGTATCTCCATTAAGCTATGGAAGAATTAACACAGAATGAAAATAAGCACCTAAAATCTTTTCTGGTATACAAAAACACACGTACCATATAGGTGAATGCAGGGAAAATCTGAGGTTCAGCAAATACATTTATTCCGTATAAAGGGAAAAAAATAATAATAATAATAATAATTTCTTTAGGATATAATTACAATAAATCTATTTTCCAAAATGTAATTTAAGATGTTGCGGAATGCTAGAGAAGTTAATGTTTTAAAAACTCAACTGAATATTACAAAAACTAATGAAGCCATAACCACCTTAGGTCTCATGTTGGTTTTCCTCAAAATAGAGAACATACGAAAGCACATATATAATATTTGTTTGTGGAATATATTAGTCTTATAAATACTGCTTCAATTTATCCAAAAGTACAATCCAGTACAACCCATTTCTTACTTTCCGTCTTTCAGGTCCATCGAATGCAATATGCCTGGCTTCTTCCACAGTCTCACAGACAAGGCCATTTCCACACACAAATTGAATCACTTTCTTGATCTGAGGAAACTGAGTCCTTATGACATCAATCACCATTTTACAGCCTTTAATCTCCCTTAATCTTTCATTGATTGGCTTGACCTAAAAGGTTTAAAAAATACTTGATATATTAGATACACTAAAACTAAAACCAAATACTCATTACATTCTTTCTCACAAAACATATATAGGTGTGACAGCAAATGACAAATAGTGTGCGCTTACATATAATAAAAGTTTGACAAGAACATTGTGAACTATATACCACCATTGGCTCATGTAATATTAAAAATAAGCTTCACGAAAAACCAGAAGACTTAATTTCCAGATTCAACTCTGTCACTAACTAGCTGGGACAAAACAATGCATGAGAATTGCTCCATTTTCTCAAGAACATGACACCTAGGGGAAATAATTTCCTTTTAGATATGTGTCAAAAGAGCGGTACAATACTATGGAAATTAAAAAACCAATTTAGGATTAAACGATCAGGAAAGGCTACAGACCTTCTTAGTCATGACTCTTACGTTGGGTCCACAAACAGCTTAAAAAAGTGTCTGCAATGTATTAATGAAAACCAGCAAGTAAAATATCTCACTTTTGTGTAACAAAGCAAAACAAAGCAAAAATGCTACATACAACCAAAATGGGTACAGGTGTGCATGTGTTATATATATATATACACACATACACATGAGTATATATACTTAGGAATATACATTTACATAAATTGAGTGTATGGGAGCAACCTAAAGTAGTTACTATTATGGAACTGGGCACTGAAAAGGGATAAGAATATTCCCTTTATATATTTGATATAGTTCAATATGAGATTTTTTAAAAAGGAGTTTGCCTTAAAAAAAAAATCACAAGTGAGGAATAAGTAAAACAGGATTTTAATAGGCAGATGAATTAGGGCTAAGACGTTTCAGGAGGCAGAAGGTATAAGCAAAAGTGTATTAGTACAGTGGGCAGCTAGCATTTGCTGAGCCCCTCCTCTGTGCACGCACCGTGCCAGGTGATTTACATGTAATGATTCCTTGCAATAATCCAATAAGGTAAGAATTAATTCTTCTACTTCATAGATGAAGAAACTGATGCCCAGAAAAATTATGAACAAATTAGTGAGAGCAAATTAGAAGTAGTGCTGAGATTCAAACTCAGGGCAGTCCAACCCTAAGGCATGATGCTGTTAACCACTATGCACACTGCCTGCAGTTCAGGGTCTTGACTGCTGGATCAAACAGAATATCTTTGGTAGGCAATAAAAAAATCACAAACGATATCAATTATGATATGATAGAGTTCCTGCTTCAGGAATTTAGACTCTGGATATGTGAACATATCTCAACACAAACCTCAAGGCTCAAAATTTAGCCTGCCCCACCAAGAGTTGACATACTAGACCAAATATTCGCAATAGAGACTGAATTGACATTTCACCAACAGACCATATATCTTATCCATCTCCTGTCTAGATGGTCCCTAACTTATGATGGTTCAAGTTATGACTTCTTGACTTTACAATGGTGTCAAAGTGATATACATTCAGTAGAAACCGTACTTCAAATTTTGAATTTCAATCTTTTCCTGGCCTAGTGGTATGTGGTATGATACTCTCTTGTGATGCTGGCAGTGGCAGCAAACTGCAGCTCTCAGCCAGCCACGTGATCAAGAGTAAACAACCGATACTCTGCAGTGCACTGTGTTGCTAACCTATGACGTTTGGCAGATTAGGTGTATTAAATGCATTTTCAACTTACAATATTCTCAACTTACGATGGGTTTACCGTGACATAACTCCATGGTCAAGTTGAGGAGCATCTGTACTTTGCTACAGAACGAAATACATTGCTGGCTAGTATGCAGAGTGGTGCGCTGCTAGAGCAAAGGCATCAAAATCATCAAGATAGAATTATGACAAAACTAGATTAGGGAAAAAATGATGCGATATCAAGAAAGATAGCAGCTACTTGATATTATTCTTTGCCTGCCAATACATTAACACAGCCATTCAGTCACTACCATAGTTTTTCAGTCACTACCATAGTTTTAGGCAATAAAGACATACTTTAACAGACAAGATTTTATCACTACTAAATACCAAACATTACAAATTTCTCACCTCAAGGTAATCTAGAGCAAGGAATGTCTCAAGTTCAGCTCTTTCCTCCTTCAGAAATCGAATACAGTCTTTTGCTACCTTTTCAGAGGCTACAACAATGGCAACGATGTACTGGCCAAGAACCTTAGTAACAGCCAGCTGATATTTCTTATGAATAGGATGACACAGGTCAACCAGTCTTCCATACTTAGCAGGTTTCAAGAAAGGAGAGGAAAACAAACACATTAGTGAGGAACATATAATTTACTGTTTTCTAATAACAAAGCAACAACGACAAAAAGTAATTTATAAAATTATAACGTTGTAATTATTCACGTGGACCTAAGTTTTATTATGAAATGTCCATTTAGGCATGCCACTTCATTTAAGAAAGGAGTAATATAGAGGGACTAACCTTATCAAAGTACTCAAATATTTTCTAAAACTATAGTAATTAAATAAAACTCATTCATTCCCTATTTATTGAACAAGAATCTATGAGGCACCTACTATGGGCAGGTGCTGAGCTAGACACTGGATAAACATTATCGAATAAAACAGATACTCTCTGACCTCACACAATTTTCAGTCTAGTAAGGAAGAAAGAGAATCAATAGTCACATGCATGTACAAAATAGATCTAGTCACTGTGACAAAAAAGAGTGCTCTGTGAGTATATAAAAGAGACCAGGTTGGCCTAAAAAGTCAGGGAAGGCTTCCCGTGAAGAAGTGTTATTTGAGCTAAGATATGAAAATGGTCAAGAATTAGACTGAAATTCAAAAACTTTACTAGAAAATGTCTGAATGTCAACTATCCTGTATCAAAAGTCTCTAGAATATCTGAAGATTTAATAGTATTTCTTTGGACTCTCTTCCATTTATTAGGTTCTACTTCAGGAACACAATTTCCTTATGATAGCTCATCATAGTTTTCCATATTTATTATCTTTGCTCTAATTGTTTAAATCTCTTTTTTTTCTTTTCCATTAACCTGTGATTATCACAAGCCTTTCTTCTGGGTCGAGAATTTGATGTTCAGCTGTGCAGCTCATTCCTTGCTGCTTTAGCATTCCTTGCTACTTCTTATTAATTTCTTTATTAGTCTATTTTATTTATCAACTAAACGCTAACTAATTATTATTCAGTAATAATGTTTGTTCTTAATTTGTTTTCTTAGCTCTGCGTTTTCCTTTTCATTTTATTGTTTTCCCTCATATTTGAACCTAGTTTTATGAATTCAAGCTCTTATTAAATTATGCAAAGTATAAAACACTTAATGGGGGATTTTGTTCTATAACCTTCTAGGCTGGACTCTTAGACCTCTAAATATTTTCCAATATTTTCTTTCTCTTTATTATTACGTATACTTATAGCTGTCGCTGCCATAGTGATTCTTTTCATCTTGCTTAGGTTTAATGTGGGCAGCTGTGTTTGTTTTCACTTGATGTAATAACTTTTTTTCTTCTTTTTTTTTTTTTTAAAAAAGCCTACAATACCTGGTATTTCCAGGTGGTTTCCTATCCCACTACTAACTAGGCCCAACCCTGCTTAGCTTCCGAGGTCAGACAAGATCGGACATGGTTAGGGTGGTATGGCTATAGACAGACAACTTTTTCTTGATTACCTTTCCCAAAGAACTGAGAAGGCTAACTTCTTTGAGCAACAGCTGATGGAATAAGTACTTCCTATTCTATCCACGTTCCTTACCACCTCAGGGGTTGGAGGGCAGGGTAAGTGAGAGCTCAGCTAAGGCTTTGTAAGATTACGCTTTGTTTGAATATCTGAGTTCTGCTCTTTCTTCTGACTTTTTAAATTAATATCCTATACCAAGGTTCTTCTACCTTGGGGGAGGAGGACAAATCCCATTTTGGAAAGAGCTTCAAAATGGCCTCTCAACTTAATGAGGAGCTGTAGAGTCTTCATTTTCATCACAGAGCATTAGAGATTCACATTTCCTGATTCACCAGTTTTTTAGTCTAACTCCCTCCAGTCAGAAGGGCAAAAAAATGTATATAAGTTTGCTTCTTGCTAGGTTAAGGTATACCAAGTGAGAGTTCTTCGAAAAAAAGAATCGGTAAGGGGATCTTAACCCTTGACTTGGTGTCGTCAGCACCACGCTCACCCAATGAGCTAACTGGCCATCCCTATATGGGATTCGAACCCATGGCCTTGGTGATATCAGCACCACACTCTCTCAAGTGAGCCATGGGCTGGCCCTAAAATATATATATGTTTTTCTTTAATCAGTTTTATTTTTTTATTTTTTGGCAGCTGGCGAGTACAGTGATCTGAACCTGTGACCCTGGTGTTATAAAAGGCTGTGCTCTAACCAACTGAGCTAACCGGCCAGGCCCAAGTGAGAATTCTTAGGAAATGGTCAACTTATCACTTTGGCTTATGCAGAGTTAAAAACAAGTAGTGCTATATTTCAATTTTTTTTTTAAATCCTGGACTATCACCATTTTCTGAAGTTTATGACATTAGGTTGATCGGTTTTTGAACTGATATGTTAAAGTTTTTGTCATTTTGTTAAAAAGTGGGGAAAAAAGATTCTGTGACCCAGCTTTACTCCTCCATCATTATCCAGAAGTCAAAACCACATTTAAGAGTCAGAAAGTCAAAAAGGATACTGTAAAGAAGATGAAGATGGGTGGCCAGAGAGGTACAAGGAAAACCATGACAGTGTGTTACCATGGAGGCCAATGGCAGGTGTTTCAAAACAGATCAAGTGGTTAACAGTGTAAAATGCTGAAAACAGGCCACATAAAATGACTGCACGGTGTACACTGATGTTATTGACAAGCAAGCCAGATGCCCCACCCAGTACCAAAGGAAATAATGCAGTGAGGGTGACACCCCCAAGTAACACTGTATTTTTGGTTAATAAAATACATTAGCAATACTAGATGCATAGTTAGAGAATAAAAATATACCAATGACATCTCCTGAAAAAATATTTTTTTAAAAAAAAACTGAAAGAATGAAGAACATGAGGTTTGAGACCATGCATCTGGGAGGCTCAAACTACTTCATGGCACCCATGTCCTTTGGGGATCCAGGCAATAACTCAGACTTTTTGGGTACTGTGTTCATGTCTATGCTTTTCCCCAGTAATTACTTACCTATAGACACTACTGAAAGTAATTTACATTTTACCCTAATTATTTACTGTTATATCTTAAATATAAATTGTCAAGCATAAAACTTAAAGATTCCTGAAATAATTTTGCTTCCTAATAATGGTATATTTATAATTCCAAATAAGAATGTATTTTTTCAAACAGGAAAGCTTAGCCTTGTTTTAATTGTTCATTCTAATTACCACAGAATCTGGGTAAAGTCTTTTAAGGTGATCCAGAATCTCTGCTCTCTTTTGCTGACGTCTTCCCTCATGGTTATCAATTCCAGCATTCTGCAATTCACTTCCAATGCGATCCAATTCTTCATTAACCTCAGACATCCTTGATTTTGTTTTTTCAATTTCTTCCACTAGGGTTTCCTCTTGCTGTTTCTTCTCTTTCAAGCAATCCCTACATGATAACAACAACAAATTACATAGCAAAAAGAAAAACCAAAATTTAGGAATTACCAGATACAAAGCACTCTTGTCTAGCATTGCAGGCGAATGGAGTAGTGCTCTATTAATATTTAAAAGATAAAAAAATATAATACAATGAACCTCACACCAAATGAGGGCAAAAACAATTCTGATCATTCTTTGTTGATCCAAAAGATACGTATTTCTGCACACTGAAACATAACGATAGATCACTATAACCAGAGCAATCCTCATCAGCTTAATAATAAGGAAATGCCAATTAAAAAGAAACCCTTAGTGGCAGAACACTTGGGTTGTATGAGGGGTCTTCAAAAAGCTCATGGAAAGATTCATATTATCTTTTAATTCTATTTTTCCATGAACTTCCTGAAGTACCCTTGCATTAGCTTTCATGACATAACCCACTACTTTTATTAAAAGTATCAATGCCAAAAGAAAGTTAAAAGTTTCACTACTATTATACATTTATATTTTCAAAAATCAAATATTTCATTTATTATGTAGTTAAGGATAATCTTTAACAATCTACAACGAAATAAAAAATGGAGGAAAAAACAGTGGAGGACTGAGAACTTTATAACAGTGGGAGCATTCATTTGATGTACAGAAATAACCAGACACTTGAGAGGTAAGAAAGCTGAGTGTCTTTTTACTCTACCTACATGCATGTCTTTGTATACTCCTCCAACTTCTCTATTCGTTTTTCATGATCTTCTATTTGTTCTTTTATTTGTTTTAGATTTCCCTGAAATAGGAAAGGAAACCTAAAATCAATTACAATTCCTAACAAATTAAATTACATGCCTAACACATACTAATGAAAGACTCCCGCAGTGGGTAGTCAGTCAGTTCAGGGAGACCCTCCCAAGGAACAGCGAGACCACGGCTTCGGATGCAAAAACAAGAGGTTTATTGAACACACAGGTACCCGGGCGACTCAGTCTTTCGAAAGACTGGCGCGCCGAGTAGAGCTCCTGGGTCCTTTTTATAGCAAAAAGCGCGGGTACAGAAGCGAGAAGCAAGGTAATTGGTTAGTTTAAATCAAGCCAGGGGTGAACTTCGGTCAAGTGGGAGTCCTTGAAACAGCTGAGGGGCACTCTTGAAACTTTAACTGACTTGTCTATTTCTGGGAACTATCCGCCCTTTGCCTCGGGCCGGGGCCCAGGTGCATAACCACAGATATCCTGTTTGACTCTGTTCCCCTTGTTTCTTAACTTGACTTTTTGGCTGTATTTTCCCTATACCCTTGTAAAAAGCACTTCCTTCATTCCCCCATTTCTCTTGTGGATCGCTCTAATCTTAGAGCGGAATTAAAAGTTATCTTCGCCATTTAAGGTTTGGTATTTTTGCCTAAGGACCAGAATCTTAACTGCACTTACCCTATCATTGATGAATTGGACTAGTCTATTGATGACGTAGGGCCCAAGGGTGAACAACAGAAGGAGGAGTAATAGGGGCCCGGCGATGGTTGACAGTAGGGTGGTCAACCAAGGGGAGTTATTTGATCTGGTTATAAGCATTTTCATAGTTTGAGTCAGGAGGCCTGACTCTTTTAGAGGCCGGTGCATCAATTTCTGGAATATCCCAAGCCTCGAGACCCGCCGCCAGGGCACATATATCAGGGGTAAGGGAGGGCCACCAAGTCCAAAGGGGGTGGACTTCTGTCTTGAACCAGACAACCTTTCCAGTTTGGGACAGTACCTGCCAGGTGAGGGTGTTGGGCTGGTTAGGGTTATTACTTGGTAGGCTTGCTCCGCCGCCGCCGAATGCGCAACTTAAGAGGATTATCAGTCCTCTCCAGCTCCCAGGATTCATCTGGTACGGAGGGTGGCGCAGGCTTGAGGTGAGAAGCATGTACCCAGGCTGCAATGCCATCAACTTTTACTGCGGTCGGGGTGGTCAGCAATACCAGATACGGGCCTTTCCACCGAGGCTCAAGGTTGCTGGGTCGATGGCGTCTGACCAGCACTTGGTCTCCGACCTGGAACGGATGAGGGATGGCCACGGCACCTGGCTCGTATACCTCCTTGATCTGGTCCCAGATCTGGGTTTTTACAACTTCTAAAGCCTTTAAGTGAGTAAATAAGACAGGAAGAAAGTTATCATCGGGACCCAGTGTTCCTCCCAACTCAAGTATGGGGGGGGGTCCCCCGTGGAGGATTTCATAAGGGGTCAGACCAAGCTGGCCAGGGGTATTCCTGGCTCTGAACAGCGCTAAGGGAAGGAGGGCCACCCAGTCTTTTCCACCGGTCTCTAAGGCCAATTTAGTTAAGGTCTCTTTGATGGTTCTATTCATTCTCTCTACTTGACCTGAGCTCTGGGGCCTATACGCACAATGTAATTTCCAATTTATTCCCAGTTGTGTGGCCAGTCCCTGGCTTACCTGAGCAACAAAGGCTGGGCCATTATCTGACCCGATCACCTTAGGGATCCCGAAACGGGGCAGGATTTCTTCTAGTATCTTTTTACATACAGTCAGGGCCGTTTCAGTTTTGGTAGGGAAAGCTTCTACCCATCCAGAGAAAGTATCTACAAATACTAGCAGATACCTGTTCCCATACCGGCCAGGCTTTACCTCTGTAAAGTCTACTTCCCAGTATACGCCGGGTCGATCTCCCCGTTGTCTTTTTCCGGTCTCTCGGTAGGTGGTAGTCGCATTAGTCATGGCACAAGCCGGACACCGATTGGCGACTTCTTGAACGGTGGACCGGAGATTCGGGATGGAGAGGCTGGTGCGGCTCGTTAGTTGAAGGAGCTTTTCTGGTCCTAAGTGTGTTAGCTGATGTAACCGCTAAATGAATTCTTTTCCCTGGTCAGGAGTGAGCTCTCTTGGCTTGGTCCTAGCTTGAGCAGGCTCGATTGGCTCTTGAAGCTTTATAGTTTCTGCTAGCACCCTGACCGACAGGGCGGCTTGTTTTGCAGCCTCGTCGGCCCTCCGGTTCCCGGCCGCCACAGGGTTATTTCCTCTCTGGTGGCCCGGGCAGTGGATAATGGCGACCTGCTTAGGGAGGTGAATGGCCTCTAGCAGAGCCAGAATTTCTTCTTTGTTTTTAATGTCTTTTCCAGCCGAAGTGAGCAGTCCCCTCTGTTTATATATTGCCCCATGAATGTGAGCAGTGGCAAAAGCATACCTGCTGTCCGTGTAGATGTTGATGTTTTTTCCTTCGGCTAGGCGTAATGCCTGCGTCAAGGCGATTAGCTCGGCCTTCTGGGCTGATGTCCCTTCTGGCAGGCTGCTTGCCCATACCGTCCGTTTGCCATCTACGATGGCGGCCCCTGCTCTCCGCTTACCTTCCACAATGAAGCTGCTACCGTCTGTATACCAGGCAGGCACTCCGGGCAATGGCTGGTCCTTCAGGTCCCGTCGAGTCCCAGCTTCTTCAGCAAGGATTTCTGAGCATTGGTGTACTGGGGTGGATTCTGACTCGACTGGTAGTAGGGTAGCTGGGTTCAGGACAGCAGGGGGCGCGAAAGATATCCTTTCGTTTAGCAGCAAACTCTGGTAATGAGTCATTCTGGCATTGGTCATCCACCGATTGGGGGGCTGCCGCACAATACTTTCGAGGCTGTGGGAAGCAATCACAGTCACATTTTGCCCCAAGGTTAACTTATCAGCGTCTTTGAGGAGGAGTGCCACTGCAGCAACCGCTTTTAGGCAGGTTGGCCACCCACTGGCCACTGGATCCAGTTTTTTTGATAGATAAGCTACTGGCCGTCGCCATGGTCCTAGGGTCTGAGTAAGCACTCCTCGGGCTACACCGGCTCTTTCATCTACGTATAGAGTAAATGGTTTGGTGAGGTCTGGGAGAGCCAAGGCGGGGGCAGACAGCAAGGCTTTTTTTATGTGGTCAAAAGCCTTTTGATGCTCCTCAGTCCAGGTAAAAGGAATGTTTTCCCTTGTCAGGGGGTACAAGGGTGCAGCCAGGGAAGCAAACCCAGGAATCCAGAGCCTGCAGAATCCGGCAGTACCCAGAAATTCGCGGACCTGCCTGGGGGTTGTGGGAGTAGGGATCTTCATAACTGTAGCTTTCCGGGCCGGGGTCAGCCATCTTTTTCCCTCCTTGAGCAGGTACCCCAAATAGGTGACCTCTTTCTGGCATAACTGGGCCTTTTTAGCTGATACCCGGTACCCCAACTTACTCAGTTCCTGCAAGAGCTTTTGTGTCCCTCTTTTGCAGCCTTCATATGTGGGAGCTGCCACTAGGAGGTCGTCCACATATTGGAGTAATATGACCTGGGGGTTGAGAGCCCTAAAAGGAGTTAAATCCCGGTGGAGGGCCTCGTCGAAGAGAGTGGGTGAGTTCTTGAACCCCTGTGGCAGCCGTGTCCAGGTCAGCTGACCAGCGTTACCTTTTTCTGGGTCTCTCCACTCGAACGCGAACAGTGGCTGGCTGTTGGGGTGTAGTTTGAGGCAAAAAAAGGCATCCTTGAGATCCAAGACTGAGTACCAAGTGTGACTAGGCGGAAGGGAACTCAGGAGGCTGTATGGATTTGGGACCGTGGGATGAATGTCTTGCACCCTTTTGTTAATTTCTCTCAAGTCTTGGACTGGCCGATAGTCATTGGTCCCTGGCTTTTTTACTGGTAGCAGAGGGGTGTTCCAGGGCGACTGGCAGGGCACTAAGACCCCTAGGTCTAAGAACCTTTGGATGTGGGGTCTGATGCCTTCCCGGGCTTCTTTAGTCATTGGATACTGTCGGACGGCCACCGGTGAGGCACCCGATTTCAGCTCTACTACTACTGGTGGGACGTTATTGGCCAGTCCCATACCTGTCTTTTCTGCCCATACGGTGGGAAAAAGTTGGAGCCAGGATGGGTCGATGGAGGGAGAGGCCGGCTTTTCATACAGCCGGTATTCTTCTTCTAGGTTTAGGACCAGGCACATGGTAGAGTGATCTCCCCATGTTACTTGTGGGCCCTCTGTAGAAAACTGGATTTGAGCTTTTAGTTTGGTCAGGATGTCCCGGCCCAACAGAGGAGTAGGGCACTCAGGTATGACCAAAAAGGAATGGGTCACTTGTTTATGTCCAACCTTTAAAAGTCTTTGTGTGGTCCAGGGGTAGACTTTGCTGCCGGTTGCTCCTACTACGACTGTCCGCCTGGACCCTACCTTCCCCATGGGTTGGGTCAGTACCGAATGTTCAGCCCCGGTATCGACCAGAAACTCGATGGGGGTCCCCTCCACTGTCAATGTTACCCTAGGTTCGGGGAGGGGGTCCGAACCTTGACTCCCCTAGTCGTCTAGGGATAGAACCTTGGCTTCTCTGATGTTCTTTTTCCGGGGACATTCTCTTGCCCAGTGACCCTTCTCTTTACAGTACGCGCATTGGTCTTTGTCTAGAGGGGGTCTTCCATCCCTAGGTGTTTTCTTTGCCCGGTTGCTCAGGTTCCCTGTCTGCCTATCTCTAGACCCTCTTTCACCTACCACTGCGGCCAAAATCCTAGTCAAGTTTTTTTCTTGGCGCCTATCGCGCCGTCTCTCTCTCTCTTCTGTCTCTCTTTTTTCTCTTTCTTGTTTTTCCTCTTCTGTCTCTCTCTTGTGGTACACCTTTTCTGCCTCTCTCACTAAATCTTGTAAGGAATAATCTTGGAGCCCCTCTAGCCTCTGCAACTTTTTCTTGATATCTGGGGCTGCCTGTCCGATGAAGGCCATTGCAACTGCCGCCTGCTGTCCCTCAGAAGAGGGGTCAAACGGAGTGTATCTCCTATATGCCTCCATCAGGCGTTCCAAGAAAACCGAGGGGGGTTCTACCGGTCCCTGCAAGACCTCTCTTACCTTAGCCAAATTGGTGGGGCGCCGGGCTGCCCCTTTGAGACCTGCCACTAGAGTCCGGCGGTAGACCAGAAGACGCTCCCTACCTTCGGCCGTGTTGTAATCCCATTGAGGTCGATTGAGGGGGAAGGCCTCATTAATGAGGTTCTCGAGTTGTGTAGGGGCCCCGTTGTCCCCGAGAACGTTCTTGCGGGCCTCCAGAAGAATCCTTTCTCGCTCTTCAGTGGTGAAGAGGATCTGGAGTAGCTGTTGGCAATCGTCCCAAGTGGGCTGGTGAGAGAACATAAGGGACTCAAGAAGTCCCGTGAGTCCTGCTGGTTTTTCAGAAAAAGACGGGTGGTTAGACTTCCAATTGTAAAGATCTGCTGAGGAAAAAGGCCAATACTGTAGAGGGACCAAGCCATTAGGCTCAGCTGGGGGCCCTATGGCTCGGAGGGGCAAAGCTACGGTGGAGTCAGGACCGGAGCCGTCTCTCGGACTGCGAGGTTGGCGGCTCCTAGTCCCCGCAGCCGGTCCCTCAGGGCTAGGATCACCGGGCGCTCGGCCTGGTGCCGATCTGTTTCCCTGAGGGGCCAGAGGGGGCAGCGGAGCCGCCGGGTAAGGTGGGGTTTCAGAGAGAGAAAATAGGTCATCTGGTGTCGGGAGGACGGGGGGTTGGGGAGGGGCGGAAGGCTTCCTTGTAGGTGGCCTTTGAGTATTTTCTGATCCCGAAACAACAGCGACTTTGCTGGAGGGTGGCACCCAGGGAGGGGGATTCTGGGCGAGGTCTTGCCATACCACGACACAGGCAACCTGGTCCGGGTGTCCTCCGGTCTCCTGAAAAACAATCTTTTTAACTGCAAAAATGACAGTAAGATCAAAGGTTCCCTCTGGCGGCCAACCTACGCCGAATGTGGGCCACTCAGACGAACAGAAAGTCTGCCATTTTCCTTTTTTGATCTCCATGGACAGATTGTGAGCCCTGGCTTTGACATCTTTCCAATGATCTAGAGTAAGGGAGAGGGGCGTAAGGGCACTTTGCCCCATCTCGAAAATTTCCAATAGGGGAACGACGACGCAAAGACCTATCACAACTAAGACAAAAAGAAACCAGAAACGGCGACGAGACCGAGTGCCGTAGAAATAGAAGAAAGAGTCCGATGGCAGAGCGCGCCTCCCGAGACGCGGTGAGACCAAAACACAATAATCCTCTGCCAAGGGGTCCACCAGGCGTCCCTGGTCCTCCCCTGATCCTGGGACGTCTCCCAGGATTGCCGGGTGGCGAGCCCCCGAACACGTCTGTTCGCTACCCGCACTTCGCTCCCAGAGCGACTAACCCGGAACAAACTGAAACCAAAATGCGCGCGCTCAGAAAAGACAGTCAGAGTCACAGGATTAGACACAGAAACGAGACACAGAGCAGTCGCTGGCCAGCTTACCTCCCGCAGGTGGGTCGGTGGTCCCTGGGTGGGGGTCTCCGATCCCGGACGAGCCCCCAAATGAAAGACTCCCGCAGTGGGTAGTCAGTCAGTTCAGGGAGACCCTCCCAAGGAACAGCGAGACCACGGCTTCGGATGCAAAAACAAGAGGTTTATTGAACACACAGGTACCCGGGCGACTCAGTCTTTCGAAAGACTGGCGCGCCGAGTAGAGCTCCTGGGTCCTTTTTATAGCAAAAAGCGCGGGTACAGAAGCGAGAAGCAAGGTAATTGGTTAGTTTAAATCAAGCCAGGGGTGAACTTCGGTCAAGTGGGAGTCCTTGAAACAGCTGAGGGGCACTCTTGAAACTTTAACTGACTTGTCTATTTCTGGGAACTATCCGCCCTTTGCCTCGGGCCGGGGCCCAGGTGCATAACCACAGATATCCTGTTTGACTCTGTTCCCCTTGTTTCTTAACTTGACTTTTTGGCTGTATTTTCCCTATACCCTTGTAAAAAGCACTTCCTTCACTATAACATTGTGAGCTGTTGTAAATTTGAAATACATCAAATATAACTATATGAAAATATTTATGAGAGCAAATTTTAATTCTGAAAGGGCAGTCTGGTATAGAGCTTTGAAGTTGCACAGATCAGGGTTCAAATCTTGACTCCACCATTTGCTAGACATTTGATCTCCAGCTATTTCACTCAGGTAGCTTCAAAGTCCAAGAGGATTATTTTCAAACATCTAACACAGTTTTTATCTGTCCCTCAAACTAATTCATTCAATAAATATTTATTCACTGGCTACCACGTGGTAGGACCTAGAGATACGGTAATGAACAGGATAGAGTCCTTGTCTTCAAGGAGTAAAGTCTGGTGGGAGAGAGACATATAAGTAATTGTAGTAGAGTGGTTTAATGTTAATATCATATAGGAACTTACAGGGCAACTTACAGGCTTTTGGGGAAAGGACTTCACAAATGTCCTGCTCTATTCATTTTATCATTAAATCCCATATGCAGTAACCTCCAATTGGTTTCATGTCTTTAACCATTCCCACATCTAATTCATCCTGCATACTTTAACAAGATTGATCTGTCTTACTCCATTACTAAATGATTTAAAACCAGGAGTGCATGAAAGTAAAAACACAATTCTTTTTCAGTATATCACCAGGAAAGAAAATACCACAGTTTTCAAGTGGAAAAGGACAAGAGTATTCCAACATAATTATCCTGTTTTACTCACTTATCACACAAATTTACTGAACAAACCTCTACTATGCAAGGTGCCAGAGTTATAAAAATGAGCAAGACAGTTCTTTTTCTGAAGGAACTCACACATGTTGAAATTAGAGTTCCCATACTGAAATTCTATTATCTCACTTAAGAATTCCATTCAGAGAGGGAAAAACAAGAGTAATGATGAGTACCAAGTTCAGCCAGTTGGGAACAGGTACTTCTGTGCCTTTACTCTGGCCACTCCCAGAGCCTTTGTCATGCTAGATGGTCACTACTTTAACATGCCAAGTGGGTCTTCTTAGGGGACACCACCTAGGTGCCTCGAACAAATTTCAGATGTGCCTTAGGCTGAAGAGTAGGATTTACTGGAGAAAAATGTAAAAGACCAGGGTCAAAAAGAGAAGAGAAGGCGTGGGTCCCATTTACTCTCACCATCCCACAGGGAGGTGTGTCAGGACCTGGGTGCTCTGCTGGACGCATAATGTGGGATAATCAGACTACCCTGGTACTAGGCATTCTGGATTTGAGATGCTGGCTGATGATGCTAGTTGTCTGGGAAAACCAACTATTGCCCAGCACCAGAGATCTTGCTACCTGTGAAAAGTTACAGACCCTCCTAATTGTGAAGGGAGTCACTGGTCCTGTGGGAACTCAGTTTAGGTACAGCTCTTCTCCATCTCTCTCCACCCTGACATGTTATTTCTTTTTTATATTCAGAAGGCAACATCAGTTCAACCAACACTCATTGACATCTACTAAGTGCAAGGTTTACAATGGACATGATTATGAATCCCGCCTTTGAGAAGCTTCCGATCTAGTAGGGCTGTACCAATCAATTGTAAATTCTGTGCTATCTGATAAAAACCCTTAGACATATACAGGTTAAGAACAATGGATACTTATTATATGAGGAAGAAATTATTTTTGGCTCTTTTTTGGAAGTGGGGTGGAGAGAAAATGAGGGCAAGGGAAGGCTTTGTGGTATAGGTAACTATATAACTTAACATTTAAAGATGAATAGGTTACTCCAGAAAGAAATTAACATGCACAAAGGCAAAAATGTGAAATATGTATTTTTAGAAATCTGTGTATACTTTTATAATGTGATACAAATTATAAAATTATACAAATGTTTTAAAAATATTTCCTGCTATGTTACTATCTTTGTTTTCCTCCTGGCACAAACTGCCATCTCTTCTACTCACAGGACTATCATATACAGCACCTTCCATGTTTGTATTTTCATCTGCCAAATCACAAAGACTAAAATGAGATGGTGTACTATAAGGGTGAAGGAGATTCATTCTGAAGACAAAGTGTCTGGAATTAAATCCCAGTTCTTCCACTTATGACCTTAGTCAAGTTAGCTTAACCATTTTGTGCTTTGATCCCCTCCATCTGTAAAATACAGTAATCCAACAAATATTTATTGACTATCATCTGTGGAAAAAGAACTATCGTAGGTGCTTGGGATGCATCAGTGAATAAAACAAATATCCCTGCTCTCGCAGAGTTTACATTGTAGAGGAGGAAGGCAGACAAATATATTTTAACTACAAAAGATCACCTAAATAATACTAAGCAGTATAACAGGTAATCCAGAAATTTTTTAATTGCTTATGTTTGATGTAAATCCATTTATATATTTAAACATTAGTACAAAAAGGGAATAAAATGTCACTGAGGATAATCCCAAATCATCACTGCACAAACTGAGGTACCTGAACTTCACCAAGCCTCCTCTTTTCAAATGCCAGTCTTTCTTCTTCCGCCTTCTGTTCCCACTGCAGTTTTTTCAGTTGTTGGGTCATTATAGCTACTTTCTTTCTTACTTGATCCTTAAGTTCTTTATAACGATCCACCTGTATAAATAGCATTGAAACATCGTTAACTCACTTAAAGAAACATGACAAGAAATGCTTTATATTAGCAGATAATTAATCTTATCAAAAGATTGTTTTATATACATTGGATCATATTGGCCATCTTATCCAGGTAAAATAATATGACCATAATATAAAACCCTCTTTATTTAAAACTTTATATAGAGCAACAAGGTATTCAAAACAAATCCTACAATAATATTTCTGTCAGAAAATCTTAAAAGAGAAAGGGGAATCTAGAGAAAATGATATATTTCTTTCTTACTTATATAGTCACTATTATTTTGGTACATATAGTGTGATGTAAGATTATTATAAAATGAACAACGAGATAAATGACAAAAATTTAGTTGAGAAAATATCTGGAACTCTCAATTACGTATACTTGGATATCTACTCTTGATTTATTATAATTAAATCCCATATACTAAGTTGGATATTAATTTATCACTGAACATTTTAAATCACCTTAAGTAATAAGTTTCCCTCCTGTCAATGAAATGATGTCTCTTCAAAACCGCATACAATCTGACCTTTAAGTTTTTATATGAGAGAAAAAAATAACTACCTTAAAAATAACTTAATTACCTAACTTCTATACTACAAAATGACATCATGTAACCTTGTTGAAGTATTTTCTAGGACTTTAACTCATAAGTGTAATAATGCCATCTAATCTTATAAAAAATAACTTAGTCTGAAGAATAAATTCTGTGTATAGGCTGAAAAATTTAAATCCCCATAATTTACATTCTGAGGATAATCTCTTAAAATATCAGACAGAGAGAACATGCTTTAAATGTTATATAATTGAAAGGAGAAGTTGAAACAATAGATAGAAAAGATTTCCCAGATGTTGACTTTTTCACCTGACTGGCTTCCAGTTCTACGTCTCGACCTTTTTGTATGATTTCTTCCTCAATCTGCTTTTCAAAACTTCTCCATGCACCATCTAAATCAACCAGCTCTGTCTCCAGGGCTCTTATGTTATCTTCCTGTTTAGAACATTGTTTTTCACTGTCCTTTATTGATTTCTTAGCCAGATCTAATTTTTTGAGGTGGTAAGAAGTGTTTTCTTTGGCTTTAATGTACTGAGGCCTCTTCTGATTTAAAAGTGCTTTAAGAGATCTAAAAAGAAAAAAAAAGTTTGATTTAAAGGAAATTAATTTTTTTTTAACATATAAAGGGAAGAAGTCCTTTTGACTAAATCACATTAAAAAATAAATTCTAAAAATTAACTTTCAGACTATAAGCAGATTAGTGGCTGCCAGAAGTTGGGCAAGGTCAGGTAGAGGGATAAACAGATGAAGCATGGGGCACTTTTTAAGAGTGGTTAAAGTACTCTGTATGATATTGTGATGACAGACACATGACACTATGAATTTATCAAAACCTATGGAACTTGACAGCACCAAGGGTGAACCTTAATGTAAGCAAATTTTTTAAAAAATCACTTAGAGAGATCCTAGATGGAACAGAATGTGACAAAAGAATTACAAATGTATAAACAACCTTACTGAGGGGTTGTACTCCAGTTATAAAGTTGCTTCCCACGGAGGTATGGGTGAACAATTCTGATACAGCTATACATGATTACTGGAATAATGCAAATGGATGACAGATTGTGGAAGCCAGGTTTTTCGCTGTTGAAATGGGAGTTTATAAATAAGAAAGAGAAGGCTAGATTGATCCATGTGGTAACGGATTAAAATTGAGAGACAATACGAACGCATGTTTAGTTCAATAAAGATACAGATAGTTATATATGGAAATATTTATAGATATGTATATTTACAAGACTTAGTATACACACACCTATTTCTTAGTTCTGTCAGCTGAGAAAGCCTAGAAGCAAAGACATCCAGTAGGAAAGAGCACACCTAGCACCCAGATGTTTAGTTCCTAATACCAATAAAAGGACCAGAACTCCTTGAAGAAATTACTGACTCCTGGGCGAGCTCATATAGACTAGAGCAGGCTAATCCCAGGACTGGCCCACATAAAATGAGCCTTGAACATCTGGTAGTGCCAAAAAAGTAAGGAATTGCTCCAAAACCAAAATCACAATGATGGGGATATGTCAAAGGCACATGGGAGCCAACTCAGAGTTCTCAATAATCTAAACTGCAGTAATCTAAGCAACAAAATAAGCAATGTAGTATTAGATTATAACCCCAAATATCCATAAATCCATACTGATAGGAATAAATAATTGAATAAACAAATAAGAGGCAAATCTCCTGTGTAGACGAAGTCTAAATAAATTATGTAGATGCTCTGCCCTCGAGAGGTAGAACGTACCTCCCCATCCTTAAGGGTGGACTATGCCTAGTGACTTCCTTCCAAAGACTATAGCATGAAAAGGGGGAAAATAAAAAATAACTTTGTAACGGAGAAACCTGACAAAGTCAGGTGATCCAGGTCAACAGGAACAGTGATATCATGTTGATATTATTAAATAATATAGAATATGATATATCCTGTAACATCTATAAGATGTTGACATTCTGATGCCATATGATGAGAATGGCATTTTATTTCTGTGGTCTTCCTCCCCAAAACTCACAACCCCAGTCTAATTATAAGAAAATTATCAGACAAATCCCAATTGAGAGACATTCTACAAAAAACCTGACCAATGCTCAAAACTGTCAAACTCATCAAAAACAAGAAAAGTCTGAGAAACTGTCATAGCTTCAGAGAGAATCTGAAGGAAACAGACAACTAAATATAATATAGTATTCTGGATCAGAAAAAGGACATTAGGCAAAAACTAAGGAGATATGAATAAAGTATGAACTTAAGTTAATAACAATGTGTCAATACTGCTTTATTAATTCTGACAAATATATCACACTAAGATGTTAATAACAGGAGAGACAGTGAGGGGAACATAGGAACTCTGTACTATCTTTATAATTTTTCTGTATATTTAAAAGTATTCCAAAGTAAAAAGCTTATTTTAAAAAGTCAACTTTCAAAGTGTCATTTATTTTTTATTTTCTATCAATCTACGTAAAACCCAATTATTACTACCTATTTTTAAAAACTCACTTTAATTCTTTTTCTGTCTGTGGTAGTTGTCTGGTTAGCATTCCACGTTCCTTTTTCTTGGCTTTAACTATGTTTTCATGATGAGAAAGAGACTCTTTTGTAACACCCAAATCCCTATTCACACGCTCTAACTCAGAGTTCAGAAAACGAATTTTCTTCTCATTATGATATAATTGGAAAAGCTGTACTTGTATCTTGTTTATTTTCAGTTCTTCAAGGAGACTCTGGTAACGTTCTGCCTATAAAACAGTACAATTCAACAGTAGTAAAAAGTGAGTATATTTAAGCTGACCTTTCATAAACCCAACTACTGCACCAACAAATCATCTCTAATAAATTTTCATGTATGTCACTAAGAAACAATATTCTTGCCAAAAGTAGCATTATTTAGGGAAGGTTTCTAAATACACTTCTAAATTAAACCAGTGAACCATTAATTTTTTATTTATGCACTCAGTTGTGTGGTGGTAAGAACAATGGAGTGGCACTAACCTGGGTCCTAATCTCATTTCTGTCTTGAGGAGTTGGGCAAGTTCATTAACATTCCTGGCATCAGCCTCCTCATTTGTAAACTGATGGAAGAGCATTCTGTGACTTATAAGGTCCTTAGCAACTTTAAATTCAATGATTCCACGTAAAATTCCTGCTACAGGAAGTAATTTTCCTACTGATAGAACTAACAGGACAATTACAGTTCTTAATCACAGGTGAAAAGGAAGAATTTCCTTAACATTTGTGCTATTAGTAAAGAAATAAAGGAATGAACTTCCTCAAGGAGAGCTCCTAATCAAGGAAGTATTCCAAGCAAAAAGTAAATGGTCATCTTCCAGGATGCTGTAAAAAATTAGGAAGTTGGACTATTCTAATTGTCCTTATAATGTTTCAAGTTCTATAATTTTGTAAGTTATTTTACTATACTGTGAATATTACAGTCTGACTTTCACTGCTGCCACCCCTTTTTACTGACAAAATGAAGGACATGTATACACATTAAAAAATATGAAGAAACAGAGATTTTCCACACTGTAGTGGATTGCACTGTGTCCTCCCCAAACTCACTGAAGCTTGAACTGTATTCCTCAACTTTTATGTATTAGAAACTTAGCCCCACTGTGACTGTTAAGAGGGTGGGAAATCCTGTTATGGTAAATGAAAGGTAGAGCCTTGAAGAGGTGATTGGATTGTAGGACCAGTGCAGTAGTAAAAATGGTGGTGAGGGGTGTGGTTCTGAGGGCTTTAGAAGAAGAGGAGAGTCTGTCTCTCTCTGCATTCTCTTGCTTCCTCTCACCATGTGATCTGCTTGTCCCCGCCAGCTGCCTGCAGCTGTCCACCACGAGTAGAAGCAGCCTGAGGCCTACACCAGATGCAGTTGTCCCAGAATCATAAGCAAATAAACCTCCGTTCTTTATAAATTACCCAGTCTCAGGTATTCTGTTATAGCAACAAACACAAAACGGACTAATACAACCACTAATAAGAAAGACGTCGACTTTTCATTTATTTCTTTAAATATTTATTGAGTATCTACTATGTGCTAGGCCCTGTTCTATGTGCTGCCAGGAATATAGTGAAGAACAAGACAGACTGTGCTCTTGTAAAGTTTATATTCCAGTTATTTGAATAGGGCGGGGTGGAGGAAGAAGAATCAGAGAATAAACAAACAAACACATAATAAGCAAGATCATTTTGTACGGCAATATATGTTACAAAAGAAACAATACAGGGTGATGTACAAGAGGGTATGCTAATTTAGATCGGGGCAGGGGATGGGGACGGTGGACAGCAAATGCCTGCTTGAGAAAAGAAAAAGGCTTTTTTATAAAGATTTGTATGAGAGTACCAGCCATGCAAAAATCAGGCATACAGCTTATCTAGGCAGAGGAAATAGCAAAAGCTCCAGGATAAAAGGGAGCTTAGAGTATTCAACATATAACAAAGGTCAACAGGGTAGCAAAATAGAGGAAGTTAGGCTTGAGAGGTGAACAGGGACCAGATCAGTAGGCAGGATAGGAGATTAGATTCTCAGTGCAGTGGGAAGCACTACACTGGAAGGTTTTATGCAAGGGAAAGACAGGATCTGATTTGCATTTGAAAAAGATGACTCTAAATGCAAACAATTACCAACCATTGACAAAGCACACTATATATACAGAACCTCAAAAAGTTCATGGAAAAATGGAACTAAAAGATAATACAAATCTTTCCATGAACTTCATGAAGACCCCTCATACTAGGCATTGTGAAGGGTACTGAGCAATACCACAGCATTTGTAAACTGCAGCCATGGGTCCCCAAGACCCTTTTAGAGAGTCCCTGAAGACAAAATATTTTCATAATAATACTAAGACATCATTTGCCTTTTTCAGTGTGTTGACATTTGCACTGATGGTGTAAAAGCCATTGGTGGGTAAAACTGCTAGGCCTTAGCACAAAAAGATTTAATGCTAAGTATTTATGAGAAGTTAGCTGTCTTCTATTAAGCCAGACATTAAGGAGACCATGAAAATGCAAAACAATGTTGCCCTTCTAATTAATTTGTTTGGAAAATGTAGTTATTTTTCATAAGAATGTTATTTATGTTAACATGTAATGAGTTTATTATTGGTATTTTTTACATGGACCATTAAATCTATTTTTAAAATTTCTAGTTTTGATTTCAAATACAGTAAGTATTGGTAAATAAAATCCACATGTACAAAAACTCTTTGTGGTCCTCAATAGTTTTTAAGTGTGTAAGGGGGTCAAGATCCAAAAGTTTGAGAGCCTCTGCTACATAAGATATAAACCTATCAAGCGTGTTTTTAGTCAAGAAAATCAGATACTTTGGTAGTTCAGGCTGTCCTGCCTATTTGGGATTAAGAACCCAAATACCCAAATAGTGAAAGATACATCAAAAAGTTTATCTTTACTGAATATTGGGCTTTATTTTTCTTATATTATTAAGGAAATCTTTTAGTAATTCCAAGCCAATACCTAGCAATTCTAATAGAAAGTTTTTGTATCTAACACTTACTTGGTTACACATTCATGCATACCTTACCTCTTCTTGCTCTAATTTTGCTTGTTTGCGCTCTGCAGCTAAGTTTTTTTTCTTGTTAAAATTAAACCGTGCATCCTCTTCAGCTTTTTGTAACTTTCTTTTCTTTTCCTCATATTCTTGTATCAGTTCTCCTGAGCCGCTGATTTCCTCAAAAAACTGGGTTATTTCTTTGGGTTTTTTCATTGCAATCGACTCTACAGTTCCCTTTTTAAAAAGTAAAGCACACGAATATATAAAATAGAGTGATGTATTTTCAGAACTATGAATCCCATGAACTACTACAGCTACTTACCTGAAAAACTAGGCAGTTTCGTGCTTTGACAATTATGCCTATCTTCTCCAACTCTGCTTTGTAAGCAGAACGACTCACAGGATTATCATCAAAATGAAATTCTGAGCATCCTCCTAACACATAGATGTAAATAGGAAACATAAATATCAGACATATCTCCACAACCAATGAAGTTTAATAAAATTATTTTTGTTACTGAAATGGCCAGGTATGCAATAATATAATCATATACATGTTAATAATTGCATTTAATCAGCCAACAAATATTGAGTGTCTATTATGAGGATACTTCAGAAAGTTCGTGGAAAAACAGAATTGAAAGATAATACAAATCTTTCTATAAACTTTTTGCAGGACCCTCGTATATGCCAAGGACTATCCTACAGCAGCGAACAAAACAGATAAAAATTTCTGATCTCAAGGAACTTATATCCTAGTCAGGAAGACAAACAAAAATAAGATATGCAAGTAAAATAAATAGTATGTGAGAAAGTCGTAAGTGCTAAGGAGTAAAAATGAGCTGGGAAGGTAGAATGGAAGTTTTTGTGTAGGGGGAATAGGCTTTGCAATTTTAAATAGGGTGGGCAAAGGAATCCTTACTGAGATGGAAACGTTTGAGTTAAAAATCTAAAGAAAGTGAGAAAACTAGCCAATGAATATAGCTGGGTGATAAAGTGGTGAGATATTTAAATTATACATTAAGGTACAAGTATATAATAAGTACTTCTAAAATCATCTATGATTGAATTTGGAGGAGGTTAATAAGACAGCATTAATACATTAGAAATGTTCTGGTGGACACTGAATAGTAACAACAAAACAAAAACAAAAACACCTATTTATAGAGGCTCTGTGAAATCCTAGCACAGGATTAAAAAAAATATATAAGCAACTCTAAATCTTGTTTATTCAGACAACACAGAGACTTCATGAATAAGTCACAAAATACAAATTCAAACATTTCACTCAAGTTGCTTTTCAAGGTAAGAAAAACTGTCTATACAAGCCAAAAGTATGCATGTAATTAGTTCATCATATGAAAACCAGATAAACATAAAGAACCTCAGGAAGAACTTTTATAACTTCTCTGTCTTTGAAGGAGGCTCCTTATATCTTAACCAAATATCCAGATATAAAAATGCTATTTGACAGTAGGGGGATTTGAACAAATACCATGGTACTTCTAAAAGGTTGCAGAAAGATTCTGAAGTACCCTTGTTATGTCTGCTTAAGGAAGAGTCTTAGTGGAGAATCAAATACGTTCTGTTACTTGCCTCTGAGATTTTCTATTGAAGAGGACAAAAAAAACCCTTCTAGTTCACTATGCCAGTGGAATAACAGTAATCACCCTTCAAAGAAGGTAAAAATGGGCAACCTGACTTAATCTTAAAAAATCAAATGACATAAGCAAAAATCTACAAAAAATACCTCGGATAATCCTTGAAAATGTTTTCTCTTCTCCGCTTTCCTCCACATACACAATTTTTACACTTGCAGAAGAAGAAACAGGTTTTCCAATATGTGCTCCATGAATAAGTTCTTGAATATTTTTCACTCTTAAATTAGCTGTTTTCTCTCCCATTACAAAGCTAAGTGCATCCATTATATTAGATTTTCCTTGGGAAGGAAAGAGAGAAAAATTCATTCATTCTTAACAATAATAAGCCTTGACCAGAGCTGAAGAAATCAGGACACGACTGGAAATGAAATACAGCCAATACACATGTCTAAATAGTTCTGTCTTGTCAATGTTCAAAATGCATCTGACCGAAAATTTTCACTTAGATTACTTGTTTCTTCTATGCAGCTATGGTAGATAGCTAAATTAAGAGGTCTAAATTTAAGGATCTAAATCCCAGCTCTTTGCCATTGTTAGGTATTACACCACGGATAATCATTTAATGTCTCTGAATTTTCAGTTATCCTTATTTTATAAATATGGAAACTATCACCTAAAGCATCAGTGCAGCACTAAGCCCTCACATACTGAAAAAAAAGTAAGGCTAACTAAATCCAGGGTCTTCCCAACGGCTAAACTAAGGTTGCTAGAATATTTATGATTGATATGAGATCGTGCTACGGAAAGTTATACAGCAAGCCTGAGACTGCTATCCTTTGAAAGTCCTACTTACAATGCTGGCTGGCATCTGAAGACTGGGATTTGGATTTGGGGAGGGTTTCTACCATCCCCTGATCAGAATGGCTCATTGTGCCTAAAATGTTTGTGCAAACAATATGATTTATGCTAACACCTGCTTTCTTTCTAGGAGTCTGGAATTTTGGTATGTGCTAGGCAGAGAGGACCTGTGTGACCATCTCCCTGTAAAAACTGAGTCTTTAGTGAGGTTCTTTAGCAGGAAACATTTCACACCTGTAAACTTGTTACTGGATGACTTAAGTACTAGATGACTTCAGTGGATGAGGACTCAGAATCTTACACCTAGTTTCCTCAGACTTTACCCCGCCTGCCTTTTCTCTTTGCTGGGTTTGCTTTGTATCTTTTCACTGTAATAAACAGTCCTGAGTATAACAATGTGCTGAATCCTATTAGTCCTCCCAGCCAATCACTGAACCTGGGGTGGGGGGGTAGTCTTGGGGATTCCCCACCCTAACGGTTAAATTTGTTTTCCAAACATGAGGCCGTAATTTCCTCTAAGACAATTCCCAAGGTGCAATATCGATGAAGCTACTACCATCTGTATTTATTTTTTCCTTTTTCACATTCCTTCCCGCACATCCACCAACAATTTAAAATTTCAACGACAGAAGGAAGAAAGTAACATGAACAAAGAGAAAGGTATATCGTCAGCCACTAGAAATATGGCTTAGTTTTAGAGATTTAGGATCTTTCTAAAAAGAACAAGTAGTTAACATACTGCAAATTTATTTAGCTAAGTCTCAGTTAACCAATAGGTATAAAATGTGGCTTTTTTGGAACTATTGTAAGACAGTGCATGTACGACAAAATGAACATTCATGGAATTGAATTACTAAGTCTGACAGTAACAGAGCTAAAAAGAAACTTTTTGTTCAATCCTTACTTAAAATCTGCCTAAAATACTTCCCCACCCAAATTCACTCATTCAATTAATATTGTCCCTCACTGAAGAAGGTTATATTCTGTCAAGAGTCAGAGAGTAAACAAAAAAGACAATTTACATGTTGTAATAAGTATAAGAGATAAACTGGGTGAGGAAATAGAGAGTAAGAGAGGCAACTTCAGATAGGGTGGACAGAAAACATTTATGAAGTGCATACCTGCAGCTAGTGTTAGCTTAACAATCATGTCAAAAAAATGAACAAATCAAGTTAGGTCTTATAATGACCAGACTGGGGACGTCTACTGTAAATAATTTAGAACCAACATTGGGAAAATGATTCTGAAAGAGTTATCTCTTAGGCTATCATCACTTGCTAAAGATGGATCAAGTATTCAAAGATATAAAAATTACACTATTATTCTCTAAGTCCCTTTTCATTTCAACTCTACATAACTCTCCCACTCCTCTGCTTCTTTACCACCCTTCTACTAGTTCAAGTCCTCCTTACTTTGTTTTTTCTTTTTCTTTTTCTTTTTCTTTTTCTTTGTGGCCGGTAAGGGGATCGCGACCCTTGGCTTGGTGTTGCCCACACCGCGCTCAGTCAGTGAGCGGGCCGGCCATCCCTATATAGAATCAGAACCAGCGGCAGAAGCGCCGCTGAGCTCCCAGCGCCGCACTCTCCCGAGTGAGCCACAAGGTCGGCCCAAGTCCTCCTTACTTTTAAGAAACTCCTTATCTGTACTCTTCAACTTTCAATCTCTTGTCCCCTCAAATTTATTCATTCATTCTACAAACATTTTCTGAACACCTGTTTATCAGGCACTTTGCTAAGAACTGGGCTAAAAATACAAACATGTAGGGAGATCCAATCAAGATGGCGGAATAAAGTCTGCAGCGTCACTCTCTCCCACAAATCAACTAAATTTACACCTATAAAAATGTAACATCAGCCAAGCTGGGGCCGCTGGACCTCAGGGGAAGAGGAGGAGAAACCTACGGAGTTCCTGAAGGCGGGAGAAACTACAATGAGAGAAAGAAAAAGCTGCTCTGAGCATTTCAGACCGCGGCTGCTTTAAGGCCAGAGCTGCTGAGTGCATGGAGCAGCTGTGCCCTTCAGATGGAGTTACTCCGAGGCAGCAAGAGAGAAGAGGGCCTTGGCGGCTCCCAGGACAGCAAGACCACTAATAGGGTCACGTGGACCCACGCAGGAGCGAGGAGCCAGAACAACTGAAAAAAGGGAGCCACTCAGAGGCTGGTGAGTCATCACAAGCGACTGGGGCAGGGCCCATCCCATGGGAAGTGTTCGAGGGGTGGGGGAGACGTGCCCACAAGGGGAACACTGGGACACAGCAAGGACAGCTGATCTGCCCCCCAATCAGCACAGGACCACTCAGAGGAGACTGGTCAGGAATGCAGAATTGCGCGGGGTGCAGTTTGATGAAAAATCTCAGGCCCAGATCAGAGATTCTACAGAACACAGATCCACTGGGTCTCTGGAGAGCTGGAAGTACCTATAAAGTCAACCATTATAACCTGTGCTGCACAAAAAGCCTTCCCTAGGGAAACAGCAGCAAAGTAGCAATTTAAGCAACCACACAGCTCAAGTACTGGTTCCCACAGGAAGTTTCCCTGTGTTGGAAGCAAAGGACAAAAAATTAATTCCGGCCCAGGTACACCACCAGCACCTTGGGGCCTGCCTGGGAACTGGAAGCTTGGATCTGGGGACCGGACCCCACTCCCACTTCCAAGCAAACTGCACCAGTGCCTCAGGGCTAGCCTGGGGACCTGAAGCATGGAGAAGGGGACTGGACCCCCTTCCCACAACCAGGCACACCATGCCAGCACCTTGGGACCCGCCCAGGGACCTGAGGTAAGGAGAAGGGGACCAGACCTCTCTCCCACAACCAGGCACACTGAGCCAGCGCCTTGGGGCTCACCCAGGGACCCAGGGTAAGGAGTTGGGGACCAGACCACCCTCCCATAACCAGGCACAACGCGCCAGCACCTCAGAGCCCACCCAGGGGACCCAGGGCATGGAGAAGGGGACTGGACCTCTCTCCCACAACCAGGCACAACATGCCAGCACCTCGGAGCTCACCCAGGGACCTGGGGCAAGGAGAAGGGGAATGGTCCTGTCTCCCATAACCAGGCACACCACACCAGAGCTTCAGGGCCCACCCAGGGATCCAAGGCATGGAGAATGGGACTGGAAACTCCCTCCTGCAACCAGGCACACCACGCCAGCACCTTGGGACCTGCCCGGGGACCTGAGGCAAGGAGAAGGGGAATGGACCTCTCTCCCACAACCAGGCACACTGAGCCAGCACTTCAGGGCCCGCCTGGAGAACTGAGGCATGGAGAAGGGGACTGGACCACCCTCCCATAACCAGGTACAACATGCCAGCACCTCAGAGCCCACCCAGGGACCTGGGGCATGGAGAAGGGGACTGGACCTCTCTCCCACAACCAGGCACACTGAGCCAGCACTTCAGGGCCCGCCTGGGGAACTGAGGCATGGAGAAGAGGACCGGATCCTCCTCCCACAACCAGGCACACTGCGCTAGTACCTCGGGGCCCACCCAGGGCCCCAGGACATGGAGAAGGGGACTGGACCCCTCTCCCACGACCAGGCACATGGCGCCAGCACCTTGGGGCCTGCCCAGGGACCAGAGGCATGGATGAGGGGACCAAACACACCCCACAACCAGGTATACCGCCAGTGCCAAGGAGCATGCCAAAAACAGCACCTCCACATGTGTGGCCCACCACAGCCACCATAATAACCATGTTTGCTGCAAAAGCGGCTAGACGCCACAGCCACCACGCAGATGGCCCACCAACCACTGGAGTGCATTCACACAAGAAGAGTCACCAGCAGAGAAAAAGAAAAGAAGAGGATGTCTCTTTCCACAAAACCCATTTCAGAGTGACAGAAGAAGCATCTGTACTATGATAATATTGGGGGACCTGATCTCTCAGCATTGGACAGATCATCTAGGCAACAAGTTAACAGAGTAACCATTATTCTTTCAGAAGGAGAGAAGAAATCTAGGGCAGTTGGAGGGGGGAGGGGATGGGGGAAGGGGAGAGGTTGGACAAGTGGCATAAAGAATAATTACAATTTGTAACAATATATATACTAGTAATATTGATTTAATCGACATATCTCAATGTTCAACCCCCAAAATATGTATAATCAATTTTGATTCAATAAATAAAATAAATTTTTAAAAAAATACAAACATGTAGAATTTCACTGTTAAACAAAATTTTTGGGAGGCCATATTTTGGACTAGCCTCCAGCACTAGGCTTCAGCAGAACAGACCAAATCAAAACAGAGTCAGTCACAGAAGTACCACATAATCAAACAGAAACTTTAAGGAAGCAGGCAAATCCCCAAATAGACCAGTTTTTCCTGAAAATAGGAGATTCACAGCAACCATTAAGAAAGAGCTCAGCTAACCTGAGTCAGCATAATAAGGAAGTCTCTACTTTAATCCTCACAAAAAAGTAACCTGTGGTAACCTGATGTTAACGAATCCACTTCTTTTTAATTTTTCTGTTTCCTTGGTCCCACCTTAGAAAAACAAACCGTTCTGTTATGACCGTTCTGTTATGCTTTATAGAATGACGTTCTGCCGGATTCTATAATCACAAATAAAAGCCAATTAGATTTTTAAACTAATTTTTCTGTAATTTTATCTTTTTACTCCTCCAAGGTGCTTACAGTGGAGGTCAATTTTTATTGAACCCTATTTTGTGCCAGACACCCCATATCTGTTATTTTGTCTGTACAACTGATTCCAAAACCTATACTCTTTCCACGAAAAGAAGGAAGTTCTAATACACTATTTAATAAGTCCTAAGATAAAATGAACACAAAGTATTGTATAGAGGCACTTAGAAGCACTAATGACTGGAGGCTCTGAGTAGGCTTTACAGGAGATAACTGTGAGCTAAGTCTTAAAGGGTAATTAAAAGTTTAGAGAGGGGGATACAGAAGGTAAAACACCATTCAGGAAAAGAGAAAAGCTTGATCGTAGGTACAAAGAAGTGAGAGAGCATGGTACCATTCCCGTAAGAAAGCAAGTAATTCTATGTAGGTAGAGCAGCACTTACAAGGTTGGGAATCCTAAGAGAGAAAGGTGGGGAAGTTAAGTAAGAATTACAATAGGCTACATTAAAGGAATTAAACTTTATGTTGAAGATTATGTGAAGCCACTGAAGGTTTTCTTTTCTCCCCCCAAATATATTTTGTAGAGATTTCTCAGACAATAACCCAACAGGAAAATGGGCAAAGGACACAAACAGCGGTTCAGAGAAAAACACAAAAGGCCCTTAACCATGTGAAAAGATGCTCAAACTCACTCACAATAAGAAAAATGTCCAGAATAGGTAAATCCATAATGACAGGAAGTAGGGGCTGAGGGCTGGGTAGAGAAGAGATAACATAAAGTGAATACTAATGGGTACAAGGTTTCCTTTGGAGTGATGAAAATGTTATAGAATTACATTACATAGTGATTTGATGATGGTTGCACAACTCTGTGAATAAACTAAAAACCACTGAAAGTGCACTTTAAAAGGATATATTTTATGATATGTAAATTATATCTCAATAAAGCTGTTGTAAAAAAAAATCTAAAAGAGTACTTCATGTATTTTCTAGCCTTGTACACTGAAATGGTTCAGAGCCAATGTTATCCTAATGCACTGAGTACCTCTAGTTCCCACATGGTGGTCTCTAATACCTTTCCTACTTTTAAAAAGAACTAGAAGTCATTGGAGAACTAGCTAATTCCACGTCTGAGGCAGGGAAAATTGAAGATGAGCCTGGGAACTAGGACATCATATTTCAGAAAGTAAAGAGCACGGGAAGCAGCTTGAAGGAATTCCAACTGAATGAAATTATGAAAATATGAGCATCAAAAATGATTTTGGTGGATTAAAACACACTGTGTCAATAAAAATCCATGAGTCCGTAATGTACTAACAAAACAAAAAGGAGAAAAATACATTTTCACCATTTGAGGCAGCTATTAAAAACCTTCTTTTGTTTGAAAATATTAATTAAAAGGAAAGGGGCAAGCATTTATCCTGTTTTTCCAGTGTGAAGTGTATTTTTTTTTATTTATTATTTTTGTGTGTGTGTGACCTCCCGCCTCAGCCTCCCTCTTCGGATCTGAATTGTACTTTAGGTTAATCAAAAAACCCCGGTTAACAAAGGAAAGCTCTTTTTCACAGGGAAATGCCACCCACTGAATGTAGAAAGTATGACAGATTTAGAAAAACCTAATTTTGCAAACCTTAATGAAATGCTCATTCAAAGACTATTCACTGGCATTAAAACCATCAGGTAAACGGTCAATAGAGAACATTTGTATAACACCAAAGTAACACTGGACTTTCTAGTTAGAAAGAAGGAGAAAAACTACGCAATAGAGAGATCACTGTCACCATCCTAATCCAGGGGTCAATTTTTAGCATTACTAAGGGTAAAACAAGCAGATATTAAGTGATATAATGCAACGTGATGTACACAATATCAGCTATGATGGAGTCTAGCCAAAAATGTTTAATTTAATCCATCAACTCTGTAGATATATCTTCTCATTTGACAAAATTCAGTATTCATTTCCATCAACAAGGTTTTCTCTGAATGGTGTGATTTTCAGGTGATTATGTTTTCCCAATTCCCTATGTTGTAAGGTTTACTTTTCTAACCAGGAAAGTGTTACTTTAAAAAAAAATTTTTTTTTTGATAATTCATAATGGCTGCTGAATTCTTAAAAAATAATCTTTTATTATTACAAAAGCAGTATATAGCTTCGAAAAAATTAGAAAACAAACAAGAATAAAAAAGTAAAATGGGGAGCGGGAGGGGGAACATTGGCTAAGGGGCATAAAAAATAAGTGATTTGTAACAATGAATATGCTAATAAAAAGTAAATTTTAAAAAAGTAAAATGATCATATTCCCACAATTCAGAGATTACTACTCTAATACCTAGGGCCATATCCATAGACTTTTTTAATGCAAACTTTTAAGAAACGAAAATGAGATTATCGAGTGCATACTGTTTTCTAACATTATTTTCAGGCACTTATCTTTGCCTTTTTTAGTAAATTTTCATTTCATCTGTTGCACAGCTCAAATTTAGATTTCCCAATTGACTCCAAAATGTTCTTTAAACAAACCATTTTCCAAACTAGAACCACATGTTGCATCTGGTTGTTACATCCCTTAACTCTCTCTTTATTTAGCACAGTATTTTTATTTATAACACTGACTTGTTCAAAAGATTAGAATAAAGTTTTCCCACAAATATTTGGGTTTGTAGAATTACTTCTTTATGGTGTTATTTAGTTTCTTTCTCTATCCCCTCTATTTCTGTGAAGTCCTTTTCCTCATCTACCAAGAAAATAAAATGGATCTTCTTTCTTGCAGGAACAAATTAAGATTACTCTGGTAGCAACATGCCACATGGATTTAAAGTAGGGTAAGACTGAAGGTTGAGAACTCAGCAAACAGGTTACTGCATTAATCTAAAAAAGAGATGAGATCCTGAAGTAAAGTGATAGTAGTGAGAATAAAGAGGACAGGGCTATTAAGGATGGAGAACTGGCATGATTGGTAATATACTGGCTCTAACAGGGAGAACTTATCAAGGATGAAGGGAAATTCATCAAGGTGGTAGTCATATGAAATCCTGGGAGAAAAGCATTCTAAGCCCAAGGACCAGCAAATGCTAACATTCTGAAATGGCAATGAGTTTGGCCTATGCAAGGAAGGCAAAAAAAGAAGCAATTCTTACCCAAGTATAGTAAATGTGGGGATTACAACTTCACATTCTATTGCTTCCCTAGACATGCACTACATGCTGGCCAGTTTGGACGATTACCTGTCCCACAAATAGACTTTCAAAAAACCCTGGAAAAATAATCTACTCTTTGAGTACAACTCACATGCCATCTCCTCTGGAAAACCTTTCCTGATCTACACTTCTTCCTATCCATATCTCCCCAAATCAAATGTTTTATTTTCCTAGTTTAAAGTATCATAAATACTGTTATCTGGCCTTCTATCTCAATTAGTGTGTTAGTCTCTCTTTTTTTTTTTAAAGTAAAAGTTCAATAAACAGGGTCATTATCACGATATTCGTGGTCAAAGGTTCCTTCGATCGAAATGGTTGTTCAGGCTCCTTGGAGCCAAAGACCTCCTAGAGATGCCCCTCCCACTTAATCTTTGGATGAGAAGGGGAAGGGGACTAAGAGGAGGGGTGATTAGGGTTGAGGGCAGAAGAAGCCCACAGAGCAGGAGAAGCCGGGGCAAAGGAGAAGAGGGCCAGGGCAGAGGCGAGGTGGCGGGCAAGGGCGAGGAGCCCGCCCGACGGGGATGGGGGATGGGGTTGGCGGGCCAGGAGCCAGCCGGATGGGGGATGGGGTTGGCGGGCAAGGAGCCAGCCGGATGGGGGATGGGGGTGGCGGGCGAGGAGCCATCCCGATGGGGGATGGGGGTGGAGGGCGAGGAGCCGGCCCCAGGGGGAATGGGGGGGCTGGCGGGCGAGGAGCCGCCCGGATGGGGGATGGGAGGTGAGGAACCAGCCGGATGGGGGATGGGGGGGTGAAGAGCCAGCCGGATGGGGGATGGGGGGCGAGGAGCTGGCCCGACGGGGGATGGGGGATAGAGGTGGCAGGCGAGGAGCCGGCCGGATGGGGGATGGGGGGCGAGGAGCCGGCCCGACGGGGGGATGGGGGTGGCGGGCGGGCGAGGGCCAAGAGCCGGGCCGATGGGGATGGGGGATGGGCGTGGAGCCGGCCCCACAGGGGATGCAGGATGGGGTGGCGGCGAGGAGCCGGCCCGACGGGGATGGCGGGCGAGGAGCCGACCCGACGGGGATGGAGGTGGCGGGTGAGGAGCCGACCCGACGGGGACGGGGGTGGCGGGCGAGGAGCAGGCCCGACCGGGATGGGGGTGGTGGGTGAGGAGCCGACCCGACGGGGGATGGAGGATGGGGGTGGCAGGCGAGGAGCCGACCCAACGGGGATGGGGATGGCGGACTAGGAGCCGACCCGACAGGGATGGGGGTGGCGCGGGGTGGCGCGCGAGGGTGAGGACCCGGCCCGAGGGCGGAGGGCGAGGGCCGGGGACTCAGGGTGGAGCAGTCGGGGACTGCGTGGAGGCCGCCTGCAGTCCAGGCCGCATGGCCGCCTTCACGTCCCTTCAGGCAAAGTGCTGCCGACTGGACTGGGTAGAAGCGTTCCGGTCCCACCCCGAGGTGCCCAGTTACCCGAGTTGTTGGGGCCGATGATGCAGGTGAACCTCTTGAAGGGGCCGATGATCTGGCGGCCCCGCCACGACTTGAAGTTCTCCACGAGCAGCACCTCCAGGCGCCCCATGGCTGCGCCCTCCTCGCCTCAGCCGCGTCCTCGCGCTCGGCGGGAAAAGCGCGGGAAGAGCCTCCCCAAGTCTCGCGAGGCGAAAGCTAGACCGCGGCGCGAGCGCTGCGCCGTTCCTTAGCAACCTGAGCTGGCGTTTCCGCACCCTGGGCGAAGTGCTGGAAAGCAGGTCTGAAAGCCGCGGTGCCGACGTGCATCACACCCGCACAGCCCCTTAAGGAGCCAGCCTCTTTAGGGCCACAGCTTGCTTCATTTTTGTTGTCTTTTCTTCTTATTTTGCATCTTCTAAAAATCCCTTAGCATTTCCTGTCGATTCCCGCAGCCATGGAGGTGGCCCTGCCCAGGGACCTGGAGCAGCACGCTAGCCTGGCCAAGAGGAGACACGCGGAGGTGTGCAGGCAGCGACGGATCTTCAACGCCAGGAACAGGATCGTCGGGGTAAGGGGCCTGAGAGGGCGAGGGAGGCGGACGGCTGGAGAGGGGAGGGGATGACCCTTAAAATGAAACTTCTGGTCCAGTCACAGCTGTAAATGGCAGCAGGTTTTGTCGGGGTGCGGGGGTGGGAGTAGGAGGAAGAGTTCGATGTATTGACTTTGTTGAAGATGGGGGAGAACCTCACCTGTCGAATAATGCACCCTGTCACCTGCGAGGAGGGCACATGGGGGTCTGGAGCAGGCCGGGAGCTTGGCCGGAGTTAGTGGCGGAACAGAGAGTAGAATGCGGTTCTCCCCCCTTCGAGTCAGACTTTCTACCTTGCCTGGGGTTACTTCAAGTCCGTTCATTTAACAAATGCTGGTGGAGTTCTTTTGTGGCAAGCCGGAGCCGGGTCCAGGAGATGAGGAATAAAAGTCCCTGACCTTGCCGAGTTCATGGCTCGGCAAAGGAGGCAGGCTCTGAAACGGTCACATTAAAATCAGGGGAATCAGTGCTGTGAGGGAGGGGGGCACTGGGATGCCATGCAGCAGAAACTTGGGTTGGGAGGGGAAATCAAAGCAGCCTTCTGAGAGGAGGTGATGCCTACACATGTTCTGAGGATGAGTATCTGTTAACCAGGAGTAAGGGGGAAGGAAGCTCTGGGGAAAGCTGAGAGTTTAGGCTGAAGAACAAAATATAAGCAAAGGTATCCAAGTATGAAAAGGCCTGATATGTTCCTAAGACAACTTGTTTATAGTGGGGCAAGGCTAAAAAGATGGTTATCTATTGACTGAAATTATCTGGCTCTAACCCCTGTCCCTGGTTTCCCATTCCCAGGGAAACACAGGAGCCTGGGATGTTCAAGTTCATGACCAGAAGATAAAAGAAGCAACTGAAAAAGCTAGACATGAAACCTTTGGTGAGCATTTCATGAATGCTTACCTATCGATTTAGGGCTGTGTTCCTCTAGACTCCAGCCCTCATGTCTTCACATATGTAAAAAGTTGTCATTTTCACACTCTTCCTCCATTTAAATTTTCATAATTTCTCATGCTCAATTAACTTATGCACTGAATCATCCTCTTTTAAGAGAAAAACAGCTTTTGAATTCTAATGTAGATTGTAGGAAATATATTTTAAGGATAAATGTATGTTTTTTTTCTATTTTCTTAAAAAAAAAAAACCACACACACATGAACACATACTCTGCCCAAAAGTTCAGGACCTTCTGTGGAGGACAGTTGTTTACACCAGATGACCAGATACTGAATTGCATTTGAAGTTTTGGTCTAAGACCTAGAACACTATTATCTGAATCATGTCTATCTCTGAGTCAGCTCAGGGGCATGAGCTCTAATGCAATTCATTTTCCCCTGTCTTGACCAACAATTTCAGCAATTGTTGAAGTATCAGTTTTTTAAAACACCATAAGGATTTTTAAAATTAAAAAAGCAGGATATGAAATTGTACATGCAGTGGCCTATCGATTAAGTTTTTAGAATTTTGCTTTATATATATATATATATATATATGGGTAACGCTCCCCCTCACCTCATAATTTTCCTCTTCTTTCCTCCTCAGAAGTGTGCCTTATTCGCATGCATTTTTTTATACTTCTACTATTTGTGTATGTATCCATAACAATATACAATTTTGTGTGTGTGTGTTTTTAAAATTTAAGCAGTATCCTAATGATTGGATCCTTTTGCAATGTATTTTTCTTTCATTCAGCATTGTATTTTCGAAATTAATCCATGATCTACATATAGAAAGTATTCATTTTAATTGTTTTACGGCATTTTGTTAAATGAATTAACCACACTTTCTTTATTCATTCCCCTGCTGATGGCTGGTTTAGATTTTTTCCCCATTTTCTTTATCATTGCAAACACTGCTGCGATGACTTGTCCATGCATTATGTCCCTAGTGCACTTGTGAGAGTGATACCTAGGAGTGAAATGGAAGGATTTTAGGTAGGCATGTTTTCCATTTTATGGGATATGGACAAATTGCTTTGTTATAAATATACCAAGTTATGCTCCCACAAACAGTGAATGAGGGCTGTTGTTTCCCCACATCCTTACTAATAAGTGCTATTATGGCATTTTAAATATTTTGCTTCCAATGCACTGAATGTTTCCCATCTGCTAAGGCTGATCATCTTTTCACAAGTTTATTGATCACTCATGTTTCCTTATTGTGATTTGCCTGTTCTTAACCTTTGCCCATTTTTTGTTTGGGGTGTTTGGGTTTTTAAAATTTATTTGTAGGTACTCTTTGTATATTCAGGACATTAATCCTTTAATGGTTGTGTTTTTGTTTTTGTTTATTTTTTGGAGGATTGTTTTACTTTTGCAATCACTGAAAGTTATTATTTTAAGTGAATTCAAATTTATTTTTTCCTCTGAATCTTAAGCTTATGGATATGTTATGTCTCTTCTAGCTGCTGAAATGAGACAAAATGACAAAATCATGTGCGATTAGAAGACCGGGAAAGGAGAGATAGGAAAAATCTCTGTAGAGTTATCAATGACTTCCAACAGAGCTTTCAGAAGCCAGAAACTCGCCGTGAATTTGATCTATCTGAGCCCCTAGTCCTTAAGAAAGATCTTCCAACCTGGCAGTCAGATAATGATATTCAGAATACAATATCGGGAATGCAGAAATTCATAGGGGAGGATTTAAACTTCCATGAGAGAAAGAAATTCCAAGAGGAACAAAACAGAGAATGGTCCTTGTAACAGCACAGGGAATGGAAGAATGCTCGTATTGACCCAAACCGTGCAGGTAACGAAACAGGAGAGATGAATTGCTCTCAGTGCTCTCTTCAGCAATCAACCCCCCCGGTTTTTCTGGGTTTTTTGTTTTTGTTTTTTGAGTCCTACTAATGTGCACAGTCATAAGCTGCTTTGTCTGTGTGGGGAAAGGGAAGTCAGAGCCTGCACCCCAGGAGTGAAACATCCCAGCCACACGTCAGTCATGCAGGAAACACTTCCTGGGTGTGTGTCTGTGTTGGGGCCCCAGTTGGGAGCGTGTCAGCGGATGATGGCATGGTAAAGAGCTTCGGTGAAGATAAGGCAGGGAGCTGGGACGAGGAGTGGTGTACTGTGCCCTCATGAGCCTCTCCTCTCTGCATGTTAATTTGCAACCTTCTTAGCTCAGTCTCTCTCAGCATCCTCTTTTCCCACTCTTCTCTCCATGAGTGATGTCTCCACAAATCGTCTGAACCCACACCTACCAGACTTCTGCTCTCTCCCCCTCCACCGAAACTGCCTGGCCAACCTTTCCAGTGACCTCCATATTGCCCAATCCATGGTCAGTTTTTTGTCTTCATTTTAACCTATCAGCAGCATGTGAGAGTCAATCCACTTCTCTTTGAAATATTTAGGCAATTTGGCTTCCAGAACTCCATACTCGTGTTGATTCTCTTTCTGTCCCAGCTCCTTTGTTGGCTCCTCCTCATTTTCTGAGGTTGCACACCAGTGCTCTCTGGGCCTCTCCTCTATCAGCTAAACTCCTCCCCTGGGTGATCTCATCTATACTCAGAGCTTTTAACACCACCTATGGGCCATCATTTCCCAAATTTATAACTTCAACCTGGACTCTTCCCTGAATCCGGCTCATGAATCCATCTGACTGTTCCTGGGTGTCTAATAAACATGCCAAAGTCAGTATAAGTCCAGTGGCACACTCTCATCTCCCCAGTCCTGGTCTTCTACCACCATCAATGGCAATTCCATTCTTGTAGCTGCCTAGCTCCCAACCCAAGTCATCTTGACTCCTTCCTTTCTCTCGCACCTCCACACTACCAGCAAATCACCTCGAATTTCAGCTGCTTTTTGCCACCTCCATCATTACCCCTCTGGACTAAGTTATCAGCATCTCTCATCTGGATTATCACAATAGCCTCTAACTGGTCTCAGTGCTTTTGCCCTTAACCCGCTATAGTCTCTTCTCAACCCAGTAGCCAGAGTGATTCTATTAAAAATGAAGTCAGATTCTTTGCTCAGATCCCTCCAGTGGCTTCCTGTTTCACTCAGAATAAAAGCCAAATTCATTTCAAGAATCTACAAGGCTGCTGACTAGACAGCTCAGTTGGTTAGAGCACGGTGCTGATAACAACAGGGTCCAGGGCTCAATGCCTGCACCGGCCAGCTGCCAGGGGGAAAAAAATGAACCTACAAAGCCTTCACAGCCTGGCCTTATCTCCTACTATGCTGCCTTCCACTCACTCCATTCTTTCCAGCTGTCTTCCTTGCTGTTCCAAGAACATGAGTGTGAGGCTCACTTCTGCCTCAGGGCCTTTGCACCTACTGTTCTTGCTGTTTAGAAACATCTTTCCCCAAATATCTGCATGGCTTACCCCTCTCCTCCTTTAGGTCTTTGCTTAAATGTCATCTTATCGGGGCTTCTACTCTGACCCTCCATTGTAAACCCAGTTCCCATCACCACCCCCGTATTCCCTATCTCCTTCCTTGCTTTATTTTTCTCTATAGCCTTGGCCACTGATATATTATATGGCTTATGTATTTGCTATCCCTCTCCCCAGTGCCATATCCTAAGCTCAGTGAAGGCAGAGGATTTTCGTCTGTTTTGTTCACTGTTCTATCCTTAGTTCCTGGCATGTAGATAAATATGTGTTGACATAATCCTCTTGAAGAGCTTTAAAAACCTCAGCCATCTCTCAGGTGCTCCAAATTTCCATCTTCGACCGAGAGCATTTGTCTCAGCATTGGACTTGGTCCTTGAACAGCCTCCTTGACATCTCATCAGACATCTCACAACATATGGGAAACAACCCTGAATTTGTCCTTTATACCTGCTACTCCTTCCATCTTTCTCCTCCATCAATGGCTCTTCCTTCCCTTAAGCCAGAAACCTGGGGTCATCCTTAACCCTCCCCCTTGTCTTTGGACCAACTTCAACTCTTGTCCCTTCTCCCTCCTGCATGTAGTTTGAACTGTCCGCTTCTACCCATCCCTGCTGTCCCCACTGTGATAAGAGCCACCACCTTTTCTCACCTAGGTGGGCCACTGACACTACATTTCCAACTGTCTTCTCCTTCCCTTCTTGTGCCTCTCTGGTCCGTTCTCAACATAGCGGTCAGAGAGACAATTTTAAGTAATATCAAGCTGAACAGTGTCACCCCCACCCCCTCCATCCCAGCTTAAAACCCTCTCATGATGTCCCACTGCACATGGAATCAAATGCACAGTCCCCCCATAGCCACAGGCTCTGCATGCTGGGGCCTCTGCCCACCCTCCAGCATCGACTTGCACCCCTCACCCCACTCACTGTGTTCCAGCCATTCTGGCTCTCTCACTTCTGGATCCTGCTGAATCCTTTCCCACTACCTTTGCACCTGCACTCGACCAAATTTTTTTGTCCTTTAGGTCTCAACTTAAATGTCGTTTCCTCCTAGAGAAGTGATCTCTTACTCCCCACCCCCCACCTATCTAAGTCAGGCATTCCCAACTTTCTCTCTCTTAGCTCCTATGCTGTTCCTCTGTAGCACTATCTCAATTTGCTTTAATATATTTATCTGGGGTTTATGTGTTAATTGTCATCTCAGTTCCTCAACAGTAGGTTCCAGGAAGGCGGAAAAACCCTTTATGCTTCTCTCGCCACTAGGCAACAGGTGGCCCACGTAAGGCCCCTGATCACTATGTGTCCAATGATGCATATGAAAGGGGAAGAGCAAATGAAAGGGGAGAGATGAGGCTGAAGGTGAGCAGAGCTAGAAATTGAAGGCTAAAGGGTCCAGTCTCTGTTTCTGGCAATAATGAGGAGACGCACAGGGCACAAGCACCGTGGGAAGAACCTTCTCATCAATGACTTTTTCTTTCTTTTCAAGAGGGGTTATTCTGCCTCAAGAGTAAGGACATAGAGGCTCAGAGAGGTTAAGTGATCGTTCAAAGTCGACAGAGTTAGAAATGTCTGGGCTGGGATGTAAGCCTGCTCTGTTTGACTCCGAATCTTTACATTTTGCTGCTTGGACCCTCCATTTGAAGACTCCTCCACCTCCTCCTCATTGGCCTTGCAAAGTCTTAATGCCATTCCACAATATCTGTCACGTGACACCCCTTCCTCTGTGGAGTCCTCTTTGGTTTCTGCAGCCCCTTTTTCTGAGCTCCCACCATCCCTGCCCGCTGTAAGGATGTAGCTGCCTCCTGATAGACTGGGCATAGCAAGGGGCACACCACTAACCTGTCCCAGGACCGCAGCAGGCATCACTCATCCGTAGCAGACGCCACCAATCCATAGCAGTGGTCACTAGCACTCCTTGAGTGCCGGGCCCCGATCTAAGAGCTTTACCTGAATGAAGTCACCTAACTTTCCCAGCAGCCTTCGGAGACAGGTCCTGTCGTTATTCCCCTCCCCACTGATGGGGACATGGTAAGAGGTGAAGGTGTGACAGCCACGCTGCAGGGTGCTCTGCACATCTGGGAAGGCGCTCTTGGCGGGCGCACTGGGTCTGATTGAGTCTTGCCTCCTTTCAGAGGACTTCCACACAGAGACAAGGCTGCAGTTTGATGAAACAGCCAGGCACCTACAGAAGCTGGAAAGCGCCACCAGAAAGGCAGTTTGTGCAGCTGTGAAAGAGTTCAACAAGAACCAGGTATATACACCTGGGCATGGCCATGGCGTCTGGAGGGGTGAACACAGCCGCTTCCCAGAGCTCCCAACCTCCCCAGGGTCCTGAGCTCAGCTCACTTCCTCGGTCACTCCACCAACCCTGATGGAGCCCCTGACAGGGGCTGCCCAGTTACAGAGATGGATGAGACCCAGTCTCTGTTCCTCAGCTCTGAATGTGGAAGTGAAACCTGCAAAACTAGTCATGCCTCCTGGGGAGGTCAGCTCACCTTTCCAAGCCTGGGTTTCTTCTCCTGTCACAAGAGGACAGTCACATCTACCTAGACTGACATCACCTGGCACAGCTCTGATGCCTGGAACTGGCGCCAGTTCTCCTTCACACCTCTCAGAGTTCTTCTTCACCTGAGCAGGCACATAGGTGTTCCTTAACAGGAGCAATGACAGCGAGGAGGGGGAGGGGGAAGATTGGCACAGACTTGGAGCCTCTCCTGACAGCTCCCTCCTCCTCTGTAAATCCTGCCCACCTTCCTCGCCTTCAGCTTTAAGTTCAGCTTTAAGGTGCTTTATGTTCTCTGTTCCTTTTGGAAATTAGACCCCTGCCCCCCAGGTTTTCTTTTCAGATGCAATTATATTTCCTGGGTGGATGGGGGCTTGTCCTGGGTTCGTTTGTGAGATTAGCTGGATGACTAGGACTGTGGTCTCCAAAGAAGAGTGTTCAAGATGATCTGTTGGAGAGCAGGAAGAAAATGTTAGAACTTGGCTTCATATTTATTTTTAATCCCATCATTTAAAATTCCTGTGTTTGTGTGTAACTCGTAAAGCACAGGCTATATTTATGGTATAGTAGTACCACATGTGGCCTACATATATCGGAGACAGAAGCTCAAAAATGTTCTACTGATGGGGGCGTGTGATCAAAAGTCCTGGAGAGGTTGGACCAGAGACCGGAGAATGCTGGATTTCAACAGCGGGGAGAGGAGCAAGGCGGGCAAAATGCTGGTGATGGTGAGAACTGAAGGGTAAAACAAGACACCCAGAGCCCGAAGTCACCAACCAGCAAGACACAAAGGGTCTTAGAAGCCACCTGGTCCTTGCCCTTCATTTTACAGAGGGAGCCCACAGAAGGGCAGCCGTTCGCTTGAGGCCATGCAGCAAATTAATGGCAAAATGGGGCTCTTGACAATGAGTCCTCTACTGGCAGGTCATGCGTTCATTCACCATTCACCTGTTCACTTATTAGTTCAAAAGTTGTTTATTGGCCCCTTCCTGCTGGACACTTGGTGTGGCTTTTGCTAAACCATGTTGCCTCATTCATTGATTGATTTATTCATTCACTCCATACAATTTTTAATGAGCATCTACAATGTGCCCGGTACTTTCAGACCCCCCAGCCCTCAGGCGATGCCTCAAGGCAGCGCCATCACAAATGCCCCTGCATGTGGAAAACTGTCATTTGGCCTTTGCAGCTGTGTTCCTAAGTAGAATTAGGCTGTGTTTATTAGCCTGGGATGTTAATACCAGGTTCTAGATAACTAGCCTCAGAAGAAAATTCCAAGCAGGTCAGTCCAATTCAGCAGGGGGGACACACACTTGAGGGCCTCCAGTTCTCGGCATGGGTGCCCATTTCATCAGAGAGGCACTGCGCAAGTGTCAAGGGGTAGCATGCAGGTCTGGAGCCCGACTGCATGGGTGCGAGGCCGGGCTCTTCCCTGTAGCCGTGGGCAACCACTCACGGGCCTCAGTTTTCTCATGTGTGGAATGAGGATACTCACCTGTGCCAGTGAGAACAAGCTAACTCCTGCTGGAGTAAGAAACACCCCCAAATCTCAGGCTTACAACCCAAAGCAGGGGTTCGGCTCATGCTGCCCATCCGTCACAGGCTGGCTCTGGGGCCTCTCCTCGTCATCTGCACCGTGGAGCCCAGGCCCGGGGATGTGGCAGCTGCCAGATAGCAGATTCTGGCAGCACAGGAGACAAGGAATATGGCCAGTCCCACCCTGGCGCCCTCCCAGAAGTGGCACAACTACCCCTGCTCACATTTCACTGGTGAACTAAGCCACGTGGCAACCCTCACTCTAAGCGGGCAGGACATGCCCAGAAGGAGCACTGGGATCTTGAACGGTCAGCAGGAACGGCTCTCCCACGCACGCATAAGGCGGGAGTGCGGATTAAACTCGGTGATACACGTAACAGGTTAGAACAGTTTGGCACATTCTCAGGACTCAGTAAATGCCAGCCATTACCTTTATTCCTAGCAACGTTAGGTGCTGTTATTAGTTGCTGTGTTTGGCAATCCTTCTAGAGAGGCATGATTAACCCAATTAAACTGATAAAGGAACAGGCTCAGAGGGGTGGGCTGACTTTCTTAGGGACGCCCAATTACTAAGTGGCAAGCCCAGGATTTGAATTTGGGCCTGACCAGCTGCAAAGTCTGTGCCATGTGACACTACCGTGAGTTCCTGTGGTGTGCCGTTGCCTTGCAAACTGCTCTGCCTGTTTGTTACTAAGGAAAACTGTTTAACACTGGTAAATGTCTCCTAATCCCTCTCCTGACTTGACAGAGAAATGACTGCAGCCCAGAGAGGGGAGGTGACTAGCTGCAGGTCACACAGCCAGGCCTCCACCTCCTATCCCCAGAGATTTGAACATTGATTTGACCAGGACTTTATTTGTACTGGGGGCTGCAGCCGGAGCCATCAGGACCACTGCAGTGACAGTGCATTTTCCACCTTTTAGAAGTCACCACTGTTGTGATTCACTCTGTTGCGTGTTTTTTGTAACCCACAGATATTCAGGGGTTGCCAGGGCCATAGGAGGGTCACAGAGCCCTGCCCTGGGGTGGGGCCAGTCCAATGGGGATGGCAGCCTAACCCAGGGAGGCAGCTCCCTGCTTTGGCAAATGGGCTCCACGACTCAAAGCTCTTATGCCCACGCCCAACAGGTAGCAATCCCCTCAGCTCAGCCCACCTACCCAGCGGTGCTCAGCCAGCCAGGGGTCTAAGGGCCCTCCCCAAATCCATGCCTGACAAGTCTAACCCCCACCCACTCCCTGCTGCTTTTAGTGCATACTTCCCTCAAGCCACCCCCACCCCCCTCGTGAGGGTTACTGGCCTGTGCCTCAGAATCCCCCTGGAGTCACTCAGAGCATCTTCCTTAGTGTCTTCCCCTGCTTAGGCCATGGAGGCAGCAGAAAAGAAAAGCAAGAGAGAAAACAAGAACAAGGGGACAACCTGGCCGAGATCTCCAACCTGCTGCGTGGGGACCTGCTCTCTGAGAACCCACAGCAGGCAGCCAGCTCCTTCGGGCCCCACCGCGTGGTCCCTGACCGCTGGAAGGGCATGACCCAGGAGCAGCTGGAGCAGATCCGCCTTGTTCAGAAGCAGCAAGTCCAGGAAAAGCTGGTACCTGCCCTGCCCTTCTCACAGCCTCTGTGCCCCCTCTGCCTTCCACACAGGCATCTATCAGAGTGGCTGTGACACCCCACCCTGGGAGCTGCCCTCAAGAAGTTTCCCTTTCAGTAGGGGGAGACCACAAGAGCCTGATAATCCCAAACACGTACAATGTGGTGTCGGGGTGAGGACTGCTTAGTGAGGAGGACAGGTAAAGGGGATTGAGAGTGCTGGGCAGGGACAGGGTGGTCGTGGGACTGAGAGGCGACATTGGAGCAAAGACCCCAAGAAGGGGAGGGAGTGAGGCATGCAGCTATCTGGGGAAATGACAGCTGGGTACGGTAAGCCGTAAGGGCCAAGGCCTTAAGGTAGGACCATGCTTGACATGTTCAGACAGGAGTGAGAGCCTGCTGGCGAGTGCGGAGTGAGGGGGAGGGGCAGGAGCCAAGCTCTCAGAGGTGGACGATGGAGGTCCTGGCAGGCCACTGGGAAGACTCTAGGTTTTTCTGTGACTCACATGAGGAACTCTGGAGGGTTTTGAACAGAGGAATGACAGAATTGACTTAAGTTTAACAGGACCCCACTGTGTTGAGGTAGACTCCAGGGAAATGAGAGGGAAGGAGAGAGATCTCTGGAGAGGCTGTTGCGGTGGTCGAGATGAGAGATGATGTGGGCATGGACCAGAGTGCTGGCAGTGGGGGTGCTGAGAAGTGGTCAGATCCAGGATCTATTTTGAAGGGAGAGCCTACAGGATGGGTGTGACGTGAAAGAGAGGAGGTCAGGGATGACTCCAGGCCTTTTGACCTGAGCCACTAGAAGGACAAAATTGACATTTGCAGAGATGGGGAGAGATGGGGAAGTTGGCAGGGAGTGGAAATCACAAGTACAGTTTTGGATATGTAAAGTGTGCAATGTCCCTTAGACATTTGTTTCTGTTAGGATTGTTTGGCTGAATGTGGCAGAAAACCACAAATAATGCATCTTAAACAAAATAGAACTTTATTTCTTGGATGTGGACTAAATCCTTGAGAAAACAGCCTAGGGATTGTATGGCAGCTTATTGATTGATATTCTACTGTCCTTGGCACCTGGCTGTCACCTCATAGTGCAAGATGGCTGCCTGAGTGCCAGCCATCACATGCATATTCCAGCTACCAGGAAGGAGGAATGGGAAAGAACATTTTAAGGATACTTTCACCTACATTTCATTAGACCACAGCTAGTCACAAGGTTGCTCCTAACGGTAAAGAATGCTGGGAAATGTAGTGTTTATTCCAAGTGGTGAGGTGGTGGTAATTCTTCTATTAAGAAAGAAGGAAAAATGGCTACTGGGGGACTGGTAGTATTTTCTGTCACAACCTCCAGGTAAAGTCCAGTAGGCAGCTTGATATATTCCCTGGGATTCAGAACAAGGTCTGGGCTGGAGACATAAATGTTGGAGTTGTCACCTACAGGGAATATTTAAAATAGCAACCCTGGATGAGATCATGAAGGGAGTGAGTGTAGAGAGGAGAAGAAGTCTGAGAACTGAGTCCTGGGACCCCCCTCGCCAGCACCAATAACGAAGAGAAGAGCGAAGGGGTCTGAGAAGGAGCAGCCTGGGAGGTGTCCTGGAGGCCAACGGGATGAAAGTGTTTGGGAGGGAAGGAAGAAAGGAAGGAAGGAGGACCCCTGGGCCAAACGTTCAGCAGCAGGCTGAACGCTGGATCCAGCACCATGGTGGTCACTGCAGGCTGTCGGGGCAACTTTGGTAGAGGAGTGGGGACAACAGCCCCAGTCTAATGGGCCCAAGAGAGAACAGGCAGGAAGGAAGGGGAGATGGCAAATGCCCAACACTTCAAGGTGTTTGCTCTGAAGGGTGCAGAGAGAGGGGGTGGTAGCTGGTTGGACACGTGGAGTCCAGGGAAAGTTTTGTTTGTTTGTTTTGATTGTAGAAATAACAGCATAGTTGTCATTCAGCAGGAATGATGCAGTAAGAGAGGGGGAAATTGATGGCAGAAGACAGACTTGCTGCAGGGGTTCCTGGGGTGGTGGGAGAGCAAGAGACACTGAACACTAATTGAGGACTTGGCGTGGGTAGGAGCTCAGACCCATCGCCTGAGGCCATGGTGGGGCGGGGGGAGGCATGAGCATAGTCACAGGAAGGGGCGTGAGAAGGGGAGCCTGTGGAGCTTCTCTTCCGGAGCCTCAGCAGGAAGTGAGGTCAGAAACTGGGGGCAGGGGTGTCACAGCAGAGATTTGAGGGCAGAGAACAAAGTGCCCAGTGGTCATCTAGGAGAGCTGGAAAGGGAGTGGTCTTTCCCAGGGGGGAAGGGGAAAGGGGGCAGGATGGCCCAGCAGTGGTCATGACCTTGAAGTGACCCCAGAGAGCACGGTCAGGTGTGTTCCCCAGCCACGCTCAGCTGGCAGAGGAAAGTTGAGATCCATCACGGTCAGGGCTTGCCCAGCAAGTGTGACCAAGTGAGAGGCTCAGGGCCAAGAGTGACGGCCAGGGAGTGCCTGCCATGGATGCTGGGCAGAAGGAGGAGGGAGATAAGGGCAAAGAGGCGAGAGAGAAAGGGAGGAAAGTGGGCGGTCAGTAGACTGCAGGTCATGGGGAGGAGTGGAATAATCGTTGGAGTCAGGGTCCTGGAGAGAGGGAGTGGAGAGGCAGGTCAGAGGGGTGGCACTTGGAGGTGGGACAGGGAGCGGTGACAAGCTGAGGGCAGAGGTTCCCAAAGTGTGGTCTCCCGTCCAGCAGCATCAGCTGGGTGGGGCCTGCAGTCTGTGGTTTAACAAGCCCCCCAGGGGATTCTGATGCCCCTCAAGGTCAAGAACTGCTGGTAGGGTGTGCCCAGGGAGGTGAGTAGCTGGAGAGTTAAGACTGGGTCTTTGGAGAAGAGGCAGGAGAGCTGAGGAGCCAAGGACAGGAAAGGGCCATGACTGCGTGTGCTGAGATCATTTAGATCCAGTAGGAGAGAGATTTAAAGAGGTTCTCAAACCTGCAAGGAAGGGCAGGACTGCTCCCGACCCACAGATGACTGCTGCACTGGGGAGGTGGTCGCCAGAGCCTCAGAGCTTCCAAGCTGGCGGGTTCAGGGAGGAGGAGGGGCAACAGCAGTGGCCTGGACAGGGCACGAGGAGCAGGTGTGACAGCTCGCTCCCTGCTCACCTGCAGGCCAGGGGTGCAAGTATGCAGGAGGCGGGGCAAGGGAGGTCAGGCCTGAGGCAGCTGGGGCGTAAGGCTGGGGGAGCAGCCCCAGGGGGACAGAGCAATGAGGCTGGAATCGGATGCAGGGCCGTGCTCTGTCCTTCACTCCTGCAGTTCAGCCCGACTGTCTGGCAAGGAAGGTTGACCACTGTCCTGAATGCAACATTTTTGTCCAATTTTTAATCTTTGTAGAAAATTAAGACAGAAAAGCAGAAAGAGAAAAAACACACACTAAATGTCACCCCTCAGAAATATTGGTCCCCACCCCTTGTGTGCCTTTTCCTTTAAATGTCCTTTGTTCGCATCTCCTTTTCTGTGCATGGAGGTAATTTGGAAGACTGAGATGATGCCGAGAATAGTTGGGCTGTCTGCCTTGCTCTTAGTCCTGCACCTTTGTCATTCTGTATATTTGTGACTAGGAAGCCTATGGGATGACCCAGGGCACTTGCTAGCAGCCTCACTTTACAGGTGAGGACACTGAAGTTCACAGGAGCAAGGTGACTTGCCTTGGAGGGGACAAAGCTGGGTGCCAGCCTCCCTTTCTGTCCTGGGGTTGGAGCTGACCCAGGCCTGTGGCACCCCACATGATGCCAGTGTTCAGCTGGGTGGAGCAGCAGCCTCTGCTCGCTGACTGCTGACCAAGCCAGGGGACCCTCCCGAGGACCTGGCAAGGGAAGACCCTGAGCTCGGCCTTGCATGTGGGAGCCCTAGGATTACTGCTGGGATGGAGTCTCTGCTGTCCCTTTAGGAGTAAGAGGGTAGGAAGTGGCTGGACCACATGGAATGAGGGCAAGTTGGGGATCTCCTCTGACTTCCTGCATGATGTTGGCCACCTACCTGCCCCTTCTCTGAGCCTCAATTTCCCCATCTGTAAATTGAGAGGCTCAGCCTCCTAGATGATCCCCTGGGCTCTTTGGCTCTGGGGAAAGGTGGCAGTGAGTCATCTCTGTTCCCACCAGAGGCTCCAGGAAGAAGAGTGCCAGCGAGACATGGACTGGGACCAGCGGAGGGTTCAGAGTGCTCGCGCCACCTTGCTGTTTGGGTGACGGCAGCAGCGCTGGCAGCGTGACCTGCACAGGGCTCTGGACAGCAGCAACCTCAGCCTGGCCAAGGAGCAGCAGCTGCAGTGAGTGCCGGGGGGCAGGGCGGGCAGGGGGCCAGGCAGAGGGGGATCAGGCAGTGAAGGTCAAGGATGGGGAAGGGGCAGCAGGGGAAAACATCCCGTTCTGGATGGTTCTCATCTGGGACTGGGGAACTCAAGATGGGCAGACCCTGGGCCACAGGTCACTGCTCTGCACATGGGATGCACTGATGGAGGAACTAGAGGGTACCTGGAGCCCCCAGGAAGGGCAATGAGTCAGTCTGGGGAGTCGGGAAAGCTTCCTGGAGAAGGCATCGTGGCTGAGACCCAGGAGGAGGAATGTGCCAGTGGTCACTGCAGGGAGGGCTCTCCAGGCAGAGGGAGGGCTCCCAGGCTGCCTAGAGCAAGCCTGGAGTTTCTTCTTTACAGGCTGGAGTAGTTCAGAGTTCCAGCTACAGGAAAATGTCAAATGCATATAAATAGGCAAACTTGTAACTGAAAACACAGTATTTACTTACTTATTCATGTATTTATTTATCAAACTCTGGTGGTCTGTTGGGCACCTAGCAGTGGCATTAAGAGATGATCTGACAGATAAATGGGGTAAGCAAAGCATCTTTATGATCACAGCATGGAGATTTCATTCTAAGATATCCCCAAGTGTCGCTGGTGCCAGTCCCTTGCCTAATTGCAGTGTGGTTATAAGATGACCCTCGCTTCTGAAGAGCAGTTGAGATGGATTATTTTTTTTAGCTCATTAGGGTTGAAATGAATTCTGTATTTTGGGGATAACACACTGATAAAAAGGGGTGGGCTTTTTTCTTTAAAAAAAAAAGCAGAAAGTAGAATATTAAGGAAGTACACACATCTGCTGATCTTTTTTCTCCCTTTGTTTTATTATCAGGAAAAAATATATGAATGAGGTCTATGCAAATCAACCCACAGAAGACTGTTTCACACAATTTAATACAAGAAGTCGGTAATAAAAAGGACATCCTCATTCCCCTCATTAACGTAAGAAGTGAGGCAACCTTAAATATTTTTTTATTAAAAAAAAAACACTCCTTGATCCAGAGGCATCCTTCACTTGATTTGTCCACTGTGGACAAAACATTTACTAAACCTCTCCCTTCTATTTCTGTGAGGAGTCTTAGTTTCTGTGCAGCTCAGCTCCATGAAGGTCTCAAGTACAGCTCTGGGTGCTACGGACACAGGAGGGCCAGACATGGCCCTTCTAAAGACTATTCTAGATAGAGAGGGCGAGTGAGGTGGGCCATGCATTTCTTAGACTCCAAGTCCAGCTGCTGTAACAGCTGACACTTGCAGGTGCTCACGGTGCAAGGCATTGTTCTAGATGCATCACTTAGAATGAACTAATTTGATTCTTGCAACAGCAAAGGTGGGTATTTTTACCACTCACATTTCCTAGTTGAAGAGCCCGAGTTACAGACACGTTAAGTGACGTGTCCACGATCACACTGCTAAGAAGTGGTGGAGTGTGGGGTTGAACCCAAGGAGTCTGGCTCTCCCACTTCACCCTCCTGATTCCAGTGGCAGAGACTCAAGACAACAGTGGCTTGGACAAAGCAGAAGTTTTTACTGCTTGCTCTTGTGGCTATCCCAGCTGATATGGAAGCTCCGCTGAGCAGTGTGGTGGGGCCCAGGCTCCTTCCAGCTTGTGCTCTGCCCTCCCGCATCCCACACGCAGTTCCCTTCCTGTGGTCCAGATGCAGCTCCACCTCCCAACGTCCTGCCACACTGGCCAGCAGGGAAGGGAAAGGGGAAAATGAAGGGGTGGCAACATGCTACTTCCCTTCAAGGACGTGGTGTGGAAATGGTACATATCACCTCTGCTCACATCCTGTGGGCCAGGACTTAGTCATGAGACCACACCTAGTTGGGTGGAGGCTGGGAAACATGGCTGGCTGACCATGAAACCAGCCATCATTCTAAAATTATATAAAAAAATGGAGTACATATTGGGGCACAACTAGCAGTCTACCACAGCCTTGTAGGGTGACTAGGAATTTGCTGGATGGGAAGTGAGGGCATTCAACACTGAGGGGATACTATGTCTAGCAGTAATGGGGGTCTCCAGATCCAAGACCCAGGAATGACTGGATCCCCCTCTGTCACCTCTTCTTTCTCCACATGTATTTCTTGAAGGGCCATCTGCACAGGGCCAGTGACAGCAGTGCTTGGTGGCACTTTGTCATTAGCCGAGATAGAGCTACATACTCCAGTGCAAGCTCTAGCTCACTTTCCCCCTCCATCTAAACAGCCCTAGTTCTTCCCATGCTTGGAAACCCAAGCCTGAGGACTGATAGTTTCCCTGGGTGGACAAATTGGGGCTAGCCAGCATAAACAAAGGCCTGTGGTATGCAAGAGAAGAGAGGTGACAAGGACATTATCTGCTGTGGTCAGCGTGGAGAGGACCTGGGGGGCAGGCATGGGCTGGGGGTGCAAGGAGAGATGCCTGTGGCCAAGGCTAGAGAAGCAGGCAGGGTCAGATGGGGGAGCCCTTGTACTTTAATGCTGAAGGCAAAGGGGACCTTGGAGGAATTGTCGGCCAGGCAGAGACAGGCCCTGATGTGTGTGTTGCAGAAAGATGGCTCCAGCAGCAGAGTGGGCTCAGGTCACCTGGGGGCTGCTGACGGAGAGGCAGGCTCAGAAGACAAACTTACTGCCTCCCGCTGGACCCAGGATCACATGGATGCACATCCCCGTGGGAAGGCAAAACATTTAACAAATGATCAAACTGGAGAAAGGGTTCTAATCCAGAACTAACCTGGTCATGCCACCATCCACAGGCTGGGGTGGGACTGGAGGTGGGACCTGGTGGCACAACCCAGGGGACAAGGCACTGCCACAGCTGAACTATGGGTCATGATGTTGTGCCAGGGATGGGAGAGCCAGAAGGTGAACTTATCAGCACCTTCTCTATTAACCTCACCTCTCAGATCCCTCCTGGGATGCCAAAGGTATTGCGGCCACCTGCAGGCAGCTCAGAATCTCCACAGGGCCCACTCTGACCTGAACTTATGCCGGCAAGGGTAGGAGACAGCCATGTCTATCCATTACAAGTGCATTTCGTACGAATCACACCATCGCCACCACTGCTAACAGCTGCTGGTCTTCAACGCCAGGTGTGCAGTGCTCCCGTTGCCGAGGAAACCAGGAAGGCCAGGTTGTTCTTGACCCCTGAGGTCATGAGGGCAGTTTGCCCACTGGGGCTATCACTCTTGGCAGGAGATGTGAACAGGTGCCCTTGGAGGTCTGTATTTCACGAACACCTGGCATGGCCCAGGGTCCGATGGTAGGCCTGAAGTGGACCGGATGTTTGGAGAATCTTCTGGTTCATCCCATGACTTGGCTTGGGCCTCAGTCTCCCCTGGGTCTCCAAGAACTTAATCTCGGATCTCTACCCAGCCCATGTCTCTGTTATGAAACTGTCCATGGGCACAGGCGAGAAGGGAGAGAGCTCTGGGAGGCTGCTGCAGCCATCAACATTTGTCAAGAGAGATTCCAAAAGGAAGGCCAGGTTGAAAACGTGCTTGCTTTAAGTGGGCCCTCTGCTGGTGACCAGCAGCACAACGTGATCCCCGTGGTTCTCCAGGCAGGTGGATGAACCGAGCTGTTGAACTACGAGCCCCAGGCCCTGTGCTGGGCAGGTTCTCACAACTCCCATGACACCGCTGGATGCTGTGCTGCTATCCTGCCGAGAGAAAACAGGATATGCCGAGAGAAAAGAGTGTATGTGATTTACCTCCAGCTGGAAGGCAGAGTCAGGGCCAGGTGTGGGGCCCTCTCCACTACTCTGCTCTGAACGGTCTGTTAAGATTTTACAAATGCAGTCACATGTGCTCCAGAGGGTTATTGCTTTTGTTTGGTTTTTTAACTTTTTTCCCCCCAACATTTTGTTATAAAAATTTTAAACACACAGAAAAGCTGGAAGAATTGTACAGTATACAGTCATATACTCACTACCTAGATTCTACAAGTAGTATTTTGCTATATTTGCTTCATCAGCTATCTGAAGACTGGTTTTTAAAAATTCCAGTTATATGCTGCTTAGAAAAGACACATCTAAAACAAAACAGCACAGAAAGGTTAAATATAATAGTATTCAAAGGTCATTTGAATTTACCCAAATGACTTATATCCACACAAAAACCTGCACATGGGTGTCTATAGCAGCTTTATTCATAATTGCCAAAACTTATAAGCAACCAAGGTGTTCTTCAATAGGTGAATGGATAAACAAACTCTGGTACATCTGTGCAATGCAATATTATTCAGTGATGAAAAGAGCTGTCAAGCTATGAGAAAACATGGAGGAGGCTTAAATGTATATTGCTAAGTGAAAGGAATCAGTCTGAAAAGGCTACATACTGTATGATTTCTATAATATGACAAAACTATGGGGACAGTGAAAAGATTGGTGGTTGTCGGGTTCGGAGGGGGAGGGATGAATAGACAGGATTTCTAGGGCAGTGAAACTACTCTGTAATACTGTGGACCCATGTCATTACACATTTGTCTAAACCCATAGAATGTACAACACCAAGAGTGAGCCTAATGTAAACTATGGACTCTGGGTGATGTGTCTATGTCGGTTCATCAATTGTAAGAAATGTGCCACTCTAATATGACGTTAATAATAGGAGAAACTGGGTGGGGGGGGGGAGAGTATATGAAAAGTGTATACTTTCCACTCAGTTTTTCTGTAAACAAAACTGCTCTAAAAAAATAGTCTGTTAATTTTTTTAAATGAAGCCATAAAATAACTAGGGAAAAAAAAGTCATTTGCACATAGTTCTTTATTTTGAGTTCAAGTTCTCATGTTCAGAATAGTGGGAAAGGACTCAAAAATAAAGGATTGGCCCTCTACTAAATGATGTAAAGGCTCTCTCTTGGAGCATCCATGTTACTCCCGGACTCTCCAGTCTGTTCTAGTTGAGTAACAGCTCAGATTTCATGTTTCTTTAGCCTACATAGTTACATAGTGTAGAGTCTGCACAAAATAAATTTGAAGAAGCAGATATTCAGTGACGTGAGGGCATAATCCTAGAGCTGCATTTCATTGTCTGCACCCTCTTTTCCCTAAGTCCTACCCTTAATAACTTCTGGCATTCACCAGAATGTACCATGCTGTGTTGGAAACAAAGACATCTCATTGACATGACATCACCGAGTCATCCTTGCAAGTACCCTGTGAGATAAACAGGCAGTTACTTATTACCTTCTTTCACAGATAAGGAGACAGGTTCAGAGGGACAACATTAGGTCATAGAACCGCAACAGGCTGAGGGAGGATTCAAACCCAGGTCTCACTGACTCCTACTTCAATGCTCAGGCCACCTGACCCCCTAGATAGGCCCAGCCCAAGACACACACACGCCCAGACTGAGGTGATGCTCTTGCTCTGGGACCTGGCCTACCCTAGCAACGTCTCTCTGTTGAAGGACCAGGCAGCGCTTTGCATTGTAATTAGTGCTTCCATCTCACCTTCCATGTCGTGATGGGCACAGTGCGCATGCTCTTTCTGTACCAAGCACTGTGCTAAGTGCATTCCTTAGACATATCTCAGTTCCTTGCACCAATCCTCAGAAGTCAGGATTATTGTCTTTTCCACAGGTGAAGTCACCGAGGTGGGGGACTTCTTACAACAGAATGGCCTATATGGCAGATTGAATATCCTAAAAAGTCTGTTCACTACAATTCAACTAGATCTTGGATAAACAGTAACAAGCATTTCATGTGCATTGATGAGCTCAAAAGAGCAAATGAAACTACGAACAGTCACATTCACACACTAAAAACCAGTGAACTAAAACCAGAACAGAGAGCAGTCACAAGAAATAGAAGCTGGGGCTTCCTTGGTGGCAAAAAATGAGAGGCCTTCATAAAGGGGGAGCATCAAAACTGAGACCACTGCATTAATCTGGGACCTTGGAAGGTGACTACACCCTCAGAGAAAGTGGGGATAGAAATAAGAGTGCTGGAAACTGATGAGTCTTCAGTGTGGCTCTGGGATAGTAATAATGTTAAGGATGATGACAGTGATGGTTATGACAGTGATGATGGTGGTGATGATAGTGGTAATAGAGGTGGTGGTGGTGGTGGTGGTGATGTGCATGATGGTGATGACGGGGATGATGATGATGGTGATGGTGATGACGGGGATGATGATGATGATGATGATGGTAATAGAGGTGGTGGTGGTGGTGGTGGTGATGTGCATGATGGTGATGACGGGGATGATGATGATGGTGATGATGGTGATGACGGGGATGATGATGATGGTGATGGTGATGATGGTGATGGTGATGATGGGGATGATGATGATGGTGGTGATGGTGATGGTGGTGATGGTGATGATGGGGATGATGGGGATGATGATGATTGTGATGGTGATGATGGTGATGACGGGGATGATGATGATGGTGATGGTGATGATGATGGTGATGGTGATGATGGGGATGATGATGATGGTGGTGATGGTGATGGTGGTGATGGTGATGATGATGACGGGGATGATGATTGTGATGGTGATGATGGTGATGGTGATGGTGGTGATGGTGATGATGGTGATGATGGTGATGATGATGATTGTGATGGTGATGATGGTGATGACGGGGATGATGATGATGGTGATGATGATGGTGATGATGGTGATGACGGGGATGATGATTGTGATGGTGATGATGGTGATGACGGGGATGATGATGATGGTGATGGTGATGATGATGGTGATGGTGATGATGGGGATGATGATGATGGTGGTGATGGTGGTGATGGTGATGATGATGATGATGACGGGGATGATGATTGTGATGGTGATGATGGTGATGGTGATGGTGATGGTGATGATGGTGATGGTGATGATGGTGATGGTGATGATGGTGATGATGGTGATGGTGATGGTGATGATGGTGATGACGGGGATGATGGGGATGATGATAATGGTGATGGTGGTGATGGTGATGGTGATGATGGTGATGACGGGATGATGATGATTGTGATGGTGATGATGGTGATGGTGGTGGTGGTGATGGTGGTGATGGTGATGATGGTGATGGTGACGGTGATGATGATGATGGTGAGGTGATGGTGATGATGGTGATGACGGGGATGATGATGATGGTGATGGTGATGATGATGGTGATGGTGATGATGGTGATGACGGGGATGATGATTGTGATGGTGATGATGGTGATGACGGGGATGATGATGGTGGTGATGGTGATGATGATGGTGATGATGGTGATGACGGGGATGATGATTGTGATGGTGATGGTGATGATGGTGATGACGGGGATGATGATGATGGTGATGGTGATGATGGGGATGATGATGATGGTGGTGATGGTGGTGATGGTGATGATGATGATGACGATGACGGGGATGATGATTGTGATGGTGATGATGGTGATGATGATGGTGGTGATGGTGATGATGGTGATGGTGATGATGGTGATGATGGTGATGGTGATGGTGATGACGGGGATGATGGGGATGATGATAATGGTGATGGTGGTGATGGTGATGATGGTGATGACGGGATGATGATGATTGTGATGGTGATGATGGTGATGGTGGTGGTGGTGATGGTGGTGATGGTGATGGTGGTGATGGTGATGATGGTGATGGTGACGGTGATGATGATGATGGTGAGGTGATGGTGATGATGGTGGTGGTGGTGATGGTGGTGATGGTGATGATGGTGATGATGGTGATGGATGTGACGGTGATGGTAATGGTGGTGATGGTGAGGTGATGGTGATGATGGTGATGGTGATGATGATATGGCAATGGTGACGATGATGGTCATGCTGGTGATGGTGGTCCTTGAGAATTAATACTCTTTGCCCACTTTATATGGCCCCAGAGTTTTACTTTATTCAAAGAGGTGAGAGAAATCCCCAGCAGAAAAATGAAACTGAAGTGTTCTCAGATTAGTTTTGCCTCCATGGCACCTACCAAAAGCTAACACAAATCATCTCTGGAAGAAAGCAGGCCCAATTTAGACCCCTCAGGATTCTCCCCAGATTAAATTCAACCAAAAACAAGCTCACGCAAACAAAAAACACACAAGGAAACCAGCCACATGAGTAAATATCAGTAGAAACAACAATCCAGATTTGGATCTCCCAAGAACTTGAAGTAATGTTCTTAGGTATCGCTGTTTCAAAAGAGTAAGCGTCTTCTGCTCCGAGCCTTGATAGAATTACCAGTACTAGATTCCCTCTTCTGCTACAAACAACAGAAAACTGGACAAAGTAGATGAAACAACTGTTCTCAGACATTGGACAGTGGACAGCACAAGACTGTGATCTCTGAGAGAAGGAAAACAAACAATGTGAGTGGCACAATTACCCAGTACTCCTCCCTAGAGGCATTGTGCCCTGGCAGAGGGAGGGAACCCTAAGCAGAATACACTGGTCTCACTGAGTTCAGAGGTGATGGGAATTTGTGGGGCAGAGTAACCACATGACCCAGGAAATCCACTCCTAGGTAAATATCCAAGAGAATTGAAAACATGTATCCACACAAAAACTTGTGCACGAATGTTTTGAGCATCATTATAACAGCCACAAACTGGCAATAATCCAAATGTCCTTCAACTAATGAATGGATAAACAGAAGGTGGTATATCCATACAATGGAATATTATTCAACCGTAAAAACAAATGAGGTACTGATAAATGCTACAACATGGATAAACCTTGAAAACACGCTTAGTGAAAGAAGCCAGACATAAAGGGTCACATATTGTATGATTCCGTTTATATAAAATATTCAACACAGGCAAATCCATAGAAACAGAAAGCAGATTATTGTTTTTCCAGGGGCAGGAAGATAGGGGCTGACAGCTAAAGGGTATTAGGGTTTCCTTTTGGGGTGATGAAAATTCTGAAATTAGTAGTGATGGTTGGATAACTTTGTGCATATATTTAAAACCACTGAGTTTTACACTTTATACACCTTTTTGTACAACGTGAATATTATGGCATGTGAATTACATCTCAGCTTTTTAAAAGCCCATGAGATATCACTACACAGCCACTAACTGGCTGAGATTAAACAGACTGACCATACCAAGTCATGGCCAAGATGCAGAGCAACTGTAACTTTAATCCGCCATTGGTGGGAAGGAGGCAGTTTTTACAAAGTTAATCATTCACTTACCTGACGATCTAGCTATTCCAAGAGAAATGAAAACATTTGTCCACATAAAGACTGTCACAGAAATGTTCATGGCATCTTTATTCATAATAGCCGAAAACTGGAATCAACCAAAATGTCTATCAACAGATGATTAGATAAACGAATGCTGTTATGTTCATACCACTTGCCAACTAAAAGTAACAAACCGCTGATACACCCAACAGAATGGCTGAATCAGAAACCATAACCAGAAACATTGAACCAAGAGAACACAACATACAATTCTATATATGTGAAGTTCCAGAATCAGCAAGAATATTCTATCAGGGTTTGCCTGGACAAGGCAATGGGGGTTGACTGCAAAGGGGCACAAGCTACTTTTTTGGAGTGATGGAAATGTACAGAAAGAAAACAGATACACACAATCAGGGCTGCAGAGGGCGGGTCCATAACAAACCTGGTACAAGCTGTCTGCGGAGTGGGCTACGTTGCCGTCTACCCCAGCGATGTCCGCCAGCAGGTGGCATTTCTATCTCGCCTGCTCCTGCCTCTGCAGAGCCCCTGGCCATCTTGTCTCCACCACGCCTCCGGTCTCTCTCGTCTCTCTCCGCAGAGAGATGGGGCTGGTGTGGATCCAGTTATTGCGACCTGCTGCAGCAGCCACTTTGGAGTGTCAGTGCAACGAGGTGACAGGTCCCCATGCTCCATGGCTGAGCAGCAGTCCTGAGCCTGGTCACAGGCAGAAGCTTTGGGTGGGGCGGGGGAGGGGGGAAGGAGCAAGGGTCTCCTGAATACGTTTTCCCTTATTGACCACATGTAATGTGTCCATGTGATGTTAAGACAATGATGAAAAGGAGCTGGAGGAAGCCGAGAGAGAGCAAGGTTGTGAGCCACATGGAGGAGGTCGTTGTCGGGGGACGGGGTTGGGGGCTTCGTCTGTGCTTGCCTCCCACCGAGAAAAGGCTGGAGGCGTTGCTCCTCTTCCCCCTACCCACCAGCTCATCCAACCCGCCCCCACGTTCATGCTCCCCACCCTGGAACGTAGCTTTCCCACCACCCAGACCTGGCTAAGTCAATTTTGTCCCCTCTGTGTCTGGCAGGGCTGCTTTCCTTCTTTTCCTTCTCTAAATGAAGAATGAATCTAAAGCCCCCAGGGCCAGCCCCTAGCATGGGCCCAGAATGGGGACATGGATGGGGAAGTGAGCAGATGGAATGCCTGGGATTAAGAGGATCTTTTCCTTTTTACCAGGCATTCTAGAAAGCTTTCCAAACATACTTGTTCTAACAGTGCCAGAGAAGAGACTGCAGCCCTATCGTCCACAATTACTATGGACAGAACATTCCAAAGCCTATTGAAGAAAGGAGTGGCTAGGCCCATCTCCTCTCCACCAGGATGGGCTGTGAATTAATCACCCTTAAAGGTTCCCACTGGAGCTCTTGGGCTCACAAATGTGGCTCTGTTGACTGGATGTCCAGTGGGACCTGGCAGAGCCTGAGGACAGTACTCACAGCCATGTGGGCCTGCTGGGAACGAGAACAGGAGCCAGACAGCCACCACTACATCTCTCACCCAACATCACTCAGTGTCCTTGGCTTGCTCATCTGGTGAGAGGCCCAGCACCACGTGGCCCAATCTCGTTCTTAACTCAAATTCACAGCCAGGGAGTCTTTTCAGCCAGGCTCATCTTTTCACATAGGCAGCCAAAGGTCAAGCCCCATCTTCCCAGGGGGAGGGTCTTGTGGCTCAGAGTGTAACCCTAGGCAAAAAGGGCGGTGGACTTGCAGCCACGGTAACATGCACAGCAAAATACGCTAGTAGTATTTGCAGCCGCTGCTTGTTGAGCCCAGCACAATGCTGACACAGCATATATTATTAAAGCCTTCCCAAGTCTGGGAGGCCTTATTACCAGTTCCATATCCCACATGAGGAATTGAGGCTTAGAGAGGCGAACTAACTTTCTCAAGGTCCCAGAGCCAGTTAAAGGTGAAGCCAGGCATCGATCCCAGTTCTAACTCTAAAGTTCCTGCAACCTGTGACAGTGTCCACAAGGTAATGGTCAGCAGACCCCAGGTAGTGAAGACAGGTGGCTACTCCCCAGTATATTTTGCTAGCCCAGCCTGCCCTGAATTCAAGCTCAGTATCCTTCTACCTACTAGGTAGTTCTACTTGGATATCTAATAGCTAGTCCAGATTAACGTGTCCAAACAGAACTGGTTTCCCTCTACCCCAAACCTGTCCCTCCAAAGTCTTCCCCATCTCAGTCAATGGCAGCCCCATCTTTCCAATTGCTCAGGACAGAAAGCTTGGATTCACCATTGGGTTTTCTCTCTCACACACACACACATCCAATCCATCAACAAATCCTGGTGGCAAAAATTCAACACGTGTAGCAAATCTGACCACTTCTTCACCACCCCCACAGCGATCACCTTGGTCTAAGCCTTTACGTCCCACCTGGACTACTGCTCGGCCTTCTCCCTGGTGTCCCCGCTTCGCCCCTTTCCACCCATGTTCTTTCTCAATGCTGAAGCACAGAGACCCAGTTAAAATGCAAGTCAGACTATCTGTCCTTCTGCTCAAACCCTCCTATGACTCCCAACTCAGGGTAAAGCCAGAGTCCCTGTGGTGGCCTGCGAGGCCACATGACCTTTCTCCCTGCTGTCTGTCTCTCTGATGCCTCTCCTACTGACCTCCCCGTTGCTCACTCTGCTCCAATCACACTCTCTTCCTTGCTATTCATTAAGCAGCCAAGCACATTCCTGCCTTGGCGGGGCCTTTGCACTTGCAAATGCTCTTTCTCCAGATGGAGAGCCACCCGGCCAACTCTATCACTTCCATGAGGACAGCTCAAAAGTTACCTTCTCAGTGAGGCCCTCCCCTGACCCCTACGTAAGATGGCAACATCCCTCCTCCCCAGCACTCCTCCGACCCTGCTTTACTTTTCTCCATGACACTTATTGCCTGAGATGTAAGCTCCGTGAGGGCAGTGACTTTGCATTGTTCACTGCCATTCCCAGAGCCTTGAACATCACGTGACATATATTTGTGCCTGAATTACTGAACTGTGGGGCGTGAGTTTCATAGCCTGCCTAAACGCCCAGGGAGGGTTCAGGCGTAATGAAGATACTCTGGAAAGCAAGAAAGGTGGATCCTCCAGGGACCTCTTTGTATGATAATTGAGGAGCTGCCAGGGAAAAACTCAGCCTCGGGGAACTGACAGTCCAGGCACATGCCAGTGTGGCATAGCTTGATTGATAATAGAGGGAGCTGGGCCCAGCTGCATGGGGCTCCTGTTAGAGATGCAGGGAGGTGCACTGAAGTCCACGGGCCAGCATCCCTGTGAGGCACAGGGGCAGGAGGTAACAAGACCTGCACTGGCACCCAAGACTTGGCCCAAGGTGTCCAGGAGCATGACCAGACAAGCCTAGGTGTCAAGGAATATGATACACACCTCCTAGTGGGGAGAGGCCATGCCAAGAGCCAGCACAACATGGCTTGAGTCACATCCGACCTCGCACTCACATTCTGGCCCTGGAAGTAATGTGTTAAAGCTGCATTTTGCTTCCACACGGATTTAGGAGGATTGGACATGGCTTCTGCCCCAGAAAGCTCTGGAAGGGGGAGAATCATTCATTCATTTGATACGCATTATTGACAGCACACCAGGCACAGCGCTGGGCCCTGTGCTGCAGCAATTAACAAGACATGTAGTCTAAGGAGTCAGGGGGCGGGGGTTGGAGACAGAAATAAATAAGCAAATAAATACACGGAAAGATCGATTCAAACAGAAGTAAAAGCTACCTGGAAAATAGCTACAAGAGCAAAATGTTCTATACAATGTTTTTGTTGGTGACTTGGATGAAGCCCTAAAAATATGCTCCTCAGGTCTTCAGGTGATCAGAGCCAGAAATCAGGATTCACACCATCTAACGTGCAGCAAAACAGAATTTAATAGCGACAAGTTGCCGAGATCTGGAATCAGGTTCCCCAAAGCACATGCACAAACTCAAAACGTCCAGAGTCTCAGGTCATGTAAAAATGATTGGGAGGATTTTGTTGACCAAAAGTCAAGGATGATGCTGCTACTCATTCCCTCGTTCATTCAACACATTTTGACTGGATGCTTATGGGGCTAGGTACTGCTCTAGGCAATGAAATTACAAAACAAAACAAAACAATACAAAACATACCCTTGCCCTTTCAGAGCTTACATTCCGGGATTGAACGAAGAAATAAACAATGAACAAGTAAAGTCTATGTATACAGATGGTGATGGTAGTAAAGAGCAGGGAAGGACGGCATGAGTGTGTTTGGGGAGGGGGTACTGCAGGTCTGGGTAGGGTGACCTGTGTCACTGAGCTCCCTGGGGAGCAGACTCTCATCCAGAGATCAGTGTACAGGGCACGTATTAGAAAGTGCAACTGGGATCAACATATATGGGAGGAGGGGAAGGAAGCAGGACTGGGCAGAGGGAGAAGCTGAGCTTTGTGGCAGGCCCGACGAAGGCCTCAGCCAGCCCCACATGTCAGCCTCAGATCATGGCTGGGGGCTGGACTGTTAGGCCCCACATCAATCAGTCCCTGGACAAGCCTGCCCCTGGACGGAGGCGTGGCCTTGGACAGGCACTTTTTTTCAACTGAGGCAATCCTCGAAGAGCACTGAAAGCTCATGGCCACCCTCCAACAGCCTGGGAACAAGTCCCTCATTCCCAAATAGGAATCACAGTGTCCACCACACCAGGGGAGGCTTCTGCAGGAAGGAGACATTTAAATAAGAACCTGAAGGGGTGAAGGCAGAAACCTGTCTGGACAGAGGGAACACAAGTGCACAGGCCCGAGGAAGGATGATGCTTGAGGGCTGGAGCAGCAGAGAGGGGGCTGGGAGGCAGTAATCCTTTCCGGCAGGGCGGCTTTGTAAGGACTTTGTTTTTTCCTGGGAGGCAGATTGGCACCTTTGGTGGCTTTTGAGCAAGGAGCAATTTGACTTGCATGATGAAATGACCCACCTGGCCTCTGTGATGAGACGAGAATACAGGGGAGAAGGGAGAGAGAGAAAGGCCAGAGAGGACCAGGCCTCGGTACCCAGGCTGGGAACGACAGGCTCAGACCCCGATGAAGCAGCAGAGGTGGTGAGAAGCATCTGGTGCTGGACAAACTGAAGATGGAGCAAGTGGACGTACCGACAGATTGGATGTGGGGTGTGAGGTTTGGGGACTGAGCCACTGTTTGGATGGAGTTGCTGTTATAAAGACTGATGTCTTCTTCCAAAGCAATGTATTGGGCTGGGCCCACTGGGCAGGGCCTGCTCGGGGCGTTAGGTCGACCGTTCTCCAGCCCCTCCTGCCCCTGCCCTCCAGTGGGGGAGACACCAGGTAGCAGATGCTTTAACCGTTCAGGTGAGGCAGGGTTGTAAGAATAGAGGACTAGAGGGATCTCGTGCAGGTGAGGAGTGGAAACAGGCCCCACTGCCCAGCCGAGGCCTCGTTTCCAGCCGAGGCCTCGTTTCCTCTTCTGGGACACATATTTTATGAAGGGCATTGACAAATTAATGCATTAAATAAGACCCGCTGGTAAGTCTAATAACTACCCTGATTTGAAGTACAGATGGTCATTATGTATGGGCAAAATGGTCACAGGGGCTGCGAATGCTCCTCTGGAATGTTCTGTTCATAACTGAAGGACATGCTACACTTCAGATATAGGCTAGTTGAAATAAAGAGGCAATTTTTCCCCATTCTGTTTCACAGACTGCCCCCCTGCATCCTGTCCATGGATCTCTTGGGAATCTGTGGACCCAAGTTAAGGATCCCTGTATTGCACCCATTTTGCTGATGAGATGAGTAGACTGAGGCTCAGATAAGTAAAGGGATTTGCTCATCCTTGAGACAAGATGAGAATTTGGCTGTGTGGCCCCAAAGCCTACTTCAGCCTCCTGCCCTCCACCTGTAAATGGCAGACAGCCCTGCTCACCTGGCTGGCTGCTGGGAGAAGTCAGTGTGGTGTGTGTGCAGCAGCCCAGCCTAGCAAGGGGCTCCACGAGCAGCCACTCCTGGGGTCCTGTGATCACCTCATTGATGAGCAGAGGGCAGGCCGCAAGCGGGCCCTGAGCACTCGCCCTGCAGCTGTCAGCATCCTGATGATTTGAGGCTGTTTTCAAGGATCCCAGCCCTCATTCAGGGGCTGGGGCTGCAAGTTGGCAAGCTGAGCACTGGCCCTGCTGGTGGCCTGGGCCCAGCTGTGTGGGGCAGGGAGCTGGCTGGTCACTCAGGCACCAGCAGGGAGGAAGAGAGGCTTCCACAACCTTGATTCAAACTCACCAGGCAAGCAAGCCTCAGAGGAGAAAAAGAATTGAATCTATCTCTCGGTTCCTTTCATGCGACCATGTGCACAAGGTGAACGGCATGGGAGATGTTAAGAGGGAGGCGTCAGGCTTTGGGCCTGGGCTTCCTGCATGTGGAATTAGCTGCACATGGTTGACTCTCTCTTGCCTCCTCTCCAACGTATCCTGAGCCATCCCTGGCCCAGCCACAACTGTACTGTGGCCCTGGAGGCTCCTGGGCTTCCCAGGGCTGAGCCTGTCCCCTCTCAGCCTCAGTGCCACGAGGAAACTCAATGGAGATCCATTGTTGGGGGAGCCCGAATAGTCCTCGTGCAAGGGTGGGAGCTGGGGGCTGCAGAGGCAGGAGAGGAGCCGAGTCCTTGCACCTGTGGCGAGATAAGGGAGCAGCTGGTATCCCCCAAACTGGATTTCCGGCTCCTCTGCTTCATGTGACTTCAGACAAGTCGCCTTAACTCTGAGAGGCTCAGTTTCCCCAGCTGTAAAATGGGGATGATTACATCGATCTACCTCCCAGGATTACTGAGAGGAGTAAGTAGGTGAATATAGGAAAAGACCCATCCCACCCAGCCCTGGTCACTGCTGGCGCTTAGAAGGACGGGGAAACGGGGTTAATCAGCATGAAGTCACATTCCCTGGGCTCAGATACCAGCCTCTGCCTCTCTCTGGCTATGTACGCTTGGAAGAATGACCTACATTTCCCAAGGTCAAGTTACCACATCTATAAAGCGGGAATAATAAGTATATCATTGTCCCAGGACTATTCTGAGAATTAAATAAAATAACTCATTAAAGTGCTTGGCACATAGAATGAACTTAACAAGTTGTTATGTAAAAAATACACTTTGGGGACATCCAGGGCTCATGAGTGGAGAATGCCATGCCGATGATGTAATTTGGAAGGCCTCAGATCACTAATATCGAATTTAACATAGGGAAGGATACAGCTCTCCATTAAAGCTCAAAGCATGAGTTCCGTGTAAATATTTTTCCGTTTCTGTCTTAGAGAAGCCATCCCTCCCTGTAATAAGGCCTTGGAACCTTTGGGAAGAAATGTCAAATGACAAAACGTAGCATGGAACAATTTGTGGCATCCGCCTGTTCCTTTTCTCAGTCAACAAACCCTCAGAGCTCCGTCTGTGAACCCAGTCAGATGTGTGCTGGGCTGGGAGGCCAGGGGGTGCCGGATCCTCACTCTCGAGGGGTTCACCATCGAAGGCTGTTCGGCCTTCCCGGCTGAAAGTTCAGACCAAGAGCCTGCAATTGACCAAGTGGCTGGCTTTCTTCCACTCAGAAACACATTGGAAAGTGGATATTCTAGAGGAGTTATCCAACAACCATTTCTTGGAATCGTAAATGTCTGAGGGTTGCTGCAATACTTGAGATTATCTTGTTTTCTTTATCCACTGAAGCCAAGATTTTAATGCTACATCTGTGTGAGTCTCTTTGGTTAATAAGAACCAAATGTTGTTGGTGGAAATGACTGGAAATTACACTTAGGATCAGAATGTGGGGTTTTAGATTCCCTCTTGGAAGGCAGCACTGAGAAACAAACACACAAGACATTCTCCCTGTAAATCACCCCAGATGTTGCAGCACCCACTCTCCTGCCTCCTCCCCTCCCCTCGTCTCCTGCCTCCTTCCGGCTTCAGGAAGACTGTTATGGAGCATCCTGGGAACAGGCTTCCACCGGTTGGTAGTAAATATCCCATAGTTCAAATTAAACCTCCAACCCCGTCTCTCCTCTGCACTTCTTTTTCTGCTACTAGAAATCTACACCTGTGTGTCCTACAGGCACATGCAAACTGCATTCATTTTTCCCTAAAGCTGCTCTTCTATCTGCAGACAGCATGTTGACATAAGTCACCACCTGGTCCTTGGTGAGAAAACTGGGAATCGTTTCTGATCCACCCGCCCCCCCATGCTGCCCCCACGTCCATCAAGTGCTGACCCTTCTCTCTCTGATTTGGTTCCCCCTTCCTCATCTACTTGCTCCTGTCCTGGTTTGGGATCCCCCTGTGGACCATTGCAGCAGGCTCCTCTTGCAATCCCCCAACAGTCTGTCTCCCACCCCTTCAATCCCACCCAGATCCCACCTGGCCATGGCTCTTTTTCAGAACTGAATTGGAACCTGAATCCATTGGTTTCCTCCACTTGAACTCCACCTTTGAAGAAAAATATAAATGACATCAATATAAACTCATATCTAGAAGTTAGTGAAATGGGGGCCCTTCCAGGAACTGACCAGGACTCTCAGGAAGCAGATGCTCTTCTTTCCTCCTGTCCATCATGTCCTGGATAATGGAACTGATGGTCTGGTGGCAGGGTCTGGCACCTGTGCTGAGCAGGTCCCTGAAGGACATGGAGGTGACTCAGAGGCAGTCCCTGCCAGTGAGGGGCTCTGAGGATGGGTAGAGAATGACTGAAAGGAATGTTTCCAAAAGGGACCAGAAAGGGGCAGACCCAGCTTGAGGAAGACTTTGGAAGGCAGGCCAAAAGTTGGACTGATGCCCATGGGCTGGGGTGTTGGCAGAGCATCAGCAGAACAGTGGATGAGCAGTGCTGGGCTTTCAGGAGAGAAGGCTGCCGGCCACAAATTCTCCCACACCCCTTTTCCAAATCTTACCAGCCTCTCACTTGGGCTTTGCACTCGAGAATCAGGAGGGGGATAGAGACCACCCTGGGCCCCACCATCCCTCACCTAGAATTGGCTTCTTGGGTCTGGGCCAGCATCTCCACAGTGCTGGGAGTCCTGCCTGTTGCACCCTCAAGAGATTCTGATTAATAACAGACTTGTATGCATTTGCTTGGTTTTGCTTTGTTTTTCGAAGGTGGCCAGGAAATAAATATTTGCTGGGTGATTGAATGGCCCCCGTTTCTCTAACAAAGCTCCCCTCCCAGTCTGCCCTGAGATTTCCAAAGGGCAAAGCTAAGAAGAGCTAGATGTGGGTTTTGTCAGCTTGGTGATATCTCTAGTAGAACAATACTAATAACCAATTCTTGCTGAGCCCCTACTATGTTCTAAGCATTTTGCTTGGATTATTTCATGTCATGCAGACAGCGACCTGTGAGCTCCACACTCTGGTGATTCCCCTTTGCAGGTGAGAAATCAGGGCCCTAGTCAGCTAGGTCATAGGCCCAAAGTCACATGGTCAGTGAGGGTTTGAACCCAGGTGGTCTCACTCCAGAAAGCATGCTGTGAAGTATTATGCCGTGCTGCCTGGGCTCCCTGCTCTAGCACGGCACATTCGTACTGCTCATTTTCTTTCTCTCCTCTCCCCTGCTAGATCAAAGACCTGAGCCGCCAAACCCTCTAAGCCTGTGAGCAACTGGAGCGCAGAGTCTAAGGGAACCATGTTGCATAGAACCCGGAGCACAGCTGGAACCAAGCCGGCACTCAACAGATGTTGGCAGAAAGAGTGCAGGGGTGCCTCACCTACTCAGACACCAAGCAGCCCCCACCTCGCCAAAGCCAGGGCTCCCCCATGCTGCACCCCTTGTTTTGCTTTGCTTGTTTTTCTCTGGTTATACCAATACCAGTACCCCTTGGGCAGCTGTAAATTGATATCTGAGAGGGGAAGTCCTCGCTTATCTGTTCATTTAATATAAACAACCCATCACCCTTTCCAAATGGCTGGATGGACTGCTGCTCCCTACCAGCAGTCAGCTCCATGGTCGACAACATTTGTTGAACACCCATGAAACATTCAAATGCTGCAGTGAATTCATCATAAATCAGTGTGTGGTTTTGCTTTGGGAAAGCAGGCGTGGGCTTTGGGCACAGGAGGGTCCCAGAACTGATGGTGTGGTGGCCCCCGCAAAGGAGGCCATCCTGAAGGGCCTGCTTCCAGCCAGCCCTACTGCAGTCACTGCCTTCTCCATGGGGCACTGAGTAATTGGTTCTGCATGGTGTTTGTTACAGTTTATGTTGAAACCAAAAAGGAGCAACTCGGTGGGGAAGGCCCTTGTCAGAGACCACATGGTTGACTCCCTCCTGGCGTCTCCGCTAACCTGTTCCCAATTAGGGGACTGGGGGGCTCAGGGCCTGGCGTTTGTTTGTGAAACTCTTTGACCAAATTCTGCCTCCAAGGACCCTTTTTGGAGACGTCTTTTCTTTTTAAAATGCAGACTAAAAAAGCCCCATGGAAGTGAGAAAGAGCAAGATCTTGCAGTCCCTCTGTACCAAGCTGTGCCAAGTGCCAAGTTTATGGGCTGACATTCCTCCAGCTGGATGCTTTCAGACATCACTGGCCACCGGATTCAGAAAGAGCTAAATGGAAATTTGGTTTTTTTTTTTTTTTTTTTTTTTTTTGTCGTTTTGTCGTGACCGGCACTCAGCCAGTGAGTGCACTGGTCAGTCCTATATAGGATCCGAACCCGCAGCGGGAGCGTTGCCACGCTCCCAGCGCAGCACTCTACCAAGTGCGCCACGGGCTCGGCCCCTAAATGGAAATTTGGGAAGAAGCACTGTTTTCTTCCAGGGCTTGGGCACCATTTTTGCCATCTACAAAAATACACTTTTCTATATTTAGGCAATGCTATTCACAGGCCTCTCTCCCTTTTTAAAAAACTCAGGAATGTTTCTCAGTTTGTTTTTGCCATTTAATATTTTCCCCTACCACCTGGAGAAACTGTCAAGCACTCACATCCCTGAATCAACTTTTCCCACAGCTTGCTAATTAAAATAAACCTCTGGCCACATTACGATGCTCTGGCATAATTTAGGGGTCAGTGGAAAATATTTGTGTGTGTTTTCACCACCTCGGTAGCTCATTGCTGGCATGGATGGGCACCTGCTCCGTGCTAGGCACTGGGTTAGTTGCCACACACACACACATATTTGCTCATTACAGTCTCTGGTCCGCTGTGTGTGCTGGGAAATGTGATCATCACAGATGAGAAAACTGTGTTCCAGGGAATCAGCCACTTGCTTAGGATTCCATAGCCACGAGGCAAGGGGAGACAGAGACCTGAATCCAGGATTGTTTGACTCTAAGTGTACACGGTACTCAGCTTGGAGCTGGGGAAGAGACACGTTTGGGATAGTCACTCCTGAAGTTCAGCAGATATTATTTGAACTTACAATTCCATGAGTGTCTGACAAAATCCTCCTGGAAATGTGTTCCATGGAAAACGCTCTGACCTGGGAGCTTGAGGGTGTGGTCCTCTCTCCTAAGACACTCCCTGCCGCCACCAACACACTCTGAGAAGTCTGCTTTTAGCCTCCAGCCCTCACTCCAAAGTGAAGATGACAGTGAAGTCCCTTCACTGCTCCCAGAGGCCCCAGCACTTCAGGTGTGAGTTAGGAAAAGCGCCCCCTTGACCGCACCTGCCCTGGTGCAGGCTCTCTGGGTGGGTGCGGCGCCATGCCCAGGCATGCAGTTGGCCCACTCACAGCAGGTGGCATCCGGGTGCCAGTCGCTCCTTGGCCTGGCATCTGAGTGCAGGAAACAAGCTTCTCACCATGCCAGCTCTGGCTCCTCTGCTGGGAGCTCATCAGTCTTGCAGGTTATGTCTTCCCGAACCTGCCATTCAGCCTCTGGGCCTGACAAAAGTGATGACAACACAGTGACACTTTCAGTTGATGTAATAGTCAGGGTTCTCCAGAGAGAGAGAGAACCAGTAGGAGATGTATAGACATACATATTGGTATAGGTGTAGGTATAGATATAGGTATAGGTATAGATATAAATATAGATGTAGATATAGATACAGACATAGACACAGACACAGATACATGAGAGGGGGTTTCTTAGGGGAACCGGCTCACGCGAGGATGAAGGCTGAGCAGTCCCATGACAGGCCATCTGCCAGCTGGGAGGCCGCCTGGGAGGCTGGTAGTGTGGCTCAGTCCAAGTCCAAAGGCCTCAGAACTGGGAAGGTGATGGTGTGACTCAGTCCGAGGCTGAAGGCCTGAGAGCCCGGGGGCCGCTTGTGTCAGTCCTGGAGTCCACAGGCTGGAGAGCCTGGAGTTCTGACGTTGAAGGCGGGAGAAGAGTGTCCCCCAGCCCCCAGAGAGACCACTTCGCCTTCTCTCTGTTCTTGTTCTATCTGGCCCCCAGGTGGCTGGGTGCTGCCCACCCACACTGAGGGCAGATCTTCCCCACTAATCCACTCAGATTCACATGCTAGTCTCTGCCGGAAACACCCTCACTCTAGGCATTCCTTAATCTCGTCAAGTTGACATCCAAAATTAACCATCACAGTTGTATTAACTTGTATAATCTGCACAACAATCCCATGAGGTAGGTTCTATCTTTATCCCCATTTAACAGATGAGGAGGCTGAGGCTCCCATCTGAGAATGCAGGGACTGTGGGGCCAAGCTTCTGACCACATCACTCTCCTACCCTTCTGTGTATCCCTCAGTATAAGGTGTGGCCTCCAAAGCCCCTAAGGTCCTATACCCACTCTGCTCCAGACACACTCCAAAAGCCCCCTGGGCCTTTGCACTGGCCATCTGTCCCCCCCTGAATTGTCCTTTCCTACCTGGACTGCCTGGCAAACACCTCTTCTTCATCTTTCAGTATTTACTGGAGCATCTGTGGTTGGGGCTCTTTTCAAGAGCAGTTCCTTTCTTCCTTCCTCTGTGTCCTGCTGTCAGGCCACATTCATCTGTCACAGGACACATTGCAGCTTTTCCATGTTCACAGCCCACCTCCTGTAGTCAGCAATGGGTCCTGGGGGACAGGGGCCAGTCTGCTGTGGGAATCTTGTGTCCTTGGCATCCTGCACAGAGTCTGGTCCATGCTAACTTCTTAGTGAGCGCTTGGGCAGGGCCCAGCTCCCCAACCCCATGCCCAGGCCAGCCTCATCTCAGGGCTCTGGCTCCTCACCCGATTCCCATGCCACCCCATAGTAGGTTCCTCATTGGTAATTCAAACCACAAACTGAATATTTGCTGAAACTAGAATCGCATCTTTCTAGATATGAATTCTGGATGATGTAAGCCAGCTGTTCTTTTCTCACACTTATTTGGTGCCTCTGGTTTACTGGTGTCCTGGGTGTGTGAAGTGGCCCTGCAGAGGCCTGGGGAGAAAGCACATGGACACACAAATCTTACAGACATTGCCATTCATTTTGATAAACTCAGAGCCTGTGTTCTCAGTGAAGCACCAGGAAACAGCCGGCTGGGGATGTGTGGTGAGCATGGGTCCTCGGTCTCCTGCTCCTCCAGGGAGATGTGCTGGGAGTAACAATGACAGCATTCTGTCAGTCCAGGCTGAGGTCTTTCCGAGCTGAGAGAAGTGCTAAGTAGGGACCTCTTACCCCCTGAACACCTCTCTCTTGAATTGCAGCCAACTGCCTTGCGTGGCTGCTGAAGGTGCCTCGAGTAAGCCACGTCGACTGAGTCTAACGCCCAGCTCCCACTGCAATTTCTCAGGGCTGCAGCTCTGCGGTATCTTGGCACATGGTCCACAGGCCACATAGTAATGTCTGGGTGGCACCCGCACGCAGGCCCCATGTAGCCATGAGATGGTGACCCACCTGTGGCCACACCTGGCTGTGTGCACTGGGGTTACAGGTCCTGCAAAATGCTGAGCTTGGCAGTTCTGCCTGCTGGGTGGTCAGTCAGCCTTGGGGTGGGGTGGGAGCTGTAGGGATGGAAGGAAATGAACGGATTTAAGAGCGATGTAGGAAGCCCAGTTGCCTGAATGTGGCATGATGACGGTGGGTGGTAAGAGAGTGGAGGAGGCAGCATGAATCTCGAGGTCTTTCTGGCTTGGGCAGCTAGCTAGGTGGTGGTGTCATTCATCCTGCTAGAGGCAGGAAACACTGGAGGTGAGACAGGTTTGGGGTGAGGGTATGCATATTAGTTTGCTCAGGCTGCAAACAAAATGTCACAGACCGGGCAGCTTAAACAACAGAGATTCATTTCCTTATGGTTAAGTCCAAGATCGAGGTGTCAGCAGGGGTGGTTTCATCTGAGGCCTCTCTCCTAGGCTTGTAGATGCCATCTTCTCCCTGTGTCCTCATGTGGTTGTCCCTCTGTGTGTGTCTGTGTTCTAATCTCCTCTTCTTACATGGACACCAGTCATGTTGGTATTAGGGTCCACCCTAAGATACCACTTTACCTTAGCAACCTCCCTAAAGACCTTTACTCCAAGAATAGTCACAGTCTGGGGATTAGGACTTCAAGATATGGATTTTGGGGGGACACGATCCAGCCCATAACAGAATGCACGTGGTTTTGAACAGGCTGAGTTCTGAGAACCCTGGGACGTCCAGGAGGCGATGCTGGATGTGTGTATGTCAGAGGGAAGGCTTGGCTTGGGCTGTGAATTTGGTTGTGGGTGGCAAAGAGACAGTGATTGAAGCCACAGGGGAGGAAGAGTTGAGCCAAGACAGAGAGTGGAGCAGGAGAGGGACCCAGCACCAGGCATCCGGGAACCCAATACGGAAAGGGCAAGGGCGGGTGGAAGCTGTGACCAGCGGGGTGGGAGGAAACCCAGGGGAGGGGGAGTCAGAAAGGGACCCAAGGAAGGAAGGGATTGCTTCAAGAAAGAGGGGTGGTCGCCACGTTGAATTGGCCTCTGTGGGAGGTGGGACCTCTCTGCCTCTGGTATTCCTGTTTCATGTTTTCCACAAGACAGTGGACAACTTGGGGCAGGAGCTTGGGTTCATCCAAGTCCCCAGCACTCACCTTGGGGGCCTGGTTCAGGAACAGAATAAAAATTGGAATATGAAAATATCTGTTTTCCTTAAGCAGGTGTGAATTTCTGTTTTCATAAAATCATCCTTCTTTCTGGGACTTAAAGAATGAGTAAATATGTCCTTTGATCATAAGAGGCTCACGCCCTCCCCAGCAAATGATTCTGAGCTGACATGAAACACCCAGATGGGCTGTGCTATTTGGAAGTTAAAAAAAAGAAAAAAAACAGCCTGTGTTCCTTGTGGCTTTGTTTGGCCTTTAAACATTGATTGGTCAAAGTGAGTGATGCTTTCCAGATGCTTCCCCCTCCTCTAGCCTGGGGTCCCTGGCCAGCTGGGCTCCCCCCTCGGGCCTTTCCTTCAGCCCAGCCTCCTGTGCAGCTGGCCGGCCTGCCTCGGCCCAGCTTCCATCCCTCCCGCTCCAGCTGTGTGGCCATGGCCTGGCTTCCTGCTGCAGAGGAGGGCTGGGCACATGGTCCCCGTGGACCCTTCCGTCTCTAGCAGTCTACAGTCGTGTGCCTCCTGGGCTTGAGACTGCCTCAGGATGAAAGTCAGCTTTTAACCCAGGAGGTTAGCAGTCACGATGCCCTTTTATTTGAAAAGTAATCCTCAGAGATACCCCCGCATTTGGGTGTCCCGAGCTGCCTGCCCAGCGCCCCCCGACCCCCACCCGGTGCTGCCAATGCGGTTCACGGTCCCACTGCCTTGATAAGCCCACTGCTGGTGACGTGAGCCCCACACCGGCTCTGCCACCGAGGGCTGTCCTGGGACCCCTCCGCCTCTTGGCATTTGTCACACACTGACTCGCATCGATGGACACCTTTCTTCTCTTGGAATATCTTTCTTGTATCCTGATACTTGAGCAAATTAGTGAGACACCAATATTAGAATTTCTTTTGAACTTTTTATTTTGAAGTAATTATAGACTCATGGGAAGTTGCCAAAACAGCACAGAGAGACCTCTACTTCTGAGAAGATGGAGTAGACATACTTTCCCTATCCCTCCTACTAAATACAAATAAAAACCCTAGACGTAATTCGTAAAACAAGTATAAGGAAACCTTAAAAGGTGGAGAGAGGAAGGCAAGCCCATCAGAGACTTTGGGAACCGAGGGACAACAGGGTGGAGGACTCCCTGGCCTTGACTTTTGCCTCATATATTGTTGTGGAAGAAACTGGCATCTGGAAATGCCAACAGATGCAGACAAAAAAATGTCCTGACAAATGTCTCTGTAGCCAAAAGACTAGGGAAGGGGCAGCCTAGCAAGACAGAAACCTTTTAGATAATAACGGCACTACTTTAGCAAAGTGCCACAGAAGAGAATGCGGCCCCATCCATACCCATGTCAGGCCGTAAGAAGGTGCCCCAACCTCCCCACTGGGCGGGTATCAGAGAAGGCTGAGTAGTGAGCCAGGACTTTCATCCGCGCCACCTGGTAATGAGGCCCCTCTCCCTTGCTGTCAGTGGGGACACTTGGGGAGTCTGGACCTCCACCCCCACCTTGTGCTAACAAGGTGCTCCTCCTTTTCCTCACTAGGGTGGTGCCCAAGGAGGCCTAGCAGAGAGTCAGGGCTTTGACCATGGCCCAATCAGGGAGGTACCGGTGGAGGCTCACTGAGGAGCTGGAACTGCCACCCCTACCCAGCAGTAATGAGGACCCCCCCCACTCAGGTGTCAACAAAGGCTGAGTGGGAAATTCGGAGTTCTACCTCCACTGGGTGGTCATGAGACAGTGCCACTCATGTCCCTGGCAGATCACTGTCAGAGAACACCAGCTAAAACAGAAGGTTTGAGTAAGATCCAGAGTCTCGTGTATAATAGGAGGGTGTCCAGGTTTCAAGAGAAAATCACTCATCACACTAATAACCAGAAAGGTCTCAAACTGGATGAAAAAAGATAATAAATAGATATCCACCCAAAGATGACAGAGATGTTAGGTTATCTGACAAAGATTTCAAAGCAGCCGTGATAAAAAATGCTTCAATAAGCAATTACGAATCTCCTCGAAACAAATGAAAAAAAAAGGCGAAAGATTTATGCGATCTGAAGAGAAACCAGAGTATGAAACAAATGAAAAAAGAGAAAGCCTCAACAAAGAAACAGAAGATGTAAAAAGGAAACAGTTTGTGAACAGGAAGATAGAACGACAGGGATTAGTCAGTATGAACAGCAGAGAGAGAACACCCTTAAAACAAATGTGAACAGAGACTTAAGGACCCATGAGATTATGACACAGGATCTAACATTCATGACATCAGAGTCTCAGAAAGAGAGGGAAAGAGAGTAGAGCTCAAATGACAACTGAAAACTTCCCAAATTTGTCAAGAGAAACAAACCTATAGATTCAAGAAGCTTAGCAACCTCCAGACGGGATCAACCTAAAGAAATCCACACCAAGACACATAGTCAAACTTCCAAAAACAAAAGACAAAGGAAAGAATCCTGAAAGAAGCAAGAGAGAAATGACACCTCACCTATAGGAGAAACAATTTGAATTACAGAAGATTTCTCATCAAAACCACGGAGGTCAGAAAAAGAGCCATGACATTTCTATAAGACCAAAAGAAAAAATTCAGAATCCTATACCCAGAGAAAATATTCTTTAGAAACTAAGGGAAAACCAATACATTATCAGATAAATGAAAGCTAAGTGAACTTATTACCAGCAGACCTGTCCTAAAGAATGGCTAAAAGAAGTTTTCTAAACTAAAAGGAAATGAATAATAAAATAGGGAATCTTAAAACATCAGGAAGATAAGCAAAAAGGAGAAAAAATACCATAAGTTTCACTTTTCCTCTTGAGTTTTCTAAATTATGTTTGACAGTTGAAACAAATATTATTACACTGTTTAATGTGGTTTAAATACATGTGGAGGAAATATTTAAGACAATTATATTATAAATGGAAGAAGATAAATGAACCTAAATGGAGATCAGATTTCTATACTCTGTCTTGTAAATGACAACTCCAATGGACTGTGATAAGTCATGTATACATAATGCAAAAAAAAAAAAAGAGAGAGAGAGAGAGAATATGCAAATTACCAATATCTGGAATGAAACAGGGACTATCACTACAGACCCTGCAGAAATCTAAGGAATAATAAGGAAATACTATGAGCAACTCTATAGACATAAATTTAGCACATTAGATTAAATGAACCAATTTCTGAAAAACTCATACTATCACACCTCACCCGATATGAAATAGATCACTTGAAGAGCCCTATAACTATCAGTGAAATTGAATTCATAATTAAACTCCCAAAAAGGAAGCCTCCAGGCCCACATGGTTTTACTGAAAAATTCTACCAAATGTTTTAAGAAGAATTAATTCTACACAATATTTTCCAGAAAATCGAAGAAGGAATACTTTCCAATTCATTTTATGAACAGAGTATTATCCTGATACTAAAACCAGAGAAATAATACAATAAACAAACAAATAAAAACTACAGGACATTATCCCTCATACATATTCACATAAAGATTAAAAAAATCCTTAACAAAATACTAGTGAGTAGAATTTAGCAATGTATAAAAAGAATTACATCATGACCACGTGGAGCTTATTCCACAGATAAAAAGCTGGTTCAATATTTGAAAATCAACCTACCGTATTAATCATATGATAATATCAATTGGTGCAGAAAAAGCATTGAACAACACTTAACCCCATGCATGATAAAAACTCTCAGATAATAGGAATAGAGGGGAAATTCCTCAACTTGATAAGGAGCATCTACAAAAAACCTACAGCTAACCTTATACTTAATGATAGAAGATTGGATGCTGTCCCCATAAAATCAGGAACAAGGTAAGGCTGTCCAATCTCACCATTGTTATTCAAAATAGTGCTGGAAGTTGTAACCAGTGCAATAAGACGAGAAGAGAAGAGGAAATAAAAGGCTAAAAGGCATACTGATTAAAAAGGAATAAAACTGTCTTCATTTGCAAATGACATAATGTTCTATGTAGAAGATCCCAAGGAATCAACAAAAAACTCCTAGAACTAATAACTGAGTTCACCAAGATCACAGCATACAAAATAAACCTACAGAAGTCTGCTTTATTTCTACATGCTAGCAACGAACATGTGGACATCAAAATTAAAAATACAGTATCATTTAAAATTGCTCAAAAAAATGAAATATTTAGGTGTAAATAAAACATGTACAGAAATTGTGCATTGAAAACTATGCAATGCTGATGAAGGAAGTTAAAGGAGATGTAAGTAAATAAAGAGACATACCTTGTCCGTGGATTGGAAGACACAACACAGTAGTTATGTCAATTCTTTCTACATTGATATACAATATTTAATGCAATTCCTATCAAAATGCCAGTAAGATACAGAAAATATATAGATATAGACAAGGCTATTCTAAAATTTATATGGAAAGGCAAGGGAACTAGAATAGCTAAAACAACTTTGAAAAGGAAGAATTAGCTAGAAGGAATCAATCCACCCAACTTGAAGACTTATTGCATAGCTACAGTAATCAAGACTATGTGATACTGGCAGAGGAACAGACACATAGATCAATGGGACAGAACAGAGAACCTAGAGAGCTTATACAAATGTACCTGCGTTGGATCAAATGTCTCCCAAAACTTAATCCCCACTGTAACTGTTGAGGTGGGAAATCCTATTATTGAAAGAATGAGGCCTTGAAGAGGTGATTGGATTGTGAGGACTGCACTCTCGTGAGTGGATTGATTCATTCTTGGAATAATGACCGTGCTTCTGGTGGCTTTAAGAGGAGAGTGAATGAGGAGGTTACTCTCTCTCTCTGCTCTGCCATCCACCATGTGACACCTCTACATCACTGTCACCACCAACAAGGCCTTCACCAGATGTGTTCCCTGGACTTTGGACTTCCCAGCCTCCAAAACTGTAAGCAACAAATATTGCTTCTTTATAAACTACACAGTTTCAGGCATTTCTGTTATAAGCAACAGAAATGGACTAAAACAGTGCCCAACTGACTTTTTTTTTTTTTTTAAATAGATGACCGATAAGGGGATCCTAACCCCTGACTTGGTGTTGGCAGCACCATGCTCTCCAAAGTGAGCCACGGGCCGGCCCCTCCAGCTGACGTTTGACAAACGTGCAAAAGCGATTCAATGGGGGAAAGACAGCTTTTTCTACAAATGGTGCTGGTGCAGTTGGACATTCATTGGCAAAAAAATAAACCTTAATGTGGGTCTCACACCTTATAAAAAACTAACTCAAAATGGATCACAAACTTAAATGTAAAACATAAAGCTACAAAACTTTAAGAAAAAAATAGGAGAAAGTCTTTGGGATCTGGTACTAGGCAAAGAATTCTCAGAATTGACACTGAAACCATATTTATAAAAGGAGAAAATTGATAAATTTGACTCATCAAATTTTTTTGCTCTCTGAAGAACCTTGTTATGAGGATAAAAAGACAAGCTACAGTCTGAAAGAAAATATTTGCAAACTACATCTCCACCAAAGGTCTGGTACCTAGACTATATCAAAAACTCTCAAAACTCAACAGTAAGAAAATGAAAAACAGCAACCCAATTAGAAAATGGACAAAAGACATGAAGTGACATTTTACCGAACAGAATATAGAGATAACAAATAAGCACATGAAAAGATTAGCCATCAGGGAAATGCAAACTAAAACCACAGTGGGATGGTTTATGACACACCAATCGGAATGGCTAAAAAAAAAAAGCATTGACACCAAATGCTGGTGAGGATGTGGGGAAACTGGATCACTCAAACACTGCTGACGGAAGTGTAAAATGGTACAGCCACTCTGGAAAACAATGCACTAGTTTCCTTAAAAAGGTAAATATTCTACTGCCACATGTCCTAGGTATTGTCCTCCTGGGCATTTATCTCAAAGAAAGGAAGACTATGTTCACACAAAAACCTGGACATGAATGTTTATTGCACCTTTATTCTTAATGTCCCAGAACCAGGAACAAGCCAGCTCTTCCCCATTCACTGAGCACGTCTGCTGTCTGTTTACGTGGATGACTTGTATCGGATCGAAGAGTTGCTTTCTATTCCTTGCGTGCTGAGACTTTTATCCTGAATGGATGTTGAATTTTGTCAAATGCTTTTTTTGTGTCTAATGAAATGAGTGTATGACTGATGTCATTGTGGTCGATTACATCAATGGATTTCAAATGTTAAAGCTACCGTGAATTTCTGTGATCACTCCCACTTGGTCATGGATGTATTGTCCTTTTTATATATTGCTGGATTTTACTTGATAATATCTCAGTAAGGTTTTTTGTGTCTATATCCATGAGGAAAATTGGACTGCAACTTCCTTTTCTGGTAGAGTCCTTGTTTGATTTTGGTAAGAAGGTAGTGCTAACCTTTAAAGGGGTTGGGATATATTCTCTCTTCTTCTATTTTCTGAAAGAGTTTCTGTAAAATTGGTGTTATTTTTCCCTTACATGTTTGATATGATTCACTTATTAATCTTTGAATCTTCCTTCTAACCCTCAGTCCCTCTCCCAACACAATGGGAACTCAGTACACGTGGAATGAATGAGTTTGAGCTTCTGGACCAAGAGATGCAAATTTGAATGGCTTCAGGGCTGAGCCAGTAATGTAATAGGTGAAATGGTTGAGTCTGACAATAGGGAGTGGTGGGGCCTGTGGCTAGAGAGCAAAGCATTTGCATTAGTCTGTTTCTGTTGCTTAACACAAGTACCTGGAGTTGCATGCTCCCAATAAAGCATTAAAAACAGGGGGGAAGGGCATTATGGCATCGTACAGCCATTGTCCAGAAAAGGGACAGATCCTCATCCAAAGGTTTAGTCAGGTGGGAAATGCCTGGCTCTGTTCTTCTTGCTGGCCCAGGCCCAGCTGGGATTCTTGCTGGCAGAGCACAGCATTTCTCAGCTAGCAGGCCAGACACGTGCACAAGTTGGAATTCACTCTCTGGGTTGTCCTAATGCCTTCATCATACTCCCTAGTGTTTGGGGTGCAGATTCATTGAGAAAGGGTCACAGAAATAAAGACCTTTTAGCCATTTGTCCTAGACTGCTGGAGTCCTTCTCACATCTCTTTATCCTCCACGTTTCACTCATGCAAAAGGGTCCACCAGCAGACCTTTCCTGTATGTCTGTCCTGGGCTGGGCTGAGTGCTCGGTGCTGAGAGAGGAGTCAGACACAGACCTGCCCTTGAAGGCTCCAGACTGCGTACCACCAACATAATGACCAGAAACCATCAAAGGAAAAAAAAGAAAGAAAAGGAAATGTAATAATCCCATACTTTGTTTCTAAAGGCAAGAGAAGTCGCTCTATATTTTGGAAATTTTTCCACTCAAAGTTGTCAAAAAGAAAAAAATAAAGGCTTGTCACTGGAGGGGTAAGTTTCAATCCTGGGGAAACATTGCTCATGGGGAACTGGCTGTTTTCCGCAAACCCTCGATCAATGAGTTGTTACTAGGTGGTGTTTTGAAAGGGTGGTTGAAATGTTCTATTGCTATAGTGCAGAAGGACACAGGCAACATATTCTCTTGTTTTAAGTCTTAGTGGTGACTTCAGTGTTTAAAAACAATTGTTTTTGGATCAGTTCTAAGGTATTACGAATTCTACGCAACTACGAACAAATTCTTACTTGTCTCTCTAAAGAGATCTCATATCTTTATGGTCTGTTTCGTTTTCCATTAAAGTTTTAAAAATATATTTTGAATTTTCCCTGGCATCAAAATGAAATCATAAGACCTGAGAATTGCCAACAACTGCTCTCTTTCTAGAATGTGAGTATGTGGGGAAGTTTTATTAAAGTGATCTTCGTGTGCAAAAAGAGATTAGGCGTGTATGAAGCCTGCCATAAAAAATACACATTCTCTGGGGAATGTTTCAGTTTTGATTTCAGGGTTCAGTCTTGGTTAGATAATGACAGTCTTTTAATAAATACACATTTTTTTTCTTTTCCAGTTTGGGCTTGCTTTTGGTTTGTTTGGCCTAAGTCCCCATTGTCACTCTAACTTGCCAAAATTTAAACCTGGAAAACTGGCATTTGGGATTAGGCATAAAATTTTGAGATTACATATACCTCCAAATTACTTCATGCACTTTGGATAGTCTCAATTCCAATGTTCTTTTATGCCAATAATGAGCATTTGCTGAGATGCAGTGCATGTTGTTAGAAGTACTAGCCAGACACACTTCTAAAGCTAACCCCATTAGGGCAAGAAAAAGAAATAGCATTACAGCACATTGGCTCAAGAGCCATTTCTAATGGTTGGCCCTCAAATGTCTCTCATTAAGAATCTTCCTTTTCTAAGGGCAGGCCTGGGACTCATTTGCTCTTCAGCTTTCAGCTCCTAGTTCAGTGCTGGGCGGTGTCGGGTGGTGTGAAGTGTTTAACTGAGGTCAGCTAAATGGATTCTTTGAAAATGTTTGCCCCTAAGAGGTTTGTTAGATGAATGAGTTCCAAGAAGTCAGATGTGTGCCTCAGGACAAAGAATGCTGAACTGGACTTTTACTTTCAAAATGGACTTTTGAAACTATGAGCAGAGACATTGCCTTGAAATCCAAGAAGATGCTTGGCCTGCAGGAAAAGATTTCTGAGAAGGGAGGAAGCGAGCTGTGAGTTCCCGGGGAGGGTCTGCACCATGCTCTCCCCACCTCCCTGAGAACAGCTGGTCCCGCACCACAGTGGGGCGAGCTCTGTGGGGCGGAGGTCAATGCAGAGAGGACCTGCTGGTGTCTTCTTGCTGGAACATCCTTCTCTCTTCCCTAGGTAATTCTTACCTGTTCTTCTGGACTCTGGTCAGATATTCCCTCTCCGGAATGACTTGAGCCCCAGTCTGGGTTACCTGTCTCCTCTCCTCTGGGTTTCCTTGTTCCCCTGCGTGTCCATCTGTCACAAGTAATCACACAGTATTTCAGTCCTCTATTTCCTCCCTAGCCTGTGAGTTCCTTTGAAAAGGACCACGTGTGGTGCATTTTTGTGTCTCTGTGGTCGGTGCAGGATGCTCCTGTGTTCCTCAGTGTCGCTCCCTCTGCCACCCCAATTTACCAATGTTTTTTGAAGATAATGTGCCTTCCCCACCCCCACCTCCATCTGCAGTTGCTATTGAGATTTTTTCTTTGTGTTTGTTTCCCAGCAGTTTGACTGTGCTATGTTTAGAATGGGGCTTTCTTTGTACTTATCCTGTCTGGAATGAATTGAGCGTCTTGAATCTGTGGGTTGACTTCTTTTATTGTCTTCAGGACATTCTTGGCCCTAGTCTGAGTATCGCTACTGTCGCTTTTTCTCTCTCCTCTTTTTCTGGGGCTATAATTACATGTATTTAGACCTTTTGACTATGTCCGTTCGTCTTCTCATCTTCTGTTTTGTTTTATCCATTCTTCTTTCTATGCTTCAATTCATGTATTTTCTATCGGCTTCTCTCTGAGTTCACTTTTCTCATGTCCTGCTATATCTAACCTGTTGTTAACCCTTCCATTAAGTTCTTAATTTTCAGTTGTAGAATGTTAATATGGTTCTTTTTCTTCAAAGATTCTAATTTCCCATCGAATATCTACCGTTTACTGTTCTGCCTGCATTTCCCTCTATTTTCTTTGACATATGAATCATTATTATTTTAAAGTCCCTGTCTGCTAACTTCAATATCTGCATCCACTCTGGTTCTGCATCATTTGCCTGTCTTTTCTCTTCGTTACTTGTCATATTTTCTTGACTCTTTTCATGTCTAGTAATTTTAATTCAATGTTGGACATTGTGTATCAAAAGCGAGGAGGATCCAGGTGATGTCATTCTCTCTAGGGATGTTGCCTCCTCATCTTCTAAAAATATTCATGCTTAAGTGACAAAAGCTAAATACAAACGATCCCTATTGAACAAACAGTATGAGAGGATTTTCCCCTCAATCCAGTCAGAAATTGAGTGGGAAAGGGCTGTCTGGCTTGCAGTTTTAGTCATACTCAACCTATCTCTGGGGTGTCCCTGTTCCCAGATGATGTCCTCATAGGCTTCTTATTGAGCACCAGGTGGGACTTTGTCTCCTCAGCCCTGCAAGACTACAAGACAGCCAGTTCTGTCCTTCAGGGGTTCCAGCTGAGCTCTCCCACTTCTACCCAAGTAGCTTTAACACCTGGCAAATGTCTGCAGCAGGGACACTGGCAGTGTGCTTGAGGCAGGTGTCCTCCCAGTTTGGTCTGTAGTTCCCTAACTAAGTTCTGCCCTTTGGAAGATTTCCTTCCAGTTCCCCAGCTTCCTGAAGAGCACTAGAACTTAGCAAATGTGCCCCAGGAAAAGCAGGCTATGCATCTGAATCCCCTCACGTTTCCTTGGCACACTCTCTTAGTGACAACTCAAATATTTGCTGGTTTCTCTTTCCCCTTACAGAGAAGCTCTATCCTCAGCCCTCAAAAATAAGCAATGGCTGGAGATTATCAGCTCACCTCAGGGTCTCCCAACACTAGAATTTAATCTAATCTAAGCCTCATTGTTTCCACAGCTCTTTGATGCCTTTCAAAGTAGGATTTTTGTAATTTATTTAGCTTTTTCCAATTGCTGCAGTGGGAGCACTGGCCTGTGCTGATCTACTATTTACTCCCAATTAAAAAGTAAAAAAAGTCTCCTACATAGCTTAGCCACATACTTGTTTTAAAAACATGCTTATGCCCTAAATGGACAGCTGTGTCTACACTGTGATTACAACCCTAGAACTTTTCAATGCGAGTGAAGAAAAGCTAGGGAGAAATGTGGAAAATTAAGCCTGGTGGGTTGGGGTAGTGAAAATGTGGGCCAGTTTTCCTCTGTGCTTTTGATTTACTTTAATATGAATATAATGCAGTTTATGGAATTTTCCAAAGTATCATTTTGGAAATCCAGGCTCGGCTCTTGTTCTACCTGAGGTCTGCTTGCAAGACTGTGTCCCAGGTTCCCATAAATGGGCCACTGCCCTGCCACTCTACCTATCTGAGTCACCCCAGGTGATTCTCCCCACATCTCATCTGGCTCCTGTCTTCTCCTGATCAGGACTCTTAGAAAGGTGAAGTCTGGGGAGAATTAACCACATTGATCCATTTGAGTCTCCTGTCCACCCTCTGGTGCTTTAGTGGCTCAAGCTCTAGACTTGGAGCCAGATGTGCTGGAGAGAGGAGAGCACCAGGCTCAGCTTCTCACTGGCCATGTGATACCTGGAAAGCCACTGGCCTCTCTGAGCCCCAGCTTCTTCATCTGCAAAATGGGCATGATACACCTACCTCTCAGGGTTGTGGGAGGACCCAGGGCCATGCCGTGTGCAGCTTGCTGGGTCTTGGCTGAGTCTGCATTAGAACCTTGGAGTCCAGCTGAATGGCAGCTTCTCATGGCTCGTGGGCGGGAGCACATGGCAGCTGCGCAGCTCAGGGCCACTGCTGGAGGGGTGCACGTGGCCCGGGGGATGCTGGGATGATCTGATCAGGTACATTCACAAGTCAGGCCCTTCCACACTCAAACAGAACACTCAGTGTGGGCAAATGCAGGACGAATGTGCACTTTCTCTGGGCGAGCCCAGACCTGGGGACCCTGAGATGAACAAAGGGCATCCCCCCAGCAGTGAGAGATGGGTAAACCATCAATGCCAGCACGGGCTGGCATGTGCTGGGACCCAGGGGAGGGCTGACAGGAGAGGAAGCACGCATGCCACATGCTCCCACAGACCACCCAACCTGCATCCCACGTCCACACACTGGTGCACATCGCACCTGCAAACCCCGGAATTCCGGAGGGAGTTTAAGGCATTTGGTGGTCTGAAACCCAAGAGCACATGAAATATGGTCATAAATGAAGTCAGCCTTGTAAATTGTGAAACCCAAGAAACAGGCTGACGTTTTCCTGTATCAGAGTAAACACTGCATGCTGTACATTAAGAAGGAAACTGAAACCAAAGATAAAGTAGGAGCCCGATTCTGTGTTGAGATCTACCACCCTGTATCAGGTGTGCCTCTCAGATCTGGCAGCTTCTGTTTGAGATGGGGGTGGGGTGCAATGCTGAGATGTCCCTCCCCTGACATTGCACTGCTCCTGAGATAGTCGGGAATACTTGGGGGTACCTTCTGGAAGGCAAGCACGGGTTTCCTGTGAAAGGAAGGGCCTGACAGGTGAGGAAAAGGCAGCTGTAGGTGAGGGGAGGGTGGTGAGAGAGGATATTTCATGTCTCACATGGAAAACCTGACCCCCATAGTGTAGCTCCATGGAGGCAGGATTTCTGTCTGGTTTCCTTCTGCACCTAGAACAGTGCCTGGCACACAGTAGGTGCTCAATAAAATACTTGATGGGTGAGTGAATGAATGCATGAATGAGCCATTCACTGGGTATGCAAAGAGAAAAGGCTGAAGATGAAACCGAAGAGGAGAGACAGGGGAGAGTGTCCCAAGGGCCTTCTGTGGCAGTCTGAGGCCCTGGACATAGTCCTGCAGACAGTGGAGAGTCGGCCGCAACGCAGCAAGGCCATTTGCTATTGCCCAACTGTCTCAGGTGCTATGAGAGGGAGGGGCGGGTGTGGGGCTGGCTGGATCTGGACAGTGCCAAGGCCACAACCGCAAACACGCAGCCTTCCAGGACAGCCCAGGGGCTTGTCGGAGCTTCTTGATGTAAAGCTTCTTCTTGGGGTGCCTGTAAGGCTCATCCTGGCCACACCGACCCGCAAGGCCAGGAGGCCAGAGGAAGCGGGAAACAAACAAGATCAAAGCCAAGCAGCAGGAGGGAAGGCGAGGAGCAAGCCTGGGCAGAAGAAGCCAAGCCCAGCTGACAAGGTTTGTGACATCAAGAGGAAGCCGCCATGGCACCCCAGGCAAAGCATGCATCTGGACGCAGGGGGACAGACTCACTGCCTGATGCCCTGGAGATATGGGACCCCTAGTGCCTCCCTCTGTACAATGGCACAGATTTCCAGTGCATGGGCTATATGAGAACCAAGTGACTGACAACGTGCTAACACATGGCTCCATGAAGACATATCTGTACGTACATAGCTGAAACCAGCGATGGAAACGCCTGGCCCACCTGCAGAGGCCAAGGCATCCCTCCCAACCTTTGCTTTCTTTCTGCTGCAGGCACCTCTCCCCTCCCATCTCTGCCCAGTCAACCCTTCACACTATTTCCAGCTCAAGTTTCAGGCTGTCGGGGAACACTTCCAAGGTCAGCTCTCCCCACCACATCCCCCTCCCACATCTGCTGCCTCCTCTTCCTCATCCGTCATAGCTAACACTTATCAAACATGCCAAGCACAGGGCTAGAAGCTTCACATGTATTATCTAATTTAATCCTCCCAACACCAGCATGAACCTGACGTCATTATTTCTTTTTTACAAAGAAGCCACTGCAGCTCAGAGCAGGTAAGTGACTTGCTGAAGGTCATCCAGCCAGTGAGAGGTGGTGGCCATGTCCAAATGCAGGTCTGAGAGAGCAAAGCTGACTGTTAACAATCGGAACACATTTGCCAGCTGGATGAGCCAGTGGATGTGGCCTCCCACATCATCCCTTGGCACTCTGTCCTGAGCCTTTTCCTTTAGCATTTGTTTTACACACTTGTCTCCACCCGGGAAACAGGAGATGAGTTTCTTGATGGCCAGGGCTATGCCCACCTGCCCCAGTGCACCCACGCCCTCCTCTCGTGCTCTCCAGCCCTGTCCCCCTGGCAAACTCCTGCTGGCTCCAGGCACACATGAGCTCCTTTGAGGGACTTCCCTGCTCCCCACAGGCAGTTCTCCTTGGGGTTCCCACAGTTCTCCCTGGTCCTGACATGGCTTGAGCAGGAATCTGTCTCTCCCAGACTGTGAGCTCCTTGAGGGAGCTGGGCCTGACACCTCAGGTTTCCAGCGCCCAGCGGAGAACCTGGCACAGTTTTTTGCTCAGCGTTTGTTGAAGGAATGAATCTAATCCAACGTGGATTGATTCTGAAGTGGCCCTGGAGTTGGAGGGATGAGACCCAGTATTGGTTTTGCTACTTAATAATTGTGTGACTTCAGGCAAGTCCTTTCACCCATTTCAGTTTTCTCATTGGGAGAATGGGGACAATTTGAGACAAAGAGAATTGAAGCACTTCATAAACTCTGAGCTGCTGCATAGCTATGAGGTGAGAAGACCAAGGATCCCTAGCCCAGGGTCCAGGGAGGGACTCTCGCCTGCTCCTTGTTAAGAAAAACAGGCGATTTTTAATGCTCACAGCAATCATAGATTTTCCTAAAACATGAGTCAATGCAAAAGACTGTTGATTTCCTCTAGAAAAACACTCTAATGAAGACTCCCTGCACCGACAATTTAGCTTAGCAAGTTTGCTCTGGTTGTACAGGCCCCAGGGACTCCCCTGTACCTGCAGCTGGAAACCATGGGGAAACTTTGGGGCTTTAATGAGAACCATTTGTCCTTCCAGTGAATGGCGGGTGGCTGGGTCAACCTAGACAGAGATGCTTTTGAAAGCAGTATGTGCCCTTTGACCCATTCATCTGACTTCTGGGAATCTGTCCTAAAGAAATAATCCCAAATATGGAAAAGCTTATGAACGAATAAACGGTCTTTGCAATATTTCTTATCACAGCAAAGAAACTGAAATTGACCTGAATATCTAATACAGGAATAAGTTGATGATGTTTCTCCAACTTGATGGCATTTTATTGCTGACTGGGAAGGAATGGCTGGGAAAGTTTTGTAGCAACACAGAGCATTTTTATGATAGAACGTTAATTAAAGAAATCAGGTTACAAAACTACGTACCCTGAGACGCGCTATGTGAACTATGCATATAAAATACTGGAAATGAATACACCACTATTCCACTTGTGTCAAGAGGATGGGGCCATGGGAAATTTTTCTCTCCATTTTCTCAGTTTTCTGCAACGTGGTTATAGTTAAAAGTATATCATAAACTTAAAAACAAACAAACAAACAAATAAAACACACCAAAGAAACAGTGGCTAGTAGTCCTAAGATGGAGACAGAGCTTCTGAGTTTGTGAAAACAAGTTCTGCAGAGCCACTGGGGTGGCCATTTTAGGTATTTTTTCCCTTTAATGAGAAAATAATACATGTGCAGGGTAAAAAATATTCACTGAAGAAAGATATACAAACATCACCATCCTTTTTCTCCTAATATTCTCCTAATATTTTATCCATATTTATACATATTTTAACAAAGCCTGGTATATGCGAGGGGTCTTCAAAAAGTTCATGGAAAGATTATTATTATCTGTTAATTCCATTTTTCCATGAACTTTTGAAGTATCCTCATACACAATTTTAAGTTCTACTTTCATTTTTGTTTTATAAAAAAAAAAAAAGTACCTTGGTCACAACAGTCTTCATATTTATAAATGTAAAGGGTCACATGATATTCCACAGTGGGGATATATTGTATATACTGAACTATTCCTCTATATGACACATTAATTATGTTTCTATTATAAATCGCATTGCAATACATATAATTGTACATAATAAATAGGTAAAATCTTACAGCTTTCCTTTATATCCGCAATAACCAATTGGAAAACATGATGGAAAAAAATATACCACTCAGAATGACAATAAAAAATATAAAGTGCTTAGAACTAAAGAACTAAGGTGCCCAGGACATGGATGAACCTGGAGGACACTGTACTAAGTGAAATAAGCAGAACATAGAAAGAAAAATGCTGCACGATCTCTTCTATACGTAGAATTTTTTAAAAAGTCAAATATATAGAAACAGAATTAAATGGTAGCTACCGGGGCAGGAGCAGGGGAGAAAACTGGGAGATATAGGTCAGAGGATACAAAGTAGCAAATATGCAGGATGAACGAGTCTAGAGATCTAATGTACAACATGAACACTATAGTTAACAACACAAGGGTGCTTCAAAAAGTTCATGGAAAGATTTATATTATCTTTTAATTCTATCTCTCCATGAAGTTTTTGAAGTACCCTCATGTTGTACTATATTTGGGATTTTTGCTGTGGAGCAGATTTTAGGTGTCTTGCCACACACCCAAAAAGATAACTATGTGAGATGATGGATGTATTCGTTTGCTTGACTGTAGTAACCACTTCACTATGTGCAAGTACTATGTTGAAAACATCATCATATACACCTTAAATATATACAATAAAAATAAAATCAATGAATAAAAAAAGAGTAAGGTGCAAGATCTATGCTTTAAAAAATTGCAAAATTTTGGTAAACATATATAAAAAAAGATTTCAATAATTGGAGAGAATTTTATCATTGATAGGAAAAAAATCAATATTGAAAAGATGCTATCTCAGTCAAATCTCTTGGTTGCAATGAGCAAAAACCTACCTTAAGCAAAAAGGGGATTAATGGAAGGTTTCTAAAGAGCTTGGAGCGGTGCGTAGTAGAATTACCTGACGCTCACTGCTGGAGATTCTGACTTAATCGGTTAGGCTACAGCTGAGCATCAGGAATTTTGAAAGCTCCCTACATTATTCTAAGGTACAACAGCCAGGTTTGAGAACCACTGGATTCGAGGATCTCACAGAGTCCAGGAATTCAATTAGCTAGGGCTGGGGTGGGGGCAGGAGCCACAGAGGTCATGGAATATAAACACTTCTTCCAGGAACCAACCCTGTGGTCAGTGAGAAGAGTGCAGTTCTCAGAGAAGAGGAAGTCATGGGCTGGGCAACCAAAGTCATGTCCAGCTATTACATCCGAGGCAGTGAAATTGGGACACTGTTCTCGGTGTCCACCGTCTTTAAGGGTGTCCATTCCTTTTCTAGTTCTGTAACCATCCCAGTGTCAATCAGGACTCTTAGCTGCAAGCAATGGAAACCCACTCTGGCTGATGTAAATAGAATTTATTGAGATGACATTTGGCAGCTCATACAACCATCAGGAGCACTGCAGACCGAGCCTAGGAGCCGGGCCAAAATAAGGACATTTGGAGTAAAGCCAGGGCTACAGGGCCAGTTGGTAATGACACGGCCACCGTGCCACACCTACTTGATGCTGGATGCCACATCTTACGCCACTGCCAGTGCTGGCCTTGGAAAGTCCATGTCCTTGCTGCTGCTGCTGCCACCGCCCAACAAAGCATCTTTTCCACCAGCCCAGCTTCTCCCCATCACCGGCTCCCAAGTCAGAGTCCAGGGCGGCTCCATCCCATGGGCTGGCCTCGGTCACAGGGCCAGCACCTCAGCGTTACAGGAGGCTGGTGGGGGAGAAGTGAGATTTTTGTGTCTGTAGTGGCAAGGAAGCAGGGCCTCCCAATGAAGCTTTTAAGTAGGGAATTCCTCAAACTTAGGGGAAAAAGGCTGTTATGATTCCACTTCACTATTCTGCAACACGGACTGATCAGAACCCTAAAGATCATTATTCCTAAGCAGGAGATACAGCCAGTGACAGAAGAAATGAAATCTGTCCTGAGACAAACAAAAGCCCATGGCCTCAGCCACACGATGGTTTTGTTTTCCGTTTTTTGTTTTTACCCCAGCAGCACCAATGCTTTACTCTTTTTGACACTGGCTTTTTCCAGTTCCACGTAACTACTACTAGGACGGCCCAAATATCATGCTGCTTTCCCCCAGCACTATGATCTCATCCAGCTTTTCTGCTTTCTGGGCTGCTGTCCCTGTGGCATAGGAGCTTGAGTCTTCAAAGCAGAGTGCAACACCTCAAGAGCTATGTTGTAACATGCAAATGAATGACGGTGGTTTTATTGAACTTGCCCTGATAATTCTTCTGATCCATAGAGTCCCAGAGCAGCCGACGTTCTGGAATGCCCTCGAATGCTGTGCTCTCCCCTCGTCCTTTCTTCCCTGGTTCCAATGTCTATTCACAATGTCCCAGATCCCAGACACATAATATCTCTCTCTCACCTCTAAATTTCTAACTGCATCAGTTTCCTAGCACTGCCACAAGGAAGTACCACAACCTAGCAACTTAGCACAACTTTACTTCTCACAGTGCTGGATGCCAGAAGTCCAAGATCAAGGTGTCGGCAGTGCTGGTTTCTTCTGGGGTCTCTCTCCTTGATTTGTAGATGCTGTCTTCTCCCCAAGTCCTCACATGGTCTTCCCTCTATGTGTGTCTGTGTCCTGATCTCCTTTCCTTATAAAGACACCAGTCCTATTGGATTAGGGCCCACCCACTGACCTCATTTTGCCTTAACTACCTTTGTAAAGGCCCTATCTCCAAACACAGTCACATTCTGAGGTACCGGGGTAAGGACTTCAGCATATGAATTTGGGGATGGGGGGACACAGTCCAATTTATAGCACTAAGCAATTACTTGGCACTGTGCTGGATGGGCACTGTGGGGTGGTGAGAAACGGCTTAGGACCCAGACATGCCTGGGTTGCATCCTGGCCCTGCCACTGGTCCACGTGAAACTGGCAGTTTCCTCCAAGATCTGCCTCCCTGGCTGTGAAACAGGGAGACAGACAGGCCTTCCTCATGGGCTGGCTGTGTGAGGAAAATGAGACCAAAGACCTGGCACACGTGGGGTCCAGGACACATGGAAATCCACATTCTCAGACAGAAGTGTAAGACGGGCCCCCGGTCAGGGAGCTGAGTGCAGCTGGCTTCTGCCAAATTCTTAAGCCCTCTTCAAGGCTTTAGGAGAAGTAGCACCCTGTCCACCATCCATCCTTCCTGTGGCACCTCTGCTCACCTCCCAGCCCCTCCTCTGACCACCTCTGTCCCCACCCCTGCTGAACAACACAACAACTTGAATTCAAAACTCCTTGTCCAGACCTGTACACTGTCTGCTCCCTTATCTGGGATGTCTGTCACACTCCCTGATGCCCGGTACCCTGGCCCTGAACCTGGTTCACTCCTATTCACCCTCAAGACAGTTCTGGTGCCAGTGTCAGGGCACCTCCTCCAGGAAGCCTTCTTTGACCACTGCCTCAGTGCTTCCTCAGCCCCCAGGGTTTCCCCTGTCACTGTCTGCTCCGATGACAGCAGTGGGTTGTCACTAGATGTGGAGGAGCCCCATGAAGTCTAAGAGCATGTCTGAGGTGCCCATCATGGGCCCGTCACAGAGGGTTCACTCTGTGCCCTCTTCCCATGAGAATGAACAAGACATTCAGGAGAGCCTTGAACTGGGTGCAGCGCTGTGTGGGAGGCATGGGTGCGAGAGCATGGGAATTTGAGGAGGGAGCATCTGCTGGTGGTTTGGGAGAGCCCAGTAGTTCTACATATTTTGTGAATATGGAATAACTTGGAATCCCTAATGTTTGGAATTCTCTGCATGGATTGCCCTAGGACCTGCCCAGCAAGGAAAAGACCCTCGTGGAGGAGCAGAGGAGGGACTCAGAAGGGACTGTGAGTGGACCCAGGAGTGGAAGAGGATAGCCCACAGCATGGGGCAGGCTGCCCTGCCAGCAGGGACACTGTCTGGGCAGCCACACTGGGGACCAGGACGTCTGTGCCCTCCCTCAACCACAGTCTCCTCAGCATCATCTCAGAGGTGGCTGTGAGGTCACGCATGGCTCTGTCTCAGAGCTGTATTTCTTACACTCTGCGCAGCCAGCTGCTAGGAACGCACCTTGCTCCATTCACCCACGGAACAAGGGCTTAGTGAGCATCAAAGGTATGCACCATAAATGAGGGGGCCGCAGCACACCCGCAGCCCAGCCCTGTCCTCGGGGGCCAGAGACTGGAGCAGAGAAAAAAATCAACATGTTAGCAAAGAGGTAAAGGAATATGAAGCGGATAAGAGTCATAAAGGAGGCAGGTCACTGCAGGGCAGGGGACATCAAGGTGGGGGGACTTGGTTAGCATGATGGGCAGGAAAGGCTCTCTGCAGAGGTGGCTTCTTGGCTGAGACCTGAAGGACAGGGAAGATCTGGCTGAGCAAAGAGGCAGGGAAAGCAGGCAGGTGCTTGGGGGCTCTAAGAACCGTGCAAAGGCCGGGGGCTGCCGCCAGTGAGTGAGGGTAGCATGGCTGAGATGTGCCTGCAGGGGTAGACAGAGGCCAGCACAGCAGGTGCTCTCAGGAAACCACGAGGAAGGGGACAGGCGGGGAGTACCAGCACCATGTGCAAAAGTTGCAGGAAGCTCGTGCTCCAGAGGTGGGCAGTGTCAAAGCCATCTGTCTCTTAACTTGGGAGAAAAACAGTCTGTGTGTGCCAACAGTGATCTTTCAAACAAATGGAGAACTATTCATCAGGGACAGTGACCTGTTGCTCTGGTCCTCTGAGATGGGAAAAAGCTGGACTGTCACAGCAAGACATAATGAATGACTTCCTGCTTGGAGGAGATTCTGCCGGTGTGTGTCATCTTGCCCAAGACCCGTGGGGTCAGAGGGTGAGGGCCTCCCCGGCCCCCATTTCCCAATGGAACCTCTCCAAAGACCAGTTTCATTTTTTGCAAACTACAAGCAAATGTGCTGCTCATCAAGTTTCTTGACTCTTACATAAAGACTCCGAAGGAGAATGATTGGAATTTAGGGCCAGAAACAACCCTGTCTCTTCTGATAAAGTTATCAGAAAACAAAAACCATATAAGTGGTCATAATTTGAATTTTGCTTTGGTTGCCAGGAAACTCAGGGTCAAGCTGAGGTGTAGTAATTATATCACTCCAGGTTTCTGGCACAATTTTTCCTCCCTGTTTCAATCGTTTCCTAAAACAAAAACAAAACAAAAAGTTTCACTATTCAAACAAACCATCCGCTTTTGTGTGGTTTTCTTTTGATCTTTAGCCACATGAATGTGGCTTCCACGTAGTCAGAACTGCACATTCAGGCTTGCTTCTGTTTTCTGTTTTTTCACATAGTATTAGTTCACAAATACCATATTTCTACTTGGATATCCTTAAAAAAATTTTTTTTTAATTGAAACATAATTGATTATACATGTCTTGGGGTACAGCATTGAATATCAATACCCGTGTGCAATATATGTGATGCTCAAATCAGGATAATTAGCGTATTCAACATTATACAATGTAATCATTTTTCGTGGCCCTTCACCAATTCCTCCCTTACCCCCCCCACTTGGGTGGTCTCTTCTGCCTTTTCAACAACCGCACAATATTCCATTAACTCACTGAGTATTGATATAGTTCAATCCGATTGCTCTACCACAAATGGGCTAGTATTGGAGATCGCATTTTTTTCTAGATTTTCACTGTTATAAATAATACTGCTATTACAAAAATAAATGAGTAAAGATTATGAAAGGAAGTCATGAAAAGAGAAATACAAAGGGCTAAGACACCCATGAAAAGTGTTCAAGCTGTCTGATGATTAGAGACATACACTGAAACAAGACAGCTGTTTCTTTTGCCTGTGGAAATAGCCCAGACTAAACAACAATGTTCCTCAATGCTGGGGAGGAGGCAGAGAGACCCACAGCTCCTGTGTCTCTCTTCCTGACTGTGAACTTGTCAATTTCTAGGTCCAGCGATGACTCTTCTGGGCCATCCATGCTAGAAGCCCTGGAGACACAACTGAGCCTACAGCCTACCAGTCTCACTGCAGCATGATTTATAAGCCTGCAAAATGTAAATGACAGAAAAGTCCCATAATAGGAGAGTGGTTAAGTAAATGTGTATACAGCTTTCCTACTATCCACTCACTAGGTGTGTAATGAAGATTTCTAAGAAGACAGGGATATGTTTATGCTACAGTATTCAGTGAAAAATAGAACCCTAAGTACAAAGTCGCTTTCAGATGAACATGGGACCGGGAGTCAGATGACCTCAATGCAGATCCCAGCACTGTCAATCTCTGTCTGTGAGACTCCTGGGTCAGAGACCAGGGACTTCACTATTCATGGGAAAATAGCAGCCAGAGCTCAGCATGATGGTCACACAAGTTCCCTGTGTCACCTGAGTCCTGGGGTGGGGGAGGCCAAGGGCCCATCATGGATGCCTACACACACAATGGACTGCATTACACAGGGGACACTGAACTTGGGGAATTTACCTCTTTCACAGTAAAGTTATCTGGAGGAAGATGTTCCTTCCTCCCTCAAGGCTGCTTGCTGACAATACTACCCTGAGACATGGATACCTCTGAGCGGCCAGGGCTTTGCATTTTTGGCATACTTGGCAAGAATGTGCAGGGATGCCTGGGACCCATCCTGGATTGCTTCCCATGACATTGAAGTGTAGTTGACAAGAATCTCAGGCCTTTAATCTTCCAGTTGGTCTCTGAAAGCCGAGATCTATCCAGAAATGGAGAAGGGGACTGTTTTAGTCTGTTTCTTTTGCTTATAACAAAATACCTGGAACTGGATAATTTGTAAAGAAACAATATTTATAGCTTACAGTTTCAGAATCTGGGAAGTCCAAAGTCGAGGGAACACATCTGGTGACAGCCTTGCTGGTGGTGATGGTGACACGCAGGGGTCTCACATGACAGAATGGCAGAACACAGAGAGAGATAGCACTCATTCATTTTCCTTTTAACGTGCTCAGAACCACACCCATGACCACCATTAAATCATCAATTTATCAATCCATTCACTAGGGCACGGTCCTCACAATCTAATCATCTCTTTAAGACCCCACCTTTCAATAACCATATAGGATTTCTCACCCTCTTAACACTGTCACAGTAGGGGCCAAGTTTCTAATACTTGGTGGGGGACACATTTAGCTTCAGTGAGTTGGAAGGGATATTCAATCCACAGCAGGAGCCTAGAATCAGCCTGGGATTTGGGGACTGAAGTATTCTCGGAAGCAGCCTGACCCATCTCCTTCTCCTTTTTTTTTTGGCAGCCACGGCTGGTAGGAGGACCCGAACCCATGACCTCAGTGTTATAAGGCTGCATTCTTACCACCTGAGCTAACCAGCCAGCCCCATCTTCATTTTGCAGACAGGGAAATTGAGGCCCAGAGAGAGACTTGCCCAAGGTCAGGCAGAGAGCAAGTAGGAGGTCAGGACTGATGCTTCCCTGCTCAGTTCCTGAGGGTACATCACTGTTACCACCATCGCATGTCACTTGGTGGGGCCACTCCACAGATGTATGTCCCTCGATTCTCACAATCATATGAAATCCTATCACGGGCCCCATTTGACAGATGAGGAAATAGGGCACCAAGGGGGTAAGTAACTTGCTCAAGGCCACAGAGCCAGGACATGGCGGAGCCTGGATTGGAACATGGGTGGTCTGGGCTCAAAGCCCATCGCTTCCTCGACTCTCAGTCACGACCTCTAAGGGGTCCTGGGGGTTCTCACATTGGGTCCTAATTTCCTGACACCTCTTGGCTGACTTTCCAAGTCACTAACCACAGGGACAAGAAGATCTGGAGAGGCTGCGGAGGACAATCCTGGGACAAGGACTGGAGTGAGGGCCGAAAATGGGGGGAGGCTTAGAACCAGAGTAAGCTCCTGGAGGTTTGGGAGAGGCTGACGAAGGTCTCCCTCCCGGCTGCTGCAGGCCTGGCTCAAGCCTTCCCTGCCCAGTGAGTCCCTCCGAGTGTCAAGGGCAGTGCCGATGCCCAGCTGTTTGAATGACAGTCACCCACCCCTACTGTCCTTGCTTCCTCACCCCCTCCCCACTCCATTCTCAGCCACCCATATCCAGGTCACTCCCTCCTCTTCCTCAGAAAGGACCCAGGACACATCAACAGTGGCCACCCTGCTCTAACCCTGGCAGTTCTCAGTCCTGACCTCCCTGGCCACTAGGCTGCACTTGGTACTCCCAGCCAGAATCACGCACTGAACCCTTCTGGGGCGTCTCTTTTTCCTGGCTTCCTCCTCCTCTCTGGGTCCCCCTTCCCCTCAGCCACCTTCTCTTGGTCCTCTCAACTATATCCACGGCATGCTTATTCTCCCATGGCTTAAAAGAATCAAATGAATACCAAAGTCCTAATAAGTCTCCAATCTGTCCCCTGCTCAAAGTTCCCCCCACCACACCCACCTTGCTATCTGGCTCCCCACACCATCTTGGGTCAGAAGGGAACAGATCATCTTGCTGAGCTGCCCAGGACCTCTGGTGCCTCAAGGCCTTTGCAGAGGCTATTCCCTCTGCCCAGGAAACACCTCGCATCCTCTGCTCATCTTCCATGGCCTGTGTTCCCTCTTGTGAGAGGAGGCCTCCTAACCTCGGAAGCAGCCAGCAAGTGGGCCTCTTTCATGAGCTTTCCTAGGATCTTGGCAGAGCTTAAACGCAGGAGGTATCCTGTGCAGAAATGAATCTCCTGTCTTTTCGGTTTTGATTTTTAAATTTAACATTCATTCAGAAGGCACATATCATAAGTGAACAGCTGGATACATTTTCACACACTGAACCCAACCTCGGAACCAAGACCCATATTAAGAGAACAGATCCTAACTGGTCCCCAGAAAGCCCCTCATGCTCCCTGCCGTCACTAGCCCACCCCAGGGTCCTCTCTCTGCTGACTTCTGAGCTGCTCTTGTCCTTTACATAACTGGAATCACGTCCGGCTGGCTCTCTTGCTCTGGCCGTGTGTGTGAGAGCCATCCCTGTTTCATGCCTCACTCACTCTTGTTTACAGGACTCCAGGGTGTGATTACTCCACAATGTGTCCATCCTGCTGTTGACGTTGGGTAGTGCTCAATTAGAAGCCATTGGACAGTGCTGCAATGAGCACCTTCTACCTGTCTTTTTGCCCTTTGGTGAACACGTGCATGAATTTCTGCTGGGTGTAAACCTGGGAATGGAATTGCTGGGTCACAGATCCACCCATCAGTTAAATGGCGTGCCCATGGGTGCCGTCCCATTGCTCTGCACCTTTACCTGCACTAGGTTTTGGGGGGTTTTTTTCATTTAAAAATAAATCTATTCGTGGTTCCAACAGACCAACTCATCCTCAGTAACCACTGACCAGTTGCAGCCTGAATTCCTGCACAAAGACGTGTCTCCCGCAGGCCCAGCTCAAAGGCTGCCTCCTCTGCGGCCTCCATGACTTTCCACATCAAAAGGAATCTGTTTTCCTCTGGGCCTTGGTGTCCCTGACGATCCCACCATATTTTACCTCTACTGGGATGTTGGTTCAGTCGGTCGGCCCCGCGTGACTGGCAGCCCCTGAGCACAGGGCCGGGTCCCAGCCAGGGACATCTCAGGCGTCAGCGACGGGCCTGCAGACCCAGGGCGACGCGCGCGGGCGGGGGGCGCGGGGAGCCCCGAGTGGGCCCCGCAGCTGTTCCCCCTCCAAGGAGCCCGTTCGCTGCCCGCGTCCGGGTCCCGTCCCTTCCCGCGGAGTCGGGCGGGGCTAACCTTTGATCCAGAGCCCGCCCCACCCGTGGGGAGGGGATCGGGTTTCACGGACGCGAGGAGGGGAGCTGGGGTGGGGGTGTATCCGGCCGGAAGGCGCCCCCGCCTACGCCCCCCAGGGGGTTCCCACTCCCGCTCCCGCTCCCCGCCCCGGGCAGCGCGTTCCCCGGAAGTCTGGGGTCCCCGCTCCCGACCCCGCCCCGGGGGTGTCACGCGGGGAGGGGTCCGGGCCGCCGGGGCGGGCGGGCGGGGGCGGCCTGGGGGCGGGCGGCCCGGCAGCCCCGCCTCCGCCGCGCCCTCCTCCCGGGCGGGATAATTGAACGGCGCGGCCCGGGCGCGGTGTTGGCTGCCGAGGCCCGGCCCGAGCGTGGAGCCCGCGCCGCCCGCCGCGCCGGCCGAGCCGAGGAGCCGCGCTCTGCCGCCCGCCGCCCGCCCGCCCGCCGGCCTCATGGAGAGTGCCGCGCCGTCGCGCCGGGTCCCGCTGCTGCTGCTCGGCGGCCTCTCGCTGCTGGCGGCCCGAGGTAGGGGCGCCCAGGGCCCACGGCAACCCCGAGTGTCCCCAGCCCTTCGGGCCCCGCACTCCCGGGAAGTTTTGGAGCCAAGGGGACCCGGAGCCCGTGCGCCGCCCCGCGCGGCGCCCCTGGGGCAGTCGTCGTCCGTCCCCTGAGCTGCGTGGCCGCCGAGGCCCAGGCGACGTCCTCCGTCCCCTCCCCCCGCCACCAGCTGGCTGCGGTCCAGATACCTCCCTCGCTCGGAGGACTTGCTTGAGAGACGGGACACCGCTCCCTCCTGACCTCCCAACACGTCCTCCAGCCCGCCCTCTCGCATCCACCCTCCTGCCCCTGTCCCGGCAAACCGAGCCAGCCCCCATGGGGGGTGGGGAGCGCTGGCCGGGGTGGTCGAGCCCCCTCGGGGCCAGGAACTTGGCACCGGAAGCGCTCTCGGTGTGTCCTTTCTCACTGCCCCCACCGCCACCCCCAGGGAGGGGCTGTTGTACCAGCTTGCTGATGAGACAACTGAGAAGCGTGGGGACCGGGAGACACACGAGGCATAGGGTAGGGGTGGACGGAAGGAAACCAGAACATAAGGGGGGTTTTCAGGGTGCTAGCTGGCGGGGACGGGAAGATGCAAACGCGGCCACCGCCTCCCTGACTGGCCTCCTGGGCCCAGGCAGTGGTTCTGCCAGACTTGGTGCTCAGCTGGGACTGGGGGCACGTCCAAACCTACCCACCCGGTGGCAAGGGGGATGGAGTCTCCACTAGCAGATCCGTCGCCCAGACACAGGACAGATAGCACTGCGATGGTGCCCACCCAGCCCTGGTACTGACAGCACCAGGATAGCGCCTGCCCAGGCTACACCCTTCTCTCTCCCTAATCCTCAAGGCCTGGCTCCTGGGGTGCAACCACAGGCCGTGTGGATCAAAGCAGCTGCGGGGCAGCAGAGCTGTGACCTCTGATTTCTGTGCTGCCCCCGTGGCTTCTCAGGGCCATTAGTCAGGCCCTTCCCCTGGAGTCTTTGTTTTTCCAGGGGCCCAGGTCCAGTGAGTGCCCCAGACCACCCTCGGAATCCCAGATGCTTTATACCTTGTTGAGTTTAGTTTTCTGTAAATTCTCTTGTGACCACCCTCCTCCTCCTCGGTCAAAAGGTCACTCGTCCCAGCTAATGCTCGCCAGGGGATGCAAGGAGAGGCTGTGTACGTGGGGTGCATGGTGGGGGCAGGGGTAGTTCTGCAGAGGCTTCTTGACTTGCTCGCTGCAGCAGACCTCCGAGGAGCTCTGGTTGTTCTGGGCACTGGGCAGGACCTGAGTCACTTTGGGTTGGAGACAGTGTGGGGAGGTCCAGGGCTTAGTGTTGACACCAAGAGCTATCTCGGCCCCTGGAAGATCACAGAAGGATTCCTGGAGGAGATGGTGCTTGGGCAGGGGCTGCTAAGGTGGGCATGGGAGGAAGGGCATTCCAGGCAGCAGTGGGCACTTAAGTGACTGCTGGCTGGAGGGAAAACCCAGAGGAGGTTTTGGAGTCAGGGGCACCAAAGACTCCTGTTGGAAATGGAAGGGACCTCAGAGTCCCCTTCACATTTTTTACAGATGAGGAAACTGAGGTCCAGAGAGAAGGCATAGTTCAACTCTCATGAGCCTGGGAATCCCCACATCCTCCATTACTGTTCTTTTCTGCCTGCTGTTCGAGAAAAATGTTCCCCTGTGCATGTTTAACTTTGAATGAACACCCCGGGACTTGCTAGCCTGGAGTGGCACACTACCCCAGCATTCTTTCTCCATAGAGACACTTCTAACTTATAGGATAAAAAAAAAAAAGCCTCTTAATTGCATGCTTCATACTTCGATGAGAACAGCTGGATTGTCCTGTGGCCCTTTTCGTTTCTGCCTCTGCTCTGCACAAGGCTGTGGGGCCCACAAAGAGACGTGCAATTTAAAAGCGAGTGTGGAAACGGCAATCAGATGGTGAGCCCTTTAGCTGATCTGCTGAAACTCATTTGGCGATGGGCCACCTGGCGACTGAAATGCAGAAGGATACCGATCTTTCTTGCCAAAGAGCAGAGACGGAATCGCCTGTCTGTCCTGTGTCTGTCTGTCCTGCTGGACTTCACTGAGAGCTGGGGTGGGAGGCAGTGGAGAGGAGGAGGGTGTTGGGAAAGAAGATTGTGTTTTCTCCAAGGCTTTCTTGGCCTCTGGCTCCAGCCGGGCAGCGTTTCCGACTGATTAAAAGCAAGTCGTGTCGGGAGGCAGAACAAAGGCGAGAGAGGACTTGGCTGAAGAACATGTGGCCTGTGCCGCTGCGGCTCCTGGGACTTTCCCAGTCAGGCTGTAGGGGCTGGAGTGCCGAATGCATGGAGATGAGACTGGGGTGCCTGGGGGGCAACACTGGGGCCTCTCCTGGGGCGCCCACAGCTCCTGCTCCTGCCACCCTGCTGACACTGCCCGAGGCCCCCCAACTCAGGGCTGCGTTTGCCACGGCGCTTGTGGGCTGGAAGAGGTTTGCATGTCATCCCTCAGAAACGGCCATGGGATGGTTTGGTAGTTATCTCATTTGTGAAATGGAGATAACAAAACCTACTTCTTCAGTTGCCTTGAGGACTGAGGGAGAGAACATAGAGGAAGCTGCCGTGGTAGCTAGATTATTATTACTGTCTGTCATTCGTCATGTCCCCTTTCCTAGGGTAGGACAGTGTCATTTTTCCTAAGACTGCTCTGATAGTTCTGCTAATACTGAATTTCCCCATCCACAAGCCCAGCAGTGCCACAGAACCGGCAGCTGTCAGTGCCAAGCCTGCACTGGTGAAGATCACACAGAGTGGCATCCTTAGGCATTCAGTCATTCATTACTAAATATCGGCAGAGGGACAGCTTGGTGTCAGACACTGTTCTAGGTCTTGGGGATATAGCAGGGAAGGAGAGAGACCTGGTCCTTCTCCCCATGCGGCTCCCATCCTCCAGGGGATCCAGAAAATTGAACGATTACAAGCCAAGCACTACTGCCAGAGTCAGAAAAGACTTCCTGGAGTAAGCAGCGTGCAGACTGGGACCTGAGGAAGGAAAGTGTTGGCTAAGTTCGTGGGCAGGCAGGGAGGATGGTGGGAGGGGTGTTACAGGCAGGGGGAATGGCAGGGCAAAGGCCCAGAAGACAAGAGAAAACATGAGACTTTGAGGTGCTTGCTCGGAGTTCTGCCCCTTCCTCACGACTGGGGATGACTGCAGTGCTGAGAGTCTTCTCCAGCAGCTTCCCCAGCCCTGCGTGTGACTCCCTGAAGGCTGGGCTCTGGGAGCTGTGGGCAAGGTGGGCAGGACAGTTTTGCAGGTAACATCTTATGAAAATCGTCCTAACGAGGCGCATAATTATTTTGCTTGCATATTTTATACAACAGATTTCCTTTTGCAAAATATCAAATCATAACAATTTGATTAATAAATGCTTTTGCAAGCCTCATTTAGTTCCAGTTTCCTTGTAATGATCTCAAATGTGGCCACATAACAAAACAGGGTGGGAGGGGTAAACCCACTGCATCAACTTCCCTGGGATCAGAGACCCCATACGTCGCAGGGGAGCTCAAGCAGTGGCCCTAAGCTGGTTAAGTCACCTGTCCCAAGTCACCTAGCTTCAAGCAGGCATGGCAGGACCAGAAGCTGGACTGGCTCCCTCTCGGTTAACTCCTAGGCTGGTCCTAACTAGAGGCTGGGTCAGGAGGGATCGGGGTGCCTGTCGCTCCAGCTGCCTGCAGGTTACCAGGAGGGTCCTCCACTGTGGAGCCAGCTCTAGAAGGGGGTTAGGACACTGCGCTCTAGTCCCAATTCCAAAAGTGCCTCGAGAGAGCTCAACCTACTCCTGTAACCTCTCTGTGTCTACTTCCTTCACCATGAAAGAGTGCACTCTGCTCTGGGTCGTTATTATAAACAAAGTGTTTTACGTTTAGTAACTAATGTATTCCTCTCAACAGCCCTACCAAGTAGGTGATCCAGTATTGTTCTTGAGCTCAGTTTTCCTTTTAGATCCTGTCACCTGCAGGAGTAAAAATTTAGTATAAGTTTCGCTATCTACATATAAAGTTTTGCTCCTCATTTTGGCCTAAACTTCTCTCCAGACCCACTCAGTGCCGTTCCTGAGAGTCGCTGATGCCCATGGTTGGGTCGAGGGTCGAGGTGCTGTCATTATCGCCACCGTGCATGGGAGGACATAGAGGCACAGCGAGGCCAAGTAGCACGCCTGTGGACACACAGCTGCTAAGTGCAGCACCAGGATTCGAACCTGAAGCTTAGCTGTAGCGTCACCCTAAACAGGACGCTCATTGGCCTCACTTCACTTTTGGAGAGTCTCAATTCTTTAAGTCCAGCTTCAGGGGAAGCCGCTGTTTCCTTTAGAGTTTTATAGTGGGGCGTGTGTGAACTTTAGAGTCCAAGCTGGATTTTAAGCCCACCTCTGAGTTTGCCATGTGGTCTCCGGCAACTTGCTGAATCTCTCCTTGTCCGTCCCCCCCACCCCATGTAGAATTGCTAGTATTACAGAGGTCAATTGCTCATTCATTTGTTCACAGACGTTACTGAGTGACGGGGGCAGGCATGGGTGGGGTGCAGTGGGAGACAGAGCCTGTGCCAGCCCTTGTGGCGCTAACTACAGAGTTAATTATTTGTTTTAAATGCTGGGAAGTTCAGGGAACAAAGAGACCATGCAGGAAAGGAAACAGATGTGTGTGTGCATGTGTGCGTGTGCGTTTGGGAGCTGTCAGGGAGGACTTCTCAGAGGAAGGGACCTTTGAGCTGGTGGCTGGTGTGACATGAATGAGCTGGCCCGAGAGGAGTGGACCAAGGACCACCCAGCTTGTGGAGCTCCAGCTTCCAGAGACCAGGTGCAGAGGATGCGTGACAGGTGGCAAAGAGGCGAGAGGAAAACCAGGGGCCCAGGAGGCCCTTGGAACAGTGGCATACTGCAGAGATGTTGGGGCGGGGGTCATGGGGTGAGGACAGCACATGAAGGTCGCTACCTGGGTCAGAGCCACCTGGAGGGAGTGATTGGGAAGATTCTTCTCTCTGCTTTCCAGAGGTGTGCCTTCCACTCCTCTCTTGCTTCCTCCTTCTGGCCTGTTCTCAACCCAAGACCCCTGTTGTCTCCATGACCGATGCTGGGGTTATGCTCAGGAATGGCACACAAGAGGAATGGGATCACAGCAGCTTTTGTGCTGGGGACAGGGCATGGAGTTCTAAGAGCAGACTAAGGCATGCCCTGCTTCCTCCTGAGGAGGCCAGGTGGACTTGAAGAGGGGACATGGGTCTCTCCTCATCCTGGCCCTACAAGGGTGCAGAGGCACTGGGTTAGCCTGGCTGGACCCCTGCTGGCTTCCCAGCTCTGGGCAGGGGCAGCGCCCCAGCATGGGGTGGGCTGGGTCTTGTCCAGTTCTGTCTGGTTGGAATTTCAGGGTCTCCGTGGTTGGCATCTCAGGCTTCTCAGTTACTTGATCCTGGACACCACGGTTGGGTGGGGTTCCCCTCCAACTTTTTGCTGCAGCTGTAGACAATACTATGGAGATGTGGGGCATGAACCTTGCAGGGTGGCGAGCTCAGGAGACCAGTGTGCATACACAGAGGAGAGCCTGGAAAGCCTGCTCTCAACTGCAGGCAGGCCAAATCCTCTCTCCAGTTTACAGATGAAGGAACTGAGGCCTGGGCATGCAGGTGGAAAAACCCTCAGCTGTGGAGTTAGAACCAGATTCCAGGCCTCAGAGGTCCCAGCCCTGGGTCTCCCTGCTGGGACACTCTGATCAAGGAGCAGCCTGGATGTTGGATTCTCATGGCTCACAGGCCTCTGGAGAACGTGATCAGACAGTGCCCAAAGCCCTGTGATGTTTGTAGCTAGCAGGCTGACATTCTGGAAGCTTCTTCCCGAGGAGTGGTACAGAGCTCCTCAGACTGCCAGCCCAGCATCTGTAGTTTGGGAAAGAACATGTGGCCATATCCCTACTATATGTCAGAGGCATGGCCTCTGTGGGCCATGTTACCTGTGTCCCTCTAAACCATGAGCCTCCACGTGCCTCAGAACATGTAGCGTGCATTGCCACCGATCATAATTACCACAATCCACAGTCTGCACCTGAATCTTTACAAAGGTTTCATTCACCTGGAAGAAACTTAGTTTTAGCTGCTGTCTCAGGTGACAAATAGTATCTGATGCCTGTGAACTAAGCTACCTATCCAGTTGCCCACCAGTTACTATTGTGTCTCTCTCCTCAAGAGACCTGAGGGACATGGTGGGGTGTGGGCAGTCTGGCACCATGTCAACTGCAGCAGTGTGTGATTCTTATGTAAAAGAATGTTCTCCTGATCCTGGTGCAATCCCTTCTCTGTTTAATTTTGGAGATTCTGGTTTTTCCTGCGGTCAAGGTAGCAATTTAGGCACTTTTCCTCGATGGTCTCATTGGCCTTCCTGGCCCTGCCCAGCAGGTGCTGTGACCACACCCATTCTGTGGAGGAAGAAGGTGAGGCTCAGTCAGGTGTCATAAGAGGGGGAGCCGGGTTCGAGGCTGGGCAGTTTTAACCCACAGTGTTGCCTTCCCTCAGAATGTGTGACTCGAAGGTTAACGAGATTTTTGCAAGAGAGTTTATTCTTAGTTTATATTGAGTGTTAATCTTTGCATATCTAATCCACACAGTCAGATGACGAGAATCAGAGATTAAAACTGTGTAGTTGATTGAAATTTATTAGGTAAAAAGGGAAATGATCTGTGAGAGAAGGTTCCAGATCAGCCTGAGGCCCACTGCTCTCGAGAGCACCCACAGCCCAGCTACAGGCATGAAGTGACCAGCGAGTGCATGGTGGGCTTGGGGGGTGTCCAGCATGGGGTTTACCGGAAGTTGTTTTTAGATCTTGGTGCCACTCACAGCTGTCGGGGTGGGTGGGGTGGGTAGACAAAGCACTCATGGCTTTGTTTGCTCCAAATTCCACTCCTGACACACGATATACGGGAGCTGCTCAGATGCAGTGGAGTTTGGGTGCGAGCTGTTTGGATTTCATGCCCCTCTGAAGGTGTTGCCAGTGGGTGTGTGGCTGATTGGATGGTTGTTCAGATGCTGTTAACCACCGTGCAGCTCTTGGGACCCATGAGGTCTGGGGTGGGGGTGGGGGTCTGTTATCCCCAATGCTCATCTTGCCCCAACATGGCCATGAGTGCTGGGCCAGCCCTGAGCAGACACCATGTGTGGGTTTGACAGGAAGGAGCAGGCAGGTGGGGGTGGGGGAGGAGAGTGCCTCTGTGGGCCCCAGACAGTCCTCAGCTTTTGTGACGGGGCAGGAATGCTCAGATAACCACAAGGTGCCTTGACCCCCAGGCCGATGAGCAGGTGGGAGCACAGGCAGTGGTCTGAGCATCAGGCTTTCTGTATCCTCCTCTTCCCTCCCTCCCAAGACACTTTGGGGTAGTGTGATCCCCAGGGTATTTTTTATTTGTTTCTTAAAAATTCTAAAGTCACCTTTATTTTGGTTGCAAAGTTACAATTTACTTTGTTACTGAATATTTTATCTGTTCCCATTTGAAGTCAGATAGCTCGCCGTGTAAACCATAGCATCTGCTATCACACTGGTCTACAAGAACATTCTAAAATACAACTGAGAACGTTAATCCTCTTGCTGTACTCAGGTGAGTGTGTTAAAACAACAGCAAATGAAAGAGGGGTAGGCGAAAGATCCAGTTCCTTATCTATTGAAGGATGGGACGAAACGGCCCATAAATGCTACATTTTCTAATGTATTTTTTTTTATTGTGATGAAATATACATGACGTAAAATTTACCGTTCTAACAATTTTTAAGTGCACATTCAGCGGCATTAAGTGCATTCACACTATTGTGCTGCCATTGTCACCATCTTTCTCCGGAGCTTTCCCTTCTTCCCAAACAGAAACTCCGTACCCATTGAACGCTAGCTCCTCTTCTCCTCCAGCCCCTGGCAGCACCTGCCCTGCTGTCTGTCTGTAAACTTGCCTCCTCCAGCGCCTCGTAGGTAGTTTTGTCTCGGGCCAGCATACCTGTCTTGTTGACCTTATTTGATTGTCATAACCGGAGTAAAGCTTGTTTATTTAAAAGGGCAGAAACCTGAAAACAGCAAAGACACTCTTTTTTTCCTTTCTAACTGCAATGTTTCTTGGAAGAGATGCGTCCAGGGGGGTGGGAGCAGCATGGACTTTTGTGCTTCAGAGAGCCTGGCCTGCCCCATCTTGAGGAAATGCTGGTCAACACTGGGGTGGCTTTACTTATTTTGGAACACAGGTTAGTAACAGACCTGTTCTTGTGTGGGATGCCCACATCTGTTAAAGACCAACGTGCTACAGAATGTGCCTTCATTGGCATCTTGAGGCATGACACCAGGGAGCTCTGCGGGTGCCCCTTGTTCCACCAGACTCCTCTCTCTGCAGCTCAGTTTTCCTCTGATGGGTTGGGGGCAGCCGGTACTGAGACTACCAGGGACATGAAGGCCCATCTCCAAGGTAAGAAAGTGGCAGTTCTGTAGCCTCAGACATTTCTCCTATCTCCACACCCAGCATGTCCCTTCCTTTTGTTGAAATTCTAACTAGCCCTGAACTTTGCTGTGGTGGGCTCCAGCCTGGGGACCTTCCCTCCCTTGGGGTCACTCCCTTCACTCCCTGGGATGCCTGAGGAAGAGGCCTGGGTGCAGGCAGGGCAGCCTGCCCAAGCAGCCTCTGCATTTCAGGGTGGTCGTGCTTATCAGTCCCCAGTACTGTTTAGTTCATACATAACTGAGCCTTGATATTTGTGCTGGGCATGAGCAGGTACTGCAGGGACAGCAAGAGGAGAAATACACCATCCCTGGCCCCAAAGGAGTTTTTAACGCAGGGGGAGCAGAATAGAACAGCTTTGGAGGCTGTCAGAGCCATGCCCAGTCCCAGAACTCCAGGCCCAGGAGTGGCGGGATGAGAGCAGGAGGCTGAAGGTGCCGGGGGCCTTGAGTGTCAGCTGAGCGTTGTGCAGAGCTGGCCACGTGCTGGTTTTGGGTGGGTGTAGTATGGTCGGGGTGGGGACCGGGACACGTTCACAACTCATGGTCACATCACTGGTGACCTGACTCCATTCAGCTTCTTCTGTTCTTAATTCCGCTGGAAGTCCAGGGTCCACGCAGTCGCTGAGGTGACAGTTGGGTGGGGGCAATTATGGTATGCTTTTTTGAAAGGGAGCGGGAATGGGGAAGGGGAAGAAAGGCAGCAGGAAGATTCCTGCCTGCCTTCTGTGCACGCTGCAATTTGGTGGTGGGAGCTGAGGCTTAGATGGGGCAGTGGGCGGACAGGAGCGCAAACCCAGCTCTGCCTGCTCCTACCCGCACCTCCAGCCTCCTCACTGCTGTGTCCCCGGAGCAGCTCCAGCGCTTCCAGAGTGCAGGATAAACACCAGGCGGCATTCTCCCTCTGGGCCCTCTCACTACAGGCTGGAGCTCCCAGTACATCCCCAGACAAATACCTCAGCCTGGACCAGGAGCCCATGAGCATGGGCCAGTCAGCCCTGGCTCCAGCTGGCCGCTGGTCAGCCACAGGTCCTCCCTGGAGACCCTTGAGCCCCTGCTCCACTTGGAGCCACAAGGCTGTGCAAACAGGGCAGCTCCCGGGCAGTCTGCTGTATGTAGCAAGAGTTCTGAAAATGTCCCTGCCTTTGAATGGACACCCCTCCTCCCGGACCTCTGGCCCAAGCAAAGCATCGTGACTTTAGGAATTAAGACTTACGAATCAAGATGTTCCAGCCAGAGCTGTTTGTTCCTTCCTGATAGTGAAAAATTGGAAGCAGCCTATATCCCAAGACAGTGGAAATGGGCTAGGAAAATGTACCACTTCTGCTCAATGGAGTGACCACCGCGTGCTGGGCATGTGATACAGAACAGAGTAAAAAGGGCTTTAGAGGGAGCAGGTGAATGAACGGGTCCCTGTCTGCAGGTCCCTTGTGGGCCAGGGGCCTAGTAATGGGTGATTGTTTGCTGCAGTGAAGCTAATGATGCCTTTCCTGGGTCTGCTCCCCACACCCCTTCCCTGGCACCACCCAGCCTGGCCATGGTCCCTGCTGGGCTCTTCACGGTCTCTCTGATGGGGCCATGCAGGAACTTTCCCTTGGCTGGTGCGGACGGGCATCTTACGCCCAAGGAGGGTGAGCTGAGCCTAGGCAGTTGGGAGGCTCCCAGCTCCACCCAGACGCAGCCCCAGACAGCTTGGCTGTGCACAGGTTCCAGCTCTGGGGCTGCTAAGAACATTTGAGCTGCATTCCAGGGGCATTCCAAGTTTCCAGACTGACTGGAGGACTTAACATTTGATTGTCCTGCTGAGAATAAGGTTCAAAGTGCTCAAGGCTTCCCAGCAGGAATCACTTCCAAACTGTTTCTCCAGGGCCGAGCCCGTGACGCACTCGGTAGCGTGCTGCGCTGGGAGCGCGGCAACGCTCCCGCCACGGGTTCGGATCCTATATAGGAATGACCAGTGCACTCACTGGCTGAGTGCCGGTCATGAAAAAAAAAAAAAAAAAAAAAAGACAAACTGTTTCTCCAGCTTGGGGCACAGAGGCCCTGCCCTGCTGAGCCACTGTGGGGGTCTGTGCTTTACCTGTAATTGCTTTTCTCAGAGTGCAGGGAGGTTTTGGGGCTGCGGCTCATCTGTGGGGGGTTCCACACACCAAGACCGCGCCCTAGCACCCCCATTTCTCACAGGCAACAGCAAGTGAATCCCCTTCCAGCATTTCGCACGTAACCAAGACACTTTTATTAAGAGCTTACTCTGTGCTTGGAACCTTCATAAGCTTTATCCATCCTTTCAGCAGCTCTGGAAGGTATTGTGGGCCCCGTTTTTCTGCTGAGGAAGCTGTGGCTCAGAGAGGTGGAGTAGCTTGCCCAGGGTCACAGAGCAGGACAGTGCTGGAGCTGGGGTTGGAGCCCTCGTCTGTCTCTAAAGCTTAAGCTCTTCCTACTCAACTCTGTAGCTGCTACAAACTGGCTTTTGTGCCGAGGTATAAGAGGACGGGAGGTAGACCCTGCTCTCAAGACATTTGTGGTTGGGAGGGTAAGGTGGACACACAGGATACTAGAAAATGGTGAGATGTGTGCCCTGCACACAGTGGGGAGGTGGAAGCAGAGGGGCACCTGTGCCAGGCTGGGTGGGGAAAGTGGGCCAGGACCGTAGGCAGGGAGCTGAGTGACCCGGCTGGACGGTGGGGTGAAGTTTTGGGGGGGTGGGGGTGGGAGCCGGGGTGGCTGCATAGGGGAGAGCATCCTCAGTGTCAGGCCATGTAGCTGGGTCACGTCACAGTCATCCGGGGAATGAACTGTAGCAGTAGCTTATCTTTAACAGATAAGGTCCTATGTTTCATGGGATGCTTTTTTAAAAAAATAAGTTGGAGCAAAAATGAATGAGCGAGTGAATGCATTAATGATGGGCACACTCAAGGTGATCCCCATAACAGTGTGGCCCTCACACTGATGACTCTCATGCTTTGGTGCTGGGAGGCCCATGACTGCTCCAGCGCGGGGTGCACCTTCCGTGTCCTGCAGATAGCATCGTTGGGGAGTACGGAGCACGCACAGCTGAGGTAGGGCATGGGCCCAGTGGCCAGGTCGCAGTGAACTGGCAGGTCTTGCTGTGGGACAGAGCTTCACCATTAACCACACGCCACCGGGGGAGCCTGTGAGAGAAGGAATGGGGTGGGTACATCTTTCCCTGCAGAAAGCCCGTCAGAGTACCCCGGAAGTCCCGAAGTTGTCATTAGGGGATTTGTTTCTAGGCAAGACCCCCACGCCTGGCCACGTGAAGTGGCCCGGCTGAGCCTCAGCTCATCCATACACTGAATACACCCATCCCAGGGTGTTTCTAGAAGTTTCTCTTGCTCCCCTGCTGAGAGGGGGATGGTGGTTTAGGAAGTCTCTGCCTTACCCAAGAGCAAGCCTTCCTCTGGGACCACCCAAGGGCCCAGCCTGGGAAGAATAATGAGCCCAAACAGAGCACCCATGACTGTCAGTGCCAAGAAACGCTGCCAAGCCTGGCGGGATTTCCCCCATGGGGTGCTGGAAAGCCCCATTTCATAATGTCCTGTCGAGAGATGGCCTCCTGCCAGGCAGCTGAGATGGTCAATGCTAATGCTCTTGGTATATAGGTCCCTTACTGAGAGCACCTTGGCATGTGCGCACCTTGGCACCCAGCATTCCTTCCTTGGGGCCTAGTGGGCTCTGCTCCTTCCCATGAGCTGAGGGGCCAGGGTTTCTGAGGAGGTTGCCCATTGGGGCTGCAGCCTGGCTGGGGCAGGAGGGTTGTTGTCCAGCTGTGAGGGCCTGGGCCAGCTGCTTGATGAATGGGAGCCTTCTACCTGCCCCATCTCCTGTGAGCAGACGATCCCTCCAGGCGGCTGTTACCCCCGAGCCCAGTGCTTTCTGCCCAGCCAGCTCTACCCTCACCCAACTTCTTTTAGCTGTCCTTTTCTGCAGAGGAGCAGGTCTTGTGGCAAGTCAAGGGCAGAAACCATCCCCAGCCTCAGTTTCTTTGTCTCCAGGTGAGGACTGATGGGCCCCTCTACCCTTCTCCCCCGCCTTACAAGTTGCTCCAAAGATTAAAGGAGAGAGCACGGCAGAAGCTGCTCTAGAAATGCTGGTCTCTCCTCTGGAGAGAGTCAGGCCTGTCATGCCCACTGGGCTGGACGGCAGCGTGACCACACCTCTGTCAGTAGCACGTGCCTTTCTTGCCCACTGGACTGTGAAGGAAGGGACCCTGTCCACGTCTCTGGCGTGTGGCCAGAGCAGGGATCCTGCCCAGCTGTGCTTGGGTCCCAGTGCTGAGCCACAGCCCTGTCAGAGCTGGATATGGCAGGTACCAGTTGAGGAGTCGGCCTTTCAGGGAAGGAGCGGGGCGTGCGCTCCCAGGCAGGACCCGGTGGCATTCTCAGTACTCGTTTGCAGAGTGACCGAAGTATGTGCTGTTCGTCCAGCTGCCCTTTCAGACCCAGCCTCATGCTGCAGTGCAGACCTAAGCAAGCGGATTTTCTGCAGGGGCAGCTGGGAGCGGGCACCAGTGGGGTGAGTGGCGGGTCACCATCAGCCTGTTCTCTTCTCTGCACAGTGGGTGCAGACGTCTCCATGGAGGCTTGCTGTGCAGACGGACATCGAACGGCCACCCAGGAGAGGGACTGCTCGCTGCCGTACACCTCGGAATCCAAAGAATGCAGGTACGCTTGGTGGTGGCCACTGTTTTACCAGGACAATGTTCTTTTAGAGGAAGGTGGGGAGGAAAGGACGAGTTGCTCCAAAGATTGAAGGAGCAAGCACGGCTGTGGGCGCAGAAGCTGCTCTAGAAATGTTGGTTCTCTCCTTCTCACCCGCCTCAGCTGGGTGCATTTTGAGGACCCCTGTTTCCAGTTTCTCCTCTGGAGAGTCAGGCCAGGGCACCAGGGCCAGATCCACCCAGGCTGGGGGAGGTGCAGCGGGTGACCCCTGTCCCTCCATAGCTGGGCTCTCCCCTGTGCTCCCACGGTCCCAGCACAGGACTCACTGACCCTTCCCGTGCCACCCTGTGACAGTTGGGGCATCTGTCCCCTTCACTGGGCTGGAAACAAGAAGATCTGGGTTCGTAGGCTTCTCTGTCATAGCTGGGCAGCTGTGGGCAAGTCGGTTTCCTCCTAAGAAAAGCGGGACTGTTGTGGGGTGCAGATGAGATCCTGTGATCAGCAGTGCTTCGCAGAGAGGAACGTGGACCACCTGCAGACCCCCAAAATGTGGATGAGCCGGGCCCAGGGTGAAGAGTTCTGCCAGACCCTTGTTCACCTTGTGCAGGAGCTGGCATCTGGACTGACCGTTTTTATTCTTCTCTCCTGAAATTGACTCAAGCTCCCCCAAAATTTGGGGACAATATAAGCTTCGCATAAATGATGGAAACAAGTAATGTTGATCATCATCATAAAAATAATGGTATAAAAGTAATAGCAAACCATTCTGAGGCACCTACTTTGTGCTGAGCATCTGATGAGCATTTTCTCATTTAACTGCGTCACTCATCCCGTTTGATGGAGGAAGCTGGGCTCACCCCCATGTACAGCTCATCAGAGATGACGTTAGTATCTGAACCCAGACCTGCTGGCCTGGGGAGCAAGCGCTGTCAGGAGGCAGGGGTATGAGAGTATCCCAGCGTTTGATTTCCATTTGTGTTCTCTGCCTCTAACCCGAGTCTAAGCAGCTTGGGTACTGGGAGCTGTGGGGCACGGGGTGGGGGCTGTCACAATGGTTTGCATTTCTGTTGACGCTGAGCAGAGGCTGCCCCAGCCAGCAGGGAGGGAGAACGTAAATCCTGATTGAAGAAATTCTTGAAAAGTCAAAAGCACTATAGACCAAACAAAGGAAGAGAAGACAGGCAGCTCAGATGCTGGAACTGACTGCAAGAGCACACGGTCAGGCTTCACGGAGCAGCAGATGAATGTGAGATGTGATTTTGGCTCCCGGTGTGGCTGAGCACTGGAAATGTCAGAGAGGCCTCTGGCAAGTCCCTAGCAAAGCTGGACGTTCAGCGCCAAGCTGAGCGTTGTTTACAGACTGTGCTGATGAGAAGCAGCCTGGCCCCAGGAAAGACGAGGGCCTGGGAGGCGGGCCGGCCTGGGTTAGATTTCCTGCTGTGTGCCCTGAGCCAGCTCAGAGCCTCAGTTTCCCACAGTAAAGCAGGAACCATCACACCTGCCTTCAGGGTTGTTATAATGAACAGAGACGACGTATGAAACCAGCACCACGAAGCCAAAGGGTGGGAGTGTATTAATCTATCAGAGCTTCCATAACAAAGTACCACAGACTGGGCTGCTTAAACACAGAAATTATCACAGTGCCGGAGACTGGAAGTCCAAGATCAAGGTGTTGGCAGGGTTCGTTTCTTCCGAGGCCTGTCCTTGTGGCTTGAAGTTGGCATCTTCTCCCTGTATCCTCACGTGGTCTTCCCTCTGTGTCTGTGTCCTGATTGCCTCTGCTTGTAAGGACCCCAGTGTGATTGGATTAGGTCCTATCCAGATGACCTCATTTTAGCTTAATTACTTCTTTAAAGGCCCTGTCTCGAAAGGCAGTCACATTCTGAGTTACTAGGGGCTAGGACTTCAACAGATGAGTTGTGGGGAACACAATTCTGCCCCTGACAGGGAGCGCTATTATTAATTGAGATCAAAGACTTATAAAGTGAAGCATCAGATAGGTGAACCCTTCAGTGTGCAGACAGAGAAACTGAGGCCACAGTTTTAGCAGTTCTCTGGGCCCTGCTTGTGAATTTAGATTCTGGTCAGTACTAAATTTATACTGATTTCTACTCACCAGTGTCTTTGATAAATTTTGGAGTTATCTTTAATCCACAGTGGGTCCCAGAGTACATAGAAAATACCTTCTTATCTATGCAGTGGGTGTTTGTTTTATGATCTACATTTTGACCCGGGATAAATTTCAAACACGCATGAAGACATTTCCTGAGATGTAAGAAATATCATTTGAATGACCGAGACAGAATTTCTTCTTTTTGGGAAGTGTGGGTGCATGTCTAGGCTCCCGCTGACCCTTGACTTGTTTTTGGTGATGCTCACTTGGTCACGTGGAGCCTCAGGAAATTCTGGCTGGATGTTGTGAGTTTCCATGTCACGGTGTCCCCAGAACATGTTACTGAACGCCCAGGACACCACTCAAGGGTCACCAAGTTGGAGTGACTGGCCTTTGTTTCACTGAGGCCCCAGGAGGCCAGTTGACTTGTCCCAGTGGACTCACGAGCAGGAGCCACGTGCATGTCCGAGGCCTCTTAGTGAGTTAACCACTAACAGCTGGCTCCACAGTGACACTGTCCTGCTGTCCCAGGTGCTGGCTGCTGCCCTCCAACCCTCCCTCACTCATGTCCCCTTCTCTGCGTTTGTTTCGGGGTTCAAAGCCCATACAGTCTATGGAGATCAGAGGCTGAGCCTGGGCTCCTGGGCTCTGGGTAAGACAGAGTCCGTCTAAGAATTCCACTCGCAGGCAGTGAGTGCTGCTGCGGGGGTCCTTGGGTGAGCAAGCCCCCTCCCCAGCCCTCCACAATGCCGAGCCCCACAGTACTAGGGTGAGGAAGGGCCGTGTGTGTCTGGGGTGTGGCCAGCACAGTGATGCCTGGTAGGAGGGATTTTCTATGAATTCACTATTATCATCTTTAATGAAGGTGGGGAAGGGAGAGAGCAGATCAGAAATCAAATCTGAATTACGGGAACCCTCTTACTGGTAATATTTGAAAGATGCAGGAAACAAGGATCACTAACCTTTTGGTTGGTCCATCATTCTAGCGGATGTTTCTTCTTTTGAAGTGGCATTCTGTGAGGCTCACCTGTAAACGTCTCAATTTTCATTCATTCAGCAAATCTTTATTGTTGCTTGATGCCATTTCTAAGCTCAGAAAGAGGCGGGATGAAGTGACACAGGTGAGCCAGCGCCAGGCCAAACCGCCTAGGCAGGAGTTGAGAATGGGAGACTCTGAGCGTTTCTGGGGGCCCAAAGGAGATGGGATTTGCTCCCTTGGGTGGGTGAGGGGCTCAGACAGGACTGCAGGGAGGAGCCTACCCCTCTGCAAACCTGGGCTGTAGCTGAACAGGGATGGGCTGTCTGAAGCTTTAATGGCAGCACACTTGAGGGTGGCCCAGAGATGGCAGCTCTGCTGCTGCCCCGATTCATGTGTCACTCTGCACTCTAGGCCTTGGCCGAGGCCCAACATCCCTTAGTATCCAAATCCAAATTTCCCCAAAACCTTGGATTAGATTAAACCCACAAGTCCTTCATCTTTTTTTGGAGGAATTTGGATACACACCGAGCCAAAACCTAAAGCAGGTCCCGAGCTGATGTTTTTCAATTCAACAAATCCAGCATCTGTCTGGACCCCTTCATTTATTTATTTCACAAATATCATTGAGGGCCTGCTGGGTGCCAGGTACTGTTCTGGGTGAACAGGGGGTAAATCAGTGAACAAAATAGGCAAAATCCCCTGGCCTTGTAGAGGTTACATTCTACAGGGGAAGCAGACAATAAACCAAATAGTAAGTAAATTTTCTGTTTTATAAGAAGGCCGTATGCACCATGAGAGGGAAAAAACAAACAGGGAAGGAGTAGAGTCTTCTGGGCGGGGCTGGTCTACAATTTCAAGCAGAGCTGTAGGGGACAGCTCACTGGGAAGGGGCCTCTGAGCTAGCACATGAAGGAGGCAAGAGAGAGGTGTATGGGATGCAGGGAGGAGCTTTCCAGGCAGAGGGAACAGCCAGCACAGAGGCCCAGAGGAGAGGCTGTGCAGGTGTCATGGAGCAACGGCAAGGGGCCAGGGTGGCTGTAGGCCTGGCCAGGCAGGAAGCCACAGGGTCAGATGGTAACCATGGTGCCTTGGGGCGCTGTGGGGGGCTGATCGTCCTGGGCTGTCTAGGTGATTTAGAGACTGAGTGAGATGAGAGGTTGCTGGAGGATTTGAGCAGAGATGGGTGGATGCATATCTGTCTGAATGTGCCCTTTAAAACAGACCCTGTGTGAGGAAGAGATTGAGGGAGGGAGGTGGAAGCCGCAGAGATACTAATTGGCTGTTTTGACAATTGGGGGGATGCCTGTGGTTTGGAGCTGGGTGGAGGCAGGGGAGGTGGTGGAAAGGGGACTGATGGTGGACGTGACTTGAAGGCAAAGCACCAGGGTTTGTTAGTGTTTGGAGGGGAGTGGGATTCAGAGAAGTCAGGGATGGCTCCAGGGTCTTGCTCTGGGCACCTGGACAGATGGAGTTTGCCTGGAGGAGCAGGGACGACCATGGGAGAGAAGGTGGAGCTCCTGGGGAGGAGTGGAGTCCGCCTTGGATATCTAAGTGGAGACCTGAGTGGGCGGTTGGGGGCCAGGCAGGAGTGCAAGGAAGAGGACTGGCCAGAGAGAGAACTGAAAGCCATCTGTGTGGAGATGGCATTTAAGCCAAAGGCTGGCTTCCGGTCAAGATGGCAGAATAGACTGTCCCCAGTGTCACCCTCTCCCACAAATCAACCAATTTACAACTATTAAAAAGCAATGACTGCCAAGCGGAAGCTGCTAGAGCTCAGGGGAAGAGGAGGAGAGACCTACAGAGTGCATGAAGGCAGGAGAAGCCGCGATGAGACAAAGAAAGGGTCGCTCCCACCATTTCAAGCCCTGGCCACTTGCAGGCTGGCCCTGGTGAGTGCACGGAGCAGGAGCTGGCAAAAGCTGCAGCTGTGCCCTTCATATGAGGTTGCTTGGAGGTGGCAGGGGAGAAGAGGGCCTTCGTGGCCCCCAGGCCAGCAGGACCACTAACAGGGTTCCCATGGATCCACATAGGAATGAGGAGCCACAACAACTGAAAAAAGGAGCCAATCAGAGGCTGGTGAGTCATTGCAAGGGACCGGCACATGGCCTGTCCCATGGGAAATGTTTGGAGTGCAGGTGTTGGGGGAGATGGGCCCACCGGGAGAACACCAGGACACAGCATGGACAGCTGATCTGCCACCCATCAGCGCAGGACCACTCAGCAGAGACGGGTCAAGAATACAGAACTGCAGGGGGTGCAGTTGCTAAAAAGACTCAGGCCCAGACCAGAGTTTCCACACAACCTGGGTGCACCAGATCTCATCAGACCCGGAAGTAACTATAAAGTCAACCATTAAACCCTGAGCCACTCAAAAAGACTTCCCCAGAGAATCAGCAGCAAAGCAGCAATTTAGCTCAACCACAGAGCTCAAGTACTGGTCCCCACAGGAAGTTCCCCCATTTTAGAAGTCAGCAAAGGACAACAAATTAGTTCAAGTGACAAGTTCAAGTGGTAGGAACAGCAAATAATCCAACACAGAACTGGAAGAAAAAACAAAATACCCACAGACCAGAGACAAAGTTTAATATTAACTAGTAAAGGTCTTACATCACCAAAGAATACCTATAAAGCCTAGATGATTGGAAGTCCCCTGGGCTACCAAGCCAGGGAGGAGGAAGGGCTGGGGGCCTCAGCCATACCCCCCAACACCCACAGCCAGCCCAGTGATGACCACCAAGACTCTTCAGAAAGCACCCCAGGCTCTCCTGAGCCGGGATGGTGGGGGGCCAAGGGCCTTGGTCATGCCCTGCTGGCACCCACAACCAGCTCAGCAACAACCACCAAGCAGTAGCAAGAAGCACTCTGGGCTCTGTAGTTAGGGCACTGGGGGCGAGGGCTTCAGCCACACCCCCCTGACATCTGCACCCAGCTCGACAATGACCAAGGCACTGCTGGAAGCCCTTTGGTCTCCCCTGAAGGAATGAGGGGGGTACCACAGGCCTCAACCCCACCCCTCCTCCTTCCTCCTTCTCCCACCCTATTTCCTTGCCCCTTCTCCTCCCTTCTCCTCCCCAACTGCTCTGCAGCATCATAGAATGTAAAAAAATAATATTAATAAATAAATAAACTTTAAAAAATACAAACAAAACACCAAACCCCAAACAAATTGCATATCTTAAAGTTTTCAGTACTGGCAGGCTTAGCATAAAAATCTGCCAGCTCATTTCCTTGGTATTTAATTGATCCTTGTTCTGCTTGATATTGGGTTAGCAGTTTTATGAACCAGTCACTTTCTTCATTAGCGTACTGGGAATTCTTGCCCAGTCCAAATGGTGTAATTTTAAAGTTATCAGAAACCTGCCCTTATCAGAGTCCTTTCCATGAATCTCTTTGAAGACAAAACACACTTTAGGCTTATGAAAAGTGCCAGAGTAAAGAATTAACTGTCTGTGAATGACAAGACTTAAGATGGCCATGGGTAAAAAGATATGATGAAAGTTTATTGCAATCATGATGCATTTGACAAGGAAAAAAAAAGTCATAGGCTGAGGGGACGGGAGAATGAAACCATGGATCTCTGCACCATGGCGGTGTCGGGGGCACCTGGGGTTGGCTCTGTGCCAGCCTTCCTGGCAGTGAGTCTTCACCCTCAAGCCTTATTAGGGCAAACAGGCCCCTCGCAAAACCCACCAGGTGCAGAAGTGCTTGGGGGTTCTAACCCGGGAGGGAGTGTTTGGGATAGGGGCAATGTTGGGCTCTGCCAGGTCAAGGGGTAGAGTGACCAGCTTCGTGAATCTTCCCCCAAAATAGCTCCTAGAGCCTTTGATTTTCAAACTGGGTTCCCTGAAGATTTAGCAGTTCCTGGGAAACCTTGGCTGCCCGTGGGAGAGGAGGCTGCAGCTGGGTAGGCCCTGGTGTGTCCCCACAGCTCTGCTTTTATCTCTTTTCTCCCCATGCCATTGGAACCAAGGTCCATGACCTTAAACTCCTGTGAGAGCCACCAGTGGTCCAGTTTCCTCCCTGTGCCCGGACAGTGGAAGTACATTGCCCAAGGTCACCCATCCAGGGAGTGAAGGCAGAGCTGGGCCAGGCAGCCAGTTCCCAGTCAGCTTCCTCTTGGCCCTCATCACACACAACACACTGGCCTTACTTGTGACATGTCCTTTGCAAAGCTACTCACAGTCCTGAGGCATTTGGTACTGTGGGATCAGCTGCCTGCGGGGGACTCAGCCCCAGGAGGGGTCACAGCCGTAACGGTGGGTGGAACTTCATAACCTCCAAGGCTCTGCTGTGCCGGTGCCTCCCTGGACCATCCTAACACCTCTGAAGTGCACTGGTGGTGGTGCCTGACCCCACAGGTGAGGAAAAAGGGGCTCCCAAAGGTGAGGGCGCTTATCCAGGTTGACCAGGCAGCAAGAGGAGAGCAGAGATCTGGACCCAGCGCTCCAGACGCTCAGCGCCAGGCTCCTTCCCCCACCAGAGCAGAGTCGAATCCCTGCTGCCCAGAAGTCCCCGTGGCGTGAGGGTTGCTCTCCCCACCAGGCCATTCCTGGAGCCTCCGCACCAGCTTGGCACACAGTAGGGCCACTGCCAATTTTTTTAAATTGTGGTAAAACATATATAACATAAAATTCACCATCTCAACCATTTTTGAGCATACAGTTCAGTGGCAGTAAGTACGTTCACATTGTCATGCAGCCATCACCACTGTGCACCTCTAGATCTTTTTCGTTTTCCCAAACTGAAACCACGTCCATAACCCCCCATTCCACCCCCACACCCCGGCGCCCACCACTCCACTTTCTGTCTCAATGACTTTGGCCACTCCAGGGACCTCAGGTGAGTGGGATCATACAGTATCTGTCCTTTTGTCCTCTTGCACTCAGCATAATGTCCTGAAGGTTCATTCGTGTTGTACCATCCGTCAGAATTTCCTTCCCTTAGAAGGCTGGATAATATTCCCTGGCATGAACGCACCACATTTTGTTTATCCATTCATCTCCTTGTGGGCACTTGGGCTGTTGTAAATAATCCAGCCACGAACGTGGCTGTACAAATATCTCGTTGAGATCCCACTTTCAGTTCTTTTGGGCATAGACGCAGACGTGGACTTGCTGGATCATATAGTAATTCTGTTTTAATTTTCTGAAGAGCTGCCACACTATGTCCACAGCAGCCGCTCCATTTTACATCCCACCGGCAGAGCACAAGGGCTCCCACTTCCCTGCATCCTCACTGACACTTGTTAGTTTTATTGGTCTCTTTCTTTCTTTCTTTTTTTTTTTTTTTGAAGATGACTGGTAAGGGGATCTTAACCCTTGACTTGGTGTTGTCAGCAATACGTTCTCCCGAGTGAGCCACGGGCCATCCCTATATAGGATCCGAACCCGTGGCCTTGGTGGTGTCAGCACCACACTCTCCCGAGTGAGCCATGGGCCAGCCCAGTCTTGTTGGTTTCTGTTCATCCTTTTTTTTTTTTTCTAGCTGCTGGCTGGTAAGGGGATCCAAACCCTTGACCTTGGTGTTATCAGCACCACACTTCAACCAAGTGAGCTGACCGGCCAGCCCCAGCCCATGTTTTTTGAATGAATGATGGATGCACATATCTGGTTGCTCTGTCTAACAGTTTAGTGAAATGCCCGTTATTTGCAAATCCACTGGAAGCGTGAGTGAAACATGCAATAGCACAGCGTAGACAGATCCACACAGGGAAAGCCAGGTGCAGACCTGCCACAGGGTAGTGTGGGACAAAGGGTGGGCTGGGGGCTGCTGGCTGTGGCCGGGGAGTGGCCTGGCTGGGCCCTGCCCTCCGCCCTGGACAGTGCAGGTCGGGCAGCTCTTCCTGCCCTTGCTGGCTTTGGCCAAGGCTGGGGTTATTTTGGGTGTGGTTGGGAGCCACTTGCGACACGCACACCTCCCTTCCAACGCCTGCAGGGCCAGCCAGCGCAGCTCCCTCAGCTGTCACGGCCCTGTGGCTGTGTCTTAGGAACCAATTCTGTTAGGTCGTGGTCCTCCAGTTACACAGGTCCCCGTTTTCCAGGGACTTTTTCCCAGAGCCCTGGCAGGGCTGGGAGATGTGGGCACTGCTCCCGTAGCTGCCACTGTCCCTGACTTTGGGGATTTGGGCAGGCTTCGGCCCCAAACCCTCTGAAGCTGTTTCCTCTGAGCCTAGAAGATGGGGCGCATTGAGAAGAATTCAACTTTAGGAAGGATGTGAGGGTTCGGCCCAGAAAAAAAACCTAGCAGCTGGCTGGGTTTTGCTTTTCTTGACATTCTGTGGGTGAGGCTCAGAGCTCAGAGAGATGAATCCCCTCTCTCGCAGCCCAATTAGGTCTCCTGACTCTGACCCCAGGCACCACTCTGCATTCAGTATTTCTAGCTAAACACTTACTGAGTGCCTTCTGTATGCCAGGCATTGTGTGTGTGTCTCTGTGTGTCTGTGGGGGCAGGGGACAGGAGGCCCAAAAGTGACAGAGCCCTTTCCCTGAGGTGCCTCTGCTCCTGGGCCCTGTGTACTGCCCAGAGGATCCCCCACCTGCAGAGCCCTGGCTCAGGCTGCCCCTCCACCCACAGGATGGTCCAGGAGCAGTGCTGCCACAACCAGCTGGAGGAGCTGCACTGTGCCACAGGCATCAACCTGGCCAATGAGCAGGACAGCTGTGCCACATCCCACAGTGACAGCGCCAGCCTAGAGGCCATTGTTGTGAAGGTAAGGACCCAGGACCGTGTGGGGCCTCTGTCCATCCCCCTGCTAGCCAGCAGGCCCAGGTCCCCTCCCAGCTCAGCAGACTCTGGGCCTCTTCTCAGCTCAGCCAGCCCAGGCCCCCTCCTATTCAAGTGTTCCCTCCTCCTCCAGTCTAGTCAGTAAACCCTAGAGGACACCCAGGGCCCAGTCCCATGCTGGGGAAACAGGGATGAAGTGAGCTGGTCTGTCCTGAGGACCACCCATCCCCAGGCTTCAGGCAGAACGCAGAGGCCAGAGCAGGGGTCATCTGGGGCCTTCAGAATCTTCTCATCAGGGTAGGTACCTCCACCCCTTGAAGGAGGTCTTTAAGCTTCTCTGTCCCCAGGCTAGTTGGGGCCAGAGCTCAGAATGGGCCCCCACCAAGGCCTTTTATATCACATGACTTCTATAACTACTGTAGAGGATGAAACTGAGATTCAGAGAGGCCTGCACTCTGAAGTGGTTTCTCGGCAGCCCTGTTAGGGTCTCACAGCAACTATTGGGGGAGGGTCCTGCACTGAAGGAAAGCTGTGAGTAAATGATGTAATCTCCTTCACTGAGCATCCTGGGACCCCAAGTCCAGGCCAGGTCATCCAGGCCTGCCATTGCTGTGGAAGGTCTGCTGCTTTGCATGATGTGGAGAAGGGCCTGACAGTGTTCTCAGGTTTGAACACCACAAATACACTACAGATGTCCAGGCTGTCCCTCCCTCACCACCTCCCAAGGGAGGAAACAAGCCTGGCCAGGAGGAACTTTGGTTTGGAAACATTAACCTGGTCGGCTGGGCCTCTGTTGGAGGTGCCAGATGACGAAAGTGAATTCCCTGGAAGAAGCTTTCTTGTTCCCGGTTAGGAAGGAGATGTAGTTATTTCGTGGAGCAAGAATCTGAGTGAAGTCTGGATTCTAGGAGGGGGTGTGGGGGTTCCTTTTTGGGGATTCTCTCTCCTCATAGATTGGGCCATGGAGGGAGACTCCGTGTGGAGGACTTGGGGGTCCAGAGCCCCCACCCGCCTTGGCCTGTGTGGGCTTTCACAGGAGGAGGCTCTGGTGTGAGGGAGCTGGGTGGGGTGAGGGTGGAGCGGCCTAGTCTAGGGATATCTGCAGCCAGGACATTGGGCATCCAGTGACTGCCTCGCTGGGCAGGGCTGGGGCTCTGCGGATGCCTGTCAGACAGCTATTCCCATGTCCTCAGACTTGAGAGAAAGGGAGGTGCAGAAAAGCACAAAGCACCCTAACAGGAGTGGGTCCAGATTGCTTTGGCAGATGAGTGATTTGTGTTTCTGGGAAAGGTTACTCACAGTCCAAAGGTGGATGAGGTAGCAGATGCCCCCTGCTCTTTCTGGTCGCATGGAAGACCTGTGTGTTAGTTCATTTCTGTTGCTTATAACAAAATACCTGCAACTGGGTAGTTTATAAAGAAATGAAATTCATTTCTACAATTTTAGAGTCTGGGAAGTCCAAGCAAGGTTCAGGGAACACATTTGGTGAGGGTCTTCTTCTAGGTGGGAACTCTCTATAGAATCCCACAGTGACTAGGTCGTCACATGGTGAGAGTGGGCTGAGCAAGAGAGCTGACCTGCTCATTTGCCCTCCTTATACAGCCATCAGAACCACGCCCGTGATAACCGATTATGCCATGAATGGATCAGTCCTTTCACAAGGGCACAGTCCTCACCATCTAATCACCTCTCAGAGGCCCACCTTTCAGTTACCGTAATTGGCTTTCTCACCCTCTTAACACCGTGGAGATCAAGCTTCCAATACATGAACTTCTGGGGGGCACATTTGACCCCTAGACACCCATCAACCTCCACAGAAGCTAGAGCAAAGCCACACCTCCCTAGCTCCTGCTGTGGACTTTTTAGAAAGTTCTGTGTTCTTCTTAGGGTAACCACTTAATAAGGACTGCAGTGGTGCTTATCATGTGGCAGGGTGGATGTTGTTTCCAGGGCTCAGGTGTGAGGACTCAGGGACTCAGGTGTGATTTTTGGGGTCCAGGTGCCAAGCAGCAACCTAATCCCATGCCTTGCGTGATGATTTGTCAAGGGCCCATGCTTTTCAAACGCCCAATGCTTCCTGAGCCTTCCAACTCCAGAGGGGGAGACAAGGTGCATATCCATTCTTCTGGGCATAGTAGAGAATTCTTTGACCCCGCAAAAGGGGTGGACACTTTGGAGCTCTTGCGTGACCCTCTAAGAGGCTCCTCTTCTGGAGGTGTGTGGGCAGAGCCGGGTGGTTGCTGGGCAGGGCATGGGTAGGGAGGGGAGGTGGAGCTCATGCTGGTTGCAGCCCCTTTAAAGTTTCTTTCAAAACCGAGACCTAGAAGATTTGGGGGCTCAGCTTTCTTTGCTATTTATTGCCGACATTGAGAAGTGGTACCTAAGTCTGACATGTGTCATTGCTGTCCACGGTGTGTGGACACGGGCGGATCAGGGAGGTGTCCCCTGAGGCACATCAGGGGGCCCTGCTGGCGGTCTGCCCAGCTTCTCTATCTGTAGTCTCCGCCTGTGTTTGCAGAAGTGCTGCCATTGCTGCCTGCTGGGGAGGGCAGCCCAGGCCCAGGGCCAGAGCTGTGAGTACAGCTTCATGGTTGGCTATCAGTGTGGACTGGTCTAACAAGCGTGCTGCGTCAAGGGCCAGGAGACCACAGACTTTGCCCCGGGGGACGTCGGGGACCTCCAAGAACCGGGTAATTTCTCTCCTCTCTTCCCTCTGGGGCAGTGTATTAGTCAGGGTTCTCTAGGATGTGTATATAGAGAGAAAGAGATGTATTTTAGGGAATTGGCTCACACAACTGTGGAGGCTGCAAGTCCACAGTCTGCAGGGTGGGCTGGCGGGCTGGAGACACAGGGAAGAGGTGACATTGCGGCTCGAGTCCAAAGGCAGTCTGCCGGCAGAATTCCCTCTCCTTGGGGGAGGTCAGACTTGTTTTTCTTGGGACCTTCAACTGATGGGACGAGGCCCACCCACATTATGGAGGGCCATCTGCTTTGTCAAAGTCCACTGACTAAATATTAATGTTATCTAAAAAAATACCTTCACAGCAACATCCAGACGAGCTTCTGACCAAATGTCTGGGTACCGTGGCCCAGCCAACTGGACCCATAACATTAGCCATCGAAGGCTGTGTGGCATGCGCAGTACCACTGCCCTACTTGCGCAGACCCGTTCTAGTTCTCAGAGCCATTTAATGTTTGTTACCTCATCTGTGAACCACTGTTCTGGAGTGAGGCCGAGCACTCGGGATCTGGGATCAGAGTAATCTGTTCACATCCCAGTCCTAATGTGAAACTTGGGCCTCCATTTCCCCATCTGTGAAATGGGGACAATTGCAGCCCTACTTCATGAGGTAGCGTAAGGGAGGATTGAATGGAGAATGGGTACAAAGTGTCTGGTGTGGCACTTGGCTCCCTAAGCCTCTACCCTCTAGGTTTTGCCCTGTCCCTCCAACAGCCAGGGGCAGCGTGGGTGGCTGCCCTTGCTTTTGCTTTATAAACAAGAACCTGATGCCCAAGGTCACATGGCCGACACGCAGAGGAGCGTGAACCCTGACCTTCTGATTCGTGGCTGGTGTCGTCTCCATTTGGAGCCCAGGGTGTGTGGGCAAAGGCTGGGGACATTGCCTGTTAACAACAGGCTATGTTCTTTCAGACAACAGACACTCACTCGGCAGAGGGGTGTGTGACCCCAAGAACCGCTTCAAGACAGCTCCCAGCTGTGCTTTTCTGACCTCTGTTTTGTCCAAAGCCTTGGGACATGGCTCAGTTACATGTTCAGGACATTTCTTGGTTGATTAATGGTCTTTTTCACTTATGTGATGGTTTCTTGTGCCATAATGGACATCACCCTGGAAAAATGCAGGAGTCCACCCTGCCTGAGCTTGCTCAGTGACTTTGGGCCTGTTCCCTCCTCTTTCTGAGCTTCATCCCCCTCTGTTATAACAGCAGAATATGCCAGAAGGGTTGAAAGGGAAGGGCTCACAGACGCCTTGTCTCTAAGCTAGTCCATCTGTCATGTGGCTTCCTGACCCCGATGGCTTTGGGGTCCTGGTTCAAAGGGACCCATCTCTCACTTTTGATTTCAGAAGTCACAGTCATAAAGGGCGATTGGGACCACTTTCCAGCTTTTGAAATCAGAGATGATATTTTCACATGAAACAAACCCAAACTGTTCATCCTGGTGGAGAATTTCTCCTGTGTCTCTTGGGAGGATTTCTGTAGATTTATGTCTGCTGTATTAACAGTCTCGGGCTTTTCCGCAGATCCAGATGGTTTCTCTTTCCCCATCTTCGATGTGCTTTAATTCCTGCTCAGACTTTTCATCAAATGCTTCCTCCTTTGGGAGGGTTTCCCGTCTTTTCCTCCTCACCCGGGCACGGACTCACCTTCTTCCCTTGCACTGACATGTGTTGTGGGCCTACTGTGTGCTACCGAAGGGCCACAGAGAGGGTCTGCAGACCAGCCCTGGCCTGCAACCCAGTAAGTACTGAGGTCAAGAGCAAGCCTTCAGAAACTAATGTGAGTGTTTGATAGCTCAGCGGGGGGATGAGATTCCACCCATGACAATAAACTTTCACCGTGTGCCTGGCTTTAGGCTTGGAGGATGTGTCCTGGTGGATAGTAAGGCTGACCGCATTGCTGAAATACTCGAGTAATTGGACTCTGTAGCAGCTCTCAGCGTGACGTTAGTGATCACAGCCCGCTGCGCCTGTGCTGCTTCTGTTATAACTGATGTTTCGGAGATTTAACTAACTTATGGGTGTAATTCTCTCTTAAAAAGGATAAAAGTTAATACTTAGCTGTTTGTAAGATTTAAAAATGGGCATTACTTCCTGATATTGACAAAAAGAGAAAATATCTGGGGTTTCTTCTAAGACGAGATGGGACACTGGGGTTGGATAAACGTCTGTCTTGGTCTCTCTTTCCCCCGTAGCTGAGATTTCTGAGGTCGAGGAGGAACAGGAGGACCCCTACCTGAATGACCGCTGCCGAGGTGAGACACTGCTCCTGGGACCCGTTTGGTAGCTAATGACACCCAGAGCAAAGTCAGCACTGACCTCATTGGGAGTTTGGGCCTCAGGTTTGCTTTGGTTCACCCTCAGAAGTGCCCCTTGGCCAGGAGTCAACTGTGAGCCACTTCTGCCCTCGGGGACCCCTGGCCTCCCTCCTTCTCTTCCCCTTCACCCTCCAGAGCTGGGGGCCCCAGCGGGGAGCAAGGCGGAGGGTGGGCTTGTGGAAAAGGGGCTGTGGTGAGAACAGCTTTTCCCTGAATGTTCCGAGAGCTCACAGGCTCTGTGAACAGTGGCCGCTGGCTTCCCCGAGGCTGGGAGCCCCTCAGGGAGGAGGCTACGTGTTACCTGCCTTGGTGTCCCTGGAGCCCAACCACGGTGCCATCAGTAATAGTCATTTTTCTCCCAAGGGAGAGATTTTCAAATTTAAAGTATGGACTCGCAGTTTTGTTTTTCACATGATGAAACTTTATTTCTCTTTAATGGAACATTCCGGCATGTCTAGACTGGCAGATTGGCTTCACAGATTCATTCAGCGGCCCGCCCTGTGGTTGGGGTGTTAATCAGGGAGGCAGTGTAATCACAAGATAATGCGGTCAGCGTACAGTGACAGTCGGCTCAGAGGCCTGGGAGAAGAGGAGACAGGAGGAGCATAGAGCCCCAGAAAGCCTCATAAGCTCTCTAGGGGGAGTGGGAGGGTCTTCCTGGAGGAGAGAAAGGCTGGTTTGCAATGGATGAGGATGGACTGGCCAGGAGAATGACACCGAAAGGGTATTTTGGGCAGCAGGAGTGGCAGTCTCAAACCTGGTGAGGGGTGCAGGTGCTGGTGGGCGGTGGGGGTGGGAGGGGGGCATGGAGGGACAGAGGAACAGGTGGAGAAGCGGGCAGGGCCCTGCAGGTCCTGGGCAGCAGTTCGAAATGTATCTCGCCAAGTCTTTACCTGGTAGAAGCTTGTCCCGGTGAGACACAGTTTGAGCCTACCCACTGGCTGCCCTGTGGTTACAGGGCAGTACCAGGGCTGCTCAGGGAGCCCAGGCAGGGGGCGGCTGTGGCCACAGCCAGATGAGAGGCCACTGGAGCTGAGGCAGCAGAGATGGGAATGGGGTTTGAGAGTTATGTGGGGGCGGGTGGGGCCTGTTCTAGGCCTGCTCCTGCGGGGTCTGTGGCTGTCAGCATGTGGCCACTCTTTCTGCGTTGCCCCTTCCAGCCCCACTCTAACCTTCAGAGGCCGCCCTGCACACCACCGCATTGGTCAGTCCATGGCTGGGGTCTCCTGTGGGTGGGCTCCAGCCCGGGAACGTGCCTTCTTGAGTCAGTCTACACTGTGGGCATTTTCTCTGACCCGGTCTGAACAGACCTAGAAAGCAAAGGTCTCTGGGCTGCACCCACCCTCACGTCTGCTCTGATTACAGGTGGTGGGCCCTGCAAACAGCAGTGCTGTGACACGGGGGACAAGGTAGTCTGCTCGGGCTACCAACTACTGGCTGATGGCGTCTCCTGCGAAGGTAACGTCTCCCTCCCAGTTGCCAGCAGGACCTGCGTGTCACTGGGTGCGGGAGTGTGTGCTTAGGGTCTGAGCAGGGCCTGCCTTGCACACCCTGGGGCCCCATTTGGGGTGGAGAGCAGCCCAGCACTGGCTTTCTGGCGCTCCCTAGAGTTTGCAGCTCCACGGCTCCCAGATAGGACCCCCATCCAGAACATAAACACTGGGGCTGGGAAAGAGGACTGGATTTGCGTCCAAACAGGGTCCAGATCCAGGGTCTGCTGAGTGGCCTTGGGTTTGTACCAGCCTCTCTCAGCCCCCTCATCTGGGAGATGAGGGAGATGCTGCGCCCCTTATGGGGTCCTTGAGGATCACAAAGGGATTGGCACTTACCCAGAAAGAGCAATGGATCTGAAACGTAGCAAGGAGGGGAATCATTGCTTCTGATTTGGTGACATGTCCCCATGACCCCAGTCCAGCACATGCTCCAGATGGGCACAAGGCAGGGCTCAGCTCAGTTTGAGTGGGTGACTTGACGGGCATAGGGAACCAGTCCCACCGTGGCTTCTGGTACATTCCTTCTGAGAAAGCATGAGGATCAGTTCTTGCTGGTTACTCCTGTGTTGCCTTGGTTGCTCCTAGATATCAATGAATGCATCATGGGCAGCCACAATTGCCGGCTTGGAGAATCCTGCATCAATACAGTGGGCTCTTTCCGCTGCCAGCGAGATAGCAGCTGCGGGACTGGCTATGAGCTCACAGAGGACAATAGCTGCAAATGTACGGCACATGCTCCGAGTCTAAAATCCTCCTGTACCTGCGTGTGGACATGGCGCGGTGGGAGGGCCGCATGAGGCTCCTGGGTCTGGGCTCTGGTGGTGGGCGCCCCCGTGTGGCTGCCTGGGGTACAGCGTCCTCATCTGCGGGAGGGATGGGGTCACACCTGCGTGACCAATAATAACTAGGAGTGTCAAGGGTGAATGGGATGAAGAGTGAAAGCATTGGCAGTCATGTTCAGATGTTTAAAAGGTTGTCAGTAGCGCACCGGTACTGGCTAGTTCTGTGTACCTTCTTCTGGTGCTGAGTTGATGGCAAATACGGATTTCTGAAAAGGTTCAGTGCCCGATCATTTTAAAACGAGATTAGGGATGAATTTTAGGTGCTCATATGTGCTTTCTACAATAAAAAAAGAAAAAGAAAAAAAATTCCACTATTTTTGCACAACAGCTGCCTGCCATCTGATTTCAGGCTTCCTTGAAGTTCAAAGCATATCCCCTTCAAGTTCAAAGCATATCCCCTTCCGCTGCTAAAAACATGACATTTCTGGCTGCAGCTTTTCCCTGCTAAGCCATAGATGTTATTTGGCAGATAAGGATCTGATGAGGATCTTTTAGAACATAGTTTTCTGCAGAGAGTTTCAAGCCTTTCAGAAGGACAGAAACACTTGCATAAAAATGATGATCTTGAACTATGAGGGTGACTCAAAAGCAGGGCCCACCCTCCTGACCTCCGAGGGCCACTGTGCAAGTTCAGTCCCTCCACCCTGCACACTGGCGGGCCTTTGGACCCCGAGAGCCCAGTGGCCAAGCTGGCTAGTATACATATTTGAACGCTTGACAGCCATGAACTCCAAGGGGAGAACAGCCCATTGCATCCTGTCACAGCAGTAACCATTGTGAATATTTGGAATATCGTGAAGACTTCAGAATGAATAAGTTTATGGAGACTGCGTTTACTGCCACTTGGATCATTGCCTTGTGATCTAAATTAAACACACACTTAGCCTGAAACGAATAATAATAATGTCTGCCAGGAAAATGCCTGGGTTATTTATTATATAACAGAAAGTTTTGCCTCATAAGAGTCTTGGGGAAAAGAAAAATCAATATTTTTAAGTATTCAGCAACTTGAGCACTATTTGGCTCGCTAAAGCCCTTTTTGTACGTGACCTCTCTATTGGAATGTTTGGGGTTATAGTTTGAGTAATAAGCATTAAAAAAACTTTCTTGTGATCGTAAAGTGTTGTAAGATGCTTCTGTCAGGACTCTTGCTAACAATTTCCTTTTTTTATGATGTACCAGATATTGACGAGTGTGAGAGTGGTATTCATAACTGCCTCCCCAATTTTATCTGTCAGAATACTCTGGGATCCTTCCGCTGCAGACCCAAGCTACAGTGCAGGAGTGGCTTTATACAAGATGCTCTAGGCAACTGTATTGGTAAGACGCCTGCCGCCAGGGCTAGTGGGGTGCTCCAGGCGGGCGAATGGTCCAGCCACAGGCCACGCCTCTGGAATCCGAGGGGCCACATAGTGTGCAGAGCAGGGATTGGTGAGCTTTACCTCATAAAGGGCCAAATAGCAAATATTTTAGGCATTGTGGGCTACGTGGTCTCTGTTGCAATCACTCAACTGTGCTGTTGTAGCACAGACCACAAACTATATATAAACAAATGAGCAAGGCTATGTTCCAATAAAACTTTATTTAGAAAAACAGGTGGCAAGCTGGGTTTGGCCTGAGGGTCATAGTTTGCCAACCCTTGGCGTGGATGAAAGACCTTGGGTTTTAGAGTCAGAGACACCTGGTTTTAAGCTGAGGGACCTAAGAAAATTTCCTTACTTCCTTTGAGCCTCAGTTTCCTCCCCTGTAAAATGGGAGTGATCATAGTATCTGGCTTATAGGCGCGAGGCAAGGATTAAGGGAGTGCTTGCAAAATGCCTGGAACGTGGGAAGCACTCAATGAATGGTAGTTTCCTGCCACAGCTGTTTAGTCTGTTACAAAATTGTTTACAAAAATACTCTGTAAGTAGTTGAGTTCATAGAGACAGAAAGTAGGATGGTTACCAGGGGCTGAGGGGAGGGCAGGGGGCAGTTAGCGTTTCATGGGTATGGAGTTTCAGTTTGGGAGGATGAAAAGTTTCTGGAGACAGACAGTGGTGGTGGTTGCCCAGCAGTGTGGATGTACTTAATGCTGAATTGTACTCTTAAACCGGTTAAGAGAGCAAATTTTATGTTACATATATGTCACCACAATTTTTTAAGAAAACCAAACTCTTTGTTGATATCAGAAGACCAATGTGAAAGGAGAGAAAATCCCATGTGAACCTAGTGTAAAAACAGATGTGGTCTGACTGCTCACAATGGAGGAGCAGCGTGGTGCAGGGTCAGGGAGCGGTGCCTGCTGTGGAAAGACAGGAGGTGGCCCTTGCCTTCCCCTGGGGTCGTCCAGGTTGACCACCTGGCTCGGCCACTGTTTGTGGTCAGCGCCTCAGTCCAAATCTGCCAGCCTTCCCTCACCCTCTGCTTGGCAGAAACTTCCAGATGCTGCTTTTGAGGTTGGAGAGACTTTTCTCCTGATCTGAACTGCAGCTGGCACGAGGTGCCCCCCACCCTACCTGAGGGGTCCACATCCCCCTCCTCTTGACAGGCTGTCCCTGCATGAGCAAGGGACTGTGAATTTGTCTTATCTCTATCTCAACTTTTTCTTAGATAGATCTGTATTGATCATTTACTTGAAATGGTAGTTTTGATTGAAAGCTCCCCCCCATTTTTACTACCCTAAGTTATTTAAAGACAAGTAGAATAGTGACCCTTTAGGACTGGGCCCCATCTGCACCCCACCCCAGCCTTCTCCCCTTACAATTCACCTTTCATCCCATGGGGCTCGGCTTGCGAGTTGGCCCCTTGCCAGTCCCCTGCCAGTGGGCCAGTTGTCCCTCAGCACGGGGCAGTGAGTGGGGAGGCTGCTGGCCCCCCAGGGCCGGGAGGGAGGGGGGTCCTGCTCAGACTTGCAACCTGTTTAGAGGGCTCTGTGGAGGAGGCTAGTGTCTGTTGAGGATGGAAGCCCTGAGTCATGGCAAAATCAGCCCAGTTCCCACAAAGGAACATTTACAAGTCTCAGCATAGCCCTGATGTTCCCCCTCTACAGGGTGCATCACTGAGCAGGGGCTGAGGCGCAGGAGCAGTGGAGAGAGGGACTGTCCCTCACTGTCCTTCCCTAGATTGTGGGGAGAGCCCAGGAGAATGGGCAAAACCCTGCAGAAGCCCAGGACGCTAGCTGAAGCCCAGCCTGGTGGCACGTGGGTTTTCCCGTGACGTCTCTGGGTCCTCAGTGACAGCTTCAGAAACCAAACGTCCAGCTCTGCGCGGCCTCCCTGGTCAGCATCCTCAGGAGGCGGGGGGACTTTTGTGTGCTCCCAGTCCCTGCAACCACAGCCAGGATTCCATTTCTTTTTTTAATTATCTCTTTTTATTTCAAAAGTGATATACATCTTTCTTTACGACGAAGCAAACAAAACCTAAGTGTCAAGAGCAGACACTTCTCCCCTGCCATGTCCTGCCTCCAGCTGGGCAAAGTCTGTGCATCCTTCTGGGCTCTGTGCCCTCAAGACTTTTTATTTTTTATGAAAGTGGGAATGGAATGTTTGGCAACTTGCTGGTTTTCCCACTTGACAGGGTATTTAGAAATCATTTTATGTCAGCACCTTTAGGTCATCTTTATAAAACGATGAGTGCACCTGCAGAAATAATTCTTTCTAAGGAGAACTTGTATCACCATGGGGGATGGTTGCAGGCCGTCTGGAGAGGGCCAGAAAGGCTGTCTCTCCGGTCCTGATCCTCTGATCCAGGGCCTTCTGGTCTCGCGCCTCTGTTGAGGGTATCCTCACTCCTGCTGAAACAGCGTGATCTGTGGTGGGAAGCACGGACCCTGTGTGCAGCCGGAATCCATCTTCCCTGGGCCCCAAGAGTCCTTCTAACCCTCCCCTGGCCATGCCATGCCCATAGGACAGGTCAGGGCCTTAGCAGAGGCCTCTTTCCCTATTATAAAATGTAGACTTTTCCAGGACTTTAAGGTGTGGACACTAAGGGCCTTGAGACTATCACATCTTTGTTGAGTTTTCCTATTTCTTTTTCTTCGAGTGCCCTCCCTCTGCCCACTATCTTCCCTTCTGCTCCAGTGGGGAGGAGGGATGGGCCAGAGCAGGGCTTCCCTCCCACATGCCGGTCTCCAGGTGCTGGGATGTTCACAGGTTCTGACGCAGTAAGGGGTTCTGCTGAGTCTAGGAAGCATCGTCTGAAACAGTGAACAGGGACCTTGACAGCGGGGTCTGCCCAGGCTCTTCCAATGCAAACCCCTAAGAGGGAGAGATGGCAGAATGTGTTCCCAAACTCACTGGACCTTTTATATTGATTTGTTATTTTTTATTCACTCTCCCAATTCACTCATTCGTTCATTCCACGACCACCTGGTCCTTAACCTGGTGGAGGGTACTCCCCTCTCTGCAAAGCACATGTTGTCTCAAGGGACACCATCGTTCCATGGGACAGAGTTTGGGAAATGGGGCTCTGAGAGGAGTGCAGGGCTTATGGAGACAGCAGCCATCACTTTGCTAAAATCTGCATTTGTTCTTGATGTGGGCAGGGGCCGCCAGCTCTTTCTGTAAAGTGCTGGATAGTAGATATCAACTCCTCAGGCCGCCCGGTCTCTGTTGCAACCACTCAACTCTGCTGTTGAAGCGTGAAAGCAGCCATCGGCCACACGCTACAGCGTGGGCCTGCCAGTGTGCCAGTAAAACTTGACTTGCAAAAGCAGGCAGCGGGCTAGATTTAGCCCAAGGCCGTAGTTTGCTGACCCCTGATTTAAGGGACCTCGTGCTGGCTGAGAGGCGGGAGACCCTGGTTCTAGACCTGGGACCTGGTCAGCCCCTGTCCCCAGTTGTGAGCTTGGGAGCCACTTAATCTCTGGGCGCTGTGGTTTCCTGCTTATAAAGTGCAGAGCGTAGCACCAGCAGGGCTTGCAGGCTCGCCGTGGTGGGTGGTGGTCGAGGGCAGTGACAATGGACGTGAAAGCTTTTGTAAACTGTAAAGTGGTGCTAAGGCCCACTCCAGGGCGGGGAGGGAGTCGGGCTGGTGTATCTGGCTGTCTAGGACGGTGGGGCTTGGCTGGCGGGAAGTACCAAAATGCCTCTTTCTGACCTGAGCTCAGGACCCCTCCGCAACGCTCCCTTCTCTTTGTCCCCCCACCCCAGGGGCTTTGTAAGTGTCTTATGAGGGTGATATTTCTTTTTCTTTTGTAACATACACAACCAAATCACAAGCGATTTTTAAAAACTCAGGTTCTTTTAGAAGACTACCTCTAGTAGGAAGTTCAATCTGTGCATTTTCACACCGAGTTTGAGCAGAAGGAGGAAACCCGTGTGTAACCTGGTTCTGCTTGGTCATTTACTGGTTCACACTTCCTCACTGTGTGTTCACCAAAGGTGAACGCCCTGCGGTCCCCACGTAGGAGGCCTGTCCAGTGGAGGAAGGGGAATGCTGGGCTGTGACCTCAGGAAGCCCACAGCCCTTCCAGGCTGGCCCTGAGTCAGCCCAGGCCATGCAGAGTCCAGATGGGGGTATGGCAGGAAGGTGTCTCTGAGGAGGTGGTGCTCAAAGAGGCATGGCTATGTCAGGCAGACAAGGGATGGGCGTCCCTGGAGATGGGACCCGGCATGGTCGCTGCAGGAGCTGTAGGTGTGTTGTTAGGGTGTGAGCATTGAGGGCTGCAGAAAAGGGCTGGCCAGGTGGGGCTAGGAGAACAGGCGTGGCCTGGCCAGTCACCAGAGGAGCCTAGGGCCTTGCTAGGGGCCAGAGAGCTGGTGCAGAGGGGACGGTCCCCTCTGTCTCCTAGCACCATCCCCAGAGAAGGTGCTCCGTCTACCTGTGTGGTGGACAAAAACACAGCAAAACCAGGCAGGCAGGTTTGTCTTTTTTTTTTTTTAAAAGATGACCGGTAAGGGGATCTTAACCCTTGACTTGGTGTTGTCAGCACCACGCTCAGCCAGTGAGCAAACCGGCCATCCCTATGTGAGATCCGAACCCGTGGCCTTGGTGTTATCAGCACCACACTCTCCCAAGTGAGCCACAGGCCGGCCCCAGGCAGGTTTGGATTTGGTGCAGTGAAAGGTGGAGGTGTTGGTTTAGGGCTAAAAAGAGGGACCAGGGAGGTGGTGTTTGAGGCGACGTGTGCTGGCAAATTTGGAAGCCATTTGTGAGGCTGCTGTTTGGTCCAGGGTAAAGGGATTGCAGTGACTCTGCTTGTGGTTTTGCAGAGTGGGGAAGGGGCTCCTTTGGAGATCCGGTTGTCAGGATCTTGGACAACCCGCACGTCTAACCACATTGTCTCCATCTTCCCCCTCTAGATATCAATGAGTGCTTAAGTATCAGTGCCCCGTGTCCTGTCGGGCAGACATGCATCAATACGGAGGGCTCTTATGCTTGCCAGAAGAATGTGCCCAACTGTGGCCGTGGCTACCATCTCAATGAGGAGGGAACTCGCTGTGTGGGTTGGTATTTAAAAAAAAAAAAAATCTGAAATTTTCCTCCTCTGGAAGGGGAGACTTGGTCCCCAAAGCAGTGCCATTCCCACCCACCCATCCATCCCACTGCCAGTCCCCAGGCACAGGCCTTTGTCATCTCACCTGGACTATTGCAGAAGAACACCATCCCGTCCACCGCCTCCAGCCTGGTCTCCTTCCGTCTGTCCAGTTTGTCCAGCTCCCAAATCTCTCTCACCCCTCCCTCCCCAGAGCCCTTCAGGAGCTCCTCACTGGTGACAAAGGACAGACGCCCCTGTTTACATTTCAGTCCTCCTGAGCTGGCCCCAACTTCACAAACCTTACACTTACTGAGATGGGTCTTGCCACTCCCCACACCAGTGCTGCCCTGTCCCCTCTGTGTGGCTTTTTGCTCTTACATGATTCCCTCTGACCCCCTGCTCCCATGTTCCTTTGGATGCAGGGCACCTGGCCTGCCCAGATCCCGGCCAGGGAAGGAGTCTTCCTCCCCATGACTCCCAGTACACTTTCTCAGTGTCTCCCCTGGGTCACTGGGTGCTTTCTGCCTTAACGAGGGTCATTGCTGGCTGGCCAGAGCAGGTCTCCTGTGGGTAGGGGCTGCACCTGGGTCACTGTCCCCCCAGCCTTGGGCCGGCACGTCGCAGATATCAGTGGTGTCTGTGAAGGGTGAGGTGACCTTGCTTTGTCCGTGCACGTCTTGCTATGCTCCATTCTTGCTGATTATCTTAGGGGAAAAAGCCACACTAAAGGTTTTCCATGTGTCTCTGTTTCTCCTTTGCAAGATGTGGATGAGTGTTCGCCCCCCTCCGAGCCCTGTGGGACGGGACATCGCTGTGTGAACTCCCCAGGCAGCTTCCGCTGCGAGTGCAAGCCTGGTTACTATTTCGATGGCATCAGCAGGACGTGCGTGGGTACGTGGGCATCCCTGCAGGCCTTGGGGGACCCAACCAGGTGGCACCAGAGAGGACACTGTCTGTGGCACCTGGAGTGACCATGGTCCTCATCTGAGAAAATCCCAACTGCAGGCAGACCCAGAGAGAGAAGCCCCCGGGTCAGGAGACCCCCGTTCTAGCTCCAGTTCTGCCACTGCCACGCCGTGTGGCCACTGGCAAGGCCCTCCCAGGTGTGAGCCTGTTCCCCACCTGTAGAACAGGTGCTCTGCTTGACGTGAAACCTCCAAGTGTGTATGAGACTCAAGCCCAAGTCTGCAGATGCCACAGTGTTAGTGATTTCCCACAGTGTTAGTGAGGCACCGCTGACATGCAGGGCCACAGGGCCAGAGATGTGCAATTAGTCCAGGTCAGCAAGAGCCAGAGACGGCCAGGAGTGGAGTCAGGCCCTGCCCGTCCAGCGCCTGCCATCAGCAAACCAGGTGCTCAGGGGAGGCTGGCAGCTGTCCCCGGCCTCCTGGCCAGATTCCGGGTGGACCCTCCTTGTGGGCACTGGGCAGAGGACTGCCGGGAGGGCACGTGTTCGGAAGGAGTGCGAGGCTTGGCCAGTGGGCGGGCACAGCAGGGGTGGTCCCGCCTCCCACTGATCTGCCATGCCTTTGGGACAATTCGCTTTGCCTCTCTTGTCTGAGAAACGAGGCAGAAGGAGGTGAGGGACGAAGGCCGTGACCTGCTGCCATGGGCAGGAGGGCACTGCTGCGGGTGGACCCTGCCTGACGGGACTCCCTCTGTTGCAGACATCAATGAGTGCCAGCGCTACCCTGGGCGCCTGTGTGGCCACAAGTGCGAGAACACGCCCGGCTCCTACCACTGCAGCTGCTCCGTGGGCTTCCGGCTCTCCGTGGACGGCCGCTCGTGTGAAGGTGGGGGCGGGGCATGGGGCAGGGCCAGGTGGTCAGCGACCTCATCCATCTCTCCCCTACACTGCCTTCCTCCAAGGATGGCCACTGCTCCTACAGACCCCAGTGGGGCTGATTTGCGTTTGTGTTAAAGCACATGCTAATTAGCATGTTATTGGGGGATCGCCTGCCTGCCCCAACTTCTCCTGATAACATGACCAGGCCAGTGGGATATGGCTATGAGCACAGGATCTGGGGGCATAAGACCCACCAATTATGTGACGTTGGGGAGAACTGACCTTGATCAGTGTCCTCATGGTGGAAAGGGATTGATATAAAAGCGAAACAAGCTGGACATTTGTGTAAAGGCAGTATGGCAGATTTTATTCAGACCACTGTCTGAGACTGCAGGCTAAATTGATCTCTAGTCCTCCAGAGCAAAAGGTGGGAGGCTTTTTAAATGCTGGAACGTGCTAGAGGAAAGTGGCCAAGGACATTAAGGCAAGGTCACTGTGATTTGGCCACCTGTGTCTGCCAACTGACCCTCGTCAAAAGGAAGGCACCTACCCTCCCACAGAGCCTGGGAGATGGGGCCCTGGCCTCCCTGATGATGGAATGACTCCAGGTCCTTGAGAAAGACACTCCTGAGCTGTAGAATGTACATCTCAAAGGGATGGAGAAAGGATTTACATTTGCAAATTTTTCTAAAGTAAATGCTGCTAAGAAAAAAGGAGGTCAGGGCTTGCGGTCAGGTTTTGGCTGGAACACAGAGTACATTCTTTTGGGAGCGCTGAGGTTTCTCAGGCAGGTGTTTGAAGGGGGCCGGGGCCCTCATACTAAAGACATGGGTTTGGGCCAGTAGAAGCCATGCTGAAGCTCGCCAGGTCTCTTGGTGTGTGGACATTGGACAGTCTTTGTGCTGAGAGTCTTGTAGCTGTCAGATAATGCCAACCTCCCGGGCTGCTGGCAATGGGCTGGGATCACTGGAACAGCACGTTCAGCCCAGGGCTTGGCATGTAATAGGTGCTCAGCAGATGTCACATTCTATCTGGGGATCAGGTTCCATGGTCAGCAAAGTTGAGAAGCCCTTGGCATCCGTCACATTGTCCGCCGTGCCCTGCTATGTGTAGTGCAGTGGCCCAGGAGGCAACTTCTGGAGCCAGACTCAAAATGTGGCAGGTCTTAAAGTTCTGGATTAGGAAAGAGTCCTTACTGATGAGACGGTCACAAGAGTCAGATACTCCAGGGTGTGCTCCAGTGTAATAATTCTCAAACTAGGGGACAGAAGGTGTGGCGGGGTCCTGGGTGCTAGGCTTCCCCAGATATTCTGCCACTTGCCCCTGAGAACCAGACCCAACAAGCGTGTATGGGCAAGGAACTAGATTCACGAGTTGGGAGTCTCTTAGACCTGGGTTCAGATTCCAGTTCTGCCATTTTCATGGCCTTGAAAAAGTGACTCCACATTTCTGGGCCTCAATGTTCTCGTCTGTAAAACAGGGATAGTAGGACCAACCTCTTGCAGGCAGGGTCACGAAAATGGAATGAAATGAAGTGTGTGAAGAGTTTATCACAGGACCAGGTGCAGGATGAAGAGCTGGCATTGTGGAAACTGCTGCTGCTGCTGTTGTTGTTATTACTATTTCTGGCTTGTGCTTCCCCTGGTCACTACTAAGTGACTGAAAAGTAGGTATTCATGTCTGCATTAGTGGCCACCGTTGTGGACACAGAACCAGTGCCTGACCAGCCTGGCCATGTGACTCCACTGAACATTTATGAAGCACCAGCCCCGAGTGTGTAGCAAGAACTCGGCTCCTGCATCAGGGAGAGACTCTAGGGTGTGATGAGAAATGACACTGGGCAGAGGTGAGCAGGTGAGCAGGTGGAGGCCAGGCCAGGAGTGTAGGGGCCACAGAGGTGAAACACGGGGTGAGAGGTTAATGGACATTCCCTTCTGTCCTGCTAGGAAGTAGAGGTAAATAAATGTGAGAAGGAGCATCTAGGCCAGGAGGTGGCAAGTTTTTTCTCTAAAAGCCACATGGTAAATATTTCAGGCTTTGCCAGCCACAGTCTCTATTGCAACTACTCCACTCTGCCGTGGTAGTACAAAAGCAGCCATAGACCATGGTAAAATAATGAGCATGGCTGTGTTCCAATAAAACTTTATTTGCAAAAACAAGTGGTGGGCCAGATTTGGCCCGTGGGCCATAGTTTGCTGTCTTTTTTCTCCTCTAGATGAGTGATAGCCCAGAGTTGCTGAGTGGCGCAGTGGGTTCAGAGCACTGGAGTATTAGGAGTATTGGCATATGGGCTGGGTCACCAAGGGCCTTCCTTGTGCCATCATCTTTGTAGGATGTCATCTAGGAGGTGAAGGAGGGAGGAAAGAATTGGATTTCCATTTGAGAACTAGAATGGACTCTGGCCCCCTGGTGGGGGCTAGATTAGAGGGAGCTGAGACTGGACGCTGTTGCTGTCATCCTGGCAGGAGATACAGGCAGTGGCAGGAATGAAGAGATTCCAGATTTGTCAGCTGTGAGGGGCTGGAGTGGGGGCCCTCTCTCTCAGGGTGACCCCAGGCAGGTCCCTAGCCCCACATCCCAGAACCTCCACCCCTCCAAGTGTGGTACTTGAGGGAGGTGGAAAGGAGATGTCTGTTTGCTGGCCCCCAGTGCCATCAGCATGAGGGCTGCTGTGGAGGCAGGGACATGTGATGTGGCTCTGATGGTGACTTCAGGAACCCTCTCTCTTTCAGACGTAAACGAGTGCAGCAGCAGCCCCTGCAGCCAGGAGTGTGCCAACGTCTACGGCTCCTACCAGTGCTATTGCCGGCATGGCTACCAGCTCAGTGACGTGGATGGGGTCACCTGCGAAGGTGAGCGCGCCCCCTCCCACTAGCTGAGCGGAGAGCACCCCCACCTCACCACGACATGGCAACACGGCAGCTGCGGGCCCTGTATTTCAGAGGAAAGGGCCTGCTGGAATTTCTTCACCTGGAGAAGCTTTGATTTCTGCCTTTGAGGCTGGCGGGTGGTGTGTGGATTTCCATCCAACTGAGGTTTATTTGGGTACACTTCACCTGTCACGGAGAGTGAGGACAGAAGGGGCACAAACCACTTCCCGAACTGTTCTTTAATAAACATGCCATGGTGGCGATGGCCAAGTGTACTGGGACCCTGAGCTGCATGTCCCAGGGCATGGTGGCAGCATGTGGAGGAGAGGTGAGGTGAGGAGGGGCTTAGGGACCACCCACGTCCCTGACGCCCAGCTCTGCCTCTGGCCTTTTGAAAGCTCCTCAGCAGGCCTGGGCCACCGTGTCCTCCTCTGTAACATGGGGGTCAGCCCCAGCCTCACCAGGTTGTTGGAGGATTAAACCAGATCACTCGAAAGCACTTCACACAGTACCTGGCTCCCCGCAGGTGCTCAAAGGCAGCTGTTGCTGTGATCGTCACTATTTCCACGTGAGGTGTATTTTTATAGCGCGTTGTTCTCCATTCACACCCGTGCCCCCCACCACATGCATACTTCACTCCATAAACTTGCCATGTGACCCTGGGCTAGTCCCATTCCTCTCCGTGCCTGTTTGCTTTTCTGACCTGATGGTCTCTGAAGCCTCCTGTGTCCGGCCCTCCCTGTCCTGCTGCCCTTCCAGGCCCCCCCCAGGGGACATAGCCTGGCCAGCAGCTGTGGCTGTGGACCAGGACCCAGGGTGCTCAGGTGGGCTTTGCCGTTGCAGACATTGACGAGTGTGCCCTGCCCACCGGGGGCCACATCTGCTCCTACCGCTGCATCAACATCCCCGGAAGCTTCCAGTGCAGCTGCCCCTCATCTGGCTACAGGCTGGCCCCCAACGGCCGCAACTGCCAAGGTGAGCAGGGCAGAAAACCCCGGGGTCGCTCAGGCCAGGCTTGGGGCTCTGCAGTGTTGGGGGCTGAGGCCAAGCTGGGGGATTGTGTTCTCTGACTCAGGGGCCACACCATAGACGAGGTGCGTTTGGGAGGGGAGGCCTCCACATCCACAGCACACAGGCCCCAGCACACCTGTCCTTAGGGCTGACTGAGCCCCAGGTAAGCTCTGTCGGGCAGGAACACCTGAGCCCTCCCTGTGCCCTCAGTAGCCCCGAGAAGACTGGAACAGGGCTGATGGCCTCTGGGAAGATGCCCGCCAGGGAGGAAAGGGGAAATCAGGCCCCAGAAGACCCCATGCTCAGCACAGTGCTTGCCTGTTCAGTCTTTCATTCGGTCATTGGACGAGCCCTTGCTGTGGGCCAGGCCCTGGGTCACAACAGTGAGCAGGTGGCAGGGCCTCTGTCCCGAGGTGCTGCTCATGGTCCAGGCAAGGGGATAGCCCTAAGGTCCTCATAGTTGTGGACACTCACACTGTGAGGGTCCAGCTGGGGCCAGTTGGCTTCAGGGTGGTCTAAATGATATGGGGTCCACAGCATCTGCTCTGTGTCTAGCCCCTGTTTCCAAGAACATTCTGGGGTCACCATGCATCCTGTGACCGTCCACTCGATACCTGAGAGGGTGCTAAATAGATATTTGTTAACCAGTGGTTCTGGGGTGTACACACTGGCCTCTCATCCAGGAATGGCTCCAGCGGCTGCATCTCAGAGGGGTCTGCCCAGCCCCTTCCTGGTGAGCCCCACACGGGCTGTGGGTCCAGCGGCTCTGGAGGCCCCAGGTTCTGCAGATGTAGTTTCTGGTCAGGAAGGAGGTGACTGATCACAGGCAGCCAGGATCTGCAGCGTTTCCTGGGAGGAACCCGCACAGCCCGTCCGGAGCTCTGGATGGAAGCTGCTTTGTTTTCGCATTTCTGACGGAGTAAATGACTTGCCTTCTCCTGGCCGGGCTTCCTCACCGCAGCCTGGGGTCCTGCCCAGATACAGCAAAACACATTCCTGAGCCATGGCCTTTGAGATGGGGAGTGTTTTTTTTTTGCCACTGAGGATCAGGCACTTGGCACCTTTTAATGGGTGCCTCCCAGGCCTGGTGACATCCCCTAAACCCTACCATTTGGCTGCTCCAGAGTGTCTGTGGGAAGGGGGTGGCTTACCTCTCCAGGGCCTTCTCATTATGGTGTCTTGGGCCCCACTCTGGAATCCCAGGCCTGGTTCTGGTCCAGCCCAAACAGGCACTGACCCCAGGACATGGGGCAATATGTATAACTCTTTAATCCTGGTTTCCTCACTGTAATATGGAGCTGGTAGCTTCTGCTCCTTCCCTCCTAGGATGTCACAAGTCACGTGTGAGGTAAGGGTGACATGCCTCGGGAGCCATGGAGAGGTCCAGGGTGGTTAGTGCATGGACTCCACTGCCATCCTGCCTGGGTTCAAAGCTCAACTCTGCCACTTCCAAAATGTGTGGCCTTGGCAGGTCCCTTAAGCTCTGTGAGCGCCCCTCTAAAACGAGGATCATGACAGTGCTTGCCTCATTGAATCGTTAGGATGATTGAGTTGTCCCTGCTGAGTGCTCCCAGGGCCCATCAGGTAGTGTTTGCTTTTATCATTGTTACGCTCATTCCAGGGATTGTAATCATAAGTTAATACCTTATAAATGCAACTATAAATAAAAGAGCTGGCACAGGGCGCTGCTCCAGAAACCAGCCAGTGGAGGGCAAGGATGGCCTGATCCCTGTCCCCGACCCGATTGGTGGGAGGCCTGGTGCCTCTGTCTGTGGATGGGGATGGCTCCTGTGGCCTCGGCCTTCACTGTGCCGCCTTTGGGTCTCTCACAGACATTGACAAGTGTGTGACTGGCATCCACAACTGCTCCATCAATGAGACCTGCTTCAACATCCAGGGTGGCTTTCGCTGCCTGGCCTTCGAGTGCCCTGAGAACTACCACCGCTCTGCAGACACGTAAGTCCCTCTGGCCCTGCCATCGTTTATCTGTGTCGGCCTTCCTGGTGGTCCATCTCTGGGCCTGGGTGGGAGGTTAGCGAGCTGTGACCAGTGACTTCTGGTTTCCAGGCCCATAAACTCCAGAGAGAATGGTCTCAGAAAGCCAAGGGAGTGACTTCAGATGAGTTTGGAGTCTGTAGTCTTGCTCGCAGGCCAGGCCTGTGCATAGAGCCAAGCAGAAACCTCAGCCCTCTTGTTTCCTGGTGTGTCACCTTGGGCAAGCCCTCTGGGTCTCAATATCCTTGTCTGTGACATGCAGATGCTCCAACTCAGAAGAGCAGGTAGCAATGTCTCTGTGTCAGCCAAAAGCCAGGGAGCCGATGTGACTTGTTGGGGCATTGTTGTTAGGCAAACCACTTGAAAGCTGGAATCCAGCTAGCCAGGTGGCTATGTGGGAGAGCACGGAAGATTCCATGTCCTAAACTTGAGGTGTGTGTCCATGTGTCATTGTAAGCTCACTCACTCCCAGGCCACCAGCGTGTCTGTTGGGGTATCCGGGAAGCACCTTCCTCATGGAGTTGTGAGGACCCCAGGGCCATAATTGTTACCTCACAGCTACTTCGCCCTTAGTTTTGCTCAGTGAGTCTCTTGTGGCACTGCTGTGAGTTGTCTCAGGAACTGGTCCTGGGAGTGAGGACTCGTGATGCCTCCCCGAGCCTGGAGATGTTCACGGTGAGTGCACAGCTGGCTGCCTGCTCCCAGGCCTGGCCTCTTGACCTTGAGCCTGTCTTAGTCTTTTGGCCGGCCGCCCCTCCTGCCTGAGGGTCAATGTCCTCCTTTGATGGTGCATCGGGCTCCAGTGTCTGTGGCTCGGCTCACCAGCCTGGCCCAGTCTGCAGTGTGCTGAGCAGCTCTGGGGTCCCCGGCAGCCCTCATGTTCTCCCTGGCCTGGGGCTGCTGCTGCCCTGAGCTGCTGTCTCCCATCATGTGTTCCTGTCTGCTTGGAAACCTGCCACCTCATTTCCTTCCTGTGCTCGGGCTAGGGAAAAGACACTTCAGGATGGGTTTTGCAAGTCCATAGTGTCCCAAAGACCTGGTGGGTTATGCGGCAGCCTGGCGGGCAGTGGTGGTGCTTTCCTCAGCCATTAAGAAAGTCCCATGTCCTCAGTTTGAGATGTGCAGCCATTTGTCATTGTAAGTTCACTCACTCCCAGGCCTTTGTCGTGTCTGGGTTTGAGGATTCTGCAAGACTGGCTGTGGCTGTGACCTGATTGCTAACTTGGCACACAGTCACAAAACCAAAAGAGGAGGAAGCTGCCCTGCACAGGGGTCTTGATGCCTCCTAAGCCCAAGGCTCGGTAGGTTGGCCTTGGGCACTGAGGTTGGCTGGAATTGGTAGAATCCAGCTCCACCCCTTATATTGGCGTGAGCTCTGGAAGCCTCTGCCACACCCTCAGTGCTGGAGAAAGTCATTCCTTCTTGGGCCTACTGTGTGCAGGCAACTGGACAGACAGTGAGCCCACAAAGGCCCTGTCCCCTGTGCCGGACACCAGGAGTGCATGCAAAACAACAATGATGGGAGAGTATGTGGCATGCTGGGAGGGTGGGGAGGACTGTGGACCCCTGCTGAAGGGCATGGACCAGCCAGGAGCCCAGTGTCAGGCGTGGGAAGTGCGGTCCAGGCCTGGAATCCCCAGTTGAGGGCCACAGGAATTTTTACCTTTGGTTGCCCCATCCCAGTCGGCTGCTGTGGGACCACAGGAGCACCGCGAGCTGTAGTGTGAGCTGTAGTGACAAGTCACTGACAGGCATCGTTCCTTTGCCAGTGAACTGACATGGGTGGGACGCAGGCCAGTGGGCTGGGCAAGGAGGGGCGAACCTTCTCTCAGCACTGCCAACCCCTCAGACCGGAGTTTTCCATGTTACAACCCCTTTTCCTCCTCATCCAAAATCGAAACCTGCTAAAGAATTTATTATCTCACCTTCACAAAGCAATTTTTGAAGTCCAAAAGAGGCATATATAGAAAAGCCCCAGCAGCCAGCACTTCTGTGATTAACACTCAGCAGGAGCAGGGCACTCAGGGCCCTTGACAGGCCAGGGGTAAGTCTCTCTCCCCCAGGCCTCAGCCCCCTCTTCCTTCACGCAGCTTCTGGGCAGTGTCCCTGGCGGCCGAGGGCTGGTAACTGAAGCATAACCCTGTAAGCAGGGCCACAAACCACAGGGCTCGGCCTCGCGGATGTGACCAGGCTGTTCAGGCCCTGACCTCACGATTCCTCCTGCCCACAGGGGGAAGTGTCCAAAGCTGTCCCAGAGCCTGCACTGGGACTGGGAACATCCTCTTTGTCCCTCGGTGGGGCCGACCCCTGACTTTTCGTGGCGTTGAAAGCCGGAGCAAAGCTGCTTCCCGGGGAAGGGGCGCAAGTGAACAGCTCTGGGCCTGAGGGTGGGCAGAGAGGGCTGGAGCCCTCAATGGCTCCTCTGCCTTGGCCGATTCCTAGGGCTTGTCTCTGGAATAACAATCACATGAAAGTCAGGAGATGCCAGCAGGGATGGCCACAGCATCAGACAGCCAGGAGGTGGCCAGAGCAGCTGTGCCTCCCCGGAGAAGGGGGTGGCTTTGAGGGCCTTTCTTCTCTGGGGTGTGGTGGCTTTTGACGATCCTCACAGAACTTGGGGTGTTAGGATCAAATGTGTTGAACTGAAAACCTGGGGCCCATTGCTCTGTAGTGAATGACATGACCCAGGATTCATGGCATGGTGAGCATCCATGGAAAGCAGGGCCTGAGGTCCCAGGGGTCTGGCCCTCCATGCCAGGCAGGGACCAGGGAGTGGTCGCCTGTGCCCTGCTCTGTAGTAGATTTGGTGATTACAGCCCGTCCCTGATCTAGACACACTGGCTAACAAAGATTTTAGTGCAGTTCCCAGTCTGACAGGCAGTTTGCCAGATGCAGTAGTTCCGACTCCCAGGTGTTTCAGTCCATTTGGGGTAGAGCAGGATAGGATCACTGAAGTCAGGAATGACCAGGAAAATCAAGGATGTGTTTGTGCGGCGATCATTGATGAAGCACATAAAAGCTGTCGAGCCCTGTGCTGGGACAGAAGAGCCAAAAACAAAACAAAACACAAAGCCGAAGAGCCTCGGCCCTGCCCTGGGGAAGCGAGTGGTCTGGAAGGAGCCAGCGCAGAGACAGCTGGCGGGGGAAGGGCCCAGGGCGCCCTGCTGAATGCTGTGTCATGCGCTGGGGTGGAAGCTGCGAGCAGGAAGGAGCGTCCCGCTCTCCGGTGTGGGACGGTCTCAGGAGCTGCACCAGAACACCGCGCACGCCTCCCATTCCAGGCCTTCCACGCGCCCCGGGTTAACGCTTCCCTGTGACACACCAAACCCTGTCCTTGGTCAGTCCTTGGTCAGCACAGGAGGCGCTGGGGAAGCCGAAGCCCCTGAGGGAGACTCTAGGGCCACCTACTGACCGGGCGCATCCAGGCCATTTCTGAAGAGGCTGCGTGTGTGTGCGTGTGCATGTGTGCGTGCGTGCGTGTGCACACGCGTGTGTGCATGTGTGTGCGCGTCCGTGTGTGTGTGCATGTGTGTGCGCGTGTGAATGCGTGTGCGTGCGTGTGTGCATGCGTGCGTGCGTGTGTGCGTGCATGTGTGTGCGCATCCGTGTGTGTGTGCATGTGTGTGTGCGTGTGAATGCGTGTGCGTGCGTGTGTGCATGTGTGTGTGTGTAAAGGCTTTCACGTGAAAAGGCCGACTTTGAGACCCAAACCTGCCATCTACTTGCTACAGAATGTGGAGTCGTGGACAAGTTAACTGTCCTCACTGAGCTTCTGCCTTCCCATCAGTGGAGGGCGACAGTGAAGCGAGTTAGTGCAGGGAAAGCCCCCGATGTACACAGCTGCTTTCCCGCACCCTGGAGAAGCACAGGTCACGGACCCCAACACCTCCGCCGTTCTCCAGGGCCATCCTCAGTTTCCCGCTCATCCGAGGCCCACTCTGGTAGAGACGTCTCTCAGATCATGTGGAGTGCTCCCATCTGGCCCGGACCTGGGTGTCTCTGGGGACAGGCTAACCCTCAGCAACACCTGTGCCCACCTTCACTCTCTGGGCTCCCTCCCATGCAGGACTCCCCTCTTCAGCGTTCCCAATCCTTACAGGCCTTTAGTGCCATGGAGCCCAGGGCTGTCCTTTCTAAGAGCTCAGGATGGCAAATAGCCAAATAAATGAAAACCTTCTTATCTGTCTGATTAAATAGCCTAGAAATTGGATGTAAAAAAAAAAAAAAAAAAAAAAAATCCCCCCTCACAATAAATGCCAAATGCCAAATAAACCCAAGGAGCCCAATAGGATGAAAACTTAAAAAGGTGAAAGGGAGATGTGACAGATGACCCGGCAGGATGCTCTTGACTAGAGAATCAAGTGCAGTCAAGATGGTGGAACTTCCTGGAACATGCTCAGCCAGGCCCTACGGGGCCGAACATCTGCTTTCAGAGTGCGATGGGCCTGGAGTTCAGGACACAGCAGATAGTTCCTGTCACCATCCTGTCACAGGAAATTAGGATCTGTCATGGGGAGTCAGTGTCTGTCACCATCACCATTCTGAGCCCTTAGCTGGCCCTGTGGACACAGTTGGGGAACTGGGCCTGGAGCACAAGGATTAGTGATGGAGAACAGGGAGCAGACCTCGCTGTCTGCACCCAGATCTGGCTCCCTCACTCACTCTGTGACCTTGGGAAGGCCACTTTCTCTCTGAGCCTCAGTTTCCTTAGCCAAAAATGGCCCTAGTGCAGTTATAGTGATCACACGAGGAATAGCCAAGCACACGGTCAATGGCAGCAGCCCCGATTGCTAGTGGTGGACACGATCACTTCAAAGGTCGTCTTGGAGACCCACCCAAGAGCCCTGTGTGGCCCTGGCCACTGTCTGGGTGAAGGGCCAGGAGCCCAGATGACCCTCAGAAGGCAGAGTGTGCCTGCTGGGGGCGCCCGGGGTGAGCTCTGCCAGTGAGAAGGGGACACGCCTCACTCTGGCACAGCCCTTGACCCCCCGCCATCCAGTGCCCCCTGAGGGTGTTGGAAGAGGCTAGTGCCTGAGTCAGCAGCCCGGAGGTCCTCGGCGCCTCCCGCAGGTGAGTGAGGGCACTCTTGGCATCGGCTGGACTGGCCAAAGGGGCGGCGGGAGGCCCCGCCGCGAGCCCCCGCTGCCCCGCTTCCCCCGCACTCTTGTTTCTCTGCTTGCTGAGTTTGCCCTAACCCCCCTGTGTCTCCCTGTCCACTTTTCTTGCAGCCACTGCAAGCGCTTGCCTTGCCATGAGAATCAGGAGTGCCCCATGAGAATCAGGAGTTCCCCAAGCTGCCTCTGAGAATAACCTACTACCACCTCTCTTTCCCCACCAACATCCAAGTGCCTGCGGTGGTTTTCCACATGGGCCCCTCCAGTGCTGTCCCCGGGGACAGCATGCAGCTGGCCATCACCGGCGGCAATGAGGAGGGCTTTTTCACCACCTGGAAGGTGAGCCACCACAGTGGGGTGGTGACCCTCACCAAGCCCATCCCTGAGCCCAGGGACCTGCTCCTGACCGTCAAGATGGATCTCTTTTGCCACGGCACCGTCAGCTCCTTTGTGGCCAAGCTTTTCATCTTTGTGTCCGCAGACCTCTGAGCACCTGCTTCGGGCCGGGGGGGCTCCCCTTGTTACTTTCTTCCCCTCCCCCTCCGGGGTTTCAATAAAGTCTTAGCAGGCCACCCCACATGGCGGGCCCCGTGTGCTGGGTTTTCTTTGGTGCGGTTGGGAGTCTCCGTGCTGCGTATTACCTGAGCGTGAGCTGAGCACTTGCCACCCCCTGGTGCCCCCCAGGGCAGACCGAGGAAAGTTTTCTGTAAAGGGACATGTGCCTGGGGGCCGCTGTCTGCAGAGCTCACAGTATATCCCCCCAGGGAGCCCAGGCCAGGGGAGAAAGAGGCTCAGCACATCATTTCAGATGAGTTATCTCTTCTTTCTTTGTGTTGAACACAAAGACTAAAGGTAATGACCAAGAAGGGCCCTCAGAAATTACTGAGCTCAGTCTCCCCTCAATTTATAAATGTGGAAACTGAGGCCGAGAGAAAAGGGCAAGGGCTTGGCCAAAGTTCCACAGCCTGTTGTGGCTGAGGCTAGCCAAGGAACCAGGTCACCTGGCCCTGGCTTGGTTCCTTCCTGTATCACTCAGAGCTGAGCATTTAACTGTGACAAAAAGCTCTATCCTGAGATTCTGACCTCCCACTCTGTCTTGATAAAAAGACAAAGACGGGGTGGAAAACACTGAACACGGCTGCAGCATCTTGGACACGATCTCGCTTAAATGGGGCCGGTTGCTCCACTGTGGATCCCAGCCCTGTGCCAGGGGTGAGGCAAAGGACAGCACAGTCCATGTGGTGCTCATGGGAACCACTGATGAAGTATGTGTCACCTCCAGTCCTGCCGGGCAGGTGTATCATCCTCATGGAGACTCAGAGAGGGTGACTGATTCACCCAAGGTCACACAGCTGGCTTCCAAACCCTGGTTTACCAGCTCCGCAGTTCTGACCATTATCTTCTGTCATCAGACCTCCTCTGTGGGCCTCAACCCAACTGCCCCTCTCATTTCCTCCATCATGATTCCAGCCAAGCCACTGTCACCTGTCACCCTTTGTTGGTCTCCCAGCGTCCATTCAGCTCTCTCTATGACTCATTCTCCGCTCAGCAGCTGGAGTGATCTTTCAGCCTCTGCCTTTATGGCTTTCTCTGCATTTAGGCCGAACACCCTAGATCTTCAACGTGCCTTTCAAGACTGTGCATAACTGAGTCCTTGTATGCAATCTCAGTCTGACCTCAGGTTGCTGTCACCTTGCTCACTGTCCCCGAGCCGAGCCGCACCATCAAGCCCTTTGCTTCCTCAGGCCATTTGCATGTGCTTTGTCCCTGGCCTGAATACTGATTAATCCTCAGCTTAAGTGCACCTTCCTCAGAGAGGCCTTCCCTGGCACCTGGGATTGTGTCTTCTCTGCCAGTCTTTTTCGTAACACTTTCCTTTGTGATGCTTACAACAGGCTGCAATTCCCATTTACCTGTGCTTTGCATTCCTCCTTGCCACCATCCAGAAGGCTCTGTGAAGGCAGGGACCGGGTCTGTCTCATTCAGTGCAGTGTCCCCAGCTCCTGGCAAGGTGCCTAGCACACAGTAGTGCTCCATCCACGTCTACTGAGGGAACGGATGACTTTCTACCCACACTTGCTTATGCCTCTAGAATTTCTGTGGCTTTGCTGATGCTGTTTCCAAGCAGAAGCCTGAAGTGGGGAGCAGAACACCACAGTGGAATCAGGTAAAGGATATTGCAGGGTCCTAAGGTCCTTCCTACGATCATGTGTAAGCTGGGCAGGGCGGGATGGCCCGCCTTGCTGTCTAGTGGAGAAGACAGACATATGCTTAACTCCATGCCTCATGCAGAGGCAGCAGTTAACTAGCTGTGGGAGCATGAACCTTATAGCCAGTCATTCCCATGCCTCCTGCTGTTTTCCATACCTCTCTCCGGTCATGTCTGGTCTGGACTGGCTTCCAGTCTCCCATCTTCCAGTGCATTCTCCAAGCTGCAGCCAGAGGACCTCTGTGAAGGACTGGTCTGGTCATGACCCTCTTCTCTTTAGACCCTTCCATGGTTCTCTTTTCTTAGCAGATGAAGTCCAAATCCCTTGGAATTGCATTCAAGGCCCTGCCTGATCTGGCCTTGGCCCACCTTTTCAGCCTCATCTCCCTGACTCCAGCTCACCCCATGTGCTTGTATTCCAGCCCCACAGAGTTGCTTGCCCTTCCCCAAATGTGCCTTCCTGTGGCTTTAGCATGTGCCGTGCCATCCTCCTGCCAACTGCCATTCTCCTTGCAGACTTAGCTCAAAAGTCACCTCCTAAGGGAAGCCTTCCTCAGCCTGAGCTCCCTGGGCTCCCAGGCATCCTCCATCAGAGTGTATACCCATCATCTTCTGGTTTTACTTGTTTATTGTCCCTACTCTGGGGGATTTTGGGAAGCATGGATTGTATCTGGTTCATTTCTGTGTTCTCTACACCTTTGGAACGTCTGGCTTGAAGAAGGAGCTCACTAAACATGAATAAACGGATGGATGGATGGATGGATGGATGGAAGGAAGAATAGATGGATGATAGATGGAAGAGTGGATGGGTAGATGGATGGATGGATGGATGCATGGATGGAAGGGTGGATGGATGGGTGGAAGGGTGGATGGATGGATGCATGGATGGAAGGGTGGATGGATGGGTGGAAGGGTGGATGGATGGATGGAAGGGTGGATGGATGGGTGGAAGGGTGGATGGATGGGTGGAAGGGTAGATGGATGGATGGATGGATGGGTGGAAGGGTGGATGGATGGGTGGATGGATGGGTGGAAGGGTGGATGGATGGGTGGAAGGGTGGATGGATGGGTAGATGGGTGGATGGATGGGTGGAAGGGTAGATGGGTGGGTGGATGGGTGGAAGGGTGGATGGATGGGTGGAAGGGTGGATGGATGGGTGGAAGGGTGGATGGATGGGTGGAAGGGTGGATGGATGGGTGGAAGGGTGGGTGGAAGGGTGGATGGATGGGTGGAAGGGTGGATGGATGGATGGATGGAAGAGTGGATGGATGGGTAGATGGGTGGATGGATGGATGGAAGGGTGGATGGATGGGTGGAAGGGTAGATGGATGGATGGAAGGGTGGATGGTGGGTGGAAGGGTGGATGGATGGGCAGATGGGTGGATGGATGGATGGATGGAAGGGTGGATGGGTGGATGGATGGGTGGATGGATGGATGCATGATGGATAGATGGGTAGAAGGAAAGAAGGAAGGATGGATGGATGAATGGGTAGCATTTTCGAGGCTTGGTTCAAGTGTCACCCCTGTGAAGACAGCAAGGCACTGCAGGGATCTGGTTGTTCTATTCAATCATCCGTTTGTCATGGTTCAGGTTATTCAGGCCAGAAGGAGCACTTTTGCCTTCATGTCCATAGGAACATTAATAGGTGGAAAGCTGTCCAGGGCATTTGAGGCCACCCAGTAACTTCCTGGCGCATCAGACCGCCTACAATATACTGAGTGACTCTCCGGCTCTGCCTGAACCCACCTTTCTTTGTGGAACTCCCTACCTCTTGAGGTGTGGCTGTCTGTGTTCAAGGACACCTTTGGTTTCTAGTGTGTGCACTTGAGTGCATGCGTAGGGGTGAGATCTGAATGACCTGAGCTCCCCGCTGCCCTGCAGTTCTGGGAGCTGCTGAGCTGTGCTCCTAGATCATGCTCCTGATAGGTGAGACAGTGCAGGAGAAATGAAACAAGAAACAGGAGTTTGAATCTCCTTCTTGCTGTTTACTAGTTCCATGAACTGGGGTAAGTCATCCACCTCAAGACCCCTGTCGTGGATAACTTTGAACATTATGTGAAACAACATGCAGTGTCTGGTATACAGTAGGCAGTCAATAAGTGTAAGTGTTGGTTTCTCCATTCATTGGAAGGTAACTGAGTGTTCTTTTGGTTCCTGATTTAAAGGGGGGTGAAGGTTCAGAGGATTTGGGCGTGTCCAAGGTCACTGCTATGTACAGCTGCCAAAACTTCTGATCCTAGACCTATGCTTTTCTGGCTGTGTCACTGTAGTAAATCAAGCTCCTAAGGAGAAATGATAATAATGATTGTCATTATCATGACGATAATAATGACAATGATGACCGCTAACACATAGTGCTTCCTATGAGCCAGCTCTGTTCCAAGCACTTAACTGCAAGTACTGTTAACTTCCCCATTTCACAATGAGGACACAGGGGGCACAGAGAGGTTAAGTTACTTCCCCAAGGTTCCACAGCTGGTATCTGGTGGGGCTGGGATTCAAACCCATGCAGCCTGGTTTGGGGTCTGTGCTCTGAGACTCTGTCCTGTGCTGCATCAAACGCCAGGAAAAGGACAGCATTCTTGGGATTAGTTAGATTGTTACTTTAGCCTATCTTACAGAGCCCTGGGTATTAGTCCTCCTTCTGTAATTCCCGAGTGCAGAACAGGATATTTTATTAGCTAAAAGAAGAGGAGTGTGGTGTGGAGGAAAGAGCGGTGTGGATGAGATGAAATAATCATGTGAAACTTGGAGCGTGGAGACTCTGGAAAGATGCAGCAGCAGAGTTTTTGATGCTCTCTGGACCTCAACCAAAAAAGACACAGAACAACTAGATAGGAAAACAAAAATCCATGGAAAACATTCACAACAAAACAAGATGACAAGGCATCCCCACAAACCCCAAAATACAGTTCATGCCCACCTGCATGGTATGGGCATCTGTGCAGGACAGAGCAGTGGGAAACAGTTGGAGAACCCCCAAATAGTCAACAGGTGTCCCAGGAAAGTGCAGTAAGCAATGTGGGAACAGCACCTGGACCTGGAGTTTCTGAAACTGAGCCATCACTGCTTCCCGTAAGGTCAGGGACTCACACTAGGAAAAAACTGCTGGGAGTGAAATGAAAAAGTGTGTAGGAGAGAGTAGAGACTATGACAAAAGAAGGTCTGGTGAATGCAGAGGTGCGCCAGAAGGTAAGCTGCCAGGCATAATAGACTGGAGATCTCTGCAAAGTCAGGAAAACCACTGGGAATATTCTTTCTAAAATCTCAGGAAGATGAATTTCCCATAAAGATGATCAACCAAAAAGCATCGAGGTCAAATTCCTTTATTAGTTTCTGTAACAAAGTACCACAAATTAGGTGGCTTAAAATAATAGAAATTTATTCTCTCACATTTCTGGAGGCCAGGAGTCCAAAGCCATGGTGTTGGCAGGGCCACACTCCTCTGAAACCTGTAGGGGAGTTGCCCTTCCTGTAGGAGTGTGCGTTTTTCTAGCTTCCGGTGGTGTGTCAGCAGTCTTTGGCATTCCTCTGCTTGCAGCTGTGTCACTCCAATCTTTGTCACCACATGGTATTCTTCTTGTATGTCTTTGTCTGCATATAGCCCTCTTTTATGAGGACACCACTCATATTGGATTAGGGGCCCAGTCTACTCCAGTGTGAACTTGTCTTAACTAATTATATTTGCAATGACCTTACTTCCAAATAAGGTCCCATTCTGACCTACTGGGGACTAGGACTTCAACATACCTCTTTTGGAAGATCTATGATAACACAAAGTTATGGTTGAATTGTGTCCTCCCAAAATTTATGTTGAAATCCTAACCCCCGGTACTTCAGAATTGATTGTGTTTGGACATAGAGCCTTTAAGGAGATAATTAGGGTAAAAATGAGGTCATATGGGTGGGCCCAATCCAATATGACTGGTATCATCATAAGAAGAGGAGAACAGGAAACAGATATGCACAGAGGGAAAAGCACGTGAGGACAGTGAGCAGGTGGACTTCTGCAAGCCAAGGAGAGAGGCCTGAGAGGAAACCAAACCTGCTGACGACTTGATGTTGGACTTTCAATCTGCAGAACTGTGAGGAAATGAATTTCTGTTGTTTAAACTACTATGATAAAATAATAGTATTTTATTATGACAGCCTTGGCAAGCTAATACACAAAGTAATTATAAGAAAAAGAGAATAAGAAGCAGAGTAATATCCCTCTGGGTAATGAAAGCATACCAGAAAGGCAGGCTCACAGAAGAAATCAAAACTGGAATATTCTGTCTCAAAACAAACCAAAAGTGTTAAGAAAATGATCAAAATATGGAAAAAAATTGTAAGTCAGAATTAGGAAAAACTGAGGCATGAATTAGTAGACTTAGGAAATAATTAAAAATTTAACAAGTGACTTCAGGAATAAGGATGCAACAGGGAAGAAGACAAAAGTGAATAAATACTTAAAAGAAATAGAAGTTGAAAAGAACAAAAATTTTTAAAAATCAAAAAAGAAATAACAGAAGATAGAAAAGGCTTGAAGAAAAAGTGACAGATACTCAAAACAGGCAAAGAAGATTCAACATACAGATAGTAGGAATTTCTGAAGAAGAAACCCAAAACAAGGGGGAGACATGATAGCATAAGAAAGCTTTCCATAAATTGAAAAAAAAATTTTAAATTCCATTTTGAAAAAACACACCACATATTTGAAAATATCAACCCAGAAAAACCAAGACATATTCTAGTAAAATTACTGGACTTTAAAGAAAAGGGTTGGGGGGAGTCAAACTATAGACATATCAACAAAAACAACAAGTACTTAAAAGGGAAAAATATATATTATTATCAGATTCTTTTTTTTTTTTCTTTTCTGATTGCCCGGTACAGGGATCCAAACCCTTGACCTGGTGTTATCAACACTGCACTCAAACCAACTGAGCTAACTGTATTATCATCACACTTTTGGACAGTAATGCTTTATTTCAGTAGAAAATGGAATTAACATACTTAAGATAATCAAGAAAATGTAAGCCAGTGATTTTATACCCAGCAAAACTGACATTCAAATACAAAGGGCACAAATTGCAGTCATGTGTCACTTAATGATGGGGATACATTGTGAGAAATGGATACATTAGGCAATTTCATCATTGTGTGAACATCTTAGAGCGTACTTACACGAACCTAGATCTTATAGCCCACTACACACATAGGCTATATGCTATGGCCATTGTAATCTTATGGGACCACCGTTATATATGCAGTACGTCATTGCCCTAAATGTCATTATGTGGCACATGACTGTGTTATCAACATGCAAACATTAAACAAAGTTTTATACACACACACACACACACACACACACACACATGTATGTTTAATATATATTAATCTGTATTTTACTTGTACAACTTCAACTAAATGAGACTTATAAGGGAAAGAAGACAGTATGAATCATTGTATGCTTAGACAATGTAGATATAGCACATCTATTTAAAAACTGAGTAGAACAGGGAGAACATATCAAAAAATTATTTTCAGTAATTATGTTAGTGATGGTAATTTTAGTATCATTTTTCTGAGACGACTGTTTCATGTGGGACAAACTAAATGAATAATTATGGGGTAATCTACCCTTGCCTGTGTTTTTGTGAACCAGGATTTCTGATGTGGAAGAAAGAATATTCTGCTGTAATACAGAGGAGATTAAGTTAAAAACCATGAGGTCCTTTTTTTTTTTTTTTTTTGTCATTGTTTGAATTCACAGTGTATTTGTCTCTAAAAATGTCCACCGAAGAGTCCTAGAAACAATGACCAGCCCAGTAGCACTGAGCATCTCTTGTATCTAGAGTGTGGTATTGAAATACTATTCTCCACTAAAAACAAAAAGCAAAGAAAAAAAACCCCAGGACTTAAAGGGGAAATGACTGATCCCAGATCTGGGACAGTAAAAGCATAAGATGAGCTGGACCTTCTTGTCATGTTGGATAACAAGAAAGAGATGAAAGACTACTAGGGCCAGGTGGAAAGGACCCAGGAGACAACGTCATGTTCCCTCTGGCCGAAGATGGGAGATTTTGAGCTTGAATGAAGGATAATAATTGCAGTGGATCAAACCTCATCAAATTGGTTTAAATCGTGAGTTCATACTGATATTTTTTTCTTAAAAATTTATTTGGAGAATGATAGAGAGTTCATTATCCTGAAAACTCATAAATACAAGGAAAGAATCAAGTATTGGTCTTGCTTTTCCTCTGTGGAACTATATTTCCTGGTAACCAAATATCAGTAGCACATGAGGAGAAGCATCTCTTTATAGCAGTATTTTAACTAATAAATGAAAATGAGATGATAGAATCAGACAGCCAGCATTTTGCAATCCCCACTGAATCATTGCATCTAATCACAGCATCAACAGCTGCTGGCATCACAGAAAGAGAGACAACCAGACTCCATGGGCCCTGATGGAAGACAGACCACCCCTGTCATCCTGCTGAAGGGGCTGGGCCTGTGTCTCATCAGGCCTCTGGATCTGGCTGCCAATGTGCAGGAAATGCAGAGGACAGAGGAACATGCTGAAGGGCACCATGAAGATGCAATCAGCAAAGTCCAGACCACAGGAAACTCTACAGCTCAACTGCTTTGGATTCTTTAACAGATAAATTGCATGGAAAATAAAGGGGTGGAGAGGAAACCCATAGATTAAAAAAGACTTAACAAACAACAAAAACTTGTTCATGGACAAGTCTAAATGACTGTGTCTGGAGATACACACTTGTGTGATAAAACTATGAAGAAACCCAAATAGGGGATTGCTATGGGACTCAGGCCAGGGGTTACGTTTGGGATGTAGGAGGGGGTCACATCAATCTGGCACACACGAGGGGACCTCAGGTGACTAGCCGAGTTCTCTTTTTTGACTGGGGTGGTGATTATAAAGGCATTTGCCTTATGACAACTTATTAAATCATACCTTCATTTTATGTAGTTTTTGCATCTGTGTTTCATTTTATGATAAAGAGGTTTAAAAAATATGTCTAGCACAGTGCCTGGGACGTAGACCTATAATAAACGTCGGCCTCTTGTCCTTCCTCCCAATCATTTGGCGATGGGATTTGACTTCTTCGTGCGGGTCCCAAGCTCGGCACGTTATGCACACTCCCTCACCGGTTACCCCTGCCCCCCACCAAACCGTGGGCTCCAATAAGGCAGGATCGTGTCTCCCTTGTTCACTTTGGTTCTCCAAGCGCCTGGTGCCCAGGAGGCACTCAAAACACACTTGTTGAGCAAGTGAATCTATGAGTGTGTTTTGCAGCTGTAGATGCAGTCGGTATGTGTCAAAGTGTGCTTATCCACAGCCAGGGCAGATGGAAACCAGAGGGTGTTTCCCATGTTTGGATCCTGGTGCAGTTTGCTAGGAGGGCCATGAGGAATTCACATGGAGCAGCTGGGCTGCAGAGGTCACCATGGTTCTCCAGTGGAGCTGTCTCTGCTCCTCCACGGACCTTGGTCCCTGTGGCAGCTGTGGCCCAACTTTCCCATCAGCCTTGTGTGCTGTGGTTCCCCTTAGGCTCCGCCAGGAGAAGACAGACACCGTGCGCTGCATCAAGTCCTGCCGCCCCAACGATGTGGCTTGCATGCTGGATCCGGTGCACACCATCTCCCACACTGTCATCTCGCTGCCCACCTTCCGCGAGTTCACCCGCCCTGAAGGTGAGTGGAATTGGTCTGGGAGGCCTGTCCCCCCACCCCTTCAGGGCCTCCCTCTGCTTGGGCTGAGAGCTTGGCTACAGGAGCCATTCCTTATAAGATGTGGTTTGGGATTTGAAGTGTAGATCCTTCCCTGCCACTGCATCTCCTCCATGTACCCAGATGGCATAGCTCCATTTCAGCCCATTTCTGGGTCTCAGTTCAGGGGTCTCTTCTCATGGGTAACAACTGTTCTGCAAATAGCTATAAAGCATTCATTCTGTGCTGAGCGCAAGGGAGTCAGGGAGGGCCTCTGGGAGGAAGTGACTTCCACGCTGGGAACTGTGTGGTGACTGCATGGTGAGTAAAGGAGAAGGGGAGAGGAGGGTGCCAAGCAGAGCGGGACACCGCTGAAAGGTCTGGATGTATTTAGGGGCAGTGTTGGCATTTGAGGAACTAAGCGAAGTATTTGGTAAGAGATGGACTGGAAGGGTAAGCAAGAAATTGGAGTTGGGGCTTTGGGGAGACATTGAAATGTTGCAACTGATGAGATTTGCATATCGAAACATCCCCTGGGATAACTGGGGGCAGATGTACTGGAGGGGCTGGACTGGGAGTAATGTGGTCGGTGTTCCCATGCCCCGGCCTGCTCTGAGAGAGCTTGTGGCATGCTGTATAGACCTGCCATCACAGCACCCTTTCCCTGGTATGAGGCCGGGCTGCATGCTCCAGAGCCCCACAGAGGCTGCAGGTGGAGCTCTACCCTGCAGACCTCGCTTCCAGGTTGTGCAGCCTATGTGCTGGGGCTGGTGTGGTCCCCAGCCACCCTCTCCTCGGTGGAGTCTCCATCCCTGGCCTTCAGAGGAATATTAGTTCATTCAGCAGATGACAGCTGAGCCTCCTGCGTGTCCAGCTCTGGGCCAGGCTCTCGGACATGGTGATAAGAAAGAGCCCTCAGACACTCCCGGGGAAGACATACAACCAAGCCAGCTGTGACAACACCTGTGTTTACACTAGGACAGAGGAGCCTGGTTGGTGATGGGTGGGGAGGGCGGGAGACCCCGAAGACATGGTTGCTGCAAAGAGCAATCCCAAGCTCGCAGCTACCTACCCGCTGGCTCATTCCTCTAGAAAAGGAAAGGCAGGCAGTCTTCACAGGGAGGCACAGACTTGCTTTGGAGAAAATCACTAGCTGGTATTTGCCTTGTGCAAAATGATGGGGTTTCACCAAACCACATACAAATCCTTCCCAAATCCCTAGTGGCTGGTTTTGTGGCCTCCCTGGCCAGTGCTGATCTGTGGGTTGGTTACCCATGGAGCTGAGTGTGGTTAGAGACACCTGTTAGCATCCCGGGCCCAGAAAATCCAGATCCTGACCTTTAGCATTGAAATGACCTTTAGTGGGCAACAGCCATCTTCCTTCTTTACAGATGAGGAAACTGAGGCCCAGAGATAGGACTCCCCTGAGATCACCCAGACCAGGGTGGATTCTGGGCCTTCACTCTTGGCTTCACTGTCAGGTGGTCTGGGAGATGGACGCAGCCACCAGGCCGCCCAGCCCACCCTGCGGAGTGGCTTGTCTGACCCACGGCACTGCAGGCAGGACAGGGGACTGCTCCTTTGGCCTTTCTGCCCTCTCCCTGTGTCCCCTCATCTACCTCTTTCCCCCCAGCTTCATGAATATTCATGACTAATTACCAATTCAGCGTTGATTAGCTCCCTGACCTGGAGGAAGATCTGAAATCTCTCTAGACCTGACTTTGCCCACTGATAAACACGGAGAGGCTGTGATGTAGGCTGCTCGGGACCCCACCTTCTCCACGCAGGGGTCATGCCCCGTTGTGAACGGCTGCTTGTGTTAGGTCCTCGTTATGGCAGGCGGGTCCCTGGGGTCGACTGGGCCCAGCACTGCACCCTTTCCCACGCCCTGCCCTCTCGCTGCAGAGATCATCTTTCTCCGGGCCGTCACGCCACTGTATCCTGCCAACCAGGCTGACATCATCTTCGACATAACAGAATGGAACCTGCGGGACTCCTTTGATATCATCAAGCGCTACATGGATGGCATGAACGTGGGTGAGTGGCCGTAGACATGCCATCTGTCCAGACGCCCCTCCTCCTCCACACCCAAAAGATTAGCCGAGGCCTCCTGTGCCAGTTGGGCAGGGAAACCTCTCCAGAGTGGTGGAGCCTGCCCAAGATCTGATCCTGGCTGTGCCACCAGCTCTCCTGGTGACCCCTCTTGGCCCCACTCTCCCCACCTAGAAAAGGGGTGGATTAAAGAGACCGCTGCATCTCACAGCTGTGAATTTCAAACGATGTCACACAAGTGAAGCACTTATCCCAGGGCTTGGCACAGTCCCTCACTCAGTGGGAGCTGATATGATTCTCTTTCTGTTGGTGGAAAGTAGGAGTCAGAGGACCTGAGCTGTAGGCACAGCCTCGAGACTAACTGGACTTGCTGTGTGACCTTGAGCAGGTCCTCGTCCCCTCCCCACGTCTCAGTTGGTATGAGAACCAAGGTCCGATCGTGGCTCACAGCCCCTCTGAACGCGGAGCCCGCTGCCCTTGCTCCCGAGATTCGGTGTCAGAGGTGCAGAGAGGAGGGCTGGGGCGGAGGTGAAGGACGCCTCTGTGGAGGTGGCTCCTGAGCCGAGGACTTGGGTGAGGAGGAGGTAGAAAGGGTGAACCAGGCAGAGGGACCTGCTCAGGCCAATGCCCAGAGGGAGAAGTTAGTGACTTCAGGAAAGGGCACATAGTTCACGCTGGCTGGAGAGAGGGAGGTGACTGTAGAAGTCCTATTGTTTACAGGCTGGGGACATTGTATATAGGCTGGGACAGGACCCTCCATGTCTGGAAATGGGCTTTGATTAGAACCTGCACATCTGAAAAGACATCCAGAGCCTCTCCACTTTGTGAACTTGTTTCCGTCGTTCATAGTACCTCTCCTGAATTGTCACATTTTAAATAATTTAAATTATTGGACAATGAAAACAGTCACCGCTGCCATTTTGGACTTAGATTTATACTCTGAACACTTTGATAGCAGCTAGGCAATGGAGCGGCAGTCCCTGCCCTCACCTGGGCCTCAGTTTCCCTGTGTGAATTGGGGAGAGTGTGCTTCATAGTCTCTTAGACTCTGGATTCTGTGAGGTCTTGACCAGAACCAGCATCCAGGCGGTTGCCCCTGGGGAGAGCGTTTTGGGGACGTGGTCTCCAGGTGGCGCTGTTGGATCTCAGAACCTTAGTCCCTACCGCCCCAAACACGACGATGGTTGTTAAACTGACAGCTGGAGAAAGGGAATCGTTATTCCCCTCTTGCCAAAGAGACATTTATAGCAACTTTACAAGCTCTTAGATGGGTTTGCATGTTGTAAACATGACTGAGTCATTTGGGGGCTCCCCACCCCCAGCCTCCTCCTCCGCTAGTTGGCAGCAGGAATAATTAGTTAATTACAATTAATGGTACATTAGCCCTTGCTGGGATTCCAAGGGAAAGAAGCACATTTTGGTTGTCAGTAGTCATAAAACTTGCTTCTTGCCCCTGAGTCCCTGCCCTCTCTGGGCCTCAGTTTCCCCATTGTAAAATGAGAGTTTAGATAGAGACCTTAAAGTACCTCTGGCCTCCTGTGAATGAGGGCGGACAGGAGGAGGTGGGGTGTGTGCTGCCTCACTGGGGTTAGGGGAGAGCCCCCTGACACAGGCACACAGAAGCCCACCATGTGCCAGCCCTGTTCTTGACGCTGGGCCTGCAGGTGTGGTGTGACACGGCCCCGGCCTGGGGTGATTCCCAGCACTGGGAACCGTAGGAGTTTGGAATCATGAAACCTTCCAGTTTCTGAATTCTTCCTGAGCTGAGTCTGTACCAGACCCTGGGCCAGGCCTTGCAGATACAGAGATGGATAAGTAGCTCCCAGCGCCTGCCCCTTAGGGCTCTGCATCCCAGCAGGGGAGATGTCCATAAACGGATCATCAAAATATGATGCTGAGACAGGCATGCACAGAGAGACCCCTAGGGTGCTCTTGGGGGCGGCTTCCTTGAAGTTTTTGCATCTTCAGTTCTTTAGTTCCAGCCAAATTCATCCTTGGGGTGGCCTGAGTCAGGAGATTGGGCAGCAGCCAGGCCTAGAAGCAGCACCCACCAGTGCCTTTCCCTGTCTGCACTCCAGACAGAACCAACATGGGGGTTTCTGTTTCTCAGCTTCCCACCCACTGGGGCAGAAAATCCTCCATGTCAGAGCCTAGAGGCTCCTGGAGACCGTCTCTTCCAACCCTTTCTTCTGTAGAAGGGGAAACTGAGGCCCAGAGAGGTGAGGGTACTGCCAGTCTTCTCACAGTGACTCAGGTACTGCGGGCCATGGAACGGAGCCCCAGGGTGTGAGAAGCGACCACAGGTGCCATCTCCTGCAGAATGCTTCCTGGGAATGGAATGTGCCTAAGGCCACAGGGACCGAGTGGCTTCCCCTCACCGCACTTGGTCACGGGTGCCCTGGTCTTTGGAATTCCAGGCTGGGGCTGCATGGGGGAGGGCCCAGCCTGGCCCTTGAGAATCCATCCTGCCCATAGCCCGTTTAGCAGGTGGGCCCCCAGCCCCTTGCACTCCTCAGCATGTTGTAGATGTGCCATCTGGCTGGGCTCCTGGAGTTTACCTGGTGCCAGTGTCATCTCTCAGATAGAGGACTGAGCCAGAGGGGGCCAGGTCCCACTGAGTGGGTAACTAGGCCAAGTTTCTGGGGGTGCTCCTGTCTGTACCCACTGGTTGCTCATCTTGTTTCTCCTTCCTGGGCTTCCTTATCCTCTACCTCCTGCGCTTTCCTCTTCTGCCTCAAGTAACTTCTGCATGCCCTGGGAACTTCGTCCTAGCCTCTGGAGGTGGCTCTCCCAGCACCCAGCTGGACTCGGGCCCAGGCATGAAGCAGCCCTGGGAACGTGGGGTCGAAGCCTCGCCGGCCCCTTGCCACCCATCCCTGAGCGCACTCACCCCTGCCCTCATTCAGTCCTCACAAGTACCGCCAGGAAAGGGACCTGAATGTCTCCCTCCCTCAGGCAAAGGAGGGAACTGAGTTAAACGAGTGACTGTGCGCTGGAAGAGCCCACAGCCCAGGATGTTTTCAAGCTCGTCAGCAGCGTAGTTCTCATCTCAGGCAGCGTCTTGGACAGAAACTCGCTCCGCCAGTGGAGAGGACAAGGCGTTTTCCGGGGCCTCTCAGGCCCACATCTGCTGCTCCCTGCTGTGGCGTGGGAAGCCCCTGAGCCCTGGAGACCTGCCCACTCACAGGTGCCCGCTGAACACCTGCCCACTCTAGGCCATGCCTTGTGTGGACACTGGCAGTGGGGTCAAGAAGGCTTCCCGGGAGAGGGGAGGCCTGAGCTGAGTCTTGACGTATGCGAGGGAGCAACCCTTCGCACCCACAATGCACCAGGAGCTAGTGTTTCGTCACCACCATGGCCTTGTGACGCGGTGGGATTATCCCCACTGACAGATGAGGGAGCAAAGGCCAGAGAGGACAGGAGACTTGCCAAGGCCACTTGGTACCAGGGACCAAGTGGACCGGGAGCCCCCAAACACTGCACTTTCCCTCCGCTGGAGTCCACAGATGGCTCGTGCTGACTTGGGCAAAATTGCTGCGAATTTGGGTGTCCCAGAAAAATAACCAGCATGCAAGCCACCAGATTCCAAGGCTACTGTGCGCAGTCCTCCTAGAGTAACAGAAGGAGGAGGAGCAAACGACCCCAGTCGACTAAGAACCTGAAAGGGCCAGGTCTTCCTCTAATGTATCCTTTAAAGACCAGTTCTTAGTGGGGATCAGGAGACTGTGCAGCAGGGGCTGAGCTGCTGTCTTTGTAAAGCCCCGGTGCATTCCTCTTTAACCAGCTGTCAATGAAAAATGATGGATGCATTTTCAACCTGTGCAAAAATGCTCTGTTAATGCCTGAGGTATTCTCGGGCCACTACAAAGCCTTCCTTACCCAGCTCTGGATTCATTCTTAGCTCTGAGGGTAGAGGCTGGAGTTGGGGGTGCTCCAGGAAGGGGTCTTTCAGGTAATAACTCCTGATGATGACGAATGGGAGAGCCCCAGCCGTGACAGGCACAGGCCGTATATTATCAGCCTGCGGATAGTACCAAAAGGCAGCCTGGGGCCACCTGGGCTCCCGGGGATGCTGGGCTATAGCTGGTGTCTGAGCCTCAGCCCTCCCTCCACCCTCCTGATCACCATCTCTTTTTGACTCTCTGCTCCTCTAGGGAAGGCAAAATCCGTCTATAACGAGGGAAGGCTTTGCCAACATTTCTGTTAAAACCTCACCAAAGCCAAGAGGAGCTAGAGAACATTGAGGTTAGTTTATTTGTTGGCCCACTGCCTAATTTTGCAGGTGGCCTGCCTGATCCTTGGGCCTACAGGGTTGTGACCGCGAACAGAGCTGACTTAGCAGCATTTTGCCAGCCAGCTGTGACAGCAGAGATGTGACAATGGAGCAGTCAGAGGAGGCTTCTCAGAAGAGGTGACACAAGTGCTGGGTCTTGATGGCCAAGTAGGAGGGTGCCAAACAAGGAGGCATTGCTGGGCCAGGGCAGCACGGCGAGAGGCAGGGCCATGCCCTGGTGGACGTTCCTGTGAGCCATGGGGAGCCACTGGAGGTCTGGGACGCTCCTTGGGAGGCATGTACTGCCCATGGCGCTTCTAGGTCCTGCTGCTATATTTAACCTGCCAGCCTCTTGCAGCACGAGATGGTGGTTATCCCTACTCAGCAGAACAGAATACTGAGGCCAGGGGAGCTAAGTCACTTCCCAGGATCTCCCAGATGGGGAGTGTGAGAACCAGGGTTAGATCTGGGGCCACCCAAGTCCAGGGCTTCTCATCCCTGTGGCCTGTGTGAAGTCCCATTTTTCTCTGGTCTATCTATACCGGCTGGTGTCTACAGCAGCTGGCAACTACACTGGCTGGTGTCTGTTGGCATACTTGGGTCTGGGTCCCTGGCAGACTTTATAAACAGTCACAACACTCCTGGCCATGGGGTCTTGGGTTCTGGGCCACCCCTTTATGAGTACAGACCTCTCTTAACGTTCATGCGGTCAAGATATGAGGTTCAAAATGTCACTACTCTGAGGAAGGGATGAGGTCCTGGAACGTGCCTCTCCAGTCCTTCTGGCAAGTGCCAGCTCATCCTTGCTTGCACAGGCAGCTGTACCAGGGGCTGCTGCCTGGACCCCTGGGCCTGCCTCCTCCCCATCTGCTGGCGGGGGCTGGTGGGGATCGAGGTCCTCCAGGAACCCTCTGAGCTTGTGTGGCAGCACCACCCCCATCAGGCAGATGCTGGGGTTAGCTTCAATTTAGGGAGGTTGTGTATAGGCTGGGGCCGGATCCTCCCTGGCTGGGAATGGCTGTGATTACAGTCTGCACATCTGAGACGACATCCAGACCCACTGCATGCTGCAAATTTGTTTCTGGGAAAGGCCTCCGGTCTGATTTGGGTGGGGGGCTGTGGAGGGGTGTGTATATGTGTGAGTGTGTGGGGGTGAGTGTGGTCGGGTGGGTGAGTGCGTGTACAGACAGTATTTGATTTCTGAGATGTTTTTTGCTCTCTGCCTTAGAGAAAGGACCACCCTACATTATTGAGGCCCGGCCTCATGTCCCCAGCCTGAGGCTTCCCTGAGCCCAGGGACAGGATTTGGAGATTTTGCTGACATTTTGCTTTGGAGTTGCTTGGTGCCACCCATCAGTCTCTTCACCCTCCAGTGCCCAGAGCCCCTTCACAAGCACCATGCCTTAGCTCCTGACATGGGCGAAGCTGGCCAGGCACCAAGGCAGCCAGGAAAGTCTGAACGAGTGAAGAATTGAATGACCAGCTGGCTCCCCTTAGAGACAGTTACCTATATTAGGTTTAGGAAGTAAATGCCCTAAGTACAGACTCCCGTTAATGTGGTTGGATGAAGCAATTTATGTGAGAGCTCCTGGTAGTGCTGGGTGCAGAAAGTAAATACAGCTGCAGTGAGATGCTGTGGGCTCAATTCTTGGTTCTGTGTTTCTAGCTGTGTGACTTTAGGCAGGTTACACGCCCTCTTTGAGCCTCAGTTTTCTTCTCGGTGAGCTTGCCATAGTAATACTTGCCTTGTGTGGCTGTGAGGACAGAGGCAATGCTGTGTCTTAACACAGGATGAGAGTGGCCCAGCTCAGGAGTTTGTCAGGAGGATGAATGAGCCACTGGGAGGAGGCGGAGTGGAGCTGGAGGGCTGGTGAGAGCTCAGAGCCCCCTCAGGGAACGGCAGGCCAGAACAAGGACCACGGGACTGTGCCAGGACCGTTCACCCCGGGGTGGCCTCAACCGCCTGGGGGCTTTTAATAGGCATGTCCCACGGCCTGGGCCGGTGGGTCTGGCCAGGCCTGAAGGAGGACGGTGGAGGTCGTGCTCCCAGGCCTGTCACCCTGGAATTATATTATTCACTCAGCAAGAACATCCTGGGTCTCTGCTCCATGCCAGGCCCTGCCCTGGGTGCTAGGGAGCAAACTTATATCCAGGCCCCAAGATCCTGCTTTCCAGAAGCTGCCTGCTGGCTCCCCAAGCATCCTGCCGTCTGAGTTCCTGCAGCTGAAAGTGCTTGTATTTCAGGGGTTGGCTTCGTCCCCGCTAATGTCTCAGTTAGAGAGAAGTGGTGTGTAGCAGGGTTGCCACGTACAGTTGGATGTGCTGTGTGCTGCCAAACTCTAGGGGGCACCATTCACAGCTTAGTCTATGTGCAGTGCACACCCTGCTCAACTGTACACAGCAGCCCCAGTATAAGGGCTTGTGAGCAAAGATACGTACCTAGCTGTCCCTCTCCCGCAACCAGGCCAGGCCTCAGTCAAGCCTTAACGCCTTGCTTCCCCGGCCATCTGGCTTCAAGTCACCATCAGGCATCCCAGCTCGCAGGGCCCAGATTGCCTCTTTAAAATCATTACCTCTTAAGGGGTTAAACATGAGCTGCTGACCCTGTACTGCAGCCTGATTTGGAAAGTTTGGCCCGGGATCAGTACACATTACGAACGAGATTCAGAAATTCCACCTAAAAACAACAGCGTAGCCGTCCCTGCCCAGTGATGAGTGATTGGCCCTGTCCCGGCTTTCACGGCAAATCCCAGGGATTAAGTGCTTTCTCTTCTCTGGGAGGCACAGCCCTGTCACCCCGGGGGCCACACCCTGGCCCACAGCCAAGTTGTTTCCCAGGGTGATGTGCCCAGCCTCCTCCCGGCCTGGGATGGCTGCAGCTCGATTCTGCCTTGAGGCTCGTGGTGTCGCTGAGAGTGGCGGGAGGTGGAAGACAGGTCAGGAGGACCTCTCAGAGGGGACGAGACAGCGGGATGGAAGGGAGCAAACACCTTCTGTGCTGCCTCTGCTGGGACCCCATGGAGCAGAGGTGGGGTCGAAGGTGTCAGGCCCGGTGCTGTACCTGACTGCATGACCGCATGACAACTCCAAGGCGACAGCAGTTATTCTCCAAAGAGCTCTGAGGAATGTCAGGTTCAGAGACTCTCAGAGGTCACCCTGGTCACACAGCTGGTGACCGCTCCCCCAAGCTGCAGCTGGCCTCCTCAGAGGGTTTGGTGGGGTTTAATGGGGCACAGCCTCTGCTTTTGAGCCCACCTGAGTGAGGCACACAGGGGCCACAGGGGGCCACCCCAAACCTCCCTGCTCCTGCCGTGGGCAGCCCTGGCCGGCCTGTGCTGCACCTACAGTGGCACGAATGGCATCCGCTCAGGGGCCAGGGCTCGGCCCGAGGAGGTGCCTTGTCCATGTGAACGCTGCACTCCAGAGCAAACCACAAGCCACAGCCCAGGACCAGGCCAGGGAGGGTCACTGGGGTGCAGCCTGCCCCAGCAGCCCCCCAGCGGCCACCCCTGAAGGAGAAAGTGTAGTGGGGAGAGGAGGCCGCCCCGCCCATGCTGAGCCCCAGGGGGTCTGCCGCACAGAGACCACGTGGCCAAAAGAGTTTGGGTAGTTGCACAGTTCTGCGTTGGCAGTGTGCCATGGCGGGGACTGTCACGGCCCGCAGGAGGATGGAAGGGGACAAAGCTTGAGGTGCAGAAGGTGTCTGCAGGACAAGGGGCAGCCAAACTGCATGAGTGCCGCTGAGAGTCAAGTCACATGAGAACCAAGGGGTCACCGTGGCGAGGCTGCTGGTGACACTGACAAAGCCTTTCAGTGGAGCCGGGTGAGGGAGGCTGCACTGGAGAGGGCACGCCAGAGGCAGTGCTCCTGGGGAGCTCCTTCTAGAAAGTCTGTCGTGAACAGGAGCAGAGAAGCATGTGTGCCGGCAGGAAGGACAGAGTGAAGGGAGGACGCTGGGAGCAGGTGTGGCATTATGAGTTTCTCACTTGACTTTCTCTTCCACCACACTGAGTCCCTGGAGGGAAGTCCCTAGAGCCAACATGGGGTCCATTTGTACAGCGCTCCCCTCTGTTGCCCTGCTTGTCTTTGTTTCTTGCACACACACGTGTGCTCACACACAGAGCAGACACATCCGCTGGGAGGTAACCCAGGCCCGGCTCCCGGCAGGTGCCCATGCCCGACTGCAGGATCCCACACACCTGCTGACTTCCAGTCACCAAGGGGTTAAAACAAGCCCCAGAGCAGCCTCTTAGCATCTCCAGAGCGCCTCACCGGGATGGTCTGTGTCCAGCTGGAATGATTTGTGACCCTCTTACTGCTTCTGTTTTGCACCTTTTGAAAAGCCTTTGATATCAACAGACACATTCATAAATTATTCTGTTTTTTAAAAAACGAAATGTTTTAGCTAAACAGCAATAGACGCATGGTCTGCAAAATTAGAAAAAAAGAATCTGGTGATGATGTGAATCTTCCGACGGCCTTGCCTGCCCACCGTAAATATGTTAAAGGACCCTGACAGCCACTGTCACAGACAGCATCCTGTGGCTCGACAGCAGAGGGGGATGTCAGGTGTTTCCAGATGGACTCTGTTAGGAACATTCCCTCCATGACCAAGGCTGAGAACTCCGAGTGTCACAGTCCTCAAATTGATGGCAAATCCTCCATGGCACTTGCTGTGTGCCAGGCACTGTTTTGAACATGTTATGTATACATTTATGTCACTTGCTTCTCATAGCAAACATATAGGTGATTATCCCCATTCTCCAGATGAGCAAACTGAGGCACAGAGGGGGTTCCAGCCCACGTGACATGACTTCAGATTGCACTCAGCTTATTGGGACTCAATATGGCGTTCCTACTGTCATGACCTTCCTGGGCAACCTCGGTCAGGAAAGAGGTCTACTCTTCGAGGCATGGCCCAGCCCTGAAATCTCACAGCAGTCACCTCTGCATCCCTGACAGCCATGAGCATGTTCCGTACAGTAGGTGCATAATAAATGTTCAGTCAGTGGTGAGATGATCCTCTTTCTGAGGATTCTGTGTGCGTGTCTCAGGTGCTGGGAGAGCAGCTGTTGTCCTGTGTTGGACAACAGCTTGGATGAAGAGACACTGATCTTGCTCTAGCTTGGGGGGCTCTGTGCCATGGCCCTGCCAGCGGGAAGCCCCCCTCTGTCCTGGACCGGCCCATCAGTGCCCGTCGGGAAGGAAAAGAGAAGGTGATGTTTCTCAGCAAACCTCACATGTCCGTCCTTGCTGAAGTCCAGCTCCAGGGAAAGGTCCCCACGTGATCCAGCCCCTGCCCCTCGTCCCCGCGTGATACAGCCCCTGCCCCTGTCCGCGTACGCCTCTTCTCTCTCCCCTCCCTCCTTTACTCTTGTCCACTCGGGGAAACTGAGAGCGCCAGCTGCCTTGTGCTCTCGCCGCTCCCTCTGCATGAGCCCTGCCCCAGCCTCTTTCTTGCCTGGCACCTTGTCCTTCAAAGTTCAGCTCAAGGTTAGCCCGTTGCTGAAGATTCCACAAGCACCCAGTGACCGGTTTGGGGTGAGCGTTTCTCCCTAGTTCTGCTAAAGCACCTTTGCTTACCTCTACCCACCTGTTCTGCCCCTCTCACCTGTGCCTGCTTTCCCAGTGGGCCGAGAGCTCCCCGAGGACTCAGACCAGAGCTGGTCAGGGTCCGTAACCCCAGCACCCAGCACCTGCCCAAGCGAGTGCTCTGTGCCTGCCAAGTGAATAAACAAAAGAGTGCTCTGCTCCACCAGGCAGGCTGGGTGTGGGGTCCCTGCTCTGCACTCACTAGCTGTGTGCCAGGTGAGCCTCAACCCCAGGGGACCTTGATCGTGTCTGTAGGAGGAGGTAGCACAGCCTTAACTCCTGGAAGGCAGAGGCAGGATTTGACCCTCTCTTGGGTTTCTGGGTTTTTTATTTTATGTCAAGTTGGCAAGACTTATTCTTCTGTGCCCTTTGTGGCCCCTGTCATCTCCGGGGGATTATAAGGGGTTCGGTATGGCTGAAGCAGGTGTGCTGAGAGACAGGGCTGGCCTAGGCCTAATAATTGAGGCATCTTACTTGCTGGGGGGGGCAGTTTAGACAGAGCCACAACGACCCCATGGTCGGATTTGTGTCCCAGCTCTGACCACAGTGGGACGTGCGTGGGGATGAGGAGGCAGGTGTTGTCAGCATTCGGGAAAAACGACGAGGCCTGAGAGAGGCAGGGTGGGCTCGGGCTGGAGAAGGGAGGAGAGGCTCAAGACACCTGCAGATAAAAGCATTCGTCGGCCTTCGTGATGACAGAACATGGGCGATGGAAGCCAGTGGCCTGGTGGGGGTGACCCCACGCTCCTGGCTCAGGGGCCCTGGGTGGAGGGTGGGTCTGGGGGAGGTGGGTGGGTCAGTGTTTGGGGGTGTCTGGAGAGATTTGAGTAGGTTGAGTTTGGGCCTGGGGCCTGGGAGGACCTCAGCAGGTAGGTGGGGGGCTGAGGTCAGGGTGGAGGACACAAGGAAGGAGGGACGATTATTTCTTAACCCTCCCATCATAGTCATTTTTAGCCAACTTGGTAGAAGTAGGTGCATCAGATGGCAGATCCTTCTGGAACACTGCCCAGGCCTTCTCTTCCTGTGGCAAGGCCACAGGGCTCAGTGGAAGGGGCAGTGGCCCAGGGTCTGGGTTCGAGTCCTGTTTGCTGCTTGCTGGCTGTGTGATCTTTAGCAACTCACTCACCCACCCTGAGCCTTGTTTCCTCCTCCATGAGCCTTAGGTAACAACAATGCCAGCTGCCTGCGGTTGAGATGGAGGGAGAGACGGTTGGAGTGGGCTTTCTGATAATGCAGTGCTGCAGGAATGCCAGTTTCCACGTCACACAGGAAGGCTGAGGAGGTTTAGTCCAAGCTGACATTTCTCTGTGCTCGGGGGGTGGGGGTGTCTCTCTTTTTTAGCTACCGGAAGCTGTCCCCTCCAAACTGTCTGGTTTAGCTCACGAGACACCTGCAGAGGGAGCACATTTATAATAATCAAGAAATACAGATGACGAGTTTTGCTGAGACATGTTGAGTGACATTTGGTATTTTAAATATGCAGCCCAGACACCTGTCCTCCTTCCTCGCAAGCGTTTACAACGTTGCTTAGGGCGAGCAGAGAAGACAGGGAGCTCAGTCCCCTCCACCGCACCAAAGACAGGCCCAATTACTCTGTAATTCCTAGTTCCTTGCTGCTGTTTTGCCATCTGTTTACGACTCAGCTAAGGGCCGCACATTCTGGAAGTGTCCTGCATGTCACGTGCACGGTGAAGAGGGAGGAGATGCTGTGGACGGAAGCGCTTTGGGGTCAGTCCCAGCTGGACTGGAACCCGTGGTCCTGTGAGCTGTATGATCTGGGGCCTGCTGTTCTCAGCATCATTTCACTCCCCAGGAAAATGGGGGCGATAATCTCCCCTCCTCCGCATCGTGGTGGGGACTGAAGGAAGCCTGGGCATGTGGCGCCCTTCAGTTTCCAACCACCTTCCTTGCTGTGGGGCTTCTCGCCCAACCTGGCCACACTAGTCCGTCTCTGTGCAGGTGCTGACAGCGCCTCTTCCTGCTCCTGATTGCTCCTCTCCGCCTTTGCTCTGTGTGATTCATCCCAGCCTGCGGGGACTGTGACTTCTAGCGAGGTGGATATACTGAGGTCTGGGTGACTGCCTCTTTCCAGCTGTGTGAGGGGCGAGACCGCATGGCTCTGCTCTCGGCTCCCGGCTTCTCCATTCCAGCACCTCATCCACAAGGCTCCCCAGAGTGGCCACCGAGGCCAGACAGTGAGGTCTGGCTCTCGCTTGCTGCCCTTTCCCTTTCCAAGTGGTCAACGTCTAAAAACAGTGACCTTTGGCTACTGGCCATTCCTTCCCAATGCATTCATTTGTGGGTGGTAATTCTCAATTTCATGTCTTAGTGCTTTAATCTTTCGTCCATCTATTCATTCAACAGCCATTTATTGGATGCCTCATATGTGTCAGGCACAAAGTAGCAGCAAGGACCTACTGTGTGTCCCAAGAACTAGGGACTCAAGAGTAGCCAAGAAAGAGAGTGCCCATGGCCTTGGCCTTACATTTTAGTGGGAGACAGATGATAACAAGGAAGTAAATGACTCCATAATGTGATTTCAGGTGGGGACAGCTTCCTGTTCTATGATGTCACATGACTTTTAAAGTTTTACCTCTGCCTTTCTAACTCAAATTGCTGTCTTTTAAAAAACACCGTTTCCACTGGCATGAGATATTACACAATCTCTTGGTTCATCATCTTGTTTGCTAAAATACTCTTTGCCAAACCAGTCCGCTCCATCACACTTTGTCGGCTGGAACCACAGGGCTCTCGAGGTGGAGGCCGAGCTTCAGCACGGATGGCAGTGTGCGTGAGGTGACGCAGCTGGTCAGTACAGAACCAGCACAGGAGCCTGAGCTGTGACTGCGTCCTGAGCCAGAGACAGCAGACTCACGCGGAGCCCCATTCATCGCTGATTTTCACCATTTCATACAGTTGATGGACAATCGGATGCAACTTTGAATAGCAGAAGCTGGCTTCGGGGGCCGAGAATGGGGACCAGAGACCCCAGGAGGCAACGAAGACCTCCCCGTTGGACCCACGTGCTTCGTGTCAGGATCCTGGATCCCCAGTCCATTAGCTGCAACTGACAAAGCAGAGCCAAGACATGAAGGTGAAGTCCGAGGGGCCTGCATTTTTTAACAGGAAAAAAAAAAATGCTTAATTATATCTTTAAGAGGCACAGACACGCCGAGGAATACCAGCAGCGTCTGAGACCCGAAGCAGAAATGCCAGGGAGGAGAGTTTGAAAGATTAACACAGTTGAACTCAGCACCGTGGCCTTTTTTCTTTTTTCCTTTTTTTTCCTGGGGCTTCAGAAAGGTGGGAAGGTAAACACCGCAGCAGGTGAGAGGGACAAGCCAGGCATGATGGGACACACCTCTTCCTTGGTCCCGCATTTTGCAGCTAGAGTGTCCATTCCAAATAGAGCCGCTCTCACCCAGAGCCTGCAGTGACTGCCCCTTCTTTCAGGACGGAGTTTCATCTTCCTTCCAGACTGTGGGCTGCTAGGACTGTTTCCCTTCTTCCCCGTCTCCTTCCTTCTTTCCCCTTCTCCAGCCTCCATCCCACTCAGCAATCATGGCTGAGCTCCTGCTGTGTGCCTGCCCAGCCCTAGATGAGGATGGCAGGGCAGAGACAAGCACGATGCCAACCCTGCCCCTGGACGGGGAGGCTGACTGTGAACGTCCCCTGCAGTGGACAGAGGCACTGTCACAGTGGCAAGACACTGGGTGCCAGGTGACCCAAACTGGGGCCAGGGAATGCTTCGCCAAAGAAGACTTGAGCAGTCCAGCTGGTGCCAGTGCCTAGCTTATGACAGAGGCCAAATAAATGTCTAGAACCAAGTGGATGGATGGGATTGAGCCCCTGGTGGTGGCTTTCTGATGCTTTTGGTGCCACATGTGGGCAGCGAGTGTTCCTCACTTCCTCTCCTCCAACCCCACTTGCCTCCCCGCCATAAAGAAGGTGTCAGTGGCTCTGAAGGGACACTGGTCTAGGATCGATGGTGGCAAGGAATCTGGGAGACGTGAGGCCCCTGGCCTTGGTTCGGGCTAGGTGAAAGCAAGGAGGTGAAAGTCATGCTTGAACGAGCCTGGAGGTGGAGGAAACCAGAGCTCCAGGGGTGTATACTCACAGAGGAAAGGCCATGTGAGCACTCAGGGAGAAGGCGGCCATCTGCAAACCAAGGAGATGTCTCAGGAGAAACCAGCCCTGCCCACACACTGATCTTGGACTTCCAGCCTCCAGAACTGTGAGAAGTAAATAGCTATTGTTTAAGCCCCCCAGTCTGTGGTATTTTGTTAAGGCAGCCCAAGCCGACTAATACAAGGACTTGGACTCAGCTTGGCAGGTTTAGAAGAGCAGCATCTTGTTTTATGGAACATCTTTAATTTTACTGCACTTTGATAAGTTTCACAGATGTATTTAAAGTACATCTTTCACGAACATGGTGAAAGTTGAGTGGTCCTAAACAGCTTGAGTGAACAACAGTTCCAGCTGTATCCCTCTTCGCCACCCACCTCTCCTTTCAGGCAACCACTTTTCCCCCCAGGGTTTTGTTTTTGTTTGTTTACTTGTTTCTTTTAATTAATAGACTATTTTTAGAGAAGTTTTAGGTTTACAGAAAAATTGAGCAAAAAGTACAGAGTTGCCATATTCCCCCTCCTCGTCCCTCCCGTTTTCCCTATTGTTAACATCTCGCATTAGTGTGTTCTATTTCTTGATGGAGCAATACTGATACATGCTTATGAACTGAAGTCCATAGTTTACATTAGGGTACACTCTCTATATTGTACATTTCTATGGATTTTGACAAATGCAAAATGTCATGTATCCACCATGATAGTGCCATACGGAATAGTTTCACTGCCCCATATGCATCTCTCTCGCTCTCCTCCCACCTCCTGGAAACCAAAGATCTTTTTACTGTCTCCATAGTTTTGCCTTTTCCAGAGTGTCACATACTTGGAATCAGACAGTATGTAGCTTTTTCACACTGGCTTCTTTCATTTAGCCGTAGGCATTTAAGGTTCTTCTGTGTCTTTTTGTGACTTGATAGCTTGTTTCTTTTTATTGCTGAGTAGTATTCCATTGTATGGATGTACCACGGTTTATTCATTCACCTATTGAAAGACATGTTGCTGGCTTCCAAGTATTGGCAATTAGGAATGAAGCATGAAGCATACATCCTCTAAGGATAACGGTATTTTTTACAAAATCATCAAACCGTAATTACACAAAATTAACAATAATTCAATATATCATTCAATATCCAGTCCATATTCAAATTTCAATCCAGAATCCCATCAAGGTTCACACATTGTATTTGGTTCTGTTGCCTCTTTGGTCTTTTGTCTAGAACAGTTCCCTGCCTTGTTTGTTTGTTTGTATGTTTTTTATGGCATGGATTTTCTTTGACAAGTCCAGACCAGTAGTCTCTTTTTATATTTACCTGATTCCTTCCTCATGATTCAATTTGGTTTCAGTAGTTTTGGGCAGCATTCCAACACAGGTGATGCTGTAACGTCAGCTTTTCTGACTTGGTTGATGTTAAGCTCAACACCTGGATGAAGTGGTGATGATCAGAGTCTTCTGTTGTAAAGGGACATTTCGATCCTTGCACATAATCAGTATAACAGTACTTGAGACCATGTGAATTTTCTGTTTTTAAGCAACATTTACCCAATGGTTTTGCTATCCATTGATAATTATTGACTAAACTAATTATTATGTTGGGGCTTGTAAAGTGCTGACCATCTAACTCTGTCCTGCTTTCTCGATTTATCAAGTGTTCCTCTCCAGTTTTTTGGTTGTTTGTTTTCATCACTATAGAGTCATGACATTTTCTTTCCGTGTTTTTGTAATCCATGTCATCATTATTATTTTTGTTTAGAATGCTTTTAAAGGCCCCTTTGCTATTTTTCTCTTTCCTGATGATGTTTCTGAGAGATGGAGGGAAAGGGGCATATTTGCTGTCTCCCCGGGTGTGATAGATGGGGAAACTAACGCAAGAAATAAATCACATTTTTCAAGGATGTTTAAGGTGCAGTGTGGTCAGAGATAAAGTAGTTAGAATTCTGGTCTGATAGTTTCATTGATCAGTGTCCATTTCACTAGATGTAACTGATTTGAATACCTGCATGCCCTCTTCTTATTCACTATTTGTTAGTAAGAGATGAGTTTGGCTAATTTGGCTTTAATTAAATAAACAGCAGTGTATTACAGTGGTGTTTTCTGATTGTTGTTGTTTTTGGTATGGCATCATTTTACATAAACACAGAGTAGAAACCTGTTATTTTTAATAGCTATACAGTATTCCAGTACGAGACTGCCATAGTTTGCTTCCCATTTTCCCTTTTCTTGGGTAAGATGGAGATATAGTGATCAGTATTTGGTAAACTTATTTGGCAATGGAACTTTTTTCCCAAAGAAGTCGTGCATGTCCCCTTCTTTCAAACCTTCTGTTTTACCCAGAGGGCATGATTTATTCCCATAGGTGGTCATTTAAGTATTCAGTAAAATGATGAACTGAGGGTTTCTGTGAACAGTTGAGCAGATGTTCACTGCACAATCCAAGGAGCAGTGTTTTAGTCCGTTTCTGTTGCTTATGACAGAAATACCCGAGACTGGATAATTTGTAAAAGAAACAATATTTATTGCTCACCATTTGGGAGGCTGGGAAGTCCAAAGTCCAGGGAACACATCTGGTGAGGACCTTGTTCTTGGTGGCGACTCTACTGCAAAGCAAGATATGACATGGTGAATATGGCAGGCGTAAGAGAGAGACTAACCTCCCCACTGGCTCTCTTTTAAAGCCGTCAGGACCATGCCAATGATCATCCTTAAACGATCAACAGATTAATCCATTCACTAGGGCATGGTTCTCACAATCTAATCATCTCCCAAAGGTCCCATCTTTCAATGACCATAATAGGACTTCCTACCCTCTTAACACTGTCACAGTGAGGATTAAGTTTCTAATACATGGGACTTTTGGGGACACAATCCAATCCACAGGAAGCACTGTAGTATTTGTGAACAGTATTTCCTGGAGTTATGTAATGTACAGTCTAGGAGGTCCTATACAAAGAACCTTGATAAGTGGCATTGTTTTTTGTTTTTTGGGTTTTCTTGGCAGCTCTCCAGTATGGGAATCCAAACCCTTGACTGACCTTGCTGTTATTCTATATACATATTTTTAGATGTTAACTTTTTTTTTTTGGTGGCTGGCCAGTATGGGAATCTGAACACTTGACCTCAGGCATTGTTTTTATAAGTTGAAAACAACGGAATTTTGAAAGGGGAGGGAATTTAATTTACAGATATGGTCAGAGATGAATGTCAAACTTTACCCCTCCGGTAAGATAGAATTGAAAATAGAATCCATTTTTTATCTTATACTTTAAATTCTTTATACTTAAAATACCTTATACTTGGAATTTCTGTGGTGTGATCGAGTTTCTGACAATGGCTTTCATAAGCCCTTTTTTAATTGATTATAGTCTTGAAATTTAAGAGAGTATTTCACTCATTGTAGGTTTGCTGCCATAATAAACAAGCTTGCAATCTCAGTGGCTTAAAGTAATAAAGGTTTATTTTTCATACACATCACATCCACTGTGGGTTGCAGCGTGTGTGGGCTGTAGACCACACAGTCATTCAGGGATCCAGGTCTTTGAATCTGTTGGCTCCTAAGTCAGTCTTCTGTTACTCAGAGTCCTTCACTAGCTCCTCTGCCTCTGACTGCCAGATGAGGAGAGAGAGTGGGGAAATGTGCAGAGACCTGGGAGTGGTGTCTGTCATCTACACCAACAGGCCATCGCCCAGAGCTCGCTGCATTGGGCTGCCCAACTGCAAAGGAGGCTTGGAAACATTGTCTATCCCTGTGCCCGGGTAGAAAGGCACTGGGGTTTAGGGACAGGGTTGAATCAATATTGCAAGGCTGACCTTTTTTTTCTATTTTGTTTCTTCTGCAGGAGACTTCTTGGCATCATCACAAAAAAGGACGTGCTGAGACATATGGCCCAGATGGCAAACCATGACCCGGAATCCATCATGTTTAATTAGCGACAAGGTGGCAATTATTTTGAGAAAAACACTGACTGTATTATTTTAAAATAAATAAATAAATGATACATTATTATCCCAGGGAAAGATCGTGCATGCACTGGAGGCAGCTGAAACAAAAGCTTTATTTGAAAGGAGGGCAAGAAGGATGAAACCTTTTTGTAAAAAAAAAACAAAACAAAACATCAATGAGTAGGCATTTTATAGCTTTAACCCTGTATGCGTTTCAAGCTGTGTTTCTTAATGAGTTTACTAACTGCTGTGGGGGCATGTGGGTGGGTGTAACTGATGTGGTTTGTACAAGGACATGGAACACCAATGCCAAACCAAGAAACGTTCACCCCTTCTACTCAAGGCTGATGTTTCTCACTTACGAAAGCACGTGAAGCTTTGAGTCCAAAAGGCAAAGGGGTGTTGGCAAGTCAGTGTCCTTGCTTATTGGTTCCCAAAGTTTTTTCTGCTGTGTTACTGCATCATACGAAAGACATTTGCACTTACTTTGTTGGAAAAGAAAAAGAAACTAAATTTGAACCCAGTGAAAACTGCGAGTATGCCAGTGGTCCACTTACAACCAGCACATCTCTTGCTCCTATTTTTAGACTGTTATTTTGCTTATCAATCAGTTTCTTAACCAAAATCAGGGCACCCACCATGATGAGTGTGAAGAAATCATTTCTCCACGCAAGACTAGCACCATGGGTGTTTTAGTCCGTTTTGTGTTGCTATAACAGAATACCTGAAACTGGATAATTTATAAAGGAAAGAGGTTTATTTGGCTTACAATGCTGGGACAGCTGCATCTGGCATTAGCCTCAGGCTGCTTCTACTCGTGGCAGAAAAGTGGTAGGCAGCCAGCAGGTACAAGCAGATCACATGGATACAGGAAGCAAGAGAGGGAAAGAGGAGGTGCCAGGGTCTTTTCAAGCAACGAGCTTTTGCGGGAACCAATAGAGCGAGAACTCACTCATTAATCCCTCGTTCCCCAGGGAGAGCATTAATCCATTCATGAGGGATCCGCCTCCATGACTCAATCAGTTTCCAACACTGCCACATGAGTTTTGGAGGGGACAACACATCCAAACTCCATCATTCCGACCATGGCCCCCAAATCTCATGTCACTCTCACATACAAAATACAATCATTCTATCCCATCAGTCCCAAAAAGTCTTTGCTTGCTCCAGCACCAGTTTAAAAGTCCAAAGTCTCATCTGAGACCAAAAGCGAAAGTCTTTCAAGCTGTGAACCTGAAGAACAAAACCAAATTTATCTACTGCCAAGATACAATGGTAGAACAGACACTGGGTATACATTTCCATTACAAAAGGGAGGAATAGGACAGAAGAAAGGAGAAACAGGCCCCAAACAAGTCTGAAATCCAGCAGGGCAGACATTATGTCTTCAAGCCCCAAAATAATGTCCTTTGACTCCAAGTCCTGCATTCTGGGCACATTTGGGCATCTGGGCCCCCAAAGCATTAGGCAGCCTCATTCCCACAGCTCTGCCAGGTGCAGCCCAGTGGGCTGCACTGGTGCCTGCAACTTTTCCAGACTGGTGTTCCACTCCGGTAGCTCCATAAGTCTGGGGTGTCCATGGTGGTCCCGCTGCCTTGGCTCTACTAGACATTTCCCTGGTGGGGGCTCTCCATGAGGGCTCCAACCCCACTTTCCTGCTTGGCATTGCTCTAATAGATGGCCTCTGCAGTGGCTCGTCCCCTGCAGCAGGTCTCTGCCTGGGCCCCCAGGCTTTTCCATACTTTATCAAACATGGCTTTGCAGAGGGTGAAGCATGTGAGTTCTCAGTGGGAACTCCTCCAAATGGATTGCAAGAGAAATACTAAATTGATTCTAAATCTGTTCCATTCTCTGCTCTGTAGGATGCAAAATTTTCAGTTTTAATGTATAAGCATGCACTTTCATACTAGCAATCACAGCACAGAAAGACAGAGTTAAATTTCAGATGGCCAATTTCAACATTGGGCATCTTCGTACTTGAATGTAATGACACATTTAATCTTTTAGTCAGGACTTCTGTTTTTTCTGCAGGGAGGAATTAAGCTGTGTTTTAGGGGCACTCTACAATCTGTGTAAGATTGATCCCACTTGCCCTTTCACTTTAGTCTTTGTCCCTTCCTTTTCACTGAATCATCCTCATCCTTTCAATCTCATTGTCATTGGACATTGATGTATCAGTTAGGTGTGCGTTTGGCTGCAAATAACAGAAAACCCAACATAAAGTGAAGGGCGAAATAAGAAACGTAGGAGGTGGGCACTCCGGGACTGTCTCCACAATATCATCAAGGATCCACACTTCTGGATTTTTCCCACCGTCCTTACCCTTCGTAATTTGGCTTATTGCCTCCTACTTGCTGCACCTCCAGGTATCCTGTCTGCTTTCTAAGAGGGAAGACAAAGGAAGAAGCAGTGTGTATATGAAAAAGGCAGAGCTTTCCCAGAGATGCCTGGCTTACTTACACCCACCGGCCGGAATTCCATCACACGGCTCCCCACCAGAGAGTGGGAGGGAATATTTTTAATTAGGCACATTACTCTCTGAACAAAATTCAGATTCTTTTAATAAGGAAGGGGGATTGGTCCTTGGGAGGGGCTGATGTCTGCTGTATGGGATGCCATCATCATGTCCGTTATCGTCCTTCTTGTCCTCTTTACTCCAAATGCTTTTCGAACCTTCCTGCTGCCCAACCCTGGTCTCCGATTTGACATTGAAGCTCCCAATTAGAATCCATCGTTTCTTTTTTTTAAAAGATAGTTTATTATACATACACGTGTGGTACAAGATTGATTTTCTATAATTGTGCACATTGTGTGATGGTTAGATCAGGTTAGTTAGCTTATTCATCATAACAATACACAATTATTCTTTGGGTCCATTAATCAATTCCTTGTTAGCCTCCCCTGCCTCCCCTCCCTTTTTCCACCTCTACTAACCACGGTCCTTTTCTCTCTAAAAGTTCAGTGTATTACTGTGATGGTTGTTTCTTTTTCTCTTTCTCTGTCTCTCTTTATTTTTTATTTGTTTTTTTATGGATTCCTCCCAGTTATGAGTGAGAACATGTGATATTTCTTTTTCTGTACCTGGGTTGTTTCACTTAGAACAATTTTCTCCAGGATCATCCACATTGCTGCAAATGGCAGAATTTCATTCTCTTTTATGGCTGAGTAGTATTCCATTGTGTATATGTACCACAATGTCCTTATCCAGCCATCCATCAATTGATATTCAGGTTGGTTCCATCGCCTAGGTATTGTAAATAGAGCTGCAATAAACATGGGAGTGCAGGTATCCCTTCAACCTGATGATTTCCAATCCTCTGGATATATCCCCAGTTGTGAGATTGCTGGATTCTATGGCAGTTCTATCTGTAGTTTGAGGAACGGCCATACTGTTCTCCGTAAGCGCTGCACTAATTTGCATGCCCACCAACAGTGCAGGAGGGTTCCTCTTTCTCCACATCCTCATCAGCATTTGTTATTCTCTGTCTTTTTTATAATTGCCAGTCTGACTGGGGTGAGGTGATACCTTAAAGTGGTTTGGATTTGCATTTCCCTGACGATTAGTGATGCTGAGCATTTTTTCTTATACCTGTCGGCCGTTTGTATGTCTTCCTTTGAGAAATGTCTATTCAACTCCTTTGCCCATTTTTTTACTTGGTAGAATCCATCATTTCTTAAACCTAATGAGAATTTTCATTTTGGATAAAAATCTAGCTACAAGTGGGTTTCTGTGAAAGTTCTAGTTAATGTAGGAAAATATATTTTCCCTTGATTAAAATATTTTAAGTCAGATCATGCTGACATGCTATGGAAAAATTGTTTCCGTGTTTAACTGGCCCCCTCCAAAGTAACATCACATAGCACTTCTGTGTGGAAATATCCAGCCAATAGTAGAGAATTTAATCTTTGATCCTTTAATAGAATGAAATTCATTGTCTCATTCACAGCACTTAAGTATTGAGTAACAGATCCTGATGTTAGTGTTGTCGGGGTTTCCACGGAATATTTGCAAGTGAAGTTGGAGTCTCCTGGACTTTAAGTGTTAAAGATTGCTTCCTGCAGTTCTCTCTCATTCCCATGTGGGCCTGTAATGGGAGAGTGCTGGTCATAGCCTGGCTTTACAGAATCCAGGACGTCCTTCCAGCTGAAACAAGTAGCTTCAAAAGGGAACATGAAAACAGTGAAAAGATAGCCAAAGGTCAGTGAAACCACAGACTTTTCTCCTAATCCAGCTGAAGCCATGGAGAAGCACCGAGAGGAGAAGCACGAGAAGCACTGGCAGGGGCTCAGACCGACTCCGTGGGGAACTTAGAGCTGCAAACTGCCCCTCATCCTCCTGAGAGTGTGCAGGTAGAGAGTCTGAGGGTACTTGCTGTGTCCAAATGCACAGCTTTAATCCATTTTACCTGATGATCTGATGAGCAGAACGGGGATGTGGAGGGGAAATAATCGTCTTTTGGGAATAATGTTTGATTTTTTTCCCCTTCTTTTCCAGAACCAAAGGCTTTAGACATTTGCAGAACTTGCTGGCTTGTTTCTGAATCAGTTTTTAATGTAAAAAACCATAAATGCATAGTGGAAACGGTATTCTGTAATGATGCACAACACCTCTTACCCTCCCTCTGTTATTACTAAAGAACTGTGTGGCAGGAAGACACCAAATAAAGGGTATACTGAAAGTGACGAGTGCATTTCTTCTCAGTGTTTTTTCAGTGCATCCCCTGGGAATGCCGATGTTTGTGTGGCTTTTAGGGAAAGGTAAATGCACTGGAGGTAAATCAGGCAATACTCTGCACTTGCTGTTACTTAGAACCAGACAGCCTCAAAGTTCTCTATTCGGTGCTTCCTAAAGACCTCACAAAGGAGAAGACATGGAAATAGCTATATTTTGAATCCTAATAAGTCACAGAAACTGAAAATGTTAGTTTGTTTCACTTGGGTGAGAATTGATTACTTTGAATTATCAACAGGTGGAAATTCTGCTCAGTGTTCATTATCAGATGCTGAGTTGGAAAAGATGAGAAACCCAAGGAGGACAACTATTGGATTGCCACGGAGTTGTCATACTATGCTTTCATTTTAATTTCACATGGGCAGCGTTTTATCAGACTCAGCTTATAACCTTTGAACTGAGCTGCATGAGGAGAAAGTCTGGGTGCAACTTGGGAAACATTAACCAGACCCCATTTTCACTGGCACGGTAATAACTATTTATTGGCCACCCTAGGTGTGCTGGGAACGAGCCTACATGAGACTTTTATGAGATATATTCGCATTTGGTGTTGGAATGACCACATAGCAACGTGTTGTTTTTTTAAATCCTAACACTCTGTGTAAACATTGGCATCTTATTAAAAATTAAATGTTTGAACTCTATTTTAAAAAATAAAATAAGCACAGAGTCCTCAACAAGCATGTTGTAAATAGAAGAGATACTGAATACACAGTATGTTTCTACCCCTCAGAACCTCTGGAAAACTGGTCCTGGTGACTTTGCTCAAGTATTCAGGAAAGTTGAAGACCCATCCTTAAGACTGTTGCACAGAATGTGATGTTGACTTCGTTGACGTCAAATCCTTTGTTCTTGACTGGCTGGGCAACGACCAAATAAAAATTAAGACTGGGACTATAAATTTCCAAGGATGGGGTAGGACCGTTGTCCCCAGGCCATCTGTGTGTCTGCCCTGTGCGAGGATCCTGCGGGGCACGGCTTGGGCAGTTGTCTAACATTCATTCATTTTTAACATCCTTTCATTCAACAAAATTCTCTATTACCATGGCCCTGGCTGATGGCAGGCCAGTTATTTCTGGATTAACTGCTGCTTTTGATTACCCACGCTATTTTTTGTGGGCAATCCTTCATCCAGATAATTGAAAATTTTCTGCCCAAACACGCTGTGTTTTGGGGCAACCGAAATCCTAAGATTTTGCATCTCTGCTCCTCTAGTAGTGCCTTCAAAGCCCAGTAACTTCTATGTTCTCAGCAAGTGCACTGGCTAATTGCCAAATGCGCTTCAATCTGAATCATGACAGTAAAGATTTCTCCACACCTTACTATGCCAGCCAAGGTCTAGGCCGCACACGTTTTATGTTCGTTGTGTCTCTGAATGCTCACTCGGAGCTGAGTCCACCGTGGACTTACATGAGGGCTGGACAGGTGTGGGGGCTTGAGGAAGCTCCCACAGGAATTGCACGGCAGAGCTCTACTCCCAAACCAGGTGGCCTACTTCTCAAGCCCATGCTTCCAACCAGCGATGACACTGTCCACTGTTTTTGGAAATGGCCCAAGTTTGTTCCCAGAAGTAGAGCTGAAGTTGGCATCTCATTTTAACTGGTAGTGGAAGAGGCCGAGAGTCAGGAGGCAAGAACAGCCCCTTTGTTCACTGATGGACTTTGTCCTGGTCACATGCCTCCGTGACAGGAGGGACTTCCTGTGTGTGTGATGGTCGCTGGGCTCCTTTCTATTTCCAGGAAGCGGGACCTCACTTCCACCTTGCAAAGAAGCAAAGATTATAATTCTTTTATTGTTCAGTGATCAAAATGAATTAAAAAGTGCTCCCGCTTGTGTCCGATGGTGGTGTAGACAGAATGTCTAACAAACAAGAACAAAATGCAAAGGAACGTTGCTGCTTATTTCTGCATTTCTCCCTCATCTAGTCTCGTTCCTCATTTGTCCTGCATGTCGACAGCCTTCGTGTGCTGTTGTGTGTGTGTGAGGCTGGGCAGCGTTTACAAAGTTCAGGGATTCCTTCCCTTCCTAGTGGAGGGCATCATGCTAACACAGTGGTTCTCAACCAGGGGTCATTTTGCTCCTCGGGGGACATCTGGCAATATCTGGAGACATTTTGATTGTCCAAATGGGGGAAGGATGCTACGGCATCTAGTGGGTTATGTTAGTTTCCTGATGTTGCTGCATGTATCAAACTGCCATAGACTTAGTGCTTAAAATAACAGCTGTGTGTTCTCTCTCAGTTTCGGAGGCCAGAAGTCCAAAATCAAGGTGTCAGCAGGGCTGGGCCCTTCTGGAGTCTTCTTTCCGTGCCTCTCTCCCAGGTTCTGGTGGCGGCCGGCGATCCTTGACATTCAGTGGCTTGTGCCAGCATCGCTCCCATTTCTGCCTCTGACTTCACATTGCCTTCCCCTCCATGTCCCTGCGTCTTAAATTTCCCTCTCATTTCTCTGGTATGGACACCTGTTATTGGACTTAGGGCCCACCATAAATCCAGGATGATCTCGCCCTGAGATTAACTTAGTTACATGTGCAAAGATGGATGCTATTCCAAACAAGGTCACATTCACAGGTACTAAGAGTGAGAATTTGAACGTATATTTTGGGGGGACACTATTCAACCTGCTACATGAGTGGAGCCAGGATGCTGACAAACATCCTTCAGTGCACAGGACAGCCGCCTAACAAAGAGGCTGGGAAATGCTGCTCTGTCATGAGTGAGAAATTTGACTGCAGCAGACAAAACCTCTCACTGTGCTGCAAGCCCGTCAGCCAGCTGTGGCGTGCTGTGCGACCCAGTGCAAGCAATGTTGTCACATGCCAGATGTCACCTCCATTTTTCTGGAGTGGGAACAATTGTTGCCAATGAGAGGAGGCCCCCTGTGCCCAGTAGGTGGCATTCAAATACCCCTTATAACCAAGACTGATGTGCAGATAACCCAAAAGTTAAGAAATAAATGCAACTTCCAGAAGTGTGCAGGTTCAGGTACATGAATATACAGTCTATATCTCTCTCCTAAGGGCATATTAAGAATCTGTGATTTCCCAGTATAGGTTGGGGCTTGGCTCCAGGAAGGGGGGTAGGATGTCGGGGAGGGGATGGAGGGGTGGGGTAGGTTGAGGCTCACCGCTTTGATGAGTTTTACTCTGCCCCTGTGACACCCAGGTCCTGGCACGCCCTCTCACCCTCCTGGGGAGCTGGGCTACCTCAACTTGGGCAGATGGCTGGAGGGTCCTGGACTGCTCAGCACCCAGTACTTGCTGACAGCAGAGGCTGCAGCATGTAGGTGGCAACCAGTATGGGCCCTCAGCAGCGGCCACTGTCTCAGGAGGCAGGTTGTGGGAGCAGAGGGGAAAAGAGAGGTGAAGGGCGATATCCAGGCTGGTCTCATGTCCCAGAGTGCCAATCTGTTCCAGCAATGTCTGTGGGCCATACAAACACTGGTGGTGGCTGGATCTGGCCTGCGGGTCAGTTTGCCAGTGCCTGGTTTGACCATATAACAAAGTGCCCAATTAGTCCTTTTTGGCCTGACAAACTGCCCGTCTCATTTGCAAAAGCACCGTTTTGAAAGAGGTAAGAACCATCTGACACACCTGTGCTAAGTTAGTCTGTAGGTTTTTATCAATAATATATTGAGGCTTAGAAAAATGTGGGCTGCAAAGCTTCTCTTTGCAAATTAATATGCGGGCCAAAGAAACACCCAGGATCAGGGAGCTGAAAGGACTGTTCTTGCCCTTTGCATTTTGAAGTTTAGCTCCTCTCCTCCTTCCACACCCCCAACCATCTTACTGCAATATATAATCCCTCAAAAATGCAGGTTCCAGGGATCAGATTCTATTTGTACATGCGATATATGGTTTAGTTTTGGGAAACTGATGTTTCTTGTCTTTTACTATGTCATCCTTGAAGACATGTTAGAAGCAGTATGTTTGAGATGAAGAAAAGAGCAACAAACGCCAGTCTAATGTCATGAGCCATGTGCCGCAGGCACCACCCTTTGGCACTTGCAATATGGACGCATTGGTTAAGACAGCATGTCTTCTGAGTCAAAGCCCAAGAAAATTGTCTGGGGGCACAGTAGTGACTGCTGTCTGTCAGCAAGTATTCTTTCCTTGCTTACAAACTTCATTTTAATGCTGCAGACATTGCAGGAGCATTAAAATGCATTCTCAAAACCCAGCTGTAACCTTCCTTTTTTTTTTTTTTTCCAGCTAACCTCATATATCCTCCTTTGGATGCCCACCTGGCAGTCCTTGCTGAGCCAAGTTGGATCAGGTTTGTGGAATGCCAGCTCTTGCCCCTCCCCTTTAAAGTCCCTCCTGGTGCAGCTTGAGCATGATCTTAAAGCCTGGGGAACCTTTCCCGAGTCCTTAATACTGCACAAATTCAGAACTAGATAAACGTCAGTTCTGCTGCTCTGCCATAAAAGTGACCAATAACCACCAGATATAGAGGTTTTGAATGGAAAAATGGGAAATCTAAGGTAACAAATGAGAGATTCGAGTCTAGGAAAGAGGGCAGAAATGGGTTTTCAGACCTCCAAACCCGGGTTCCTGCCTCAGTCAATAAGAGCCTTCAGTGACGCGATTGGTGCTGACAATGGAAATATCTCAGAAGGGAATATCCTGGAGCTTGATGCTCAGAGATGTGGCAGAAGGTGATAAAATGACCTGCTGGCCCGCCAGATCCAGCTCCTCGCCAGTGCGAGGCAGAGGGAGTCTGTGGGTGCGGAAAGGGGCACCCAGTGAGGGTCTTGCCACCTTCTGGATCCTCCGTCACCTTCAGTAGCAGCAGATATTCTGCTGCTGAGGTTTCTTCCTGGCCTGTGTGACATGCCTGTAACTTTGGGGAGAGTAACAATGAGCGAGGTCCTCCTCACCCCCCAAAAAATATGGGGCTTGCAGGGCTCCAGGCTTGGCCTTCTCATCTCTACAAACTCTCAGTTTTGACCATCACTCCGCAATCTCTGGCCTTGGTCTGTGTCCAAGAACTCCAGGCTGGCTTCTCTCATCTCCTGTTTGGATGCAGTGGAAGGTCCCCCAGGCAATTCAGGCTCAGTGTGCTGTCTACAAGAGATGAGCTGCAAGTTCAAAGACACCGATAGGTTGAAAGATCTGGTATCTATATGGAGATTTGTCACCTGCCAGAGATTTGGGAGCCCGTCCATGTGGGAGGAGATGGATGACGAGGAGCCAGTGATGATGTGTCATCTTCCTGGGGCTTACAGGGGTGTGGAGAGGGACTGGGAAGACAGAGCTGGTGGCGCTAGTGACAGGGGGAAGTGGCCACTTAGAGGAGGAAAATGGGATTGTGTTTGGTGAGTTTTTTGGTTGCAGATCACAAAGTCCCAACTCAAACCACCTTACACATACACGTATACACACACACACACACACACACACACAAGAAAAGGCAAAAAAGAGACTCTGTAATTTTATTGGGTCAAAGAACTAAAAAGTTGAAGGAAGTAGTTTCAGAAACGGCTGGATCCAGGTGTTGAAATGGTGCTGTCTGTCACTGACTAGTTTCCTCCATAAAGGAGGCTGAGACAAAGGATTGTGCGTGGGCAGTTTATTTGGGAGTTACACCGGGAAGGGGATGTGGGAGAGTTAAGAGAAGGGTGCGAAAATGAGTTGGCTGGCACCAAGGGAAACTGGATCACGCTGCTGAAGCATCTTCAGGAGAGCCTATGGAACGAATCTCAGGAGACGAAACGAGGAAGCATTTGCTCATCAGCTCTGTCCCCTGTCCGTCTAGTGTGGCTGTGGGTGTTGATGTCCCCCACATTGATGGGTTGTGCGTGTGAGTGCTGAGCAGCTTCCATAGGCGTTTCACAAGAGAGAAGTCTCAGGGTGGAGAGCAAACAATGGCAGCCTCACAGAAGTCTTAGGGAGGGTGGAACACGCTGCCAGGTGCACGTGCGAGAGGCTGGTCAAAGCGTGCACGGAACTGATCTTAGCAGCAGTGGGCGGAGTAAGGGCAGAAGCCAAGAGGTTCTGAGGTGGCCATAAAGCTGTCTTATCTATCATCAGCATGTCTCTGGCTCCATCTCTTGAGTCTGCTCACCTCTGTGTGATTCTCGTACGGCTTTATCTACATGGTGACAAGACATCCCCAGGAAGCTCCAAGCTTATATGAGGCTACTTCAAAATATTCATGGAAAAATTGAATTAAAAGAAAATATGGATATTTCCATAATCTTCTTGAGGACACCTCATATGTTCTTTAGTTCATCATCACAGAGAAAGAGAGACCCTGGCCACCCCATGCTTAATGTTCAAAATTGATTCTCATGGTCCTTCCTTGGGACATATGCTCAGCCTGTGACCAGAAAAGCAAGGGGTCTTGTCTCTTTGCCCAGCTAGAATTACATGCAACTGGGAGTGGGGCTATTTCCAAATGAAAGAGTGGCTAGCTGTGGCAGACACGAAGATGTGCCGCTCAGATCCTCCTTCAAGCTTCCAGAAAAAACTTGGAGCGGAGCTTCGAGGAGTATGTTTGGCCAACTGCCTTAGCCTTAGAGCCAAGGTCATGCTCCTCTTAGAGCAGTCCCGGCCAGGACTGAACAAAGCAATGCTACAAAGGTTCTAGCTATTCCTGCCCTCTTCTAACGGCCATCTTTGTTCTGGAGCTTTCTGTTGGGCTGATAGAGAAATTGCCAGGTCAGCATCAGTCTGGAAGCTTCCTCTGTCCAATCCTTCTTCCGTCCTTTTCTTTTGCAGTTGCTACTCTCCAGTCCACCTACTGCATTCCTAACTCCATCTCAGTGCCGGTTCCCTGGAGAACCCAACCAGCACTCAGGTAGCTGAAGTAACCCAGTGCTTTCTCAAGGGATAAGAGAACTTGAAAGATGAAGGAAGGGAGGAGGAAGGAGAAAATGCCAAGTTTTGAGCGGGTACCGCAAAGGACTTCCAATGGCCTCTTCTTTGGTCCTTCTCTTCAGAACCGCTTCCCAACGTGTTCTCCCTACAGCACTGAGAGTGGCCCAAGAAATAAAAGGCAGACTTAACATTTGAAATCTAGTCCCTCAGGTTGTGATGTCATATCAGCTGCAGGGCCTGGATTGCACTTTCAGAAGACAGTGGGCTACATAGTCAGGGAGATAAATCCAGAGAACACATTCTCTGGGCCAGCCCAGATGTAGGCAAGGCCACTTCTCATAGATCTTGGGCAGCATCTCATGGAGAACTACATGAATTCCAAAGACTTCCCTCCATACAGGACGCCTTTGCCAGCAGGCACGTTAGGGAAGGGAATGGAGCTCTTTGTGTGGGGGTTGTTCTTACTCAAGTGGAAATACAGGTCCAAGGAAGGGTAAGGAAACACACTATCGACATAGACATGAATGTTCTCATTTCTTGGAGACTATTGTGTGTAATGTGTCTCCAAACCCCTGGTTTGTGCATCATTGGCCTTGGGTTTACAAAGTGGGAGTGAATTTTATGGAAAAGTGGCACATAAAACTATAGGTCTATAAATGGCCATCATAAGCTCACCAAGTAAAAGGCATGAATTCCAAGTCATATGATATGAAGAAAATGAGCTGAAATTGCTGTTATTTTCGCTGGCAGGCAAACACAGATGAGCAAAATCCTTATTCTTCTGAACAGACAGGAATCCGAATGCTATCCCACAGTGACTTTTTGTGTCCTACATTCAAGGGAGCAAAACAGAGTCCTAGTTCAGCAATGTGACTTCTGATCTCAGAGATTTGATGTGAATACAATAATAATGGTTTTCTGTGGTACCGTCAGCCTGGAAATCCAGTATACATGATTGGCAGTGTCATACAACTTTTCCCGTGGTCCTCAGGGGCAAATTTAAGGCAAACACTGTTACAATCATGTTTGAAGCTAGATAAATTTAACAAGCAAAGGGTTATATGACTGCTACTTGGTAGTTTAAAGAATTGAGCTCATTTTGTGTCCATTCTTGTTCAATCACAAACCACAACAAAGCTGAATGATTTTAGCTTATGTAAAAGTTGTACTGATCTTGGTAAGATACAGAATTGCCCTAGCGTCATCTTAGAGAGGCACGTCTACAAAATGATTGTAAACTATTCCATCGTGTTATATTTTTTCTAAGGAAACTCTATTTCTTCTTTTAGAAATAGAATTTCCCCGTGGCTGTGAGAGAGTGTGGGTCCATTTGGGTGCAGTTAGAGAGAGAGGGAAGGCGAGATGAGGTTGTGGGCCATTTGGGTAATGCAGGGTTTGTTACTAGGTTTTGGGTTTTCAAAAACAGAAAGCCAATTTTTTTCATGTCATCAGAAATATCGAGCTCTTGGGAATGGACCCAAGCTAGTCAAACACCTAAAAAACTGAGGGATAACACGGAGCACAAATGTAAGCACTGACTTTATTCAGGGCTGGCGTGTTGGTGTCAGCCACCTTGAAGCCTTCTGTCCTGGTATCCAGACATTTGGGAATTTGGCTTAGAAATGAGAAGACTGGGTGGATAGCAAAAAACTAGAATTCGGCTGATAGATGGTACCAAGGGCTACTCTGTCCAGGCCATGGTGACTCCTTATGAATCACACAACTGTCTCAGTGATATTTATCTCTCCAAAATAGAATATTCATATTTCTCAGGGTCAGGACATGCCTCTCTCCTAGATTAACACATTTTTCTAGACCCACGTAGACCAACATTATCTCACCTGTAAGAAAAAAAAAAGCCGTTCTTTAGAAAAAAATATAACACAATGAAATAGTTTACAATAACTTTCTAGGCTTCCTTCTCTACGATGATGCTAGTGTAATTCTGGATCTTACCAAGATCAGGGATAACTTGCTCTCCTTGACAGTCCTAATTATCTCATTGGTTTGTGAAAATGTTTGGATGGATATTTAAAGCTCCCAAGAGGCAGGCAAACACAGGAGAAGTTTTTCTACAGTTTCTTTAATTTTTCTATGACAGTATCGAGTAATAATCACATATTAACCACATTGGGTTCTTTAGCCCCCTATTGGTGAGATTTTTCTTTATCTTTCAGTGTTGGAGCAGAGGGTGCCCATTCGGAGATGGAGGGCTGGACGAATGGCTGGCATGACCCAGTGACTTTGTTTAACCTGGGGTAGAAATGATGGGAATTAGTGGTATCTGCCTATGACTACTCTCCTCATTGGAAGCACCGAAAGGCCGGCCTCCTCCTCCCTTTCTCTAATAACATAGTTTAGATAGCAAGTCATAACTTTGGGACAGAGGAAGCTTTATCTCCGTAATTCTATACTTCTATCTCCAGTTCTCTTTCCTTTCCGTAGACTGTCTAAATTACATTTTGGGTTGAAGTAAGAGTCTTGCAGCACCTCGCAATAATAAAGTATCCCTTAAATAAAAGTATCCGTTCTTTACAGGGAGAAGGAAAAATTGACACACTGCCAGCGACCCGAGGGCTCCATGCCTGTTAATCTCTAGATTAGCCAATGATTTTCTATAGCAGCATGGTGTTCGTGGAGGGCTGGATGTCTATATCAGACTCTCATCACGCATTTACACACATGCTCCTGGATTTCTAATTTCATCCATGGTATATGAATGTTGCCTGTTTAACGTCCTGAAGGTAATCTTATTTCCCTTAGAAGGCAAAGGTGGTTAATACTCATCAGATTTACAACATGCTTCCCTATATTTCCCCACTTCCTACAAATAGAAGTGGAAGCCATGTGACAACCACTACTGAATAAATTCTGCATGGAAATGGCATGTGTCACTTATGAGCTGAGGAATTGAAGAGCTGGTGTGCTTTCTCTATCCCCCTCTTTCCCCACCATGGCAACCTGGGAATTTACATATCATGATGGCAGCCTCAGCAGATGGAGGAAGCTTCAGTCCTTGAGTCACCAGACGCAGGCGAGCTCTTGCCAACTTGCCCCAGATTTCCTGTAAGTGAGAAACAAACATGTTGTGCGAAGCCTTTGTGATTTTTGTTACTGTAGCATAACCAATCCTGTGCTGACTACAACTTATTTCCACATTTTTGTAAAAATACACACTGCCTTCTCTGTGAATGGATTACAAATCTATTAAAGATAAGGAGATCTCAGACTCAGTATCTGAAGTATCAGAATAGACTACGTGGAGAAACACTCTGGTTAGTCTCCTTTAGGACTTGAACTAAATAAAAACAAACAAGCAAATACAATCCCAAGTTTTCTGCTCAAATAGTCTCCTCTTCCAAACTACCCAGAATCCCAGAAGTTATGTAATTTGTCAATGCAGAACTGTGGAGCACTATCTCTTCAAGCATATTATTTACAAGAGGGGTCAGAGTTAGCCAGTGTTGAGGAGTATCTTTGGTAGGGGTGGAAATGGAGGGCTTTATGGAAAATTGTGCATTCACCAAAGTTTTCTGTATTATTGTCCTTTTATCTTGTGGCATTTGTTCTTTAGGTACTGGGCTAGATCTGATTATCTAATAGGAAGACTAGTGTGCACGCACACACACAAATCATTCTGGAGGGTATTAAATATTTTGAAAAAACAACAAACCAATAATCATGGGAAAAATCAGAAATTGGTTGGGCTTCCTTACATTTTGGGAGGCTCAGTATTGTTTTTATTTAGGTTGACATTGTGAAGGGAGTTGAATGTGGATAAAGTTTGCCACATCTTTCAGAGCTAAAGCTCTTCATAAGACCCTGCTCAGATATTTCTTCTGAATTCTATCTTGTATCCAATTCTTCTCAAATAGCTGCTAGCAGGCATTAAGTACAAATTAACCATTTTTTTTGTAATAGAGGATATTTACATTTTAGAAAAGTAGGGATGCATTTGCAAGAGATTATGGCAGGGTCTGACTATTTTCCTCTCTTTCTAGGGCATACAGCTGGACTACATTTCCCAGAATTCCTTACAGTTAGGTAGTGAAGGTGTTGTATGCTATCTCCAGGCCTGGCCCATCAACAGTCTCCATGTGATTCTCCATATTCTTTCTCTTTCCTTGAAGGATGACCTAATGCAGATCATTTAGTGGAGACAGCCCCCAGGGATTTAGAGCCATTTAAATGGAAGGAGCCTGGGTCCTTGAATGACTGTGTGGAGCAGAGCCTACCTGATGGCCTGCATTGAACTGTGATATGTGTGAGAAATAAGCCTTTAAAGTGTGAGACCACTGAGGTTTGGGAGGTGTTTGTTGGCTGCATTAGTTAACCTGCCCTGACTCATACAGACCTCTTAGCCAATCACAGTTTATTCTTTTCTAAGAGATGTGCACTATATGAAGCAATTCTTTATGTACCCTAAATACCTCTGTAAAGCTCAAGGATTTGAGGGTTACCACAAAGCATTACCACCTTCGTGAAGAATTTCCAGATGCGTCCTTCCAAAGGTAGTATTATTTCCTCTTTTCTGACAACATGGTAACAAATGTTTACCTCTCTTATGTAACCTGTGACACAGTACTGAAATTATTTTAATGGTATAACTTGACAACCTTAGGGAAAAAGAGGGATTTGGTCTATATTAGGAAGTGGGGTAGATAGTCTCCAAAGATGGTCACCATCAATTCCTCTCTTGCACGTGCATGTTGCTCCACCCATCAAGGCAGAGAGTTTGTTTCCCCTCCTCTGGTGTCTGGACTGGCCTTATGACTTGCTTTGACCAATAAAATGTGGAGAATATGACATTGTCGGACTTTTCAGCCCAGGTTTTAAGAGGAATGGCTGTTTTGACATCCTCCCTCTTAGAAGCCAGCTGCCATATAAGAATTCTGACTATCCTGAGACCACCATGCTATGAGAGAGCACAAGCCTATTAGGGGAGAACCCACGTGGAGAAGCACTTAGGCACCAAATGTAAGTGTAACATTCTTGCACATTTCTGCTCAGCACAGATGCCAGCTGAATACAGCTGGGTGGTTGACTCCTAATACCAAATGGATCAGGAGAAACTTCCTGCTGAATCAACGCACAGAATCACAAAAATACCCCCTAATTGTTGCTGGCTTAAGCCACTAAGTTTTGGAGTGATTTGTCAAGCAGCAAGAGATAATTGAATCAGGAGGACTCATAGCTGTGAAGTTCTGATTGGTTAGGGAAAGAACTGTAAAGTCTCCCTTGGGATTGTTCACTGTCTTGTTTTAAGTCATGAAAGTAGAAACATGGCTTTCAAAGAAGTCTGAGAAAGACTATTATTCTCAGGGGCATGCAGTGGTCAGAAACCACTACCTGTAGGAAAACTCAATCAAGTTGCATTTAAAACACTGTTTGTTTTGCTCTTAGAAAGTGTTCTTTTCTTGAGAAATAATTTAACACTCACTATAGACAACGTGATGACCTGCAGGTACAACTAGCTGAGATGGCCCTGCGCTAGGAAGAATAGATGTGAAGTGGAGTACACCTGGACAGAAAGAAACCCAGTGAAGACAAAATATGCAAGGGCTGTTGCTTACCTGTTTTGCCCCACACTATACCTATTTTGATTTCAATAGACAGGTAAAGATCATTCACTTCATATGTCGATGTATAACATAGACAGAGGGGTTCTTTAACCTGGGATTTTTGAAGATAACAAAAGGATTAGCTGAGAGAAGATGAACTGTGCTGTGGAAAGAGAACCACACCCATTTTAATATTAAGTTGACTAAATATTTACTACAAATTCCAAGGAATATACTGTGGGGTTCTATAATAACTTCCAGTTACTTCTTAAGGAGCTGATAAGAGCATTTGGTTTGTTTGTTTGACCAAGGGACCCAGCGTGTTGGATTCAGCGTTTGCTTATCACCTACCCATCCCTCCATTTCTAAACTACATATAGAAGCACTTGCTGTTTGCCTGGTGCTGCATATATCGCTGGGAATATTAACAAACAGGTAATATTACCAGAGTGGTTTTCATGTGGGAGCCCATTGCACATCAGTCTGCTGCTCTTCCGACTGAGCCCCAAACGGGTCTTGACCCATTCCATTCTGTATCGGGCATGGATGCTTTCTTGTCTGAAGACCCAGTCTATTATTTATAGAATCCCATTATTTGCTCCTGTGATTGAACAAAGTTTTCTTGAAGTACAGAATCTTTATCGCTGCATTAAGGTTGTTTGATGTCTCTACTATGCCCTGACGAATGCTGGCAGCCTGATTCACTCCTTAATCTGGTGTAATACAACATTAAATGAGACATTTCTTCTTTCCCATTTCAGCTGAGGCCTCAACACTGAGAATATGTAGCAAGTTCCCACATTCTAGAGAGAGAACTATATCAGGTATTTCGGGTAAAATAGGGTATTATGTTTGTCCAGGGGCCTTTAGCCTGTCACTAACCTCAAAAGTGTGTGAAGGAGGCTGAAGAAACTGAAGAGACTGAGTGGTGGGTGGAACTTACCTCTACCCCACAACCACCTCTGGATGCTTGATTGGAGGTAGAAACACATCATCCAGCTATAGCCATGGGACCAGAGTGAAAGTCCATGGAAAACCTGGGAAAGGATTCCCAGAGTTCAGACGGCACACAGATTGCTGTCTGATACTTGCCTGCACATGTCTAAAGTCTGGAAATTGGCAATTTCTGTGAGGGAAGAGAATAGAGAGGGTTGCCAGAGGAGTGGCTTGAAGTTTGAAGTTCGGCTCAGCAAAGAGGCAGATTTCTGATGGGTGGATTGAGTACTTAGGAAGGGACCCCTCTCAAGAAGACTGCCTGCCTAGGAGAGAGGGTCCAGGCAAAAGCATCCTGCAAGGGGGGATGAGGTGGCAGGTGGCTTCTGGAGACTGTATCCCCAAAGCAAGGGAGGGAGAAGTGGGAAGTTACCAAAGGATGGCTGGTGCTATGGTCTGAATGAAAAAGGCCCCCAAATTCATATGTTGCAACTTAATCATCAACGTGATAGTATTAAGAGATGGGCCTTTAGGAGGTGATTAAATCGTGAGAGTGGAGCCTTCATAAATGGGATTAGTGCTTACAAAAGGGCTTGAGAGGGCAAGTCTTTTCCTTCCATCCCTTCCATCATGTGGGGACACAGTGTTCAAGGTGCCATCTTGGAAACAGAGACCCCGACCTCACCAGACACTGAACCTTGATCTTGAACTTCCAAGCCTCCAGAACTGTGAAAAATAAATTTCTGTTGTTCATAAATTACCCAGTCTCAGGTATATTGTCATAGCAGCACAAATGGAGTAAGACAGTGGGTCACTGAAATACACAGCAAGGCATCCTGTGAGAGAATGGGCCAGCTTTTGTGCACCTGCTATACCACCAGAATACAAGTACACCGTCAAGTAAGGCCTTTACCCTCCTGAACGCTTCTGCTTCGCTCCTACCCACCCTGGAGTAGCCAGAAGCAGCAGGGTAGGGGACTGAAAGTAGGAGAATAAAGTGGAGAAAAATTAAAGACGCCAACCATGCCCCACCCCCTTCTACAAGCTTTTTAGTCTGAGTCAGGTGTATGCTTTGAGACCATTGTCATCGTTGAATTGGATGAGATATTTTAGCTTTGCTTTTAGGCTATACCGGGCTCCAGGATCTGCAGATTCATTGGTGGAAACCAATAAAGTTGTTTTTCACCATGGCCCCGGCCCCCAAGTGCAGCTTATTCAATATACAGATGGCACCCAACTTAGGATGGCTCGACCTTACAATGGTGTGAAAGTGACACGCATTCAGTAGAAACTGTACTTAGGGTACCCATACGTCCATTTTGTTTTTCACTTTCAATACAGTATTCAATTACATGGTATGTTCTACACTTTATTAAAAAACAGGCTTTGTGTTATATGATTTTGCTCAAATGTAGGCTAATGTAAGTGTTCTGAGTACATTCAAGATGGGCTAGGCTAAGCTATGATGTTTCGTATGTTATTTTCAACTTACGATGGGCTTATCAGGATGTAACTCCACGGTAAGTCAAGGAGCATCTGTCCTGGGTATATCAGGAATGGTTTTTATGACGTTATTATTTTCTGTCTTAATCCAAGTGGTCTGTTAACCTCTGTTTGCTGGGTCATTTGCTGCAATTGGTATTTAACTGGAATAGAGATGGGAGATGTATAAATTCTTTCAGTGGAGAGAGTGGGCTAATTCTGAGTTAAAGATGGATTTAACTGTTTTCTATAAAAGTGGGCACAATGACTTAACCTTCTGGCATCCTTCAACATCCTTCTCTGAGTAAGGTAGGTGACAGGTTGCCTTTCTTTAGCCATTTCATTACCAATATTAAGGAGGTTTCATGGACCTGTAATAAAGGGCAGGATGTCTGATATCTCAGAAATGAAAAGAATTAGAGGAAACTGGATTACGTTGAGAATCCCATAGTGGAGATCAAGGCAACGAATTATTAGAACTTGAGCTAAGGCTGTGGCAGAGTGGAAAAATAATTAGGGATGGATTTAAAGGTAAAAATAGAGGCTTCTGGTCAAGATGGCAGAATAGACAGTCCCCAGGGTCACTCTCTCCCACAAACCAACCAATCTACAACTATATAAAAGCAACAACAGCCAAGATGTGGCCGCTAGAGCTCAAGGGAAGAGGAGGAGAGACCTACGGAGTGCATGAAGGTGGGAGAAGCCACGACAAGAGTAAGAAAAAAACCACTCTGACCATTTCGTGCTGCGGCCACTTTAAAGATGGAGCTGCTGAGTGCACGGAGTAGGAGCCGGTAAAAGCTGCAGCTGTGCCCTTAGGATGGAGTTGCTTGGAGGCGGCAGGGGAGAAGAGGGCCTTGGTGGCCCCAAGGAGAGCAGGACCACTAACGGTGTTCCTGTGGACCCACACAGGAGTGAGGAACCAGAACAACTGAAAAAAAAGGAGCCACTCAGAGGCCAGTGAGTCAGTGCAAGGGACCAGCGCAGGGCTTGTCCCATGGGAAGTGTTTGCAGCACTGGTGGTGGGGGAGACGGGCCCACCAGGGGAACACTGGGGCATAGCAAGGACAGCTGATCTGCCCCCCAATCAGCATAGGACCACTCAGAGGAGACTGGTCAGGAATATAGGATTACAAGGAGTGTAGTTTGATGAAAACACTCAGGCCCAGATCAGAGTTTCTACACAAGCCAGGTGCACCCAGTCTCTAGAGAGCCAGAAGTACCTATAAGGTCAACCATTAAAACTGGACCTCCACAAAAAGACTTCCCTAGGGAATCAGCAGCAAAGCAGCAATTTAGCTCAACAACACAGCTCAATTACTGGTTCCCACAGGAAGTTCCCCCATTTTAGAAGTAAGCAAAGGATAAAAATTAGTTCTGGCCCAGGCATGGAACCAGGGACCAGACCCACCCCCCCAACCAGGCACACCACCAGTACCTTGGGCCCCACCCGGGCTCCTGAGGCACAGAGCCGGGGACTGGAATCCCCCACAACAAGGCACACTGCCAGAGATAAGGAGCATACCAAACACATCACCTCCATGTGGGTGGCCTGCCACAGCCACCACAGTAACCAAGGCTGCTATGAAAGCGGCTAAACACCACAACCACCACACAGATGGCCCACCAGCCACAGGAGTGCATTGATACAAGGAGAGTCACCGGCAGAGACCAAAGAAAAGAAGAGGATGTCTCTCACCACAAAACCCATTCCAGATTGACAGAAGAAGCATCTGCTCTATGGTAATATTGGGGGACCTGAACACGACTCTCAGCATTGGACAGATCCTGTAGGCAACAAATCAACAGAGGAACCATTAGTCTTTTAGAGGAAGAGAAGAAATCTAGGGTAACTAACTAGAGAGGGGAGGGGGTAGGGAGAGGAGGATGAGGAGCGATTGGACAAGGGACATAAAGATTAAGTACAATTTGTAACAGTATATATGCTAGCAATATTGATTTGATCAACATATGTCAACATTGAACCCCCCAAGTATGTATAATCAATTATGATTCAATAAAAACTAAAATTAAAAATAAAAAGAATTTAAAAATTTAATTTTCCTCTTCTTCTTACACACCCCAGCTTTGCAAACATTATCGGCAAACTGCTCCACAAAACCAATTCCAGTAACTCATATGCTTATGTCATTGGTTTGCTTCATGGAAAATTTCCTGATTTTCATTTATTTCAGTAGTTTGGAATATGCCTCGGCACCTTCTTTAATTCTGGGTGGAGAGGTAAAGCAAGCCAACAGCAGTGAGACATAAAAAAGACCACGGAAAAGAGGAAAGACACAGAGGCGTGCTGGCTTTTTCCACTACACCATCAATGAAGACCTCGGCACTGGCAATGAAGAGCCCCCGCAGAGTCCAGGCTGTCTGAACTAGCCATGGGTTTGCAGAGCGTTCTCCCACAAACCCATCACACAGCTCATGCGGGTGCAAGAAACAGCTTAGCTCTTGCTCTCCACCACTTCGTTGAGATTAACCCACAAGGTTTTATAACTCTGAAAATGAGACAAAAGTAGCACTTGTCCCCGAAGTGAAATGTCAGGGTGTTATTTTCACTGGTGCAAAAAAGGGACTGCGTCCACTCCAATCGATGAAAGAGGGCTACTAACCAGTTCTAAGTGTGTGGGAAAAAGTGACCTGTTTCTCCATTTTACATAACAAGCGAAAAATTAGCCCATCTGAGGGAAATGCAGACTTTGAATTCCGTCAAATATTTACTGAGCTGGCATTAGGTTTAAAGCTGAGACACTGACAATGACTCAGGAAAAACAAGTATATTATCGGTCACATGTTTATGTAAAACTTTATAGTCATCTATGTTTTAAAAGGAGCTGGGTGACAAATGGCATAACAAAAAGAATTCTATCAGTTTGAAGGTATAATGAGCACGTGTGTTCTTATTTTTAACTTGAAAGTAAGTAGGTCTAAAGTTCCAGGTGAAGCTGAGCATTGAGAGTTATTCAAACAGCAATTGTGGTTCTGGCCACGGCAAAAGCAACTCTGTCCTTCTCTTGTAACTACATGTGAGTGCAAGAAGCTATTCTTGGTCATCCTTGACATTTTTGTCAATATGCCATGTACATGGTGACATTTTGGAGGTTTGTGACGCATGTTGGCGGGGGGAGGGCTGGTTTCTGGGGCCTTGGATTTTAATACTGAGATTAACAACAGACAATCTTGGGTCAACCCGGGCCAGATCAATAACAGAATGATTCATCCGGGATGCCTTTTGAATCAGTATATCTACAGCAAACAAAACAGTGCCATAGGACTTCTGAAGACCATTCACAGTGCTTTCCTGGGGGAAAATGTGAAAAGCTCTGTAGAGTTGGCACCCATGGACTTCAGCCATTTTAGATTCTAATCCACCCCAGCCATCAGAACGTAACTGATCACATCGTTTCTCAGACTTTTGGCTAAGATCAAATATAGAATTAACTGATTGCTACTTTTTAAAAAAGTAATAATAAAATACCTGTTTCAACACAGGAACTTATAACATTATATGGGCATTCAAAAGGCATATATAAATCTTCAAAGACGCCGTCTTTAGGTACCCAGCCAACTGCTCAAATGACAAGAACATTCTGTGTGCGCTGCATAGCGCATCCTGTTCCACGGAATTGCTGCAGCCCCAGCAGCAAAGCTCAGCAGAGGGCAGGCAAACGACCCCAGCTGCTCTGTGCTGACCCAAGCACACAGCCTTGGTAGCCACTCTGGCAGAACAGCTCATCCCCAAGCCAGCAAGGATTCTGAGGGGAGGCCTCAAGAGCAGGGGTGAATCAGACGAGGACCAAGACACAGTGTCCAGGGCCCTGAGAAACTAGGTCAAGGTCTGGGGTGCCCCTGCTGCTCCTCCTCAGCCTGAGCCACCATCACCTGGACCTGGGGACAGCAGCCATCTCCTGACCAGTCTTCTTGCTTCAGCTTCCACCCTCTAGACCCCCACAGCAGTCAGAGAGACTGCAATACAAAGTTGTCTTCCCAATAGAATGGCTCCCTGTCTCATTCAGAATCACAATCTGAGTCCCTGAAAAGGCCTGCAAGGTCCTCCAAGGGCCACCTCGTCACTCTCACCTCAGCACCTGTTGTTCCTTCTCCCAGACAGCCCCCATCCCTGGATACCTTAGGCTGCCTCCGTACCCCCTGCAGGCATCGGCTCAAAGGCAACCTGACACCCTGCACAAAACAGCCACCCACACCCCAGCCCACACCCCATCAGCCTCATCCTGCCAGCTTTTGGCCCTATCTGGCACTGGCATGCTCAGTTATGGCTATCTGCCACCTTTGCAATAGAAGCCCCATGTGGGCAAGGGCTGTCCAAGCATGGTTCACTGTTGGAACCCCAGAGCCTCCGCACTACTGACACTGGGGCCGGCTCATTCTCCAGCACCAGAGGCCAGGCTGTGCACTGAAGTACGTTTAGCAGCATCTCTGATCTCTACCCACAAGATGCCCTTAGAACACACTCCCAAATCCCCAAGGAGTGATGGCCAGAAATGTCTCCAGACACTGCCACATGTCCCCTGCAGAGCTAAATTGCCTCCTGCTGAGAACCACCACTATTTTAGTGGAAGTAGTGAGCCTAACGGTGGGAAGATCTTTTACAGCTTCAGTCACATGCTGCTGGGAACACACCTAAGCTGATGTTGCAGTTAACTGTTAACTGTTTTCTGCTGCCTCTCTCTAACCGCCTTTCACCCACTTTCCCATCTCCCACCACTGGCACGTGAGCCCCGCAGGAGCAGGGACTCTCCAAGGGGTCAGTATGAACAGGCTGCCCACGCCTCCCTCGATTCTGGGTCTTGGAAGGAAACTCTCGAACTGCAAACAGCACAGTGATCTGGGCCAGGTTCATTTCATCCCATAAGTAAGTTCATCCGAGCATCTGAACATACATCCAAAAGCTACTCAGACATGTATGAAAACTGCCTTGTAGAATATCGTACAAGGGTGCTGAGAAGATGTGGCTGAAGATCTTGACCTTGAATCTACTTCACCTGTTCTTAGTATCTGTCCAATATTAAGGAACTATCAGTTACGGAACAACATCTAATCATATGACGTGAATTTTTTTTAAGTCTCTAACATCACTGAATGTTATGAATTTCAAGTTCCAGAACATGATAGCATCCACACCTGGAGATTAATAATTCTGTACACATTCAGGGTATTTTCAGATTTGTAGCCAAGCAAATGCAACAGTAAAGAAAGTTTATGACACAAAAGCTTCGGCTGTATTAACATGTTAAACAAAACAGGAATGACATCAATCCTGGAGGGGTAAACTGCCCTCAGGCCAAATCTGGCCTGCCTCCTGTCTTTGTAAATAAAGTTTTATTGGTACACAGCAAGGCCCATTCACTTACATGTTGTCTATGGCTGCCCCTGTGCTACAAGGGCAGAGTGGAGCAGATGCAACAGAGATCCTATGGCCTGCGAAGCCTAAGATATTTGCTAGCTGGCCTTTGACAGAAAAAGCTCCATGGCTTTGTTCTAACCGGTTCTCTCTCTTTCACAACATTTCATTTCCAGCAACTTCACTCGCCCAGCCACAAAACCAAGACAATGCAAAGAACAAGTAGAGAGGAAGAATTTACCACAAATTCTGAGCACTTCTGACACTGGTGAACCTCCAATGCTACCCAACCACGTGGAAAATAAGGAAGCAACTCAGAACAGAAGTGTCATGATGGAGGGAGAACATTTTGATAGGCAGAAGAGTAAAGATATTGAAGAATCACAAAACTGACTGACTATGTAACATGACGATGAGAAGTTAAAATGTGAATGCCCATTCTGCACTAGACACTGCCCTAAGTGCTTTACCTCGTCTTATTGAGTCTTCAAAGCAATGTCAAAGGCAAATATTTTGTTAACATTTTATGCAAGAAAAAATTGAGGCTCACAGAACCCAAATAACATGCCTTGGAGCACACAACAAATGGCAGAGCCAGGAGTCAGACTGAAGGCTCATGTCTGAAGTCAGGACCACCCGCACTTGGATGGTTATGAGGCCAGGAGGAGTTGAAGAAAGTATGGAAGGTTCCCCATGAATCACTGTTGAATGAATCCTTTATGACGTACCTAGGCTAGTGATAGTAAAATACATGAGCGTGCATTCACTCACTCAGTGATACGTATAGAGCGAATGTGGGGCAGGCATCTCTGGGGGTGTCTGCCCATTTGAAATCAAGCCTCCATTATTCTCAGAACCACAAGTGGGCTTCCAGAGCTCTGTAATCCTCCTGAAAGCTTCCACGTGCTGACACCATTTTCCAAACAGAGAATCCCTACCTTGTGTCAGAATTCCCAGGGTCTGTGATTCCAAAATCCTGTAGAATCCCTGCACTCTACAGTGAAGCCTCGGAGCAAGTCTAACAAGGTTGTCAACTGTATTGAAAAATACTCACAAAACACAGATGGAGGACACACTTACAGATATTGGGTTGAACTGTGCAAATATCACCAATTTAACAGTTCTAAGCACCACTGGAACAGAAAAAGAACATTAGTAGAAAAACTAGTGACACCCAAACCTCTAGAGTTTGGTTAATAGTAATGTATCAAGGTTGGCTTCTTGGTTTTGACAAATATACTATGCTGATGTGAGATGTTAACAATGGGGAAACTGTCCAATCTTTGCAACTTTTCTGTAACTCTAAAACATTCCAAAACAGAAGTGTATTAACACAAACAAATAAAAGGTATTGGGTTGCATTCACCCCATGCCTAGAACAATCTCCTAAGACAAAAATGAAAAAAAATAAAACTGGGCTGGCCAGTGAGCTCAGCTGGTTAGAGCGTGGGGCTGATAACACCAAGGTGCAGGGTTTGATCCTTATACTGGACAGCTGCCAAAGAACCCAAAACACAAAAGACTACAGAGAAATTAATTGGATATAAGCAGCATTATAACTATAATACATATTTAATCATAAATATCAGGGGGCAAACTAAGTAGAGGAATATTTAATAAGCGATAATATATCTGCTCAGTGGCAGCCGACGCCCCCAATGAGAACGCTAATGATGAACACTGCAGGGTGATGTCTTCGCTGGCTGCAAATGACAGAACTCCAATTCAACGGCTTAAAAGGAGAAGGACACGTTATTTCTCATTTCACATTAAAAAAAAAAGTGCTGAGGGCAGACAGCTCCAGAAGCTTAATGCATCCATCCATCCACCATTTTAAAGATGCAGTCTTTCCACTCTGCCACCCTCGGCTTCTGAGCCAGCTCGCTCCTGGTGTTTGGAGCAGCGACAAGGCTGCCCAGCTCCAGGTTTATGTCGAGACAGGACATTAATTAGCAGAAGGACTGCCTTCCTTGTAGGTCTACGGGGACAAGGAGGCTTCTCCCCAACCATGCCTGACACACACCTCCCCTCTCAGCTCACGGGACAGCTCTGGGTCACGTGCTCCTGCCTCAGCCAATTGCAGGCCTACATGCTACAGGCTACAATCTCAGGCACTAATGCAATTTGGAACTGGGCCGTTCTTCGCTGTGGTGGGGGCTGTCCTGTACATTGTAGAACAATTAGCAGCACCTATGGCCTCTGTGTACTAGATGCCGAGAGAGCCAACCCCCACTTGTAACAACACGAAATATCTCCCAATGTTGCCAAATAACTTCTGGGGGGCAAAATCCACACCCCCCACCCCAGTTGAGACCCACTGGCATACAGCAACCAGGACTTCAACAGGATGTACAGAAAGGGTCACATCCCTTGATTCAAAACTAGGAGTGGCAACCCCAACAAAATGGGGGCTCTGACGGCTTACAAGGAGGGACTGTTCTTGAGAACTCTAGAATATATTAAAAAAATTCAGTGAAATACAGAAATACAAAATGATCATTATAAAGAAATAAAACCTGTCTCTACACACATAATTACATTCAGGAAACAATTATTGGGGACCTACTCTATGAGAGGTACTGTGTAGACAAAGAATAAAATCTAAATGAGTGCAAGGAAAGGAGTTGACTTAAATTTTGTTTGTTTGTGTGGCGGCTGGCCCATAGGGGGATCTGAACCCTGACCTTGGTGTTATCAGCACCATGCTAAATTTTAAAAACTTACAAATAACCAGATGTCTGCTTGGCTCCCTCATTCTCCAATTTTCTTTTTTAAAACTTTTTATTCTGAAATAATTATAGATTCACTGGAAGTTGTAAAGAAATATACAGAGTGGTCCCTGTGACATTTCCAGTTTGGGCAAATCTATAGAGATGGAAAGCAGATGAGTGGCTGCAGGGGCCCGGGAGAAGACAGGGAATGAGTGCTGATGGACAGGGAGTTTCTTTCACTTTATTAGATTTAAGTGGGGATAGCTGAACTCAGTAAAATTTAACTTTGCTTTTATTCCACCAGATTAATTTCACAGAATTTTTTGGAAAAGCAGCCAACATTAGCAAAAGGACCTGGGCTAGAAGTCAAGAAGCCCCCCCCCAACTCACCAGGTGACCTTGAACATGTCATTTGACCTATGGGCTCCTGAAGTAGAACCTACCGCAGACAGTGATAAATGTTATTTCCATTTCCTAAATCAGAGTGAAGGACAGAGAATGAAACCTGGAGGTTTCCAAACATCCGCAAGCTATTTTTGGAAATGAATGACTTTTCCACTTCACTTTTCTTAAAAACAAAAAAAAAAAAAAGGAAGGAAAGGAAAAGAAAGACATTAGACCAAGAAATAGTTGTTCCTGATCTCAATGGAAGCAAGAGAAGATTCTTCCAGGAGCTGACCTCTTATGGCCTTAAAAGCAAGACACTTTCCCATGTTCATATAAACACTGTCTATAATCTTAAAAAATGAAAAATTGAGAAATCATTGCTTGTTTATCACAAAGCTCAACCAGGACAGTTTATATAATCCAGAAATAGGCTCTGTGGAGTAAATATAGTAAACCTACTTATTAACTGAATAAAGGTTTCAAGAAGCGGGTAATGATGTTATCTGGCTCTGTTATGTGAGGTTCCAACCTGGCAGATTCCAGAGGTATAGACTGTTTTCTCCTCTAAGCAAAACCATGTTCAGAGGACTTTTAATATACCACTGAACTTCTCCATACAGTGCAGGTCAAATCCCATCTAGTGTACAAATGGGTCCCCGAAAGCTCATGCCGTGACATAATCTTGGTCTTCCACTATCGTCACGATTATTGATCTCAAATGTGATACCATCCACCATTCTTAAGCTGCTCGTGGCTGGCACGTCCAGTACCGTACAACTCCAACCGAACTACAGGAAACAGAACATTAAGTTTCAGCCACTCGGTCCATCTATAGGATTAATATCAAAACAGCCCTTCTGGAAGCACACATATACACGACTGTCGAAGCCAGTGAAACTTTACAAAGGAGGCAAAAATGTTCTTCCTACACTTTCTGCCCAAATGGCAAATACCTTTTTATATGGTGGTCACTGTACTCTGAGTTAACATATGCAGAATACATGTGTGTCACTAGTGTAAACCACACAAGACTCATGCAAGGCAACTACCAGCCATAGAAATGGTGAGTCAGCTTTCTGTTTTTTAACAAAGTTTTCAGGTATCAGTCACAGTAAACAATGAAAATTATATGCACAGTGTCAATCTACAGAAATAGTGAATTTAAACCTAAGGTAGGTTCATAGTCAAACTACAAAATTCTGTTTTTAAAATACTGATTTTTTTTTAACACATCTGTAGCCACATCTTTAAAGATGTTTCTGGAGGCCTGCATCTTCTTTGTTGTCACTTTAAAAAGTAGAGTTACAGCAATTCACCAATGAGCCCTGAGCCGGTAGCATCCGTTCTTGTTAAACATAACACTGAATGGAATTACTGTAAAAGCCTAGAAGAGATTTTGTTTACAACCCTTGCCCTTCAGTTACTCTGCATGCAGCAGCGTGTGTTATGCTATTACAGTTTGTAATAAATTATACAGAAAATGATGTTTAAAGTCAAAAACAATTTTTGCCAAACCTACTACATTAATTTCTTCCTTCATAATTTCAGTTTCTTCAAAAATCGATTGTTCATTTGCCCCTCTCCTGTCAGTTCTCTATTTGGAAGCTTTTGGGTAAAAGTCCTTATTTCCCCAATAACATATTCAAATCAATTGTGACACAAAAAGGGTTTTGACTGTCAGATGCACATGGAGAAAACGTTGCACTCTGACATACAGTTCTTTCCACACAATAAATGTTAATTACAACTTTAAAGGCTAGCCGGTCACCTGTAAAAATCGGCAACATTCTGTTTTGAAAGGGGACGGAGAAAGGCTATTCCAGCCTTTGGCCCTCCACTTACATGTCTGTGGCTTGCTGAACATTCCATACATATTTCAGGCAAGGTATTATGGGAGCTGAAGTTCAAGGTGTCCCCTGCTGAATTTTCTCTCACTATAAAAACAGTGTCTCCAAAAAGTACACACGTTTTTACTTTACAAAAAATGTAAAATATCCACTTTTGTTCACTCAGTTGACACTTTTAGCACTAGAAGCAGGACCTTTTGAAAACCTATAACAAAGTTATGTCTGAAAAGAGTGAAAAATGTTATTCAGTAACAAACTGATTTCTGGGGGGGGGAAGCATATGAAATGCTGATGAAATACATGGAAATGAAGACTCTACAAACCGGTTTCTGTAGGGTCTGCTCACCTATGTTGCAGGTTACACCATTAAAATGAAAATACTTACATTTAGATCTTTCATCACGAATCCCCACTCCACTATAACCACAACTCTTTTACGTTACCCTCATAAAACGGGGCTCTGCCTTTTCGAAGCAAAACAATAATTTTAACTGGTTCATTTTCCAGTCCTTTGGGTTTTTAAGAGACATACGGTACAAAATGGCACCACCTTCCAAGCACTTCAACGATTTCTAGAACCATCCAAGGCTTGATCAACCAGCTGGGGCTCTAGCCTTCAGTTAAAATTCTAATATGATCTCACCTGCTTTTCAAAATAACTAAGCATCTTTTTAACCCACAAAACTGTGCTAAGATTTATATTAGTTTTTGAGTCCAAAGGTTTGCAATGTTTGGAGAGAATGGTAGGGAATCACGATGCTTTTGTTTTCTTTCGTTTTTCCCTATCTGAACCCAGATAAACCTTCAAAGGATTCCACAGCGTCCCTCCTCAAGAGTTCCTTTTCAAATGCCAATGCCATGCACGCTGCCTTTCCTGTGCAGGTAGAGGAAGCAGGCACAATGTCACCCCACCGCGCCTCTTCAAATCTTGAAATCACTGGGAAGCCTGCAGTATTTCCTTTTTGGCACTCAGGCCCCGGGAGAGAGAAATTGCTCTAGGGAGGACAAGATATCAGATAACCAGTGGAAACGCTTGGTTTCAACAGAACTCCCAATTCCACAAAAATACAACTCTCTAATAGCAGTTGCACCACTGAAATCCATAGACAGGAGAGCAGAAAGTTAAGGAAAAGCTTCATCTCGTGAAATTCATTAAATGAAATCTGCTAGTGCTTTTAGAAGAATCAGGTTTTTTACTGTGATCGTATTTATTTACACGAATAAGACAACTCCGTGCCCCACGCATCGCTTGCACAAAAAGGAAACTTAAAATACAACTCTGTTTTTCCTTTACGCCCAAAACATATGGGACTAATCATATTCCATTCTGGCCGCCCTACACGAGTGTTTTTTCAAACAAAATTTTAACTCACTTGACTCTTACGGCGCTAAAGAGCAACCAACAGAGTTTGGGAACAGGCTCTCCCAACTCCAAAAGGGCTGAGAACCCCTAAACTGCCCGTCTGGCACCAGGCTTTGGAAGGAAACCGGGCTGAGTCGGCCGGACAAGGAACCCGCGCCCTCCGGGTCGTCCGGGTCGCCGCCGCGCGCCAAGTCACAGCCTCCGAGCCACCGCCACTGCCGCCACTGCCGCCGGTGCCGCCGGCCCCTCCATTTCCGCGCGCGACCGGCCATCTTCGTTCCGGCCGGCCGGGTGGGCGGGGCCGGGCGCACGCAGGCTCCACCTCCGCCCCGCCCCGCCGCTCCGCCCCGTCAGCCGCTCCTCCTCCTCCCGCCGCCTCCGGCTCCTTCCCCCGCCCTTGCTCCGCTTCCTCCTGACCCCTCCGCCCTCAGCCGCCCCTCCTCCGGCCGCCCTGGGGGGCTCCTCCTCTGCTCCCCGCTGCCCGACCTCACCCTCTTCCCTCCCGCGCCGCTGCTCCTCCTCCCGCGGCCTCCTCCTCCGCGCGCTCCTCCCGCTTCCCTCCCGCTCCACCCCCTCCACCGGCCTCGGGAAACCGCACGCGGGCCAGGATGGGCGCCGCCGCGTCCGCCCGCCCCCGGGCCACCGCGGACAGGAAGGAGGGCGGGGAGGACGGCGCCCCACGCGGGCTGATTCCTGGGACCGAAACAATTCCCGGCGGGGAGGGCGGTCACCTCGCTTGACCCCTTCCCGGGCCGGGGATGTTTGGGGTCTTCCCCTCTGCGCACGTGGAGGTCGGGGACTCAGCCCTGGGGTTCCCGATCCCCCAAGCTGGTCCTGGGAAGGTGGGTAAAGTCCCTGAGGGGAGGCCGAGGAAGCTCGGTAGCTGCAGGAGGAACGCGCAGCCGGCCCTCTTGGGGGGGGCGAGAGGACGCACCTGGAAGCGAGGATCTGGGCAGGTGGCCACGTCGCGTCCCTGCCCGGAGAGCCCCAGAAGGGCGGGCCCGGGTTTCCCACTCTGGGCGGGAGCCCCTCGACCTTCCCTGAGCTCTTGCATTCAGTCTGTGGGATCCCAGAGTTTGACAGCTGGAGCAGAAATCCAAGTAGGCCGTTGCTCGGGAGGAAGCGAGGTCAGCTCCTAAAACATTAAACCTGTATGGTAACTTCTGTTCCCCTCACGTCGCATAGCTGGTGACACTGAAGGCCCAGAGTTGAAGCTGTGTCTTGCTCCAGATCCCCCAGCTCCTGCAGTGCTCCAGGCCCTGGAGGTAAGACGTTATGCCAGGAAATGCCAGCAAGTATCAGAGAGGATTTCAAACACTGTTGAAGTGATAGAAAAAGGTCTAGGAAAAAGTCTAACAGTGATCCAAATGCAGATACATAGGGGAAGAGACTCGAAGAAAATGTCCCAAAATGCTCATTGTAGTTTGCGTTCCTTAGGTGGGATTGTGCAAAAGCTATTTACTTTCCAGAGCCTTTGCAAAATGGTAATATTACTTTTACAAGGGGAAAAGTTGTTTTAGTAAAGAAGACTGTACAGCAAGGTCTAGGGTTCGATCCCTCTTCCCCGCCCACCACCAAAAAAACCCCAAGAAAAACAAGATGGAAAAATGTGAGGCTGACAGGAGACTATCCAAGGAATCTTTCCTCCTCACATCCCGCTACAACACAGAAACTTCCTTGCTCCGCAAGTACCACCTACCCCTACCTGCATGTTCTGTGCTAGAAATTCCACCACGTGAGTTCTTTTAGTTATACATGAACAATTAAGCGTCCAAGGGAAAGTCACAAAAGCAAATACGTTGTGATGTTGCATGTGCCAGTGTATGTCCCAAGGGCTGGATGTCCCTGCTCTGACACCTTCCCTTCTGATTGGCATGAGTTATCGCCAATGAGGCTGCCACTGCTGTCTTTTCTGTTCCTTCCTGCCCACTGAGTAGTCATCCAACATGGCCATTGTGAAGCTGCATTCCCACCCTCTCGGGCACCTTGTTGTTTCAGAATGTCACAGATCAGGGCACAGATCTATCACAAATCCTGAATGGGGCTGGAGCATATTGGAGTGAAACCAAACTCTATGGAGAGGGGTGAGAAGAGCGGGAGAAACACGTCCACCACACGTCAAAGGACTCACAGAAGGAAAGACAAGGTAAGAAAAGCATCAGATGAAGAACAGGGGTCAGGAACACTGCATCCAATTAGGAGTCCAAAGAGGGGAGGGTCCCTGAAGCTGACAGATCTTCTCTACATGTTCACACTGGTGGCAAATGTGCGTTGTGGAGTTGGGCTGCTGCAGAGAACAGGTTGGAGTCTGTGCAATTAGAATACAATTGTGACTTGTCCACAAATGAAACCAGGGTGCCAACCTCAAGCTGGGACTCAGGAGGCTTTGTGAGACCAAAGGGAAGATGGTTTGTATGAGGAAACTGAGGCTCAAGTGTTCAGATTTCTGAGTTCTGAGCTCTGGCCCTTGGCATGCAGAGATGCTGTCATCCAATCGTTGTTGATTTGTGCAGCAGATGCTCCAGTCCCCCCCCCCCACCCCCCAACTCCCTTGGCTGTGTCAGGCTGCCTTTTCCAGAGGATAATGAGGACAACCCTGCACTGACAAGAGATGTCTGAGAGGCTACACCCACCCCCAGGGATTGATTGTGCAGTATAACAGTCCAGCCCCCTTGCCTTGCTGGGACACACTAGTGCCCTTCACACTCCAGCGGTCCCCATGGGATCAGACTGAGGCTAGACTTCTCCTGAAATCGTAGCTTTGCCAGCTCCTCACCTGCCCTGTCCTGCCTCATGTACACGATCAGTCACTCTACGAGAACCCCCACCTCTGTTAGAAGCACCCCTTGTAGGGAGCCCGACCTAAGATAGTCTCGTATGTGCTTGCTCTGGGCTAAGCACTTAGCAAATACGAGCTCGTTTAGTCGTCACGACAACATCTGTGGGTATTCCTAATTTCATCTGCACATTAGTAGAGGAGAAAGTGTGATGGGGCATGCGAGGCAGACAGAGTGGAGACCCTCCCTGAACAAGCTTAATCCACATGCCCACCCACCGCCCCCGGACCACTCTGCCTGAGATAACCGGAGCGGGGTCGTTGCATTTGTCTTCCTAAAAGGAGCTGAAGCAGAGAGCGAGAGGCCAGCACTTGGGGTGACCGAGACCTCTTTATTACACCATTAGCCCTTTTTGACTTGGAACAGGCGTCTGCTGAGTGTCCTTAAAGACTTGTGAGTGGACTTGTGAAGGAGAAGTTGGTAGGGGATGAAAGGGTGCCCTAGCTTTGCGGTAAATCGGGAGGTCGTGTGTGTGTGTGTGTGTGTGTGTGTGTGTGTGTGTGTGTGTGTGTGTGTGTGTGTGTGTGTGTAATTGGTAGGGAGCATAATGCCTGTCTTTCTTACAGTCAAGCGGGGCTTTCCATGATGGACAGAAAACCCCGTGCACACACAAAACACTGCTGGGGAAAGGAGTCTCTAGTCTTAACTGAGTGCACAGTTCTGCATTCTTTATTTCCTGCACATTAAAACCACAGCCCTGCAGACAACCGAAGTGTGAACGTCGTTGTGACCCATCCTCCCATCCGATCTCAGATGGAGAAACAGCTCAGGAAAGAGTCTACTTAGGCTCTGGGTAAAGGAGATGGAAATACTTCTGTTCTCTTCCTGCCCAACTCGCTGGGAAATTCCTTTCTGAAGCTGTTAAAAGGCGCTCATGGAAACTTGCAGAATACTTTGGTTTTTTGTGCTACCGGCCGGTATGGGGACCTGAACCCTTGACCTTGGTGTGATAACACCGCACTGTAACCCCTGAGCTAGCCGGCCAGCCCACAGAATACTTTCTTTAAAATGCCTGTTAAGGAGTAAATCCAACATGCAAGGACAGAGTTTGAAAATTTTCACTCTATTAGGTTCTGCCTTCTTTCCCCACTCCTCTCCCCAAAGGGGAACCTTATTTTAAAAAGGAAGGTACAAAATGGGATCTAGACACCTTCAATACTTGAGAAGCTTCTAGAAAAGGAAAATCTGTGAAGGATGCAATCATCAAGTCTAAAATGAGAAAAATAAATACTGCCAGAGAAGTCTTGCCCACCTTGTGTAAACCACAGAATGTTCTAGGAAGTGATACCGTTGGGTAATTGTCACATTGTGCTAAGAGAAAAACGGAAATCAGCCGGATTGGGTCTGAAGACAAAATGGTTCATTTTTTGGCATTCTTTAAATGCTGAAATAATTACTCAATTACGAGTGCATGTCATTTATTTCAATAATGCAGATACACGATCCCTGGAGGAGATCAGAAGATCTTGTTTATTCCTGTCTTGATGTCTGAAGAGACCTCTCCCCGGGCTCAGGAATTGGAATGAGGGTTGGCTGGGGTCATCCTCTGATGTTTTATTTCATTGCTTTATGAAAAAACATAAATTTCAGACACTCATTTGACATGTAACTAAAAAGTCCTTGTTTAGCGTTCGTGTGTGGAAAGGGAGCCTGGGAGCGCTTGTCTCAAGTAAGGCTTCCCTGATTTGTGGAGACGCATCCAGTTTTGAGATGAAGGTTTTTCTCATTTTCTAATCTTCCACTCGAAAGAGATGTGGGGTATTCCCGGAGAGTCAGCTGTGTGGCTGAGCCAGCCAGTCTGTGTTTGTTTCATTTTAGTGCTTTATTGTGCTCTGTCTGTGTGCTCATTGCAAAACAGCGTCTTCCTTGGAATTGATGAATGGCTGTCATGTTTTAGGCAGGCTCGATTTGTCCCTGAGTTATTCAAGTTCAGATTTTTAAACAATTTTAGACCAATTTCTCTCTCAAAGTTAGAAAACTTGGAGTCCCCCACTTCTTTCCTCTCCAGGTCTCCCCTCCCAATACTGTCTTTTACTTCTTTTCCTTCCCATCCCATGGGTTCTGTTCACCAAAATGCTAATGAGGCAACTTCAAGTGTATTCCAGGTGAGCCGTCATTTCCGGAAGACGGAGCTGCCGTGAGCCACCATGCTGCAAGATGCTTCCTCTGAGCTGGTTTTGTCCTGTTCAGGGTTATGATTCTTGTCTCCTGTGCATTTAGAAAAACACATTCTTAAAACTGCAAATCTCTGCTTTATGAGTCAAGCAGAGCAGCTCAGGCTTGCAGAGATAAGAAGGATTTATTTGACACAGAAATGAGCAATCGTTTTTCTGTTGTTTTCATTTAGGGACACTAGGGTTACAAATGAGTCTCTTTTGTAATGTGAATGGAACAGTTTCTGAACACAGGTATCCTCACACAGAGCAACAACCCTGAGATGGTTGTTATATATCAGTGATTCTAAGCTGGGACAGGAGCAATTGTGTCCCCCAGGGAACATCTGGAAATGTCTGGAGACATTTTGCTTGTCACAGCTGGGAGAGGAGTTCTACTGGCATCCAGCAGGTAATGGCCAGAATGCTGCCACATGCCCTACAGTGCACACAACAGCCCAACACAACAGAGAAACAATCTGCTCCCAGTGTCACTGGTCCTGAGGTTGAGAAACCCAATAGAATGTGTGTAATTTATGATAATATTATACTCCCTAGGCTTCATAGTGGGGAAATAAGGTCAAGAGAATGTATCTAGATAGTGCTAAACAGCATGAGCCCTGAGACTGAAGTTCAGCTATCCCAGGTGACCTCCTGTATTAGTCAGGTTTCTCCAGAGAAAGAGTTGCAATAGGAGAGAGAGAGGTTGAGATCATAAAGAATTGGCTCATGTAATTATGGCAGCTGACAAGTCCCAAGTTCTGCAGTCGGCAAACTGGAGAGCCAATGGTGTAGTTCCAGTCTCAGTCTGAAGGCCTGAGAACCCGAAGAGCTGATGGTGTAGTTCCAATCCAAAAGCCAGCAGGCTTGGGACTCAAGAAGAGCTGATGTTTCAGTTCAAGTCCAAATGCAGGGAAAGACCAATGTCAAATGGTCAGGAGGCAGGAGTTCCTTCTTCCTCAGCTTTTTTGTTCTATCCAGGCCTTCAACTGATTGGACAAGGCCCACTCACATTGGAGAGGGCAGTTGTTTTACTCAGTCCATAATTCAAATGTTAATCTCAACCCCAAACACCCTCATGGTCACACCCAGGATAAAGTTTGACCAAATATCTGGGCACCCCATGGCCCAGTCAAGTGGACACATAAAATTAGCCACCATACTGCCTGACTTTATTAGCAGTCACTCTTTGTTTCTGCTCCTGGTTCTGCTCGCAGTGTGGGGGTGGAGCAGCAGTGTCACAGCAGGGCTCCTTGGAACGCCCACCCCAGACCCTGTAGGCTGAGAAGCATTGTATTAGATCCCACAGAAGGGGAAGGTATGGGGGTGCAGGCATTCTAGAAAAACTGATTTTATGATATTGATGCAAAGAGCTGTCTGAATAGTGTTTGCCTTGCCTCATCTCGTAATCAGTAGGGAATTTTTTTTATCACTTGAGAGGTGATGAACCCTACGCCAGCCACTAGGCTGCTTTCACGCTTGCTCTGCATAATAAACACATTGAAGAGCCTGGTTCTTTTTGTGACTCAGCTTTAAGCTGTGTCCTTGTGAAGTTTCATCTGAACTCCCTGGCACAGAAGTAGAACGGGAGAAAAAGCCAGCTGCAGGCCAACCATTCTGAAGGCAGAGCATGATTTTTGCCTTCATTTCCTATGCATCTCCCCTGCCCAGTGTCCCTAGCCAGGACTGGCTACATAATTTGTGGACCACGTTTTGCAGTACCGAATGAAAATGCAGGACTCCTTGTTCAAACACTCTGAAGAATTTCAAGATGGCGACAGCAGAGCAATAACATAAGTGCAGGCCCTTTGTTCCATGGGGCCCTGTGTGACTGCACAGGTGGCAGCCCGTGAACCCAGCCCTCTCTATACCTTTGACTTCTAGTCATTGTGTCCTTTGAAAATTCCAAAAGGACAGCAATTTTCAGCAACAGCAGAGGGGATCCTTTGGGGGAAATGATCTGTGCAAATCAAACCAGGTGTTGCCCAAGCCTTCTCTGGCAGCCCAGTTATCTGCTCAGGGTCAGCATAACCCTGCTGGTGGGGAGAACCTCCACTCACCCTGATTGCCCGGGTTCCCTGGTGTTGGGGGTTACATTGTGCCCCAACCCAAAAGGTAGGTTGAGGTCTTAACCCCTGTGGATATGGCTTTATTTAGAAATAGGGTCTTTGCAGGTGTAATTAGTTAAGATGAGGTTATACTGCAGTAGGGCGGGCCTTTAACCCAATGTGGCTGGTGTCCATATAGGAAGGAGAGAAGAGACACAGAGACCCAGGGAGAAGACCATGTGAAAATGAAGGCAGAGATTGGAGTGATGGGGCCACAAACCAAGGAATGCCAAGGATTGCTGGCAACTGCCAGAAGCTAAGGGAACGGCATGGAACAGATTCTCCCCTAGAGCCTTAAGAAAGAGCGTGGTCCTGCTGACACCTTGGGTTCAGACTTCTGACCTCTAGCGCTATTAGAGAATGCAGCCGTGTTGTTTCAAGCCCCCCAGTTTGTGGTACTTTGTTTCAGTGGCCCTGGGAAACTCGGACACCTGGCAACTTGCTCCCAGGTTCCTGCCACTGCTTCAGTTGGGGCTTGAGTCTACAGCACTCTGTTCACAGAGTCCCAGTCAGTGCCAGGAAATCCCACAAAGCAGATGCCCACCACGGCAGTCCCCAGAAATGTCGCCAAACCTATAGGCCCCATGTATGGCACGCTTCACTCCATGAGTGTGTTACATAAAGTGTAACTGCCAACAAGCAGTATAGACCAGACAAACCAGCAATGTTCATATTTGCCATGTGCTGATTTGCCTTGGACTCCTGACTACCCAGTCTGTATGTAGATGAGGGAAGTATCTCTTTATAGAAGCATTCGAGATCATTTTATTTTGTTTATTTATTTATTATTCCAATACTAGAAAACTTAAATTTGTTTGTTTTAATTTCTTTTTTCTTTTTTTTTTGCAGTATATACTCACCTTTGAATAACCAAGTCTAGATGTTTTAAAGGAGTGATGGAATTAGGATTAAAATAAAGGAATAGAACTTCCAAGGATTGACTGGATTTCAGCTGTGAGCATAAATGTCTGCCAACATCACAAAAGAGGGATGGCCAGACCTGATGTGTTTCCATGGACAGACACAGCACTTGTGATGCAGTCTCGCGAAAAAGTCCAACCTGAATGGGATCAAAGCCTGTGAATCTGATTACCAGCTTCCAGGAAATACAGACAACAGTGGTCCTCACGGTCCCCAAAACTGACACTTACTATCTGCCCCTTTGCAGAAAACATTTGGTGACTCCTGGGCTGGATCAGAACTTGAAAACCACTTTCTCTTTTTCTGCCATGTGAGGATACAGTGGGAAGTTGGCAGTCTGTAACCCGGAAGAGGGTTGGAAGTCTGGTCTCAGACTTCCAGCCTCCAGAACTGTGAGGGACACATGTCAGGTTGTTTATAAGTTACCCAGTCTATGGTACTTTATTATAGCAGCCCAAATGAATGAAGACACCAGGATTTGTCTGTTGCTGTCTCTCATAGTACTACACCGTTTCCCTTAATAGCCCCCATCAAGTTTGTACTTGTGCTTATTTGTGTGATTTTTGCCTCCCAGGGACATTTAGCAATGTCTGGAGACATTTTTGATTGTCAAGACTAGGGAGGTGGGAGGGGCGGTGTTACTGGAATCCAGTGGGCAGAGGCCACTGATTGTAGGCTGCTCAGCCTCATACAGAGCGCTGGACGACAAGACTTATCCAGCCCAAAATGTCAACAGTATTGAGCCTGAGAAACCCTGGGCAAGAAGCAACAGAGGGAAAAAAAACATGTTTTATTCTTCACAATATATCTGCAAAGAGCAGATAAGATATATTTGCTGAATGAATACGGTATTATCTTGTTAATCATATACATCACGTCTTCTTGTCAATCAAATAACCTCAAAATCTGTGACCACAGCTTAGACAAAGCCATGTGAGTTACCCAAAATTAAATATTATTTGGAATATCCAAAAATAATTACGTTCTTGATGACATCACAAAAAGAGAGACACCACACTTGATGTGCCTGTAGAGAAAAAACACCACCACTTCTGAGGCAAGCCTGCCCCAAGCCCAAATCTAAGCAAAGCCTCTAGAAAGATTTCATGGATTCCAAAGGTCATTATGAGCAGTTAGAAAGGACATTTACCTACCACAAGATTCCTTTAAGTGCAGAGGTCTTTAGAGCTAGTGGAAAAGTACATATCTTGAGAGCCAAATTCGAGTGATCAATGCTGTCAGCCCTATAAATGCCCTTGGGTGCCTAGAAGAATCAATAATGTGTAAGGGTCAGGGGCCTTGAAACCACCTCCCATGAATTATGGCATCATGGACAGAGCAATTATTAATAGGGCTCAAGTATCCCATTAGGGTCACTGTTAAGAACCTAGTCAGGGTCTGGCCCAAATCTTGTGTGCACCCACAGACTCGATTACTGGGATGGTAACTATCATCTGGAATAGGGGCGAATCTTTCAGCTCTAGGAGGATTTAGGAAAAGTATAGAAACATTCAAGAGAATCAAAACTATAGGATTCATATTTTGGGTGCAGAAGGAACCTGTGTATGATTTATATTTGATGCATTTCTAAAGTTTAAAAGAATTTCTGAGCTTTAGGAGTCACTGTAAAATGTATAATTGAGTAATTTAAACTTATGACTTTAGTTGAAAACTAATTCTATAGGCAGTATTGGAACACGTAAAGGAACTTAAGTTTTACTATGTCAACGCAGTTCATTGGATTTTAAAGAGTTATTTGTGTACGTGAGAATGTATCTGTTAACTGAGACAACTGAGGTGATGAAAAAAGAAACCGGGGCCGGCCCTGTGGCTCACTCAGGAGAGTGTGGCGCTGGTAGCAATGAGGCCTCGAGTTCGGATCCTATATAGGGATGGCCGGTTCGCTCGCTCGCTGGCTGAGTGTGGTGCAGACAACACCGTGTTGAGGGTTGCAATCCCCTTACCCGTCAGAGAAAAAAAACAAAACAAAACCAAAAGCAGTATGCTAAGTTTTAAATGTACTGCATTTAAACTAAGTTTAAATGAATGCATGAAGGTGTTGAATTAAGTTTGCAAACAGGATCAAACATTTTTCTGAAGGCTCCTTAAAAGTGGTTGCTATTATTTGCTAGACTTACAATATAGTTAAAAAAGGAAAAGAATAACAAGGTTTCTAGGCTGAATTCTAAGGTTAAAGAAAAAGTAGGCATTGAACTTGTAACAGATAAATAGGCTATCAAATTTGTGAAATTGAATAAATCTTTTTTGTGCACACATACACACACGACACTCTTGAGGTACACAAACAACGCTTCTGAAGGGCTCTACAATGTCCAAATTAATGTGCTCACATAAAAAAACACAAATCCATCTTTGCAACCCTGTGTCAATAATATGATCAAATACCAATACTGTCTACCAGATAAATTCTACTCAAACTCAGAAACCTTGCTCGGCAGCTCTCCAGAGCCTGCTTAGAGCCGACAAGACCTGATATGATACAAGTTGCATTCTTCCTAAAGTGTTTGTCTTCCTGTTTTTGCATAATCTGAATCTAATTTTCTGCCCTTGTCACATTCTTTCCCATTTATAGATTTGTGTGTGTGTGAGAGAGAGAGGGAGACAGAGATTAGTTGTCATCTGAATAAATTACTTCCTCAATAACCAACTGATCTCTGCTCCTTATAAAGGACCAAAAGGCTGGCCAGTTAGCTCACACAGTTAGAGCATGATGTTGATAACACCAAGCTCAAGGGTTCAGATCCCGGTACCTGCCAGCCACCAAACAAAAATAAAAACATGATGGACTAGCTTAACTCTATGCCAATTTAGCTAGCATGTGTTGTTGGCAGGTCCAAATAACCCTGTTTGCAGCCAGTATGTGCTTTGGAAATTACTGAGCTTTGACCGGCTGAAGTCCACTGTGGTCTGATTGTGCCCAACAATAGCTTCCACAGAGCAGCACCATCAGCATCCACATTAGAAATGGGGAGTCTCAGGGGAGTCTTGGGCCTCACCCAAACCTACAGAACAAAATCCTCAGGTGATTCCCATGCCCGTTAAACATCTAGACAAGGGTGCAGGTGATAGTAATTACTGTTTCAGTGATGTGTTGCTTGAATTTCGTGCTCAAAAGAGTAGACAGTAGCATTTATTTGTTTGAAATGAAAAGCTGACAGTTTCCAATTCAATTTATTTTTAAAATTGTCTCTTCAAATTATTAAATTATGTTTGTATTTGTTATTGAGTTAATGGAAATGGCACTTGGGTGAGGGGAACACGAACATGTTACATTAATGGTTCAGCACAAGTCTCCCATGATATGGAAAGGGGCAGGGGGTATCTGCAGCAATCAGTGGAGGCCCTAGCAACCTAGGGGCCCTAGGAAGTGGGATAAGCTCCAGCCAACTAGCTCAGCTATCACCCTATGGAAGTCCTGAGTGGATCAAAGAAGGCCACAAATGCTTTTCTGTTCCCCTTATCAACAGGTGGAGTCTATTTCCCCTCTTGAATGGACATGCCTTGGGACTTACTTTGGCCAATATAACATGGTAGAAGTGATGTTGCAGGACTTCCATACCCAGGCCTAAGAGAATGGGTGCATCCACTTTCTTGCTTTTGGAGGTCAGCCACCATGTAAGAAGTCTGATTACTCTGAGATCACCATGCTGTTAGGCAGCCGAAGCCAGTCACATGGAAAGGAACGCTGAGGTGTCAGACAATGTAACTTATGGCTTCTTGCACCTTTCATCCCAGGCAGTTGTGCAGCCCTGTGCACGACTGTCATCAATGCCCCATGGAGCAGAAGAACCAACTAGCTGAGCCCTGCCTGAATTCCTGACCCACAGAATCATGAGTAAATAATACTACAGAGTTATTTAAGCATTAATTTTGGCAGTGATTTGTTACACAGAAATAAGTCTCTGAAACTGATACTTAGGCCTTTACGATGTCAACCTATTTCCTGTTCATCACAAAACAAAGCTAAGAGGAGTTCCTCAGGAGTCAGATGTGGCCAAGCAGTGCTCTCCACCCCACCCCCAACATTTCTTCTTTCAATACTTTCTGTTGAATTATAACTTACCTTCAGGTATAATTCACTCACATAACTGGCACCTGGGTCAGTACTTGAGATGCTCCCTCAAGGCCTCTTCCAGTTGCTATCCCATCCTCAAAGGATTAGCACTCTCCTGACTTCTATCAGCAGAGGTCACTTATGTCTGTTCTTAAACGTTATATCAAGGGGACACGTGTATTAGTCCATTTCTGTTGCTTATAACAAAATACTACAGAACTGGGTGATTTATAAAGAAGACAAAATTGATTGCTTACACTTTCAGAAGCTAGGAAATCCAAAGTCCAGGGAACACAGCTGGTGAAGGCCTTGGTGGCGGCGGCAGTGATGTCAGTGTATCAAATTGCAAAAATGGTATTTCAAAGAGAGTAGAGAGACTAAACTCCTCATTCACTCTTTTTTAAAAGACCTCAAACCCATGCCCCTGACCACCATTTTTAATCTATTCATTACTGCATGGTCCTACAATCTAATCACCTGTTCAAGGCCCCACCTTTCAATTACTGTAATAGGATTTCCTGCCCTTTTAACAGTCACAATGGGGGCCAAGTTTTTAATACATAAAACTTGGGGGACATGATTCAAGTTTCAATGAGTTTGGAGGGACGTTCATTCCACTACAACATGCTACCTGTATTCTTTTGTATGTGGCTTCTTTCTCTCCACTTGACGTTTGTGAGATTCGTTTGTGTCATTGTGTGTAGTGGTAGTACATTTGGTTGCAATGATGGTTAGTCTTCCACTGTATGACATACCACAGTTTATTTGTGTATGGGCTTATTTTACCTAAAACAGGGGTTGACAAACCTTTTCCATAAATGGTCAGAGAGTATATACAGTCATGCATCACTGTAGGAGATACATCTGAGAAATGTGTTGTTAGGTGATTTTGTTCTTGTGCAAACATCATAGACTGAACTTACGTAAATCTAGATGATATAGACTAATACACCCTATAATCTTATAGGATCACTGTCATATATGTGGTCTGTAGTTGATCAAAATGGTATGTGGCACATGACTGTATTTTAGGTGTTGCACGTCATAGGTGTCTGTCACAATGACTCATTTCTATCACTGTAGTTTGAAAGCAGCCATAGCCAATATGTAAACAAACGTATATGATTGTGCTCTAAAAAACTATCTTTATAAATGTTCAAAGTAGAATTTCATAAAATTTTCACGTAACAAAATTTTATTCTTCTTTGGACTTTTTTCTAACCAATTAAGAATGTAAAAAAAATATTGTTTTCAGATTCTATTTCTTTGTCTAACTAAGTGATTTTTTTTTAAGTTTTCAAATGTTGGCAAGGGCACAGAAAAACAGGAATTCTCAGGGAATGTAAAGTGGCGCATTCTTTGGGGTTGGCAATATATATATTAAAAGTGTTCACACTCTTTGACCATTTCTAGGCATTTTTCCAAAGAAAATAAACAGAGATATGTATAAGATTAATGGGCAAAGAGAGTCATCATAGCATTATTTATAGGATTGAAAAATTGAAAACAGACTCCACTCCCAGTTCTAGCAACTGGCCAGATTGAGGTAATGTATTCCATGGCCCCCGTATTCCTCCAAACACATACACATGCTGTATAAAATATAATACAAATATGAAATACACACACTAGCTAGAAAGAAGCAACACATTCCTGGGTCACAAGGTGATTGTATCCCAACATAGACACTCACGGTTAGGGGCCGAGGTTTTAATACCCAGTATAGGAATGAAGGATATAACATTGACAACCCCGTCCCCCACAAAACCCCCCAAAATGGGAAGCTGGATGAAGCTGAGATCCCAGCATAAAGCTGGGACATGGGCTAACTACCTTCTTCATGAATGGGAGGACTAGTTAAACTTCTCATCTACACAGGAAAGTAGCAAAAAACTTGTTTCTTGTGGACACTCCAAGGGAGGGTATGGGAAACAATCCTATGAGAAAACAAAATCTCAAGCCTATGCAACACATTTGTGGAGTCTGAACACACACTATCCCTGCAGCATGGAAATTCCAATGTGGGAAATTAATGGAAAAACTGGCCCCATCCAGCCCCTGGTGTATTTGACAGAAACAAAGACCATCTACACTACAAGGCTGTATTAGTCCATTTCTGTTGCTTATAACAGAACATCTGAAACTGGATAATTTCTTTTTTTTTTTTTTTGCAATTTATTTATTTTTATTTTTATTTTTATTTTTTTAAGTTTTATTTTGTCGATACACATTGTGGCTGATTATTGCTACCCTTCACCAAAACCTCCCTCCCTTCTCCCTCCCCCCCTCCCCCCCAACAATGTCCTTTCTGTTTGCTTGTTGTATCAACTTCAAGTAGTTGTGGTTGTTATATCTTCTTCCCCCCCCAGTTTGTGTGTGTGTGTGTGTGTGTGTGTGTGTGTGTGAATTTATATATTAATTTTTAGCTCCCACCAATAAGTGAGAACATGTGGTATTTCTCTTTCTGTGCCTGACTTGTTTCACTTAATATAATTCTCTCAAGGTCCATCCATGTTGTTGCAAATGGCAGTATTTCATTCGTTTTTATAGCTGAGTAGTATTCCATTGTGTAGATGTACCACATTTTCCGTATCCACTCATCTGATGATGGACATTTGGGCTGGTTCCAACTCTTGGCTATTGTAAAGAGTGCTGCGATAAACATTGGGGAACAGGTATACCTTCGACTTGATGATTTCCATTCCTCTGGGTATATTCCCAACAGTGGGATAGCTGGGTCGTATGGTAGATCTATCTGCAATTGTTTGAGGAACCTCCATACCATTTTCCATAGAGGCTGCACCATTTGGCAGTGCCACCAACAATGTATGAGAGTTCCTTTTTCTCCGCAACCTTGCCAGCATTTATCGTTCATAGTCTTTTGGATTTTAGCCATCCTAACTGGGGTTAGATGGTATCTCAATGTGGTTTTGATTTGCATTTCCCGGATGCTGAGTGATGTTGAGCATTTTTTCATATGTCTGTTGGCCATTTGTATATCTTCCTTAGAGAAATGCCTACTTAGCTCTTTTGCCCATTTTTTAATTGGGTTGCTTGTTTTCTTCTCATAAAGTTGTTTGAGTTCCTTATATATTCTGGATATTAATCCTTTGTCAGATGTATATTTTGCAAATATTTTCTCCCACTCTGTTGGTTATCTTTTAACTCTTTTAATTGTTTCTTTTGCTGTGCAGAAGCTTTTTAGTTTGATATAATCCCATTTGTTTATTTTTCCTTTGGTTGCCCGTGCTTTTGGGGTTGTATTCATGAAGTCTGTGCCCAGTCCTATTTCCTGAAGTGTTTCTCCTATGTTTTCTTTAAGAAGTTTTATTGTTTCAGGGTGTATATTTAAATCCTTAATCCATTTTGAGTTGATTTTAGTATACGGTGAGAGGTATGGATCTAGTTTCATTCTCCTGCATATGGATATCCAGTTATCCCAGCACCATTTGCTGAATAGGCAGTCCCTTCCCCAGTGAATAGGCTTGGTGCCTTTGTCAAATATCAGATGGCAGTAAGTGTGTGGGTTGATTTCTGGATTCTCTATTCTATTCCATTGGTCAGTGTGTCTGTTTTTATGGAAACTGGATAATTTCTAAAGAATTTAAATTTATTTCTTATAGTTTGGAGGCTGGGAAGTCCTGGGTCCAGGAAAAACATCTGGTGAGGGCCTTCTACTTGGTGGTGACTCTTTGCAGCAATGCAGGGTGTCACATGGCAAGAATAGGCTGAGCAAGAGAGAGCTAATCTGCTCACTTGCCCTCCTTATAAAGCCATCAGAACCACACCCATCACTCCATAAATGGATCAATCCATTCACAAGGGCACAGTCCTCATGATCTAACCCCTCTCAAAGGCCCCTTTTTTCAAATACCGTAATTGGATTTCCCACTGTCTTAGCATTGTTACAATGGGGATCAAATTTACAATACATGAACTTTGAGGGTCCACATTTGACCCATAGCAAGGGCTCTTCCATGACCCAGGTCATTTAGGGCTCCCACAAGAGGAAGAGTCCTGCTGAAATTAAGAAATGGTTTACCATAAGGGAGAGTTAGGCCAAAACACACCTGAGGATTAGTAGCCTGAGAAATTAAGATAATAAAACCATCTGAAAAGGACAATAAAATAAATGGTTTGAGTTGATTCCAAACATGAAAGAAGGAATGGAAACCATAATAAAATAACAGGATACAGCAACAAAACAATAAGGAGAAATTTAGCAGGGGAAAAGAGTATGTCACTGAAATAAACTCAATGAATGGGTTAAAGAGCTAAAGGGAAAATTTGTGAACTAGAAACATAGATTAGAGAAAATTACCATGAATGTACTGCAGAGGGATTAAAAAGTGGGAAAGATGAAAGTGAAGAGACTTAAAGGATAAAATGAGAAGTTCCAATGCATGTCTAATGAGTTCCAAAGGAAGGAATGGGGAGAATGTGGAAGTGGCAATAGAGAAGAGATGGCAGCTGATGATTTTTTGAGTTGATGAAAGATGTGAATTCTCAGAGTAGATAAACAAAAACAAATATGCACTTGTATATATCATATTAGAACTTCAGAACACAAAAGTCAAGAGAAAAATTTAACAGCAACAGAGAGAATAGAATCACCTACAGAAGAAAATGAAGTTGTTTGACAAGAGGAATCACATAAGCAACAAAAAAAAGCAGAAAAACAGTGAAATAATATCTTCTACCAGCTAAGAGGAAATACCTGATCATATAAAATTCTGTACACAGATAAATCGGCACTTAAAAATTTAAGGAGAAATAGGCAAAATGTATATTTAATAAACTTAAAACACTACTAGGAGACTCAAAGAAATCTTGAACGGATGGAAAAGCTTGAATACGAAATCCTTAGATTTATCTACAAATTTTACAAAATCTCAAATCTGAAAACATATTTTCTGCAATAGATGAGCTATCTTAACATTCATGTGGAAAATGAAAGATGCAAAAGCGTCAGAAAACATTTTGAAAAAGAAGAGTAAGTGGGGGAAGGAGTACTCGGTCTGTGAGATATTAAAACACACTGCAAAGCTAGCATAATCTTAAAAGTGTATCAGTCAAGCATTAATAAGCAGATGGACTAAGGAGAAATGGACTCAAATTTGTACATAGTTTGAGGAATTGGTATGTGATAAAGCGGGAGTGCGAATGTATTTTCCACGTGGGGCACCCCAGCATCAAGCTAGAGACAAGGACAACACCCTAGGAGACAGAGGAGAAACAAGATGGCACCTGAATCCCTGAGTGACTGGAACCATGGCACCCATTGGTCTGGAATGTCCCTCTTAGTCCCTTTGTGAGATCTGTAATGTAAGTCACTGAATTTTTGGAATCTCATTTCTAAAACAGGCTAGCCTTCACTCTACCTCACATAGATTCCTAACTCACTTCTCAGCTAAGTAAACTCTAGGCTGATCAACATTTAAATGCAAAAGAATGACGTGTGGGAGATTTTTTTTTTTGCATATTTTATTTATTTATTTATTTAAACATTTATTTGTACATATTTCTGGGGTACAGTGTGATGTTTCAATACACGCATATACCACACAATGATTCAGTTACGGTAGACAGCATAGTTTTGTACCCATTAGTCCCCCATTTTTCCTTTCTTCCTCCACCCCCCACCCCCCTGCCTGTGGTACCCATTATCCTACTCTCTACTTCTATGAGAACCACTTTTTTTTAAACTCCACATGAGTGAGATCAAGCAGTATTTATCTTTTTGTGCCTGACTTCACTTAAAGTGATGGTTTCCAGTTCCATCCATGTTGCTGCAAATGATAGGATATCATTTTTTAAAAATAGCTGAGTAGTAATCCATTGTGGGTATACCACAGGGTTTTTTTGTTTGTTTTTTATGCATTCCTTCACTGATGGACATTCAGGTTGATTCCATCTCTGAGCATTGTGAATAGTGCTGTGATGAACATGGGAGTGTAGGTGTCTTTTTGATGTATTGATTTCATTCCCTTTGGGTATATACACGGTAGTGGGGTAGCTGGGTGCTCAGGCAGATCTATTTTCAGTTCTCTGAGGAACCTCCACACTGCTTTCCACAGTGGCTGTACCAATTTACACTCCCACCAACAATGTAGGAGACTTTTTTTTTCTCTGCATCGTTGCCAGCAGTTGTTATTTTCTGTCTTGTTGATAATAGCTGTTCTAACTGGTTTGAGATGATACCTCATTGTGGTTTTAATTTGCATTTCCCTGGTGATTAGTGATTTGGGGCATTTTTTCATGTGCTTGTTGCCCATTTGTATATCTTCTTTTGGAAATGTCTGTTCAGGTCCTTTGCCCATTTCTTAATTGGTTATTTGGGTTTTTTGCTGTTCAGTTGTTTAAAGGTTCCTTATATGTTCCAATTTGCAAACACTTTCTCCCATTCTTTAGGTTGTCTCTTCACTTTGTTGATTGTGTCCCTTGCTGTGCAGACGCTTTTTAGTTTGATTAGTCCCATTTATGTATTTTTTCTTTAGTTGCCTGTGCCTTTGTAGTCTTGTTTGAAAAAGTGCTGCCCACTCTTTGGGAGATTTTTAAAAGCTTTTTTGTATTAAAAAATTATTGTATATATTTAAGGTATACTACTTGATGATTTGATATACATTGTGAAATAATCACATTGTGATCGAAATTTCATAATGTGAAATAATCACAATCAAGCTAATTAAATATTCATCACCTCACATACTTTATTTTCTGTGTGGTGAGAACACTCAGGATATACCCTCTTAGCAAATTTCAAGTGTACAGTACAGTATTGTTGCCATAGTCACCATGCTGTACATTAGATCTCCAGAACTTACTCATTTGGCATAACTGGAACTGTGCACCCCCTGACCAACATCTCTCTATTTCTCCCTCCTCCCAGCCCTGGTAACCTCTATTCTCTTTGGTATCAGGGTGTTGCCGGATTCATAAAAATGAGCTTGTTGCTGGCTATGTCCCTCCATCAAAGCTTAGCTCCTGTTAGTACATTCACTTCCAGGGCTCTGCTCAGTCCCGTGAAGTCAGAAATTGTGAAGGGCTGAGGCTTTTCCCCACCTGCCAGCTAACAAGGTAGCCTGGCCCGGTTTCATGTTCATGTCCAGAGTCCGGACCCTGTAGCCCTGGTCAGAGACGCAGACTGTTTATTATTCACAGCAAAAAGCAGCAGCCCAAGCAACGTCTTGGGTTGGTACCCAACATCCCAGTTCCCACAGGCCATGCCAGGAGGGCCAGGCATTCACCTGCAGGAGCACAGGTTGCCCCACTGGAGAAGAACCCCGAACTGAGCTTTTGTCAGGGCTACTAATGGCCTGCAGGTCCTTCCCTCCAGAGAGGACTCATTACCTGGAATGCCACTAAACCCCTCAGGGGCTGAGGAGAAAGGTCTCTAGGTTTGCATCACTGGAAGGCAAGCCAAAGTCTCCCCGGGAGGGGAAGGAGCAGGCTTTAGAGGCTTGGAATGCCTCTGAAGAGGGAGATTGTCCCTATCTTTATTAGGTCCCTATGTCTAGCTCCCGAGGCTGGTTGTGCCTCGAGCAAAGCTCGTTAGTGGCCTTTGCTCCAAACACCCAGACCCTGCAGGAATGCTGACAAATCCAGGGAGAATTGTCACCCCACACACTCCTTGCCACTTCAGGCCTGTGGTGCTGAGCACTGCCACTGTTGCCAGCCTTAGGTACCGAACCTGCCCATGCTTTTAGAAACAGTCCCTTTATTAAGCTCTTCTTAAATTACCTGGTTTGGGCATGCCACGTGCTTCCTGTAGAAACCCTATCTGAATCAAAATGTACAAAAAATGTACAGATCAATAAGAAAAACACAAAGAACCCAACGGGATGATAATCAAAGGCTTTGGAGAGGAAATTCACAAAAGACAAAACCTTGCTGGCCAGTGAGCACGAAAAGATGCTCAACCTCAAAGGTGCTTAAGCCACGTCTCCTACCACACAGTGGTGGCCAGGATGTGAGGAAGTGGGACTCTCGTTTACTACTGGCCGAATTGGAAAGCGGGGTGATGTGGGAGGACAACTCGGCCGTATCTCATAGAACCGAGGAGCCTCATCCTTTTCCATCAGTCACTCCTGAGAATCCCAACGCCTCAGGCCTTCACATTCAGTTCTTCTCTAGGCGCGCCCCCTAGAGGAACGCGCCCGCACTGCTCCATCACAAGAGCACTGATCTCCAACTACTGGAAACGACCTAAATGCTTAGCAACTGGGGAATGTGTTAATAAATTATATTTATGAATTTACCTTAGAGCAGGTAAAATTAACTAAATCTATATGATCATGGGTAAATCTCGAAATCATAATGTTAAGTGAATAAAGGATATACACTTATGATTACGTGTGGAATTTTAAAACTCAAAACAATACTCTATTGTTTATGGAACATATTTTTTAGTTAAAATCTGAGATCAAATATAGGAAGGATAAATACCAACTTCATATTTTACTTTTGGAAAGGAAGGATAGGAATTAGTTGAATAGAGGGACCCTTCAATTCTGCCTGTAAACCATGATTTCTTTAGAATATCTGAGGCAAAGATGGCAAAAAATTAACAAGTATCAATTTTGGGTAGTGATTAGTTGAGTGACTATAACATTTTTCTCTGTATATTTTCTATATGCGAAATCTTTTATAATTTAAAGACAGTTAAATTATAAAGACACCTGAAAGTACTTATTTATATCAGTTAAACAAGTTACAATGTGCCCACAGGATGGAACACCATGCATCCTTTGCAGGTATTTCCCACTCCCCTACCGCTGTCCTGCAGGATATTTTTCTTTATCCATCAGGATATACATATACATATATATATATATATTATTTATTTATTTATTGGCAGCTGGCCAGTATGGGGTCTGAACCCTTGACCTTGGTGTTATAATGCTGTGCTCTAAGCAGCTCAGCTAGCCAGCCAGCTCTCCATCACATATCTATAACCATGACGGTAAATGTCAAATTGTTAACCTCGGCTATACCTGAGTAGTGCCACCATAGGTGATTTGTGTTTTTCTCCCATATACCAAGTTTACAATGAATATATAGTCATTTTACCAGAAAAATAAACAATCCAGTGAATCATTTGTGCAGTAACATGTCAAAATAAACATGTGAGCAATTAGCAGCAGTATTCAATTCCAGACCAAATACTCTGAAAGTATTTTTGCTACTATTTGATGTGCTTATGCTGTCACCTGGTGGAAAAATGGAAGAATGTTTTATGAATGTAGAGTAATTTATAAAATTCAGATGTGTTCTTTAAAGATATTTATAACTATTATTTGTAAAAATGAATACATGCTCATCATTTAAAAAAATTAGAAAATCCATAAATATACAAAGAAAGAACAAAACCACCCAAATGTCACTTTACCATTAACTCAAGATTCTGAACTCCTGGGCAGGTACAGTACTTCTTTCAGTATAAAGTCTGCTTTTTTTGTTTTGTTTTGTTGGCTGCTGGCTGAAAACTTCTCAGAACTGCTTTCGCTGTATCCCATAGGTTCTGGTATGTTGCGTTTTCATTTTCCTTGGTCTCCAGGAATTTTTTAATGTCTTCTTTAATTTCTTCTTTGACCCATTTGTTGTTTAAGAACAAGTTGTTTAAGTTCCATGTATTTGTACAGTTTCCAGGGCCCCTTTTGTTATTGATTTTTTGTTATAATCCATTGTGGTTGGACAAAATAGTTGGTATTATTTCAATTTTTTGTTTTCATTATTTATTTTAAAATATTGTTTTTTCTTTTTGGTGGCTGGCTGGTACAGGGATGGAACCCTGGACCTTGGTGTTGTCAGCACCATGCTCTAACCAAATACGCAGACCAGCCAGCCTCCTTAATTTATTTTTCTTAATTGATCCAAGATAATGGAATATATTTATGGAATACAAAATGATATTTGGGTGCATTCATACTGTGGGCAATGATCATATCAGGATCTTAGTATATCCATCATTTCAGACATTTGTCATTACTTTGTGTTAGGAACATTCAGCATCAGCTTGACTAGCTATTCAAGGATGCACACTGCTTTGTGGTTAACTATGGTCTCCTTATATTACCATAGAAAACTAGATCCCATTCTTCCTAACTCTATACTATTTTGTATCCACTGACCACCCTCTCCCCTTCCCCCTGACCCTTTTCCCCATCAATTTCTAGTAACCACTGTTCTACTGTCTACTTCTGTGAGATCAACTTGTGGTTCCACATATGAGTGAGAACATGTGGTATTTTTTTCTCTCTGTGGGCCAGGCTTATTTTACTTAATATAATTTTCTCTAAGCTCATCCATGTTGCTGCAAATGGCAGAATTTCATTCTCTTTTATGGCTGAGTAGATTTTCATTGTGTATATATTCCACATTTTCTTTATCTAATCATCAGTTGAAGGACATCTAGGTTGGTTCCAACTCCTGGCTGTTGTGAATATAGCCACGATAAACACGGGAGTGTAGGTGTCCCTTCAACATGTTCATTTCCGTTCCTTTGGGCACATATCCGGCAGTGGGATTGCTGGATTGTGTGGTAGCGTTATCTGTAGTTGTTTGAGAAATCTCCATACTGTTTTCTATAATGGTTGTATTAATTTACATTCCCACCGACAATGAATGAGTTCCCCTTTCTCCACATCCTAGTCAGTATTTTTTATTTTCTGTCTTTTTGATAGTAGCCATTTTAACTGGGGTAAGATGATATCTCATGGTAGTTTTGATTTGCATTTCTCTGATGATTAGTGATGTTGAGCATTTTTTGTATATCTTCTTTCCAAAAAAGGTCTATTGAGTTCCTTTGCCCATTCTTAAATCCGATTCTTTATTTTTTTACTTTTGAGTCATTTGAGCTCTTTGTATATTGGATATTAATCCTTTATTGCATGCCTAATTTGTATATATTTTCTCCCATTCTACAGGTTGTCAGTTCACTTTGTTGACTATTTTCTTTGCTCTGCAGAAGCTTTTAGTTTCATATAATCTCGTTTGTTAATTTTTGCTTTTGTTCCCTGTGCTTCTGAAGTATTTTAATAAAATCTTTACCCAGACCTGTGTCCTGAAGTGTTTTCCCTATGTTTTCTTCTAGAAGTTTTGTTGATTCTGGTTTAAGTCTTTAATCTGTTTTGAGTTGATTTTGGTATATGGTGAGAGAGAGGTGTCTAGTTTTCATTCTTCTGCATATAGACCTCCAATTTTCCTAGCACCGTTTATTGAAGAAACTGTCCTTTCCCCAATGTGTGTTCTTGGCTCCCTTGTCAAAATCAATTGGCTGTAGGTACATGGATTTATTTCTGAATTCTCTATTCTGTTACATTGGCCTGTGTGTTTGTTTTTGTGCCTGTACCATGCTGTTTTGATTACTATAGCTTTGGAGTATATTGTGAAGTCAGGGAGTGTGATCCATCCCACATTGTTCTTTTTGCTTGGGATTGCTTTGGCTATTTGGGGAGATATCACTGGGTTAGTTCACAGGTTGGGGGTGTGCACATGCACCCTGTGGGGCAGTTGTCTCAGGAGCTGGCTCACTGGGGATGTAGTTGCTGGATTGATTCTCAGGATGGGGGTGTGGGCATAGGGTGTGTCAGGGTTTCTGACACTGGTTTGCCAGTGGCAGGGTCTCTGTGCTTCTTCTCTGACCCAGGGTGGGCCCACAGGGGGCATGTCAGCCAACTGTTTGTCAGTCAGATGCACGTGCATGTGATGGCTCAAAGACTCAGGAGTGGATCTTCCAGGGACATGACAGCTGAGTTGTTTCTCTCAGTCAGGGGCATGGATGTGCTTTGCCTCAACTAGCTGAATGTCGGTCTCCCATTGGTTCTTCTGCCATGTCATTTCTTGGGGCCTGATGTGAGGTCATGCTTCCCTCGGTGGTTCAGGAGCTGGTCTGCCAAGGGTGGAGGTTCTGACCTGCTTTTCAGAAAGTGAGCGAGGCCAGTAACTCGGGCTGCTGTGGGGGCCCATTCAGCTACTTCTTAGACAATTGGCAATGCCTCTAGGCAGGCCTGCAACAAGGGGACCCAACCAGCTGCTTCTCAAGTGGTGGGTGGGACCGCTAGGCAGGCCTGCAGGGAGGAGGCCTGCCCAGCTGCTTCCTGGGTGGTTGGTGGGGCCACTAGGATGGCCTGCAGTGAAGGGGCTCATCCAGCTGCTTTTGGAACTGTTGGCAAGGCTGCTGGGTGAGACTATTCAGGAAAGAACTGCCTGGCCACTTTTTCTGGGAGGGCATGGATGCACTTTACTTCCACCAGCCCAAGGGCATATTCATTAGGGTAGAGATCAATGAGCTGGTTTTCCAGGTTGGGGGTTCAGATGCACACAACTCCATCAGCTGGCAGGGCTGGGGGTGAGGGGGAGAAATAGGGGATGGTACACCTGAGGAGGGTCTGCCCATCTTATTTCTGGCTGGTGATGTGGGGGTGGATCCGTTCAGCAGTTCTAGGGCTGGCATCTCCGACTGCAGAACTAGAGTCACCGCCATTGTGAGCCCAGTCTTGAAGCCAGGATCAGGGCATTGTAGCTTCTCTTGTGAGTGCTCTGGGACAAGGGCAGAGCCTTAAGGCTGGGAAAGCTCTGTGGCTACTGGCCCCAGGGCAGGCTGTGCTCTCATTAGGGTTCTGGTTTCAAGATGCTGCTGTCTGGCATTGGCTTGGGTCATGAGGATGGGGTGGGAGAGCACAGTCTGTGCTAGTGTTCTACAGTGATGCAGTGTGTGTATTCTAGGCAGCTCTCTACATTTTGGCTCCAGGCTTTTCCTGCCAAAGGATCTTCTGGCCTCTGTGGTAAGGGTGGGGGTTGGTGTGGGTCCTCTGCCTATGATTTTCCCACAAGGGAAAATTCATCCTGTGTCACAGACATGGCAGCTGCGGCCATGTGCCTCTCTCTGCTCTCTCTGCTGCCATTCTGGGAATTCATGCTCAATGTGGATCTCACCAGTCTCTGCTGTACTCCTACACTCTCCCACAGATGTGCCCATCAATGTTTAGCTGTTAGTCATTCTGGTCCTTTCCTGTTGGGGGAATGCACCCTGGGCACCTCTGCTCCACCATCTTGCCCCGCCTCTCTCTCCTTCATATTTGAAGTTTAGTTTTGCTGGACAGAGAATTCTTGGTTGACAGCTTTTATTCCTTCATCACCTTGAATATATCATTCCACTCTCTCCTGGCCTGCAGGTTTCTACTGAGAAATCTTCTAAGAGCTGTATTGGGGCTCTACTGAATGTTATAGATTCCTTTTCTCTTGCTACTTTCAGTATTCTTTCTTGATCTTTGGTTTTTGAGGATTTGACCATGATGTGCCTTGGGGTGCTGCTCCTCTTTGGATTGAATTTGATTGGTCACCTCTGAGCTTCCTGTATCTGGATGCTGTCATCTTTATCAATACTTGAGAAGTTTTCAGCCATTATTTCCTTAGATATGCTTCCTAAGTCTCCTTCTTTTTCCTCTCCTTTGGGTACACCTAGCATATGGAAGTTATTTTGCTTGAAGGTGTCCCGTAGTGACTGTAATTCTGTTTCATTTTTTTCTTATTCTTTTTTTCCTTTTACTCCTCTGATTGGGTATTTTGTAGATTCTGTCTTCAAGCTCACTGATTCTTTCCTGTGTTTGATCAAGTCTGCTGTCAGAGCTTTCTATCAAGTTTTTCCATTCAGATAGCATATTCTTTATTTCTAGAAGTTCTATTTGGTTTTAAAAATTGATTCTATTTATTTATTTACTTTATTATTATTATTATTACTATTATGATTATTATGATTATTATTTTGGCATCTGGCTGGTAGGGATCTGAACCCTTGATCTTGGAGTTACAAGGCAGTGCTCTAACCAACTGGGCTAATCAGCCAGCCCTAAAGATTGATGCTATTTCTTTGTCACATTTCTCATTTTGCTCCTGGATTGTTTTCCAAATATTATTTAATTTTCTATCTGTATTTTCTTGTGACTCCCTGAACATTTTAAAGAGGATTATTCTGAATTCTCTATCAAGACATTTCATAAATCTTCTGTTCTTCTGGGTCCATTGCTGGAACTTTGTTGGTTTCCTTTGGGGTGTCATATTTCTGTGTCCTTTCTTGATCCTTGTGTCTCTACATTGATGTCTGCACATTTGAGGAGACAGCTACCTCTTTCAGGTTTTAAAGGTGTTCTTTAGGTGGTGTTATACCTTTACTGCTCAGTATCAGAATTTTGCCTCTCATCTGTTTTTTCTGTTCTGTGGTGAATCAATAGCAACCATCACCACTTCATCACTGCACTGGAACTAATTTGCTGTCCTGCTGTGTAGTGGATTGAATTACATCTCCCCAAAACTCAATGAAGCTTGAATGGTATACCCCAACTTTTATGTATTAGAAACTTAGCCCCCACTGTGACTGTGAACAGTGTGGGAAATTCTATTATGGTAATTGTAAGGTGGGGCCTTGAAGAGGTGATTGGGTTGTAGGACCATGCAGTAGTGAATGGATTAAAAATGATGGTGAGGGGTGTTGTTCTGGGTGCTTTAAAAGGAGGAGAGTGAGCTGGCCCATGGCTCACTTGGGAGAGTGTGGTGCTGATAACACCAAGGCCATGGGTTTGGATCCCATATAGGGATGGCAAGTTGGCTCACTGGGAGAGTGTGGTGCTGACAACACCAAGTTAAGGGTTAAGATCCCCTTACTGGTCATCTTTTTTAAAAAAAGGAGAGGAGAGTCTGTCTTTCTCTCTCTCTGCTCTCTCTGCTTCCACCATCCTGCAATGTGAGACCCCTGAGTCACTGTCACCACCACCAGATGGAGTTTGGACTTCCCAGCCTCAGAAACTGTAAGCAATAAATTTCATTTTCTTTATAAGTCACCCAGTTTCAGGTATTTTGTTATATACAACATAAATGGACTAATACATGCTGTTAAGTCCCAGATTGGGGGAAACTCCTTTAGGGGACCAGTAGTTGAATGCTGTGCTTAGGCTAAATGGCTCTCTTGCTGTTGTTTCTCAGACTGGGGGAAATTTTTCATGCAAACTGGATTTTAATTGTCAGTGTTTTAGTCACTTCCAGGTCATGTGGGGTCTCCACTAACCCAACTGGACTGTGTGGAAAATCCAGTCTGGGACTGAGTCATTCCCAGGATCTGTGCCCCCTGCAGTTCTATCACACTGACGAGTGTCCACTTTGTGGTGCCCATGCTGATCAGGAGGCAGATCAGCTGCCAATGCCGCACCCCAATGCTCCCCCGGTTGATCACCACCCCCCATGCCCTGGCACTCCAAATGTTTCCCATGGGGCAGGCCCTTCACGAGTCCCCTGCAAACACTCACAGACCTCTGGGCAAATTAGACACCCACCTCCTACTCTCTCCTCTCACCTATGAGACAGCAGATCCAGTGGCTCTGTCAGTGTACGGTGCTGTGCTTGTCCTGAAGGTGGGAGATGGCACTCTCTGAAGTGACTCCTTTCTCCTGTCAGCTGCAGCCCCTCCTTCCTGTGTGGGTGCAGGGGAAGCTTATGAGTTGCTCTGCTGGACTATGAAGTGGAATGGGGCACTCCAAAGTGAGATGTGTGTGTGTTTGTGTGTGTGTGTGTGTGTGTGTGTGTGTGGACACTCACACGTACTTTTTCCCCCCAACAGTCATGGCACCCTTCTGCCCTGCAGACTCCAAGGAGCTTTATGCAAAGGGCACTGCGGTGGCTTTGTCATTTCCAGGTAGCTGCTCTGTGTGCTGTGCCACACCGGCCCAGAGAATGGCTGGGACTGACTCAAGTGACCCTCTCCTGCCACTCACTGTGGCTTTCCATGCCTTCATGGACTCAGTGGGTCTGCCCTCCTCTTCCCCCAATTTCCAGTGGTCTCAAGATGGCAGTTTTCGTGTTTTAATGGTTGTAAGTTGATCTCCTGTGGGGGGCATGGAGAGCAATGCTGGGAACCATCTATTCCACCATCTTGATGGTATCACTCTAAGGTTTTGTTTTTGTTTGTTTGCTGTTTTACTGTGCAGTAATTTTAAATTAATATGTGGTAAAATGTGTCAATCTTTCCTTTTCAGTTTCTGGATAAATATCACTTAATATAAGAAAAACGTTTATTTATTGATTGATTTTCCCCACTAAGTTTATTAATATTATTATTTTTTTTACATTCTATAATGTTGTTGTGGAGCAGCTGGGTGGAGGGGGAGAGGGGAAAGGGGAAGGAAATGAGGTGGGAGAGGGTGGAAGGGGGAGGGGCAGAGTTGAGGCCTGTGACACCCCCGTCATTCATGCTGGGGACACCAGGGGGCTTCCAGCGGTGGCCCAGTCATTGCTGAGCTGGGTGCAGATGTCAGAGGGGTGTAGCTGAAGCCCTCACTTCCCACTGCCCCAGCTTGGGAGCCTGGGGTGCTTCCTGTGGCGACTCAGTGGTGGTCGCTGCCTGGTCGTGGGTGCTTGTGGGCCGTGGCCGAGGCCCAAGACCTCCCATCCTTGGGACTGGTGGCGGGTGTCAGGGGGCACGGCTGAGGCCCCCAGCCATTCCCACTCGCTGCTGGCTGTCCTCCCAAATGCTGGCGTATTTTCAGGGTTTTGTGCGAGCAGTGGGGCTAGCCAGGAAAGTCCTGGAAATGCAAAGGGGCTGCAAGAAGGTGCGCATGTGGGAACATGAGTGCTTTGTGCTGCCAGCATTGGAGGAGTTCACAGACCAGGGCACAGGGACGCTCATCACAATTCTGTAGAATAAAATGTGACATGTGCAGGGACCCTCCCAGTGAAGGGTGATGCGGTGGGTGAGGTAGAGCAGGAAGCATCTCTTGGAGCAGGTGGCCTTTGAGAGGGGTTTTCAGAACGGGCAAGGTTTCCGCTTGCAGAGATGAGGGTGAAGCATTCCAGGAGAGGACGGTGTGTGGACGAGCCCCAGAGTGGAGAACTTGCAGACCCGAAGGCTGGGCTTGGCTGGTGCGGAGGAGACGCATGGCGGAGTGCAGAGAATCCAGCCCAGGAAGGGGCGCTGGCAGCGCGTCATGAAGGGCCGCAGTGGCCGGTGTAGCGCTCTGAACGTTACTGTGACCCGACAGAGAGGTCCTGGATGACTCTCCTTTGGATTTGCTATGGCGTGCCTGATTGGGAGCTGGAGTGACAGATAACGGCATCTGTCTGTCTGTCTGCCTCTCTCTCTCTTTTAAATATAGACTCCTTTTTAGAGCAGTTTTAGGTACATAGAAAAATTAAGGAGAAAGTACAGAGAGTCCCCTCAGACTCCCTGCACCCACACATGCACAGCCTCCCCAGTTATCAACGTTCCCCACCAGGGCGACATTAGTTGCAATCTGTGACCCTATGTTGACCCACCATCATCACTCAAAGTCCATAGTTGACATGAGGGTCACTCTTGCTGTTGCACATTCTCTGGGTTTGGACAAATGCATAATGACATGTACCCACGTTTACAGTGTCATGCCGAGCAGTTTCACTGCCCTAAAAGTCCTCTGTGCCCCACCTGTCCATCCCTGCCTCCCCCCACCCCTGCGACCACTGATCTTTTTCTCTTCCCATAGTTTTGCCTTTTCCATTCTTTTTTCGATGGCTCAAGTGCAGTAGTGAGAAGGGGGTAAAGAGTAGAGCAAGGAGTTTGATCTGAGACTGACTGTGCACAACTGAGGTAACTCACCACTCCAGACCAGACATATTGCCCTTTCCAGAATGTGCTAGAGTTGGGATCATACAGTATGTAGCCTTTTCAGATGGCTTCCTTCACCTACTAATACGCATGTAAGGTTCTTCCATGTGTTTTCATGGTTTGGGAGCTCATTCTCATTTTTTCTTAGCGCTGAACGACATTCCATTGTCCGGGTGTACCACGGTGTGTCTATTCACTCACCGAAGGACGTCTCAGTTGTTTCCAGGTTTTGGCAACTATGAATAAAGCTGATTTAAACATGCATGTGCAGGTTTTTGTGTGGATATAAGTTTTCAGCTCGTTTGGATAAATACCAAGGAGCACAAGTGCTGGATCATAAGCGTCCATCTCTTTTATTCAGGAAGATCCCAATTTCCTGTGTTAACGGAAGGTGGGGGTAATGGGAGGTTTCCCACGCAGAGAGGCTTAGGAATGACGGAACCGGATGCCAAGGCTTGTAAGAGACAGTGCTATGGAGAACTTAAAATAACTGAAAATGAAGAAATACTGCTTTGAAAAACCCTTGATCAATGACTCTAATACCAAATAATTTTATATTTCAAACTGTTTACCTTTTGAAAATAAAATTGCAAAAATAAATACTTTTCCAACTGGCGAGAATTTTCCAACACCCACATACCTGTCACAACGTGCCGGTCATCCCACCTGGCCCTGCATTTGCCACAGGTTTCTGTCGGGCATACTTTAATGGTAGGTATTCGTCTGCATTAATTAAGGGTGAAAAATTGCAGCCCAGTTATCAAGTGACCCGATTTAGCAAGCAGCTGTCTTCTGCTTGGTTGACAAAGGAGTCAACTCATGTTTGCAGTTGGGCTGGCATGACCTGTGGCAAATCCTTCAAGATTTCCATCTACCAAGACAGCTCTGTCTTCGCTGAGAGACACGTTTCCGCCAGAATAACTTGGGCCTGGAGAGCAAGATGGGAAGTGGGGTGCTCACCTGGTTCAAAACACGGGGCTCTCGGTCTCCGTGGCTGGCCACGTCTATTCCCTGGTGACTCTGTGCATTCCTCAGAAGCTGACTTCCTCCTTGGGTTTCCTGGAGAGTGAGAGGTACACGCTGGGCCTTTGGGAAACACGTGTGACTCAAGACACAGGTGACCGTGTGTGCCACAGCAGCCCATGGAAACTGGCTGCTGACTCTTCATGGCTCGCATCCTCCTGTGTATCACCGGGGCTGCTGGTTCTCTGGGGCTTGTGGCTGGCCTCCTGGGACTGACGTGGCTGGGGTACTGGGGCCACCGAGGAAGTTCTTGGGGAGAAGCACAACTGTCACTGGGGAGCTCTGCTTTTCCTGGCCAGTCTCACCACTTTAGTGCCCGTGTCCTACATGCCCATGCCACTGTGCAGAGGTCCTGGGGCTCTGACCTCCCCACCTACGTGTCCCAGTGGGGATACGGCAATGCCATGTTTAGCGGTTGGATTGGTGGATTTTCCCTTTTGACTGGACGTCTTCTTTTGATCATGTCACAGCTTTATGCCAACAGATTGGCTGAGAAACCAACCTCTTTGCCTCCAAAACCAGGCTTTTTGAGAAAAGTGCCTTGTGGTAAAGTAGACTTTGTTTGAACATGGACCATTGATCTCAAGCTTCCATACAGTGTTTCCAGTGCAGGGCTTGTTCTGCTCATTTACTAGAAACTGAATTTCTTTCTCGCCTCATCTCAACCTTCTTGTTTCTCCCACCATGGATTGGCCTGATTCTATCCTCTTGCTGCTCTCCATTAAATATCAACTAAAAAGTTGCCTGGATGGGGTGAATTTATGCTGAATTTTCCTACTTCAAAATCAAGTATCACACTTGACTTTGAAAAGTCCATTTATCCTGTGCCTGCAAATGTTCCCATGCCATCATTAACACGGGAGGTGCAAAGGCGATGTTGAAAACCATCGGCGCTGGTAGCATGTTAGGAAATGGGAAGGTACGGCACTGCTGCCTTAGTTGTAGCAGTCTTGATGCAAACTTTATCTGTAATCACTGAAGAGTTAGTGTTTTGTTTTTTTAAAGTACTGATAATTCCTTCAGGTATTTAAAGTGATTGTGCTTTAGGTAGAAGTGGGAAGACTCTAGTTAGGAATGATTTCCAGCAGTTGGTCCCCGGGGACTTGTTCCAAATGCACATTCCAAGCTCACAGTTGCTGAATCAGAAACGCTGGACTGGAGCCCAGGACATCGTGTTGTACCAAGCCCTCCAGGGGATGCGGATGCACACTGAGGTTGAGAAGCCCTGCTTTGCAGAGACTGTAGGCCTGGCAGGAAGCAGATAGGCCTTTGGGATCTGAGGTAGTCTCCAACAGGTCATCACACATGAGATCATCAAGTGTGTAATCAGGAGTGTCAGAAACCATCTCTGCTATGTCAGTCAGTTTTAATCAGGAAAACTCTGGGGGTCTCAAACAGGGAGGATTTAATACAGGGAATTAGGTGCTGGAAGAATGGGCTGACTGGGGGAATGAAGGTCAAAGAACATGGCTACTGGCTTTCAGGAGATCAGGGGGTTGCTGAAATTGCAGGAGACAAGAGTGCTACGAGTTAAATGTGTTCCCCAAAAGTTCATGTATTGGAAACTTGACCCCTATTGTAACAGTGCTGAGTATAGGAAATCCAATTGTGATATTTGAAAGGTGGGGCCTTTAAGACATGATTAGATTGTGAGGGCTGTACCCTTGTGAATGAATTGAGCTGTTCATGGAGTAAGAGATGCGGTTCTGATGGCTCTACAAGGAGAGCAAGTGAGCAGGTCAGCTCTCTCTTGCTTAGCCCATTCTTGCCATGTGACACCCTGGTCACCACGGGACCCTGTAGAGTTCCCACACAGAAGGCAGCCCTCAGAAGATGTGCTCCCTGGACCGTGGACTTCTCAGCCTCCAATTCTTTAAGAAATGAATTTCATTTCTCTATAAATTACCTAGTTTCAGATATTCTGTTATGAACAACAGAAATGGACTAGCACAAACAGCCTGTGTTCCTGGCTGCCTGTATGACTGGTGCAGGGGGTTCACGGGAATGCTCGGAGGGCAGGGGAGAGTGACCAAGCAGACAGGATGAGCCTGAATTAACACCAGATAACCGTGCAGGCCGTATGTGAGGGATTCTTTGTGGGTTTCCACCCCCTCCCTACAAACACAATCACACCTCACAGGAGTGGCCGCCGGCAGCCATGGTCATTCATTCACGTAGGAGATGTTTATTGAGTGTCTTCTGTGTGCCAACTTTGTTCCACATGACCCTGCTTTTCTGGCCACAGCCTAGGAGTAGGCTCTGACCAGAGCTGGACGTATCTAATCTTTCCTGAGAGACTGGGAATTGGGGAGGTAAGTCATATATACAATACAGGAGAACTTGGTCAATGTCCGTGAACTTCTTCTATTGCCCAGGATCATGGATAAGGAATGGAAATATAAAAAAATATTCTTCTTTGGAGACTGTATTAGTCTGTTGGTTCTTTTAAAAAATTTTTTATTAGTCTGTTTTTGCTTTTAACAAAGTACACTGAACTAGGTGATTTATTTTATTTATTTATTTATTTTAAAGATGACTAGTAAGGGAATCTTAACCCTTGACTTAACCCATGCTCTCCCAGTTGAGCCACGGGCCAGCCAAACTGGGTGATTTCTAAAGAAAATGAAATTTATTGCTTACAGTTTCTGAGGCTCGGAAGTCCAAAGTCCGTCTGGTGGTGGTGAAAGTGACCCAGGGGTCACATTGCAAGATGGTGGAAGCAGAGAGAGCACAGAGAGAGAAAGACAGGCTTTCCTCTCTCTTCTTTTAAAGCCCTCAGAAACACACCCCTGACCACTACTTTTAATCCATCCACCACTGCACGGCCCTCCAATCCAGTCACCTCTTCAAGGCTCCACCTTCCAATAACTGTAACAGGATTTCCCACCCTCTTACCAGTTACAGTGGGGGCTAAGTTTCTAATACATAAAACTTAGGGGGCACAATTCAAGCTGCAGGGAGTTTTGGGGGGACATAATTCAATCCGCTACAGAGACTGATTCGACTTCTCCTTATGTTCTGTGAAGTACCCCAGGATTCCTGTAATAGGTGCCGTTTAGTTTGTTTACTTCTCTGGCTTAGGCCAGGGTTTCGCAAACAGGCACTGTTGGCATTTTGGGCTGGATAATTCTTAGTGGTGGGAGCTGTCCTTTGCCTGTCCTTTCAGAAGTTGTTTAGTAACATCCCTGGCCCCTGTACACTAGACGCCTGTACCAACCCCACCCCCTAAGCAGTAGCAACAAAAAATGTCTGCAGACATTGCCAGATGTCCCCTGGGGGGACAAAAATCATTCCAGTTGAGAACCACTGACAGCCTAACTCAAGTTGGTTTGGCTTATTTGTAATTAAGAGTCTCAACGTCCCTTGCATGCCCCAGAGATTCTGGGAGACACGATTCTCTTACTCAGGAGGGTCTCAAAATTGGCTGGGCAGTAACTTTTCCATCTAAAACACTCCAGCCATATTTCGGTCTGAGGGTGACATTCACAGCAATTCCTGTCGAGGATCCGAGGGGTCATGATTCTCAAGCAGGAGCAAGGGCTGCCGCTCTGAAAGTGGAAGCAAGTCCTGATATGGGGACTCACAGGGCAGCTTCTGCCACTGCCAGTAGGGCCCGAGGCAGCCTTGCAGCCATGCACCGCCATTTCATGGCCCTGCCACACCTCCCTGTGCGGTGACAGGCTTCTTCCCGGGGGCTCTTTTCTGGCCACAGGTCTGCATTGTTGGGTGAACAGAGTGACCTCACAGAATTCTGCCGACTCCACCAAAGCTGGCCTTGGGGACTGCACCCCACTCCCAGCCCTCACTCTGCCGGGGCTGGTCTCCTCCCTTCTCCCCAGTGGTACAGCCACCGCACCCCAGAATGCCTTGCAACCCCCTCTGCCTGCAAAGCCAGTCCTGCTAAGCAGCAGGTACACTAAAGGAAAAGTAAAACCTCATTAGCTAGATTGTTCCTAGAAAATTCATGTAGGATCCTGAAGATTGCTATGATTCTAGGACTTCATACATTGTGTATCTACTATCACATCCTAATATTTTGCAGGTGAAATAAAAGGATGCTCGGCCAGCATTGTTCATGAAGGAGAAGTGAAAACCATTAAATATCTATGGATAGAAGATTGGGTATATAAATGATGGTAACAGTCCAGGTGGTAGCAGTGGCGAGGGTGGCAGTAGCACAAACAAAAATGCGTCGAGAGCTTCGCATGTGCCATGAAGTGTTGAAGAACTTTACGTGTCATTTCATTTAGTCTCTCAGCAATCTTATGCAGACAAAACAATTACTACTCCAGTTCTGCAAATGGAGAAAGCGAGGGACAGAGTTAAGCAGCCAAGAGGACACGTTCGTGGCTGTTGAAGATCCCAAGCTCCGCCCTATGTCGGGGTCTGGTGCCCTTTCACTTCATGCACGTGCCAGCAGGAAACACCACAGACCCCGGCCGTGGGTGGCGCTGGGGTGCAGGCCACCGCTGCTTGTCAGAGGGTTTTGCAGGTTATATAACCGTGGGTCTGCTTGCTACGCTTCATTTACAACATTAACGTGGGATTTCTTTTTTTAATATTTATTATTAGCGTATTCATTCTTACAAATCGTGATATTTCTTTATGCCCTTTGCGTGACCTATTCCTTCCCAAACACTTCCCTCCTCCCTAACATGGGATTTCCATTTTCTACCGCATATTATACAAATGAGCCCTGAATGTTGTCTGTGGCTTCGAAACTAGAAGTTTACATCCCAGGACCTCTGAATTCAGCATGGAATGACGACCCCAGCAAGACCTCCGTCTTGCACAGTTTGGGAGAAACCTGGGCCCATCTTGGGAAGCGTTTCTGTATCAGAACAGAGAGAGCCACGTACATTGTATATCTAGATAACTCCATTCCCAGGGATGTCATTATTCGGTCCTTCTGTCCCTGACATGTGACAGTTCTTCAGATTCCCGCCCTGACTTCAAACACTCAGCATAATATTGCTTCTCTCCGAGGCTTTCTCAAATAGCTCTGTGACTTGCAGCCCCTTTGACTCTAAGGCATTGGTCTCAACCAGGGATGACTTTGTCCCCACCCCACCCCAGGGGACATTGAACAATGTCTGGAGACCTTTTTGGTTATCACAACTTGGGGGGTGCTACTGGCATCTAGTTTGTGGGGATCAGGGAAGCTGCTAAACATCCCATCAGGCACAAGACAGCCCCCATAAGAATTCTCTGGCCCCAAATGTCAATAGTACCAAGGTTGAAAGACCTGCTCTAAGCCAAGGCTGAAGCCAAACGTTTTTACATTTACTGTTTCTGTTTCCACTGTGGCATAGCCAGCATTTGAACACGGCCAGTTTGATCCCAAGCCCACTGGGAACCACGTGCATGGGAGTTCCACTCAGCTGTTAATACGCATGAAATGAAAGTATATGAACTAACAGGAAAATGTGCAGGGTGTGTGTGTGTGTGATATAGGATTAAGTGCATAATTGCTTCCATGCTGTGATCTCATTTCTGTAAAAATGTGCATGTGTGTATATCTTAAAAAGAGTGGAGAAGAAATTTGTGCCCCCAAATTAAGAGTGGATATATCTGCGAGGTGGAATTCAAGGGCTGTGTGTGTGTGTGTTCAATTCCGAGTCGTTCTTTCATTATTTATTTTAACTGACAAAAATTTTATGTATAACATGTTGTTTTGAAATATGTATAACTTGTGGGATGGCTAACAGGAGGTAAGTAACATAGGCCTCACCTCACATATTTATCACTTTTTCTGTGTGGTGAGAACCCAAAATCTACTCTCAGTGATTTTCCTGTTTCTTTTTTTGTGGCTGGTGGGCACTGGCATCCAACCCTTGACCTTGGTGTTGTAACATCCCGTTCTAAGCAGCTGAGCTAACTGGCCCGCCCCCTGTCAGTGATATTTAAGAATACAACCTGTTGTTATTAACTATAGTCACCGCGTTGTACAGTAGACAGATGTCTTGAACTGATTCGTCCTAACCGAAATCTTGTGCTCTTTGACCAACATCCCCACCCTGACTCCCCAGCCTCTGGTGACCACCATTCTACTCTCCACTTCCATGAGTTCCACTTTGTTAGATTCCACAGATGAGTGAGATCGTGCAGAATTTGTCTTTCTGTACCTGGCTTATTTCACTTCACATAACGTCTTCACGTTTATCCGCGTTGTTGCAAATGACAGGATTCACTTCTGTCTTTCAGGCTGACTAGTAGCCCATCGTGCGTGTACACCACGTTTTCCTGGTCCATTCCTCTGCTGATGGACGCTTCTGTTGTTTCCATATCTCAACTATTGTGAACAATGCTGCAGTGAACATGGGAGTGCAGGTGTCTCTTTGATGTAACGGTTTGAAGAGTTTTAGTAAACTGCATTATCGTGGGACCCCGACCACATTCCAGCTCTAGAACGTGCCTGTCCCCCCAAATGTCTCCTAGTGCCCCCTCGAGCTCAGTGCTCCCTCCACTCCCAGCACCAGGCCATCACTGCTCGGTTTCTGTCTGTGTCATGCTGCCTTTTCTAGAAGATTCTTAGAAAGGGATCATGACTCTGGAGTCTTCTTGTGGGTTTTCTACAGAGACAATCATGTTGCCTTTGAGAAATTATCGTTTTGCTTCTTCCTTTTTCATCCTTCCACCTTCAATTTCTTTTCATTCTCTTTGTGTCTGTTTAGTGGTTACCATTAAATTTTTAACATATTTATTCACCTAAAATCTAAAGACGATGAATGGCCCACAATAAGCAAGGGCATTAAAAAGCTTTGGCCCTGATTATCCCTCTCCTACTTTACACGTTATATGTGAACGTGGAACACAGACACTTACAAATTATAATCAGTGCTGGTTTAGATTTACCAGCATATCAGTTTCTTTGCTCATCGTTGCTTCTGGATCCAACCTCATTCCCGATTCAATTATTTTCTTTTCCAAGTGTCTCTTTTCTGTAAGTTCTTGATGTGAAACTGCTTTCATTTTGTCCTTATTCTTGAGTGATCGGTTAGTAGATATAGAAATTACTGGTCTATTATTACTTTCCTTCAGCACTTTGGAGATTCCATTTTTCATTGACATTGACATTGCCACATGTCCCCTAGGAAACGAAGCAAAATCACCTCCAGTAGGCCACCGAGTTAAAGGCAGCCACTGACCCAGGCACATAAATGCTGTGCTGTATTGAGCTTATTCAGTTTTAGTTGATAAAGTTTTTCTCACAATCCTCTCAACATACCATAACATCCATTAGTCTGGGTCATTGACTACATTTAGCCCAGTGGTTTTCAATTGGGGGCAATTTTGGAAAAGGCCACGTGGAAAAGTCTCAACATTTCTGTTTGTTGCCACTGAGAGAAGAGGGGATGCTACTGTCATCCAGTTGGTAGAGGCCCCTGATGCTGCAAACATCCTCCAGTGCCCCGTAGAGCCTCCCTACCCCCAGAAGAACTCAGCCCAAGACGTCCATAGCGCTGAGTTTAAGAAACCACGCTCCAACCTAACCAAATATAAGGTCTTAAAGATCTCTAAGCCCTAAACATGACTATAATATTCTCCTGTGTGTACATGTGAGCTTATTCTAAACTTTCATTCATCTTGGAGTTGGTTGTGTTTCTTGATGCGGACCTGAATTATACCAGTACTTTCCCTGCCTCTGAATTTTGACAGTGTGTGTATAGAAGATATTCGCCTCCAGATTTCAGCAAGTAAAAAGCTTCAAAGAAAGGAATAGATTTGCAGATTGGAGCAGAAGAGGAGAATACGAGAATAAGCTTTAGACACGCCCTGAGACACCAAATGAATATGTTTTATTTCAAATGAGTAGATGATGAAAATAATATTATGTGTAGGTAGCAAATTTCTTCAAAAAAGCTATTGGCAGCCTTTCCAAAAAGTAAAAGACCTCCATTCAGATCTCTGATTTTGAACATTTGGACATAACCATGTGTCTCTCTTGATTCAGACATTTTGTTAAACATGCCTCACATAAACAAGCTGGCACTTAGGACTGAAAGGGTGGCAGTTATGATTCCTAGTGGAAATACATAGGTGCAGCGTTTCTTTTTCAGCATTTCTTTTCCTACCAGAAAGTTACGTGGAAAGTCAAGGGTGGTTTGGCCACAAAAGTCCATGGCAAAATTCCAGGTCACTGAACTAACCGTGCAAACAGAGCTGAAGAAAAGAAAGAAGGCAGAGATGTTGTAACACGACCGAATAAAATATTGATATGGGTCCTGAGTGCGGCTGAGCCCAAAGGCTATGGAGCTGAACAGCAGGACTGATGACTTTATCATACTAGCCAACAATATCAGGGTCCGCCCATACTCAATTTCACTTGAAATGGTCCAGTTCGAGTTGAGAGTGCTGTGCACTTGCACATCAGTTACTGAACCAGAGATATTAAGTATTTGAAAATAAAAAGCATCCCAAAGTCTAATGAACACAACGGGAACAACCTTGCTGTCAAATTCCCATATGCGCCAGGATCTGCTTTTTGCAAGGATTATACCGAAAACCCATGACACAAAGCTGAAAAGGAGGCCAATCAGTTTGTAGTGCAGCTGCTTCATCTCAGAGACTGAAGAGGAGGCAGAGTCATCATGAAGTCAAGCCAGGAACACCCAGGAGGGAAAAAAAATAGATTGCATCAGCCACGGTTTAGAGCGCTAAATATTTGTGTCCTCCTTCTTGTCTGAAAGTGTATTTAAGTATTCTGCACACGTATTGGCCTTCAATTAGTGTTCTACATATTTTAGATAATAATAAAACAATCCATGACCATGGTGGCAATATCAATTTGTAAGACAGTTTTTGGAGTACAATATGACAACATCTTTCAAAAGTTGAAACGTTCATATTTCTTATTCAGCAGTTCCAATTCCAGGACTTAGTACTAAGATATGTATACATTTGCAAAAACAAATGTAAACAGATGTTAGTTGCAGCACCATTTGCAATAGGGAAAAATTGCAAATAACAAATGTCTATGAGTAGAGGAAAGCCTAAAATAAACGATGGGACCTGCAAGATTACAGTGGAATATTACATGGCTATCGCCAAGAATGAGTTAATCTATATGAACTGTCTGAAGAATCCTTTGTATTATATCAACAAAGAAAAACAATAACACATAAGGTATGACCATTTGTGACAAAAGAAAACACATCTGATTTTCTTGATCTATACAAATAGATATGGATGTGCTTTTTTTTTAGAACTTTAGAAGATGCATACAAAATGTGTAATTCTAGGGAGATCATTTGGTTAGTGTGACAACTTTCATTCTTATTTGCATATTTCTCTATAATTTGTATGTTTTTAATGAAAGGCATACATAGTTTTATAATTAAAAATGGAATGAACATGACCTTGGAGATCTACATGTTAAGCACAACAAACCACGCCTGTTTACATTTCTTACCCATCACTTGCTCACAATTTCACTTTTAGATATTGGCTTCTTTGGGGTGCAACTTTTTTTTTTTTTTGTGGCTGGTCACAGGCATCTGAACCCTTGACATTTATCAACACCAGGCTCTAACCAACTGAGCCGGCCGGCCAGCCTGCAACTTTAGAATATCCTAATGTATTTTACATAAAGCAAATATCTTCTATGAAGCAAAATTTACATCGTGAACCAACTTATTTGGATCTCTTGTCAATTGGAATTGTTGGCAATAAGTGGCAAGGACGATCAGAAGATTATAACCCTGGAGCTTCCCCATGTTGCTCTGCAGAAAGGAGTGGGGTGATCTGCTCAGTCACCAGGTGTGTGGAGAATGTAGGCAGCTCCCCATGCGGAAGACTTCAGGGGACTCCAAACTGTATCTCCTTGCTGGGAAGCCTGATATTTCTAACACCGTATTCCACTGTCCCCCAGTCTCCTTTCTAATTGCATGAAGGCAGCAGTTTTACCTCTCAGGAAGTCACGCTAGCACAGTGGGCTTGGGCTTGACTGCAGGGTGACTAACTCACTATCTAGGAGGACTTCCTTGCCAGTGGAGGTCTGCGGGAGTGGCCACAGGATCAGTGAGCTTTGACGGAGGGTATCAGGATGGGGATGTGGTGGTCTGCAGCAAAATGTGCCAGCTCAGGGACGCTATGGCGCTGTCCATGTGGAAAGCAGTGGGGTGGGTGTGGATATGTTTTTCCTAAAGACCAAATTTGAGAGACTCATATACCTTATTTACAATATTTAACCTTGAGCCTTGTACAAGAATTCACACATTCAGAAGATTAGTAAATAGTTTTCATAGCAGTAGGAAATTTTGAACCAGGAGGAAAAATGTCCCCAAAGAAAGAAATGAGGCCTCTGTAGTGAAAGAGGGACTGTTAGGGAGAGTTCGGGCTCTGAACACCGGCCAACAAATCCCTGGCTCTCACAAGATGTTGCTTCCATGCTTGCCCTGTGCTTTGTATAGATCAGGCCCCATTCTAAACACTTTCTGAGTTCTAGTACCTTCAGTTCTCGTGACAGCTCAATGATGCATGTACAATTGTGATCCCCATTTTATAGATGAGGGAGCTGAGCCCAGATGAACATGGCAAAGCTAGACTCCCGAGTCATCACTGGCAGACACAGTGCTTTCTGGCCCTCTCCATAGTGGATGGCATTTGTTCACATCAAAAGAGTATCACAAAATAGAGAAATTCCATGTCAATTGTAATAATAGCCATCTGTGGCCTTCTCTGTGTCCTGTAAAAAGATAAAAGTGAAGCAAGTCTCAATAAATTCAAAAAAATTGGAATTATCCCATGTATCTTCTCAGACCACAATGGATTAAAACTAGAAATTAATAACAAGCGAAACTCTGGAAACTATACAAACACATGGAAATTAAACAGCATTCTACTTAATGACATATGGGTCCAAGAAGAAATCAAGCAGGAAATCAAAAAATTTATTGAAACTAATGAAAACAATGATACATCATACCAAAACCTGTGGGATACTGCAAAAGCAGTATTGAGGGGGAAATTTATTGCATTAAACGCTCACTTCAGAAGACTGGAAAGATGGCAAGTGAACAACCTAACACTTCACCTTAAAGAACTAGAAAAACAAGAACAATCCAAACCTAAAGTTAGCAGACGGAAAGAAATCATTAAGATCAGAGCAGAACTGAATGAAATTGAAAACCAAAAAACAATTCAAAAGATCAACGAATCAAAAAGTTGGTTTTTTGAAAAGATAAATAAAATTGACAAACCATTAGCATGGCTAACAAAAAAAAGAAGAGAGAAGACTCAAATAACAAAAATTAGAAATGAAAAAGGTGATATTACAACTGATTCATCCTGAAATCATTCGAGACTACTATAAACAACTATACGCCAACAAATTTGAAAATCTGGAGGAAATGGATAAATTTCTGGACACACACAAGCTCCCAAAACTGAACCATGAAGACGCAGAAAATTTGAACAGACCAATAACAATAAAGGAGATTGAAGCTGTTATCAGAAGGCTCCCAACAAAGAAAAGCCCAGGACCAGATGGATTCACAGCAGAATTTTACCAAACATTCAAAGAGGAATTGACACCGATTCTTTACAAACTATTACAAAAGATTGAAACGGACGCAAATCTCCCAAACTCATTCTATGAAGCAAACATCATCCTGATACCAAAATCAGGTAAAGATATAACCAAAAAAGAAAACTACAGGCCAATATCCTTGATGAATATAGATGCAAAAATCCTCACTAAAATACTAGCAAACAGAATACAGCAACACATACGTAAAATTATTCATCACGATCAAGTGGGATTCATCCCAGGGATGCAAGGTTGGTTCAACATACGCAAATCAATAAATGTGATACACCATATTAATAAACTCAAACACAAGGACCATAGGATCATCTCTATAGGTGCTGAAAAAGCATTTGATAAAGTTCAGCACTCATTCATGACAAAGACCCTCTATAAGTTAGGTATAGAGGGAAAGTATCTCAACATAATTAAAGCCATATATGCCAAACCCACTGCCAATATCATCCTGAATGGGGAAAAGCTGAAAGCTTTTCCTTTAAGAACAGGAACTAGACAAGGATGCCCACTCTCACCACTCCTATTCAACATAGTGTTGGAAGTACTAGCCAGAGCAATCAGAGAAGAGAAGGAAATAAAGGGCATCCAGATTGGAAAAGATGAAGTCAAACTGTCCCTGTTTGCAGATGACATGATCCTATATATCGAACAGCCTAAAACCTCTACAAAAAAACTCTTGGAATTGATAAATGATTTCAGCACAATAGCAGGATACAAAATCAACACACAAAAATCAGTAGCATTTCTTTTCTCCAATAGTGAACATGCAGAAAGAGAAATCAAGAAAGCCTGCCCATTTACAATAGCCACCAAAAAATTAAAATACTTAGGAATTGAGTTAACCAAGGAGGTTAAAAATCTCTATAACGAGAACTACATACCACTGCTGAGAGAAATTAGAGAGGATACAAGAAGATGGAAAGATATCCCATGCTCTTGGATTGGAAGAATCAACATAGTGAAAATGTCCATACTACCCAAAGTGATATACAAATTCAATGCAATCCCCATCAAAATTCGAAAGACATTTTTCTCAGAAATGGAAAAAACTATTCAGACATTTATATGGAACAATAAAAGACCACGCATAGCCAAAGCAATGCTCAGCAAAAAAAATAAAGCTGGAGGCATAACACTACCTGACTTTAAGCTATACTACAAAGCTATAATAACCAAAACAGTATGGTACTGGCATAAAAACAGACACACTGACCAATGGAATAGAATAGAGAATCCAGAAATCAACCCACACACTTACTGCCATCTGATATTTGACAAAGGCACCAAGCCTATTCACTGGGGATGGGACTGCCTCTTCAGCAAATGGTGCTGGGATAACTGGATATCCATATGCAGGAGAATGAAACTAGATCCATACCTCTCGCCGTATACTAAAATCAATTCAAAATGGATTAAGGATTTAAATATACACCCTGAAACAATAAAACTTCTTAAAGAAAACATAGGAGAAACACTTCAGGAAATAGGACTGGGCACAGACTTCATGAATACAACCCCAAAAGCACGGGCAACCAAAGGAAAAATAAACAAATGGGATTATATCAAACTAAAAAGCTTCTGCACAGCAAAAGAAACAATTAAAAGAGTTAAAAGACAACCAACAGAGTGGGAGAAAATATTTGCAAAATATACATCTGACAAAGGATTAATATCCAGTATATATGAGGAACTCAAACAACTTTACAAGAAGAAAACAAGCAACCCAATTAAAAAATGGGCAAAAGAGCTAAGTAGGCATTTCTCTAAGGAAGATATCCAAATGGCCAACAGACATATGAAAAAATGCTCAACATCACTCAGCATCCGGGAAATGCAAATCAAAACCACACTGAGATACCATCTAACCCCAGTTAGGATGGCTAAAATCCAAAAGACTATGAACGATAAATGCTGGCGAGGCTGTGGAGAAAAGGGAACTCTTATACATTGTTGGTGGGACTGCAAAATGGTGCAGCCTCTATGGAAAATGGTATGGAGGTTCCTCAAACAATTGTAGATAGGTCTACCATACGACCCAGCTATCCCACTGTTGGGAATATACCCAGAGGAATGGAAATCATCAAGTCGAAGGTATACCTGTTCCCCAATGTTTATCGCAGCACTCTTTACAATAGCCAAGAGTTGGAACCAGCCCAAATGTCCATCATCAGATGAGTGGATATGGAAAATGTGGTACATCTACACAATGGAATACTACTCAGCTATAAAAACGAATGAAATACTGCCATTTGCAACAACATGGATGGACCTTGAGAGAATTATATTAAGTGAAACAAGTCAGGCACAGAAAGAGAAATACCACATGTTCTCACTTATTGGTGGGAGCTAAAAATTAATATATAAATTCACATACACACACACACACAAAACCGGGGCGGGGGGGGGGAAGAAGATATAACAACCACAATTATTTGAAGTTGATACGACAAGCAAACAGAAAGGACATTGTTGGGGGGGAGGGGGGAGGGAGAAGGGAAGGAGGTTTTGGTGAAGGGTAGCAATAATCAGCCACAATGTATATCGACAAAATAAAAATTAAAAAAAAAAAAAGAAGAAGAAGAAGAAGAAAAAAAAAATTCAGTCATACGTATTTCATATATATTCTTAAATTTTTACAATAATGCATATCACTATAATCTGTACAATAATTTAATGAAGCACTTTATTCCAGATATAGTTCTTATACATGTTTCTTCATTTTAATAAAGGCTATTTTAATATGCAAAAAAAAAAAAAGATAAAAGTGACCCTCAAATGATAGCAGCATATGGGAAAGTGCAAATGCACACTTGCCTCCTTGTCTCCTCTATCCATTTGACTGTAGACCTTTTAAAAACTAGTACTTTTATTTAAAATAATCATGATTACAATAAATATATATGCACATATATAAATGTTAGTGAGGATGCGGAGGTTGCTGTGCCTTGCTGGTGGGAATGTGAGATGGTGCAGCTGCTGTGGTGAACGGTCCAGCAATTCCTGAAAGGCTGCAACCTAGAGGCAGCACATGATGCAGCAACCGCACTGCTGGTGCACAGCGCAGAGAGCTGCAGTCGGCCCCGAGCGGCTGTGTGCACCCCCGTGCTCACTGCACTATTCACAATAGACAAAATGTGGGACCAACCAAATGCCCATCGATGTATGACTGGCTAACCAAAAGAGGTCTACACATACATGCAATGGAGTGTTACTCGGCCTTACAAGGAAGGAGATTCTGACCACGCTACAACAAGGACGAACCTTGAGGACATTTTGCTGAGTGAGATGAGCCAGGCACAAAAGGACAAATACTGTCTGATTGCACCCATATGAGGTACCCAGAGGAGACAGATCTATGGAGACAGTCAGTTGAATGGGTGTTGCCAGGGACTGCAGGAGGCAGGAATTGGGGACCGAGTTTCAGCTGGGGAAGATGAAAAAGTTCTGGAGGTGATGGAGGTGATGGTTGCACAGCCACTAAATGTACTTAATGCCACTGAAGTGTACACCTAAACATGGGTAAGATGGTAAATTCTATGTTATGTGTGTTTTCCACAATAAAAAGTATCACAAAAAAGCAGATACTATATAAAGAGAGAAGATGCATTCAGGTTTAGAGGAATGACACCCTGTGGTTGGCGATATTATCACTGTTTTTCTCAGACACAAATCAACCATTGACTTTCCCACACTCACACTCAGTCGCATGACTGCTGTCATGTAAAGTAAGCTGTGATGATGGAGATGACACTACCCAGAGCTGTGAATTATCATCTACATTCCTAGTGACACTCAGGCGGCCTCAGTTAAAAACGCCAAGAGCACAGAGTCTAGAAGATCATGCTAGAAATGTGATGATGGTCATTTAAAGCAAAATCCAGGTGGCCTGGGCTGACCTCTTTTTGTGGGACGATCCAGTGAAGACCTTGAACTTCTTCACGGAGACGATGAGATGATTAATCTAAATGACTCCCAGGAAGTCTCAAGGATCTCCTTAACTTGGACAAAATGGTAAACCGTGATGGTCTTTCCCACCAAATAAAAAAAGTGAGGAGGGGGGCTTCTCAGAAGTACAAATGGCAGTAACTCTCCAGTTGTCACAGAAGCAAATGCAAACATTCTCATGTTGCCATGACCACCGGGGCTGGTGTGGGCATGTTAGAATAGGGCCACATAAAAAGTGCAGAGTCATCTGATATCCCCTTGAAGTTGAGAAGTCTTTCTAGAACAGAATAATTATTTTTATTATTGTTGTTATTATTATTATTTTTAGGTCCTGGATCAAAAGGTCATTGCAATTTGTGAGTCATAAGTTGGAAAACCGTAGGAAGACCCACACTGGATTGAAAGATGTTCTGTGACAGGAGCCAGAGGTCTTTGCTAGAGAAGTCAGGGTCACCTGGCATGCACCTTCCTTAGGATTTGTTAAACAAGGAACCAGGGTTAGATATTGACGGTCTGAAACTCATAATGCACTCGTGTGATTTTGTTTCGTTTTGGTTGCAATGATAGATCCCATTCTTCCCCCTCTGTATTGAACTTTCAATATGGTGGTCATCTGATGATGCATAAGGGTGTAAATGTATACAGTTTTAAGTTAATACGTACTGTGGCCAAAATTCCAGAAACTCATACACTAAGCATGGAGTCGAAGTAAACTGGAATAAAGGTGGGCAGAGAGGAGAGAAAAGGGCAGATGGGAGATAACAAAGAGAGAGAAACCTGCAGTTTGTGTTTTTGTTTTTATATTTTATTCCTTTTTCTTTTAGATTATACTTAGGGTGAAATTTACAAAGAATAAAATATACAAATCTGCAGTGCACAGGTCGATGAATTTTCACATGAGCATACACCCCTGTCACCTCCTTTCAGATCAAGACACAGGATATTCCTGTCTCCTAAAAACTTCTCTCCTGCTTCTTGCCAGTCCATAGCCACCACTTCCTGCCCTCACCCAGATCTAACCACTATCCTGACTCCTCTTCTCACAAATTACTTCTGCATGTTTTTGAACATCATATAAATGGAAGCACGTGGCTTGTATCTTTGGTGTCTGGTTTCTTTCACTCAACATAACGCTTTTGAATTTCATCTGTATTGTTGAGTGTAGCATCACCCGGCTCGCGGGTACCATCGCACAGCATTCTGTCTCCTGCACATCCCGATCTGTGCATTCATCCTTCTGTTGAAAAACACTGGGGATGTCTCTGGTTTGGTGCTATGACAGGGAGGATTTTTTTGGTATTTTCAAAATAAGCCATATGCTTTCTTCTTAATCCGGTGTTTACAATCAAAGGTTGGAAGATTGTGCTTTGCAGAAATAGATTTCTGAATGGACTGCGGCAAAGTGGGAGCCTAGGTGGGCTTTTGACATTTCATGGAGAAACCACACACAACATTGTCACTTCCCCTAGTTTTCTCTGTTGGGGTAGCCTTCTTCTTAGAAGAGGAAACAAGAGAACTCTAGGAAAGGCAGACAGATGGAGTCTTTTAGGCTAAAAATCGTTTGCCCTACGCTTCCAGAGGAAGAACCCATGAGGGCCACAGCCCTTAGATTAGAAGGACCACAGTCCTTAGATCAGGCTGTAGGTTAGTAGGATCTGTATCTTAGTAGGGCAACAGTCCTTAGATGTTAGAAGGGCCAAAGCCCTTTCATTTAGGCTGGAGCATAGTAGGACCACAGTCCTTAGTTTTAGCAAGGCCAAAGCCTTGTAGTTTGAGGAATAACCTAACCTTTTAGTATTGCACATAGAAATGCTAAGCTTGGGAAAAAGAACAGAAAACTTGCACAGGACTGAAAAGTCTCTGGTGTGGATATGAAAATCGTAACACAACAAAAGTGCTTGCTCTAATGGCAAGATGCCCTTGGTGCAGCTAAACCTAATTATGAAAGAGTATGTGAGTTAAAAGCTTCAAGGCTACTCTCCCAATTAGCGGTGGTTCCACATTTCACCTTCCTAGGGAACTAAATGTTGCCATAACAATTATCTCATTGGTTCTTTTGCATGTCACATAGCTTAGTTTTATGACTCCTGTGATGGTAAATTGCTTAAACTATTTTTAAGTTGCACCTGCTTTAATGAAAATTATGTAGCCAGTTTGTTTATGTTTTCTCTGTGACTGATTAACCACCTGTGTTCTTTTCTGTAACTTTCTTGGCTAGACAACAAAAAGCGAGAGAAAACCTAGTTTGGTTTATTTATTTATTTTTTACCAAGGAATGCTTCTCTCTTGAAGAAGTCATCTCCTGGAATAAACCCCTTCTGGGCCTCTCATTTGCTCAGCAAAAATGGGCTTTGAGTAATCCTTTGCGTCTCCGTCTCCGTCACCCTGGGTACAGGTGACGCTGGTAATGTGGCAGAGAACAAATAAGGCCTCTGCGTGTGAAGACCAGGAATTTCATCTCAGCTCCACCTCTGACTGGTGACAAGTCACTTAGAATCTCTACATTTTATTCCTTCTTGTAAAGGACAGTAGCCACCTGCCCTGTGTCCTGTTCCCCACCACAGGATCATGATACTTCCCAGCACCCAGGCCAATCTGGTCCCTTCCCCGGGGCTGCCAACGGGTCGGCCACGATGTGGAAGGTGGAAGCTGTTCATATACCACAAAGCACTCAGCTCATTGGGTATGAGGGTGACGGTCACCTCCTGGTGTTTCCTCAGAGTCTGGTGTGGGACTGAGAATGGCATTGTAGGGGAGGAAGGGGTCGCCAAGTCCGAGCTAGGCCCACCCCTCACTGGCACCTTTCAACTCTCGCCTCCAGCCCTCTACAGCAAGGCAAATCATAACTAAGGCCAAAATGTTTCATTATTTTAGTTATTATTTTAGTTATACTAAGTTTCCTTTTACATTGTCAGAGCTAGGCTCAGACCCTTCAAACCCATTGTACAGACTGGGTCACCAGACCCCTCACAACACAGGTCCATGTTAGGTAACTGGGAAAGATTCCAGATACCAGGAGCTGTTGGCAGATGACATGAGCTCAGTCCTCAGCTTCCTCAGTGGCAGCAGCTTACAGGCCCGGTAGCTTACAGGTCCAACGGTGGTGGTGGCCTTGCAGAGGGTCCCGGGGGCACTATTAGCAGCAGCAGCCTCCAGCAGCAGCAGTAGCCTCCCCATGGTGCCCCCCCTCCCGGGGCATCCTGGGGGTGGGAAGTGGCATGGATGAGAGCCACTCATCCTTTATACTTAAGCCCATACCTCAGGACACCTGGGTGCACAAGCACAATTACACTAGACAATAACCAAGGAACACCTGAGCACATGTGCCTATTTATATCAAATGCTCAGCAAGATTCTGAACATCTGAGGGGCCCTGACCATTTTCCTATATTTTCCCAACACACGCAAATGCCATACAGCACCCTTCTGGCTCCCAGATACCTTAGAAGGCTCTCTAGTGGGGAGAAAAAAATGAAAGAAATGCCACCAGGCCTTCCAGCACCCTTTGGTGTGTGTTGTGCCAACAGGAAATACACAGGACACCCTCTCTTTGGTTTTCTTTAAATAATGGAGTAAGTTGATAGTCAACTCTGTACTCCTTAAATATGTATAATCAATCAATTATGTTTCAATTAAAAAATAAATTTAAAAAATTCTACAAAATCTACATCAGAATGAGAGAATTCATTGTGCACAAATCAGAACACAAAGCCCAGAGGCAAAGGGTTTGTTTGACGTTATATTAACAGACCCACCACGCTGGGTTCCTAGGCAGTGTTTTTGGAGCATGTATTCGTAGCTGACAGACTGACATTTCACAGGGGCAAACAATTTTAAAATGCTCTCCAAGATTGAAATAAATATTCTTTGAGAAGAAGAACATTCCACATTTGTCTTTTGATCTCTGTTCTGCGGACTCAATAGGACCCTTCAGTGTGTGGTGTGGAATATACTAAAAAGCATATGTACTTGACAGGGCCTGGTTTTCCTTGTTTCACTGAAAGTTACCAGCCTATACTGTTAAACTATAACCCCACCTTTGTTCTCTTTCTGTAACTTCCTGGTCTAAAAAATAAATGCAGGAAGAGAACCCCAATTCGGCGTTAATTTTCCCAAGGAAGGGATCCCTTTTGCTGGAGGGTCCCAGGAAAGTTAACCACGTCGGGGCTTCTCACTGCTCCGTAGAGATGAGCTTTGAGTAATCCTTTGCGTCTCCGTCACCCAGAGGAAGTGAGGTGACAAATGGGGGGGGGAGGGCGAAGCAACACAAAGCAACAGTATGGAAATCTGAGATAAAAGTTGGTATGTCTAATGCTTAACCTACGAATGCTTTACTTTTTTGGCCATTTATTTATTTTTGATTGAGGCCTTTTACAAACCTGAAAAACTGTGGGCAATCAAGTCGCACAAGTAGAAGGTATATGATATGTCCCCGCAGCTTTTGGCTGAATGCTTTGGTGACACTTTTCACGTGAAATACATTGATGTTCGCTGAAGGAATTAATCGGCAAGAGAATGAGCTGAAGTTGTCTGTCCCCCCAGGGCTGGCCTTAAGCATGATTTTGCAATGTAATTAGATAAGGACATTTGGGGGCTTAGAAGTTACCCTCAGAGCTAGTTAGGCCACCCATGAAGTTTGGGACAAAAAAGCACTCCACAGGCCACAAAAGGCACACCTGTTGAGTGGGGTCCTGGGAGCAGTGACCTAAATTTGTATAAACAAGACCTGTGCTCCTAGTAGAAGTTAAAAATCCAAACCTAACCATTGTAACTGTTACATTGATAATCACCAGAAGAGAGGAAGTATTTAACCCCTCCTCCCCACAACTATAAATGCAGAATGGAAAAAGTAACATTCTGCATGTGCTGAAAGTCTAAGAATAAATTAGATTTGCCACACTCCCCAACAATCCTACTCCAAGATATCTACTCAAGAGAAATGAAAACCTGTAGTCATGCATAAACCCAAATGCAAATGTATTGAGTCGCTTTATTGATAATTGCCCTGTACTGGAAACAACCCAATGCAAAGAAAACTACCTTAACCTTTCCTTGAACTGCAAAAGTAGACTTGAACAAAGGGAAAGACATCCCATGTTCTTGAATAAGAAGACTCAATATTATAAATATGTAAATGATCCCTAAGTTAATGTATAAACTTGGCATTATCCTAACAAAAATACTGATAGTTTTCTGTTTTTTCCAGTCTGCAGTAAGGCAAGTTGATTATAAAGTTCATATGGAAAATAAGTAGAAACAAGAAAGTCCTCAGGGTGGGGAAGGAATAAGATACCAAATAACATACACACTATTTTAAAATAAGTCTCTGTGATGCTTTTAGGTGTTCACTAGATTAAGAAATACCTAGAGAACTGGTAAAGCGTTCTTTCTGGATGTGTCTGTCAAGATGTTTCCAGAGGAGATTGGCCTGTGAGTTGGTGAACTGAGTGGGGAAATCCACCCTCAATGTGGGTGGGCACGGACCAATCCGGTGGGGACCCAGATAGAACAAGAAGGCAGAGGAAAGGTGAATTCTTTCTTTCTCCTGGAGCTGGGACATTCTTCTTCTTGTTCCCTTGGACATCAGAAGTCTAGGCTCTCCAGCCTTCGGACTCCAGAACTTATACCAGCAGCCCACTGGGTTCTCAGAGCTTTAGCCTTGGACTGAGAGTTATGCTGTCGCCTTCCCTGGTTCTGAGGCTTTTGGACTTGAATCGAGTCAGGCTACTGGGAACCCAGGGTCTCCAGCTTGCAGACAGCTTGTTGTGGGACTTCTCAGTCTCTGGAATTACATGAGCCAATTCCCCTATTGAATCCCCTCTCATGTATTGATATCTATATATCTATCTCTAACTATGTCTATCTGTTGCTTTGCCTCCCATGGATTTGTCGGCCCTTTTCCCGTAGGTGATGGAGCCACCAAAGATTACTCAAGGCCCATCTCTTCTGAGCAGTGAGAAGCTCCCAAAAGGGGTTAATCTCCCAGAAGCCTCAAGATAGAGGCATTCCTTCTAATTTTGGAAATTAACCACGAGTTGGGGTTCTCTTCCTGCATTTATTCTCCAGACCAGGAAATTACAAGAAGAGAACACAGGTGGGGTTTTTTCCAAGTACAGTTAAACAAGTTTAACAACCAGAAGCTGGTAACATTCAGTAAGACAAGCAAGGTGACATTCTATAATTCAATTAAGTCGATCCACTAACAAAAGCTTGATCTTAGCAAACATTCTCTTCTTACAGCACTTTCTCAGTATCTTTACATATCAATCAGTAACCTGTCTGTCTTTGAGCCAGCAACCTTGCTGTGTTACAATTCTTTATCTTACAACAGAGACTATATAGCCTGGAGAAAATTTCCTGTCCTTTGCAAGGTCAATATTTGAAACTGCAAGGCTTTGGAAAACCAGGCCCTGTGAGGTACATTTGCTTTAGGCATACTCCACATCTATCTATATATCCTATTTGTTCTATTTCTCTGGAGAACCCTGACTATACAATCTCTACTCTGGTTTGAATGTTCCCCCAAAACTCAGACTGAAGCTTGATCTCCAGTGTAACAATGATAAGAGGGTGGGAAATCTCACTATGATATTTGAAAGATGGTGCTTTGGGAAGTGATTGGATTGTGAGGGCTCTATCCTTGTGAATAGTTAATTTATTCATGGAGTAATGGGTTAATGGATGATGGGATTATAATAGGAGCGGCACTGTGAGGCTTCGTAAGGAGATTAAGTGAGTATGCTTACACGCTCTTGCCCTCTTGCCATGTGATGCCTGGTGCCACCTCAGGGCTCTGCAGAGGCCCCACCAAAAAGAAGGCTCTCACCAGATACACCCCCTCAGCCTTGGACTTCCCAGCCTCCAAAACTGTAACAAATAAATTTCTTTTCTTTATAAATTACCTCATTTCAGGTATTCTGTTATAAGTGATAGAAAATGGACTATTACAATCCTTGAAATTTAAAGCAGGGTAGGACCGGCACATGAATATACAAATACATTAAAGGAGTCAAATAGGATGTCCAGAAATGAGCCCAATATGTATGGAAATCTAATATGGAAAAGATAACGTCTCAAATCACTGGAGGAAATATGGATTTTTAAATTAAGTGGTATTGTACAAAAGGAGAGTTACTTGGAAAAATAAAATTTGACTCAATACACTACATCAGGGCAAATTGCAAATGAATACAGCAGGAATGGACCCATTCAAGAGCCAGGAAAAATGAACAAAGGCCTTTATAACATATCAGTGGGAGAAATACACCTAAACTGTGACTCAAATACCAAAAGCAATAAAAGGAAGATTAATAAATTTAACAATATGTAAACATTACCAATACATTTGCATAACAAAAATACCATAAGCAAAGTACAAAAACTAATGATAAATTAAGAAAGATATTTGTGACTGAGAGCACAAAGGGCAAATTTCATTAACATATTAAGAGCTTCTAAATATCAAGAATACCAACATGTCAGCAGAGGAAGGGGCTAGAAACATAATTTGATACTGTGGCGGGCAGCTTGTGACATGGCCCCAGAGATGCCCACCTAACTCGTAGTCATGCCCCTGACCCCTTCCTACAGAGCATGTGCTGGACCTAGTGACTTGCTTCTATGAATAGAAAATGGCAAAAGCCATGGGATGTGACTTCTGTGGTTCGATTAAACAAACATCGTGACTTCCTTCTCGTTACTGCTCTCTCCCTTGCTGCCTGTCCCTGGCTGTCTCACTTACTTGCTCTGCCATGTTGTGAGAAGTTCTATGGACATAGGCCCATACAGTAAGGAACTGAAGGCTCTGGCCAGTAGCGTGTGAGGAACTAAGGAAATGAATCCCACCAACAACAGTGTAAGCGAGCAATGAAGTGGATCCTTCCCCACTGAGTTTTCAGATGAGACCACAGGCCCAGCTGGCATTTTAATTGCAGCTTTGTGAGAGTCCGTGAAGCAGAGGACCCGGCTAAGCTGTGCCCACACTCCTGATCCACAGAAGCTGCCAGGTAATAAATGTGCATTGCTTGAGGCCACTCAGTGCTGCGGGAATCTGTTTCACAGCAACAGACAACTGACAGACAACACTGAGAAAAAAACAATAGCCCTCAAACATTTGAAGGAGTACTCAGCCTCACTAAAAAAAAGTTCATTGAAATAACAGAGATAGCCTTTCTCACCAATCATATTGAAGAAAAATTCAGTGTTTTTCAATGTATTCTTTGACAGGGCTGTTAGGAAGCAGACATTTTCATAGCTGGCTCATGGGAGTGCAAAATGGATCCCCCCTGTATTAGTCCGTTTGTGTTGTTTATAACAGAATACATGGAACTGGGTGATTTATAAAGAAAACAAAATTTATTGCTTACAGTTTCTGAGGCTAGGAAGTCCAAAGTGCATCTGGTGCTGGCAACAGTGACTCAGCGGTCTCACATTGCAAGATGGTGGAAGCAGAGAGAGCAGAGAGAGAAAGACAGAGTCACCTCCTCTTTTAAAGCCCTCAGAAACACACCCCTGACCACCATTTTTCATCCATCCACTACTGCACAGTCCTGCAATCCAATCACCTCTTCAAGACTCCACCTTTCAATTACCATAATAGGATTTCCCACTCTCTTAACAGCCACAGTAGGGATTAATACATAAAATGTGGGGGACACAATTCAAGCTTCAATGAGTTTTGTGGGTACATAATTCAATCCACTAAACCCCCTATAGTGGAAGATTTAGAAATGTTTTTTAAAATTACAGGTGTATTGACTGTTTGATCCAGCAGTCCTAGGAATCCCAAAGATATACTGGCAAAAATACAAAAATGTATATGCACAAAGTTATAATATGTACACACACACACACACATATATACATACATAACTGATTGAATATATCAGAGCACATCCACAGAATAGAATGCTTTGCAGCCATAAAAACAATAAGAAAGATGTTTACATATAGAATGATCTCCAAGAATGTATTGCCCAGTGAAAAAAAGCAAAGTGCTAAGCTATATACACACTATGATAGCATTTTATAAGAGGTGGAATAAATGTGAACACATGCCCTTATACGTGCAACTGAAAATACTGAAATATAAAATTAAAATGTTATCTACAGTGGGACAGAACACAATGGGGATGGGAACAGAAGTTTATTTAGACTTTTTTCTGAATGAACCTGATTATATAAATTTAACTTTGAAATTATGTAAATATTTTACATATTCAAAAGGAAAACTATATAAAAAGACAAAGTAATCCCTAAAAATAGGAATAATTTTTTATTAAAATATCTTTTATATATATATATAATATATTTTATATATTAAAAAAATATATAAAAATAGGAATAAGTTTATTCCCTGAAAGGAATAAACTTAATTGCTTATCAAGTTGGTGATATAAACATACAAAGAAAATTTTTATACCAAATAACTTTAGAATGCAGTATTTTGACTATAGAAGCCTAGTACAATCAATTTCGGGCACAAATGGAGCTTCAAAGAAACCTTAAACTTTATCTATTATGGTTAATAATGATATTGGTAATATTTTTAAAATTTTCTATATTATAGAAGCAAATGAGTAATTATGTCAGTGTTGTTGGGTTTTGAATCTGTGAGAAAGAAATGCAGAATATAATTGCAGCTAAACAACAATCCGGTAAGTTAAGGATGAATTGAAACTCATAATGATTTTTTTTCATCTCAGAAATTCATATATCCTAGTCTTATCCACTAAAGAGATCGAGATATGGTGACAATTCAGGAGAAAAGGTACCACCGGTACCCAGATTGTGGTTTCTAAATCCCATCCCCATGTCCAGGGCTCACTGAGGAATAGCAGGTTGGATTCAAGGTCTTCTGCCCGGACACGTACAAGATACACCCGGGAAATCTTGTTGAGGGACAGAATAGAAAGCCTCAAAGACTAATAGGGACTGCTAATGGGTCTGGGGGTTCTTTCTGGGGTGATGAAAATGTCCTGCAATTAGGCAGTGGTGATGGTTGTACTATTCTGTGAATATACTAAAAAGCACCGAATTGTACACATTCAATGGTGAATTTTATGGTATGTGCATTTTACTTCAACCAAGTCTTAGAAAAATTATTTAAATAAAGTATTTTTAAGAATGAAACAAAAAAGATGAACGGGAAGCCCCGTACTGACAGCGTGCAGACCACAGGAGTCACGTCTGTGAGATGCTTACATGATCTCACTGCATTTAGCATTTCCTGTGCTCCTGAGATAGTGTTTCTGCAGCAACATCCTTCCCTTTCAAATATTAACTTGCATTTTAGTCATGTTTTGGAAAGAAAGGAAAATGACTTTGATTTTATGAGAATTACTTTTTTTCCTTAAACTTTAAGTATGGGAACCGACACTCATGGCTGTTTAAGAAAATGGTCTTTAGCACAATATATCTGTGCTCATTAATATTCTAGGCATGTTTTTAATCGGTAAAGTTAATTTGCTTAAAAAATAACCTGAAGATTATGAGATGGGAAAGTTTCTAGCCCATAAATGAAAAAAAAAAAAAAACTTTGGGGAATTGTCAGTTATTTTGAAAATGAAATCCATGAATAGGTTCCAAGAGGGTTATGAACTTTTGCATAATTTTATGTGCATGGGCATTGTTCTGGGGAGAATTTTCATAAGCTTAAGAACCTCCGGTATAAAAGGTAATTAGAAAAGAGTAAATAAATATGTTTTAACTTCAATATTTCTCTCCATAACACATTTTCAGAGAAAAAATTTGTTGATAAAGTGAGCGGTTACATGAGGCAAATAGAATGTTATGATTGTATTGAATACAGATTTTTTTTTTTTTTGCGCTTAGAAAATATCAATGGAGACAAGTGAATGGACATATGTGTCCCATGGCTCCACTGCCAAAGATGGTACAATTTGATCATAAAAAGGAGTAACGAATGCAACTGAAAAAACATTTCGAACATACACAAACCCTCAAGTTACTGTTAAAACCTTTATGAGACAATTAGGGAAATTTGAACATTGGGTATTTGAGCACATTAAGAAATTATTGTTAACGTTTTTGGTGTGATACTGGCAATGTGGTTTTGTCAAAGAAAGGAGGGGTCCTTATCTTTTAGAAATATATAATGGAGTATTTATGGATAAAATAATATATTGCCAGTGACTTACTACAAAATAATCCAAGGCTGCAGTCAGAGCAGGTAGTAAGGATAGGGATAAAACACGACTAATCATATATTAATACTTACTGAAGCTGAGAAAATAGAGACTAGTTTTGAAATGTATTTGAAAATGTCCATGATAAAAACACAGAAACAATCTCATGAGTTCAGACTCAAGAGTTGTTGATACTCAAAAAAGAGAAAGAAAAAACTGAAATAGAAAAAACAAAAAACAAATACATTGGGCAACACCGAAGGTAACTAGGACATTCTCCCTGTCTACTGGAGAAACCAATTAGAGGGAAAAAATAAAGTATTTACCCTGACATTTTGTGGGCACTAAATTTTATTTGTTTAATTTATTTTTTAAATAGTGTAGTTAAGTTTCACTCCATCTTTTCATCCTCTATTCAGCAAATATTTATTCTTGGTGCCTGGCTGGTACAGGAATCCAAAGCCTTGACTTTGGGGTTACCAGCACCGCGCTCTAACCAGTGAGCTAACCGGCCAGCCCTGAATTTTGGACGAAGCAAATGACCACAGCTAATGAGGGAAAAGTCTTTACAAAAGCATCCCCGCTAATAAATCCGGCAAGAATGTTCATGTTAGAATGTCACCGCTTGCGATCCTTACTGTGATCATTCATCCAAACAAGGACAGTCAATAGATGAAACTGTTAGAGACAGGGGGAGGTGTGATGAGAAAATTTGCAAGAGGGATCAGACTTCCCCTCCTGGATCCACCACTGATCAGTCTTCACATCATGAAAATGAACAAGGACCATGTGCCACCTGCTATGATGCGTTCAGGTTGCAGTGCAGGGCACCACCTATGAAACGGTCTTCCTCAGAGAGGTCACCAGGGATCTAATTGAGCCTCTAGCGGTAACAAGTTAAGTGACAGGACAATTGACCCTCTTTCTTCAGCAAATCCAAATCATCAAAAAACCAAACAAAACAGGCTGGGGGTGGGGGGGTGCCGTGTGAGTGTGTGTGTGTGTGTGTGTGTGTGTGTGTGTGTGTGTGTGTGTGTGTGTGTGTGTGTGTGTGTGTGTTAGAATAAGACTTACGAGGCAGAAAGAGTGGCTTGTGTGTAACAAATAAAACTACAGAATTATTTTTGAGGTATTTAAAAATTCTGAGTATTTGACGATAACAAGGAATAATTGTTAAATTTTAGATTTAATATGGTTTGCAAGAAAATGTCCATGTTTAGAGAGTAATATTGAAGTACATGGAGATGAAGGAACATGATGTCTGGGGTTTACTTTAAAATACTTAGGAGAAATAAACAGATTTAAAAGGGGGAAGCAAGTGGAGAGAAAGCTAAAATCACTAATAATTGTTGGTAATTGTTGAGTCTGGTAATGCATGTGTAACGTTCCTTAGACTCTCCTTTCTACTTTCACACATTTTGGAAAACTTCATTTGATAGGGAGATGTTATTACCATGGCATAGGATAGAAGGTTCATTCTTGTTTCTGGCAGCAGCTTATGAGGGGGATGTGAGAGGTTTAGGTACTCAGAAACTCTTACTTCCATACAGCAGGTTTATAGTATTGACTATCTACTTTAGACAACAATTAAAATCCAGATCCAATAAGACCAACTGGCATGTGAGAAAGGTTTTTTGTTTGCTTGTTTTTTAATGAAAGCTCCTAATTCAACCACCTAATCAGGGAACAGATGCACAAGATAACAAAAAGAAACGGTTGGCCAGTTTTTGTCACAAACTACATTTGCCTTCATCTTGAGTACTTGGAATTACTTGGTAGAGCATCCTGGTAAAACTTCCCATAAACCCCTGGGAATCTTGGACTTGCAAAGCCAATGAAACCTGGATATGCATGTTTCTCAAACACTGGGATGTACTCGGCTGTCCAGGGGAAATTTGTAAGAGAGGAAAAGCAATCCACTTAAAAACATCAGGAAGGCAGCTATCATTGCCACTATAATGGCACTCCCAATTTCCTGAGTATCTGGCTTGAAGGGCAAATGGTAAGCTGGCGGGAAGGCAATACCCTTCGGGTTCAGGATGGAGTAGTAATTCCAGAGCACAGCAATTAAGATACAGACACCAGCAGTTATGTTCAGAATTCCTGAAGCAATGAATGGACTGCAGGTGGCATTATTCTGAAGAATCCCCATGTACACATTCCTAAGTGCAAAGATATTGAAGGCTCTCCCCAAGAGCCCTAGAATGGCAGCAGCCACCAGGAGGTGTTGAGCTGCATGGATAGCAGGAGGAAGGAAGGTGTCACGGTAGGTGTATTGGTAGCAAACTTTGGCTTTGCTGAAGTTATAGTGGTAAACACAGACTCTCCAGATTCCCACACTGGCAAGGCAAGAGGTGGCGTGGGAGCAGTCATCTATGTGCCATATTTGCCACTCCACAAAGCCCATGGAAGACATGCAGAGGATCCATCCTATGCTGGAAAGGGCAAAACCTGCTACTTGGCAATTGGCACTGTTGATGAACAAGATCATGGCAGCAACGTTCCCTGCGGAAATGAAAACAAATACAGAGCACTGTGAGAGTAGGCTCCTTGGGCCGGGGACAGTGCCCATGAGTGAGAAGTAGCAGGAGGGAAGTGCATATGAGTGTCTGAGAAAGGAGACATTTGACCCTCTTGCTCTCCTGGTGGGGGCACAGGCTGAGCAAACCCTGTGAAGGGCCATTTGGCAACGTTTGTCAAAAGCCTGAAAATGCACAATCCTGCAAACAGGCAATTCCACTTCTGGCCATTGGTCACCAGGTGTAATTAAGGTTGGCCACAAATATTTAGTCACAAAGATGGACATCACAGTTTGTTATATTGAAAAACGAGAAACAACTTTGAGTCTAACTGTAGGGCTTGGTTAAATCATTTATGCTGTACCCATGCAATGGAGCTACATACCAACATGGAAAATATAAATGGAGTCATACGAGCTGTAATATTTCGTGCTTTTCACTTAGCATAGTGTTTTGAAGGTTCATACATGTTGTAGCATGTATGAGAAGTTTGTCCCTTTGCATTGCTGAATAGTATTCTACTATATGGAGGTACACAGTTTGTTTATTCATTCATCAATTTTTGAACATTTGGATTGATTCCATGTCTGGGCTACTATGAAAAATGATGCTGTAAACGTGTGTATACAAAATTTTGTATGGTCATCGGTTCTCATTTCTCTCATGCAGTTACCTGGGAGTAGAATTGGTGGATCATATGATAATTGCATATTTAACTTATTTATTTATTTATTTTTATTGAATCATAATTGAGTTCACATATTTTGGGGTTTCAACGTTGACATATGTTGATCAAGTCAATATACTACTATGTATGTTGTTACAAACTGTACTTATTCTTTATGCCCCTTGTCCAATCTCTCCCAATCCCCCCTCCCTCCCGTCTCCCCCCTCTAATTACCCTAGATTTCTTCTCTCCCTCTGAAAGAGTAATGGTTACTCTGTTGATTTGTTGCATAGATGATCTGTCCAACGCTGAGATGTGTGTTCAGGTCCCCCAATGCTATATCATAGAGCACAAGCTTCTTCTGTCACTCTGGAATGGGCTTTGTGGACAGAGATATGCTGTTCTTTTCTTTGGTCTCTCCTGGTGACTCTCCTTATGTCAATGCATTCCAGTGGCTGGTGGACCATCTGTGTGGTGGTTGTGGTGTCTAGCCACTTTCGCAGCAGCCGTGGTTACTGTGGTGGCTGTGGTGGGCCACCCACATGGAGGTGATGTTTTTGGCATGCTGCTTGGGGCTGTCGGTGTGCCTGGTTGTGGAAGGGGCGTCCACGCCTGGGCTCCGTGACTATATTTAACTGTTTTGAAACTGCTAAATTGTTTCCCCAACTGGCTGCAGCAATGGACAAAGGTTTCATTTTCTCCACATCTTCTTCAACATTTTTTACTTTTTGTGTTTTTGCTTATAGCCATTCTAGTTGCCATTGCATGTGACCAAAACAAAGATGTTCACAATATATCAAGTATAAACAGCATATTACAAAATAGTATGTACAATACAATCATGAGTATGAATTGAACTGGGAGGCTAACTGCTGTTATTAAGAGAAATTTTTAACTAGGCTTGAGAGATTATGAGTTTTTTTAAAGCTATTTGTATTGTGAAGAATCACCACAGATAGAAAAGCACACAACATCAAAGTGTACAGCTCAATGACCCACGACAGGGCAAATGCCCATGTAGCCCCCACTCAGTTTAAGACATACAGTATCACCACTTCCTCACTTTTCTTTATCGTTTTACCACCTCAGCATGCATCCCCAAACAGCTCAGCTCAATTTTGCCTGTATTTCAAAACGGGAATCAGGCAGTAGGCATTCCTGTGTGACTGGCTTTTCACTCAACATTGTGTTTATTTATGACACTCAAATTGTGACTTTTTAAAATGGTGTCTGGCTGTGCACTGGTTTCAAATATTTCTGTCATAAGCATTATTTTTTAAAATAATAAAACAATAAAAAGATTTCTTTAAGAAGCTGTCAAGCAGTGGAGGATTAATTAGTTCTGGTATACAAATACACTTTAATACCTAGTATATGTTAAAGTGCAGTCATTCATTCACTGTAATACTTAGCTGATATTAAAGCAGGAGAGAATTGAAGAACAAGCGAAGATGTCCCTATAGGGTTGAATCCAAAATGCAGACAACAAAACCATAAGTATATATAGTATGGTCTTATTTTTGCCTATCATAAAATATGCTGGAAAGATATAAATCAAGATGCACCTGAATACCAGGATTGCTAGTGATTTTTCTCTTTATGTTTTAAGGTTCAATATTACTTTTTTTAATTGGAAAAAAATGATGGAGCAAACAAAGATACAAACATAGAAATGTATTGGTAAATGAGTATCAAGAATAATAAAAACATTGTGTCTTCTGACCCAATCTCTCACTTCTTGGAATAGATTGTAGTGGATAAATCAGAGATGTGGGATCAAAGTGTCTGGGTGCCAGTGCTCACGTGCAGTGTTATTATACTGGGAATAAGGAAAATCTGGAGACAGTACATGAAGCAAGAGGGGATACACAAGTACATGTCATAATTCCGATGATATATCATATTATTCAACCCTATACAACATTTGTTTTAATAACAGGAAATTTTCACTGTATTTTAAGTGGAGAGAGGATGCAAAAGAATATATGTCCGTGTATGAGTTTGTAGTTGTATGACACCAGTTTTGTTTTTAAAAGACACCCACGTATGTATGGATAAACGTTTGGAAGGCAGTACTTCAAAATGTCACCTCTGGGTGGCAAAATACTTATTTTCATCATTCTTTTTTGTGCATTCCAATCTTTAAACAGTGAAGAGATGTCACATAAAAAGAGCACTTGACCTTTGAAAAGAAGGTGAAAGTGTGAGGTTTTTTTTTTTTTTTTTTTTTTTGACTGGTAGGGAGATCGCCAACCTCTGCTAGGTTTTGACCGCAGCACGCTCAGCCAATGAGCGCACCGGCCATCCCTATATGGGATCCGAACCTGCGGCCATGGCGCTACCAGCACTGCACTCTCCTGAGTGAGCCACGAGGCTGGTCCGAAAGTGTGAGTTTTTATGGGTTTTATCTTAAGGCAGTATCTCCACATGCATCCCTTCCAGGTGCTGCAGGAGGGAGTGGGAGGGGGTTCCTGCTCAGAGCCTTGAAGAATCCCACCTTCAACAGAGGGAGAGCAGCAAGATAATGTACCACCTGCCATTGCCACTAGAAGCAAGTGAGAGGAACATGAAAATCTTCCATTGGCATCTTTCTCTTGGGGTCACAATATTTTCTCTTGGGCTCAAAAGAATCCAAGAATGGTCTTACCCAGAGAGCGGCACAACCCCAGATTTGGCCTCTCTTGAACGCTGTGCTATGGCTCATCTCTGCCTCTCCCCCTCCTCAAATTAAAGCTCCCCCTGGGTCTCTGTTATGCTGTCATTACGGGTAGCTCTGCAGCTTGCCTTGGAGATCCTCTACTGTTGATCACTGTCATCCCAGGTCAACCAACAACCCACCAGGAGAGAAACCAAGGCCGGTATGGACATTTATGGGTTGGCCCAGGTGAAGAATCCTCAACGTCCGAAGGCTTATTTTCTCAGCGTGCTGTAAATCCAATATTCCAAAAGATTGTTTTCCCTGCTACATCCCATCATTATCTGCTCTGAAACCCCTGGGGTCGACTTGGGCAGGCCAGACAATTGCAAGGTTTTAACATCTTTACATAGAATTTTCATTGGAAAGTTAATACTAATCTTGATTTTGAAAACTTGTTTTTGAAACTCATTTTAGACTTACAAAAACTTGCAAAATAGTACAAAGAATTCTTATATGCCCTTTACCCAGCTACTCCTAATGTTAAGATCTGACATAACCATGATGGTAATTAACATCAGCACAATACAATTAACTAAATTACAGATCTTATTTGACTTTCATAACTTTTCCCACTGATGTCCTTTTTCTGGTCAAGGATCCAGGAGCCCACATTGTCCTTAGTTGTATCTCCTTAGTCTCCCCCAACCTGTGACAGGTCCTCAGTATTTCCTTGTCTTTCATCACCTTGAGACTTTTAGAGAGTCCTAGTCAGATATTTTGTAAAATGTCCACTAATTTGGGTTTGCCAGATGTTTCTTCATGATTAGAAAGAGGTTGTGCATTTTGGAATAACACAGAAATTATGTCTTTCCCAGTGCATCGGGTCAAGGGGCTCACAATGTCTGTATGTCTCATGACTGGGGATGTTGGGCTCCATCACTTGGATGAGGGAGTATCCGCTGATTTCTTTCATGTAAAGCGATTTTCCTTTCTATTTAATCTTTCTCTTGTGTTTAATAAATATCTTGGGGGAATTACTTTGAGACTATATGAATTCTTTCTCTTCCATCTTTCACCCAACAATTTTTTTTTCCAGAGTGACTTTATCACCCACTAATTTTAGCATTCATCGGGGGTCTTGCCTGCAACAATTTTTAGTGTGGTATTCGAATGGCGATCTTGTGTCTCCCTTCCATATTTATCGGTTGGAATTTCTTTGTAAAAAAAGAGTCTTTGCTTCTCCCTCATTTACTGATTTATCCAATTATTCACATCAGTGTGGACTTGTGGCTATTTATTGTCTTCTATGGGTTAGCATTATGGTTGGCTGGAAGCTCAATCGGTTAGAACATGGTGTCGATAATACCAAAGTCAAGGGTACAGATCCCCTACCCAGCCAACCACCAAAAATAACAAATAACCAAATAAAATTCAACACTCCAGTTATTTATTTTGTTGCTTGAATTGTTTCAGCTTTGGCAATTGGGAGCTTCTTCCCTGTGGGGTCCAGTGTCCCTTCCACATGGCTGCATTCTTTTTTGAGCACTTCCTTACTTGCTGGTACCACAAGGAATCAACCATTTCTTCAAAGAACGCTGGTCCCTTTTATTGAAGAACACTAGGACTAAATTGAATTTTGTCAGCACACTGAGAATTGAACTGTTCAGAAGGGTTGACTCTTGTTAGTTTCTTGGGATTCCAGTTGCCATATAAACCAAATGCCCTACTTTGACGAATTGCACATTAGGAAGATTAATTGCCTCCTGACATCTCTTCTTGGTCATACAATGCATACTGCAGATTACATCCAGACCAAACTCCACAGCTCCCTTCCTCATCTCGCCACTTTCAGCCTTTGCCCTAGCATCGTCTTCACAGTGGGCCCTTCCTCACCAATATTCCAAAAATGGCACCTCCCAGGCCATCACTCCCCGCTCCCTCCTGGCTTTGCTTTGTCACCATCTGCAATGTCTTACTTGTTTCCTTCCTTCCTTCCTTCCTTCCTTCCTTCCTTCCTTGTTGCTAGTCTTCCTCACCTTACCTGTCTTGTTTACCACTATGCCGTGGCCCTTCCAGCACTGCTTAGCCACAGGAGACACATGTGAGCGAATGAGCAAACAGATGGAACTTTCTAGGTGTGGTGATGGCTTCCGATTTCCTCTGGCCACGTAGAAATGCTTCCTGACCCCCAATGCTTCTGTGCCACCTTCCTGGTAAGGTACAGATGCTCCCCTTTTCCCACCTGCTTCTTTGGGGACAGAATGTGGCAAGTCTCTTCCCATCACATTTCCCTCCTTCCTGTGTACATTTCTCCTGAGACCTTATCGGGAACTAGGGTTTTTACAGAGGTAATCAAATTAAAGTGAGTTCATTAAGGTGAGCCCCAATCAATGTGACTGGTGTCCTTCTACGAAGAGAAGGTATGTACAGAGGGAAGACATTTGTGGAGCATCTACTATGTGCAAAACACTCTCTGGGCAGGGTCCAGAGGAATAGTTCACAGACCCCCATCCCCTCAAGGAAGATCCTTCTGACCTCTGAACGGTGAGGTGGGAGCCTGGATGGGACAGGTGCAGTGGAGGCACAGGGCCAATGCCCGTGAGGCAGGGCGGACGTCACAGCAGCACGCGGGGCATCCCATGCAGGAGCCAGGAAGGCTCGCTCCAGGCTGAAATCAGAACGCCCTACCAGGGCCAGAACCTTCCTGGCAGATGCCACCTTTATTTACAGCCAGATAATCCTGAATACATCACTCTGAAGGGACAGTTGAACTGGCACCTTGGTAGGAGTGTGAGAGTGGGGCTGAGTGACTTTAACCGACTTTGAGAATTCCTTTTGAGGTGACTTCAGGAACTGCCAGTTGGGGCAGGCTGCTGGAATGTGTGGGCTGGCAGGAAGCATTTAAATGTGCAAGGTAATTGCATCTGTTGTTAGAGAGGAATTCAGTGAGTGGAAGAGATGGCACGATGCAGCCTCTGCTGGCACAGACTCTGCCACCCAGGGACACTGGGCAACTGAGCCCACCAGTCTCCAGTACAGTGCATTTGTGAGAACGCTGTTTGCAAGGGAACGACAATTAATGAATGAGTTAAAGTTGTGGGCTCCCTCTGACGTCCAAGGGATGGGCCAGAGATGGGGAGCACAGACTCTGTCTCTAAAGGTGAGGGATTCATTGGTGCTGGCGAAGCCACATTAGAGAAGTCACTCTGTCCTCAACTCAGAGAGGTCCATGCACAAGAGAGATGAAGAAACTCCTCCTTCCCAGAGCTGCGGGGCAGAGAATCGCCTGCAGTTGCAACAGTGGGACTGGAAAACCAGTGAAGGCACCTCCCACCCATATTTACACACATATACACAGGTGTGTCAGTATGTGTGTGTCTGTGTGTACATGCACACGCATGCATTGAGGAAGAAAGATCCATTACCAAGGGTAAATGATACAGAAAAATGTGTATTTTATAATTTGTGTAAATATGAAAGGATACACATGTCTTCTTACCATACATGTGAATATGCATGGAACGTTCGGGAAGGACAGCACCTGGAACCACTGAAGGCATTTCTGGGACTGGGGTCTGCGATGGGAGGGCAATGCCCTGTTCACAGTATGCCATTGGGCACTATTTATATACCACACACACACACACATGGTTTCCATTAAAGAAAGAGAGACACAGAGACAGACACACAGACTGAGAGAGACAGAGCAAGGGGAGGTGTCCTGGCAAAGAAAACTGTTCAAAATACTTTGCTAAGTAAAAACTTCAGTTGCAGAAGAGTTTGTATAGGAAGGTCCATTTCTGTAAAAGTTAACTATATATTTTATATAATACATGTTTATATATGTATTAGAAGATAAACATAAAATTATAAAAATATGTGCATCTATTTATTATACAAGATATAAAACATATATAAAACATGTTTGCTTATGATAGAGAGTGGGTGCAGGAAATGGTAAAAGTTCTTACCTCTGGGAAGGGGGGCTGGGTTGGGCACTGGTGAGAGAACTTCTTCCTTATCTCAGGCGACCTCTGTTGGATCAAGGGATGACCTCCACTGTGGAGGTGGGGACGGGGCTAGGAAAGAAAAGGCTGTCAGAGAAGCTGTTCAATATTTGTAGAATGAAAAATCAAACAGATGGAAATCAGAGAGCTATTTTTTTACAAGTGTAGTTCTAAGCGTATCATTAATTGTTGCATACATATTTTTATCTTCAGTATCTGTGTTGACATTTTCTCTGTTCTCTTTTAACTCTACCTGCCTTAAAATATCTTGAACACAATGTGCTATCACTTCACATCCATTAGGATCATTAAAAAAACAACAAAACCAGAAAATAACAAGTACTGCTGAGCACATGAAGAAACTGGAACCCTTGTTCATTGCTGGTGGAAATGTAAAAAACAGTGCAGCCGCTGTGGAAAATATGGCGATTTCTGAAAAAATTAGACCCAGAAATTCCACTTCTGTGTCTATGCCCAAAAGAAGTGAAAGCAGGAACTCAAAAATATATTCACACGCCCATGTACATGGCGGCACTATTCACAGCAGCCAAGAGGTGGGACCAAGTGTCCGTCCGTGGATGAGTCATAAGTGAAACGTGGTGTATCCAGACAGTGGAATGTCACCCCTACTTACAGGCTTAATAAGGAAGGAGGGAAATTCTGACACACGCTACAACATGGATGACCCTCAAGGCCATCATGCTAAGTGACATAAGCCAGGCACACAGGACAAACAGTGTATGATACCACTTCTGGGAAGTACGTAGAGGAGTCAAACTCAGAGACAGGAAGTAGAATTAGGGGTATCAGGGTCTGGGAGCAGGGGAGTGAGGACAGAGTCAAGGTCGACAGTGTTTAATGGGGACAGTTCCAGTTGGGGAAGATGAACAAGTTCTGGAGGTGGGTTGTGGTGATGGTGGCACACAATGTCAATGTCCTCAATGCCACTGAACTGTACATTCAAAATGGTTCAAGTGGTAAACTTTGTCATGTACGCTTTACCCCAATTTAAAATTACACAGCAAAGAAGGACTAAGGCTCCACTAACCAGTGATGCGGTCTCCAAGTGAGCCACGAGTCACAGGGAAGCCAGCCAGCTCGCTGGGTGGCGGGGCTGGGGTGGACACAGCTTCTCTCAGACGTCCGTCTCAGCCCCTTGTCACTGGCTTCTGAGCCACACTGTGGGCCGGTCTCGATTCTGAGGCCCTTGCCTCGGACTTCCACTTGCCACCGCATTCCACCAGCCACTGTTCCTGCCTTCTAAATTCCCAGTTGCTAGGCACGGCCACCATGGCAGTGCCCGATCTTCACTGGGCCACAGCACCGTCTTCGGTGTCTTTTCTTGGTCATGTGTCTTCTTTTTCTCTCTGTTAGCCTTGGGGGGCAGAGTATGTTTACCAGTGGACCATCAGAGCCCATCTCAAGTCTCTCTTGTCCCTCCCACATTGTATTTAATTCATATCACAGGGAGGTAATGACATGTTTTAAAGCAATGGCAGTGTATGAATGCAGGTGTCAGCAGAGGTGGCACTGACCTGGGTGAGATGTAATTGTGAAAGGCCATCGACAATGAACACATTAGGAAAGACATGTTTAATTCATGGGAAATGTCCTCCCAGTTGAGTCATGGGCTTGTTGGGACCTAGTACACATGGTGAAATGGTGATTGGGCATAGCTTCAGATGGGGCTTCTGTAATAAGAAATGAGATGGCCAAAAAGGCCAATGATGTCAGCAAGCCAGTGCAGAAGGCTAGATGTCACGTGGAAGTCAAAACTCCACTTTGCCTCCGGTGCTCCCATGGCAAGGAATTTCTCCTAAGCAAATGAGCAGAGATTGTGCAAAGATTTGAGTGCAAAGCACACCCAACGAACTTTATTACTGGGACTAAAAGGAAAACTATTAAAACCACATGTAGAGAAGACATTCTATAAACCACTCTATCTGTTGAGTTGTCTGTAGTTGTTCTGAGGATCATAATACATGTGTTCCACAGCCTACTTAGAATTAATATTTTGCCACTTCAAGGTGAATATACAGACTGGAAGTTCCATGAGGCATGTCCCTTTCCTTCTTCCCTGTAGGTCATGTCTGTCTTACACATTGACATCTATACCACCTTCTACTTCTTAGATATCATTTTGGGTTCTTTTTCACTTAAATTTAGAAAGATGTTGCTGAAGAAAAATACTTTTCTTATACACAGGATACTGTTGAGTATACTATAAAGCAAATGTATTTCACAGGGCCTCCAAAGCCTTTAGTCTCAGATTTAGCCTAACCTTTTGGGATTACATATAGAAATGTTAACCTTGCAAAAGACAGGAAACTTTCCCCAGGCTAAAGTCTCTGTTGTAAGATATAGAACTGTAACACAGCAAGGTTGCTGGCTCAAGGACAGACAATTACTTAATTGATATGTAAAAATGCTGGGGAAATTGCTGTAGGGAAAAACAGTGTTTGCTAAGATCAAGCTTTTGTTGGCAGATTGACTTAACCTTTTGTAAATTGCATTATGGAATGTCACTTTGCTTATTTCAATGATGGTACTAGTTTTCCATTTGTTAGCCATAATTCTTCTGATATCCTTGTTTTTGTAATGGTTAAATCAACTGAATTTTCTTGTAAAACTTCCTTGTCTTTACAATAAAAGGGAGAGGCTAACTTTGGAGGTGGCTGCCACACTCGGTTTCGCTCCTCCTGATGGAGAATTACCGAAGTGCAGTCTGTCCAGGCCTCAATGCATACATAGTGCTTGAGTATTTGCGTAATTCTTTTTCTTAGTATCCGTTACACAGAGAAAAGAGGTGTAACAGGATACCAAGAAGTTGACATCTGTTATGGACTGAATGCTTGTGTCCCCCAATCCCCATGTTGAAATGACCCCCCCCCCCGGTGTGATAGTATGTGGAGGTGGGGTCTTTGGAGGGTGATTGGGTCCTGAGGGCACAGCCCTCATGGATGGGATCAGTGCCTTCTTAAGAGACCAGAGAGCTAGTTTGCTCTCTTTGTGATGGGTGAGGATGCAATGAGAAGTCAGCAATCAGAAGAGTCCTCACCAGAACGCAACCGTGGTGGTGCCCTGACCTCAGACTTCCAGCCTCCAGAACTGCGAGAAGCATATGTCTGCTGTTTGGGCCACTCAGTCTATGGTACTTTGTGACTGTGGCCCAGATGGCCTAAGACAACATCTAACCTTTGCTAATATTTGGATTCTTTGGATCTGCTTATGAAGAAAATGCTCTTGCCAGTAAGAGTTTAAAAAGGACTCTAATTCCAAATATACGTTCTACAGTCCTAGGACTGGAAACTTTAGACAAACAGAATATGTAAATAAAATTTTCATGCTCTGCATCTTTCTTATTTGAAAGTCTCTCTGCGCATGGTATTGTTTTTCTTCTTCCTTCGATTAGAATGGGCCGCACATCTTCCTGGTCTGTTCATGGGCCCATAATTTTATGACTGGATACGAACAGGGACATACTCTTCTGCTAAAATGTTTAGTTGTTCAAGCATATCCAGAATGTTAACATCACCCCTGAAGGTGCCCCATGCCCATTGCTAATCAACCCCCACCCCAGAGACAAACACTACCTTGATGTTTCATACCACACGTTGTTTGACCCATTCTAGAAGCCCACGTAGATGGAGCTGTGCAGCAGGTCTCGTGTGTGTCAGCCGCCTGTCACTCAGCATGATGCTCCTGAGATGCACATGTACTCCTGTGTGACTCGTAGTCCATGCCTTCCTACCCCCGAGTAGCATTCCACTGTATAAACAGACCACCGTCTGTTGCTTTATTCTCCTACTGATGAACCTTGGGGCTGTTTCCAGGTTTTGACTATGGAAATAATTAGATTGAATCACAGAACCTGCTCTCCTTTAGAGCCCAAAGTGTAAGAAGAGGCAAAACATACAAATTAAGATCTGCCCATCATAGACAGCATAGAGGGGAGGGAGTCAAAACTTATAAAACACACATATAAACCAAACCCTGTGGACAAAACCCCAGGAAAAACACCTGAAGAACTAAGAACAGCTCATCATTTTGAACAAATTGACCCAAAGGTCGTTACTGCTTCCTTCCTAGCCATGCCTGTTAAAGCACAGCAAAAGCCTCACGTCATGGTGTAGCTCACATCAAGGGCACACATCTCCACTGAACACAGGTGGTTTCTCCATATGGGGACACCTGTGCCCCTAGCAGACAGAGGAAGATGAAGGCCGTTTCCAGGACATCTCTATGCCGGCTGTGGAGGTAGCCAGTCTTCCCACTCCTGCCATTATCTACAATGCCCCTCTATGATTCAGCTCTCTGTCATATTATCTATAATGCCCCTCTATGATTCAGCTCTCTGTCATATTATCTATAATGCCCCTCTATGATTCCTCTCTCCATGATATTATCTATATTGCCCCTCTATTATTCCGCTCTCTATGATACTATCTATAATGCCCCACTCTCATACCCTCTCTATGATATTATCGAATAATGCTCCTCTATGATTCCTCTCTCTATGAAATTATGTGTAATGCTCCTCTATGATATTATGTGTAATGCTCCTCTATGAATCCTCTCTCTATGATATTATCTGTAATGCTCCTGTATGATTCTTCTCTTGATGATATTATATGTAATGCCCCTCTATGAATCCTCTGTATGGTTTTACAAATAATGCTCCTCTGTGATTCTTCTCTCTATGATAGTATGTGGAATGCCCCTCTATGATTCCACTCTCTGTGATATTATGTAAATGCCCCTCTATGATTCCGCTCTCTATGATAGTATGTAGAATGCCACTCCACCATTCCTCTCTCTATCATATTATCTATAATGCCCCTCTGTGATTCCGCTCCTTGTGATATTATCTGATAATGCCCCGCTATGATTCCTCTCTGTATGATACTATCTATAAAGCTCCTCTATGATTCCTCTCTCTATATTATCTATAACGCTCCTCTATGATTCTTGTCTCTATGATATTATCTATAATGCCCCTCTCTGATTCCTCTCTCAATGATACTATCTATTAACGCTCCTCTATGATTCCTCTACGATTTTATCTATAATGCTCCTCTATGATTCTTGTCTCTATGATATTATGTGTCATGCCCGTCTATGATTGGCTCTCTATGATATTATCTCTAATGCCCCTCTATGATTCAGCTCTCTATGATATTATCTATGATGCTTCTCTATGATACACCTCATGCTGGGTGAAGGCCCAGGTTTACCGGCTTCGTGCGGGGTGAGGCTGTGATGCCCGCGGGGGTCCTGCTCCCTGCGGGGTTAGTTCACGAGGATGAGGGGGGTGGGCGGCGGGACATGCTCCTGCAGGGTAAGAGTGTGCGGCCCTCGAAGGGGACCTGCTCAGTGCGGGGTGAGTGGGCGCAGGTCACGGGGAGTTCCTGCTCTGTGGGGGGACGGGCTCAAGAACTCTCTTCTCGGGGTGAGGCGTGCGGCCTGCGTGGGAACCCGCTCCATGCGGGGTGAGGGCAGGCGACCATCGGGGGACCTGCTTTGTGCGCGGTGAGGGCTCCAGACATCGGTGTAAACGTGCGGGCTGCGGCTCGCGGCGGGGACTCGCTCCGTGCGGACTGAGCGTGCGGGTCCCGCTGGGATGGGACATGCTCCATTTGGGGAGAGGACCGGCTGCCGAGGGGTGTCCTACTCTGTGTGGGATGAGGTCTCCAGACCTTGTCGCCTTCCGGGTGAGGGCTTGTGGCCCACGGAGGGGTAGTGCTCCACGCGGAGCGAGGGCAGGAGGCCCTCGGGGCGGGATCTGCTCCCGCGTGGTGAGGGCGTGCGGTTCACGGGGGTGACCTGGTCCGTGCGGAGTGAGGGCACGCGTCCAGAGGGGGTGGGACATGCTCCGTTCCGGAGGAGGACCCGCGGCCCGCGGAGTGTCCTGCCCTGTGTATGTTATCTATACTGTCCCTCCATGATCCCCCTCTCCACGTCATTATCTGTGATGTCCCGCTATGATACCCTCTCTCTGATGCTATTATCTATGATGCCCCTCTGTGATTCCTGTCTGTCTCTCTCTGATATTTTCTAGGATGCCCTCTATGGTACCCCACTCTATGATGCTATTATCTACGATTTCCCTCTGATTCCCCTCTCCATGACATTATGTATGGTGTCCCTCTATGCCACCCCTCTCTATTGTATGATGTATAATGTCCCTTTATGACACCCTTTCTCTGCTATTATCAATGATATCCCTCTATGATGCTCCTCTCTATAATACCATCAATAATGTCCCTCTGTGAAATCCCTCTCTATGGTATTATTAATAATGTCCCTCTATGACACTTTTCTATGGTATTATAAACAGCGTCCCCCTATGATACTCCTCTCTATGATGTTATGAATGATGTTCTTCTATGACACGCCCCCATGGTAGGATCTGTGAAGTCCCTCTATAATACGGCCCTCTCAGATATTACCTATGATGTCCCTTGATGACACCCTCCTCTATGGCATTATGTATAAAGTCCCTCTATGATGCTCGTCTCTATGTTGTAACCCAGCATGTCCCTCTGTGAACCCTTCTCTGTGATGCTACTGTCTGTGATGTCCCTCTATGATACCCATCTCTGTGATGCTATGACGTCTGATGTTCCTCTTTAATTCGAGTCGTGTGGGTTGAAGGTGCGGTGGGACCTGCACCGTGCGGTGGAAGGGTGCACGACCCTCGGGGTGGGAACCTGCTCTGTGCACGGTTAGGGCTCCACATCTTAGTGTCTGGGTGAGGTCGCACGGCCCTTGGGGGCGACCGGCTCTTGAGGGGTGAGGGCGCGCGGTCCGCGGGGGTGGGGAGGTGGCGATCTGCTCCTGCTGGGTAAGGGCGCGCGGCCCGCTGTGGGCACCTGCTCCGTGAAGAGGGAGGTCGCACATCCCGTGGTGGGGGAACATGGTCCATTTTGGTGCAGGGCGTGGGGCCCGCGGGCGTTCCTGCTCTGTGCTGATGGACATGGCCATGAGGCAGGAAGAATTGCCACCTTGAGCCCTGACCAGGGGAGCCGAGGTCAGGCCAACAGGACCACTGGACAGTGAAAACAAAAGCACAACAGCCCACTGCCTCCAAAACTGAAGGTGACACTTAGAACACGCAGCCCACCATTTTTCTGAAATGCATTTGTTCTCCCAAACTTGTCAATGCACATCTCTAAGAGCGAGCCAGCAGCACTGGGCGCCTGAGGCCAGCTGAGCAGAGTTTGCCGCTGCCAGCAAAGAAAACCGTCAGGTAACTGGGACCTGTGTCATTATGTGCAGAACTGCCCGGCCACCCGTATCACTGGAACACTGCTTATCAGAACGCCACAGTGAGCTCCTTCTGCTGACGCAACCTCGAGTGCCCGAGGCCTGCTTCATGACATCAGAGGGGACAGGAGAGAAGTAAGGAATTACCCTCAAGTCCAGAAACCAGGGAAAGCCAAAGGGCCACACCTGCCTGACTTTTGGACATTGTAGCCCAGCAATCCAATCAAAGAGAAGGAGACTGCAAGGACCCAGGTCTTTCGGCTTTGCATCCTCCAAAACAGCAGCCCAGTGCCAAAGCCCGGAAACGACCTTAACTCAAAGGATCTTCTCCCTCCAGGCACACATAGCCCCCTTTCCCTGGAGAGGCAGCCTCCCCACAAGCCCAGGCAATCCTGATCCCAAGACTGTGCTCTGAATCTTCACAGAAGGGCAAGTGTCTTCAGATGCCCACCCTAGACTCTGCACACCACGAAGTCAAGGATCACAGAGGTCTTGTCCCCCAGGACCTCGCACAGACCCTGGAGTGCACTTTGCTCAGACGCATGGAGGACTGGAGGAATGGGGGGAGGAAGGATGGAGGGAGGGAGGGATGACAGGATGGACCGAAGGATGGATGGACTGAAGGATGGAAGGAGGGATGGAGGATGAACAAAGAAACAGAGAGAGAGATGTGGAAAATGAGGAAGCTTGTTCTGGAGAGAACACCAAGGGGGTGGCTGGACAGTCGCTCCATGAAGTGGTTCCCCATGATGTCAAGCAGCCATCTCAGCAGAAGCCAGGAATAGAGATGGGATCATACCAGCAGAGAGACTGCCAGTTTGAACTGCAGGGGACAGGGAAATTGGGACAGAATGAATGAAGGCTGCTGGACTTCTGGGACTCTACAGGATGTGACCACAGAGATATTCAGATGAGAACATGCACTATTCTTTAGGAAAACGGAAGAATGACGCTGAAGGCGATTCAGTGACCACGGGGCTGCTACTCCTACCACAGGGCCAGGGAACAAGGCTGTTCCCTCCTCAGCTGCAGAGGGCAGGGCCCTTGGAGAGACAACGGGGGCACCCCCTAGAGCCATGAGGGTGATGCTGCGCCACCAGTGAGCCGGGAAATCTGGACATCAGGCCAGAGAGGCTTGTTCTCCAGCCTTAAGAGCTGACGGCATTTGCCTTGCTAGGTTTCGTACTCGCTTGAGACCCGCCACCCATTCCTTCTTTCCTATCCCTCCCTTTTGCAATGGGAGTGTCTATCCATGCCTGTCCCACCACTGTATTTTAAGAGCACATAATTTGTCTGGTTTTGCAGGTTCACGGAGGGAAAGGAATCTTGCCTCAGGATAAATCATACCTCAAGTCTCACCCATATCTGATTCAGATGATATTTAGGTGAGGCTGTGGACTTTAGACTTCAGAGTTGATGCTGGAATGAGTTAAGAGTTTTGGGGCTGTCGGGATGAAATAAATACATTTTGCATGTGAGATGGTTATGAGTTGTGGCGGGCCAAAGGAGGAATGTGATGGACTGAATTGTGTCTCCCCAAAATTCATAAGCTGAAGCCCTAACCCCCAATGTGACCATACTTGGAGATAGGGCCTGTGAAGAGGTGATAAAAGTTAAATGAGGTCATAAGGGTGGGGGGCCCTAATCCAACAGGGCTAGTACCCTTATAAGAAGAGGAGGAGACACCAGAGCTCTCTTCTCCACCTTGTGAGGATGTAGCAGGGTGTGTCATCTGCAGGTCAGGAAGAGAGTCTCCATCAGAAACCAGTCCTGCCAGAACTGGACCTGGGACTTCTGGCCTCCAGAGCTGAGACAAAATAATTATCTGTTGTTGCAGCCCCAGCCTGTGGTACTATTATGGTAGCCCAGGCACACACAGAAAGCACTGCAAGAGCTATGTGAGATGTTCAGTGCCAGGAGTTAATCTCAGGGGAGCAAATACATAAGAAATTGCCTCTCCCCAGCAGACTCACTCGCTGTTGGGACACAGACAGAAAGCTATGGAAACTGAGCGAAGGAAGCTATTGAACACAAATAGCAAGGATTTTTGGTCAGCAGAACATAAACCCTTACTCCCACCCCCACTCCCCACCCCACTCCAAAGGAATAATACAGGGGCATTTGTAGCTATTACACCTTTCTCTCCCCTTTACAAACCCCAATGTTTCTAGTTTCCAGGGTCAAGGTAAACTTGCCCAAGCTTCATAAAGAGGTTGAAATGATCAGCAAATATTCATTGGTTATTGTGAGCAAGATGGAGTTGTGTAAGCCAGTGTATCTCCATCCTGGCCGGGGACATCATGCAGGGATTCGGACTTAATTGGTCTATGGTGCAGCATTTCTTAAATGCTTGCTATGAGTTGAATGTATCCCCCCAAGTTTCATGTACTAGAAACTTAATCCCCACTTTGACAGTGCTAAGAGGGTAGGAAATTCAATCACGGTATTTGATAGGTGAGGCCTTTAAGAGGTGATTAGATTGTGAGGACTGTGCCCTCGTCAATAGATTGAGCCATCCGTGAGTAATGGGCTGGTTCTGATGGCTTTATCAGGAGAGTGACAGAGCAGGTTAGTTCTCTCTTGCACATGCCATGTCTCTCACCATGTGACACACTGCATTGCGCTCACCAGATGTGTCCCCTGGACTGGGGACTTCCCAGCCTCCAAAACTGTAAGAAATAAATTTTGTTTCTTTATAAATTACCTAGATTCAGGTATTTTGTTATAAGCAACAGAAAACAAACAAATGCAATGCTCTTTAGATAACATAAATTTGAAGTTGGGTTAAGAACCACTCTTATAAATGACGCTCAAAGGTAAATTTATTCATCTGTCTCCTGCATGCTGCGCATCTCATTGGAGAAGAAAGATTCGAGGTGAGCAGAGTCAGCAACTATGATATTGTGGTACATGGGGAAGTATGTATTTGGTTTCTTCCCAGATCCTGGCACAGAATTCCTTAAACCCTTGGAATTTCCCGAGCAATGGGGGTGCTAGGAGAATCTTTTGTTCTTATATTTGGTCTTTGGCCCTAGCTCCTGACACAGAGCTCCTAATCCCTTGGAAATTCCTGGCTGATGGGAGTGTCTTTTGTCCTAACAAGGCAACTCTTGGTGGCCTCCTAGATGGGGGATGGTCACCAGAAAGACCAAGCCTTGATTAGAAGCCTGGAGGGGGAGAGGGCTGGAGACTGAGATAACAAAATCATGCCTATGTGATGAAGCTCCCATAAACATCCCCAAAGTACAGGATTCAGACAGCTTCTGCTTTGGCAAACACATCCACGTGCTGGCGGGGTGGCACACTCCAACTCCTTGTGGACAGAAGCCCCTGCACTCAGGACCCTTCCAGACCTCGCCTTACACATTTCTTCATCTGGCTGTTCATCCGTATTGTTTATCATATTTAATATAATCAAGTGGTAAAAGTGTTTCCTTGAGTTTTACAAGTAATTCTAACAAATTAATGAAAACTGAGAAGGGGCCATGGAGGCCCCAATTCAGAGGCAGAGTGACCTGGGTGACCAGGTGAGCTGGACCATGCATCTTAACTTCTTTAGCAGCAATGTTGTGCTGGGTCCAGGGTGTGCCCTTGGCTATCAAAGAAGCCTGGTCTGGTAGGGTCACATTGTAAGGTGTCATTACAGTGTCTCAAGATGGGGGATGTGGAGGCTGTCCTCACGTCCTGTAGCACCTCGGTCACTGACAGCATTACTTTTGATGTGCAGTAGCTCGCAGGGACAGCAAAGGAGGTGGTCTGTAGGTCCAGCATATGACACCAGAAAGGCTCTCCTTGCAGTGTCCTGTCATGGATGAATTCAGCTGAGTGTTCAGGCTACTGTTTGGCACCGGTGGTTCTTGCAGTACACCACACACATTCTTTCAGCAGCTTGCTTAAGAACACACAGCTAGTAAGCAGCAGAGTGTGAGATTTGAACCCAGGCTTTGCTGTCCCCGAGTCTGTGTTTTTAACCACTATGCAATATTGCCTCTCATGAGAAACACTCAAAATATAGAGGGGAAAAGCATAATATTTAAGAACCAGATGTATTATACCCCCAATTTGTTAAAAAATATATCTATGTAGAAAACATAGCAACAGGTTGTAGCAGTTCTCTATCTAGAGTGTGATGACGGGTAATCCTTATTTTCCTTTTGATACTTTTCTGTATTTGCCGAGATTTTTCGTAAGTTGAGTGGTTAGTTGTATTTTTCAAAAATAGCCACAAAAATATTTCTGATTTCTGGACGCTCTTCTAGAGGTTTGTCATTCTCCCATCAAGAGGTGGAGTCTACTTCCTCTCCCCTTGAACCTGGGTGAGCTTTTGTGACTGCCTCGTTGGACAGCATGTGGCAAAGAGATGCTGCCTGACTTCTGAGGCTCAGTCATGCAAGGTGACCCAGCTTCTGCCTGGTCTCTCTCTCAATGCTTGCTTTGGAGCCGAGAGCCTCCAGGTAAGAAGTCCTGCCACCCAAAGCTGCCGTGCCGGAGAGACCATGTGGGATGCCACATGGAGAGAGAGATGCCTGGGGAGCCCCAGCTATTCTAGTCTCTAGCTGTTGAATCTTCCAGCCCCAGCTCCTTTGAGCCCAGTCAAACCCTAGTACCAGGGGAGAGAGTGATAAGACTACTGAAACTGTCTGAGCCATGGTGTTTTGGTGTTGGCAGCAGATAACCTGGACCTCGGTGTTATCAGCACCGTGCTCTAACCAACTGAGCTAACTGGCCAGCCCCAGGTTTCCTTTAAATGGTACAGACCCCTGCTCTGAAGGTGAGCCAGCCCAATCAGAGTTGCCTTCAGAATCAGTCACAAATTACATCATTGATGATGTCATAATAACACAGCCTTGTCATCACTGGTGCTGGCTGAAGTGGGTTTGACTGGACAGGTTCAGTCATTAGCAACTGCTGTTGAAGGCTGACCCTGGCCTCTTGGGGTCCTCGTGCTGGGAGACCAAACATACAGAGACTTTCTTGCCTTAAGGGATTGGATAAGGACCTAGGTGTCCTGCACGTCTTCCAGAATCCCTTTGTAGGCAAATGTAAATAATGGCTGTGGTAATAGAGATGTTATATTGTCAGGCAGGATGCCTCCGGTGTGGACTAGGGTGTGTTCTGGTCCATCCTATCTCTTTTGATAGCTTCGTCACCCCTTGCTACCCCACTCCTTCTACCCTGTCGTCCTTTCTCCTCTCCCAGAGCCCAAGTACGTTCTGTCTGTTGTCCATTGTTATGATGCTGCTATATAACAACTCCTTTGAAAGACTCAGTGGCTTAAAACAATAAACACTTTGTCCTCACAAGTCTGTGGGTCTGCTGTGTGGTTTGACTGGGTCAAAGCTGCGGATCTTGGCTGGGCTCACTTAGGAATCTGTGGTCAGATGGGCCGAGATGATCCGGGATGGTGTCAGGTGACGTGACCCAACTCAGCTCCCTGTGGTCTCTCATCTTCCAGCCTTCTAGTGAGGCTTCTTCTCATGGTGGAGACAGAGGCCCCAGGAAAAGAGCAGAGGCTGCACCACCTGGTGGGTTCTAGGCTCAATGCATGTGTGCTGTCACTTCTATTGCATGACACGGGAGTAGAGAATAGACTCCCTCTTAATGAAGAGGAGCAGGAAAGTCGCATTGAAAAGGCAGTGGAGACAGGGAGGGCTAGAGAATATGGGCCACTTTTGTGGTCTGCTGCAGAGATCAGAAGTCAACAAACTTTTTCTGTAAAGGGCCAGGTGGTGAACATTCCAGGCTTTGTGGGTCATGTGGTCTTTGTCGTAACTACTCAACCCTGCTGTTGTAACGTGAAAGCTGCCATAGACAATATGTAAACAAGTAAAACTTTATTTACAAACCGGGCAGCAGGCTGGGTTTGGCCCACTGGCTGCAGTTTCCTGAGTCCTGACCTAGGTGATCCAGACCAAGTAGAAATCTAAGATCCAGGCTGTAGGATGCTGTTCTTCCTCGAACCCATGGCCTTGAGGACGTAAGTGGAGGTGTCATCTGCCAGCAGAAATATTCTTGTTGGAGAGAAGAAATAAAAACAGGTGGGAGGAGCAAGGGCTCCCTTGTAAGTTGCAAATGACTGTTTGCATCCAATTGGGGTTTTTCTTTGTACTTTACTGAACATACAGAGCTTCAGTTTATTTCTCAGTTAGCAAATCCTTGGAGTTCCCTCCCTGTGGCTCCCCTGCCTGGATTGATTCTAGTTCCTCATCCATTTCACCTCCCAGGTGGATCCAGAATAGAGTCCTTCCCTGTTCCCACCCGGGTGTTCTCTTCTTGCGCTGTCTCTGTTCTGGTCATCTCTTAACTCCAATTTCAGACATGACATCACCATTTCCTTCCTGGCCCCCAGGAAAGTCCCCCGAGGCTCTGCAGATTGTATCATGTTTACTTTCCTCTAGCAAGTTTGTGTCTAATCATCACGATCATAACATGCTCCATCAAAGTTTAAAGATGTAATTTTCTCTAGAGCGACTTTTTATCTCAAACGTTATTGCCTGGAGTAGTTGTTTGACCAGAGGTTTGGTTGAATTTCAGGCAGTAAGTAGAATATCCAGGTCTCTGCAACTATTCTATATGCCAGCTGGATTTTTCTGATGAGCGCTCCCACGGTGGGTCAATAGCCTGTCATCTTATTTTTCCCATCAGAGATTTTCTTTACCACATGTAATAGGTTATTACCATCTCGTTATTGTCGAACTGTGAATGAAATCTTTGCTCTCTAATTTGACCGCTTCCCTTATATTACTGGTTCTGTTATTGGCTGCTCCTGACTTATGCAATGCGACTCTTCCCCGGATACTCATCCATGGGTGTGGTTTTGGACGTGGCACTGCTCAAACCTCAAACTTTTAAAGTTTTAAAGCAGCCGAGTTGCATGGACGGTCAATAAATCAATCACTGTGGCCATTTTATTGCTTGGAAGGTGATTACTTTGCCCATCGCGACTTTTCAATTTGATTAAAATCCAGTGTCATCAGGTCATGACTGAGTCCTCCAGATGTAGAAATACAAAAGCAATGAGAAGTCCGCACTCAGATACTTTTATAACCACCCTTCAACTTTTTAACCATCTATTTCGGCACTTTTGTGGCCTTCGTCCTATAATTCAAATTCCCGTGCTCTTTACCAAAGTAGTTTTTATTTAGTGCATATTTCCAACCTCTGGTCTCTGTAAGAGCATATTATTCTTTCTGCTAACTGGTGGTGAGCACTGGCCTGCTCCAGATTAGCTCCCACGGGATCTGTAAATCAGGCTCTGAGGGCAGGAGAGCCTGACAGATGGGTTGGTTCACTTGCAATTGTTTTCCAGGCAAGGGGAGCTGGAACAGTGCGAGTGGAATTGTGATCTCAGACAGGAAAGGAAGAGACATTCACCTTTGCTACTACCCTGGCAGCAAGAGCCCTTCTGACTGTATTTTAAGAAGAATTAAAAATGAGCATCTGTGCCTAGAGCTCCTTGCCCAGGGCAGTGTGCCTCCAGCCTTGCATGGCTCTTGGCTCGTGACGGGTTTCCCTACCTCCCTTATCCATGTCCGTGGTGGCGCCAGGGGTGCAGAGGGCCGCTGCCATCTGCAGATTGACTTGGCTCCCACCAGCGTCTTCACTCCACTGGTGCTGTGCATTATGAATATCTGCGATGACAACCACATAGACTGTCGGCCCGGGTGGTCCACTTATCTCCCAGGGGAACCAGTTACCAGTTTGGCTACAATTATTTGATTTTGAGTGGTATGCGTCAATCCTATTAGCCCTCGACCCTCTCATTTTGACACCTTGCTTTGCAGGATGTGTGACTTCTCAGAAATGTATCTAGTTGCTCCTCATTTTTGGATTTTGTATTTGCAAATTTGCCTGCTCTCTCAAATTTATTTGTAGCCTCCGAATCAATACTTGTGGTGCCTTCAAGGTCATTCACAGACATGTGCACGTCCACAGTGGCAAAAAATTGAGTTGCCAGAAGCACACATTCCTCGCTGAGGTCGAAGAAGGCGACAGTCTACCTTCTTGTTTTCAGTCTCATACTGTAAACAAGTGTCCTTTTTGTGTTCTACTTAGTGTCACATTTTCCACATTTTGTGCTTTATGCTTGGTAATCTTGCTGTTTAAAATGGCCCTGAGATTCATCCCAGGGATGCAAGGTTGGTTCAACATACGCAAATCAATAAATGTGATGTACCATATTAATAAACTCAAACACAAGGACCATATGGCCATATCTATAGATGCTGAAAAAGCATTTGATAAAGTTCAGCACTCATTCATGACAAAGACCCTCTATAAGTTAGGTATAGGAGGAAAGTATCTCAACATAATTAAAGCCATATAACCAAACCCACAGCCAATATCATCCTGAATGCGGAAAAGCTGAAAGCTTTTCCTTTAAGAACAGGAACTAGACAAGGATGCCCACTCTCACCACTCCTATTCAACATAGTGTTGGAAGTACTAGCCAGAGCAATCAGAGAAGAGAAGGAAATAAAGGGCATCCAGATTGGAAAAGATGAAGTCAAACTGTCCCTGTTTGCAGATGACATGATCCTATATATCGAACAGCCTAAAACCTCTACAAAAAAACTGTTGGAATTGATAAATGATTTCAGCACAATAGCAGGATACAAAATCAACACACAAAAATCAGTAGCACTTCTTTTCTCCAATAGTGAACATGCAGAAAGAGAAATCAAGAAAGCCTGCCCATTTACAATAGCCACCAAAAAAATAAAATACTTAGGAATTGAGTTAACCAAGGAGGTGAAAAATCTCTATAGTGAGAACTACAAACCACTGCTGAGAGAAATTAGAGAGGATACAAGAAGATGGAAAGATATCCCATGCTCTTGGATTGGAAGAATCAACAGAGTGAAAATGTCCATACTACCCAAAGTAATATACAAATTCAATGCAATCCCCATCAAAATTCCAAAGACATTTTTCTCAGAAATGGAAAAAACTATCCAGACATTTATATGGAACAATAAAAGACCACACATAGCCAAAACAATGCAGAGCAAAAAAAATAAAGCTGGAGGCATAACACTACCTGACTTTAAGCTATACTACAAAGCTATAATAACCAAAACAGTATGGTACTGGCATTAAAACCGACACACTGAACAATGGAATAGAATAGAGAATCCAGAAATCAACCCACACACTTAAAGCCAGCTGATCTTTGACAAAGGCACCAAGCCTATTCACTGGCGAAGGGACTGCCTCTTCAGCAAATGGTGCTGGGATAACGGGATATCCATATGCAGGAGAATGAAACTAGATCCATACCTCTCGCCGTATACTAAAATCAACTCAAAATGGATTAAGGATTTAAATATACATCCTGAAACAATAAAACTTCTTAAAGAAAACATAGGAGAAACACTTCAGGAAATAGGACTGGGCACAGACTTCATGAATATGACCCCAAAAGCATGGGCAACCAAAGGAAAAATAAACAAATGGGATTATATCAAACTAAAAAGCTTCTGCACAGCAAAAGAAACAATTAAAAGAGTTAAAAGACAACCAACAGAGTGGGAGAAAATATTTGCAAAATATACATCTGACAAAGGATTAATATCCAGTATATATGAGGAACTCAAACAACTTTACAAGAAGAAAACAAGCAACCCAATTAAAAAATGGGCAAAAGAGCTAAATAGGCATTTCTCTAAGGAAGATATCCAAATGGCCAACAGACATATGAAAAAATGCTCAACATCACTCAGCATCCGGGAAATGCAAATCAAAACCACATTGAGATACCATCTAACCCCAGTTAGGATGGCTAAAATCCAAAAGACTATGAACGATAAATGCTGGCGAGGCTGCGGAGAAAAAGGAACCCTCATACATTGTTGGTGGGACTGCAAAATGGTGCAGCCTCTATGGAAAATGGTATGGAGGTTCCTCAAACAATTGCAGATAGATCTAACATACGACCCAGCTATCCCACTGTTGGGAATATACCTGAGGAATGGAACTCATCAAGTCGAAGGTATACCTGTTTCCCAATGTTTATCGCAGCACTCTTTACAATAGCCAAGAGTTGGAACCAGCCCAAATGTCCATCATCAGATGAGTGGATATGGAAAATGTGGTACATCTACACAATGGAATACTACTCAGCTATAAAAACGAATGAAATACTGCCATTTGCAACAACATGGATGGACCTTGAGAGAATTATATTAAGTGAAACAAGTCAGGCACAGAAAGAGAAATACCACATGTTCTCACTTATTGGTGGGAGCTAAAAATTAATATATAAATTCACACACACACACACACACACACACACACACACACACACACACACCCAAAACCGGGGGGGGGGGAAGAAGATATAACAACCACAATTATTTGAAGTTGATACGACAAGCAAAAAGAAAGGATATTGTTGGGTGGGAGGGGGGAGGGAGAAGGGAGGGAGGTTTTGGTGATGGGGAGCAATAATCAGCCACAATGTATATCGACAAAATAAAATTTTTAAAAAAATAAATAAAAATAAAAAAATAAAAAATAAATAAAATGGCCCTGAAACTGAGTGATGAAGTGCTGTCTAGTGTTCCCACATGCGGGAAGGCTGTGCTGTGTTTTATGAAGAGAATACGTGTCAGAGAAGCTTCACCCAGACGTGAGTGGTAGTGCTGTTGGCCATGAGTTCAATGTTAATGACTGAGCACTATCTATTAACTACAGTGTCTGTAGACAGAAAAATGAGATACAAGGTTATGTATTGATAGGTTGACGAGAATGTGAGCTGAGGCTCTCAGGGCCCTAACCCTTTATTCTCCTAGGAGCGATCATTCAGTTTTTGCTAATGTAGTGTCTGAAGTGACTTTATAGAACACATCTTCTAAATATAATGAGAACTGACTGTGTATATATGTTACTACAGCAGAGATGCCTATGCTGAGATAACTTCTTGTTGTGTAAGAAAATAGAGCCAGTGGGTTATCTTCTGCCATGTCCACGTACATGTCCTGTTCACCTTTTCCATGACCGTTTTTCTCTCTCAGGTGTAACTGGCCTGGTCAATGCAGGAGTGATGAGTGGCACTGGAAACCTGATGAATTTTCTCGATGAGCCATTCCCCGATGTGGGGACATATGAGGACTTCCACACCATCGACTGGCTAAGGGAAAAGTCACGGGACACTGACAGTCACAGAAAGGTAGGTGGCGTTACAAAGGGACAAGCTGAAGGGGATCCCTGCAAGTGGCTGCAGCATGCTGGCATCTGGAAGTTGTTGAGTGGGGGCTCAGGTTTATGTGTCACGTACCAGGTTAGGTTCTAAAGAAGAGTGGGGCAAGGGCAGAAATGTAGCTCCGGGTGCTGGGGGTGGGAGGCTGTGTCATATAGAGAGAATGTGGTGCGAAGCACAAGGAGGGGACTCTGGAATCAGATGAATCTGGGGCACTTCCTGCTCTTGACACCTTCGGGCTAGGTGACTTTGGGGGTGCCATTTCTGGGCCCCTCATTTTCTCATCTGTGGGGACAGAGGTGATTATTCCTCAAGGGTAAGTGAGGCTGTGTGTGTGAAAGCACATGTTATGGGGCCGGGCATCTAGTTGGCAGTCGATATATATTTTAATGGTCTGCAGTGAAGCTTCGTGTAAGTGCTATGGGATCCTCTAAGAGAGACGTTTAGGGAAGAGGTTCTCAGAGGCTGATATTTCAGTTGGGACTTGAAGGAAGACTAAGAGTTCACTGGGCAGACAAAGGGAAAAGCATTCTAAACACCAGAGTGGCCCTTTCTTAAGTCAGAGGCATGAAAGAACATGGCACACTTGGGAAATTCAGGGAGCTCCAGGGATCTGGTGGGGGATTCCTGGAAGGGGAAGAAAGCAGATGAGTCTAGAAACATGAGTAAGGGCTGGCCGGTTGGCTCAGTTGGTTAGAGCGCAGCCTTGCAACACCAAGGTCAAGGGCTCAGATCCCCTTACCAGCCAGCTGCAAAAAGAAAAAAAAATAAAGATTTGTAGAAACATGAGGAATGGGGCCCATTGGGAGTGACTGAGTAGGCCATGGGGAGGAGTTTGTATTTTGTGTTGCAGGCGACAGAATACAATAAAGATGCATTGCAAAGGGAGAAACAGAAGGCTTGGAAGTGAGTTCGGGAGGAAGCGGGAGGTCTGACTAAGGGCCCTGAAGTAGAGGTGGATCGATGGGAGCAGGGTCCTCAGAGAGCCATTGACAGGACTAGGGGAGGGGCTGGGGTCAGGCGGGGAGTGGAGTCAAGGAATACCGGGCTGTGGCCAGATGGGGTGATGCCTTTGATGATGGGGAGGTGGCAGATTTCAGAGCAAGACCAATGAGTTCTGTTTCAGATGCTTTGAATTTGAGCTGCCCACCTCGCCTGCAGCTGGGGTGGGTGGTTGGCAGGTGGAGGGAACTCTGCAGTTCCAGGGCAAGGTCAGGGCCACAGTGACGGGTCCCTGGCATGAGAGTAGGTGCTGAAGCTTTAGAGGTGGCCAGGGTGGCTGGGGAATGTGGAGGGAGATGGAAGGAGGCGGTCAGGACCCTGGGCAATGCCAGGAGTTAGGAGGTCTGTGGGAGGTAGGTGGGTGCCAGTGACAAACTCTGAGGAGAAGCAGGGAGAGGTGAGAGAGGGGACCAGCCGAGAGTTGTCCCAAGTGAGAAGAGGAGAGAGTGTTGAGGAGGGGCTGCTCCCAAGGTCAGCCTCCATGGAGAGGTAATGGTGAACCAACAACATGGGGGCTGTCGGCGACCTCAGGGAGAGCCGCTTCAGAGCAAGATGCAGAGGGATGTGGAGAGTGCGACTGTGTCACGCCATTTCATGAAGGTTGGCAGTGAAAGGAGGAAGAGCTGTGCAGGAGTGAGGTTCAGTCAAGAAGATGGCGCAGCCTCTTGTCTCCAACGTGGAGGAGCATGGGGACAGGGCAGCCTTCCCTCTAGAGCAGGGCTCAGCAAACTATAGCCCTCGGGCCAAAGCCAGGGGCTCCTCGTTTTGTAAAGTTTTATCGGAACTTAGTCATGCCCATTCATTTACATGTTCTTTATGGCTCCTTTTGTGCACAGTGGCCGAGCTGAGTAGTTGCAACAGACACCATTTGACCTACAGAGCCCGAAATATTTACTGTCTAGTCCTATATAGAAAATGTTTGTCAACCACCGCTCAAAAGGGTTGCGAGGGGAATGGTGATCTTGGAGGATTTTGTTAACACAGGGAGGCAAAGGTGTGTTCTTACAGTGTGTATAGACGTGTCCATCTGCCATGGCAACTGTGCTCCATGCTGCTAATTCACAGTTCTTGCTCTTAAAATTAAACCTTGAAAACAAAAGTAGGAAATGCAGTCTTTGTTGAAGAGGCTTTCTAATGAACAGACCTGATAATGTAAGTTAAAACAGTAGCTCATATTCAAGATAGTGATACCCAGTCAGTGCCTCCTTCAGAATGGCTTTTAAATAATGAAAGATCAGATCACATTCAGTATATTTTTCTAATCAAGTGCAGTTTTTGGTACTCTTGTTCCTTGGAAAATATGATGGCACCTCCATAGCTCTATGAGCTAGGAAGCCCATTGTGTCATTGTGGCACACATCTGAATGGATAATGTAACTGGGAATTTGGTTGCTGAATTACCTTCATTTTCTCTTAATTACCACGCTGTTTCCTGAGAAAACAGTTTCAAGGAGAAAAGCATGAGTTGAAAAATGTGTGCACATCACCTGCTGTGTCTGCTCTGCTTCCAGATAACCAGTGAAAGCAAGGAGTCCGTATGGGGGTTCATCAGGAGCCTGCAGGATGCCTGGTCGGGCTGGGTGGTCATGCTGCTCATCGGCCTGCTGGCAGGTACGCGCAGGGCACACAGCGCTCCCGGGCGAGCTGCGGACGCTGACGCGCCCGAGCCCCAGCCGCTTGGGATGATGTTCGGAATGTGGAGCGTTTCCCTTTTGCCCCATGCAAGAGATTTCTTACAGGAAATGTCTAAGAGCAGAATACATGACCATATAGTTTCCATCAAATGTATCATCGATTAAGCTTCTGGAGAGCTGTCATTATAGAGCTGGCTGGCCCTTTCCACATAGTGCAAAGGTTTCTGACCATGCGGGAGTGTACTGAAAGCACGCGTTCTGCATTCTGCTGTCCTTGGTTATATAGAAGCCAACGAAATATGAAAACGTTTTGAGCTGCCATAATCAAACACCACACGAGACTGGCTTTTGCTACTACTGGCAGGTCCTCGAATGACTTGTAAACACCGTAGGGCACTCAAAACCATGCTAGACACCCACAGGATCTGAGGTAGGCCCTGGGAGATCCCCAGCCCCGACATCGTTCTGACCCTCGGGGACTCCGTGTCCTTCCTTTTTATAATCCCAACACCGTGTTTGCAAGTAGTAGATGTTTCCAGAGTAAATGGAAGAATATCTGGAGGGGAAACCTGTCCTTTTAATGTCAAATGCACCAGCTCTGCATGGAAATTGTGTCCCGAAACTTACTTCCTTGGAGGAGGCTGGGAGGGTTAATGTCTAAGAATTTAAAAATTTGAGCATGCTGAAGAGATCCCCTGAACAAAAATCCCCTACATATAACAACATAAGCGTTATGGCTAGAAAATTGATCAGAGAAGTGACTGTAATACAGGCAGAATGTAGTAAGTGCTTTAAGAAAGAACAGTAATGAGACACATCATTTTGTGATTACAGGTGATTCCGATTTCCAGGCGACCTTTCATTTATTTCATGGATAATTGTAGGAGAGGCTCGGTGGCCAGGGAAGGGCCCCATCTGCTTCGTCCGCCTCGGCATTCTAGAAAAAAGAAGCCAAGGGGAATGCTTGAGAGCAGCCCTTTCCTACTAGCCACAGCAGCTGTCCGTTCATTTCCCCAATTCTATTCTCCCTCCCCCGGCGGCGGCAACCAGGGAAGGGAATTAGTCTTGGCAGATACATGGTCTTCTGCCACCACGTTTGCTTGACCGCTTCTGTGAAGACCTTTGAAGGAGGCCGGGGTGGGGCAGGGCAGGGGGGAGGGGATGGAGTTTGCTCTGGATTTCGATGGCCCTACTTAGAATAGATTTATCAAACCTTACACTGTATCATTATTCTTGGCTCCTAGGAAGGAGAAATAAATAGGGTAAATGAAGACACTTGGAACAGATGTTCTGGTGTCTTGCTGGAATAAATGGCACAGCTTAGATTTATTTGGCTAGTGGAGGAGCCCAACTGGGCTATCTTTAGCTGACCCGATTTTGACCAGCTGGTCTCACTATCAACTCAGTTGCTGTCAGTTCTGGCAGGAGGAATCACCTGGGGAGTGAAACAATATGTAGCACTGCCTGGGCTGCATTTAAACAGCTTCTCTGGAGGGGGCGCCCTGGCATTCAGTAAAGACCCCTCTTCTCCCTTCTGTGATTCGAATATGCAGGCCGGGGTGAGAACCGCCGGAGAAAGGAAGGCCCGTGAAAAAGGAGGGCAAGAATGGGAGGACAGTGGAAAGAGAAGTGGCTCAAGTGTTCTTTTGCCCTGGATGCACCAAGTGTCTGGCTGGCTGTCCGTCCCCTCAGTGGCACCCTGGCCACTATATTCTGACCCCTGATGGAGAGGCCCAGCGGCATCTCCTCTGCAGGGCGTTTATCGGGAGCTGCCACTGGGGGTCGCTGTTGTACCGTAGAATAAAGCTGAGGCGCGGTCAGAACCAGAATCAGCATTGAGGATTGGGTGTGGGATAATGTGATTACGAATGAGTGAATAATGACGGAATTTGGGGTGATCATTGGGTCTTGCCCCTGGATATCTGCAAGACCCCTCCACCACGTTCACTGGGTCTTTGTTCAAATGTTACCTTTCATTTGAGGCCTTCCCCGACTGCCTTCTCTAAAATTACATCCTTCCCTCTGAATCTCATCCCCCTTTCCTGCTCTAGGTATGTATATATGTGTGTATGTAACAGCTTTATTGAAATATAATTCATGTGCTACACAATTCACTCATATAAAGTGTCCAGTTCAGTGGCTTTTAGTATATTCACAGAGTTGTGCAACCATCACCACGATCAATTTTACTTATATATATATTTGTCTTTTTCCTGACCGGTACTCAGCCAGTGACTGCACCGGCCATTCCTATATAGGATCCGAACCCGCGGTGGGAGCGTTGCTGCGCTCCCAGTGCCGCACTCTCCCGAGTGTGCCACGGGCTCGGCCCCATGATCAATTTTAAAACAATTTTATCACCCCCAAAGAAACCTCTGTACTTTTTAGCTATCACAGCCGCAGCCCCCAGTCCCCTCTCAGCCTCAGGTCACCACTAATCTACTTTTTGTCTCTATGGATCTGGCTGTTCTGTATATGTCTTACAAATGGAATCATACAGTACAATGTGGTCTTTTGTGATCAACTTCTTTCACTTAGCACAATGTTTTCAAGGTTCATCCACGTCGTCACAAGTATCAAGCCTTCTTCCTTTTTATTACTGAATACTACTCCATTGTATGGATAAACCACATTTTGTTTATCCAGTCATCTGTTGATGAGTATTTGGGTTGTTTCTACTCTTTGGCTGTATTGAATAATGCCACTGAGAGCAATTGTGTGCAGGTCTTTATGTGGACACTTGGTTTCGTCTTGGGTATATGCCTCGGAGTGGAGTTACTGGGCCAAATGGTAACTCTGTGTTTAACTTTTTGAGGAACTGCCAGACTGTTTTCCAAGGCGGATGTACCATTGTATCGAGCTGTATTTTCTCTCTAGCACCTATCACCTTCTAGTGCAGTCTCTGGCTACTTACTTACTTGACAAGTGTCTCTGTCCCCACCACGAGGTACAGCTCCATGAAGTCAGAGACTTCGGTCTGCTTTGTTCACTGCTGTATCCCCAGGATGTGGACTAGTGACTGGCACGTAGTAAGTAGGTGCTCAATACATATCCCTTGAGTGAGCCAAGGGACCTGAGTTTTCTGATTTTTTCCTTCATTTATTTACTGCTGTCATCCACTCAATGTGGACATACAGCTCCAACTATGTACCTGACGTGGGTACAATAATGGGAAAGGCAGGTAATCTCTTTGCCCACTTACAGTGGACACAGGGTCTGGAGGCCTGATCTAACCCCCACCGTGGCATGAAAACCAGACAATGAAACATTTTTTCCGTGATTTATAGCCTGTGGAAGTACAGACATATATATACCTATATTGCTAACCATGAGATCAGGATACAGTAGGTATTGAGGTGGGGCAAGGCCCGAGAAATATACTTGGGCCAGACTTAGGAACTCAGAGAAGTCTTCCCAAAGGAGGGATATAAATGCCGGAATCTGGAAGATAAGGAGGACACTGCCCAGTGGAGGGAGGGTAATGCTTGCCAAGATGGTGCAGAGAGGAGCTCCTGGAATGTTCCAGAAACATGGAGAGGGCAGAGGGTGGGGGTTAGTGATGGAAAAAGATGAGGCTGGAGAGATACGAGGTGCCTGCCATCAGGGACAGCAATCTGTTGAGGATTTGGGCGTTCGCCCAAGAACAATGGGAAACCGTGGCAGGCTTTTCCATAGGCACTGGTGTGGGTCAGATTGGCAGCTTTGAAAGCCTGTTTGACCACAGTGTGGAGAACCCACTGGAGGGGGGCAAGTTGGGCATGGAGATCCGAAAGGGGGCTCTGGCTCCAGCCCAGACAGAAATGATTCTGAAACGGTGGCCTGAATGGCAGCAGAGGCTGTGGGGAGGGAGGGGACTGGAGCGATTCAAGAGAGATTTGGAGGTGGAGTCGCTAGGATGTGGTGATTGCCTGGAGCGGGATGTTTACGCAGGTTTCTGGTTTGCTCAAGGACCTGGATTCTGGGCCCTTCTCTCAGCTGCGAGCAAAGCTGGGCCTGGGAGCTAGATACTGTCGCTCAGCGTTGGATGCAGAGACCTGGGGTGGAGATGTCCCACAGACCTGAGAGGGCAAATAGACGTGTGTCCTTTGACAGTTGCTGCTCATTGGCTTTGGCTGCTTGGGGCTCTGTTAGAAAGGGTGTTTGAGGGTGATTCCACACTAGTCTGCCACAGTGGATAAGTGCTGTCTGAGAGGGGCATGTCAAAAGCGTTGTGAAGGCGAATCCAGTAGAGTGTGTCAGATCAATGGGTGATGTCTGCCATGGGCAGTGGAGCTGGCAGCTGCGCTCTGTAGTGACTGAGCACAGGAGACAGGAGCTCCTACGTTCCTGGAGGGCAGTGCTAGATATGCACAGCTACAGCTCAGTGACAATAGAAGGACGTGACCAAGGTGGCCAGGGTCGAGAGTGTAGTGTAAAAAGAGAGAAGGGTTTAGGGTCAAGCGTGGAGGAAATGTGCCTTTTAGATGTAGGGTAGAGCAGAGATCAGGGAGACAGAGAAAACCAGAGAGCCAGGAGGAAAGCAGGGGAGGAGGATGTTGTGGAAACAAAGGGCAGGTATGTTTCTAGAAGGATGGAGTGGTCAGCAGTGTCAAAGGATGCTGAGAGGTCTGGAACTGGGGTCAGCACACTTTTTCTGTAAGGAGCCAGAGAGTAAATATTGTCAGCTCGGTGGGCCACCCCCTTTCTGTGTCACCTCTTCAGTTCTGCTTCTGTAGCATGAAAGCAGCCACAGATGGCACCTCATCGAGTGGCACAGCTGTGCTCCAATAAAACTAGATTTACGAAAACAGGCAGTGGCCAGATTTGGCCCGTGGGCTGTAGTTTGCTGGTCCTGTCCTGGAAGATGAGGACTGAGCAAACGCCATTGCCTGAGCTGCGGGTCTCCAGGTGGACAGAGCGGAGTGAGGCTGAGCGGACGGAAGAGACAGGCCGGTAGCTGGATGGGAAGGTGGTGCCGGGCAGTGTTCACACTGAAGGCTGCTGGGAAGGAGCCATCAGAAAGGGGAGGTGGCAGGGACAGGAGAGAGAAAGGGGAACTGTAAGAGGGAGGGCCTGAGGATGCAGGGGGTCTGGGTCTGAGGCGGGCCGCTGCACACGGAGCACAGGACAAGGGACGGGGCGCACCGATGTGGGGGTGCGGATGCCTTTGGGGGTGATGTGGGTGTGAACCCGATACTGTCCTGAGGATTCAGTAAAAGTTTGACAAGTTAAGAAGCCGGAGAACATTCCTTGCCTTTGGAAAAGACTAGAATGAGTTATTCTGGAAAGAGAGACACAAGGCAGCCTTTTGTGGCCCTCTGAGCTGCACAGTCTATTATTTATGTTTCTGTTGGGACGTAAGTGACTGTACATGTGTGGGGGGCACAGGCTTGAATATCTGTAGCCGTGTGCAACATGCGATGCTCCGACCAGGATAATTGGCACACTCGGCATGACACCATGTCATCGTTTTGGGTGGCCCTTTACCAGGCCCTCCCTTGGCCATCTCCCCTCCCCCTTTCCCACTTCGGTCCTTTTCTCTCCTTTGCAAAGTATTATTGGGATCCTTGTGTCTTTCCTTCTTTCTTTTTAAATTTATTTTCCAGCTCCCAGTTATGAGTGAGGACACGTGGTGTTTCTCTTTCTGTTGCACATTCTATTTCATCCCACTTCTATCGGCCTTTAAACTCATTATCTACTTGTATAGATCCATGATCCCTTACCCAGAATTTAAAGAATCCAGAACGTCCTAATCAGCATGGCTTTCCCAAGTTTGGTTCCCATTTGGGGGCAAAACCTTACTCATTTACGACATGAGGCCATCATAGCTGTTATGCCTCCATTTTGTCTGCATTATCGTGTTTCCCCAAGAAATGTTAATCTGCATGTGCCCAGGATCCTGCCCCAGAAGCTGCTGAGGGGGCTTTGTCTTTTACAGTGTACGTACCCTATTTCCAAAATTTGGAAAGGGATGAATTCGGAAAGTGCTTGGCCCCAGTGGCTTGAGATGAGAGTGTAATCCTGCGTGTCTCACTCTCCTACCTGGTGTAAGCCACTGAGCGCTTTGTATCTCTCCCTGGGCTGGTGCTACCCTCACCGTATGTGTTCAGTGACTGCCAGGTTAATGAGAGAAGCTTCCTATGTAAGTGACAGCCCATGGCATGTTCGTTCCTGCTCTGGTGTTGGGGCCTGCGTGGTCACCGCGTTCCTGCGTGGCTGCTGCGTTGTGCATTCCCTTCGCAGCACGGGTGACTCCTCTTAGTGGCTTGTGCTGGTTCCTCCAGGCAGCTTAGCTGGGGTCATCGATCTTGCAGTTGAGTGGATATCAGACCTGAAAGAAGGTGTCTGCCTGTCTGCCTTCTGGTACAGCCACGAGCAGTGCTGCTGGACTTCCAATGAAACCACTTTTGAGGACAGAGACAAGTGTCCACGGTGGCAGAAATGGTCGGAGCTGCTGGTGAATCAGTCAGAGGTGGGTGCCTGGGCAGGGTCCTCCTGGGGACTCCCACCATTCCACATGCCCTTGGGACCCTGCCGGTTGTTTCGTGTCATTTCACCTTCAAGTGTCTGTTACGATGATAGTCCATGGCGTAATACTAGTGTGACTTGCTCTTCTCTAGCTCTAATGCAGCCACCCAGACTTTAAAAGCCTTGTATTTGGCTTTATTTTTCTTACTGAACGTAGTTTGTTGATCATGCTGAAGAAATAGCGTTAATTTTTATACCTTTCAATTGAGGTGAAAATATGAATTATCTTTTTTTAGAATAACAGCTTTAGTGAGATATAATTCACATTCCATATTTAAAGTGTACAATGAACCATCATCACAATCTAACAGTAGAACATTTTCATCAACCCGAAGAAACCCTGTACCCGTTAGCCATCACTACCATGACCCCCCAACCCACTAGCCCCTGGCAACCGCTCTTATTTCTGTCTCTATAGATTTGTCTATTCTGGAGATTTCATGTAAATGGAATCATATAGTGTGTGGTTTTTTTGTCTGGCTTCTTTCACTTAGCACAATGTTTTCCAAGTTCCTTCATGTTGTAGCATGAATTAATACTTCATTCCTTTTTATAGCTGAATAATATTCCACTGTATGGATATACCACTTTTTTATTTTAAAATCTAATTGTTCACATTTGTGGGGGGATATACCACATTTTATTTATCACTTTATCAGCTGATGAACATGGGTTGCTTCCACCTTTTTGCTGTTATGAATGATGTTGCTATGAACATTTGTGGACACATGTTTCATTTCTCTTGAGTGTATACCCAGGAGTGGAATTGCTGGGTCAGATGGCAACTCTGTGTTTGACCTTTTGAGGAGCTTCCGGACTGTTTTCCACACTGGCTGCACCATTTTACCTTCCCACCAGCAGCGCATGAGGGTTCCCATTTGCTCTCCTTCTTGCTAACACCTATTATTATCTGCTTTTGATGTTAGCCATGCTAGTGGGTATGAACTGGTACCTTATTGTGCTTTCCGTTATCTTCCACTACATTTTATGAGTGCATTACAGAGGATGTTCCGGGCCTTCTGTGAAGAGAATGTCCCAGGCACAGGGGATGTGGTGGTGAACCACAGACCTAGTGTTTGCCTTCAAGGCACCTAGAGCTTCACATCTTTATAAAAATCTTAGCTCAGGAAAGGGTTAGCTTTTACCAAATTCAGTGCTTACTACAATGACTATGGGTCATTGAACGATCAGAAAGCCAGGTGACGGGAGCTACGAGCAAAGCTTCACGATAGGGGTAATGCGAGGACCGTTCAAGCTAGAACTGTTCTTGGAAGGTACATGTAATCTGTTTATACGTCTCCTCCCTGCCCCACTGTTTTTTTGCTGGACCAACTTACCACAGCTGAAGACATTTGGAATGCACTTTGCCATTTTGTTAAACCCCTTTCTCAGTGGAATTGAAAATGAATTTCTTCAGATCTCAGAAGTAGACAGAGGTCTTGAAATCTCACACATTCTCAGTGCTCTCTGTTCTTTCCTAAAAGAAACTCTCTGCTTGGGTTGATGGGCGTGGGCAGGCGGAGGTGGTTGGGTGCCGTATTTTATTTCTTCTCTCCTACTTGCAATATGTGTTTTGGGGAAATATGACCATCCATCTTTTCAACTACTTTTAATATCTATACTTTGGTTCAAAGAATTACTGTTAGTAGGAGTGAGAAGTTATTTTTAGCCTCCAAAAAATGTGCATACTTAAGTGGGTGAAAGATATTCCTCTGTCCGATTTCTCACCACATAGGGTGAGAATATATGTGCTTGTAAAGGCCAGAGCAGTCTTCTGGAACGTGTTTTGCATTTAATAGGAACACACGTGGCTGTGTCCATGGCCTGACTTGTAGGTGACCTCTCTTTCCTTCTCCCCTCACTTGTGTCATCCAGATCGTAGCAAGAAGCTGAGGCCTAAAGAAATGCGGACTCCACTCAGCAGACCAGGTCCTCAACCTAAAAGACCCCAGACTATGTCTTTGGTTCACAAAAATACTCGCACAGACCACATAATTTGGAATCAGTGAAATATTCTGAGGGAGATGATCAAGTTTCCCCTCAAGTAGTGCCTCTCAAATGGGACCCGACTCTGCATTTCTGGCAAGCTCCAAAGGCATGCTGAGGCCGCTGGGCCAGGCAGCTCACCTGAGTAGCAGCATTCCAAACCACAGCTCCCACCCTTGCTCATCATCAGTGCAGTTGCTTGCTGGGGTGTGAGCATGGCCTCAATGAAAGCTAGGAGAGACCAGTCCACCGCAGACAAGAAAGACAAGCCTTCCAGGCTCTGAAGACAGAATTTTCTGCAGCAAACCATTCATTAGCTCTAGTGCAAGTGGTGATTAAAATCGAGTGTCATTCACGGCTTCCGTTGCCTCTGAGACATCAGCCGGTGGAAGGTGCACGTGAACAGCTCCTGGAGGAACACCGGTGCTGGGTGGTGTGTTCCCATTTCAGCAATGGCGACAGCCGATCAAACCGACTCTGGCCTTTTTGTTTTTACAAGACAGGGACTGGGCCTGCCCGATCCCATCAAAGCGTCTGCTCTCCCAACAGAGGGGTGGCTTTGGTATGTTGCTCAGGTTTGCCATGGCTCATGTCCTCTTCCTTTGTGTCTGTTTAGGGTGCCAGTGCTTACATTCTGAATTACTTAATGTACATCCTTTGGGCGTTGCTGTTTGCGTTTCTGGCCGTCTCCCTGGTGTGCATGTTTGTGCCATATGCCTGTGGCTCTGGCATACCTCAGGTGAGTCGTGGCTGAATTTCTTTTGTACCAATAATAAGAATAGCAAAGACTTCCGTAGCACTGTTGTGCCAAGCACAGTTCTGAGCATGAACTCATTTTACTACCTCATTTACCCCTCACAGTAGACTATGAGGCAGGTCCTATTATTGTGCATTTGGTAGTTGAAGAAATTAGCACAGAGAGGTTAAGGAACTTGCCCAAGGCCACCAAGCTGGTCAACTGTGAGTTCAGGATTCATGCTCTGTATCCAAGATTCCTGCTTTATCGCTTCTCAGATGATTAAACCATTGTTGTAGTAAACCAGGCATAACTCTTAAGGCCTGTGGAATCAGAGTTCATTAACCACGCGCATAAATAGGCACTGGGATGACTTGGAAATGCGCCTATGATATAATGTGAAAAAAGGGCAATAGCGGAGGTTTGTTGCTGAGAAAGTTTACTGATGATTAAACTCCTTTGCCACATTCTGCTCTTCTGATGACCAGGTAATAGCAATCTTTACAAAACTTAATTTCACTTCTACCGCATGCACTGTGAATTTACCCTTGTGAATTTAGCGTTCTTATAAATAGTTTTCCACACTTTCATGTAACCAAAGCATGAGGGAAGTGACCTCATCGATCAAGGGGAGTGCCTGAGACTGAACTTGAAACCTACAAGGATCTACTGGGCAGAATAATGTTAAATTGAGCTGATTCGCAAAGAGCCCAGACAGTGAAAATTTTAGCCAGAAATAATTTTTAAAATTCTCGTTTTATCCCTCGAATCAATGCAATTCAGTTCTTCAAGTTGGTGCTGCAGCAAGGCCCACAGGCGGTAGAGATGGTGAGTATGAAGATGTAGTTGTGCACCAGTTGTGGCGACACGTCCCAACCCTTGGGTGGTGCCCTCCACCACTGATGCTGGTCCAGGCAGTTACAGGAAGGGCTGAGTCATTGAAAGATGGTCAAAAGAAGAATTCAATATGGTCTTGTTTCAGGAAAGTTAGGGGAAAATTCTTAATATGTCATGCTGAATTTTTGATGGTTTATATTAACAAATTGCTTCAGGAACTCAAAAATCAAGCCGTATAACCATCCTATTTTCTCAATACAGTCAGTTCTGCTATAGTGTGACATATACATTCCTAAACATCACCATGCCATACAAAATCACGCAATTAAAAAAAAAGGGGACTTATGGAGAAAATGGGTTATTAACACAATACTCAAAATCTTCATCAGTGATACATATAAAAAAAAATAGCCTAGGAAAAACAGCAGCACAGTTTTACACATTAAATGGCCAAGAAATATGTCAATACTACAATAAGTATCTTTCTTCTTGAAAAAACTTGAAGTTGGCTGTGGAAGTGGGCATCAGAAGGGCTGCAGCTTGTGAGTTACTGTGAAGGGGCTGCAGGAGGGTTATCTGGACCTGGATGGGAAGCTGTGACAGCGGCGTGCACGGGTGTGGCTCCCCACACATGTGTGGACTGGTTGATGTTTGAGGCATGTGCGTATATGTATGTTTTGTGTTTTCCTACATAGCTCGGTTCAGCTGGGTATGGTGTTCTGCATTCACCTCATATTTCTCCCAGAGCAAATTGTGCATAAACAGACATGAAATTTGTGTTATGCTCAAATTCTTCCCTAATGTATAGATGGCATTGGAACAAATATGCATTTTCTAAACAAGTATTATAGCAGAGCTGACTGGGTAAGAGTCTCTCTTTCTGCTTCTGTTCGCTTTATCAGTAGAACCACTATCAACTATGCAAGGACTTCAAGAAAGTCGTGGAAATATAGACTTAAAATACAAATCTTTACACAAACTTTTCGAAGTATCCTCGTATATGAAATCATGTCTTCCCAGAAATTACTCTGAGTTGATGTTTCCGTTCTTTACAAGAAATGAACACTCTTCCAAATATTTACTTACCAGGAAGTGTTCTGGTTTTAAAGTTAAGAATACCAAATCACAAATCCACTGCAATACACCTTGTGAAAGCCCTGCTTGCTTCAGTCTCAATGAATCCAAGTTAAAGCAAGTCATTGGATTTTGGCATCTATTGGGAATGAATTTGCCCTCTTTAGTCCCTAATTTGATCATGAGAATTTTGTCAAATCATTTTAGAGAATTACAAAATACATATTACACTGTTCAATTCACCACATGTCATGGCTGGCAAAGGCTCAGGTAATTTAGATGCTTGTAATTTTCTAAGTGGTATTACACTTTTAAACTGTACCCTGGGGTCCAAATCCACATTAACTAACTGAAACAAATTATAGAGAATTTTATTCAAGGCAACACAAAAGGGCAGGATTGTGGCAGGCATAATAAAACATCCCTTAAATAAAGGGATCTGAGATCCCCAGAGCACAGGATCCATTAGGCCAACTACCACCTGTTAAGGCCTGGTTTCACCACCACTAATTTGCCATCAGTTAAAGGCTCATTCAAGAAACACCAGCTGACTGCGCAGCTAGGAGGCCTCTGGTGTGTCCTGCAGGGAGGAGCTCATAGAATTCTTCAGGAAGACACGCACGACCTGCTCTGCTCGCATGGGCTCTTTCCCTCACCTGCTCCCTCTCCTTGAATTAGGATACGGATCTGTCCGTAGTTCCTGAGATGAAAATGGTCCTGTGCACACCCCTTTAACAATCTGAAGATTCGCTGACTTCATGACCCTCCCCAAGTCAGCACAGGTGACACGACGCTCAGTAGCAGGAATTCGTGAAAGAACCAAGAGTGTTTCAGGTCCGTCTCTTAAATATTGAGAAATTAGGGCTATCTGTGCTACATTTTCCTGGAATGGAGCAGTGGTTGTCCACCTGGGCTGCATTGTAGATTCACCTGGGGAGGCTGTGCAACTCCTCATACCCTGGATGCACCCGAGGCCAATTACATCAAATCTCTGGGGAGAGCCAGTTCTCAATATTTCCCGATTCCCAGTGATTCTGATGAGCGCTGAGGTTGTGAAGGGCTGTAATAGCTACTTGAGAAATTGATTACTTGGCAGAGCAGTGTCCACAAGGAGGCATTTTGAAGTTATGTAAATGGCACTGACAAGCGATCACACTGTCCCGTTATGTATTACACAATGGGAAAACAAATCGACCACAAACTACATGGAGTGACTCACTTGGTGTCTAGTTAATCTGTGATTTCAGGCATGTAAATTGCCAGCTTGGTGGTAAACATTCACTCCATTTTAGCCAATTGTGGGAGAGGTTGGAGGCAGAAGTTATGTAGCCATGGTAATGTTTCTGTATCCTAAAGGACACCGTTTTGGGGGAGAGGACCACAGTATATGAAGTTAGTCACTGAGATTGGCACTGAGTTGAATTCTCAAAGCCTTAGGCAATATGCTCAAGCACGCCTTTAGGAAGAAAGCCATTACTTGGCATTTACAAAATGCGGCAGGTCTGAAAATGGAGCAAGATAATGCTCCCTGTAGTCAAACTCCTTTTCAATACAAGAGATATGATTAGGTGAAAGAAAAGGGGTTGCCATGGATTCAAACATCTGTATATCCCCCAAAGGTGCATTATTAGAACGCTGAGCATCTTCCTTTTCCAACGTTGTGTTAAGAATATTTTCAAACATATAGAAAAGTTGGAGAAAGTGGACAGTAAACACCCATTTTACCTATCGCCTCCAGCAGGGGCCAGCAAACTTTTCCTATAAAGGATAGAGAATCAGTATTTTAGGCCTATGGGCCAAGAGGCAGGATGGGGAAACTATTCTCACTGAAAGGCTAGTAATTTTTTTCTTACTTTATTTGATATTTCTATTACTATTTATATTACTTTAAATAATGTTAAAACCATTCTTAGCTTGTGGGTCATATAAAAATAGGCAACAAGCTGGATTTGGCCCATGGGCTATAGTTTGCCAACCCTTGACCTAAAGTTCAACTGACGTTTTGCTCTTGTAGGGGAGGCAGGATTTTACCTCGACCCTTTTAGGGGTTTTTGGCTGTGCCTGAGAATTAAATTGATGTAAGACAGATCCATAGGAGAAAAACATACAAATTTATTTAACATGTTTTATATGACATGGGACCCTTCATAAGGAAATGAAGACCTGAAGACGCAGTTAGAGTTGTGCACTCATATGCTGCATTGGACAAAGAGTAGTCAACTATGAAAATGTGACAGGGTAAAGGGGCTTGGGCTCGGGTAGTGACAGAGACGTGACTAGGAGGATAAGGGCTAGTCTAACAACGTTGGTTTGTACAGAATTCCTTCGGCCTCAACTTCCCATCCTTGATGATAAGAATGATGCTGTCCTACTCGTACAGGAAGGGCATCTTTCACATGTGAATTTCATCTCCTTCTTTTAAGAAACAAAATGAAGGTCAGAGCGAACTTGCACCTGCTGTTTTCTGAGTGCCTGTAACTCAAATAGTAAATCTGCCAGAGTGGCATACTCTGGGTGGCGTATTCTAAACTCCTTCACTCTGTTTGCTCTGTCAGGTAGCTGGCCAGCTCTCCCTGTCGTTTCTCTGGGATATCTTCCAAGAGTCAAAAGGTAGCAGTTAAAATCAGAGGTATATGAGGATACTTCAAAAAGTTTGTGGAAAAATGGAATTAAAGATAATACGAATCTTTTCATGAACTTTTTGAAGACCCCTTGTATGTCTCTTCTCAACACAGCAAAAGGTAATGTGAACAAGACAAAACATCATGAGTAAAATGAGACGTTAGAAGTGACTTATTCAGTCCTGTGATCTTTTAGTACTTTGGGAATTCTTAAGGTTTACTTGCATTGAATTTTTCAATGTTTCTCTTAATATAAAATTATATATTCATGTAAGTTTCTGTTAATACGATATAGACAAATGGAAAACTAAAAGAGCCTGTCTTCCACATGACTTTGTGAATCGAAACTTTAAAAGTGCCTCCCAGAGGAATTACAGCTATTTTCCTGGCCATGCATTGAAACAGTTCATTCCCTCTCATTCGCGATCCTCTGTTTCAGATCAAGACGATTCTGAGCGGCTTCATCATCAGGGTCTACTTGGGGAAGTGGACCCTGCTAATTAAGACGGTCACCCTGGTGCTGGTAGTGACATCCGGCCTGAGCCTTGGGAAAGAAGGGCCGCTGGTGCACGTGGCTTGTTGCTGCAGCAACTTCTTCAGCAGCCTTTTCTCCAAGTACAGCAAGAATGAGGGCAAGAGGCGTGAGGTGAGCCGGCCAGCTACCGCTGCAGGAAAGCGTTCTGCCCGCAGCCCCTCCATGGTCTCGCCTGCACACGCTGGTGTTCACGGAGGGCCCGGAGCTCATACATAACTGTTTGCCTTGCAGGTGCTTTCAGCGGCGGCTGCGGCTGGAGTCTCCGTGGCCTTTGGTGCTCCGATCGGGGGTGTGCTTTTCAGTCTGGAAGAGGTGAGAAGGGGCAGCGGAGGGAATGCGTGGGGCTGAGAGGCAAGGACCCGTGGATGACTGGCACAGCAGTGAGCCTTCGTCTCCTGCCCTGTGAGGAGTACATTCAAAGAAGTTGCATAAGATTCCTGCAGTTAATTTAGGAGCTACAATTTCTGCCATTTAAAAATATTGTTTTAAAAATTGCCAACATGACTTGTTTTTGAAGATTTATAGTGACTCCTCTGTTTCTCAGAGCCTATTGAATTAAGCATTTTTCGTTTTGGTAACGCTAACGGATCATTCCAGAGGTTGGCTGGTTGGCAAACGATTTCCGTAAAGGGCCAAATGGGAAATATTTCAGGCACTGTGGGCCACACAGTTTCTGCTGCAACTGCCCAACTTGGCCATGTGGCATGAAAACAGCCATAGAAAACACATAGTTTGGGATTGGGCATGGCTATGTTCCAGGGGCACTGAAATTAGAATTTTCTTTTCTTAATATCCTATATGTGTGTGTGTATGTGTGTGTATGTGTGTGTTTGTGTGTGTGTGTGTGTGTGTGTGTGTGTTCATCATTATGCAATTTTAACTTTCTTTGTGGCCTTTTACTGTGAAATTAGAATTTTCCAGTTTTCACATGTCACAAAATATTGTTCTTCTGAGTAGTTCAACTCAAAAAAACCTTTTTTTCTCCTCCAACCATTTAAAAATGTAAAAACCATTCTTAACTCGTGTGCCTTATGAATACTTTTGGTGGGCCAGAGTTGACCTGTGGGCCAGAGTTTTCCAACCCCTGAATCAAATCCAGAGGTTTATTTGCTTTTAGGAGGGTCTCTGTGCTATGAACAGAATTATGATTAACTATTTTTCTCTTAAAATAAGTGGCTTAAGCCACCTTGCTCAGTATCCATTTTACTTTTAGACACAATTAGATCACTTTGGTATCTTCGTTGGTGCATTTTGTCATAGTCAAGCCTGGACTGACTGATGAAGTGAGTGCCGTTCGTCCATGTTTGGTCCCAGTGTGTCTCACGGTGGGCACCAGCAGGTGACTGCTGACCAAATTGGCTGAACTCTGAGCAGCTCTTTCTCTGGCCAGTCTCTAATTTGTGACTTCTTCATCCCAGATCAGTTACTACTTTCTCTTGGAGACATTGTGGAGGTCATTTTTCACGGCCCTGGTGGCGGCCTTCACGTTGCGATCCGTCAAACACTTTGGGAACAGCTACCTTGTTCTCTTTTATGTGGAATATCACACGCCCTGGTACATGGCTGAACTCTTCCCCTTCATCCTGCTTGGGGTGTTTGGGGGCTTGTGGGGAACGCTCTTCATCCACTGCAACATCGCCTGGTGCAGGAGGCGCAAGACCACCTGGCTGGGGAAGTACCCGGTGCTGGAGGTCATTGTGGTGACTGCCATCACCACTGTCATTGCCTACCGCAGTTCCAACACATTGCAGAGCATCAGTGAGCTCATTTTTGAGCTGTTCTATGACTGTGGGGCCCTTGAGTCCTCGCAGCTGTGTGACTACATCAACGACCCCAACATGACCCGGCCTGTGGATGACATTCCAGACCGGCCAGCTGGGTTTGGCGTTTACATGGCCATGTGGCAGCTGGCCCTGGCGCTGATCTTCAAAATCGACATCACCATATTTACCTTTGGCATGAAGGTAAGTGAAGGGGAAGAAAGTGAGGGCAGGTGCTGGTGGGGAGAGGAGCCCATGTCCTTCTGGGGACAGCACCCTACTCTCCTGAACAAAATTGTCATGGGAGGAAAAGGGGATCCAACCTTTCTTGAATGTTCTCATGTGCTGGGAACTTGACATTCTTTCAATGATCAGGACACAATTCTTTAATAACCAACAAGCCTGCGAAATGAGGTTTTAATCCCATTTTACAAGTGAGGAAGCTGAGGCTCAGAGACCCGGAGTGGCCTAATCAGACCCACAGCACATGGGAGACAGAGCTGGGCATGGAGCTCACTTCATCCCACTCCCAGACCAGGGGTGATCACAGATTTGCCTGCTGGCAGGGTGATGCCAGGTGGTGGGACAAGCACGTGTGTGGCCCAGTTTGGATCGATGAGCATGCACTGAGCATCCACTGTATCTAGGCACTGTACTAAGTCCAAGGTGTACAGCACTCGAAACAGAATGCTGCCCCTAAAGAGCACCTGCCTCTGGGAGAGACAGATGCAAACCCAGAGTTCTGAGACTGTGTGGCAGCACCCTACGCTGCACACCACGTGATGGCCTCCCAGTCTGGGTGTGGCTGGGGCCACGACGGGGGCTCTTTGCACACATCGTCTCCTGACGAGGAGTGTCCTCAAGAGCTGTGGATGACACCGTGTGCTTTCCTCATTTTTGTTCCTGAAGCCGGAGAAGAGACAGCTTCTTTCTTCTTGCTTTTAAACACTGCGTTAAAGTCAGACATACTTTGAAAGCCCTTCCTAAAGAGCTTTCTTTTATGGAAACTGACATTAAGTTGTTATTGCTTTTTTCAAAACAAATTGAGGTAAAGTTTACATAACCTGAAATTGGTCATTTTAAAGTGTACATGTTAGTGGTACTAAGTACATTCACAATGTTGTGCAAACGTCACCTCGGTCTAGTTTCTGAACGTTTTCATCCCCTTCATAGGAGACCCCATGTCCATTAGCAGTCCCTCCTGTTCTCCGCCCCAGCAGCCCCTGGCAACCACCGATCTGCTTTCTGTCTCTATAGGTTTGCCTATTTCGGACAGTTCATTTTAATTAAATTAATTCATTTCGGACTGTCCTTGTGGGACTGGCTTTTTTCACTTAGCACAGTGTTTTCAAGGGTTATCCACATTGTAGCACGTGTCAGCCCTTCATTCCTTTTCTGGCTGCAGAGTGTTCCGATCTGTAGATTCCCCCACACGTGGTTTATCCACTCATCCTTGGATGGACATTTGCGTTGTTTCCACCTTTTGGCTATTGTGAATAGTGCTGCTATTGCTTACTTAAAAATAAAATGAAACTTTTATTAGAGTGTTAGAGTGTGATAAAAGAGTATCATATAGAGATGCATACAGCTTAATGAATTTTCACAAAACCCACATGCTTGTGTAACCAGCACCCAGGACCAGAAGCACAACATTTCCCACCCCTCAGAGCCCCTGATGTGTTCCATTACTTTTGTGTTCTGTGTGGTTTTTCTATGAGTTGTCTTGTTTTTAAAAGTCTAAGAAACGGTGTCTCTGGGTATATACTAGTCAAACACAAACCCGAATCTGTGCCTTAAGAGGAAGGATGGGTATACTTTATTAAACAGCTGACTGTCTCTGATCCATCATCTCCTTGCAAAGGAATTTATTTTTGTGTCAAAGGAAGATGCTGGAGCATCTTTTGGTGCTTACTGAGAGTTTACTTTGAAGTTACTGGGGATTAAATGGCTGTGGACTAAGGGGGAGCCCATACAGGAGCTATTTCCTGAGGAATATTCCAAACTCTAGAAATCACACCCAAGGATCTGAACTTCAGTTCACCTGGCATCCTCAGACTGATGACCACCTGGGGCGACATAAATGCAGCTGTGGCTCAGGGTCTGCGTTCACGTCTCAATGAACACAGAGCAGTTGGGAGTGTCCTATAGCACGTGTACGGTCACCAGACAAACTAAAATGCATTTGCAGTCAGCAAAGTAGGCAACACGCTACTTCTAAGATCATTCAGTTTCCATAGTCTGTTTCTTTGCTGCCGCTAACGTGGCTAGAATATATTCAGGATACTTCTCGGAAGATGTAGTTGGTTAGGAAGATGGAACTGCCTCCCTCGTCTCTCTCTGACTGGTATCCACTGTCTATAAACAGAGCGGGAAGCCTTCGAAAGCTTTTTGGAAGATCGGGGGCAGCTGCGATGGTGCGTTCAACTTCTTTATTTTACCAGGGAGCAGTTGCAGTCCCTTCTTTTCCGTTTTCATGCTGTGGCTTGACATTTAATTTTAAAAGCCAACCTGAATGACATGGCAAGGGGAGAGAGAAAGTCACGAGTGTCTCAAGTGACAGATGTTCACTTTGAATGCTATTTGCACTGGGGCTTATCATTCTTTACTCCGTAGCAGGCAAACAGGGCCAGACATTGCAGGGGAAGAAATGAAAGTGTAAAAGGGTATTCTCTCCAAGTCGCAGTAGATGCGACCGACTAAGGAGGTCAAATCACTTGTCCCACCTTTTCCCAGCTGACTGATTTTGAAGAACGGTGCCTCCTTTGACGACTGAGCAAAATGCAAGCTTGTCGAGGGGGTACCGTGGTTCCTGGGGATTGGGAAGGGGGACTCAGCTGCCTTCCCTCATGCCACTTTTCTCTGTGCTCCCTCAAGTTCCCGTCGGGCCTCTTCATCCCCAGCATGGCCTTGGGAGCAATGGCGGGCAGGATGGTGGGCATCGGCGTGGAGCAGCTGGCTTACCATCACCGTGCCTGGATCATCTTCCGGAACTGATGCCGGCCCGGAGCAGACTGCGTCAAACCAGGGCTTTACGCACTGGTGGGAGCTGCAGCCTGCCTAGGTACAACCACGGGTGGGGCAGGGAGGGGGTGGGGGCACTGAGCTGGCTTAGAGGACTGGCAAGGAGGAAGGCATGGACTTGAACATTTGCCTTACTCAGGATAGGCTAGGTTGTGCTGCTATAAAGAGTATCCCCCCAAATCTCGGTGGCTCACACACCAAGGCTTATATCTTGCTCACTATACACACACACACACACACACACACACACACATATATATGTCAAAAACATGGGTGAACAAAAGATTCTTCCCACCCAGTCATTTAGGGGCCCAGGCTGATGGAGTCTCCACCATCGTACAGCCATACCACCTAGAACAGTAGTTCTTAACCAGGAGTGATTCTGCCTTTCAGGGACACTTGGCAGTATCTGAAGACACTTTAGGTTGTCACACCTGGGGAGGGAGGTGCACAAGCCAGGGTCCCCCATTGGAGCAGAGCCCCCAGCCAGGTGTGACTTACACCACCCTGATGCGATGCCACGTTGAACAGAACCTGGCATCTGTTCCTGAGGCCTGAGCATGGGCGGCATGTGGGAATGTCCCCTTGGAACACGTGTGAGGAGCATTTACAGCCCTCTATCCATTTCCACACATCGTGCCCCCCCCCGAGTGTCCGGGGTCGGGCTTCGGAATCTCACTGGTGTCTTGAGTTGCAGGTGGAGTTACCAGGATGACAGTGTCGTTGGTGGTCATCATATTCGAGTTCACGGGTGGTCTGGAGTACATTGTGCCCGTCATGGCGGCGGCTGTGACCAGCAAGTTGGCGGCCGATGCCTTTGGGAAGGAAGGCATCTACGAGGCCCACATCCACTTGAACGGCTACCCCTTCCTGGATGTGAAGGATGAGTTCACCTACCGCACACTGGCCACCGATGTCATGCTGCCCCGGCGGGGAGAGCCGCCGCTGTCGGTGCTCCCCCAGGACCGCATGACCGTGGAGGATGTGGAGACGCTCATCAAGGACACCGACTACAACGGCTTCCCCGTGGTGGTCTCCAGAGACTCTGAGCGCCTCATTGGATTTGCCCAGCGGAGGGAGCTGATTCTCGCAATAAGTGAGTAAAGAAGCAAGCTCCCCTTCGTCAGGAACCAAGAGGCAGCTCTGTGCCCCCCAGTGATCGGAGAGGTGCGAGAGAATGTGCGTCACGCCAGGGGCTCGCAAGCGTTCGTGTGTGCGCGGTCACCCGGGGATCTGGTGGAAATGCAGACGCTGATGGAGCAGGTCTGGAGCGGGGCCCAGACTGCGCTCCTCACAGGCTCTCCATTGATGCCGATGCTGCTGGCCCCCAAGTCACTCTGTGAAGCACAAGGGCTCAGACCCAAGTCTTGTGTGGATGGAAAGGGACCACGTGTTTGCAAGCAGCCCCCTGGGCCCGCTCCTCTGGGAGGCAAGTGCAGACGCTGCCTTTTTGGGGAAGTGCTGGATGAAGCTCAGGAGGAGATGTGAGTAGCCCGGGCCGAGCTGCTTTCAGAGAGACTTTCAGGTGGGCTGTGCAGCCGCTGCAGCTTGTGAGGTCTCTGCCCCGCCACCTCCCTGCCACTGCACAGGCTTTCCTTCACTTCATGGCATCACATGTGATCCGGCTGTTAGCGGCCGCATGGGTAAATGATATCGCTCGAGTCCGCTCTGTGATTATTTTCCTCCTCGTGTTCCAACTGAAATCAGCTGCACTGAGGGGCGGGCTGTTGAGTTGGGGGAGGAGAGAAGGGGCGATGCCCACATGGGGGCACCTCAGAAGAGCAAGCCTGTGGGCCCCAGCAACCTACTGCCGGCTGCTTTGGAAGGGGAGCAGGAGGAAGGATTCAGCAGACAGAGGGCACTGAGGGCCAGAGGCCTGGGCGTGAGTGGTTGGAAGCCCCTGGCAGGGAGGAGCAGTGAGCCTCGGAGATGCAGCCCTGCTGGACTTCAAGATGCAGCAGGGGCGGAGGCCGGCATAGCCCTTGCACCGGCACGTGGCCAATGCCATCCACTCAGCATCCTCGCTCCACGATCTGCACGGCATCCAGCATCCTGTGGTAGTAGGGGGCCCATGGCCGGCTTCCGTGTGCATGTGACAATTTTTACTGTGCGTGCTGTCTTCCCGAGTATTCGTGACGCTCATCAACGGGACTTGCCCTGGTCTCGTTGCCGATTGCCTCACCGTGAGCATGTCTTCACCGGACGAAACTGCTTGCTTCTCCCTGCTCTCTGTTTTTTATTTCTAAGGTGCTTCCCTTCAACTTCTAAATCCTCTTCCCAATGTTAAGTAGCTTTTAAAATATCTTTAACGTGTCTCCATCAAAGGCTTTATAAGGTAAGCATAAGCTATTGCCTCTAATTTAGCTTGCTGTTCAAACATTTTTACCTCCCCCGAAGCAAAAATTGATTTTGTATTTTAGACACTATAGCAAGTTTGTGCTTCACTGTTCGGTTTGTGTTCACTGTTTGTTTCTTTAATATAAGTCCTGTTCCTTAGCAGGTAGGTACTTTTAGGTGTAAATATTGCCTTATAAATAACGAGTTTTTTAAAGTTGTTTAAGTATGGATGGGTTTCATATAAAGTAATGTAATCAGCAGCCTTTACAAAATGTATTCAGTCCCTGAAATCCTTTAAGCAAAGGTTTAAACTTGAAAACTAAAGTCATAAATGTCACAGCATCCACTATCTATTGTGTGGTTGCAGGCACAGCTGCTAAGAGACAGCTGACTAATTTCGCTGAAACCCATTACTGTAGTCAAGGGGGAAGCACTAACTGTCGTCAAGTGGTTAGGGAAGACCCTTAGGCTTGCCCACCATGCGCTCTCCTAGAAGCTGTGTTTGGAGCATCTGAAGAGGCACCACGAGGTGTCAATAGTACCTGTGTGCTCTCAGTCAGACCTGTAATAGTACAGAAGCAGCTATCTACACAGTTTGCACCAAAGCAAGGAGTGTGTTGCTCTGAGGAATCACAAGAGCTGTTTTCCTGGTCTGTGGAAAGAGAAGAGTCCCTGTACTCTAGGGGAGAAATTCATGACCTGTACTTGAGGAATTCTCTGCCCTTGTATGAGTATAGAAATGTGACGTTCACATTTAGCCAGTGTCACTTTTAGGGGAATTGGGAGCAAAGATTACAGACAGATGCAAGATAGTTGCGATAAGAAAAGAGTGGTGAATGAGGTGAATGAGGATTTTTCTTACACATCATGTTTACAATTGTAACAACCGCTCACATGAAGCTGAAAATGTTTTATTTTCAATCCGTCTCTGGAATACCAAAGCACAGCTACGTCTCTGCTAGAGGGGGATTAGTTAGCACTGCCCGGGCAATGTGGCCATCTTCGTCACCACATGTTAACACATGGGGCCATACGTGACCCGTGTTCCAATTCCCGGTGAATGGGACTTGGCCTCTCATTTCTCTTTGCAAGTATGAGGCTCTTTCTGTACTCAGCGGGGCTCAGGCTCTTCTAGTCTTGAGTTGTGCAGTTAAGCCAGGAATGCTTCAGAGAGGCCTCAGTGGGAGCCACAGAGGCGATGAAAGGAGGGAAGGGTAGGGTGGCGGGGAAGAGTGGAGGGACCTCATCTCTTCATCTGGTGGATGATTGAATGATGACTCTTCAGCACATGGAAGATGCTCACTTGCAGAAAGGGGGCCACATCCAGGCCTGAACAAGAGAATAAGTGTCACATCTGTTGGACAAGCTATTCAGAGGTACAGAGGTGTCTGCCTGGGAGGGCTGTTAATGATTGGACTAGATCATGGGGAACAGTAGGGCCCTCTACTTCTTTCTGCTGCGGATGTTAAAATATACATATATGTAAATATGTAGATATAGATACAGATATACAGATGGATGTGCAGGGGGACTTTTCCATGCTTTGGTAGACAATAACCTGTCATAAGATAATATGCTTTTTCTTCTATATAGTGTTTACATTTTTATCCTATCATCTACGTACCGACCGCTAGTGTGGTTGCTCCCAAGTTTTTATTTTAATCTTTTACATTAATTACATCTGTTTTATGGAAGCATTTTTAATTAACAAGATGGTAGAGTATTACCTCCCTAAACACATAATTACTCTAAAGTAGGGGTTCTCAACGTTAGCACGATGGACATTTGGGTCTGGATCATTCTCTGTGTTGGGAACTGTCCTATGCAGTGTAGGATGTTTAACAGCATCCCTGGCCTCCACCCACCAGATGCCAGGGCACTTCCCCTTCCCAATTGTGACAACCAAAAATGTCTCCAGGCATTGCCAAGTGTCCCTTGGGGGTGGGTTGTGGGGGCAAAATTGCTCCCAGTTGAGAACCGTTGCTCTAAAGCCACTTAATAGCTTATCAGATGTGTGATTATTTCTAGTCTGGAACTGGATAATTTATAAAGAAAAATAAATTTATTGCTTATGTTTCAGAGGTTGGGAAGTCCAAAGTCCAGGGAACGCATCTGGTGAAACTGTTCTTGTCATGGCAACAGTGACTCAGGGGTCTCACATGGCAGAACATGGTGGAGCAGAGAGAGAGGTTTCTCCTACATTTTCTTTTTAAAGGCTTCTGAACCACAACCCTGTCCACCATTACTAATCCTTTTATCATAGGATGATTCTACAATCTAATCACCTCTTTAAGGCCCCACTTTTCAATTACCATAATAGAATTTCCCAACCTCTTAACCCTGTAATAGGGGTAAAGTTGGGGTGAGGGGTACTGAATCAAAGGCACCTAATATACTGGCATTAGTGCAAAATTGGAAATGGATGCATTGGCTAACTTTACAGGACTATCACTAGAGCATATTCCTTTTAAACCAAGAGACTACTCAGATGAGAAAGATGAGCTTAAAAACCAGAATGGCATTAGATATTTTAATTTCAGCACAAGGTGGAATTTGTGCCTTAATTGGACAAAAATGTTGAATGTACATCCCTTCATATGAAGCCACATTGACTGGTCTACTTTCCCATATGAAAAAGGCCATTGATTTTGTAGTTCCTTTAAAGATATATTTACTCCTTGGCTGTTTTTTCTCCCTGGAAAGTGGGGGACAGTTGTTCTTAGCATCCTCCCATGCTTAGTGGCAATTTTATGCTCAGACTATTGCAGTTCCTATTGTTGTATTCTGGAAATACAAAGCACCTCCACATATCTGGCCCCAGGGCTTTTGTAGAAGATTGGAGGGCAAGTTAGTGCAGGCCACAGATATGTCAGAGGTGGGGGTACAGGAATACTGCTCAGATCTAACTCCATCATTGAGACCTTCAGAGCTCTGGCCTGCTTAGTTACAATCTGTCTCTGCACAGGTTGCTTAGTAGCCAAAGGCATGGAATGCTGTGTTTGTGTAAGTAAAGGGTGGGATGTATGACACACTTAATCCCTAGGATAAACAAAAGGCAGTTGCAAGGTGCTTGGGAATCACCCACTTCAATAAATCTTCTTTTCTTTGTCATAGGCACTCTTGTCTGGCAATCCCTTAGAAGCCTTAACCCCCAACCCCCTCTGATGTTGCAGGATACAGCTGCAATTGTGTGTCATCACCCATTCCATGCTTCTCCTATATAAATCACCCATCAATAAACACACAATAATTTACGGGGTTGCCCGCTCCATTCTTCGGTCTCAAGTTACCTTTTCGGTTTAGCAGACATTCTGCCTTTTGACTGAGAATGAGAATAAAAATAGTTTTTTATCTTAATTAAGTTATTGGACTATTATGAACCTCTTAAAACTTTTTATTATTTAAATATATCAATTTAATTCCAATTTAAACTATAAAGGGTTGCATTTGGCTCAAAAGTTAACAATTCTATTTTAAATTAATTAGGAAGAGAGCATTTTATTTAAATCCGGGTTTTAAAGGTGCAAGGAGTTTTAATAATTTTTTAAATTTATTTTTAAATAAATAAATATTTAAATTTATTTTTCATTATATAATTTAATTGATTTTTGTGGCTCTTTACCAATTCCTCACTTTCTCCCCTCCCTCTGCCCTTTTCCCACCCCTGGCAACCTCAGTTCTGTTCTCTTCTCGTTAAAAGTTCAACAAATTATTGTGATTGTTGTATCTTTTGTTCCCCCTATTGGTTTGTTTCTTTGTTGTTATTTGTTTGTTTGTTTGTTTGTTTTCACATAATAAGTGAGAACATGCCATATTTCTGTTTCTGTGCCTGGCTTATTTCACTTAACATAATTTTCTCTAAGTTCATCCATGTTCCTGTGAATGGCAGTATTTCTTTCTTTTTTAAAATAGCATAGTAGTATTTTATTATGTAAATATACCACATTTTCTCTATCCACTCATCTGATGATGGGCATTTAGGCTTGTCCCAACTCTTGGCAAATGTAAATAAGAGCTGCAAGAAACATGGGAGTACTGGTACCCCTTTGACATGATGATATCGATTCCTTTGGGTGCACACTAAGCAGTGGGATAGCTGGGTCATATGGCAATTCTATCTGAAGTTGTTTGAAGAACCTCTATACCATCTTGCATAATGGCTGCATCATTTATCAGTCTCACCAACAGTGTAGGAGAGTTCCCCTTTGTCCACATCATTGCCAGCATTTGTTATTTTCAGTCTTTTTGACATTAGCTAGCCTAATTGGAGTGAGATGATGTCTCAATGATTTGTATTTGTATTTCCTGGATGGTTTTGATTTGTATTTCCTGGATGTTGACTGACGTTGAGCTTCTTTTCATGCATCAGTGGGCTATTCATATATCTTCCTTTGAGAAATGCCCATGCAACTCCTTTGCCCATTGTTTAAATTAGGTTACAAGTTTTGCAAATATTTTCTCCCACTGTGTTGGTTGTTGTTTTGCTCTCTTGTTTCTTTTGCTGTGCAGAAGTTTTTAGGGTGATATAATTCCATCTGTCTATTATTCCTTTTGTTGACTGTGCTTTTGTGGTCATACTCATAAAGCGTATGCCCACTCCTAATTCCTGAAGTGTTTTCCTATGTTTTCTTTAAGGAGTTGTATAGTTTCAGGACATATATTTCTTTAATCCATTTTGAATTGATTTGGGTATATAGTGAGAGGTATCGATCTAGCTTTATTCTTCTACACACGGATATCCAATTTTTCCAGCACTATTTATCGAAGAGGCAGTCTTTTCTCCACTGTGCATTCTTGGTGCCTTTATCAAAGATCAAATGGATGTAAGTATATGGGTTGAATTCTGGTTTCTCTGTTCTGTTCCATCGGTCTGTCTATTTTTATGACAGTACCATGCTGTTTTGGTTACTATAACTTTGTAGTATAGTTTGAAGTCTGGTAGTGTTGTGCTCCCAGCTTTATTTTTTTGCTCAGGATTGCTTTACTTGTTTGGGATCTTTTGTTGTTCTATATGAATGTCAGCATTGTTTTTTCCATTTCTCTGAAGATGGTTGTTGGTATTTTGATGGGGATTGTGTTCAATCTGTAGATCACTTTGAGTAGTATGGACATTTTAACAAGGTTAATTCTTCCAGTCCAAGTGGATTGAATGTCCTTTCCACCTTCTCGTGTCTTCTTTAATTTCTCTCAATAGTGACCTGTCATTCTAATCATAGAGATCTTTCACATCCTTGGTTAATTCTATTCCTAAGTATCTTCGTTTTGTGGTGACTATTGTAGATAGGCTAGCTTTTTTGATTTATTTTTCTGATAGCTCATCATTGCAGTATAAATGTGTTACTGATTTTTGCATGTTTATTTTCTGTCTTTCAACTGCAGAAATTTTTTGATCAATTCTGAATTTTTTTTTTTTTTTTGTAGAGACTTTAGGCTGTTCTATATATAGGATAATGTCTTCTACAAAAGAGAAGACATTTGATTTCATCTTTTCCAATCTGCATGTCCTTTATTTCTTTCTCTTCTCTGATTGTTCTGGCTAGTTGAATAGGAGTGGCAAGAGTGGGCATCCTTGTCTTGTTCCTCTTCCTGCTTGTTTCCCCATTCAGGATGATATTGGCAGTGGGTCTTTTATATATGTCTTTAATGGTGTGGAGATACTTTCCTTCTATACCTAATTTATTGAGAGTCTTTATCATGAATGGATGTCAAATTTTATTATTATTATCTTTACATTCTATGATGTTGTGGGGTAGTTGAGGTGGAAGTGGAGAGGGGAAGGGGAAAGGGATGGATGGGAGGACAAGAAAAGGAGGAGGGGGGCATGATCAAGGAACCTCTCTTATTCTGACAGAGGAGCCCTGAGGGCTTCTGGCTGTGGCTTGGTCATGACTGGGCAGGAGGCAGATGTCAGGCGTGTGGCTGAGGACCTTCGGTCCAACCCCCATCCAGGGCCTTCTTTCAGTGGCTTGGTCATTGCTGGGCTGGATGTGGAGTCAGGCAGATGTGGCTGCAGCCTTCAACCCCACACTGTCCCAGCTCAGGAGCTCTGGACACTTCTAACAGCAGCCTGTTTGTCATCAGAGGGCTGGGTGCAGATGTCGGGGGTGTGTGGCTGAGGCCCTTGGCTCCCTACCCTGGCTTGGGAGCCCAGGGCACTTCCAGCAGCAGCCTGATGGTTATCATGTGAACCTCTTTGCAGGACAAGTGGCAGGTGTTAGTCATTCTGTTCTTTACAGAATTTCTGTTTGGTCCTTTTTACGGTTTCTATCTCTTTATTGAGCTGTTAATCTTCTTAAAGTATTCTTTCCTGATAATATTTGTCTATTTGTGTTCTCTTGTAGTTCACTGAGCATTTTAAAGACAATTATTGTATGTTCTTTGTTGGGCAGTTTGTAGATCTCCATCTCTTTAGGGTCAATTAAAGGTGCTGTATTTGTTCCATTGGTGGTGTCATTTTTCTCTAGTTATTCATTATCATTTGTGACCTTGCGTTGGTGTCTGCACATTTGAAGAAACAGGCACCTACCTCAATCCTTAAAGACTAACTACAATAGGAAATTCCTTCACACTTAGGTCATCCAGAGATTCTGGGTGGGCAATGGGAGGGTGATGAAGGTCTAGGACCAAGCTTGCTGCTGGAGTCTTCAGGCAGGCTGACCTGGTTCTTGGGCTAGCAGTGGGTGGGCTGGATTCCTGGGTCCACTGAGGCAGGACTACAGTTAGCGTTTACTGAGGCAGGCCTGAATTCTGGGTCAGTTGGGAATGGCCTAGAAACAAGGTTCACTGGCACTGGCCAGTTAACTGGGTCCATGGGGGAATGACTGTAATTCTACAAGGGCATGCCTGGAGCCCAGGTCTGCAGGAATCTGTCTGAAGCTTGGGTACACATGGGCTAACAGAGCACTAGGTAGGGCTTTAAGCCTAAGTCAGTAGATTATGTGGTGTTGAGGAAGTAGGCCTGGAGCCTGATTCTGCAGGGGAAGCTCTGGGTCCTGGGCCCTCATAGATCTGCCTCCCTTCTTTAACAGGAATTCCTTCCTCATCCATTCATTTGTCCCACCTGACCCAACTTTTTCATCTCTTACTAAGGTGACCAGTGACATCCAATTAAAAAAACTGACACTTTGTGGTCTATTTTTTAGTTTCTGTGTTCATTACAAATCTGTTATGTGTTAAGCACCATGCCAGATGCTCAGAATAGAAAAGGGAAGAAGAGATGGGCCCTTAAAGAGATGATGCTCATGCAAACAATTAAGTCCTGTGAGTAAGATATAGACGTGCAGTCTAGTGGGAGAAAGCTTCCTGGTGAAGATGACACCTCGGCAACCAATGTGAAGTTGAAGCAGGCATGCCACACTGTGCCCGGCAGAACCACAGGTGAAGGCCTGTCCCAGGAGACAACACCACACACTGGCTAGTCCACCATATAGCACATGACAGTATTTGGTTCTGACAGTCTTCCTGGCAATAACCCTGCCTCCCCTGAGACATCATCACACAGAGAACCAATCTGCCGTGCCCATGACCAGTGCCAACAGCAATTTTGATGGTCACCCCACCTTCTGAAAGAAACTGCTACAAATTCTGCGGCACCCCCACACACTGTCAGACAACTCAACTACAAGTCAAGTGCACCCCCATCTTTTCAAAGAGCCCACAATCAGCTAGCCAGCCCACCACACCTGCACCAAACTGGACAGCCAGTCTTGAAATGACCCTTGTCCCACAGCATCTGCCACACAACCTATTAGCCCACCATACCCATAGATGCCCAGACCAAAAACCAGCTGTGTGCCCTGGCCTCCAGGAGCACTACAAAAATGCTGTCACAAACTCTAGCCGTGCAGGAAACTGAGGAAATGGCAGACACCACAGAAAGGAATTACAGGTGAAGAAACTGCCTGGAGACAACAACTTAGTCCACTGCATACCAAAGCCAACATATCATACCTGTCATCCTAGGACTCACTTACAGAAAAATGTATCCTACAAAACAGACTCCATAAAATTGGGAAAAGTGATTGTTCCACTAAACGCACATAGAGAAATAAATAGCAGGAAAATACAAGAAAACTTGACACCTCCTATGGAACACAATCATCTCCAGTAACAGACCCCAAAGAAAAGAATATTTGTGAAATGCCTAAAAAGTAATTTAAAAGATTAATTTTAAGAATACTCAGTAAAATGCAACAGAATACAGACAAATATTTCAACAAAATAGGAAATAAATTCACAATCTGAATTAAAAATTCAACAAATAGATCTATATCACAAAAAAGAAGCAAAGAGAAATCTTAGAGCTCAAGAACTCAATAAATCAAATAATAAATACAACCAAGAGGGTCAACAAGAGACTAGGTCAAGCAGAAGAAAGATATCTGAACTTAAAGGCACATATTTTGAAATAACTCAGCCATATATATTAAAAAAGAGAAGGAAAGAAAAAGAAGGAAAGAAAAGAAAAGATGGGTTCCAGAAACAGAAGAAATGAGAAAAACCATAGACAACCTACTTAATAAGACAATAGCTAAAAATATCCCAAGTCATGGATATCCTGACACAGGAAGTTCAAAGGTCCCCGAATAGATTCAACCCTAAAGTGTCCTTTTCAAGCCATCTCTTAGTCAAACTGTCAAAAGTCAAAGAAGAGAATTCTAAAAACAGAAAAAAAAAAAAAATCTCAGGTCTCATATGAATTGCTGTTAGAAATCTAACAGTAGACTTCTCAGCAGAAACATTACAGGCCACAAAAGAGTGAAATGAGACACTCAAAGTGTTGGGAATAAAAGTTTAATAACAAAAACCAAAACCCAAAACCCCCCCTGCCAGCCAAGTATACTATACACAGCCAAGATATCCTTCAGAAATAAGGAAGGAATAAAATCTTTTCTGGGCAAGCAAAAACTGAGAAGACTCTTAACCATTCAAATTGCTTTACAAGATGTTTAAGGGAGTCCCGTTTCTAGAAGCAAAGAATGACAATTACCATTATGAAAACATGGAAAAGTATAAAAGTCATCAGTAATGGAGATACAAAAATGAGAAAGTAAAAGAAGGAAACCTTGTCACTACAAAACACTACAAAACCACAAATATACACAATACATGAGGAAGGACAAAAAATATGCAAAACAATCACAATACAATTACCAAGATGACAGAAGTAAGACCATGCCTATCAATCACAACTTTGAATGTAAATGGATTAAATTCCTCAGTTAAAGATAGACTGAAAGTAAAGAGATGGAAAAGTCATTCCACCTAGATGGAAACCACAAATGACTAGGAGTAAATATACCGACAGATAAAATAGACTTTAAGTCAAAAACTGTAAAAAGAGACAAAGAAGGTCATTAAATAATGATAAAGGTATTAATTCAGCAAGAAGATATAACAAATGTAATTATATGAGTATAGGTGTTTAATGTTGGACCACCCAGATATATAAAGCAAATATTACTAGAGCTCTAAAGGGTGAGATAGAAATTAACACAGTAAAACTCAAGGACTTGAACATCCCATTCTCTGCACTGGACAGACATTCAGAAAGAAAATCAATAAAGAAACATCAGAGATAAAGTGCACTGTAGATCAAATGGACCTAAACAACATCATAGATCATTTTATCCAACAGTTGCCGAATACACATTCTTCTTGTCAGCATAGCAAATATTCTCTGGGACATATCGTATGTTAGTTCACAGAATAAGGCTCAATAAATGTCTAAATAATAAAAATCATATCAAGTATTTTTTCTGACCACAATATAATAAAACTAGAAATCAGCTAGAGGAGCTTTAGAAACTGTTCAAATACATAGAGCACTAACATGTTTGTATGTTTAAAAAAAACCAGTCAACAAAGAAATCAGGAGGTAAATTTACAAGTGTCTCAAAGCAATGAAAAATAGTAACACAATATGCCAAAACCAGTGGGGTACAGCAAAAGCTGTAGCAAGAGAGAATCTTGTAACAAATGCCTACAGCAAAGTAGAAAATAGAAAGATTTCAAATAAACAACCTCCTAATGCACCTCAGGAAACTAAGAAAGCAAGTGGAAGCCACACCTCAAATTAGAAAGGAATAATAAATATCAGAGATGAAATAAAATAGAGACTAGATCTAAGGGAAATGTACTATATAATTAACAATAAATAAATAAATAAATAAATAAATAAATAATAATTAATAACCAACCAAATAAATAAATAAATAAATAAAATATGCATGAAAATCATCCTATAATGCAAATACACTAGCAAAACAAATCTAACAGCACATCATAATACACCATGACCAAGATTACACATGATATATTCAAAATATGCAAAATGCAAATCAGTGAACTTGATACACACCATTAGCAGAATGAAGAAAAACTCTATGATCATCTCAATAGATGTGGAGAAAGTATTGATAAAATTCAATATCTCTTCATGATAAAAACTCTCAACAAATTGGGTATAGAAGGAAGTGCTTCAACTCCACAAAGACCGTAAATGATAAAATCGCGGCCAACACCATATGAGGAAAAATTGAAAGCTTTTCCTCCATGATCCAAAACAGGACAAGAATACCCATTTTCCCCACTCTTATTCATCACAGTAATACAAGTCCTGTGTAGAGCAATTAAGCAAGAGAAAGAAAGGGCATCCCAATTGGAAAGGAAAAAAGTTGAGTCTTTACACAGAATTTGGGCTTTTGCTGAACAATTCTAAACAGAGATTACAGGAAGTAAGAGCAGTTTAGTAATAAGGTATCTCAGCAATTTTAATTTAGAGGAGAGAGGAGGAAAACTAGACCAGGGAAGTTATTCAATCCCTCCAAAGATTTCTCTCCCGAGCACAGGAGCGATTTCCTATCGTTGGGCACAGAGGAGAGGGAAGTTCAGGCAGCAGTGTTGGGGTGGCGCTGATGCCTGTGTGTATAGGTGTCAATCTTCAGCCACAAAAAGTACAGGGCTGCGCTGAAGAAGGAGAAACGTAAGAAACCTCGACAGGAACTCGCTCGATTGAGAGACTCAGGTAAGAAACTCCTCATCCCATTTCGTGTATGAAATTGCTCCCCCGACTCCCGCCCTAATTTGAAGCCCCAGAGTCAGAAGGAAGTCAAGTACTGTATTTGATGAAGAATTATGTGTCTGCTGTCTGTAAAGTTTGTTAGACCTATGTCAGAAACAATTTTAACAAAGGTGAGTAAAGGTCGCCGTGAATCATCGCCCACTGATTTGTGTATTCATAAAATATCTAATATGTACAGATGCAGGCAATATAGCAGCTAGCACAGCCTTCTACATGTATTAAGTATTCAGTGAGTGTTTTTCTTTGTAGAACTGGCCCTGGTGGAGGGTTTTAATTAGACATTTCCAAGTTGAGAAATGTAAGACACCTTATGTTGACTCAAATTTTAATAGAAATACGGGCCAGCCCCAGGGCTCACTCGGGAGACTGCGGTGCTGGTAACGCCGAGGCCACGGGTTCGGATCCTATATACGGATGGCCAGTGCACTCCGTGCCGAGTGTTGCGTACAGCCCTGCTCCCCGGGGGACTCCTGGCAGAGGCTACGTGTGGTCCTGCCTCCTGAGACCCCCTAGCACCAAGAGAAAAGTGCATATATGTGTGCCTTATTCATTCAAGAATATTTATTGAGTACCTGCTTGTGTGTCAAACACTGGTCTCAGGTATTTAAAAGTCAAGATGCTATGGTGCATCTTGTTTTACTGCAGAGCTTATATTCTAACTTCCATTCTTTTTGTTTGGATTTCATTGTCTAAAGATAACAGTAGCAATCGCTTGCATGTTCTACATACTATTGTAAGTGCTTCATATATTTTGGTTTACTTAATTCTCACAAGAACTCAATAATGTAGAGACTACTATAATTCACATCTTATAGATGAGGAAACTGAGACGTGGTAAAGTTAAATAATTTGCCGAAAGCAAACACATTTATTAAGTGGTATAGTGTTTAAAGCCAGCCAGTGTGGCTCTAGAATCCATGCTATTAACCACTGTACGATCCTCCTTTTCTGTCACCTGTGAGAAATCTTAGCAAAGAGAGTTTGCCTTATGTCAGATAACAGTCACAGGCCATATACTTTTGAAAGTTTTTGAATTTTAAAAATTTGAAAAACATTATCCAGCTAGTCATATGATAACTTGATGATTTATTTCCTTATATCATAATTTGTAGATTTATCTATTTTCCTTACAATCTATATGAATATTGGCAAGATCCGTTACTGGATTTACTCAATGATCTGTTGTAATAAAAAAAAAAAGCAGAAAGAAGTTTCGGATTTCTGAAGGAAAGGTCAAACAGAGTCAGAGGCGATAGGAGGCTCAGATCTTTCAACTCTAACTACTTTTTAAATTTTTTGATGATACGTATATTGTATATTGGATGCATGTTGGAGCACTGTTACAGAGCTCCCAGCCACCACTATTCCCCTTTTTTCTTTTTCTGAAACACATACCATAAATATTCATAATCATTAATATTATAGCCATAGTAACTCTATTAGTCTACACGAATAGAGTTACAAATAGAATTTCAGTCTATGATAATTGATTGTACAAGACTGATATGAGGATACAACTGGTTTGTGTTTGCTTGATCTAAGTCAAAAGCTTGAATGAGACACAAGGCATTTATTTGCTCTTTCTTGGTTGAAACACTCTGTTCCAGACTCATGATGTCATCAAGAGTCCAATAATGCCCTGTCTTTTGAACTGAGCACAGCTCCCAGTTCTACTGGAGTTCCTGATAACTTCTACAACTGATGTTTTCTCCCTGGCTGTGTGCCTGGGATCTGTGTTTTGATGGCTCTTGCTAAGGGAATAGTCATTCATCCCCTCAGAGTGCTCCATTGCTATAACCCCCTTGGTCCTTGGGCTGTCCTGCTTCTCCACATGCTCCAGCGGGGCTGTTCTTGAGAGGTGTTTGGTGATGGATCAACTCCTATTCACCTGACACTGTGGTTGCTGGGCATTGGGAGGGTACCCCAGATTTCACTCAGATTTAATCACTTTTAGAAGGACTCAAGGAACTCAAAATGCCTATTCACTCTTACTTAAGGCTGAATATGGTGAAAGAATACAGCTAAAAATCAACAAAGGAGCATAAAGCAGGGTACAGGAGATGCCAGGTACAATTTCCCAGTTGTCCTCTCCCAGTGGAGTCATATGAACAAGCAGCGATTTGTGACAAAACTCATGGAAACTCATCTGAGCCTGTGTATCCAAGGTTTATACCAGAGGTCATTCATCTAGGCATGGCTGATTGCCTGAATAAATAAGCTGGCCTTAGTCTTCAGCCCCTTCAGGAGTCAAGCCAATGCAACGTGGCCCAGAGCCTCCACCATAAATCAGTTGGCATAAACTCTATGGCATGGCCCAAGACCCTGAGTATACAAAATCTCTTATTGGGCAGGGTATTGTAAGGGCTTAGGAGTTAAATCTTTGTCCTCATTTCTATTTTGGGGGGATAAATTCTTAGATGTCCAACTTGGGGGTCAAAAGATAAGGATATTTTTAAGGTTGGATGTAAACTAATGTGACCAGTGGCAGGTGAAAATGTGGAAGCAACTGCTATAACGGAGAGAGCATTGGGTCTGGTGTGAGGATGCCTGATCTCAAAATGGACTGTGCTGCCCAGCAGGGTGGGGCTTTGCATAAGGCATTTTCCTGCCCTCAGTTTTTTTTTCCTCTTTTTTTTATAAAATGAGCTTCATTATGAATCTACACTGAAGGGGTAGTATGGATACAACATTCTCTCAGTCCTGCAGGCAGAAGGGCAAATCTTCTGGATCTTACAGTGGACTCATATGACAGGGGTGTATTAGTTTATTTTGGTGTTGCTTTAACAGAATAAATGAGACTGGGTAATTTATAAAGAACGGAGGTTTATTTGGCTCATAATTCTGGGACAGCTGCATCTGGTGTGGGCCTCAGGCTACTTCTACTCATGGCAGAAAATGGCAGGCAGCTGGCAGGTACAAGCAGATCACATGGTGACAGGAAGCAAAAGAGAGGCGAGGTGTCAGGGTCCTTCAAACAACCAGCTCCTGTAGGAACTAATAGAGATCTCACTCACTATCCTTACCCTCCATGGAAAGCATTAGGGAGAGCACTAATCATTCATGAGGGATCTGCCCCCATGACTCCCAACACTGCCGCATTGGGGATCAGATTTTCACATGAGTTTTGGGGGAACAATAACATGCAAATTCTATGAAGGGGGCTTCCCTTTATGTAACGTGGGCCAGCCACTTCCCAAGAGTTTCAATGTCCCTATTGTAAAATATGTTGTCATGAATATTAAATAAAGAGGAAGCCTATCACACTGTGCTTAACTTGCAAAATGGGTAAGGGATATTATTTCCTTCCTGCACAGTTATCCAGCTACTATGTAAAAGGCTTTATGCAGAGCCTTTAGTGATGGCTTACTTAAAAATTGCTTAAGGGTTTAAAAGACACTATCAGCATCCTCTACTAGAAAAGAAAAAAACGATGTTACTTCCCAGAATCTAGTTCTTTTTTAGACCTCTGATGGATGAGATAGAAATCAGAGCCTTCCTCCACACATATGCCATGCCATGGTTCTAAAGCTGATTATTCAGTATTAATTTCATTCTTGTATCTTTATAGGGAAACTTTATAGTGATGTTCCTTTCATACAAGAAAGACACAGACACCAGTATGAAGCATGGCTTTTGAGGCATTGAATCACTGTGGAATATGGATTGTTGGTGTGAGGAACCCCAGAAATACAATCAGGGCTTCTGGAAAAGGTGTTCAGCCTGGTGGTATCTGTAGAGCTCAAGGAAGGTATGCCAAATTTTCTAGTCTCCCACTTCCAGAGGAGATAGGTGGGGGCGGGAAGACTCTGCTCTTCTTGGCTTTCCAAAGGCAAAATCGTTAAGTAGCTACACACAGACATATCAGGGTTCTATATTACTCAGCTGTCTTCCAGACCAAGATAAGAACAGCATTTCTCTTCATTAACGCCTTGCCCTGTATTTTAAAGGTTTGGGAAAAGCGGGATCGCTCCAAAAAGGAACCAAATGACTAGATATCATATAGTAGTTTCTAGATTGGCATCTTCTTTGTAAATCTACATTACACCAGGCTTAGCAACACATGATTAAGAAAGACTGAGCATTGACAGGTTTATTTATTTATTTATTTATTATTTAATTTTATTTTATCAATATACACTGTGGTTGATTACTGTGGCCCATTACCGAAACCTCCCTCCCTCCAAACAATGTTCTTTCTGTTCACTTGTCATATCAACTTCAAGGAATTGTAATTGTTGTGTCTTCTTCCCTCCCCTCCTACCCCAGGTTTTTGTGTATTTATTTATTTATTTATTTTTAGCTCCCACAAATAAGCCAGAACATGTGAAATTTCTTTCTGTCCCTGACTTGTTTCACTTAATATAATTCTCTCTAGGTTCATCCATGTCGTTGCACATGGTAGCATTTCACTCTTTTTTATAGCACAGTATATCATTGCACATGGCAGTATTTCACTCTTTTTTATAGCAGAGTAGTATTCCATTGTGTAGATATACCACGTTTTCTGTATCCACTCATCTGATGATGGACATTTGGGCTGGTTCCATCTCTTAGCTATTGTAAATAGTGCTGCAATGAACACTGGAGAACAGGTATTGTCGGGTCCGCCTCTGGCCCGAACAGCCCTTGCCTCGCTCACAGTCTCTCCCTTGGTGGGCGAGCGAATTGCCCGGATTCCTCTTTCCCTCCAGTCCCCGTTGGGAGGAGACAGGGGAAGAGAGTCGTGAAGAGAGGTGAGCACAGCCGCTGGCCCCAACCAGCCCGTTAAAGGACACTCAGACATGGTGGGGGTTCTGTCTAGCAGTTCATACAGGCACTTGCTTTTAAAATTAAGGCAAATGGGGAAGGGAAGTTTTTTACATCCTCCAATCAGCTTAAAGGTTACAAGAGCTATTGCAATCACACAGTGTTCAGGAGTGCTGAAGAGCATATTTGGCCAATAAGGGCTAAGGTAAGTTTCCTGCAGACACTCCCACCCTACTTCCTCCAGGCGCCCTCCTCGGCTGCCACGTTAATGGCTTGGCTTGTAATGTCACTTACGGTGGCGTTAGTTTTTAAGGCCTGACAAGGTATACCTTTGACTTGATGATTTCCATTCCTCTGGGTATATTCCCAGCAGTGGGATAGCTAGGTCATATGGTAGATCTATCTGCAATTGTTTGAGGAACCGCCATACCATTTTCCATAGAGGCTGCACCATTTTGCAGTCCCACCGACAATGTATGAGAGTACCTTTTTCTCCACAACTTCGCCAGCATTTATCATTCACTGTCTTTTGGATGTTAGCCATCCTAACTGGGGTGAGATGGTATCTCACTGTGGTTTTGCTTTGCGTTTCCCGAATGCTGAGTGACATTGATCATTTTTTCATGTGTCTGTTGGCCATTCATATATCTTCCTTTGAGAAATTCCTATTTAGCTCTTTTGCCCATTTTTTAATTGGGTTACTTGTTTTTTTCTTGTAAAGTTGTTTCGGTTCCTTGTGTATTCTGGATATTAATCTTTTGTCACACGTATATTTTGCAAATATTTTCTCCCACTCTGTTGGTTGTCTTTTAACTCCGTTAATTGTTTCTTTTGTTGTGCAGAAGCTTTTTAGTTTGATATAATCCCAATTGTTTATTTTTCCTTTGGTTGCCCATGCTTTTGGGGTCATATTCATGAAGTCTGTGCCCAGTCCTACTTCCTGAAGTGTTTCTCCTATGTTTTCTTTGATAAGTTTTACTGTTTCAGGGTGTCTATTTAATTGGTTAATCCATTTTGAGTTGATTTTAGTTTATGGTGAGAGGTATGGGTCTAGTTTCATTCTCCTGCATATTGATGTCCAGTTATCCCAGTACCATTTGCAGAAGAGATGGTCTCTTCCCCAGTGTATAGTCTTGGTGCCTTTGTCAATGATCAGATGGATGTAGGTGTGTGGGTTGATTTCTGGATTCTCTATTCTATTCCATTGATCAGTGTATCTGTTTTTATCCCAGTACCGTGCTGTTTTGGTTATTATAGCTTTATAGTATGGTTTAAAGTCAGGTAGTGTTATGCCTCCAGCTTTATTTGTTTTGCTCCAAATTGCTTTAGCTATGCATGGTCTTTTGTTATTCCATATAGATGTCTGGATAGTTTTTTCCATTTCTGAGAAAAATGTCATTGGAATTTTGATGGGGATTGCATTGAATTTGTCTATCACTTTGGATGGTATGGGCATTTTCATAACGTTGATTCTTCTAATCCAAGAGCATGGGATATCTTTCCATCTTCTTGTGTCCTCTTTAATTTCTGTCAGCAGTGGTTTGTAGTTTTCATTACAGAGATTTTCCACATCCTTGGTTAACTCAATTCCTAAGTATTTTATTTTTTTGGTGGCTATCGTATATGGGCAAGGTTTCTCGATTTCTCTTTCTGCATGTTTACTATTGGAGAATAGAAATGCTACTGATTTTTGTGTGTTGATTTTGTATCCTGAAACTTTGCTGAAATCATTTATCAACTCCAAGAGTTTTTTGTAGAGGCCTTAGGCTGTGCGATATATACGATCAAGTTATCTGCAAAGAAGGACAGTTTGACTTCATCTTTTCCAATCTGGATGCCCTTTATTTCCTTCCCTTCTCTGATTGCTCTGGCTAGTACTTCCAACACTATGTTGAATAGGAGTGGTGAGAGTGGGTGTCCTTGTCTATTTCCTGTTCTTAAAGGAAAAGCTTTCAAGTTTTCCCCATTCAAGATGATATTGGCAGTGATAAAGGCAGATTATCATATATACCTTCAAATTTGTTGAGATACTTTCCATCTATACCTAACTTATAGAGAGTCTTTATCATGAATGAGTGTTGGATTTTATCAAATCTTTTTCAGCATCCATAGAGATGATCATATGGTCCTTGTTTGATTTTATTGATATGATGTATCACATTTTATTGATTTGCGTATGTTGAACCAAACTTGCATCCCTGGGATGATTCCCACTGATCATGGTGTATAATTTTGTATATGTGTTGCTGTATTCCGTTAGCTAGTATTTTATTGAGGATTTTTGCATCTGTATTCATCAAGGACATTGGCCTGTAGTTTTCTTTTTTAGTTGTATCTTTACTTGGTTTTGGTATCAGGGTGATGTTCGCTTCATAGAATGAGTTTGGGAGAATTGCCTCTGTTTCAATCTTTTGGAATAGTTTGTAGAGAATCGCTGTCAATTCCTCTTTGAATGTTTGGTAAAATTCTGCTGTGAATCCATCTGTTCTCAGGCTTTTCTTTGTTGGGAGCCTTCTGATAACAGTTTCAATCTCTTTCATTGTTATTGGTCGGTTCAGATTTTCTACATCTTCCTGGCTCAGTTTTGGTAGCTTGTGTATGTCCAGAAATTTATCCATTTCCTCCAGATTTCCAAATTTGTTGGCATATGGTTGTTTTTAGATGTCTTGAATGATTTCTTGTATTTCAGATATATCAGTTGTGATGTCACCTTTTTCATTTCTAATTTTTGTTATTTGGATCTTCTCTCTTCTTTTTGTAGTTAGCTGTGCTAATGGTTTGTCAATTTTATTTATCTTTTCAGAAAACCAACTCTTTGATTCATTGATCTTTTGTATTGTTTTTTGGGTTTCAATTTCATTAAGTTCTGCTCTGATCTTAATGATTTCTTTCCACCTGCTAACTTTGGGATTGGATTGTTCTTGTTTTTCTAGTTCTTTAAGGTGAAGTATTAGGTTGTTCACTTGCCATCTTTCCATTCTTCTGTAGTAAGCATTTAATGTGATAAATTTCCCCCTTTATACCGCTTTTTCTGTATCCCACAGGTTTGGGTATGATGTATCATTGTTTTCATTAGTTTCAATAAATTTTTTGATTTCCTGTTTGATTTCTTCTTGGACCCATATGTCATTAAGTAGAATGCTGTTTAATTTCCACGTGTTTGTATAGTTTCCAGAATTTCATTTTTTATTGATTTCTAATTTTAATCCATTGTGGTCAGAAAAAATACATGGGATAATTCTAATTTTTTTGAATTTGTTGAGACTCGATTTGTGACCCAACGTGTGATCTATCCTGGAGAATGATCCATGTGCTGATGAGAAGAATGAATATTCTGAGGTTGTTGGATGGAATATTATGTAGATATCTGCCAAGTCCATTTGTTCTAGAGTGCTGTTTAGATCTTGTGTTTCTCTGCTGATTCTTTGTCTAGATGATCTGTCCAATATTGATAGTGAGGTGTTCAGGTCCACTGCTATTATGGTATTAGTGTCTGTTTCCTTCTTTAGGTCTAGTAGAGTTTGCTTTATAAATCTGGCTGCTCCGACATTGGGTGCATATATATTTATGATTGTTATGTCTTCTTGATGGATGAATCCTTTTATCATTATGTAGTGTCCCTCATTATCTCTTTTTATGGTTTTTAGTTTAAAATCTATTTTATCAAATATAAGAATAGCTACTCCAGCTCGTTTTTCATTTCTGTTTGCATGGTAAATCTTTTTCCATCCTGTCACTCTTAGTCTATGTGAGTCTTTATGGGTGAGGTGGGTCTCTTGACGGCAGCACATAGTTGGGTCCTCCTTTTTAATCCAGTCAGCCAGTCTGTGTCTTTTGATTGGGGAATTTAATCCTTTTACATTAAGAGTTGTTATTGAAAGGTGTTTATATACTCCTAGCATTTTATTGATTTTTGTTTGGATGTCTTAAGTGTCTTTTGTTCCTTTCTTTCTGATTTACTGTTTGTCTTCTGTCTTTGTTGGTTCCTTGGGTTGTAGATAAACGTTTTTTTTCCTCTTCACTGTTCTCATTTTATTTTACTGGTGGGTTTTGATTTTTCTTGAGTTTTTATGGAAGTGGTAGTTATTTTTCAGTTACCAAACCCAGGACTCCCTTGAGAATTTCCTGTAAGGGTGGTCATGTGGTAGTGAACTCCCGCAGTTTTTGTTTGTCTGAGAAATATACTATTTACCCTTCATTTCGGAGGGATAGCCTTGCGGGGTAGAGTATTCCTGGCTGGCAATCTCTGTCTTTTAGTATTTTGAATATATCATCCCATTCCTTTCTGGCTTTTCAGGTTTGTGATGAAAAATCTGATGTTAGTCTGATTGGGGCTCCCTCATAGGTGATTTGATGTTTCTCTCTTGAAGCTTTTAAGATTCTCTCTTTGTCTTTGAGTTTGGCCAATTTGACTATAACATGTCTTGGAGAAGACCTTTTGGGTTGAATACGTTTGGGGATCTATGAGCTTCCTGAATCTGAAGATATGTGTCTTTTCCTGTACCTGGGAAGTTTTCTGCCACTAATTTGTTGAATATGTTTTCAATGCAATCTCCTTTTTCCTCCCCTTCTGGAATACCCATGACTTGGATATTTGAGTGCTTAAGGTTGTCTGATATCTCTCTCAGATTTTCTTCAATGTTTTCAATTCTTTCTTTCTTTCCTTCCTTCTTTCCTTCCTTCCTTCTTTCTTTCTTTCTTCTTTCTTTCTTTCTTTCTTTCTCTGCCTGTGTTATTTCAAACAGCCCATCTTCAATGTCAGGTGTTCTCTCTTCTACTCAGCAAGCCTGCAGGTTAAACTCTCTGTTGTCTTTTTTATTTCATTGAATGAATTCTTCAGCTCAGCAAACTCTACTACAATCTCTTTCAGGGCATTGATTTCCTTGTACATTTCTTCTTTCAGGTCCTGTATATATACTTTTCCTCATTTCATCATGTTGTCCAGCTGAGTTTTCTCATATCTCATTCAGTTTCCTTAGAATTATTACTCGAAATTCCTTGTCAGTCATTTCAAGGGCTTCTTGTTCTATAGGATCTAGAGCTTGAGATTTATTATCTTTTGGTGATGTACTTCCTTGATTTTTCATATTTCTGGTATCTTTTCTTTGATGTTTATTTATTGTGGCAGGGGGTTTCACAGTCCACGGGTTTGACACTATTGACTATGATGTTGCTGTGGTTGCCAATTTGGTATGGCTACCTCAGTGACTCCCTGTTCCATGCGCTCTGGCTGGCCTGGGCTACGGGGATGCACCAAGGCACTGCAGATCGTGTTGTCACTGCAGAGCTTCCCCTTAACCTGCAGGATGTCTCCCTGCTCTGTGCGTGCAAGGCTGGGCTTGGGATGGAGCCCGGTGGTGGTGGTGAAGCCTACCTGCTGCTGGATCCTGTGGTGGTGGCCCCCCCACAGGGTGTGTGGACTCTACGGAGCTTCTATCTCCCTTGCTGGATGACTCTGTGCTCCGTACACATTGGGCTGGGCTGCTGGATTGTGCCGCAGGAGCGTGGACCCCGTGGAGTTCCCGCCTACCCTGCCAGACGTCTCTCCACTCTGTGCACAGTGGGATGGGCTGGGAATGAAGCCGGGTGGCGGCGGTGAAGCCTACTTGCTGGATCACTCAGTGGCGGACCCGCAGGGCGTGTGGTCTCCGCAGGGCTTCTGCCTCTCCCCCTGGACGTCTCCCTGTCTTGGCCCGTGGGTTGATTTGCTTCCAGCTCCAGGGACGGGTGGGTGGGAGTGGGGGGTAAGAAGCCACGGTCACCGCTGCAGCCTGGAGTAACGCACACCAGCTCAGGCCTCCATGCTTCCACGTCTGTGGCTGCGGCTGTGACTTGCCTGTGGCGCACCTGCCAGTCGTGCGCACACGTTGGGGGAAGATTCCTGGTTCTCAGCAGGGTAAAGACACCCTTTTGAAGCCATTCCTTTGTGCCGATTCTGCTGCAGCTGCATCTGGCGCGGGCCTCAGGCTGCTTCTACTCGTGGCGGAAAAGCGGCAGGCATCTCCCTTCCTCCGCCATCTTGACCTCCCTCTGGCCGGTGTTGTTATTTAAAAGGTCATCACCAAACCCAAGGTTATCTAGATTTTCTCCTATGTTGTCTTCTGTAAGTTTTACAGTTTTGTTTTTTATTTAGATCTGTGATGCATTTTGAGTTAATTTTTCTGGGTAGTATAGATAGTATTAATAGTATAAATAGTATTGTGTCTAGATTTATTTTTGTGCGTGTATATATCCAGTTGTTCCAGCACCATTTGTTGAAAAGATTATCTTTGCTCCGTTGTATTCCCATTACTCTTTTGTCTAATATCAGATGACTATGTGTGTGTCTATTTTGTGGGTTCTCTATTTTGTTCAATTGAGCTATTTGTTTTTCTCTGGTCAATACCACACTGTCTTGATTATTGCAGTTTTGTAGTAAGTCTTGATGTTCAGTAGTGTCAGTCTTTTGACTTTATTGTTCTTCTCAAATATTGTGATAGCTCTTATTTGCTTTACCATATAAACTTTAGAATTAGTTTGCTGATACAAAATAACTCTGGGATTTTGATTGGGAATATTTTGGATCTAAAGGACAAATTGGGAAGAACTAACATCTGGATAATGTTGAGTCTTCCTATCCATGAACATGAAACATCTCTCCATTTATTTAGTGCTTTGGTTTTTTTTCCTTCAGAGTTTTGTAATTTTCCCCATTAGATCTTGTAAATATTTTGTTATATTTATACATGACTAGTTTATTTTGCAGCTGCTTCTAGATAGCTTTGTGTTTTAAACTTCAAATTACACTTGCTTATTATTTCTATTAGGAAATTATACAAATTAACTTAAAAGATTGCAATTGACTATACAAAAAAAAAGTCAATTAAACTTTTGTATAATCCTGCAACTATCCTGCAACCTTGCCTTAATATGAGTTTCATGTTGACTTTTAAAAATTTTTCTACAAAGACCTTTATGTCACCTGTGAATGAGACAGTTTTATTTATTTCACTCAATCTGTATGCATTTTGTTTCCTTTTCTTTTCTTATTGTTTTATCTAATATTTTTAGTAGGATATTGAAAATGAGTGTGGGATAGAAATATTTCACTTTTTTCTTGATCTTAGCATAAAAGCTACTAGTTTCTCATTATGATCTTAGTAGTAGACCTTTTGTAGATTTTTTTGTGAAGTTGAGAAAGTTCCCCTCTATTCCTAGTATGATGAGAGTTTTTATAAAAAATGAGTGTTGAATTTTGTCAACTGTTTTTTCTTCAACTATTGAATAATCATTAGTTTTTTTCTTTAGCCTGCTAATGTGTTGGAATACATAAATGTATTTCAAATGTTGAACCAGACTTTACACCAATAATAAATCCCATTTGGTCATGATATATAAGTCTTTTTAAACACTGTTGGATTTAATTTGCTAATTTTGCAACTATATTCATGTACTTTCTTTTAATGACTTTGTCTGTTGTTGGTAATACGGTATATTAGCCGTAGTCTCATAATATGATTTAGAAAGTATTTTTTCTGCTTTTGTCTTCAAAAAAAGATTGTAGAAAATTTGTATAATTTAATTTTTTTTGGAATTCACAAGTGAACCCTTATGAGCTTTCTATTTTGAAAGTTATTAAGTATTGATTTAAATTCTTTAAAAGCTAACAGATATATAAGTAAGAGACCTAGTTACTTTGCCTTTTTCTTTTTGTGTGAGTTCTGGTTATTTTGTCTTTCAAGGAATTAATTCATTTGATCTAGGTTACCAGATACTATAGAGTTGTTATGCCCTTTATTATGGTTTTAATATTACTGTTTCAAAGTCTGTAGTAATGTTCCCTTGTTGATTTCTATATTAGTAATTTGTGTTCTGTCTCTTTTTTATTATCATGACTAGAGGCATAGCAATTTTATTGATATTTTTAAAGAATAAGATTTTGGTTTTGTTATTTTTTTCCTACTGATTTCCTGTTTTTAGTTTCATTGATTTCATTGTATTTAGTTTTTGGGTTTTTTTTTTTTTTTTTTTTTTTGTCAGCTGACCAGTTTGGGGATCCAAACCCTTGACCTTGGTTTTATCAGTAGTACCGTGCTCTCCCAGGTGAGCCACTGGCCAGCCCCCCGTTTCATTGATTTTGCTCTAATTTTTATTATTTATTTTTTCTGCTCACTTTGGAATTAATTTTATTTTAGCTTCCTAAGGAAAAACTTAGATTATTATTATAGATTTTTTCTTTTATAATATATGCATTTAATGTCACAAAATTTTTGTCAAAGTTCTGCTTTTCATACATCCCACAAATTTTGATTTTGTAGTTTTATCTTTATTTAATTTAAAACATTTTAAAGTTACTCTTGAGATATTTTTCTTTGACCCACGTATTATTTGGAAGTATTTTGTTTGATTTCTAAGTATTGGGAAACTTTTTACAGCTACATTTTAGTTATTGATTTCTAGTGTAATTCCATTGTAATCTGTATAAATGGTACAATTTCTATTCTTTTTTGCTTATTTTTATTAATCTACACATATATACAGTAAAATATATAAAGTACACTAACTGTGAGTATACCACTTGATACTTTTTTTTTCTTTTTTTTTGGTAGCTGGCCTGTTTCGGGATCTGGAACCATGAACTTGGTGTTATGAGGCTGCACTCTAACCAACTGAGTTAACTAGCCAGCTGATAAATTTTTCAATAGTACATATTTATGGAGTACTACATGATATTTTGGTACATGTTGACATTGACATTGTGTAATGATCAAATCAGGGTGATTAATGTATCCATAATCTTAAACATCTATCATTTCTTTGTGATGAGAACATTCAAAAACCTTTCTTTTAGCTGTTTTAAATGTACAGTACAATATTATTAACTCTAGTCTGACTATGCAGTTGAACACAGTTCTATCTAACTGTGGCTTTATACTCATTAACAAACTCTTCCCTTTCTTCCATCCTCCTCTCTTCCCATTTGCTGGTAACCACCATTCTACTTTGTACTTTTATGAGAAAAGTTTTTTAAATTTCACTTTAAATTTCAAATAAGTGAGATAATGCAGCATATGTTTTGTCTGCCCGGCTTCTTCCACTTAAACATAATGTCCTCCAGCTTCATCCATGGTGCCACAAATGAGAAGATTTTATTGTGAATAGTTCTGTTATAAACATAGAAATGTGCATTTCCCTTAGGCATATAGACTTTATTTCCTTTTGATATATACTCAACAGTGGGATTGATGGATCAATCTACTTTTAGATTTTCTACTTTTAGTAGTATAAAGATTCCTTTTCTACCCCCCCAACATACTTGCCACTTATTTTGATTTTTTGATAGTAGCTATTGTGACTCTTGTGAGATGATAGCTCATTGTCATTTTAATTTGCATTTCCCTAATCCTTAGGGATGTTGAACATTATCTCATATGTCTGTTGGCCACTTGTATACCTTCTTTTGAAAAAGTTTTCAATTTTTTAACAGGTTGCTTTTTTCTTCTTGTTTCTCACGTTTATATTGGATCTGCCCATTTTTTCATTGTTATTTGGGGTTTTTTGTGAGTTTTTGAGTTTCCTACATATTTTGCATATTAACGCATTATCACATATTTTCCCATTTTTTAAGAGTCTCTTTGTTCTTTTGATTGTTTCCTTTACAACCTGAAGTTTTTTAGGTTGATATAATCCCATCAGTTCATATTTGTTTGTTGTTGTTGCTCATACTTTTGAGATTTTATGCAAAAATTCTTGCCCATGCCAATGTCATAAAGGTTTTCCCTTATGTTTTCTTGTAGTGGTTTTGTAGTTTCAGGTTTTACATTTAAGTCTTTAACCCACTTTGAGTTATTTTTTTAATATGGTGAGATGTGAGGATCTAGTTTTCATTCTTTTCCATGGCTATCCAATTTTCCCAGAACCATTTATTTAAGAAGCTGTTATATCTCCATTGGGTTTCTTCCATTCCTAATTTGTCTAAACTTTTTATCATAAAGGATGTTGAATTTTATCAAAAGATTTCTCTGCTTCTATTGATATGATCATGTAGTTTTTGTTCTCCATTCTTGATGCAAGTTATTATGTTCATTGATTTCCATATGTTTTTTTTTTTTTTTTTTTTTTTTTTGGGCATATAGTAAAAGTTTATTGAAAGATTAGTTGGGATTTACCTTCCCAAACTCCAAACATTCAAAAATGATTTTCGTATACATATTTAAAATCATTTTTCTGTACAACTAAGCAGGACAGATTTTCCTTTAATGACTTCTTAGGAAGTCTTAGGTTGCATTTTAATTCAGGAAAATAATTTTTTTTTTTTTTTTTTTTTTTTACATTTTATTTTGTCGATATACATTGTAGCTGATTAATGCTCCCCATCACCAAAACCTCCCTCCCTTCTCCCTCCCCCCCTCCCCCCCAACCATGTCCTTTCTGTTTGTTTGTTGTATCAACTTCAAATAATTGTGGTTGTTATATCTTCTTACCCCCCCCGTTTGTGTGTGTATGTGTGTATGTGTGTGTGTGAATTTATATATTAATTTTTAGCTCCCACCAATAAGTGAGAACATGTGGTATTTCTCTTTCTGTGCCTGACTTGTTTCACTTAATATAATTCTCTCGAGGTCCATCCATGTTGTTGCAAATGGCAGTATTTCATTCGTTTTTATAGCTGAGTAGTATTCCATTGTGTAGATGTACCACATTTTCCGTATCCACTCATCTGATGATGGGCATTTGGGCTGGTTCCAACTCTTGGCTATTGTAAAGAGTGCTGCGATGAACATTGGGGAACAGGTATACCTTCGACTTGATGATTTCCATTCCTCTGGGTATATTCCCAACAATGGGATGGCTGGGTCGTATGGTAGATCTATTTGCAATTGTTTAAGGAACCTCCATACCATTTTCCATAGAGGCTGCACCATTTTGCAGTCCCACCAACAATGTATGAGAGTTCCTTTTTCTCCGCAGCCTCGCCAGCATTTATCGTTCATAGTCTTTTGGATTTTAGCCATCCTAACTGGGGTTAGATGGTATCTCAATGTGGTTTTGATTTGCATTTCCCGGATGCTGAGTGATGTTGAGCATTTTTTCATATGTCTGTTGGCCATTTGGATATCTTCCTTAGAGAAATGCCTACTTAGCTCTTTTGCCCATTTTTTAATTGGGTTGCTTGTTTTCTTCTTGTAAAGTTGTTTGAGTTCCTCATATATTCTGGATATTAATCCTTTGTCAGATGTATATTTTGCAAATATTTTCTCCCACTCTGTTGGTTGTCTTTTAACTCTTTTAATTGTTTCTTTTGCTGTGCAGAAGCTTTTTAGTTTGATATAATCCCATTTGTTTATTTTTCCTTTGGTTGCCCGTGCTTTTGGGGTCATATTCATGAAGTCTGTGCCCAGTCCTATTTCCTGAAGTGTTTCCCCTATGTTTTCTTTAAGAAGTTTTATTGTCTCAGGGTGTATATTTAAATCCTTAATCCATTTTGAGTTGATTTTAGTATATGGTGAGAGGTATGGATCTAGTTTCATTCTCCTGCATAACGATATCCAGTTATCCCAGCACCACTTGCTGAAGAGGCAGTCCCTTCCCCAGTGAATAGGCTTGGTGCCTTTGTCAAAGATCAGATGGCAGTAAGTGTGAGGGTTGATTTCTGGACTCTCTATTCTATTCCATTGGTCAGTGTGTCTGTTTTTATGCCAGTACCATACTGTTTTGGTTATTATAGCTTTGTAGTATAGCTTAAAGTCAGGTAGTGTTATGCCTCCAGCTTTATTTTTTTTGCTGAGCATTGCTTTGGCTATTCGTGGTCTTTTATTGTTCCATATAAATGTCTGAATAGTTTTTTCCATTTCTGAGAAAAATGTCTTTGGAATTTTGATGGGGATTGCATTGAATTTGTATATCACTTTGGGTAGTATGGACATTTTCACTATGTTGATTCTTCCAATCCAAGAGCATGGGATATCTTTCCATCTTCTTGTATCCTCTCTAATTTCTCTCAGCAGTGGTTTGTAGTTCTCATTATAGAGATTTTTCACCTCCTTGGTTAACTCAATTCCTAAGTATTTTATTTTTTTGGTGGCTATTGTAAATGGGCAGGCTTTCTTGATTTCTCTTTCTGCATGTTCACTATTGGAGAAAAGAAGTGCTACTGATTTTTGTGTGTTGATTTTGTATCCTGCTATTGTGCTGAAATCATTTATCAATTCCAACAGTTTTTTTGTAGAGGTTTTAGGCTGTTCGATATATAGGATCATGTCATCTGCAAACAGGGACAGTTTGACTTCATCTTTTCCAATCTGGATGCCCTTTATTTCCTTCTCTTCTCTGATTGCTCTGGCTAGTACTTCCAACACTATGTTGAATAGGAGTGGTGAGAGTGGGCATCCTTGTCTAGTGCCTGTTCTTAAAGGAAAAGCTTTCAGCTTTTCCCCATTCAGGATGATATTGGCAGTGGGTTTGGCATATATGGCTTTAATTATGTTGAGATACTTTCCCTCTATACCTAACTTATAGAGGGTCTTTGTCATGAATGAGTGCTGAACTTTATCAAATGCTTTTTCAGCATCTATAGAGATGATCATATGGTCCTTGTGTTTGAGTTTATTAATATGGTGTATCACATTTATTGATTTGCGTATGTTGAACCAACCTTGCATCCCTGGGATGAATCCCACTTGATCGTGATGAATAATTTTTCGTATGTGTTGCTGTATTCTGTTTGCTAGTATTTTAGTGAGGATTTTTGCATCTATATTCATCAAGGATATCGGCCTGTAGTTTTCTTTTTTGGTTATATCTTTACCTGGTTTTGGTATCAGGATGATGTTTGCTTCATAGAATGAGTTTGGGAGATTTGCGTCCGTTTCAATCTTTTGGAATAGTTTGTAAAGAATCGGTGTCAATTCCTCTTTGAATGTTTGGTAAAATTCTGCTGTGAATCCATCTGGTCCAGGGCTTTTCTTTGTTGGGAGCCTTCTGATAACAGCTTCAATCTCCTTTATTGTTATTGGTCTGTTCAAATTTTCTACGTCTTCACGGTTCAGTTTTGGGAGCTTGTGTGTGTCCAGAAATTTATCCATTTCCTCCAGATTTTCAAATTTGTTGGCGTATAGTTGTTTATAGTAGTCTCGAATGATTGCTTGTATTTCAGATGAATCAGTTGTAATATCGCCTTTTTCATTTCTAATTTTTGTTATTTGAGTCTTCTCTCTTCTTTTTTTTGTTAGCCATGCTAATGGTTTGTCAATTTTATTTATCTTTTCAAAAAACCAACTTTTTGATTTGTTGATCTTTTGAATTGTTTTTTGGTTTTCAATTTCATTCAGTTCTGCTCTGATCTTAATGATTTCTTTCCGTCTGCTAACTTTAGGATTGGATTGTTCTTGTTTTTCTAGTTCTTTAAGGTGAAGTGTTAGGTTGTTCACTTGCCATCTTTCCATTCTTCTGAAGTGAGCATTTAATGCAATAAATTTTCCCCTCAATACTGCTTATGCAGTATCCCACAGGTTTTGGTATGATGTATCATTGTTTTCATTAGTTTCAATAAACTTTTTGATTTCCTGCTTGATTTCTTCTTGGACCCATATGTCATTAAGTAGAATGCTGTTTAATTTCCATGTGTTTGTATAGTTTCCAGAGTTTTGTTTGTTATTAATTTCTAGTTTTAATCCATTGTGGTCTGAGAAGATACATGGGATAATTGATTTCCATATGTTGATTGATTCTTGCATCCCTGTACTGAATCCACTTGATCCTGGTGAATAATCTTTTTGATATGCTGCTGGATTTGGTTTGCCAGTATTTTGTTCAGAATTTTTACATCTATATTTAGATATAATATATACAGTTTTCTTCCTTGGTCATGTTTTCTTTTCCTTGTGTGTCCTTGTCTGGTTTTCGTATTAGGGTAATACTGGCCTTGTAGAATAAGCATGAAAGAATTCCCTCCTGCTGATTTTTGGAAATAATTTGAGAAGAATTGGTATTAGTTCTGTAAACACAGCCAGGGATAGGAGAGGGCCATGGGCCTCAGCCACACTTCTCCAACCACTGCACCACAGCCAGTGATGAATACTGAGCTGCCACTGGACGCTCAGTGCTCCCAAGTTGGGGCAGCGGGAGGCCAAGAGCTTCAGCCACACACCCTGATATCTGCATCCAGCCCAACAATGACTGAGCCAATGCTGCAAGCCCCTGTTCTACCCTGCCATAATTGTGGGGGGGGCCACAGGCCTCAGTCATGCCCCCTCCCTCCTTCTTCCACCCCATTTCACTAGCCTTCCCTTCTCCGCTCCCCCCCCCACAACTGCTTCACAACATCTTACAATGTAAAAAAGATAATATTAATAAAGAAAAAAAGAAACTCTGAGGAGGGAAACCTAGGCAAAAGTGATGTTCAAATTTCCAAGTAATTCCAATGGTATGTACAGCCACAATGTAGAATCACAAGTTTATAACAGAGATTCTCGAAGAGTGTTCCCTGGATGGACAGCATCAGCCTCACCTGGAACGTGTGAAAAATGTTGATTCTCAGACCGTGCCCCAAATCTGCTGGGTCAGAAACTCATAGGTGGGGCCTGGCTATCTGTATTTTAATGAGTTCTAAGGTATGCTGATACTCAAGCCTGAGAAACATTGGTTTAAAGGTTTCTAGGCACACATTCTCTAAGGGGTTTTTCGTTTGTTTGTTTCTTTGTTTCCTGCTCTCCGGTCCTCAGTGACGAAGGTTTGAGTTCTTCATACTCCTCAATTTGTGTCATATGATCATCAGTGGCTTGTTTTCTTCCTATTGTTTTAAACATTTTATCACATTCAATCCTTTAATTTTCTCAACGAGACTGTAATAGAGGTACATTCACCTTGTGTGTGTTTGTATGGATTAAAAAACTGAGCCTCCGGAAGAATCATTTCTGGAGTGAAGGCTTCTTCTACTGAATCTTGGGTCTACCACCCTGTAGTCTGCCTTTGAAAATGACCAATAAAAATACAAATGAGCAGATCCTTAAGCTGTTGACAGTCAACCTTTCCGCTGACATTACCTGTGAATAGAAGGCTGAAAAGCAGGACCAAAGGCTATGTGAACTGATTGTGGAGGGCCCCTCTGACACAGAAGACCAGGCACTATGGGAGCAGGGTTACTAGGGGCACCAAAGGAACAAATGGAGCAGGTGCTGTTCCCAGCAGCCTCAGACCCTATGGCTCCCATCGCCAGGCAAAACAGTGTTCAGTGTTCTCTGAAGGAAGGTCATCCCTTGGGGGAAAGGCTTTTGGAAAAATGCCTGTTGAGATTTGTGGCACAATTTGGGAGAATGGCCACTGCTGGACAGTAGTGTTACAAGCAGAGCAGAAGGGCTCCTTTATTAGCTGCAGTAAATGGAAAATGAACATAGAAATGTCTAATCAGTAGTGTTTGTGGGCTGTGGTTCCTTTGTTAAAAGAGTCTTGGGAATGGACCATTAAATTTCTCCCTATCTATATTAAAAAAATTTTGATTATGTCAGTTTTCTTTTCATGTTTACCTGGTAGAGGCTACATCCACATCACAGCATTTTGGCAAAAAATAAAATAAAAAAATATGTATGTAAGGGGTCTTCAAAATGTTCATGAACAGATTTGTGTTATCTGTTAATTACATTTTTCTGTGAACTTCAAGTTGAGGCTTTTAGATATTTGAGTTTCTAAATTTTAGACCCTGAAAGGAATTAAGTTCTTGATAAAAAAAAGTTATTAAAATTTGTCTTACAGTAGGTAATGGACTTAATTTAGGCACAATATGAGTGATCAGGATGATTACCTGTAAGAAATGTGTCAAACTCCTAATCATTTTGAATCACCAAGTTATTTTAACATTCATTGCAGTCCAGTAAGGCAAGTTCTATTCTTATTCTCCTAAAAATAACTAAGGTTTGCACAAAGAGGTGGAGTAACCTGCCTTGACATGGTGAAGGAAGGAGACACAGGCATCCTGGTCTAATCTCACCACTGATTTTAATGCCAGCTTCAAGTGTTCCAGGCTAGTGAGACAAAATAGAGGGGCATTTATTCTGTAAATAATTATAGCTGAATAAAGGTTAATTACCTCTTGGTGTGTGAAATGAATAAAACGGTTTCTCAATAGTTTAAAGAGAGATATGTAGTGAATATCTCTGTGTCTGTGTCTATGCTGGTTGACTCTTTTTTAAAAGTTTATTTAGTTATTAATATTATTTCTTTACATTCTATGATGTTGTTGTGGAACAGTTGTGAGGAGGGGGAGAAGGGAAAAGGGGAAGGAAATAGGGTGGGGAAAGGGGAAAGAGGAGAGGCTGGGATGAGGCCTGTGGCACCTCCCCTCATTCCTGCAGGGGAGACTAGGGGGTTTCCAGCAGTGTCTTGGTGATTGCTAAGCTGGGAGCAGATGTCAGGAGAGTGTGGCTGAACACTTCGCTCCCCTACCCCATAAGCTTGGGAGATCAGGGCTCTTCTTGCGGTGGCTCAGTGCTCATCAGTGGGCTGATTGATGGTGTTGGAGGGGGCATAGCTGAGGCCCTTGGCCCTCCACCACCCTGGCTCGGGAGAGCCCAAGGTGATTCTTGCAGTGGCTTGGTGATCATCGCTGGGCTGGTTGTGGGTGTCAGGGGAGTGTGGCCAAGTCCCAAGGCCCACCATCACCCCAGCTCAGGAGAGCCTGGGACATATCCTGTGGCAAATTAGTGGTTGTTGCTGGGCTGTTTGTTGGGACTGGGGGACATGGCTGAGGCCCCCAATGCTCCCTCCTCCCTGGCTTGGAAGCCCAGGGAATTTCAGTCCTTCTAGGTTTTTTCGGTGTTCTTTGGTGATGTGAGAATTTTACTAGATAATACCAAACTTTGTCTCTGGTCTGTGGGTATTTTGTTTTTTCTTCCAGTTCTGTGTATATGCTGTTCCTACCACTTAAACTCTGCACTGGAACTAATTTGTTGTCCTTTGCTTACTTCTCAAGTGGTAGAACTTTCTGTGGGGACCAGCACTTGAGCTCTGTGATTGGGCTAAATTGCTGCTTTGCTGCTGATTCCCTGGGGAAGGCTTTTTGTGCAGCTCAGGTTGTAATGGTTGACTTTATAGGTACTTGACCCAGTACCTCTGGGTTGTGTGGAAACTCTGGTCTGGGCCTGAGTCTTTTCAGCAAACTGCACCCCTTGCAGTGCTATATTCCTGACCAGTCTCCACTGAGTGGTCCTGTGAGGACTGGGGTGGGCAGATCAGCTGTCCATGCTCTGCCCCAGTGTTCTCCAGGTAGGCCCATCTCCCCACCACCTGTGCTCCAGACACCTCCCATGGGGCAGACCATGTGCCAGTCCTTTGCGATGATTCACCAGCCTCTGAATGGCTCCTTTTATCAGCTGTTCTGGCTCATTGCTCCTGTGTGGGTCCATGGGAACCCTATTAGTAGTCTTGCTGTCCTGGGGGCCACCAAGGCCCTCTTCATCCATGCAGCCTCCAAGAAAATTCATCCAAAGGGCACAGCTGCAGTTTGGGCCAGCTCCTGCTCTGTGTGCTCACCAGGTCTAGCCTTGAAGCATGTGGGACTCGAAATGGTAGGAGCAGTTCTTTCTTTCATCATGGCATCTCCTGCTTCATATACTCCATAGGTCTCTCCTCCTCTTCGTCTGATCCCTAGCAGCCCCAGCTTGGCTGTTGTTGCTTTTTAATAGTCATAAATTGTTTGATTTGTGGGAGAGAGTGGCGCTGGTGACTGTCTATTCTGCCATCTTGACTGGAAGCCCCTAAAAAATTATGTTGGTTGACTTTCACTTAGTGCCTTTGTTCAGGGGATAAACCATGTTGCTTTATAAATTGAAGTAATAGTCATAGTTAGTTGACTTATTACTTATATTCATGTTATTTCTGAAGTTCTATATCAACTAGCAATTATAAGATGATAACTACAAAATTTTCTATGTTCTAAATATTAGCCTATATCACTTGCTAAAGAAAGAACCAATTTATGGCTGTGATAAGATTTTGCACCCTGTGAAATAAACCAGAATTGTTACTGAGAAACCAAGATACAGAATATGCATGATGCGTCCCTCAATTAAACTTGTCTGTGCTGTCTGACTAAATGTTCAACATTGCTCATTTTTTTCCTCCTCTCTGCTTCTTCTTGCTTGGCAAAACTTTAGTCAGCCTTCTGCTTTTCCTATGGGCCTGTGAACTTCAGCTTGCCCTCAAGCCTGAACAAGCACTAATGCAGAAAACATGTCAGCTTATACCAATCTTGTCTAGATTGGGTTGTTGTAGTTTTCCATTGAATGGTATCATTGTTGTGTCTTTAATGGAAGTATTTCTCCCTTTGGCACTCAGACCTCTAGGGGAGCAAAATTTTTTTGCTGGATGTGAAAAAGGGGGTCAATAGAGGTAATAGTGACTTGTGCTACTCTTAGTTTTACCACTTGATTCCTGGACTGATGAGTCCTGGCTATGGGAGAAACAGCACCATATATTGGATGCTGAGTCAGGGTCTGTGCATCCTTCTGCTGAACTTTGTCCCAGTTGTGAAAGCTAATACCACTTATTGGTATTACCAGTAATACTAGTACCACTAACACCTGATACTGTAAATGACTTTTCAAAAGGCCATTTCAGCATTCTGTCAAGCCCGCTGCTCCAGCATGGTTGGAAATATGATAAGATGAGTGGGTTTTATGAGCATAAGCCCACTGCTACACTTAATTTGTTGTGAAGGGTGTTTCTTTGATCAGAAGCAATGCTATGTGGAATGCTGTAATAGTGGATAAGGCATTCAGTAAGTCTACAGATGGTAATTTTGGAAGAAGCACTGCATGCTGGGAAGGCAAATCTATATGTCTATTTCAGTAACAATAAACTCTATTATGGAAGTGGTTCAATATGATCAACTTGCCACCAGGTGGCTGGTTGACTTCCCTAGGAAATGGTGCCATATCAGGGGCTGTCTTGATCCCTGCTGCTGGCAGATTGGGCAATCAACAGTTGCCATAGCCAGATCAGCCTTTGTTAGTACAAGTCTATGTTGTTGAGCCCATGCATAACCTCCATCCTTGCCACCATGGCCACTTTGCTCATGAGCACACTGGGCAGTGACAGAAATGGCTGGAGAAAGAGGTTGACTAGTATCCACAGAACGAGTCATCCTATCCATGTGATTATTAATGTCCTTCTCTGCTGAGGTCATGCTTTGGTAAGCAGTCAAATAGGACATAAATATTTTCAGTTTTTTTATATCCAAAGAAGTATATCCACATACCTCTTCCGCTTTCTTGTTACCTATTTTCTTTTTTTAATTGACACATAATTGATTATACAGGTTTGTGGGCTACAGAGTTGAATATTAATACCTATGTCCAATATGTGATCAATCAGGATAATACATATATTCATCATTACAAAATGTAATCATTCTTAGTGAAATTTTACCAATTTCTTGCCAACCACCAGTCCTCCTCCCCTTTCCTACCTTAGGTGGCCTCAATTTTGTTCTCTCCAAATGGAAAGCTCAACATATTCTTATGATATATCTTCCTTTCTTTCTTTTTTCCTTATCTGTTAATTTTTTCAGCTCCCACTTATGAGTGAAGACATGCAGTATTTCTCTTTCTGTGCCTGGCTTATTTCACTTACCATAATTTTCTCCAAGTACATCCATGTTGCTGTGAGTGGTAGAATTTTATTCTTTCTCATGGCAGTGTAGTATTCCATTGTGTAAAAACACCACAATTTCCTTATTTAGCCATCCATTAATGGACATTTAGGCCAGTTCCATCTCTTGGCTATCATATCTAGAGCTGTGATGAACATGGGAGAGCAGGTATCCCTTCGACGTGATGGTTTCCCTCCCTTTGGGTATATACCCAGCAGTAGGATTGCTGGATTATGTGGCAGTTCTATCTGTTATTAAGGAAACTCCATACTGTTTTCCATAATGGCTGTACTAATTTATAGACCCACTACCAGTGTAAGAGGGTTCCCCTTTCTCTGCATCTTCACAAACATTTGTTATTCTGTCTTTCTGATAATAGTCAAACTGGGGTGAATGATATCTCAATGTGGTTTTGAGTTCTGTTTCCCTGCTGTTGGTGTGTCAGATCACTATATCAGATATATGGTCTGCAGATATTTTCTCCCATTCTGTAGGTTGTCCCTTCATTCTGTTGATTGTTTCCTTGGCTTTGAAGAACGTTTTTAGTTTGATGTCATCTCATTTGTCTACTTTTGCTTCTGTTGCCTGTGCTTTGGGATCATATACAAAAAATCATTTCCCAAACAAATGTTGTGAAGCTTTCCTCCTGTTATCTTCTGGTAATTTTACAGTTTCTGGTCTTACAATTAAGCCTGTAGTCAGTTTTTAGTGTTTTTGGCAGGTGGTATAAGAGGAGAGTCTAATTTCTTTCCTCTGCTTATGGATAATCAGTTGTCCCAATACCATTTATTGAAGAGATTGTTCCTTTTCCCACTGTGCGTTTTTGGCAAGTTTGTTGAAAAATCAGTTAACTGTAAATGCTGACTTTATTCTGGGCTTTCTATTCTGTTCTACTAGTCTAAGTGTCAGTTTTTGTGTCAGTGCCATGCTGTTTTGATTACTGTAGCTTTGTAGTATATTTGGAATTAAGTAATATGATTCCTCAAAAAGATCATTGTCATTTTGCTCAAGGTCGTTTTGGTTATCAAGGGTCTTTTGTGGTTCTATATGAATTTTAGAATTTTTTTTTCTATTTCTGTGAAAAATGTCAATGAAATTTTGGTAGAGAATGCATTGAATGTGTAGATTACTTTGGCATTACGGACATTTTAACAATACTGATTCTTCAGATTCACAAAGATGGGATATCTCCATTTATGTGTCATCTTCAGTTTCTTTCATCAGTGTTTTATAGTTTTCAGTGTACAGGTATTTTACTTCTTGGATAAATTTATTCCAAAGTTTGTTTTTGTTTGTTTGAGTTTTTTTGGTAACTATTGTAATGGATTGTTTTCTTGATTTCTTTTTTCAGATAGTTTGTTGTTAAGTATAGAAATACTACTGATTTTTGTATTTTAATTCTATATCCTGCAACTTTCCTGTATTAATTTGTCCATTCTAACAGTTTTTTGGTGGCGCCTTCAATGTTTTCTGTATGTAAGAAAATATCATATGCAAATAGGGACAGTTTCACTCCTTCCTTCTCAATTTGGAAGACTTTCATTTTATTTTTTCTCTTGCCTAATTGCTCTGGCTAGGACTTTCAGTACTACGTTGAACAGAAGTGGTGAGAGTGGACATTCTTGCCTTGTTTCTGATCTTAGAAGAAGCTTTCGACTTCTCCCCATTCAGTATGGTGTTAGCTGTGTGTTTGTCATATATGGCCTTTATTGGGTTAATGTACGTTCTTTCTATACCTAATTCGTTGAGAGTTTCTATCATGAAAGTTTGCTGAATTTTGTTAAATGTCTTTAAGTTGATCATATGGTTTTTGTCCTTTATTATGCTAATGTGATATATCACATTTATGTATTGAACCAGAACCATTCTTGCATCCCTGGAATAAATCCCACTTCATGGTGAATGATCCTTTTAATGTGTTGTTGAATTCACTTTGGTAGTATTTTGTTGAGAACTTTTGCATTTGTGTTCATTAGTGATACCAGCCTTAATTTTCTTTTCTTGAAATTTCCCTTTCTGGCTTTGGTATCAGGATAATGCTGTCCTTGAAAATTAGTTTGGAAATATTCCTACCCCTTCAGATTTTTGAAAGACTTGAGAAGGACTGGTATTAGTTCCTTAAATGTTTGGTGGAATTCAGCAGTGAAGCCTTTCTGGTCCTGGATTTTTCTTTCATGGAGACTTGTGTTTTCTTTATTTGATGTGACACGTTGTAATTGTACGTACTTATGAGGTAAAATCTGATGTCTGGATCCATATAAAAATTGTATAATGATCATGTCAAGGCAGTTAAATATCAGTCACCTCATGCATTTAACATTTATTGTAGGGAAAATAGTCAAAATTCTCTTCTTTAGTTATCAAGCTATATACAAATCTTAACTATTAACCACAGTCACCCTCTGTGCAATAGAACAGGAGAAATTATTCCTCCTATTTAATTGTAATTTAAATTATACTTAATTTAATTGTAATTTAATTGTATCCTTTGACCATCTTCTCCCAGTTTTTCCTTTCCCTTTCACCTCCCCAGTCTCTGCTAACCAGTGTTCTAGTCTTTGTATCTATAATATCAACTTTTCTTTTACACGGGAGACTTTTTATGACTGATTCAATCTCCTTCTATCAGTCTGTTCACATTTTCAATTTCTTTAGGATTCAGTTGTTTAGGTTGTATGTGTCTAGGAATTTATCAATTTATTTTAGGCTGTCCAGTTTCTTGGTGTATAGCTGTCCATACTGTCTTCTGATTTTTTGTAATTCTGTAGTATCAGTTGTAATTTCTCCTCTTTCATTTCTGATTTTATTTGTCTTTTCTCCCTATGTTATTATATTTAAAGTTTTGTTGATTTAGTTTAGCCTCCCCCCAAAATCCCAAGTCATACATTTCTCAAATATTGGACTGTTTCATTTTACCAATTTGCAAGAGAAGAATAATGTCTAAACAAAAAATACAAAAGCAGACGCAAAATCAATGAGGTGTTTTCTTACGATCTCTTTAGCTAGTTCAGTTGCCTGGACTATGGCTGCATGTTAAAATCACCTGGGAGAGTCTATAAGAAGACACCTGTCCCAGGTCTCACCCCTACACATTTAGATTTAATTAGTCAAGAGCAAACCCTGCATGAGTATTTTTTAAGCTGCCTTGTGAGTCTCATGTGCAGCTGTTGTTGACCCAGTTCATTCCCTCTTAAGTATGTTTGTTTTATTCATTTCCTGTGAACATCACTTCTGCCTCATGGAAACAAAAACTTTCTGTATGTCATCTTTTGAGTCTTTAAGATTCAAGTAATAAGCCCATTGCAATCTTGTGTTAGGTATTCCAAATCAAATGAAAATGCCATTTTTAGTTGTCCTTAAGATTTTTTGCATGGATGAGTGTTAGCATTCCAGCTTCCGTTGCCACTGGCCTAGCCAAGCTTTCAGATTTGTCCTTTGCTCTGTGGTTCACTTCCATCTATTGCATATCCTTTTCTACTCTAAGGTTGTCTGCGTGCCTTAGTGACATCACTGTCTCGTATTGAAAGTTCCCTCCTCCCCCAAAACTTAATCCCCACTGTGACTGTTAAGAGGGTGGGAAATCCTAATATGGTAATTGAAAGGTGGGGCCTTGAAGAGGTGATTGGATTGTGAGAACTGCGCCTAGTGAATGGATTAGTAATTCTGGTCAGGGACATGGATCTGAGGGCTTTAAAAGGAAAACACCCAAGGAGCTCTCTCACTCACTCTGCTCTGCCATCTGCCATGTGAGAACCCTGTGTCACTGTTACCACCATTAAGGTCTTCACCAGATGTGTTCCCTCATGTTTGGACTTTTCAGCTTCCAAAACTGTAAGCAATAAATTTTGTTATCCTATCCTATAAATTACCCAGTTCCAAATATTTTATTATGAACAACAGAATGGACTAATACAGTTACCTTTGTTTCTTCTGTCTCCTCCATTTTCTTTCCTGTTGCTATCACTAATGAGGGTGGTGCTATTCTACTTTGAGAGTGTTCTATCACCACCATCACAAAGACCTTTGTAGTGTCCTTGAGCCACAGAGTCAACCTTTTCTTGCCTTTGTTGTTTTTGAAATCTGCTTCCCTAAAGTACAGGAAAGAGTATATGGCTAAACCCTATATCCTGCTTTTGCAAAGTCCTTAAATTCTTACAAGATTCTAGTGACTTTGATTTCATTATCAATGTAAAAATGAAGTCTAGGAGAGTAGCTTGCTTTTTTTTCTTTCCTGTGGCTTCTGAAAAATAAAATTACCAATGAAGTCTGTTAGGAATATATCAGATGCTGTTTGTTTTGTAAGTTTTAAATTATGAGACACCTGTGGAGGGTAGATATGACAGTCATTTAATCAGGGGGGAGCCCTGTAATACTTCTAAACATCCTACAGTGCACAAGACAGCCCCCACAAAGAATTACCCAGCCCAAAGTGTCAATAGCGCTGCAGTGGAGAAAGCCTGTCTGGACAAATAAAATGGTACACTATAGTATGGGGTATAGACATCAGTATTTTGGAGCTTCCCAGGTGATTCCTATGTATACGTAAATCAGGGAACCTTGGCATTCATTTTGCAATCTCATATGTGTAAAATTTCGACTCATTATTGTTTTTTGTATGTTTCCCTGATGTGAGATGTTTAGCTTCCTTTCATATATTTCATTCAGATTTTACATCTGTGAGTTGCCTACTCATACACTCTGCCCATTTTTCTGTTGAATCTTTTCGTCTTATTTGTAAAATGTCTCTGTCTATACTTTTTTATATGTGTGTGTAATAGAGGGTCTGAACCCTTGACCTTGGTTTTACCAACACCACACTCTAACCAACTGAGTTAACAAGGCAGCCCCAATATTCTTGGTACTAATCTTCTATATGGGCAATCAATGTAGTCAATTGTATCCATTTTTACCGAATACTTTGTGTGTGTGTGTGTGTGTGTGTGTGTGTGTGTGTATTATTTAAGAAAACCTTCCTTACCCTGATGCTGCAGTCTTATGTATTTTAAGAGTATCATAAGGGGGGTAGTTTTATTCTTCTGCATAATTTCAGGTATAGAACTCATTTTATCTCTTCCTTTATGGATAACTAATTTCCCTAGCACCAGCTATTCAAAAGTCTTGTTCTTTCTCCACATGTTGATGGTATAGTGACCATAGGTCAAGCTGTCATATATTGCTAAGTCCATTTCTAGGCACTTTAATCCACTGGCCTCTTTGTATATTTTGACACTAATACACACTTATATGAATAAAAATAGCTTTATAGAAAGTCTGATCTGATAATAAAAATCCTCTCATTTTTACCTCTTAAACTGGCTCGTCTGTTGGCACTTCGTGTTTCCAAGTGAGTTAAGGTTAGCTAATCAAGCTTCATAGAAAACTTCAGCGGACACTGCAGTGGTCCCCATAATCAATTTTTCTTTCCTCTTGGGTACACAGCTGGACCAAATCTCCCAGCTGTATAGCTGGTATTAGTCACTGTTATGTGAGCAGTAATACTCCATACCACTTCCAGGCTGGCCTATAAAATCCTCCGTGAGTGATACTCCTCATTCCTTTTCCTTTTGGATAGATGCAGATAAGCTCAGAGATCTTGCTACCTACATGTTGAGGACATGTGTCTATAAGATGGAAGGATCCTGAGTCACTGTTAAGAGGAACAGTCATTTTGCACATAACGTGAATAAGAAATAGACTTATATTGTGTTATGTCACTGCTGTTTAACCTTTTATCATGGTAATTAATGGTCCTCAAATGAACACAAAAGTTTTGTGGGGTTTTAGTAGGAATTGCAGTAGATGGAGGAAAATTGCTAAAGTTACAACAGCAAGTCCTCTCATCTATGAATAATTGTCTACCTCTCTATTGATTATTTTGTCCTTCATGACTTTAAATAAGATTCTTTTATCCCCATGAAAGTCCTGTATATCACTTTTTAGATTTATTCCTTGGACAGTTACTCATTGTCATATCATTGCAAATGGCATATTTTTTTAAACAGTTTTTTAAAAGTTGTCACTGTTGTATAGGAATGTGTAAGGTTTTATTTTAAACATCTTTATTGAGGCATAGTTTATATACTATAAAATTCATTCATTTAGAGCATATGGTTTAGAGAGTTTTAGTAAATTATATAATTGTGGGACTATGACTGCATTTCCAGTTCTAGAATATGCCTATCATCCCTGTTTCTTTGTGCCCATTTACAGTTATTCCCCACTCCCACTCCTATCACCATTCAATCACTGCTCTGTTTCATGGAATTATGACTATATAGCCTTCTATGCATTTTCTTCAGACACAATCGTGTTGCCTTTGAGAAATTATTGTCTGGCTTCTTTTTAGTTCTTCCAACTTTAATTTCTTTTCATTCTTTTTGTTTAGTGGTTACTCTTAAATTTTTAACATATATATGCAAAATCTAAAGGTAATAAATGACCCATAATAAACAAAGACATTAAAAAGCTTTAGCCCTAATTATCCCTCTCCTACTTTACATGTTATATGTGAACCCATAATATAGACATTAAAAATTAAGATCAGTGCTGGCTTAGATTCACCCACCTGCATGTTAATTTTCTTGTTCATCCTTGCTTCTGGATCCAACTCCATTCTGGGTTCAATTATTTTCTTTACCAAGTGTCTCTTTTATATTAGTTCTTGGTCTGAAACTGTCTTCGTTTTGTCTTTATTCTTGAGTGATCAGTTAGTAGATATAGAAATTACTGATTGATCACTAGTTTCAGAACTTTGGAGATATTATTTTACTGTTTTTGCTTTTTGTTGAGAAGCCTGGGGTCTGTTAGTCTAATTGTAGATCCTTAATCTTTAATTTCTGTTTTTTCTCATTTCCTTAAAGAAGTTTCTTCGTATCTGAGGTTCCTGCATTGTCATCTGACATGCCTTGGTGTGAACGCATTTTTAGTTAGTGATGGAGTTTGGCTGTGTTGTCCCCTCCAAAACTCATGGAAATTTGATTTTCAATGTGACAGTATTGGAAACTGATTGAGTCATGGGGGTGGATCCCTCATGAACGGATTAATGCTCTCCATGGGGAAAGGGGGATTAATGAGTGAGTTCTTGCTCTCTTCGTTCCCACAAGAGCTCATTGCTTGAAAAGACCCTGGCACCTTCTCTCTCTCTCTCTTGCTTCCTCTCTCTTGCTTCCTCTCACCATGTGATCTGCTTGTACCTGCCGGCTGCTGCCACTTTTCCGCCATGAGTAGAAGCAGCCTGAGGCCTGTGCCAGATGCGGCTGTCCCAGAATCGTAAGCCAAATAAACCTCCTTCTTTTATAAATTACCCAGTCTCAGGTTTTTCTGATGTAGCAACACAAAATGGACTAAAACGGCCTACTCTGGACTCAATTATCTTTCTCAATCCAAGGTTTCATATCTTGCACTAATCCTGGAAAAATTTCAACCACACTTCAACTATTGCCTTTCACAATCTATTTTCATGTATTGGGCCTTCTCTCTGTTATCTTCCATGCCTCTAAAATGATATGTCGTGTTTTCAATTCTTTATCTTTCATGCTTTATTTCACACAATTTCTTCAGACTTATCATCCAAGCTTTCCAGTTCTCTCATCATCTGTATCTATCCAGCTGTCTAACCCTACCACACAGTTTTATACTCCAGTGATTACATTTTTCATTGACATTGACATTGCCAAAAGTCCCCTGGGAGAAGAAGCAAAATCACCTCTGATAGGGTCCTGAGTTGAAGATAGTCATTGACCCAGGCATATGAATGCTGTGCTAAATTAAGCCTGTTCAGTTTTATTTGATAAGTTTTTCTCACAGTCCTTTCAACACATCATAACACACATCATCCTGGGTCATTGACTACATCTAGCCCAGTGGTTCTCAGTGAGGGGCAATTTTGGAAAAAAGACATTTGGAAAAGTCTAGACATTTTTGGTTGTTACAACTGAGAGGAGAGAAGAGTGCTACGGTCATCCAGTGGGTAGAGGCCAGGGATGCTGCTAAGCATACTACAATTCCCTGTATAGCTTCCTTACCACCCAAAGAACCCCACCCCAAATGTCAATAGTGCTGAGGTTAAGAAATCATGCTCTAACTTAACCAATTATAATGCCTTAAAGATCTCTAAGCTCTATATATGATTATGATATTCTCCTATGTATACATGTGAGCTTATTCTAAACTTTCATTCATCTTGGAGTCAGTTGTGTTTACTGATACATACCTGCATTATACCAGTACTTTCTCTGCCTTTGATTTTGACACAGTGTATGTAGAGAAGATATTTGCCTACAGATTTCAGGAAGTAAAAAGCTTCAAAGAAAGGGATTTACAGATTGGAGCATAAGAGAATATGAGAATAAACTTTAGACACTCCCTGAGAAGCCAGATAAATATATTTTATTTTAAATGAGTAGATGACAACAACATTATGTGTATGTAGGAATTTCTTCAGGAAAGCTATTGGCAGCATTTCCAAAAAGTAAGGGCCCTCAATTCAGACGCTTTCCTCTGAACATTTGGCCACAGCCATGGGTTTCACTTGATTCAGCTGTTTTGTTAAACATGCCTCACAGCAGAACAAGCTGGCACTTACTAGTGAGAGTGTGGCAGTTATGATTCCTAGTGGAAACACATAGGTGAAGTGTTTCTTTGTTAGGCTTTCTTTTTCAACAGGAAAGCTAAGTGGAAAGTCAAGGGTGGTTTGGCCATAAAAATCCACGGCGAAATTCCAGGTCACTGTACCAGCCGTACAAACACAGCTGAAGAAAAGAAAGAAGGCAGAGATGTTGTAATAGGACTGGATAAAATCTGGGTATGGGGCCTTGATCCAGCTGATCCAAAAGGCTGTTGAGCTGAAAATCAGGACTGATGACTTCATAAAATTAGCCAACAATATCAGGTCCCGCCCATACTTAATTTCAGTCGAAATGGCCCAGGTTTCGTTGATAGTGCTGTGCATTGGAAAATCAACCATTGAACCAGAGATGTTAAAATTTTGAAAATAAAAAGCTTCCCAAAGTCCAGTGAATACGACGTGAACAACCTTGCTGTCAAATTCCCATACGCGCCAGGATCTGCTCTTAGCTAGGGTTATACCAAAAACCCATGACATGTAACTAAAGAGGAGGCCTATCAGTTTGAAGAGCAGCTGCTTCATTTCAGAGAGACTGAAGATGAGGTAGGATCATCATGAAGTCAAGCCAGGAACACCAAGGAGGAGAAAAAAAAAAAATGGTATCAGCCATGGTTTAGAGAGAGCCAAATATTTATGTCAGCCTTCTTGTCTGAAAGTATTAAGTATTCTGTACACATACTGGCCTTCAATTCATGTTCTAAATATTTTAGATAAGAATAAAACAATCCATGACCATGGTGGCAATATCAAATTGTAAGGCATTTTTTGGAGGACAATTTGCCAATATCTTTCAAAATTTGAAATATTGTATGTTTTTAATGAAAACGTGCATAGTTTTATAATGAAAAATGGAATGAACATCATGACCTCAGAGATCTACATGTTAAGCACAACAAACCACATCTACTTACATTTCTTACCCATCACTTGCTCACAATTTCACTTGTAGATATTAGCTTCTTTGGGGTACAACTTTTTTTTTTTTTTTTGCTGCTGGTTACAGGTATCCGAACCCCTGACCTTTATCAACACCACGCTCTAACCAACTGAGCCTAATGGCCAGCCTGCAACTTTGAAATATCCTGATGTATTTTACCTAAAGCATATCTTCTGTGAAGCAAAATTTACATCATGAACCAACTTATTTGGATCTCTTGTCAGTTCACTTCAAATGTTGGGAATAATTGGCAAGGACAATCAGAAGATTATACCCCTAGGGCATCCCCCGGTGGTTCTGCAGAAAGAAGTGAGGTAGGATCTGCTCAGTGACCAGGTGTGTGGATAATGTAGGCAACTGCCCATGAGGAGGACTTCAGCAGCCTCTAAACTATATCTTCTTGCTGGGAAACCTGATATTTCGAACACTGTATTCCACTGTCCCCCGGTCTCCTTTCTAATTACATTAAGGCAGCAGTTTTACTACTCAGCAAGACACTCTAGCACAGTGGGTTTGGGCTTGACTGCAGGGTGACTAACTCACTATCCATGAATACTTCCTTGCCAGTGGAGGTCTGAGGGAGTGGCGAGAGGATCAATGAGCTTTGATGGAAGTATCAGGATGGGGATCTTGGAGTCAGCAGCAAAATGTGCCAGCTCAGGGACCGCTGTGGTGCTGTCCATGCAGAAACCAGTGGGATGGGTACAGATAAGTTTTTCCTGAAGACCAAATTGGAAAGACTCATATACTTCATTTAAAATTTTTACCCATAAGCCTTGAACAAGAATTCACACATTCAGAAGATTGTTAAGTACTCTTCATAGCAGTAGGAAATTTTGAACCGAAAGGGTAAATGTCCACAGAGAAAGAAATGAGCCCTCTGCAGTGAAAGAGGGACTGTTAGGGAGAGTTCGGGCTCTGAACACAGGCCAACAAATCCCTGACTCTCACATAATGTTGCTTCCATGCTTGCCCTATGCTTTGTATAGATCAAGCCCTATTCCAAACACTTTATGAGTTCTAATAACTTCAGTTCTCATGACAGCCCAATGATACCCATACAATTGTGATCCCCATTTTATAGATGAGGGAGCTGAGCCCAGATGAACATGGCAAAGCTAGACTCCCAAGTCCTCACTGGCAGATGCAGTGCTTTCTGGCCCTCTCCACAGTGGATGGCATTTATTCACATCAAAAGAGTATCACAAAATAGACAAATCTCGTGTCACTTATAATAACAGCCATCTATGGCCTTCTCTGTGTCCTGTAAAAAGATAAAAGTGACCCTCAAATGATACCAGCATATGAGAAAGTGCAAATGCACACTCACTTCCTTGTCTCCTTTATCCATCTGACTAAAGACCCTTTAAAAGCTGTTACTTTTATTTAAAATAATAATAATAATAATAATAATAATAATAATAAATATATACACACATATATATATGTTAGTGAGGATGTGGAGGTTGCTGTGCACTGCTGGCAGGAGTGTGAAATGGTGCAGCTGCTGTGGTGAATGGTCCAGCAATTCCTCAAAAGCTGAAATCTAGAGCCACCACATGACCCAGCAACCGCACTGTTGGTGCACAGTGCAGAGAGGTGCAGTTGCCCCTGAGGGGCTGTCTGCAACCCCATGCTCACTTCACCATTCACAATAGGCAAAATTTGGGACCAACCAAATGTCCATCAATATATGACTAGCTAAACAAAAGTGGTCTACACATACATGCAGTGGAATATTATTCAGCCTTACAAGGAGGGAAATTCTGACCATGCTACAATGAGGATGGACCTTGAGGACATTATGCTGAGTGAGAAGAGCCAGGCACAAAAGGACAAATACTGTCTGATTCCACTCATATGAGGTACCCAGAGGAGTCAGATCTATGGAGACAGTAAGTTGAATGGTTGTTGCCAGGGACTACAGGAGGCAGGAACTGGGAACAGAGTTTCAGCTGGGGAAGATGAAAAAGTTCTGGAGGTGATGGAGGTGATGGTGGCACAGCCACTAAACGTAGACCTAAAAATGGTTAAGATGGTAAATTCTATGTTACATATGTTTACCACAATAAAAAAGTATCACCAAAGGTAGATACCGTATGAAGAGAGAAGATGTGTTCAATTTTAGAGGAATGACACCCTGTGGTTGGCGATACTATCACTTGTGTTTCTCAGACACGAATCAACCATTGACTTTCCCAAACTCACACTCAGTTGCATGACTGCTGTCATATAACGTGAGCTGTGATGATGGACATGACATAACCCAGAGCTGTTGAGTTATCATTTACGTTCCTAGTGACACTCAGGTGGCCTCAGTTAAAAATGCCAAGAGCACAGAGTCTGGAAGATCATTCTGGAAATGTGGTGATGGTCATTTAAATCAAAATCCAGGTGGCCTGGGCTGACCTGTTTTTGTGGGACGATCCAGTGAAAGCCTTGAACTTCTTTATGGAGACGATGAGATGATTAATCTAAAGTGACTCCCAGGAAGCCTCAAGGATCTCCTTAACTGGGACAAAATGATACACCATGATGGTCTTTCCCACCAAATAAAAAAAGTGAGGAGGGGGACTTCTCAGAAGTACAAATGGCAGTAACTCTCAAGTTGTAATGAAGCAAATCCAAACATTCTCATGTTGCCATGACCACCGGGGCTGGTTGTGGCATGTTACCAGAGGGATGCATATAAAGTGCAGATTCGTCTGATATCCCCTTGAAGTTGAGAAGTCTTTCTAGAACAGAATAATTATTTTTATTATTATTGTTACTTATTTTATTTATTTATTTTTTAGGTCCTGGATCAAATAGTCATTGTAATTTGTGAGTCATAATTTGGAAAACTGTAGGAAGACCCAAAGTGGATTGAAAGATGTTCTGTGACAGGAGCCAGAGGTCTTTGCTAAAGAAGTCTGGGTCACCTGGCATGCACCTTCCTTAGGATTTCTTAAACAAGGAACCATGGTTAGATATTGAGGGTCTGAAATTCATAAGGCACTCATGTGATTTTGTTTTGTTTTGGTGGCAATGATAGATCCCATTCTTCCCCCTCTGTATTTAACTTTAAATATGGTGGTCATCTGATGATGCTTAAGGGTGTAAATGTATACAGTTTTAATTTAATACGTACTGTGGCCAAAATTCCAGAAACTCACACACTAAGCATGGAGTCAAAGTAAACTGGAATAAAGGTGGGCAGAGAGGAGAGAAAAGGGCAGGTGGGAGATAAAAAAAAGAGAGAGAAACCTGCAGTTTGTGTTTTTGTTTTTATATTTTATTCCTTTTTCTTTTAGATTATACTTAGGGTAAAATTTACAAGGAATAAAATATACAAATCTGCAGTGCACAGGTCGATGAATTTTCATATGGGCATACACCCCTGTAACCTTCTCTCAGGTCAAGATATAGAATATTCCTGTCTCCTAAAAACTTCCCTCCTGCTGCTTGCCAGTCCATAGCCACCACTTCCTGCCCTCACCCAGATCTAACCACTATCCTGACTCCTCTTCTCACAAGTTACTTTTGCATGTTTTTGAACATTATACAAATGGAAGCACGCGCCTTGGATCTTTGGTGTCTGGCTTCTTTCATTCAACATAACGCCTTTGAATTTCATCTGTGTTGTTGAGTGTAGCATCACCCAGCTCACTGGTACCATTGCACAGCATTCTGTGGCCTGCACGTCCCAATCTGTGCGTTTGTCCTTCTGTTGAAGAACACTGGGGATGTCTCTGGTTTGGTGCTATTATGAGGAGGAATTTTTGGTATTTTAAAAATAAGCCATATGCTTTCTTCTTAATCCAGTGTTTGCAATCAAAGGTTGGAAGATTGTGCTTCACAGGAATAGGTTTCTGAAAGTACTGCGGCCAAGCGGAAGTCTGGGTGGGCTTTGGACACTTCATGGAGAAACCACACACAACGTTGCTGCTTCCCCTGGTTTTCTCTGTTGGGGTAGCTTCCTTCTTAGAAGAGGAAACAAGAGAATTCTAGGAAATGCAGACAGATGGAGTCTTTTAAGCTAAAAAATATCTTGCCCCACTCTTCCAGAGGAAGCAAACGTGTCCTAAGACACTGAGGTCATCGGGATTATGTGTGGAGCCTACAATGAGAAACACTGGTCATGTGAACAGTGAGTTTCTGGGGCAGAATAGCAGGTCTCTGGTAATGACTGATGATACAATCTCTTGCTTTGGTGTGGAGGGTAGTAACATTAATAAAGCACATGTATTTCACAGGGCCTTAACCTTTAGCCTAGTAGGGCCACAACTCTTACATTAGAAGGACCACAGTCTTTAAATCAAGCCACAGGTTAGTAGGATCTTTATCTTAGTAGGGCAACAGTCCTTAGCTGTTAGAAGAGCCAAAGCCCTTTAGTTTAGGCCATAGCATAGTTGGACCACAGTCCTTAGTTTTAGCATGGACAAAGCCTTGTACTTTGAGGAATAACCTAACCTTTTAGTATTGCACATAGAAATGCTAAGCTTGGGAAAAAAACAGAAAACTTGCACAGGACTGAAAAGTCTCTGGTGTGGATGTGAAAATCATAACAGCAAAAGTGCTTGCTCTAAGGGCAAGATGCCCTTGGTGCAGCTAAACCTAATTATGAAAGAGTGTGTGAGTTAAAAGCTTCAAGGCTGCTCTGCCATTTAGCGGTTGGTTCCACATTTCACCTTCCTAGGAAACTAAGTGTTGCCATAACGATTATCTCATTGGTTCTTTTGAAAGTCAAATAGCTTAGTTTTATGACTCCTTTGATGGTAAATTGCATAAACTGTTTTTAAGTTGCACCTACTTTAATGAAAATTATGTAGCCGGTTTGTTTATGTTTTCACTATGACTGTTTAACCAACTGTGTTCTTTTCTGTAACTTTCTTGGCTGGACAATAAAAACTGAGAGAAAACCTAGTTAGGAGTGTTTTTTATTCCAAGGAATGGTTCTCTCTTGAAGAAGTCATCTCCTGGAATCAACCCCTTCTGGGCCTCTCATTTGCTCAGGAAAAATGGGCTTTGAGTAATCCTTTGCTTCTCTGTCTCTGTCACCCTGGTTGACAGGTGACACAGGTAATGTGGCGGAGAACCGATAAGGCCTCTGCGTGTAAGGACTAGGGCTTTCATCTCAGCTCCACCTCTGACTGGTGACAAGTCACTTAGAATCTCTACATTTTATTCCTTCTTGTAAAGGACAGTAGCCACCTGCCCAATGTCCTGTTCCCCACCACAGGATCATGATACTTCCCAGCACCCAGGCCAATCTGGTCCCTTCCCCGGGGCTGCCAACGGGTTGGCCACAATGTGGAAGCTGGAAGCTGTTCACGAACCACAAAGCACTCAGCTCATTGGGTATGAGGGTGACGGTCACCTCCTGGTGTTTCCTCAGAGTCTGGTGTGGGACTGAGAATGGGATTGTAGGGGAGGAAGGGGTCGCCAAGTCCGAGCTAGGCCCACCCCTCACTGGCACCTTTCAACTCTCGCCTCCAGCCCTCTACAGCAAGGCAAATCATAACTAAAGCCAAAATGTTTCATTATTTTAGTTATTATTTTAGTTATACTAAGTTTCCTTTTACATTGTCAGAGCTAGGCTCAGACCCTTCAAACCCATTGTACAGACTGGGTCACCAGACCCCTCACAACACAGGTCCATGTTAGGTAACTGGGAAAGATTCCAGATACCAGGAGCTGTTGGCAGATGACATGAGCTCAGTCCTCAGCTTCCTCAGTGGCAGCAGCTTACAGGCCCGGTAGCTTACAGGTCCAACGGTGGTGGTGGCCTTGCAGAGGATCCCGGGGGCACTAGCAGCAGCAGCAGCCTCCAGCAGCAGCAGTAGCCTCCCCATGGTGCCCCCCCTCCCGGGGCATCCTGGGGGTGGGAAGTGGCATGGATGAGAGCCACTCATCCTTTATACTTAAGCCCATACCTCAGGACACCTGGGTGCACAAGCACAATTACACTAGACAATAACCAAGGAACACCTGAGCACATGTGCCTATTTATATCAAATGCTCAGCAAGATTCTGAACATCTGAGGGGCCCTGACCATTTTCCTATATTTTCCCAACACACGCAAATGCCATACAGCACCCTTCTGGCTCCCAGATACCTTAGAAGGCTCTCTAGTGGGGAGAAAAAAATGAAAGAAATGCCACCAGGCCTTCCAGCACCCTTTAGTGTGTGTTGTGCCGACAGGAAATACACAGGACACCCTCTCTTTGGTTTTCTTTAAATAATGGAGTAAGTTGATAGTCAACTCTGTACTCCTTAAATATGTATAATCAATCAATTATGTTTCAATTAAAAAATAAATTTAAAAAATTCTACAAAATCTACATCAGGATGAGAGAATTCGTTGTGCACAAATCAGAACACAAAGCCCAAAGGCAAAGGGTTTGTTTGACGTTATATTAGCAGACCCACCATGCTGGGTTCCTAGGCAGTGTTTTTGGAGCATGTATTCGTAGCTGACAGGCTGACATTTCACAGGGGCAAACAATTTTAAAATGCTCTCCAAGATTGAAATAAATATTCTTTGAGAAGAAGAACATTCCACATTTGTCTTTTGATCTCTGTTCTGCGGACTCAATAGGACCCTTCAGTGTGTGGTGTGGAATATACTAAAAAGCATATGTACTTGACAGGGCCTGGTTTTCCTTGTTTCACTGAAAGTTACCAGCCTATACTGTTAAACTATAACCCCACCTTTGTTCTCTTTCTGTAACTTCCTGGTCTAAAAAATAAATGCAGGAAGAGAACCCCAATTCTGCGTTAATTTTCCCAAGGAAGGGATCCCTTTTGCTGGAGGGTCCCAGGAAAGTTAACCACGTCGGGGCTTCTCACTGCTCCGTAGAGATGAGCTTTGAGTAATCCTTTGCGTCTCCGTCACCCAGAAGAAGTGAGGTGACAAATGGGGGGGGAGGGCGAAGCAACACAAAGCAACAGTGTGGAAATCTGAGATAAAAGTTGGTATGTCTAATGCTTAACCTACGAATGCTTTACTTTTTTGGCCATTTATTTATTTTTGGTTGAGGCCTTTTACAAACCTGAAAAACTGTGGGCAATCAAGTCGCACAAGTAGAAGGTACATGATATGTCCCCGCAGCTTTTGGCTGAATGCTTTGGTGACACTTTTCACGTGAAATACATTGATGTTCGCTGAAGGAATTAATCAGCAAGAGAATGAGCTGAAGTTGTCTGTCCCCCCAGGGCTGGCCTTAAGCATGATTTTGCAATGTAATTAGATAAGGACATTTGGGGGCTTAGAAGTTACCCTCAGAGCTAGTTAGGCCACCCATGAAGTTTGGGACAAAAAAGCACTCCACAGGCCACGAAAGGCACACCTGTTGAGTGAGGTCCTGGGAGCAGTGACCTAAATTTGTATAAACAAGACCTGTGCTCCTAGTAGAAGTTAAAAATCCAAACCTAACCATTGTAACTGTTACATTGATAATCACCAGAAGAGAGGAAGTATTTAACCCCTCCTCCCCACAACTATATATGCAGAATGGAAAATGTAACATTCTGCATGTGCTGAAAGTCTAAGAATAAATTAGATTTGCCACACTCCCCAGCAATCCTACTCCAAGATATCTACTCAAGAGAAATGAAAACCTGTAGTCATGCATACCCAAATGCAAATGTATTGAGTCGCTTTATTGATAATTGCCCTGTACTGGAAACAACCCAATGCAAAGAAAACTACCTTAACCTTTCCTTGAACTGCAAAAGTAGACTTGAACAAAGGGAAAGACATCCCGTGTTCTTGAATAAGAAGACTCAATATTATAAATATGTAAATGATCCCTAAGTTAATGTATAAACTTGGCATTATCCTAACAAAAATACTGATAGTTTTGTGTTTTTTCCAGTCTGCAGTAAGGCAAGTTGATTATAAAGTTCATATGGAAAATAAGTAGAAACAAGAAAGTCCTCAGGGTGGGGAAGGAATGAGATACCAAATAACATACACACTATTTTAAAATAAGTCTCTGTGATGCTTTTAGGTGTTCACTAGATTAAGAAATACCTAGAGAACTGGTAAAGCGTTCTTTCTGGATGTGTCTGTCAAGATGTTTCCAGAGGAGATTGGCCTGTGAGTTGGTGAACTGAGTGGGGAAGATCCACCCTCAATGTGGGTGGGCACGGTCCGATCGGGTGGGGACCCAGATAGAACAAGAAGGCAGAGGAAAGGTGAATTCTTTCTTTCTCCTGGAGCTGGGACATTCTTCTTCTTGTTCCCTTGGACATCAGAACTCTAGGCTCTCCAGCCTTCGGACTCCAGAACTTATACCAGCAGCCCACTGGGTTCTCAGAGCTTTAGCCTTGGACTGAGAGTTATGCTGTCGCCTTCCCTGGTTCTGAGGCTTTTGGACTTGAATCGAGTCATGCTACTTGGATCCCAGGGTCTCCAGCTTGCAGACAGCTTGTTGTGGGACTTCTCAGTCTCTGGAATTATATGAGCCAATTCCCCTATTGAATCCCCTCTCATGTATTGATATCTATATATCTATCTCTAACTATGTCTATCTGTTGCTTTGCCTCCCATGGATTTGTCGGCCCTTTACCCCTGGGTGATGGAGCCACCAAAGATTACTCAAGGCCCATCTCTTCTGAGCAGTGAGAAGCTCCCAAAAGGGGTTAATCTCAAGATAGAGGCATTCCTTCTAATTTTGGAAATTAACCACGAGTTGGGGTTCTCTTCCTGCATTTATTCTCCAGACCAGGAAATTACAAGAAGAGAACACAGGTGGGGTTTTTTCCAAGTACAGTTAAACAAGTTTAACCACCAGAAGCTGGTAACATTCAGTAAGACAAGCAAGGTGACATTCTATAATGCAATTAAGTCGATCCACTAACAAAAGCTTGATCTTAGCAAACATTCTCTTCTTACAGCACTTTCTCAGTATCTTTACATATCAATCAGTAACCTGTCTGTCTTTGAGCCAGCAACCTTGCTGTGTTACAATTCTTTATCTTACAACAGAGACTGTATAGCCTGGAGAAAATTTCCTGTCCTTTGCAAGGTCAATATTTGAAACTGCAAGGCTTTGGAAAACCAGGCCCTGTGAGGTACATTTGCTTTAGGCATACTCCACATCTATCTATATATCCTATTTGTTCTATTTCTCTGGAGAACCCTGACTATACAATCTCTACTCTGGTTTGAATGTCCCCCCAAAACTCAGACTGAAGCTTGATCTCCAGTGTAACAATGATAAGAGGGTGGGAAATCTCACTATGCTATTTGAAAGATGGTGCTTTGGGAAGTGATTGGATTGTGAGGGCTCTATCCTTGTGAATAGTTAATTTATTCATGGAGTAATGGGTTAATGGATGACGGGATTATAATAGGAGCGGCACTGTGAGGCTTCATAAGGAGATTAAGTGAGCATGCTTACACGCTCTTGCCCTCTTGCCATGTGATGCCTGGTGCCACCTCAGGGCTCTGCAGAGGCCCCACCAAAAAGAAGGCTCTCACCAGATACACCCCCTCAGCCTTGGACTTCCCAGCCTCCAAAACTGTAACAAATAAATTTCTTTTCTTTATAAATTACCTCATTTCAGGTATTCTGTTATAAGTGATAGAAAATGGACTATTACAATCCCTGAAATTTAAAGCAGGGTAGGACCGGCACATGAATATACAAATACATTAAAGGAGTCAAATAGGATGTCCAGAAATGAGCCCAATATCTATGGAAATCTAATATGGAAAAGATAACATCTCAAATCATTGGAGGAAATATGGATTTTAAAATTAAGTGGTATTGTACAAAAGGAGAGTTATTTGGAAAAATAAAATTTGACCCAATACACTACATCAGGGCAAATTGCAAATGAATACAGCAGGAATGGACCCATTCAAGAGCCAGGAAAAATGAACAAAGGCCTTTATAACATATCAGTGGGAGAAATACACCTAAACTGTGACTCAAATACCAAAAGCAATAAAAGGAAGATTAATAAATTTAACAATATGTAAACATTACCAATACATTTGCACAACAAAAATACCATAAGCAAAGTACAAAAACTAATGATAAATTAAGAAAGATATTTGTGACTGAGAGCACAAAGGGCAAATTTCCATAACATATTAAGAGCTTCTAAAAATCAAGAATACCAACATGTCAGCAGAGGAAGGGGCTAGAAACATAATTTGATACTGTGGTGGGCAGCTTGTGACATGGTCCCAGAGATCCCCACCTAACTCGTAGTCATGCCCCTGACCCCTTCCTACAGAGCATGTGCTGGACCTAGTGACTTGCTTCTATGAATAGAAAATGGCAAAAGCCATGGGATGTGACTTCTGTGGTTCGATTATACAAACATCGTGACTTCCTTCTCGTTACTGCTCTCTCCCTTGCTGCCTGTCCCTGGCTGTCTCACTTACTTGCTCTGCCATGTTGTGAGAAGTTCTATGGACATAGGCCCATACAGTAAGGAACTGAAGGCTCTGGCCAGTAGCGTGTGAGGAACTAAGGAAATGAATCCCACCAACAACAGTGTAAGCGAGCAATGAAGTGGATCCTTCCCCACTGAGTTTTCAGATGAGACCACAGGCCCAGCTGGCATTTTAATTGCAGCTTTGTGAGAGTCCGTGAAGCAGAGGACCCGGCTAAGCTGTGCCCACACTCCTGATCCACAGAAGCTGCCAGGTAATAAATGTGCATTGCTTGAGGCCACTCAGTGCTGCGGGAATCTGTTTCACAGCAACAGACAACTGACAGACAACACTGAGAAAAAAACAATAGCCCTCAAACATTTGAAGGAGTACTCAGCCTCACTAAAAAAAAGTTCATTGAAATAACAGAGATAGCCTTTCTCACCAATCATATTCAAGAAAAATTCAGTGTTTTACAATGTATTCTTTGACAGGGCTGTGAGGAAGCAGACATTTTCATAGCTGGCTCATGGGAGAGCAAAATGGATCCCCCCTGTATTAGTCCGTTTGTGTTGTTTATAACAGAATACATGGAACTGGGTGATTTATATAGAAAACAAAATTTTTTGCTTATAGTTTCTGAGGTGAGGAAGTCCAAAGTGCATCTGGTGCTGGCAACAGTGACTCAGCGGTCTCACATTGCAAGATGGTGGAAGCAGAGAGAGCAGAGAGAGAAAGACAGACTCTCCTCCTCTTTTAAAGCCCTCAGAAACACACCCCTGACCACCATTTTTAATCCATCCACTACTGCACAGTCCTGCAATCCAATCACCTCTTCAAGACTCCACCTTTCAATTACCATAATAGGATTTCCCACTCTCTTAACAGCCACAGTAGGGATTAATACATAAAATGTGGGGGACACAATTCAAGCTTCAATGAGTTTTGTGGGTACATAATTCAATCCACTAAACCCCCTATAGTGGAAGATTTAGAAATGTTTTTTAAAATTACAGGTGTATTGACTGTTTGATCCAGCAGTCTTAGGAATCCCAAAGATATACTGGCAAAAATGCAAAAATGCATATGCACAAAGTTATAATATGCACACACACACACACACACACACACACACATATATACATACATAACTGATTGAATATATCAGAGCACATCCACAGAATAGAATGCTTTGCAGCCATAAAAACAATAAGAAAGATGTTTACATATAGAATGATCTCCAAGAATGTATTGCCCAGTGAAAAAAGCAAAGTGCTAAGCTATATACACACTATGATAGCATTTTATAAGAGGTGGAATAAATGTGAACACATGCCCTTATACGTGCAACTGAAAATACTGAAATATAAAATTAAAATGTTATCTACAGTTGGACAGAACACAATGGGGATGGGAACAGAAGTTTATTTAGAGTTTTTTCTGAATGAACCTGATTATATAAATTTAACTTTGAAATTATGTAAATATTTTACATATTCAAAAGGAAAACTATATAAAAAAGACAAAATAATCCCTAAAAATAGGAATAATTTTTTATTAAAATAATATAACTTTTATATATATATATAATATAGTTTATATATTAAAAAAATACATAAAAATAGGAATAAGTTTATTCCCTGAAAGGAATAAACTTAATTGCTTATCAAGTTGGTGATATAACCATACAAAGAAAATTTTTATACCAAATAACTGTAGAATGCAGCATTTTGACTATAGAAGCCTAGTACAATCAATTTCGGGCACAAATGGAGCTTCAAAGAAACCTTAAACTTTATCTATTATGCTTAATGATGATATTGGTAATATTTTTAAAATTTTCTATATTATAGAAGCAAATAAGTAATTATGTCAGTGTTGTTGGGTTTTGAATCTGTGAGAAAGAAATGCAGAATATAATTGCAGCTAAACAACAATCCGGTAAGTTAAGGATGAATTGAAAGTCATAATGATTTTTTTTCATCTCAGAAATTCATATATCCTAGTCTTATCCACTAAAGAGATCGAGATATGGTGACAATTCAGGAGAAAAGGTACCACCGGTACCCAGATTGTGGTTTCTAAATCCCATCCCCATGTCCAGGGCTCACTGAAGGAATAGCAGGTTGGATTCAAGGTCTTCTGCCCGGACACGTACAAGATACACCCGGGAAATCTTGTTGAGGGACAGAATAGAAAGCCTCAGAGACTAATAGGGACTGCTAATGGGTCTGGGGGTTCTTCCTGGGGTGATGAAAATGTCCTGCAATTAGGCAGTGGTGATGGTTGTACTATTCTGTGAATATACTAAAAAGCACCGAATTGTACACATTCAAAGGTGAATTTTATGGTATGTGCATTGTACTTCAACCAAGTCTTAGAAAAATTATTTAAATAGAGTATTTTTAAGAGCAAAACAAAAAAGATGAACGGGAAGCCCCGTACTGGCAGCGTGCAGACCACAGGAGTCACGTCTGTGAGATGCTTACATGATCTCACTGCATTTAGCATTTCCTGCGCTCCTGAGATAGTGTTTCTGCAGCAACATCCTTCCCTTTCAAATATTAACTTGCATTTTAGTCATGTTTTGGAAAGAAAGGAAAATGACTTTGATTTTATGAGAATTACTTTTTTCCTTAAACTTTAAGTATGGGAACCGACACTCATGGCTGTTTAAGAAAATGGTCTTTAGCACAATATATCTGTGCTCATTAATATTCTAGGCATGTTTTTAATCGGTAAAGTTAATTTGCTTAAAAAATAACCTGAAGATTATGAGATGGGAGAGTTTCTAGCCCATAAAAACAAAACAAAAAAAAAAAACTTTGGGGAATTGTCAGTTATTTTGAAAATGAAATCCATGAATAGGTTCCAAGAGGGTTATGAACTTTTGCATAATTTTATGTGCATGGGCATTGTTCTGGGGAGAATTTTCATAAGCTTAAGAACCTCCGGTACAAAAGGGAATTAGATAAGAGTAAATAAATATGTTTTAATTTCAATATTTCTCTCCATAACACATTTTCAAAGAAAAAATTTGTTGATAAAGTGAGCGGTTACATGAGGCAAATAGAATGTTATGATTGTATTGAATACAGATTTTTTTTTTTTTTTGCGCTTAGAAAATATCAATGGAGACAAGTCAATGGACATATGTGTCCCATGGCTTCACTGCCAAAGATGGTACAATTTGATCATAAAAAAGAGTAATGAATGCAACTGAACAAAACATTTCGAACATACACAAACCCTCAAGTTACTGTTAAAACCTTTATGAGACAATTAGGGAAATTTGAACATTGGGTATTTGAGCACATTAAGAAATTATTGTTAACGTTTTTGGTGTGATACTGGCAATGTGGTTTTGTCAAAGAAAGGAGGGGTCCTTATCTTTTAGAAATATATAATGGAGTATTTATGGATAAAATAATATATTGCCAGTGACTTACTACAAAATAATCCAAGGCTGCAGTCAGAGCAGGTAGTAAGGGTAGGGATAAAACACGACTAATCATATATTAATACTTACTGAAGCTGAGAAAATAGAGACTACTTTTGAATGTATTTGAAAATGTCCATGATAAAAACACAGAAAAAATCTCATGAGTTCAGACTCAAGAGTTATTGATACTCAAAAAAGAGAAAGAAAAAACTGAAATAGAAAAAACAAAAAACAAATACATTGGGCAACACTGAAGGTAACTAGGACATTCTCCCTGTCTACTGAAGAAACCAATTAGAGGGAAAAAATAAAGTATTTACCCTGACATTTTGTGGGCACTAAATTTTATTTGTTTAATTTATTTTTTAAATAGTGTAGTTAAGTTTCACTCCATCTTTTCATCCTCTATTCAGCAAATATTTATTCTAGGTGGCTGGCTGGTACAGGAATCCAAAGCCTTGACTTTGGTGTTACCAGCACCGCACTATAACCAGTGAGCTAACCGGCCAGCCCTGAATTTTGGACGAAGCAAATGACCACAGCTAATGAGGGAAAAGTCTTTACAAAAGCATCCCCGCTAATAAATCCGGCAAGAATGTTCATGTTAGAATGTCACCGCTTGCGATCCTTACTGTGATCATTCATCCAAACAAGGACAGTCAATAGATGAAACTGTTAGAGACAGGGGGAGGTGTGATGAGAAAATTTGCAAGAGGGATCAGACTTCCCCTCCTGGATCCACCACTGATCAGTCTTCACATCATGAAAATGAACAAGGACCATGTGCCACCTGCTATGATGCGTTCAGGTTGCAGTGCAGGGCACCACCTATGAAACGGTCTTCCTCAGAGAGGTCACCAGGGATCTAATTGAGCCTCTAGCGGTAACAAGTTAAGTGACAGGACAATTGACCCTCTTTCTTCAGCAAATCCAAATCATCAAAAAACCAAACAAAACAGGCTGGGGGTGGGGGGGTGCCGTGTGAGAGTGTGTGTGTGTGTGTGTGTGTGTGTGTGTGTGTGTGTGTGTGTGTGTGTGTGTGTGTGTGTGTGTGTGTTAGAATAAGACTTACAAGGCAGAAAGAGTGGCTTGTGTGTAACAAATAAAACTACAGAATTATTTTTGAGGTATTTAAAAATTCTGAGTATTTGACGATAACAAGGAATAATTGTTAAATTTTAGGTTTAATATGGTTTGCAAGAAAATGTCCATTTTTAGAGAGTAATATTGAAGTACATGGAGATGAAGGAACATGATGTCTGGGGTTTACTTTAAAATACTTAGGAGAAATAAACAGATTTAAAAGGGGGAAGCAAGTGGAGAGAAAGCTAAAATCACTAATAATTGTTGGTAATTGTTGAGTCTGGTAATGCATGTGTAACGTTCCTTAGACTCTCCTTTCTACTTTCACGCATTTTGGAAAACTTCATTTGATAGGGAGATGTTATTACCATGGCATAGGATAGAAGGTTCATTCTTGTTTCTGGCAGCAGCTTATGAGGGGGATGTGAGAGGTTTAGGTACTCAGAAACTCTTACTTCCATACAGCAGGTTTATAGTATTGACTATCTACTTTAGACAACAATTAAAATCCAGATCCAATAAGACCAACTGGCATGTGAGAAAGGTTTTTTGTTTGCTTGTTTTTAATGAAAGCTCCTAATTCAACCACCTAATCAGGGAACAGATGCACAAGATAACAAAAAGAAATGGTTGGCCAGTTTTTGTCACAAACTACATTTGCCTTCATCTTGAGTACTTGGAATTACTTGGTAGAGCATCCTGGTAAAACTTCCCATAAACCCCTGGGAATCTTGGACTTGCAAAGCCAATGAAACCTGGAAATGCATGTTTCTCAAACACTGGGATGTACTCGGCTGTGGCTATTTATTTTCTTCTATGGGTTAGTATTATGGTTGGCTGGAAGCTCAATCGGTTAGAACATGGTGTCGATAATACCAAAGTCAAGGGTACAGATCCCATACCAGCCAACCACCAAAAATAACAAATAACCAAATAAAATTCAACACTCCAGTTATTTATTTTGTTGCTTGAATTGTTTCAGCTTTGGCCATTGGGAGCTTCTTCCCCGTGGGGTCCAGTGTCCCTTCCACATGGCTGCATTCTTTTTTGAGCATTTCCTTACTTGCTGGTACCACAAGGAATCAACCATTTCTTCAAAGAACGCTGGTCCCTTTTATTGAAGAACACTAGGACTAAATTGAATTTTGTCAGCACACTGAGAATTGAACTGTTCAGAAGGGTTGACTCTTGTTAGTTTCTTGGGATTCCAGTTGCCGTATAAACCAAATGCCGTACTTTGACGAATTGCACATTAGGAAGATTAATTGCCACCTGACATCTCTTCTTGGTCACACAATACATACTGCAGATTACATCCAGACCAAACTCCACAGCTCCCTTCCTCATCTCGCCACTTTCAGCCTTTGCCCTAGCATCGTCTTCACAGTGGGCCCTTCCTCACCAATATTCCAAAAATGGCACCTCCCAGGCCATCACTCCCCGCTCCCTCCTGGCTTTGCTTTGTCACCATCTGCAATGTCTTACTTGTTTCCTTCCTTCCTTCCTTCCTTCCTTCCTTCCTTCCTTCATTGTTGCTAGTCTTCCTCACCTTACCTGTCTTGTTTACCACTATGCCATGGCCCTTCCAGCACTGCTTGGCCACAGGAGACACATGTGAGCGAATGAGCAAACAGATGGAACTTTCTAGTTGTGGTGATGGCTTCCGATTTCCTCTGGCCACGTAGAAATGCTTCCTGACCCCCAATGCTTCTGTGCCACCTTCCTGGTAAGGTACAGATGCTCCCCTTTTCCCACCTGCTTCTCTGGGGACAGAATGTGGCAAGTCTCTTCCCATCACATTTCCCTCCTTCCTGTGTACATTTCTCCCGAGACCTTATCAGGAACTAGGGTTTTTACAGAGGTAATCAAATTAAAGTGAGGTCATTAAGGTGAGCCCCAATCAATGTGACTGGTGTACTTCTACGAAGAGAAGGTATGTACAGAGGGAAGACATTTGTGGAGCATCTAATATGTGCAAAACACTCTCTGGGCAGGGTCCAGAGGAATAGTTCACAGACCCCCATCCCCTCAAGGAAGATCCTTCTGACCTCTGAACGGCGAGGTGGGAACCTGGATGGGACAGGTGCAGTGGAGGCACAGGGCCAATGCCCGTGAGGCAGGGCGGACGTCACAGCAGCACTCGGGGCATCCCGTGCAGGAGCCAGGAAGGCTCGCTCCAGGCTGAAATCAGAAAGCCCTACCAGGGCCAGAACCTTCCTGGCAGATGCCACCTTTATTTACAGCCAGATAATCCTGAATACATCACTCTGAAGGGACAGTTGAACTGGCACCTTGGTAGGAGTGTGAGAGTGGGGCTGAGTGACTTTAACCGACTTTGAGAATTCCTTTTGAGGTGACTTCAGGAACTGCCAGTTGGGGGCAGGCTGCTGGAACGTGTGGGCTGGCAGGAAGCATTTAAATGTGCAAGGTAATTGCATCTGTTGTTAGAGAGGAATTCAGTGAGTGGAAGAGATGGCACGATGCAGCCTCTGCTGGCACAGACTCTGCCACCCAGGGACACTGGGCAACTGAGCCCACCAGTCTCCAGTACAGTGCATTTGTGAGAACGCTGTTTGCAAGGGAACGACAATTAATGAATGAGTTAAAGTTGTGGGCTCCCTCTGACGTCCAAGGGATGGGCCAGAGATGGGGAGTGCAGACTCTGTCTCTAAAGGTGAGGGATTCATTGGTGCTGGCGAAGCCACATTAGAGAAGTCACTTTGTCCTCAACTCAGAGAGGTCCATGCACAAGAGAGATGAAGGAACTCCTCCTTCCCAGAGCTGCGGGGCAGAGAATCGCCTGCAGTTGCAACAGTGGGACTGGAAAACCAGTGAAGGCACCTCCCACCCATATTTACACACATATACATAGGTGTGTCAGTATGTGTGTGTCTGTGTGTACATGCACACGCATGCATTGAGGAAGAAAGATCCATTACCAAGGGTAAATGATACAGAACAATGTGTATTTTATAATTTGTGTAAATATGAAAGGATACACATGTCTTCTTACCATACATGTGAATATGCATGGAACGTTCTGGAAGGACAGCACCTGGAACCACTGAAGGTATTTCTGGGACTGGGGTCTGCGATGGGAGGGCAATGCCCTGTTCACAGTATGCCATTGGGCACTATTTATGTACCACACACACACATGGTTTCCATTAAAGAAAGAGAGACACAGAGACAGACATACAGACTGAGAGAGACAGAGCAAGAGGAGGTGTCCTGGCAAAGAAAACTGTTCAAAATACTTTGCTAAGTAAAAACTTCAGTTGCAGAAGAGTTTGTATAGGAAGGTCCATTTCTGTAAAAGTTAACTATATATTTTGTATAATACATGTTTATATATGTATTAGAAGATAAACATAAAATTATAAAAATATGTGCATCTATTTATTATACAACATATAAAACATATATAAAACACGTTTGCTTATGATAGAGAGTGGGTGCAGGAAATGGTAAAAGTTCTTACCTCTGGGAAGGGGGGCTGGGTTGGGCACTGGTGAGAGAACTTCTTCCTTATCTCAGGCGGCCTCTGTTGGATCAAAGGATGCCCTCCACTGTGGAGGTGGGGACGGGGCTAGGAAAGAAAAGGCTGTCAGAGAAGCTGTTCAATATTTGTAGAATGAAAAATCAAACAGATGGAAATCAGAGAGCTATTTTTTTACAAGTGTAGTTCTAAGTGTATTATTAATTGTTGCATACATATTTTTATCCTCAGTATCTGTGTTGACATTTTCTCTGTTCTCTTTTAACTCTACCTGCCTTAAAATATCTTGAACACAATGTGCTATCACTTCACATCCATTAGGATCATTCAAAAAACAACAAAACCAGAAAATAACAAGTACTGCTGAGCACATGAAGAAACTGGAACCCTTGTTCATTGCTGGCAGAAATGTAAAAAACGGTGCAGCCGCTGTGGAAAATATTTCTGAAAAAATTAGACATAGAATTCCCATATGATCCAGAAATTCCACTTCTGGGTCTATGCCCAAAAGAAGTGAAAGCAGGAACTCAAAAATATATTCACACGCCCATGTACATGGCGGCACTATTCACAGCAGCCAAGAGGTGGGACCAAGTGTCCGTCCGTGGATGAGTCATAAGTGAAACGTGGTGTATCCAGACAGTGGAATGTCACCCCTACTTACAGGCTTAATAAGGAAGGAGGGAAATTCTGACACACGCTACAACATGGATGACCCTCAAGGCCATCATGCTAAGTGACATAAGCCAGGCACACAGGACAAACAGTGTATGATACCACTTCTGGGAAGTACGTAGAGGAGTCAAACTCAGAGACAGGAAGTAGAGTTAGGGGTATCAGGGTCTGCTAGCAGGGGAGTGAGGACAGAGTCAAGGTCGACAGTGTGTAATGGGGACAGTTCCAGTTGGGGAAGATGAACAAGTTCTGGAGGTGGGTTGTGGTGATGGTGGCACACAATGTCAATGTCCTCAATGCCATTGAACTGTACATTCAAAATGGTTCAAATGGTAAACTTTGTCATGTACGCTTTACCCCAATTTAAAATTACACAGCAAAGAAGGACTAAGGCTCCACTAACCAGTGATGCGGTCTCCAAGTGAGCCACGAGTCACAGGGAAGCCAGCCAGCTCGCTGGGTGGCGGGGCTGGGGTGGACACAGCTCCTCTCAGACGTCCGTCTCAGCCCCTTGTCACTGGCTTCTGAGCCACACTGTGGGCCGGTCTCGATTCTGAGGCCCTTGCCTCGGACTTCCACTTGCCACCGCATTCCACCAGCCACTGTTCCCGCCTTCTAAATTCCCAGTTGCTAGGCACGGCCACCATGGCAGTGCCCGATCTTCACTGGGCCACAGCACCGTCTTCGGTGTCTTTTCTTGGTCATGTGTCTTCTTTTTCTCTCTGTTAGCCTTGGGGGGCAGAGTATGTTTACCAGTGGACCATCAGAGCCCATCTCAAGTCTCTCTTGTCCCTCCCACATTGTATTTAATTCATATCACAGGGAGGTAATGACATGTTTTAAAGCAATGGCAGTGTATGAATGCAGGTGTCAGCAGAGGTGGCACTGACCTGGGTGAGATGTAATTGTGAAAGGCCATCGACAATGAACACATTAGGAAAGACATGTTTAATTCATGGGAAATGACCTCCCAGTTGAGTCATGGGCTTGTTGGGACCTAGTACACATGGTGAAATGGTGATTGGGCATAGCTTCAGATGGGGCTTCTGTAATAAGAAATGAGATGGCTAAAAAGGCCAATGATGTCAGCAAGCCAGTGCAGAAGTCAAAACTCCACTTTGCCTCCGGTGCTCCCATGGCAAGGAATTTCTCCTAAGCAAATGAGCAGAGATTGTGCAAAGATTTGAGTGCAAAGCACACCCAACGAACTTTATTACTGGGACTAAAAGGAAAACTATTAAAACCACATGTAGAGAAGACATTCTATAAACCACTCTATCTGTTGAGTTGTCTGTAGTTGTTCTGAGGATCATAATACATGTGTTCCACAGCCTACTTAGAATTAATATTTTGCCACTTCAAGGTGAATATACAGACTGGAAGTTCCATGAGGCGTGTCCCTTTCCTTCTTCCCTGTAGTCATGGCTGTCTTACACATTGACATCTATACCACCTTCTACTTCTTAGATATCATTTTGGGTTCTTTTTCACTTAAATTTAGAAAGATGTTGCTGAAGAAAAATACTTTTCTTATACACAGGATACTGTTGAGTATACTATAAAGCAAATGTATTTCACAGGGCCTCCAAAGCCTTTAGTCTCAGATTTAGCCTAACCTTTTGGGATAACATATAGAAATGTTAACCTTGCAAAAGACAGGAAACTTTCCCCAGGCTAAAGTCTCTGTTGTAAGATATAGAACTGTAACACAGCAAGGTTGCTGGCTCAAGGACAGACAATTACTTGATTGATATGTAAAAATGCTGGGGAAATTGCTGTAGGGAAAAACAGTGTTTGCTAAGATCAAGCTTTTGTTGGCAGATTGACTTAACCTTTTGTAAATTGCATTATGGAATGTCACTTTGCTTATTTCAATGATGTTACTAGTTTTCCATTCGTTAGCCATAATTCTTCTGATATCCTTGTTTTTGTAATGGTTAAATCAACTGAATTTTCTTGTAAAACTTCCTTGTCTTTACAATAAAAGGGAGAGGCTAACTTTGGAGGTGGCTGCCACACTCGGTTTCGCTCCTCCTGATGGAGAATTACCGAAGTGCAGTCTGTCCAGGCCTCAATGCATACATAGTGCTTGAGTATTTGCGTAATTCTTTTTCTTAGTATCCGTTACACAGAGTAAAGAGGTGTAACAGGATACCAAGAAGTTGACATCTGTTATGGACTGAATGCTTGTGTCCCCCAATCCCCATGTTGAAATGACCCCCCCCCCGGTGTGATAGTATGTGGAGGTGGGGTCTTTGGAGGGTGATTGGGTCCTGAGGGCACAGCCCTCATGGATGGGATCAGTGCCTTCTTAAGAGGCCAGAGAGCTAGTTTGCTCTCTTTGTGACGGGTGAGGATGCAATGAGAAGTCAGCAATCAGAAGAGTCCTCACCAGAACGCAACCGTGGTGGTGCCCTGACCTCAGACTTCCAGCCTCCAGAACTGTGAGAAGCATATGTCTGCTGTTTGGGCCACTCAGTCTATGGTACTTTGTGACTGTGGCCCAGATGGCCTAAGACAACATCTAACCTTTGCTAATATTTGGATTCTTTGGATCTGCTTATGAAGAAAATGCTCTTGCCAGTAAGAGTTTAAAAAGGACTCTAATTCCAAATATACGTTCTACAGTCCTAGGACTGGAAACTTTAGACAAACAGAATATGTAAATAAAATTTTCATGCTCTGCATCTTTCTTATTTGAAAGTCTCTCTGCGCATGGTATTGTTTTTCTTCTTCCTTCGATTAGAATGGGCTGCACATCTTCCTGGTCTGTTCATGGGCCAATAATTTTATGACTGGATACGAACAGGGACATACTCTTCTGCTAAAATGTTTAGTTGTTCAAGCATATCCAGAATGTTAACATCACCCCTGAAGGTGCCCCAGGCCCATTGCTAATCAACCCCCACCCCAGAGACAAACACTATCTTGATGTTTCGTACCACACGTTGTTTGACCCATTCTAGAAGCCCACGTAGATGGAGCTGTGCAGCAGGTCTCGTGTGTGTCAGCCGCCTGTCACTCAGCATGATGCTCCTGAGATGCACATGTACTCCTGTGTGACTCGTAGTCCATGCCTTCCTACCCCCGAGTAGCATTCCACTGTATAAACAGACCACCGTCTGTTGCTTTATTCTCCTACTGATGAACCTTGGGGCTGTTTCCAGGTTTTGACTATGGAAATAATTAGATTGAATCACAGAACCTGCTCTCCTTTAGAGCCCAAAGTGTAAGAAGAGGCAAAACATACAAATTAAGATCTGCCCATCATAGACAGCATAGAGGGGAGGGAGTCAAAACTTATAAAACACACATATAAACCAAACCCTGTGGACAAAACCCCAGGAAAAACAACTGAAGAACTAAGAACAGCTCATCATTTTGAACAAATTGACCCAAAGGTCGTTACTGCTTCCTTCCTAGCCATGCCTGTTAAAGCACAGCAAAAGCCTCACGTCATGGTGTAGCTCACATCAAGGGCACACATCTCCGCTGAACACAGGTGGTTTCTCCATATGGGGACACCTGTGCCCCTAGCCGACAGAGGAAGATGAAGGCCGTTTCCAGGACATCTCTACGCCGGCTGTGGAGGTAGCCAGTCTTCCCACTCCTGCCATTATCTACAATGCCCCTCTATGATTCAGCTCTCTGTCATATTATCTATAATGCCCCTCTATGATTCCTCTCTCCATGATATTATCTATATTGCCCCTCTATTATTCCGCTCTCTATGATACTATCTATAATGCCCCACTCTCATACCCTCTCTATGATATTATCGAATAATGCTCCTCTATGATTCCTCTCTCTATGAAATTATGTGTAATGCTCCTCTATGATATTATGTGTAATGCTCCTGTATGAATCCTCTCTCTATGATATTATCTGTAATGCTCCTGTATGATTCTTCTCTTGATGATATTATATGTAATGCCCCTCTATGAATCCTCTGTATGGTTTTACAAATAATGCTCCTCTGTGATTCTTCTCTCTATGATAGTATGTGGAATGCCCCTCTATGATTCCACTCTCTGTGATATTATGTATAATGCCCCTCTATGATTCCGCTCTCTATGATAGTATGTAGAATGCCACTCCACCATTCCTCTCTCTATCATATTATCTATAATGCCCCTCTGTGATTCCGCTCCTTGTGATATTATCTGATAATGCCCCGCTATGATTCCTCTCTGTATGATACTATCTATAAAGCCCCTCTATGATTCCTCTCTCTATATTATCTATAACGCTCCTCTATGATTCTTGTCTCTATGATATTATCTATAATGCCCCTCTCTGATTCCTCTCTCAATGATACTATCTATTAACGCTCCTCTATGATTCCTCTACGATTTTATCTATAATGCTCCTCTATGATTCTTGTCTCTATGATATTATGTGTCATGCCCGTCTATGATTGGCTCTCTATGATATTATCTCTAATGCCCCTCTATGATTCAGCTCTCTATGATATTATCTATGATGCTTCTCTATGATACACCTCATGCTGGGTGAAGGCCCAGGTTTACCGGCTTCGTGCGGGGTGAGGCTGTGATGCCCGCGGGGGTCCTGCTCCGTGCGGGGTGAGTTCACGGGGATGAGGGGGGTGGGCGGCGGGACATGGTCCTGCAGGGTAAGAGTGTGCGGCCCTCGAAGGGGACCTGCTCAGTGCGGGGTGAGTGGGCGCAGGTCACGGGGAGTTCCTGCTCTGTGGGGGGACGGGCTCAAGAACTATCTTCTCGGGGTGAGGCGTGCGGCCTGCGTGGGAACCCGCTCCATGCGGGGTGAGGGCAGGCGACCATCGGGGGACCTGCTTTGTGCGCGGTGAGGGCTCCAGACATCGGTGTAAACGTGCGGGCTGCGGCTCGCGGCGGGGACTCGCTCCGTGCGGACTGAGCGTGCGGGTCCCGCTGTGGTGGGACATGCTCCATTTGGGGAGAGGACCGGCTGCCGAGGGGTGTCCTACTCTGTGTGGGATGAGGTCTCCAGACCTTGTCGCCTTCCGGGTGAGGGCTTGTGGCCCACGGAGGGGTAGTGCTCCACGCGGAGCGAGGGCAGGAGGCCCTCGGGGCGGGATCTGCTCCCGCGTGGTGAGGGCGTGCGGTTCACGGGGGTGACCTGGTCCGTGCGGAGTGAGGGCACGCGTCCAGAGGGGGTGGGACATGCTCCGTTCCGGAGGAGGACCCGCGGCCCGCGGAGTGTCCTGCCCTGTGTATGTTATCTATACTGTCCCTCCATGATCCCCCTCTCCACGTCATTATCTGTGATGTCCCGCTATGATACCCTCTCTCTGATGCTATTATCTATGATGCCCCTCTGTGATTCCTGTCTGTCTCTCTCTGATATTTTCTAGGATGCCCTCTATGATACCCCACTCTATGATGCTATTATCTACGATTTCCCTCTGATTCCCCTCTCCATGACATTATGTATGGTGTCCCTCTATGCCACCCCTCTCTATTGTATGATGTATAATGTCCCTTTATGACACCCTTTCTCTGCTATTATCAATGATATCCCTCTATGATGCTCCTCTCTATAATACCATCAATAATGTCCCTCTGTGAAATCCCTCTCTATGGTATTATTAATAATGTCCCTCTATGACACTTTTCTATGGTATTATAAACAGCGTCCCCCTATGATACTCCTCTCTATGATGTTATGAATGATGTTCTTCTATGACACGCCCCCATGGTAGGATCTGTGAAGTCCCTCTATAATACGGCCCTCTCAGATATTACCTATGATGTCCCTTGATGACACCCTCCTCTATGGCATTATGTATAAAGTCCCTCTATGATGCTCGTCTCTATGTTGTAACCCAGCATGTCCCTCTGTGAACCCTTCTCTGTGATGCTACTGTCTGTGATGTCCCTCTATGATACCCATCTCTGTGATGCTATGACGTCTGATGTTCCTCTTTAATTCGAGTCGTGTGGGTTGAAGGCGCGGTGGAAGGGTGCACGACCCTCGGGGTGGGAACCTGCTCTGTGCACGGTTAGGGCTCCACATCTTAGTGTCTGGGTGAGGTCGCACGGCCCGCTGTGGGCACCTTCTCCGTGAAGAGGGAGGTCGCACATCCCGTGGTGGGGGAACATGGTCCATTTTGGTGCAGGGCGTGGGGCCCGCGGGCGTTCCTGCTCTGTGCTGATGGACATGGCCACGAGGCAGGAAGAATTGCCACCTTGAGCCCTGACCAGGGGAGCTGAGGTCAGGCCAACAGGACCACTGGACAGTGAAAACAAAAGCACAACAGCCCACTGCCTCCAAAACTGAAGGTGACACTTAGAACACGCAGCCCACCATTTTTCTGAAATGCATTTGTTCTCCCAAACTTGTCAATGCACATCTCTAAGAGCGAGCCAGCAGCACTGGGCGCCTGAGGCCAGCTGAGCAGAGTTTGCCGCTGCCAGCAAAGAAAACCGTCAGGTAACTGGGACCTGTGTCATTATGTGCAGAACTGCCCGGCCACCCGTATCACTGGAACACTGCTTATCAGAACGCCACAGTGAGCTCCTTCTGCTGACGCAACCTCGAGTGCCCGAGGCCTGCTTCATGACATCAGAGGGGACAGGAGAGAAGTAAGGAATTACCCTCAAGTCCAGAAACCAGGGAAAGCCAAAGGGCCACACCTGCCTGACTTTAGGACATTGTAGCCCAGCAATCCAATCCAAGAGAAGGAGACTGCAAGGACCCAGGTCTTTCGGCTTTGCATCCTCCAAAACAGCAGCCCAGTGCCAAAGCCCGGAAACAACCTTAACTCAAAGGATCTTCTCCCTCCAGGCACACATAGCCCCCTTTCCCTGGAGAGGCAGCCTCCCCACAAGCCCAGGCAATCCTGATCCCAAGACTGTGCTCTGAATCTTCACGGAAGGGCAAGTGTCTTCAGATGCCCACCCTAGACTCTGCACACCACGAAGTCAAGGATCACAGAGGTCTTGTCCCCCAGGACCTCGCACAGACCCTGGAGTGCACTTTGCTCAGATGCATGGAGGACTGGAGGAATGGGGAGAGGAAGGATGGAGGGAGGGAGGGATGACAGGATGGACCGAAGGATGGATGGACTGAAGGATGGATGGAGGGATGGAGGATGAACAAAGAAACAGAGAGAGAGATGTGGAAAATGAGGAAGCTTGTTCTGGAGAGAACGCCAAGGGGGTGGCTGGACAGTCGCTCCATGAAGTGGTTCCCCATGATGTCAAGCAGCCATCTCAGCAGAAGCCAGGAATAGAGATGGGATCATACCAGCAGAGAGACTGCCAGTTTGAACTGCAGGGGACAGGGAAATTGAGACAGAATGAAAGAAGGCTGCTGGACTTCTGGGACTCTACAGGATGTGACCACAGAGATATTCAGATGAGAACATGCACTATTCTTTAGGAAAATGGAAGAATGACGCTGAAGGCGATTCAGTGACCACGGTGCTGCTACTCCTACCACAGGGCCAGGGAACAAGGCTGTTCCCTCCTCAGCTGCAGAGGGCAGGGCCCTCGCAGAGACAACGGGGGCACCCCCTAGAGCCATGAGGGTGATGCTGCGCCACCAGTGAGCCGGGAAATCTGGACATCAGGCCAGAGAGGCTTGTTCTCCAGCCTTAAGAGCTGACGGCATTTGCCTTGCTAGGTTTCGTACTCGCTTGAGACCTGTCACCCATTCCTTCTTTCCTATCCCTCCCTTTTGCAATGGGAGTGTCTATCCATGCCTGTCCCACCACTGTATTTTAAGAGCACATAATTTGTCTGGTTTTGCAGGTTCACGGAGGGAAAGGAATCTTGCCTCAGGATAAATCAAACCTCAAGTCTCACCCATATCTGATTCAGATGATATTTAGGTGAGGCTGTGGACTTTAGACTTCAGAGTTGATGCTGGAATGAGTTAAGAGTTTTGGGGCTGTCGGGATGAAATAAATACATTTTGCATGTGAGATGGTTATGAGTTGTGGCGGGCCAAAGGAGGAATGTGATGGACTGAATTGTGTCTCCCCAAAATTCATAAGCTGAAGCCCTAACCCCCAATGTGACCATACTTGGAGATAGGGCCTGTAAAGAGGTGATAAAAGTTAAATGAGGTCATAAGGGTGGGGGGCCCTAATCCAACAGGGCTAGTACCCTTATAAGAAGAGGAGGAGACACCAGAGCTCTCCTCTCCACCTTGTGAGGATGTAGCAGGGTGTGTCATCTGCAAGTCAGGAAGAGAGTCTCCATCAGAAACCAGTCCTGCCAGAACTGGACCTGGGACTTCTGGCCTCCAGAGCTGAGACAAAATAATTATCTGTTGTTGCAGCCCCAGCCTGTGGTACTATCATGGTACCCCAGGCACACACAGAAAGCACTGCAAGAGCTATGTGAGATGTTCAGTGCTAGGAGTTAATCTCAGGGGAGCCAATACATAAGAAATTGCCTCTCCCAGCAGACTCGCTCGCTGTTGGGACACAGACAGAAAGCTATGGAAACTGAGCGAAGGAAGCTATTGAACACAAATAGCAAGGATTTTTGGTCAGCAGAACATAAACCCTTACTCCCACCCCCACTCCCCACCCCACTCCAAAGGAATAACACAGGGGCATTTGTAGCTATTACACCTTTCTCTCCCCTTTACAAACCCCAACGTTTCTAGTTTGCAGGGTCAAGGTAAACTTGCCCAAGCTTCATAAAGAGGTTGAAATGATCAGCAAATATTCATTGGTTATTGTGAGCAAGATGGAGTTGTGTAAGCCAGTGTATCTCCATCCTGGCCGGGGACATCATGCAGGGATTCGGACTTAATTGGTCTATGGTGCAGCATTTCTTAAATGCTTGCTATGAGTTGAATGTATCCCCCCAAGTTTCATGTACTAGAAACTTAATCCCCACTTTGACAGTGCTAAGAGGGTAGGAAATTCAATCACGGTATTTGATAGGTGAGGCCTTTAAGAGGTGATTAGATTGTGAGGACTGTGCCCTCGTCAATAGATTGAGCCATCCGTGAGTAATGGGCTGGTTCTGATGGCTTTATCAGGAGAGTGACAGAGCAGGTTAGTTCTCTCTTGCACATGCCATGTCTCTCACCATGTGACACACTGCATTGCGCTCACCAGATGTGTTCCCTGGACTGGGGACTTCCCAGCCTCCAAAACTGTAAGAAATAAATTTTGTTTCTTTATAAATTACCTAGATTCAGGTATTTTGTTATAAGCAACAGAAAACAAACAAATGCAATGTTCTTTAGATAACATAAATTTGAAGTTGGGTTAAGAACCACTCTTATAAATGACGCTCAAAGGTAAATTTATTCATCTGTCTCCTGCATGCTGCGCATCTCATTGGAGAAGAAAGATTCAAGGTGAGCAGAGTCAGCAACTATGATATTGTGGTACATGGGGAAGTATGTATTTGGTTTCTTCCCAGATCCTGGCACAGAATTCCTTAAACCCTTGGAATTTCCTGAGCAATGGGGGTGCTAGGAGAATCTTTTGTTCTTATATTTGGTCTTTGGCCCTAGCTCCTGACACAGAGCTCCTAATCCCTTGGAAATTCCTGGCTGATGGGAGTGTCTTTTGTCCTAACAAGGCAACTCTTGGTGGGCTCCTAGATGGGGGATGGTCACCAGAAAGACGAAGCCTTGATTAGAAGCCTGGAGGGGGAGAGGGCTGGAGACTGAGATAACAAAATCATGCCTATGTGATGAAGCCCCCCTAAACATCCCCAAAGTACAGGATTCAGACAGCTTCTGCTTTGGCAAACACATCCACGTGCTGGCAGGGTGGCACACTCCAACTCCTTGTGGACAGAAGCCCCTGCACTCAGGACCCTTCCATAACTCACCTTACACATTTCTTCATCTGGCTGTTCATCCGTATTGTTCATAATATTTAATATAATCAAGTGGTAAAAGCGTTTTCTTGAGTTTTACAAGTAATTCTAACAAATTAATGAAAACTGAGAAGGGGCCATGGAGGCCCCAATTTAGAGCTGGTCGGTCAGAGGCAGAGTGACCTGGGTGACCAGGTGAGCTGGACCATGCAGCTTAACTTTTTAGCAGCAATGTTTTGCTGGGTCCAGGGTGTGCCCTTGGCTATCAAAGAAGCCTGGTCTGGTAGGGTCACATTGTAAGGTGTCATTACAGTGTCTCAAGATGGGGGATGTGGAGGCTGTCCTCACGTCCTGTAGCGCCTCGGTCACTGACAGCATTACTTTTGATGTGCAGCAGCTCACAGGGACAGCAAAGGAGGTGGCCTGTAGGTCCAGCATATGACACCAGAAAGGCTCTCCTTGCAGTGTCCTGTCATGGATGAAGTCAGCTGAGTGTTCAGGCTACTGTTTGGCACCGGTGGTTCTTGCAGTACACCACACACATTCTTTCAGCAGCTTGCTTAAGACCACACAGCTAGTAAGCAGCAGAGTGTGAGATTTGAACCCAGGCTTTGCTGTCCCCGAGTCTGTGTTTTTAACCACTATGCAATATTGCCTCTCATGAGAAACACTCAAAATATAGAGGGAAAAAGCATAATATTTAAGAACCAGATGTATTATACCCCCAATTTGTTAAAAAATATATCTATGTAGAAAACATAGCAACAGGTTGTAGCAGTTCTCTATCTAGAGTGTGATGACGGGTAATCCTTATTTTCCTTTTGATACTTTTCTGTATTTGTCGAGATTTTTCGTAAGTTGAGTGGTTAGTTGTATTTTTCAAAAATAGCTACAAAAATATTTCTGATTTCTGGACGCTCTTCTAGAGGTTTGTCATTCTCCCATCAAGAGGTGGAGTCTACTTCCTCTCCCCTTGAACCTGGGTGAGCTTTTGTGACTGCCTCGTTGGACAGCATGTGGCAAAGAGACGCTGCCTGACTTCTGAGGCTCAGTCATGCAAGGTGACCCAGCTTCTGCCTGGTCTCTCTCTCAACGCTTGCTTTGGAGCCGAGAGCCTCCAGGTAAGAAGTCCTGCCACTCAAGGATGCCATGCCGGAGGGACCATGTGGGATGCCACATGGAGAGAGAGATGCCTGGGGAGCCCCAGCTATTCTAGTCTCTAGCTGTTGAATCTTCCAGCCCCAGCTCCTTTGAGCCCAGTCAAACCCTAGTACCAGGGGAGAGAGTGAAAAGACTATTGAAACTGTCTGAGCCATGGTGTTTTGGTGTTGGCAGCAGATAACCTGGACCTCGGTGTTATCAGCACCGTGCTCTAACCAACTGAGCTAACTGGCCAGCCCCAGGTTTCCTTTAAATGGTACAGACCCCTGCTCTGAAGGTGAGAGTTGCCTTCAGAATCAGTCACTAATTACATCATTGATGATGTCATAATAACACAGCCTTGTCATCACTGGTGCTGGCTGAAGTGGGTTTGACTGGACAGGTTCAGTCATTAGCAACTGCTGTTGAAGGCTGACCCTGGCCTCTTGGGGTCCTCGTGCTGGGAGACCAAACATACAGAGACTTTCTTGCCTTAAGGGATTGGATAAGGACCTAGGTGTCCTGCACGTCTTCCAGAATCCCTTTGTAGGCAAATGTAAATAATGGCTGTGGTAATAGAGATGTTATATTGTCAGGCAGGATGCCTCCGGTGTGGACTAGGGTGTGTTCTGGTCCATCCTATCTCTTTTGATAGCTTCGTCACCCCTTGCTACCCCACTCCTTCTACCCTGTCGTCCTTTCTCCTCTCCCAGAGCCCAAGTACGTTCTGTCTGTTGTCCATTGTTATGATGCTGCTATATAACAACTCCTTTGAAAGACTCAGTGGCTTAAAACAATAAACACTTTGTCCTCACAAGTCTGTGGGTCTGCTGTGTGGTTTGACTGGGTCAAAGCTGCGGATCTTGGCTGGGCTCACTTAGGAATCTGTGGTCAGATGGGCCGAGATGATCCGGGATGGTGTCAGGTGACGTGACCCAACTCAGATCCCTGTGGTCTCTCATCTTCCAGCCTTCTAGTGAGGCTTCTTCTCATGGTGGAGACAGAGGCCCCAGGAAAAGAGCAGAGGCTGCACCACCTGGTGGGTTCTAGGCTCAATGCATGTGTGCTGTCACTTCTATTGCATGACACGGGAGTAGAGAATAGACTCCCTCTTAATGAAGAGGAGCAGGAAAGTCGCATTGAAAAGGCAGTGGAGACAGGGAGGGCTAGAGAATATGGGCCACTTTTGTGGTCTGCTGCAGAGATCAGAAGTCAACAAACTTTTTCTGTAAAGGGCCAGGTGGTGAACATTCCAGGCTTTGTGGGTCATGTGGTCTTTGTCGTAACTACTCAACCCTGCTGTTGTAACGTGAAAGCTGCCATAGACAATATGTAAACAAGTAAAACTTTATTTACAAACCGGGCAGCAGGCTGGGTTTGGCCCACTGGCTGCAGTTTCCTGAGTCCTGACCTAGGTGATCCAGACCAAGTAGAAATCTAAGATCCAGGCTGTAGGATGCTGTTCTTCCTCGAACCCATGGCCTTGAGGACGTAAGTGGAGGTGTCATCTGCCAGCAGAAATATTCTTGTTGGAGAGAAGAAATAAAAACAGGTGGGAGGAGCAAGGGCTCCCTTGTAAGTTGCAAATGACTGTTTGCATCCATTTGGGGTTGTTCCTTGTACTTTACTGAACATACAGAGCTTCAGTTTATTTCTCATTTAGCAAATCCTTGGAGTTCCCTCCCTGTGGCTCCCCTGCCTGGATTGATTCTAGTTCCTCATCCATTTCACCTCCCAGGTGGATCCCGAATAGAGTCCTTCCCTTGTTCCCACCCGGGTGTTCTCTTCTTGCGCTGTCTCTGTTCTGGTCATCTCTTAACTCCAATTTCAGACATGACATCACCATTTCCTTCCTGGCCCCCAGGAAAGTCCCCCGAGGCTCTGCAGATTGTATCATGTTTACTTTCCTCTAGCAATTATGTGTCTAATCATCATGATCATAACATGCTCCATCAAAGTTTAAAGATGTAATTTTCTCTAGAGCGAATTTTTATCTCAAGCATTATTGCCTGGAGTAGTTGTTTGACCAGAGGTTTGGTTGAATTTCAGGCAGTAAGTAGAATATCCAGGTCTCTGCAACTATTCTATATGCCAGCTGGATTTTTCTGATGAGCGCTCCCACGGTGGGTCAATAGCCTGTCATCTTATTTTTCCCATCAGAGATTTTCTTTACCACATGTAATAGGTTATTACCATCTCGTTATTGTAGAACTGTGAATGAAATCTTTGCTCTCTAATTTGACCACTTCCCTTATATTACTGGTTCTGTTATTGGCTGCTCCTGACTTATGCAATGCGACTCTTCCCCAGATACTCATCCATGGGTGTGGTTTTGGACTTGGCACTGCTCAAACCTCAAACTTTTAAAGTTTTAAAGCAGCCGAGTTGCATGGACGGTCAATAAATCAATCACTGTGGCCATTTTATTGCTTGGAAGGTGATTACTTTGCCCATCGCGACTTTTCAATTTGATTAAAATCCAGTGTCATCAGGTCATGACTGAGTCCTCCAGATGTAGAAATACAAAAGCAATGAGAAGTCCGCACTCAGATATTTTTATAACCACCCTTCAACTTTTTAACCATCTATTTCGGCACTTTTGTGGCCTTCGTCCTATAATTCAAATTCCCGTGCTCTTTACCAAAGTAGATTTTATTTAGTGCATATTTCCAACCTCTGGTCTCTGTAAGAGCATATTATTCTTTCTGCTAACTGGTGGTGAGCACTGGCCTGCTCCAGATTAGCTCCCACGGGATCTGTAAATCAGGCTCTGAGGGCAGGAGAGCCTGAAAGATGTGTTGGTTCACTTGCAATTGTTTTCCAGGCAAGGGGAGCTGGAACAGTGCGAGTGGAATTGTGATCTCAGACAGGAAAGGAAGAGACATTCACCTTTGCTACTACCCTGGCAGCAAGAGCCCTTCTGACTGTATTTTAAGAAGAATTAAAAATAAGCATCTGTGCCTAGAGCTCCTTTCCCAGGGCAGTGTGCCTCCAGCCTTGCATGGCTCTTGGCTCGTGACGGGTTTCCCTACCTCCCTTATCCATGTCCGTGGTGGCGCCAGGGGTGCAGAGGGCCGCTGCCATCTGCAGATTGACTTGGCTCCCACCAGCGTCTTCACTCCACTGGTGCTGTGCATTATGAATATCTGCGATGATAACCACATAGACTGTCTGCCCGAGTGGTCCACTTATCTCCCAGGGGAACCGGTTACCAGTTTGGCTACAATTATTTGATTTTGAGTGGTATGTGTCAATCCTATTAGCCCTCGACCCTCTCATTTTGACACCTTGCTTTGCAGGATGTGTGACTTCTCAGAAATGTATCTAGTTGCTCCTCATTTTTGGATTTTGTATTTGCAAATTTGCCTGCTCTCTCAAATTTATTTGTAGCCTCCGAATCAATACTTGTAGTGCCTTCAAGGTCATTCACAGACATGTGCACGTCCACAGTGGCAAAAAATTGAGTTGCCAGAAGCACACATTCCTCGCTGAGGTCGAAGAAGGCAACACTCTACCTTCTTGTTTTCAGTCTCAAACTGTAAACAAGTGTCCTTTTTGTGTTCTACTTAGTGTCACATTTTTCACATTTTTGTGCTTTTTGCTTGGTAATCTTGCTGTTTAAAATGGCCCTGAGATTCATCCCAGGGATGCAAGGTTGGTTCAACATACGCAAATCAATAAGTGTGATGCACCATATTAATAAACTCAAACACAAGGACCATATGATCATATCTATAGATGCTGAAAAAGCATTTGATAAAGTTCAGCACTCATTCATGACAAAGACCCTCTATAAGTTAGGTATAGAGGGAAAGTATCTCAATATAATTAAACCCATATATGCCAAACCCACTGCCAATATCATCCTGAATGGGGAAAAGCTGAAAGCTTTTCCTTTAAGAACAGGCACTAGACAAGGATGCCCACTCTCACCACTCCTATTCAACATAGTGTTGGAAGTACTAGCCAGAGCAATCAGAGAAGAGAAGGAAATAAAGGGCATCCAGATTGGAAAAGATGAAGTCAAACTGTCCCTGTTTGCAGATGACATAATCCTATGTATCGAACAGCCTAAAACCTCTACAAAAAAACTGTTGGAATTGATAAATGATTTCAGCACAGTAGCAGGATACAAAATCAACACACAAAAATCAGTAGCATTTCTTTTCTCCAATAGTGAACATGCAGAAAGAGAAATCAAGAAAGCCTGCCCATTTACAATAGCCACCAAAAACATAAAATACTTAGGAATTGAGTTAACCAAGGAGGTGAAAAATCTCTATAATGAGAACTACAAACCGCTGCTGAGAGAAATTAGAGAGGATACAAGAAGATGGAGAGATATCCCATGCTCTTGGACTGGAAGAATCAACATAGTGAAAATGTCCATACTACCCAAAGTGATATACAAATTCAATGCAATCCCCCTCAAAATTCCAAAGACATTTTTATCAGAAATGGAAAAAACTATCCAGACATTTATATGGAACAATAAAAGAGCACGCATAGCCAAAGCAATGCTCAGCAAAAAAAAAAAATAAAGCTGGAGGCATAACACTACCTGACTTTAAGCTATACAACAAAGCTATAATAACCAAAACAGTATGGTACTGGCATAAAAACAGACACACTGACCAATGGAATAGAATAGAGAATCCAGAAATCAACCCACACACTTACTGCCAGCTGATCTTTGACAAAGGGCACCAAGCCTATTCACTGGCGAAGGGACTGCCTCTTCAGCAAATGGTGCTGGGATAACTGGATATCCATATGCAGGAGAATGAAACTAGATCCATACCTCTCGCCGTATACTAAAATCAACTCAAAATGGATTAAGGATTTAAATATACACCCTGAAACAATAAAACTTCTTAAAGAAAACATAGGAGAAACACTTCAGGAAATAGGACTGGGCACAGACTTCATGAATACGACCCCCAAAGCACGGGCAAACAAAGGAAAAATAAACAAATGGGATTATATCAAACTAAAAAGCTTCTGCACAGCAAAAGAAACAATTAAAAGAGTTAAGAGACAACCAACAGGGTGGGAGAAAATATTTGCAAAATATATATCTGACAAAGGATTAATATCCAGAATATATAAGGAACTCAAACAACTTTACAAGAAGAAAACAAGCAACCCAATTAAAAAATGGGCAAAAGAGCTAAATAGGAATTTCTCTAAGGAAGATATCCAAATGGCCAATAGACATATGAAAAAATGCTCAACATCACTCAGCATCCGGGAAATGCGAATCAAAACCACATTGAGATACCATCTAACCCCAGTTAGGATGGCTAAAATCCAAAAGACTCTGAACGATAAATGCTGGCGAGGCTGCGGAGAAAAAGGAACCCTCATACATGGTTGGTGGGACTGCAAAATGGTGCAGCCTCTATGGAAAATGGTATGGAGGTTCCTCAAACAATTGCAGATAGATCTACCATACGACCCAGCTATCCCACTGTTGGGAATATACCCAGAGGAATGGAACTCATCAAGTTGAAGGTATACCTGTTTCCCAATGTTTATCGCAGCACTCTTTACAATAGCCAAGTGTTGGAACCAGCCCAAATGCCCATCATCAGATGAGTGGATACGGAAAATGTGGTACATCTACACAATGGAATACTACTCAGCTATAAAAACGAATGAAATACTGCCATTTGCAACAACATGGATGGACCTTGAGAGAATTATATTAAGTGAAACAAGTCAGGCAAAGAAAGAGAAATACCACATGTTCTCACTTATTGGTGGGATCTAAAAATTAATATATAAATTGATACACACACACACACACACAGACACAAAACGGGGGGGGAAGAAGATATAACAACCAAAATTATTTGAAGTTGATACGACAAGCAAACAGAAAGGACAGTGTTGGGGGGAGGAGGAAGGGAGGACGGAGGGAGGTTTTGGTGATGGGGAGCAATAATCAGCCACAATGTATATCGACAAAATAAAATTTAAAAAAATAAATAAATAAAAATAAAAATAAACAAATAAAAAAATAATAAAATGGCCCTGAAACTGAGTGATGAAGTGCTGTCTAGTGTTCCCACATGCAGGAAGGCTGTGCTGTGTTTTGTGGAGAGAATACGTGTCAGAGAAGCTTCACCCAGACGTGAGTGGTAGTGCTGTTGGCCATGAGTTCAATGTTAATGACTGAGCACTATCTATTAACTACAGTGTCTGTAGACAGAAAAACGAGATACAAGGTTATGTATTGATAGCTTGACGAGAATGTGAGCAGAGGCTCTCAGGGCCCTAACCCTGTATTCTCCTAGGAGCGGTCATTCAATTTTTGCTAATGTAGCATCTGAAGTGACTTTATAGAACACATCTTCTACCTATAATGAGAATTGACTGTGTATATATGTTACTACAGCAGAGATGCCTATGCTGAGATAACTTTTTGTTGTGTAAGAAAATAGAGCCTGTGGGTTATCTTCTGCCATGTCCACGTACATGTCCTGTTCACCTTTTCCATGACCGTTTTTCTCTCTCAGGTGTAACTGGCCTGGTCAATGCAGGAGCGATGAGTGGCACTGGAAACCTGATGGATTTTCTCGATGAGCCATTCCCCGATGTGGGGACAGATGAGGACTTCCACACCATCAAATGGCTAAGCGAAAAGTCATGGGACACTGACAGTCACAGAAAGGTAGGTGGCGTTACAAAGGGACAAGCTGAAGGGGATCCCCGCAAGTGGCTGCGGCATGCTGGCATCTGGAAGTTGTTGAGTGGGGGCTCAGGTTTATGTGTCACGTACCAGGTTAGGTTCTAAAGAAGAGTGGGGCAAGGGCAGAGATGTAGCTCCGGGTGCTGGGGGTGGGAGGCTGTGTCATATAGAGGGAATGTGGTGCGAAGCACAAGGAGGGGACTCTGGAATCAGATGAATCTGGGGCACTTCCTGCCCTTGACACCTTCGGGCTAGGTGACTTTGGGGGTGCCATTTCTGGGCCCCTCATTTTCTCATCTGTGGGGACAGAGGTGATTATTCCTCAAGGGTAAGTGAGGCTGTGTGTGTGAAAGCACATGTTATGGGGCCGGGCATCTAGTTGGCAGTCGATATATATTTTAATGGTCTGCAGTGAAGCTACGTGTAAGTGCTATGGGATCCTCTAAGAGAGACGTTTAGGGAAGAGGTTCTCAGAGGCTGATATTTCAGTTGGGACTTGAAGGAAGACTAAGAGTTCACTGGGGAGACAAAGGGAAAAGCATTCTAAACACCAGAGTGGCCCTTTCTTAAGTCAGAGGCATGAAAGAACATGGCACACTTGGGAAATTCAGGGAGCTCCAGGGATCTGGTGGGGGATTCCTGGAAGGGGAAGAAAGCAGATGAGTCTAGAAACATGAGTAAGGGCTGGCCGGTTGGCTCAGTTGGTTAGAGCGCAGCCTTGCAACACCAAGGTCAAGGGCTCAGATCCCCTTACCAGCCAGCTGCAAAAAGAAAAAAAAAGATTTGTAGAAACATGAGCAATGGGGCCCATTGGGAGTGACTGAGTAGGCCATGGGGAGGAGTTTGTATTTTGTGTTGCAGGCGACAGAATACAATAAAGATGCATTGCAAAGGGAGAAACAGAAGGCTTGGAGGTGAGTTCGCGAGGAAGCGGGAGGTCTGACTAAGGGCCCTGAAGTAGAGGTGGATCGATGGGAGCAGGGTCCTCAGAGAGCCATTGACAGGACTAGGGGAGGGGCTGGGGTCAGGTGGGGAGCGGAGTCAAGGAATACCGGGCTGTGGCTAGATGGGGGTGATGCCTTTGATGATGGGGAGGTGGCAGATTTCAGAGCAAAACCAGTGAGTTCTGTTTCAGATGCTTTGAATTTGAGCTGCCCACCTCGCCTGCAGCTGGGGTGGGTGGTTGGCAGGTGGAGGGAACTCTGCAGTTCCAGGGCCAGGTCAGGGCCACAGTGACGGGTCCCTGGCATGAGAGTAGGTGCGGAAGCTTTAGAGGTGGCCAGGGTGGCCGGGGAATGTGGAGGGAGATGGAAGGAGGCGGTCAGGACCCTGGGCAATGCCAGGAGTTAGGAGGCCTGGGGGAGGTAGGTGGGTGCCAGTGACAAACTCTGAGGAGAAGCAGGGAGAGGTGAGAGAGGGGACCAGCCGAGAGTAGTCCCAAGTGAGAAGAGGAGAGAGTGTTGAGGAGGGGCTGCTCCCAAGGTCAGCCTCCATGGAGAGGTAATGGTGAACCAACAACATGGGGGCTGTCGGCGACCTCAGGGAGAGCCGCTTCAGAGCAAGATGCAGAGGGATGTGGAGAGTGCGACTGTGTCACGCCATTTCATGAAGGTTGGCAGTGAAAGGAGGAAGAGCTGTGCAGGAGTGAGGTTCAGTCAAGAAGATGGCGCAGCCTCTTGTCTCCAACGTGGAGGAGCACGGGGACAGGGCAGCCTTCCCTCTAGAGCAGGGCTCAGCAAACTATGGCCCTCGGGCCAAAGCCAGCTGGCACCTCGTTTTGTAAAGTTTTGTCGGAACTTAGTCATGCCCATTCATTTACATGTTCTTTATGGCTCCTTTTGTGCACAGTGACCGAGCTGAGTAGTTGCAACAGACACCATTTGACCTGCCGAGCCCGAAATATTTACTGTCTAGTCCTATATAGAAAATGTTTGTCAACCACCGCTCAAAAGGGTTGTGAGGGGAATGGTGATCTTGGAGGATTTTGTTAACACAGGGAGGCAAAGGTGTGTTCTTACAGTGTGTATAGACGTGTCCATCTGCCATGGCAACTGTGCTCCATGCTGCTAATTCACAGTTCTTGCTCTTAAAATTAAACCTTGAAAACAAAAGTAGGAAATGCAGGCTTTGTTGAAGAGGCTTTCTAATGAACAGACCTGATAATGTAAGTTAAAACAGTAGCTCATATTCAAGATAGTGATACCCAGTCAGTGCCTCCTTCAGAATGGCTTTTAAATAATGAAAGAGCAGATCACATTCAGTATATATTTCTAATCAAGTGCAGTTTTTGGTACTCTTGTTCCTTGGAAAATATGATGGCACCTCCATAGCTCTATGAGCTAGGAAGCCCATTGTGTCATTGTGGCACACATCTGAATGGATAATGTAACTGGGAATTTGGTTGCTGAATTACCTTCATTTTCTCTTAATTACCACGCTGTTTCCTGAGAAAACAGTTTCAAGGAGAAAAGCATGAGTTGAAAAATGTGTGCACATCACCTGCTGTGTCTGCTCTGCTTCCAGATAACCAGTGAAAGCAAGGAGTCCGTATGGGGGTTCATCAGGAGCCTGCAGGATGCCTGGTCGGGCTGGGTGGTCATGCTGCTCATCGGCCTGCTGGCAGGTACGCGCAGGGCACACAGCGCTCCCGAGCCGCTTGGGATGATGTTCGGAATGTGGAGCGTTTCCCTTTTACCCCATGCAAGAGATTTCTTACTTGAAATGTCTAAGAGCAGAATACATGACCATATAGTTTCCATCAAATGTATCATCGATTAAGCTTCTGGAGAGCTGTCATTATAGAGCTGGCTGGCCGTTTCCACATAGTGCAAAGGTTTATGACCTTGCGGGAGTGTACTGAAAGCACGCGTTCTGCATTCTGCTGTCCTTGGTTATATAGAAGCCAACGAAATATGAAAACGTTTTGAGCTGCCATAATCAAACACCACACGAGACTGGCTTTTGCTACTACTGGCAGGTCCTCGAATGACTTGTAAACACCGTAGGGCACTCAAAACCATGCTAGACACCCACAGGATCTGAGGTAGGCCCTGGGAGATCCCCAGCCCCGACATCGTTCTGACCCTCGGGGACTCCGTGTCCTTCCTTTTTATAATCCCAACACCGTGTTTGCAAGTAGTAGATGTTTCCAGAGTAAATGGAAGAATATCTGGAGGGGAAACCTGTCCTTTTAATGTCAAATGCACCAGCTCTGCATGGAAATTGTGTCCCGAAACTTACTTCCTTGGAGGAGGCTGGGAGGGTTAATGTCTAAGAATTTAAAAATTTGAGCATGCTGAAGAGATCCCCTGAACAAAAATCCCCTACATATAACAACATAAGCATTATGGCTAGAAAATTGATCAGAGAAGTGACTGTAATACAGGCAGAATATAGTAAGTGCTTTAAGAAAGAACAGTAATGAGACACATGATTTTGTGATTACAGGTGATTCCGATTTCCAGGCGATCTTTCATTTATTTCATGGATAATTGTAGGAGAGGCTCGGTGGCCAGGGAAGGGCCCCATCTGCCTCGTCCGCCTCGGCATTTCAGAAAAAAGAAGCCAAGGGGAATGCTTGAGAGCAGCCCTTTCCTACTAGCCACAGCAGCTGTCTGTTCATTTCCCCAATTCTATTCTCCCTCCCCCGGCGGCGGCAACCAGGGAAGGGAATTAGTCTTGGCAGATACATGGTCTTCTGCCACCACGTTTGCTTGACCGCTTCTGTGAAGACCTTTGAAGGAGGCCGGGGCGGGGCGGGGCAGGGGGGAGGGGATGGAGTTTGCTCTGGATTTCGATGGCCCTACTTAGAATAGATTTATCAAACCTTACACTGTATCATTATTCTTGGCTCCTAGGAAGGAGAAATAAATAGGGTAAATGAAGACACTTGGAACAGATGTTCTGGTGTCTTGCTGGAATAAATGGCACAGCTTAGATTTATTTGGCTAGTGGAGGAGCCCAACTGGGCTATCTTTAGCTGACCCGATATTGACCAGCTGGTCTCACTATCAACTCAGTTGCTGTCAGTTCTGGCAGGTGGAATCACCTGGGGAGTGAAACAATATGTAGCACTGCCTGGGCTTCAATTAAACAGCTTCTCTGGAGGGGGCGCCCTGGCATTCAGTAAAGACCCCTCTTCTCCCCTCTGTGATTCGAATATGCAGGCCGGGGTGAGAACCGCCGGAGAAAGGAAGGCCCGTGAAAAAGGAGGGCAAGAATGGGAGGACAGTGGAAAGAGAAGTGGCTCAAGTGTTCTTTTGGCCTGGACGCACCAAGTGTCTGGCTGGCTGTCCGTCCCCTCAGTGGCACCCTGGCCACTATATTCTGACCCCTGATGGAGAGGCCCAGCGGCATCTCCTCTGCAGGGCGTTTATCGGGAGCTGCCACTGGGGGTCGCTGTTGTACCGTAGAATAAAGCTGAGGCGCGGTCAGAACCAGAATCAGCATTGAGGATTGGGTGTGGGATAATGTGATTACGAATGAGTGAATAATGACGGAATTTGGGGTGATCATTGGGTCTTGCCCCTGGATATCTGCAGGACCCCTCCACCACCTTCACTGGGTCTTTGTTCAAATGTTACCTTTCATTTGAGGCCTTCCCCGACTGCCTTCTCTAAAATTACATCCTTCCCTCTGAATCTCATCCCCCTTTCCTGCTCTAGGTATGTATATATGTGTGTATGTAACAGCTTTATTGAAATATAATTCATGTGCTACACAATTCACTCATATAAAGTGTCCAGTTCAGTGGCTTTTAGTATATTCACAGAGTTGTGCAACCATCACCACGATCAATTTTACTTATATATATATTTGTCTTTTTCCTGACCGGTACTCAGCCAGTGACTGCACCGGCCATTCCTATATAGGATCCGAACCCGCGGCGGGAGCGTTGCTGCGCTCCCAGTGCCGCACTCTCCCGAGTGTGCCACGGGCTCGGCCCCACGATCGATTTTAAAACAATTTTATCACCCCCAAAGAAACCTCTGTAGTTTTTAGCTATCACAGCCGCAGCCCCCAGTACCCTCTCAGCCTCAGGTCACCACTAATCTACTTTTTGTCTCTATGGATCTGGCTGTTCTGTATATGTCTTACAAATGGAATCATACAGTACAATGTGGTCTTTTGTGATCAACTTCTTTCACTTAGCACAATGTTTTCAAGGTTCATCCACGTCGTCACAAGTATCAAGCCTTCTTCCTTTTTATTACTGAATACTACTCCATTGTATGGATAAACCACATTTTGTTTATCCAGTCATCTGTTGATGAGTATTTGGGTTGTTTCTACTCTTTGGCTGTATTGAATAATGCCACTGAGAGCAATTGTGTGCAGGTCTTTATGTGGACACTTGGTTTCGTCTTGGGTATATGCCTCGGAGTGGAGTTACTGGGCCAAATGGTAACTCTGTGTTTAACTTTTTGAGGAACTGCCAGACTGTTTTCCAAGGCGGATGTACCATTGTATCGAGCTGTATTTTCTCTCTAGCACCTATCACCTTCTAGTGCAGTCTCTGGCTACTTACTTACTTGACAAGTGTCTCTGTCCCCACCACGAGGTACAGCTCCATGAAGTCAGAGACTTCGGTCTGCTTTGTTCACTGCTGTATCCCCAGGATGTGGACTAGTGACTGGCACGTAGTAAGTAGGTGCTCAATACATATCCCTTGAGTGAGCCAAGGGACCTGAGTTTTCTGATTTTTTCCTTCATTTATTTACTGCTGTCATCCACTCAATGTGGACATACAGCTCCAACTATGTACCTGACGTGGGTACAATAATGGACAAGGCAGGTAGCCTCTTTGCCCACTTACAGTGGACACAGGTTCTGGAGGCCTGATCTAACCCCCACCGTGGCATGAAAACCAGACAATGAAACATTTTTTCCGTGATTTATAGCCTGTGGAAGTACAGACATATATATACCTATATTGCTAACCATGAGATCAGGATACAGTAGGTATTGAGGTGGGGCAAGGCCCGAGAAATACACTTGGGCCAGACTTAGGAACTCAGAGAAGTCTTCCCAAAGGAGGGATATAAATGCCGGAATCTGGAAGATAAGGAGGACACTGCCCAGTGGAGGGAGGGAAATGCTTGCCGAGATGGTGCAGAGAGGAGCTCCTGGAATGTTCCAGAAACATGGAGAGGGCAGAGGGTGGGGGTTAGTGATGGAAAAAGATGAGGCTGGAGAGATACGAGGTGCCTGCCATCAGGGACAGCAATCTGTTGAGGATTTGGGCGTTCGCCCAAGAACAATGGGAAACCGTGGCAGGCTTTTCCATAGGCACTGGTGTGGGTCAGATTGGCAGCTTTGAAAGCCTGTTTGACCACAGTGTGGAGAACCCACTGGAGGGGGGCAAGTTGGGCATGGAGATCCGAAAGGGGGCTCTGGCTGCAGCCCAGACAGAAATGATTCTGAAACGGTGGCCTGAATGGCAGCAGAGGCTGTGGGGAGGGAGGGGACTGGAGCGATTCAAGAGAGATTTGGAGGTGGAGTCGCTAGGATGTGGTGATTGCCTGGAGCGGGATGTTTACGCAGGTTTCTGGTTTGCACAAGGACCTGGATTCTGGGCCCTTCTCTCAGCTGCGAGCAAAGCTGGGCCTGGGAGCTAGATACTGTCGCTCAGCGTTGGATGCAGAGACCTGAGGTGGAGATGTCGCACAGACCCGAGAGGGCAAATAGACGTGTGTCCTTTGACAGTTGCTGCTCATTGGCTTTGGCTGCTTGGGGTTCTGTTAGAAAGGGTGTTTGAGGGTGATTCCACATGAGTCTGCCACAGTGGTTAAGTGCTGTCTGACAGGGGCATGTCAAAAGCGTTGTGAAGGCGAATCCAGTAGAGTGTGTCAGATCAATGGGTGATGTCTGCCATGGGCAGTGGAGCTGGCAGCTGCGCTCTGTAGTGACTGAGCACAGGAGACAAGAGCTCCTACGTTCCTGGAGGGCAGCGCTAGATATGCACAGCTACAGCTCAGTGACAATAGAAGGACGTGACCAAGGTGGCCAGGGTCGAGAGTGTAGTGTAAGAAGAGAGAAGGGTTTAGGGTCAAGCGTGGAGGAAATGTGCCTTTTAGAAGTAGGGTAGAGCAGAGATCAGGGAGACAGAGAAAACCAGAGAGCCAGGAGGAAAGCAGGGGAGGATGATGTTGTGGAAACGAAGGGCAGGCGTGTTTCTAGAAGGATGGAGTGGTCAGCAGTGTCAAAGGATGCTGAGAGGTCTGGAACTAGGGTCAGCACACTTTTTCTGTAAGGAGCCAGAGAGTAAATATTGTCAGCTCGGTGGGCCACCCCCTTTCTGTGTCACCTCTTCAGTTCTGCTTCTGTAGCATGAAAGCAGCCACAGATGGCACCTCATCGAGTGGCACAGCTGTGCTCCAATAAAACTAGATTTACAAAAACAGGCAGTGGCCAGATTTGGCCCGTGGGCTGTAGTTTGCTGGTACTGTCCTGGAAGATGAGGACTGAGCAAAGGCCATTGCCTGAGCTGTGGGTCTCCAGGTGGACAGAGCGGAGTGAGGCTGAGCGGACGGAAGAGACAGGCCGGTAGCTGGATGGGAAGGTGGTGCCGGGCAGTGTTCACACTGAAGGCTGCTGGGAAGGAGCCATCAGAAAGGGGAGGTGGCAGGGATAGGAGAGAGAAAGGGGAACTGTAAGAGGGAGGGCCTGAGGATGCAGGGGGTCTGGGTCTGAGGCGGGCCGCTGCACACGGAGCACAGGACAAGGGACGGGGCGCACCGATGTGGGGGTGCGGATGCCTTTGGGGGTGATGTGGGTGTGAACCCGATACTGTCCTGAGGATTCAGTAAAAGTTTGACAAGTTAAGAAGCCGGAGAACATTCCTTGCCTTTGGAAAAGACTAGAATGAGTTATTCTGGAAAGAGAGACACAAGGCAGCCTTTTGTGGCCCTCTGAGCTGCACAGTCGATTATTTATGTTTCTGTTGGGACGTAAGTGACTGTACATGTGTGGGGGGCACAGGCTTGAATATCTGTAGCCGTATGCAACATGCGATGCTCCGACCAGGATAATTGGCACACTCGGCATGACACCATGTCATCGTTTTGGGTGGCCCTTTACCAGGCCCTCCCTTGGCCATCTCTCCTCCCCCTTTCCCACCTCGGTCCTTTTCTCTCCTTTGCAAAGTATTATTGGGATCCTTGTGTCTTTCCTTCTTTCTTTTTAAATTTATTTTCCAGCTCCCAGTTATGAGTGAGGACACGTGGTGTTTCTCTTTCTGTTGCACATTCTATTTCATCCCACTTCTATCGGCCTTTAAACTCATTATCTACTTGTATAGATCCACGATCCCTTACCCAGAATTTAAAGAATCCGGAACGTCCTAATCAGCATGGGTTTCCCAAGTTTGGTTCCCATTTGGGGGCAAAACCTTACTCATTTACGATATGAGGCCATCATAGCTGTTATGCCTCCATTTTGTCTGCATTATCGTGTTTCCCCAAGAAATGTTAATCTGCATGTGCCCAGGATCCTGCCCCAGAAGCTGCTGAGGGGGCTTTGTCTTTTACAGTGTACGTACCCTATTTCCAAAATTTGGAAAGGGATGAATTCGGAAAGTGCTTGGCCCCAGTGGCTTGAGATGAGAGTGTAAACCTGCGTGTCTCACTCTCCTACCTGGTGTAAGCCACTGAGCGCTTTGTATCTCTCCCCGGGCTGGTGCTGCCCTCACCGTATGTGTTCAGTGACTGCCAGGTTAATGAGAGAAGCTTCCTATGTAAGTGACAGCCCATGGCATGTTCGTTCCTGCTCTGGTGTTGGGGCCTGCGTGGTCACCGCGTTCCTGCGTGGCTGCTGTGTTGTGCATTCCCTTCGCAGCACGGGTGACTCCTCTTAGTGGCTTGTGCTGGTTCCTCCAGGCAGCTTAGCTGGGGTCATCGATCTTGCAGTCGAGTGGATGACAGACCTGAAAGAAGGTGTCTGCCTGTCTGCCTTCTGGTACAGCCACGAGCAGTGCTGCTGGACTTCCAATGAAACCACTTTTGAGGACAGAGACAAGTGTCCACGGTGGCAGAAATGGTCAGAGCTGCTGGTGAATCAGTCAGAGGTGGGTGCCTGGGCAGGGTCCTCCTGGGGACTCCCACCATTCCACATGCCCTTGGGACCCTGCCGGTTGATTCGTGAGTGTCATTTCACCTTCAAGTGTCTGTTGCGATGAGAGTCTATGGCGTAATACTAGTGTGACTTGCTCTTCTCTAGCTCTAATGCAGCCACCCAGACTTTAAAAGCCTTGTATTTGGCTTTATTTTTCTTACTGAACGTAGTTTGTTGATCATGCTGAAGAAATAGCGTTAATTTTTATACCTTTCAATTGAGGTGAAAATATGAATTATCTTTTTTTAGAATAACAGCTTTAGTGAGATATAATTCACATTCCATATTTAAAGTGTACAATGAACCATCATCACAATCTAACAGTAGTACATTTTCATCAACCCGAAGAAACCCTGTACCCGTTAGCCATCACTCCCATGACCCCCCAACCCACTAGCCCCTGGCAACCGCTCTTATTTCTGTCTCTATAGATTTGTCTATTCTGGAGATTTCATGTAAATGGAATCATATAGTGTGTGGCTTTTTTGTCTGGCTTCTTTCACTTAGTGCAATGTTTTCCAAGTTCCTTCATGTTGTAGCATGAATTAATACTTCATTCCTTTTTATAGCTGAATAATATTCCACTGTATGGATATACCACTTTTTTATTTTAAAATCTAATTGTTCACATTTGTGGGGGGATATACCACATTTTATTTATCACTTTATCAGCTGATGAACATGGGTTGCTTCCACCTTTTTGCTATTATGAATGATGTTGCTATGAACATTTGTGGACACATGTTTCATTTCTCTTGAGTGTATACCCAGGAGTGGAATTGCTGGGTCAGATGGCAACTCTGTGTTTGACCTTTTGAGGAGCTTCCGGACTGTTTTCCACACTGGCTGCACCATTTTACCTTCCCACCAGCAGCGCATGAGGGTTCCCATTTGCTCTCCTTCTTGCTAACACCTATTATTATCTGCTTTTGATGTTAGCCATGCTAGTGGGTATGAACTGGTACCTTATTGTGCTTTCCGTTATCTTCCACTACATTTTATGAGCGCATTACAGAGGATGTTCCGGGCCTTCTGTGAAGAGAATGTCCCAGGCACAGGGGATGTGGTGGTGAACCACAGACCTAGTGTTTGCCTTCAAGGCACCTAGAGCTTCACATCTTTATAAAAATCTTAGCTCAGGAAAGGGTTAGCTTTTACCAAATTCAGTGCTTACTACAATGACTATGGGTCATTGAACGATCAGAAAGCCAGGTGACGGGAGCTACGAGCAAAGCTTCACGATAGGGGTAATGCGAGGACCGTTCAAGCTAGAACTGTTCTTGGAAGGTACATGTAATCTGTTTATACGTCTCCTCCCTGCCCCACTGTTTTTTTGCTGGACCAACTTACCACAGCTGAAGACATTTGGAATGCACTTTGCCATTTTGTTAAACCCCTTTCTCAGTGGAATTGAAAATGAATTTCTTCAGATCTCAGAAGTAGACAGAGGTCTTGAAATCTCACACATTCTCAGTGCTCTCTGTTCTTTCCTAAAAGAAACTCTCTACCTGGGTTGATGGGCGTGGGCAGGCGGAGGTGGCTGGGTGCCGTATTTTATTTCTTCTCTCCTACTTGCAATATGTGTTTTGGGGAAATATGACCATCCATCTTTTCAACTACTTTTAATATCTATACTTTGGTTCAAAGAATTACTGTTAGTAGGAGTGAGAAGTTATTTTTAGCCTCCAAAAAATGTGCATACTTAAGTGGGTGAAAGATATTCCTCTGTCCGATTTCTCACCACATAGGGTGAGAATATATGTGCTTGTAAAGGCCAGAGCAGTCTTCTGGAACGTGTTTTGCATTTAATAGGAACACACGTGGCTGTGTCCATGGCCTGACTTGTAGGTGACCTCTCTTTCCTTCTCCCCTCACTTGTGTCATCCAGATCGTAGCAAGAAGCTGAGGCCTAAAGAAATGCGGACTCCACTCAGCAAACCAGGTCCTCAACCTAAAAGACCCCAGACTATGTCTTTGGTTCAGAAAAATACTCGCACAGACCACATAATTTGGAATCAGTGAAATATTCTGAGGGAGATGATCAAGTTTCCCCTCAAGTAGTGCCTCTCAAATGGGACCCGAGACTCTGCATTTCTGGCAAGCTCCAAAGGCATGCTGAGGCCGCTGGGCCAGGCAGCTCACCTGAGTAGCAGCATTCCAAACCACAGCTCCCACCCTTGCTCATCATCAGTGCGGTTGCTTGCTGGGGTGTGAGCATGGCCTCAATGAAAGCTAGGAGAGACCAGTCCACCGCAGACAAGAAAGACAGGCCTTCCAGGCTCTGAAGACAGAATTTCCTGCATCACACCATTCATTAGCTCTAGTGCAAGTGGTGATTAAAATCGAGTGTCATTCACGGCTTCCGTTGCCTCTGAGACATCAGCCGGTGGAAGGTGCACGTGAACAGCTCCTGGAGGAACACCGGTGCTGGGTGGTGTGTTCCCATTTCAGCGATGGCGACAGCCGATAAAACCGACTCTGGCCTTTTTGTTTTTACAAGACAGGGACTGGGCCTGCCCGATCCCATCAAAGCGTCTGCTCTCCCGACAGAGGGGTGGCTTTGGTATGTTGCTCAGGTTTGCCATGGCTCATGTCCTCTTTCTTTGTGTCTGTTTAGGGTGCCAGTGCTTACATTCTGAATTACTTAATGTACATCCTGTGGGCATTGCTGTTTGCATTTCTGGCCATCTCCCTGATGTGCGTGTTTGTGCCATATGCCTGTGGCTCTGGCATACCTCAGGTGAGTCGTGGCTGAATTTCTTTTGTACCAATAATAAGAATAGCAAAGACTTCCATAGCACTGTTGTGCCAAGCACAGTTCTGAGCATGAACTCATTTTACTACCGCATTTACTCCTCACAGTAGACTATGAGGCAGGTCCTATTATTGTGCATTTGGTAGCTGAAGAAATTAGCACAGAGAGGTTAAGGAACTTGCCCAAGGCCAACAAGCTGGTCAACTGTGAGTTCAGGATTCATACTCTGTATCCAAGATTTCTGCTTTATCGCTTTTCAGATGATTAAACCATTGTTGTAGTAAACCAGGCATAACTCTTAAGGCCTGTGGAATCAGAGTTCATTAACCACGCGCATAAATAGGCACTGGGATGACTTGGAAATGCGCCTATGATATAATGTGAAAAAAGGGCAATAGCGGAGGTTTGTTGCTGAGAAAGTTTACTGATGATTAAACTCCTTTGCCACATTCTGCTCTTCTGATGACCAGGTAATAGCAATCTTTACAAAACTTAATTTCACTTCTACTGCATGCACTGTGAATTTACCCTTGTGAATTTAGTGTTCTTATAAATAGTTTTCCACACTTTCATGTAACCAAAGAATGAGGGAAGTGACCTCATCAATCAAGGGGAGTGCCTGAGACTGAACTTGAAACCTACAAGGATCTACTGGGCAGAATAATGTTAAATTGAGCTGATTCGCAAAGAGCCCAGACAGTGAAAATTTTAGCCAGAAATAATTTTAAAAATTCTCGTTTTATCCCTCGAATCAATGCAATTCAGTTCTTCAAGTTGGTGCTGCAGCAAGGCCCACAGGCGGTAGAGATGGTGAGTATGAAGATGTAGTTGTGCACCAGTTGTGGCGACACGTCCCAACCCTTGGGTGGTGCCCTCCACCACTGACGCTGGTCCAGGCAGTTACAGGAAGCGCTGAGTCATTGAAAGATGGTCAAAAGAAGAATTCAATATGGTCTTGTGTCAGGAAAGTTAGGGGAAAATTCTTAATATGTCATGCTGAATTTTTGATGGTTTATATTAACAAATTGCTTCAGGAACCCAAAAATCAAGCCGTATAACCATCCTATTTTCTCAATACAGCCAGTTCTGCTATAGTGTGACATATACATTCCTAAACATCACCATGCCATGCAAAATCACGCAATTAAAAAAAAAAAGAGGACTTATGGAGAAAATGGGTTAGGAACACAATACTCAAAAACTTCATCAGTGATACATATAAAAAAATAGGCTAGGAAAAACAGCAGCACAGTTTTACACATTAAATGGCCAAGAAATATGTCAATACTACAATAAGTATCTTTCTTCTTGAAAAAACTTGAAGTTGGCTGTGGAAGTGGGCATCAGAAGGGCTGCAGCTTGTGAGTTACTGTGAAGGGGCTGCAGGAGGGTTATCTGGACCTGGATGGGAAGCTGTGACAGCGGCGTGCACGGGTGTGGCTCCCCACACATGTGTGGACTGGTTGATGTTTGAGGCATGTGCGTATATGTATGTTTTGTGTTTTCCTACATAGCTCGGTTCAGCTGGGTATGGTGTTCTGCATTCACCTCATATTTCTCCCAGAGCAAATTGTGCATAAACAGACATGAAATTTGTGTTATGCTCAAATTCTTCCCTAATGTATAGATGGCATTGGAACAAATATGCATTTTCTAAACAAGTATTATAGCAGAGCTGACTGGGTAAGAGTCTCTCTTTCTGCTTCTGTTCGCTTTATCAGTAGAACCACTATCAACTATGCAAGGACTTCAAGAAAGTCGTGGAAATATAGACTTAAAATACAAATCTTTACACGAACTTTTCGAAGTATCCTCGTATATGAAATCATGTCTTCCCAGAATTTACTCTGAGTTGATGTTTCCGTTCTTTGCAAGAAATGAACACTCTTCCAAATATTTACTTACCAGGAAGTGTTCTGGTTTTAAAGTTAAAAATACCAAGTCACAAATCCACTGCAATACACCTTGTGAAAGCCCTGCTTGCTTCAGTCTCAATGAATCCAAGTTAAAGCAAGTCATTGGATTTTGGCATCTATTGGGAATGAATTTGCCCTCTTTAGTCCCTAATTTGATCATGAGAATTTTGTCAAATCATTTTAGAGAATTACAAAATACATATTACACTGTTCAATTCACCACATGTCATGGCTGGCAAAGGCTCAGGTAATTTAGATGCTTATAATTTTCTAAGTGGTATTACACTTTTAAACTGTACCCTGGGGTCCAAATCCACATTAACTAACTGAAACAAATTATAGAGAATTTTATTCAAGGCAACACAAAAGGGCAGGATTGTGGCAGGCATAATAAAACATCCCTTAAATAAAGGGATCTGAGATCCCCAGAGCACAGGATCCATTAGGCCAACTACCACCTGTTAAGGCCTGGTTTCACCACCACTAATTTGCCATCAGTTAAAGGCTCATTCAAGAAACACCAGCTGACTGCGCAGCTAGGAGGCCTCTGGTGTGTCCTGCAGGGAGGAGCTCATAGAATTCTTCAGGAAGACACGCACGACCTGCTCTGCTCGCATGGGCTCTTTCCCTCACCTGCTCCCTCTCCTTGAATTAGGATACGGATCTGTCCGTAGTTCCTGAGATGAAAATGGTCCTGTGCACACCCCTTTAACAATCTGAAGATTCGCTGACTTCATGACCTTCCCCAAGTCAGCACAGGTGACACGACGCTCAGTAGCAGGAATTCGTGAAAGGACCAAGAGTGTTTCAGGTCCGTCTCTTAAATATTGAGAAATTAGGGCTATCTGTGCTACATTTTCCTGGAATGGAGCAGTGGTTGTCCACCTGGGCTGCATTGTAGATTCACCTGGGGAGGCTGTGCAACTCCTCATACCCTGGATGCACCCGAGGCCAATTACATCAAATCTCTCTGGGGAGAGCCAGTTCTCAATATTTCCCGATTCCCAGTGATTCTGATGAGCGCTGAGGTTGTGAAGGGCTGTAATAGCTACTTGAGAAATTGATTACTTGGCAGAGCAGTGTCCACAAGGAGGCATTTTGAAGTTATGTAAATGGCACTGACAAGCGATCACACTGTCCCGTTATGTATTACACAATGGGAAAACAAATCGACCACAAACTACATGGAGTGACTCACTTGGTGTCTAGTTAATCTGTGATTTCAGGCATGTAAATTGCCAGCTTGGTGGTAAACATTCACTCCATTTTAGCCAATTGTGGGAGAGGTTGGAGGCAGAAGTTATGTAGCCATGGTAATGTTTCTGTATCCTAAAGGACACCGTTTTGGGGGAGAGGACCACAGTATATGAAGTTAGTCACTGAGATTGGCACTGAGTTGAATTCTCAAAGCCTTAGGCAATATGCTCAAGCACGCCTTTAGGAAGAAAGCCATTACTTGGCATTTACAAAATGCGGCAGGTCTGAAAATGGAGCAAGATAATGCTCCCTGTAGTCAAACTCCTTTTCAATACAAGAGATATGATTAGGTGAAAGAAAAGGGGTTGCCATGGATTCAAACATCTGTATATCCCCCAAAGGTGCATTATTAGAACGCTGAGCATCTTCCTTTTCCAACGTTGTGTTAAGAATATTTTCAAACATATAGAAAAGTTGGAGAAAGTGGACAGTAAACACCCATTTTACCTATCGCCTCCAGCAGGGGCCAGCAAACTTTTCCTATAAAGGATAGAGAATCAGTATTTTAGGCCTATGGGCCAAGAGGCAGGATGGGGAAACTATTCTCACTGAAAGGCTAGTAATTTTTTTCTTACTTTATTTGATATTTCTATTACTATTTATATTACTTTAAATAATGTTAAAACCATTCTTAGCTTGTGGGTCATATAAAAATAGGCAACAAGCTGGATTTGGCCCATGGGCTATAGTTTGCCAACCCTTGACCTAAAGTTCAACTGACGTTTTGCTCTTGTAGGGGAGGCAGGATTTTACCTCGACCCTTTTAGGGGTTTTTGGCTGTGCCTGAGAATTAAATTGATGTAAGACAGATCCATAGGAGAAAAACATACAAATTTATTTAACATGTTTTATATGACATGGGACCCTTCATAAGGAAATGAAGACCTGAAGACGCAGTTAGAGTTGTGCACTCATATGCTGCATTGGACAAAGAGTAGTCAACTATGAAAATGTGACAGGGTAAAGGGGCTTGGGCTCGGGTAGTGACAGAGACGTGACTAGGAGGATAAGGGCTAGTCTAACAACGTTGGTTTGTACAGAATTCCTTCGGCCTCAACTTCCCATCCTTGATGATAAGAATGATGCTGTCCTACTCGTACAGGAAGGGCATCTTTCACATGTGAATTTCATCTCCTTCTTTTAAGAAACAAAATGAAGGTCAGAGCGAACTTGCACCTGCTGTTTTCTGAGTGCCTGTAACTCAAATAGTAAATCTGCCAGAGTGGCATACTCTGGGTGGCGTATTCTAAACTCCTTCACTCTGTTTGCTCTGTCAGGTAGCTGGCCAGCTCTCCCTGTCGTTTCTCTGGGATATCTTCCAAGAGTCAAAAGGTAGCAGTTAAAATCAGAGGTATATGAGGATACTTCAAAAAGTTTGTGGAAAAATGGAATTAAAGATAATACGAATCTTTTCATGAACTTTTTGAAGACCCCTTGTATGTCTCTTCTCAACACAGCAAAAGGTAATGTGAACAAGACAAAACATCATGAGTAAAATGAGACGTTAGAAGTGACTTATTCAGTCCTGTGATCTTTTAGTACTTTGGGAATTCTTAAGGTTTACTTGCATTGAATTTTTCAATGTTTCTCTTAATATAAAATTATATATTCATGTAAGTTTCTGTTAATACGATATAGACAAATGGAAAACTAAAAGAGCCTGTCTTCCACATGACTTTGTGAATCGAAACTTTAAAAGTGCCTCCCAGAGGAATTACAGCTATTTTCCTGGCCATGCATTGAAACAGTTCATTCCCTCTCATTCGCGATCCTCTGTTTCAGATCAAGACGATTCTGAGCGGCTTCATCATCAGGGTCTACTTGGGGAAGTGGACCCTGCTAATTAAGACGGTCACCCTGGTGCTGGTAGTGACATCCGGCCTGAGCCTTGGGAAAGAAGGGCCGCTGGTGCACGTGGCTTGTTGCTGCGGCAACTTCTTCAGCAGCCTTTTCTCCAAGTACAGCAAGAATGAGGGCAAGAGGCGTGAGGTGAGCCGGCCAGCTACCGCTGCAGGAAAGCGTTCTGCCCGCAGCCCCTCCATGGTCTCGCCTGCACACGCTGGTGTTCACGGAGGGCCCGGAGCTCATACATAACTGTTTGCCTTGCAGGTGCTTTCAGCGGCGGCTGCGGCTGGAGTCTCCGTGGCCTTTGGTGCTCCGATCGGGGGTGTGCTTTTCAGTCTGGAAGAGGTGAGAAGGGGCAGCGGAGGGAATGCGTGGGGCTGAGAGGCAAGGACCCGTGGATGACTGGCACAGCAGTGAGCCTTCGTCTCCTGCCCTGTGAGGAGTACATTCAAAGAAGTTGCATAAGATTCCTGCAGTTAATTTAGGAGCTACAATTTCTGCCATTTAAAAATATTGTTTTAAAAATTGCCAACATGACTTGTTTTTGAAGATTTATAGTGACTCCTCTGTTTCTCAGAGCCTATTGAATTAAGCATTTTTCGTTTTGGTAACGCTAACGGATCATTCCAGAGGTTGGCTGGTTGGCAAACGATTTCCGTAAAGGGCCAAATGGGAAATATTTCAGGCACTGTGGGCCACACAGTTTCTGCTGCAACTGCCCAACTTGGCCATGTGGCATGAAAACAGCCATAGAAAACACATAGTTTGGGATTGGGCATGGCTATGTTCCAGGGGCACTGAAATTAGAATTTTCTTTTCTTAATATCCTATATGTGTGTGTGTATGTGTGTGTATGTGTGTGTGTGTGTGTGTGTGTGTGTGTTCATCATTATGCAATTTTAACTTTCTTTGTGGCCTTTTACTGTGAAATTAGAATTTTCCAGTTTTCACATGTCACAAAATATTGTTCTTCTGAGTAGTTCAACTCAAAAAAACCTTTTTTTCTCCTCCAACCATTTAAAAATGTAAAAACCATTGTTAGCTCGTGTGCCTTACGAATACTTTTGCTGGGTCGGAGTTGACCTGTGGGCCAGAGTTTTCCCACCCCTGAATCAAATCCAGAGGTTTATTTGCTTTTAGGAGAGTCTCTGTGCTATGAACAGAATTATGATTAACTATTTTTCTCTTAAAATAAGTGGCTTAAGCCACCTTGCTCAGTATCCATTTTACTTTTAGACACAATTAGATCACTTTGGTATCTTCGTTGGTGCATTTTGTCATAGTCAAGCCTGGACTGACTGATGAAGTGAGTGCCGTTCGTCCATGTTTGGTCCCAGTGTGTCTCACGGTGGGCACCAGCAGGTGACTGCTGACCAAATTGGCTGAACTCTGAGCAGCTCTTTCTCTGGCCAGTCTCTAATTTGTGACTTCTTCATCCCAGATCAGTTACTACTTTCTCTTGGAGACATTGTGGAGGTCATTTTTCACGGCCCTGGTGGCGGCCTTCACGTTGCGATCCGTCAAACACTTTGGGAACAGCTACCTTGTTCTCTTTTATGTGGAATATCACACGCCCTGGTACATGGCTGAACTCTTCCCCTTCATCCTGCTTGGGGTGTTTGGGGGCTTGTGGGGAACGCTCTTCATCCACTGCAACATCGCCTGGTGCAGGAGGCGCAAGACCACCTGGCTGGGGAAGTACCCGGTGCTGGAGGTCATTGTGGTGACTGCCATCACCACTGTCATTGCCTACCGCAGTTCCAACACATTGCAGAGCATCAGTGAGCTCATTTTTGAGCTGTTCTATGACTGTGGGGCCCTTGAGTCCTCGCAGCTGTGTGACTACATCAACGACCCCAACATGACCCGGCCTGTGGATGACATTCCAGACCGGCCAGCTGGGTTTGGCGTTTACATGGCCATGTGGCAGCTGGCCCTGGCGCTGATCTTCAAAATCGACATCACCATATTTACCTTTGGCATGAAGGTAAGTGAAGGGGAAGAAAGTGAGGGCAGGTGCTGGTGGGGAGAGGAGCCCATGTCCTTCTGGGGACAGCACCCTACTCTCCTGAACAAAATTGTCATGGGAGGAAAAGGGGATCCAACCTTTCTTGAATGTTCTCATGTGCTGGGAACTTGACATTCTTTCAATGATCAGGACACAATTCTTTAATAACCAACAAGCCTGCGAAATGAGGTTTTAATCCCATTTTACAAGTGAGGAAGCTGAGGCTCAGAGACCCGGAGTGGCCTAATCAGACCCACAGCACATGGGAGACAGAGCTGGGCATGGAGCTCACTTCATCCCACTCCCAGACCAGGGGTGATCACAGATTTGCCTGCTGGCAGGGTGATGCCAGGTGGTGGGACAAGCACGTGTGTGGCCCAGTTTGGATCGATGAGCATGCACTGAGCATCCACTGTATCTAGGCACTGTACTAAGTCCAAGGTGTACAGCACTCGAAACAGAATGCTGCCCCTAAAGAGCACCTGCCTCTGGGAGAGACAGATGCAAACCCAGAGTTCTGAGACTGTGTGGCAGCACCCTACGCTGCACACCACGTGATGGCCTCCCAGTCTGGGTGTGGCTGGGGCCACGACGGGGGCTCTTTGCACACATCGTCTCCTGACGAGGAGTGTCCTCAAGAGCTGTGGATGACACCGTGTGCTTTCCTCATTTTTGTTCCTGAAGCCGGAGAAGAGACAGCTTCTTTCTTCTTGCTTTTAAACACTGCGTTAAAGTCAGACATACTTTGAAAGCCCTTCCTAAAGAGCTTTCTTTTATGGAAACTGACATTAAGTTGTTATTGCTTTTTTCAAAACAAATTGAGGTAAAGTTTACATAACCTGAAATTGGTCATTTTAAAGTGTACATGTTAGTGGTATTAAGTACATTCACAATGTTGTGCAAACGTCACCTCGGTCTAGTTTCTGAACGTTTTCATCCCCTTCATAGGAGACCCCATGTCCATTAGCAGTCCCTCCTGTTCTCCGCCCCAGCAGCCCCTGGCAACCACCGATCTGCTTTCTGTCTCTATAGGTTTGCCTATTTCGGACAGTTCATTTTAATTAAATTAATTCATTTCGGACTGTCCTTGTGGGACTGGCTTTTTTCACTTAGCACAGTGTTTTCAAGGGTTATCCACATTGTAGCACGTGTCAGCCCTTCATTCCTTTTCTGGCTGCAGAGTGTTCCGATCTGTAGATTCCCCCACACGTGGTTTATCCACTCATCCTTGGATGGACATTTGCGTTGTTTCCACCTTTTGGCTATTGTGAATAGTGCTGCTATTGCTTACTTAAAAATAAAATGAAACTTTTATTAGAGTGTTAGAGTGTGATAAAAGAGTATCATATAGAGATGCATACAGCTTAATGAATTTTCACAAAACCCACATGCTTGTGTAACCAGCACCCAGGACCAGAAGCACAACATTTCCCACCCCTCAGAGCCCCTGATGTGTTCCATTACTTTTGTGTTCTGTGTGGTTTTTCTATGAGTTGTCTTGTTTTTAAAAGTCTAAGAAACGGTGTCTCTGGGTATATACTAGTCAAACACAAACCCGAATCTGTGCCTTAAGAGGAAGGATGGGTATACTTTATTAAACAGCTGACTGTCTCTGATCCATCATCTCCTTGCAAAGGAATTTATTTTTGTGTCCAAGGAAGATGCTGGAGCATCTTTTGGTGCTTACTGAGAGTTTACTTTGAAGTTACTGGGGATTAAATGGCTGTGGACTAAGGGGGAGCCCATACAGGAGCTATTTCCTGAGGAATATTCCAAACTCTAGAAATCACACCCAAGGATCTGAACTTCAGTTCACCTGGCATCCTCAGACTGATGACCACCCGGGGCGACATAAATGCAGCTGTGGCTCAGGGTCTGCGTTCACGTCTCAATGAACACAGAGCAGTTGGGAGTGTCCTATAGCACGTGTACGGTCACCAGACAAACTAAAATGCATTTGCAGTCAGCAAAGTAGGCAACACGCTACTTCTAAGATCATTCAGTTTCCATAGTCTGTTTCTTTGCTGCCGCTAACGTGGCTAGAATATATTCAGGATACTTCTCGGAAGATGTAGTTGGTTAGGAAGATGGAACTGCCTCCCTCGTCTCTCTCTGACTGGTATCCACTGTCTATAAACAGAGCGGGAAGCCTTCAAAAGCTTTTTGGAAGATCGGGGGCAGCTGCGATGGTGCGTTCAACTTCTTTATTTTACCAGGGAGCAGTTGCAGTCCCTTCTTTTCCGTTTTCATGCTGTGGCTTGACATTTAATTTTAAAAGCCAACCTGAATGACATGGCAAGGGGAGAGAGAAAGTCACGAGTGTCTCAAGTGACAGATGTTCACTTTGAATGCTATTTGCACTGGGGCTTATCATTCTTTACTCCGTAGCAGGCAAACAGGGCCAGACATTGCAGGGGAAGAAATGAAAGTGTAAAAGGGTATTCTCTCCAAGTCGCAGTAGATGCGACCGACTAAGGAGGTCAAATCACTTGTCCCACCTTTTCCCAGCTGACTGATTTTGAAGAACGGTGCCTCCTTTGACGACTGAGCAAAATGCAAGCTTGTCGAGGGGGTACCGTGGTTCCTGGGGATTGGGAAGGGGGACTCAGCTGCCTTCCCTCATGCCGCTTTTCTCTGTGCTCCCTCAAGTTCCCGTCGGGCCTCTTCATCCCCAGCATGGCCTTGGGAGCAATGGCGGGCAGGATGGTGGGCATCGGCGTGGAGCAGCTGGCTTACCATCACCGTGCCTGGATCATCTTCCGGAACTGATGCCGGCCCGGAGCAGACTGCGTCAAACCAGGGCTTTACGCACTGGTGGGAGCTGCAGCCTGCCTAGGTACAACCACGGGTGGGGCAGGGAGGGGGTGGGGGCACTGAGCTGGCTTAGAGGACTGGCAAGGAGGAAGGCATGGACTTGAACATTTGCCTTACTCAGGATAGGCTAGGTTGTGCTGCTATAAAGAGTATCCCCCCAAATCTCGGTGGCTCACACACCAAGGCTTATATCTTGCTCACTATACACACACACACACACACACACACACACACACATATATATATGTCAAAAACATGGGTGAACAGAAGATTCTTCCCACCCAGTCATTTAGGGGCCCAGGCTGATGGAGTCTCCACCATCGTACAGCCATACCACCTAGAACAGTAGTTCTTAACCAGGAGTGATTCTGCCTTTCAGGGACACTTGGCAGTATCTGAAGACACTTTAGGTTGTCACACCTGGGGAGGGAGGTGCACAAGCCAGGGTCCCCCATTGGAGCAGAGCCCCCAGCCAGGTGTGACTTACACCACCCTGATGCGATGCCACGTTGAACAGAACCTGGCATCTGTTCCTGAGGCCTGAGCATGGGCGGCATGTGGGAATGTCCCCTTGGAACACGTGTGAGGAGCATTTACAGCCCTCTATCCATTTCCACACACCGTGCCCTCCCGAGTGTCCGGGGTCGGGCTTCGGAATCTCACTGGTGTCTTGTGTTGCAGGTGGAGTTTCCAGGATGACAGTGTCGTTGGTGGTCATCATGTTCGAGTTCACGGGTGGTCTGGAGTACATTGTGCCCGTCATGGCGGCGGCTGTGACCAGCAAGTTGGCGGCCGATGCCTTTGGGAAGGAAGGCATCTACGAGGCCCACATCCACTTGAACGGCTACCCCTTCCTGGATGTGAAGGACGAGTTCACCCACCACACGCTGGCCACCGATGTCATGCTGCCCCGGCGGGGAGAGCCGCCGCTGTCGGTGCTCCCCCAGGACCGCATGACCGTGGAGGATGTGGAGACGCTCATCAAGGACACCGACTACAACGGCTTCCCCGTGGTGGTCTCCAGAGACTCTGAGCGCCTCATTGGATTTGCCCAGCGGAGGGAGCTGATTCTCGCAATAAGTGAGTAAAGAAGCAAGCTCCCCTTCGTCAGGAGCCAAGAGGCAGCTCTGTGCCCCCCAGTGATCAGAGAGGTGCGAGAGAATGTGCGTCACGCCAGGGGCTCGCAAGCGTTCGTGTGTGCGCGGTCACCCGGGGATCTGGTGGAAATGCAGACGCTGATGGAGCAGGTCTGGAGCGGAGCCCAGACTGCGCTCCTCACAGGCTCTCCATTGATGCCGATGCTGCTGGCCCCCAAGTCACTCTGTGAAGCACAAGGGCTCAGACCCAAGTCTTGTGTGGATGGAAAGGGACCACGTGTTTGCAAGCAGCCCCCTGGGCCCGCTCCTCTGGGAGGCAAGCTGCAGACGCTGCCTTTTTGGGGAAGTGCTGGATGAAGCTCAGGAGGAGATGTGAGTAGCCCGGGCCGAGCTGCTTTCAGAGAGACTTTCAGGTGGGCTGTGCAGCCGCTGCAGCTTGTGAGGTCTCTGCCCTGCCACCTCCCTGCCACTGCACAGGCTTTCCTTCACTTCATGGCATCACATGTGATCCGGCTGTTAGCGGCCGCATGGGTAAATGATATCGCTCGAGTCCGCTCTGTGATTATTTTCCTCCTCGTGTTCCAACTGAAATCAGCTGCACTGAGGGGCGGGCTGTTGAGTTGGGGGAGGAGAGAAGGGGTGATGCCCACGTGGGGGCACTTCAGAGTAGGAAGCCTGTGGGACCCAGCAACCTAGGGCCGGCTGCTTTGGAAGGGGAGCAGGAGGAAGGATTCAGCAGACAGAGGGCACTGAGGGCCAGAGGCCTGGGCGTGAGTGGTTGGAAGCCCCGGGCAGGGAGGAGCAGTGAGCCTCAGAGATGCAGCCCTGCTGGACTTCAAGATGCAGCAGGGGCGGAGGCCAGCATAGCCCTTGCAGCGGCACGTGGCCAATGCCATCCACTCAGCATCCTCGCTCCGCGATCTGCACGGCATCCAGCATCCTGTGGTAGTAGGGGGCCCATGGCCGGCTTCCGTGTGCATGTGACAATTTTTACTGTGCGTGCCGTCTTCCCGAATATTCGTGACGCTCATCAACGGGACTTGCCCTGGTCTCGTTGCCAATTGCCTCACTGCGAGCATGTCTTCACCAGACGAAACTGCTTGCTTCTCCCTGCTCTCTGTTTTTTATTTCTAAGGTGCTTCCCTTCAACTGCTAAATCCTCTTCCCAATGTTAAGTAGCTTTTAAAATATCTTTAACATATCTCCATCAAAGGCTTTATAGGATAAGCATAAGCTATTGCCTCTAATTTAGCTTGCTGTTCAAACATTTTTACCTCCCCCAAAGTAAAAATTGATTTTGTATTTTAGACACTATAGCAAGTTTGTGCTTCACTGTTCGGTTTGTGTTCACTGTTTGTTGCTTTAATATAAGTCCTGTCCCTTAGCAGGTAGGTGCTTTTAGGTGGAAATATTGCCTTATAAATAATGAGTTTTTTAAAGTTGTTTAAGTAGGGATGGGTTTCATTTAAAGTAATGTAATCAGCAGCCTTTAAAAAATGTATTCAGTCCCTGACATCCTTTAAGCAAAGGTTGAAACTTGAAAACTAAAGTAATAAATATCACAGCATCCACTATCTATTGTGTGGTTGCAGGCACAGCTGCTAAGAGAAAGCTGACTAATTTCGCTGAAACCCATTACTGTAGTCAAGGGGGAAGCTCTAACTGTCCTCAAGTGGTTAAGGAAGACCCTTAGGCTTGCCCACCATGCGCTCTCCTAGAAGCTGTGTTTGGAGCATCTGAAGAGGCACCACGCGGTATCAATAGTACCTGTTTGCTTTCAGTCAGACCCATAGTAGTACAGAAGCAGCTATCTACACAGTTTGCACCAAAGCAAGGAGTGTGTTGCTCTGAGGAATCACAAGAGCTGTTTTCCTGGTCTGTGGAAAGAGAAGAGTCCCTGTACTCTAGGGGAGAAATTCATGACCTGTACTTGAGGAATTATCTGCCCTTTTATGAGTATAGAAATGTGACGTTCACATTTAGCTGGTGTCACTCTTAGGGGAATTGGGAGCAAAGATTACAGACAGATGCAAGATAGTTGCGATAAGAAAAGAGTGGTGAATGAGGTGAATGAGGAGTTTTCTTACACATCATGTTTACAATTGTAACAACCGCTCACATGAAGCTGAAAATGTTTTATTTTCAATCCATCTCTGGAATACCAAAGCACAGCTACGTCTCTGCCAGAGGGGGATTAGTTAGCACTGCCCGGGCAATGTGGCCATCTTCATCACCACATGTTAACACATGGGGCCGTATGTGACCTGTGTTCCAATTCCTGGTGAGTGGGAATTGGCCTCTCGTTTCTCTTTGCAAGTATGAGGCTCTTTCTGTACTCAGCGGGGCTCAGGGTGTTCTAGTCTTGAGTTGTGCATTTAAGCCAGGAAGGCTTCAGAGAGGCCTCAGTGGGAGCCACAGAGGTGATGAAAGGAGGGAAGAGTAGGGTGGCGGGGAAGAGTGGAGGGACCTCATCTCCTCGTCTGGTGGATGATTGAATGATGACTCTTCAGCACGTGGAAGATGCTCACTTGCAGAAAGGGGTCCACATCCAGGACTGAACAAGAGGATAAGTGTCACATCTGTTGGACAAGCTATTCAGAAGTACAGAGGTGTCTCCCTGAGAGGGCTGTTAATGATTGGACTAGATCATGGGGAACAGTAGGGCCATCTACTTCTTTCTGCTGCGGATGTTAATATGTACATATATGTAAATATGTAGATATAGATACAGATATACAGATGGATGTGCAGGGGGACTTTTCCATGCTTTGGTAGACAATAACCTGTCATAAGATAATATGCTTTTTCTTCTATATAGTGTTTACTTTTTTATCCTATCATCTACGTACCGACCACTACTGTGGTTGCTCCCAAGTTTTTATTTTAATCTTTTACATTAATTACATCTGTTTTATGGAAGCATTTTTAATTAACAAGATGGTAGATTATTACCTCCCTAAACACATAATTACTCTAAAGTAGGGGTTCTCAACCTTAGCATGATGGACATTTGGGGCTGGATCGTTCTCTGTGTTGGGAACTGTCCTATGCACTGTAGGATGTTTAGCAGCATCCCTGGCCTCCACCCACCAGATGCCAGGAGCACCTCCCCTTCCCAATTATGACAACCAAAAATGTCTCCAGGCATTGCCAAATGTCACCTGGGGGTGGTTTGTGGGGGCAAAATTGCTCCCAGTTGAGAACTGTTGCTCTAAAGCCACTTAATAACTTACCAGATGTGTGATTATTTCTAGTCTTTTAAAATTTCTTGGCCTATCACAGTTTGTAAAATTCATCTTACAAACGGTATTGATTACGCCCTCTGTGTACAAGGGTACTTCAAAAAGTTCATGGGGAAATAGAATTAAAGGTTTTATGAATCTTTCCATGAACTTTTGAAGTATTTTTATATTGCTGCTAGAAAGTAGAATGTCAAGTTGAATAACCTCAGCGGCTGCTCATAAAAAGTACGTCATATTTCAGGGGACGTGGTCACTGAGAGTAGCTCTAGTAGAATATATGACAAACCTCCTATGTTAAAGACAGTTATAAAAACATTTTAACTACTTTAACTTTAAAACATTTAAAAATAAGGACTATTAGGTTTTTTTAAAAGTAAAAGTAATACACACTCATAGAATATTGGGGAAATTAGAAAAAAAAGGAAAAATTTTAAAAGGCATCCACTTTCTTTAATATTTAAAGAAAGTTAATATTTACTGCATTTAGAGCATTTCCTTCCTGGCTCTTAAAAAGTATGTTCATTTTGGGCCATATTTTTTTGGTTTCTTCCCCAACATGGGCTCCCAAGAGTCCCTGGGGTCTGTGAGTCTATTCTTTCCTACCACTAGCTCATCCCCTGGGTGAGGAGTTGGTTTATTCTTTCATACAGAAATATTTCTTGAGCGTCTAGCATGTGTTGGTGCTATCCAGGGAGCGGTGGGTCTGTGGATGACAATAAACAGTCTCTGTCCTCTGTGAACTTATGTGCTATAGTTTTGTTGCAGGCATTTTGGTGACTGACAAAGATTTCTGGTCCAAACTGGGAGTAGGTCGTTCACTCTAGTAGAGAGTTGCAAAAAGTTTTCTTGCTGGTTCTTCTTCCATTCACCAGCTTTTGGCCTATACATAGCACCTGTAACCCCAAAGTTAATATACGTGCTTATAAAAGAGTTCCAAAGTGGCCTAGCAGAGCCCTTCTGGAGAGAGCAGCAGTTGCCAGTGTTGGAGCACAAGCTCAGATCTCTGGCTCAGACCCTAGCCGATGCCTACGATTCTTGCTTGGCAGTGAATAGCTCATGGGCTTTCCTTCCTAATGCCTCCCACGTGAAATAGGCTCTGTTCTACATGGCAGGCAGAACCAGATACACTGTCATTTGGTAGACCTACCATTCATTCATGCGTGCATTTAGCAAATTTCTGTTTTGTGTCTACTGTGTGCTAGGCATTGTCCAGGCACTAGGAGTGCAGTTGAGAGAATGAGTTCATTGAGGTAGTGGCTGTTAGAATCAGGGCTTTAAACCCAATCAGCAAATTCAGAGGAAATATAAGCTTGTTATTTATTTTAGGAAGTGGATTGATGGTTCACTAAGTCATATTGGGTTTTATAAGAGGATCGGCAAATCCATGTGATCAGTTCTTAATTGGGGTCAGTGGCTTGATTCAATCCTGACATTCAACCTGTTAAAATAGATGGAAATCTTGCTATGTGGGACATTATATGAGTCAGTGGTCTACAAAAATGAGCAAGTATGTGTTGACCACTGCTTCCCTGACATAGTGCTTAAAGATGGAAGCATCTTGGTTTAGGAGAGAGATACACAGTGTGTATCATGCACGATCTACATTTGAAAACATGTGCATCAGTGTCGTCTGGTGTTTGTGGTTGAATCATATTCCATTTGATGTAACTGGATTTCACCTGACCTGTATAATGTGCAGGCATTTGCCCAGCAGGCCCACTGTTATGCTTTTAAACAGAGACCCCCTTTCAGACTCAGCCTGACCCCAAACACTGCCAGATTTCCATTAAAGTACTCTATTGTACTAAATGGCCTTAGAGGAGGCAGTTAGAATTTTATTTTTGAAAGAACAATATAGGTGAATAGTAGTCTTGAGAAGGCAAGAAATTTTATTACAGAAACCAGGATCCATTCTAAGGCTAGCCTTGCTGTACATTTTCCCTAAGATTTTCTCATGAACCAAAAGAAAGATTAAAATTCCAACAGAAGGAAAATCGCCTTGGAGAAATATCTTGAGACAGATGGATTTATTTCATGCATGACTTAAAATAGTCCGGGTTTCTAGCACTGCATTAAGCTGTGTTTCTAATGAGTTCCTGTTACCCTACTCTTCTTCAGCTTTCTTTCACATGGCCTTGCCTACAGACAGAAACAGGCTAATTGCTACCATAACAGTTTTACTGAGTTTCAAGATGGCGGCAGCTGCGGCGGCTGGCACGGAGTAGCTGAGGTGGAAAAGGTGGCCACTGGGCCTCAGGCAGCCGGGAAACTTGTGGACCTTCCTCTGGCCATCTCTTAAGGGAGGATTGCTGCTGCTGGCCGGTCGTGGGGGCTCAACGCCACTTTGCCCCCGGCAGGAGAGGCTGCCTCATTTACAGGCAACAGCTTTGAAGTGTGGAGCAGGAAAAGAACTGATTCTTAGCTGCAAAAGTGAGTCTTGAAACAGGGAACACGGCGCCAGGGCTGCTGTGGATGCAGCCAGGATCCCGGAGGCTGGGGCCGCACTGAAGGCGGCCAGCTGCCCTATCCAGGATTCGAGGTTTCAGGCCGGCATTAAAGAAGACTCCTGGGAGCACCCGAGCGGCGCCGCGACTGAACAGCCCAAGGCGGCAGCGCCGAGAACACGGAAGGCAACAAACCAGAGACAGAGCGAGCGCCCGACCTGGCACAGCACTGTGAGTGATCCCTGGCACAGCTCTGTTCGGGGGGTGGATGCCCACGCGGCTCCCCGCCTGCACCACCAGGCCACTCACTGCCCCGGTGCTGCCTCCATTTTCCCAGGTGCGGGCAGCTCCTCCCTGCTCGGCCATCACTGAGCCCATTTGCTTGGCCTGGCGCGGGGCTTTCCGGACCCTGCGGGCCGGCCTCCTCTCCCACTCCCTCCACGGTTCTCTGGCAGGGCTGGGGGTGTGGGGCGTCCCGACCAGTTTTGGGAGGGCTAGGAAGTACGGGCGGGCCGACTGTCACTCAACCACACCCTGGACTCCGGCCCCGGTAAACTTCCTGTTACTGGGAGGCAGATACCATCTCTGCAACCACCAGTTTGGAAAAAAGCCTAATGAATTTCTGGTTGGGAATAGTGTGGTAGGAGAGTTCCCAGGTCCGCTTGAACCTGCCGGAGAGCAGGCTGCAGGCGGGCACTAGACTCGGTTTATACCGGGGGGGATACAAAGGTGAACAAGACCCGAGAAAGATCTACACAGTGCTACAAAGGCACCCAGAGAGACCGGTCGTCTGTGCCTAGCAGAAACCTGGTAGACTTCCTGGACGAGGCGGTGCTGAGCAGGGTCTTGAAGGCCCAGCTGATAGACGAGGGGTGCAGAAGACACGCCCCAACCCAGCACAGTGTGCACAGAGGGGGGAGACGTGCGGCCAGGGAGGCGGAGACTCAACAGAAACCATACACCCGGTGGGGTCGCCACTGCACGATCTAACAGCCTGGGCCAGAGCACACGGAACGGGGAGAAGTCCTGTACAGAAAGTGAAAGCTCAACAGAGATCACACACCCTGTGGTACATGATCCACCAGCCCAGCAGAGTACAAGCTGACCAGAAAGGTGGATCCCCGGAGAAGCCCAAGACCTGAGGCAACCACACACACAAGACACTAGAGGCCAACTGAGCAGTCACGGCGGGAGCCATACCAAATTGGCAACCACAGCAACATCCTAGTTAGTCATTAGTCTTAAACCGGTGGACTGTGAAACCCCCTGCCACAATGAATAAACACCAAAAAACAGACACCAGAAATACAAAAAATCAAGAAAGTACACCACCAAAAGTTAATAAATCTCATACTCTAGATCCTATAGAACAAGAAGCCCTTGAAATAACTGACAAGGAATTTCGAGTGATAATTCTAAGGAAACTGAATGAGATACAAGAAAACTCAGCTAGACATCATGAAGAAATGAGGAAAAGTATACAGGATCTGAAAGAGGAAATATACAAGGAAATCAATGTCCTGAAAAAAAATGTAGCAGAACTTGCTGAACTGAAGAAGTTATTCAGCGAAATAAAAAACACAACGGAGAGTTTAACCAGCAGGCTTGTCGAAGTTGAAGAGAGAACCTCTGAACTTGAAGATGGGCTGTTTGAAATAACACAAGCAGACAAAAAGAAAGAAAAAAGAATCAAGGACATGGAAGAAAATCTGAGAGAGATATCAGACAACCTCAAGCGCTCAAATATCCGAGTCATGGGTATTCCAGAAGGGGAGGAAAATGGAGATTCCATTGAAAACATATTCAACAAAATAGTGGCAGAAAACTTCCCAGGTATAGGAAAAATCACAGATCTTCAGATCCAGGAAGCTCAACGATCTCCAAACGTATTCAACCCAAAAAGGCCTTCTCCAAGACATGTCATAGTCAAATTGGCAAAACTCAGAGACAAAGAGAGAATCTTAAAAGCTGCAAGAGAGAAGCGTCAAATCACCTATAAGGGAGCCCCAATCAGGTTAACATCAGACTTTTCATCACAAACCCTAAAAGCTAGAAAGGAATGGGATGATATTTTCAAAATACTAAAAGACAAAGATTGCCAGCCAAGAATACTCTACCCTGCAAGGCTATCCTTCCGAAATGAGGGGCAAATAGTATATTTCTCAGACAAACAAAAACTGCGGGAGTTCACTACCACAAGACCACCCTTACAAGAAATCCTCAAGGGAGTACTGGGTTTGGTTCCTGAAAAATAACTACCACTGCCATTAAAACCTAAGAAAAATCTAAACCCGCTAGTACAATAAAAATGGCATTCATGAAGAGAAAACAAGCTAACAAAAACACTATCTACAACCTAAGGAACCAACAAACAAAGAAACCAAACAGTAAATCAGAAAGCAAGGAACAAAAGACACCTAAGACAACCAAACAACCAATAAAATGCTAAGAATAAATCAACACCTTTCAATAACAACTCTTAATGTTAAAGGCTTAAATTCCCCAATTAAAAGACACAGACTGGCTGACTGGATCAAAAAGCAGGACCCAACTATATACTGCCTGCAAGAGACCCACCTCACCCATAAAGATTCACACAGACTAAGAGTGAAAGGATGGAATAAGATTTACCATGCAAACAGAAAAGAAAAACGAGCTGGAGTGGCTATTCTTATATCTGACAAAATAGACTTTAAACTAAAAACCATAAAAAGAGACAATGAGGGACACTACTTAATGATAAAAGGACTGACCCATCAAGAAGACATAACAATCATAAATATGTACGCACCCAATGTTGGAGCAGCCAGATTTATAAAACAAACTCTATTAGACCTAAAGAAGGAAATAGACACTAATACCATAATAGCAGGGGACCTGAACACTCCACTGTCAATATTAGACAGATCATCTAGGCAAAGAATCAGTAGAGAAACACAAGATCTAAACAAGACTCTAGACCAATTGGAATTGGCAGATATCTACAGAACATTCCACCCAACAACCTCAGAATATTCATTCTTCTCATCAGCACATGGATCATTCTCCAGGATAGATCACATATTAGGTCACAAATCAAGTCTCAATAAATTCAAAACAATTGGAATTATCCCATGTATCTTCTCAGACCACAATGGATTAAAACTAGAAATTAATAACAAACAAAACTCTGGAAACTATACAAACACATGGAAATTAAACACCATTCTACTTAATGACATATGGGTCCAAGAAGAAATCAAGCAGGAAATCAAAAAGTTTATTGAAACTAATGAAAACAATGATACATCATACCAAAACCTGTGGGATACTGCAAAAGCAGTATTGAGGGGAAAATTTATTGCATTAAATGCTCACTTCAGAAGAATGGAAAGATGGCAAGTGAACAACCTAACACTTCACCTTAAAGAACTAGAAAAACAAGAACAATCCAATCCTAAAGTTAGCAGACGGAAAGAAATCATTAAGATCAGAGCAGAACTGAATGAAATTGAAAACCAAAAAACAATTCAAAAGATCAACGAATCAAAAAGTTGGTTTTTTGAAAAGATAAATAAAATTGACAAACCATTAGCATGGCTAACAAAAAAAAGAAGAGAGAAGACTCAAATAACAAAAATTAGAAATGAAAAAGGCGATATTACAACTGATTCATCTGAAATACAAGGAATCATTCGAGACTACTATAAACAACTATACGCCAACAAATTTGAAAATCTGGAGGAAATGGATAAATTTCTGGACACACACAAGCTCCCAAAACTGAACCATGAAGACGTAGAAAATTTGAACAGACCAATAACAATAAAGGAGATTGAAGCTGTTATCAGAAGGCTCCCAACAAAGAAAAGCCCAGGACCAGATGGATTCACAGCAGAATTTTACCAAACATTCAAAGAGGAATTGACACCGATTCTTTACAAACTATTCCAAAAGATTGAAAAGGACGCAAATCTCCCAAACTCATTCTATGAAGCAAACATCATCCTGATACCAAAACCAGGTAAAGATATAACCAAAAAAGAAAACTACAGGCCGATATCCTTGATGAATATAGATGCAAAAATCCTCACTAAAATACTAGCAAACAGAATACAGCAACACATACGAAAAATTATTCATCACGATCAAGTGGGATTCATCCCAGGGATGCAAGGTTGGTTCAACATACGCAAATCAATAAATGTGATACACCATATTAATAAACTCAAACACAAGGACCATATGATCATCTCTATAGATGCTGAAAAAGCATTTGATAAAGTTCAGCACTCATTCATGACAAAGACCCTCTATAAGTTAGGTATAGAGGGAAAGTATCTCAACATAATTAAAGCCATATATGACAAACCCACTGCCAATATCATCCTGAATGGGGAGAAGCTGAAAGCTTTTCCTTTAAGAACAGGCACTAGACAAGGATGCCCACTCTCACCACTCCTATTCAACATAGTGTTGGAAGTACTAGCCAGAGTAATCAGAGAAGAGAAGGAAATAAAGGGCATCCAGATTGGAAAAGATGAAGTCAAACTGTCCCTGTTTGCAGATGACATGATCCTATATATCGAACAGCCTAAAACCTCTACAAAAAAACTGTTGGAATTGATAAATGATTTCAGCACAGTAGCAGGATACAAAATCAACACACAAAAATCAGTAGCATTTCTTTTCTCCAATAGTGAACATGCAGAAGGAGAAATCAAGAAAGCCTGCCCATTTACAATAGCCACCAAAAAAATAAAATACTTAGGAATTGAGTTAACCAAGGAGGTGAAAAATCTCTATAGTGAGAACTACAAACCACTGCTGAGAGAAATTAGAGAGGATACAAGAAGATGGAAAGATATTCCATGCTCTTGGATTGGAAGAATCAACATAGTGAAAATGTCCATACTACCCAAAGTGATATACAAATTCAATGCAATCCCCATCAAAATTCCAAAGACATTTTTCTCAGAAATGGAAAAAACTATTCAGACATTTATATGGAACAATAAAAGACCACAAATAGCCAAAGCAATGCTGAGCCAAAAAAATAAAGTTGGAGGCATAACACTACCTGACTTTAAGCTATACTACAAAGCTATAATAACCAAAACAGTATGGTACTGGCATAAAAACAGACACAGTGACCAATGGAATAGAATAGAGAATCCAGAAATCAACCCTCACACTTACTGCCATCTGATCTTTGACAAAGGCACCAAGCCTATTCACTGGGGAAGGGACTGCCTCTTCAGCAAGTGGTGCTGGGATAACTGGATATCGATATGCAGGAGAATGAAACTAGATCCATACCTCTCACCGTATACTAAAATCAACTCAAAATGGATTAAGGATTTAAATATACACCCTGAGACAATAAAACTTCTTAAAGAAAACATAGGAGAAACACTTCAGGAAATAGGACTGGGCACAGACTTCATGAATACGACCCCAAAAGCACGGGCAACCAAAGGAAAAATAAACAAATGGGATTATATCAAACTAAAAAGCTTCTGCACAGCAAAAGAAACAATTAAAAGAGTTAAAAGACAACCAACAGAGTGGGAGAAAATATTTGCAAAATATACATCTGACAAAGGATTAATATCCAGAATATATAAGGAACTCAAACAACTTTACAAGAAGAAAACAAGCAACCCAATTAAAAAATGGGCAAAAGAGCTAAGTAGGCATTTCTCTAAGGAAGATATCCAAATGGCCAACAGACATATGAAAAAATGCTCAACATCACTCAGCATCCGGGAAATGCAAATCAAAACCACATTGAGATACCATCTAACCCCAGTTAGGATGGCTAAAATCCAAAAGACTATGAACGATAAATGCTGGCGAGGCTGCGGAGAAAAAGGAACTCTCATACATTGTTGGTGGGACTGCAAAATGGTGCAGCCTCTATGGAAAATGGTATGGAGGTTCCTTAAACAATTGCAAATAGATCTACCATACGACCCAGCCATCCCACTGTTGGGAATATACCCAGAGGAATGGAAATCATCAAGTCGAAGGTATACCTGTTCCCCAATGTTCATCGCAGCACTCTTTACAATAGCCAAGAGTTGGAACCAGCCCAAATGCCCATCATCAGATGAGTGGATACGGAAAATGTGGTACATCTACACAATGGAATACTACTCAGCTATAAAAACGAATGAAATACTGCCATTTGCAACAACATGGATGGACCTCGAGAGAATTATATTAAGTGAAACAAGTCAGGCACAGAAAGAGAAATACCACATGTTCTCACTTATTGGTGGGAGCTAAAAATTAATATATAAATTCACACACACACATACACACATACACACACAAACCGGGGGGGGGGGAAGAAGATATAACAACCACAATTATTTGAAGTTGATACAACAAGCAAACAGAAAGGACATTGTTGGGGGGGAGGGAGGGAGGGAGAAGGGAGGGAGGTTTTGGTGATGGGGAGCATTAATCAGCTACAATGTATATCGACAAAATAAAATTAAAAAAAAAAATAACAGTTTTACTATCTTTCTTTGAGAAATCCACAAAATGGCCCATTTTTAAGACAGGAGATCCAAGGGGAGGGGGGATGTAGCTTTTCTGAGGTCGTTTCTTTGCACCCAAGGGCCATATTTGGGATTGAGCTGCATTTCTGGGCTGTGAGCCTGGGCTGGTCTTATTGGTTCCTTCTTCCTCTCAAGATTCATTATGCCATTTGGGCCAGTTATGACTGATTTTGTAAAAAAAAAAAAAAATGAAAAAAAACCAATGTATTAATGTTATTGGGCAGCTAAGTGAGGTTTCTTGTCCCGTCAACTTCAGCCTCTGAGCAGGTGGAGGAGTGTTAGGAAAGCAAGAGTGGAGGGCCCTTGGCCATTAGGGGTGGCCTGGAGTCCAGGGGGAAGCATTGAATATCCCCAAAGGAGCTGTCTTGATCAGGCCCATTTTGCAAGACTTTGGCAACCAAAGATCTGGTCACAGCATGGGGACACTGGCATAGCATAGCTTAAGAGAGATGCCAGTTTCACAGATCTTTAGCTGAAGCCCCTCATTAAAAATGTGCAGTTTGTCCTCTAAACCCCTTTTCTGTAGGATTCGAGGATGACGTGTGGGGCTATAGGGTGGAGTTTCTCGGCCAGGATTTTTGTGTGGCTTATTGTTCCTGCTTGTCCCCGTTCTAGAGAATGCCAGACAGAGGCAGGAGGGCATCGTGAGCAATTCCATCACGTACTTCACAGAGGAGCCCCCTGAGCTGCCAGCCAACAGCCTGCACCCCCTGAAGCTGCGGTGCATCCTCAACCTCAGCCCTTTCACGGTCACGGACCACACCCCCATGGAGACGGTGGTGGACATCTTCCAGCAACTGGGGCTCCGGCAGTGCCTGGTGACACAGAGTGGGTGAGTGGCGGGACAAGTGTGGACAGAATGTGTACTGTGGCCAGACTCGGGAGAAAAAGATGCATAGTCAGCCCTTAGGGAACTCACGGTCTGCTGGGGTGGACCAGTGCTTGCCAGGTGATGTCAGGGAGTCGTGGTGAGTGTATTGAGAAGGCAATGTACAAGGAGCTTTGGGACCTGGAGCCGGGATGGCCAGTGCAGCTCAGGAAGGCGGGAGACGCTTGCAGGCTACACTCCTGTCTGGGCCGAGTCTGAGGGTGGAGTCAAAAACGGGAGGAGCCAGAGGAGAGGGGCTGGGTGCTGCTTTTCTATCACCCGGATGGTACTTGGCTCAGGGAGAAAGTATGTCCAATTCTGTCCTAACGCAACATAGGCGTTCCTCAAAATCACAGCGCTCTGCAAACATGAGCAGTGAAGACCACAGGACTTATGGGGAAAATGCGGTTAGGCGCAAAACACTGAAAAACTTCATCAGTGACACGTTTAAAGAAGCGATGGAAACATAATACAAATGGTAGTGTCATTTTATACATATTAAATGGTCAAGAAATACATGAATATGCCAATAAATATGTCACTTCTTGAGAAGACCTGAAGTTGGCCGTGGTGTGGGCATCAGAAAGGCTGCAGCCTGTGTCACTGTGAAGGGCTGGCAGAAGAGCTCTCTGAAATCGGAGGGGAGGTTGTCCCAGCAGGTGTGGACCCATCAGCTGGAGTAGCTCATAGATGTTTGAGGGGTGCGTGTGTGCGCATTTGCATATTCCAGTGCCACTGGGTTCAGCTAGGTGCAGTTTTCTGCATTCACCTGGAGTTTCTTGTGGATAAAATCTTGCATAAGTGAGGTGGTATTCATATTATGCTCCGACTGTTCCTTAATATATCAGTGTCTGAAACAACTTCAGGTATTCCAAACAAACATCGTCAGAGAATTGAGAGGTTTTCAACCCCGTGGCATTGTCTCTGCCGCCATATTACTTTTGCTTTGTGTCATCACAAACCAGGAAACCAGTGACAGAAAGATCAAGGGTCCATGACAGTACCACAGGTGCAGTTCCCTGAAGGTCATTCTTTGTGCTCTGAGGTGTGCCACAGGTTCCATGGCTCAGAAGCTTGGGTAGAGGAGGGAACTTGCTCAGTCAGGGTGGGCTGGAACCTATGCTGATCTGTCCATTTTATTCCTTTATATGCTGGGGTATGTGGTTGGGGGTGGGTTGTGGAGACATTCGTACCTGATGTAGTTTAGGCCTTCACAGAATCCATTTGGGGTGTCACAACTGGAGGCCAGGGCTGATGCTTAACATCCTGCAACGTACAGGACAGCCCCCCAATAAAACATTTGGCCCAAAATGTCACTTGTCCTGCAGTCAAGTGACACTGGACTGGATGTCCATGTATAGCCAGATGAGCAATTCTATTCATATGTCTTTCTTCCTGCTGTCCTGCTAACAGGGACACAGTCTCTGCAAAGGGTTAGATTTGCACATATACTCAGAGAACTCAGCCAGCAGGATGAGCATCCTCCTTAGGTCTGACTGCAGCCAGAGGTGTGTCTTGCACATGGGAGGTGCAGTCAGCAGGGAACAAATCAATGAATCCTGTGTTTGAGGATTGAGATCATTTCTGCTGCTGAATTTTAAAGGATGCCCCAGAGGGTTAAACCTCCAGGTTAAAACCCACCACAGAGCTACTGATTCCTGAGGGCTGGGGCGAGGCCTGAGAATTTACATTTCTACCAAGCTCCCAGTGAGGCTCCTGCTGCTGCTCTGGGGACCCCACTTTGAGAAACCCTGAAGTCAGCTTATGCACTTGAGTTTCCAGCGCTTGGCACAAATACCACTGTGATCACCCGTGTCGTTTCAAGTATATAATAGTTTCTCCTTTCCTTTAAAACAATAATCCAATGTCGTTTATCATCAGAATTTCCAATCCAGGCAGGAAATTCTGCCCTTAACGCCGGCTCACACCTCATGGAGCCCCATGAGATTTTCCTGTGAAGATCTGGGTGCCGAAATTGGCTCTGAATGTTCTGCAAGAAAACAAAATTGCACTCTCTCTCATTCTAAATGTTTTAAACAAACACAGATGCTGATACGTTGGTGCTGGCAAGGGATCCTTGTTTGTGGGGCATTTCATCTCCTTGGGTTCACAGCCCGGGCAGGAGTCTCAAGCCGGCTTGCGTTTCTGGTGCGCGCCCCTGCCATGTGCCTTCCTGGCTTGAGACGGCCGGGAGCCGAGCCCATCATGCCCACCTGGATCATCTGCAGGATTCCTCAGGGCCTGGGGCCCAAGGTAACCTTGAAACCAGACCAGGAACTGTAGAAGTCATTGTCCCCAGGATGTCAGAGTCTAGGAAGCCTCTGTTGGCTAAGAGTGAGATTTTTCCCTAGGAAGGTTCTAGAAAAGAAAAGTGAGTAGGGGAGATGATGTCAGATTTCCTCCAAGGCCTGCTAGGTGGTTCACAGGGACCTGGGCGGGGCAGCTTTCTCAGAAGAGCCCAGCTGCTCGAATCTGAGTTATGTTCTTGGTCATAGATCCAGCATTTATAATTCACTAGATTCGCTCAAACTGCTACCCAAATGGGCCTGGAAGTTCAAAACCTTGATTTAAATCAAATAGGACATTTCGTGCCACTAATGAAGACTGCTGGATTTGATGTCGTCTCCTTCTGGGCTGATGTTCAGCTTTCTTTCAGTGTATGCATGAACTCAAGGCAGCTCCTGAACTATCTCCCCAGCGCCCTTGGAACCAACTGAACTTTTTCAGTCATGGGCTTTTTAAGAGGAGGTTTCCAGAACTGCAAGTGCCTGATCTTTTGATACTGTCTCCTGGGTGAAGATAAGGAAACAAAAACCAGGCTTTATAGATATGGGAGGGGTGTGTGTGTGTGTGTGTGTGTGTGTGTGTGTGTATTATAATGGAGTTCTCATCACTTTGCAAACACTAACAAGTCATATTTTTTTCAATGCAACACTGGTTTAATCAACATCTTAATGAGCATCTATGAGTATTTTGGCTGAGAACTGAAGAAAGGTCAAAAAATGTTAAAAAAAAAAAAAAAAGCTGAGGAGCTTGTCATGCACTAAGGAACATGGACATAATCCAGTTTAAGTGCTGTTATCCAAGGCTGGTGTTCTAGAGGGGAACGTCCTGAACTAGGCTTTCCGATAGAAAATAAATGTCAGAGGATGACAGCTGGTTAAGTTGAGGGACTGTCGCTAGTTGGTGGTCGTCAGCAGCAGAGCTCTTGCCTACTGCATAAGAGCCCCTTTAGGTGTCCCACCCTGGTGGATGGAACTGCTCACACCTGCTCTCATCTTCCTTCTGATCAGGGCTTTCCTTGTGGGCTATTACAGGTAAACACTGCCGGCCTTACAACTATTCATTTTTCATTATGAATGGATAGTTGGAATCCCAACACTTACAAATGCTCCTTTTAAAAAAACTTCCATCTCCTGTTCCTTTGCGCTTTGTTTTACAATGATACTTTCTGAGGGAGAGGTCAGTGAGAGAATTCCTCACCTGCCCTTCGCTCCTAGCTGTAGATTCTTGGCATCTGAGTGGTGGGTGGGACTTTGCATCACATATGCCTTTATTTATCTATCTGGATGTCTATTTATTTAATAGTTTTATCAGAACTCACATACTGTACAATTCATACCCTTAAAATGTACAATTCAGTGATTTTTAGTAGAAAATGAATTGTGCATCCATCTCAACAGTTTTAGAACATTTTAGTATCCCAAAAAGAAACTCCACACCCCTTAGCTATCACCTCTTATATCACAGCCCTAAGGCAATCACTAATCTACCTTCTGTCTCTGGGGATTTGCCTATTCTGGACATTTTACATAAATGGAATCATACAATATGTGGCCTTTTGTGACTGGTTTCTTTCACTTAGCACAATGTTTTCAAGGTTCATCCATGTTGTAGCAAGTGTCAGTACTTCATTTCTTTTTCTGGCTAAACAATTCTCCGTTGTATGGATAGACCACATTTTGTTGATCATTTCATTAGGTGACGGACATTTGGCTTCTCTTTATTTTTCAAATGAGGATATGGGACGTTAAGAGTTAAAACACTTTGATCAAGCTTGAAGGGAATCGGTTGCACAGCCAGTCCTACCTGGGCTGCTTCCATGTATCCTATTTCCTGAGGCACCATGAGCTACCAGGCACTGGGGCAAAGCTGTGCAGATACGGTGCCATCAAGGGCCTTTGGTAGAGGACCCTGCCAGCTGACCCTGACCCCAGAGGACATCAGTGCCCTTCATCAGCAGCTTTGGGGGTCAACAACAATGGGGAGTGGACCTGGGGGCAGTTGGAAATATGCAGCAGCACCTTCAATATTCAAGATAACTGGAATATTGGAATATCTGGTCAATAAGATACTGAGCATGTGGGGCCAGGTAGTGGGATTTCCATGTTCCATGCTGACGGTGCACTATACATTCACCTACAGAGGTCCACTCTTGCTTGAAAACTCCCAGGCAGGAGGGATTTTGCAAGTATTTTAGAGCTGCTGCCAGATAATAACCCTTTAGTTATGAATTGTGGGGAGATAAGTGGGGTTCTAGAAGTAATACAAGGGCAGCAGGGACATTTCAGGGTGTCCAGCTCAGCAGCTATAAACCAACTGGTCTAGAAATATTTAGTACTTTCCATCTGGGCAGTGGTTCTCCAGCAGGGGCATTCCCATCCTCAGACATTTGACATTTGGCAAGGCCTAGAGACATTTTTCATTGTCACAATGAGGGGGGTTGGGGGTGGTGGTGGGAGTGGTGCTTCTGGCACCTAGTGGGTAGAGGCCTGGGATGCAGCTGTATGTTCTACAGTGCATAAAACAGGTCCCCCACAACAAAGAATTATCCAGCCTTAAATGTCTAGTGCCAAAGAGGAGAAACCCTGAGTAAAGCCTTCGTGGGGCATGGAGGAGTAGAGGGAGACCTGGAGACCCAGACTGCGACTCATATTGCTGTTACTGCACAGGAGAGGGACTCACTGAGGACTCCTTCCTGCCCTTATATAGTGGCCTCTCCCAGTGACAAAGCCACCTCTCCTTGTCATCCCTTGAAATTAATTAGAATCATCAGAGCTAGAACAAAATTGATCTGACCCCAGGAGGAAGCCTCCTTTTCTTACCGGGGACACCAAGCCTCTGACATGGATAAGACAGGGGCTCACTGAAGCTTCTGTGACTGTAGAAGCAGGGTTTTTTGGCAAAGCAGTGGGTAATAGTGCCCTTGAGGAAATGTTTACCTTTAATCAAATGAATGCAATGGGCCTTTGTTATGGCAGATGACCCCCAACCTCCTAAGACAAATCAGGATGGAAAGAAGGTGTTCCAGGAGCTGCCAGCTGGACCAGTACCATTCCTGTGTGGGGAGCCCTTGTTGGGTTCTGATCCCATCAGCCAGGGTAATACTTACACACGGCTTTTCCTGGAGAACCCAGCATCGTGTGCAAGGAAGAGAGAGGATGTTTGTTTCCTTTAGGTGTCTTGTTTCAGGATTAAACCAGCACAAGCCAGGTGCACCTACATCAGTTCCATACACCTTGTTATCAATTTTAGAATTCCGCATGGTGTAGGAAGGAAAGCATTCAGAGGGGATTACTTTACTACAACTGTTCAATGAAGAGGAAGTTGAAGGATTCTTATGGACTGAAACATGGCCCCATCCAAATTACTGTGCTGAAGCCCTAACCCCCAATGTGACTGTATTTGGAGATAGGGCCTTTAGGATGTAATTAAGGTTAAATGAGGTCAGAAGGGTGGGGCCCTCATTCTATAGTACTGGTGTCCTTATAAGAAGAGGAAGAGACACCATGGGTGTATACTCACAGAGGAAAGGCCATGTGAGCACTCAGGGAGAAGGTGGTCATCTGCAAACCAAGGAGATGTCTCAAGAGAAACCAGCCCTGCCCTCACACTGATCTTGGACTTCCAGCCTCCAGAACTGTGAGAAGTAAATAGCTGTTGTTTAAGCCCCCCAGTCTGTGGTATTTTGTTAAGGCAGCCCAAGCCGACTAATACAAGGACTTGGCAGGTTTAGAAAAGCAGCATCTTGTTTTATGGGACATCTTTAATTTTACTGCACTTTGATAAGTTTCACAGATGTATTTAAAGTAGTACACGAACATGGTGAAAGTTGAGTGGTCCTAAACAGCTTGAGTGAACAACAGTTCCAGCTGTATCCCTCTTCGCCACCTGCCTCTCCTTTCAGGCAACCACTTTTCCCCCCAAGGTTTTGTTTTTGTTTGTTTGCTTGTTTCTTTTAATTAATAGACTATTTTTAGAGAAGTTTTAGGTTTACAGAAAAATTGAGCAAAAAGTACAGAGTTGCCATATTCCCCCTCCTCGTCCCTCCCGTTTTCCCTATTGTTAACATCTCGCATTAGTGTGTTCTATTTCTTGATGGAGCAATACTGATACATTCTTATGAACTGAAGTCCACAGTTTACATTAGGGTACACTCTCTGTATTGTACATTTCTATGGATTTTGACAAATGCAAAATGTCATGTATCCACCATGATAGTGCCATACGGAATAGTTTCACTGCCCCGTATGCATCTCTCTCGCTCTCCTCCCACCTCCTGGAAACCAAAGATCTTTTTACTGTCTCCATAGTTTTGCCTTTTCCAGAGTGTCACATACTTGGAATCGGACAGTGTGTAGCTTTTTCAGACTGGCTTCTTTCATTTAGCCGTAGGCATTTAAGGTTCTTCTGTGTCTTTTTGTGACTTGATAGCTTGTTTCTTTTTATTGCTGAGTAGTATTCGATTGTATGGGTGTACCACGGTTTATTCATTCATTGAAAGACATGTTGCTGGCTTCCAAGTATTGGCAATTAGGAATGAAGCATGAAGCATACATCCTCTAAGGATAACGGTATTTTTTACAAAATCATCAAACCGTAATTACACAAAATTAACAATAATTCAATATATCATTCAATATCCAGTCCATATTCAAATTTCAATCCAGAATCCCATCAAGGTTCACACATTGTATTTGGTTCTGTTGCCTCTTTGGTCTTTTGTCTAGAACAGTTCCCTGCCTTGTTTGTTTGTTTGTATGTTTTTTATGGCATGGATTTTCTTTGACAAGTCCAGACCAGTAGTCTCTTTTTATATTTACCTGATTCCTTCCTCATGATTCAATTTGGTTTCAGTAGTTTTGGGCAGCATTCCAACACAGGTGATGCTGTAACGTCAGCTTTTCTGACTTGGTTGATGTTAAGCTCAACACCTGGATGAAGTGGTGATGATCAGAGTCTTCTGTTGTAAAGGGACATTTCGATCCTTGCACATAATCAGTATAACAGTACTTGAGACCATGTGAATTTTCTGTTTTTAAGCACATTTACCCAATGGTTTTGCTATCCATTGATAATTATTGACTAAACTAATTATTATGTTGGGGCTTGTAAAGTGCTGACCATCTAACTCTGTCCTGCTTTCTCGATTTATCAAGTGTTCCTCTCCAGTTTTTTGGTTGTTTGTTTTCATCACTATAGAGTCATGACATTTTCTTTCCGTGTTTTTGTAATCCATGTCATCATTATTATTTTTGTTTAGAATGCTTTTAAAGGCCCCTTTGCTATTTTTCTCTTTCCTGATGATGTTTCTGAGAGATGGAGGGAAAGGGGCATATTTGCTGTCTCCCCGGGTGTGATAGATGGGGAAACTAACGCAAGAAATAAATCACATTTTTCAAGGATGTTTAAGGTGCAGTGTGGTCAGAGATAAAGTAGTTAGAATTCTGGTCTGATAGTTTCATTGATCAGTGTCCATTTCACTAGATGTAACTGATTTGAATACCTGCATGCCCTCTTCTTATTCACTATTTGTTAGTAAGAGATGAGTTTGGCTAATTTGGCTTTAATTAAATAAACAGCAGTGTATTACAGTGGTGTTTTCTGATTGTTGTTGTTTTTGGTATGGCATCATTTTACATAAACACAGAGTAGAAACCTGTTATTTTTAATAGCTATACAGTATTCCAGTACGAGACTGCCATAGTTTGCTTCCCATTTTCCCTTTTCTTGGGTAAGATGGAGATATAGTGATCAGTATTTGGTAAACTTATTTGGCAATGGAACTTTTTTCCCAAAGTCGTGCATGTCCCCTTCTTTCAAACCTTCTGTTTTACCCAGAGGGCATGATTTATTCCCACAGGTGGTCATTTAAGTATTCAGTAAAATGATGAACTGAGGGTTTCTGTGAACAGTTGAGCAGATGTTCACTGCACAATCCAAGGAGCAGTGTTTTAGTCCGTTTCTGTTGCTTATGACAGAAATACCCGAGACTGGATAATTTGTAAAAGAAACAATATTTATTGCTCACCATTTGGGAGGCTGGGAAGTCCAAAGTCCAGGGAACACATCTGGTGAGGACCTTGTTCTTGGTGGCGACTCTACTGCAAAGCAAGATATGACATGGTGAATATGGCAGGCGTAAGAGAGAGACTAACCTCCCCACTGGCTCTCTTTTAAAGCCATCAGGACCATGCCAATGATCACCCTTAAACGATCAACAGATTAATCCATTCACTAGGGCATGGTTCTCACAATCTAATCATCTCCCAAAGGTCCCATCTTTCAATGACCATAATAGGACTTCCTACCCTCTTAACACTGTCACAGTGAGGATTAAGTTTCTAATACATGGGACTTTCGGGGACACAATCCAATCCACAGGAAGCACTGTAGTATTTGTGAACAGTATTTCCTGGAGTTATGTAATGTACAGTCTAGGAGGTCCTATACAAAGAACCTTGATAAGTGGCATTGTTTTTTGTTTTTTGGGTTTTTTTGGCAGCTCGCCAGTATGGGAATCCAAACCCTTGACTGACCTTGCTGTTATTCTATATACATATTTTTAGATGTTAACTTTTTTTTTTGGTGGCTGGCCAGTATGGGAATCTGAACACTTGACCTCAGGCATTGTTTTTATAAGTTGAAAACAACGGAATTTTGAAAGGGGAGGGAATTTAATTTACAGATATGGTCAGAGATGAATGTCAAACTTTACCCCTCCGGTAAGATAGAATTGAAAATAGAATCCATTTTTTATCTTATACTTTAAATTCTTTATACTTAAAATACCTTATACTTGGAATTTCTGTGGCGTGATCAAGTTTCTGACAATGGCTTTCATAAGCCCTTTTTTAATTGATTATAGTCTTGAAATTTAAGAGAGTATTTCACTCATTGTAGGTTTGCTGCCATAATAAACAAGCTTGCAATCTCAGTGGCTTAAAGTAGTAAAGGTTTATTTTTCATACACATCACATCCACTGTGGGTTGCAGCGTGTGTGGGCTGTAGACCACACAGTCATTCAGGGATCCAGGTCTTTGAATCTGTTGGCTCCTAAGTCAGTCTTCTGTTACTCAGAGTCCTTCACTAGCTCCTCTGCCTCTGACTGCCAGATGAGGAGAGAGAGTGGGGAAATGTGCAGAGACCTGGGAGTGGTGTCTGTCATCTACACCAACAGGCCATCGCCCAGAGCTCGCTGCATTGGGCTGCCCAACTGCAAAGGAGGCTTGGAAACATTGTCTATCCCTGTGCCCAGGTAGAAAGGCACTGGGGTTTAGGGACAGGGTTGAATCAATATTGCAAGGCTGACCTTTTTTTTCTATTTTGTTTCTTCTGCAGGAGACTTCTTGGCATCATCACAAAAAAGGACGTGCTGAGACATATGGCCCAGATGGCAAACCATGACCCGGAATCCATCATGTTTAATTAGCGACAAGGTGGCAATTATTTTGAGAAAAACACTGACTGTATTATTTTAAAATAAATAAATAAATGATACATTATTATCCCAGGGAAAGATCGTGCATGCACTGGAGGCAGCTGAAACAAAAGCTTTATTTGAAAGGAGGGCAAGAAGGATGAAACCTTTTTGTAAAAAAAAAACAAAACAAAACATCAATGAGTAGGCATTTTATAGCTTTAACCCTGTATGCGTTTCAAGCTGTGTTTCTTAATGAGTTTACTAACTGCTGTGGGGGCATGTGGGTGGGTGTAACTGATGTGGTTTGTACAAGGACATGGAACACCAATGCCAAACCAAGAAACGTTCACCCCTTCTGCTCAAGGCTGATGTTTCTCACTTATGAAAGCACGTGAAACTTTGAGTCCAAAAGGCAAAGGGGTGTTGGCAAGTCAGTGTCCTTGCTTATTGGTTCCCAAAGTTTTTTCTGCTGTGTTACTGCATCATACGAAAGACATTTGCACTTACTTTGTTGGAAAAGAAAAAGAAACTAAATTTGAACCCAGTGAAAACTGCGAGTATGCCAGTGGTCCACTTACAACCAGCACATCTCTTGCTGCTATTTTTAGACTGTTATTTTGCTTATCAATCAGTTTCTTAACCAAAATCAGGGCACCCACCATGATGAGTGTGAAGAAATCATTTCTCCACGCAAGACTAGCACCATGGGTGTTTTAGTCCGTTTTGTGTTGCTATAACAGAATACCTGAAACTGGATAATTTATAAAGGAAAGAGGTTTATTTGGCTTACAATGCTGGGACAGCTGCATCTGGCATGAGCCTCAGGCTGCTTCTACTCGTGGCAGAAAAGTGGTAGGCAGCCAGCAGGTACAAGCAGATCACATGGATACAGGAAGCAAGAGAGGGAAAGAGGAGGTGCCAGGGTCTTTTCAAGCAACGAGCTTTTGCGGGAACCAATAGAGCGAGAACTCACTCATTAATCCCTCGTTCCCCAGGGAGAGCATTAATCCATTCATGAGGGATCCACCTCCATGACTCAATCAGTTTCCAACACTGCCACATGAGTTTTGGAGGGGACAACACATCCAAACTCCATCATTCCGACCATGGCCCCCAAATCTCATGTCACTCTCACATACAAAATACAATCATTCTATCCCATCAGTCCCAAAAGTCTTTGCTTGCTCCAGCACCAGTTTAAAAGTCCAAAGTCCAAAGTCTCATCTGAGACCAAAAGCAAAAGTCCTTCAAGCTGTGAACCTGAAGAACAAAACCAAATTTATCTACTGCCAAGATACAATGGTAGAACAGAAACTGGGTATACATTTCCATTACAAAAGGGAGGAATAGGCCAGAAGAAAGGAGAAACAGGCCCCAAACAAGTCTGAAATCCAGCAGGGCAGACATTATGTCTTCAAGCCCCAAAATAATGTCCTTTGACTCCAAGTCCTGCATTCTGGGCACATTTGGGCATCTGGGCCCCCAAAGCATTAGGCAGCCTCATTCCCACAGCTCTGCCAGGTGCAGCCCAGTGGGCTGCACTGGTGCCTGCAACTTTTCCAGGCTGGTGTTCCACTCCGGTAGCTCCATAAGTCTGGGGTGTCCATGGTGGTCCCGCTGCCTTGGCTCTACTAGACATTTCCCTGGTGGGGGCTCTCCATGAGGGCTCCAACCCCACTTTCCTGCTTGGCATTGCTCTAATAGATGGCCTCTGCAGTGGCTTGTCCCCTGCAGCAGGTCTCTGCCTGGGCCCCCAGGCTTTTCCATACTTTATCAAACATGGTTTTGCAGAGGGTGAAGCATATGAGTTCTCATTGGGAACTCCTCCAAATGGATTGCAAGGGAAATACTAAATTGATTCTAAATCTGTTCCATTCTCTGCTCTGTAGGATGCAAAATTTTCAGTTTTAATGTATAAGCATGCACTTTCATACTAGCAATCACAGCACAGAAAGACAGAGTTAAATTTCAGATGGCCAATTTCAACATTGGGCATCTTCATACTTGAATGTAATGACACATTTATTCTTTTAGTCAGGACTTCTGTTTTTTTCTGCAGGGAGGAATTAAGCTGTGTTTTAGGGGCACTCTACAATCTGTGTAAGATTGATCCCACTTGCCCTTTCACTTTAGTCTTTGTCCCTTCCTTTTCACTGAATCATCCTCATCCTTTCAATCTCATTGTCATTGGACATTGATGTATCAGTTAGTTGTGCGTTTGGCTGCAAATAACAGAAAACCCAACATAAAGTGAAGGGCGAAATAAGAAACGTAGGAGGTGGGCACTCCGGGACTGTCTCCACAATATCATCAAGGATCCACACTTCTGGATTTTTCCCACCATCCTTACCCTTCGTAATTTGGCTTATTGCCTCCTACTTGCTGCACCTCCAGGTATCCTGTCTACTTTCTAAGAGGGAAGACAAAGGAAGAAGCAGTGTGTATATGAAAAAGGCAGAGCTTTCCCAGAGATGCCTGGCTTACTTACACCCACTGGCCGGAATTCCATCACACGGCTCCCCACCAGAGAGTGGGAGGGAATATTTTTAATTAGGCACATTACTCTCTGAACAAAATTCAGATTCTTTTAATAAGGAAGGGGGATTGGTCCTTGGGAGGGGCTGATGTCTGCTGTATGGGATGCCATCATCATGTCCGTTATCGTCCTTCTTGTCCTCTTTACTCCAAATGCTTTTCGAACCTTCCTGCTGCCCACCCCTGGTCTCCGATTTGACATTGAAGCTCCCAATTAGAATCCATCGTTTCTTTTTTTTAAAAGATAGTTTATTATACATACACGTGTGGTACAAGATTGATTTTCTATAATTGTGCACATTGTGTGATGGTTAGATCAGGTTAGTTAGCTTATTCATCGTAACAATACACAATTATTCTTTGGGTCCATTAATCAATTCCTTGTTAGCCTCCCCTGCCTCCCCTCCCCTTTTCCACCTCTACTAACCACGGTCCTTTTCTCTCTAAAAGTTCAGTGTATTACTGTGATGGTTGTTTCTTTTTCTCTTTCTCTGTCTCTCTTTATTTTTTATTTGTTTTTTTATGGATTCCTCCCAGTTATGAGTGAGAACATGTGATATTTCTTTTTCTGTACCTGGGTTGTTTCACTTAGAACAATTTTCTCCAGGATCATCCACATTGCTGCAAATGGCAGAATTTCATTCTCTTTTATGGCTGAGTAGTATTCCATTGTGTATATGTACCACAATGTCCTTATCCAGCCATCCATCAATTGATATTCAGGTTGGTTCCATCGCCTAGGTATTGTAAATAGAGCTGCAATAAACATGGGAGTGCAGGTATCCCTTCAACCTGATGATTTCCAATCCTCTGGATATATCCCCAGTTGTGAGATTGCTGGATTCTATGGCAGTTCTATCTGTAGTTTGAGGAACGGCCATACTGTTCTCCGTAAGCGCTGCACTAATTTGCATGCCCACCAACAGTGCAGGAGGGTTCCTCTTTCTCCACATCCTCATCAGCATTTGTTATTCTCTGTCTTTTTTATAATTGCCAGTCTGACTGGGATGAGGTGATACCTTAAAGTGGTTTGGATTTGCATTTCCCTGACGATTAGTGATGCTGAGCACTTTTTCTTATACCTGTCGGCCGTTTGTATGTCTTCCTTTGAGAAATGTCTATTCAACTCCTTTGCCCATTTTTTTACTTGGTAGAATCCATCATTTCTTAAACCTAATGAGAATTTTCATTTTGGATAAAAATCTAGCTACAAGTGGGTTTCTGTGAAAGTTCTAGTTAATGTAGGAAAATATATTTTCCCTTGATTAAAATATTTTAAGTCAGATCATGCTGACATGCTATGGAAAAATTGTTTCCGTGTTTAACTGGCCCCCTCCAAAGTAACATCACATAGCACTTCTGTGTGGAAATATCCAGCCAATAGTAGAGAATTTAATCTTTGATCCTTTAATAGAATGAAATTCATTGTCTCATTCACAGCACTTAAGTATTGAGTAACAGATCCTGATGTTAGTGTTGTCGGGGTTTCCACGGAATATTTGCAAGTGAAGTTGGAGTCTCCTGGACTTTAAGTGTTAAAGATTGCTTCCTGCAGTTCTCTCTCATTCCCACGTGGGCCTGTAATGGGAGAGTGCTGGTCATAGCCTGGCTTTACAGAATCCAGGACGTCCTTCCAGCTGAAACAAGTAGCTTCAAAAGGGAACATGAAAACAGTGAAAAGATAGCCAAAGGTCAGTGAAACCACAGACTTTTCTCCTAATCCAGCTGAAGCCATGGAGAAGCACCGAGAGGAGAAGCACGAGAAGCACTGGCAGGGGCTCAGACCGACTCCGTGGGGAACTTAGAGCTGCAAACCTGCCCCTCATCCTCCTGAGAGTGTGCAGGTAGAGAGTCTGAGGGTACTTGCTGTGTCCAAATGCACAGCTTTAATCCATTTTACCTGATGATCTGATGAGCAGAACGGGGATGTGGAGGGGAAATAATCGTCTTTTGGGAATAATGTTTGATTTTTTTCCCCTTCTTTTCCAGAACCAAAGGCTTTAGACATTTGCAGAACTTGCTGGCTTGTTTCTGAATCAGTTTTTAATGTAAAAAACCATAAATGCATAGTGGAAACGGTATTCTGTAATGATGCACAACACCTCTTACCCTCCCTCTGTTATTACTAAAGAACTGTGTGGCAGGAAGACACCAAATAAAGGGTATCCTGAAAGTGATGAGTGCATTTCTTCTCAGTGTTTTTTCAGTGCATCCCCTGGGAATGCCGATGTTTGTGTGGCTTTTAGGGAAAGGTAAATGCACTGGAGGTAAATCAGGCAATACTCTGCACTTGCTGTTACTTAGAACCAGACAGCCTCAAAGTTCTCTATTCGGTGCTTCCTAAAGACCTCACAAAGGAGAAGACATGGAAATAGCTATATTTTGAATCCTAATAAGTCACAGAAACTGAAAATGTTAGTTTGTTTCACTTGGGTGAGAATTGATTTCTTTGAATTATCAACAGGTGGAAATTCTGCTCAGTGTTCATTATCAGATGCTGAGTTGGAAAAGATGAGAAACCCAAGGAGGACAACTATTGGATTACCACGGAGTTGTCATACTATGCTTTCATTTTAATTTCACATGGGCAGCGTTTTATCAGACTCAGCTTAAAACCTTTGAACTGAGCTGCATGAGGAAAAAGTCTGGGTACGACTTGGGAAACATTAACCAGACCCCATTTTCACTGGCACGGTAATAACTATTTATTGGCCACCCTAGGTGTGCTGGGAACGAGCCTACATGAGACTTTTATGAAATATATTCGCATTTGGTGTTGGAATGACCACATAGCAACGTGTTGTTTTTTTAAATCCTAACACTCTGTGTAAACATTGGCATCTTATTAAAAATTAAATGTTTGAACTCTATTTTAAAAAATAAAATAAGCACAGAGTCCTCAACAAGCATGTTGTAAATAGAAGAGATACTGAATACACAGTATGTTTCTACCCCTCTGAACCTCTGGAAAACTGGTCCTGGTGACTTTGCTCAAGTATTCAGGAAAGTAGAAGACCCATCCTTAAGACTGTTGCACAGAATGTGATGTTGACTTCGTTGACGTCAAATCCTTTGTTCTTGACTGGCTAAGCCACGACCAAATAAAAATTAAGACTGGGACTATAAATTTCCAAGGATGGGGTAGGACCATTGTCCCCAGGCCATCTGTGTGTCTGCCCTGTGCGAGGATCCTGCGGGGCATGGCTTGGGCAGTTGTCTAACATTCATTCATTTTTAACATCCTTTCATTCAACAAAATTCTCTATTACCATGGCCCTGGCTGATGGCAGTCCAGTTATTTCTGGATTAACTGCTGCTTTTGATTACCCACGCTATTTTTTGTGGGCAATCCTTCATCCAGATAATTGAAAATTTTCTGCCCAAACACGCTGTGTTTTGGGGCAACCAAAATCCTAAGATTTTGCATCTCTGCTCCTCTAGTAGTGCCTTCAAAGCCCAGTAACTTCTATGTTCTCAGCAAGTGCACTGGCTAATTGCCAAATGCGCTTCAATCTGAATCATGACAGTAAAGATTTCTCCACACCTTACTATGCCAGCCAAGGTCTAGGCCGCACACGTTTTATGTTCGTTGTGTCTCTGAATGCTCACTCGGAGCTGAGTCCACCGTGGACTTACATGAGGGCTGGACAGGTGTGGGGGCTTGAGGAAGCTCCCACAGGAATTGCACGGCAGAGCTCTACTCCCAAACCAGGTGGCCTACTTCTCAAGCCCATGCTTCCAACCAGTGATGACACTGTCCACTGTTTTTGGAAATGGCCCAAGTTTGTTCCCAGAAGTAGAGCTGAAGTTGGCATCTCATTTTAACTGGTAGTGGAAGAGGCCGAGAGTCAGGAGGCAAGAACAGCCCCTTTATTCACTGATGGACTTTGTCCTGGTCACATGCCTCCGTGACAGGAGGGACTTCCTGTGTGTGTGATGGTCGCTGGGCTCCTTTCTATCTCCAGGAAGCGGGACCTCACTTCCACCTTGCAAAGAAGCAAAGATTATAATTCTTTTATTGTTCAGTGATCAAAATGAATTGAAAAGTGCTCCCGCTTGTGTCCGATGGTGGTGTAGACAGAATGTCTAACAAACAAGAACAAAATGAAAAAGAACGTTGCTGCTTATTTCTGCATTTCTCCCTCATCTAGTCTCATTCCTCATTTGTCCTGCATGTCGACAGCCTTCATGTGCTGTCGTGTGTGTGTGAGGCTGGGCAGCGTTTACAAAGTTCAGGGATTCCTTCCCTTCCTAGTGGAGGGCATCATGCTAACACAGTGGTTCTCAACCAGGGGTCATTTTGCTCCTCGGGGGACATCTGGCAATATCTGGAGACATTTTGTTTGTCCAAATGGGGGAAGGATGCTATGGCATCTAGTGGGTTATGTTAGTTTCCTGATGTTGCTGCATGTATCAAACTGCCATAGACTTAGTGCTTAAAATAACAGCTGTGTGTTCTCTCTCAGTTTCGGAGGCCAGAAGTCCAAAATCAAGGTGTCAGCAGGGCTGGGCCCTTCTGGAGTCTTCTTTCCGTGCCTCTCTCCCAGGTTCTGGTGGCGGCCGGCGATCCTTGACATTCAGTGGCTTGTGCCAGCATCGCTCCCATTTCTGCCTCTGACTTCACATTGCCTTCCCCTCCATGTCCCTGCGTCTTAAATTTCCCTCTCATTTCTCTGGTATGGACACCTGTTATTGGACTTAGGGCCCACCATAAATCCAGGATGATCTCGCCCTGAGATTAACTTAGTTACATCTGCAAAGACGGATGCTATTCCAAACAAGGTCACATTCACAGGTACTAAGAGTTAGAATTTGAACGTATATTTTGGGGGGACACTATTCAGCCTGCTACATGAGTGGAGCCAGGATGCTGACAAACATCCTTCAGTGCACAGGGCAGCCGCCTAACAAGGAGGCTGGGAAATGCTGCTCTGTCATGAGTGAGAAATTTGACTGCAGCAGACAAAACCTCTCACTGTACTGCAAGCCCTTCAGCCAGCTGTGGCGTGCTGTGCGACCCAGTGCAAGCAATGTTGTCACATGCCAGCTGTCACCTCCATTTTTCTGGAGTGGGAACAATTGTTGCCAATGAGAGGAGACCCCCTGTGCCCAGTAGGTGGCATTCAAATACCCCTTATAACCAAGACTGATGTGCAGATAACCCAAAAGTTAAGAAATAAATGCAACTTCCAGAAGTGTGCAGGTTCAGGTACATGAATATACAGTCTATATCTCTCTCCTAAGGGCATATTAAGAATCTCTGATTTCCCAGTATAGGTTGGGGCTTGGCTCCAGGAAGGGGGGCAGGATGTCGGGGAGGGGATGGAGGGGTGGGGTAGGGTGAGGCTCACCACTTTGATGAGTTTTACTCTGCCCCTGTGACACCCAGGTCCTGGCACACCCTCTCACCCTCCTGGGGAGCTGGGCTACCTCAACTTGGGCAGATGGCTGGAGGGTCCTGGACTGCTCAGCACCCAGTACTTGCTGACAGCAGAGGCTGCAGCATGTAGGTGGCAACCAGTATGGGCCCTCAGCAGCGGCCACTGTCTCAGGAGGCAGGTTGTGGGAGCAGAGGGGAAAAGAGAGGTGAAGGGCGATATCCAGGCTGGTCTCATGTCCCAGAGTGCCAATCTGTTCCAGCAATGTCTGTGGGCCATACAAACACTGGTGGTGGCTGGATCTGGCCTGCGGGTCAGTTTGCCAGTGCCTGGTTTGACCATATAACAAAGTGCCCAATTAGTCCTTTTTGGCCTGACAAACTGCCCGTCTCATTTGCAAAAGCACCGTTTTGAAAGAGGTAAGAACCATCTGACACACCTGTGCTAAGTTAGTCTGTAGGTTTTTATCAATAATATATTGAGGCTTAGAAAAATGTGGGCTGCAAAGCTTCTCTTTGCAAATTAATATGCGGGCCAAAGAAACACCCAGGATCAGGGAGCTGAAAGGACTGTTCTTGCCCTTTGCATTTTGAAGTTTAGCTCCTCTCCTCCTTCCACACCCCCAACCATCTTACTGCAATATATAATCCCTCAAAAATGCAGATTCCAGGGATCAGATTCTATTTGTACCTGCGATATATGGTTTAGTTTTGGGAAATTGATGTTTCTTGTCTTTTACTATGTCATCCTTGAAGACATGTTAGAAGCAGTATGTTTGAGATGAAGAAAAGAGCAACAAACGCCAGTCTAATGTCATGAGCCATGTGCCGCAGGCACCACCCTTTGGCACTTGCAATATGGACGCATTGGTTAAGACAGCATGTCTTCTGAGTCAAAGCCCAAGAAAATTGTCTGGGGGCACATTAGTGACTGCTGTCTGTCAGTAAGTATTCTTTTCTTGCTTACAAACTTCATTTTAATGCTGCAGACATTGCAGGAGCATTAAAATGCATTCTCAAAATCCAGCTGTAACCTTCCTTTTTTTTTTTTTGTCCAGCTAACCTCATATATCCTCCTTTGGATGCCCACCTGGCAGTCCTTGCTGAGCCAAGTTGGATCAGGTTTGTGGAATGCCAGCTCTTGCCCCTCCCCTTTAAAGTCCCTCCTGGTGCAGCTTGAGCATGATCTTAAAGCCTGGGGAACCTTTCCCGAGTCCTTAATACTGCACAAATTCAGAACTAGATAAACGTCAGGTCTGCTGCTCTGCCATAAAAGTGACCAATAACCACCAGAAATAGAGGTTTTGAATGGAAAAATGGGAAATCTAAGGTAACAAATGAGAGATTCGAGTCTAGGAAAGAGGGCAGAAATTGGTTTTCAGACCTCCAAACCCGGGTTCCTGCCTCAGTCAATAAGAGCCTTCAGTGATGCGATTGGTGCTGACAATGGAAATATCTCAGAAGGGAATATCCTGGAGCTTGATGCTCAGAGATGTGGCAGAAGGTGATAAAATGACCTGCTGGCCCGCCAGATCCAGCTCCTCGCCAGTGCGAGGCAGAGGGAGTCTGTGGGTGCAGAAAGGGGCACCCAGTGAGGATCTTGCCACCTTCTGGATCCTCCGTCACCTTCAGTAGCAGCAGATATTCTGCTGCTGAGGTTTCTTCCTAGCGTGTGTGACATGCCTGTAACTTTGGGGAGAGTAACAATGAGCGAGGTCCTCCTCCCCCCCCAAAAAATATGGGCCTAACAGGGCTCCAGGCTTGGCCTTCTCATCTCTACAAACTCTCAGTTTTGACCATCACTCCGCAATCTCTGGCCTTGGTCTGTGTCCAAGAATTCCAGGCTGGCTTCTCTCATCTCCTGTTTGGATTCAGTGGAAGGTCCCTCAGGCAATTCAGGCTCAGTGTGCTGTCTACAAGAGACGAGCTGCAAGTTCAAAGACACCAATAGGTTGAAAGATCTGGTATCTATATGGAGATTTGTCACCTGCCAGAGATTTGGGAGCCCGTCCATGTGGGAGGAGATGGATGATGAGGAGCCAGTGATGATGTGTCATCTTCCTGGGGCTTACAGGGGTGTGGAGAGGGACTGGGAAGACAGAGCTGGTGGCGCTAGTGACAGGGGGAAGTGGCCACTTAGAGGAGGAAAATGGGATTGTGTTTGGTGAGTTTTTTGGTTGCAGATCACAAAGTCCCAACTCAAACCACCTTACACATACACGTATACACACACACACACACACACACACACACACACACAAGAAAAGGGAAAAAAGAGACTCTAATTTTATTGGGTCAAAGAGCTAAAAAGTTGAAGGAAGTAGTTTCAGAAACGGCTGGATCCAGGTGTTGAAATGGTGCTGTCTGTCACTGACTAGTTTCCTCCATAAAGGAGGCTGAGACAAAGGATTGTGCGTGGGCAGTTTATTTGGGAGTTACACCGGGAAGGGGATGTGGGAGAGTTAAGAGAAGGGTGCGAAAATGAGTTGGCTGGCACCAAGGGAAACTGGATCACGCTGCTGAAGCATCTTCAGGAGAGCCTATGGAACAAATCTCAGGAGACGAAACGAGGAAGCATTTGCTCATCAGCTCTGTCCCCTGTCCATCTAGTGTGGCTGTGGGTGTTGATGTCCCCCACATTGATGTGTTGTGCGTGTGAGTGCTGAGCAGCTTCCACAGGCGTTTCACAAGAGAGAAGTCTCAGGGTGGAGAGCGAACAATGGCAGCCTCACAGAAGTCTTAGGGAGGGTGGAACACGCTGCCATTTGCACGTGCGAGAGGCTGGTCAAAGCGTGCACGGAACTGATCTTAGCAGCAGTGGGCGGAGTAAGGGCAGAAGCCAAGAGGTTCTGAGGTGGCCATAAAGCTGTCTTATCTATCATCAGCATGTCTCTGGCTCCATCTCTTGAGTCTGCTCACCTCTGTGTGATTCTCGTACGGCTTTATCTACATGGTGACAAGACATCCCCAGGAAGCTCCAAGCTTATATGAGGCTACTTCAAAATATTCATGGAAAAATTGAATTAAAAGAAAATATGGATATTTCCATAATCTTCTTGAGGACACCTCATATTTTCTTTAGTTCATCATCACAGAGAAAGAGAGACCCTGGCCACCCCATGCTTAATGTTCAAAATTGATTCTCATGGTCCTTCCTTGGGACATATGCTCAGCCTGTGACCAGAAAAGCAAGGGGTCTTGTCTCTTTGCCCAGCTAGAATTACTTGCAACTGGGAGTGGGGCTATTTCCAAATGAAAGAGTGGCTAGCTGTGGCAGACACGAAGATGTGCCACTCAGATCCTCCTTCAAGCTTCCAGAAAAAACTTGGAGCGGAGCTTCGAGGAGTATGTTTGGCCAACTGCCTTGGCCTTAGAGCCATGGTCATGCTCCTCTTAGAGTAGTCCCGGCCAGGACTGAACAAGGCAATGCTACAAAGGTTCTAGCTATTCCTGCCCTCTTCTAACGGCCATCTTTGTTCTGGAGCTTTCTGTTGGGCTGATAGAGAAATTGCCAGGTCAGCATCAGTCTGGAAGCTTCCTCTGTCCAATCCTTCTTCCGTCCTTTTCTTTTGCAGTTGCTACTCTCCAGTCCACCTACTGCATTCCTAACTCCATCTCAGTGCCGGTTCCCTGGAGAACCCAACCAGTACTCAGGTAGCTGAAGTAACCCAGTGCTTTCTCAAGGGATAAGAGAACTTGAAAGATGAAGGAAGGGAGGAGGAAGGAGAAAATGCCAAGTTTTGAGGGGGTACCGCAAAGGACTTCCAATGGCCTCTTCTTTGGTCCTTCTCTTCAGAACCGCTTCCCAACGTGGCCTCCCTACAGCACTGAGAGTGGCCCGAGAAATAAAAGGCAGACTTAACATTTGAAATCTAGGCCCTCAGGTTGTGATGTCATATCAGCTGCAGGGCCTGGATTGCACTTTCAGAAGACAGTGGGCTACATAGTCAGGGAGATAAATCCAGAGAACACACTCTCTGGGCCAGCCCAGATGTAGGCAAGGCCACTTCTCATAGACCTTGGGCAGCATCTCATGGAGAACTACATGAATTCCAAAGACTTCCCTCCATACAGGACGCCTTAGCCAGCAGGCACGTTAGGGAAGGGAATGGAGCTCCTTTGTGTGGGGGTTGTTCTTACTCAAGTGGAAATACAGGTCCAAGGAAGGGTAAGGAAACACACTATCGACATAGACATGAATGTTCTCATTTCTTGGAGACTATTGTGTGTAATGTGTCTCCAAACCCCTGGTTTGTGCATCATTGGCCTTGGGTTTACAAAGTGGGAGTGAATTTTATGGAAAAGTGGCACATAAAACTATAGGTCTATAAATGGCCATCATAAGCTCGCCAAGTAAAAGGCATAAATTCCAAGTCATATGATATGAAGAAAATGAGCTGAAATTGCTGTTATTTTCACTGGCAGGCAAACACAGATGAGCAAAATCCTTATTCTTCTGAACAGACAGGAATCCGAATGCTATCCCACAGTGACTTTGTGTCCTACATTCAAGGGAGCAAAACAGAGTCCTAGTTCAGCAATGTGACTTCTGATCTCAGAGATTTGATGTGAATACAATAATAATGGTTTTCTGTGGTACCGTTAGCCTGGAAATCCAGTATACATGATTGGCAGTGTCATACAACTTTTCCCGTGGTCCTCAGGGGCAAATTTAAGGCAAACACTGTTACAATCATGTTTGAAGCTAGATAAATTTAACAAGCAAAGGGTTATATGACTGCTACTTGGTAGTTTAAAGAATTGAGCTCATTTCGTGTCCATTCTTGTTCAATCACAAACCACAACAAAGCTGAATGATTTTAGCTTATGTAAAAGTTGTACTGATCTTGGTAAGATACAGAATTGCCCTAGCGTCATCTTAGAGAGGCACGTCTACAAAATGATTGTAAACTATTCCATCGTGTTATATTTTTTCTAAGGAAACTCTATTTCTTCTTTTAGAAATAGAATTTCCCCGTGGCTGTGAGAGAGTGTGGGTGCATCTGGGTGCAGTTAGAGAGAAAGGGAAGGCGAGATGAGGTGGTGGGCCATTTGGGTAATGCAGGGTTTGTTACTAGGTTTTGGGTTTTCAAAAACAGAAAGCCAATTTTTTTCATGTCATCAGAAATATCGAGCTCTTGGGAATGGACCCAAGCTAGTCAAACACCTAAAAAACTGAGGGATAACACGGAACACAAATGTAAGCACTGACTTTATTCAGGGCTGGCGTGTTGGTGTCAGCCACCTTGAAGCCTTCTGTCCTGGTATCCAGACATTTGGGAATTTGGCTTAGAAATGAGAAGACTGGGTGGATAGCAAAAAACTAGAATTCGGCTGATAGATGGTACCAAGGGCTACTCTGTCCAGGCCATGGTGACTCCTTATGAATCACACAACTGTCTCAGTGATATTTATCTCTACAAAATAGAATATTCATATTTCTCAGGGTCAGGACATGCCTCTCTCCTAGATTAACACATTTTTCTAGACCCACGTAGACCAACATTATCTCACCTGTAAGAAAAAAAAAGCTTTTCTTTAGAAAAAAATATAACACAATGAAATAGTTTACAATAACTTTCTAGGCTTCCTTCTCTAAGATGATGCTAGTGTAATTCTGGATCTTACCAAGATCAGGGATAACTTGCTCTCCTTGACAGTCCTAATTATCTCATTGGTTTGTGAAAATGTTTGGATGGATATTTAAAGCTCCCAAGAGGCAGGCAAACACAGGAGAAGTTTTTCTACAGTTTCTTTTATTTTTCTTATGAGAGTATAGAGTAATAATCACATATTAATCACACTGGGCTCTTTATCTCCCTATTGGTGAGATTTTTCTTTATCTTTTCAATGTTGGAGCAGAGGGTGCCCATTTGGAGATGGAGGGCTGGACGAATGGCTGGCATGACCCAGTGACTTTGTTTCACCTGAGGTAGAAATGATGGGAATTGGTGGTATCTGCCTATGACTACTTTCCTCATTTGGAAGCACTGAACGGCTGGCCTCCTACTCCCTTTCTCTAATAACATAGTTTAGATAGCAAGTCATAACTTGGGGACAGAGGAAGCTTTATCTCCGTAATTCTATACTCCTATCTACAGATCTCTTTCCTTTCTGTAGACTGTCTAAATTACATTTTGGGTTGAAGTAAGAGTCTTGCAGCACCTCGCAATAATAAAGTATCCCTTAAATAAAAGTATCCCTTCTTTCCAGGAAGAAGGAAAAATTGACACACTGCCAGCGACCCGAGGGCTCCATGCCTGTTAATCTCTAGATTAGCCAATGATTTTCTATAGCAGCATGGTGTTCGTGGAGGGCTGGATGTCTATATCAGACTTTCATCTCGCATTTACACACATGCTCCTGGCTTTCTAATTTCATCCATGGTATATGAATGTTGCCTGTTTAACGTCCTGAAGGTAATCTTATTTCCCTTAGAAGGCAAAAGTGGTTAATACTCATTAGATTTACAACATGCTTCCCTATATTTCCCCACTTCCTTCAAAGAGAAGTGGAGGCCATCTGACAACTTATACTGAATAAATTCTGCATGGAAATGGCATGTGTCACTTATGAGCTGAGGAATTGAAGAGCTGCTGTGCTTTCTCTATCCCCCTCTTTCCCCACCATGGCAACCTGGGAATTTACATATTGTGATGGCAGCCTCAGCAGATGGAGGAAGCTTCAGTCCTTGAGTCACCAGATGCAGGCGAGCTCTTGCCAACTTGCACCAGATTTCCTGTAAGTGAGAAACAAACATGTTGTGCGAAGCCTTTGTGATTTTTGTTACTGTAGCATAACCAATCCTGTGCTGACTACAACTTATTTCCACATTTTTGTAAAAATACACACTGCCTTCTCTGTGAATGGATTACAAATCTATTAAAGACAAGGAGATCTCAGACTCAATATCTGAAGTATCAGAATAGACTAGGTGGAGAAACATTCTGGTTAGTCTCCTTTAGGACATGAACTAAATAAAAACAAACAAGCAAATACAATCCCAAGTTTTCTGCTCAAACAGTCTCCTCTTCCAAACTACCCAGAATCCCAGAAGTTATGTAATTTGTCAATGCAGAACTGTGGAGCACTGTCCCTTCAAGAATATTATTTACAAGAGGGGTCAGAGTTAGCCTAAAGACAGTGTTGAGGAGTATCTTTGGTAGGGGTGGAAATGGAGGGCTTTATGGAAAATTGTGCATTCACCAAAGTTTTCTGTATTATTGTCCTTTTATCTTGTGGCATTTGTTCTTTAGGTACTGGGCTAGATCTGATTATCTCATAGGAAGACTATGTGCGCACACACACACACAAATCATTCTGGAGGGTATTAAATATTTTGAAAAAACAACAAACCAATAATCATGGGAAAAATCAGAAATTGGTTGGGCTTCCTTACATTTTGGGGGACTCAGTATTGTTTTTATTTAGGTTGACATTGGGAAGGGAGTTGAATGTGGATAAGTTTCCACATCTTTCAGAGCTAAAGCTCTTCATAAGACCCTGCTCAGATATTTCTTCTGAGTTCTATCGTATATCCAATTCTTCTCAAATAGCTGCTAGCAGTCATTAAGTTCAAATTAAGCATTTTTTTTTTGTAATAGGAGATATTTACATTTTAGAAAAGTAGGGATGCATTTGTAAGAGATAATGGCAGGGTCTGACTATTTTCCTCTCTTTCTAGGGCATACAGCTTGAATACATTTCCCAGAATTCCTTACAGTTAAGTAGTGAATGTGTTTTATGCTATCTCCAGGCCTGGCCCATCAACAGTCTCCATGTGATTCTCTATATTCTTTCTCTTTCCCTGAGGGATGACCTAAAGCAGATCATTTAGTGGAGACAGCCCCCAGGGATTTGGAGCCATTTGGATGGAAGGAGCCTGGGTCCTTGAATGACTGTGTGGAGCAGAGCCTACAAGATGGCCTGCATTGAACTGTGATATGTGTAAGAAATAAGCCTTTAAAGTGTGAGACCACTGAGGTTTGGGAGGTGTTTGTTGGCTGGATTAGTTAACCTGCCCTGACTCATACAGACCTCTTAGCCAATCACAGTTTATTCCTTTCTAAGAGATGTGCACTGTATGAAGCAATTCTTTATGTACCCTAATACCTCTGTAAAGCTCAAGGGTTTGAGGGTAACCACAAAGCATTACCACCTTCGTGAAGAATTTCCAGATCCATCCTTCCAAAGGTAGTATTATTTCCTCTTTTATGACAACATGGTAACAAATGTTTACCTCTCTTATGTAACCTGTCACACAGTACTGAAATTATTATTTTTTTTCTTTTCTCCTTTTTTTTTTTGTCTTTTTCATGACTGGTACTCAGCCAGTGAGTGCACCGGCCATTCCTATATAGGATCCGAACCAGCGGGGGGAGCGTCGCCGCGCCCTCAGCACCATATTCTCCTGAGTGCGCATGGGCTCGGCCCGTACTGAAAGTATTTTAATGGTGTAACTTGACAACCTTAGACGAAAAGAAGGATTTGGTCCATATTAGGAAGTGGGGTAGATAGTCTCCAAAGATGGTCACTATCAATTCCTCTCTTGCACGTGCATGTTTCTCCACCCATCAACGGATAATTTGTTTCCCCTCCTCTGGTGTCTAGACTGGCCTTATGACTTGCTTTGACCAATAAAATGTGGAGAATATGATATTCTGGGACTTTTTAGCCCAGGCTTTAAGAGGAATGGCTGTTTTGACATCCTCCCTCTTAGAAGCCAGCTGCCATATAAGAATTCTGACTATCCTGAGACCACCATGCTATGAGAGAGCCCAAGCCTATTAGGGGAGAACCCACATGGATAAGCACTTAGGCACCAAATGTAAGTGTAACATTTTTGCACATTTCTGCTCAGCACTGATGCTAGCTGAATACAGCTGGGTGGTTGACTCCTAATACCAAATGGATCAGGAGTATCTTCCAGCTGAATCAACTCACAGAATCACAAAAATGCCCCCTAATTGTTGCTGGCTTAAGCCACTAAGTTTTGGAGTAGTTTGTCACACAGCAAGAGATAATTGAATCAGGAGGAATCGTAGGTGTGAAGTTCTGATTGGTTAAGGAAAGAACTGTAAAGTCTCCCTTGGGATTGTTCATTGTTTTGTTTTAAGTCATGAAATAGAAACATGGCTTTCAAAGAAGTCTGAGAAAGACTATTATTCTCAGGGGCATGCAGTGGTCAGAAACCACTACCTGTAGGTAAATCTCAATCAAGTTGCATTTAAAACACTGTTTGTATTGCTCTTAGAAAGTGTTCTTTTCTTGAGAAATAATTTAACACTCATTATAGACAACGTGATGACCTGTAGGTACAACTAGCAGAGATGGCCCTGCGCTAGGAAGAATAGATGTGAAATGGAGCACACCTGGACAGAAAGAAACCCAGTGAAGACAAAATATGCAAGGGCTGTTGCTTACCTGTTTTGCCCCACACTCTGGGTATACCTATTTTGATTTCAATAGACAGGTAAAGATCATTCACTTCATATGTCGATGTATAACATAGACAGCGGGGTTCTTTAACCTGGGATTTTTGAAGATAACAAAAGGATTAGCTGAGAAAAGATGAACTGTGCCGTGGAAAGAGAACCACACCCATTTTAATATTAAGTTGACTAAATATTTACTACAAATTCCAAGGAATATACTGTGGGGTTCTATAATAACTTCCAGTTACTTCTTAAGGAGCTGATAAGAGCATTTGAATTGTTTGTTTGACCAAGGGACCCAGCGTGTTGGATTCAGCGTTTGCTTATCACCTACCCATCCCTCCATTTCTAAACTACATATAGAAGCACTTGCTGTTTGCCTGATGCTGCATATATCGCTGGGAATATTAACAAACAGGTAATATTACCAGAGTGGTTTTCATGTGGGAGCCCATTGCACATCAGTCTGCTGCTCTTCTGACTGAGCCCCAAATGGGTCTTGACCCATTCCATTCTGTATCGGGCATGGATGCTTTCTTGTCTGAAGACCCAGTCTATTATTTATAGAATCCCATTATTTGCTCCTGTGATTGAACAAAGTTTTCTTGAAGTACAGAATCTTTATCGCTGCATTAAGGTTGTTTGATGTCTCTACTATGCCCTGACGAATGCTGGCAGCCTTATTCACTCCTTAATCTGGTGTAATACAACATTAAATGAGACATTTCTTCTTTCCCATTTCAGCTGAGGCCTCAACACTGAGAATATGTAGCAAGTTCCCACATTCTAGAGAGAGAACTATATCAGGTATTTTGGGTAAAATAGGGTATTATGTTTGTCCAGGGGCCTTTAGCCTGTCACTAACCTCAAAAGTGTGTGAAGGAGGCTGAAGGTGGAATGAAGAAACTGAAGAGGCTGAGTGGTGGGTGGAACTTACCTCTACCCCACAACCACATCTGGATGCTTGATTGGAGGTAGAAACACATCATCCAGCTATAGCCATGGGACCAGAGTGAAAGTCCATGGAAAACCTGGGAAAGGATTCCCAGACTTCAGACGGCACACAGATTGCTGTCTGACACTTGCCTGCACATGTCTAAAGTCTGGAAATTGGCAATTTCTGTGAGGGAAGAGAAGAGAGAGGGTTGCCAGAGGAGTGGCTTGAAGTTTGAAGTTCGGCTCAGCAAAGAGGCAGATTTCTGATGGGTGGATTGAGTACTTAGGAAGGGACCCCTCTCAAGAAGACTGCCTGCCTAGGAGAGAGGGTCCAGGCAAAAGCATCCTGCAAGGGGGGATGAGGTGGCAGGTGGCTTCTGGAGACTGTAGCCCCAAAGCAAGGGAGGGAGAAGTGGGAAGTTACCAAAGGATGGCTGGTGCTGTGGTCTGAATGAAAAAGGCCCCCAAATTCATATGTTGCAACTTAATCATCAACGTGATAGTATTAAGAGATGGGGCCTTTAGGAGGTGATTAAATCGTGAGAGTGGAGCCTTCATAAATGGGATTAGTGCTTACAAAAGGGCTTGAGAGGGCAAGTCTTTTCCTCCCATCCCTTCCATCATGTGGGGACACAGTGTTCAAGGTGCCATCTTGGAAACAGAGACCCAGACCTCACCAGACACTGAACCTTGATCTTGAACTTCCAAGCCTCCAGAACTGTGAAAAATAAATTTCTGTTGTTCATAAATTACCCAGTCTCAGGTATATTGTCATAGCAGCACAAATGGAGTAAGACAGTGGGTCACTGAAATACACAGCAAGGCATCCTGTGAGAGAATGGGCCAGCTTTTGTGCACCTGCTATACCACCAGAATACAAGTACACCGTCAAGTAAGGCCTTTACCCTCCTGAACGCTTCTGCTTCGCTCCTACCCACCCTGGAGTAGCCAGAAGCAGCAGGGTAGGGGACTGAAAGTAGGAGAATAAAGTGGAGAAAAATTAAAGAAGCCAATCATGCCCCACCCCCTTCTACAAGCTTTTTAGTCTGAGTCAGGTGTATGCTTTGAGACCATTGTCATCGTTGAATTGGATGAGATATTTTAGCTTTGCTTTTAGGCTATACCGGGCTCCAGGATCTGCAGATTCATTGGTGGAAACCAATAAAGTTGTTTTTCACCATGGCCCCGGCCCCCAAGTGCAGCTTATTCAATATACAGATGGCACACAACTTAGGATGGCTCGACCTTACAATGGTGTGAAAGTGACATGCATTCAGTAGAAACTGTACTTAGGGTACCCATATGTCCATTTTGTTTTTCACTTTCAATACGGTATTCAATTACGTGGTATGTTCTACACTTTATTAAAAAACAGGCTTTGTGTTATATGATTTTGCTCAAATGTAGGCTAATGTAAGTGTTCTGAGTACATTCAAGATGGGCTAGGCTAAGCTATGATGTTTCGTATGTTATTTTCAACTTACGATGGGCTTATCAGGATGTAACTCCACGGTAAGTCAAGGAGCATCTGTCCTGGGTATATCAGGAATGGATTTTATGATGTTAATATTTTCTGTCTTAATCCAAGTGGTCTGTTAACCTCTGTTTGCTGGGTCATTTGCTGCAATTGGTATTTAACTGGAATAGAGATGGGAGATGTATAAATTCTTTCAGTGGAGAGAGTGGGCTAATTCTGAGTTAAAAATGGATTTAACTGTTTTCTATAAAAGTGGGCACAATGACTTAACCTTCTGGCATCCTTTAACATCCTTCTCTGAGTAAGGTAGGTGACAGGTTGCCTTTCTTTAGCCATTTCATTACCAATATTAAGGAGGTTTCATGGACCTGTAATAAAGGGCAGGATGTCTGATATCTCAGAAATGAAAAGAATTAGAGGAAACTGGATTACGTTGAGAATCCCATAGTGGAGATCAAGGCAACGAATTATTAGAACTTGAGCTAAGGCTGTGGCAGAGTGGAAAAATAATTAGGGATGGATTTAAAGGTAAAAATAGAGGCTTCTGGTCAAGATGGCAGAATAGACAGTCCCCAGGGTCACTCTCTCCCACAAACCAACCAATCTACAACTATATAAAAGCAACAACAGCCAAGCTGTGGCTGCTAGAGCTCAAGGGAAGAGGAGGAGAGACCTACGGAGTGCATGAAGGCGGGAGAAGCCACGACAAGAGTAAGAAAAAACCACTCTGACCATTTCGTGCTGCGGCCACTTTAAAGATGGAGCTGCTGAGTGCACGGAGCAGGAGCCGGCAAAAGCTGCAGCTGTGCCCTTCGGATGGAGTTGCTTGGAGGTGGCAGGGGAGAAGAGGGCCTTGGTGGCCCCAAAGAGAGCAGGACCACTTACGGTGTTTCTGTGGACCCACACAGGAGTGAGGAACCAGAACAACTGAAAAAAAAGGAGCCACTCAGAGGCCAGTGAGTCAGTGCAAGGGACCAGTGCAGGGCCTGTCCCATGGGAAGTGTTTGCAGCACTGGTGGTGGGGGAGACAGGCCCACCAGGGGAACACTGGGGCATAGCAAGGACAGCTGATCTGCCCCCCAATCAGCCTAGGACCACAGAGAGGAGACTGGTCAGGAATATAGGATTACAAGGAGTGTAGTTTGATGAAAAGACTCAGGACCAGATCAGAGTTTCTACACAAGCCAGGTGCACCCGGTCTCTGGAGAGGCAGAAGTACCTATAAGGTCAACCATTAAAACTGGACCTCCACAAAAAGACTTCCCTAGGGAATCAGCAGCACAGCAGCAATTTAGCTCAACAACACAGCTCAAGTACTGGTTCCCACAGGAAGTTCCTCCATTTTAGAATTAAACAAAGGATAAAAATTAGTTCTGGCCCAGGCATGGTACCAGGGACCAGACCCACCCCCCCAACCAGGCACACCACCAGTACCTTGGGGCCCACCCGGGCTCCTGAGGCCCAGAGCCGGGGACTGGAACCCCCCACAACAAGGCACACTGCCAAATATAAGGAGCATACCAAACACATCACCTCCATGTGGGTGGCCCACCACAGCCACCACAGTAACCAAGGCTGCTGTGAAAGCGGCTAAACACCACAACCACCACACTGATGGTCCACCAGCCACAGGAGTGCATTGACACAAGGAGAGTCACCAGCAGAGACCAAAGAAAAGAAGAGGATGTCTCTCGCCACAAAACCCATTCCAAGTGACAGAAGAAGCATCTGCTCTATGATAATATTGGGGGACCTGAACACGACTCTCAGCATTGAACAGATCTTGTAGGCAACAAACCAACAGAGGAACCATTAGTCTTTTAGAGGAAGAGAAGAAATCTAGGGTAACTAGAGAGGGGAGGGGGTAGGGAGAGGAGGATGAGGAGAGATTGGACAAGGGACATAAAGAATAAGTACAATTTGTAACAATATATATGCTAGCAATATTGATTTGATCAACATATGTCAACATTGAACCCCCAAGTATGTATAATCAATTATGATTCAATAAAAACTAAAATTAAAAATTAAAAAAATTTAAAAATTTAATTTTCCTATTCTTACACACCCCAGCTTTGCAAACATTATCAGCCAACCGCTCCACAAAACCAATTCCAGTAACTCATATTCTTATGTCATTGGTTTGCTTCATGGAAAATTTCCTGATTTTCATTTATTTCAGTAGTTTGGAATATGCCTCGGCACCTTCTTTAATTCTGGGTGGAGAGGTAAAGCAAGCCAACAGCAGTGAGACATAAAAAAGACCACGGAAAAGAGGAAAGACACAGAGGCGTGCTGGCTTTTTCCACTACACCATCAATGAAGACCTCGGCACTGACAATGGAGAGCCCCCGCAGAGTCCAGGCTGTCTGAACTAGCCATGGGTCTGCAGAGCTTTCTCCCACAAACCAATCACACAGCTCATGCGGGTGCAAGAAACAGCTTAGCTCTTGCTCTCCACCACTTCGTTGAGATTAACCCACAAGGTTTTATAACTCTGAAAATGAGACAAAAGTAGCACTTGTCCCCGAAGTGAAATGTCAGGGTGTTATTTTCACTGGTGCAAAAAAGGGACTGTGTCCACTAAAACCAATGAAAGAGGGCTACTAACCACTTCTAAGTGGGTGGGAAAATGTGACCTGTTTCTCCATTTTACATAACAAGCGAAAAATTAGCCCATCTGAGGGAAATGCAGACTTTGAATTCCGTCAAATATTTACTGAGTTGGCACTAGATTTAAAGCTGAGACACTGACAATGACTCAGGAAAAACAAGTATATTATCGGTCACATGTTTATGTAAAACTTTATAGTCATCTATGTTTTAAAAGGAGCTGGGTGACAAATGGCATAACAAAAAGAATTCTATCAGTTTGAAGGTATAATGAGCACGTGTGTTCTTATTTCCAACTTGAAAGTAAGTAGGTCTAAAGTTCCAGGTAAAGCTGAGCATTAAGAGTTATTCAATCAGCAATTGCGGTTCTGGCCACTGCAGTGATATTTGAAATGCAAAAGCTACCCTGTCCTTCTCTTGTAAATACATGTGAGTGCAAGAAGCTTTTCTTGGTCATCCTTGACATTTTTGTCAATATGTTATGTACATGGTGACATTTTGGTGGTTTATGATGCATGTTGGCGGAGAGAGGGTTGGTTTCTGGGGCCTTGGATTTTAATACTGAGATTAACAACAGACAATCTTGGGTCAACCTGGGCCACATCAGTAACAGATGGATTTATCCAGGATGTGTTTTGAATCAGTATATCAACAGCAAACAAAACAGTGCCATAGGACTTCTGAAGACCATTCACAGTGCTTTCCTGGGGGAAAATGAAAAGCTCTGTAGAGTTGGCCCCCATGGACTTGAGCCCTACCATTTTAGATTCTAATCCACCCCAGCCATCAGAAAGTAACTGATAACATCGTTTCTCAGCCTTTTGGCTAAGATCAAGTATAGAATGTAACTGATCACTGATCACTACTTTTTTTTAAAAGTAATAATAAAATACCTGTTTCAACACAGGAACTTATAACATTATATGGGCATTCAAAAGGCATATATAAATCTTCAAAGACGCCATCTTTAGGTACCCAGCCAACTGCTCAAATGACAAGAACATTCCGCGTGCACTGCATAGCGCATCCTGTTCCACGGAATTGCTGCAGCCCCAGCAGCAAAGCTCAGCAGAGGGCAGGCAAAAGACCCTGGCTGCTCTGTGCTGACCCAAGCACACAGCCTTGGTAGCCACTCTGGCAGAACAGCTCATCCCCAAGCCAGCAAGGATTCTGAGGGAAGGCCTCAAGAGCAGGGGTGAATCAGACGAGGACCAAGACACAGTGTCCAGGGCCCTGAGAAACTAGGTCAAGGTCTGCTGCTCCTCCTCAGCCTGAGCCACCATCACCTGGACCTGGGGACAGCAGCCATCTCCTGACCAGTCTTCTTGCTTCAGCTTCCACCCTCTAGACCCCCACAGCAGTCAGAGAGACTGCAATACAAAGTTGTCTTCCCAATAGAATGGCTCCCTGTCTCATTCAGAATCACAATCTGAGTCCCTGAAAAGGCCTGCAAGGTCCTCCAAGGGCCACCTCGTCACTCTCACCTCAGCACCTGTTGTTCCTTCTCCCAGACAGCCCCCATCCCTGGATACCTTAGGCTGCCTCCGTACCCCCTGCAGGCATCGGCTCAAAGGCAACCTGACACCCTGCACAAAACAGCCACCCACACCCCAGCCCACACCCCATCAGCCTCATCCTGCCAGCTTTTGGCCCTATCTGGCACTGGCATGCTCAGTTACGGCTATCTGCCACCTTTGCAATAGAAGCCCCACGTGGGCAAGGGCTGTCCAAGCATGGTTCACTGTTGGAACCCCAGAGCCTCCGCACTACTGACACTGGGGCCGGCTCATTCTCCAGCACCAGAGGCCAGGCTGTGCACTGAAGTACGTTTAGCAGCATCTCTGATCTCTACCCACAAGATGCCCTTAGAACACACTCCCAAATCCCCAAGGAGTGATGGCCAGAAATGTCTCCAGACACTGCCACATGTCCCCTGCAGAGCTAAATTGCGTCTAGCTGAGAACCACCACTATTTTACTGGAAGTAGTGAGCCTAGCGGTGGGAAGATCTTTTACAGCTTCAGTCACATGCTGCTGGGAAAATACCTAAGCTGATGTTGAAGTTAACTGTTAACTGTTTTCTGCTGCCTCTCTCTAACTCCCTTTCACCCACTTTCCCATCTCCCACCACTGGCACGTGAGCCCCACAAGAGGGGGACTCTCCAAGGGGTCAGTATGGACAGGCTGCCCACGCCTCCCTCGATTCTGGGTTTTGGAACTAAACTCTTGGACTGCAAACAGCACAGTGATCTGGGCCAACTTCATTTCATCCCATAAGTAAGTTCATCCGAGCATCTGAACATACATCCAAAAGCTATTCAGACACGTATGAGAACTGCCTTCTAGAATATCGTACAAGGGTGCCGAGAAGATGTGGCTGAAGATCTTGACCTTGAATCTACTTCACCTATTCTTAGTATCTGTCCAATATTAAGTAAGTATAAGTTATGGAACAACATCTAATCATATGAGGTGAATTTTTTTTAAGTCTCTAAAATCACTGAATGTTATGAATTTCAAGTTCCAGAACATGATAGCATCCACACCTGGAGATTAATAATTCTGTACACATTCAGGGTATTTTCAGATTTGTAGCCAAGCAAATGCAACAATAAAGAAAGTTTAGGACACAAAAGCTTCGGCTGTATTAACATGTTAAACAAACAGGCATGACATCAATCCTGGAGTGGTAAACTGCCCTCAGGCCAAATCTCGCCTGCCTCCTGTCTTTGTAAATAAAGTTTCATTGGTACACAGCCAGGACAATTCACTTACATGTTGTCTATGGCTGCCCCTGTGCTACAACGGCAGAGTTGAGCAGATGCAACAGAGATCCTATGGCCTGCGAAGCCTAAGATATTTGCTAGCTGGCCTTTGACAGAAAAAGCTCAATGGCTCTGCTCTAACCGGTTCTCTCTCTTTCGCAACATTTCATTTCCAGCAACTTCACTCGCCCAGCCACAAAACCAAGACAATGCAAAGAACAAGTAGAGAGGAAGAATTTACCACAAATTCTGAGCACTTCTGACACTGGTGAACCTCCAATGCTACCCAACCACGTGGAAAATAAGGAAGCAACTCAGAACAGAAGTGTCATGATGGAGGGAGAACATTTTGATAGGCAGAAGAGTAAAGATATTGAAGAATCACAAAACTGACTGACTATGTAACATGACGACGAGAAGTTAAAATGTGAATGCCCATTCTGCACTAGACACTGCCCTAAGTGCTTTACCTCGCCTTATTGAGTCTTCAAAGCAATGTCAAAGGCAAATATTTTGTTAACATTTTATGCACAAAAAAAAAATCGAGGCTCACAGAACCCAAATAACATGCCTTGGAGCACACAGCAAATGGCAGAGCCAGGAGTCAGACTGAAGGCTCATGTCTGAAGTCAGGACCACCCGCACTTGGATGGTTATGAGGCCAGGAGGAGTTGAAGAAAGTATGGAAGGTTCCCCATGAATCACTGTTGAATGAATCCTTTATGACGTACCTAGGCTAGTGATAGTAAAATACATGAGCGTGCATTCACTCACTCAGTGATACGTATAGAGCGAATGTGGGGCAGGCATCTCTGGGGGTGTCTGCCCATTTGAAATCAAGCCTCCATTATTCTCAGAACCACAAGTGGGCTTCCAGAGCTCTGTAATCCTCCTGAAAGCTTGCACGTGCTGGCACCTTTTTCCAAACACAGAATCCCTACCTTGTGTCAGATTTCCCAGGGTCTGTGATTCCAAAATCCTGTAGAATCCCTGCACTCTACAGTGAAGCCTCGGAGCAAGTCTAACAAGGTTGTCAACTGTATTGAAAAATACTCACAAAACACAGATGGAGGATACACTTACAGATATTGGGTTGAACTGTGCAAATATCACCAATTTAACAGTTCTAAGCACCACTGGAACAGAAAAAGAACATTAGTAGAAAAACTAGTGACACCCAAACCTCTAGAGTTTGGTTAATAGTAATGTATCAAGGTTGGCTTCTTGGTTTTGACAAATATACTATGCTGATGTGAGATGTTAACAATTGGGAAACTGTCCAATCTTTGCAACTTTTCTTTAACTCTAAAACCTTCCAAAACATAAGTGTATTAACACAAACAAACAAAAAGTACTGGGTTGCAATCATCCTGTGCCTAGAACAATCTCCTAAGACAAAAATGAAAAAAAATAAAACTGGGCTGGCCAGTTAGCTCAGCTGGTTAGAGCGTGGGACTGATAACACCAAGATGAAGAATTTGCTCCCTGCACTGGACAGCCGCCAAAAAAAAAAAACCCAGAAGACAAAAGACTACAGAGAAATTAATTGGATATAAGCAGCATTATTATTATAATACATATTTAATCATAAATATCAGGTGGCAATCTAAGTAGAGGAATATTTAATAAGCGATAATATATCTGCTCAGTGGCAGCCTACACCCCCAATGAGAACGCTAATGATGAACACTGCAGGGTGATGTCTTCGCTGGCTGCAAATGACAGAACTCCAATTAAACCACTTAAAAGGATAAGGACATGTTATTTCTCATTTCACATAAAAAAAAAAAAAGTGCTGAGGGCAGACAGCTCCAGAAGCTTAATGCATCCATCCATCCACCATTTTAAAGATGCAGTCTTTCCACTCTGCCACCCTCGGCTTCTCAGCCAGCTAGCTCCTGGTGTTTGGAGCAGCGACAAGGCTGCCCAGCTCCAGGTTTACGTGGAGACAGGACATTAATTAGCAGAAGGACTGCCTTCCATGCAGGTCTCCGGGGACAAGGAGGCTTCGCCCCAACCATGCGCGACACACACCTCTCCTCTCAGCTCACGGGACAGCTCTGGGTCACGTGCTCCTGCCTCAGCCAATTGCAGGCCTACATGCTACATGCTACAATCTCAGGCACTACTGCAATTTGGGACTGGACCGTTCTTCGCTGTGGTGGGGGCTGTCCTGTACATTGTAGAACAATTAGCAGCACCTATGGCCTCTGTGTACTAGATGCCGAGAGAGCCAACCCCCACTTGTAACAACACGAAATATCTCCCAATGTTGCCAAATACCTTCTGGGGGGCAAAATCTACACACCCACCCCAGTTGAGACCCACTGGCATAGAGCAACCAGGACTTCAACAGGACGTACAGAAATGGTCACATCCCTTGAGTCAAAATGAGGAGTGGCCACCCCAACAAAATAGGGGCTCTGATGGCTTGCAAGGAGGGACTGCTCTTGAGAACTCTAGAATATATACAAAAAATTCAGTGAAGTACAGAAATACAAAATGATCATTATCAATAAATAATACCTGTCTCTACACACATAATTACATTCAGGAAACATTTATTGGGGACCTACTATATGAGGGGTACTGTGTAGACAAAGAATAAAATCTAGATGAGTGCAAGGAAAGGAGATGACTTAAACTTTGTTTATTTGTGTGGCGGCTGGCCCATAGGGGGATCTGAACCCTGACCTTGGTGCTATCAGCACCATGCTAAATTTTAAAAACTTACAAATAACCGGATGTCTGCTTGGCTCCCTCATTCTCCAATTTCCATTTGTAAAACTTTTTATTCTGAAATAATTATAGATTCACTGGAAGTTGTAAAGAAATATACAGACAGGTCCCTGTGACATTTCCAGATTGGGCAAATCTGTAGAGATGGAAAGCAGATGAGTGGCTGCAGGGGCCGGGGAGGACACAGGGAATGAGTGCTGATGGACAGGGAATTTCTTTCGGGGATGATGAAAATTAGACAGTGGTGATGGTCACACAACCTGGGAAATATACGAAAACCCACTAAACTGTACACCCTTAAATGGTAAATTTTATAGCACATGAATGATATCTCAATATTTTAAGACAGGGATAACTTTCAGGGCAAATCCAGTTGACGCCATACTCCGAGACTAAGTGGCAGAAAAAGCATGTCGCCTGCAGTGGCTCTGTGGTTTCCTGGCCAAGTTCCAGGCGGCCCGCAAAGGCTACGTCCATGGTGGCAAGTGCTGTCTCTCCTGCTGGCCCTGAGGCTGGTGCACAGGAGCTGCTCAGACATTTCCCACCTGCCTCAAAGATCCACTCAGGGACACCGCAAGGCTGGTCGCCTGCAGGTTGGCACAGCCAGCTCCCCCTCCTCATCCTCAACATCAACATTGCCCCTCCTCCTTCCCACTCTCCCTTCGCCGCTTCCACTTTAAAGAAATAAAAAGAATACTCTCCGAATGGAAAGTGCTGGAGATCACACAGCACCATAAGCGGCCTTTCCAGATGTCCTTGCTCCGGATTTCTAGACTTTCTGAGCAGAGGCAGGAGCAATCCTCAAAAGGCTAGGGGCATCTCAGGCAGCCTGACACCTACTGTGCATGCATTCAGGAGGCCGGGCCAGCTGTCTAGGCTGCTGCAGATGGCTGAAGTGCGCTGCTCCTGTTCCACTGCACATGTAGACGTTCTTGAGAGTCAGTAAGTGCCTATTAATCAATGGTATGCTAGGAACTGAAGAATGCATTCATTCGCACTAATATATGGTCCCAGTTTCACATAGTGGTTCAGGATTTTTCATGTGAGCATATTTAACATCCATTCTTCATGGAAACACAGCAATGCTGCCTCCATCGTCTTACCCTGTGTTGCACAGTATCTCAGAAGCTGACAATCCAACTTGACACAAATTTGGCTGCTATAGATCAATCATCGTACCCAGATAAACAGAGGTAGCTCAGAGCTTCTCAATCAGGAAATACTGCCCCCAGGGGACATTTGACAACATCTGCAATCATTTTTGATTGTCAGAACTTGGCAGGGGGAGGAGGGAGTTGCTACCTGCCTCTAGATCGAGTAGGCAGAGGCCAGGGAAGCAGCTAAACACCCATGCCACACAGAACTGTCCCCACAATAAGGAATTACGTTGCCCCCAAAATCACCAGTGCTGAGGTTGAGAAACCCTGGTCTAAAGTAACACTTTTCTGGTTTGAATTCCTTTTAGAACACTTCCCATGAGCAATACAGTAACTTGAATAATTCAACATGTTTCTGTATGTAACCAAGTTATTGAACACACAAAACAACAACAACAAACAATGAAGGCCTCTGAGTGGCATCCCTCGAAGGCCTCCCGGGTGGCCCCGGTGTGTCTCAGCTACTCCGAAGGTGTTAGCAAGGTTTCTTTAACCCCTTCCTGATCCCACCTGCCTGTGTCCAAGCATTGGTTAAGTCCTCCGCAGCTCTCATTTCCTTCACGATTTCCCTGACGTGGTTCTTGCCTTTTGTAGCCCTAGCGCCCCTCATCTCTCCAGCTCAGGCCCGTCACCATCCAAGAAAACCTCCGATAGTTTTTAACTGGCTTCTTCTCTCAGAAATCCAACCTGTGCAACACCCCTATTTGGTGAACTCATCAGCTGTGACTCCGTGTGTCACATGTGACATGAGTCCCAGTGGAAGTGAGACTGCATGCTCAGTCCACAAGAAATGAGGACCCACTAGGGGTGCTGTGAGCAGCCAGGGAGAGAAAATGGATGTAAAATGCTGAGCACTGTACCTGCCTAGGCTTGTAATGTCAGCTGTTGTGGCTGTTATCAATGACACCAAACTGACCAGATGCTTCCATGCTCACTGGGAAAACAATGCATGGGGGTATGTTAGTTTCCAACTGATGCTGTAACAAATTGCCACAAATTGAGTGGCTTAAAAAAACACAAATTTATTATCTTACAGTTCCAGAGGTCAGAAGTCCAAAATCAGTTTCACTCAGCTAAAATCAAGGTGTCACAGGGCTACATTCCATCTGCAGGCTCTAGAGGAAAATTTGTTCCCTTGCCTTTTCCAGCATCTAGAGGCCACCTGCATTCCTTGGCTCATGGTGATATAATTCCAACCTCTGCTTCCCTTGTCACATGTCTATCATTCTCACCCTTACCCTCCTACTTCCCTCTAGTAAGGACCCTTTGATTACAGTGGGCCCACCCAGATAATCCAGGATCATCTCCCTATCTCAAGATTCTGAACGTAATCACATGGCAAAGTCTCTTCTGCCATGGAAGGTAACTTATTAACAGGTTTTGGGGACCAAGATGTGGACATCTTTGAAGGCCCATTATACCACAGAGGGATGAAATATCAAACAACAATGAACGCAAGAAAAAATAACCAGTTGCTATCACACAGTGCAAGGGACACACAGTGACCTAGTCGAGGGAGGGTCAAGGACAGGTGTAGACCAGGGCGCAACTCTGGAATGGGACAGATGTTGCCCCTCATTGGCTACAGGAAGCACGGCCACTAAGTCAACCTCCCTTGGCCTCAGTTTCATCACGTGTCCACCTACACCTGGTGCAGCCATTGTGGGCTTTCAATGACAGCATCCAAGCAAATGCCTAGAGCACTCAGCATATGTCCCCCACACTCACAGCCAAGGGATCCCAGTGGGGAGAAGCCCATGCACAGGAGCAGCATGGAGTGGCCTCGTGGAGAAGGACACAAGCCAGCAGAAGCACCACAGAGGCAGGGACCTGTCTGCTGCTGCTCCCAATGGGGGTCCAAACCCTGGAAGAACGCCTGGGGCCGACAGGCTATGCAACAAGCACACGGTTGGTTGGTGAATGAATGAATGGAGGCATGAACAAACAAACGATTGAACAGAGGCAGGATGCTTAAAAACATGTGGGACTCAAGCAGTTGGTGGTGTATTGGAAAAAGCACTGGATTGGGGGTCAGAAGGGGGCCAAGTCCCTGCCCTTCTAACTAGCGGCAGAACACTTCCCTTGCCTGTGGCTCTCAATGCAAAAAAAGGAGTTTGAACAAGATGATTCTAGCTTTTCTAATGCCAAAGCTGTGGGATTCTAAGCTATGTGTGGTCTTACAGAATCCTACCTTCCTTACATGAAAACTCGGGCCCAGTCAAGTTGACTGATTCTCTCACTTATTCCGAACATGCCCAGCACTTCCTCATCTCCAGCACTTTTCTCACGTTGCCCCTTACCTCAGCCAGCGCTGTGAAAACACTTGACACTCTCACCCCAGGAGGTGGACGGACAAGGACAAAGACTGCCCCAGGCTCAAGGGAGCCCTCTCTCCTTGTCTCTGAAGGGATCGCCACCTGAGGAACTGAATTAATCCTGGGATGCCTGGCCACCATTCTTGCCTTCACTTTATATGTCTGTCTCCCATCTCGCAGACAAACTTGGTCTCCATATACTGTCCCAGCAAACAGAAGGCCAAGAATCTTCATAAATACTTCTTCACTTTATTAGATTTAAGTGGGGATAGCTGAACTCAGTAAAATTTAACTTTGCTTTTATTCCACCAGATTAATTTCACAGAATTTTTTGGAAAAGCAGCCAACATTAGCAAAAGGACCTGGGCTAGAAGTCAAGAAGCCCCCCCACACTTACCAGGTGACCTTGAACATGTCATTTGACCTATGGGCTCCTGAAGTAGAACCTACCGCAGACAGTGATACATGTTATTTCCATTTCCTAAATCAGAGTGAAGGACAGAGAATGAAACCTGGAGGTTTCCAAACATCCACAAGCTATTTTTGGAAATGAATGACTTTTCCACTTCACTTTTCTTAAAAACAAAAAAAAAAAGGAAGGAAAGGAAAAGAAAGACATTAGACCAAGAAATAGTTGTTGCTGATCTCAATGGAAGCAAGAGAAGATTCTTCCAGGAGCTGACCTCTTATGGCCTTAAAAGCAAGACACTTTCCCATGTTCATATAAACACTGTCTATAATCTTAAAAAATGAAAAATTGAGAAATCATTGCTTGTTTATCACAAAGCTCAACGAGGACAGTTTATATAATCCAGAAATAGGCTCTGTGGAGTAAATATAGTAAACCTACTTATTAACTGAATAAAGGTTTCAAGAAGCCGGTAATGATGTTATCTGGCTCTGTTATGTGAGGTTCCAACCTGGCAGATTCCAGAGGTATAGACTGTGTTCTCCTCTAAGCAAAACCCTGTTCAGAGGACTTTTAATATACCACTGAACTTCTCCATACAGTGCAGGTCAAATCCCATCTAGTGTACAAATGGGTCCCCAAAAGCTCATGCCGTGACATAATCTTGGTCTTCCACTATCGTCACGATTATTGATCTCAAATGTGATACCATCCACCATTCTTAAGCTGCTCGTGGCTGGCACGTCCAGTACCGTACAACTCCAACCGAACTACAGGAAACAGAACATTAAGTTTCAGCCACTCGGTCCATCTATAGGATTAATATCAAAACAGCCCTTCTGGAAGCACACATATACACGACTGTCGAAGCCAGTGAAACTTTACAAAGGAGGCAAAAATGTTCTTCCTACACTTTCTGCCCAAATGGCAAATACCTTTTTATATGGTGGTCACTGTACTCTGAGTTAACATATGCAGAATACATGTGTGTCACTAGTGTAAACCACACAAGACTCATGCAAGGCAACTACCAGCCATAGAAATGGTGAGTCAGCTTTCTGTTTTTTAACAAAGTTTTCAGGTATCAGTCACAGTAAACAATGAAAATTATATGCACAGTGTCAATCTACAGAAATAGTGAATTTAAACCTAAGGTAGGTTCATAATCAAACTACAAAATTCTGTTTTTAAAATACTGATTTTTTTTAACACATCTGTAGCCACATCTTTAAAGATGTTTCTGGAGGCCTGCATCTTCTTTGTTGTCACTTTAAAAAGTAGAGTTACAGCAATTCACCAATGAGCCCTGAGCCGGTAGCATCCGTTCTTGTTAAACATAACACTGAATGGAATTACTGTAAAAGCCTAGAAGAGATTTTGTTTACAACCCTTGCCCTTCAGTTACTCTGCATGCAGCAGCGTGTGTTATGCTATTACAGTTTGTAATAAATTATACAGAAAATGATGTTTAAAGTCAAAAACAATTTTTGCCAAACCTACTACATTAATTTCTTCCTTCATAATTTCAGTTTCTTCAAAAATCGATTGTTCATTTGCCCCTCTCCTGTCAGTTCTCTATTTGGAAGCTTTTGGGTAAAAGTCCTTATTTCCCCAATAACATATTCAAATCAATTGTGACACAAAAAGGGTTTTGACTGTCAGATGCACATGGAGAAAACGTTGCACTCTGACATACAGTTCTTTCCACACAATAAATGTTAATTACAACTTTAAAGGCTAGCCGGTCACCTGTAAAAATCGGCAACATTCTGTTTTGAAAGGGGACGGAGAAAGGCTATTCCAGCCTTTGGCCCTCCACTTACATGTCTGTGGCTTGCTGAACATTCCATACATATTTCAGGCAAGGTATTATGGGAGCTGAAGTTCAAGGTGTCCCCTGCTGAATTTTCTCTCACTATAAAAACAGTGTCTCTAAAAAGTACACACGTTTTTACTTTACAAAAAATGTAAAATATCCACTTTTGTTCACTCAGTTGACACTTTTAGCACTAGAAGCAGGACCTTTTGAAAACCTATAACAAAGTTATGTCTGAAAAGAGTGAAAAATGTTATTCAGTAACAAACTGATTTCTGGGGGGGGGAAAGCATATGAAATGCTGATGAAATACATGGAAATGAAGACTCTACAAACCGGTTTCTGTAGGGTCTGCTCACCTATGTTGCAGGTTACACCATTAAAATGAAAATACTTACATTTAGATCTTTCATCACGAATCCCCACTCCACTATAACCACAACTCTTTTACGTTACCCTCATAAAACGGGGCTCTGCCTTTTCGAAGCAAAACAATATTTTTAACTGGTTCATTTTCCAGTCCTTTGGGTTTTTAAGAGACATACGATACAAAATGGCACCACCTTCCAAGCACTTCAACGATTTCTAGAACCATCCAAGGCTTGATCAACCAGCTGGGGCTCTAGCCTTCAGTTAAAATTCTAATATGATCTCACCTGCTTTTCAAAATAACTAAGCATCTTTTTAACCCATAAAACTGTGCTAAGATTTATATTAGTTTCTGAGTCCAAAGGTTTGCAATGTTTGGAGAGAATGGTAGGGAATCACAATGCTTTTGTTTTCTTTCGTTTTTCCCTATCTGAACCCAGATAAACCTTCAAAGGATTCCACAGCGTCCCTCCTCAAGAGTTCCTTTTCAAATGCCAATGCCATGCACGCTGCCTTTCCTGTGCAGGTAGAGGAAGCAGGCACAATGTCACCCCACCGCGCCTCTTCAAATCTTGAAATCACTGGGAAGCCTGCAGTATTTCCTTTTTGGCACTCAGGCCCCGGCAGAGAGAAATTGCTCTAGGGAGGACAAGATATCAGATAACCAGTGGAAACGCTTGGTTTCAACAGAACTCCCAATTCCACAAAAATACAACTCTCTAATAGCAGTTGCACCACTGAAATCCATAGACAGGAGAGCAGAAAGTTAAGGAAAAGCTTCATCTCGTGAAATTCATTAAATGAAATCTGCTAGTGCTTTTAGAAGAATCAGGTTTTTTACTGTGATCGTATTTATTTACACGAATAAGACAACTCCGTGCCCCACGCATCGCTTGCACAAAAAGGAAACTTAAAATACAACTCTGTTTTTCCTTTACGCCCAAAACATATGGGACTAATCATATTCCATTCTGGCCGCCCTACACGAGTGTTTTTTCAAACAAAATTTTAACTCACTTGACTCTTACGGCGCTAAAGAGCAACCAACAGAGTTTGGGAACAGGCTCTCCCAACTCCAAAAGGGCTGAGAACCCCTAAACTGCCCGTCTGGCACCAGGCTTTGGAAGGAAACCGGGCTGAGTCGGCCGGACAAGGAACCCGCGCCCTCCGGGTCGTCCGGGTCGCCGCCGCGCGCCAAGTCACAGCCTCCGAGCCACCGCCACTGCCGCCACTGCCGCCGGTGCCGCCGGCCCCTCCATTTCCGCGCGCGACCGGCCATCTTCGTTCCGGCCGGCCGGGTGGGCGGGGCCGGGCGCACGCAGGCTCCACCTCCGCCCCGCCCCGCCGCTCCGCCCCGTCAGCCGCTCCTCCTCCTCCCGCCGCCTCCGGCTCCTTCCCCCGCCCTTGCTCCGCTTCCTCCTGACCCCTCCGCCCTCAGCCGCCCCTCCTCCGGCCGCCCTCGGGGGCTCCTCCTCTGCTCCCCGCTGCCCGACCTCACCCTCTTCCCTCCCGCGCCGCTGCTCCTCCTCCCGCGGCCTCCTCCTCCGCGCGCTCCTCCCGCTTCCCTCCCGCTCCACCCCCTCCACCGGCCTCGGGAAACCGCACGCGGGCCAGGATGGGCGCCGCCGCGTCCGCCCGCCCCCGGGCCACCGCGGACAGGAAGGAGGGCGGGGAGGACGGCGCCCCACGCGGGCTGATTCCTGGGACCGAAACAATTCCCGGCGGGGAGGACGGTCACCTCGCTTGACCCCTTCCCGGGCCGGGGATGTTTGGGGTCTTCCCCTCTGCGCACGTGGAGGTCGGGGACTCAGCCCTGGGGTTCCCGATCCCCCAAGCTGGTCCTGGGAAGGTGGGTAAAGTCCCTGAGGGGAGGCCGAGGAAGCTCGGTAGCTGCAGGAGGAACGCGCAGCCGGCCCTCTTGGGGGGGGCGGGAGGACGCACCTGGAAGCGAGGATCTGGGCAGGTGGCCACGTCGCGTCCCTGCCCGGGAGAGCCCCAGAAAGGCGGGCCCGGGTTTCCCACTCTGGGCGGGGGCCCCTCGACCTTCCCTGAGCTCTTGCATTCAGTCTGTGGGATCCCAGAGTTTGACAGCTGGAGCAGAAATCCAAGTAGGCCGTTGCTCGGGAGGAAGCCAGGTCAGCTCCTAAAACATTAAACCTGTATGGTAACTTCTGTTCCCCTCACGTCGCATAGCTGGTGACACTGAAGGCCCAGAGTTGAAGCTGTGTCTTGCTCCAGATCCCCCAGCTCCTGTAGTGCTCCAGGCCCTGGCGGTAAGACGTTATGCCAGGAAATGCCAGCAAGTATCAGAGAGGATTTCAAACACTGTTCAAGTGATAGAAAAAGGTCTAGGAAAAAGTCTAACGGTGATCCAAATGCAGATACATAGGGGAAGAGACTCGAAGAAAATGTCCCAAAATGCTCATTGTAGTTTGCGTTCCTTAGGTGGGATTGTGCAAAAGCTATTTACTTTCCAGAGCCTTTGCAAAATGGTAATATTACTTTTACAAGGGGAAAAGTTGTTTTAGTAAAGAAGACTGTACAGCAAGGTCTAGGGTTCGATTCTTCTTCCCCGCCCACCACCAAAAAAACCCCAAGAAAAACAAGATGGAAAAATGTGAGGCTGACAGGAGACTATCCAAGGAATCTTTCCTCCTCACATCCCGCTACAACACAGAAACTTCCTTGCTCCGCAAGTACCACCTACCCCTACCTGCATGTTCTGTGCTAGAAATTCCACCACTTGAGTTCTTTTAGTTACACATGAACAATTAAGCGTCCAAGGGAAAGTCAAAAAAGCAAATACGTTGTGATGTTGCATGTGCCAGGGTATGTCCCAAGGGCTGGATGTCCCTGCTCTGACACCTTCCCTTCTGATTGGCATGAGTTATCGCCAATGAGGCTGCCACTGCTGTCTTTTCCGTTCCTTCCTGCTCACTGAGTAGTCACCTTACCACCCAACATGGCCATTGTGAAGCTGCATTTCCGCCCTCTCGGGCGCGGTATTGTTTCAGGATGTCACAGATCAGGACACAGATCTATCACAAATCCTGAATGTGGCTGGAGCATATTGGAGTGAAACCAACCTCCATGGAGAGGGGTGAGAAGAGAGGGAGAAACACGTCCACCACACGTCAAAGGACTCACAGAAGGAAAGACAAGGTAAGAAAAGCATCAGATGAAGAACAGGGGTCAGGAACGCTGCATCCAATTAGGAGCCCAAAGGGGAGCGTCGCTGAAGCTGACAGATATTCTCTACACGTTCATACTGGTGGCAAATGTGCGTTGTGGACATTGAGCTGGGTGTTGGGCTGCTGCAGAGAACAAGATGAAGTCTGTGCAATTAGAGTACAATTGTGACTTATCCACAAATGAAGCCAGGGTGCCAACCTCAAGCTGGGACTCAGAGGAAGCTTTGTGAGACCAAAGGGAAGATGGTTTGGATGAGGAAACTGAGGCTCAAGTGTTCAGATTCCTGAGTTCTGAGCTCTGGCCCCTTGGCATGCAGAGATGCTGTCATCCAATCGTTGTTGATTTGTGCAGCAGATGCTCCAGTCCCCCCACCCCACCCCCCAACTCCCTTGGCTGTGTCAGGCTGCCTTTTCCAGAGGATAATGAGGACAACCCTGCACTGACAAGAGATGTCTGAGAGGCTACACCCACCCCCAGGGATTGATTGTGCAGTATAACAGCCCAACCCCCTTGTCTTGCTGGGACACACTGGTGCCCTTCACACTCGAGAGGTCCCCATGGGAGCGGGCTGAGGCTAGACTTCTCCGGAAATCGTAGGTTTGCCAGCTCCTCCCCTGCGCTGTCCTGCCTCACGTACACGATCAGTCACTCTACGAGAACCCCCACCTCTGTTAGAAGCACCCATTGTAGGGAGCCCGACCTAAGATAGTTTCCTACGTGCTTGCTCTCGGCCAAGCACTTATCAAATACGAGCTCATGTAATCGTCACGACAACATCTGTGGGTATTCCTAATTTCATCTGCACATTAGTAGAGGAGAAAATGTGGGGGCATGGGAGGCAGACAGAGTGGAGACCCTCCCTGAACAAGCTTAATCCACGTGCCCACCCACCGCCCCCGGACCACTCTGCCTCAGATAACCGGAGCGGGGCCGTTGCATTTGTCTTCCTAAAAGGAGCTGAAGCAGAGAGCGAGAGGCCAGGACTTGGGGTGACCGAGACCTCTTTATTACACCATTAGCACTTTTTGACTTGGACCAGGCATCTGGTGAGTGTCCTTAAAGACTTGTGAGTGGACTTTTGAAGGAGAAGTTGGTAGGGGATGAAAGGGTGCCCTAGCTTTGCGGTAAATCGGGAGGTCGTGTGTGTGTGTGTGTGTGTGTGTGTGTGTGTGTGTGTGTGTGTGTGTGTGTGTGTGTGTGTAATTGGTAGGGAGCATAAGGCCTGTCTTTCTTACAGTCAAGCGGGGCTTTCCATGATGGACAGAAAACCCCGTGCACACACAAAACACTGCTGGGGAAAGGAGTCTCTAGTCTTAACTGAGTGCACAGTTCTGCATTCTTTATTTCCTGCACATTAAAACCACAGCCCTGCAGACAACCGAAGTGTGAACGTCGTTGTGACCCATCCTCCCATCCGATCTCAGACGGAGAAACAGCTCAGGAAAGAATCCACTTAGGCTCTGGGTAAAGGAGATGGAAATACTTCTGTTCTCTTCCTGCCGGACCCGCTGGGAAATTCCCTTCCAAAGCTGTTAAAAGGCGCTCGTGGAAACTTGCAGAATACTTTTTTTTTGTGCTACCGGCCGGTATGGGGACCTGAACCCTTGACCTTGGTGTGATAACACCGCACTGTAACCCCTGAGCTAGCCGGCCAGCCCACAGAATACTTTCTTTAAAATGCCTGTTAAGGAGTAAATCCAACATGCAAGGACAGAGTTTGAAGATTTTCACTCTATTAGGTTCTGCCTTCTTTCCCCACTCCTCTCCCCAAAGGGGAACCTTATTTTAAAAAGGAAGGTACAAAATGGGATCTAGACACCTTCAATACTTGAGAAGCTTCTAGAAAAGGAAAATCTGTGAAGGATGCAATCATCAAGTCTAAAATGAGAAAAATAAATACTGCCAGAGAAGTCTTGCCCACCTTGTGTAAACCACAGAATGTTCTAGGAAGTGATACCGTTGGGTAATTGTCACATTGTGCTAAGAGAAAAACGGAAATCGGCCGGATTGGGTCTGAAGAAGAAATTGTTCAATAATTACTCAATTACGGGTGCATGTCGTTTATTTCAATAATGCAGATGCAGGAGCCCTGGAGGAGATCAGAAGAGCTGTCTGTTTATTCCTGTCTTGATGGCTGAAGAGACCTCTCCCCGGGCTCAGGAGTTGGAATGAGGGTGGGGTGGGGTCATCCTCTGATGTTTTATTTCGTTGCTTTATGCAAAAACATAAATTTCAGACTCTCATTTGACTTGTAACCAAAAAGTCATTGTTTAGCGTTCGTGTGTGGAAAGGGAGCCTGGGAGCGCTTGTCTCGAGTAAGGCTTCCCTGATTTGTGGAGACGCGTCCAGTTTTGAGATGAAGGTTTTTCTCATTTTCTAATCTTCCACTCGAAAGAGGTGCGGGGTATTCCCAGAGAGTCAGCTGTGTGGCTGAGCCAGCCAGTCTGTGTTTGGTTCATTTTAGTGCTTTATTGTGCTCTGTCTGGGTGCTCATTGCAAAACAGCGTCTTCCTTGGAATTGATGAATGGCTGTCATGTTTTAGGCAGGCTCGATTTGTCCCTGAGTTATTCAAGTTCAGATTTTTAAACAATTTTAGACCAATTTCTCTCTCAAAGTTAGGAAACTTGGAGTCCACCACTTCTTTCCTCTCCAGGTCTCCCCTCCCAATACTGTCTTTTACTTCTTTTCCTTCCCATCCCATGGGTTCTGTTCACCAAAATGCTAATGAGGCAACTTCAAGTGTATTCCAGGCGAGCCGTCATTTCAGGAAGATGGAGCTGCCGTGAGCCAGCACGCTGCAAGATGCTTCCTCCAAGCTGGTTTTGTCCTGTTCAGGATTATGATTCTTGTCTCCTGTGCATTTAGAAAAACACATTCTTAAAACTGCAAACCTCTGCTTTATGAGTCAAGCAGAGCAGCTCAGACATCTCAGGCTTGCAGAGACAAGAAGGAGGATTTATTTGACACAGAAATGAGCAATCGTTTTTTTGTTGCTTTCATTTAGGGACACTAGGGTTACAAATGAGTTTTTTTTTTGTAGTGTGAATGGAACAGTTTTTGAACACGGGTATCCTCACACAGAGCAACAACCCTGAGATGGTTGTTATATATCAGTGATTCTAAGCTGGGACAGGAGCGATTGTGTCCCCCAGGGAACATCTGGCAATGTCTGGAGACATTTTGCTTGTCACAGCTGGGAGAGGGGTGCTACTGGCATCCAGAGGGTGAAGGCCAGAATGCTGCCACATGCCCTACAGTGCACACAACAGCCCACCGCAACAGGGAACAATCTGCCCCCATTGTCACTGGTGCTGAGGTTGAGAAACCCAATAGAATGTGTGTAATTTAAGATAACATTATATTCCCTAGGCTTCACAGTGGGAAAACAAGGCTAAGAGAATGTATCTAGATAGTGCTAAACAGCATGAGCCCTGAGACTGAAGTTCAGCTATCCCAGGTGACCTCCTGTATTAGTCAGGTTTCTCCAGAGAAAGAGTTGCAATAGGAGAGAGAGAGGTTGAGATCATAAGGAATTGGCACATGTGATTATGGCAGCTGACAAGTCCCAAGTTCTGCAGTCGGCAAACTGGAGAGCCAATGGTGTAGCTCCAGTCTCAGTCTGAAGGCCTGAGAACCCGAAGAGCTGATGGTGTAGTTCCAATCCAAAAGCCAGCAGGGTTGGGACTCAAAAAGACCTGATGTTTCAGTTCAAGTCCAAAGGCAGGGAAAGACTAATGTCCCGGCTCAAAGGGTCAGGTGGCAGAAGTTCCCTCTTCCTCAGCCTTTTTGTTCCATTCAGGCCTTCAACTGATTGGATGAGGCCCACCCACATTGGAGAGGGCAGTTGTTTTACTCAGTCCATAATTCAAATGTTAATCTCATCCCAAAACACCCTCATGGACACACCCAGGATAAAGTTTGACCAAATATCTGGGCACCCCATGGCCCAGTCAAGTGGACACATAAAATTAGCCACCATACTGCCTGACTTTATAAGCAGTCACTCTTTGTTTCTGCTCCTGGTTCTGCTCGCAGTGTGGGGGTGGAGCAGCAGTGTCACAGCAGGGCTCCTTGAAACGCCCACCCCAGACCCTGTAGGCTGAGAAGCATTGTATTAGATCCCACAGAAGGGGAAGGTATGGGGGTGCAGGCATCTAGAAAAACTGATTTTATGATATTGATGCAAAGAGCCATCTGAATAGTGTTTGCCTTGCCTCACCTCATAATCAGTAGGGAATTTTTTTTATCACTTGAGAGGTGATGAACCCTACGCCAGCCACTAGGCCGCTTTCACGCTTGCTCTGCATAATAAACACATTGAAGAGCCTGGTTCTGTTTGTGACTCAGCTTTAAGCTGTGTCGTTGTGAAGTTTAGTATGAACTCCCTGGCACAGAAGTAGAACGGGACAAAAAGCCAGCTGCAGACCAAACATTCTGAAGGCAGAGCATGATTTTTGCCTTCATTTCCTATGCATCTCCCCTGCCCAGTGTCTCTATCCAGGACTGGCTACATAATTTGTGGTCGACGTTTCACAGTACCAAATGAAAATGCCGGACCACTTGTTCAAAAACTCTGAAGAATTTCACGATGGCGACAACAGAGCAATAACATAAGTGCAGGCCCTTTGTTCCATGGGGCCCTGTGTGACTGCACAGGTGGCAGCCCGTGAAGCCAGCCCTCTCTATACCTTTGACTTCTAGTCATTGTGTCCTTTGAAAATTCCAAAAGGACAGCAATTTTCAGCAACAGCAGAGGGGATCCTTTGGGGGAAATGATCTGTGCAAATCAAACCAGGTGTTGCCCAAGCCTTCTCTGGCAGCCCAGTTATCTGCTCAGGGTCAGCATAACCCTGCTGGTGGGGAGAACCTCCACTCACCCTGATTGCCCGGGTTCCCTGGTGTTGGGGGTTACATTGTGCCCCAACCCAAAAGGTAGGTTGAGGTCTTAACCCCTGTGGATATGGCTTTATTTAGAAATAGGGTCTTTGCAGGTGTAATTAGTTAAGATGAGGTTATACTGCAGTAGGGCGGGCCTTTAACCCAATGTGGCTGGTGTCCATATAGGAAGGAGAGAAGAGACACAGAGTCCCAGGGAGAAGACCATGTGAAAATGAAGGCAGAGATTGGAGTGATGGGGCCACAAACCAAGGAATGCCAAGGATTGCTGGCAACCGCCAGAAGCTAAGGGAACGGCATGGAACAGATTCTCCCCTAGAGCCTTAAGAAAGAGCGTGGTCCTGCTGACACCTTGCTTTCAGACTTCTGACCTCTAGCGCTATGAGAGAATGCAGCCGTGTTGTTTCAAGCCCCCCAGTTTGTGGTACTTTGTTTCAGTGGCCCTGGGAAACTCGGACACCTGGCAACTTGCTCCCAGGTTCCTGCCGCTGCTTCAGTTGGGGCTTGAGTCTACAGCACTCTGTTCACAGAGTCCCAGTCAGTGCCAGGAAATCCCACAAAGCAGATGCCCACCACGGCAACCCCCAGAAATCTCGCCAAACCTATAGGCCCCATGTATGGCACGCTTCACTCCATGAGTGTGTTAAATAAAGTGTAAGAGCCAACAAGCAGTATAGACCAGACAAACCAGCAATGTTCGTATTTGCCATGTGCTGATTTGCCTTGGACTCCTGCCTACCCAGTCTGTATGAGATGAGGGAAGTATCTCTTTATAGAAACATTCCAGATCATTTTATTTTGTTTATTCATTTTTCCAATACTAGAAAACTGAAATTTGTTTGCTTCAATTTCTTTTTTCTTTCTTTCTTTTTTTTTTTTTTTTTTTTTTGCAGTATATACTCACATTTGAATAACCAAGTCTAGATGTTTTAAAGGAGTGATGGGATTAGGATTAAAATAAAGGAATAGAACTTCCAAGGATTGACTGGATTTCAGCTTTGAGCATCAATGTCTGCCAACATCACAAAAGAGGGATGGCCAGACCTGATGTGTTTCCATGGACAGACACAGCACTTGTGATGCAGTCTCGCGAAAAAGTCCAACCTGAATGGGATCAAAGACTGTGAATCTGATTCCCAGCTTCCAGGAAATACAGACAACAGCGGTCCTCACGGTCTCCAAAACTGACAACATTTACTATCTCCCCCTTTGCAGAAAACATTTGCTGACTCCTGGGCTGGATCAGAACTTGAAAACCACTTTCTCTTTTTCTGCCATGTGAGGATACAGCAGGAAGTTGGCAGTCTGTAACCCGGAAGAGGGCCCTCACCAGAACCTGACCATGATGCCACCCTGGTCTCAGACTTCCAGCCTCCAGAACTGTGAGGGACACATGTCAGGTTGTTTATAAGTTACCCAGTCTATGGTACTTTATTATAGCAGCCCAAATGGACGAAGACACCAGGATTTGTCTGTTGCTGTCTCTCATAGTACTACACTGTTTCCCTTAATAGCCCCCATCAAGTTTGTACTTGTGCTTATTTGTGTGATTTTGCCTCCCAGGGACATTTGGGAATGTCTGGAGACATTTTCGATTGTCAAGCCTAGGTAGGGGGAGGGGCAGTGCTAGTGGAATCCAGTGGGCAGAGACCACTGATTGTAGGCTGCTAAACCTCATACAGAGCACTGGACGACAAGACTTATCCAGCCCAAAATGTCAACAGTATTGAGCCTGAGGAAACCTGGGCAAGAAGCAACATAGGGAAAGAACATGTTTTATTCTTCACAGCATATCTGCAAGGAACAGATAATCAAGATATATTTGCTGAATGAATAAGGTATTATCTTGTTAATCATATACATCACATCTTCTTGTCAATCAAATAACCTCAAAATCTGTGACCACAGCTCTGACAAAGCCATGTGAGGTACCCAAAATAGAATATTATTTGGAATATCCAAAGAAAATTATGTTCCTGATGACATCACAAAAAGAGAGACACCACACATGATGTGCCTGTAGAGAAAAAACACCACCACTTCTGAGGTAAGCCTGCCCCAAGCCCAAATCTAAGCAAAGCCTCTAGAAAGATTTCATGGATTCCAAAGGTCATTATGAGCAGTTAGAAAGGACATTTACCTACCACAAGATTCCTTTAAGTGCAGAGGTCTTTAGAGCTAGAGGAAAAAGTACATATCTTGAGAGCCAAATAAATGCAAAATCCCATCGAGTGATCAATGCAGTCAGCCCTATAAATGCCCATGTTTGCCTAGAAGAATCAATAATGTGTAAGGGTCAGGGGCCTTGAAACAACCTCCCATGAATTATGGCATCATGGACAGAGCAATTATTAATAGGGCTCAAGTATCCCATTAGGATCACTGTCAAGAACCTAGTCAGGGTCTGGCCCAAATCTTGTGTGTGCCCACAGGCTCAGTTACTGGGATGGTAATTATCATCTAGAATAGGGGCGAATCTTTAAGCTCTAGGAGGATTTAGGAAAAGCATAGAAACATTCAAGAGAATCAAAACTATAGGATTCATATTTGGGGTGCAGGAGGAGCCTGTGTATGATTGATATTTGATGCATTTCTAAAGTTTAAAAGAATTTCTGAGCTTTGGGAGTCACTGTAAAATGTATAATTGAGTAATTTAAACTTATGTTTTAGTTGAAAACTAATGCTATAGGCAGCATTGGAACACGTAAAGGAACTTCAGTTTCACTCTGTAAATTCAATTCATTGGATTTAAAAGTTATTTGTGTACATGAGAATGCATCTGTTAAGTGAGACAACTGAAGTGATTAAAAAAGGAACTGGGGCCGGCCCTATGGCTCACTCAGGAGAGTGTGGCACTGGTAGCGATGAGGCCTCAGGTTCAGATCCTGTATAGGGATGGCCAGTTCGCTCCCTGGCTGAGAGTGGGGCAGACAACACCATGCCAAGAGTTACGATCCCCTTACCGGTCAGAAAAAAAAAAAACCCAAAAAACAAACAAAAAAAAAAAACATAACCGAATGCAGTATGCTAAGTTTTAAATGTACTGTAGAATGCATGGAGGTTTTGAATTAAGATTGCAAACAGGATCAAGCATTTTCTGAAGGCTCCTTAAAAGTGGTTGCTATTATTTGCTAGACTTACAATATAGTTGAAAAAGGAAAAGAATAACAAGGTTTCTAGGCTGAATTCTAAGGTTCAAGAAAAAGTAGGCATTGAACTTTTTACAGATAAATTGGCCATCAAATTTGTGAAACTGAATAAATCTTTTTTGTGCACACATACACACAACACACTCTGAGGTACACAAACAGTGCTTCTGAAGGGCTGTACAATGTCCAAATAAATGTGCTCACATAAAAAAACACAAATCCATCTTTGCAACCCTGTGTCAATAATATGATCAAATACCAATACTGTCTACCAGATAAATTCTACTCAAACTCAGAAACCTTGCTCAGCTCTCCAGAGCCTGCTTAGAGCCGACAAGACCTGATATGATACAAGTTGCATTCTTCCTAAAGTGTTTGTCTTCCTGCTTTTGCATGGAAGGTTAACCATACAAACCCCTTACCCATCACGCTTTCTGGTACAGTGGATATGGTTTTTGAAAATAGAAGCAAGCTATTAAAATGGCCTGTTCATTGGGATCTATTTTGTGATGTTAAAATCTTTTCCTCTGGATTTCTCCACTGGCATCAAGAAGTGTTTAAAAGCATATAAATGAAAATGAAAGATAAGATGCTTAGTAATCTGTTCTATGTGTACCAGGCCAACAGAGAGGCCATCACAGGCTCAGAAGAACCAGAACATTGAAACCCTCAACCCCAAAATATTTCACCAGTGAAAATGAGAATTTGTATCTCTCAGTGTCTTATCGTCACCAATTAATGTTTATTTTACCCCATCCTAGAAGTTTCTGCCACTGTTTGTTCAACGGTGTGTATATGTTTTTATAGTAAGTGTGTTATTACTTTGGGTAGTTATCATGTTTGATTAATCCTGCATGCTTTGAAAACTGTTAGGTTTTCTTATTTAACCACACCAAGTCTTTCCTGTTTGTGGGCTGTGTAGAGACCCTTCGTGATCAGATATTCCAGGCTCTCTTCCTTTACTCAGAGCCAAATAAGATGGAATTAAAGTCGTATCCTATGGGGACTGTTTTGACTATTTTCCAGGATATGTGCAAGACCTTGCCACTCAGATCTGCAAACAGCAAAGTCCAGGTGTGGGGTTTTGTCTTCACTTCTTAAGTACAAAACTTCTAGGGTTCTTTCGGTTGCCTTTTCCTTTTTTTTTTTTTTTTTTTGAGATATAATTCATACCATAAAATTCACTAGTCTTCGTTTTTGTTTTTTTTTTTAAATGCCTCTGTCATTTAAAATTAGAAGATTGATGTATTTGGTATGATAGTAACAGTCTGTAAATAGAACTTTAAAGTAACTTTAACGTGTGCAGCTGTGCACACATTTATAGTTGGACACACTTATTCACATCTCAGGTTACCCTAACTGAGAAAGAAAACTACTGGGCCAGCTTTATCAGTTGTTCTACCTAAAACTGAAAGAGGCAGATATCTCTTTCCTTTATCTTGTCACTATATTTAAAAGTTAAAACTTCAAAAGCATAAAATGATTTTCTGAAGACTTTAATTTCTTTATTCAAATAACATATTTTTCCTGTTCCGTTGAGTACAACACACCTTTCAAGCAAGGCTCCTTGGCCCTTTTAGGGAATTGTTCATCTTGCCAGGAATGACCAAGATAATTGAGAAATTCTTAAACTTGGTTACTGTGGCATAAGGGAGTAAATAGCTTTTGGTCTGGTATCATAAAACATTGATGATGGCAAGCTTGGAAAGGTCTGCACTGACTGTCATTTAATTGTAATAGGAAACCCAGACACAGTCACCTGCACAGTGGAATTAGGTTAGCCACAAAGATATTGTGTGTGACCAGCTATGAACTTGAAGATGAGAGAATGCACAAGATAAATCAACAACTCGGGTTTTTTGTTTTGTTTTTTTTTCTAAAGATGACCAGTAAGGGGATCTTAACCCTTGACTTGGTGTTGTCAGCACCACGCTCTCTCAAGTGAGCTAACCGGCCATCCCTATATAGGGATCCGAACCCGTGGCCTTGGTGTTATCAGCACCACACTCTCCCAAGTGAGCCACGGGCCGGCCCAGCAGCTCAGTTTTTTTAATCACTAGCACTTTCTTTTCAGACTAGTAATAATTAGCAAAATGGACCTATTTAAGTTGCATTTCCATGAATAAAAGTATAATTAGGGCAGTAGGCATTTCTCAGTAAGGGCAGGAGGAAGGACTCATGCTTGCCGTACTATCGTGTCGTGCACTGCCACGAATTTTACATTCTTGACCTTGTTTGATGTTTTTAGTAGCAGTGTCCACTGCTGCTAAATAGGTGACGGGACAAGCTCAATGAGGTGAATCACATGCCCACTTAGGACCCAGACATTTTGAAGCTGGGATTGGGTTTCTGGCCTGACAGCAGAGCAAAATGCACCATTTAGCATGTCCTAGTAGTGGCCCTTGTGCATCGCTCTGCAGAGGCAGGGGGCTGTCGCATCTCTGCCCCCAACCACTGCCTCTCCTGCCTCCACACCCGTGACTCCCCAGAAGACCAGAATCTAATGTGAACCCCAAGTGAGCTTGGGCTCCTGGAATGTGCGGCTGAGTGGCTTCCTGTCCCTGCTGAGTCCTCTTCCTAGGCCCTGGCAGCTGAGTGGATTCGACAAGCTGCCTGGGGACTGAAAGTACATTGGGATTTTTAATCTGTGACTGTGTCATGAAGGATATCTGCATTCACATTCACGGAGTTCCTCTCTTGATGGGAGAGGAGGCTCACAGACAGTGACAGTAATATCACCAATCATGGGTACCACTCTACGCTCCCCATGTGCCAGCCGACTCTAGGTGTGTCACATGGTTGTTCAGCGAGTCCTCACGTCAGCCCTGGGACGTGGAGCAGAGAGGGCAGCAAGTAGCCCTGGAGCCCACAACCAGCACGTGCCAAGCTACACCAAAGCCTGTCGGCAGTCGCTGTGGCCCTGCCTGTAAGCAGCCCACAGGAGAGCACTGGAAGTTGTGTTCTGCTGACTGTTTTTCTTTCTTCTTCAGATGCTGATCGGATGGACAGCACCACGTTATTGGGTAAAGCAGATCTTTATGTTTGCCAGCCTGTTTTTTTGCCTACATATTCCATGATCTTCCTGCCACTATTTGTAAAATCACTTATAAAAGTATGCTTCGCACATTAAATAATTAGCTTGTATTAAAACAGCCCCACTAGAGATGATAAATAGCAATTTCTGTCTAGTCCCTGCCACAATGAAGGGACTAAAAATCCATCCCTTTGACTGGGAAGCAGATTAATCTGCTGGTACCTGAGAATAATTTCCTGTCCTAGCACCAAGAGTTCCAGAGGAATTGGAACAAGGTTCTGTTTGTATTGTACCATTCAGTGCAAGATGTAGCAACCTAGAGCCATGCCTCCCACTTCAGAAACTTTAATTGCAAGGGTCTAAGCTTTCATGTAAAATGTTTCTATTTAGTCCTTTTTTGAAATGTGAATGTTCTTCTTGCTGGGCTCAACTCTCCCTGTTCATAAATTAACAAGACCCAGTAGTTACCAGCATCCTCCCGTGGTGAACTGGTCACCAGCTGTCTCCACTTTCTGAGTGAGTCGGGTTAAAATGGGCACTGGCCAGTGGAGCAGAGGCCTTTGCGTGCAGCCCTGTTTTCTCTGCCTGTTTGGCCCAGTGTATCCAGAGATAGGAAAATGCGTATCAGGGCTGGCCAGTTACTCAGTTGGTTAGAGCGGTGCTGATAACACCAAGGTCGTGGGTTCAGATCCCCGTACTGTCCAGCCACCAAAAAAAAAAAAGAAAGAAAGAAAATGGGTGTCAGTGTGGGGACTGCTGACATCACATCCACGTGGTGATGTGGTTCAGTTCAGGAACAATAAAACAGTTGCACTCAGCTCTCCATTTCCACCCTATTTCCATGTGAAAGGACGTATTTACTGTAGTTATTGTCTCACTTAAATGTGACCCCCAGAGCCATAGTCTTCTGCTGAATAAAACCGTTAACTTCATTGATACAATCTGTAGCGTATGGCAGAGATTATTTGGCCAGTGCTTCGGAGCAATCAGATTTATAAAGTGGTTTTTAGAGGGTAGACTCTGGAATAGATAAGCTTTTTAATGTTTTCATCTTTCCGGTAATGCATGTCAGGATTGTGCAAAGAGGAATTTAGAAGAGAATGGAATTGAAGTTTCAAAAAAACTCAGACAATCAGAGACCGGTATTGTGTTCTTTCTGTTTGTGGGGAGCCCATCTCAGGTCTGTCTTGTTGGTGGGTGTTCTCACTTACGGAGCTTTCTTTTATGCCCCTCACCCCTTGGTGGGAGGGACGATGCATACATTGTGTCAGGGTCAAGAACCTGACCCCTCACCCCAGCCCCATTCCAACCGCCCAGAGTACCCCCTTCAGAATTTCTGTTGATTGGCAAAAAAAATGCACTGAGAAAGTGCACACAGTGTAAGGCCAGCTCATTGAGTTTTCAAAGTGAATGCACCTCTATAGTCACACCCAGTGATTACAGAAACACGTTGTCAGGAGTCCCCTGCTGCTTTCCAGTCACTCCCCTACCACCCAAGGGTGACCACTGTCCTGACTTAGCTCACCTTCATCTCAAGAAAAAACCACTATAAGTCATTTGGTTTTGTTACCTCTATCATTGACTAAGATTTATTTAAACTGTTTATAAATATTTCTTTAAACTGGTTTAAATGGACTGTCTCTGTTGACAGCAGGAAAGGTGGCCTGCCGCACTCACAGTGCCACCTCCCTCTCCTTGCCTCCTCTGCCTCCTCCCAGGTTTTACCAGTATCTTCCCACCTCCCGTTTCTCATCTCTTCCTGAGCCCACCAGCTTTTACATTCTCAGTATCGATTACCATGTTTACAGGACAGAAAAGAAATAAGACCCCCAGTCTGTCTGTAGGTTGATTCTAAAAGTTGGAAAACAAAAACATTTCCTGTATCAAAACAGTGCCAGCATTTCCTGGTCAGCTAACCTGCGTTGTGTTCATGGGCCCAGTGCCGTGACTCCTGTGCCAGTTGCAGGGCATGTTCTCAGTATGAAGGTCAAGTGTGCTTTTTCCTTATACTCCATTCTCCCATTTTTGATTGTTTCTTATTGGGACCTTAAGACATGTGCATTGCTTTTTATTTTTTGAGGAGTTTTTAGATTCCTCTGTCCCCCTTATTGTCCAAAAAATAATGCTTCACAATATCCTGAAATTCCCTGAGACACCTTTCACTTGTGCGCATGCTGGACTGCGGCACACGTGCCACCCTGGAGCTCCCCTGCCTGCGCCCTGCAATCGGTGCCCCCGTCCGTTCTGCCAGTTCCTCCTCAGGTAGCTTCCACAGGCCCTGGGCGTGGAGGGTCAGCTCTTCAAGGGCTGTGTGTGCGCAGGTGTCTTTTCATGGTCCTCATGCTCCACAGATGGTCTGAGTGTCGGATCCTTGGTTCATGATTTCCCCTGGAACGCCACTGTCTGCAGTGCCAGGTTCCCTGTGAGGAGGGTCTGCTGTGAACCTCGTTCCCAGTGAGGTGTTGCTTTCCTTTCTGTAAGTTTTTAGGATCTTCTCTTCTCTAGATGTGTAGAAATTTCACCAGGATATATTTAGGTGGTAAGTTTTTTTCTCTTCTTTTTCTCCAGGTCTGGAATAATCTGATTTCCTGGATTCTTCTTCTCTCTAACTTCTTTCTCTGTTCTCTCTTCCTGGAATTCATACTACAGTAGCTGGGGCTTCCTGGATTGATTTCTACTGCCTTTTTAATTTTTCTCTAATGTCTCTTAATTTTCATTTCTGCCTCCATCTTTTCAAAAACTTTCTGGGGGATTCTTAAAATTATGTTCTAGCCCTTGAGTTAAATTTTTATTTTTGACAGTGTGATCTTAAACTTCTGAGGGCTCTTGTTTTCTGACTTATTCCTTCCCCCAGAATTTGTTGTTTCACGACTGTGACATTTTTTCAGATTTTTGGAGACACCAGAGGCCTTCTGTCATCCGACTCTGCTCCATTCCTGGAAACACTGGGACAGAGGATTTTCAGATAACAGAGTTTGTTTTTTATTACTTTAGATAAAAATCCTCAGTAAGACACTCTTAAGCACGCATGTAACAATCCACCACGAACCTGTGAGAGCTATGAAGCATTTAATATGAGAGTAAAGGGCTGGCTGGTTAGCTCAGTTGGTTAGAGCGTGGTGCTGATGACACCGAGGCCAAAAAGAAAGAAATGTGAGGGTGTATGAATTACCTACTCATTAAACATTAAGGTTCTTCGGTGGGTATGTGTGGAGCAGTGCTCTGGTGCTGCGTTTTCCTTCTATACCACAGGAACACGTACGGTTCAAGTAATCTGTTGCAGATACAAAGATTTACAGTGAATGTGAATTACAGTCAAACAAAATAAATACGCAGTTTTTAAAAATGGTTACCTGCACCGTGAGCTGTTACCCGCTAGGATTGGTGGCAAGAGGAGACGGAAGGCTGTAGCGTCCTGCCGTCCAGCTGCGGGTGAAGGCACGAGAGCGTTGGCGATCCTTTAGGGAGAGGACAGTGGAAGGACTGCTGCCAGTCCTGGGCTCTGCAGCCTCGTTTAGATTTTATACTTCAGCGCACGTGGGGACACATATCTTTAGAGGGAGAATTCAATTTTGATAGTGTTTTGGATGAAACTCTTTGACGTCTGTTAGCAAATATTTGAATTGTGAGTTCAGCTAGTAGAGGTGCTTGAAACTAAAATGAAACCAAAACTAGTGTCCTTTGCTGTTTTCTCCAGGACGAGTGGTTCTTTGCTGTGAGTCTTTTTCACATTCCTTGTTTTCCGCATGTCCGGCTCCCCAGTTGCCTGCCAGTACTTAAGGCCGGACCAGGTGACTGCTCTCAGTAGATAGTGTTGATTTCTCTTGGTGCTGCTGTGTGTACATATGTTTTATCCCTGTTGTCCATCTCCGACTGGTGTTGTGTACAGTGGGGTGGCAGGGCCTGTTGTCTGGTAGACTTTGCCATAGAGCCGTGGGCAGGATTCCCCTTTGATGCCTTGTGGGAGCTTTGCTCCTGGGTGCCAGCACCCACAGCAGCAGCCCTGCCTCTCCCCAGGCAGTTATGGCTCCTTAGGGAAGAGCCCCCGGAGTCTCTCCCTGTGGTGCAGAAAGATTTGGCCCCTTTCTGTTCTTGGCCATACCTGTAGCCTGGTGAGCCCAGAGGAATCGAAGGTTCGGTCTGCATGGCAGTCCCATTGTGTGTGCTCTGAGCCTTCACCCTTCTTCCAGAAGGCTCCCACTGAATGTGTTGGAAGTTGCCCAACCTCACTCCGTGAGAAGGGAAACAGCGTTCGTGGTCATGGGTTGAGATTTCCACAGATCTTTGTCAACCTAATGTCATATTTTATTTGGTCCCCTGATGGTATTTATAACTCTGCAAGGCCACTTCTATTTTTTTTTTTTTTTTTAAAGATGACCGGTAAGGGGATCTCAACCCTTGACTTGGTGTTGTCAGCACCACGCTCAGCCAGTGAGCGAACCGGCCATCCATATATGGGATCCGAACCCGGGGCCTTGGTGTTATCAGCACCGCACTCTCCCGAGTGAGCCACGGGCCGGCCCTGCAAGGCCACTTCTAGACAGCGGCTACTGTGTCCATCGTGGAGGGGCTTTTTTTTTTTTTAACAATTTTTAAAGAAAAATTGTAAAGCAGTTTCTGAAATGGAAATCTTATTGCAAATACTTTTTTAGCTGAATTTTAAAATTTTGGTATTCCTTTCTTTTGTTTAAACAGATCATGCTGGAGGGTCTTGAAATCTTTAAAACCAGTAAAACCTTCAACTTGAAAACCAGCCTTCTCAAAAAAAAAAAAAGAAAGAAAAAAGAAGAAGAAGAAAAGCAGCTTTCTGTAAGCACAGTGTCATGCCCAAACAATGAAGAGTGTACAGAGGACTCCACACAGATCTCAATTCTAAACCGTCACCTACCCCAAGAGAGCAATATCGGGCTGTGGCCCTCAAGGCTGGGTGAAAGAGCTCCATTGTATGTGTTTAACTACAATGGGCGGTGACACGTACACACTTCAGGTACACTTTGTAAGGACGGATGGACAGCTACCTCAGGGACCAACACTGGTGGGAAAGGACCTACTGGGTATTCCTGACTGCCATTTGACATGCTCTCTTGCATCAAGGTGGTATTTCCCTAATAAAAGGGAGAAGATTGTGAAAACTGTCCAAGCAACAGTAGTTGCCAAAGAGAAAATAAGAACTAGGCTTACATGTATAATTTTTATGTGGAAACATCTGTTACTGTACAAGGTATTTTAAAGGTATGTTTGTCACCTTGTTTAATAGTAAAGAATGAATGGATACTCCAGGCGCTGAATCCACTACAGAGAAGGGTATGTTTTTTAAAAGAATGACTAGATCAACAGAGCTTCTTTGGAATTGTGCAAATTTAGTAACTCCTGTTCCAGAGAAATGGCAGGGTCTAACTCTGTTACTAAGAAGTGTGAAGTGCAAAGAGCCAGAGAGCCTCTTCAAAGAAGTACAGTTTAGTGTGTGTGCAAGTCCATTGTATGACCGACAATTGAGAAAGTACAAGTGGGGCACAAGACCACGTTTTAAACTTTAATTAGATTATAAATTCCAAACTTCCCAAATCTTTACTCTGTGGGGTAAGGTCTGACCTTTCTGTTCTTATCTCTTGCCGTGGCCCATATCAAGTGAATTTGCACAGAGTGAGGTAGGCAAAACTTGTAAAGGGCCTGCAGCACTTTAAATGTTTTCAGGGTTAGGTCTTAAAATGAAGCATTCTCTTTGGAAACAAGCCCTGCTTGGTTTGGGTTGCGGCTGCCCATCTTTGATGGTGCTGATGGTGCTGCAGCTCCCACAGGTGCAGAGAAAGTCAACAACAAGAAACGCAAGGTCAAGGTATAAAGGCGATGAGAAGCCAGAGACCTACTGAAAACCTTTCTTTTTTTTTTTTTTTTTTTCTGTTCGAAGTATGGAAAACAAATCTTATTTATCACTCTGGTCATAAATAAAATTTTAATTTCAACCTATGTGCTCAACTTTTCTTTAGTTTTAACATGGCTTGGTATAATATCAAGAGAATTTTTAGCTTGAGTTGCCACTCAGTTGTGAAATCAAGTAAGTGATTACTTTAGTGTGTTTAAATTTTTTAAAAGGCAAACAATAAAAATTGTTTTTTTAAAGACATTTACAAAAAGCAATCAGGCAGATATCTGAATCTGAAAGTTGGCCAGGGTATAGCAAAGTTACAAGCACAGGCGATGCTGTGGAACAGGATATAAAACTAGAAAAGTAAATTAGAGCCCATTTTGTAGAAAAGCTTCGAGGGCCATGCTGAAGGATCTGAGGACATTTTGCTATAATAAATTACTACAGTAAGTTTTGTTGTAATGCTTGTTTTAAAATACTGGTTTATTCCAACATGATTGATATATTAGATGCAATTTGAGTATGATGCACTTCCTACGTATGATTTTCTCAGAAGAACACCACGTCAAGGGGCAACAAAGTATGGTCCTGTTCATTGCCTCAAGCTAGAACAGTTATTTATAACATACATATATGTGTATATATGTGCTTAGTTATGCAAATACCTACTTAGGAGCTTCCATGCTGCCTCACCAAAGCCTGATGTATCTACTGTGGCCCTTCAAGAAGTTTGCTGAACCCTGCACTAGGTAAACTCCACCCAGCTGCCGGGAGCTGTGGGAGAATACACCAAATTCACACCGCCCAGGCTCAGATCCCTAAACAACCCTCCTTCCACCCCTTGCGACAAGACACTCACTTCCGCAAGCAGACTTCAGGTCCTTTTCAAGGTAAAGTGTCACATTAATTGTAGTATTTGCATATTTCTTAACTAATGTGTGCATAACTGGCTATTATTCTTATTAGGTTCCTATCTTTTTTTTTTTTTTTAGCATGGTAC